>NW_026622897.1:3955000-6355000 GCF_023065955.2 Ursus arctos | reverse complement strand
TACTGGAGTGTGCCCTCCACCCCACCGCCAACATCAAAACATTGGTTTCATTAAGGGAGAAAACTTTTTTTTTTTTTTTCAAAAGTTGAAAACATTTTCAACTCCCAAGATCTCTCTCTCCTCTTCCTCATCACCTAGAGCCCTTTACTATCTAGATAACACGTTTCATTTAATTAAGTGTGGTTGTGCCTTGTCTTTTAATTGATTAGTATCTGTATATCTTGCTTCCCCACTTCATCTTGCTCACCACCTAACATCACACGTCCATTCCAGCCTAGATTGCAATTTCCTGAGCATTGGGATCTCGCACAAAAATTGCTTATAGACTTCAGCTTATAGTGCGTGATAAAGGTTTAGACACATGGGCATCAATAATTATCTGCTAAAATTGATTCCCCAATCCTGGGGCAGAAATAAAAGTACTCCTAAATAAATCCTTTAGGTTTTGTGAGTTAGAGTGGTGACTCTTGGAGAATATCTAGTTTCATTTCTAAGGAAGCTAGAGGTAATGATCTTCAATAAGAGGTTGTCTTACTTGCTTCATTACCCAACAAATTAGCAGTATAGCAAAACACATAACCCCAACTCTGAATCCTTTCTACTTGGCAACTAAACCACATCACCATAGGAGCAATGACCCAATGCAGATTTTATAAGATAAATGAGTATTTTCCTCACCTTTTCCTTTTTTTACCATAATATTTCCTACATACTATAAAAAATATCAAGAAGAATTTAAAACAATAATCAGCACTTCATTGGCATATATAAATGAGGAATACTGTTATATGAGAGCAAAGACTTTCTGATGGTTTTCACATTAATTAAAAAAAATCAAAACCGAGTATGATGAACCTGCTGGTAAAAATATAATTTACATACAGCCTACTTGCAACAAGCAACAATAATCTAAATGCTTCAAACCATGTTTCTGAGCATCTTCAAAAAAATTAAAAGTAAATCACATTCTCTGTTATTAAAGTTTACATACAAATTCACAAAGCTAATTTTATTTTTCATTTCTTTTTATTTTTTATTGTGATATGATTTACTCATAATATAACCTAACTTCTCCCTTTAATAAGCTTCAATAATCAAGGCATCCATGTAATCACCAAGAGAAGATATAGAATATCTCCATAATTACAGTAAGTTTTCTAATAATTCTTTCTAGCCAAATATCTCCCAAAAGGAATTACTTTCTGACTAAACAAAGGTTTGCTTTACCTCTTCTAGACTCCTACATATTTGGGATCATACAATTATACCATTGTCTCTGGCTTTTTTAACTCAGAACAATATCTAGGAGATTTAACCATATTTTGTGTTTATCAGTAGTTCTTTTAATCTGATGAGTAGTATTACACAATGAACATAAGTTTATCCTCCTCTTGATGGACATTTAAATTGTTTCCAGGTTTTGACTATTATGCATAAAGCCACAGAAAATATTCTTGCAAAAGTCATATTATACAGATAAGCTTTCCTTCTCTTAAATATATTTATTGGAATGGAGTTGCTAAATTGTAGGGCAGATATAGCATTAATGTTGTTAAGAAACTAAAACATTCCCCAAAGTGGTTGTACCTCTTCCACACTCCCACCAACAATGGATGGAAATTTCGGTAGTTCCATATCTCTGTCATTTGGTGTTGTCAGACTGGTTTTTAGCCTCCTAGTTGGTATGAAATTATTTCAAATCATTGTTTTATTTTATGTTTATCTGCTGACTAATGATGTTGAACATCTGTTCATGTGCCTAATGGCCATTCTTTCATCTTCTTTGGTGAAATGTCTGCTCAATATTTTTGGTTACTAATTTTTTTTTTATTGTGGAAAATTCACATACTGCAAAATATGCCATTTTAATCACTCTTAAGTGTACAATTCAGTTGTATTAATTATATTCACAATGTTATACAACTATCACCACTATCTACTTCCCAAACTGTTTAATCAATCCAAACAGAAGCTCTATAACCACTAAGCATTAACACTTCATCTTCTATTCCCTTCAGCCCCTGGTAACATCTAATAGACTTTTTGCCTCTACGAATTTGCCTATTCTAGTTACTTCACGTAAGTGGAATCACATAATATGTCTCCTTTTATGTCTGGCTTATTTCACTTAACATAATGTTTTCAAGGTTCATCCATGGTGTAGCATGTATCAGAACTTCATTCCACTCTATGGGTAAAAAATATTCCATTGTACATATCATGTTTTGTTTATCCATTAATCTATTGATAGACATTTGCCTTGTTTCTACTTTTTGGCTATTGTTAATAATGCTGCAGTGATGTACATCGATATACAAGTATCTGAGTTCCCATTCTCTTTTTTATTGGGTATATGACTAGAAATTGCTGACTCATGTGGTTATTCTACATTTAGCGTTTTGAGGAAGCAGCTACTGCTTCCTGTAGCAGCCGCACCATGGGACCTTCCCACCAGCAATGTATGATGGTGCCAATTTCTCTACATCTTCACCAACAGTCATTATGTTCATCATTATTTTTGCCAATCTTATGGGCATAAAGTGTTCTCTCACTGTGATTCTGATTTGCATTCCCCTAATGACTGATGATGTTGAACATATTTTTATGTCCTTATTGGCCATTTGTGTATCTTCTTTGGAGAAACATCTATTCAATTCCACTACCATTTTTTTTAATATGTCTTTTTGTTATTCAGTCACAGAAGTTCCTTGTATAATCTGGACATTACGTCCTTATCAGATATACAATTTGTAAATATTTTCTCCCATTCTGTAGGTTGTCTCTTCACTTTCTTTTTTTTTTTTTTTAAAGATTTTATTTATTTGTTTGACAGAGAGAGACAGCCAGTGAGAGAGGGAACACAAGCAGGGGCAGGGGGAAAGGAAGAAGCAGGCTCCCAGTGGAGGAGCCCGATGTGGGGCTCGATCCCAGAATGCCGGGATTACGCCCTGAGCCTAAGGCAGATGCTTAACGACTGCGCCACCCAGGAGCCCCATGTCTCTTCACTTTCTTGATAATGTCCTTTGATGTACAAATGTTTTCAATTTTAATGAAACCTAATTTATCTTGTTGTTGCCTATACTTTGATGTCATAATTAAGAATCCATTGTCAAATTCAAAATTATTAAGATTTTCCCTTATGTTTTCTTCTAAGATTTTTATGATTTTAGCATGAAGTAGGGGTCCAAATTCATTCTTTTGCATGGGGAAACTTGGTTGTCTCAGGCCTATTTGTTGAAGATACTACTCTTCCCACATTGAAAAGAACTGGCATCCTTGTCAAAAATTAAATGGCCATAGATGCACAGGTTTATTTCTAGACTTGCAATTATATTCCATTGGTCAACATGTGTATCTCTAGGCTACTATCACTGTTTTGATTACAGTAGCTTTGTAGTAACTTTTGAAGTTGGGAAGTAGGAATCCAAAAAATGTGTTCTTTTTCAAGATTGTTTTGCCTGTTTGGTGTTTAGTGGAATTCCATAAAATATTGAGGATTGGTTTTTCCATTTCTTCAAAAAAGCTGTTGGAATTTTGATAGAAATTGCAATGAATCCATAGATAGGTTTGGGTAACATTGCTATCTTAAAGAGACTAAATCTTCCTACCCATGAACATAGGACTTCTTCAATTTATTTCAGAAATACGTTGTAGTTTTCAGTGTATAAATCTTTTATCTCCTTCATCAAATTATTCCTAACAATTTATTTTTACATAATACTATAAATAGAATTTCTTTCTTAATTTTCTTTTCAGCTCATTCTTTGCAGGTGTACAGAAATACAAGTGATTTTTTTATGCTGATATTATACCCTACAACTTTGCTGAATTCATTTATGATCTCTAGTAGCTTTGTTGTAGATTACTTGGGACTTTATATACAGAGGATAATATTAGCTGATAGTTTTACTTCTTTCTGTCCAATTTGGATGTTCTTTATTTTTTTTAACTTGTTCAATTGCTCTGGCAAAACTTCCAGTACAGTGTTGAATGGCATTGGGAAAGTGGGCATCTTCGTCTTGTTCCTGATCTGGGACAATTTTCAGTCTTTCATTATTGATGTCATCTGTGAGTTTTTAAATGCTCTTTATTATGTTGAAGAAGTTTCTTTCTATTCCTAGTTTTCTGAGCTTGTTTTATTATTAAAGGTGTTAGATTTTGTAAAATGCCTTTTAATTTTTGTTAATTGAGATAATCATGTATTTATTTTCCTTTATTCTACTAATATGGTGTATTAAATTGATTGAATTTATTATTTTGAACCATTTTGCATTACTGGGATAAATCCCACTTGGTTGTAGTGCATCATCTTTTTATTATGCTGTTGGGTCTGACGTGTTAGTATTTTGTTGAGACTTTTTGCATCTATATTCACAAGGGATATTCACCTATTATTTTCTTCTAATGTTTTTATCTGGCATTGATATCAGGCTTACGCTAGCCTCATAAAATGAGTTGAAAATATGCCCTCCTCTTCAATTTTTTTTGGAAGAATTTGAGAAGGATTGGTGTGAATTCTTCTTCAAATGTTTGGTAAAGTTCACCAGTGAAGTCATCTGGTCCTGGACTTTTCACTGTTAGAAAGTTTTCATTCCTGATTTTATCTACTTTTTTTTTTTTTTTTTTTTGGTCAAAGTTCTGTTGAGATTTTAGTTCAAAACGTTGTGTTTTTTTTTTTAATTTCCCTTAAGATTTCTCATTTGGCCCAATAATTATTTGGAATTGCATTGTTTCATTTCCATAACTCTAGGGATGTCCAAATATCTTTGGGGATTGTCCAAGCTGACTATCTGGTGTTGATTTCTAGCTTAATTCCAATGTGGTTTGAGATGTATTTTTTATGATTTCTATTCTTTTAAATTTAAGTTGCATTTCATGGTCAAGAATGTGTTCTATCTTGGTTAATGTTCCATGTGAGTCTGAGATAAAAGTGTATTCTGTTTTGTGAAAGACTATTCTATAAATGTCAATTAGATCATGCTGACTGATAGTGCTGATCAGTTCAACTATATGCTTAATGATTTTCTGTCTGCTTGATCTGTCAATTACTAAAAAAAGAAGTATTGGTATCTCCAACTATGATAGTGAATTTGTGAATTTCTCCTTTCACTTCCCTCAACTTTTGCCTCATGAATTTTGACACTATGCTGTCAGATGCATACACATTTAAGATCATTATTTCTTAGAGAATTGACCTTTTATTATGATGTGACAACCTTCTTTTTCCCTATAATTTTTCTTGTTCTGAAATCTGCTTTGTTTGAATTAATATAGCTACTCTTTTGATTAGTGGTAACATGGTATATCTTTTTCCATCCTTTTACTATTATCCTAAGTCTTTATAATTAAACTGAATTTCCTGTAGACAAAACACAGTTTTGCCTTATTTTATCTATTTTGACATTCTGTCTTTTTAATTGCTGTGTTTAGACTGCTCATATTTAAAGTGAAATCAATAGAGTTGGATTGCTATCTACCATATTTGTAACTGTGTTGTATTTATGGTATTTATTTATTTATATCTTTTCCCTCACTTTTCTTTTTTCTCATTTTAATTGAGCATTTTATGATTTCATTTTATCTCTTCTCTTAGCCTATTATACTTTTAAAAAAATTTAGTAGTTTCTCTAGTGTTTCCAATATATATTTTTAATTAATCTAACTCATTTATTTATTGATTGATTTTTGCCTCCCCCAAATCCATATTTAAGTAACACAAGACCACTTCATGTGTAATACAGTTACCTTATAACACAGAATTTCCAAATCCTTCCATTCCTCATGAGATTGCTGAAATTCATCTCACTTATTATCCATATGTTATAATAGATCAATACATTATTATTAATTGTACCTTAAGTAAACTATTTTTTAGGTCAACTAAGAATAAGGAAAATAAAACATTTTATTTATTCCTTCTCTAGCATTATATTTATTGTGATATAGGTCACAAATTTCTCATCAATATAATTTCACATGAACCTGAAGAATTATTTTAACATTTCTTACAGTGTAGGACTAATGGCAATAAATTCTTTGTTATTATTATTGAAGGGCAGTGTTACTTGATACAGAATTCTAGTCTATACTTAGAAGTTAATGAGTTTTTTCTTTTAACACTTTAAATATTTTACTACACTGCTTTCTTGCTTGTATCATTTCTGTAATCTCTAGGCCCAACACAGCACTCAAACTCATGACCCTGAGATCAAGAGTCGCATACTCTACTGACTGAGACAGCCAGGTGGCTTTGCTTGCATAGCTTCTGATGGAAACTCTGCTGTAATTATTTTTTTCATTTTGTATAGGTAATGTCCCTTTCCCCCACCTTTGGCTTTTTTCAATATTTCTTCTGTGTGTTTAAATTTATGTAGCTTGAACATGATATTCCTAGATGTAGTGTGTGTGTGTGTGTGTGTGTGTGTGTGAGAGAGAGAGAGAGAGAGAGAGAGAGAGAGAGAGAGAGTTTGGTTAGTTGGTTGGTGTTTGGTTTTCATCCTTCTTGGTATTCTCTGAGATTTCTGAATCTGTAATGTCTTATCATTAATTCTGGAAAATTCTTGGCTTTTTTCACTCAGCATAATTCCCTGGAAATTAATCTAAGTCGTGGTGTGTATCAATTCATTCTTTTTTATTACTAATATGTCATGGTTGAGATATTCAATAGGTTTTTTACCCATTCACTCATCAAAGAACATCTTTTCCCCCCTACTTTTGGGCTATCATGAATAAAGTTGCTATAAACATTCATGTACAGATTTTTGTGTGAACATAAGTTTTTATTGCTCTTGAATAAATTCCCAGAGTGCAATATCTGGATCTAACAATAATTGCATGCTTAATTTTATATGAGAAACTGTTGAACTGCTTTCCTGAGTGACTGTACAATTTTACATTCCTACCAGAAATGTATGAGTTATCCAGTTTCTCCTTATACATGTTTAAGCACTTCCTCATATTCTGACTTCACAAGATATATAAGGTTCACCTTGTACTTTTCCATGTCTCAATCCTAGAATCAATTTCTCCAGCAAGTTCTGGTTCCTATTGTTGCAAAATGGTATTTTTTCAATATCTGAGCTCTAGCTATTCTTATTGCTCCTAGGCTCTTTCAGCAAAGAGCTATGAAATATATTGAAGTATTTAAACACCTGTGTGTGTGTGTGTGTGTGTGTGTGTGTGTATGTGTGTACATACAGTGTGACATATATTTCTTTATCTGTATATATATTTTAAAAAGCCATGGGTAATACATACTGATACCTTCTATTGCAATCCAATACTACAAGTTTTATTCCACTGTTTCCTGCTTCCTTATTTGTAAATTCTTTCAATGAGAAACCTTGTTCTCCTTATCTATAATATATTCACTTGTTTGCTTACTCTTACTCTACACATAACGTAGAGAGTTGGTAACCCATATACTTATGTATAACAGAATTACTAATTAGACCACCATATTTCCCTGTAGTTCTCTTTGCCTTTAGCCTTATAATATACAGTCAAAATACTGCTTCCCAAAATCATTCAGATTAGTTCTTTTCTTCCCTATATGCTTTAACGTGGTTATGTTATTCATTCATACACTGCATTTGTAGTAAAGTTGGGTTAATTGGATACTGCTTGGATTCCATTTTAAGTTTTCCTTACAACATGGTTAATTTTAACTATTTATTTTCTGGAGCATATAAAATGTTATAATGGTTCTAACAGCCAAAATTATACAAGCTGTTATGCTTCAAGAAATTATCACTCCATTCTCATCCCTACTAACCTGTCCCCCATTACCCACTCCTTTCCAGCATTTTCCCAGCTTCCTATATGTATCCAATCTGTAGCATCTCCTGTAGCCTTCCTGTATTTCTTTTGCACAGAAGTCAGATATGTATATTAGTACACCCTCTCTTTCTTCCTTGAATGGTATTCACTATAGCTACTCATACTGTTTTTTTTTACCCATTAACATATTCTAGAAATTATTCAAAAGCTCTTCATAGAGATCTATCTTATTCTTTTGACAACTGCTTAATATTTCTTTATGTGGATATACTATTTATTCAACCACCACTCTCCTACGCATGGATGTTTTGATTATTTCCAACATTTTGCTATTATAAACAATGCCACAACGAACAAGCTGTGCATACATATGTTTGTATTGCTAGAGGTGTATCTTAAGCTTATATTCCTAGAAGTGAGACTTATAGGTCAGGGGTAAGTGCATATGCAGTTTTAGGAGAGATTGTCAAGTTTTCTTTCAAAAGGGTGGAACCAGTTTGCATTTTCAACACACTGTATGAGTGTCTGTTTCTCCACATTATTGCCAGGAGAATTTTGTCAGTCTAATAATTATCTCTTTAAATTTATTTTGCAAATTATCTCTTTATATCTATTTTTCTATTATTTTTTTAGTCTTTTGTCCCTCAATTTTTTTTTATGTCATCAAACTTATCAATCTTTTACTGGCTCAGGATTTTGGATCATATTTAGATAGCATTCCCCTACACTGAGGTTAAATAAGAATTCATCTTTCTTATAGTACTTGAAATTTAGTCTTGTATATGGTGTGAGATATGGATGTAATTTTAACTTCTTGCAAATTGCTACCCGGTTGTCCCAGAATCATCTATCTATTTTTACCACCAGTGATTTGAATTACCTTTTTAAAAATGTTTTTTTCTAGAAATAGAATTTTAGCTTGACAGTATTTTTTATTCTAAGCTCCTTGAAAATGTCATTTCATTGCTTTCTGGTTTCTATTGTTCCTGGTGAAAAATCATCCTAATTTATATTATTATCCTTATATGCGCAGTCTGTTTGATTTTCTCTGGCATTTTAAAGATTCTCTGTCTCTTTCTCTCTCTCCCTCTTTCTCGCTCTCTTTCTCTCTTTTAAATAGCAGTTTGTGATGTACCTACATGTGGTTTTATTCCCATCTATCTTTCTTTAGATCACTGGTCGCAGGTCTTTGGTTTGATATCTATATTAGAAAGTTTTTAGCCATTATTTCTTCAACAAATCTTCTGCTTTCCTTTCAGGAACTCCAAGTACATGCATGTATGACTTTTTGATATTATTTTACAAATCTCAGTCACTCTGTTTCATTTCCTGTTTTCAGGAAAATGAAAATGTACAAAGACTTATACATCATTGTTCTTAACAGCATTATTCAAAATAGCGCAAAACTGGAAGCAACAAGTGTTCATCAACTGGTAATTGGACAAGCAAAAACAAAATGAGATACTATTCAGGATAAGAGGCAATAAAAAAGAAAGAATTACTGGTATATGATAAAACATGTGTGCCTACGTCTGGGGGCAGGGAGATGGGGATGGAAAATAACTGTATATGGGCATATGAGTTTTTTCTTACCTTTTACCTCTTCAGGCTGCCTCTGACCTCCTAGAGCAGTTTACTCAACCTCTTCTTTCCTGAATAATTTTTATTTAAATGTGTTTCCTCTATTGGACATAAGCTCCTAAGGGCACAGACTATGCTAGATACATACATATATGTTATACGTTATATGTTATATTATATATATGTACGTGTGTGTGTGTTTGTGTATGTATGCATATGTATATATGCAACACAGATATCCATCAATGGGCATCTAGGTTGTTTCATATCCTGGCTATTCTAAATAATGCTACAATGAACATGGGGGTGCAGATATCTTGTTGAGTTCATGCTTTTAATTTTTATTTTTGGATAAATACCCAGAAGTGGAGTTGCTGGATCTTACAGTAGTTCTATTTTTAATCTTTTGAGGAACCTCCATTCTATTTTCCATAGTGGCTGCACCAAGTTACATTCCCACCAATAGTGCATAAGTGTTCCCTTTTCTCTGCATCCTTGCCAACACTTATTGTTTCTTGTCTTTTCTATAATAGTCATTCTAGAATGAAGTCATTCTAGAATGATTCATATCACAATGAAGTGATATTTCATTGTGGTTTTGATTTGCATTTCCCTAATGATTAATGATGTTGAGTATCTTTTCATGTATCTAATGGCCATCTGTATGTCGTCTTTGAAAAAATGTCAATTCAGATCTGCCTTTTTTTTTTTTAAGATTTATTTACTTTAGAGAGAGCACACATGAGCAGGAGGATGGGCAGAGGGAGACGGAAAGAAATCATCATGCAGACTCCCTGCTGAGCACAGAGTCCCAGCACAGGGCTTGATCCCAGGACCCTGAGATCATGACCTGAGCCAAAATCAAGAGTTGGATGCTTAACTAAAAAACTTAACTTAAAAAAAAAAAATCTTTGCCTATGTCAAGGAATTTACTGCCTACATTTTCTTCCAGGAATTTTATGGTTTCAAGTCTTCCATTCTGTTTCTTTTTCACTCTTTTTTAAAAAATATTTCAGTTTCTGGGAAACAAACTGAGGGCTTCAGAGGGGAGGGGAGTGGGCGAATGGGATAGGCTGGTGATGGGTATTAAGGAGGGCACGTATTCCATTGTGCACTGGGTGTTATATGCAAGTAATGACTCATGGAACTTTACATCAAAAACTGGGGATGTACTGTATGGTGACTAACATAATAAAAAAAAATACTATTATTTTAAAAAAAGGAAAAAATATTTCAGTTTATTTTTTTTAATTTTATTTATTAGAGAAAGAGAGAGAGCACTCATGCATGAGTGGGTGGGAGGGGCAGAAGGAGAGGGAGAAGCAGGCTCCCCTCTGAGCAAGAAGCCCAATGCAGGGTTCAACCCTGGGACCATGACCTGAGCCAAAGGCAGACACTTCACTGACTGAGCCACCAGGCACCCATTTTTATTTTATTGTATTGTATTTCAGTTTACATACTTTTTTTTAGTTCATTGATTCTTTCCTTTGTTAGATCTAGTCTGACCATCTAATGAACTCTTCACTTCTTTTATTTTATTTTTCACTTTTAGCATTTCTATTTGATTCTTTTTCAATAGTTTCCATGTCTCTGCTAAAATTTCCCATTGGTTCACATATTCGTCCACCTTTTCTTTACCCTTTAGCACTTTAAAAATCACAAGTAAGTTTTCTGTTTGATAACATCAACTTCTGCATCAGCCCTGGGTCTGCTTCAATTGACTATTTCTTCTGTTGTCTATGTGTCATATATTCTTTGGCTTCATATATATTGTAGTTATTTATTTTATATTTTTTAAAAGTACACACTGAAGTAATTAATATTCACCCTCAGAAAAGGGGCACATTCCATATTGTGTCACGCTCCTAGGTTAGCTGCTTAATTTTATTCAGTTCTCCAAATGTTCCAAACATTCTTCAAATGTTTTTGTTTTTGTTTTTGGAAAATCAGGGCCTTCTTTTCTGTATGACTTAAGATCAGAGCACTGGTGAGTTTCCAGAGGTCACATTATGATTTAAAGCTGAGCCATCACCCTAACCATAAAAGATCTCCCTTTCTGCATTATAGCTAGCTGCCAGCTTACTAAGCAACTGGGGAGTTCTTATTGCTTTTGTAGAGACATCTTGCATTTGATGAAGGCCTTTAATGCCTCAAACGGATTTCTCTCAGTTCCCTTGTCTTTCCCCCAAGCCTTTGGTAGATAAATTCCTAAAGAGAATCAGATGGATTTCTCTCAGCTCTCATGCTCTTTCCTTGTCAGTGGAGAGTGGTTGACTTGCATTTGTTAACACTCTTTGTTTCAGGGGGTGTCTCTCTCAATTCTTCTGTCCTGTCTCCAGGTGTTTAGTTTACTATCCCTGAGCCCTTGGTGAATCCTTAGAGAAAGGGTTGGAAGGTAGTTGAGATTCATTCTATGGTTAGGGTGCATTGGAATTCTAATCTATCATGACTATCTATATTCTATTAAACTACTTAATGTTTTGCCTGGGTTTCTCCTTTTTCCTGTGTATGGCAGATTAGACCTCCCAACACTCTATCAGATGAGAACAGCCACGGGTCTCCTTTCTTCTTCTTTTTTTAAAAGATCTATTTGAAAGAGAGTGAGAGAGAGAGAGAGCACGAGCAGGGGGAGGGGCAGAGGGAGAGAGAGAGAAATACTCAAGCAGACTCCCTGCTGAGTATAGAGTCCTCTGTGGGGCCTGATCCCAGGACCCCAAGATCATGGCCTGAGCCAAAATCAAGAGTCAGATGTTCAACCAACTGAGCCACCAGGTGTTGTTGTTGTTGTTGTTTTAAAGATTTACTTATTTATTTTAGGAGGATCTCCTTCTTCTATGAAAGATTTGTCATTTTCTGGAAGCTTAGTTATTATTATTAGTTAATATTATCTTTGTATAATATTTAAGCTTTTTAGTTAAAAAAGAAAATATGATTTTGTAGCTTATCCAGATTGTTTTTATTGTTAAAATAAGAGTTGTTGTCTCTTGTGTTTTCTACTTGCCAGGTCAATCAAAGATATGCCTCCTTGGAGATATCCATAACCCACTCATAACAGCATTTCTCTCACCTTGAATCACCAGCTAGCGTAAGAAGGAATGGGGATTGCTTTTGATATCGCCCACAAACACTCTGAAATTCTCATTTTCCTTTAAATAGATATCATAGTTACTGTACTTACATTTCTTTTTTTCTTGACATATTTATATCTGTAAACTTTACTTTCTCTGGGGATTACTGTAAACTGTACGTTCACTATGCAATGTGTGAAGCATCACTTCTTTTTGAAAAATAATTCCCAATCCCCATAATTAGTTGTGACCTCATTTGAATTAGTTGTTCACAACTCTACCCAATGCTTACTACAGCATGTAATGATGTCTTTATACTTTCCCTAGAGATGTATTTTTAGCTCTGTACTTCTAGATCCATGAAACTCTAATTAAAATATTATCTGAGTATTTATATATAATCTGGGACCACTCATATTTTCACAGATGGTTCCCTCCATCATCAAATGTTTACTTTTATTGTTGAGCTGTATAAATCCTGTGGCAGCCTCCTCACAATGTCATGCTGCTATGGGGATAGAAATGCCTGTTTGATTTCCTATTGTTTTAGAGATATCTATAGAATTGTGCATGTGCCTCAATTAGAACATTTAGTGCTTCTCCATCTTGTATTAGTGTCACTTGGATATCTGGCTGTGTATGCCTCCCCTGACCAGAACTGGAGTGCTTGAGGTCAGGAACTGGTCCCCTTCAATTTTGTATTCTGGATTTTCAAAAGTCAGGGCTCTTACATGAGGCTATGTAGCTTGCACACTACACCAGTGTGCCTGATCAACATGACAAGTCAGGGTTGAAAATGATTGCTAGCTCTAATAAACAAGCTTTGTGCCCTGGGCCAGGACTTGAAGAAAGGTATGAGTTACTATTTTTCTGCCAGATAAAGTCTTTAGCCCATAAATTATCTTCCTGTAGGTGGTGCTTTTTTTTTTTTTTTTAATTCCATAAAGGCACAGTAACCTTGAATGCAGTCCATTATGAATAGTAGGTACTCAATATACAAATTTTAGTTAAATTGAATCCCACAAAAAGCTTCAAATTATAGCTCTACCTCTTTGCTAGTATTCTTGGAGACCAAAAATGCTGTCAGGAATCCTTAAACTTGATTTTCTAAAAAGTGCCTTCCGTGAACATGAGTGCATCTGTTGTATTCCCAGGCTATTAGATCTTTGGCCCCCTAGCCATGCCAACAAGTACTGGAGACATAAAATATACATTCTCATAAAGAATATTCTCATCATTCATTCTCTATACTTCTGATTATCTCAAGATCAACTGTAAAACAACAAAGAGTCCCTCCTACTGACCCTTTCTTTAAGGATCTGTTATGTAATAAATCCACATAAAAGCACATAAAAAGATATTACCTTTTTTTTTGGTACTTGTATACAGTTGTGTTTCAAGAAAAGCTATGACTGTGGCTAATTCAAAAGGCTCTTAAACCTCAGATTATTTATAGAGTCTTATATACACATTTACTCACAGACTGGATTCATGAGATACCAACTCCATAATGAGCTGCAAGAAAGCACATTTACTGCTTATCTCCTATGCTTCATTTACTGTATCAGATATGGGTATATAAAAAAGGAATAAGACATAGGCCCTGCCCACTGAAATACTATAGTTTGGTTACAATGAAAGTGGGGGAGACAGTATCCCATTTCTTTGTAGTAAGAACTGCATGGTAATAGCTTCTAAGCTCATTATCTACTTTCATAGACAGCTGACAGATTTGATTGAGAATTCCATGGGAAAGAAGACTCTCTTGTAAAGGTCTAATTCCTGCCTGAGCTGTAGATTCAATTCATTTTTGATTTCTTGGGACTGCATTCCAGCAGTTATCTCCTCTCTCCTTCTCTATAACCTTGCGTATTCTTCCTTATTTGTGCTTCAAAAACATCCCTTTTCTTAGCTCATACATCTCTTTCAGGCTCTCATCACTAATAACAACCATCTAAATCATCTCCCTGAATCTGGGCATGATTTCCTATGCAGACAGTGCCATACTTCTAAAATCCAAATCTGACCACATTATTCCCCTACTCAAAACTTTCAAATTCTTTACAGAATGAAATCAAACTCTTTTGCACGGCTACAGTTCTTTATAATTGGACTGCATTTAATTACTCTTGTTCCACGTCCCTCCCATCTCTCCTTTTTAACAGCTTTATTGAGGTATAAGTGATATACAAAGAACTATAGATATTTAATGTGTACAGTTTGATGTAAACACGTGTGATGCCATCACCACAATCAAGGCAATAGACATATCCTATACCTTCCTTTTGTGTGTGTGTGTGTGTGTGTGGTAAAGAACACTGGACCTGAGATCTACTTTTTAAAAAATTGTTGAAGTGCATGATATCACATTGTTAACTGTAAGCAGGATGTTATAAGGAAGATCTCTAGAATTTTTCAGCCTGCATAACTGAAACTCAGTTCCCACTGAATAACAACTCATTTCCCCCTACAATCACTACTGCAGTGCCTGTTTCTATGAGTTTGACTATTTTAGACACCTCAGGTAAGTGGAATCATGCAGTATTTGTCCTTCTATGGCTGGTGTATCTCACTTAGCATAAGTCCTCCAGGTTCATGTTTGTTGTTGCAAATGGTAGGATTTCCTTCTCTTTGTAAGGCTGAATAATATTCTACTGTATATGTATACCATATTTTCTTTATCCATTCATCTCTTAGTGGGACACATCAGCTATTTCCACACATTGGCTATTGTGAATAGTGCTGCAATGAACATTTTCCACCATCGTCTTAAATCTCCTCTCCTACCCCTACCTTCCATACTACACTTAGCTAATTTTTCATTACCACTACACATCATAATCTCTTGTATCCCCGTGTTTGTAAGAAGCATCCCCTTTCTCCATTACCACCTGGATAACCTAATCCTTACTTACAATATTCAGCCAAGCCATCATTTTCTCTCAGCAGTCTCCCCTGATAAGCAATTCTACCTCATCCTGCACACTCTAATCAGTTTCCCTCCTCTATGGTCTCATAACATCTTACATATACCTAAATGATAATGCCTACAACACATTGTGTGTTTCAGTGTCTGTCTCCCTCAAAGACTGTAAACACCTTGAGGATAGAGACTGTGCCTTTTCATCTTCCTATCTCCAAGATTCCTTACAGAGCCTGGCACATAAAACATTCTCAATAGATATTTGATAAGTAATTTAATCATTTTCTACATTTTATCTGAATCTTATTCTATTATTTAAAAAGCTTACTCTGTTGTATGGAGAACAGTAGGGGCAATAAGAATGGAAGGCTTATTTAGACATCTGAAAAATAAAAATGATCATCTATTCTATAATCCAATTGAATGGCTAGCAATCACTCTTAAACCCATTGCTTAGGCAAGCAACTGTGTATGAAACATTGGTCGGTTGCTGCTAGTGAGAAACAACTCTGAAATTGAGGCAGTATGGAGATGCCGTTTAGCAGCAGTAGTTTCAGATACATAAACACACGTACACAAACACACAAATTCATTTGATACTGTATTGAACATCTATTTTATCCTCTGCTCTTCTTTATTCAACAAATATTTATTGATGATCTACAGTGTATTAATGCTGTGCTCAGTAATGGGACAGAAAGATGAACAGACAGAGCCCTGACCATTCTGGAACTTTAGCGTTCCTAGCATGCTTTCCATCACTAATTATGCTTATCTCCTTGGAAACTCAGAACAGAGCTTTCTTCCCTGGAATCCTTGCCTGGCTCCTAAAGGAAAGGTTGGGTGCCTCTGCGACTGAGTACCTCTACTTGGAACTGTAATTCTTAACTCATTCTCTACCCCACTTGACTATTAGAAGAGGATGGGTGAAGTATCTTTTGTTTTCATTTTGTGTGCCTAGTACTCAAACAGTGGCCAGGGCAAGGGAGGCAGTAAATAAGCATTTTTAAAATAAATAAGTGAAGAGATGATCACCTGGCATTAAGCGAGGCATTCACTGCTCTAAAAAGTACATGTTTCACCATCAATAACCACAGTCTATGACTTAGTGCCCTGCTACTTTAAAGACAATTTTAAAAGATAAATGTTTCACCTCAAAGGGAAAAGGATGCCATTTTAACTCTTCGAAGCTGCAGCTTTAACATGTACGTTTCTATTTTTTTTTCTCAGAATAAGAAGCAGACATAAGATTTCTTGGCTCTCCTGCTGTTAACTTCCATATTAGGTAGTCTTTAGGCTACCAAAGCCTGACAACCCATTATTAGCCCATTAATAACTATGCCATTGATTTATACATCATTTTAATGTGCCCTCTTCATGGTAAGTTAATGTACCTCAGGAAAAAACTAAAAATAATGTTTGTTGAACATATAACAGTCCATTTCCAAAGCAGCCTATAGTGAGAAGGTAATAGGAGCAAAGCATTCATCCCAGAAATTTAAATGCTAAGTACTTTGGAAAAAACCTTAAACTTCATAAGAGAATTTTGACTTTTCTGCATGAGCTAAAAAACAATTCCAGGCAGACTGGGTACCAATTTTCCACATAGAATTATTGGCAAGATTAAAAAACTATGAAGATCTGGGTGATATCATTGAGAAACTGGTTTTAAAATATTAAATCATGTTTGAAAAGGTATTGTGTGCTTTTAGATTAATACCTTCTAATAGAATTTGAGAGCTTGTAACAAGGATCTCCAGGGATTAGGAAAACCCTTAATGCAGGACCTCCATTGAAACTGAGTCCAGGTGGAGATATCTAAATTTTTCATAAGCCTATTTAGTCTAATACATCTAAAGAAGAACAAGGTGACTAACAGTTGTGTTAGAAAATGCAGTTATAACTTCATTTAATATTGGTGGGTTAAATGTATATGCTTTTCTTTGCTCTTTTCCCAGAACCTCATTAAAATGACTACAAAGACTTTTTTGTTTTTAAGCAAAAACTGAAGATGTGAAGGAAACAAAAAGATGGTGGATGAGAGAGTCTACTTTATCAGAAAGATCTTCCTGACCACTCTTTAAAACATGAGAGACTCTGGATTCCAGGAACCAAACTGAGGGTTACAGAAGGGAGGGGGGTGGGGGATAGGATCACCAGGTGATGGGTATTAAGAGGGGACATGTGTTGTGATGAGCACTGGGTGTTATACACAACTAATGAATCACTGAGCACTACGTCAAAAACTAATGATGTACTATGTTGGCTAACTAAATATAATAAATAAATAAACAAACAAAGCAAAACAAAACAGCAACCCAAATCCCCATTCCCTAGCTTGATTACACTGTTCATGTCTCCATATGTTACTTACATTGTAATAATCTAAGAAGGTCATAAGGGGGTAAGTAAATATAGTAATGAGGACTCTCTAGCCAGGTCACCCTTAGAAATCCAGGTATGGGTGGATGTCTCTGCAGGAAGCATGACTCTAATATAGAAGCCAAACAAATTTCAGTCTTTAGGAGCAACTGGAGATGGCAGGGCTAGCAAGGTAGAACCCCATTTATTAAAACTAAGACTCAGGTGCAGGGAACAAGGCAAAGCCCGATCAGGCTCAGAGAGACGGCCCAAGTACAGGGCCAGATAGAAGCAGGTGTGCTGATGAGAGGTTCTGTCTTGGGGAAGAGTGGGAATCAGAGCTTTGAGTAGAGGACCCTCAGAAAGACATCAAATGGCCTCGATTTTAGAAACACAGAAGTAAGAGTTAGAGCCTGGCTCCTTCCATTGCTATAATACAAAGAAGTTTTCAAGTGCTAACCAGAATAAAAGAAAAAAAAAAAAAAAGGAGTTGACAGAATACTAAATAATGTTCCATGTGAAACTTTTCTTGTTTGCAAGTAGACACATCTCTTTAGTCATCACTCTGTATCAAAAGATCGATTTACTTTTCTGCTTCTTCCACTATAAATTGAACTTGAACTCCTTTAAAAAAAAAAGCTGATTTGGGAGGGGGGAGTGTTCACAAAGTCTTTATTAAGTTTCCTATAGCCCTACTGCCTCATTCCTGAAAGAAAAGACTTTGTCTTATACTGTTCGTATTCGTCGTAGGACTGCTTATTGACCATAACATGAAACCACCTGGAGATCTTTTTAAAAGGCAAATTCTGATTCAGTACCTCTGAAGTGGGGCCTAAAATTCTGCATGTCTAACAGGTTCCCAAGGGATGCCTGTGCTGGTCTGAGGAGCACATTTTAAGCGGGAAGGTTTTATGTGACCTCAGTAATAGAAATAAACGTGTTTATTTGATCCATTCACTTGCCTTCAAAACCAGATAATACCCTCCCTGCTGCAATATGCCACCCCTCCAGGGTTCCAAAAGAGCCCTGTTTGGCAGGACACCAGCATAACGATCTGGTGAATCATGATGGGCCAGTCATACCCTCAGCCTCCCTTCTGCATCATCCCCTTCCTTCCTGTCCTTGTATATTTCCCCATGCATCATCTCATCTCCGCAGCTCCATCTCCTACATGGTATTTCTTTCAAGATGGGGATTTTTACCTAGGTCAAGTCCCTTTATACACAGAATGTGGTCAATAAATGTTTGAGTTATAAATAAATGCAGTAGGTTCAATAATCTAAACCCAAACAAAGTGAACAGGGAATTTCAATAATTTCACAAATTGTCTCAAAGTATCACATCTTGAGAAAAATCTTTGGCAGTCTCCCCTGACACACACACAGTATTAGTCACTGCCTTCAAAATGCCAACATCCACACTTCCTATCTGTGATTGCAAAGTGCCCTGTGTATACATCAGGCATGATGTATGTCATTGTTCCATGTATCAGACATGATGGCACTACAGGGTTCTCAGGACAGATCTGAAAGAAAAGCTAACTTGTGTATATTTGGCAATAAATGAAAAATATTTTGCTGTTAAGTTATTCATTTTAATGGATTTTGAAATCATCTTCCCTGGTGTAGCAGCACGATTCTGTTTTTCTGGGAAGCTAATCTTAGATAAAAGTTGGATAACTTTCAACCAACAAGGACTTTAGGTGACTACACTCGGTGAGAAGTATTCTCACTGAATCTTTCCATTGGCCTTTCTTTAGCAAATCTCTTGTGGAGCCTGAGGAACTCTCCTCCCCATAGGAATTACTTGGATGTC
This sequence comes from Ursus arctos, assembly GCF_023065955.2. Classification (NCBI taxonomy): domain Eukaryota; kingdom Metazoa; phylum Chordata; class Mammalia; order Carnivora; family Ursidae; genus Ursus; species Ursus arctos. Next base: position 6,335,473 of record NW_026622897.1, on the reverse strand, counting down.
AGAGATAGCAGAAAATGGATCACCAGACAGCTAAGGGACAATGTGCAGGGGAAGGGACACAACTGCTGAGGCTTTCATAAGGATTCGCAGAGATGATTCACAGCAACCAAAACCATAAGGCTAGAGACAAAGATCAATATACTGACCATTGCAGTCACAATCATATGAATAACTTGCCTTAGGACATTGTTTTATAAAGCCCTTTAGTAACTGTTTTTTCACCTGATCACACAGTCACTCTGTGAAGGATTCAGGGCAGGTCTTTTGAACTAGTTTTATAAAAAAAGGAAAAGGATGCCCAACAGAAAAGTGACTTGCTGAGACCCACACAACTGATACGTGGTAAAATCAGGATTCATGCTCAGGCCTCCTAATTCTGAACCCAGTGTTCTCCCACTACCGCCTTTGCTTGCCAACTCTGTTAGCCATCAGTAAACAGAGTAGTTATGGTGTGAAGGGGAAAACAGGCTGGTGGGTTTCTCATAAACCAAGACTTTTCTAGATGCAAAGATGAGATCTGAGAGCAAATTCAGAACTCCCAAGATTAGCAGGAAGTTTTAGGAGGTACCAGAGCGAGAGATGCTTTTACAAGTGTTCCTTAGTAACAGCCAATGACTACTAAGTCCAGCAAGAAGTCACAGGATTGAGGGCTGGGGAGGGAGGAAGCAGATTACTGATATACTTTGTGTTACCAACTGATCAAAAAACAGGATAAGCATTGGTGGATTTTTTTTTCTAATTACCATAGCAGAAATTACTATAGATAGTATAATACACATTTTATGGAATAGAGAAGTTCAATAGTAACTGATGAGGTTCCACTTAGATACTCTTTACCAGTGCACCCTCCCCCAGCTACTGGGAGTGTTGGCATCTAACAGTTCACAGCTGCACCCTTCTGCTGAGAAGTGTCCTCTGCCAAAGAAAGCCACCTCCCCCAGAAATACCTACAAGGTTATGCCTTCCCCCGGAGGTGTACCACACAGGGACTGACTGGGGTAAAAAGAGCTTCCTGGGATTAGGGACTAGGTTGTCTAAATTCAACTGAATTTACATCTTTGCCTAGCTACTTTCTCTGACCTATCCTGCCTTCCTCACTCCCTTACAGGTTTTACCTGTGTGCTTCTCCAACAATAAATTACTTATACAAGCATGTCCATGTTGGGCTCTGCTTCTGCAACAAGTCCCCAAATCAGAAGCAGTGTGTTAATCCAGGGGGATCATATCCCCTCCCCCAAATCCCGACCCAAATCTCCTCTTATTATGTAGCAGGAAAATGAAATCTACAGATTTCTGTGTCTATCCATATCTATTTTTCTCTTTCCTAATGAAGGGCATAATGTGCTAAGTTATGCCTTGGGACATAGTATGGCATATTAATAACAGCAGGTACCTATTTGGGTATGTATAATGTGCTAGGCTCTATGACAAGGGCTTTAGCATTATGGCATTTAACTCTCCCAACAACTTTCTGAGGTAGGTTCTATTTTTATATTCCCCATTTTATAGTTAAAGGAACTGTGACCTGGAAAGACAAACTACTCTTCCCAAAGGTTACATACATGGCAAGAGTCAGAACTGAGATCTGAACCCAGTTCTATGCAACTCCAGAGCCCAAGCTCTTAACCACCATATTGTATTACTTCCCCATATAAGCCAGATGTATACAAAATGATTGCTGAAATGCTCAAGTAAATTGAGAAAGTTCTTCACAAACTGTCTACTTTGTGTACTCACTTGAATAAATCATGAAATTCTCCATCGATTTAGTTAATTGCCATGTCTCAAGCCCCTCCTGCCTAGAGGAACCTGGGTGAAGGTCATGTCTGCCTGGGGCATTTCTCAGGGGGCTATGGTAGCTTTGAGGGGCTAGGACCTCTTACTCTACATCTCCAGAGGCAGATATTAGTTCACGTAGTAGAGGAGGCTCGTGTCTAAAACTAGAGTAGTATTGTAAGTTGGGTACTCTGAGAAGCAGAACCCTGAGACAGGATTTAAGAAAGATTAGTTTATTTGGGAGGTGATTACAGGAAGCACCAGTAGAGGAGGGTAAAAATGGGTCAAAAAGAATCTCTAGGAGACTGTAGAGTACATTTCAGAATTGGTTCAACCTTGGAGCAAGGAGGCTGAGGTATTTACCTACCAATTCCCATGTATCATTAGTGGTTGTCTGCTCCCAGGGGTGTTAACTCCCCGGGCCTTCTGGCTACCATGCGAGGAGTCTTGGCATTCTCCTGCAACCTGAAAAAGCACTCGGAGAGTTGTGGTATTTACTGTAAGAAGCCATTCACATGGAATGAAATCCACATGACATTCACGGGTGTCGAGGGAATTGGGAGAGGCACCGACAGCATCTGTTACAAATGACAAGACTGAAACTGGGTCACGGATGCCAGGGTTGGAGGGGAGAAGAGGAGCCATTGCATGGAGCCAATATTCAGCATGCTGTGAAGACAACAAAGAGAGGAGTAGCAGAGCAAGTAGATCAAAGTGGTGTGAAGTGACTTTGAAGAAGACTGCTGGTGGTCGTCTGAGAAATACCCAACTTGTACTGGTGTATTGAACCCATTTAATGAGGACACATATGGTAGACGGTTAGGATAGTGCATGGTAACTCATATTTACCAGTATATGTGCCATCCTCGAGACCATCTTTGTAAAATGGCAATAATACCTATCTACCTCCAGAGGGGGAAGATAAATATCCCTAATCCTTTTAGAAGAAAATAGTCTCATTCTGCACAAAGGTACTCCTAACTGGAAAAGAAAATGTCTCACACAATGTGAGACACATTAGATTTGTGCAAGTGTGTGTGCTATGCATACTAATTTCATTTTGGTTTCAAGTCTAAGGAGAATGTCCCAGACCCTGAAGCCCACTAGGGAACACTGCCTGTGCTACAGAGTTTTTTTGCTATTCTATTTGCTTCATTCTCTTTTAAGCTGGGGTAGGTGAAGTCCGTTACTTCGGGGGATTCCCTGCTTAAATGAGCTGCTCTTATAAAACTGTAAAACCAATGTTTCACTGAACGTCCAGGTGCATTCTTTTCCACATCTGGATGCCCATTAGCCTTCCTAGGACTTAGCAATATAAGAAGGAGTAATAGAAGTCAAGGAGGTGATAATATGCCCAGCGAACTACTGGAAGGTGTTTGGAGGCCTCATTCAGGCATAAAAATGAGTGGAAACATCACGGACAATCATGTGCTAGAGTTTTAATCAGAGGCCTTTAATTAAGCCAGTGTGATACCTCCAAACCTCTGTTGTGTAACAGCAAGACTCAGCTTGTCTCTTCTGGAGCAGGTTATTTCAGAACTACAGGATTAGAAGAGCTGAAAGTCAGCCCCTCAAGTGCACCTTCCTTCTGAAGATAAAGTGCATCCACCAGGATCAGTCAGGTCTGCTGCCTGGCTCTGCTCTGCTCACCCCCAGCTGCCTGGCCTTTACTGAAGGCCTGAGGATAAACACGGACCCTGGGATCCCTGACACTGTAGTCCATATGTTTGCTCTCTGAGTGGGTGGTCTTCAAGGCCATATGTTTACCTTTGAAGAGACCAGAATGGGCAGTATGAGAGAGGCGGGGAGGTATCTGGGTTTAGACTCCGACAAAACCAGGATGGAACTACAAGTCCCACGAGTCCTAGCCGTGGGACTTTGGGTAGGGTATTTTACCCTGACAACCCTAAGTTTCTTCATTTATAGAGGAAAGAGTTAGTAGAACTTATCTCCTAAAACCTTATAGAGATAAAATGACATAATGGATCCTAAGTGCCTAACACAGAGCTCGAATGCATCACGAGTACGTAATAAAAGACAGCCACTATCGATGGGGAACCACAGCTCATGTGCCCTTTATTGTGTTAGATGCACAATATGGATTTTTTTTTAAATCAAACTTACTGTATAAGTAGGCATTATTATCCCCAATATAAGGTTGAAGAAATAAATGCTCAGAAGGTCTGAGTAAATTGTTACAGATCCCGTGTCTGGTAAACGATAGTAGGCTTGACTAATTCCAAAGTCTATGCCCTTTGCACCGCAAGATGCTTTTTCCTGTGTCCTGCAGAGATGCTCAGACCCACTGGGCATGTAACTAGGTTTAGCATTGCCAAAGGATGCTCTCATTGGGGCTGCCACGGGCAGGGTCTGGGGGTGCACATAAGTGGATGGCTGTATACACTGCTGCCCTCCTCCCACACTTCCCATGGTGTGAAGGGGGACTTTCACACCATCAAGGAAAATCATGCAGCTTGAGGCCCGAATTTCTCAGAGCATCATCTGGGGCCTATGGTGCCTGCAAAAGTTTCCTCAATGGCCAGAGAACTGCTCCCAAACTGTAAGCCTTGTTTTCGGTTCTCACTATTTTTATTTTTATATGTGATCACAGAAGCCCCTAAGGCCTTCAGTGTAAGGGTTACTGAGATTCGGTGTTCATAAGCCGAGGTTCACACATTCCCAGAATTTGCTAACAAGTCTGACTTCAACAACTGGCAAAGTTGGTCTTTTGTTGTTTATTAACCAACACGTAGGCGGCTCTTGTTAGTCCCAGGCACTTTCTAAACACTTCGGAAATGTTAACTGGCTGTTAATCTTTATAATATGCCTTTGAAGGAAATACTCTTATTATTACTATTTCTCAGGGGGAAAACCAAGGCAAGAAGAAATTGAGCAAGCCACCCAAGGTCCCACAGCTAGTGAGTGTCAAGCGAAGATATGAAGACAGGTGGTCTGGTTCAGCATCCACACTCAGCCTCTCCCTGTTTCTCTGAAAGTTACTGTCGCTCGCTTGTTGTGGATCGTTGGGAGCACTGCGTATTCCTGCACTGATGGCCCCAAAGTTTCCCATTACTAATCTTTCATGACCATAACAAACAGCACTCTGTTGATTGATCTATCTGTTGAGACTTCCCTGTGTGCTAGTCACCGTTCTAAGCACATATGAATTCTTCTAATATATTAACTCATTCAACCCTCCCTGCAAATCCCCCCCCCCCACACTCTTTCATCCTCACATCGGTTTTGCAAATCACAGGAATGGAGAGGAGACAGCTTGGTAAACTGCACAATGTCACCTGCACACAGCTCGTAAGTCATGGGGCAGGGCTCAAACCCAGGCAGTGCGCCTCTACACCCATTGCTCTTTGCCACAGCCTATCACACTTCAAAAATGAGTCATCAAAAAGCAGGGACAGGTTCGGTACATAAGTTGGGAGGGAGTCTGAACCCCTTGCTACGGACCATTTTCACAGCAGTGGCAAGAGACATTGGCTAGAGTCAGCCTTCAGGGAGCAGCCAGGCACAGAGAATGAATTCTTGTTTTGGACCAGACATCGTCTTTGCTGTTGGCGAAGACCCGGGATGGGGATGCAGAGGCAATGCAGGAACTGGGTGAATCAGCCAGGATCAAAGCTGTGGGGCCAGATGGTCTCTGCGACTCACGATGTGGTCACAGGCAAGCCACTCACCTTCCCCAAGCTCTGCTCCACCCACCCCCCCCACACACAGCAGTTTTTGGGTGAGGACAATCCCTACTTCGCAGAGTTTTATGAAGAATGAATGAGATGATAAAAGTAAAATTCTTAGCATCATTTAGGCAGCTCATTGTTACTGCATAGATCACAGTGAAACATTTCCAAATATTCCATTTACATTGTTTTTTAAAAAAACAAACAAGCTCAACTCTCTACCAAACACTTGATACCGGTGTCTTCAAACACCGGATAGCTAATGGCCCCAGTTTTTTTTTTTTTTTAATTAAAGCAACTTTCCTTATTCTTCCCTCCACCTAAAGCCTAATTTGAGATTTTTCCCTCTCTATCTGGCTTCTAGGAAGAGAATGATATTAGTATTTCTGATATAGCATATGACCTTCTTTGGTCCTAAAGGAGAAACTGATGATTTCCACCAGGGATGCTAATATGCCAACAGCAACATGAGTAGCATTGTATTTCACTGCATTCAGCTGCCATGTACTTCCTCTTGGCCACAGCTCTGTTTTATGCAATTTGGTGGGTGTCTGTGGCTTTTGGGCTTGTTTCAGAGGCAATGACTTTGCCAACTCAATCTGCATAATTCTATTTACTTGTCTTTGTGAAGGCAAGACCTTGCCAGATCGACTGACTCTGACATCAGGGTCTGAGGGCCATGGGTGGCTTTAATCACTTCTAGGATGGTGGTTTTAGTTTGCATTACCCATCACATGGGGACTTTGCTAAAGACACTTTTTCCTAAGACGTATTTTCCTGAGATTCAGATTCAGTGAGTATTGGGTCAAACCCAAGTCACCTGTAAATTCCATAGGTTGATAATCCTCTCCCTCCTCCACACACCCTCTTTCAGATTCTGATGTAAATGGGTTCTTGTACCCCATCCTGAGGAGTGCCCTTATATATTTTTGTTTTGTCATGTCCCTTTGTTATGGAGGTGAGTGTCACAGAAATAATTTAATTATCTGAACTTGATAAGAAAAAGTCACAGGAATGGTATTGTCTTCTAGCAGTATGGAAAAGAAAGAGAAGGGGCTTTGGAATTAGGCAAACCTTAACGCAAATCCAGACTCGATCACTTACTAGAGGGGTGATCTTGGGGAAATTACTTAATATCTCTGAGCCTCAGCTTTTCATCTATAAAATGGGAATAATAACCCCTAAGAAGTTTACCCTGAGATATCCTGGTTAAATACAAAACAGGCACAAACAAAGCACCTATTTGGATCTGGATAGGTTAGTGCCTAAGTGATGCTAAAGTGTCCCTTCTTTAAATGAAGTTGATATGTTTTTACAAGGAATAAGAATAAAGGTCAATGATGCTCTATTGGGTTAAGACAGGGTCCTCCTGGAGATTTTGCCCCTGACTTGTTCTTCTTTTTTTTTTTTTTTTTAAGATTTTATTTATTTATTTGACAGAGATAGAGACAGCCAGCGAGAGAGGGAACACAAGCAGGGGGAGGGGAGAGGAAGAAGCAGGCTCATAGCGGAAGAGCCTGATGTGGGGCTCGATCCCATAACGTCGGGATCACGCCCTGAGCCGAAGGCAGATGCTTAACCGCTGTGCCACCCAGGCGCCCCGGCTTGTTCTTCTTCTGCATTCAAGGAAAGGCAACAGACTCACTGTAGGCCCACAGATGGAGTGACCCAAGGGAGCCTACATCAGTGATGATTGATGGCCCTAGACAAGCTCCTGAGGTAGATCTGGCATCCAAAGAGCCTACTGATGAGAGTCTGCAGGAGTGAGCACACTCTTACGTTCCACCTATCAAGCTGACCCTCAAACCCAAGAGAGAGTATAGAAATTAGTGTTAATCAGGCCTGACAAGACCCTGTGGTCCCAGCATTTCCTCCCTGCATGGGAGGAACCACACTTATGTGAAGCTAAAGATGTTCCTTCCTAGAGGACCAAGCCCAAAGTGTTGAGAGGGTTGGTTGGTACACTTTCCACAGACAGCCCGTCAGTCATGATCCAAAATGTGAGCCTTTGTAGAGGGGGCACTAGGTTGCCAGCTTATTCCATTAGGTCTGCTTGGTGCTGGCTAGATTTTCCATCAGGCAGACTGAGCATAGAAAAATAAAAATTGTTATCTTAAAGCATTAAAATAGTTGTCGCAGGAAAAAATCAGAACTTTACTAATGGACTTCCTTATTTTACAGTTCTGCATTATTTTTATGTTAAATCACATGATGAGGATAGACTAGGAAGCCACATTTTTTTTTTTCTTTTTTAAGGCCAAAGATCTCCATAGGTCTCAATCTGTCCTGGGTGTTACCTGCTGAGCACTGAGTTGAGTAGGTGGTTACTTCCTTGATCAGATCTTAAGGGTCTTGAGACCAACACTTCTGCACGCAAAGTCCTGCCTTGAAATATGCCCTCCTACCTAAGGCACTAAAGGCTTTTGTGAAAATAGGATAGTATCTTAAATTATTCATAGTCATTATTAATACCAAATACACGTGCTCAATATTACAGGGTACAGTTCTGAGAAGGAAAAGTCAGATTATGTTACAAAGGAATACACTCTCATATTGAATTTTCAGAGAGAGACAATGGTCTTAAATAAAAAGTACTGTAGAATACTAAATAGAAAATATTGTACTTTGGGAAGTACAATATTGAGATTTAAAATAAGAAAAATATATATTTGGTCATTCAGATGACCAAATATATATGAAGATATAGATATATATCTTCATATATATTTGGTCTTGATCCATGGTTCCTGGCTCACAGCTCCCAAAACCCTAGAAATTTTCAGTGTTGTGAGTAATCAAGGTGTCTTTTTTTATGTTAATGAAGTGACTTTGGGAAAGCACAGAAGGATGGGGGCTAGTCCCCAGAGGAGCCAACCACATAATTAGAGGGTTGGAGCTTTCAGTTCAACCTGGGGAGCAGGGAAAGAAGAGCTGAAGGTGGAATCAGTCACCAATGGTCAATTATTTAATCAATCATGCCTGTATAATACAGCCTTCATGAAAATCCAAAAGGATGAGGTTCAAAGAGCTTCCAGCTTGGTGAACATGTGAAGATTTGGGGAGAGTGATGCATTCATAGAGCATGCAAATCCACACTCTCTCCCTATACCTTGCCCTGTGCATTTCTTCAATCTGGCTCTTCCTACATTACATCCTTTTATAACAAACTGATAATCTAGTAAAAATGTTTCTCTGAGTTCCATGAGCTGCTCTAGCAAATTAATTAAACCTGAGAAGTAGGTCTTGGGAACTGCTGATTTGTAGCTGGAACTGCTGGCTGTTACCTGTGCCTGCCACTAGCCTCTAAAGTGGTCCTGGCAACACTCTTGAGGGATGGAGCCCTTGGCCTGTGAGATCCGATGCTATCTCCAGGTAGTTAGTGTTAGAATTGAGTCGAACTGTAGGACACCCAGCTGGAGTCGGAGAATTGCTTGCTCCTGGTATGGGAAACATCCCCCTCCTTAGGCTGGCATTGGGTCCAGCAACCCAGAAAGAGGAAGATAGATCTTCAAGTGGAAGTAGGGCACAGAGTGGGACATTGGGCAGTTCAGAGAGCCTACAATCATGCTGGAGTAGGTGAAAGGATTAAAAAGAGGAATGATAAATTGTGGCAAATCTGCCAAGGGCCTGTAGTTTGCATAAGCACTCAGGGACAGTGACAGGTCTTCTAGTCCAAAGGGACAGAGTCTAAGCCTCTCTTTGCCTCAACTCCAAATCTTGCTGTCAGATTCAGATTTCTCTGTCTACATGTAAGTGGGATCCTATGGCTCCTTTTTTGATAAGAGAGTGAAAGAAGATGATACAATAAATGATCGCTTGTTTTCATTCAACTTGGCTTATTATTTATATAATTGCAACTTGAACTTGGTTTTGCTTATATTAGTTCATTCTGGAAGTCTTGTCTCCGTAACTGAGTCCTAATCTCTTTGAGAGGATTGGGTCCTACCTTCTTCTTTAGCATCTCCCTCAGTACAGAAGGATTGATAGGCACTGAGAAATACCAGGTGACTGACTGTTTTCCTGATTCTTTTCCTTCAGTAAATGTTCATTTGGCCTCAGTTCCTATGGCTGACTCACTGTTCCTATACCAGCCATGAGAAGTATTAAGGCTCAGGTCAGAAAAACAAGTTTTGCTGGGCTATTCACACAAGGATGGAGGAGGGATAGTGTGTGGTGGAGAAGCATTATATCTGCCAAACATTTCTTTGAAGATACAGATCATTGAAAATGCCAGAGATTCCAATGATGCCATGTTCCTTGCCATCCAGGAATCAAGTGAAATTGGTGACTGTCACAAATATCCTGTTAATTTTTGCTTTTCTGCTGCTGGTATGATTCAGGCTAGATACTTCATCAGGCATGTGTCCATAGAATTTCAATTGATTCATTCACTTGTTTATTCAACAACATTTAAACTGAATAACTACTGTATGCCAGTAGTTATTGGGTCCAAAAGATAAGGGATTGAACCAATAGGAGTGGGGATGAAGAATACTGATATATTCAAGAGTATGTTAGGTTATGGAATTGGTGGGGGTTATGGTTAGGTTGATGGAGTTGGTGATTAAAAGATGCATGGTGTGAGGGAGATGAAGCAATGTGCTAGAGACTAGGATGTGTTGTTAGAGCACAGAGAACATGAGTTGGCTACTAATGATCTACCAGAAAACTATGCCCTCCTTTTGCCGCCCAATCCCCATAAAAGCAGCCAAAATAGGAACTACCAGGCACTCATTGCCCACTATCGGTAGACCTTTGCATTTATTTTCTCATGTAATCCACACAACAAGCCTTCACAAACTAAAGCATGGAAAGGTAAGGAACTTGTCCAAGGTGTCATGACCACCAAATGAGAGAACCATGCCTTTCCCCCTAATACTGGTTGTACTGGTATTTCAACAAATTCATCAACACCCTAGGATTCCTTCTCAGCAGCATATAGATTCTTATCACTGCCAATGGTGTCATATCTGATTATTTCTCTCTTCTAAGAGAGCCAAGCAGGGTTTACCATAGATCCTGTATAACTTCACAATTCTCTGTAGGCATGTCTCAGAATTGCAATGCCCTAGAAGCTAATGTCAGAACACACACCCTCCCAGACATACAGAGAACTCCTCCAACTTGACAGACGATGAGTAGTCATCCAGGAATTACATGAGAGTGACAGTGCTATTTCTTGAACCTCATGTGCCAAATTGCAGGCTGCTTCATAGAACCAGGCTTCACCACAGTCTGAGCCTGGCCTGGGGACAAACCCATTCAGTCTGTGCCAGCAAAGCCCAGACCTCCGTTTGAACTCTCATTATTAATGATTAACTTTGTCCCCAACTCATGACAGCTAAGCAGTACCCAGGCCAGGGTCATCCTAATCAACAAAATAGAAAGTATCCATCTATTCCCTGCTTTTTCCTTCTCTCTGCTTCCTCTCCCTCACACCATGCATCTTTTAATCACCAACTCCATCAATTCCATAACCTAACATACTCTTGAATATGCCAGTATTCTTCATCCCACCCCTATTAGTTCAATCCCTCATCTTTTGTTGCAGGACTTTTGAAGTTGTATTCCATCTGGTATCTCTACATCTAGTTCTGTGACCACCATCACATCTATTCTGTATTTTCAGGCTGCCAGGGCAGTATTTCAAAAATCCAAATGTGTACCTCTGCTCTATATTCAAAATTTCCCACTGACTCCAAACTGACAACAGAACAGCATCATCTCAAATGCTACTCTTCAAAAGCCCTTAATAATCTGGCTTACTTCTACTTTTCAGACTTCTTTTTATGTCACTTCCAGTGTGAACATAATATTCTCAAAATATGCACCACATTCTTACGTCTGTGCTTTCAGACATGCTTCTCTTTCTGCTTAAAATGCTTTTCCTTTTCTTGATAAACTCCTACTCATCCTTTAAAACCCACCTAAGTATTACCTCCTCTGGGAAATCTTTCCTAATTGTACTGTTGCTATCTATTTTGTGCTCCCAAGTAATTTTTACATGTATTGCCTACCGCATTTGAACTGAATTGAAATGTATTGTTAATCACTCTAAGCCCCTCAAGGTTAGGGTTGGATTTTAACCCCCACCCTTACTTGAGGAGTGTCACTTAACATATTGCTCAGTAAGCATCAGTTTCCTGCTTTCTGCCTACTAAGATCACTATTTGCTTACTTACAAAATTAGGGGCTTGGGTGAAGTGGGTTCTACAAATCCTTACAGCCAAATAAACTTTCATCCGTTGACTCATATATTTGCATGGCTTCTTCAAGTCTTTGCTCAAGTGTCACTTTCTCAATGAGGCTTTCTCAGGCCACCCTATTTAAAACCCAATACTCTCTCCTGGCACATTCCTTATCCCCCTTTACTGCATGATTGTCTCTATAGCTCTTTTCTCCCTTTAACATACTCCATAGTTTAATTTATTCATGTGTTTTATTTACATCTCTCAAAAAAAAAATGGAATTCCCATGAGGGCAAGACATTTACCTATGTCATGCACTCCTGTATTTCTGGCACCAAAAGTGATACCTATCATAGAGTTGGCTGTCAGTGAGTATTTGTTGACTGAACAAGCTCTCGAATATTAGAGGCAAAAGGTTCAAAGGGATCATCACATCGACCAGATTAAAAAAAAAAGTCAATGACACCTAGTCAGTGGCCAAGCCAGGATTAGCTACAGGCACATGGTCAGACTGTGAGGACTACAGGCTGATCGACAGCTGTCAGAAGCAGGACAGTGTAACTGGAGCAAAAAAAGGAATCTACCTGTGTATGAATCTAAGAACAGGACTAACCTGGGTAGACCCTACAGACAAACCTGTCACATCACAGCCACATTCTCACATGTTGGGCATAATCACGATCTTTTGTACATCCCCCCATAGGACACACTGTGGCAGAAGGAAGGGGATTTGGCCTACAAGGGCAAAGATAGAGAAGGGTGTCTCCTAGCCTCTCCTTTCTTTGTTCTTCCCTGATGTTGCATGCACCTTTGGAACTTAGGAACCTACACTTCCTCCTCTCCCTTCTATGGCAGGATCTTTAGAAAGGCTGATCCATACCAAGGCACTGGTGATACTTATTATCTCTCTCATAGAGACTGAACTGGGGTCTACAACATAAACCCCTGGGACCAAGCTCTCTTCACACACTGCTAAGTAGAAGGCAGAGATGATATCTTTCTGACATCACCAAATTCTAGCTATTCAACTTGAAATAACTCCCCGTGTGTAAACAAGAATAAAGTATGTCTTAGCACCTCTTAAATGTAGGCCCGTTTGTTAGTAGGTCAATCCCTCTTCTACACCATATCCTCCATTTAAGACTTATCTGTGAAGATTGAGTCAGGGCACAAGATACTACATTTAGAAAGCAAAAACCAAATCCAACACTTCTTGTTTGGCTGTACCAGAGGACCATATAAGGGACCATATAGAAAACATGTATCTCTTCTAGTTCTGGGTAATTTAGGGGGAAGAAGGGAGTCAAATGTTGCTTGAGGAGGGTGGATTCCAAGGCTCTTGGTCCCCAAAGCCCTTGATTCAGGGACAAACAGCTATAGAGAGAGGTCCAATGGTACGTATTCTGATAGGATTAGAGAGTCTGTGGACTTTGAAGCCAGTAGGGTTTTGGAAAATCTCCCTGGCAATATTAGGGAGAACCATTACCAGAGAGAGCTACAGTACTCTCCTCTCTCCGACAGAAAGGCAGTGGCACTGTGACAGCAGTGGTGACTATAGGCAACTAGAAGGCTTCTTATTTCCCATGGTCTGAATGGGATTCCAAAGGGACTCAGATACTCATTTTCCCCATTTGAAGGGGCCCAGAGATGCTTAAACACAGCAAAACCAGCAAAATCCTGCAGTTGGTACAAAAGAGCCATTGCAGACACAGACTTGGTTCAGAATCCTAGGTTCTGGTATTGGGTACAACCCAGGAAGCAGATGGGATTGGCCACTCTGCAGCTCAAACCAGAAAAGATCTGGTTAAGACTGCACAGGTCTGAGGAATCTTCCTCCTCAGTCATTACTGTGGAAAGGAGTAGAAAAGAAGAGAAAATTAGAAAGTCTGAAAATTTTCTCAAAAGGGCTACCCAGCATGTTGGTCCCTGTGAGAGAAATAAGATGAATCATAGGAAGACAGAGTAGCCACGTTTGTTTTGCACATCTATATGTGAAAGGTGGGTATTTTTGACATCTCAGTGCATTTCAGGGTATTCCTCAGGATTTTTAAGTATCTGTGTGGAGCATATTTTTGTCCCAAGAAGTCACTATAAACCTCGAGGCAGAAATTAAAAATCCGAAGTCAGAGCCATGACCCAGGAAGAGAGAAGATTTGCAGATGCAGATAGAGAATGGTGAGGAGAAAGTAGAAAAGGGGGGATAAGAAAAGTTATCATTAGAGCCCTTCTTGGTCTGTAAAGTTTTGAGAAGTAGAACCAACTTTTCAGAGAGGAATGCCCAATACTATCAGCATCAATTCAAGACTGAGACATATTTAGAGAGGGATTATTGGAAAAAGAGATTGGAATACAGCAACTAATCAGAAAGAGAATACTCAGCTAGTATTTTATTAATGAAGTCAACCCAGGAAGATCCAAGGAGTTAGTAAGTAGGTCCATTGTCAGTCTTGTGAGACCTACCTGAGTAAATACCCATCCCCTCTCTTGAACCAAAAAACTGAGGTTAAAAATATTTACCTCCTGGGAATGAAGCAGACCATGGTTAGAGATTAGATTGTGGCACCAATCCATACTTCCTGCCACAAAAACATTTCCAACGTGCATCTGCAGCCCCTAGAGGTGGGGAGTAGGTCAAAGTAATGAACCAGTATTGGGAAGAAGCTGTGCCTTCTTGGAGACCAAATAGCGGTACAAGGTAAAAGATGCAATCCATACCCAGATTTTCTAGCCAAACATGGAGGGATTGGGTAGAAGTTCACAAAGAAATAAATGTAGGATAATAATCAAGCTCTCATCTTCTAGGAAAATGGGAGAGTAGGACCTTAGTCATGAGTTAATGTCCTTTCAGGAATACAAAGGTTTAGCATAGTAGCATTATATGTTTCAAATATATCCCAATTTAGGGTGCCTTCTCAATAAGCTTCTCTCTCTGTCTCCTATACCCTAACTGCCATTAGAGGCTAGTCATAAGGCTGAAGTCAGGAAAGACACAAAGCCCACTGCAGAGGTGGGATGCCACCTATGGTAGAAGGAATCTCAGGTAGATAAAAGGGGGAATTAAGATGAAAAACTACTTCTTGCAATCTGGGGCAATTCTGAGAAAAAAAAAATGAGACGGAAGAGTGAGACAGACAGCTATTAAGCCTATCATGCTTCTCTTCTCCACACACAAAAAGAAGGGGTCGTGCTTCACAAACATGTAAATAGTTTTGGAGAAGCCCAAGGATTAGGGCTCAATGGCAACCCTACCCCCTGGGTGTATCAGAGTGGAGCTACTGTAAGACTTAATTCACAGCCCCATTTGACATGGAGCAGGACTAGCTGAACTGGGGTGGCAATGGGAGGGTGGTGCGATGCCTCTCAATAGTAGGTCAGTGGCACGCAGGATACATAGAAGTTCTTACATCTACAAGAGGACAAAGTGTGAGAGTCCTGCTGGACCTAGGGATGGCAGGGTACAGGATATACAGACTCCTATGGAAGATGACTGAGACTCGGGAAAAAGGTCCAGGGTCTAAGAATGCAGTGGCGACTGTCAGCACAAAAGCTAGAAAGGACAAGAACACCTCAGACTGGAGAGCTGTCCTAATCAACTACTTTCCAGCAGAGTTCAGTGAGGACCCAAATAATGTATATGAAAGTGAGGCTTCCCATTTCCCCAACTGCCACAAAATCATGTCAACCATATCCTTTCTCCACATACCTGATTATATTACAGATGGCAAGAAAGGAAGAAATATGAAAGACTAAATATATGACCTCTTAGCCTGAACATCTGCCTAAAAGGACTACTCAATTATTGGACTGGACTCAGTTTATTGGGTGATACTAAATTTATAAACTTCCCATTTTTTGACGCAGTTGGTTTATGAAGAAGTTCTGATGAGTAATAATTAAAAATAAAAACTAATTTCTTTGAGCATCTGAGGGTAATAAAATGAGTAATTTTATAATCTTACTATATTCTAAATCAATAAGGAAATAGTGTCCAAAAAGCCAATTAACAAGAAAACTCTTTTATTGATAGAAAAGCAAAACAAATTTTCCATGAATTCTAATATCTGTTTCATTCTGTCTGTTGGATATACTTGAGTTCAAAAATCAGTTTTTCTGTTGCTCTTGTCATTATTGTTGTTGTTAATCTCCCTATGGAAACAACCCAATGAAATCACAAGTGTCCCTGCTTCAAACAGGTAGAACTACCTTGATAAGACATTGCCCTCAATTAAAGTTAATTAAATTCTTATTCTTAGCTAAGCGTTCCTCCATGGCACCAACACTAGGTTGGTGACATTAATAAGTATTGATGCCAAGTAATCAAAGCTGTTTCTCAAATGTTATCAAGTAAATCAGAAACCAAGCCAGAATCAGATTAATGTTCAATTCAACTCCTCCATAGATAGCTCAGTTCATTCAAATGTGAACTAAAACACCTATGAGCCACAATCATTAATTCCAAAAAAGGATGACCCACAGAAGTGGTTTTCCAAATTCAGACTCAAAGTCCAGATTCACAGGGGAATGGACCTGAGGAGCCTGACCAGATTAAAGTTTCTGATTCTAATTTAACCTATAACTTCCACATAATATCAGCTAGCAATTGCTCGACTGTCACCCACAGAAAAGCATTTAAAGCATATGTCTACACAATGGAAAAAATGGAATTTTAACCATTGTCTAATTAATTCAATCGACATAGATAAAAATGGTGGAAAAGTCAGATGCCAAAGTTTTTTTAAAGCTAATTTATCCATATTTTCCAAAAACTACATACCAAACTAAACAGATAATGGTCAAATTTTCACTTTACCTTTAGCTATGCAGATATAAGTTGTATCTCCACACATCATATAGGCTGAAAATTAAAAAATCAAGCCACAATCCAGGTTTGTGGTCTAGATAGCCCTAAAGCTCTTCTAGATATTTTTGCTTTCCACCTAGTTATTTAGACCACATAGGTATGGTCACTAGTTCATTATCATTGCTACATTTGAGTCACTAACTAGGAAAGGAAGCTTATCTAATTACCAACTCCCCAAGCCAAACAAGACTCTCCCCTTTCATTAAATAAAGAGAAAGTCATTTGGATTTAACCCCAGATAAATAAGTACATGCATATACCTGACTTCTCAGTATCCTCTCTGGATAAGAGGATGGAACAACGATTTGGTTTCCATCTCGTTCTTGTAATGACAGAAAAGAGAATACAAAAAGTCCATTGTAAATTTGTACAAAATGTGTGCATATATAAATACATATCTATGGGTGTATATAAATTCTAAAGAAGATTATATTCATCTACATTTTAAGATTCAGAGTCCCATACAGTTGACATAATGGTATTCTCGCTCCAATTTTCTCATTTTTAAAAACAATAAGAATCAAGCATGCCACCTTATTAATACTGAATAGCAAGTGCAGAAGTTGAGCTGTAGCTATAGGGATTTGAAGCAATTCATTTGACGGGACATCAGTGAATAAAATCCTTAAAATAAATTTAGCTATTTCCAGATTGCCTTTTGTTTCATATAAATGAAATCCAAAATGCCCTGTTGGTAGCATCCCAAACTCCTGAGACTGTCAATTGAGCTCAATAAGATGCAATGCTCTAAACAGGGTCTGTGCAAATTGCTTGGATATGTGCTTATTGCAATAATTTGGTGTGGGGACTGGTGTCACTAGAATTTCATGTAATTCACTATCTGATAAAAAATCTCAAGTGACACCACCAGAAGCTTAGAATTCTGAGTATATTAAACTCAGCATGAAATTTGGCTCACAAACCACATCATCTTTACAAAGAGCACTATTAAAAATATTAAACCACAGTCAGTTAATGGAGAAAGGCATACATATTTAAAGGTGCACAATAAGAGCATATTATGGATGTGTGCCCATGTTTAGAGGTATCAAGATGTTTTTTAAACAGTATACATAATGCTTTCATTTCTCCTGTTTCCTCTATTCCTTTGGGGAAAAATTATATAGGACAATTTCATAATTACCCCCTAGAGTGTACAGGCTGCTCCTTGGAAGGGGATTATTATTGCATGCCTTCAATGCACTGTGATTCATAAGGCAAGAACGTATGAGTAGCTTCAGCACCAAGGAAATGGAATCATCATCCAGCACTGCTCACAACAGAACATCTTATTGCTTTAATAAAATGGGAAATTATTCACTGTAAGAAGTGCACCAAACAAGGGGGAGAAAGTAATATCCATGCACTTAGTGGAGCTTATTGGAAATGAGGAAGCTCCCTTCTGAGTCCCTGATTCTATTCAAATTTCAAGTCTAAAAGTCATTCTGTAATAAGGTATTAAAGCTACAGCTGGATGAGGGTGAGCTACAAAAATTAATGGACTTTCTTCTTCACAGTGCCTTAGTCATTCTGATGTACAATGTAGAGCTCTGATGCACTAAAGGATTCCCTAGTGGTCTGAGGGAGTTAATGCACTCTTTTTTTTTTTTTTTTTTTTTTTAACCTATTACTAGGAAGTGACTAAGGCACTGGAGAGAATCTGGTTCATTGTTTAATATATTGAACCCAAAGATTATACCTGGTCTTCCTAATATTACAACATGGCATGCTTAAATGACGATCCTCTGTGCTTCAGGAAAGAACTTGAGTGAATATTTAATGGGTGATTAAAATTAAGCTTATTAAATTATTTGTATAAAAGATGCAGACTGAGCTTGGGCAATTTAACAGATGACCTAAAACCTCAGAGGTAATATTCTTCTCTAGATAAGAGTACAGAAACCTGGAACCAAGACAGAGAACCCAGAATCACTAGTTATTTGGAAGAGGGATGCACTTAGGGGCACTGTTGCCTTACACCCCGTAGGTTAATAAGAACTCTTGGTTGAGCTTTCTGTGGAACATTTTCATTCATACATTATCCAAACATTTAAATAGCTGTCAAAGACTTGGTTCCCAAGAAAGGATGCCACTACATATAATTAAGATTGTAATACGCTTCTGGCTCCTTCTATCATCAATCCAAGAGAAACAAAGTGGTAAATAACCATAGGTGCACTCCATTTCTAATATAGGTGGCCTTGTCTGGCATCAGGAGAGAGAATAAAAGTATCAATCTTCTTCTCTCTCACTTTGTTTTTCTCTCAATCTTTTTTTGTGTATCCAGAGAACATAGGTAAGCTGGACCGAGAAAGAGAAAAGAGCCCTTCCTTCACTACATCTCAGATGCAGGCACAAATTTTTAACTGAACAAGCTTCAAATATTGTTATCCTACAAGTAGTTACTGGGTTTAACTTCTCTAGAAATTTGCATGTCCTGTCATTCAAATTGCCCAATATCCCACCAGTCTCACCCCCAAACACATACAGTACAAGCAAGCACACACACCACTGCCTCCAGGTGGTAACTGCATGCAGGTAGGACTACAGGCACTGTTTAAATATTAACCATGTTTTAATAGATGGCATTCCTGCACATCCATTATTTGTTTGTTTTCTGTTGTGGTTGTTTCTGTTATTCGCAAAAGAAAAAAAAAAGAAAACATATGTGTTATCTTTTTATAACAGTCTACTACAGAATAAGGTACAAAAGAACACTTCTGGAAACAGCAGAAGCCAAGCCTGTACCACCAAATTACTCATCCAGTGGTAACCATTATATCAACAGCTGGAAATTAAGAACAAGACTATACAGTTTGGAGGATGTAGTACAGAACTATAGTTTGCTTCTGTATTTGGTACCAATATAATAAATATATAACAAAGGTGCACTTGCTCTAAAAATGAAACAGAAACATTCTGGTTGGTTAGATACTGCACTTTCAGTACTGCACATCACCTAGTACTTTTTTTTTTTTTTTTTACAAAAAAGGTAACTTATGCAATGTTTAATAATAAAACCAATAGTACACGCAAACCCGATTATAGAAAAAGAAGAAAGAAACCAACAAAAAGCTAAAACAGTCACTTCCCAAAACAGCCCCTCCTCTGCCTACACAACCAAGCAAAGTAACCAGTCCGGTGAAGCAATTTCAGCACCACACCTGGCTGGACAGCTTCTGGATCCTTTGTGAATCCTGAAAATGCCCCAAGTCAAAGGTGTACAGCTGGGGGCGGGGCAGGGAGCTAAAGCAGTACTTTGTTTCTTCTTTCTTTCTTCCTTCCTTTCTTTCTTTCTTTCTTTTCTTCCTTTCTCTTTTTTCTTTCTGTCTTTCTTTTCTTTTCTTTCAACTCATTTAAAGATTTTCGGCCAGCGAGGGACATTTCTAAAAGTAAATTTAAATGCCTGGTCCTGGAAAAGGGAATGGTTAACTAAGGGGCGAGAAAGAGGGCTGACCAGAGATCGGTACATGTCAAACACGTTTTTCTGGGACTGTCTCTGTGGCCTCTTGTAGTTCTGGTGCTTAACGTAGACGTTTTCTTTATAATATAGTATTGCCTGAGCCCGGCAGAGGGTGGAAATGGGGAAGGGAGGGAAGCTGAAGGAAAAGTGAAAGCTTGGGTGGGGCGGGGGGTGAGGATGGGAAGGTAACTGAACCTTAACTTGACAGCTATGTACAACACACCGGGCCCCCTCCACTCCCTCTGCTCCAGGAATCAACGCCTTTTTTATATTTGGTAGCTTGTGCGGTTTCTCCTCCTTATTGTGAGGGGGTGCAGGGTGGAGAGGGAAGACATATCCTTCATTGACAATGAGAAATTATGTGATTTGTCATGCGCTTGGATTGTGTTATTAGTATTATAATAATTACTATAAATATTATTAATAAAGTATTATCAGCGTTATTTCTTCTTCCGAGACTTTCCTCGCCCAATATTTACAAATACCGCACAGTGCCTCGGCGGAGGAGAAACAGAGTAAGGGGAGGGCAGATACGGAAAGAAGGAAAAGGGGAGGGAGGCCAGAGAAAAGTGGAAGAGGAAAGATGGAGGGGGAAAAAAGCAAGGACAGCAACGATGCTGGAAATGAGGAAGGGGAGAGAAGAGGGGGCTAAACAATCAGGACAGTACCACCGTTTGCAAAAGGCCCTCGCCAGCTGTGTCCAAACAGGAGGCTGCGTGTGCTCCTTGCGGGCTGGGGGCCGGTGGTGGAGGCGGAGGAGCACAGGGACCCTGGCACGGGAGGCCAGGGGACGAAGACGAAGAGGAGGCGTTGGAGGGGGTGCAGAAGGCAAAGTCCCGGGGCTGCCTCTCTAGCCGGGTTTCTTTCGCGTGGGTTAGGGCCTGGCCACCCGCCGGGGGCAGCCCCCTGCCGCCGCGGTTGCTGCTGCAGTGATCCCGCTCGTATTCCTCCTGAGCCCTCTGCATCTTCCGCTTCTTCATCCTACGCTTGTGGATGTGGAAGGTGGAGAGGGACAGCACGATGAGGCAGAAGATAAGGGTGACCAGGACAATCAGCACCAGCGTAGAGGAGAAGGACTGGAAGAGCTGCTGTCCCACCTGCGTGATGCAGGTGCCGCCACCGCTGCCGCCTGCACCCGGGCCACGGGCACTCGCGTGGCCGCTGGCGTTGGGGGAAGCAAAGGTCCGGTTGAGGAGACACGGCGGCAGCGCCAGCCTCAGCTCCTTGGGCGCCCTGGCACTCATTGGCGCTGGGCTGGGAGGGGCCGGGCCCACCAGACTTCCTCTCTTGGGCACACCGTTCCCACCAGGCAAGAGGAGGACGGAGCCCACGCCACCCAAAACTACTCCCTGGTGCGGGAGGGGATGCACGCGCGAGCGAAGGACTGAGGGAGCAACTGCGGGCAAGCAAGCCGGCCAGGAAGCGAGCGGTGCCCAGGAGATCCTCTCCGGCCCCGCCTGGAACGCGTGTCCGCGTGCCCTTTTCCTCTCCCAAGGCACCAGGCTGCAAAGAGAACAGGCTTAGTTAGGATACCGGCCGCTGCCCGGGGGAGTGCGGAGGACCGGAAGGATCAGCCACCACTGCAAAGCGGCCCTCTGGGCACACTGCCTCGGCTGGACGCTGCCCGTCTTCTCTGCAGCCCGCGGACCCTAGCCCGCCCGCCCTGGCCGCGCACCGGAGCCGCCAGCTTTCGCGCTCGCACCACTCGCTGGGAAGGGGTCTACGCCGACACCGCGGAGATATAGATTACTCAGCAGATAAGGCAGCTTTCCTGGGCCTTCCACAACTTTCTAATTTCAAGAGACACACAGCCACCTGGGAACGTGGTCCCTGCTTCCCAGAGCACCGACTCTCCTCTTTCCTTCGCCCTAATCTTAGTGGATGTCTTCCTGTGGATCCTACCCTTCCCAGCACCCACCCCCAACCTCCAAGCGAGCGGGCTCTGGGTACGCAGTACTACCTTCTCTTTCCTCCCCCTCCAGACTCTTCTTCCCTGGCCGGCTTCAGGTCTCTTAAGTCCCATTCCCGGGGGGGGTACCACAGCAACCACATCCTACTCCGCTTCTGTCCGTGGCCACAGCTGACACGTTAGACCGTGCTCCATCCATTCTCCAGCCTTCTTCCCTGGTACTTCCCCACCCCCCAACCAAAAAAGAAAGCAACTGAAACACCTTTTTCAGCTAAAGCACATCCCCGCAAACGCCCCCTTCTCTCCATCTCCCTGTGCCCCGCACTCTGGCAGTATTCTGCTTCTTTCTAGGGGGACTGGAAATGGAAAGGTATGGTTTCTCGTTTGCAAAGTTTGGGGAACGGACCTTCCCTCCAGCCTTCCCAGCCCCAGCCCGAGGCTCTTCCCGGGGACCAGAACCAGGAAGACCCGCAGCGCACAGCACAGCCCCCTTGCCGTTCTCGTGAGGCAGCTGCAAACTGTTGCACTGCGGAGCAGAGAGGAGGCGCGCAAGCCGGGGCTCGGCAGGGTGGGGGCCGAAGCTACCACCAGGGGTGCCTGCGCAGGCCGCCGGGGCTGTCCGACCCACTCGCGCCCCGCCACCCGGCAACCTGGAACCTTTAGCGGCACCGCGTCCCTTACCTGGGGCCACCAGCTGGCTGCAGGGAGGGAGCCCCCGCCGCGCGGCTGCAGTGGCGGCTGCAGAAGGCGCGGAGTGAAGGGGCCAGAGCCCAAGCCTCGCTGCTGCTGCTACCGCCGCCGCTTCGGGGAGCTCAGCTCGCAGCCTATTGCCAGAGAGGCCGGTGACGTCAGGCAGCCACCGCCAGGGCTCCAAGCCACCCCTCAGGCCCCCACCCCACCCTCATACCCCAACATCTCATCCTGGCAGAGTGAGCCTCTGCCACACACATTCCCAGTTCCAGTCCTTCCCCTGCCAGGTACGAGGGCTAGGTACGAGGAGCGACCCCCATCACCACGCCGTGACCAACCCACCTTCTGCACTCCTATGCCTACGAAGGGAGGAAGCTTCAGCTCTCTGGCTGTCTGATTCCTCATCTCAACCCTTTTCCACATGGTCCCAGGAACACATTTTTACACTCTAGAGAGCCATCTCCCCTCAGGGTACACATTCGATTTTTTTTTTTTTTTCATCTGGGCTGATGAGGATTGCTCTCCTCTGCAAGCCTGTCTATGCTGGCCTGGTTCTGAACAGAAACTGTGTGAATATGAGAAATGAGAGGGGCATTTCTGAACTCATGTGGCAAAACATGAAATACAAACCCGAACATGCATTTAACATCAAACAATGCAAATTAACGGTTTTCCTCTCCCCCAGAGTCTTCAACTTACCTCTCACACCACCCGACTCATGGTTCTCCTCTACTTGCTCACACACTCATCTCCAGGCCCAAGACCCACTCCATATATTAAACACTCTCTTTTGAAATCTAGACACTTGTGAGCACACAAAGCACACACAAGGCTTACAAGGCAGGAAGGCAAACATAATTCAGAGGAGTAGAGAAATAAACTGTCCTGTGAAAATTCTGAGTGTACCCCTTACTTTGCTGTAGTGTTAACAATAGCCTTTCAGCACAACAGATACAACTTTCTGAAAGATTCCCATCAGCCTGCCCACATCTAGGCAGAGATTAATCAGCTCTTGCTTTAGGACCCTTGGAAACACATGAATAGTGCTTCTGGTTACAGTGGGCAACTTTAAAATGAAGTATTCTCATTTTTTCTATTAGAGAAACCAGCTTGAAATAGCACGTAAAGACACTGTATGATATTTGGAAGCATTCACTTGTCTTATTAAATGTGAATTTCCTTCTTCCCTCCTTGTCTTCTTTTCTTCCCATCTTTGAGTCTAATATAGTGCCTGTACAATATTTACTTGCAAAATGGAGAGGTGCAGTAAATACTGCTTTTCCCTGCTATGCATCTGAATTGGGAGATAGCAGGGATGACTGCCACCTCCCTATCTGCTTGCAAGTAGAGGGTTTTATAAAAAAGAGGGTTTGACACAGGGAGTAAAAGTTTGTCTGTAATCTGGGGGTCCCTTTGGACCCTGTGTTCCTATCTGGCCCTACTCCAATTTCTCCTTTTCCTCTCCCTGCTCATGACTCACATATGAAGTAAGAAATACATCACCTCTCCTCAAAATTATGTTTTCATTTATTTGAATAAAAGCCATCAGATTTTTCTTCATAATTGTCTCAATAAAAAAGTATCCCTATTTAAGCTAATATCAGTACATGCTGAATAATGCAAGATCATTTCAGAGCACCAATTAATGCCCTTGGCTTCCAGATTCACACGGTTAATGATGGCCAATGACCCCAATGCTGGCTTAGCTTTCCTGCCTAGAATGAGGGCACCCAATGCCCTGTAAAAGCCACCTGCCATATTTGGATATTCTGACTTTGATGAGCTCAGTGGATGGAAAGGTGAGCCTTGTGATCACTAAGTGAGACTTCACCAGTAACACTTGACATGCAATAACCCATTTTTGTACAATCTCTTTGCTCCTGAAAAGTTGAGTTTAATCAACATTTTGTAAGGCAAATCCAATTTTGAATACTCCAAAAAAGAAATGTGGCTATTTAAAGAGACTCTTTAGAAAACTGTCTTGTAAAGCAAAGAATCTTTACATAATTAGAATTAACTCTCACTAGTCTGTTTTCTAGACTTGGAAGAATGAGTTATCAGGTTTTCCCAGTGAGAAACATTCATACCTTTACAATATGTTGTAATGGGATTACAACATATATAAATATGTATAAATATAAGTATAAATATAAATATAATGGGGTTCCTTTTGCACACTAAGCTTCTAGGACATGAGTAGGCTGCCATTGTTCTTATTCTTTTGTTATAAATGATACCCATCTGTTATACCATAAGTGCTAAAAGTATCTGCACCATTTTACACAACCTATGAAAAGATAACGTCTAACCTTGGAGAATTTACAGTCTACAGCAGATGAATGTGATCCACAAGACAATGGTATTTAACTGGAAATGATTTAGGTAAAGACATCAATTTTCAGGTCAAAAGCCCAGCACACACACACACCCCCTTCTCTTTCAGGAAGGATAGGCTGTAGGTTCTTAATTTGTTCTTACCCAGAGAATGAATGTGCTCATAGACTTGGATGTCACCAGTTAGTGGAATTCAAGCCCCAGGAACACCAGCAACAGCAAACATGCACACCTCTTGGTCTGCAGGAACTAAGTGCACTGAGTTGCTCTATGATTTCGGAACATCTGGCACAATGGCAAGACTTCTCCCAGACAACACGCTGCCACTGTTTGTACCACCAAACTTCTCAAGCCACACTTTCAAGACTGGAGGGCCAAGAAGCTTCTGAGAGTCCCAGAGTCCTCCCTTTCTAATAGGAATAGCCCTCTTGGCTTAGGCACATTCCAAATATTCAGCAACATATAACACTTGCTCCCAATTTCAATGAGGGATCTCCATCCAGCATAAAGAGAAGTACCACATGGGCACATGGTCCATCAATCGAAAAAAAAAAGCACTGAATTAATAATGACAATGAGTGCTATTACTATTATTATTACTATTATTATTATTATTATCTGAAAAACACCTACTATGTGTCAGGCTGTAATAGCATTAATCCTCAACCTAACCTTGCAAAGTTATTTTTGCCAAAGTATAAAATTATTTATTTATTTATTCATTCATTCATTTGCTTATTTGCTCAACAAAAACCTTTGACTACCTGCTATATGTCAGGTGAGGAAACGAAAGCTCAGGGTAGTTAAAGACCATGCCCAGGTCACTTAATCATTTAATAGTAAGTATATTATGGATCTCAAACCTAAGGAAATAGACTCCAAAATTAGTATTCTTTTCTTAACTAGTAGTCTCTCTCTCTCTCTCACACACACACACACCCATGCACACACACAATCTCTAATTCTATCCTTATTTCAATTCTATCTCTACTGCTATCTACAAGTATGAACAAGTAAAACCAGAGAAAAACAGCTCTTTGGTTGAAGCAGAGGAGGGGAGATGCAAAGCCCCATTTTGGGGGTCCCCCCTCCCCCAGCAGTGGTCCACCAGACACTCCACACACTCCCTTGGACTGAGCAGAGTCCAGTTTGGAAAGCCCTCCATGCACCAGGTTACCTAGGCATGTCATTCTGACCACAGCAGCATGACACATGTGAGGCTCCTCACAGATTTACAGGGACTTTGCTGGAGGATGTTCAGGTCCTGACATTCTGCCTAATCATATATCTTGATGACCCTGGGCCCTGCATCCTTCCAGAGGTACACTCCATAAGCTGTCATGTTGCTGTTAAATCAACTGCTGGCCCAGGCAGCAATTAATTAATAAAGTAATGACTGAAGCTCTAGACCTTGTTCAAGTTACCTAGTCTATTCTGTAAAATGAGAACAATAGCAACAGTATCTTCTCTGCAGTGTTATTTTATGCACTAAGCACACACTAAGCATTCAGTAAATGGTAGTTCTTTATGCTATAAAGAAAATTACTAGGATTAATATTTTATCCCTGACAGTAGAAGCATTATACTGTTTTGGACATCAAAATTCAGGAAAATTTTCATAAGTTTGAGTATCCTTTATGATAAGTTTGAGGATAACTATAAGGGTAAAGGGACTGAAAACACTAACAGATAATGAGCAATTCTAGGAACTAAAACTATGAATCTTAGAGATAGAAAGACATCAGGGATGCATCAGAGAATCTTCAAATGTTTGGAGCACCATCAATAGAAGATGAATTTATGCTACTCTAGGTACTTATGAGAGAACTGAAATATAGTGGAACAGATAAAGGGTGGAAAGTATATTACAATTCACTATTTTGGTATTGGAAAGCCCTTTCTAATCATGCAGAAGATTGTCATCAAAACCAGCAGTCTTCAAAGATTTTCCAAGGGGTAAATGGGTATGTATAGTTCTCAAGGAATCATTTCCCCAAATCCTCAACCTCTATGTGTCCTTTTCCCTAAAATGTATCTATCTAAGGTTAAAATGTATTCTTTGTCACCACTCCGACTATACAAAGGAAGAACCTACATTTGCCAATCCTCACCAACTGTGCATTACTCAGGGTATAAAAACAAAGGAATATCATGAGGTTGTATAATTTCTGACAAGGTGACAGCAAAGCATAAAGATCATCTGTAAGAAATATTGATGGGGTGGGTGCCTTTGTGACAGACTCATTTTAAGGCTCTATGTCTATCCATATATTGATTTATTTTAGAATTAGAATTTAGAAGTGAGAAGGTGTCACAGGGATACAAGGATTCCAGTTTATTTAAAATGAAAAATGAATCAAGACTTTTTGCACAAAAAGTAAACCTCATTTGTCTATTTTGATTAACAATTTGAACTGCATTTACCTGATAGATCGTATGGAAGACATATTATACAAACTGAATGAACTAAATCAATCTGATGTTCTGAAAAATATAAAGTACATACATGAAATTAATTCTTTGCAAATATAATGATTAAAAAGTTTAAGATGTCGGGGCACCTGGGTGGCACAGCGGTTGAGCGTCTGCCTTCGGCTCAGGGCGTGATCCCGGCGTTACGGGATCGAGCCCCACGTCAGGCTCCTCCACTATGAGCCTGCTTCTTCCTCTCCCACTCCCCCTGCTTGTGTTCCCTCTCTCGCTGGCTGTCTCTATCTCTGTCAAATAAATAAATAAAATCTTTTAAAAAAAAAAAAGTTTAAGATGTCAAATTAAAATGTCCAAAGGAATCCATGATTTTCCAAAATTCTTTTAGGGTATATTCAGCAGAAAAAAACTTTGAAGATTTCTATTCCAACACGTCTAAGTCCTGTGACACCATTTGGAAAGTTTGAAATGCAAACTAGACTGACCCATCAGGAGTGTTATAAAGATTTCATACTGGGGTAACAGTTAAAACCAGGTGGCTGCTCTAAGTTTTAGAAAGGCTGAGAGCCTACACACCTTTATATACCTATCAAGGTATTTTTAATCTCTCATTGCATAAACATATGCCTTATCCCTTTATATCTCAAAATAAAGCATTACTAATCAAGCTTAAAGACCCATTTAAATCTGAATATTTGGACCAAAAGTCAAGATTTTTCTTGCTGTATTATCCCTGACTGCAAAAGTCATTCATTCAACAAATAATGTGTCCCTATCACGTGTCACCAATTGCACTAGGTGCTCAGGGTATCAGTGACCAAGGAAAAGTCTCTGTAATGAGGAACTTGCATTCTAATTACACACATGACTATATTCTGATTATCTGGCCAAAGGTAAAAAAAAAAAAAAATGCTAACATTCTTCTCCATTCCTAATATATTTAAATAAAATATCACTTGCATCAAAGAACAGAAGAATGTAAACTCTGCACACTGATGGATGAGAAGCCAGAGCAGTCGATGGGTAAACATAGGTGGACCAGCAGATGTCAAATTATTCATAAGATCTTTGTGACCAACAATTCCTGGAAAATGTGTTTGGGGTCATGATCAGAAAGTCAGTGCTTCTTTTAGGTGCTTTTAGTTAGAAAGAGAAGCTGAAAATATTTCCACTGTACACAAAAAGGTATACCTAGACCAGGGTTTCTCAATCTCAGCAGTACTGGCATGTTGGGTCAGATAGTTCTTTCTTGTGAGAGACTGTCTTGTGCATTATAGACTGTGGTGGTAAACAGAATTCTCAGGATGGTCCCCCCTCTTCCAATTATTCAATCAAAAGCTAATGGGGGTTGCTGTGAAGAAATTTTTGTAGGTGTAACTAAAGTTCCAAATAGGTGACCTTCAATTATGGAGATTATTCAGATAAGCCTGATCCAATCAGATGAGCCCTTTAAAAGAAGAATTTTCTCTGGCTGGTGGCAGAAGAGGAAGTCAGAGATTCCAAGCACAAAGTCAGGGTGGGGGAGTTGGGAGAGTTCAACATGCTGTTGTTGACTTAGAAGATGGAGGGGGACATGAGCAAACATAGGTGGGTGCCCTATAGGAGCTAAGAATGTCTGACAACCATCAAGGAAATGGGGACCTCAGTCTTAAAACCACAAGGAACTGAATGAATTCCGCCACCAATGTCAATGAGATGAAAAAGTGGATTCTCCCCCAGAGTTTCCATTTAAGAACCCAGCTTAACCAACAACTTGATTTCAGCCCCATGATACTCTAAGTAGATAACTTGGTCAAGCACCTTTCCCAACCTCCCCAGACTTCTGACCTACAAAATTGTGGGTTAATAAAGCAGTGTTGTTGTAAGCTGCTATGTTACACAGCGATAGGAAACTAATACATTTGCTTAGTAGCATCTCCAGCCTCTACTCACTAGATGCCAGTAGTACCCCTCCCTGGGGTACCAACAAAAATAGCTCTAGGGGCGCCTGGGTGGCACAGCGGTTAAGCGTCTGCCTTCGGCTCAGGGCGTGATCCCGGCATTATGGGATTGAGCCCCACATCAGGCTCCTCTGCTATGAGCCTGCTTCTTCCTCTCCCACTCCCCCTGCTTGTGTTCCCTCTCTCGCTGGCTGTCTCTATCTCTGTCGAATAAATAAATAAAATCTTTAAAAAAAAATAGCTCTAGACATTGCCAACTGTCACAGAGATGGGGGTACAAAATCACCCCTAGTTGAAAACCACGACCCTAGACATACAACTTGTCTCTGTGCAGTTAGGAAACATTGGTCCAAAGGAAGAGATGGGTATCCTGAGCCCTACCCATATTTTATGACAATTTCAATTACTATTTTCTCTGAGTTGTTGAATTTGATCAAGATGGAATGAGACCCTCAGGAATTCTCTAATAAGTCAATCTATAACAAATTCAATAAACATCAGGTCCCAGGGATCAATCAAGAGCATTTAGAGGAGAAAAAATAGTTCCAACAAAAATTGTTGCCTTCCACCTTAAACAAAGATTCAAGCAAAAAAAGTGGAAGTGATCTGTTAGATTTGATTACAGCTTTGGATTTTGTTTTCTACAACACAAATAAAACATAGCAAGAGAGAAACACTTCGCTTAGGTCACAGATCTGTTGCTGGGCACACTCAGTGCTCTTGAAGATTCTGAGGGAACAGCAAGTGACTTACTGCACATGGTGGGAGGCCATCTCAATTCCTCCTGTTTCTCTCTTCCTTATAAAGCAAACATTACTGTATTTATTTTGAGAATCAAGAAAGAAAGCCAAATGGCCTCATGCTTTTCAACCTTTTGTCTCTTATACTTTTTTTCCCCCTCCATTGTGTATACCTCATTTTATGCTTGCAAAAGAAAACAAATGAAACAATGTTACAATATGGCTTTAAAATAGCCTGGGAGCTATCAACCACCAAGTATGATGGGCTAGGAAATACACACATGAGACAACTAAGATTTCTTTCTGCACTCTATGTTACCTTTTCTCTAGGTCAGTTGCTATCAACTATGCTTTTTATTTTTGTAACAGAACATATGGGGAGAAAAGCTGGAGTGTTTCTGAGGAAGACAAAGGCAACAATGTAGTAGAAGGGACATACTGAACAGACACATCGGATGGAATCAAATGAAACTTTATGTTTTGGTTTGTTTCACTGTATCTTTAGAGACTCCCCAGAAATAGTTTCTCTGCTGCTGAGTAGAAATTTGCTAGGTACCAGTTTTTTGGATCACTTTTAGTTAAAAGACATTCTTATATCCTTTTAAATCAGAAAACAAGGTCAATTCAATAATTAGAATATCTACTCTCAGACACTCATAAAAATTCTAAAAACAGTTAATCACATATTTTCTCTTTCCTCACAACTGTAGCTTATTTTAGACTGAAAGCCTAGAGGCATGAAAAGAAGTAATATTTGGCTTCTTCTGTATTTCTCCGACTTGTAGATCTCTTCTTTTTTCCTCACCACCCATCCCTAGATGGCTAGATAGTTTATCTCTCTGGTGTCAAAGCAGAGGGAACAAAATAGTAAAGGGATAGAAAATCTTTCCTGGACTGTTCTGTCCCAAGATAACTGCACATTTCTGGGGCTAAGAGATGTTCAAGTTGACTCAGGGTAGAGAACTTACTCCTTGACCTGTTCACACTCCCCCCTTCACTCAGCTGTCGCTGGTGACTATTTATTCATCCCTAGGAATCTGATATTTCTTTCAGCTTCTAGCTGCTTAATCTTAAGGGAAAACTGTGGGAAAGAGTGTTCAACACCCACCTAAGAATTTCCCCACATAAGGAGCAAGAGAGCTGGGTGTTTATACCCTGATGGCATCTCATTTGCTGCAAGGTGTCATTTCTCAAACTTGGAGGAATTATCCCATCAGCATATTAGAGTCCACAAGAGTAGTCCTGCCTGGGACATTAAGGCTGATGTCATGGGAGAATGCGCTCATTTAAAAAAAATTGTCTATGCAGCCTTCAACTCCTCACTGTTGGGGCAGCACCCTCAAAGTATAGGTATAATGTTCCCGATTCTACCAGGACATATTAGCCAAGTCTCGCAGCTCTGTTGTTAATGATCCCTCCCTCCCCCCCCTTTTTTTTCCTGGAGCAGGGAAAATATTTTCTCAGGAGTTCAAGCTGAGTTTTGACCCTAGTTACTGTCCTAGAATCTCTGAAGCGAGTGAAGGAAAACCTTGAAGAAGGTAAGTATCATCTTATGAGGCGTCTGCCTCTGCATGATTTCTAGGCAAGGAGAATCTACTCTCCTCTAACAAGGGGAAGGGAACCATTTTCAGAGACCCAGGAATTCAGGAGAATCTGTTAATTCAAAGTTTTCGAGTACATTAGTCCCCAGTCTCCCCATCCCGGGTCTCAGGCCCACGCCCCTCCCACACCAAGGCCCTGGATTTCAGAACAGGAGACTTGCCAGGGCTAAGAGTCAAGTCTCTGCAATTCTACTTCTTTCACACTCAGGTGGGTCTGCTTTATGGCTACAGAAAATATGGGTTCTTTAAATACTGAATTAAAGGTCTTCTGGAGAATAATTTGATGGTTAGCTGACCTGAGGTGGTATTTTCCCTTCAGTGCCACCATGACAATTAACACTAATTCCACAGTCATCATTACCACTGCCACCATATCTAAAAAAATGCTGGAGGGGCGCCTGGGTGGCACAGCGGTTAAGCACCTGCCTTCGGCTCACGGCGTGATCCCGGCGTTATGGGATCCAGCCCCACATCAGGCTTCTCTGCTATGAGCCTGCTTCTTCCTCTCCCACTCCCCCTGCTTGTGTTCCCTCTCTCGCTTGCTATCTCTGTTAAATAAATAAATAAAATCTTTAAAATAAATAAATAAATAAATAATTACTGGAGATATTCTGTCGGTCTGTTTCCCATTCCAGTTCACCACAGATGACATAGTCATAATTGTGATGCTCGGCATGCCGGGGCTCATCATCACCTCTCTTATCACCACCAATCACAGAGCAATTTTTGTGATCTGGTTGGCAAGTTTCAGAATCCTATCATAATGGTATTCTTCCTGGGACCTGAGTGTCACCTGTCTCAGTCTGGGTTCCTCCAGAAGTAGACACGGAGGAAGGCTGTGAATGCCAGTAATCTATTTGGGAGCTGCCGAGAACACCAGTAAGGTAATGAGGGAAGAGAAGACATCCAGGAAAGGAGTACAACACAACAACCACTCGAGTTTCATCCCACAAGGAAATTTGGGAAATACTGCCAGATGCATGCCACGGAATCATCCCAGCTTGGCAACAAGGGAATCGTGGTATTTATAAGTATACAAATACACCCCAGCTTCATGTTTTAAGACAATCTTAGGACTGACTGCTCCAGAGGAGTTAACTCTCTGACACATCTAGCCTACTTCACCCCCAGGCAGAGTGGTATGCTTTTGTTCTAGGAAAATCCTTAAGGACAGAGTCATTAGTAATTAGAAGTCAGCGGGAGCACAATGAAAGGGTAGGGTCTAAGGAATATGTGTGATGTGCCAAGGACATCTGCTACAAGCTCCCCCGTGTGGCCCACATTCACTCAGCAGGAGCCACTAAGGTACCTTTGCCCAGACTTTGACATCAAGGACTGCAGATTCAGGCAATTTGAACAACCCTCCCCTGGATCTGCCACCAATACATCTGTCAGACTTTTGTCCTTTAGATTTCTTGTCTAAGAATGTGACCCACATACACAGAGGTCCCCTCCCCAACAAAGGCAGCAACACATACATCTACCTGTCCACAGAACTTCTCCATATAGAAGCCAATCCTCATTTGGCCAAAGCAGAGGAGGGAAGGGGTAGACATTCAGCATAGCAACACACAACTCCCAGGAAATATTTCAGCGATCTTCCCACTTCTCCCCTAATATAACTCTTTTTTATATCTTTGATATGGTTAAGGGACCAAGGATCACGAAGGGGGTTATTGCGTACTTCTGTTATAAATTATCACACATAAAAATGAAGACTGGTATCACATTCTCTGTAGGAATTCCGCACCTCAGTAGAAATGGGAGCAGGAAGAATGCTGGTCTGATACCTTCTTACAGCAGCAATTGAAACTGTAGCCTCAACCAAACATCTCTAGACATAGTCTTTGAAGGGAAGAGAGCATGGAGAAATTTTTCAAAGTGATTTTACAATGGATGGTGATAAGGGTGGGAGGGGATTGTAGAGGGCACAAATATTTACCAAATACCAAGCAGTTTACACGGGCTTCCTTTTAATCTCTACAACAGCTGTTTGACCTAGGTTTGGCTAACCCCATCTGTATGGAGGAGTTGGGTTTTAGTCTTGCCCAAAGCACACACTCTGTTAGTAACTGGATCGACCCAAATTGAAATGCTTGACTGACTGGCTGGCTCCAGAGCCCACAATCATCCATTACCTCAGGGACAGAAATCACAAACTCTAAATGCTACCAGGGACCAGGAAGAGAAAATACATGTATAATATATAAGAGAATGAAAGTGGTTGAGAGTATATCCGAGTGCCGACCAAGCAAAACAAAACATCGTGGGGGCTCCTGGGTGGCTCAGTCGTTAAGCGGCTGCCTTCGGCTCAGGGCATGATCCCGGCGTTCTGGGATCGAGCCCCATATCAGGCTCCTCCGCTGGGAGCCTGCTTCTTCCTCTCCTACTCCCCCTGCTTGTGTTCCCTCTCTTGCTGGCTGTCTCTATCTCTGTCAAATAAATAAATAAAATCTTAAAAACAAACAAACAAAAAAAAAACCATCGTGGTCTTGAACTGGGTTCAGGCCCACAAACCCTCCCTTCCCACCCTGCCCTTTGCTGATTTAGATCAAGGTCAGTGAAGCAGATTTGAAGGCAGATAATCAGGTATGGACCCTAGTTCAGCCACCACTAATTCTGAAAATTGTGATGAATCATTTAATTTCTGTGAGTCTCAGTTTCTACTTCTGTAACATGGGGATAACAAACTTCTACTTTATGATTTCAAAACATATATAGAAATTTCCACAGAAGGCATTCTGCAAGTGGAAATTCCTATATTCTCCCATGTACAGTGGGCTGTTAGTCTTGTCCCCCTCTTCCTTTCTTTAAACTTCCCTCTCTGTTCCTAATGATTTTATTGCATAGAAAGTACAAGATGATGATGGGAACATCCAGAGTACATAGGGTTCTACACAGAGCTCGTGGATTATTTAAAATTAGGGAGGTATGGAGGGCTGGTGACATAAAAGCAATCTTGGCCTGACTCCAATACTGAATGGACAGAGAAATGCCATGTGGAAGAAGAGAGATGGCCACTGCACACTCAGGTCTAATGGGCTAGTGAGAAAGGGAAATGTGGATTATTTTTTGTCTCTAATGCCATTTGATTATTGGAAACACAGGTATATTTTCTTTCAAATGAGTTTATGATCATTATTAACATCAAGAAACCAAAAATCAAAAAAGGACAGATACTCCAACAGACAGTCTTATATTATTTTTGTAATATAGAATACATTTTTGCATATTTTTTGTTGATTAACAAAAATCTTTCAAGTGTCTCTTAAATTCCACATATGAGTGAGATCATATGGTATTTGTCCTTCTCAGACTGACTTATTTCTCTTAGCATTATATTCTCTAGCTCCATCTACATCATTGCAAATGGCAAGATTTCATTTTTTATGGCTGAATAACATTCCATTGTATATATATATACCACACGTTCTTTATCCATTCATCAGTCAATGGGCGCTTGGGCTGTTTCCACAATTTGGCTATTGTAGATAATGCTGCTATA
Organism: Ursus arctos; assembly: GCF_023065955.2. Lineage (NCBI taxonomy): Eukaryota > Metazoa > Chordata > Mammalia > Carnivora > Ursidae > Ursus > Ursus arctos. The sequence continues at coordinate 6,300,350 of NW_026622897.1, read as the reverse complement.
AATATCAGGGTGCACGTATCTCTTTGATTTAGTATGTTTGTATTCTTTGGGTAAATACCTAGTAGGGTAATTACTGGATCATAGGGTAGTTCTATTTTTAACTTTATGAGGAACCTCCATATTGTTTTCCACAGTGGCTGCACCAGTTTGCAGTTCCGCCAACAGTGCAAGAGGGTTTCCCTTTCTCCACATCCTCACCAATACCTATTATTTCTTGTGTTGTTGATTTTAGCTATCTGACAGGTGTGAGGCGGTATCTCATTGTAGTTTTGATTTGCATTTTCCCAATCATGAGTGATGTTAAGCATCTTTTCATGTATTGTTGGCCATCTGGAAGATTTCTTTGCAAAATGTCTATTCATGTCTTCTGCCCATTTTTAATTGAATTAATTGGTTTTTGGGTATCGAGTTTTTATAAGTTCTTTACACATTTTGGATACTAACCCTTTATTGGATATGTCATTTGTAAATATCTTCTCCCATTCTGTTGGCTGCCTTTTAGTTTTGTTGATCCTTTCCTTTGCTGTACAGAAGCTTTTTCTTTTGATGAAATCCCAATAGTTTATTTCTGCTTTGGTTTCCCTTGCCTCAGGAGACATATCTAGAAAGAAGTTGCTGTGGCTGATGTCAAAGACGTTACTGCCTGTGCTCTCTAGGAATTTTATGGTTTCAGGTCTCACACTTAGGTCTTCAATCCATTTTGAGTTTATTTTTGGGTATGGTGTAAGAAAATGGCCCAGTTTCATTCTTCTGCGTGTTGCTGTCCAGTTTTCCCAACACCATTTGCTGAAGAAACTGTATTTTTCCCATTGGATATTCTTTTCTGCTTTGTCAAAGATTAACTGTCCATATAGTTGTGGGTTCCTTTCTGGGCTTTCTATTCTGCTCCACTGATCTATGTGTCTATTTTTGTGCCAGTATCATACTGTTTTGATCACAACATCTTTTTAATGTAACTTGAAGTCTAGAATTGTGATGCCTCCAGCTTTTATTTTTCAAAATTGCTTTGGCTATTTGAGGTCTTTTGTGGTTCCATACAAATTTCAGGATTGTTTGTCTAGCTCTGTGAACAATGCTGTTGGTATTTTCATAGGGATTGCACTGAATGTGTCAATTGCTTTGGGTACTATAGACATTTTAACAATATTTGTTCTTCCAATCCATGAGCATGGAACATCTTTCCATTTCTTTGTGTCATCTTCATTTTCTTTCATCCATGTTTTATAGTTTTCAGAGTACAGGCTCTCACCTTTTTAGTTAGGTTTATTCCTAAGTATCTTGTTGTTTTTGGTGCAATTATAAATGGGATTGATTCCTTAATTTCTGTTTCTGCTTCTTCATTATTGGTATATAGAAATGCAACAGATTTCTGCACATTGCTTTTATATCCTGCAACTTTACTAAATTTGCTTAACAAAACAAATGAGCAAAGTGGAGAGAGAGAATGAGAGATCCAAACCAAGAAACAGACTCTTAACTATAGAGAACAAACTGATGGTCACCAGACGGGAGGTGGGTGGGGGATGGTTAAATAGGTGATGGGGATTAAGGAATACACATGTCATGATGAGCACTGGGCATTGTATGGAAGCGTTGAATCACTATACTGTACATCTGAAATTAATATTACACTATAAGTTAACTAACTCAAATTTAAATAAAAACTTTTAAAAAACCTTTTAAGGGTAATACTTCAAAAAAAAACAAAACTCACAGTATACTTAGGAAATAAACTATACAAAACTTATTTTCTTCACCAAAAATAATAGCAACATTTTCTGTATTATTCCTGGACAAACCATAGAACATTTTTGTAGGTTTTTCAGGTTTTACTTATAAACTAAGATGAGGCAATAGATACAGATGTGGAAAAAGAAAGAAGAAAACAGTTGTCAGCACCCAGGGCCTCTGATCCTGTCTTGACCATGCAACAGAAGTGTTCAACTTACACCTGCTGAAAGGCTTATGAAGATATAACCTCAACCAAAGAATGTAAACAGCAGCAACCAGATGTGGACCAACAACAAAAGCAGTCTGTTCATTCAAACTTTAACTATAACGTGTTTAAGTTCATTTGATAAAAACAAAAACCTACTCTGAGATTCTCATTTGATGAGCTCATGTGTTTCCCTCACCGTCTGGTAATTCCCTTAAACTGTCCATTACAGACATTTAACAACATACTTAAAACTCCTACTACTCAGAGGTTAGTAGTGAACCCTGTTATAACATTTTATAAAATGTATTCCTTCCTCCCACCCCTCCTCAAAATTCATTTCTTCAAAGACTTATTTTCATAGTGTTTATTCTCAACCCTCATCACAGAAATACATAGGACCTTCAGCAATGTATGAACATGAGGAAAAAAACCTGATGTCTGGCCAATGGAGGGCTTCAAAATGGTGGAGGGAAACTCCATATTTTCCCCTCTGTGTTCTTACTTGATTCTTTAACAGTGCAACTGGGCTGAGAGCATGCCAGGATTGGGTAAGTCACTTCTGTACGCATTAGCACAATGCTCCTCCAGGGTCTTAAATGTGATCTGTCCCATGACTGAGGTCACCAGGGATAAGATTTAAGAACTTTCAGGTGCTATACGGAGACTATCTTTAAGTTCCTGAACGGTGTGCTCCACTGTTGGAACACTTAGAGTTTCCTTAGGAACGCTCAGACATTAGCTGAGATTCCAGGTTGCCTCCTGGGCTCTACAGACATTCTCAGGGAGTTCCTTTTGAACACCAAGCTTGGGTGCCAAATTTGTGGCTTCCACAAACCAAAATTTATGATAAACTTCAATATGTTCCACCAGTTCACTTAGTGAACAAAGCATCACAGTCAAATGACTGGCTGCAAAGAAAACATCAGAGGTTTGCCTTTGGAGATTTTCCCCAAAGGTTCTGTAAAAAGATAGAATATGCTCAAGAACAACAATGGTAACAATGAAATCCAAATCTGTTACTGCACTACAGAGCTCAAATGCCTGGACAGCCATAGCTATTCCCTCTCATATTTGTGTCACTATACTATATAAACATAAAATGAGTGCTTGTAGGAGGCCCACTAAAATTTCAAAAGCATCTTTCCTGCCTGACCACTGAGGCTGGCCAATTTCCTTCTGTTTTTTGCCCCTCTCTTCACTGTTCTGAAAGAGGACAGAAATTACATTGCCATGCTCTAGAGGCACGTGTGATGATTGACTGGAAAAAAAAAAAACAACAACAACAACAACGAATTTTGTCAATTGTTTCTAAGGCAACGCAACAGATATTCCCCTAACAGACATTGCTTTTGCCAACCATATATGTAAGGCACAGGAAGAGCAGAGTGTGTAGATAGCTTGGGAGTATTTCTCTAAAAGTCTACAGGCAACAACAACTTCAATTTCGGTAGAAAATCCACTGGACACAATGTAAGCCTGGCTATGACTACATCCATGTTTATGGATGTAACTGAGAAGTTACCATAGTGTGAAATGGCAAAGTTGAAACTTCTGCATCAGCTTCATAAGGTAGGAAGCCCACAGATCCCTTCCTCAGGTGATGGATTTGTCAGCAAACCTCACCAACACAGGCAGGTGCTCTTCCTTTGCGATATCAACTCCATGGTCAGTGATCATAGGTAGGGTCTCTCACGTCCCTGAGGTTTCTTCCTGAACGCAGCTCTCGCAGATGTCTAGCACCTGTGTCTGCTCTTCCCTGCTGGGGTCTCAAAGAGCTTCCTCAGCACCTCTTCATCTGAATCCATCCGGTACCTCAGCAGGGCTTGAAAGTTATCAGGAGTAGAAAACTTCTGGAATTTCATCAGCCTCGTGTCCACCCAGAGGTAAGTAAGTTTTGGTTTCTCATAAGAATCAAATTTCAAAAAAAGATTTTGACTATTCTTTGTTCTCCTTCTCTTCAAGGGTTAAAGGTAATGTCTTCATCCTATTCTTGGCCCCTTTCTTCTGCACTGGGGTTCTAAGCATTGCTGTTATTTCTTTGTTTCTGTTTCTATTTAGAAGTTTCATAATTTTTGTTTGTTTCAGTGTCCTGATTTCATCTTCAACCAATTCTTTTGTTTTCTGTATCTACTCTGTGGGTTGTTCAGATGTCTGGTAAGATCCAGTACCTCTAGTATTGCTTTATCTTAAAGAACTGTCCTAGAGGGGCCTGGGTAGCTCAGTCAGCTAAGTGACCTGACTCCTGATTTCAGCTCAGGTCATGTGAATCTCAGGGTTGTGAAACTGAGCCTCATGTCTAGCTCTCTCCTCAGCAGGGAGTCTGCTTGAGATTCTCCCTCTCTCTCCCTCTCTCCCTCTGCCCCTCTTCCGTCTTCTCTCTAAAACTAATAAATAAATCTTGAAGAACTGTCCTATAAGGACTAGGTCTACAGATCATAGTGGTCTCAAAGTGTTTGGTCCATCATCTATAATGTTTATTTACTTAATCAGTCATTTTATCTTCTAAGTTTGTTCTCGTTACAATTATCCACCTACTTCTGGCATCTGGCAAGGTTCTGCGGAAACCTGAGGAGGGCAGGTCTGAATGCTCTTCCACACACAGTTGGGGGTGGCACAGAAGTTGAGCATCTTCACTGCCCTTGACAGGCCCAGCCCTCTCCTCCCCATGTCCTCCAAGCAGCCCACCCGCCTGTCCTCAGCTTGGCAGGTGCCTCAAATGTAATGGTTTTATTTTTAGGAATTTGATTAGACAATCCAAAGAAACTGACTTTTTTCCTTCTTTAATGAGAGGAAAAAAGCAAACTCTTGGGATTATCATAGTATCAGATCTCACAACCACCTCTTGCTCTTGGATTGAGGTTTCCAGCAAGGACACTGAAACGTAATACATTGTAATCCATTATTTAAATCAAGTATTCTGTCAACGGAGCTCATTTGTTTCTCAGAACATTAACACAATTCAAAATTATCTCCACATCCGTCATTCTTTGCTAACAATAGCCAGTTGCCTCTTAGTTCTCCACCACCATCTAGGAATTAATTCACTAGAAGCAGAACCCAAGGAGAACTTAAGAAGGCTAATGTCCTCCCCAGACCCATAATCAGTTGCTAGTTCAACAGTAACAAGGCAGGAACCCTCTTTAGCTGCACTGTACATGTGAGATAGAGAGAAGTGGTCTGTGGAGTTTACTGAACCAAAGAACTGGGCATACCTCTCTTATAACATTTATCACAGTCCTGAAGTTATTTACCTACAAATACAGCTCTGTCATTGGACAGCAAGGCCCTAGAAGGCAGGAATCATGTCTGATTTCTCTCTCTAGTTTCTAGAATAGATGCATCATAAAGAAAAGCCTCATACATACTCACTCCCATTAACAGCTATTAGCCTCCTTCCAAAAGTTGTGCCCTTTTCAGAAAGAACTGAGCAGATGGATTTGAGTTTTGCTTTTACCATGTCCTCTGGTTCATCTTTCTGTGGAGGTGATGATGAGGATCGAAATGGTCAAAGGAGGAAGCAGTAGCAGTAGTCAGAGGCAGAGCTCCCAAAGGCAAGGTGTGTGCGGGGTTATATCTGAAAGTGCTTCCTAACACATCCTTACCCCAAACTGCTGACTAGAGGAAGAGTGGCAGGCAAGGAAGCTAGCAGCAGAAAAGGGATACGGAACAAATATTCCGTGAACAACTACTATAATACACAGCATTTGCAAACATTATCCTACTTAATCCTTGGCACACCGCTATGGGATACAGAATTATCTCCATTTTATAGAGGAAGAAAATGAGAGGCTAAATAATTTGTCCAAGGGCACACAACGACTAAGTGCTGAAACCAGAATTCTAACCCAAGTCTGCCTGTCTACAAAGCCTGCTCATTCCATTAATCCAAGGTGCCTCTCTGGAAGATACTAAGTAGAAAGCCACTGGACTCGTGGCTACATCCTGCATGGGCCGGACACCGTGGCCCCCGCAGCGGCTACCTTCTCTGGGGTCCCTTGAGCCCTAAAGCCAGAAGGTTCAGGTCATAGAAAGGGCAGAGCTGGTATGGCCTGGGCATTTTCTAGGACCCACACAGTTAACTTGCTCTTTGCTGAGTTTATGGCTGCTTTGTTTTCAATGAGCAGTGAGTGGGTGAGCTATAGTCAGCTTCATACAATGCACCAAGTTCCTATTGTTTGTTTCTATACCGATAAAATGTGTTAGATGCTCTACCAGGCCTTACACAATTGACATGTGTCTATTTGCAAGCCAACTGTCAAAAACTCACAAAGAATTTACTTCCACCTCTTTCTTCCAGCCAGCACTTCAACTCTAACTGGGATGTCAAGTGGGACCACACTGGAGCCTGAGATTTTTTTCTTACACAGCACTGCCTCTCTAAAGATTTGACAAAAGCAGCTGTCCTCAGAAGATTTACAGCCTGGAACCTGAGGCCTGCCTACTCCTGGCTGGTTTCACATGAAGAAAAACCCCAAACACTACCTAACAGAGGGAATCGGATCCATGAGCATTTGGAAGTAATTCCTGGAAGTGGCCTGCCTAGAGCTTACTTTCCTACACACATCCCCTTACAAGAAGCCTCTCTCAGCAATCTCATTAAGGTACTCAGTTCTTTTAGGCATTTTTAACACTGCTGCTCTAGGGACTCCACTGTAATCGTGGAGAGCAGAATTGGCACCAGTGAGCTGTAGCTACAAGAACAATTCCCATTGAACATAAGACCAAACTTTCAAATAACTATTGGTGAATGGGGAAGTAGTCGAACTGGAAGACATCTGAGATTAAACTCTAGTAACTTCTAAAGTCAAAGTTACAATTCCACAATTTTAGATTTTCAAATGTAACCGGTAACCTTGCAGGGCCTAAGGAGAGGGGATATGGGAGAGCTAAGGTTTACTGAAATCTTCCAGCCTGGAAGACCGTGACCTAGTGGTTCTCTTGGTGCAGAATCCTGTTAGTTACATCCAGCATGGTTCTGAGTGCCTGGAAAAAGGTCTGCAGGGGGTCAGAATCCAAATAGGCTTCAAGGGGAACAGCTTTTGAGAGAAGGAGGTCAGTGAAGAATGGGTTACCTTGAGCTCAGTCCTAATTCTCTACATCAGAAAGACAAGCCCATCCCACTACCACTCCCCACAAATGAAACAAATCTCTAATGGTAGAATCGCCACTTATAAGCCCTTAAAGCCAGAGCTGAGGCTGACTTCAAATCAGAAGCTTGTAGAACTAAGGCAGGTGTTGGGGGGAGGTTAGGAATGGGCAGGCAGCACGGTGAGAGTATGGAGCATGCCTGGTCTAGGCCGAATCTCCTGGGCACTGGACTCCCACTGCAGGCCTGCACGCTGTGTCCACCTTGAAACTGCAGGCCCACTCAACACCAGAGCTAATGACCACCTCCACCATGACTTTGCTGGAGGTCAGTCCTACTGAGTGTCTGTCTGCAAAGGTGCAAATACCTGATCAGATTCTCTTCCTCCCTTCCTCCCCACCTCCCAGTCTCCACTGATATCAGTGTGGGAAAGTATGTCACACTTCGTAGAAGGCTTTCAATGTCTAAATGCCAAGTCTACTTTCCCTTGTCACTTGATTTCTCTGCCTCCTTTTTGATTTACCATGACACGACGGCATTCATTCTGTTTGACCTGCAGAAACAGCAGGATGCTTTATAAAAGGCACTGACTTTGGGATCTGGTAAATCTGAGTCTGAAATCTGTCCCTGCCACTTAACTAACTGTGCAACCATGGATTTATTTCTTAAACTCTCTGAAACTCAACCTCAATTTGTTCATCTGTGAAATGCAAATTATAATAACACCCTGAAAGGACTTAGAATTAGGATCAGTGAGGATTCCAGGGTGAGAGTTATAGGAGATAACCAGAGATGTTCAATAAATGTTCACTCTCTGCCTCTTTCTTCCTTCTGTGCCCCCTCTAGACTACACTGTGTCCTTTAAGAAGCCAGATTCTCTCTCTGACAGGGTGTGACACTTTAAAAATAGAATACATTTTCAATGATGGTTATGTGATCTATATAAAATAAAGCACCTCCTGCCAACGAAATAAATAGAGGAGAGCATGTACTCATTCCTGTTCTAATTTAATCTGTCTGAGTGCCTGGAGGTCTTTGCGAGGTAAATATTATTTTCGCTCTGACCTTGGTGCAGCATTCCCATTGAATTTGTCTCAGTTTGTCCTTTTTATGTCAGGCTGATGCCTTTCTAATAGATTGAACGCACTTTGTTGAGAACCGAGATTAGTGAGATCTAATCAGTAAATACCTGTCTACCCTGGACGATCAGAAAGTGGGATGTTCTGGCTAACTTGCTGTTCTGCCTAATAAAGAGAGAGCACATTTGCCTGAATTACCAGTTTTCGAAGAATAGAACCCATCGAGACACGAGACCAGTTCGGAACTTGAAGAGATAATGTGGTGACTTGGGAGCCCCCTTGGAGGCTGGCAAGAACACAGAGCTCACAGAGAGGTGGCAACAACTCTGCTGGCAGAAGACAGTGAGCAGAGCTGTGCTCTCATGTGCTCTGGATATTTTTTTAAAGCATCTTCGATTCTGATGTATTTACTTGTTGCTTGTTTCTTCTTCACAAAGATTCAGAGAAAACATTTGTTTTAGGGTTTCCTCATGAAATTAAAAAAAAAAAAAGGATTTGCAGTTAATGCTTAATTGGACAATTCAGTGAAAAACAACTGCTCACGTCCAGTGGGCCACTGATGAGTGGGTCAGTACAGGTCAGACCTTTCCACACTCTGGCTCCATATGGATGGATCCAGATATTCAGGAAAGAAAGTGCTGCCTTGATTTCCAGATAACTTATTTTCCTTAGAAGTCTTTTTTTTTCTTTTTTCTTTTAAAGCAAATGTGTATTCATTGTAAAACTTTAAAAAAAATACAGCCAAGAGAAACAAGAAAAAGAACAGTATCTGTCGTTTACCATTTGGAGATGACTATTAATACTCTGAGAGTTTTTTTCTAGGCATAAATAAAGATATACATTTAAAAAAAGGTTCATGAAATATAAACTGCAATGGTATCTACTTTTTGCCTCTCAAAAAATAAATACGTCACAATCATCTTTCTATGTTAATATTCTTCCTCGGCATACATTTTATTTTTTTAAATATTTTATTTACTTATTTGGGAGAGCATGAGCAGGGGAAGTGGGAGAGAAAACAGAGGGAGGGGGGAAGCAGGCTCCCCGCTGAGCAGGGAGCAGGACAAGAGGCTCGATCCCAGGACCCTGAAATCATGACTTGAGCTAAAGGCAGATACTTAACCAACTGTCACCCAGGTGTCCCTCTGCATACATTTTAATAAATGCAAAGAATTCCACGTATCATAAACCATAGTTTACTCTGAAATCTAGCAACACCCTCATAAGCAACACTATTGTTTAAAAAGGTAGAAAACCACTCTATAAATCTTTGCTTATATCCAACTTTATTCCCACTAAATCATTTCTTTGGAGTGGAATTGAAGGACCAAAGTCATTTAATAAAAAACAACTTATATTTCATCACACTGTTTTTCAAAGACTTAAATCAAAGGATACACTCCACTGGCAGTGTACTGCTGTTTATATGTCTGTTCCCAAGAAAACTGTGACATTCTTGATGTCAGGGATTGTGTCATTCATCTTCGTATCCAACATCTTTATGTTTTTGGACATTAAGTCACTGAAGTATTTGTTGAATGAATGATGTGATGATTCATTGTTTAAACGTATAGCATGTGTTTGTATAACATCTCTGGGGCTCAGCTTTCTCTTTTGCAAAATGAGAATTTTAGGTTATATGCTAACATTCTGTGATTTCACATCTCTTGTATGAAAAGCAATGACCTAGATACCTTAGGGGAGATCAGCCATATACATAATCCATAACCATAGTTATGGGACCTATAAGCATGTGTGTGTGTGTGTGTGTGTGTGTGTATGAGATATATATATATATATATATATATATATATATATAATATCTCATATGTAAGCCAATTCTAATTGTATAGAACATACAAAGATGTGCTAAATATTCAGGGAGAATAAGGCTAGATGACATGACAGGATATTCTAGCTAGCTAAGCACAGATCACCAGCTTTCTATCCGGAAAAAAAAAGTCTTTTCCCATTCTGGCTTTTGTGTTTTATTGGTATCTAAAATACAGGAGGTAGAATTATCTTGAGATTCAGTTTCCTTAGGTACTTTCACCCAGGACAAGCAAGCTTATCCCACTAGATTTTGGAAGCATTTCAATCACTTTAAATTACCCAAGATAAGATTCTATCTGTTGACTTTACGCTTCTAGACCTCCTGGTTCATTGGCAGTAAATGTCTGTAGACCTCTCCCAACTACCCATGTAGCAATCATGCCTACCTTCTATAACACTCCCTTCTCCAGGCCTCCCTACCTCACAGAAATATTTGGCTCCCACCATCACTCATTTTATTACTTACATAATTTGTGGTTATTTATTGAAAATCTATAACGTGCCTTTTAACCTACTACAGGGAAATGAGGCAATATGGTGGTATATACTACAAGGACAAGGCTAACCATGATCCACCAGACACAAGGAGGAAGAAAGCATCTCCCTCTGGGAGCCAGGGGAAATCTCACAGAAGAGGATTCTTAAAGATGATACTCAAGATGATTCTGGAAGAATGAGCTCAAGCTTGCCCGGTGGATGGAACTGTGAGGGTGACAGTGGAGAACAAGATTCAAGCAGAGATAAAGCATAAAAAGTCACAGAAAGGGGACAGAGAATGGCTGTCTATCAATCTCCCCCAACTCATGGCTCTTTCCACACCACCCCCACAGTTCACCTCATGTAGGGTCATCGGGGGGTCATCCAGTCACCCCGATTCAGTCACCTCTTACCACCTGCTTCATCCCAAATGCCTCCACTCTCCTTCTCTGGGCGGACCCTACCAGATCCAGCCTTTGTAATACCAGATAATTTAGTCTCAAAGGGGTAGCCACCTTACTCTTTCAGTTTAAGAACGTCTCTCTTCCTAGAAGAGAGACACTTCCACAGCAGTGTGAATCACCTTTACCCTCAGAGAATTCCTTCCAGGATCCGAAGCCATGTTTCTAAATAAGTGTCTTTGTCTGGTTGTGGTAATCAGGACAATGCTGGCCTCACAAAATGAGTTTGGAAGTGCTTGCTCTTCTTCAATTTTTGGAAAAGTTTGAGAAGGATTGGAATTACTTCTTTTTTAAATGTTTGGTAGAATTCATCAGTGAAGCTGTCTGGCCCTGGGCTTTTCTTTGTTGTGTGGTTTTTGATTATTGATTTCAACTCCTTATTTATTATTGATCTGCTCAACTTTTCTAGTTTCTTCATTATTCTTTGTAGGTTGTGTGTTTCCAGGAAGTTATCCATTTCTTGGAGGCTATTCAGTGTGTTGATACATAGTTGTTCATAAGTAGTCTCATCATTTTTATTTCTGCGACATCAGTTGTAATGTCACTTTTCATTCCTGAATTTCCATCTTCCTTTTTCTTTGTTATTCTAGACAAACATTTGTCAATTTTATCTTTTCAAAACCAACTCTTAGTTTCGTTGATTTTTCCACTGTTATTTTATATTATTTATGCTCTAATCTTTAATTTTCCTTCCTTCTGCCATACTTGGGGTTAGTTTGCTCTTTTTCTCTTTGAGCTATAAAGTTCGTTATGTACTTGAGATCTTTCTTCCTTTTTTTTAATGTAGCCATTTGTCACTCTAAATGTCCCACTTAGTTCTAACTTAGCTCTATCCTATAAATTTTGGTATGTTGTGTTTCCATTTTCATTTGTCTCAAGATCTTTTCTGTTTTCCTTTTTGATTTCTTCTTTGACCTAATGGTTGTTTCAAGAGTATGTTGCTTAATTTCCACCTCTTTGTGGATTTTCTAATTTTTCTTCTCTTATTGATATTTAGTGTCATTCTATTTTGTTCAGAAAAGATACCTGGTCTGATTTCAACCATGCTAAATTTGTTAAGACTTTTTGTAGCCCAACATGACCTATTCTAGAGACCATTCCATGTGCATCTTTCCAGCTGCTGTTAGGTGGAATATTCTGTATGTGCCTACTAGGCCCATTTGATCTACTATTTCCTTATAGATAGTCGACCTGATATTCTAGCCATTGTTGCAAGTGGGACATTGAATTCTACCGTTACAATATTGATGTCTATTTCTCTCTTCAGTTCTGTCAATGTTTGCTTTATATATTTAAGTGCCCTGATGTTGGGTACACCATCACTCCTCCATGTTAAGGTCCCAAAGAATGAGTAATATTGCACTTTTCTTTTTGTGGTTTGTTTAAAATATGTTTAAATGTATCACTGTCCTTTATTTACCAGCAAGTTGGAGAAAATGAGCATGGAATAAAAGTCCAGGGTAAGGGAGGAAGTTGAAAGGAAGAACAAAGGAATTATCTACACCAATAAAACATGTAGAGAAAGCTGAGAAGCACGGTTTATGCCCTTGGGGATGTAAAGAGGGCAGGGGTGGGGATCAAGGTGGCAGACAGCCTCGCTAAACCTGCAGGAGTTTGGAAGTGACAGGAAGACATAAAACTCTAAATCTAAAAAAAAAAAAAACAAAACAAAACAAAAAAACTCTAAATCTCTGCATTAAAAGGAATCTTAATTATCACAAAATACAACAGTTCCTGTTGCAAGAGAAACACTATCTGGCCATTTGTGTAAGTGTTCCCTGCCTAGAATACTATCTCTCCCAGAATACTAGGGAAAAAAAAAGAGTGAAACCAAACTGAAGAAGTTTTTGTTCTTCCTTGAAGATTTATCGAAAGGCTCCTACCTGAGAGGGAAGATGAGAGGAGGAGGAACTTAAGATAAAAACTCATGCTCTGAAGCAGTGACATTTAGCAAAGTGATTAGGCAGTGACATTAAACAAGCTCCCAGGCCATTTCCAAATGATTTCTATGAGCACCTGTGCTGTTCAGGAAGATTTGAGGTGGAGGAAAAAAAGAGACTCTTAATTAAAACCTGAGGGTACTTGCAATAGAAAGTTCAGGAAAGAATTGCTTGTTTTTTCATCAGCATGTCTTTTTCTTAGTTAAAAAGATTCCTTTTTACCCTACGGAGCATAATGAAGGAAAAATATTTGGCCAGAGTAAGTGGAAGGCGTGGATAGGAGGACATTAATGGTGTTTCCTAGAGTGAAATCATCTTCCTTTGACTCTTGCCTCCCCCCAGGTAGACAGGTCAGAGTGAGGGCTGTGCTTTTTATCACAGTAAGGTAATTAATTATTCTTTAGTCTCATGAGTTTATCAAATCCCTCTCTGACTGTCCAAAATTATTGTTCAGAAGACGAATGGTATCTGCAAGATGCAGCCAGAGAGAAGGCTCCCTAGCAAGTCATACGTACTTAGTAAAAATCCCATATACCCCTTCTTTATCACCACTGTCTTCTTGCATCTGCTTCTTGCTGCTGGTTGCTAGCTGACTTCTCTTGTCCCCAGTTGACTTCTATCTAGGACTCTGGATATGTTCTTGCTTCTCATCCCCTGGTTATTATATTACTTTGGGAGGAAGAGTCTCTGCCATCTTCAACATATGGCTTTCTAAACATCCAAATCCAGTTGGCAAATATGTGGCAAGTTTTTATGGGTCTAGTATGAAGTGACAAACAACATTTACTCCTGCGTTCCACCAGCCAGTTACGTGGCCAAAGTTTACTACTGCAAAAGAGTACTGCCAAGTTTACTACTGCAAAGTTTACTTCTGAGAAAAGTCTAGCTGTGAGCTTGGGAGAAAAAAGGAAATAGATTTGGTGAACAGCTACCCAGACTCTACCACATTACTTTCTCCAGTTTTCAGCCTAGCTCCCTCCTTGATTTTAACTTTTTGACCCCTTCATGGAATAATTCAGCAAAGGTCTGTTATCTGAAACAACTTCTGACAGATTGAGCCTGATTCTGGATGATAAACTTCAATTCCTGGACTCATCTGTGTCAAGTGCCACATGCAACATAAGAGGTAGAATTTCCTAGACCCCACACAGAACAAGTGGTGAAGGGAAAGGAGGAATCAGGGTGGGTTATGGGCAGAATAGGCCTGGGACCCTCACAAGACAAGCTGCCCAAGAGGGCTGTGCAAACACCTCAGCCCTTCAGAGCTCCAGAGGAATGGATGGGTCATTCTCTGAGCATCCAAGCTTTAAACATAAGGAAAGCTTAAGTGAGTGAGACGCAGGACAGCCCAGGGCCTGGGTTTTGGTTGTCAACCCAAGTCTGCACTTATCAATCCCAGGTTCTAGAGCAGTTGAAAACAAGACTGTCACCAGTCATTTCTGCCAAGAATTCTGAATCATTTACCTTAATCTGTCAGCAATGAGATGAGAGAAACATTGCTCCTTACATTTAATTTACGTTATTTAATCAACCAGAGCCACATGGATTTTTACAGAGATAGTCTTAATGTGAATTACCCAAATTGTTCAGCACCATTAGACACCTCCCTGCCTAAGTCCATATCCAGCATGATTCTTAAAGACTGGGATTTTGCAAAATATTCTCTTCACTTAAAGAATCCCCTTCTCTCCAACTGGACTACTGACATTTTGGGGCAGACACTGTTTTACTGTGGAGAGGGAGCTGTCCTCTGTTGTATGGGATATGTAGCAGCATTCTAAACGTCTACCCATTAGATGCTCGTAGTACCCTCTCCCCCTCCAAGTTACGGCAATAAAAAAAATCTCCAGACATCCCCGAGTGTCTAGTGGGGGGAGCAAAATTGTCTCCAGCTGAAAACCACTGAGCTGGAGAGAGGTACAGCTTGCGACTTTCTAGAATAAGAAATTCCAAAAACATGTATTTTCCTGGCCTATCACAAAAGTACTTATTTACAGGCCCCAGGAAAACATCCACTCATTAACATATTTATTTATGATTTTTTGATTGGTTGATTAATCATCTGGTTAAAGTTCAATAAAATTAAGGAACGTAAATGTGTGGATAGACTGGTTGTGAGAGGAATGGCAGCATAGTGTCAAAAACAGAAGCTTCTAAAGAGTCAAGAATAAGAGAACTGATGCGGCGCCTGGGTGGCATAGCAGTTAAGCGTCTGCCTTTGGCTCAGGGCGTGATCCCCGCGTTATGGGATCGAGCCCCACATCAGGCTCCTCTGCTATGAGCCTGCTTCTTCCTCTCCCACTCCCCCTGCTTGTGTTCCCTCTCTCGCTGGCTGTCTCTATCCCTGTCGAATAAATAAATAAAATCTTAAAAAAAAAAAAAAAGAATAAGAGAACTGATGTGTGATATAAATACCTCATACTCACCAAACATGATGTTTTACATAAAATATGCATTGTTTCACTTAATCCTTGTAGCTACCCTTCCAAGTACATTATAAGTAATCAATAAATATCATAAATTACAGTAATATCAGTTATGGAAGGTAATAGCCCGATTTTCAAACAAGGGAAATGAAGCTCTTAATGGGTACCTAACTTGGGAAGATGGCAGAGCTATGATTCAAACTCAGGGCAGCCTTACCTGCAAACCCACACACTTTCTACAAGAGATCTCACCCATGAAGTCCTCTGTAGCTTCTTCATGTTCTCACTGCAAACAGTGATCTGGGGAAAGATTTTACATGTGCATCAGCAAGGCAGCTGCAAGAGAAAGAGCTGAGTGTGTCAGGGCCCAGCAGAGACACTGTAAGTCTGCATTAAGCCAATCAAGAATTCTCTTCAAGGAGAGACCAGGAGTCCATACCACAGAGGTGACAGAAAGAAGAAAGGAAAAGAAAAAGAGAGCTATTGTTGCCAAGAGCAAATGAAGGCTTCAACCAAATATATTGCAATTATTTCTACAAAGATGGAAATAAAGAACCAATGTTTTACCCTTGAATAGATTTAAATGACTCTCAGGGAAATTTTTGATCAGGGTCCAGTCTTTCTTCTGCTTTCCATGCAAACCCAGTAAATATACCATCCAAATAAATAAACCAGTACTGCCCATCTCAATTAATCACAGTGCCACTACACAGTCCTTACTTCAAATGCCTGAGAATTTGGAAATACTCACTGACTGCCTACTCCAAAAAAAAAACAGCACCCCTGGGGACTACTCTCACAGCTCTCAGACCCATTTCTGGACTATTTCTGCATATACAATAGAGTTGAATATATGCAGCTGGTGACAAGAATATCAAAAGATGCTCTACATCATATGTCATCAGAGAAATGCAAATTAAAATAACAATCAGTTACCATTATACACCTATTAGAATGACCAAAATCTAGAACATTGACACACCAAAGGCTGGCAAGGATGTGGAGCAATAGGAACTCTCATCCATCGCTGGTGGGAATGCAAAATGGTACAGCCACACTGGCAGACAGTGTGGAAGTTTCTTATAAAATTAAACATACTCTTACCATATGATCTAATAATCACACTCGTTGGTATTTACCCAAAGGAGCTGAAAACTTACGTCCACACAAAAACCAGCAAATGCATGTTTTTAGCAGCTTTATTCGTAATTGTCAAAATTGGAAACAACCAAGATGTGCTTTAGTAGGTAAATGAATAAAACTGTGTTACATCCAGACAATGGAATAGTATTCAGTACTTTAAAAAAAAAAAAAGGAAGAGTTACCAAGCTATGGAAAGCCATGGAGGAAACTTAAATGCATATTACTAAGTGAAGGAAACCAAGCTGAAAAGACTGCATACTGTACGATCCCAACTACACGATATTCCGCAAAGGCAAAACCACGGAAAGAAAAAGATGATCAGTGGTGACAGGGATTGTGGGAGAGGGAGGGACGAACAGGCAGAACACGGATTTTTAGTGCAGTGAAAATTGAAATTGCAGACACTTGGGCATAAGAGTAAATGCTTCCTGTTTTAAGTTGCTAGGTTTTGCAGTGGTTTCTCACCCAACAATTACATAGATAGAAGGACCAAACAAGCAGCACCTAATAACAACTACACACACACACACACACACACACACACACACACTCATATGATAAAAACTGTCCTCAAAAGGAGACAAAAAAAAATTGAAGTGGAGAGCAGAGAGAAAGATAGATTGACTGATTGATTTTTTTTTGACAGAGAGACAGCCAGCGAGAGAGGGAACACAGCAGGGGAGTGGGAGAGGAAGAAGCAGGCTCCCAGAGGAGGAGCCCGATGTGGGACTCGATCCCGGAACGCTGGGATCACGCCCTGAGCCGAAGGCAGACGCTTAACGACTGTGCTACCCAGGCACCCCAGAGAGAAAGATTTTTAATAGCACAGAGGTAGACAGAGGCCATTGCAGGTGAAAGGCATGGCAAGAGCAAAGATATGTAGCTGGTATTGGTGAGGTGCTTTGGGAGTCTGGTAAGGAACCATTCTGGCTCAAGCAAAAGATTTTTGCAGTTTTCTTGTTTTGGTATAAACTGCAAAGGTGGGTTGGGATGAGCGTGTGAGACTCTGCATGTCAACCTGAGAAAATCTGACCTGTATCCCAGGAGGAAGAGTTAAGAAAGACTGAAGCTGCTTTTGTGATATGGGACTGAACAGGCAACTTCAAGCGAAAGCTCTTTGCACAAGTCTTAGAAACAGGAGTTGGAGGCAATTCTCGGGCAGAGTGATTTCAAAAAGGAGAGGAAATAAATTCTTTTATACATAGTGAGGTGGCTCTGATAGGTCATGTGTTTATGTGAAGAGACCCAGTGTGGCTCTAATGAAGACATTTTCAAGGTTCAGAAGATGGACATTGGGGCGCCTGGGTAGCGCAGTCGTTAAAGCGTCTGCCTTCGGCTCAGGGCGTGATCCCGGCGTTCTGGGATCGAGTCCCACATCGGGCTCCTCCGCTGGGAGCCTGCTTCTTCCTCTCCCACTCCCCCTGCTTGTGTTCCCTCTCTCGCTGGCTGTCTCTATCTCTGTCAAATAAATAAAATCTTTAAAAAAAAAAAAAAAAAAGATGGACAACTGAGTTAAGATGTAGATCAACAGAGGAGGCTGAATTAAACATCCGTCCATAAATTGCCAAAACGTGAAACATTCTGAATCACCTCCTCGTTACTGATGAAAAGGGGGGCAGGGAGCAGGAGAAGGAGATACCCTTCAAGCTAGATTTTTCTTTGAGGTGTTCAGAGCCACAGGAGCTGCTACGTGCAAAATGATGTGCTCCCTTGAGAGAAACCATCCAGAACAGGTCCTGAAGCTAAAATCTTAATCCTTTTTTGCAATAAACTCCCTAATCCTATAGCTAAGAAAACCAGTAAAGTTCAAGGGAGAAGGACAGGGCCAATTTGAGGCAGGATTTCATTAGACACACAAAGGACTGAAGTTGGAAATTGCAAATCACAATCTCAATCTGTCAGTCAAAGGCAGATAAGAAAGGGCATTTTATGGAGAGTCCTTTCTTGGGGAAAACTGCTAAAAAAAAAAAAAAAAAGAAGAAGAACATGCCCAGATGGCCAGTGCCTAAGGGAATATGAGATGGGCCTACAGGAAGTCAGGCAAAAGAAGATAAAATAAATTTCACATGCACTGTTTCTTATTGCCATTTCTTCTTCGTATAGTTGCTATGGGAACTGTGTTTTGGAAGCTCTCTAAGGCTGTGTCTCTCCAGTGCAAAGCAATCAAGCATTTGGGCCGAAATGACCAGTCAATTTAATCCAACTGGTTTAATTGATTTATTTCCAACACACGCTCTCCCTCACCGGTGGCCAAGTTGAGTAGTTGCTGAACTGAATTTGGTGGCATCTTGCAGAAATAAAATTGGTTCACCTGTTGTATGTATTTGTGTTCCATCCTAGCGATAAGACTTCACCATCGGAACGTGCCTTCTTCCACTGGGGCCCTGTGCATTTGGAGATTGCAAGCAGCTCTAGAAGGGTTAGAAGGGCGACTATGAAGGCAGGAAAGGCTCAGGGGAAAAATTCATACACTGGTGTGAAGGATCTAGGCTCTCTCACAAACACAGTACTGGAGAAAAGCGGGGCCTGAGAGGCCAGGTAACCAAGCAGAAAAGATTCAAGACCAGATACCTGCCTAAGGCAAGGCAGAGCTGAGAGAGAGATGGCGACGCCAGCACCCAGAGGAGAGCTGACCACTGAGGCCATCCTATCCAAGTTAGAGGCTGCCTATCAAGCCACTGCCCAGACTGTTACAAACTGCAGATGTGGGCTGACACCCTCTGCTGCCACCTTCCTTCTGGAATCCAGTCACTCTCTCTGAGTCTGGCAGCACATCACTGACCTGCATCCTTCATGCAGCCCTGATAGGACATCAGGTTATGGTTCTGAACAGGGGATGCGGGTCGTTAATTTCTACCAGATTCCCCCAAGCTCATGCTCTGGGCACCTTTGCTGACTCAGCATCAAAGAATGAACCCTCTTGGGGCCCCACCCCACGTCATCAACCTGAAGTTCCTCGTCCGTAGGCCACACCTGCTCTCTGCCCAGGTCTTCAGCCTGCCTCCTCCAGGATCAGAAGCCCAAACTCACCAGGAATCAGATCACCAGCTCTGGGCTGGTCAGTGTTGCTGTTTTAAAACTTCTTTCTTTCACCAAAGAAGAAAAGAGCAAAAAGGAATAACCACACAGAAGGCACTAGAGAAAGCCAGATTTATAAAACCCATATTTATGTAGGGTTTTCTTTGTGGGAAATACTGAAGATGTGTCAGTATACATCTTTCATGAGCAGAACTGGCCTGTGACATCATGAGGCGGGCTTAGAGCGCTTTCCTGCTTATATATAGTCCCGCATCTTAGTTGCCAGGACCCTCTGGTCTCCCTAACTCTCTGCCATTCCAATACCCCCAACCACACATCCTGTGACCCAGGTGGCTCCATGCTGCCATGGCCTCATTTTTCTTATTAAATGGACCACTCCTGTGTCTCACTCCCTGAGAAACAGGGCTCTTCCTCAGTGAAATGTGTGATGATTAGAAAAGTATTGAAATGCTCTGCCCTAGACAAATTATTCCATGAGAGTCCCTTTTATCTCAATGGTAAAAAAACAACAACAACAACAACAACAACAAACCACACACGCACAAAAACAAACAAAACAAAACAAAACAAAACCAAAAAAAAAAAAAAACACCTTGGGAAAGGACTTCAGAGGTTGTCTGTTGAAAGAGATGTTCCTAATAAGTCAGATGGATTAGGGAATTATTCCCATCTTTCAAAAAAATATGCTTGCTGTTTTCTAGAGACCAAAACTCAGTGTCCTGCTCAATAAAAATCAGTCTAATTCTAAACTCTGAAAAATGTAGAGATGATGATGATAAGTAATAACTGATATGCCGCTGGGGTTCATAAAACGCCTGCACACACACCGCCCTGATTTCCATCTTAACCTGGAAGGCATACGTGATGCTACTGCTGAGCCTCAAAACCAGTAAATTGCTAACCTGGCCTTTCTGATTCCAAACTTCTTCTGCAACATTTTCATGCAATCTCTGGTTTCCTAACTCTGTGTTTTCCCGCCGTTCCAGCTGGTGGTTTTGCAGCCAGCATTTTTCTTCTTTCATTTTGTATATAACTGCCTGATACACTATGAACTCAGAGTGGGCTTCTGCCTCTAAATAATAACTTTACTATTTATATATTAACAAATTTCTTATTTAAAACCTTTCTCAGACAGAGAGAGACAAATACTGTACGATCTCACTCACTCATGAGCAGATCGGTTGTTGTCAGGGATGGGGGGCAGGGCAGTGACGGAAGGTGGCCAAATGCTGCAAACTTCTAGTTTCACGATAAATAAGTTCTGGGGACGTAATATACAGTATGGTGACTATAGACAGCAATGCCATATTGTATATGAGAAAACTGCTAAGAGGAGATCTTAAAAGTTCTAAATATCTAAAAAGTTCAAATGCACACAAAAAAACTGTCACTATGTGAGGTGAGGGATGTGTTAAACAATCATATCGTGGTGCTTATTTCACGAAATAGACATGCACCATCATTACGTTGTACACCTGAAACTTACACAATGTTATGTCAATTATATCACAATAAATCTGGAAAAAATAAAGTTTTCAGGAGGTTGTACCCATGAAATTTGCTTAAATTTTATATTAAACAGGGGCGCCTGGGTGGCTCAGCTGGTTAGGTGTCTGACTCTTGATTTCAGCTCAGGTCATGATCGTGGGATCTTGAGATTAAGCCCTATGTTGGGCTCCACACTGGGCATGGAGTCTGCTTAAGAGTCTCTCTCTTCCTCTCCCTCTGCCCCTCCCCCTCCCTGCACTCACTCGTGCATGCTCTCTCTCTCTCACACACACACACAAAATTTATATTAAACAGGCTTATTTTTCTGAGCAATAAATAAATAAATTGCACTGTCTATTGAAGTTTCTCTTGTTAATAAAACACTCCCCTACCCATCTTGCCTTAAATTACTTTGTAGTTCTGTGTATCTCCCCAAGTACAAGACCGGATAGATTTGGGATCAGACTTCCAGAGTGATATGAAATAGTTGGAATCACTGATAACTAATGATGAGGCTCGCAAGTCATTATTCCAAATGTGACTAGATTTATGGATTTAGGGCTCTAATTACTTTGATCTATTGCTAGATTTTTGTTAGGGCTGTGCTTATGTGAGTATGTGCGTGCCTGCACATTCATTAGAGGGATGGTAAGGAGGTAGGTGGCTTGGGAGATGAAGCATGTGGGAAAACATCAGCCAGTCTCTCTACTTGTTAGATATGTAAGAATATTATAATGTTTCCTGAGTTTCACATTAGCATAACCCAGTAATGATGGTGATTTTAAGAATTTAATTTGGCAGATGACTGATTTATAATTTGATCCAATCACTTATGGTATTTTCATATAAAAATAATTAATAACAGAGGGAGATGTTCTAATTTAAAAACTAATGTCTGCCCAAGAAAAATGCACTTCTCCCAGGAATTTCATAATGATTGTATTATGACTAGACTAGGACACATCCTAAACACCTAACTGAATGATAGATCGTAAGTGCCAACTAGGCTGAATGTGTTATGTAAATGACATACTCTTTCACAGCACAAGGAGATATGTGCTTTACTGGCATGGGCAAAACATTGCCCCAGTGTCTCCTTCAGGGCTGAAGGCCAAAAAGCAGGTCTTCAAGGACTGGAGAGGGGAGAGCGTTATAGTCCCACTTAGGAGAGATCCCATGAGACTGAAGAGCTAGGATTCTAGGCCAAATTGCTCCACCACTGATAGGAAATACCTACAGATTTCTGCTAGAAAAGAAATCGTTTCATGAACAATAATACATACCCTATACTGAAGAAGTTTTAATCTTGGGGAATTTAAATATGCTGAACCGATTGTACTGGGTGGTCTAATAAGCTTGCAGATTAAAATGACAAGCTGTTGGGGGCATTGATACAGTCTGTTGACTCAGGGTTATTATCAATGGGGACAAGGATCCAGCCTCTCTCTAAGGCAAGCTTTGAAAAATTGATTAGTAATTCTGCTTTTCCATATTTGCAAATGACACATCCAATAAAGGGTTAGTATCCAATATATATATAAGGAACTTATAAAACTCAAAACCCCAAAGCCAAATAATCCAATTAAAAGTGGGCTGAAGAAATGAACAGACCTTTCTCCAAAAAAGACATCCAGATGGCAAACAGACACATGAAAAGATGTTCATCATCACTTACCATCAGGGAAATGAAAATCAAACTACAGTGAGATATCACCTCACACCTGCCAGAATGGCTAAAATAAAAAACACAAGAAGCAACAAGTGTTGGCAAGGATGTGAAGAAAAAGGAACCCACATGAAGTGTTGGTGGGAATGCAAACTTGTACAGCTACAGTGGAAAACAGTATGGAGTTTCCTCAAAACATTAAAAATAGAACTACCCTACGATCCAGTAATGATACTACTGGGTATTTGCCCAAAGAATACAAAAACACTAATTCAAAGGGATATATGCACCCCTATGTTTTTTGCAGTATTATTTACATTATCCAAATTATGGAAGAGCCCAAGTGTCCATAGACAGATGAATGCATAAAGAAGATGTGGTATGTGGAATATTATTCAGCCAGAAAAAAAGAATGAAATTTTGCCATTTGCAACAACATGGATGGAGCTAGAGAGTGTTATGCTAAACAAAATAAATCAGAGAAAGACAAATATGATATGATTTCACTCATATGTGGAATTTAAGAAACAAACAAAAATGAACAAAGAAAAAAAAGAGTGAAAGAAACAGACTCTTAACTATAGAGAACAAACTGATGGTCCCCAGAGGGGAGGGGATGGGGGATGGGTGAAATAGGTGATGGGGAATAAGAGTACACTTATTTTGATGAGCACTTAATAACATATAGAATTGTTGAATTATGATATTGTACACCTGTAACAACTGTAACACTGTATGCTAACTATACAAGAATTTTAAACAAAATAAAAGTTTAAAAAATGTTTAAAAAGAAGTAATTCTGCTTTTCCTCCCAGGCAGAGAAAAGAAGAAAAAGCTTTTATACCCTTTTTCCCCGGTAGAGGACTGCAGCCCCGCACATGGCCCCTTACATAAACTTCCAGGCTGTCCTGATTCCAAGAGACACAAAGAAATAAGGAAAAGGACCATCTGTCCCCTGGATTCTGTGCAGAGGGGAACAGGCTCAGATCAGGGGGGGAAAGAAAGGGGAAAAGGACCAATACAAGACAGTCCTCTTTTCCTAGGATCTGTTTCCTAGGATGCTTCCTCCTATCTTCAGCTTCGAGGTCTTGTTAGTCAGCATCCATTTGAGACCCCGAGGAAATAAGGAACCACCAGACACCTTCAGGCCAGGATTCTGGTGTCCCAGATTACCCTGATATATAAATAGGAACCGAAGTTGAACCAAAGTCCATGGTTAGCTACCGTCTACAGCGCACACTGCAAATGCTCCACTATCCTCCATCCAGCTCAACAAACAACTCACCTAGGACCCACCTCTTGACATCTCCTGGCAAATACTTGATACCCTGAGAGGAACACCAATGTTGTCTGTCACAGAGGGATCAGCCCCCCGAAATCAATCCTCTCCCAAAGTATTTCACTACAATTCAACTAGCTCCTACCATGTGGTAGGTGTGTGTGAGACAGAGTCAATAAGAACTATTCTGGCTTTCCAGGCACTCACGATCTACTAAGGGAATGAGACAAGGACTCAGCAACATTGAATCCATAGAGACGTTACGTGTTTAACACAGGAAGCCACAAAATACATGTGGTAAGGCGGACAGGGGTGCATCTTGAGGGGAGAGAGAGTATATGAGACACTCCCATTGTTACTCTCTTGGCTAAGAGAGCCTTTCTCAAGCTTGGCACTACTGACATTTTGGCTGAGTGGTTCTTTGTTATGAGTGCTGTCCTGTGTACTGTAGGACATGTAGCAGCACCCTTGACCTCTACCCACGAGATACCAGTAGCAACACCCTCCTCTGTCATGATAATCAAAAATGTCTCCAGACATGTCAAATGTCCTTTAGTGGGCTGAACTGCTGCCAAGTGAGAACCACCTGACTATCACTTTGGAAGAATGTAATGGAGTCTATGTATTCAGAGATAGTTCTGCTCACTTCAATGACATCCAGGCAGTGGTTTTCTATAAATCCTGATTAATCCACCCCACCCTGCCAAGGATTACAGAGGGATGTCACAGGGTACCGTGGAGATAGAGTCCAGGGAAGGGTGATTTTTTTTCTTATTTCTTAAGAAACCAGTTCAACATCTGGTCAGAATACATGTGTTAGCATTGAATGTACACCTTGTATTGTGTTAGGCTGTCAGATTTCACGGATTTATTTCCCAGCTGCTGGGAGCTTTCCGGGAAGACAGTGTTAAGCTGTTGTCCCTTTTCCATGGTTGCCTTGGCTAGAGAAACCTGTTTTACCCTAGGCCCTACCTCTTTACAGGGCAGCCTGAATCCAGTCATTGTGGGGATATAAAGGCCCATTCATTCCCTCCTACTATGTTAACTGAATGGCCATGCCAGCCCCGGAGTTCATGGGCCCATGGGCCCATTCAACGTCTCCCTCTGTCCAATCCTGCTCCCTCCCCTTCCCCTTCCTCTTCCTCTTCCTTCCCTGGATGTCAGGATCTCAAAAGCACTCCCTAAGAAAATACCCTGCATGCTGATAACGATCTCACAGTTTGCTTTCCAGGGCACCCAACCTACAATAACTTTGAAGCTCCTGTTCCCACGTGCTCATACTCACAGGTGTGGCGGTGGTATTTTTATCCCCACGGGCTGTATACTTCTGGGGCTCCACTTCCATCCTCAGCCCTGTCCCTCATCATCACCCTCAACCCAATGTTTCAAAATGTTGGCTTAGCAGATCAGTCCCTAAACAGTAGTCGGCACACAATGATCCCTCCAAGCAAAGGATTAAATCCCAGTGAATTTCCCAATGGAAAAACAATTAGATCGCAATTCTGTGGACCCACCCCTACACATCATTTGGCTTATCCAAGGGCACAGGGCTTTATCCTGTGACGGAAACAATATCACACACTATAGCATGCATACCTGCTCCTAGCCATCCCTGGGAGAAACTCACTGTTCTCCTTTTTGCTGAAAAGGGATGAGAGGGGTGACACTCCACAGAGGCAAAGCTGGAACTTTGAAGTTCACCCTTTGGTCCAGTTTCCTACAGGTTGACTTTTAACTGCTGCTTCTTTCTGTCCAATTTTAACCACAATGTTTCACATGTTCTCTCTCTGCCTACCCAAAATAACTGGCCCTTCTTTGCTCTTTTGTCCTCCTTATTCTCACCTCTTAGCCCAAATAGAAGAGGCCTTCGGGATAATGTTAGGAAAGGAGGTCAGTGCAGTGGGTGTGAAATTTTCATTTCTGGCAGCAGCAGCTCTGGCCCTCCACAGAATTGTAAAATAAATCGACTTCATCCCTGACTCTAAGCTCCCTTTTAGGGACTCCTTTCTAGCCCCAGTCCCAAGGCTCCAATTCTTACTACATTAGCACCTTATTCAAGTAGCCCCTGTGCCCTCTGAATTTTCCTGCCTCCCTTTTGTCCATTAATATCATTCTCTTAAAAAAAAAGGCATAATAATAATCATAAAAATATAAAATAAAATCTTTCCCTTTGCCCCATTTATTGGGACCCTGGTAGGTTCCCAGGAGGCCACTTACACATGAATTTGAGCTGTGGTATGACCACATCATAGTGATTTTATGTATTATTCCATAGGGCATTTATATTTTGCATTTGTATATCATTTGTATTTGTACATCAATCCTCAAGGCCCAAGAATGTAGGGACAGAACTGTTAGGGTTTCATGAAACACAGAGAAGCCATTTTTAGGCAAGGTGAACTTTCTCCATTCTATAAATTAGACAGATAAGACAGTTCCCATCACTCATGACTGAACAGAAACTCTAGCCACCCTGAGCAATGAGCCAAGTTCTCCCCTCTACCTGTCATTCCTTGGCAGTGCAAGTAGGCCAACTGGTTCTTCCATTCTTACACATATGACACATACTAGACCAATCAACTAAGAACTAACAAATTTATTTCATGGAAATAAAATCAGATTGATTTGACTAAGCTGACCAATTTGTTGTGGCACCACTGGGAAAGAAACTACCAGGCCATTTTTCTTTTCCTGTTTGTTTTCCACATGAACTTCTGTAAAGCCTATTCAGCACTCACTATGTGGCTTAATTAAAATAAGCTTATAACAAATCAGCAGCAGATAATACAACAGCACTAAGTTTCCTCAGAGGGATAGCGGGACTGGCTTTTTGAGCAATCCTGCCATCACCACCCTCAAATCTTCATAAAGCTGTGC
This sequence comes from Ursus arctos, assembly GCF_023065955.2. NCBI lineage: Eukaryota > Metazoa > Chordata > Mammalia > Carnivora > Ursidae > Ursus > Ursus arctos. The sequence goes on along the minus strand of NW_026622897.1, from coordinate 6,273,617 downwards.
TAAGCAAGGGCTCTGGGATGCAGGGAATCCAAGGGGACAATTGAGATACAGGGTTGAGAAGGAAAGAGAAAAAAACAGATATTTATCAGCCTCACAAATAATTGTACTCAGTCAACCAAAGCTCACCTGAGAGTGAACAAAGGAAGGAGAATCTGGGGGCATGTGGGTGGCTCAGTCAGTGAAGCGTCTGTCTTCGGCTCAGGTCGTGATCCGAGGGTCCTGGGATCGATCGAGCCCTGTGCTGGGTCTCCCTCTGCCGCTGGGTCTCCCTCTGCCCCTAGCTGTCTCTCTCTCTCAAATAAATAAATAAAATCTTTTAAAAAGTGGGAGGGGGGGAGTAGAGTCTGCAGGGTTGTGAAGAACCAACATTCGGATCCCAAGTAATCCTCATGAAGCCCGGCTTTGGGGCAGATCTTGCAGGGACTGCAGCTCACACGCTAGCTCCCATCCACCCTGATGCATTTCCAAAAGGGCAAACACAAGTTACCACAAGTCTAACGAAAGTGATGAAGCCACTTCACCTGCAAAACACACACGGATCTCAAGAATATTCTGTGAGACACACTTGTGATCACCTGTTTAATAATGTTCATTTTCCATGTTAAATCATTTTTTTTTTCTCCTGAAACAACTGTAACTAACACACATGCAGCTGACCTGTTTGGAGCAATGAGGAAACAACCAACAAGCTTATGAAGCCTCTCACCTCCTCATTCCAAAATGACATATTCAACATATTATATGCTATTTTAGATAATATTATATGTGATATATATATATTAATCAATTACCATAGACGAGCATTTCTTTGTTTTCAGATTTTTACTACCATAAATGATGCTTCAGATTACATATCCCCATGTGTATTACTGACACAACTATTCTTTTGATCATTAAAAACATTGGCTTCTTGTGACTTCTCTCTTCAACGTAACACAACTCTAGTCCAATCTGAAGGCCCCACCAATTCAATGTCACTTCCATCTCTCACACCACGCCTATGATCACAGCCCTTGTTTACACATCTACTACCTCGCACTTGGATGATGATGGGAGCCTGACCCTTCTTTTAAAATAAGTTTTGGAATGCTGGCTTAAACAATTATTTTTTTGTCACCAACCCCTTATTAGATATTGTGACTTTCCTCGAAGGGGGTGCATTATGAGCTTTTCTCAAAGTTGCTTTACTACAGCTTGTTTTTTTCCACAGAGCATCTTGCATGAACTGTGGATGAAACACAGTATGGCAATCGTTGTTCTCTATGATTCACCATAACTAGTGGTGGTGGTTTTTTTCTCCCTTTAACAAGGTAATTTTATGTCACATAGACAGAGTCATAGATCTCCATTTTGCCCTTAAGAATCATAATCCCACACATCATTGACAACTCTTATTCCTGGGCCTTCACTGGAGAATAGAGTGAGTAATCCTAAGATAAAATGTTGCTATTTCAGGCAACTAGAATGGGAAAAGAGGTAGAAACGGACATATCATTATATACAACAGACCATAAATAATTAGCTTTTGTCTGCTATGTTATAGGAATTACAAACCCTAAATAATTAGTAAAACTTATTATTAAGTATGACTACATACGTATGATGTGAGGTCATTCATCTTAAAAGCGAAAAATTCATTCAAGCCGATGGTATCCCGTAACATAAATTTAAGAGAGAAATGAATTTTTAATGGTTCTTATTGAGCTATATGAAATTTATCCATTTCTTCCAGAGAGAATTACTGAGATGGTCAGTGTGCCAGTCATTCGCTTATTTGTTCTCAAAACCATTATCTGCCCTTTTCCTGGTTTCCTCTGGATCTTAAGGAAATATATGTCTTAGGCGTGTCAGCTGGCACTGGGAAATTTTTGGCCAAGGGGAAGAACTGGTGGAATAGTGGGGAGAGGAGATAGGAAGAAGCCATGAGTGTTGTTTCTCTGTCTTGTCTACCTTGGGTAGCATATTTAGCAGAAAGCTATTCTCCTCCAGACAGTCAGCCCTTCCTGTGTTCCAAAGTCCTCGAGCAGCCCCTCATTATGGCCAGACTCTTACAGAATGGTCCTGCCTTCTGTATGCTGCAAACAAACTTCCTTCCATTGTCTTTCCAGGCCTCAGGGTTGTAGTAGCTTTCTGCTCTGATTACCTCACCTTTTCCTATTTGATTCTTCCTCTCTCCTACATAGCCAACCATTTCCTTTCCCAAAATTCTCTGTATGAAATGCTTAAAGGGGTCCTTTATTCTGACTAGACCTTCAATGAGATAATGTAGCCATGATATATTTTTGGATATTAGTGGAGAGTCAATGTCATGGCCCATGACATTTTATCAGTGCCTTTAGTTCAATGTAGCCAGGACTATCAAATGGTTCAAAAACACCTAAAAATAGACTAAAAGATAATACATTTGAAAGCAAAGAGGGAAAAAACAGTAAAGCTAGTCACTGACTCAGGATGGCCACTGTTTGTATTGTGGTATATACCACGAGTACTAGTCTAGAAAAAAGGAAGTTGTCACAACATCAAAATAATGTAAAGTAAAATAAAAAACTGTATCAAGTAGCATGGTTAAGAAACTAGAAGATAGAAAGCTAGACTACCTTGGCGGTTGAGTCAGGTTGCTCAAAATAGAACCGCTACTCACTGACTTATGAGCTATGAGTCTCTGGGCAAGGTTCCTAACTCTCTGGTGCTTTCCTTTCCTCATCTGTAAAATGGGGTTACTATTACTGCATATAGTTTACTTCAGAGGGTTGCTGTGAGAATTACATGAATTAATGCAGATAGACTTCTTAGAAAATGTCTGGAATACAGTAATCATCAAATTATTGTCAGCTTTCATTATCATCATTACTATTAATTGTCATCATCATCACCACCATCATCATCAATTCCAGGTTACAGAGCTAATTATAGTTAAGACTAGAATTTAAATGCATAAAGGGAATAATTTCTGTGTGAATCAGAGATGCTGAAATAAGTATTTCTTGATCTAATATTCTTAGAGGTGAAAAATGTCTTTATAAAACATGAAGACATGTATAGTTTTACCCAAATACTTTGGGCAAGCTAAGTTCATATTTTGAAGAAAAGCAGGAGGTTGGCATGCTTTGTCCCTGAGACTAGAGAAGGGTTGGTGCAGTTGAAGATGTGTGCCTCTCCCTAAGAAATATAAGGAGGATTTTGTTCACTGTGGTTATTATTAAAGCTGTTCCCCCAACTATTTCCTGATTCTTTGTTACTGGATAAAGCCAGGTGACTAGGTTTGGCAAATAAGTTTTAAGGAAGATATGTGTCACTTACAACCCCATCTCCACTCTGGGTTCTTTGTGCCTCCAGCACTACACCTGGAAGTTAAAAGTGGTTGCTGCTCATTAGTCTGGGTCCCTGGGTGACCATGATAGATATGTAGTGTGAGGAAGATATAAACTTTGTTGTGATAAGCCACTGATATTTGGGGTTATTACCACACCACAACCTAGTCTATTTTGTTCTGTAAACTTAAGAACTCAAAAAGCAAGAAACACAGACCAGAGATTATTAATCTAAGAACTATAAAAGATTTATACTTAATTATTTTTGCCACCTCATTCTTCTCCACAGTGATAAGCAATAAAGCCTCTTGCACAAAAGAAGGACCAGTACATGTGTCTTCAAAAGTAAAGGAAAGGAAGGAGTTGGGGATTGTGCCTCAATCAGTGGACAAGCTTATAAAATGAAAGACCTCAGGAGGCAAAGCAAAAAGTGGCAGAAATGGAACACACACTCAGGAGCTTTGGGGAGAGAAAGAAATATGGTAAACTGTTTTAAGAGAAAAAAATTTTAAAGGGTTAAGTCAGAGTTTTCTAGATATAATTAAGTGATAAAGTACATTACAGGCACAGAAAACAGATTTTTTTAAAAGATTTATTTATTTATTTTGGAGAGAGAGCGAGCACATGTTCAGGGAGGAGGGACAAAGGGAGAAGGAGAGAGTCTTAAGCAGATTCCATGCTCAGTGTGGAGCCTGATGCAGGGCTTGATCTCAGGACCTTGAGATCACAACCTGAGCTGAAACCAAAAGTCGGACGCTTAACCAGTTGTGCCACACAGGCACCCCCAGAAAACATATTTTTAAAAAGCAAAGGAGGGAGGGCCCAGATAGGTTCACTTTGAATTCTACCAAACATTTAAGTAAGATATTATACCAATTCTCTATAATCTCTTCCAGAAGACAGAAGCAGGAAGAATACTTCCTAATTCATTCATTAAATCCAACATTATCTTAATACCAAAACTAGACAAAGCATGTCTCTTGAACACAAATGCAAAAATCCTCAACAAAATACCAGCAAATCAACTCCAATAATGTATAAAAAGAACTACATACAACAATCAAGTGGGATTTATCCTAGATATTCAAGGCTGGTTAAATGTTCAAAAATCAATTAGCATAATCTATCAACAGAATAAAGAAGAAAAATCACATGATCATACCAATAGATAGAGAAAAAGCATTTAACGAAATCCAACGCCTATTAATGATATACTTCTAAGCAAACTAGGGATAGAAGGAACTTCCTCAACTTAATAAATAACATCTACAAAAAACCTACAGCTAACATCACACTTAATGCTGAGGATTTAGAAGCTTCCCCACTAATATGAGGAACAAATAAGGATGTCTGCTCTCATCACTCCTTTTCAACATCATACTGGAAGTCCTACCTAATGCAATAAGACCAAAAAAGGAAATTAAAGGCATATAGATTGAGAAGGAAAAAAACTGTCTTAGTTCTCAGGTGACATAACTGCCCATATTGAAAATCTGAAAGAACTGACAAAAATGAAACAAAACAAAACAAAACAAAACAACAACAGAATCCTGGGACTAATAAGCAATTATAGCAAGGTTGCAGGACACAAGGGTAGTAGAGAAAAGTTAATTGCTCTGTTACATACCAGCAATAAACAGATGTGATTTGAAATTAAAATCACAATTACCATTTACATTAGTACCCCCCAAAATGAAATACTTAGGTATAAATCTAATAAAAAATGTACAAGATTTATATAAGAATAACTACAAAACTCTGATGAGAAAAATAAAAAAAGAATTAAACAAATGGAGAAGTTATTTCATATTCATGAACAGGAATATTCAATATTATCAAGATGTCAGCTCTTCTCAATGTGATCTATAGATCTGAAGCAATTCCGATCAAAATTCCAGCAAGTTATTTTGTAGATATTGACAAACAGATCCAAAGTGTACATAGAGAGGCAAAAGACCCAAAATAGCCACGTCAACACTGAGACTAAACAGAGTCAGAAGATTGACAGTAATTGACTTCAAGGTTTACTCTACAGCTACAGTTATCAAGACAGTATGATATTGTTAAAAAAAAATAGATGAACCAATAGAATTGAATATAGAATTTATGAATAATAGATTAAGAAACAAACATCAATAGCGTTTCTTTAAACCAATAATTATTACTGTATTATTTTCATTTATAATAGAAACAAAAGTAATGTAGTAACTAGAAGTAATTATAACAAAAACTAATACTTTACCTTTATGGACAAAATTATAAAACATTAAGGCAATATAAATAAATGGAAAGGCATATCATGTTCATGATTGAGAAGACTGTATTATGTATTATGAAGAAGAAATATTATGAAGAAGGTAATTCTCCCTCAAATTCATCTCATTTTCAAAAAAAGCCTTTATAGGTTGATCCTAAATTTATTTTTAGAAGTATAGGGCCAAGATAAATTTGAAGAGGCAGAGAAACACAGGACATTTTTGCTTGTATAAATTACCATAATGCTATAATGATTTTTATAGTTTTGTATTTTTTTCATGTAAAGATAACTAGATCACTGGAACCAGCAAAGAGACAAACATATGTGTGTATGGAAATGGGGTGTATCACAGAGCTAACATTACAGAACATCAAGGAAATGATGGACTATCCATTTAAATAGTGACCAGACAACAGTTTATCAATAGAAGGGGAAAAAAACAAAAACAAAAACAAACCAGTCCTTACATGTAAGGAAATGTAAAACATGTAAAAACAAATCCCAAATAGATTTGAAAGCTATATATGGGGGCGCCTGGGTGGCTCAGTACGTTAAGCACTAGAGTCTTGATTTCAGCTCAGGTCATGATCTCAGGGAGGTGAGATGGAGCCTGCCTGCACTGAACATGGAAACTACTTAAGAGCCTCTCCCCCTCTGCCCCCTCCCACTCCAGCTCACATGTGTGCACGCACACTCTCTTGGAAAAAAAAAAAAAAAAAGCTATATGTGAAAAATAAAACTTGAAAAATTTTAGAAGAAAACACATAAAATATGCATAAAATATGTTCATGACAGGCAGCATGAAAGGATTTATTAAGTAAAACATTAAAAAGACAAAATATAAAAGTGATAAATCTGCCTGTGTTAGTTAAAACTTTTAAATGACAAAAGACATCATAAAGAAAGTATAAAGATAAGACACAGCCTAGAAGAATACATTTGTAATACGTAAAACTTACAAAGGATTAGTATATAGATTATACCACTACAAATGAAAAATAAAAAGTCAGACTCAAAAATAAGGCAGAAAATATAGACATGTAATTGCAGAAAAAAAATAAACATTTGAAAAGATGTTCAGTTTTTCTGGATTTCAGTAAAATGTAAATTTTTTAAATGAGCATCAAGTGTTGACAAGGATATGAGATATGTTACTAATTATGCATTGCCGGTAACCACTTAACTTCTTAAAATCATTCTGAAGAGCAATCTTACAAAGTCTAGTAAAATTCCACTACTAGGTGCTTACCCTAGAGATGTACCTATATACCTAAAAAGACATATAAAGTATTTACTATTCATAATAATGAAAAAGTTGAGGAATGGCTAAACAGATTTTTTAAATACAATGAATTTACTATGCAGCAGTTAAATATATTCTCATCAGTAAGTTTTAAAATATAACACTAGTTTTTTTTTAAAAATCTAAGCATACAAAACAATAGAAATGATAACTTATCAATATATGCAAATGTAGGGGAAGTATATAAACTTGCATGAGAATGAGACACACCATTTTTGAGTAATTGTTCTGCCTAGTGAGTAGAGAGAAGAAAAAAATATGTTAGAAGTCTTTAGTGGTATCTGTAACATATTTCTTTAAAAGGCATGTAGAGAAAAATCTGATCTAAACAAACAAAGCAAAATAATTAATGTAATTTAATCCTGTGTGGTGGAGGGGAGCCCTTTTCTTTATGTTTGAAATAGGTCTTAGTACAAAAAGTAGGTTTTGATAAACATAATGACTGGTTATATTAAACATGATAAACATCAGGAATCCACAATTCAAAATGGAAGCTAGGGATATTACAAGAATCTATTTCTAGCTATGCGGTTAGGATGCAGTTCCAACTGTATGGTCCATTCCTTACACACACCTTTCTCTCATCATAGAAGGTAACCATCAACATCCTGAAATCCATGCTTATCATTTTTTTATTATTATATTTATTATTTTATTATATAGCTTTATTTCACCTCCATGCATTCATAAAACATACATTCTTAAAATTCTAGCCATTTTAACCTTCTACAAAAAGTATTATTTTGCCATTAAGAAAGCTGCGACAGATTTCAGAAGACTGACATCATTCAGAATGTATTTTCTGGCCATATGGAATTAAACTAGCTTCAGAAATGAAAAGATATCCCGAAAAAATCCAATTGCATAGAAACTGAACAATATACTTAGAAATAAAGTGTGATTCGAGGGGGAAAAATAATCAAAAAAGAAAATAGAAAACATTTTGAACTTGATGATGATGAAGATACAATATGTAAAATATCAATACTCAGGGAACAGAGTTAAAGCAGTGCTTTCAGTGAAATTACTAGCTTTATACATCTACATTATAAAGGAAAGGCAGAAAATCAATCATTTAAGCTTCATCACACTAAAATTTTTTTTAAAGATTTATCTATTTATTTATTTGAGAGAGAGAGAGTGCGTGAGTATGGAAAGGGAGAGAGGGAGAGAATACCCAAGCAGACTCCCTGCTGAGCACAGAGCCAGATGTGGGGCTCAATCCCACAATCCTGAGATCATGACCTGAGCTGAAATTAAGAGTTAGATGGTTAACTGACTGAGCCACTAGTTGCCCCTGATAACCATTTTAAGTTTAGTGTGATGAACGGGAGCCTGGGTGGCTCAGTCGGTTAAGTGTCTGACTCTTGATTTCAGCTCAGGTCATGATCTCAGGGCTGTGGGATCAAGCCCTGTGTCGAGCTCAGCACTGAGCATGGAACTTGCTTAAGATATTCTCTCTCACACTCTCTCTGGCCCTCCCCCCAGTGCCCTCCCCATCAAAAAAATAATCCGAGTATTATGAACTTTACACCAAAAATTAGGCTACATTTAAGTAAAAGAGAAATTCCTCAAAACACAGAAGTTACCAAAGCCAAGAGAAAAATAGAAAATTTTAATAATTTTATAGTTTATTTAAGAAATTTGACCATTTATTTAAAACCTATCCACAAAGAAAACCCCAGGCCCAGAGTGCTACTCTGGTGAATTCTTCCAAGTATTTAATAGGCATAATCTTCAAGAGAATGGAAAAGCAACAATAAAAATTTGAGGAAAAAATACAGGAAAACATTTTCATGATCTTGAGGTAGTCAGAGATTTCTTAAGCAGGATGCCCCAAAAAGTGCTAATTATAAAAGAAAGTTTTGATAAATCAGATTTCACTAAAATTAAGATGTTCTATTCATCACAAGACACCATGAAGAGAGTGAAAAGGTAATTCACAGATGGAAGAAGGTATCTGTAATTCATGTATCCAAAAAAAAGGGGGTTTAAAATTAGAATATATAAGAAATTCTTATAAGCCAGAAAGACAAAAATCCTGAAAACCCAATAGAAAAAATAGGCAAAAAAGTTGAACAGATATTTTACAAAAAAAAAAAAAGATATTTGAAAGATCAATTAACAAAAGACATAGATGGACATTTGACCAAAGAAGAAATACAGATGGCAAATTAGCATATGAAAAGGTGTTAAATATCATTAGCCATTAAGGGAATGCAAATTAAAACTACAGTGTGATATCATTATGCACCTACAAAATGGCAAAAGTTAAAAAATAGTAACACCACCAAATGCTGGCAAGGATGTGGAGAAATCCATACACTGCTGGTGGGAATATAAAATAGTACAGCCACTCTGGAGAACAGTTTGGCAGACTTTTATAACACTAAATTTGCGGCTGCCAGCAATTGCACTCCTAGACATTTATGCAAGAGAAGTGGAAACTCATATTCACCCCTACCTGTTCACAAATGTTCACAGCTGCTTCATTTATAATCACCCCAAATAGAAAACAACACAGATGTTCTTCAGTGGGGGTTAATGGTTAAAAAAAAAAAAAACACCAAATCTCTAAGACCTACGTACCACCAAATATCACTGAGCAATGCAAAAGAATGAACTCAGAGTGGGAAAAACACCAAATTTCCCCTGAAAGGCCCTCAGTTTCCACAAATATCATACAAAAGATCATCAGACAGATTACCCCTTTATGAGATGGGTCAAGAGAGCTATGGGGACAGACTGGAAACAACAGATACAAAAGAATGAATATGTTGGCAAAAAGGCAAACACTATGAACATGAAATTTGAAGAATCAATACATCTTCTTTAATACACTTTTAGCAGCAATAGGGACACTTTGAAGGAAGGATAAGAGCACCACATTCTAGTACTTAATATTCACACAATATAAATACATTAATCTTGTCACTCTTGTCATTATGAGTTCTGCCCTCCTCAGCCCTGCCTTCAGTGAGCAAAACCCTTTCTTAATAGAAGAGTGGGGAGATATTCTTTGTTCATGAAGAAAGTGACTGTGGATATTGATCTGCTCGGGGAAAATACTAAAACAACAGGGTTTTTCCTATTCATATGTTGACAAGCAGGCATGTTTTATTCATTACCTAATATTTCAGAATTGGGCTTTTTGCATTAAAGGAAAACTCAAGAAGAAAAATAAATCAGCTCTATAACATGACCCTGAAAATCCTACCCCAAACTGAGCTGAGATTTGTTAGCCAACAAACTCAACATAAAATTTGAAAATGAGATACAAGTTTGAGTCCTTTAAGATGGTGAAACAGCAGAAGTCAGTTTCTCATCATTCATCCCTAACAGTGATAACTAATGGAAGGGACTCTACTAAGTTCACAGCTGCTAGTGCAGAACATATTTCTCAGCTTTCTTTATTCTACCCAACCCTAGGCAACCCCTAAAAGTCTGGATAGAAGCAATTATAAACCTCAGGACCTTAGCAGTGGAAGAGAGTCTGGAAATTCTACAATGACTATAAAAGGCAATTAAGGTACAGTACCAGTCATTCAGGAATTTACAAAATTAAGGACCCAAGACAGCCACATGTAAAAAGGCTCCTATTATTTTAATGCACATGAATTCAGAGTCCATTTGAAATTTAGACAGAAGTCATCAACTGCAGGCTTCACATTATAGACACAGAAAAGCCATTAGCAAGATCACTGCTGAGACAAGCCTAGGTAGAGCCATGCCCCAACCATCTCAAAGGGACACAACACTAGGAGGTACACTGAGCCACTTCATCTTCTTCCTCAGCTTTGTGACCTTCCCTATCACTTTCTTCCTCACTCCAAGGACCCCTATAATAACGTGTTCAGACCCTTCCCTGTTAAGCTGTCCCAAATGATGCTCACTTTTCACCAGGAGAACTCCACAATGCCTTTCCAAAGACACACTTCCCATCTGATGGGGAAGAGTTGTGGTAGCAAGATGTCACTTACTCTAATTTATTAGTGACTAGCTCCTTCAGAGCTGCAGACAGCTCATGGGTTTGTCAACCCCCCCCCCCAATCTGCACAGTTTCTAAGTTTATCCTGATGAGTGTAGGCATGTCCAAACCACACACCAATTTAGCCATTCTAGTGGAGCCTTGGGGGTTTCCATAATTCCAATCTGCATACTAGTACCCCATCTGGTTTGTGATTTTCACTTTCCTTGTATTTCCAGAGACAGAATACACACACAAGGACCCTGAAATCAGAGGGGCTTCTAAGGGCACAGAAGCCCGGCTCTAGGGAGAGCACTTACTGCATCTTCCAACGCAGGGTGTCCTGAAAGCTGGGAAGGTCCTCACCACAAACCCACGCTGATGTCTCTTTTCCCGTGAAAACATCTTGTGAGGCAGGTTCCCAGGCTTAAATGTTGGCTCCACCGCTTACTTAATGTTGCTTCCTTTGAGCATGTTGTGAACCAGTCTGTGCCTCAGTTTCGTATCTACAAAATGAAAGCGATAACAACAACGAGTGCTACCTCCTTGGGTTATATTGGCTGTTATACACTATACCACGCAGGTAAAAGCAGGTGCTCAAGGCTCAGTAAGTAGTAAGTCGATGCTCTTTTTTACTAGACCAGCAGGAATTCATGTGCAACCCTCTATTCTCTGGAAGAAGGAAGAAAGGGACTGTTAGGGACTACTAGGGACTGCCCTTCCTGCTTTCTTTTACTTACTCAACCCTTCCCCTCTGCCCTTTCCCTCCCATTACCCCTTCTCCAACCCCCGCCCCCGCCCCGGAGAGGGCTTCCCTAGAATTAGCTTTCTAACCTGGCACTTGTTCCCACACAGTGCTCTCAACAACGATCTTGTCCATGTGTGCTTGCTCTCCTCCCCAGCCCTGAGGCCCCCAGTAGGCAGAGGCCAGTGACACTCCTGAGCCAATAGTGACTAGCATAAACCTGGGCAGAGAGAATGTGCTTTTTAAGTTATGATTGACTGTGCCACCCCTTCTTAAATGTATACAGAGACTTTAATACATGATGTCAGTTGTTGTGTCTGGCACAGAAATGGCCTCAGATAAATGAGTGTTGTTTCCAAAGGCAGAATCAAGAGAAACTAAGCAAGCAGGTCGTCAGTGGCTCTGGGCGAGTCCCTCAAGAAGCAGGAGAAAGTGGTACCAAAGGTTCATCTGACTGTGCTACCACTGGATCTGAGGATGACGGGTGAAAGAAAGAGATCCACTATGCGTCATTTATTCACTTGGCGAATATTTACTGGGCACCTACCCTACGTCAGACCCTTTGCCTGGCGCTGGAAATACGGCAATCCCAACAGAGCCGTGGTCCTTGGGGCAAGTTCCAATCCGAGAGAGAGATGAACGTTACACCAGAAATTACACATCTTTACCAACAGAGAGGACAAGCCTGGCTGGATTGCGTGACAGTGAAATAAGAACGAAGAGGCTGAGCAAGAAAGTGACTTTCCCAAGGTTATGCAGGTGGATGAGTTAGGACAGCCTACAGTTAGAAGCACAGTCTCTAAAGTAACACAGGACCCAGCTTCAAGTGTTGGCTCTGCTCCTTAAGAGGTGCGGAATTCAGGGGTTCAGAACATGCCACCCCACAATATGCCACTTTGCCATACTGATTACTCTGGGCTGAAGGTATGTCTTAGCAGGTACAGGAAGGGCTCTGTGAATTAACCCCTTTCCATCTGAAAGCAGCTGATAAAACTTCCTGTGACAAAGGTGCCCTGCCTGCGTCAGGAAGAGAAGGACCTCCCTATCACCAGACACTGGGAGCCGATGCTGGACTGGACGTGTACACACAAACCTACTAAAACAATTTATCTTCCATTAGTTTCCTCCCTATATTTCCCAGCCACTGGCCCCTAGCCCAGGCCCCTCTGTTTTGTCACATCCCAACAACTTATTGTCCCCTGTGTAAAAAGACCATTAACTTTGAGGCTAACAGATTTGTTGGGTCTTTACTTTCCTTCTGAAGAGTCCTGTGTACATGTGAAAATATTAAATAAATTTGTATGTTTTCTCCTGTTAATCTATCTTCTATCAGTTTAATTCTTAAGCCAGCACAGAACCTAAGAGGGCCCAAGGAAGTTTTCCTCCCTTATGCCTCCTCCAGGGTACCCACGTGGGTAGGATGAGAACAACAGCCCCCTACATCTGGACTCGTAAGCATTTGATGAGGTAACGTATGTAGTGCACTTAACAATAAATGGTAGGTGTTATCTTATTATTTTATTTTTATTGACAGAGTCAGCACTTGTGTCCAGATTTCTTGATAGCAAATCCAGTCCTTTTATCTCTTACCCCACTGCCTCAATATCATTTCATCTTTCCTTTCTGACCAATGTTTCCTGGAAAGTAGGTCAGATTTCCGCTCTTGCTACCGTAGCTTTTAAATGGAGAAGGGGCACCGGAAGCTTTCTAGCAGCTCCAAGTGCCCACAGAGGCTTCCAAACAAGATGACAAAATATTTCCCTGAGGGTTTATTTAATTTTGTCCCCAGGCTTGTTCACAATTCTGACCATCTGGTCCTGGAGGCTTCTCTATTTTTAATATTTCTACTTTGAGTGTTGTGCTTTTTTAACCTATTCTAGGATTAGTCGCCCCCTTTCAACCACCCCCACTCTCTTCACCAACCCCTGATTTATTTTCCTTGAGTAGATTCCTTAGAACAAATTTACCATAGCCTGTAAGTTTGATTAGCTCCGACCTGAAAGACAGAGGCATCTCAAGCCACTCACAAAGGTCACAACACAACTGATTTTGCACTTGACCCTGGTATGGTATTGCTTGACAAGACCACTCCAAGCATGCATGTGACAACTATGAACAGCATTTCAGGGAAGAAAGTTTCCCCTATCTATACATGAAGTCATGCCCCTTAAAAAAAAAAAAAATCCTGTCAGCGCTGGTCAGATAGTTCTTCTAAAGAGAAACCAGGTCAGCTGTCCATTCGGGGAACCTCTGGGTCATGTGTTCTATTTTATTAGGCTTACAAGGATGAGCTAACAGATACCGTATGATCCAAGGATGCATCAGAAGACTGCCGGCTCCAAAACAGTCCCTCCGCCAGCTAGGGCTGCCCGAACCCCCACCATCAGTATCATTACTGCAGGCTGGAGCATTATCTCTAGAAAGTCTATTTCTTGAAGAATAACAAGTCAACAGCCTCAAACCAGGTCAGCCTTCTCTGGCTCATCCACTCAACTAACTATAAGTAGGGTTCCAAACAACTAGTACACAAGACCAACATGATTTAATGAGGGAGAGATGCAAAGAAAGGATTCCCTTCCCCTGGGATCTCCCAGCGCCCTGTGCTCACCTCCACTAACTCATCTCATTGCACTGACAGTGTGTCTACTCAGTGTAGTAGACACAGGGGGACTTTACTTTTGTGAACAAGCCTGGGGACCACCACCACCAAGTGCTCCATGAACTCTCTGTACCCACAGACGGGGTTTTAACAAACCTTTGAATAACTGACAGAAGGTAAGCAGATTTTCAAATTTCAGAGGACACTGTGAAGACAAGGGAAGCAAAGGACCATATGACAGCTGGAAATCTTGATGATGAAGGATAAAATGGAATATAAAAGGTTACCTATAAACAAAATATTTAAGGATCAATGTATGGGTATCATCACCTCTGTCATAAGGATCATAGGACATCCTTTTACAAAATGGCTTATTTTTTCCTTCTTTCTTTCTTTCTGAATATTTTAAAAGAATTTTGAATCATTTTTTTATGGATATCCTAATGACAAGATTGGCAATAAGCAGAGTAGATATTATTCCCATTTTGCCAATAGTGAAACTAAGAATCTGAGAAGTAATAAAACTTGCTCAAGATCATGCAGGTGGTATATTTATTGAAAAGAATCTAGGTCTTCTGCCTTCTCATATGGTGCTCGTTGCCTTACTGTGCTTTTCGAAAAAGGTAGGGGTGAGCAGACAAGGGAAAAGTACATAGAATTTGGAGCCAGAGACCTACACTCAAGTCTTGCCTCTGCCAATTTGATATTGGATAAACCATTTCACTTTCCAAAATGAAACAGCTTATTGTTTTCCTCACTAGCTGTACAAGATTTACATTTCCAGGACATAATTTTAAAGCTCACACTGCAAAACACATAGTAAAGCCTAATAAAATAAGACTTAAAAAAAACATACAAGGATGAGCTCTTAAAAAAGTAAGGGAAATCCTCAGGAGCTGGGGAAAAATAAAAAAAACAAGAAAGAAAAAAACCAAAGATGAAACTAAAAACCAGAGAAAGAAGCCAGTTTGTGAGCTCAAGCGACCACGGGTATTACCGCAGCCACGATGGGTCCTGGGGCAGCACGCCAAGCTCAGGAACTAAGAATCTTGACACTGAATGTCCAAATGAATATGGTGGATGAATCCCTGGGCTCCAGCAAGGTGGAGAGTTAGGTTCTCGACTGAATGGAGAGGTGGTCAAGGTGAAGAAGGTCATCATGACAGGGAAATAGGGAGGAAGATGAAGAGATTTGGGTGAAGATAAAAAAGATCAAAAGCGAAATGTGGGCCCAGAGGGGAGGGAATGATGATGGAAACGTGTGTGTGCCACTACATGTGCTCTAGATAGGAAATTCAAAATCCCCTGCTCACGTACTGCATCGATGATTGGATGCATACCACCTCCATGGTCAG
Organism: Ursus arctos; assembly: GCF_023065955.2. Lineage (NCBI taxonomy): Eukaryota > Metazoa > Chordata > Mammalia > Carnivora > Ursidae > Ursus > Ursus arctos. Next base: position 6,258,080 of record NW_026622897.1, on the reverse strand, counting down.
AGATGCTTCAAACTGAGAAGTAGCAGCTAGTGATACCCCTGGGTTAGAATGGAAGACTCCTTTGGGGAAACAATTCTAGGAAGATGTCCTCTGATAAGGCCCAGGTAAGATGGGCCCACAGAGCTAATCAACCAGACAAGAAAACAATCTACCATGAGTGAGTCAGCAAACTCAGAAGCAACAGGAATAAGATTTCCCAAAACACCAGATGCTCTCAGATAATCCTTAAAAGAAGAATATTTAAAATAAATGAAGAGATCAAAACCATAAGGGGGGAAAAAGGATGCTTTTTTTTTTAAGTTGCCCACACACATAAAATATAGAAAAGAAGAAAGAATAAAGTAAAATTAACCTGAATTCTTACCATCCAGACATCTCATTTGTACCCACAGGATTTTAATTTACAGAGATGACTAGTGATGACATAGAGAAGTCAATACTATTGAAAGAAGAACCCATTACTTATAATTCCCAAGGGGCCATGGCAAACCAAGTGGGCCCACGAGGCAGCATCGGGTTTGGGTCAGGAGTTCAAAGTAGGAGTGAAGCGAAAGCCTAGGCCTGAACTTGGGATGTCTGTGGGATAAGCAAGGCAGAGCAGAGTAAACATTTTAGGACTGGCCAGTTTGAATAATGTCAGTGGGCTTTAGGGTCTGTCTCTAGCTGCCTGGTACCTGGCCCTGGGTTGTTCTGGGACAGGGGAAATATTGGCTTGGTGTGTGTGAGTGTGATAAGTTTGGGGGGTGGGTAGTTTGCTTGCATATGAGACATGTGCTTATAGGTTTTTTATTATCTTTAGGAATTAGCTAGCCCTCCTGGGAAGGAGATTTTCTCTCCCTGGGGCTGTAAGTTCCCTCAAGATGCCAAAACATCTTAAGATATAGAAAATTAAAAGAACGATTAACATACCAAAAGATTTTTTTAAACATACAATTTGATGTATCCTTCCAGATATATGAAAGCATACACATAAGCATGTGAGAATCTACACATGTTCACAAGCACACAGACATAAAAGTTTTTTAACCCCCCCAAAAAAAATCATATTATACAATCTCTTTTATAAACTGCCTCCTTGAGTTAACAATATGTCACGGAAGTTTTTCCATACCAATATTATCAAACTAGTCAAATTTAATTTCTTTTTTTTTTAATTTTTATTTATTTATTTTAGAGAGAGAGCATGTGTGCACACATGCATGTGGGGCAGGGTCGGGGCTGAGGGACAGGGAGAGAGAGAATCTCAAGCAGACTCCCTGCTGAGTGCAGAGCCCAACTCTGGGCTGATCTCAGAGTCCTGAGATCACGACCTGAGCTGAAATCAAGAATCAAACACCTAACCAACTGAGCCGCCCAGGCTCCCTTCAAATTTAATATCTGAATGGTATTCTAATACATGGATATTCACACATTAATCAATACATACAACAATTAACTAATCTTTTATTGATGGATTTCTAACTTCCTATTTTCTCTAACATAATGTTTTAATAATCACCCTATAAATACCTCGCATACTTATTTTCTTAAAATAAATGTCTTAAAATAAATGTCTTTAAGCAGCATAGCTAGATCAAAAGATTTACAAATTCTCAAGGATTTTCACATATTGATAAATTGCCCTCCAAAAAGGTTGTATTAACTTATGCTTATACTAGAAGTATATAAGCAGTTCCCATTTTCCTACACTTTTGTCACCATGCAATATTGCTTTTTCTAATTTTTGCTAATGTAAGTGAAAATGGTATGTTCAATTTGGTGCATTTTTATTACTAATAAAATTATAATCATTTAAATATGTTTATTAATTACTTTTATGCTTCTTTTGCGATTTTTTTCATATCAGCTTCAACAAGTAATTTAATCTCTCTGAGGTTCAATTTTCACAGCTGTAAAATGTCATTAATAGATCCCACATCTTAAGGTTGAAGTACAAATCAAGTCGACTAATGTTCACGAAAATACTTTAAAGCCAAAATAACCCAGAGGATTCATTTAGTCATTTAACAAATATTTAATGACCACCTATTAAGTAATGAACTGTGTGCTGCACTTAGAAGAATAGAAAAGAATATACTCCATGGCCCATCATCCAGGTATACTGGTGGTTCTGAAATGATTTAGGCATCTACAGTGGGTACCTAAAAATTTTCAAAAGATGACGGGATACCTAAAGGAGAGAGCTATCTTGACAACTTCTCTGTTAACATTTCCCAGGCTGACCTTGTCAAGTACCTATTGCCACAGAACCCAGTAGCTCTGGACCCTGAATTTGGGGGAAATGAAATCATCAGTGAAATGCATGTGCTAAATGCATCAGCAAAAATGTTGTGAGTCCTTCCTTTTCCTCATTTTAATTATGGAAGACTGTTAAAAATAATGATGTACTTCAGAAACACTTCTTCTGGTTGCTGATCAGGCAGTAGGTATCAGAGAGAGCCCCTATCTCCTGGGAAATTATTATGCTAAAACAACAAAACAACAGCAATAACCCTGTAGCCTGCAGGCATTGTACTCAGAAAAGTCAAGAGCTCAGCGGAGGCTCAGTTCAATAAAGGAGTTTCAAAACACAGCAGTGAGAATGGGGGCGGGCTTCGGGTTAGGTAATGGTCCTCTCATCGTTTTCTAGTTCGTGGCTTATCTTTGTTGCACTTGTGATTGGCCAGGCGTCTCTCTGGTATGGCTGTGTATTATTCCATCACAGGTTTTAAAAAACTATTTGGAAGAAATGCAAATAGCCATTACTTTAATCTCCTAGTAAATGGATCTGTTCTCCCGCATTAGGAACAAGGCTGGCATTTTCACAGCTTCAGACTGGATTAAATTTTCTAAATAATAACTCCTCCTTAGTCCCTTCTCTTTTGTGCTTTCGAGGAGGATAAACTCAGAAGTTGAAGAAACGGATCAGAAGGAGCAGCGATGAGTGTAAATTAGTCTCCGTTTTGTGATATATTCGCTTTCCTGCGGGAATGAAAACACCTTTGCAACCTCCGAGTAGCAATTCATGGCCATTCCTCTGCCAAATGGACCTTTAAAAAAGTGTGCTTGCTCCCCAGGGGGATCTGCTCAGTTTTTATTTATCACCATAGTCAGTCTGGGACAGTCGAGCAGAATGTGCACACCAGCAGAAGGGCGCCTATAGTGTTACAGGAAGAGTGTGTTTAGGGGCCGGGAGACTTGAGTTCAAGTCTCAGCTCTGCCAAGTACTAGCTGTGTGACCTCAGGAAACTCACTTTGAATTTCGGTTCTAAGATCTGCTCTTTGAGCCTTTGGGTTTTACATCTGTGAAAGAAAATTCGGGAACTTAAAAGATTTCTAAATCCCCTTCGGTGTCTAAGAACTCTATATCCTCTGCTCTGGAAGGCATTTAGAGGCACTATAAGGCTTAGCCTTTTCAATCACTGATGAAACATATAGACATTCAGTACCTATTTCTAGAACTCCTCCTGTGGGCCAGATACTGTGTACTGTGCTGGGAAAACCAAGAGGAGTAAAACAAAGCCCCAGCTCTCACACAAGTCACAGCTTAGATCAGCAGACAGGTCCAGAAGAAATTTCAACACGAAGACATGAGGACTGTGGAGAGACCCATGTAATGTAACAGAGAATCCGAGTGTTGCAGGATTTCTAACTCACAAAAAAAGATGGGGGAGTTGGATTCTTGGAGGTTCAGAGAAGATGGTGTTGGAACTGAACGAGTCTTTATGGGCAGAAGGTACTGCACTTCAGATGATAAATAAAGGATAAAATTTAACCACCACTTACCACCTTCCCTGTCACATCTGCGAAGTAACACACATGGAGTTAGGTTGAAATTTTAAAAATAAAAGGAAGGAAGGAAGGATGAGAATCCCTCATATAAGTGGGTAAGGATAGGAAAGCTGCTCCATATATCTTTTAAAATAGATCAGATTGACTTCTTGTATGAAAGCGTTCTGATGTAATTTGTCAATACTATTTTTTTAATAAATATTTTTTTAAACAAGGGCCAGATTCTGTGAGGAAAACAAATCTGAGCCTGACAAGAGGCAGAGGACGGAATCAGGTAACTGCTTCTGGTCCTGCCCCTGAGCACTATGATAATTTCCAGAAAGGGCTGAAATAACACAAGACTGACTTATCCTCTCCTCAAAATCAGTAAGTATATATAAAATATAGGGAGCGGCCCAAGCTGATCTTAACACATGTGCAAACATGTTAATAATTACTAGAGGACGAAACAAGTCCACTTGCCCCAGGAGGACAGCGGATGAAACACGACAGCAGATCAGTTACGGAGCTTTGCTCCTCATTGTATTGCTCATGTCGTCTTGCTCAGAGAACAATCAGCTCATTTTTTCTTGAAATACTTCTCCTTTATTTCTCTCTGCACCCCTTGGTGATACATGGGGGACACACACCTGTGTCGTTGGGGTGCTCTGACCTCGCTGCCTCTGCCCGTGGTTCTGAGTCAGCTCAGACAGGAAAGCCCTCTTATCACTGTAAGTAAGTAAGACTCTGGAGACCTGTCAGTCTTCAACCCTGTGCTACTCACCATCTCTAGGGCTCAGGCTGCTTTGCTCCACTTTCTCTACGTTTCTCCAATGCCTCTTCTCCCAATACTTTGAACCAGCTTCTCAAAAGATAGTTATTGACCACTCCCACACAGGAGGGGCTATGTGGGGCTTTTTTCTTCACAGATCTTTTCCCACAGAACAAGGTAAAGAATACAAGCAGAAGCAGGGATGCGCAGGTTAAAAAAAAAAAGTTGATCATGTTTGCTTATTTCTATGGTATAAATACACAGTGGCCTGTTTCAGTCAACCAATGTGAGGTCATTGAAAGTAGAGCTGGAAAGATAAATGCAATGAGCCCTTACCAGCCGGCACCAGCACACTCCAAAACACTACACACCCCAAACAAGCATATGTTTTATAGACTCTCATGTGCCAGGGTGGACAAGCAAGAAAATTCTAAGTCGTAATACTTATCAAACACTTACTATGTACGTGAGCAAGGTGCTAATTACTCTATATACGTCATTTAGCACTTTGAAGTAAGGGCCACTATACCCAGGTTTCACTGAATAGGTAATTGGGCCCAAACATAATTAGGTAACTTGCTCAAATCCGATAGCTACTAAATAGTGAAACTGAGATACAAATCCACATGAGTCTATTGCTCACTTCTACGCTCTATTTTTAGCTTCTGTGTTCTAATGCCTCTCTTAGAAAACATGCTCGTTTGAGAGCATCAAAAGGGGTACTGAATAGACTTGGGATCTGAGAATCAAAGAAATGCTTTAAAAGGCAGTTACAGCTGAAACCTTGAATATTAATGAGTTCTGTGACAGAGACTCCCATGTCTGTTTCCTATAGGGTCTATGAATAGACTGGAGTTCCCGTTTCCCTTGTAATTAGGATTAGTGTCATATATCCTTCAGGCCTGGTTCAGAGATTCTTCATTCTCTCCCTTTCCCCTGCGCCACTGAAAGGGGGCATCTCCAAGGACCAGAGGGCAGGGGAGCCATGGAGACAGAGGGAGCCTAGGTTCCCAGATGGCCATGATGAAGGCTTACCAATGAGGAAGCCATCATTGGACTGTGAAGCAAATGAGAAATGCACTCTTACTGCATTGAATCTCTTGAGGATTTTGAATTTATATTTTCATGGCAGCCAGAAATATCTTGCCTACTGCAAAGAGTAAGCCAGACAAAAAAGGCAGAGTGAGGAGAGGAACAGGGATCTAAGCAGAAGAAACAGAGTGACCTAAAGGTTAGAACCATGTTTGAGGTACTGATATAGAGTCCACGTAAGAGGAACAAAGAAGTGAGATGTAAAGTTTGAAAGGTAAACAGAGCCGTAACATTCAAGTCTTGAAACCATTTTGGGGACTTCAATTTTATTTTAAGAGCATGAGCAAGCCATTAAAGGGGCTGACAAAGTGGAAAACCAGGATCAAATGCATGCATTAGAAATTCCCTCTGACTGCAGTAGGAGAGCAAATTACAGAGGGCTGAGACTGCACCCAGGGAAGCAGGTGCACAGACCAGTGCAGTAGCCTAGGGAGAGCCTGATGGTAGCCTGCCGTCAGATGACAGCAGTGGAGATGGAGAAAAGTCAACAGATGGGAGAGTTTCTTAAAAATTAGAGCCTCCAGGACTTAATCCCCCAGACACCAGTTTCACTACAGAGACATAAGCCACAGCAGGATCACCCTTGTCTAACCATCTCTTCTGCCATGACAGATTATTTCCAGAGACAGAATCAACAGTATGAACTAGCACCAGACATAATGCAGATTCTATACCCATCAGGATTTTCTTAGTTGTGAATAATAAAACCTAACTCTAGCTAGTTTATTAAAGGACACTGGGTCATTCACAGAATGTTCTGGAGGGTTCTCCAGCCAGGAATAAGGGCAACATCACGCCCCAAGGCTGTTTCATTGGAGACATCGCTGCCCCAATGCTGGCTTGAGGCCCCACAGCTGTGCCTCCACCATGGCCACGCTGGGGACAGATTCCGCTACTTTGGAAAGGCAGATGTAATAATTGCCGTTCTCCAAGCCTCAGTGATTTTCCCTCAGGTGCCTTTTTCTTAGTAGCACTAGCTTCCAGCTCGAAGTGTGGGGAGGACACCCTGATTGCAAACATCAAGGTCACACACCCAAACCCTGGCTACAAGGTAAGATGGGAAAACAATTATTTTTTGTCTTTTATACTGACAAGCATTGACCTATATAAGGCAGGAAATTCCTCAAACACGGAAGTGTGCTGGAAGATGCCGGATGGTCAGAAAGAACAGGAAGGGTTCACCTGGCAGAGTGATCTTCCAGGAACAATTAGATCTGAAGTCTTAATTGGTCTACATAAAAGCAAAGAATTAACAGGGCCAGAAACCCAGAATGGTCAAACATGAACTGAATTCACCTCAAAACAATCAAGAAACTAAGAAGGGATAACCAATATCAAGACACAAATCCACTCCGAGTCTTCAAAATACAGGCTCTGCCTTTATCTAATAAATGCATTTTTCAAACTATCTTTAAAGTAAATTAATAGAAAATCTAACAAGATTGACTACCAAAAGCCACCCTATGAGGAATCCTTACACAAAGCAAACAATTACTGCTTACAATGTTTCAAACCCTTGTTGATTATATTGGTTTACTCCAAGTAGGACGCAAGTATTCAATAAACAAAGCAGACCGAAAATGATAGTGGTTATTAATGATGCAAAGAATATCTGGTGAAGGATCATATGTCTGTGGTTGGAACCTACAACCTGGTTCTATAAGAAAAAGTCACATGAGGTCCCTCTCCGGCAAAGTGCAAAGGGTCACACGGTCCCCTGAAAATGTAACTGTTGGAAAAGAGAAAAATCCTATTATAACTGTGTAGCCTTGAATTAATTCCCAATTTACTGAAACCTCCAACATCTAAGTCATGTAATACTTTAGAACACCTTTCATATACAAAATCCTGGGCCAGGAAGACACTAATGGGAAGAGAGACAATTAACATAGTCTCTGCCCTTAAGGAACCCAAACTCTAGTGGACGAGTCTTAATACATAGACAACAATTATAGTACATGGACTAAGGACCCAATGGCTATGATAGAGATCAAAGTGGTATTCTGGGTCCAGAAGGAGAAAGCATTAACTCTGGGGGGACCAGAGCTGGCTAAAGGGAGATGGTGGCATCTGAGCTGGGTTTGAAAGATGAGACAGTGTGGAACAGGCCTAAAGGCCACTCCAGCGTGAACATGCAAAGTTGCAGGAGTATAGGTCCTGGCTGGGAATGACCAAGAGGGCTATATCTATAGCACCAGGGACCAGGCAGGAGGGGTGGGTGGACTATGGGTCTGGAAAGGCAGGCAGAGACCAGATGGTTGAGGACCAAGAGTAGGGTGATGTTCAACCGGGGCACATTTGAGGGCAGAGCTGTGATGCTGGGAACACAAGTGTAAAATGTCCCAGCTTCTCGGCAAACTGAGATGCATGGCCATCAGTACCACCCCATGGATATTTTTCTCTTAACCAGGGGAGTCAGCTGATATTTTTGAACGCAGCAGTGCTGTGGGTCATGGCTGTGAGTGGGATGGTCACTGAGCAGCAGTGAAGCACACAGCCTGGAGGGAAGCTGTGGGAGGTCACTGTAATGGTTTAGTTGAAAAATGAGACCCTGCCGGGGCAGAAGCAACGAGGACAGGATTAGGGAAGGAGACCCAGAGGAGGTATTGCACAGGGATAGATTTGTAACCAGTCGGCTGAGTGTGCTCACATATATGGTCAAGTACAGGTTAGGACACACACAGTTTCAGAGCAGGGTCTAAGGAGGAGATGACTTCCACAGTCTGAACCCTCTAATGATGAACTTTCAAACTACTCACGGGGGAGTCTATCCTTAGCTACTTGCCTCTAAAACATAAGCCGAAGTATCAGATTTAGCAATACAAAGCTCTCCATATTGTAGAAATCAGGAGTCAGCCAGCAGAATTTCCTGCCCAAAAGTGTCCTTCTCACCTGCCAGTCATCAATACCTGAAATGCCCCATTTATGATTAATTCCTTTGGATCTCAGAGATTGCTTTTGGCTTCAGCTCTTCTCAACTAGAATTGAAATGCCCTTGGAAGGGAAAATTCCTTAAATTCTTATCAGCCCTATTCAATGTATACCTCTCTTACCATCCTTAGTTTCTTCCTTAGTATCCATACAGAAGTCTTTATTCTTTGTTCTCCTTTCCCGGTTTCTAATCTTCCTGGGGGCAGAGACCATGTCTTATTCACATTTTGGGTCCCAGCAACTAACATCATGCCTTGTCTAGTGCACAGTAAATGTTAAATGCCAGTTTACCACTCGAGAGCTGTAAAATCTTAGACAAACTCACTGAGTTCCCCTACCTCTAACCACCTATGACATGAGTGCATTATAATCTAGCTCCCGAGTTGTGGAGAGACTTGTTTGGGAACATCCTGAAACATACTGGAACATAATCTATAAATCATGTGCAAATAGGAATCAGTATTGACATGTTTCCAGCAACTAAGTGTGTAGACAGAAGAACAGGAGCACAGCTTTTTCGTGAAGCAGCCGTGAGAGAAGGGCCTGAAGTTCGATAGGGGCCCCAGAGGATGGGAGCCAGGATGAAACACAGGCTGGCATCACAGGGTGGTATATGTAATTCATCTTCCTTGGATGCTGAGCCAAAGAGGAAATGTCACACTGCCCTGCCTCCAGAGCCATCCTCAAGGGGGGGGGGGGAGGACACTAAGACTTCTGAGCCCTTAGACCCCAGCTTCCCAGATAAACTCTGCATCCCTGGGCCACTTCATCTGCAACTTCTCCTTGTCAGGATTTACTATTCATGTGTCAGCTGCGTGGCCCAATTGCGATGTTATTTTCATTTGCTGGGTTTTAGTTGTTTATCCAGGTTTCTTCATCTGCCTCTCTTTGAATTTGTTATCTAAATATATATCTGCTGAGCTTGAATTATTTTTACTTCTTTTCCTTCTAGCTCCCTGGCCAATTTTGAAAGCTGCCTCTCTAAACAGTCAATTTACAAGTGGGTGATTTGGAACATCTTTAAGCAAAGCTCAGTCTCATTATTTTTATAAACCCCCCTCCTTCCTTTCCGTTCTCCTCCTCAAGAAACACCAACTCCATAAAAATCATGCATAGTGTAAGGGGCACAGAGACATAATGAAGCAAACCATGGAAAATGTGGTTGGGAGAACTATTTACAGGAGCAGATGGCAGGTCGGAAGAAAAGAATGCTGGCACCAAGGATGTCTCTTGAGACAGGCAGTGCCCACCTCTGAAAACTATGCGATAGAACAGTGACTTATAAACAGTGGTCTTTGGAGGAACATTCCAAGTCTGGGGACAGTGAAGCCCCTGGGGGACAAAATGTCAATATAGAGAAGATGCTTCAGTCATCACACTGTCTACACTGCATGCCCCCTGAGAGGAGACAGTGCTGTTCCTCAGTGCCAGCACCTTTCTTTAGGAGAATCTGTAAGCTCAGCTGAGGCTGTAAGGATGGCCACACTGAAGCTTAAGTTAGCTCTCAGGCCATCTGTTAGCATTTATCTGGGTCAGTGATACTTAAGAATTTAACAAGTTAGATGGAAAATTGTCTAGCTTAATTTGGGATGTTTCCCACTTTTTCCTGTTAGAGAATCATCTGTAACCCACTTTTGGTATATGTGCCTGAATCCCTGGATTAAGGGCCTCTGGCAATCTATTCAAGTTTAAGAAGGAGCTTCCTTAGGGACATAAAATTGTTTTGATTTGTTTTGTTTTGTTTTAAATCTAATTGTCTGGAAATCCACAAAAACTCCATTTGCTATTGCACTGGGGAAACCAGACCACAATGAAATATAATATTTCCAGAAGAAAACATTTGGATCTAAAATAAGGGATCAGGAAGAACAAACCAGTGAAGTGAAGAGAAAAATCTGTCTCTGAAAGCGCCACCCACACGGTGAGTACTGAATAGGCACAGGCCCTGGATGTGGATGTAGGGCTGGAAACTAGCAAGTTATGCAGATCCGCATGACGGCGCAGGCTTGTCTCCACAACAGCGAGGTTCACCCCGCCTTTCAACTTGAGTTTGACTCGGAAGGGGGCTTGTCTCAGTGGGTGAAAAACTGCCCAGATCATGCACAGCTATTAACCAACCAAAGGAATTCACTTCCAGAAGCAAAAGAGCAGATTTTAAAATCCTAGCTTTGTTCTTTTATAATAATTGGGTTGGGAGGAGGAAGAGGAGGAGGCGAGAGAGGGAGAGAGAGGGAGAGAAAGAGGGAGGGAGAGTCCTAGCATTAAACCCCAGCTCTGTGACACTCTGCAAGTTCCTAAGCTTCCCTGAACCCCAGTTTCTGTATATTTAAGAAGGAAAATGAGACCTTCGCTGCAAAACACTGGCAGGATCAAGTGTGAGCTAGTATTTGTAAAGTACCTGGCATACAGAATAAGGGGCAATGGGGGATGATGATGGTAATGATGACTGATGACAGCAACAACACTGATGGAGGGGAGCAGGGAAAGAGAAGGTGGAGGAGGAAGGCGAAGGAAAACAGATCTAACTCTTTAGAAAGAGGGGGAGTAGCAATCTCTATAAAAGTAAGTCAAAGTTATCTAAAGAGAAAAAGCAAGATAGACAGAATTCAGTGTAAACAGAAGCTTCTTTTTAATTCAATTTCCTTCTAGCTCTCCGAAAAAGATTTTTAAATGCCCAAATGAGATAGATGAATACGTTACACGTTTAAAGATATGTTTCGAACTCTTGAGAATGCCCCCAAACATAGAGTTCTTTATTTTTTTAATGGCAAGTTGCTCTATTTTATGAATCCTCAAAAGCCTTGGGTTCAATTCAGTTCCAAAACCGGTTAACAAAGTCACACTATGTATCAGGCATCGTACTAAGCTCTAGGCATCCAAAAGTCTATAGAAAACAGAAAACAGGAGTCTAACTTGGATGGGGAAAAACAGATTGAGAGTCCACTGAAAAGAATGCCATATGGTGAGGCCACAAAATTACTACCAGAAAAATGCAATTGGAGCACAGATAAAATAGCATTTAACTCTCTGGTGGATATGGGACTCTTCACTGAGAAAGTAACATTTGCACTGGGCCTGGAGTGTGGACTGAAGGGAGTGGGCAAAGCAGAGAGGGAGAAACCCACCAAGGAGAGGGAACTGAAAGACCAAGATAGCAAAGTGGATGTTGATCAGGTCTGTATTTTATTTTATTTTTTTAAAAGATTTTATTTATTTATTTGTCAGAGAGAGAGAGAGAGACTGAGCAAGCAGAGGGAGAAGCAGGGTCACCAGTGAGCAAGGAGCCCAATGTGGGACTCAATCTCAGGACCCTGGGATCAAGACCTGGGCAGAAGGCAGATGCTTAACCAACTGAGCCACCCAAGCATCGTGATCAGGTCTGTATTTTAGAATGATAACCCTGGAGGTAGTATTTGAGACGAACCATGCTGGGGTGCCAGGAGACAGCAAACCAACCAATAGCACCTGCAATATTTCAGGTGAGAAACAAAAAAGCCAAACTGTCAGTGGCAGAAGATTCTGCATAAATCCAAACATAAATCGTAAAAAAGTATATCACCCAAAGAATGGTATGACTCCCCAAATTACTAGCCATTTAGTCATCAAATCCATGAGATCCAAATCCAAATTTGAGATCAAGCTTTTTTTTTTTTTAAGTTTTTATTTATTTATTTATTTATTTATTTATTTATTTGAGAGAGACAGAGAGAGAGCATGAGCAGGAGAGGCAGAGGGAGAGGGAGAGGGAATCTCAAGCAGACTCCACAGTGAGCCAGCATGGGGCTCAATCTCACAATCCTGAGATCAAGACCTGAGCCAAAACCAAGAGTCAGATGCTTAACCGACTGCGCCACCCAGTGCCCTGAGACCAAGCTTTTTTCTATCATTTTCTCCATCTCTGCATCTGTGTTGGGGTCCCCCATCCACCACCCTATTATTATAGGCACCCACTGCCCATGTGGTGTTCCATGGGGGCTTGGGAAGTCCATACACAGGGAACCCCCAAGCTTTAGACTTTCCTGTTCTCAAATTCTTGAATAACTCTTGAAAAACTTAAACAGCTTGTCTACCTAGGGACCCATACTCTTATCCTTCTAAGGAGAATTGGCTGGTTCAAATATCTCCATACTGAAATGTTCATGGGCATTTGTGGTATTTTAGCAATTGCCTTCTAGAAACATGCACTGGCCTGAAAAATGACTCCAGGGCTGGAATTTTCAGCATGTTGATATGTCACAGTCAGGGCAAGAGAAGGGAAAATGAATAATTTGAAGCAGAGAGCCACATTAGCACCCCTCAGATAATCACACTTCCCAGCGCTTTCCTGATTCACAGCTATGTGTAAGCAGCTGCTGTAGGAAAAAGAAAATCTATCGATTCTAAACACACACAAAAAGGAATATAAAGGGTAAAGATTATTTTTTTGTCTATTTAAATGTATGTTCACAAGTCCCATATGGGGAAGGGAAGACTGAGTGTGCTTGATGTGTTGCATGATTTACAAATGTGTTTTATTTTTTCCCCTGCTGTGACGACTAAGGTGTTACTACAGCCTCCTGAGTTTGGGGTGGGGGGACTGGGTGAAACCATGATTGCAAACGTAGTGTTCACAAAAAGTCTGGCAATTTCATAAGTACAGAGTCATTGTGATGCCAAAGCCAATGCTGCAAAGTGGTGTGGCAGATCCAAGAAGCACAGTAAAGGCTCATCTCTCCACTCAGCACTCACTCCTGCAAATACACACGGAGCTCCCACAATGTGCAAGACAACAAGAGGCACCAAAATGCACAGCCCTTCATTCTCCCCCCTCAGAGGATTTCAAACCTATTAAAGAGCCCAGGAAATACAGGCATAAAATAAAAATTCACAAAGTGGCCATCTCAAAATAGTGGGAAGAGTGCTAAGGCAATAATAAAGAAACCTGGATTCAAGTTTGATATTTATGTGCTATGTGTGAACTCCTGGACAACCCATTAAGTCTCTTCTCTCATCTATAAGAGAGTCCAAATATGTCAAGGATGGAAAATAGATTTCAAGTTAAGTGCAGACTCTAGCCAATCAATAGTGACTTCCTAGAGCAATGTGATGATATGGATTCTGAAATACACCTGGGTTCAGTGGGAAAAGTGCCATTTCTGATCAGCAATGACTACCATGAGTTAAAGGGGAGACTGTTAGGGAGGGAGAGCCATATATATGCCATCCCCTTGACTAGATCACCGTAAGGTGGATGGCCCTGGTTCACTTTCAATCTGCTCACACAAACTTACTGAATACTTTAACATGGTTGACGCTGTGCTATGGACTGAGACACCATTAAGCCTATGATACAGACTGTGATCAAAAAGCTCATAATACATTATAAATACAGACCCATGTCCATCTATAATGCAATGTGATTAAGTGCTGTATTATATGGGTAAATACAAAGGATTATATGAACATAAAAGAGAGAACATGCTGTTCTGGGGAGTGATATTCAGGACTGACCTTGAAGGATGATAAGGAGATTCTAAGCAGAAAGGCCCATGTTTGAATGCTTTTCATATTCAGGAAACAACAAAGAGTCCAGAGTAGGTAGACTATTAGGTGTTTGGTCAAGACTAGTAAGAAACCAAGCGGGAAAGTTAAATTGGGCCAGTCTGACGTAAGCTTTGTAGGACAGAATAACAAGTTTGAACTTATCTTGCAGGCAACAAGGATTTACAAAAGATTGTTAGAGAGTTACATATGTGAGTTTGTGTTTTAGAATCATCCTTCCAGGGATGGCTGGGTGGCTCAGTTGGTTAAGCATCTGCCTTTGGCTCAGATCATGATCCCACGGGCCTGGGACCAAGTCCAGCATTGGGCTTCCTGCTCAGCAAGGAGTCTGCTTCTCCCTCTCCATCTGCCTCCTCCTACCCCCTCATGCTCTGTCTCTGTCTCTCTGTCTCTCTGTCTCTCTCAAATAAATAAAATCTTTTAAAAAATTAAATTAAATCAGAGTCATCCTTCCAGTGCCAGAGTGAAGGTCACCTACAAGTGGTGTGGGGGTCAAATTTCCACAACTTTCCAACAAGTTCCATTCTTCTTTGCAAGAAGAATTCTGCAAAAGCCTATATGAAAGAGGGGTCAGATTAAAGCCAGGAGTTGCAATAAGTCTCTGTGGGAAAGACAAAGGTAAAATCAGCACAGTGAATGCAAGAAAATTTCAGAAATATGAGAGGCCACAGAAGCCAAGGGTGATCAGGGAAGGCTTCCTGAAGAAGGTAATACTGAAGTTAGGAGGGGATGAGTCGGTCCCCCCTAAGTCGTAAAGATGCTAGCAGTGAGATGTGGTCAGAATTCAAGCCATGTGGTCCTTAATCCTACCTAATTTCTGCTAAACCCATGTTTCTGTGTGCTGCAGTATCAGCTAGAGCAGCATTTCCGGTGTCCACCACAGATCTACCAGATGTACTACGGTGAAGAGAATAAAGGTCTCCATAAGCAAAGACATTTCAGGACATTTAAAAAAAATGTTAAATAGAGTTTGTTCCTGGAGGACCTTCCTCTAACATGCCAATGTACATATGACCCTCCAAGAGAGGATAACAGAAATGGAATGTCTCCCAAACTCAATTAAATGCAGGACGTGGTTGTCAGGAGCTGCCTCATGGGGTGAGTGTCACACAGAGCACATTTTGGTAGCCCAGAACCAATTGCCTGAAAACACCTATGGATTTTTTTTTAAAGATCTTCCAATTTGAGAGGACATCTTCACTTTATTCTTATCATCAATCTCCTGCAAAGAAATCATTTTTCTTTGGAGTCTCAGAAGAGATCATATTTCATAGGGTAACAAACCACGTGCGGAGAGGAAATTCAAGCCCACAGAAATCAGTGAACATAAGGAATGAGTTGCTAGGGAGGTGACTGAGACAAAGCACACAACCAATGTGGTCGACAACACCTACAGAATTGCTATTTCTAGAGAGGTTTGGGGCTGGAGGAAAGCGGTAAGAGGAACAGGAAGCCAAGTGTAGGATGAACCAAAAACACTAAGGAGGACCTTTCCTGTTCCTGAAATTCCTTTATAGGCTTTCAAAATTGGATTTGCCTCTTATCATCAGTTATTTCTCTGTACCTATGCTAGTTTTCCAAATGCTAACATCTCTGGTCTGTCCATCAAAATGGTCAATTTGGGAGAAGACTTTGGGGCAGTTACCTTCATATCCAACTTCTTAGCAGTATTGAGAGCTGTCTGTCCAAAGCCAAAGCCAGGTCACAGGGAGCTTTGAGAGGATTAGAGATAGGCATGCGCTCGGGCTTACTGAGTCACAGTGCCTTTGTAGAAATTAGTAAAAGAAAATTCTTTCTTCAAGCAAAAAATCCCTGTGCAAGAGCATGTGGCTTTTGGGCAGAGTACCAACTGAGTGAGAGCTCCCACTCCTCTTCACAGCCGGTCACCCCTATGCACATGGCACAATCTGAATAATGATGCTCTGTCTCTGTCTTCCCATGTGCTTTCCATGGTAAATCCTTTGAAACAAGATGGTCTTCCTCTTTCTTCTAGTTCAACAGACCCTAATCAGAACAGTGTCCTCTGGAAACTGCAAAGCTAGGACCAGCATGATGAACTGAACTAAGATACATACCAGTCCTTTCAGCGCTGGCTTAGCCACTGACTGGATAAACTGACTCTGGGCAAACTATTTTACCTCATGGGATTTTACAGATTGTGAAAATGGCCAAAATTCCCTGCGGTGCCTCCCATCAAGCCATGAAATATGTTTCTCTACCTCCTGAGCATGGGCCAGCCTTGTGACTTGTTTTGATCGATAAAAGGCATTGGAAGCAAATGTCAAGTCAGTTCTGAATCTAGGGCTCAAGAGGTCTTGCACACTTTCAAACACTTCCACTCAGGCTCTTAGAACCCTTCCCAGCCACCCTATGAACAAGCCCAGGCTAGCCTGCTGGGATAGGAGATGCCACGTGGAACAGAGGTGAGCTGTCTCAGCTGAGGCTCTCCCAAACCAGCCAGGCCCCAGCTGACCTGGTAGCTAACCACAGACCATAAGTGAACCCAGCCCAGAAAAGCTGGATCCAGCCTAGGTAACCAACCAGTAGAATCCTGAGCTAAATAAATGATCACTATTTTATGCTACTAAATTTCAAGTGGCTTGTTAGATGACTACAGAAAATTGATACATGGGTTCGTGGCTTCTTTATTTGCAAATTGAGGTTAATCCCTAAAATTCATTCTAGTTAGAAGATTCTATGAAAACAATAGGTTGTTCAATCTAGTTATCACTGCGGATCTCCTTTTTGTTGTTGGAATTTCCAGGAAGGAAGGGAACAAGGTTGTCAGCAGAAGCCCCTTTCCAGGCTCCTCTCGAGTTTCTTTCTCCATATCCCACTTGCCAAAAAAAAACCCAAAAAAGTCTGGACTTAGGTAAAGACAGACTTTATTTGGAAGGATGATTGCAAGAGGGAGGGAAGGGACTGTTACAACAGGGAGACTGTAGCAACAGAGAAAGTTCTGACCATGAGATTCTACAAATGTCTCAAAAGCCAGGCAAAAAAAGTTTATATTATCTTATAAAGAGGAGTGCACAAGGCTGGAGAGAACTGGATGTGAGTAACTGGGATGAAGGGCTATATTACTGGGACTACTGATCAGGGAATATTTTCCCTGCAGGCAGTCTATGCACAGGACAATAAGGAGGAGCCTTTATGCTGGCTCAGGCTGATGAGTTCAAGGGCCTGGGGAAGGAGAAAAGCTTAACTAAGTTCAGTCAAGGCAAGGTAGCAAGTTTTCTTTTCTTTTTTGAAGTAAATCATGACAAGATGGAGATTTCCTCTATGTATCTATCAGAGCGTATTAATACTGATGCCTTAGTATTACTAATAGCTACTACCATTTACTGAGCACCTACCATGTTGCAGGCACTGTGATGCATACATTTTGTTTTCTCTACTCCTCATAAAAGCACAGTGAGGTAGCTACTACTATGCCCATTTTATAGCTGTGTCAGATTGATGAGTATGGAGTTAAGTTATTTGCCCAAGATGAATACTTATTAACACTCAAATCCAGGTGTATTTAGACCAAAAGATGCTCTTTCCACTACACAGTCTGGCAGTGGGTACAAACAAGTCCACTAATCATTTATGAAGCAAAGAATGGTAATTTGGAGGGTCTGTGTCTGACCTTGTCATAGGTAACCAAGAGAAGTTAAGTTATATATAGTTATATAAGGAAGAGAAGCTCCCTGCAAAAACTATTTCCCTAGTCACAGGTGAATGGGGAAGATCTCTTACCCAACACCATTTTCTAAGAGCACAAGGCTCCAGTAAAAGTCAACGCTCTCATGTCCAACTCACCCAGGCCTATTTATTCAGTCTACTCCTGCATCTGTAGATAATCTCACAAACTTGAGACAACCAGGACCTCCCCTTTTCTTCTCTTACCCATGTGTCATTAAATGTCCTTTCTCTGGTGCATCCTCCCTTTGGAAGTCTCCCTTCTGTGACTCTTCGGTTATGTGAAGCCCTAGTTATTAAGTGTATATTTAAGACCTGTGGAGGTGTAGGTAGAGACAGAAATAGGCATGCAAGATGTATACCACAGAAGCCTAATCACTGCTCACTAGAATCCCCAGTAATGTTCTCTGGCTCACCAGCAGCTTATTCTCAATTCATCACCTTTAGCTTCCTGATTTTCCATGGGTAAATGGAAACCCAACACAGTTTTAGGTTTCAGTTTGTAGGCAACTAGATAATATTTCTCAGTCCTGGAATAATAACAAGAACCCTTAGGTGGAAAGGTCTGCAATAATACAACTGTTGGTCATGTTTGCTCAGCTCAGCAAGTCAGAGAAGTGTCTAGAGCAGTAGGACCTCATTGCCCTTCTCCAGTCCAGCCTGAACTTGGATGCATGACTGACGTACACAAAGATAATCACTCCAGTTATGTCACTTCTTTCGTCAAAATCTTTGAACACATTCCCTATACCTATGCCATGTCTATAAACTGATGTGCGTAAGACTCAAGGCCTCTCTCTAAACTGCCCCAATCCAATATTTCAACTCTATCTCTCATTAACCTCCTATACCTATACCTCAGACTCTCAAATCATCCTTTAGAACTGCCATCCATTTTTATACAATTTTGAGAAAATGAAACAGACCCATGTCCATATGTATATATATGGTGTGATGCTGTCTTTTTAAAAATCAATTACCAAAACAAAAAAAGTCAACTACCTGTTTTGTGGACCCATGTCAAGAGTGTATTTGGAATAGACAGATCACCCTCAATTAAAATTGTCCAGGGGAGAGACATAGTCCAAGCCAGATAAAACAAATACAGCGCCTATCCCCAAAGGTCCTTTAATCTACAAAATAAACTACTAAACCAAATGAACACATTACAAATATTGTGCTAGATCAACACTTGACTAAACAGATGATGAGTTTTTAGCATTGTATGGTGTACTAGCGCAGTTTAAGGGCATTTTAGAGGAGAGTAGGAGGGAAGTGACAGAGTTTCATAATCATTGGTCAACAAATGCACTAGGGAGTCATCGACTGTAAGTAGAGCCAGCAGCCTTCCAAAGGAGGTAAACACAATTCTTTGTTATGGCTGGTCTTTGTTCAGATTGATACATAAAAGGAGAGTCTCTGGGTACTTAACGCTTCAGCTTGGACACAAGTAAAGGCTCTGAAATAACTGCGGAATTCAAATCCATTGATCAGTGTGTATAAGACAGATGGGAAAATCTCCAACCTGAATACATGGCTCGGATTAATGCCATGGCTTAAAAAGTCTGATGGAGGTGGCAAATGTGAGAGTGGACAACAGTATGTGTTCATGCAATTACTTTCTGTAAGACTTCCTCCAAGCTGCTAAGAAGACCATACTCCAGAATGAATGTTTACAATGGTAAAAGTATTGTAAAATGGCAGCATTACTGAACCTCAAAGATGTATGGATGACAGCAGTAAAGGCATGTGGAAGCTGGCCCAGCCTATTCTCTAGGGCAAATGGCAGAGCACTTGAGAGAAATTTGTATTTTGGCATTTTTTACTAACAGTAAAGCTTGGTACACTGACCCTAGCAACTTCAGAATATTTGTCCTTAGCCCAAAACTTCCCCGGAAAAACGTGTAAGAGTCCAAGCAAATCAGTCACCCAAGTATTAAATGCTGGGTTTGTGCTCATCTCAGTGCTCAACATTCTGAAAGGGGAAAAAGGAAAAAGAAAATGAGAAAACAGTATTGACCACCCTCAGTGCACATACATATTCTCCAGAAGGACAAAAGTAACACAGAGGGTACAAGTCAAACTGAAGTAAATACTAAATGGGATGACATTTGTCAAGGGAACACATGCAATGAGTGCATCACTGAATGATGGAAAGGATAAGGTACATTTTTTCTTCCTGTTGAAGGTCATACTTTAAGTTGGGAATGCAAGATATGGAAATGGTTGTTGTTGATTAAATAGATGACATCAAAAAACAAGTTTCCAGACTGTGATTTATGATGCCAAAATCAAAATCTACTGGCAGGCAAAGGACACGTCCCATGAAAAACAAGAAAAAATGATTACAATCCTAATCCGAAAGATTTAAAACAAATGGCCAAGAGAGATGAAGATAAATGCTGAGGTAATACTATAGAGGGGATGCAGTGGAGAAAAGACCTCCTCCCATAAAAAACAAAAAGAAAAATTAGAAAGAAAAAAAAAAAAGCTTAGGAAGGATTCTATATCTAATTAGTTTCCTAGGGGCTGCTGTAACAAAGAACCATAAACTGGGTAGATTTAAAACAAAAGGAATATACAGTTTTAGAGGCTAGAAGTCTGAATTCAAGGTGTCATTGTGGTTGGTTTCTACCAGAGGCAGAATCTGTTCCCTGCTGTCCGCCTAGCTTCTGCTGGTTGCTGACAATCCTTGGCAGCCCTTGACATGTGGACATATAACTCCAATTTCTGCCTCTGACTTCACATGGCCGCCTTCTCTCTACATTTTCTCTCGGCATCCCCCCTTTTGTGTTTATGTGTGCCTAAATTTCCCTCTTCTTGTACAGACACCTGTAATACTGGATTTAGAGCCCACCCCAATCTAGTATGACCTCATCTTAACTTGATTACATCTGTAATGACCCTACATCCAAATAAGGCCACACTTACAGGTTCCAGATTCCAGATTTTGAGGAGGTGGAGGGACCCTACTCAACCCAGTATGGGAGGAGGTAACATAAGGATGAAAAGACTAGGTTAATCTTATTCACCATTGTGCCCCAGCACCTAGTGCTAGCATATGGTAGAAGATATACATTATATTGTACAAATATATATACATATATGTATTTATATAATCACATACATGCATACATATTTAGTAAATGAATTGTCCTAATTACCACTGCATAGACTGAGAGACTACATCTATCAAATATATTTGATATTTTATATAAGACTAAAAATATTTTAACTGTTCCCAAGATTTGACTGGATAGAAATCATGACTAGCATTCAGATTCTGACTAGAATTCATAAGTAGGGGATATACAGTATCTAAAAGAAACAGATTTTAAAGATGGGTTAAAAAAAAGGTTTCTAAGTCAAGATGACAAATTCTTTTAGTAAAATCCAGGACCTGGGTATAGAAGCACATGGTGGAGAGGGAACTTTGAGGACAAGATAAATAGCAGAAAAACTGAATATTTTTGTGGCAATATTCCACAAACCACTTGGACGGAGAAAACACATGAGTATTTTGCTCCAAGGACCATGTTCTGTCTACTCCACTGTTCTCCTGTAAACTTCCCATCACAAGAAAAAGAAAAATATGTTAATCAGTGGAAATGAGAAGTACTTTTAGAAGGGGGGGCAGCCAAGCCCTCTAAAGACTTCACAATAACCATGAAATACCAGATCTACTCAGTCAAGGATCCCCCACACTTTAGAAGGACAAGTTATTCAAAGTGGAGAGAAAACATGGCACATTCTTTTGGCTATTCAGAAGAAGAGGATTCAAGAGAAAAGAGCAATGGTAACTGCCTTTAACTTAGTGTTTCTGGCACTTTATATATTATTCCATATAATCCCTACTACAACCTTTTAGGTTAGAAAAGAGAATAGTCAGAAACACACATCAGTCACTTACTATTCCAGCAATTATCAATCCTTCTGGGTAAGAAAAGCAGTGTCCCTGTGCTGGCAACAAGAGAAAAAGAGACCAGGAAAGACAACAGAAACAGACAGAGTTGCAAAAACAGAGGGAGACTCACAACCAGACAAGAGAGAAAGGACTGATAGAAAGAGACACTGAGGGAGAAGTTACTACATAAGGAGAAGGGAGCAGGACCCTACTTATTTTGTGTTGGGAAGGCCAAAGCCACATCCAGGGAATTTTTTTTTTTTTTAATCAAACTTGGGATTTTGTGAAGAAGTATTGCTAATATGAGTGCTAGAAAAGAGATGTCAAACAGATCAGAACAGCCTGACTTCAATTAAGTGGTATTTAATAGGCATATAACTCCCAGGATAATTACACTATATGCCACTTAAAATCCCAAATCAACTATAAAGATACAGGATGCAAAAAACATTCATATAAAGAACAATCTGGGGCGCCTGGGTGGCACAGCGGTTAAGCGTCTGCCTTCGGCTCAGGGCGTGATCCCGGCGTTATGGGATCGAGCCCCACATCAGGCTCTTCTGCTGTGAGCCTGCTTCTTCCTCTCCCACTCCCCCTGCTTGTGTTCCCTCTCTCGCTGGCTGTCTCTATCTCTGTCGAATAAATAAATAAAATCTTTAAAAAAAAAAAAAAAAAAGAACAATCTAACAATTTTGATCATAAATCAGTATGAGCATGTTAGTTAGAATGGTTTGACTGTAATAAAAACCCAATCCATATAGGCTTTAAGAAAAATAAAATTTTATTTGTTAATATAACCGGAAGTTGAGTAGTAGAGGAGGTTACTTCAGGTGTGTTATGAATAGGACTTAACCTTTGTTCCCCTACAATTCTCTCAGGAATGCTCTCTTTGGTGGGTCATCTTCATTCTCATACTGAACTTTTCAGTCTTAAGAAGGAAGTTCCCCAGGAACCTTTAGCCTTGGTTCTTGAACCAATCACTGGCAAGGAATTTCTTAGGCTAATTAGAATCCAACCTTGGGGGGCGCCTGGGTGGCACAGCGGTGAAGCATCTGCCTTCGGCTCAGGGCATGATCCCGGCGTTATGGGATCGAGCCCCACATCAGGCTCCTCCACTATGAGCCTGCTTCTTCCTCTCCCACTCCCCCTGCTTGTGTTCCCTCTCTCGCTGGTTGTCTCTATCTCTGTCAAATAAATAAATAAAACCTTAAAAAAAAAATATTCAACAGCTATTTAAAAAAAAAAAAAAGAATCCAACCTTGGTACCAGAATATATTTCTAAAGCCACATCATTACTACATGGTAGGAAGGGAGTAGACTGAACGTTGAACTGTCAATCTCAAATGCCCACTACAGTAAGCTTACAATGCAACAAGACCATGAAAGGGGTGCTGTGACACATTATTATTATTATTATTATTGAGTATCTATGGTGTGCAGACACTTTTTGTATCTTATTTTCTTTATTCCTTACAATAACACCGTGAGATGGGTCTTATTAACATTTTAGCAACAAGGTACAAAGATTCAGAGGTTAAATGATTTATCCATGGAAACGGTATGATAGAACTACTCCTCTTTCCACTACCATATAATCTGAGATGCTGACACCTGTTGTAATTTAATGGTGTGGCATGGCCTTAATGTAACTCTAGAAAATAAAGATTTTGCCTTGATATCATCATCACATGTTTTTAGCTGTCCTTCCTCTCCAATACTGACAACATTCTGGACATTCTGCTTATACCCCCATGGTCCTCATTATTTCTTTGATTCATTTTTGCTATGGTGGGGAAGGAAAATTTCTTATAACTCCAGTATTAAAAATCTTATTAGAGTTAGTTTTTTAGGTTTCACAGCGAATTCTTTTTATTTTTAATTATAGAATTTAACACACATACAGCAAAGTACAGGAAACACACACCTCAATGAATTACCACATACAACATCATTAGCACCCCAATTGTCTGCTTATGCCTCTTTCTTATTACTATACCCCCAAGATAGCTATTATCTTGACTTCTAAACATATGCAAACATTTCTTCTGGGTGTACATCTAAGAGTGGATTGCTGACCATAGTGTATACATATAAACTTTAGTAGATAATCCCAATCTTTTGTGTCAATTTCCAAAGTGATTATGCTAACTTTAGCAACAGTAGTATATAAGAGCTCCTATTGCTCCTTACAGATACTTCCTATTGACTGTGTTTTCTAATGTTACTCGTTCTGGTGAATACGTAGTAGTATCTCACTGTTGTTGTTTTTTGTTTTTTTGTTTTTTTAACTTGTATTTCTCCGATTGCTAATAAGGTTGAATGCCTTTTCTCAGATTTATTGGTCATTTTGGATATCCTATTTTGTGAACAGACCGTTTAAATCTATTGCCCATTTTTATACTGGGTTCCTTATCTTTCTTAATGACTTTAAGAATTTCTTTATAAATTTTGCTTATGATCTCTTTTAAGTTACATGAATTGCAAATATTTTCTCTGACTCTGTGCTTTTTCTTTCTATTTTCTGAAACAGGTTGGGTTACCCAGACAGACTCAGACTGCAGAATATATATTAAGGAGTTCCCCCATTGAGTGGCTTAATAACTACAGAAGGGAAAAGCCAGAATCAGCAGTGGGCAGAGAAGTCTCTCTGTGATAAAGGACCAATGATA
The DNA here is from genome assembly GCF_023065955.2 of Ursus arctos. Taxonomy (NCBI): domain Eukaryota; kingdom Metazoa; phylum Chordata; class Mammalia; order Carnivora; family Ursidae; genus Ursus; species Ursus arctos. The sequence continues at coordinate 6,233,737 of NW_026622897.1, read as the reverse complement.
ACCTAGGTTGACTCTAAAGAAAGTTTTAGAATAAGAATGTGTTTTAGAGTTGTCACAAGTTTGGTGAAGATAGCTAGACCTCTATATTCATACATCCACCACTCACTGGGTATGTGCCTTCCCAGAAAGAGGTGTGGTCTTGGGCAAGGCAGATCTCCATGGCTGAGACAATTCCTGAATGAGCTGTAAGCAGCTGTCTGGCTGCCAACACTCCCAGCAGGTGAGGCAACAAGTTCTTCATTGAGAAGGAATCTAATGACACATTAGAATGTCCAATGTACTCTCTTAATGGTGTTTTTGAGAAACATAAGTTCTTAATATTAGTATAGTCCAATTTAATAATCATTTCCTTTATATTTAGGGCAATTCATTTCCTCTTCAAAAATCTTTCCATACCCAAAACCATGAAGATGTTCTCCCATATGTTTCTTTTGTGTATTGAGGCATATAATCTACTTGGAAATGGGCTTTTTGTGTACCGTATGAATCAGGTTTCATTTTTCCACATTGATTTCTAACTCTTTTCAGAATCAACATATCAGATAAATAGAAATGAATCGGTCACATAGTCAACCAGGAGAAATCCAGGGGACTTACGAATACTTAAGGAAGTACAGGAGAGAATGATGGGGAAGAAATATTAAGTAGACCAGATTCTACTTGAGGACCCTTCTCATGTTTAAGTGCGAAGCACCAATACTCTCCTACAAACCTGTTGGAAATCTTTACCTGTAAGGATTAAATTGAAAGAGATAAATGTAAAATAATAGGAATACTCTAGTAACTGAAATGGTAGCTATCTATTAATATCCTGGAGCTAGGGGCAGCCCCAACACATGGCTGTTCAGAATGCTGTGGGTTATCACATTCTCATCTTAGTAGAACATTTTCCACTCTTATTTTCCTACAGAGAAAAAGGTCATTTTCCTCTTCTATTTTACTTCTCCCATGCCCTATAGAATCAGATAAGACTTGACCAGAAGCCAGAGCAACATTCCTAACAGGATGTTACAACACCTGTTCAAAAGCAGATGAATTGTGTGCTACCATTTTCAGGAGCAGACAAATGGCAATTCGCTGATTCCAGAATGGAATGTGGCCAGCCTAATTTCTACCATCGCATTTGCCAACCTTCAAACACTTTGCAAAATATATTCTAAGCAGGTCAGTAATACAAATAATTTATGAAGAATCTGTGCTCCAAAAACACATAGGTACATGAGGAAAGAGCAGTCTCAGCTCCACTGTGTTTTTCTTCACTAGAGTAACACTTAAGCAAGAGGTAATGTCTAAAGCATCGATTAGGACACCTCCCTGAATCCAGAAGTTTCCAGCTGTTCCCCTACTTCCAATAACAAGTCTTTTCTTCAGCCTCACAGCTGATGCTTTGCTCAGCATGGTTTTTTAAAAACCATGCATCAGAGAGTATGTATTCAATAGCAAGTAACAACAACAACAAAAACTAACACTGGTTTGCACCATTTTGACATTTATTATTTATTAACATGATGCCAGGTTGGTTAGCCAGGTCTGCAGCAGCATCATCAAAGACCCAGCTCTTTTCAGCCTCGCACTCCATCATTTTCAGGGTATTGACTTACATCCCAAGGCATGTAGCTTTATGGACATAAGTGACTGTTAATCCTCCAGACAGAACGTCTTTAAAAGTCAACATTCAAAACTCTCATTGTTTGATTCTATTTTTAATCAGAGATAAACATCTTTCCCTAACCCTGTGCCTAGGAGACAACCTTGTGCATTTCACTGTCCCAGGACACATGCTTGCCCTAAATTCAATCATTGGCAAAGTGGAAAAGAATTGTCAAAAGTGGCCTAAATCTATCACAATTATGACTCACCACTTAAGACCAAGCACAGCGTCCCTCAAACAATTTGGGGGTTCTAGTAGCAAGAATGGAAGGCTAATATCTGTTGAGTAGGCAACCAAATATGCCTGCCACAAACATCTGGTTACAGAAAAAAAATGTAAAAGTCTAGAAAAAAAAAAATCTTAAGTCAACGTGTGCTTGTCTTTGGATGACAGGTGTGTGTGTGTGTGTGTGTGTGTGTGTGTGCGTGTGTAGGGAGAGGGGAGGGGGACTTATCTTCTTCTTTCAAGTGCTATATTTGTAAATTTTTTACAATAATAATGTGTTGTTTTTATAATTAAAGAAAACACTTCCTTGGGATGGAAATCCGTAATTTCCACACCCTACCACAGAAGCTGAGGGGCAAACATCTTAATCACCAACCAAGAATTACCTTGAAACCCCTCAGAAGAGCATAGGCATTAATCCAAATGAGAGAGAACTGTCTGTCCTCTGCAAAACTCTTCACTGTCATCAACATACACTTGGGAGATAGAGTCAGGCTGCTTCTAGGAACCTTTCACCAATATCCTTGGAGCCTGTGGATAGCCTATAATCTTAACTGTTTAGGCTGTGGCCATATGCTTAGCAGCAGTATCTTTAGAGAACAATTCTGACTGTAATTTTTAGTAAAAACAATCAATTGCCATCTGCCTGCACAGTGGAGATGCAGATTGGGTTTATTACTGGAATGGCATCCTATGTGGACAGACAGTGACAAACTAGTCAGAACTCTTTTCTGGCAGTTCCACCCCTGAAATCCTAAACTTAGCCTTAGGATGAGTTTTCGTTGTTAGTGTACCTGTGTTATAGGGGAAAATGGTAGAGGAGATGAGAGAGCAGATGGCAAAAGGACTGTGATCCGGCTGCAGTTTCAGAGACTCCTGCCGTGGGGTCTTTCCAGTACCAAATGCTATGGGGTCCTCTGAACATAGAACAGCTGGATATCTGTTGCCTTGAAAAAAAGTGACTCTAAAACTAAAAAATATCTTCATAGGCTGTTACGTGAAGGACAGAACCAAAACAAAGCAGAAGTTATGACTAAAATATTTGTTGTACTGTTATTTGGAATTTAGCAATACAATTTCACTGCCACTAATAATAATAATTTCAATTTATTTGGTTTCTAATAATATTCCAAACTTTGTGCTAAGAGCTTTACATATATTATTCTATTTAATCCTCACAGAAGCTCTGTACAGAAGGAATTATTACCCTCATTTTACCAATGAAGAAACAGTCCCAGAAAGAATTGATAATTTTCCCAAGGCGACAGAATTAAAATGTGATTAAACTAAGTTTTGAAATCTTCCCCAACTCTAAATTCCAGGCAACAATTCCAATTACTTCCTGTACCCACCATCTCCAAAAAGTGAGCAACCAATCAAAGAGACAGAGTAATCTTTAGGTGCTGAGGTCAGAGCTAATATTAGAAATGTGATAAGATCTTTCTAGGTACATTAGTGGCAGAAAGGGAAGACCTGTGGGAATCCAATGCCAGGACTACTCTATATAAACATCCTTTAAATGATTTTAAAATACAACAACCATATTTCTCACAAGACCAACTCCTGCATCATCTCAGGGCGTTCTGACATCGCCAGTAGTGATGAAAATGATTACACACACACACACACACACACACACACACACACACACACACAGAGACTGGGAATTTAATAAACATTATGTTACCCAAAGATAATGGTGATGGCAAACCCGAGATGCACTCCAGCCTTTCATATGTTTTATACTTATAGTCCAGTTTCTGCAGGAAATAATTATGTCTCCTTCTCTGACATATTAGCTACAGCAGTGAAGCTGTAATTTTTCTAGAGTGCCCTAAGGCAATTCAAGAGTGAAGACCTTAAGGATGAACAAGTAGAGAACAAATCACAATTCAGCAGCTCCTGCTGCAACAGAGTTAGAAATAGAAGCAAACTGACTACAGAGCTCGGGGGTTCAAAATATCTGGGCTTAAAATCTACTTCTCCTGCAACTATGTTCTGCATAGACCTGTCCCCTGACTGCTTAGAGGATTTCTTGACAAATACATATTGACTGCGAACTATATGCGAGCCTCTGTAATGGGCACTGTGGACAGGGAAGATTGTCAAACTGTGTTCCACTACTACCTCATACATAAAGGTCTCAATTTCAGAACCATAAATGTAATAAACATACATTTTAACTTACATTTTTTTTAACTATGAAGAAGTCAAATATGTGTTCACAACAGTAAAAGTCCTTTGTAGATCTTTTCCCCCTCCAACATAACTAAGTAAGTGGTGTTTAATTTGCCTCCCTATTTCATGTAACTAAAAAACAGGAAAATACATGTGAAGCAGCTGTTTTCTGAGAGAGGACAACAGGCAATCAGTTATGGAATATAAACGATGATAGAAAAAAAAAACAGGTGAGCTCTGTATTTCTACTTGGAGCTATTCTCTGAACAATGGTTCAGCGATGGGGAATGAATGGTGATCTCAGTGAGTTGAGGAGACAAAGATTAGAGTCCAGAGAGGCTGACAGGGCTGAAATTTGAAAGATATATTATTGGAAAAGACCGATTTATATAAGGAAATATCTCTAGAAATATGCACAAGATTTCTCTTGAATCTGCTGCTGAATATTAAGATGAGGATGTGTGTAGAAAAACTCAAAATATTGGGTAAAAATCCACCAGAAATCCTAAACTGAACAATTTCCACAAATCACAGAGATTATAGACATCCTAGTTTCATCCAGTCAGAGGAGAGAGACTTTTTTTAACAATAGGGACACAATAAATATCCCCAAAATGATAACACCTTGGAACTAACATCAAACAACTTGCCGAAACAAAACTAAAACAGTCCTCAAGAAAAAATGGTACAAATAAAATGGTGGACTAGGAAACCTTAAGCCCTCATTTTCCCACAGTAACATTTAAAAACAACTAGGGAGGGAGCACTTGGGTGGCTCAGTCGGTTAAGCATCTACTTTTGGCTCAAGTCATGATCCCAAGGTCCTGGGATAGAGCCTTGCAATGGGCCCTGCTCAATGAGGAGTCTGCTTCTCCATCTGCCCCTCCCACCCCCACTCGTGCTCTTGTTCTCTCTCTCTCTAAAAACGAACAACAAAAACAACTAGAAACTGGCTAAATTAACCTTACATGGAGCTCTGGGAAACCATCAAAGTTCTGCAGGAACTAACAAACACACAATCCAGAAAAAGCTACTTTAGAATCAGGAGGAAGTTCTGTGGCATTTTTACTCATCCTTGTCCCACCTACATTCTGGCACAGTGTGGTCTTGGTCTGGAGGAGGTGGCATCCCAGTTCCTAATTCTCTCTCTCAAACCAGAAGGAGGACAGTAGACTTTATCCACAATAGTCTAACCCATCTAACAGCTGCCTGAGACCATGTCTCTAACTCACCTAATTTGGGAGAAGTGGCAGTCTTGCTCATGAAAACTTCAGAGGGACCACAGGCCTACAGATGACTATTCTTGGTGGAGACATACAATAGACCATCTAAAGACCCAAGGATGGTTGGGGTGAGGCTCTCTGGGAAATTAAGAATTCAAGAGTAGCCCCATATATTAAGCAACTGAAAAAGACACTCATATGCTAAGGTAAAACACATGCTCAGAAAAGACCTAAAAAGACCTTAAGCTTTTACCTTGAGCTGATCTCTAGGCTCAGAGCATATCTAACTATTTAGGGAATGACTACCCAGTACAGATCCAGTATGCAAAGACTGAGAGAGGTAGCTGTTTTTTGCATATTAAAGAAAAATCACAAGACGTACAAAGATACAGAAAATTGAGACTTAAGTGAAGAAAATAAATGGGCAGAAACTGTCACTGAAGAAGCACAAGCATAGGACTTACAAGAAAGAACTTCATAAAACTATATTCACTATGCTCACAAAGCTAAAAGAAAAAAAAATGAAGAACTAAAGAAAATCAGTAAAATAACATGAATAAAATGAGGATATCAGCAAAGAGAAAGTATAAAAAGGAACCAATAGAAATCCTGGAGCTGAAAAATACAAAAACTGAACTGAAAATCTACTAAAGGGGTTCAACAGCATATTTGAGCAGATAGAGGGGGAAATGAGCAAGCTTGAAGACAGAACATTTAAAATTACTGAGTCTGAGGAATAGGGGAAAAAAAGGATGAAGAAAAGTAAACAGAGCCGAAGGACACCATCAAATAAGCCAACATATATATCATGGGAGTCCCAGAAGTTAGAAGAGAGGGGCAGAGAGATTATTTAAGAAATAATGGCAAAAAAAATTTTTTTGACCTATTCTTCCAATCTCAGTCTTTCGATTATGGGGTTTAATCTATTTATATTTAGAGTAATTACTGATAGGGAAGGGTTTTCATTTGCCATTTTGTTGTGTTCCACCAGTCTAATTGCTTTTTTTTTCTTTTCATTTCCACCATTACTGCCTTTCTCTATATTAATTAATGAAATAATTTAGTGACATGTTTTGATTCTCTTATCATTTCCTTCTATGTATATTCTATACATATTTTCTTCATGTTATCATGGGGACTACATATAACATCCAAAAGTTATAACAATCTGTCTTGAATTAAAAACAATTTAACTTTCATCATATACAAAATCTACCTCATCCCCCTTTGTTACTAACTCCACAAACTACATCCTTATACATTTCATACTCAGTAATGTAGTTTTTTTACTTATCCTTTACACATTTGTCTTTAAAATCTTGCAGAAAATAAAAAGTGGAATTACAAACCAAAATTACAATATTTCCTGTTTTTCCTTTACTAGATATCTTTATATCTTCATATGGCTTCAATTTAACATCTAGTGTCCTTTAATTTTAACTTGAAGGACTTCCTTTAGCATTTCTTGTATGACAAGACTAGTACTAATGAATTCCTTTATACGTTGTCTACAAAAGACTCACTTTAGATCTAAGAACAGTAGTAGATGAAAAGTTAAAGGATCCATGCAAACAGTAACCAAAAGAAATTTGGCATGGCTATACTAATATCAAAACAGACTTCAATTCAAAACCTGTCACAAGAGATAAAGAAGAACATTATTATAATGATAAAAGGATCAATTCACCAATAAGATAAAACCATAAATGTATAAACACCAAACATCAAACTCCCAAAAATGTGAAGCAAATTGAAGGGAGAAATCAAGAGCTTGACAAGAATAGTTTGAGACTTTAATACTCTACCTTCAATAACAGATACAACAATCAGAAAGAAAATCAATAAGGAAAGAGAGGACTTGAACATTTTAAACCAAATGGACATACAGACATGTACAGAACACTCCATCCAAGAAGAGCAGAATATATGTTTTCCCAAGTGCACATGGAACATTCTTCAGGATAGAACCCATGTTAGGTCACAAAACAAGTCTTAACAAACTTAAAGAGATTGAAATCATACAAAATATCTTTTCCAATTACAATGGAATGAAACCAGAAATCAACAGAAGGAAAATGAGAAAAATTCACAAATATGTGGAAATTAAACAACACACATGTAACCTCTAATGAGTCAAAGAGGAAATCACAAGGAAAATTAGAAAATATCTTTACACAAATAAAAATGAAAATATATCATACAAAAACTTATGGGATGCAGCAAAAGTAGTGGTAAAAGGGAAATTTATACACCTGAAACTAAAAACACTGTATGTTAACTACAATGAATTAAAATAAAATAAATAAAAGGTAAATTTTAATAGAGTGCATATTATTTCAACCATCGGTATAGTTCAACATGGATAGAGACATTTAAGAAAACAGACTTTTTTTATGGGGTGCCTGGGTAGCTCAGTTGGTTAAGTATCTGCTTTGGCTCAGGTCACGATACCAGGGGACCTAGGATTGAGCCCTAGGTCAGGCTCCCTGCTCAGCAGGGAGTCTGCTTCTCCCTCTCCTTCTGCCCCACCCCCCACTCATGCTCTTTCTCTCTCTCTCTCTCTCTCTCTCTCTCTCTCTCACACACACACACACACACACACACAAATAAATAAATAAAATCTTAAAAAAAAAAAGACAATAGACGGGACATTTAGGTCGCTCAGTCGGTTAAGCGTCTGCCTTCGGCTCAGGTCATGATCTTAGTGTCCTGGGATCAAGTCCCACATAAGGCTCCTTGCTCAGCAGGGAGCCTGCTTCCCCCTCTGCCTGCCTCTCCCCCTGCTTGTGCTCTCTCTCTCTGACAAATAAATAAAATCTTTTAAAAAATTAAATTAAAAAAGACAATAGACATTTTTAGTATGTTAAAAAATAAAGGGAAATCATAGTTATCAATGATTACATTTTAAAAAAGAGAGATCTCAAGTCAAATCAGCAATCTAACTTTACACCTTAAGGAACTAGAAAAAGAATAGCAAGCTAAACCCAGAACTAGTAGAAGAAAAGAAAGAAGATATATTAGAACAGAGATAAACAGAATGGAGAATAGGAAAACAACAGAAAGAAAACAACAAAACCAAAAGTTTGTTCTTTGAAAACATCAATAAAATTGGCAAGCCTTTAACTAGATTGACTAGGAAAAAAGAAAGAAAATTCAAGTTGCTAAAATCAGAAATGAAACTGTGGACATTACTACTGATCTTACAGAAATAAAAAGGATTATAAAAGATTACTATGAGCACATGTACACCAACAAACTGGATAACCTAAATGAAATGGACAAATTCCTAGAAACACAAACTACCAAGACTGAATCATGAGAAATGAAAAATTTGAATAGATATATAATTAGTAAGGAGATTTAATCAGTCATCAAATATTTCCCAACACTGAAAAAGGCCAGGACCAGATGGCTTCACTGGTGAATTCTACAACACATTTCAAGAATAATATTTCTCTAACTCTTCCCAAAAATTCGAAAAGAAGGGAAAACTTCCTAACTCAATTTGGCCAGCATTACCCTGGTACACAAACCAGATGGGGACATTATAGGAAAAGAAAACTACAGACCAATAGCCCTTAGCAATATTGACCAAAAGAATCCTCAGCAAAATACTAAGAAACCAGAATCACCAGCATATTAAAAGGATGATACAAAGTAGTATTTTATTTCTGATATGCAAGGATGGTTCAATATCAAGAATTAATCAATGTAATATCACATTAACAAAATGAAGAAAAGAAAGTACATGACCATCTCAATTGATGCATAAAAGCACATAAAAAAATCCAACACCTTGGGGCACCTGGGTGGCTCAATCAGTTAGTGTTTAACTCTTGATTTCAGCTCAGGTCATGATCTCAGGGTTGTGAGATCAGGCTCCATGCTCGAGCCTGCTTGAGATTCTCTCTCTCACTCTTCCTCTGCCCCTCCCCTCCCAACTTGCATGTGCATACTCTCTCTCTCTCTTAAAAAAAAATTCAACACCTTTTTAAAAAAGATAAAACACACAACAAACTAGGAATAAACTTCCTCAACATAATGGAAGCCATATATGAAAAACCCATTGCATAAAAAAATAAATGAACAGCATCCAAATTGGAAAGGAAGAAGTAAAACTATCTCTGTCCACAGATGACATGATCTTATACAGAGAAAAGCCAAAAGATTCCACAAAATAACTGTTAGAACTAATAAAGAAATTCAGCATAGTTGTAGGATACAAAATCAACATGCAAAAATTAGTTACATTTCTCTACACTAATAGTGTACAATTGAAAAGGAAATCAAGAAAATGATCCCATTTTCAAACATCAAAATAATAATTATGAGTAAATTTGACCAAGGAGGTAAAAGACCTACACACTGAAAACTATAAAACACTGATGAAAAAAATTAAAGAAGACACAAATAAAAGGAAAGATATCCTGTATTTATGGGTAAGAAGACTTAATACCATTAAGACATCAGTATTGGCCAAAGTGATCTGCAGATTCAATGTGATCTCCATCAAAATCCCAGTAACGTTTTTCAAGAATAAGAAAAACCCATTTTAAAACTTATGTGGAATTCCAAGGGACCCTGAAGAGCCGAAATTATCTTGGAAATGAAGAACAAAGTTGAAAGTCTCACACTTCCTAGTTTCAAGTCTTAACTACAAAGCTACAAGAATCAAAATAGTGTGGCACTGGCATAAAGACAGACAAACCAAAGAAATAAAATACAGAGCCCAGAAATAAATTCTCATACATATGATCAAATTATTTTTGACAACATTACCAAGACCAACCAATAGGGGTGAAAGACAGTCTTTTTTAACAAATGAAGCTAGAAAAACTGGATATCCATATACAAAAGAAGGAAGCTGGACTCTTATACTATATACAAAAATTAATTCAAAATTAATCAAAAACCTAAATGTAAAAGATAAAACTACAAAACTTTTAGAAGAAAACAGAAGAGGGGCGCCTGGGTGGCACAGCGGTTAAGCGTCTGCCTTCGGCTCAGGGCGTGATCCCGGAGTTCTGGGATCGAGCCCCACGTCAGGCTCTTCCTCTATGAGCCTGCTTCTTCCTCTCCCACTCCCCCTGCTTGTGTTCCCTCTCTCGCTGGCTGTCTCTCTCTCTGTCGAATAAATAAATAAAATCTTTAAAAAAAAAAAAAAAAAGAAGAAAACAGAAGAAAAGCTTCAATGATGTTGGATTTGATAATGATTTTTTGGATATGACACTATAAGTATAGGCAACAAAAGGAAAAATAAATTTCATCAAGATTAAAACTTTTGTACACCAAACGACATTAAAGAGAAAGTGAAAGGAACCCCACAGAATAGCAATATAATGTTTGTAAATGACATATCTGATAACACATTAATATCCAGACTACATGAAGAACACCTACAATTCAAAACAGCAAAATAAACAACCCGATTTAAAAATGGGCAAAAGGCTTGAATAGACATTTTTCCAAAGAATATATACAAATGGCCAATAAGCATATGAAAACATGCGCAACATCACTAATCATTAGGGAAATGCATATCAAAACCACAGTGAGATACCATTTCACACACATTAATACAACTATTAAAAAATGGAAAATAAGTGTTGGCAAGGATGTGGAGAAACTGGAACACTTATGCATTGCTAGTACAGATGTAAAATGGTACAGTCACTGTGGAAAACAGTTGGATGATTCCCCCAAAAGTTAAAGATATGGCCCAGCAATTACACTTCTAACTATATACCCAAAATAATTCAGACTAGGGACTCGAACAGAGATTTATAGACCAATGTTCAGAGCACCATTATTCCCAATAGCTGAAAGGTGGAAACATCCCAAATGCCCACCAAGAGATGAAATGATAAACAAAACATGGTATATACACACAATGGAATATTATTAAGCCTTAAAAAGAAATGAAATTCTGATATATGCCACACTATGGGTGAAACCTGAAGACATTATGCTAGTGAAATAAGCCAGACAGAAGAACAAACATAGTATGGTTACACTTATATGAGATGCCTAGCATATTCAAATTCAGAGACATGGACGGTGGAATAGTGGTTACCAGTGGTTAGGAGGAGGGGATAATGGGAGGCTTATTGTTAAATAGCACAGAGTATCAGTGTGGAATGGTGAGCAAGTTCCATAGATGGATAATTGTGATGGTGGTACAGGGTGAATATACTTAATGTTACTGGCTTGTTCATTTAAAGACAGGTTAAAATTGTAAATTTCACTTCTGCAATAAAAATTAAAATGATGTTTTAAGTCCTAAAATGGATTGACATAATTTCAAAGAAAATTACTTACCAAATCATGCCTTAAAATTCTTCAAGGCAAAAAACAGAGTCACTCAATAACATAATATTGACAACATTAAGCACCCAATCACAATTTACTAGACATGCAATGAGAACAGAGAAATATAACCCATAATCAGAAGATATCAAGAAAATAAACCAATATATAATACAGATTACGTGCATTAGCCAACTAGGGCTCTGAAAATACTATTATAATTCTACTCAAGGATTTAAAAGAAAAAATATATAAAAGAACATGTATATATATTTAAAAGAAAATATATATGCATATACATATAGTGAAAAAATAAGTTTTTAAAAAACAAATGGAGCATTTAAAGATGAAAAGATACATAATATCTGAAATGAAAAAAAATTCAGTGGATACCACAGCTTAAGTTTAAATATGCAGAATAAAAGACTGATAAACTTGAGGACATCACAATAGAAGCTATGCACACTGAAGCACAGAGAGAAATCTAAGGGGGACAAAAAAAAAGGAAAAGAAACAGCCTCAGTGGCCCGTGGAACAATATCAACTGGTGTAACACACATTCACTGGAATACCAGAGGATGAAGTGCAAAAAAATTGACCGAAGAATGACCAAAATTTTCCTAATCCTGATGAAAATTATAAAACTACACATATAAAAATCTAATAAACCACTGGTCACATACACATAAAAAACCCATACCAGAACATATAATCAACTTGTTGAAAATCAAAGGTAAGTAGACAATCTTAAAAGCAATCAGAGAAGGGGCGCCGGGGTGGCTCAATCGGTTAAGTGTCTGCCTCTGGCTCGGGCCATGATCCCAGGGTCCTGGGATCTCCCCATGTCGGGCTCCCTGCTCATTGGAGTGTCTGCTTCTCATGCTAACTCTGCCCTCCTCGCTTTGTGCTCTCTCTCAAATCTTTCTCAGTCAAATAAATAAATAAAATCTTTTAAAAAGAAATATTCACTCAATATAGGAGAACAGTGATCAAAGAAAACTATCATTATTCTCTCATCAAAAACAATATAAACCACAAGACGGTGGAACAACATGTATAACATTCTGTAAGGAAAAAAAATCAGCCTAGAATACTATATCCAAGTGAAAAACAGAACTTCAAAAATGAAGGGAAGAACCCCCAAGTTATTGGTTTCTAAATACTTTTTTCCAATAAAAATAGCCAGAGATGCTTTGAGAATGATTGATTCTCCTCATGAAGCAGGGAAAACACATGGTTATCCTCAAGCATCTTGTGATGCCAGTGTGAAGAAAGGACAGGAGGAAGCAAGGAAGTGAAGAAAGGATGAAGAGAGGGAGTGAGAAAGGAAGGAAAGAAGGAAGGGAGGGATGGGGCACCAAGGGACGGAGAGAGGGAATGAGGAAGGAAGGGAGGCGGAGAAGGAGGGAGAAAGGAAAAAGGATCAGGGCATTTTATTTTTTTATTTAAAGATCTGTTTATTTATTTGAGAGAGAGTGTGTGTGCACAGGAGTGGGCGAGGGGGAGCTGGGGAGAGGCAGAGAGAGAATCCTCAAGAAGACTCCCCACTGAGCACAGGCCAATGCAGGCTGGATCCCAGGATCCTGAGGTCATGACCTGAGCTGAAACCAAGTGTTGGAGGTTTAACCAACTAAGCCACCCAGGCGCCCCAAGGATCAGAGCATTTTAAAGGGGCATATAAACCAGGGCACCTGGGTGGCTCAGTCGGTTGTGTGTCTGACTCTTGATTTCCACTCAGGTCATGATCTCAGAGTCCAGGCATCCAGCCCTGCATCAGGCTCTGTGCTGGGTGCAGAGTCGGCCTGTCCCTCTCCCTCTGCTCCTCCACCTGTTCATGCTCTCTCTCGCTCTCTCTCTCAAATAAATAAATAAATCTTTAAAAGGGCATATAAGCCAGCTCTCAGTGACCAAAGCGAGAACAAAATAAATAGCTACAGTATTAGATTATAACCCAAAAACAAAATAGCCATGAGTCCATACTAATATAAATAAATGATTAAAAAATAAATAAGAAAGAGAAAGGGGAATTCTTCCTTACAAAAGAATTTGAATTAATAAATTCAAGAAGAATAGAAACGTCACCATGGAAAAACCACAGTAGTAAATGCTGCAGGGAAGACCCACAAAGAAATGCTAAATTAGCGCGTGAACATGTAAAGAGAAACAGGATATTTGCACAGAGTCCAGGGTCTCCACAAAATATTCATTAATTAAAAAGGGAAAAATGTTAATATAAATATTACACTGTCAAAACCTGGCAGACACCACCTTGGCCAAATGATGGTCAACCTTTAAGATGACTGGCATCATACACTCCATGATATATTATGCATGCATAAGACCACATCACCTCTGTGACACTGTTGCCAAAAATATACAACCACAATCTAATCTTCAGAAAATATCAGATAAACCCAAACTGAGGGACATTTTTTTTTTAAAGATTTTCTTTATTTATTTGACAGAGAGATAGGCAGTGAGAGAGGGAACACAGGCAGGGGGAGTGGGAGACGAAGAAGCAGGCTCCCAGCAGAGGAGCCTGATGCGGGGCTCGATCCCAGAACGCTGGGATCACGCCCTGAGCCAAAGGCAGACGCTTAACGACTGAGCCACCCAGACATCCCGAGGGATATTTTTTAAAATATCTAATCTGTAATGGTCAAAAGTACCAAGGTCATGAAATATAAGGAAAGACTAAAGAAAAGTTACAGGTTGAAAAAGATTATGAAGATACCATTGCTCATTGCAGTGTCAGATTTCAGACTGGATCTTGAAACAGAGAAAGGATATTACTGAAAAAATGAGGAAAAGTCTACCACAGTCTGTAGTTAATAGTATTATACCAATATTAATTGCTCAGTTTTGAGAATTTTACTGTGGTTATGTAAGATGTCAACATTAGAGGGAGCTGGGGGAAGGATATATAGAACCCCAAAGTATGATTTCTGCAACTTTCTGTAAACCTAAAACTATTTCAAAATAAAAATTTAAATACAAAATACAGGTCCTGGAAGCATACCACCTGGGTTGAATTCTAACTCTGCTCCTTATTATTTTGTAATGTTAAATATTTGCCTAATCTTTCTGGGCTTCTATTGCTTTAACCTAGAATGAGGATAACAACAGTATTGACCTTGAATATTTATTTACAAGAATAAATGAGATAGTACTTTGTAAAACACACATACAGTATTCAAACCTTAGCTATCATTAAATACTATTATTTTTGTTCTATAGAAATTTTAAATTTTTAATGTACTGTTTTCATCTATGGTTTCTGAGTTGTGTTTTGCATAGACACTCCCCAAGCCAATACTATAAAAAGTTTGGCTATTTTTTTATCCTGAGACTTTCATAGTTCATTTTTTAGGCTTAAATCGCTGGTCCATGTGGAGCTTATTTATATATAAGAAGTGAATTTAAAGCTTTTTCTTTTTACAGATGGCCAGCCATTTGTTGCAACATCACTTATAAAAGAATCCATTGTTTTCTCATGGACCAATCTTCATGCTCAGCAACACACTAGGACACAGAATCTTTCAGCTACTTCTGCTTGGCCCTTACTCCTACAACCTGAGTTTAGCAAAAATGGCATATGTTGGACAGTGCTGTGAAGCACGCGTGAGCAGAGAATCCCATAAGTGGTGTCATAAATATCAACTGATCCATAAATACAGAGTTTCTATAGTAAATATGAAACTATTCCTTCTCAGGATACCAGTGAATTTCCAATCACCAAATCCGACAGCCTCTTTTCATCCCTCACCATGATAACAGCCAATCTTTTGACTTCTACATCCAAAGACAGGAGTTACTGGCACTCGTTTTACTCCAGAGAAGCTGAGGAGACCTGAAATATGCTCTCACCATTTTCTACTACTTTCTCACTTCTCTCCTCCTTTTTTACTATCTACTGCTCTAAATTATTTTTCTGGACTCCCATGTAAACCCAGGGCTCTTTAAAGTTTGACTTTATTCCTCTTCTCATTTTATGTACTCAACCTGAGCATTCTCTTCCACTAGCTATTACTTATGGGCTTCTCATTCCACATTCTCTCTCTCCAAGCCAGATATCCTGACTCAAGTCAGGTTCCCAAGGGGCAGTGCCTGAGACTAGGACTCTTGTTCAAGTGATTTATTAGTAGCCTGCTCTCATGAGAAAGGAAATAAGGAAAGCAAGACAGGAGAAAATGCTAAACAAGGATATGTATTTAGCTGCAAACGAGGGGCAATACCTTGACTCAAGGGGATCAGCCTCTTGTACCCCCATATGAGTCAATTATGGCTGCTGGTTCCTCCTAGAGAGGAGCTGGAGATATATCTCCCAGGAAAAAATGGCTCCTGTTCAGCAGATGTTAATTCTATGGAGAAAAAGCAGTCATGAGTCCTTAGCACTGAGAACTTATAGCAACTATGGGACTGGTACACTGGTGAAGGGGATCTGTGCAGAACAAGGTAATTAATCAACACTTGTACTGCTTAAATCCACTTCTCATGTGTGTTCACACTAACTATGTACAGCTTCTCTGGGACTCTAGTTGGTCACAATTTCTAGAAAACTTCTAAGAGAAGAGTTAATAGCAGATATCACTAGCCCCCCTACTACAGTCGGTCCTGAGACCATAAATGATACTCATTATCTCCCTCTTCATCTGCTATGCATATTATATTCCCTCCACCTTGGCTAGTTCTTCTGTTGGCCTAAATGGTTTGCCTGGTTGGATGATTGGGAGCCCCTTGCCTAAGCGTTCTGAGCCATGGATACCTGGTCCTTATCAGACCAAAGTTTTTGTACTTTGCCATGAACAGTAATAGATACTCTAGTAGAATACTGAAGTCCTAAGTATATCCCTCTAGGCTCCACTGTGTAGCAGAAGTCTCAACTCTTCATGATAATCAGATTCAATTACCCCTGTTCAGTGGTCTTCCAATACAAGGATCACAAAGTGCCCAGGTGGTAGCTGTGGCTTTAAGTTTTGCGGGATTCTCACTGTGTCCCCTGAGGACTATATTCCCCTCTGGAACCCAGGACCTCTAGGCACACAAACTTAAAGCCAATGGGATAAGAAACACAAAATTTATTAAATGGGTCACTGGGAATGATGGCAAATGGAAACACTCCTATTTCCTTCCTTGATTACTAGATCCAAGAATTGGAGGCACATTACCATACAACAGCCTAAGATTTAAGGTGTAGGCCACATCCTGAAGGATAACAATCCATTCTCACAGGGTATCACCCTAAGGGATACCTCAGCTGTCCCTTTAAAAAGCCCTTCTATCTAGATAGTGTGCTAAGTGGAAGGACCAGCATTTTCCTTGGTCACATGCCTACTGCCATAACTCCTTTGTTGTAAAACTGTTCCTTGATTAGGAGGCAGTGTTATGTGGCATCCCATACCACTAAATGAGACATTTGTGAACCTCAGATAGTGATATGGGCTGAGGCTGAGGAGGCAGGAAGGCAAACACATGTGTTTCAGTGTTTCAGCCAAAATGTGTTTCAGTCCAAATCAGGATGAAATATCTTCTTTTCTAAGGAAATGGGTTAGATTCACCCAAGTTTCCTCTAAGTAGTTACATGGTCTCCTCAAGATATAATATTGTATCAGGGGTTCAGCATTGGTCTCTGTTACTAGAAGGTTAGATATTCAACAGCAGAAGTTAGATCAACTTTAGTGAGAACAGGTCCATGCAGGACCTTTCTCTCTGCCATCCTATCTACTTCATTTATGAGCCTAACGTACAAACGCAACAAAAGCCAAGGAGAGGCTGGCTGACGTCTACTATCTATATCACCCCGTTCATTCGGCTGTTTGGTGGTCTTCTGCAGGAGATGCTTTCTGGTGGACATTAACATACAAAACAAAGATCCTCATATTTTGTGCCCACTCCTTTTGGTCACTCCAGAGTTTCTTCCCCAGACCTTCTTGTCTTCAATATACCTATCTTGCTCCTTCCAGGATCCTGATCAATCAACCAAACCATTCACCACAGTCAATGAGGTTATGTATCTTTATCCTGAACCACTTCTCTCTCTGCATAAAGTGACTGATCAAGGACAGTGCTCAAAGCTCCATCCTCTGGGAGAATGTTTCCCTGACCACTGCCTCTGTGGTTACCTGTGAGCAAGACCACAATGCAGCCACAGGCTGCTTTCAGCTGAGGTCGCTGTACCTAAGCCTACTCCTCTATCCTTTCCTCAATCTGGTCCATTCTGTCTCTTAATAATCCCTTGAAACTATACTTCTTCTTATCCACTAGTATGTCTTTAGGTCCACTGGTATTTCTTTAGGTCAAGCCCTAACATAATCTCCACCTTGATTGTCTTTCCCTTCTAATTTTAACTCCAAAGAGTTTCTTCCAAAAACAGAAATCTGATCATGTTACTAAATGAATTAAAATCATTTAATAATTTCCCTATATGACCTATAGAATTAAATATAAACTTGTAAGGACAGCATACAACATTCTTCATGGTCTATATAACATTCCCCTTTCCTATTTCAACTTTTATCATCATCCCTATGCACATGATGTCATAGTCACAGCTGCAGGTCATGTACTTTAAAACATTTATGCTTTCTCATGTGTCAAAAATGGACTTTCTTGGTTGATTTCTTGGCAAACTTCTGTCATTTCAAGACATAATTCAGAAGTTATATGCTCTGCTGAAGGCTTCACTCTTTACCTGTACATACCTTTAGTGCAGAGTCTCTCTTTACCTGTGCGTGCTTCTTGTATAATATGGTGTATATATTTTATGTATCTATTCACCTCACTAGTCTGTGAGTTCCTGGAGGCTAAGAACTATGTCTTAAATATAACCCTATCTCCTGCACCTCACAGAGTCTAGCCTATAGTGAAATTAATCATTTGTATGATTATGCTGTCCTCTGTAGTAGTGAAGCCTGGAATCCTCAGGCAATAGAACTACTAAATCCCAAAGTAAAGTTATAATGGATTCTGAAGCCTTTCATCAAGAATTTAAATCAGTGCTTTTAAAGGTCAGGCATGTCACAAATGGTGTGAATTGGCTGTAAGTAATGATCAGGGAGTGATGAAGCCAGGGACAAATTTATGGGAATATCTGCCTTGCCTAATAGTATTCTCAAAACTAGTTAAACAGAAGAGCACCACACTATTCAATGAAATCACACTACAGTCCTCCTGTGTCTTGAGGTCCTCAAATGTGAAAGCCCTGGCCTACAACCTGTGAAGACTATTTTGTCATGTGCAATTATATGCAGATGTGTTAGCTCATGTACTCTGAAAAGATTTCAGTTGAATCCCAGTCAGTTTATAAGACCTGAAATCAGATAGCCCACATGCCATTTAGTTCACATATGAGAAACAGAGAGCCACAGAATAGCACACCCACTTTATCTCAACTGGTGGTGAGTTTTAAGCTGGAAGGAAACTCGAATTTCAGGGGATGTGGCACATTTACAAGACTTTCTCCAGAGCAGCATGAAACAAATATGACCCTTGAAGTTAAATTACATGCACTTTCCTCCAGGAAACTGATTCCTACAAGATTTCTTTCTCAAAACAAATAACTTTTCTGAGCCTCAATTCTCTTATCTGTGAGATGGGAATATCTATTATATCTATTAATATCTATTTCAGAATGTTGAAAAAATACATGAAAGTTACAACTGCATAAACACACAAAGTCTGACACGTGATAGGTGCCAGATCAATTTTATTTAAGTCTGCAATATGAACCTTATTTAATTATACCCAAAATCTAGAAAAGAGTCCACAATATGTGTTTCTCCTTCCAAAGAAGCACAGTAAATGGGATGGCATTTGCAAAATTCTTTGAGATCCTTAGAGAGTGTTTGAGAGTGAATACTAAGTATGATCCTAGAGAAGGTATTACAGAATTCATCTCTAGGGGAGAGTGTTGACATCCAAAGCCTTTTCTGCATCTGGACATTCTCCAGGATATCTTCATTTTCCTGGCCATTATCAAAGGAATCAGGACCTTCAATCTCATTTCTGACATCCACAATTGATTGATGGGCTTGTGTGGATAACTGGCATCTCACCGGCAGAAACTACAGTTTCCCTCCTAGCCTTCTCCTCTGAGAGCCAGCACAACCTTTCTGACTCCAACACTGAATCACTTCCAAAGTAATTTGCTTAGCAAAAGTAGGCTGTTTTCATACACTGCGCTCAGCTTAAGTTCACCTTTCCAACCTTCAAATATTAAAACTCACCCCCACAGAAAATGATTCTGGGAGCCTAATCAGAATGCCACCTCACTCTTCTGAGATAGGCTCATTCTCCTGATCATGTTTTTTGTTGGTTTTTTTTTTGCTCCGTAGACATTGATACCAAAAATAATTGGGTTCCAATGATACTTCCATTTCTTATTTCTCTTTTAAAAAAGAAAACAAAGGGGATTTCAAAAGTGATTTCAAGAGAACAGTCTTAACATTTGCAAGTAGGGAGTAAATTCTTTTAAAAAACGCATTTAAATATTTACTGCCATATAACTTTTTAAAACATAACTTCAACAAAGTAGTTTTTATCTTTATTTCTACAAGTTTAAAACCAGACAATGAGGTATAAGCTG
Source organism: Ursus arctos (assembly GCF_023065955.2). Lineage (NCBI taxonomy): Eukaryota > Metazoa > Chordata > Mammalia > Carnivora > Ursidae > Ursus > Ursus arctos. Next base: position 6,213,570 of record NW_026622897.1, on the reverse strand, counting down.
CAAAATAAAAGACTCTGTAAAGGTAGGAGGAAGAATTTCCTGGGGGTGAAAAAAAAAAAAAAGATTGAAAGAGTCCTTCTGCCTTCTTCAGAAGGTTTTCAAAACCTAGCAACATTTATTAAAACATTTATTAAACATGTACTAAGTGCCGGTCACTCTGAGCAGTGAAATGGTGAATGCAGATGACACGTAAGATGAAGATCTTGCTTTCAATAAATGTGCATCAAGTTGGGAGCAAAAAACCTAGCGTGCATGAAATTAAAAAGAAATTAAGCAATTAAGAACAAATTTGGTATTGACTGAAAGTACTAATGGGAGATTAGCACTCGGTGGAGTAGGTTAGCTGAGCAAAGATTTACTGAGCTGGCCCTTGCAGGCAAAGATCTCAACAGGCGAAAGAGAGGAGGTGGAGCTGCAGACAGGAAGAACACATGTAAATGTCCGGACAAGATGTAGATGAGATCAGCATGTCAGCTGCAGAGGGCATATTTGGGTGGGAGCCAGTCATGGGTCTTGATAGAGGGGTGCCAGCTTAGGAAAAGCTATAAAAACTGGACTGAGGAATCTAAACAAAGAAAAATGCAGGGTCCATTTTCGGTTATTGAGCAGAGAAATGAATAATGAAAAAGTTGCTTTAAATTCATTGGCAGAATCTCAGGAAAAGATCTCTGGGTTTATATGTATATTAGAAGGGAGGAGAGAGAGACTGGAGCCAGAGAAGAGTACCAAGAAGCTTGTTGGTACATTCAAGTGTGAAGTGGGAGGCTCAGCACCAAAGAGAAGAAAGGGAAAATTTGGAGGATTTTTTGAGTAAAATAATGAGACCTGCACAGAGCATTTAGAAGAAAGAACAGAAAGTAAAGAGCCAAGGGTTTTTGAACTTTCAATGATTTCCACGAGTTTTGGGCTTGGGAAGAGAAGAATGGTGAAGGGAAGAGAGGAAGATGTCAAGCATGACTTTCAGCTTTCTGATTTGAGGCACTAGATGAATTTATTATTAGCAGAGGGCCAGGATTAAACTCCATTTTGATGTGGTGAATTTGAGATGTCTTTAAAACATACAAGTGGAAATGCTGATTAGGTGGCTGGAAATGCAGCCTAGTCTGCAGATCACAGGTCAGGGCAAGACAGTGATCCTCAACCATGGGTGACTCTGCCCCCTGGGGACAGCTAACAAAGTTCGGAGAAACTTTGGCTGTCATAATTGGAGGTGTAAAGGTTGCTACTTATATCTAGTTAGTAAAGGCCACGGATGCTGCTAAACTTCCCCCGATGCACAGGACAGCCTCTCATAACAAGGAATGACCCAGCCTCATATCTCAATAATGCCAAAGTTGAGAAACCCAGGGACAAAAGTTATCTGTCTGGGAGACATCAGCATGTTCATGGAAATTAAAGTTGTGAGTATAATGAGACCACAAAGTGAGAAAAAACTTAGGTTGGAGTCTTGAGAAGTTTTGAATGGCCAGATGGAAGAGGATGAGCCTGAAAAAAAGACCTAAAATAAGGGTACACCAGGGAAATAAAAGGAAAACCAGTAGGTGGAGGTCACAGGAACCATGTTAAAAAGTGTTCCTGAAGGAGGGAGATATTCAGTAGGAAAAAGACTAAAATATATCCATTGGATTTAGAAATACGGAGGTAGTTAGTAACCTTAGAAAAAGCAGTTTCTCTGGCATACAAATGATGAAAGCTAAATGAAAATGAATGAAGAAGAAATAAAATGAAGAACTGGGAAGACAAGGGGAAAGTGGCTTAAGGAACGCTTACTTGTTGATACTGTTACTTGGAATGGTCATGCTTAAATAAAAATAAAAGATCTAGTTGGAAGTAAAGTCTGAATATATAGAAGAAATCAGACTTTTTCAAAAATAACTAATAAATCATAAGTGAGTGTTACCGGATATTTACCCAAAGAAAATGAAAGCACTAATTCAAAAGGATATATGCACCCCTATGTTTCTGGCAGCATCAGCATTATTTACAATAGCCAAATTGTGGAAGCAACCCAAGTGTCCATCAAGAGATGAATGGATAAAGAAGATTTCGTGTGGGGGGGGGGGTGTGGGTGTGTGTGTGTGTGATGTGTATAATGGAATATTACTTATCTAGAGAAAAGAATGAAATCTTTTGCAGTCAAGCCAGTCAGAGCAAGACAAATACTATATGATTTCATTCATGTGTAGAATTTAAGAAACAAAACAAATGAACCAAGAAAAAGACAAAGTAAAAAACGGACTCTTAACCATAGAGAACACACTGATGGTTACCAGAGGGAAGGAAGGTGAGGTGGGGGGAAACGGGTGAAATAGGTGAAAGGGATTAAGAGCACACTTACCATAATGAGCACTGAGTAATGTATGAAATTGTAGAAACACTATATTGTACATCTGAAACTAATATAACACTTTACATTATTTATGCTGGAATTTAAAAATAATTAATTTTAAAAAATGAACAAACAAAAAAAAATCAGAAACAGACCGATACATACAGAGACCAAACTGATGGCTGCCAGAGAAGAGGGGAGTTGGGGGATAGGCAACATGGGTGAAGATGACTGGGAGATACAGGCCTCCAGTGATGGAATGAAAAAGTCACAAAGATGAAAGGTACAGCACAGGGAGTATAGTCAATGGTGTTGTAATAGTGTTGTATGGTGACAGATGGTAGTTACACTTGAGGTGAGCACGGCATAGTCCAGAGCTGTTGAATCACTATGTTGTGTACCTGAAAAACTAATGTAATATTGTGTGCCGACTATACTTCAATAAAACAAATAAGACATGAGTGAGTCATGAGCTCAATGTAGTGGATTGTAAGTAGCATTTTTTTAAACACGAAATAAAAAGAATAGGGTAGAAAATAATAGAGACCATCACACAAAGTATTATTTTATCAAACTATTGTTTCATGCATGGTTCACAAGTATGTGTCTTTAGTTCACAATTTGGGTGACTGAGTGACCATACAGAATAAAGATAAAAAATAATTATCCTTCAACTGTAGATCTAGGTAATGTGGAGAATAAGGGTATCATAATGGAAATACAATAATGAAGAAATTAGGTAATGAGGCAGAAGGTAAAAAATGAATATGAGTTTCAGACAAAGCAGAATATTCAGGTAAAGATACACTATATGCAGTTACTTAGTCCCCAATAAGGCTGGGTTAGATGATTCTCCTATACGCTCCTGTTCCTTCACCACAACTGTATTTGCAATGGCCCAATTTTATGTTCACCTCCCTTCTCAGACTGTGAGCACTATGAGGCAAGGGGCAAGGGCCAACCTCATTTCTAGCATAATATCTGGCACATAGTAGGTGCTCATTAAATACTGATTTTGTAATGTATGTTAACTATACTGTAATTCAAATAAAAAAATTAATACTGATTTTGTGAATAACTTGAAGATGTAACATAGAAATCACACTTAAAAAGATTATGATCATAAGCTATTGATAACACAGCCTTAAACCCCTTCAGAGACAAATCATATGTGAATAAGCCACAGGCCACAAACTGGATTCCAGAAAGCAATTACCAGCAGAAACTTGGGTATGCATCCTATATCGGTCAGCTTTATTAAGTTGCAACGGAAACAAACTCTGGCTGACATAAGCAGAAAACAAATTTGCTGAAAGACTACTGGGTAGTTCATAGTTTCTAAGTCAGGCTTAGAAAGGGAAGCTAATGTATTAACCTGGGCCACAACCAAAATTTCTATGTCACAAAACCAGACCACTGAGAACGTGATCACCTCTGAACCCCAGACACCCCACTACAACCACCACCATCCTGGGCACTAGTCAGTGGGTAGAGCCTCTGCTATTACTGTTGTCCCTGCAAATTCATGTTACTACTCCTCATGTTCCTCCATCCCAGCTGCTTAGCACCTCTAGTTCCTGACACATGATGCAAGGGAGCTGCATCTGTTTGGTGGAGCCCAAGATATGTGCTTGTGCCCAAACTGCAATGGAGGCTGAACATCTTGCAGTTTAAGCTTGCGTGGAGGGAGACAGCCTCATAAGACATTTCCAAATAGAAGATGTTGAACTGCCAAAATAAATGACAAATATACATTATATAATGAATGACATATAATCCATTAGATTCCATAGTTGTTGCCAGTCACCAGCTCCCAATGCCACCTGAGCTGAGTGCAAGGCAAAGTCGTTAGCTGCAAACATGGAAGGCACACTAGACTGAGCAGTTGGGGTGCTATATCTGATTAGATTTACTCTTGAGTGATGTACAGATGCTAGATCACCCTGAAATGATAGGCAGATGTCACCTTTTAATAGAAATCACTAACTTTAAGATTTATGTCTTCTTGCCTCAAAATGGAACAGCTACCATTTCAGGTTCTTGATAGATGATTCTGGCTCCACAGTTTACACAGAGTTAGTCACTTCAGGAATTACCCTGCAATCGGTGTTGAGCATTTCCAGCCATGTGTACCTTCCTCATAGTGACCCTCGTGAAGATGGTCTACCTCACTCTGGAATCCACTTAAGATGTTCCTGTCCCACGTGAGTCTTACCTTCATCTCTGCCAGTTTTCTGGCAACACATCTGTAACCAGGCTCAGGCCTGCACACGCTACTGGGCATGCCTGTTTATTTCATTTAGAATAAGAGTGAATTTCCACCACACAGACATAACGTCCGTTCACTTTTCTTAATCCATCCTCAGAAATTTACATGAATGGGAAAGTACTTTGCAATCTCAGCACCCATACCGAATGAGCCAATTATAGCTCTCTTATTTTGTTCCTTGTAACTTTACCATCCCTCAGTAATCATCCCTGAAAAATGAGGCATAAGATAAAATTTTTGAGACAATATGAATGGCTTCATCAAATGAATAGTCAATACTGGTGTTATTTGGGAAAGAAAAAGAACTGGTGTTTTGCATTAATTAATCCCAGGTACAAAAAGACAAAGAAAGAAACAAATAAATATAGTAATAACTATTCTGTTTATAAAATAATTTTTGCTCTAATACAACAATTATAGACTTCTCCCATACATTCAACTTAAACTTCAATGCATTTAGAAGATTTTTTTAAAAGATTTTATTTATTTATTCAACAGAGATAGAGACAGCCAGCGAGAGAGGGAACACAAGCAGGGGGAGTGGGAGAGGAAGAAGCAGGCTCATAGCGGAGGAGCCTGATGTGGGGCTCGATCCCATAACATCAGGATCACGTCCTGAGCCAAAGGCAGACGCTTAACTGCTGTGCCACCCAGGCGCCCCTAGAAGATTTTTAGATACATAAAAGCTTTCATATAGATTAGAAACACATCTGATAAAGTGACCTATGCATCTATTAAGGAAGCTTTATGTGATATGTCCATATGCACTTTCAGGAGTTTATTTTTTTTAAGATGTTATTTATTTATTTATCAGAGAGAGAGAGAACACAAGCAGGGAGGTCTGTAGGCAGAGGGAGAAGCAGGCAGAGGGAGAAACAGGCTTCCTTGCTGAGCAAGGAGCCCAATGCGGAACTCGATCCCAGGACTCTGGGATCATGATCCCAGTCGAAGGCAGATGCTTAACCAATGAGCCACCCAGGCGTCCCCATTTTCAGGAATTTAAACCTCAAAAATTGAATCTGCTAGATGTTAAAAAACACATCTATTTGCTTCCTTAAAAATGTTTTTTGGGAGGGCGTCAACCAAGATAGTGACATGGGCTCCTGAACTCCCCTCTTCCCATAGACACATCAAATATACAGCTACATAAAAAGCAATTATCTCTGAAAGAAATCCAGAAATTAGCTGAACAACTCCTAGACATCATGTGAATGAGAAAATGCCTACACTTGAACATATAGGAAAGGCCGAAACACATCATATGCCCCACCTCAGGATAGCATCACACAATTAGGAAGGAACTCCAAATACCCAGCTTCTCCCTGAGGAGTAAAGGGTTTGAATCCTACATTTAGCACTCCGACTTTTATGACTCCCACCCAAGGAATGGACCCCAAAACACCTAACTCTGAAAGCCAATGAGGTTTGCATTCATGAGAACACCAAACTATAGCAAACAAAAAGGCAGCTGTTAATGGGCATGTGAGGACTTGCCACAGCTAGTCTGATACCGAGGGCCCCAGTTCAGAGAAAACAGGAAAAAAAAAAATTGCCTATCTCCCAGTCTTTCTCTGAAAGGGGTTTATTTGCATACTTTGAAAGTTGCTGCCTGAGGGTCAGCCTTCTAATTTATTAGCACACAGCTAGGGGCAGGCTGTGATTCTCTCCAGAGATCAGGGAAACTGGCGTATCTGCTATATCTCTCTCTTGCCTATTCTAAGTCAATAGTATCTCCCTGGAAGAAGCTCATACACATATCTACACCACAGCTTTTGCACTACTGCCCAAGGAATGGATCCCTAGGTCTTGTCACAACCTCAACTACTGGGAGTCACAGAGAAAAAAGAAGGCTGCTGGGACAATTACAAAGGTTTGAGAGATAACCAGGAGCTGAAGCCAGGCTGATTGATGAGGTTCATCTCCTACAAGTGGCCACTCTGTCAAGACTGGAAAAGTTGGCTATTTTAGCTATTGCACAGAAACCAACACAGAGTCAAGGAAAATGAAGAAATAGAGAAAAATAATCCAAGTGAAAGAACAAGATAAAACTCCAGAAACAGATCTCAATGAAATAGAGATAAGTGGTTTACCGGATAAAAAGTTCAAAATAATGGTCATAAAGATGTTCATCAAGGTCAGGAGAACATTGTATGAACAAAGTAAGAATTTCAATAAAGAGAGAATATTAAAAACTATCATATAGAAATCACAGAGCTAAAGAATACAATAAATGAGGGGTGCCTGGGTGGCTCAATCAATTAAGCATTTGACTATTGGTTTCAGCTCAGGTCATGATCTCGTGGTTGTGGGATTAAGCCCCACGTTGGGCTCTGCACTCAGTGCGGAGTCTGTTTCAGATTCTTTCTCCCTCTCCCTTTGCCCCTCCCCACTTGCACTCTCTCTCTCAAATTAATGAATAAAATTTTTTTTAAAGATTTTATTTATTTATTCAACAGAGACAGAGACAGCCAGCAAGAGAGGGAACACAAGCAGGGGGAGTGGGAGAGGAAGAAGCAGGCTCATAGTGGAGGAGCTTGATGTGGGGCTCGATCCCACAACGCCGGGATCATGCCCTGAGCCGAAGGCAGACGCTCAACTGCTGTGCCACCCAGGTGCCCCATGAATAAAATCTTAAAAAAAAAAAAAATACAATCAATGAACTAAAAAATCAATATATAGTTAAGCAGCAAACTAGATCATTTGTAAGAAAGGATTAGTAACGAAAGGGCAGTGGAATTCATCCAAGAGAAACATAAAGAAAAGAGAATGAAAAAGAGTGAAAATAGCTTCATAGACTTATGGAATACCACAAAAATGATCAATATATGTTAATAATTAAAAAAAATAAATTTTAACAAATGATCAATATATGCATTACAGGGGCCCCAGAAGGAGAAGAGAGAGAGAGAGAGAAAGGGGCAGAGAGCTTATTCAAGGAAATAATGGCTGAAAACTTCCCTAACCTGGAGAAAAGAAACAGATATGAGATCAGGAAGCCCAGAGAGTTCCAAATAAGATGACTCTAAAGAGATCTGCAAAATACATTATAAATAATCAAAAGTTAAATACAAGGAGAGAATATACAGTAGCATCGAAAAAGAAAAAAAAACTACTTAGGAATAAATTTAACCAAGGAGATGAAACGAAAATTAGAAGATATTAATGAAAGGAACTGAAGACACAAATAAATGGAAAATATTCTGTGCTCATTAACTGGAAGAATATTGTTAAAATGTTCATACCACCCAAAGTAATCTAAAGATAAAGTGCAATCCCTATCAAAATTTCAATGGCATTTTTCACATAAATAGAAAAAACAATCTAAAATTTCTATAGAACCACAAAGACTTCCAAATAACCAAAACAATCTTGAGAAATAAGAATGAAGCTGGAGGCATCACACTTTCTGATTTCAGGCTATATTACAAAGCTATAAGAATCAAAACAGTATAAAGAACAGACACAATAAATCAACTGAATAGAGAACCCATATATAAACCCATTCATAATGGTCAATTAATTTTCTATGAATGAGCCAAGAAAATACCATGGGGAAAGTATAATCTCTTCAATAAACACTGTTGGGAAACTGGAGAGCTACATGCAAAAGAATGAAAATGGACCCCATCTTAAATCATACACAAAATCACCTCAAAATGGATTAAAGACAAACGTTAGAACTGTAAAACTCCTAGAAGAAAATACAGTGGATAAGCTCCTGACACTGGTCTTGACAATGATTTTTTCTGGATTTGACACCAAAACAAAAGGCAACAGAAGCAAAAATAAATGAGTGGTACTACATCAAACCAAAAAGTTTCTGCTCAGCAAAGGAAACCAACAACAAAATGAAAAGGCAACTCATTGAATGGGAAAGATATCTGCAATTATCCATATGGGGTTGATATCCAAAATATTTAAGAAACTCAATACAAATCAATAGCAATAAAATAAGTAACAAAATTTAAAAATGGGCAAGTACCCAAAAAGACATTTTTCCAAAAAAAGACACACAAATAGCCAACAGTTATATGAGATGGTGTTCAACATCACTAATCATGAGGGAAATGCAAATCAAAACCACAATGAGATCTCACTTCATACCTGTTAGAATGGCTAGTATCAAAAATACAAAAAAACAAATTCTGACAAGAATGTGGAGAAAAAGGAACTCTTTGTACCCTATTTGTGGGAATGTAAACTGGTATAGTCACTATGGGAAATAGTAGGGACATTCCTCAAAAAATTAAAAATAGAACTACCATATGATCCAGACATCCCACTTCTGAGTATATAACCAAAGTAAATGAAACTATTATCTTAAAAAATAATCATTACTCCCATGTTGCAGCATTATCCACCATAGCCAAGATATGGAAACAGTCTAAATGTTCATCAACGGATAAATAGATCAAGAAAATGTCACACACACAATGTAATACCATTCAGCCTTTAAAAAGAAGGAATTCCTGCCATTTGCAACAATATGGATGAATCTGAAGGGCATTGCTTAGTGAAATAAGCCAGACAGAGAAAGACCAATATTGCATAGTATCACTTATATTTGGAATCTTAAAAAAAAAAACATTAAACTCATAGAAAGAGTAGAAAAGTTTTTCCATCAGAATTCGTAGAAACAGGGAGTAGAAAACTGAGCTGATAGTTATAATAGGCTGGTAAGAGGATTGAAACTTTCAGCTATAACATGAACAAGGTTTGAGGATCTAATGTACAACATGGTGGCCATTGTTGATAGCACTGTATTGTCTAATCAAAATTTGCTAAGATAGAATTTAAATGATTTCACACACAAAAAAATATAAATACGTGAGATGATGAATAGTACCTCTGAAACCAATAATACATTATATGTTAATTAACTGAATTTAAATTTTAAAAAAACTATGAAAAAAATATGTGAGATGATGGATGTGTTAATTAACTAGATGGAAAGCAACCTTTTACAATGTATACATACATCTAGTCATCACATTATACACTGTGGATATTTTACAGCTTTGCCAATTATACCTCGATAAAGCCAAAAAAAACCATTTTCTTATAAAAACACCTGAATAATATCTAATATCTTTAATTTACCTGAATAGTACTGCATAACAGACTTCATTCTCTTTATCTTTTTTAAGGTTTATCCATCTTGGGGTGTGTGTTTTTTCCTCCTAACTGCTACAGTATAGTCCATAGACAGCATCCACCACAGAACTATTCCAAGACCTCACTACTTCAAGTCAGCCATATCCTCACATGGACCTACATGAGGATATTTCTGGGATACATCCCCACGAGTGGGACTGCTGGATCATGGGGCAGAGGCCTGTGTGACTTCACCAAGGACTACCAGATGGCTTCATACAGTGCTTACATCAGTTCACAGATCTGCCAGTTGAATAAGGGTCCTGCTTCCCCACATCTTTGCTAACGCTCAGTGGGATTCAATTTACACCTAGAGTTAGTAAAAATGAAAAAGAGTGATTGTTTTAATTTACACATTTCTGATTATTAGTGAGTTGGAACCATATCATCTATTTAAAAAAATTCAGGGTGTTTTTTCTGTTTGGTTGGTTTGGTTTGGTTTTTGTCCATTCACTACTGTGAGTCCTGCCTTTTCCTATTGAATGGAAAAGTTCCTTGTACATTTGAGATATGAATTGCTTTTTGATTCTAGACATCAAAGCATTTCTTTCCAGTCTATCATGTCAGCTAACTCTGTCTAACCCTTCCTGGAATAGAAATCTTTAGTATTGATGCAATCAAATATATCAGTTGCCTAATGGTGCATATTATTTCACCAGCCTAATTTCAAGTTAGAGGCATGTAATTTTTTTTTATTAGATTGGGGCAACCCAACCTATTTGTATCCTTCACAAGTAAAGGGTTTCTGATGTCACATCCTCTCATTCCTCAGAATTAAGTGGGTAGGTTGAGGGAAACAAGTTAAATCTAGCTTCAAATTCTGGATCTCTTAATTATTACATGTGTGAATTGGGGCAAATCACTTATGCTCTCTGTGCCTTGGTTTTCACATCTGGAAAATGTAGAGAAAAAAACATGCGCAGATGCCTGCCTGTAGTCCTCATTGCATAACCATTCTTGCCTGCCTTCCCTATTACCTAATCACCTATCAATGTCACTTGGGGCAATCGTTCTGGAGCAATCAGAACTCAATAACCTTTTTTCCACTTGTTTATTACTTTGTTTTGTTTTGTTTAGTGTAATCAGAAACCCTTCTCAACAGTTTCCTTCAATGTTTCTTAAACAAGTCTTCCTGTGCTTAATCTCACTGGACTTAGATTAAAAGAACATAATCTTCCCTGGTCACTTGTTTAAACACTGAAGAAGCACTTCCTTGGTGCCCGCTGTGTGCCTATGTCTGAGCTATAAAGAAAAATCAGAAGAGAGGAAGAAATAAAGAGGCAAGGGCAACACATTAGATTTCTATAGAAGTTATACCCAAGTCAGCCTAGAGAAGGTGGATCATTCAGGATGGCCAATCGACTTCTCTTTGTTTTCAACAGAAGCTCAGAGAGTACTCAATTTGAATGAATCTTGGGAAAGGATGTGTTGTTACTTGTTCCATGAGACAAATAAGTCCTATTTCTAAGAATGAACTCACTCTACTAATGGTAACTCTCCAAGCTCACACATCAGAGGATGATGTGAACGTCCAGTTGAGTAGGTCTCAGGCACTTGGCCATTAGAGAGAGCTGCAGGGCGTTATCCAAAGAACCAAAGTCGTTTCACACCAATCAAAACAGGAGTGTGGAGAAAGAGACAGAGAGCATGGGTCATATACTCAACTGTGAGCATTCAAATGACTACCTACAGGCACAGAGAAACACAGGCTGGGAAAAACACAAACCCAAAAGGTATTATGAGTATCCACCTGACGAGCTGCTTCTTTTGGCCCTATGACTTACCTCAGTGACTTTCAACATTTTTTAATATCTTAATATACACAATGAAGGATACTGAAATGCAAGATATACTTTCATACACATACTTTCCTGGTAACTAGCTATTAAACCACACCATTCTCTCTCACTTAGGAAAGCATATTAGAAGACAAGTAAATAAAAGCAATATTCAAAAAGTGATCCCAAATGTTGGTTCTTTGTTAGTAAAGAAAAATTATTTAGGATTCATCCTGAAATTAACATGACACCAACTTATCATAATTAGTTGTGAAATTACTAGTAAAAACTAGTAAAACTAGTTGAAAACTACTGACATCGTTCATATTCACTAAGCCTACTAGCTGTTAGCCATGTCCAGCTCAACCTTTTGCTGATCTGAAATAGTAGCTACCATTTGTTGATCCTGTACTATGAGCCAGACAGTTACATAAAATACTGCCTATCCCACTAACAGACAAGTCATGTTATCCTTATTTTACAGATAAGGAATCCGAGTCTCAGAAAGGTTGTTCTTTGCCTAAGGTGACACAATAAGTGATAAAGTCAAGATTTATGTATAGGGCTGTCTTGTTTCAAAATCCAGGATCCCAGTATTCTTTCTTTAAAGTTGAATCATCCTCCAGGAGTAAAAGTCAGACGAATGAGGTCAGTCAAGGCCAGACCCCTCACATCTGCTAAATGACTTCTGACTTGAGAAAAGCCCCCACTCTCAAATTAAGTCACTCTGAAATTCCATGTTTTCATTTCCAGAAAATCTCTGATAAAATGGAACTATGTCACAGGGAAGGGGGATGCATTAACTCCCTCCTAACTATGATCACATCAGCATTGAACTGGCTCATCAGTAAGGTCATCTCCACAAAAGGCTCTAAAAAAATGGAAGAAGTTTTCAAGGAAGGGGCAGGGAAAAAGTGGGGGGAGGAAGCACTCTATCTAGAATTTGGAACTTAGCCATAGCACACGGACAGATAAGAAATGAGAAGACCTCCTGTTGTCTACAAGAAGGCAGAAGAGGGAAGGAGAAGAAACTACCATTGATGGAGCTCGTTTCGTGTTCCAAGGTGCACTGAGCTGGGAACCTTCACAGTGTCTTTTCTAACAGTTACAAAAGCCATTGGCTCCATTTTTTCTAAAAGAGGAAGATCTGTGAGGTTGATTATTTTTTCTAAGCTCAAACTGCTAGAAAACAGCAAAACAAAAATTTGAATCCAGGCAGGTCGATGCCCACAGCACAACTTCTTCCACAGCAACCACCTTTTTCTTTCTTTTTTTTTTTTTTAAGATTTTTTTTATTTGAGAGAGAGAGAGAGCACAAGCAGAGGGAAGGGCAATAGGACAAGCAGACTCCCTGCTGAGCACAGAGCCCAACATGGGGCTCAATCCCAAGACCCCAAGATCATGAACCGAGCCAAAGTCAGACACTTAACCAACCAAGTCACTCAAGTGCCCTGCAACCACCTTTTTCAACTAGACTTGCCTTGAGTCCTTCTGCCCTTCCCTGAGAATGAGGCCCACCAGCTCTCTAGGTTCCAGAGTTCTAAAGAAGTATTTTGTCCACTGGACACCACATGAAGTTCTTGTCATATGTATGTATATATTCTTATCATGTTTGGGAGCAGAGATTAATTGGAAAAGTGAATATTAGTAGGAAACACTGGCATTCCTTTAACAAAATGCAATGGATTTAAGTGTTGGCCAGTGTTACCTCTTATCTGGTATGAAGCATTGATGTGACTGCTGGGGCTCATGCTCCTGATGAGTCTGATGTCTGCAGGCCAGAGGGGGGATACAAGTTGGCTTCTCCTCATCCGTGTCTCAGGAGACCATTCAGTGAAAAGTTGAAGAGCAGGATGTGTCTGGGATCCTCCAAAATATCAAAGGCTTGAGTGACTGGTACCACGTGTGGCTTTTCCCTTTCTCTCTCCTAGGCCTTCTTTTCATCCCCAGTTCTAGCAGCTTCAGTGAGAGATACAAAGCTCCCGCCAGGCCAGGTGGAAAGACTCCAGAGCAATGGATTTGATAGACAGTCTTCAGAAGACTGAGTGATCCTAACATGATGAGTTCATGGCTGTCCATATCTTACCAGCCCCACCCCACCCCACCACCCCAAGAGACTTTGTCTGAGTCAGGGCCTCTTCACATGTGCTCCTGGACCATGACCTGCATTTAAAGCTCCTCAATCTGGGATTGTGATTGCAATTTGGATTTTAACAGGATCCTCCAAGATCTTGAAGGAGCAAAAACTGTTTGTGAACCCCTGGGCTAAGAACTGGGAATGATCAGAGACAGAGGAGCAGTGGCCTCAAATGAGATTCTCTTAAAATCTTATACTCAATTCTCATTATTCCTTATTAGTTATGTTCTATAAAGTTACTGTGAACACTGAACTAGCAAATACTAAACCTTTGCTCCTATAAACACAGAGCCTCCGGTCATAACGTTTCCATCAACCAGTAAAGACATAACTTTGTTGTACATGTGTTTCCATTTAAAGGCATCTAGTTGAATTCCATATTGTTGGCATATTAACATTGAACTTACAGCCAACAGTTCGATAACCCATGCCTGAATGAAGCTTATCTCACACATGTATTTTTCCTGTAGAAAAAATCACAGCCTTCTTGCACTTGGGAACACAAGATAGCGATTCAGCACAAAGCTTGGGGGCCATTTTTAACTGTGAAATCACGAGCAAAAGGCATAAAAATGCAACAGACATGACACTTAAACAGACTGTGAGAAAACACTTGTTTACAGTAAAAGAGCTGAAACAAGAAGGCAGGGCATTGCCTATGCTCCACCTCAGCTAGGAACATGCATGTGGAATGACTCAGATTTTTCACAGCCCTGTGTGTGCCCACAGATCACCATGAAAGCACAATGAGTACTGATGTTGTTTTAGGCAAATTTGTACACACGGAATCTACAAATCACAAGGATCAAGGTGTTATATATATATGTGTGTGTATTTGAAATTTACAAAATACATTTCACAGGCAATATCTCATTTCACCCTACAATAACTCTGGAACTTACATAAAGCATATGGTATTTTAACTCCCATCATTTGCATGGGAGAATGGAGGCCCACGGGCTCTGACACAACTCCAGATCTCTTGACTCCAAGGTCTTTGTGTTGTCCGCTATACAGTAAGAAGAAGAAAACCCTGCTAAGCCTCTGTCAAGATGCCAGAACTGTTCAGCCAAGTGGGGATATCTCAGAGAAACTGGGGGTGCAATAGGACACTGACGGCATCCTTACACTGGAAGAAATTAGGGAGAGCCAGAGTAGACCCAGCACCAGGCACAGAGTGGGGCTTAATAACTATTTCCACAAACTGAGCAAGGGTGTTGCCCATGTGCACTGAGGTTTGTTTTGATGTATTTCAGTCAGAAGGCAAGCACTGATTGGAGCCCACTGAGTGCACTCCATTAGGTAATGAGGCAGAGAGAAAAGAAGGACCTGTACCTGATCTAGAGATTAGAGACAAGTGTAGCAAACATGATATAAAATAGGCAACCCAGTAAATAGGGTCATTATAAACTTGAGGGAGAAGATAGATCTTGAGACTTGTCACATAGAAGATTATTTACTTACTTAGGTCAACTTGGGCAAGAGTCCTCAAATACTCACAGTCCTGAAATCTACCCCTAGCTCTGCCCCTTTCTAGCCATGAGACCTGCAGAAGGTGATTTAACCTTTCTCAGACTCAGTTTACTGATCAATGAAATGGGGATGCTGTTCAGTTCAGATTGACATACTTTAGTTAGCAGAATTCAGGAATGCTAAGACCTGGGGACTGAAAAGTTTCAAAGGAATATTTGATATACTTTATGCAGGGCAGGAAAATTCTAGTCTGGGAGAGAAGGCACATAACAGACCATGTTAATGCAAACTGGTTAAGTGTTAGGATGTGGATGGGCATACTAAGGGAGCATGATCTCAGAGCAGAGAGGTAGGCAGAAAAACTGTGCAGGAACAGGTCCCAGAATTATAAAGAACAATACAAATGAGATAGGAAAACACCTTTGGTTTGGAGGGCAGGTGACACCCCAGGGTGGGCATGAATAAAGCTCGCAGGGGTAAGACATTGTGGTGGGTTCTGGGGACTGTGCTTAGGTAATATTGTTGAGTAATGTGGTAAGGAGAAGGCCAGGGTAGAAGGGGTGGGAGGTAAGGCTAGAGGTGGAAAACAGCAAGATCCTATGAACATGAGAATCCACTAGGAGGTTTTAAGCAAGGGAGTGATACGGCAGATCAGTTCTTTCTCAAAGACTCCTCTGACAGCAGCGAGGAGGAAGAAATTGGGTGGACAAGTCTAGAGGTAGATAGACAATCTCTGGTTGTAATAATCCAGGGAGATACCTCTTCGGTTTGTCTTGGGGAACCCATGGGAAAATCAATATCAAAGCACATTATAAACTGAGAACCAAACAAAAGTAAAACAGTAGTTTCCTTATGAAAACAGAGAATGTTCAAGGCAAAATAGAGTGGGAAGATAGGAAAACAAGAATGCAATTTTATTATAAGGAGGAATGTGCTAGAAAACAATGATAACAAACAGGGAACACAAATTCATACAGCTGGAAAGTTTTGAAGATAACGAGAAGTTGACACTTGATCTGAAAAGTCAGTGTATACTCCTGGAGGTTGAGGAGGAATGGCGGGGTGTACATGTTAGGCAGTTCCTGGAATTGGAGGGTCAAGGAAAGGCCAGAAGTCAGCCAAGAATTCTAACAATCCAGACACAACTTGCTACATTTCTACCAGGAGGAGAAATTCATAATTATCTCAAGTCCTAAACTCTAACAGTTGTGTCCTCCATGATAAGAAAATGAAAAGAAAAAAACAAGAGAAAAGCTAGAGCCTTGAATAAATTGGAGAATTTTTGAAATGGGAAAGGAGTCTAAAGAGGCAGCCTAATGTGGTCAGTGGAGTCACAGGATCTGGGGCCCGGCTGTCTAAACTTGAACCTTAGCTCTCCCACCTGTAGCTGTGTGCAAGAGTTACTTAAATTCCCTTACCTCAGTTTCTTCTTCTGTAAAATAGGGATAATAATAATATTAATATCTACTTTTCAGAGCTGTCCTAAGGATTAAATAACTTAATACAAAGTACTTCAAGTAATGCCTGACATATATTTAAGTACTCAACAAATGTTAGAAATTTATTCATTCTACCTCCCACTTCAGACATGGAAACACTGAGGTCTAGAAAAGTTGACTCAGTCAACATCCTAGAATTTTTTTAACAGCCCTTCTTGACCTGCATATTAATAGCAAAATCCGGGTAACTCTCCTCTTTGGGAGGCCTAAATAGGAGCAGCATTAACTGGGATTGAAAAGGATCTGTGAAAGAAGAGAACTGATTTTAATTGACCAGACTAAAGATCAGGGAACTAGAGGGTTCCTCCCTAAACAGTGACCTAAGCTCTGCTAGGAAGGCAGGCCCTAATGATGGGCAGACTCTGTAAAGCAGTCCCAAAAAAGGAGAGGAGGAGGTGGGCACAGCTCACCCTCGGAACATCCACCAGGAAAGAGCTGAGCAGCAGGTGGGAGGTGTGCAGAGTGACCTTAGCAAAGGAAAACAAGAAACCACTTAGGAGACCTGCTGTGTTGCGGGGTGGAAGCTGGAGCAGCTGGCTCATTTCAAGTGTGGTCTCTTGTCTTCCTCTCCTCCGCCAGCACTGCTCTTAGCGATGCATCTCATCTCCTGGCAGATGGCTGCAGCTGTGGTGGCGCCACTGGTGGTGGCTCTTTCGCCTTCTAGCTTTGGCAGGAGCAGTTGGCAAGACGAACATGCAAGGTCTGTCAGCACCCAGTAGTATCACTATCTGTCAAACTTTTATTTATAAAGTCACAAAGCAGAGAAAGTGCTGGGGCCGCTGGCAGCAATCCCTGGGGCCTGTCTGATTTAAGATTCTGCTCCATAGTGCCCCTCTCATGGGATCAGAGGCCAGGAAGGAGGAGCTCAGATGTGCTCATTTCACCTTGGGAGTGAGAACCTTTCTGGCTGGTGAATAAAGAAGCCCAGTGGCAAAGAGCAAAGGGTCTTAAAGACAGGAGTGACATTGAAAAACCAGAGGGACCAATGGAGGGAACAAAGATGACAGGCTAATCCCCACCTTGCCCAGAATCACTCTGCAGGATAAATCCCAGCCTAGGTGGAGTCAATCGTCCCCAGGCTTCAAGGTGCCCTCAGAGGCCCATCTACCTCAGTGAGTGGAGTCTGTGCGAGCCCTGGGCAACCACTGGCTGTCACAGGTTGCAGCCTTCTGCTGGGTTTGTCCATTCTTGGGAAAAGACAGTAGCTGT
The DNA here is from genome assembly GCF_023065955.2 of Ursus arctos. Lineage (NCBI taxonomy): Eukaryota > Metazoa > Chordata > Mammalia > Carnivora > Ursidae > Ursus > Ursus arctos. The sequence goes on along the minus strand of NW_026622897.1, from coordinate 6,195,722 downwards.
GCTTCCTGTTTTGCACTTCTAGGCCCTATAAAAGCAATATTTGTTCCCTGAACCCCAGATTATTTGGCCTGAGTTCTAGGTTGTTGTTTAGCACTTGTTAGATCCTTTCTCCACAGCCTGTCATCTATGCCAGAGGCCAGCCAGAATGAGGACATATCCATCCCCTTGATGGTGACATTCATCCCTGCACAGAGACTCTAACTGCCACACCAACATCAAAAGTCAGACATACTGGATACTGAATCAAACTTGAATTGAGCCCAGTTTTACCATGCTCTCTGAGAATTTGCAATTTGAGTGAAAGATCTATAGTTATATAATTACCCTTACTCTTAACCTACATCTTCCCTACCACTTTATTGCCTCCACAAAATTATTATAGGAGGGATCTGTGAGCCACAAATTACTCTCTAAGCCATCGCTGGGAATTGGAAGAGACATAACTATCGAGGGTTGGGAGGCCAAGTTTGAGCAAGAGGCTAGTATTTTTGCAGTGACCAAGTACTTGTATCAAATGACAATCCAAGGGAGAAATAATGGGATCCATTTTTAAGGAAATAGATTTGATGAAAATACATAAAGGAAATAAAGAAAGACACCATATTCAATTCAAATTACTCAAACATTCACTGAGTGTCCAACTACAGCATTACTCAAGGTGTTAGCCTCCAAAAAGGGTTTAGAGCATATAATGCCCAGGAAGAGAGGAAGAGATCTAATCAGGAGGTACAGGGGGAAAATAACAGAAATTAAGCTAAACTCAAGGACAGAAGACATAGCATCTTCCTATCCAAGGGGAACTGGCAATCAGAAAACACACCTAAATAACAGGAGTTAAACACAGTCTAATTCTGAACAAATAACAAGAACCAAGAACTAAGAGGAGTACTTCCATTCAAAGTAGCAACATAAGCACATGTATCTACCTCCTCTCTCCATAGTTCTGTTGAAATGACAAAAAGAAAAGTATTTTTAAAGAGCAAAACCATAAAAGTACTAGAAAACTCTTTTCTAGGCTGTACCAATCCATAATCCCACCAATTATCCAATTGCTTCATATTCTCTCCAATGCTTGGTTTCAGCAGTATTTTTCATGTTAGCATTACAAGTGTTTACTTCAGTTTGTATTCATAACTTTAATGAGATTGAACCCATTTTTCTATTGGGTTAGGCTGTCTTTCTTTTCCTTGTAGATTTTTAAGATTTATAAACACATACATACATATACACATTCTGGGTAAGAGCCCTCTGTCAGTTGAGATAGTTACAAATAACTTCTCTTACTCTGTGATTTGCATTCTCAGTCTCTTAACGATGCCTTTTGCTAGAGCACTTAACTTTATTTTATTTTATTTTTTTTACATTTTTTTTTAATGATTTTTTATTATATTATGTTAGTCACCATACAGTACATCCCCGGTTTCCGATGTAAGGTAGAGCACTTAACTTTAATCAAATATTGTATTTGATAATTTAGCATTATCTAGGAAGTTATGTATGCATTTACCCTTTAACCCAACAATACCACTATATGCACAAAAGTAAAAAAGATGTACACACCTAGCTATGCACTGCAGGGCTATCTGCAATACTAAAACACTGGAAGCAACATAAAGCCATCAGTAGGAACTGATGGAAGAAATCATGGTGCAACCACACAGTGGAATACTACTTGAATACAAGCAGCTACGGAATATTTCTATATACTACTAAATATACTACTATTGCTAAGTTGAAAAAAGGAAAGTGCATATGTGTGTGCGTGCATGTGCGTGTGTGTGTGTGTACACACTCATTTTTTTAACAAATGGCAGGATAAAATAAACTAATAAAAAATGATTAGACGAACAAAATTAAGTGAGTGGTCAGGGAAGAAAGCTAGACCTTATGTTGTACATTTATCTTTGGATTCATGTTTGATAATTATAAAACAATTAAATAAATTGTACAAATGAGAAAAAAATAACTGAGTAAGAGAAATTATTTCAAGTGATTTTAAAACAGTAATTTGCTGCAGATCTTTAGTGAGGATATATCCTAAAGATAAAAAAAACTCAAAGAACATTAAGCTATAATAATATATTATTAATAATATACAGAACTAGGGGTGCCTGGGTGGCTCAGTCAGTTAAGCGTCTGCCATTGGCTCAGGTCATAATCCCAGCATCCTGGGATCGAGTCCCATTTTGGGCTACCTGCTCAATGGAGAGCCTGCTTCTCCCTCTCCCTCTGCCTGCCACTCTGCCTACTTGTGCTATCTCTCTGTCAAATAAATAAATAAAATCTTTAAATAATAATAATAATATACAGAACTAATATGTAGAACTGTTTTTTTCTGAAAACACTGTGTGTGTGTGTGCACGCACATGCACGCGTATGTGTGTTAGGAGTAGCAGGACAAAGCAAAAGAATTAAAACAATGCTCCAATAATTCAATTACTGGATATTCACCCAAAGAAAAGAAAAACACGAACTGGAAACAGTATATGCACCCCTATGTTTATTGCAGTATTATTTACAATAGCCAAGACATTGAAGCAACCTAAGTATCTATTGATAGATGAATAGATAAAGCCGTGGCAATGGAATATTATGCAGCCATAAAAAAGGATGAGACCATGCCATCTGCAACAACATGGATGGACATAGAGGGTGTTAGGCTAAGTGAAATAAGTCAGATTGAGAAAGAAAAATACCATATGATTTCACTCATTTGTGTAATCTAAAAAACAGATGAATAAACAAACAAAAACCAGAATCAGAACCATAAATACAAAGAACTGATGGTTTCCAGAGGAAAGGGGGTGGTGGATGGGCAAAATGGGCGAAGGGCAATGGGACACACAGGCTTCCAGTTACTGAAAGAGTCAGTCATTGGAATAAAAGCCACAGCACAGGGAATATCATCAATAATATCGCAATAGTCTTAGATGGTGACAAGTGGCAGCTCTGCTTATGGTGAGTAAAGCATAATGTACAGAGAAGTTGAATTACTATGTTGTACACCTGCAACTAATGTAACATTGTGCGTCAACTCTACTCAAATAAAAAAATTAATTTAAAAAATATTAAAATAAGATATAATAATGTTAATGTTACTAGGAAACAAGGCTTTTAGGTAAGAGGAAAAAATATATAATAAAATCAAGGAAGTCAAAAAACCTTGTACTCCTAGATGTTAACTGGAAATTTAATGTATTTCCTTTTCAAAAATAAAATCACAGCTATTAGTCTGCCCACTGAAAGAGTGTAGAAACAATGACTGAACTAATCAAAATGATCATGTCTGGTATAGTGGGAAAAAAAGCTGATTATATATATGGGGAAGGAAATAAATAAAAAAAAACCTGGTAGTAACTCTAGTCCCAAGAGAAAGCATGTCACCTACCCACCAAAGACTACTAATACATGTCAAAAGGACTCAGGTATCAATTTGAAGGTATTCCTCTAGCCAAAACAGGAATAATTTGTTTTTGGGTTTTTTTTAATAATAATTTTTATTATGTTAGTCACCATACAGTACATCCTTAGTTTTTGATGTAGTGTTCCATGATTCATTACTTGCGTATAACACCCAGTGCTCCATGCAATATGTGCCCTCCTTAATACCCATCACTGGCCTGTCCCAATCCCCCACCCCCCCTCCCCACTGAAGCCTTCAGTTTGTTTCCCAGAGTCCATAGTCTCTCATGGTTCATTTCCCCTTCTGTTTTCCCCCTCTTCATTCTTCCCTTCCTTCTCCTACTGATCTTCCTATTTCTTATGTTCCATAAATGAGTGAAAGCATATGATAATTGTCTTTCTCTGCTTCACTTATTTCACTTAGCATAATCTCCTCCAGTCCCACCCATGTTGCTGCAAATGTTGGGTAATCATTCTTTCTGATGGCTGAGTCATATTCCATTGTATATATGGACCACATCTTCTTAATCCAGTCATCTGTTGAAGGGCACCTCAGTTCCTTCCACGATTTAGCTATTGTGGACAATGCTGCTATGAACATTGGGGTGCATATGGCCCTTCTCTTCACTACGTCTGTATCTTTGGGGTAAATACCCAGTAGTGCAATTGCTGGATCATAGGGTAGTTCTATTTTTAACTTTTTAAGGGACCTCCACACTGTTTTCCAGAGTGGCTGTACCAACTTGCATTCCCACTAACAGTGTAAGAGGGATCCCCTTTCTCCACATCCTCTCCAACATTTGTTGTTTCCTGTCGTGTCCATTTTTGCCATTCTAACTGGCATAAGGTGGTATCTCAATGTGGTTTTGATTTGAATTTCCCTGACAGCTAATGATTTTGAACATTTTTTCATGTGTCTGTTAGCCATTTGTATGTCTTCATTGGAAAAGTGTCTGTTCATTATCTTCTGCCCATTTTTTGATTTATTTGTTTCTCATTTATTGAGTTGGAGAAGTTCTTTGTAGATCTTGGATACCAGTCTTTTATCTGTAGTGTCATTTGCAAAAAACGGGGATAATTTGGACACCAAAACAATAATAAATGTGATATACTGAAACCTTCAAGGATCTCGAAAATCTACCGATTAATAATGCTTAAATCTCATTAGCCGATATTGGGGACTGTTAGAGAACCAACTCATTATTCTGAAAAGTGGTACAGAAAAGGATAGAATCAAGGATTAATCCTGCCTTTCCTATATGAACTATACTCAGATTAAGGAGTTAATAAAAGAGTGTTCTTTAGAGAAGAATTCATTTGACAAATGAACAAGGAAGATTAAAATATCCCCATTTTGGGGCGCCTGGGTGGCACAGCGGTTAAGCATCTGCCTTCGGCTCAGGGCGTGATCCCGGCATTGTGGGATCGAGCCCCACATCAGGCTCCTCCGCTATGAGCCTGCTTCTTCCTCTCCCACTCCCCCTGCTTGTGTTCCCTCTCTCGCTGGCTGTCTCTATCTCTGTCGAATAAATAAATAAAATCTTTAAAAAAAAATATCCCCATTTTGCAACCTTTAATGAAATAAAGGATCTAGGTAAATTATCCAATGGATCTAGGCTGCTAAATCCATTATGTTCAAAGATGATGGGGAATTTTAAAATGAATGTATTGGGCTAACAAATGAACTCAATGATCAATATTAAAATCACGAAGAATAGAGACAAGCATATATCATATTCCTTCTGCTAATAAGAACACAACATCAACATTCTTTACAAAATATTGAAACTGAATCTGATCAGGCCTCTAACCGCTAACTTATAGGAAGTGCAGGTACAAAGGAACATGCTGAACTATATGGCAGGGTTGCAAAATTCAGAACACAGGGAGCTCTGAGCTACTTTCAGAAATAATGTGCAAAGGCAAGGGGGAAGAAGATATACAGATTAAGACCTAACAGCACTCAGGAGGCCCAGGGAGCACCCTCCCCTGTGCAGACCAGCTACCTGGACCCTTTGCCTGGTTGCTCTTCTCCTTGCCTCCCCCCACAATCACCTCAGGATGCAGACCTGAGGAGTCAGAGAAATGATGGTCTGGCCAACCAAAGGGAGGGGGTCACTGGATAACTGGTGCCTTGATCACCCGATGAAGAGGTAACCTTCTAGCATTTGGTTTTCAGGAGTTGAAAACACACACACACACACACAAAAGAAAGAATAAAATGAACATAACTTAAAGATACAGCAACAAATGTTGGAAACTAATTCTGACTAACCAACTGTGAAACAAATGAAGAAACAATTAGGAAAATTTGAATACCGCTTGGGTATTTACGTATACTAAGGAAGTATAGTAATTTTTAGGTGTGATAACGGTATTATGGCTATGTTTTTAAAAGATCCTTCATCTCTTAGAAAAACTTACTAAAGTATTTGTGGATGAAAGGGTACGATGCCTGAGATCTGCTTCAAAAGAGCCCTGTGGGGGGTTGGCGATGGAGCTGGGTACAGATGAAACAAAATCACTTATGTGCAAATAATTGTTGAAGCGATCATCTACATATGGGGGGTTAATATGCCAGCCTCTCTACTTTTGCACATGTCTGAAAATTAGTGTATTTTAAAGAAAGAAAAAAATTTATGGTTAGAATTTTTGTATCCTATGTGTAAGAAATACTCCCCTACCTGAAAGTCATGAAAATATTTTTCAATACTATCTTTTAGAAATTTGCCTTTCAAATTTAGATTCCCAAATCACATGGAATTTAGTTTTGTCTATGATGTGAGATAGGGTCAAACTTTCATTTTTTTCTTTATCCAATTGATACCTAATTGATCTAGTAGCAATTATCCTTTCTTCATTGCTTTTGCAATGCCCCCTATGTTATAAATCTGTGGCTACATATGCATGGTTATGTTTTTGGACTATCTTACTTCACTGGTCCATTTGTCCTCTTCTCTTTTTTTTCTTTAGGATTTATTTATTTATTTATTTATTTATTTATAAGAGAGCGAGCGAGCATGTGAGTAGGGGCAGGGCGGGGGTGGGGTGGAGAATCTCAAGCAGACTCCCCAATGAGCAAGGAGCCCAATGCAGGGCTCGATCCCAAGACCCATGAGATCATGACCTGAACTGAAATCACGAGTTGGACACTTAACCGACTGAGTTACCCAGGTGCTCCCATTTGTCTATTCTTATGCCAATATTACATTCTCTTAATATCCAGACTTTTTCATAAGTCTGGATATCTGGCAAAGAAAATACTCTCACGTGATTTTTTAAAGAATGCCATGGTTTCTCTTGGTCCTTTGTCTGATTTCATATAAATTACAGAATCAGCTGTTTAACTTCTACCCAAATATCTACTGTGATTTTTTACTAAAATTATAATTATTATTTCCTTACTTCTACTTTTTTTGGATTTAATTTGATAATCTTTTCCTAACTTCATGACATGGTGTTTTCTAGTTATTAAGGTTGTTATATAAGTTCAATGATTATTTTAATCATCTTAATTATTTAATCTCTCCCTTATTTTCTTAGTAGTTACAGGATTTTATTGTTTTTTAGGGATTATTCTATGTATTAAAACATGCCTTATCAGAGCATAAAGCATAACGTTTAATGTTAACTGGAACTTTATTCCCTTCCCAGACAATGTAAGGACCTTAGAGAAATTTCCCCACCCCTTCCAACTTACTGTAGTTTTTGAACATTTTAATTCTGTTTATTTTTAACTCATGGAATATTATTATTGTTGTGTAACACAATTATTTATATTTGTTTACCTCATTTTGACTCTTTTTATTCTCTTTGATCCTTTTTACATCTCTTAAATCTAAAATCCTAAAGAATTCCTTTAGTGAGAGAAAAAAACTTTTAGTTTTTCTTTGTCCAGAAAATTTTTCACTTCTATTCTTGGAGGATACTTTTGCTGAGTATAGATGTCTTGAGTGAAAGTTTTATTTCATAACTTTGAAGATATTTTCACTGCGTTCTGTGCTCTGGTTTCCATTTTCCTATTGAAAAGCCAGCTCTTGGTCTAACTGTTGATTCTTTGAAGAAAATGGTCTATTTTTCTCTGAATGCTATTAAGAATTTCTCTTAGTCTTCTATATTCACTAATATTTTCATGTTCAATAAAGATTACTTTAAACTTTTCTTCCTTTGACATTTAGAGGGCTTCGTGTGTCTGTGAATTGATGCTGTTCATCAGTTTTGGAAGATTCTAGACCATTATCTTTTAAAATATTGCTTCTTCTCCATTCCTTTCCCCTGTTTTTCTGGGATTTCAAATATAAGTATTAAGACTTCCTGGCTATAATCTCCATTTCTTGGTTTTTTACCTATTCTTGTATGTTTTCCAATCTTTTATTCTTTCATTTCTCAATGCTCTATTCTGGATACTTATATTGACTTATATTTTATTATTTTTATCAGCTACATCCAATCTTCTATTAAACCCATCCAATGAATTCATCACTTCAGGTACTGTATTTTTTGGCTCCAGGATTTGTATTTGGCTTTTTGTTTTAATCAAATCTGCCATTTCTGTTTCATACTGTCCAGTTCTTTGATCACATTTTTTTAATGATTTTTTATTATATTATGTTAGTCACCATACAGTACATCCCCGGTTTCCGATGTAAGGCTCGATGATTCATTAGTTGTGTATAACACCCAGTACACCATGCAATACGTGCCCTCCTTACTACCCATCACCGGTCTATCCCATTCCTTTGATCACATTTTTAACCCTCTCTTCTATTTCTTTGAATATAGTAAGCATGCTTATTTTAATATCTGTCTGCATGTTCACTCAAATATCTGGAGCCCCTATGAGTATATTTCTGTTGTCCAATTTTTCTCCTGGGTTTTGTCTACATTGTCTTCTCTCGTGTTTCTAGTATTTTTGGTTATGTGCTTTAAAAAGTAGAAATAATTAAGCACTGGAATGGTTTCTTTTTCCAAAGAGAATTTCCATGGGTTTCTGGCAGTTCCAAACATGAGATATCTGGAATGTGGGCAGTAGTTCCTAAGAAAGAAAACCTGCTCATTTCCAGCTTACCTAGTTGACCTGTACCTGTAGATTTTAGCCTCTCCCTGTGTGATCCAAAGCAAGAGGCATTCAGTAGGCCCTTATGTCAGTAAACTATCCAGTGTCTGCCCCACTAAGCTCTCAAAAACTCTGGTGAGCTTCTCAGCGTATTAGCAGTCTCCTCAGGAACAGCAATCACATCTGGGGGTAAAAAGAGCTTCAAACAGATTTGACTTTTCCGTATCTTCACCGGGGAATTCTTTACTACCTTCTTAGTTCACTCATTTCAGTAGGTAGACCTTTCTCTGGCTTTTCAAGTTATCCACAGTGGGAAATTGTATTCAAAGTGCCAACTCTGCAAATACGGGGCTCTTTAAACTCATTCTTAAGTTTTATATCTCAACTACTACTTCTACCCCACAGTAAAACAGAAAAAATACAGTTTAACACTTATGATTACTATCTCCGAAGTCTAATCCCTGGTAAGAGAGGGTATCATCACAAAGTCAGAGGAACGTGGGAAAGTTACGTGTCAGAAATTTCATGTCAGGAATATATAATGAGATATGATGGTACTGGGGAAACAGTGAACAAAGAGGGATAAATGTTTACTGTTCTTTCATCGGAAGACAGACTGACAGCTTACAGTTGGCGAAACCAGCAAGAGAAAAAAAGCTTACTGCTGCTACTATAAAGCCACAATTGGCAATCTCTTTTCACCAGAAAGTGGCTTTAAAAACAAACATTTCAAATGAGGCCTTGACATTATGGGAGAAAAATCAGGGAACATCATTTTATAGCTACTTCTTATAACTTGTATGTTATCTCTTCCATGAACTTACCCTGTAAATATTAGAGAATCTTGATGCAGGAGGAGTACGGTCACACACAAACACCCCTCCTCCAAAAAATATGTCATATTGTACAATATGACATAACACAAAAATGAGGTATCCAACTTTTGGAAAACTGGAGAGTATATTAATTACAACTGGCATTATAGACTTCTAAAAATAACTCGTAGAGCTGAATGTTTATGATGTGTTTAGAAAAGTGTCAGTATATAGGGGAGACTGGGTGGCTCAGTCGTTAAGCGTCTGCCTTCTGCTCAGGTCACAATCCCAGCATTCTGGGATCAAACCCCCGCACTGGGCTCCCCGCTCAGCAGGAAGCCTGCTTCTCCCTCTCCCACTCCCCCTGCTTGTGTTCCCTCTCTCGCTGCCTCTCTGTCAAATAAATAAATAAAATCTTCAAAAAAAAAAAAAAGTGTCAGTATATAAAATGAATATATAATTTTTAAAGTTTCATGAAAATACCGCCAAAAATTAGTGAAAAGAAAATAAAAACATCCATTCTTAATAGCAACTAAAAAGATAAAATATATGGGAATAAGCTCAACAAGAAGTGTGAAAACCTGTAGTGCTGGGGATATTATTTGTATATTTGGCCCTGAATCAGGGACAGAACTTTATTAATTTGGAAAAATATCTTGTTGAGTCACTGGAAAAAGGAGAAACCATGAGAGCAAGGGGAGTAAGAGAAAGAAAGAAATGAGATACCTGAACTGTGCTGAATAAAGAAAGAGGCATTTGGGGATGGAAAATGCCTGGTGAACAAGGCAGGATAGCCAAAGGTTTTTAAAGAACCTGAGTGTTTAAGGTTCAATTTCATGTCCTCTCCATCTTGTACCCAAGCCTCCCAAATCTACAAATGCCTTCTGAGAGTAGATTGTGTGTGAGTGAGCACATGAATTTGAGTGTGAGTATGTACGTGTGTGTGAGCGTGTATGTGTTTGTATACCTGTGTGTCTGGGTTGTGGGGGGCAGGGGCTGCAGATTAGACAATGAGACTGAATTCAACCCCTGGTCACTGTGTATAGAATCTGGGCAGTCAAGGTTAGATGGCAAATGATCCATAGACTGAACCTGTTCAGTCAGTTTTAGGCAGGAGCTCAGAGCCAGTGGCGGCCATGTAAACAGTGATGTTGCAAAATATTTTAAGGGGGACAATAAACTTCCTAAGTTGTAGAATTCTAATCTGTGTGCCAACTTATTTAGATTTTTAAAGAAAAGAGAGATACTAGGTAAAGTCAGGGTTATACTTACATGGGGAAAAAATCTGAAACTACCACTGAAATCAAACAACTGAGAGAGAGAAAAGAGACTTGAAAGAGTAGACAAGCCAGTTTCCTGGATAAGAAGACAAACTACTAAGGAGCAGTATATGTGGTGTGTGTGTGTGTGTGTGTGTGTGTGTGTGTGTGTGTGCGCGCGCGCGCGCGCTGTGTGTATATGCATATGTATAAATGTGTAAATTAGGGAACAAAACAGAATTCTACACCCTGGTCAATGGGTATAGAATCTGGGAAGTCAAGTTTTAAAACAAAGACTGTAACAAGAGATGAAGCATGGCATTACATAATGATAAAGAGATCAATCCAAGAGGACGATATAACAATTGTAATTATCTATGCACACAACATGGGAGCACCTGAATACATAAAGCAAATATATTAAGACATAAAGAGAGAAATTAATAGCAATACAATTATGGTAGGTAATTTTAACACCCCACTTATATCAATGGATAGATCTTCTGATTTCAGGTTTTGTTGGCAGAAAATCAATAAGGAAACAGTATCTTTGAATGACACTTTAGACCAGATGGACATAACAGGTATATACAGAATATTTCATCAAAAATCAACAGAGGATACATTCTTCTCAGGTGCATATGAAACATTCTTCAAATAGACCACGTGAGGCCACAGAGCAAGCCTCAATACATTTGAGAAGACTGAAATCATACATGCATCTTTTTCTGACCACAACAGTATAAAACTAGAAATCAGTCTCTCTCTCTCACACACGCACACACACAAAAACTAATCCTATAAAAAATACAAACATGTGTAAGCTAAACAACATGATACAAAACAACCAATGAATCAATGAAGCAATCAAAGAAGAAATCAGAAAATACATGGAGACAAATGAAAATGAAAAAATCCAAAATCTTTGGGATGCAGCAAAAGCAGTTCTAAAGGGAAATATATAGCGATACAGGCCTGTCTGAAGAAATAAGAAAAAATTTCAAATAAACAGTCTTACCTTACACCTAAAGGAGCTAGAAAAAGAACCAACAAAACCTGAAATCAGAAGAAAGGAAATAATAAAGATCAGAGCAGAAATAAATGAAATGGAGACTAAAAAACAAAAAGCCACACGCACAATAGAAAAAAAAAAAATCAATGAAACCAAGAGCTGATTCTTTAGTCAGACTCATCAAGAAAAAGAGAAAAGACCCAAATAAATAAAATGAAAGAGGAGAGAAACAAAAGAGAAGTAACAACCAACAACACAGAAATACAAAGAATTGTAAGAGACTACTACAAAAAAACTGTATGCCAACAAAATGGATAACCTAGAAAAAATGGATAAATTCCTAGAAATGTACAATCTTCCAGAACTGAATCAGGAAGAAAGAGAAAATCTGAGTAGACTGCTTATTAGTAACAACATTGAATCAGTAATCAAAAAACTACCAAAAAAAAAAAAAAAAAAAGTCCAGCACCTCATGGATACACAAGTGAATTTTACCAAAAATTTAAAGAGTTAATACCTATCCTCCTTAAACTATTACAAAAAATAAAAGAGGAAGAAAAACTTCAAATATATTCTACAATGCCATGGGGTTCCTGGTTGGTTCAGTCAGTAAAACATACGACTCTTGATCTTGGGGTTGTAAATTCAAGCCCCACATTGAGTATAGAGATTACTTAGAAAATAAAATCTTTAAAATATCTACATCTGTATCTATATCTATAGATATATCTACATCTGTATCTAATGTAGATATATCTATAGATATTAGATACAAATATAGATATATTCTACAAGGCTAGCATTACTCTGATTTTAAAACCCGACAAAGAACCACAAAAAATGAAAACTACAAGCTAATCTCCCTGTTTTACACAGATGCAAAAATCCTCAAAAAAAAAAAAAAATCTTCAACAAAATATTAGCAAACTGCATTTAACAGTACATTAAAAGGATCATTCACCACAATTAAGGGGATTTCATTCCAGTGATGCAAGAATGGTTCAATATTCGCAAGTCAATCACTGTGATACACCACATCAACAAAACAAAGGATAAAAATCATATGATCATCTCAACAGATGCAGACAAAATTCAACATTTGTTCATGATAAAAACTCTCAACAATGTGGTTTTAGAGGAAAGATATTCCATGCTCATGGACTGGAAGAATTAATACTGTTAAAATGTCCATACCACCCAAAGTAATCTACAGATTCAGTGCAATCCCTATAAAAATACCAACAGTATTTTTCACAGAACTAGAACAAAAACTACTACAATTTGTATGGAATCACAAAGACCCTGAATAGACAAAGCAATCTTGAAAAAGAAAAACAAAGCTTGAGGTATCACATTCTAGACTTCAGGATATACTACAAAGCTATAGTAATCAATATAGCATGGTACTGGCACAAAAATAGACACAAAGATCCATGGAGCAGAATACAAAGCCCAGAAAAAATACACACTTATAATACAATTAATTAATCTATGACAAAAGAGGCAAGAGTATGTACAATGGGAAAGGCAGTCTCTTCAATATGTGGTGCTGGAAAACTGGACAGCTGTGTGCAAAAGAATAAAACTGGACCACTTTCTAATACCATACACAAAAATAAACTCAAAATGAATTAAAGACCTACATGTGAGACCTGAAGCCAAAAACATCCTAAAAGAGAGCACAGGCAGTAATTTCTCTGACATCAGCCAAAGAAACATTTGTCTAGATAGGGAAATATAAGCACAAATAAACTAAACTTAAAATAAATATAACTAAAATAAAAATTAAAAAACTTTTGCACGTCCAAGGAAACCACAAACAAAACAAAAAGGCAACCTGCTGAACAGGAGAAGATATTTGCAAATGATATATCTAATAAGGGGTTAATATCCAAAATATAAAGAAAAAAAAACCTATACAACTCAACACTAAAAAACCAAAAATCTGACTAAAAAATGGGCAGAGGACCTGAACAATTTTTCCAAGGAAGACATACAAATGGCCAACAGGCACATGAAAAAATGCTCAATATCACTCATCATCAGGGAAATGCAAATCAAAACCACAATGAGATATCTATCACCTTACACCTGTGAGAATGACTATAATTAAAAAAGAAAAAAACAAGGAATAACAAGTATTGGTGACGAAGTAGAGAAAAAGGAAACCTCATACACTGCTGGTAGGAATGTATACTAATACAACCACTATGAAAAACAGATGGAAGTTCCCCCCAAAAATTAAAAACACAAATACTATATGATCCAATAATTCCACTGCTGGGTATTTATCCCAAGGAAAATGAAAACAAAATTTGAAAAGATATATGCACCCCTATGTTTATTGCTTCATTATTTACAATAGGCAAGATATGAAAGCAACCTAAGGGTCCATCAATAAATGAATGGATAAGGATGGTGTGGTAGGTACACACACACACACAGAGGAATGTTACTAAGCCACAAAAAAGAATGAGATGGTGCCATCTGCAAAAACATGGATGAACTCAGAAAGTATTACGCTAAGTGAAATAGTCAGAGAAAGACAAATATCACATGTAGAATCTAAAGAAATCGAAAACCCACCAATTTAAAAGCACAGTCAGACCCATAAATACAGAGAATAAACAGGTTTGCTGGAGGGAGAGCAGTTGGAGGATGGGCAAAATGAATGAAGGGGAGTAGTAGATACAGGCTTCTAGTTGTGGAAGGAATAAGTCACAGGAATAAAAGGCAGAGCATAGGGAATATAGTCAATGGTTCTGTAATAGCATTGCATGGTAACAGATGGTAGCTACACTTGTGGTGAGCACAGCATAAGGTACAGAGATGCTGAATCACTATGTTGTACACCTAAAACTAATGTAACATTGTGTGTCAACAGAACACAAACAAAATAATTTAAAAAAAGAATCTGGACAAAGTAAATCTTTCCAAGTTAATCTGAAGGTTTAACGTATTCCCAAAACACCCCACTGTGCTTTTAAATATTTTGACAAAATGATTCCAAAGTTCATCTGGAATAGCTAAGAAAAGAAACTGAGAAAAAGTAATGGCGTCACTAAATGTTAAAACATTTTAAAGCTAATCAGTATGGGACTGGTATGAAATAGATGGGCAAATCTATGAAGGGATACCTAGCCAGGAAATAGGAGCTAATACATATAGGAAAATCAATATACAATCACAGACCAGGGAGAAAAGGGAGAGGAACCCAATGAATAGTGCTGGGACCAGTTTTTTAGCCATTTGGGAAATAATCTGTTCAATTCTTATGCCATGTTATCCAAATAAATTCCAAACATTTGAGTTAGATGTCAAATTGAAGAGAAGGAAATGTAGTTGAAAATTTGTCTGTTCTTTAACTAGGGAAGGACATTCTAGACTTATAAGAAATCTCTCCAAATCTTAAAATATTGACATATTTGACAGCATAAAAATATTAAATATTTTTGCATGTTAAACAGATTTGGAAATTAGTCAAGAAACTATATATGAGTATCTACATTAAATATAATGAAGTGGAAATGTATCTAAAACATCTATAACTCAATGAGAAAATATTAACCTTGCTCCATCTACTTCCCCAACTCCTAAAAAAAAAGAATAAAGGTTATAAACATAGGTTACAAGAGAAAATGCTAATAAATATCTGCAAGACATTTAAATGGTTATTAAGATGACAAACATGAAACTTTTAAAGAAGTACCATTTTTTGCCTACTGAAAAAAAAGTAAAAGGTATTTTTAAATTGAGAATACCTTCAGTTGACGCTATAGTGGGACAAGCACCAAGGACACAGTTTGAGGACCTTTCAGTATTTTCAGGAAATAATTTTGCATTGCATCATGTAGAAGGAACTTCAAGTTATAACCATTTTAAACCCAGTAAATTTCACACTGATGGAATTTATATTCAAGGAAATAATAAAATCCAAAGATGAATGCTACAGATACTAGCACCAATGTAATTACACACCATTGCTGCAGGTGCTGGAGCTAGAAATTTCTCCTTGTGCCAGCAAGTAGAATGCCAGGGAGAACCAACCTTACAGGAGCCACGGCAGAAGTCCACACCAGCAAAAGACACAGGTCATGTTTTAGGTTTCCGGTCTTCTGGCCAAGTCATTCCCTCTCTCTGGACTGACTGCTGAGCCTCCTTGTCTTTCTGGTAAATTCTACAGCATACCCAGAACACTCCCTCACCCTCTCTGCACACCCAACTGGGAAGAGCTAGACACCACTCCTTCTGCAGTCCCACAATGCAGCACAGACCTTATTCGTGCCCCATTCCCTCCAATAATTAGGCTTTCTCAGAAAAGGGACAGGATTTTCTATGCCTGTAGACTCTTGCCCACTGTAGGAGCTCAAGAAATATGTTCCGAGTATGTGCGAACTTGAAGAGAGCTACAGGGTGTAAAGGGTAACTCTACTCTTCCAGCGGGCGATGTTTCTGTAAATGCATTTATTAATTTAATAAACCAGTATGAATGCCCTATTCTAAGGTGATTCAAAGAGTAAAAGAGGCCCATTTTTGTCCTAGAGGGGCCAGTTGTCTGAGACAACTCAGATTTGTAAAGAATTAATTATATCAGGTAAGTACAAGATTCTTGTAGTCTGCAAAATTCTCCCTTTTGGGACTTCGATATCTTTTGCGGCTAATGATCCCAGGAATAGTACCTGAATAAAATACATGAAATACTCTAAAACCACCTTCCTTTTCTGAACAGAACATTTAAGGGCAGAGACATGAAAACAAAGGATATCACCTTTTTTCTTTTTAATTCCCCTTGCCTAATCAAGAAAAACTTTGAAGCTGAAAAGGGATTCAAATGCAGTAAATTTTTGGAATGCCTATGGAAATTCTTACTTTTTAAAAAAGAAAACTGCAGTGTGACCTATCCACAGAGAAGGACAGCTTTTGTCACTATCCCTAAAGCAGCACTTTTTCCCTAAGAAATGCAGGATATATTGAGCAAGTTCTTATGTCAATGAAGCCAGGGAATAGGGGAACATTAGGCCAATAAGAGAAGCAGTTTACCAGCCAACCTTGATACTCTGAACAATCCTATGAGGAAAGCAGGCAGACCGTATTAAAGGCCCATTCCTCTGCAGACAGGGAACCAAAGAGCTAAGTGTTTTGGCCAAGGTGACACCTGAGTGACAGCCAGGGGAAGGGCAAGCCCAGCCTTTTCTCAACTTTGAGGCGCTGCCGTTCCTTAAGCCTACTGCTGGATGACAAGGACAAAACAAAGAACACAAACCTTGAGAGCAACAGGGTGACCTCAGTAGAGTGGCATCATCTGAGCCAAGATTTCTAGATGCTCAAGAAGTTTATGAGAAAACCAAAACATGACAAAAACAAAAGAAATGGGGTCAGCAATCACCACGGGGGCTTGTTAAGACCCTCACCATGTTTGTTCCAGCCACACCGTGGTCATGAACAAGGAGACCTGTTTCTCTGCTTCTCTCTCCCCGACTCTCCACTTGGTCTCAAGCTGCTCAGCAAGAGGCCATCCCCCTGATCAGTGAAGACTCTTCATATCTTTCATACTTCGTATGTCTCTTTGTCTAAATTACTAGTAGGTACGAACTTCTTTCTTCATCCAGAATAGCATCCATTGGTCGCCTTCACTTCCAGGGGCATCATCCCCCAAAACAAAGCAAGCATTTACAGCTAAATGATAGACAGATGAATGTGTAAATATAAAATGGCAAGTGAACACTGAGGAAAAAGAGACCTTGAAAACCCTAAATTAAGCCAGATTCAAAGTATTCCAAGTGCCATACGAGCTACGTCAAGAACAGACTGCTTGTGACCGGGTGGAAGAGCACAATCAAAGCACAAATCAAAGACCATGAAAAGACCGGCTCGGCCCATTGCTGAGAAAGCTTCTTGGCTGCCTTCCTTTCAGTATTCACTTGAAACCATGTCTAACTCTGCTCATTTTCATCCTAATCCCTTTTATACGTTACACTCTGGAGATGAATTTTATGTAGTACAAAAATGACCTCAATCATATTAATATTAACCAGTGCTGTCCAACCCGGTGCTGGCCTAAGGGCCCAGCACATGAAAGGAAGTTATAAGATCCCCATACCTTTTGCCAAAAAGAGCACAAAGTAGGGTGAATTCACAACCAGACTCAGCTCTTCAGAGAGCCCCCAAAATGGTCACTTAGACTTTTAAATGATATTATTAACGGCAAATACTTATAAAGCTCCCCCCATGCGATAGCTGGTCAAACAAACAAACAGAAAGGAAACTTTCTCTTTCGGCAATGCCAAGAACAGTTTTCCTGAAAATCTTCTGCTATAAAATGACAAAAAGGCTATATGAGTCATTAAAAACATGGTACAGATACGTTGTTTTTGGTAATAGGTTATGCACATCAACACTTATGCTGAAAACAATGCTGGGTAATATGTACACATATCAATAAAAGTAATGCTAGATTACATAATCCATATATATAGGCACAAATATACACGATTTAAACATGTTGAATTGCTGGCATGTACTAGAGATGCCAGGCCCTGCTGCAGAGAAAGCTGGAACCCTGGAAGGGAACATGAATACCAAAGGAGCACTGAACTACTCTTAACCTAAGGACAAGTACCAATATCAAGAAACGTGGCTCTGGATGAGACTCAACTAGACAACCATGACAGAGACAAGGGCAGACCCAAACAGAGAGGTAAGGAATGTTATGAGACCATTCGGCCCCCGCCAATGGCTGTAACTTCTGGTTCATATAATTATGAACCAGAATTAAATCTACAGTACCTTTCTCCAAATCCCACCCCAGAGAACTGAAGGGAAAGTTGCTATGGAACCAATCAGAGTGGAAAAAGAAAAAAGAGAGAAAGAGAGGAGGAAGAGATGGAAGGAAAACATGAAAGAGAGAGTGAAGGACAGGAAAAGACATGGAAATGACTGGAAGAAAAGGGGGACGGATGGTGCCTCAGAAATTGTATACACAGCTTGACAAAAATTCTAAATAACATATTAGCACAACAAGGTCCAAAAGATATGTGAATGAGGATATATCATGATCAAATTGGGTTTAAAATATGAATGTTAGTTTGGGGAGCCTGGGCGGCTGAGTCGGTAAGCATCTGACTCTGATTTCTGCTCAGGTCATGATCTCAGGGTCATGAGATTGAGGCCAGCATCAGGCTCTGTGTACAGCACTGAGTCTGCCTGAGATTCTCTCCCTTTCATTCTGCCCCTCCCTCCACAAGCATGTGCGAGCGCGCACACATGCACTCTCTCTCTCTTTTAAATAAATATTTTTTTTTAAATTAGGAGTGTTAGTTTAATGTTGGCTTAACATTAAAAAACTAATCAACATAAATCACCATATTAACAGATACAAGCAGGAAAATTATGATCCTCTCACTAGATGTAAAAAAAAAAAAGAAAAGAAAAAAGAAATCCAAAAAGTTTAACACCCATTCATTATAGAAATTCTTAGCAGACAGAAAAAAAAATTTTTTGGCAAATTAGTAATATTTATGTGTAACAAATGTACAAGTGAATTAATAAGTAAAGATAAAACCTTGAGAAGTTGTCTTTGAGATTAGAAACTAGACTAAGATGCCCATTATCACCAGTTCTATTCAATATTGCATATGGGAATTCTCAGCATCATCGTAATTAATGCAAGAAAAATAGAAGACATAAGGATTGAAAAGGATAAAAGATAACATTTTCAGAGGATACGATTATGTATCTAGGAAATCTAAATGAATCTACACATGTCATCAAAATTAATAAGAGAGCTTAGCAATTTGCTTAATGCCAAGTGAAAATGCAAAAATCAATTCCATTTTTTTAATTTATTATAACGCTTTATTTTTTTTTAAAAAAGATTTTATTTATTTATTTGACAGAGACAGAGACAGCCAGCGAGAGAGGGAACACAAGCAGGGGGAGTGGGAGAGGAAGAAGCAGGCTCATAGCGGAAGAGCCTGATGTGGGGCTCGATCCCATAAGACCAGGATCACGTCCTGAGCCAAAGGCAGACGCTTAACCGCTATGCCACCCAGGCGCCCCTATAACCCTTTATTTTTTTTACATTCTAATTTTTTTAAATAATAATCTTTTATTAGGTTATGTTAGTCGCCATACAGTATATCCTTAGCTTTTTTTTTAATGTTTTTTTATTATATTATGTTAGTCACCATACAGTACATCCCTGGTTTTTTATGTAAAGTTCGATGATGCATTAGTTGCGTATAACACCCAGTGCACCATACAATACGTGCCCTCCTTAATACCCATCACTGGCCTATCCCAATCCCCCACCCCACTCCCCTCTGAAGCCCTCAGTTTGTTTCCCAGAGTCCACAGTCTCTCATGGTTCATTCCCCCTTCTGTTTACCCCACTTCATTCTTCCCTTCCTTCTCCTACAGATCTTCCTATTTCTTATGTTCCATAAATGAGTGGAACCATATCATAACTGTCTTTCTCTGCTTGACTTCTTTCACTTAGCATTATCTCCTCCAGTCCCACCCATGTTGCTGCAAATGTTGGGTAATCATTCTTTCTGATGGCTGAGTAATATTCCATTGTATGTATTGACCACATCTTCTTAATCCAGTCATCTGTTGAAGGGCATCTTGGCTCCTTCCACTATTTAGTTATTGTGGACAACGCTGCTACGAACATTGGGGTGCATATGGCCCTTCTCTTCACTACCCAGTAGTGCAATTGCTGGATCATAGGGTAGCTCTATTTTTAAATTTTTAAGGAACCTCCACACTGTTTTCCAGAGTGGCTGTACCAACTCGCATTCCCACCAACAGTGTAAGAGGGATCCCATTTCTCCACATCCTCTCCAACATTTGTTGTTTCCTGCCTTGTCCATTTTTGCCATTCTAACTGGCGTAAGGTGGTATCTCAATGTGGTTTTGATTTGAATTTCCCTGATGGCTAATGATTTTGAACATTTTTTTATGTGTCTGTTAGCCATTTGTATGTCTTCATTGGAAAAGTTTCTGTTCATATCTTCTGCCCATTTTTTGATAAGATTATTTGTTCCTCGTGTATTGAGTTTGAGAAGTTCTTTGTAGATCTTGGATACTAGTCTTTTATCTGTAGTGTCATTTGCAAATATCTTCTCCCATTCCGTGGGCTGCCTCTTAGTTTTTTTGACTGTTTCCTTGGCTGTGCAGAAGCTTTTTATCTTGATGAAGTCCCACAAGTTCATTTTTTCTTTTGTTTCTCTTGCCTTTGGAGATATGTCATGAAAAAAGTTGCTGTGGCCGATGTCAAAGAGGTTGCTTCCTATGTTCTCCTCTAGGATTGTTGTGGATTCCTGTCTCACATCGGGGTCATTCATCCATTTGGAGTTTATCTTTGTGTATGGTGTGAGAAAGTGGTCAAGTTTCATTCTTTTGCATGTAGCTGTCCAATTTTCCCAACACCATTTATTGAAGAGACTGTCTTTTTTTCACTGGATGTCTTTTTCTGCTTTTTCAAAGACTAGTTGCCCAAAGAGCCAAGGGTCCATTTCTGGGTTCTCTATCCTGTTCCATTGGTCTATGTGTCTGTTTTTGTGCCAGTACCATGCTGTCTTTATGATCACAGCTTTGTAGTATAGCTTGAAATCCAGCAACATGATGCCCCCAGCTTTGTTTTTCCTTTTCAACAATTCCTTGGTGATTCGAGGCCTTTTCTGCTTCCAAACAAATTTAAGGGCTGTTGTTCCAGTTCTTTCAAAAATGTCTTTGGTATTTTGATCGGGATGGCATTGAAAGTGTAGATTGCTCTGGGTAGCATAGACATTTTAACTATGTTTACTCTTTTGATCCATGAGCATGGAATATTTTTCCATCTTTTTGTGTCTTCTTCAATGTCTTTGAAGAGTGATTTGTAGTTTCTAGAATACAGGTCCTTTTCGTCTCTGGTTAAGTTAATTGCGAGATAACGTATGATTTTTGGTGTTATTGTAAATGGAATGGATTCCCTAATTTCTCTTTCTTCAGTCTCATTGTTCGTGTATAGAAATGCAACTGATTTCTGAGCATTGATTTTGAATCCCACCACATTACTGAATTGCTCTATAAGTTCTAGTAGTTTGAGGGTGGAGTCTTTTGGGTTGTCCATATAGAGTATCATGTCATCTGCGAAGAGAGACAGTTTGACTTCCTCTTTGCCAATTTGGATACATTTTATCCCTTTTTGTTGTCTGATTGCTGTTGCAAGGACTTCTACTACTATGTTGAATAATAATGGCAAGAGTGGGCATCCTTGTCATGTCCCTGATCTTAAGGGAAAGGCTTTCAGCTTTTCCGCATTGAGAATGATATTCGCTGTAGGCTTTTCATAGATAGTTTTTATGAAATTGAGGAATGTACCCTCTATCCCTATGCTATGAAGGGTTTTAATCAGGAAAGGATGCTATAATTTGTCAAATGCTTTTTCTGCATCAATTGAGAGGATCAAATGGTTCTTGACTCTCTTCTTGTTGATATGATCTATCACACTGATAGATTTGAGAATATTGAACCACCCTTGCATCCCAGGGATGAATCCCACTTGGTCTTGATGGATAATCCTTTTAATGTACTGTTGTATCCTATTAGCTAGGATCTTGTTGAGAATTTTGGTGTCCATATTCATCAGGGATATCGGTCCATATTTCTCCTTTTCGATGGGGTCTTTGCCTCGTTTGGGGATCAAGGTAATACTGGCCTCATAGAATGAGTTTGGTAGTTTTCCTTCTGTTTCTATTTTTTTGAAACAGCTTCAGAAGAATAGGTATTATTTCTTCTTTGACTGTTTGGTAGAATTCTCCAGGGAATCCGTCAGGCCCTGGACTCTTGTTTTTCAGGAGGTTTTTGATCACTGCTTCAATCTCTTCATAATTAATCTGTCTATTTAAATCATCAATTTCTTCCTGTTTCAGTCTTGGTAGTTTATAGGTTTCCAGGAAGGCATCCATTTCTTCCAGGTTGTTTAATTTGTTGGCATAAAGCTGTTGATAAAAGTTTCTAATGATCCTTCCTATTTCATTGGTGTTGGTTGTGATCCCTCCCCTTTCATTCATAATTTTATTAATTTGGGTCCTTTCTCTATTCTTTTGAATAAGTCTGGCCAGTGGCTTATCGATCTTATTTATTCTTTCAAAGAACCAGCTTCTTGTTCTGTTGATCTGCTCTATTGTGCTCCTGGTTTCTAATTCATCAATCTCTGCTCTAATCTTGATCAACTGCCTTCTCATGTGTGGGTTAGGCCTGTTCTTCTGTTCAAGCTCCAGCTTTGTGAGGTGAGAATATAAAAACTGCATCTTAGATTTTTCTATTCTTTTGAGTGAGGCTTGGATGGCTATGTATTTTCCCCTTAGGACCGCCTTTGCAGTGTCCCATAGGTTTTGGACCAATGTGTGTTCATTCTCATTGGTCTCCAAAAATTGTTTAATCTGATTTTTAATTTCCTGGTTTACCCAATCATTCTTGAGCAGGATGGTTCTTAGTTTCCAAGTGTTTGAGTTTCTTCCAAATTTTTCCTTGTGATTGAGTTCCAGTTTCAAAGCATTGTGGTCTGAGAATATGCAGGGAATAATTTCAGTCTTTTGATATCGTTTGAGACCTGTTTTGTGACCCAGTATATGGTCTATTCTGGAGAAAGTTCCATGTGCATTCAAAAAGAATGAGTATTCTGTTGTTCTGGGGTGTAGTGTTCTGTATATATCCATGAGGTCCATCTGGTCCAGAATGTCATTCAAAGCTCTTGTTTCTTTGTTGATTTTCTGCTTAGGTGATCTGTCTATTGCTGAGAGTGGAGTGTTGAGGTCCCCTACTATTAAAGTATTACTATCTATATGTCTCTTTATTCTGGTTAAGAGTTGGCTTGTGTATCTTGCTGCTCCCCTGTTGGGGGCATATATATTTATAATTGTCATATTCACTTGTTGGATACATCCTTTAAGAATAAGATAGTGTCCTTCTGTATCTCTAACTATAGTTTTTAGTTTAAAATCTAATCTGTCTGATACAAGAATTTCTACCCCAGCTTTCTTTTGAGGTCCATTGGCATGAAAAATGGTTTTCCATCCCTTCACTTTCAGCCTGGATGTATCTTTAGGTTCAAAATGAGTCTCTTGTAGACAGCAAATGGATGGGTCATGTCTTTTTATCCAATCTGCAACCCTGTGGTGTTTTATGGGAGCATTTAGGCCATTCACATTGAGAGTGATTATTGAGAGATATGATTTTAATGATGTCATGTTGCCTGTGAAGTCTTTGTTTCTATAGATTGTAAATTTCTGTTCTGTATCACTCTTGGGGCCTTTTTACTTTTATAGAACCCCCCTTAATATCTCATGTAGGGCTGGTTTGGTGGTTACGAATTCCTTCAGTTTCTGCCGATCCTGAAAGGTCCTTATCTCTCCATCAATTGTGAATGACAACCTTGCTGGATAAAGGATCCTTGGCTGCATGTTCTTCTCAGAGCTTTGAAAATACTCTGCCAACGGTCTCTGTAGACAGGTCTGACGTTATTCTGATGTTCCTCCCTCTGTACGTAAGGATTTTCTTCCCCCTGGCCACTTTCAATACTGTATCCTTGGATCTAATATTTGAGAATTGCACTATGACGTGAAGTGGTGTAGGTCTGAAGTCATTGACCTTGGGAGGGGCCCTCTCTGCCTCTTGGACATGAATACTTGTTTCCTTTGCCAGATTAGGGAAGTTCTGAGCTACGATTTGTTCAAATATCTCTTCTAGACCTCTTTCTCCACCCCCTTAGGGATGACGATGATTCTGACACTGGAACGTTTCATTGAGTCAGTAATCTCCCGTAATCTAAATTCTTGAGATTGGATTTTTTTGAGCCAAGTTTCTGTTTTAACTTTCTCTTCTACCATCCCATTCTCCAATTCACTAATTCGTTCTTCTGCCTCATTTACCCTGGCCGTCAGAGCGTCTAGTTTAGACTGCATTTGATTCATAGCATTTTTAATTTCTGCCAGATTCACTCTCATTTCCACCCTTAGGGATTTTATATTCTCGTTAATAGTTTTTTCAAGCCTACACGTCATCTTGACCATTGTTACTCTGAACTCCATTTCTGACAATTTGGTTACATCTATATCCATCAGTTCTGTGACAGAGGCCACAGACTCATTATCTTTTCTTTGTTGGGGGGGATTTCTCCTCCTCCTCATTCTGATAAGGAGAGGTTGCAGGGATGCCCAGAGCCCAAATTATTGACCAGGACCCAGGCAGTGTGCACTTGTTTTATAGGCACCTTAAGGATGTGGGCTTCTTGTTTTTTCAGCCTGCCTCCTGAGGAAGGGGCCTGCCACGCTGATACTCAGGAGTCCCTGTTTGGGTAGAGTTGCCCCGTCCCCTGCAAGGGGGGATGGGGATGGGCACAATGTGAACCAGTATTTCCGTGCTTTTGTTCTCTGGCGGCTTTCCCTGGTGGTTTTCTGTGACTCTTCTGAGAGTCAGAGCAGCAGTGGCCCTATCCTAGCCTCTGACTCAGAACAGAGAGATCGCCATCTGCTCTCCACTGAGCTCTCTTGGCCACTTTAACTCTGTTTCTGTTGGTGCTGCTAAAAACCCTGCAATGTCCGGGTTTTGCGCCCCACAGCTCCTCTCCCAGCCCTCACTTCCAGGGCCAACGCATCTCTGTCCTTTGTGGTTCTAACACTGCCAGCTGCAACCGGTCCCCGTGCACACTCCCGAGCTCCCTGTTTCAGTGTGGTTCACGCATGCTCCGGAGTGCCAGTTTTCAGTCTGATCACATGCACATGCTCCCAAGCTCCTGGTATCAGTCCAGTTCCAGTGAGCACTCTGGAGCTCCAGTTTTCAGTCTGGTCACATGCGCGTTCCCGGGCTCACAGTCTCAGTCTGCTTTCTCGCGTGCCGGTCCAGGAGTCTGGCCGCTTCCCCAGTGCAGGTGGCTATTACTTCCCAGTGCCCGAGCGCATCAGCTCCCTCCCCCTTCCGTTTATCTTCCTATATCTGTGGGAGGATCATGGCTGCTCGCTTCCTACCTCAATACTTAGCGCTGGAGATGTTCGTTGTAGACATCCAGATGTATCTTCCTGCGTCTCAGGCTGATTTCGTGGATGTTTAGGATGGTCTGGTAGATATCCAGCTCAATTCAGGGGACCAGCTGCAAAAGGGGTCCCCTACTCCTCCACCATCTTTTCTCCTCACAACGTCTCCTTTTGTACTTTTAACCTTGCAGACAGTGGTCGCTTTTCTGTTCATACAGTTGCTGTTATTCTTTTCTTCATTCTCCAGTTGAGTTTGTAGGTTTTCAGAATGGTTTGATAGCTCTCTAGCTGAATTCCTGGGACCAGATGAAAACTAGGTCTTCTGCTCCTCCGTCATCTTGGACTCCCTCAAATCAATTCCATTTTTAACAAGAATTTGGAAAACTGAATTTTTAAATGTACCATTTGTAATACAATAAAAAAATATGGTACATAGGGGTATATTTATATATATATTAAAATATATGATTTAATATATATTAAAATATATAAAATATACAAATCAATATTAGGTTTCAGAATTTTCCCTATAGAGATACTTTCCTATCTCTACATTGTCCCATGTACTTCCCTCTCTCTGTATTATTACAACAAAGTTTCAGGGAAAATTCTGAAAACTAATATTGATAAATATTTTAAAAGACTTAAGTGGGAAACCAAATCTCGTTCATTAACTGGAAAAACAAAATTACAAATATACTAATTTTCTCTAGATCGATTAATAAATTCCCTGTAATCACAGTTAAAACCCCACTCTGTGATGAATCTCATTGTTAACAACACTGTCTCTTTCTCTGTCTCTATCTCACACACACACACACACGTGCATGCATACACACACAAATATAGTTTTAGGCATGCTTTTTAGTTTCTTGCTATTAATTAAGCACTGTGGGCAGACAAGGACTCCAAGGCACCTCAAGATGGCCTGTAATATCAGTGGCTAAAGCAAACACACACAAAATAATTTGAAGAAATCAAACTGTCGTTAAGAATAATTTTTTAAATTATAATACTATCATTAAATCCTCAAAGTGATAAGAAAGTACTTTATCTATGAAACAGCAACAACAAGCTGCATAAAATAAAAAGGTTTTAAGACAGGAAACCAGCACTGGCTGTTTAGAATATAACAGTGTCAGTGGAAAACTCAACAGAGTTTGGAAGATGAAGTTTTAGCACAAAGGAGATTAAAAATGGGAGAAGCAGGATAAGAAAATGGGAGAACAAGTTTAGAAGATCTCACATCTAGAAAGAGAATCATCATGGGGGCACCTGTGTGGCTCAGTCAGTTAGGTGTCTGCCTTTGGCTCAGGTTGTGATCCCAAGGTCCTGGGATCAAGCCCTGCATGGAGCCTCGTTTCAAGCTCCCTGCTCAGCTAGGAGTCTGCTTCTCCCTCTCCCCTTGCCTCTCCCCTTGCCCCTCCCCCTGCTCATGTGTACTCTCTCTTACACTCTCTCAACTAAATAAATAAAATCTTTTAAAAAAAAGGATCATCATAGAATAATACAAGAAAAAATTTTCAGAAATAATGAATATGATATTCAAAATCAAAAGTGTCCCTTAAGTGTCCAAAGCAATGAATAAAAATAAAACCACACCAAGACATCACACAATATTTCAGAAAATTGGGAATAAAAAGATGTAAAGACTTCCAGGATACAGGGAGGGGAGGAATATATTGTTTAAGCACAGGATCAAAGATCAAATGCCTCCTGCCTTGTCAACAGCCATAGCAAATATCAAAAGACAATGCCTTCAAAAGATCTGATAGAAAATTGTTTACAACCTAGAACTGTATACCCAAACTGTCATTTAACTGCAAAAAAAAAAAAAAAAACCTATAAAACTATAGTAATCAATACTATTGATATTGACAAAGAAAAAAATTGATCGGAACAGAATACAGAGCCCACAGGTATATGGTTGTCTGCATCTAGAACAATGCCCAGCACATAGTAGGCACTCAATAAATATCTTTTGAAAGTTGACTCAACAGGTTAACCTGGTGAATGAAACAGGCAGTATTGTAGATCAATGGGCAAAGAATCGACTGTTCAACAAATGGGTGGGAAATTAGATATCCGTACAGAAAAAAATAAATCCAGGTCAATTATTTATACTACACAAACCTTTTTAAAACTCAAGATGAAATAAAGATAAATCTGAATGATAAAACTTTTAGGAAAAAACATAGAATGAGATCTTTTTCACTCTGCATCTATAAAGACTTCTTAAGATACACAAAAAAATGTGGTCCATAAAGAAAAGATTGTTATGTCTGGCTGCATTAAAATTATGAACTTCTGTTTATCAAATGATACCTTAAAGAAAGTGGAAAGGCAAGCTAAAACCTGGTAGAAGATATTTGTACATAACCAACGAAGAATTAGTACCCATGGAGAAAATACTCTTAAAAATAAGAAAAAAGATAATTCAATAGAAGAATGGGCAACAGATACAAAGACTTAAATAAAATAAATATAAATGACAAACATATGAAAAGGTTTTCAACCTCATTGATAATCAGAGAATTCAAATTTAAATCACAATGATATCAGCAAATCAGTCTGATATATTGTTGGCAGGAATGTAGAGACAAGGAATTCCTATGTCTTGCTTGTAAGAGTATATATTGAAATAAAAATAGCCACTTCAGTAAACGAGTTGGCATTTCTTAGTAGACCTGAACATTAATCTATGGAGCAATAATTCTGCTTCCGGATTTATACTTCAGAAAAAAATGTTTATATAAACATGGACTTGAAAACATCTAATAATATTCATAAAAGCAATATTCATAATAGCACAGAACAGGAAAAAAAGCCCAAATGTCCATCAACAGTAGAACAGATAAATTATGGTTCATTCATGTAAAATTATTTTATTTTTAAGATTTTATTTATTTGAGAGAGAGAGAGAGAGAGAGGTGCAAGCACAGAGGGAGAGGGAGAAGCAAATTCCCCGCAGAACAGAGAGCCCGATGCAGGGACTTGATCCCAGGACCCCAAGATCTTGACCTGAGCTGAAGGCAGTGGCTTAACCAACTGAGCCACCCAGGTGCCCTCATACAAAGTTATTTTATGTAACAGTGAAAAAGAATGGATTCCACCCATAAGTAAAAATAGAGATGGATCTTAAAAACAATACTGTAAGCTAAAAACCAGTGACAAAAGAATTTATAGTGTAAAATATTATTGATTTCATGTTCAAAAACATTCAAACTAAAAATTATCCTGTGTGAGGACTGACACATAAGAAAACATATAAAACCATATAGAAAAGTCAGAAAATATGAAACTAGAAATTCAGGTGAGTAGATCCCTCTTAGGGAAAAGGCAGAAGTTGTAATTGTAGAAGGAACACAAGGGTCTTAAAAACTGGTAATATTCTCTGTCAACACTAATTCTAGGGGCACCTGAGTGGCTCAGTCGGTTAAGCATCTGACTCTTGAGCTCAGCTCAGGTCTTGATCTCAGGGACATGAGTTCAAGCCCTCTGTTGGGCTCCACACATTCTGTCTTAAACTAGTACTGAAAATACTCTTAAAAAAATGAAGGAAGGAAGGAAGGAAGGAAGGAAGGAAGGAAGGAAGGAAGGAAGGAAGGGAGAGAGAAAGAAAGAGAGAATGAAAGGAAAGAAAGGAAAGAAAAGGAAGGAAAGGAGAAAGAAAGAAAGAAAGAAAGAAAGAAAGAAAGAAAGAAAGAAAGAAAGAAAGAAAGAAAATACTCTATATCTTAAACTGGAGAGTGGGTATGTCGTGTTTGACATCATGTTTACATGCAAGATACGTTCTTTTGGCTATGTGAAACATTTCGTGATTTTTAGTTAAAAAGAACAGAATATGGAAAAATGAAGGCCATGAAACTCATATCAAAATTAAGCACCTTACAGAACTGAGAATTTTCCACATGATACAACTCAGAAATAGCACTCTGGAATCCTGTCAAGCCACCACCAGAAGATGTGCAACCCAACAAATGTTGGAGAAGTTCTTCACTGACAGATATACTTACACTGTACTAACTGCATCAGTGGGAAAAGCTTTGGCTTTGGGGTCTCAGTCATAGGTTTGCAGTTTACAAAAGTGTGTGAGGTTCAGTTTGCACATAAAGTGAGGATTAACAGCAGGGACTGTTTAAAGATTAAATGAGATCATGGGTGATAAATACCAGGCACACTACAGACCCCTAAAAATATTGGTTCCCTTTCCTTCCTATACAGAGTCTTGGCCACCCTTTCTTATTAAGCTCCCTAGTACCATGACTATACCAAGTAGCAGTTTTCTGTAGAACTTTGAGTTTGTACACTATGCTATTTATTTGAAAGTTCTTTCATAAATATTATTGCACTTGATCTTCACATTCATGCTTCAGAAGAAATAGCTCTGCCAATTTGAAAACTGATGCTCACAGAGATGAAAGAAATGGCAATAATTTGTCCAAAATTCTGGAAGTCCTGGTTGCAACTATGACATCTATTATTTCCCCAAAATATTTTTTAAGTCTAGACAAACGATCTTGTAGCATGACATCTAAACAACATCTACCTGACTCAAAAAGCATATCCTATCAAATGGTCTCATTTGGGATTTGAGATTACACGGTCACTAGATTGCTAAAACCCTAAAATTACACATCAAAGACAGAATAACCTCAAGATTTATGAAAATTTCAAAAAACAGAAATATGTTAAATAGGTTTCAGATATATTCAAACCTTTAAGGGAAAAAAAAATCTTCAGTTTTAATGTAATTTCAATCAGGCCCAGTTTAGATACATCCCCTTGGAAAGAGCTGCCATGTAATTATCAGTCCTGTAACTTAAAAGGAGTGTTCCAGTCAGGCATCATCCCCAGAGCTCCAGGCTCCACAGAGCTTAGAAGGAAACAGTGACACATTACGTGACAAGGAATGCTCTTCCAATGCAGTCCTGTCTCCAATGGCTCTTCCTGACCCCAGACCTAATTAATATTGTTCAACTTTTATTTTGTGACTTTATCTACATTGAGAGTAAGTCACCAACAACCTCAAACGCTATCGTGCAGCCCTCGGGATAGCCAGGAACAGTAAAGTGTGCCGATGAGGAATTATCTTCTTTTATCTTTGATACTGAACACTGTTTTTGAGAGCAAATCCTATAAAAAGCTATGTGTCTCCAATGGTATCACTGAGAACAGTTCCATTCCTACAGGACTCAAAGGATTCTTTCAGAAAATTTTATAGAGCCAGCATGACCCATCAGGGGAAAGTCCCTTTCCTAATTGGCAGTAAAAAGTGAGTGCCTCAGAGCCCCACACTGAGACCATAATGGTGGTGAGGAGGAGCTGTGTGGCGAGCCATAAGGCCTAAGAAATCATGGTGACCTGGGGTGGCTTTCATAGCCACTCACAAGCCATCCATATCTGCTAACGTATTTCATTTACTCGGGCTACTGTAAGAGAAGAGAAAAAGGAAGTTGTGTGCTATTCCTATGATTCTCATTTCTATTTTTGTCCCTCTTTGAGGCCCTGGTTGTTTTAAGAAAAGCTTTTTCCTGGCTGTCAGACAGATGTTCTGAGTTTTCAGCAGCAGAAAAAGCCTCTTAAAAATGTCAGGACCTCCTATCAATTTATAAATGAGAATAAATCAACTCTCATTGAACTCTGAGTACCACCTGCTGAGCAAGGCACTTCTTACACGTCTTCTTTTTGAATCTTCCCAAAGAGCAATGGACCATGGGTCAAAATTATACACAATTCCTTCTGTGTGCAGAAAAAAATAACTGTCTTTACCTTATTTAAATGTTCTCCCCTTACCCTTAGGCCCCCAGTTCCAATGGAGGCAGAAAGTACAGGGGAAAAAAGCTTTATCTTCACAATTCAATGTAGCCCTGTTTTAAACAACTGTCTTTCTGCATTTTGCCCCATTCTCAACTGTTCTCCCCAAGATGGCAGGAAGGTTCAGAGAAAAGCCTGTCCATTCTATTGGACTTCAGAGGGGCATCTGTTCATGTAGATGATGGTGGCTGATATAGGGAAGAGGACAAGGTGAGAGGGGATTGCAGTGGGAGGGTCTCCAACTGTCAAAGCCAACAGGCACTGATCTGTAAGGCTCTGAGGAGGAACCATAGCATTTCTGAGCTTAATAGAACCTTGAAAATATCACAGATGAAGGCCTTCCAAAGAGAAAAGAAAATAGTTTAGCAATAAAGGCAAAGGAGAAAATCCCACGTTAGGGTGGGAGCACAGCCACATTTATAGTGGCATAAAGGTGACAGAGTTGGTCAAGTGCAAGAACGGGCATGTATATCTGCCTGGTCAAGCAGAGGGCTGGGCTCCATGGGGTAAGGACAATGAGAACCATAGGTTAAGAGGTATCTCTGATCAGGACAGTACCTTAAAGTCCATAGTGGATTAAGCCAGAGTAAACATCAATGCAGGATGTTAAGAGGGTGAAGGATGTAGTTGAAGTGAAATGTGAGGTAAATAAATGGCTGCATGTGACTAAGCACTGTGTCCTAACAGCCATTCTAGGCAACACACGGAGAGAGCTCAGGGCCTTCGCAAATCAAAGTTTGGAGAGAAAAAGTTTGCTGGATGCAGAGAGGCATTATCAAAGGAGGAACATGAATGGAATGAGTGTACAAAATGGTGTCTGCCTA
The DNA here is from genome assembly GCF_023065955.2 of Ursus arctos. Taxonomy (NCBI): domain Eukaryota; kingdom Metazoa; phylum Chordata; class Mammalia; order Carnivora; family Ursidae; genus Ursus; species Ursus arctos. Next base: position 6,163,519 of record NW_026622897.1, on the reverse strand, counting down.
GAGTAACCAAGGAAGTGGCCCCTGATGGAGAAAACCTGAGGGAATCAAGTTCAGACCACAGTACCATGTTTTCTTTCATAGGATTTAATTCACTTTGAGAGAGGACTGACAGCTGAAATGCTTTCCTATACAGATGGTGAGGGGGAAAATATGCATACCCACTGTTGGCACTAAGCTTTGTGATTACCAGAGACTGAAGGAAGAAAACTACACCTCTGCTCTCACATGGCCAAGGAGATCAGGAAGGCTTTGCCATATCTGGAGGGAGGACATCAGGCAGCTCCTAAGATTTCTGCCTTTGGGGAGAAGTTATGCTAAATTTGGAACTAGAAGAAGAGAAAACTTGAGCAAGAAATTAATGAGATGAAACTTGACTGCTCTCTCACACCATACACAAAGATAAACTCTAAATGGATGAAAGACCTCGATGTGAGACAGGAATCCATCACAATCCTAGAGGAGAGCATAGGCAGCAACCTCTACGACATCAACCACAGCAACCTTTTTCAAGACACATCTCCAAAGGAAAGAGAAACAAAAGATAAAATGAACTTGTGGGACTTTATCAAGATAAAAAGCTTCTGCACAGCCAAGGAAACAGTCAAAAAAAATAAGAGGCAGCCCACGGAATGGGAGAATATATTTGCAAATGATACTACAGATTAAAGACTGGTATCCAAGATCTACAAAGAACTTCTCAAACTCAATATGCGAGAAACAAATAAACAAATCATAAAATGGGCAGAAGATATGAACAGACACTTTTCCAATGATGACATACAAATGGCTAACAGACACATGAAAAAATGTTCAAAATCATTAGCCATCAGGGAAATTCAAATCACAACCACACTAAGATACCACCTTACGCCAGTTAGAATGGCAAAAATTGACAAGGCAAGAAACAACAATTGCTGGAGAGGATGTGGAGAAAGGGGATCCCTCCTACATTGTTGGTGGGAATGCAAGTTGGTACGGCCACTCTGGAAAACAGTGTGGAGGTCCCTTAAAAAGTTAAAAATTGAGCTACCCTATGATCCAGTCATTGCACTACTGGGTATTTACCCCAAAGATACAGACGTAGTGAAGAGAAGGGCCATATGCACCCCAATGTTCATAGCAGCGTTGTCCACAATAGCTAAATCGTGGAAGGAACCGAGATGCCCTTCAACAGATGACTGGATTAAGAAGTTGTGGTCCATATATACAATGGAATATTACTCAGCTATCAGAAAGAACGAGTTCTCAACATTTGCTGCAACATGGACGGCACTGGAGGAGATAATGCTAAGTGAAATAAGTCAAGCAGAGAAAGACAATTATCATATGATTTCTCTCATCTATGGAACATAAGAACTAGGAAGATCGGTAGGAGAAGAAAGGGATAAAGAAAGGGGGGTAATCAGAAGGGGGAATGAAGCATGAGAGACTATGGACTCTGAGAAACAAACTGAGGGCTTCGGGGCGGGGAATGAGATAGGCTGGTGATGGGTGGTAGGGAGGGCACGTATTGCATGGTTCACTGGGTGTTATACGCAACTAATGAATCATCGAACTTTACATCAAAAACCAGGGATGTACTGTATGGTGACTAACATAATATAATAAAAAAATATTTTAAAAAAAGAAATTAATGACATGTATACTTTACATTGAGAGGGAGCTTACCTGGGTTTAGGTGTGTATTTCTTTTAAGTAGCACTTTTCACTTAGCTATGGTTATTTATTGACAGAAATGTGTCTCTGTAATTATATTTAGAGATGTCTATGGATCCAGAGTTTGGCAAATATATATGGAATTTGTAAGGAATTGAATTTTGTAGAAAAAAACACATTAGAGGCTAGTGACCAAGAGGTTGGTCTCTGGAATTCAGATTTTAACCTTGGCTCTCCACGGAGTGCCCTCATAACAGAGGTCACTTAAAATATCAAAACTTCAATTTCCATCACCTAGAAAATGTTATCATTTCCACACAGTAGTCTATTATCTGTGAATGAAAATGATTTCTCTTTATTGTGTCTGCTGATTTTCTGTTACGGTTGTTTTCATTCGTGCTTTATAATTTTCAGCTTAGCGCATCTTCAGCAGGAGTTATTTCCCACAGGAGCTTGGTGCAGCTAAGCTGTGGAGGAGACCCCATGGAGTACTTTGGTGTTTGCCTCTTTTCACTAAACCAGTTTTTTCTCAGAAAGTCATTATCAGGATTAAATAAGTTAATGTTTGTGAAGAACTTAGAACAATCCATGGCTGGTCTTAACATAAATATTCAACAAATGAGTATTTGTTGAAAAAGAAACATTGTTGGTTCAACTCCCACACTTCCAGAAGAGGCTCAAGTTTCCTTTTCCTCTCAGATGACTTTTTCTACTTGTTACCCAAGTTACCTGCCCTGGTTGCTGTGTCCCTGGGCCAATGGACAGATTGCTCTCGGCCCTGATTAAGTCTTTCCCAGCTCCGAGTGTAGGCAGAGGACTCACTTCCAGGTACACAGGATCCTTGGCCTTGGCTTCCACTCACCCTCCCCCATCTTTGGTTAAACTCTAGCCTGTTAGGCTCCATCAAGTTTCAGTGGCTTGGAGGGTCTTTCCGATGTAAACTGTTCTCCTACTCTGGCTTCTCTTCCTCTTAGTTTCCATCTCCTTAGAATTTCTCTTTCTGGCTTTTGAGCTGGATTATGGGCTTTCTAACTTGATTACACTGTAGCAACTCCATGAGTTGGAAATATCCTCTCCACACTATCCACATCAGTCCACTTCTACCATTTTGCCTGGGAGTCACCAATCCTCCACATTTAATTATCTCACCAGTGGTAAAAATACAGTAGCAGACACCTCACAGAAACAGCTCATAAACCAGAAAATACCCAAAACCCTTTGATGAGCAATAGTTTTTAACACTTACATTCAAATGGTTATCTTAACATTTATCTGTATTAAGTCATTTCATGCAGTGATACCTGATTGGGCTTGCACTATTATCTGAAAACCAATTTATTCATCTTTAACATATTTTGTTAGTTTAAAAATTGCAGTATAATTTTCATCTTGTGGCTGAAATCACATTTTTAGGCATTTGTTGGATTCTCAAAATTATCTCCATATAGTATTTTTAGACTACTAGCAGGGTGCCTGGGTGGCTCAGTTGGTTAAGCAACCAACTCTTGATTTCAGCTCAGGTCATTATCTCAGGGTCATGAGATTGAGTCCTGTCGGGGCTCTGCTCTCAGCATGTGGTCTGCTTGAGATCTCGCCCTCAGCCTCAGCTCCTCCCCGCTGCTCCGACACATGCACTCTTTAAATAAATACAATAAAATAAAATCTTTAAATTAGATCACTGGCTTCCTCATTAAGATTCCCTGCTGCTGTGAGTATCTAATAAGCATGTTGCAAATACTGTATGTAAGAGTTCATCCACCCAATCTATTTTTATCTTTTTGAAGTAGCCAGAGATATTTTAAACTGGCTTAATAATTCTAAGGAGCATGTTATTAATTGAAAAAGTTTTAAACATTATAGAATTTTTAATTTACTTATTTCCATATTATGGAAAATCTAATTGACTCTAAAAAATCACAGCTGGGGCGCCTGGGTAGCGCAGTCGTTAAGCGTCTGCCTTCGGCTCAGGGCGTGATCCTGGCATTCCGGGATCGAGTCCCACATCAGGGCTCCTCCGCTGGAAGCCTGCTTCTTCCTCTCCCACTCCCCTGCTGTGTTCCCTCTCTCGCTGGCTGTCTCTCTATCACATAAATAAATAAAATCTTTAAAAAAAAATCACAGCAAACTTCTCCTAAAGCCACAATACTACTCTGACAGGAAGAGACATATTGAGGAAACAAATGATTCACCCAGTATTTTATTTCTTCTCCTAGAAATAGCCATGTAGACAGCAATACTCCAGAACACCTCATCAGAGCATTCTAGACAATTTGTCCCTTCTAGTAAGAGATCCAGAGCACGAATTTGATGAGTATCAAACACAAATAGGGAAAAAAAAAAAAAAGTCTTATGTAGTGTCAATGTCTCAAAAGTGGTCATTTAATTAACTACATTATGGTACCGGCATGTAACCAAAGATAATGTCCCATAAAAATGATTATAGATAATTCACCAGCATAGAACAACACTGATAATAATTCAGGAAATAAAAGCGAATAAAAGTATGATCCTATTTTTTATAAAGTGAAATTTACTTGTAAATAAAGTATCTGGAAATAGGACTGGATCCTAGTTTTGTACAGCCTAAATTTTATACAATATGGGGACTGACCATTTCAGGTAAAGAATACAAAATGATGACTACAAAACTCCTATCAGAGCCTGCAAAGGGACTTAATGTCAGTTTCATTAGCTCCATATAAATCTACCCTTGTCTGAAAATTTCTACCACAAAACATTAACAGGTATACATCTAGGTAACAGGATTATCAATGATCTTTTTTATGATCTCTCTGTCCACCATTTTTTTAAACTTTCTACAATAAACCAAATCATTACTCATTTAATATGAAAAGAACACTTTAAAAAAAAAAGCTTTGATAAAGTAATCTTCAGAGGAAGATTTGTACAACAAAAGAGCAAAAGAATATTTATTTCAAATGTCAGATAAGGCCCACTTAGGCCAAGTATATGCTTATAACTATATCTGGGGGGAACAGTTAACTCAATATTTTTTTACAACAATTAAGAATGACTGAAACCACACCCTGTAATGAAAACTACATGGATTTTACTTTATGGTAACTGTACTAACTATGAAAATAATTGACAGATACAATCGGTTTCTGATATAAAATGATAAATTATTCTTTCACTTTTTCATCACACCCTACATGTAATCACAAAGTCCAATTAGTTCTATCGCCTAAGGCAGTGCCTGAACTCAGGATCCAGAGATCAAGAGTCAGAGGCTTAACCGACTTGAGTACCCTGGTGCCTCAGTCTCTCTTTTTAAAAATTCCAGACTGTCTGTCACTCTCCCACTACTCTAGGCTGAGCCATCATCAGCTCTGGCTGGGACTATTCCAGTAGCCTATCAACTAGTCGCTGCTACGACCTGGGCCCCATACTCCACCTCAGTCTATTCCCCACGTAGCACTCATAGTTCAGAACCATAAACCAGGTCATGCTGCTCTTGCTTTAAAAGCCCCCTGAGGTTCTCCAATGTGCTAGGAATGAAATGTAAATGTCGTCTGCCCATCTGCAAAGTTTAACACTCAGTTTTTCCTTTGCCTGACCACTCCTCATTCTGCAGGTTTCTGCTTATTTACCATCCCCTCTGAAAGGTCTTCCCAGATCACCTCCTGAAACTACAAGTCCACCCAGCAAGCCTCCTTACTTTACAATGCAGCACCCAAAATATTAATAGAGCACTCTCTCGGAGCAGAACTACAGATTCTTTCCTTCTCTATACATTTTTGATTTACTGAGCTTTCCTTTTTAAAGATTTATTTATTTATTTTAGAGAGAGGGAGTGAGCACATGCGAAAGTGCATGCCTTCAAGTGGGGGGGAGGGACAGAGGGAGAGGGAGAGAGGACCTCAAGCAGATTCCCCACCGAGCTCAGAGCCTGAAGCAGGTTCAGTCTCAGGAGCCTGAGATCATGGCCCCAATCAAAATCAAGAGTCTGCCCCTTAACCAACTGTGCCTTCTGCTCAGGTCATGATCCCAGGGTCCTGGGATTGAGTCCCACATTGGGCTCCCTGCTCTGCTCAGCAGGGAGTCTGCTTCTCCCTCTGCCCCTCCCACTGCTTGTGCTCGCTCTCTCTCGCTCTCTCTCTGTCTTGCAAAAATAAATAAATCTTTGAAAAAATAAAATGAACAAGTATTTCTTTTATAAAAGAAATACTGAAAAAAAAAATCTTTGGACCACTAAAGAGAATTAATTTACTTGCCCCTGTATACATTCACCTGAATCTACTGAGACTAACCCACCCAGTGGTCCAGAACTTATAGACCTTCTATGTTCCTGACATGTTCCCATTCACTTAAATGTCTCAAATGACTCAAGGCTTCACTCCATTAGATCATCCAAGAAAAGATACATGCCCTTCCTCTATATTCCCACAGCATCTCCTAAGTACTTCTACAGCTCTCATCAAAACATATTACAATTATTATTTTATATCGATTTCCTCGAGTAGTCAAAATTATGCGTTCATCATTATATCCCCAGTACCTGGAAGAACATAGTACTAAGGACATTTAAAGTCTCTGATTTATGTTTCAATAAATGAATATAGAAGAAATTTCCCTCTCATCTTCATAAGAAATAAGAAAATATAATAAAATCTAGAATCTTAGCACTATGAGGTATAAAAGACCTTCGAAACTATTTAGTTGCATTACCCAGCTTCTACTTGAGCATTTTCAGGGACAGGAAACTCATTCTCTGGAGGATGTCAATTCTACCTGGGACAGCTCTGGCCAACAGAATGTTCCATCCTTTTCTGATTCCCCAAAGGCCTCCCATAGCTTTCTATCTTTCTTCAGTAAACTTCATCTATCATGTAAAATACAGCTATCATGACCCCACTCCAGGTGAAATATCTCCAGTTACTTATATAGGCCATGACCAATTGGTTTCCAGATACTTCAGAATCCTGGTCCTTCTCTATTTAATATGTCCCAGTGTTTCAAGATCTGTGGACAGTTCAGTCTAAGGTAAAGAATTATCACCTCCTTCATTCAGTAGTCTATCAATATATCCATAATCCAAAATCAAGACTGCTTCAGCACTTTGGCAGCCACATCACCCTTTCCATACTGGATCAACTGTCAACCAAGATTTTTAAGTTTTTGCTAATCTGCATGCTTCCCGTCATGTACTTATACAGCTGGTTTAAAGCCTTTGTGCAAAATGCACATTTTTCATTAATTTAGATTCAGTCGACTCTTCATGCTTCTCTAGACTTTCTTGAATACCAAGGCAATTGGCTTCTCTCCCAGTTTCATGTCATCTGCAAATGTAATAAACATGCTTTCTACATATCTATCTGAATCATTGAGAAAAATGGGTCCAAAGAGAGCATAAAAGATCCACTGCTGGTTGGAGGTAATAGTGTGCAAATGTCCAAAATTTGATACTAATATATGGTAAGTGACATATGAGAACTTCTCAGCAACCAGAAGGAGGAGGTAAAGAATACATTCAGCTGGGGAAATGAAGAAAGGAAACAAGGTAGGATAAGAAGGGAAAGATTAGGAAACAATTGATAAGAGGGGTAATATTTGAGGATTGAAGCACAGAAGTTATTACGATAGACAAAGTTGTACAAATAAGATATTCCAGGCATAAGAAATGCACTCACAAATTTATGTGGTTGCAAATCACATAATATATATTTATTCATTCCAAATTTACCTACTGTGCTATGTGCCAGGTACTATATTAATAAGAGGATATAATTATGATTGAAAACAGCCACAGCACCTGCCCCTGGAAGTTATGATCTAGTGAGTGAGACAGATAAGCCAATACCCAAACAAATTAAAAATTGCTAGTTTGACACAAACTCTACTTGGATACAAGCCAAGTTTTCCAGTTTAGTAAACACTATGAAGTATTTAGGGTAGGGCCAGGGAACAAGTGTGGAAGATAGAATGAAACTGAGAATGATATGTTCTGGAATTTGGCCAAGAAGGAATGGGAAGCCACTGAATATTCTTGAATAAAGAAGTAGGCTAATCAGAGATAAGGTTTAGGACAAATAATTTGGCAGCATTTTGCAGAATGGGCTGGGAAAACGAGAGGCTGGTTGTTAGAAAATTTGGTCGTTAAACTAGAGCAAATGTTGAATGAGAGATAACGAGCATTCTACACTACAGTTATATAATTGGGAATGGAATGTAAGAATATTAAAGAAGTAAAATCAGTAATGTATGAAGAGTAGTTTGGGGAAAGAAGAAAAAATAGTCACAAAAGAGAGTAAGGTATAAGCCCAACTGACTCAGTTGGGCTTTATTCTTTAACAACAATAAAAATGCCAAAGAACTGACCTGATGGGTTGGGTTAGGGAAAACGCAAGTAGGATATCCAGCAGGACATACTCACTCAGCAGGAAGCTGGAAATGAAGGTCAGAGCTCAAGAGAGAAGTGAAGGCTGCAGAAAGATGGGAGTTGAAGCCTTGAGAGTAGATCCTATTACCAAGAGAGAAATCACAGAGAAGTAGAAGACAACTTCCTGACATCAGACTTGGGGAAGCCCTCTAGAAAGAGGACAGAAGGTCAAAGAAGGCTGCAAAGGATATTGAAGGGAAGCCTATAGAGAGGTATATCCACCTTCCCCTTTTAGAAGGGCAAACTGCCAACAAGGAAGAAAAGCAAGCTCTACATTGGGTTTTATCGTTTATTCTTCTCTTCCTGCAATATTTATGAAGCACTGTCCTTATACCACAGCTTTATATGGCATCTGGCCTCCATCGTCTTGGCAGTAGAAATGGCCATCGTCCTGTTGTCAATCAACAGAGAGTCACTGGCAGTGGAGTCCATTTGCAGCGGCCCAATCAGTTCACAGGGCAAGATGGGCACTGTGGTTTTAATCCGGAGCATGCTAGAAATTCCTTATACCACACTATATTAGATGTTGTTTCTACACACTCATAAGCCATATGGCATCACTTTCTTTTGTTTTGTGTTTTCCACTGAGACCCAGTTTCAGCCTGAAATATAAGCTCCTACTCATTGAAAGGGACATCTAATTTGGTAGGGCTAGAGCACTGTAGGCATGATTTACATCTTAGTATTTTATGAGATGTAAGTGAAAGATAGTAGCAAATCCCCATTTGTAACGTATGTGCTCCATTCAATCACGAAAACATAAAAAGAACTGTAATGTTAAATATACCAAAAAATGTATTTCTTCAGATAACTTGAGTCACCTACATTATAAGTGGAGACGAAGAGTCTGACATATATACACCTTCCTCTGTGTACACACACACACACACACACAATCAATCAAGACAAATTATAGAGGGAAAACAGTAGCCCTTCTAGGGAAAGATGCCCAAACATGACGTTTTACACCTTGGGTGGAAATCATGGCAGCTGCACTTAGGTTCTTTCTTCAACAGTCACCTGTGCACACACACACAAGCAGACAACATAGCCACACAAGCCTGCAGTGGTTGGAACTAATCCATATAGTACCTTTAGAAATGGATTCAGATCAAAATAACTACTAATTCAAGTGAGGAAGCACATAACACACACACACACACACAAAGTGTTAATGGAAAGAGATCATAAGGGATTACAGTATCAGCAAAGAACCTCACCAAGAAACCCACAGACCAATGAACATTTCTGAAGCAGCAGAGTTAGCCTAGATTTGGTTTCCATGGCAATAAATTCAGAATGGAGGGCTGCTACTACCTATCCTGAAGAGAAAGGTCAGAAATCAGTAAAATACTTCATTTTATGATTAAGAATATTTATCAAAACCAGTCACAATTGTAACCAGCGCTGTCAAAAACAAACATTTTATGAGATTATGGATTTTTACCCTGATTTAAAAAAAACAAAGGGGGAATTTACCAAGTCACCAAATAGTATGATGATTTTATGTTGAATCCCAAGAGATCTACAGAAATAACAAGCAAATGATTTGGGCTGACCCCAAGCCAGTGTCCCTGAATTTGGACACTTTGAACTGTGCTTCGTAAGCACCTGAAGTTGCTACAACAGTAGGGTTACCTATGGATGAGGTCTTTAGAATGTCAACATTTCCCTGTCAAGAGTGACCCAAAGCCTCCAGGGCTTTTGTTAACAAACGCTTTATTTTTTTTTTAAGAAATCAAATATATTTAATGATGGAATTACATGTTTATAGCTTTCCATACTTTTCCTTTATAACATTTATCACATTTATAAATTGTTTAAATTTTAGTTAGTGAACATACAGTGCAATATTGGTTTCTGGAATAGAATTCAGTGATTCTTCACTTGCACACAACACCCAGCGCTCATCACAAGTGCCCTCTATAATACCCCATCTAGCCCGTCTTCCACCCACCTCCCTCTATCAACCCTCAGTTTGTTCTCTATCACTAAGAGTCTCTTATGGTTTGTTTCCCTTTCTCCTTTTTATCTTGTCCTTCTTTGACTGACTTATTTCACTTAGCATAATATGCTCTAGCTCCATCCATATTGTTGCAAATGGCAAGATTTCATTTTTTGATGGCTGAGTAATACTCCATGCTATATATTCCATATATACCACATCTTCTTTATCCATTCATCAGTTGATGGACATTTGGCTCTCCATAGTTTAGCTATTGTTGATAATCCTGCTATAAACATTAGGGTGCATGTACCCCTACTAATTTGTACTTTTGTATCCTTTGGGTAAATACTTAGTAGTGCAATTGCTGGATCATAGTGTAGCTCTATTTTTAACTTTTTGAAGAATCTCCATACTGTTCTCCAGAATGGCTATACCAGTTTGCATTCCCACCAACAGTGCAAGAGGGTTCCCTTTTCTCTGCATCCTCACCAACATCTGTTGTTTCTTGTGTTGTTAATTTTAGCCATTCTGACAGGTGTGAGATGGTATCTCATCATGGTTTTGATTTGTATTTCCCTGATGATGAATGATGTTGAGCATCTTTTCATGTGCCTATTAGCTATCTGGAGGTCTTCTTTGGAAAAGTGCCTATTCATGTCTTCTGCCCATTTCTTAACTGGATTCTTTGGTTTTTGGGTGTTGAGTTTGATTAGTTCTTTATAGATTTTTGATAGTAACTCTTTATCAGATATGTTGTTTTCAAATTTCTTCACCCATTCCATAGGCTGTCTTTTAATTTGTCAACAGACACTTTAAATAAGAATCACTTCTGACTGTTATCTAGACTGAAAATTGAACTGTTGTGAGGAGCAAACAACAAAGACAGAATTCACTCAAAGCTGCAGGCATTTTCCCAATGACCTATGAGACAAATTTAACTTCTATACTTTTCTTTTAGGGATATAGTGAAGAAAACTATATCCTATGAACATACTTCTAGAACATCTCAGAAATTCATCCTCTCTACTCTCCAGAAATCATTTAAGTCTAACATAACCACATGTGCAAAGTAAGCTTGCATTCTTCAGAGGCTGGCCCAGAGAGAATGGTGATAATTATTTCTTATTAACTTTCAGCCTTCAATAAGTCACTACATACTTGGTCTGTGACAGGCATGCTGTTGGACTCTCAGTGTACAAAAATGGAGAAGATAAATCCTTTTCCTTAAGAAGTGCAGAATCTGAGAGGGACAACTATAAAACAATGAGTGGAATATAGTAAGACAATTGCCCCTAAGAAAGGTATGAATCCTTCACTGACATGTTGTTGCCTTAGGATAAAATCAGAGCTCCATCAACTGGCCTTCAAGGGACAGTAGAAGCCCGGAGTCAAGGCTCTCTGAACCCCGGAATCAAGGTTCTCTGCCAGCTCTTGAGTCTCATCTCCCCTAAGTCCACTCACTGTCCATGTTCCAACCATTACTGCTCTTGCTCAGCTCCCTCTCTTGCCTCCAGTTGTCCCACATGGTGTTCCCCCTGCCTAGGGTGATCTTACCCTGACCCTTCATCTGGCTACTCCTAGTGATCCTTCACATCTCAACTTAAGCATCACTTACCAGACTGTTATGGTTTCCATATGTTATGAACCATATGTTTTATGGTTCCATATTCTTCCTCTATTGTAATTTCTCACTTCAGTGATTTTAGCTTTCAACTGCCTATCAACCTCAGTGAGGAGTGTGATCAGTTCTTACAAGTTACTTCATATCCTCAATTATAAGCACTGAGTATGACACACAATAAATCTCAAATATTTATTGAATGAATGAAATGGCTGGGGGATAGGTGAGCACAGAAGAGCTAATCAGCATAACACGGCCTGACCTCAGCATGGTGAAGATGTTGTTGCTGTTACCATGTTTATTGTGATGCAGCAGTGTAACTAAATAGATAACAAATTAATCTGAAAGCCTTTATAGAATGTAGACTTTTCTATAGGGCTCGTCTTCTATCCAGTTAACTCATTTTCTACCCAGAAAAAGAGTATCTGAAACATGTAATGGCTTAGTAAGAGCTACAGTAAAAACACAAAAATCTAGTCTTCAGACATTCGGAATTCAGGGTAATGCTCGTAGAGGGTTGAAGGCTCCATGCTTTCTCTAATCATAAAGGCTTACTAAGCAGATGGTGGGTATGGTGGTTATGCCATGAGGTGAGTGAATTTAATACCTTACAACCTTATAACTTTAAGGTATAGTAAACAAAATTCCTAACCATGAGTCAGAAGAGAGCTTGTTCTTTTACCAAGACTGCCACTAACTAGCTCTCATTGACCTCTCTGGGTCCCAAACTCCTTATCTGTGAGATGAGTGGGTCTGACTCCATAGTTACATCCAGATCAACCCTTCCCTAAGTCTATGAAAAACACACCCAACTGCATACAAATGATTAATAGGTTAATTATTTTAACAAATTAAGTCTTCAAAGGGCTTTAACACAACGAATTTAACTGAAGTTATTTTTATGATACAACTTTTTAAAAATGGAATTTTAATTACATAGTCTCTGATATTCACTCTATCTCCTAAACTAGCTCAGATTGGGAAGTTTTGCTGAATTTGATAAATGGAATAAATCCATGTACCCTACAGAAATGGGATATGAGGCAAGTGAGTCACACCCACAAACTCACTTCATGTCATCTCTGCAGGTTTAGGGCCAACAGAGAGAAATGGACATGATGGGATCAGTTCTAGAAATAACATCAAGGGTGAAGGGCTCTACTATTCACCTCCTGACAATAAATCACTATTCACCATCACAAACCCTATAGCAAGACAGTCAACAACTTTTTATGTCACTTAATCTATTCAAGAAATGAATTTTAGTAAAAATAAAGACAATCCTCACCAAAACAAATAATAAAGATATCAACTACATCATCTCAAAAAATGTACATCAACACCTGCTAAAATATAATAATGCAACAAAGCTGCCTCAAATTATGAATTAAAGAATAAATCAACCAATTGGTTGGGTAACAGAGATCATTAAATATTCATTGATGAGGTCTCTGACTTTGTTTTGATTTTTCTCTATATCACTGGTATAGAGACACCCAATTCCCACTGCTTTCTTCCCTTACTCTAATTAGTCTCCACCATTTAGCTTCATTTCCAATCAACATGTAAATTGAAAACTGTAAAATAGAAATACTTTTCAAGGAGACAATTTGCTTGCTTCCTTCCTTCTTCCCTTCCTTCATTTATTTATAAGAACAGTATTATTTGGCACCTACTGTATAACTAAAACAATTAAGATTCTAAGGGTGATCTTATTTTTTAGGTAGAAAATTCAGACCTTGGTCATGAAACACAATCTATTGAAGAGATAAATTAAATAGTGAAACATTTAGAAATCACTTCTATGTGTAAGCAACAATCATTCAGAATAATCTATACATCAATATTAAAAAAATAATAAGACCATCTTTGGAACAGAATTAATCTTGGAGGTTGCCCTGGAAAAGATGACATTTGAATTACATCTTAAATAATTGATTGTATTTATTATACCAGAAAGTAAGAGGGTGCTCGGGGCGGGGGGGTGGGGGGGAGTGACCTATCATGAGAATATACAAGGATACTGTAGCCAGCTTGAGGAGGTTTCCACTGGCGAAACCTAGAACAATTTCAGCATCAAAAGAATTAAGTTCAGGGGCGCCTGGGTGGCACAGTGGTTAAGCGTCTGCCTTTGGCTCAGGGCATGATCCCGGCGTTATGGGATCGAGCCCCACATTGGGCTCCTCCGCTATGAGCCTGCTTCTTCCTCTCCCACTACCCCTGCTTGTGTTCCCTCTCTCGCTGGCTGTCTCTATCTCTGTCAAATAAATAAATAAAATCTTTAAAAAAAAAATACTTTTTATATTCTGAAGAGTTTTTAACTTCATATTCAATTCTCAAATATCTGAAGGACTGTCAAGGAAAAGAGAAATTGGACTGACAGCACGTACATGCTTCAGAGGAGAGAAATAAAACTAGCATGAAGAAGTTCCAAATAGATTGTACTTTAACATATGAAATAATATTCTAATAATCACATCTGTTTGAAAAATGAGGAGATAATGTTCTATATTTTGTTTGGAGCGGAGGTTACACAGGCATTTATACCTGTAGTGGACTCATCAAAGTTGTAAAACTCATCTAAGTGTAACTTCAGATTTGTGTATTTCACAATATATAAGGTTAACATAAGTATTTTTTAAATAAAGAGGCTGCTTCATGAAATAATCAGCTTCAGTCAGAGGCCTAAAGATTACCTGCTAGAGATAGTAAAAAAGATTTCTGAATTAAGTGGAAAAGGTAATACTGGACAGTATCTAAGTATTCTTTAAGACTTTACAGTATTTTCATTAGCAATAGAAAAGAGAATATGAGATCACTTCCAGATCTAAATCTTTTAGGTTTTTAAAAATCGGTTACTTTTAGTACTCACATTGTTTCATGTTTCAAGGAGGACCAGAAGAACCGTGATGAGCTGAGAGTTATGTGTCAAATTGGCATGTCTCCTGACTAGAGGCCTCCCAGAGTAGATTTCCCAAATGAACTTCATTGGTCAATGGCCTAGCCCATGGCCTTAAAGACCCAGAAACTGAATTTTGTCTGCACATCAAGAGTAGAGCACAATAACAAAGTTTACAAGACTAAGAGCAATCTTTATTATTTTTAAATAAGAAATAAAATTCCCAAGGGATCAGACTCATTTGATCTTCTAGCCAGTGCACCATTCTTGTAGCACTCCATAAAGGAAAAAAACTATAAACAGACTGTTGATTCATAATCCTTCAGTCAAAATAAAGGGTGTTCTGGGACTCAAAATTTTAATGACCTCTTTGGGCCACTTAGCCCTCAATCAGGTTACAGTTCCTAGGAGAAATCTTTAATAAAGAATTACATATGTTTCTTCTGGTTCATTATGCATTAATATTTTAGTTGCCTAACAGGGAAATCTTTCTTTCCTTCATTTCCAAGTTCTGGAAAAACAAACTGCAGACCGTATGCCCTACAAAAAGATGAGAACAAGTGGAAATGTTACTTATAAAATATCCAGTGGATACTTTATATGGTTTAGGAAACGTGAAACTATAGATATGACAAAGACCTTGTTTTAAGGACACCTGCACTCTGACAATGAAACTGAGTGGACAGATGCAATCAGCAGACACAGATAGTTCTGTGACTATTTACTGTAACCACTTTTGAATTCCATCTATTCTTCTTTTACAGGGATCTGTGCCCACGTCTAGCTTGCTTTCCTCATTTCCCTTGTATGTTTATTCTCATCAGAAGTGTCTGAACATCCACTAATTGTCATCTATACCAGATTCTCTGAGTCCCACAATACATTTGACTGTGAGCAATGCCAAATCATAACATGGACAAAGGAGATAAAAGTTCTTGGAGATGGAGAGACTTCTTCATTTTCACATGTCAAAAATGGGGTGGGAATTAAATAAATATTTATCAAGTGTCTAATTTATGACAGGTTCCACTTTAGACATCTTATTCAATCTTTCTGTAATGTAACATATTCAGTAATTATCCCTACTTAATTTTTTCCAGTTTAATTGGGAACTAATTGACATGTATCCTTGTATAAGTTAAGGTGTACAACATGACGGTGTGATTTACATATATTCTGAAATGATGACCACAGTAAGTTCAGTCAACATTCACCCTCTCATATAGATACAAAGAAAGAAGGAAAGAAATAAAGGAAAAAGTAATTTCTCCTTGTGATGAGAACTCTTAGGATTTCTTTCCTAATGACTTCCCTGTCTATCCTACAGCAGTGTTAGCTGTAGCCATCATGCTGTGTGTCAAACACTAGTACTTATTTATCTAACAGTTGGAACTTTGTGCCTTTTGACCACTTTTCTCCAATTCCCCCTCTTTCCAGCTCTGATAACCACAAGTCTGATCTCTTTTTCTACGACTTTGTTTTGTTTTATTCCACATATAAGTGGGATCACACACTATTTGTCTTTGTCTGAATTATTTCACTTAGCATAATGTGCCCAAGGGCCATCCATGTTCTCACAGCGTTAGGATTTCCTTGTTTTTTATGGCTGAATGATGTTTCACTGCATGCATAGTACAACTTCGCAATCCATTCATCCACTGATGGACACCCAAATTGCTCATTTCTATGTCTTGAATGTTGTAGATAATACTGGCGTGAACATGAAGGTATGGATATCTTTTCAAGTTAGTGTTTCTGTTTCCTTATGGATATGTTTCCAGAAATGGAATTGTTGGATAATACGGTAGTTCTGTTTTTAATGTTTTGAGGAGCCTCCATACTGTTTTTCATAGTGATTATACCAATTTACATTCTTACCAACAGCGCACAAAGGCTCCCTTTTCTCCACATTGCCAGCATTCATTAACCCATGTCTTTTTGACAATGGCCATGCTAACAGGTCTAAGGAGGTAGCTCATTGTGGTTTTAATTTGCATTTCCCTAATGGCTAGTGAGGTTGAACATCTTTTCGGGTATCTGTGCAACTTTCATTTATCTTCTTTGGAAAAATTTCTACTCAGGTCCTTTGCTCAGGGTCCTTTTTAATTGGGTTATTTGACTTTTTGCTCTTGAATTGTATGAGTTCTTTATACATTTTGGTTATTAACCCCATTTGGATATGCGTTTGCTTTTTTTTTTTTTTCCATTCTGTAAGTTGTCTTTTCACTTTGTTGGTGGTTTCTTTCAGGAGGCACCACACTTCCTGGTTCCAAGCTATACTATAAAGCTAGTTATCAAAATAGTAAGGTACTGGCATAAAAACAAGTTGACCAATGCAACAGAATTGAGAGCCCAGAAATAAACCCAATCATATACTATCAACTATTATTTCAGAAGGAAGCCAAGAAGACTCAATGGAGAAGAGAGAGTCTCTTCAATCAATAGTGCTGGGGTAACTGGATATTCAAATGTACAAGAATGAAACTGGACCCCAATCTTATATCACAATCAAAAATGAACTCAAAATGGATTAAAGACTTAAATATAAGACCTGAAACCACGAAACTCCTAGAATAAAATATAGGGATAAAACTCCTTGACATGGTCTTGGTAATGATTCTGGATATGATACCTAATGCACAAGCAAAAAAAAATCAGAACTCAGCAAGTGGGACTACATCAAACTAAAAAGCTTCTAACCCACTTTAGAGAGTCAGGATTTGAGGTAGAAATATTACCTAACTAATAGTTGCACAGTTATTAAGTAGGAGGGCTGGAAGGTGAACCTAACCTGCCTGCTTTGAGGGCCTGCTTTCTAACCATTGTTGACCTTCAATGCCATCCTGACATTGTTACCATTTTATAAAAGTAAAATATTTTATTAGGAAAAGAAAACGCATTGCTCCTTAAACTCCCTGAAAGCTTTCTCCAGCCCACACTGAAGAGTTATAGACACAAAATGGCCAGAATCATCATCCACAGTCTTCACCCACAACCACCCAAATTGCTGTATAATGAGATGGCAAAGCTCTAAAATGTAATTCCACAATATTGAACAAAATTCTAAAATGTAATTAGACAACACTGGGCAAAATTCCATAAATATTTTCAGCTGTGCCATGAAAACTTTACAAAACCAAGGAAGAGATAGATCTCAAGTATTAGCTGCTACCTTCCGGGGAAGCCACCTGCCATGGCCACATCTCCAGAGAGCGTATCAAGCAAAGACACCAACCTTGCAGGGGCTAAATCAAAGCTGGGCTATTTGGAGAAACAACATGTCTGACAGGCCTCCCAGCATGTGGGTATGGATCAGCCAGGAAATGCATCTATTCCTTCCATAGACATCACTAAAACACCTACTCAAGCTAGTGTTTGTTCCAAGCACTAAAACTAAGATGATTGAGACAGTTCCTCAAACAAAGATGTAGTATGTCTTAATTCTTTTTTACTACAGTCAAGTATACTGGATCCAATATACTGCTGGCTGAATATACAGATGTGAATGAAATAGACACAAATTTCTGCCCTCATAAAGCTGACATGCTAGAGGGGCAAAAGAGCAGGTGAATACATAGAGAAGCAAACATATATTATGCCAGATGAAGATTAGGGATTTCACATCTCACTCTCAACAAATAATAGAACTAGTACATAAAAAATTAGGAAGGATATAGAACTGAACAATGCAATTAACCAACAGGATCTAACTGACATATAGGGAACACTTCACCCAACAACAGCAGAATACTTATGTTTTTTCCAAGTAGTTATGGAACATTCACCAAGGTAGATCATGTCCTCATCCATAAGACAAACCTCAACTAATTAAAAAACATTGAATTCATATAAATTTTTCTAACCATAATGGAATCAAACTAGAAATCAAAAGCAGGAAGACACGAGGAAAATCTCTAAACACTTGGAAATTAACACACTTCTAAATAATTCATGGATCAGAAAAGAAATCCCAAAATAAAATTTTAAAAATATGTAAAACTGAATACAAATAAAAACACAACATCAAAATATTTGAGATGCAGCTAAGGCTGTGCTGAAAGGGAAATTTATGTAAATGTTTTCATTAGAACAAAAGAAAGATCACAAATCAATAACAAATTCTTACCTTAAGAAACTAGGAAAAGAAGAGCAAAGTAAACCCAAACCAATCAGGACAAAAGATATAATAAAGATAAAAGTAAAAATCAATGAAGAAAAAAAGTATAGAAAAGCAATGATACAAAAAGCAAGTAAACACAAATCACCAGTAATACCCATGTGAATGGCTAAAATAAAGAGTAGTAACAACACCAAAGACTGCCAAAATGCAGACAAACTGGAGCACTCATCCATTGCTGGTGAGGCTTCTTCTAAAACTAAATATTCAATTACTATACAACCCAGCAATTGCACTCTTTCTTGGGCATTTATCACAGAGAAAATTATGTTGAAATAAAAACCTCTATGTAAATGCTCATAGCAGTTTCATTTGTAATAGCCCCAAACTGGAAACAACCTTTGTACCTTTCAATGGGTGAATGGATGAACAATCTGGAATACACATCATGGAATACAACTCAACAATAAAAAAGAATGAACTATCGGTACATGTAACAATCTGGGTTAATCTCAAGGGAACTGGGATGCCTGAGGAAAAAAAGCCACTTACATATTGTATGATTCTACCTAGACAACATTTTGGAAATGACAAAATGTTACAAGATAGAAGAGAGGAAGGTGTCGTTATGAGAGGGAAGACAAAGGATCTTTGCAGTGACAGAAATGGTCTATATCTCAATGATGGTGGCAGATACAGAAACCTACAAGTGTTAAAATTGTATAGAACTAAAAACATACAACACACATAAATGAGTACATTTAAAATC
The DNA here is from genome assembly GCF_023065955.2 of Ursus arctos. NCBI lineage: Eukaryota > Metazoa > Chordata > Mammalia > Carnivora > Ursidae > Ursus > Ursus arctos. The sequence goes on along the minus strand of NW_026622897.1, from coordinate 6,144,109 downwards.
AGGGAAATCTGAATAAGATTTGTTTAAAGTATCAATGTCAATATCCTGGTTGTGATATTGTACTACAGTTTAGCAAGATGTTACCTTTGGAAGGAAAAGGGATTAAATGTGGTCAGGATCTTTCTGTATTATTTCTTGTAACTGAATGTCAATCTATAATTCTCAAAATAAAAAGTTTTTAAAAGTAACGCATCCGGGGGGGGCGGGGAAACTACAGAAATGACATTGACAATAAGGAAAGGGAAGTTTGCTTTGATGCTATTGTCTACTATTAGATCAGCTTTTGATATCCTTAGCCATGTAGTTTGGTTTAATTATCTTAGAACACACATTCTTCTTCTGGAATACGCCTCACTTCCCTACATATTCGCCTAAGAATGCTGACAGTTTCAAAGAAGATAAAAGAATAGACAGATGGTGTTGTGGAAAAAAATTCATAGACCTAAATATGAAAAAAACCTGGCAAGGAAAGAATGTCACCAACCAAAATCAGAATCATGTTTTAGTGAAACTGAAAATTTATTTTGCCTAGCACACATGAAGGATTACCTAGGAATTACAGAACTATGCTATGAAAAGTAAACATTTAGTTTGAGGAATCCTAAAAAAAAAAAAAAAAAAAAAAGCTACGCTTATCAAAAAAAGGCACAATAAGTGCTCCCTCGTGCATAATACAGTAACTCTCTAAACTCAAGACCTGTGAAGAGTTAAAAAAAATGTAAAATTCTAAATGAAATTAAAAGTATTTTAATAACTTCATGTAGTTCCAAAATAGGTAAAGCACATAAAACTACATTTAAAAACAGACACTGGTGGAAAATAACATTCTACATATTTTTTAACATGAGACTTATTAAAAACAAACAAAAAGCCTTATGGCATCAAAGTGTCAATTGATGAGAGTTTTTATATTGGTGTAATTTTAGCATGTGAATTGCTTCTACTATTTCAGTGGTCACATTTTGGGTTAATTTTAAATGAATGTGAATTTTTATAAGTAGTAAGAGAAGGTGAGAAATAGAAAGTATACAAGAAGCGATCTACTCATATCTTAGTATGTTTTTGAACCTAATGATAAGAAAATAGATAAATATCCTCTGTTATTAATCTACAAGTCAAATCCAAGGAGCCTTCACAGACAAGTTTCCCTATACCTTAAAAACTTGTTTCACTAAAACTTATGAATATAAAATATCATTCAGACATGTGTCCTAATTTACCTTTGACAGATACCTTTCTGAAATGCCAATTACTGTTATGCTGAGCTGTGAGACCTATGATTCATAACTATTTACTTCCTGTAAGAATGATAACAGCCTGTAGTAAAAAGTGTGAAAAGACATTAATAGAAGACAGAAAACACTTTCTATTGGCAACTTTGACACCTTTTTTAAATTCTAAAGAAAGCTGTGAATAACCTATCCACTTAGAAATCATGCTTATTCAATTCTGCTTGCAGGTAAATAAAACAAAAATTTGTGAACAGAAGCATGAAACCTCATTAAACTAAGGTCTAACAATATTTTGAAATTTTTTTCTTAGTAAATAAACACAATTTTGCTTAAAGGGCAAGAGAAAAAAATATCAAAAAAATTCATACAAACTGACCATTTGTGGTGAAAAAGACCAACACTAACTAAAGATGTCATCAATCATTTTCCCCTAAATTTTAGATAAGCAACCAACTAACTGATAGATACTGAGAAAATTACAATGTTTTCAATCCTGTAGAATAGAATGCGGATAAAACCTGCTCTCTGTCCTATATACCTGTCCAAGTAGACGACATCGCTGTCTGTCTACACTAAGAACCTGGCACTCACTCTCAACCCCTCCTTTCTTTACCCCCCCACATCTGGTCAGTAACAAAAGTTTATTCCAGTCCCTCCTCTCAACCCTGCCCTCCTACCCTCAGCATCTCTTTCCAGTACACTTACTGAATGGCTCTCCAGGTTCCTGGGCAACAGCAGTCCAGTCCACTCTCTGGGTCACTAGCAGTGTGATGTGACTGACACTGCACACCTAAAATTATGACTTTCCTGTCACACTCATTCCCACTTAGCCCCTTAGCCTGGCCTTGCACCATCTGGTCCTTGCCCACCTCACCAGCTTCACTTCGCACCACCCCACCCCATCACCTCTCACACCATTTACATTTTGGTCACACCAATCTACATGCTTTCTCATATGCTGCCTACAGTTCACACTCCCAGGTTTCAATCACACTATTGTCTTCTGCCCAGATTTTCCTTCTCTTCACATCATGTTTCCTTAAGCTCACTATAAACCTCAAGGAGCAAAGAGTTAGTCTTTCTGGACTGCTCTAGCCCAAATCCCCAGAACAGTACCTGATTCACAGTAGGCATGTGGCAAATTTACAAAAGCTAAGCCTAAAATTGATACACATCAGTTCCATTCATATTCCTTTGTCTAGAACCCAGACACATGGCGCACCTAACTTCAAGGCAAGCTGGGAAAGGAAGTAAATCGTGTGTCCAAGGACAAGAAATAATAGACTGGGATGAGCCACCAGCAGTCCGCCACATCAGAGAACTTTCATAAATACAGTGGCAACCAGAAAAAAAAAAATCCAAATATGCAAAACCAAAGAAGAAAAGCTACTTTTTCTTGGAAAAAAAAAAAAAAAACCTACTACAAGTTGAATTTAAACCAACAGGGAGATAAACGGGAAAAAAAATTGATAGTGAACATTAAATTACAGAAACATTAAGTGTCTAGATGTTTCAGGAGTGATTGTATCAGTCTTTAATATATGTAATTACAGTACTCTAAACTATTTCAGAACAATTCGTCTTAAGAAGCTAGTATAATATTTATGGCAAAAGATGACACACACAAAAATCTACTTATGAAATATCAATGCAATGATCCTAAATAAAACATCAGTAAATAGAATACACCACCCGCTAAAAGAATTAATCACCATATCTAAGTGTGGCTAACTCAAAGAACGTAAGAATGTTCAATATTAGATATCTCTTAATACAAATCATATTAATTCTTAATAAGTCCAAAAAGAAAAATCATATCATTATCTCCATTGACAAAAAGATGGTAATTGATAGAATTCCAAATTTACTCTTAATAAAAAGATAATTTTCTTAACACACAAATACTTCCTAGCTGTGCTAATTTTTAAATGTGATAAACCAGTGAAAAAAATTATATAATTATATAATTGGGAAGCTTAGGAAAATTATTGAAAATTTATAACAAACGATAGCATAATTCACCTCACTTGATACAAAATTAATATACAAAAGTTAAGTCACTCTGTATACAAAATAAGTTAGAAAAGACTTGTTTAAGCAGCAGCTAAAAGAATATAGAAATGTGCAAGATTTATTGTATAAAGAAATAAACTTAACAAGAATTATGCAAGATTGTATGAAGTTTTTGAAGTCTGTACCAAAAAGAAAATATAAGTAAATGAAAGAACATAACTTGTTTTTGTACTGGAAGATTGAATATCAAAATGAAATTAATTCACTAGAAAGTAATTCTAGATCTCAAGAAATTTCAATAAAATATCAGTAGATATTTTTAATATCTAAACAATGGTGTCTCTGAAGTTTACCTGGAAAACTAAACACATAGGAATAAAACAGAAAATTCTGGAAAAAGAAAAGTATTGAGAGAAGACTAGCTCTATCTGACAATAAAGCATATAATCAAGTTACAGTAATTAGAAGAGTATGATATTGGTGCATTAATAAGCAGACAGATAATAAAACAGGATAGTGAGTCCAGAAGTAGACACAAATACATACTGGATTTAGTATAGCCATATCTTGTAGTATAGCCATTCAAATGGTAAGAGTTCAAATGATGAAGAATTTCATTTAGTACTCCTGCTTTGGCTTATGAGACTTCACTTGTATTACAATCATTTAGGATTCCCTCGGAGCAACAGAATGCAATGAAATTGGAGCCAACAGGCAGACTCTTTGGAGTTGTGTACTTGTTGCATATTCTACTGTGTTTTCCCCTAAAATATTCAAGTAAACTGTAGTGATAAGCTCTTCATTTACATAGATTTCATTGATTTTTTTTTTTTACTTAAAAATTCAGCTACTTAAATATTGAGAATCGTATGAATGCTTTGTCTGTGAGGATTATTTTAAGATTACAACAGTATCCAACAGTTATGAAAGAGATGAATGACTATTGGTATATAGCCATATTATAGAGACTTAATGAAACTTGGCTTTGTTATGTCATATAATAATTGCTAAGTATTAATTTCTGAAGTTATTTTAACTTCAATAAGGTGTGGAATGCTTTTAATATAAAGATTTTGTTTTGTGACTCTGGTCAGCACACAATTTTTTACCACTGAAGTAACAGTAGAAAGATTTTCCACTTAGTACAAAATACCATCACAATACAAGGGAAGAACTATGTATAGCAAAGGGACAACTGCAAATGGAGGGAAAGAGATGGCTTATTCAAAAAATAAACAACGGGCATTGGCCATAGCAACATCTTTCTAGATAAGTCTCCTGAGGCAAGGGAAATTAAAGCAAAAATAAAACATGGGGACTATATCAAAATAAAAAGATTCTGCACAGCAAAGGAAATGATCAACAAAATTAAAGGCAACCTACTGAACGGGAGAAGATACTTGCAAATGATAAATCTGATGAAGGGTTAGTACCCAAAATATAGAAAGAATTTATACAACTTGATACCAAAAAACCACCAAATAATCCAATTTAAAAAATGGCAAAAGACATGAAAAGACATTTCTCCAAAGAAGACATACAGACAGCCAACAGACACATGAAAAGATGATCAATACCACTCATCATCAGGGAAATACAAATCAAAACCACAATGCAGTATCATATCACACCTGTCAGAATGGCTAAAATCAAGAACACAAGAAACAACAAGTGTTGTTGAGGATATGGAGAAAAAGGAACCCTCATGAACTGTTGGGAATGTAAATGGTGCAGCCACTGTGGAAAACAGTGTGGAGGTGCCTCAAAAAATTAAAAATAGAACTACCATATGATCTAGTAATTCCAGTACTGGATGTTTACCCAAAAAATACAAAAACATTCATTTGAAAGGATATATGCATCCCTATGTTTATTGCAGCATTGTTTACAACAGCCAAATTATGAGAACAGCCCAAATGTCACCAACAGATGAATGAATAAAGATGATGTGGGATGTGTGTGTGAGTGTGTGTAATGAAATATTACTCAGCCATAAAAAAAGAATGAAACCTTGCCATTTGCCACAACATGGATGGATCTAGAGACTATAATACTAAGTGAAGTAAGTCAGTCAGGGAAAGACAAATACTGTATGATTTCACTTACATGTGGAATTTCAGAAATTAAATGAACAAAGGAAAAATAAAGAGACAAACCAAAATACAGACTCTTAATTATAGAGAACAGACTGATGGTCACAAGAGGGGACAGGTTGGGTGAAATAGGTGAAGGAGATTCATTAAGAGTGTACTTATCTTGATGAGCAGTGAGCAATGTATAGAATTGTTGAATCACTATATTGCACACCTGAAACTAATAAAACACTGTTTATATACTGGAATCAAAAGACAAAATAAACAACAGGGTCACCATCTAGGAAATGATAAAAATCATATCCTTGTTTCCTTATATCACACTTAATTCCAGAAATATAAAAATGAAATTTTAAAAGCTCCAGAAGAACATGAGAGAAATTTTCAATATAATGTCAAAGAACATATGCCATAACTATCTTCTTCACAGATGTAATCCCAGCAACCCAGCCTCTTAACAAATATTTGTTGAATTAGAATGAATTGAATTGAATACTAGATCTTAAAGGAGTAGAGCCACATTCTAGAAAGAGTTCACGAAAGGTACAAATAAGAACCTTACGCCAAAGAGTCTTTGGGAAAAACATGGCATTGCATTTAGTAGTAAGTGCTTAAATAAATTTGAGAAAAAGGCACACTCAGACTCCCATCTGAGAGAAGCCAAGGGTTTCCTGACAGTGAAATGAGCTGTCAGCCAGAATCCACAGGATAGTGCCCGCCCTCTCTTACAGCAGAGAGCTCCTTGACTAGCACATCTGTCATCCTCAGCACCTGTCCAGCTGACTTGTGCCCAATGTACTTCCCATTCTGGTTTCCTGGCATGCCTCCAAAAAGGGTTGCTTTTGGTGACTCCATCTGCCAATAGATGTAGAGCATGTCACACAGATAATCTTGCCCATGACTCTGCAAGGGAGAGCAGACAAATGCTGTAAGGATGATCTAGTGCAAAGCTTCAAGTGGTGTGGCAAAGCTATGGAACACTGAGGAACAGCAGCTACAGTCAGACCAGCTCAGCAGGAAGCTATTAGGATTGGGGCAGCTCATTTTGAGCAAAGGCATCTGTCCAACCGCAGCTGAGGCATCTTTAATAACAGTGGCAGGCTTTTGTTCAAGAGATGCTCTATCCAATAAGCAAGCTTCCTGTGGTTTCAAGAGGGAAGCATCACAGGTCCCAAACAGATCTTTTTCAACCTCCCTGAGCAAATGATCATCATCAATCAGTGTTAACAACCTGAAAATTAAAAACTATACAAAATAACAGTAGCAGAGTTTGGATTCATAGCAAAGATCTTAGACTTGGTCTGAAACTAGGAAGTTTCTCCAAGAGGAAACTCAGCTGGAAGTATTCCCACAACACCAGCTGCCCTCACTCAATGTTCACCTTTTCTACTATTGGCACCATAAAACAATCATCCTGCAAGGATTTTATAAGGACCCACAATGAACCTGACAGTGCTAGTCCCTGATGGCGGCTTGAAGATTTTAAAGGCGCACACCTCAGTCTTCTATGAGTTTCAAAAACTTTCATCATAAAGGTAAACTTAAGTCACATTAAATGTTTGGGGAACAATTAAACACAGAAGTGCGGTAATGATCATAATTTCAGCAAACAGAAGCACAGAGAAAGGAGAAATACAGATAGAGAAGTAGGATGTGATCTGGGCCTTGGAGGAAAGAAGGGTGGGATGGGTAGGCAGAGGGAAAAGGAAGAACACTGTGGGTGGGAGGAACAGGATGAGTGGGGGCTCGCAAGTAGAGGAAAGCTGGCATGAAATTCAGGTCAAAGCATCTGGTAAGAATTCATGAATCTGTGTCTGCAGGGAAGATATTTGGTGCTAATGATTTTGTGTTGGGTTTTAAGTTGTCAGTCCACTGCACCAGGGTAACTGCAAACTATCCCATATTATTTAAAATAGCTTCTTGAAAATAACAAGTTAGACTATGACTCAGGACCAAATGTTAAAGCTCAGAGGGATCACAGCACTCACATTCAGGAAGGTGGCCCCACAAGGTCACAGCTAGTTAGTGAGAGCTATCAGCTCTCCAAATAACCTCATTCAGGGACTTTTTTTCTCTAAGCCATGTTTCTTCACATTTTAAGCTTGGCAGCTTTTCCCTCTGGTCTCATCATATCACCAATGACTGTGCTCCTTAAGAGCAGGGGTATCCATCAATTTTATCTAGTACAGAATAATTATTAAGCATGAACTATGTGCAAGGCATTTGGGCTAATACGATAAATGATATAAAATTTTTAAGAAATTAAACAATCATGTTCTTACCTGTATCCATAGTACTAAATCCAAATGGGTAGTTTTGTTCTATAGGATATATATGAAGTGATTTCTATGTGGAACATGGAAATCTGAAGGAAGACTTGGGGGAGGAGGCAAAAATAAATACTATTTATTGCTATATAGTATGTTTAGTAAAATGACATCAGTGAGCTAAGGATGCTGAGCAACAGTGAGGAAGGATAATTAATCCAGCTTAGGTTTGGAGAAAGGGACAGCCAGATGTCAGGGAGTCTTCATGAAAAAGTTAATATCTGAATTTGGCCTTAAAGAATGAATAGAAGTGACCCAGGCAAAGAAAAGAGGGTGAAGGGAACAGCAAGAGCAAAGGCATGGGAAAGCAAGACCACATAATATGTTCAGAGAGCTAAAGCAGTTGAGTATGGATCAAACATGTTGTCACAGTCTAGGAGTGGTAAAAGAAGAAGCTGTCGAGAAAGCCAAAGGGTCCTTGTAGCTTCATATCACAGAACTTGATTTTTATCATGAAGGCTATAGGAACCCATAGAAAATTTAAAGTAGGGCAGTGAAACGAGCAGACAGATGATGCCGGTAATTGAGAGAGACAAGACTGCAAGCCAAAAGACCATTTAGTATCACATTAGGCAAGAGATGATGATAGAATGTCACAGGATTTGATGTATACACAAATGGAGATGATTGAAAAAGAAAGAAATCAAAGATGATTCCTGGGTTTCCAATTTGTGTGACTGCCACCACCAAGATCAAGAATCCTAGAGAAGAAAGACAAGTTCATGTTGAAGTATACTAACTTTAACATATCATTGTAACATCTATTTGGGGATGCTGAGCGTACAGAAAGATGAACCAGTTTGAAGTTCAGGGAGAGAACTAGGCTTTAGTGGTCACCATCCTATGAGTAGTAAAGTTCTGAAAGTAGATGAAACCACGAACAAGACAATGTAGAATGGGAAGATAAATGAGCAAAATGGAGCCTGAGCAAGCAGGAATATTCAAGTATGGGCAAAGGGAGAGGAAGGAGTGAGGAAATGGAGAATGAATGGACAGAGAGGATTTACTGGGACACACAGGAGAATACAGGAGGGCATGATCACCGGTTTTGATATGACAATGGTGTCAAATAAGATAAATCTAGAGGTATCCATCAGATTTGCAGGTAGGAACTCACTGGTGACTAATAAGATCTATTTCAAAAAATGTGGTGAAAATAGAAAGGAGTTTACAATCAGTGGTAGTAACTAGGAGATGAGGAAACGAAGACTGTGAATCATCAATGTTTGGGTAAAAAGAGGAGGAAAGATTGGATGGTGTCTTGAAGGGGATACAGTGTCAAAAAAGGATTTGTTTTTTAAGATGATTGTGTTTAAAGGATAAGGAGGAAGAGACAGGGAAGAGAGAGGCTAAAGATAAAGGAGAGAGTGGGGGCTAACTGATGGAGTAAACCTAGAAAGCACTGTAACAGCAAAATGCAACTTCTAAAGGTGAGGGCATCACCAGAGAATGTAAGGTCTATAGAGAGAAAGTTTTCTTAACCCAGCTCAGCTCAGAGAGAGGCCATACCTTGAATTCTTCATGGTAACAGCACAGAAGGGAGCACTCTGAAGGACACCCCCAGAATAATATAACCATAACTCAGTCTTCCATAGACATTTTTCCCTAAGTGCCTAATACCATATTAAACAAGCAGAAAAAGAACAAAATAACAGCCTCATACAAAATGATGACATGGAAAAAAAGTTAAAAAAGAACATTGTAACACTCTGACAAATAATGAAAATATATCTTAAAATGTGGCCACAGGGGCGCCTGGGTGGCACAGCGGTTAAGCGTCTGCCTTAGGCTCAGGGCGTGATCCCTGCGTTGTGGGATCGAGCCCCACATCAGGCTCCTCCGCTTGGAGCCTGCTTCTTCCTCTCCCACTCCCCCTGCTTGTGTTCCCTCTCTCTCTGGCTGTCTCTATCTCTGTCAAATAAATAAATAAAATCTTTAAAAAAAAAAATGTGGCCACAAAGCAGAAAACTTTATTCAATTATTTCAAAATGAGGTAACCAAGATTTTGAGAATTATTAAAGCTTTGAAACAACAGCACAAATAAGAAATAGAAAAGCTCAGATATTATAGGACGAGGAAAAATAAAGAATTGACATTTCAGAAAAGAATTAGAATTTCAGAATCTAAGACTAAATTAAAGAAACACAAGAGTGAATAGAAACCAAAGAAAGTACCTTTTGGGAAACGGAGGACAGAAGGGAAATAATTAAAATAATAATAACAAATCAGTCAGAAATTTTCAAATTTTTGTATAGTCAAGAAAAATATAAATATAAGTAAAGAAGAGTAAATAAACAGACAATCGGTACACTCCCAAAAAAGAAAAATGAAGAAATGAAATAGAACAAATGTTTAAAACTATACTTCAAGAAAAATTTCCTGAAGTAAAAGAAAACTTGCATCTATATATTGAAAAGTATACTATTGCCATGGAAACTTGATCCAGAAGTGTCAACACAAACATTTCCTGGTAAAAGTCATAGCCTTTAAATGCAAGGAAAAGTCCTTTGTGTATCTATAAAAAGTCTGTCATTTATAGGAAAAGAATACAGAGAGGACTAGACATCCATTTTGACTATATTATTTCATACTGGTAAACAATGTAGCACTTTTAACATACTCAAAGAAAGAAACCGAAAACTAGGGTTTAAAATCTATCTAAAATTTCCTTCAACATAGTGGTCACAGACATACGGGAACTTAGAGAATACTGTCTAACATTGGAGCATGGGAGAGAGACAGTGGAGGAAAAAAGAAATGGTGACTAGTTAACCTCTGTACTGGCCATACCAGAAAACCAGTAGCTTATATCTAAATAAGAAGTGATGAAGCATATTAAACAAGATAGAAATGTGTCTGTTTTAACAAAAATGGAAACTTCCAAATAACAAAAGAAACACCAATACAAGGCAAAGAAAACATAGGAGTTAAAGTAAAAACAACACCAAACATACCCATTAGGTCAATAATTACAAGAGGGCTTAACCCACCAGAGGAAAAAAAAAAATAATAAACAACTATTCTCATATTGGTTTCTTTTAGAACCAGATAGATCAAATGGACAAAAGCAATTAGTAAGGATATAGAAGATATAAACAAGCAATGATAGACCTGACTGATATGTATTGAACATTTTCTAATAATAGAGAATGCACCTTCTTTATGCATTCACATGGAACATTTATAAAAATTAAGCACACATTAGGCCACAAAGAAAGTTACAGTAAATTTTTTAAAATGCAGTATATTCTGACCAAAGTATAATAAAACTAGACATTAATAAGACCTTTTAAAAGTCCTTCTGCTTGGAAATGTAAACAACATTTGCTGCAACATGGACGGGACTGGAGGAGATTATGCTAAGCGAAATAAGTCAAGCAGAGAAGGACAATTATCACATGGTTTCACTCATTTATGGAACATAAGAAGTAGAAAGATCGGTAGGAGAAGAAAGGGAAGAAGAAAGGGGGGTAAACAGAAGGGGGAATGAACCATGAGATACTATGGACTCTGGGAAACAAACTGAGGGCTTCAGAGGGGAGGAGGGGTGGGGGAATGAGATAGGCTGGTGATGGGTAGTAAGGAGGGCATGTATTGCATGGTGCACTGGGTGTTAAACGCCAAGTAATGAATCGTGGAACTTTACCTCAAAAACTAGGGATGTACTGTATGGCGACTAACATAATTAAAAAAAAAAACACATAAAGAATATCAAAAGAAAGAAAAATCAAAGAATTACTAAAGATAAAAGCAGAAATAAGAATCAGTAAATGGAATATATAGTATTAATAAAGAAATAATCTTATCTTCTGAAAAAATGAATAAAATGGACAAATCTGCAGTAATTTTGTTTTTAGTAAATAAGGGTAGGAAGCACAAATATACAAAATAAACATGGCAAAGGAAAAATAACTATCAAAATATGAAACTTGTTTAATCTATGTAATTATATTGGCACAATTCTGATCAAGTATTTGAAAACCTAGATGAAATGGAGAATTTCAGTCAAAATAAAAAGTTAAGATAGAAAATCCAAACAGATCAACTATCATACAAATAACTGAGAGGGTTTTCAAAAAGCTACTCTTCAAAACACCACCAGGACCAGATGGTTTTACAAATTGTAGTGGAATACTACAAAACAGTTAAAAACCAGATAGTCTAGTTGCTATTTAAATTGTTCCAGAGCACAGAAAAAGAAGGTATGTCAAATATATTCATTGACATAAAAGGCATATAGAGATAATATGAAAAAGAAAGCTATGTATCATTCTCATGTATGAAAACTGATATAAAAATTCTAACTTAAAAATAGAATCTTATATCAAAATATGTTGTGATCAAAGAGAGTTTATTTTGGGAATAAAAGATGATTCCATATGAGCAAATCCATTAATGTAACTAATCATAGCAATAGGTCAAAGGAGAAATCATACTATCATCTCCAACAATGCCAAAAAGTCATTTGAAAAAATTCAACATTCATTTCTGATCACACATACACACTCCCACATACACACTCATTCCTAAAATAAAAATCAATTAAACATGTACCTTACCTAATGGCAAAATACTTATGGGAAGTCTCATTAAGGTAAGACAACACAAAGTCACCCACTATTGCCACAACTACTTAACATGACACTGGAAGAAACAGCCAATGCAATTAGATAAGATAGAGCAATTGGGAGCTAAAATTAGATCTATTTTTAAATAACAGGTCTGTATACTAAGAAAACTCAAGAGAATCAATGAAAAACTACAAAAATCAGACAATGCAGTAAACTAACAGGATATAAAATTAATACATAGCATCAGTAGCTCCCATATATACACACACTAGAATATTATGCTATTTAAAGGAGGAGAAGGCTTAAAAAGACAAACTACATAGTCATACTCTGAGCAAGGAACATGCAACATCTACCCAAGGAAAATTTGTAAACACTACGGAAAGATGAAAAAGTACATTTAGATAAATGGAAAAACATTCCATACTCTTACATAAAGACTCAACACCAATGGAGGGATCAAGCTTTCAAAAAGAAACAAACAGGTAAACAGAAAACAGAAGCCATTCCTAAGGATGACTGCCTTCTCTTCAGTAAGCCAACAGTATGGCTAAAAAAGGAGATGGGTAGAGCAGGGCAGGAAGGACATTAATCTGGATTAAAGGAAATTTACGATATAACATAATTTGTAGGCTTTGTGTGGGCCCTTATTCAAACACACCAACTTTAAAAAATTTTTTGGTAACTATCAGGGTAGTCAATGATACCAAAGAATTACTTTTTGTTAGACATGATATATCATGGTGGTCATATTAGAGAATGTCCATAGTTTTTACAGACGCATTCTTCAGCACATAGCTGTGAAAGAACATACTTAGGATCTGCTTTAAAATAATTCATCAAAGAAGAAGCCAAAAGAGATGGACAGAGAGCAAATATGGCAAAATCTTCAAAATTATTGAACACAAATATAAATTTGTAAAGCTTCATTATCTTCCCTTTGATGTATCTGTAAAATACAATTATTTCTTTAAAATAAAAATTTTTTTTAAAAATGAGTGCTGGTAGGCTTAAGGGGAGTTAACGAGGGGAGTTAGTGAGGGGAAGGGGAGTTGGGGTTTGAAGAACAGTACAAAGATCCACCTCAGGGGTAGTGTCCTGACCTGGGTGGGGCAGGTCTACATTGGCGCAGGAATAGAAATGACAGCTCAGAGTCAGATGTGGCATTTTTCTCCATGAGTGTGAGAAGAGAATCAAGACATCACACACCTTCCCAAAGCCAAACAATCCAATCCCATAAGAACCAAGCCAAACTCTAAAGACAACAGAAAACGGCTTATCAGAATGGAGGAAAATGGACTGCAGGGGTAGCATGGGGGTGGGCACCCCAAGCAGCTGAGGCATATAGCAGCGAAAAAGAAAACCAACCCCTCTTGTAAACTTGCAGTGTTCTCTGCACTGACCCTGTGGTTAGGCCTTCCTTCTGAACCACAGCCAACACTGCTTGCTCCTTGTTCTGGCCTCTTAGAACAATAGCTGTGTACCCAGCACTGCACATAATTAATAATGACACTGGCTGACATTTATGTAGTGGTTGCCTCATGGCAGGCAAGGTAAGCGCGGCAGTACCCGGATGATCTCCTTGCATCCTCACAGCAAGACGAGGAATCTCAGCAAGTCTAGGTCAAAGTGAGGGAACTGGGATTTGAGCTCAGATGACCTGACTCCAGGGCTCAAGCTCCTAACCGGGGAGCAGTACTGTAATTACAGCTTGTTAGCTTCAACCACTTCGATTCTTTCTCCTTCAAGAAAGCATCTGAGCATGCAAACAAGCAAGGAATTTAGGGATGACACTGAATCCACCTTAATTCATATGAAAAAGAAGTAGCTCACAAATTTTAGGACTTCAGTTATTATTACTAATAAATGACCTGCAACAATCTCGCACCTGATTGTGACACATGAGTGTGTAATAACACTGGCTGAGAAGTGTGCTCCTAATATGCTTATTCCCCGAAACACTTTTTGAAAATTTTTCTACGTTGAATTGAGCACTTCAATGTTCTTGAATGCCACGTATTCATGCCAGGTATTCCCCATAAATTATAATCTCTTTGCAGGGAAGAATTAAGTCTTATGATCTCTTTTAAAACAATTCTCCAAAACATCCAGAATGTGCCATTTTTAACAAACCTTCTCTGAATAGCACCAAATTACTGCTGAAATAACAGTAGTGAGAACAGGTACTGCTAGGGTGCATCTTTCCCATACATAAAACCTTTTCATCGAGCCATCAGGCTTCTGAAGGCACCCAGAAGAGAATCCAAGACCACAGTCTAAGGGGGTATATCTGCAATGATAGTGCTGGGTTTTTGTGTCCCCACTCCCCAGAGAAGACGTGGATGGAGAAGTTTCCTAGAATTGTGAGTCTGTAATTAGAAGCACCTAATGACATAGCTGAATCTATTTTGTTTTAGCTCTGCACCCTAGATGCATTCTAACAGAGCATCACAACCTTGTATTTGCTTGAAGAAGACCTTAGGACACATCATCCGGACCTAACTCTATTAACATGTAAACAAAATTGATTCTCTGCAGCGAAAACAAGAATGCTTGCCTGGCAAGATAACAGATACAGACTTCTCAGTATAGATTTCTAAGATGAAAATAAAGCAACTTATCTACCAAGCTGGGCAGTTTAAAAAGCTGAGAGCTAGAGAAAATACACCTGAAGTAGGATATGATTAAAGGCACTCTGTAAGCTTAAAAGGTAAGGCAAATAGAAAACATTAGTATGTGCCAGAGCTAGGATAATTTTCACAAAGAAGATTCACGCCTTGTCTTTTAGATTAGAGAAGCAGCACCTTCTTCCTTTCTGGGACTTCCTAGCAGGGAGGTTAAAGACATGAGATTTGGAGCCAGACAATCCTGCCTGCGGGCACTCAGCAAATGCTGGCTACCACTCCCGTTGCTGGGGAGAGAAATTTTCAGTCCCCTTCCTGGACCCCTTTTCCTCCAGGGATGAAGGAGCTGCCAGGGATAGGCTTGGCCATGTCTTCCTAATGGGTGGGATCCCTCTGGGCTCTGTGACCGCTCCTTCTTGCTATGCACCTTGCTGGAGAAATACACTGTTCAGAGAGCTGGGCTTGCCATCTCTCTTCGGTGCTTTTCTACTGCCCAGTAGGAATGCAGCCTGGGATGGACTGAGTCCAAGCCTGTTCTGTAAACTGAGCTGCTAGCTCTCCCACTTATTTAACCACTTCATCCATGTGGCTAATAAGAGGGTTTCAGAGCCCAAGACTTGTAAGGAAGGCAATGCTAATTAAGCTTCAAGCTCAGGCCCCAAAGGGGGGTACTGGGGGAGAAGGAATGGATATTGGACAGCATTTGAGCATTGCTGAGTCAGAGCCACACCATTTAATAACATAAAAATCCTACTAAAGTCCACACCATTGTTTGTTATTGTTGTTTTTATTTCTATTATTATTGCCTTTGAAGTGGAAAAGATCAGTGGTGTGGTCCATTGTCTTATAAAAAGGTTTCCCATTGTCCCAGGAGTCACCCGTGTTTCAGCCCTGTCCTACCCATATTCATCACTTTCTGGCTAATCTTGCCTACATTTTAGGTATCCTTTATGGAGTACCAGGCACTGTACTGGTCATGTTTGTACATCCCTCTTTTTATCAATATTCATTAATTAGTTTTTACTATTCATCCTGAAATTAATTCTCTCCATGTTACATAAGAGGAAATGGACAATCAGAGAGGTTAAGTAACCTGTCGAAAACCACACAGCTCATGAGTGGGAAACCCAGATCTGAACTCCAGATTCATTTGATACCAATGAGCATACTTCACACTAAGGTGCCTACTTTCCCATTCCCACCTTCAACCCTTTGAGAACTTCAGTTGCATGAGTTTGGTTGGAATGGGATCGAGGTCATGGGTTCAATCTTCATGTATGCTCAGCGTTCCCTATGTATTGGTTCAATTCCCTCCTCTGAACCACCACATGTATATCATCTCCTACATCTAGCCCATTAAAGAGATTTCTCTGATCTAGACCATTTCCCTATGCCTCAACATAAATTAGCTATCTTTGTCTAAAAATCAGGACCTACCATAAATTTTCAGAGCAGACATCAATTAGGGCACAAATTACCTAGCTGCCACCTCTTGTTGCTTGGTATTTACCACTAAACCTCATGAAAACACAAGTCAAGGAGGAACAGAGCTCTCTCATCACTGAGATCCTACACTTGATAGGAGTTGCCAGTGCTCAAACTTGAGGCCTCTTTTTTTTTCCCCCCACTTCAGAAAAGAGAAGAAAAAATATCTAGATACCATAGTGCGATATTGGAAAAGGTCCCTTTACCTTCGGCAATTTCTCTGACAGAAAGAGAATCTGCCGTGTGTGGTATGATACCTCAGCCCTCTCACGCATCTTGAGAAAGCCAAAAATGAATATATGAGCTTTTGGCTGAGCAAAAGGAGGAGTGGTATACATGGGGAGCAAGATAAATGATAAAACACTGCATGTTGTGAACCACTGTAGATTCGGTCTGAAAGGATCAAAGCTGGGCCTTCGTTTCAAAGAACAGTGCCTGGCCAATGGCTTCAACTCCATTTCGTTAGAACATTTCTCTAACAATTCCCTTGCAACCACCTTCGTAAGTAGTTATCTTTTGACCTCGGGTCTTGCCATTGAATACCAGTCTTAGGAGGAAATTCCAAGACTATCCAAGCTTTTATCAGTTCATAAGGATTATTTTAACCAGAATGATTTCATCTCAAAGCTTGTGGTGAATTCCTTAAAAAGAAAATCAGAGTCTCCATAAAGGTGTCTATGCAGATAGCACACACATCTGTTTTCCCTGAAATCAATTAAGCAGGGACTTCCGCGTTCTTTTTTCAGAACTGAACAATCGGGGCGCCTGGGTGGCACAGCAGTTAAGCGTCTGCCTTCGGCTCAGGGTGTAATCCCGGTGTTATGGGATCGAGCCCCACATCAGGCTCCTCCGCTATGAGCCTGCTTCTTCCTCTCCCACTCCCCCTGCTTGTGTTCCCTCTCTCGCTGGCTGTCTCTATCTCTGTCAAATAAATAAATAAAATATTAAAAAAAAAAAAGAAGAACTGAACAATCGCTAGAGCCAATACGACTCAAAGCTGGCAAGTGAATTTGGTAAACATGCAAGAAACTTGACCCCAGACAATACCAGGCCTCTTCCAGTCAGTCTGAAAATTGAGAAGAAAAGTTTTGAAACAGCATCTTCAACTGATGGTAAGACATGGTCTCACTGCCCAGAAGGCCCTTCTCCTCCTCCTTCACTACGCTAACCCTCCCTCTACCTCTAACACTCCACCAAGGCCTCATTTCCAAGACTGTGTGGGACACCCCTCTTCTGAATTCCCATACAGCCCTGTGCTTACCTTTAGCATAACAGCACTTGATGCTATAATCACCAAGCTGTCTGTCTCTCCTACCAGGGTGTGAGGGGAGAACGGTGGCTTTTTACTCTTTATCAAAAGAGCTCAGCTCAAAGTCTAGCACAAAGGTGTTGAATGAATGGATAGGTAAATGGAAAGGATAAATGAACAAACAAATGAGCAAGTGGATGAACCAAGGGTATAGCACAACCTCCAGATGCAGGTTTGGAATTCTGCTCTGGTCCAGATCAGCCCAAATGGCAGTGGGCCTATCTGCATCGGGAACAGTAGGCCAAGATGATAATTCCCACTGACTAGTTTCACTATATAAGGATATAAATCCCATCTTTCTTTCCCAAATTCCAATAAATCCACCCACCATTCTTCTAAACCTCAACACATTTTACCCCTCTGTCACATCTGTGTTTAGACATAGGCTCTACACCAAACACAGCAGGTCTGTCCAAAGGAATGTGCACTAAAGAATCCCATTTTCCTCTGGGCAGAACTCACCTGACATCACAAGTTCCCCAGCTTCACCCAGCAGGATTCAAAGATCAGACCATCCATAAAACCCAACTCCAGAAACCATGAAATAGAGGTCAGGAGGAATGAGGAATAGAAATATCTCCACCAAAAGCCCAGGGGCACTTCTTATGCCCCCAGGGCAAAGTGTACCGCTGGCCTGAAGCCACAAGTGGTGAGAAGCCTGTTCCAAGACAAACTGCAACCATCGCTGGCCTTCAGACCTCTACCCCAAAAGGTCATTGGCAACTATTTGCATACCTTTGTGTGCCATTTGCCAGATACACTGAAAACTCTCTTGCTTTTCATTTCTCCCCAAATTCCCCATTTTTATTTTTACCTCCACCACAAAGAATTTCCAAGCATGCAGGGGAGATATGGAGGGGAAGAAGAAAGAAGTAAGAATATCCACTAGCACTGATTGAGGGCCTATGGAGATACAATCTCTCTGCTGAAAGATGTGAAGATGTTGGTTGCTCAAATCAAGACGCAACCAATAAACAATTTAAACCTACGATCTAAATCCTCCAACTTATGAATAAGCCAGCTGTCACATCACTTGTCTAAAGCTGGTCCAAAAAAGAAAGTATACATTAGAAGAAGGAGCACAAAATGAGCCTCACTAATCATTCAGCAGACAAGGGATTTTATATCATTACTGCCCTTGCCAATATGCTGGGAGCTCCTGGAATTCTTTCAAGATAAGCTCAGTCTGTGTATTTTATCCACATATACCATCAAATACTGAAATATACAATAAGAAGCAGGAAGGCCTTTTCAATCTGACCAAATGAGATTAAGAGGGGTGCTTTGACCCACAACCACCAAAAGAGATTGCATTAATAAAACCTAGTTTGCTCTACAATTTATATGTTCAGAGCCTCTGAGCAATTCTTATAGGTACATGTTTGGAAGTAAAAGAAAGAGAGGTTCAGAACTGCATCATTCCACTTTGGACTTATTACATTTTAGTGGAAGTTCTGCGGTGTTGTTTTTTCACTGTAGTACTTAAGGCAAGTCCATATGCAGCATAGTAATATTCTCAAATCACACAGCAGAGATTCTATAAAAAGTCCCTTGTGCTCAAACAGAGCCATCACCATACTCTAATGCAGTGTAGCAATACACGATACAGTCATGCACATGATATTACAACAAACTGGGTCATTGCAATCACTCACCCAATGCTCAGATGAAAAGACCATCAACATGAAGTAGCTAGGGAAAAGATGCAACTGATTTCCCAGGATCCAGTCTCTGAGCAGAGTATATACTGAATAGAGAAAAAAACTGTCTGAGACCTGGAAGAAAGGCTAATATACACTCCCTACCCCCAGTCTGAAAGGGGGGATGCAATAATAATCCACATCGTGGGACCTGACCATGCATTGTGCCCAGAAATGCTCTGGAAGCCTGCCTTGTGGGTTTGATTCCTGGTATGTGAGTACTGCCTCTTCTCCACTGATTGCCCACAAAATGGTTACCTGTACATTTACTGAGTGACATGAATTCAAAAGAGAACTTGGTTATTATGAAACTCGGTTTATTCTGCTCTCCACATATTAACATAAAGAATAGCCCATGTCAATAACTTTTTAGATATGACATCTAAAGCTCAGGCAACAAAAGCAAAAACAGACAATTAGGATTTCATCAAACTAAAAGGCTTCCACACTACAAAGGAAACAACCAACAGAGTGAAAAGGCAACTTACAGAATGGGGGAAAATATGTGTAAACGAGATAACTGATAAGGGATTAATATTCAAGATATATTAGGAACTCATAAACCTTAATAACAAAAAAATAGCAAGAGAGAGAAAGAGAGAATAACCCTATTAATAAATGGGCAAAGGACCTGTATAGACACTTCCAAGGAAGATAGACTCATGGCCAACAGATATATGAAAAGGTGTTCTACTTCAGTAATTATCAGGGAGGTACAAATCAAAACCATAATGAGATATCACCTTATATCTGTTAGAATAAGTGAAATAAGTCAAGCAGAGAAAGACAATTATTATATGGTTTCACTCATTTATGGAACATAAGAAGTAGGAAGATCGGTAGGGGAAGAAAGGGATAAAGAAAGGGGGGGTAACAGAAGGGGGAATGAACCACGAGAGACTACGGACTCTGGGAAACAAACTGAGGGCTTCAGAGGGGAAGGGGGTGGGGGAATGGGATAGACTGGTGATGGGTAGTAAGGAGGGCACGTATTGCGTGGTGCACTGGGTGTTATACGCAACTAATGAATCATGGAACTTTACATCAAAAACCAGGGATGTACTGTATGGTGACTAACATAATATAATAAAAAAAATTATTAAAAAAAAGAATGCTATTATCAGAAAGATAAAAAGCACTGATGAGGATGTAAGGAAAAGGGAACCCTTGTACACTGCTAGTGGGAATGTGAATTGGTGCCGGCAGGTGTTACGGAAAACACTATGGAGATTCCTCAAAAAATTAAAAATGGAACTACCTTATGAACCATCAATCTCACTTCTGAATACATATCCAAAAGATACAAAATGAGGATCTCAAAGAGATATCTTTTCTCCCATGTAAATTCAGCATTACTCACAATAGACAAGATACAGAAACAACTTAAGTGTCCAACAAAGGGTGAATAGATAAAGAAAACATGTTGTATATGCACAATGGAGTATTATTCAGCCATAAAAAAGGAAATCCTGGGGCACCTGGGTGGCTCAGTCATTAAGCGTCTGCCTTCGGCTCAGGGCATGATCCCGGAGTCCTGGGATCGAGCCCTGCATTGGGCTCCCTGCTCTGCTGGGAGCCTGCTTCTTCCTCTCCCACTCCCCCTGCTTGTGTTCCCTCTCATGCTGGCTGTCTCTCTCTCTCTGTCAAATAAATAAATAAAATCTTAAATAAAAAAAAAGGAAATCCTGTCATTTGTAACAATATGGATGAAAATGGAGGACATTATGCTAAGTGAAATAAGCCAAACACAGAAAGACAAATACTGCACGATCTCACTTACATATAGAATCAAAAACAGTCAAACTATGCGGCGCCTGGGTGGCTCAGTTGTTAAGCGGCTGCCTTCAGCTCAGGGCATGATCCCAGAGTCCTGGGATCGAGCCCCACATCAGGCTCCATGCTTCGCTGGGAGCCTGCTTCTTCCTCTCCCACTCCCCCTGCTTGTGTTCCTTCTCTCACTGGCTGTCTCTCTGTCAAATAAATAACATCTTTAAAAAAAACACAGTCAAACTCATAGAAGCAGGGAGCGTAATGGTGGTTGCCAGGGGCTCTGAGGAGAATTGAGGGTGTGTCAGGTAAGGAGTACAGTTTCAGTCATGTAAGATGCATAAATTCCAGAGATCTAATGTATAGCACTGAGACTACAGTCAACAATATTGTGTTGTATACTTGAAATTTGCTAAGAAGATGATCTTAAGATCATTGCACACACATATACACACACACCAGACACACTATATAGATAATGATAGATATGTCAATTAGCCTGATTGTGGTGGTTATTTCACAATGAATGTGTATATCAAATCATCAAGTTGTACACCTTAAATATATACAATTTTTCATTGTTAATTATGCCCTAATAAAGCTGGGAAAAAAGAATAGCCCACTTGTACTGCCTCTCTTGCTTACTTTCATTTGGGTTTTCTGAAGATGTTTTCTACAAGTAAATGAAGAATGGTAGAACAAGTTTGAGCAATAAAGTAAGGATGAGAGAAGTTGGTAGAAATTGTAAAATTGGGGTTCAGGAGAGACACAAAATAAACATAATAAAGAAGTGAACTTTACAGAAAACTAAAACATGCTTCAGAAAAAATAAAAAGTAGAACCAAGTAAGGAAGAGCGGCAAGTGTATAGGGTCAAAGGGGTAGGAACAATTTTGAGTAGTCAGGGTAAACTTCATTGAGAAAATACCATTTGAACAAAAGCTTGAAGGATAGGAGTACATTAATCCTGTGGACATCAGTGGGAGAACATTTCAAGCACAAGGAACAGATAGTGCAAGACCCTAAAACAGGAGTCAGCCCAGAATGTTCAAGGAACAGGAAAGAATTGAGCATGGCTGGGGCAAATAGGAGGAGATGTTCAGAGAAATAATGGAAGATCAGATCAAGTAGAGGGGGCCTGTAGGCCATTATGAAGACACTGGCTTTTACCATGAGTGAAACGGGGTTTTGTCCCATGTTCATTCCACTTTAATAGAATCATCCTGGCTTCTCTATTGAGAATTAATGGTGGAAGTGGGGATGCAACTTAGGAAGCTGTTGCAGGAATCCAGATTAAAAAAAAAAGGAGACTGAGTGATAGAGTGATAGGGAAGTGGCGAGACGCAGCAGAATTCTGAATTCATATTGAGGACAGACACAACAAAACCAGCTGATGGATTGGTCCCGAGAAGTGAAGTCAAGGAAATTACCAAAGTATTGGCCTGAACAGCTATGAGAATACAGATGCCTTCAATACCCCCTTCCTCAAGAGCTCCATCAGCTCCCAAATACATGAAGCAGTTGGGGAATAGGCTCTACTACCTGGGAATTGAAAATTTAGGGATTTGGGGAATGGTGGGATAGGAAGAAGAGGCTACACAGTTCCCATGCTCTTAGTACATTTTGCTTCTGAATCCCTAACTACACATTCCCGAAACTTGCAGTCCTCTAAGAAATAGCTGTCCTCTGTCCAATGATAAGAGAATACTGGATTTTTTCTGCTTCAAGAAGTCCCTGGCCCTTGTTTTAGAAACAGTCACACTTCAGGGTTAGATGATGCTCCCTGCAGTCTTGGTGGCCTTAGTAGTCTACCCAGACAATGCTCTGAAATGTGAATAGAGTGTACTAGCTGTACTATCTCCTCAACCTTGGCAGGATCTTAGGGACTATTCCAAATGGTTTGAGGTTCTTCCTCTTCTTTCTAAGCCCATGAGAAGTCCAGAGAACCATAAGGTTATTCATGTTGTCACTGTAGCCTAAGCCTGCACCAAAGCCCTGCATTAAGGCTTTCCTAACAATGAGGTTTTTCTTTTTCTTTTTTTTAAGATTTTATTTATTTATTTGACAGAGAGAGAGAGCACAAGCAGGGGGAGTGGCAGGCAGAGGGAGAGAGAGAGAAGCAGGCTCCCCACCGAGCAGGACTTGATCCCAGGACCCCGGGATCATGACCCAAGCCAAAGGCAGACACTTAACCAACTGAATGAACCAGGCACCCCCTAATGATGAGTTTTTAAGGCAATTCTAGCCATAGCCTCTATCACAATGGCCATGGTTAACTAAGGAGTACTTTCTTTACACAAGGTCATAAGCAGTGGTTCAATATTCAAAGCAAGAGTAGGAGACCAGGAGTCTCATTTCCTTGGCCTCTCACCCCACACCATGACCCTTTACCACTCTTGAGCTCTACTGGGATAACCTTTAAGTAGGCACCAAGAAAAATTGAGGGTTCTGTGGAACACAGTTTGAAAACCAAGACTATGGTTTTTTTGTAAGAACAATGACACACACACAGGTGGAGAATATTCATCCCCTTCCAGGTGATCGGGCTTAAGAAAATTAACCTGCACAGTCCTACAGTTTCTCATCTTTCTGTTAAATATACCCAAACTTTCCAGAGACAACTGGGTGATGCAATCAGTTAAGCATCCAACTCTTGGTTTCAGCTCAGGTCGTGATCTCAGGGTCGTGAGATTTAGCCCCACAACGGATTCCATGCTCAATGTGTTGTCTGCTTAAGACTCTCTCTCCCTCTGCCGTTGCCCCTCCTCCCTTCTCACTCTCGCTTTCTTTCTCTAAAATAAATAAATAAATCTTTAAATATATCCAAGTTCTCCGTCAGAGCAATCCAGGCATTGTCTGCCAGAGCAGATGGACAGACTATGGTGAAAAGCCGCTGCAAATTGTCAACATCCTTCTTTTATTTCCTTCCAAAGCATGCTTCTCTGGAAGCATGTTTTAGCCAAAGTTCAAACGTTTTTCTTAAGGCTGAAAGAGAATCTCCAAGAAAGCCTTCATTTTGTGACCTCCTTCTTTTTACAAGAGGCTGATCAAATTTGTCACCATCTTCTCCATTATGAAAATGTATTTCTCTGATGGCACGCCAAGGCTTGGGGCTGCAGGAGTGCTATCTCATAGCCAAGAAGTCTGGCCAGGGCTGATATGGTCTAACCTTTTTCTCTAGAAAGGGCCATCTTTTTAGATACTCCATGTCCAGAGAGGAAACCAAAGATCTCTTCCCAGCACCACTTTTTCCCGGTACCCTCCCTAAAGAGCAGTCAACCTCCCAACCTAAGAAGGCTTTACTTTGAATTCTCCTCCCTTTTGAACTGCTGCATGTCGCTGATGGAAGAGAACAGCCCTTGTTCCACTCCTGGATGGCACTGTGTCTTATGAGCGCCCTGAAGCTGCATTGCCTGAGCTTAGAGATTCACCAAGACTCTCCCAAAAATTGTTTCTTCAGCTTCTGACTCTAACTGACCTTGCTCTAAGGGCTCAAATTCAATCCAAATTATTTGCCCCTTCACTATCTTAATCTTTTCTTGTGTCACCCTTGTACCTTTACAGAAATGTCCTTCCTTTCTCTCCCGACTGAAAAGGGTAAAGAGGTCCTCATGAATGCCACTTGATGGGAACAGACCCATTGCAAGGTGGGCTTGGGCTGTCAGGACCCCCCACCCAATCTATGTTTGGGCTCAGCCAAGGGGCACCCCAGCAGCTACATATAGACAAGAAAACTGACCCCCACTCATCATGAAGGTGGTTCACCCAAGGTCACAGAGGTCATTAGTAACAAAGCTGGCATTCGAACTGACGACCCTTGGGGTGCCTGGGTGGCTCAGTCGTTAAGCGTCTGCCTTTGGCTCAGGGCATGATCCTGGCGGTCTAGGATTGAGCCCCACATCAGGCTCCTCCGCTGGGAGACTGCTTCTTCCTCTCCCACCCCCCCTGCTTGTGTTCCCTCTCTCGCTGGCTGTCTCTCTTTGTCAAATAAACAAATAAAATCTTAAAAAAAAAAAACAAAAAACTGATGACCCTTAATTCCCTATCTACTGGGCATAATAAACGGGAAAAGATGACAAGTTTTAAATATTTTATTATTTTTATATTTTTATATTTAAATATTTAAAAATAAATATTTTATTCTTATTTATTATTAAGTATTATTTAAATATTTTATTATTTTATCAAAATATTTTATTATTTAAGAAAATTGAAGTAAAATCTATGACAAGGGATGGATTTATCACAGGAAAAGAAGCTACTTATTCTAGAGAGATTCTCTTCTCAGCCTGCTAGTGCCTAATATTCATCCTTACGAATTAGCTCAAAGATGTGTCCCTACACCTAAAATGCATTAGCCATAAAAGCAGGAGGGCAGCAGGCTGAGTGTGTGACAGAATCCTTCCCAAACCCTGAAGAGCACGGGTGAAGAGACGGGTGGGCTGTATGTGTCTGTGCAGAAAAAGGAAAATAGCACACTGACAAAGCTTATATAACAGTCTTTCAGAGGCTAAGAACTGCCCCCGAGGGCACTTTCCGAACTCATGTAGTCAGCTGCTGTGGCTGTGGCTTTCACTTATGGGGGTCCTCAAGAAAGGACTTGGTTATTATTCCCTGTACTTCAGAGCTAGATGATCTTGCCGTGCATGTAAGTCAGCAAGGCTGTTTTTCACCAAATTGCAAAAAATCACTTCCCACAGTAATTGTTCTGTGAATTTCCCTGTCTGCATAGACAATAGGTTCCAGCTTCAACTCTTAGGCACAAACACGGCAGCTACTGGTACAATAGACCAGCTCTCTGGCTGGAAGTCAGGAAGGCACTAATATTGAGGGCATTGTGCTGGCCATATTCAGGAAAGAAAAATGACAGCTGGAAATTATGGGAGAATAAAGTTTAGAGAATCTCAGTGGGTGCATGCCTTGTGATAGACGGCATCTTACAAGTCTCTACATTTTCGTTTAGTTCTTAGAGAAGGCATGGGAAAGGAAGGGGCCGAAAGTGGAAAGAAAGTGGGATAGGACCAGGACAGAAAGGAGTGAATCCTTCTGTTTCCTTTCCTTTTCCTTGGCGTGGTCTTAATCCAAGGAAGAACAAAATTTCTGGATGCTGAGGATGCAAGAGTATTTACCTTCATATAATAGGACCACTTGCTTATGCAATGAGATTTTTTTTTTTACCCAAGGCCAACGTTAGGCTTGCTTTTAAAACAATAGCAACAACTATAATAATGTAGTACCACATCACTGACCTACCGTCAGTTGCTCTACTCACTCTGATCTCTTGCCTTTTCTTTGTCCAAAAGTAGCAAGCACTGTCCTCCCACCTTTTTCTGTCTCTAGGAAGTTCAACCTTTCAACCCTTCACTATCTAGATTTTAACTAACAGACTTAGTTATGTAGAGAGACCAGAAAACCATGTGCTTCTTCCTAGACCTCCATTAGGATACATCTATTTCTGCTCACCAATGGATCCTGTGCACATAGGAGGTGCTTAACAAAAATTGTTTCAATGAAAAAATGGACCACAGCCTCCCTTTTTGTCCCCTCTGCCTGAAGGAATGGGCAGTGCCTTCCTGGACTCTGCTTCGTCAGTTTCTGACCTTTTCTTCAACTCACCAACACAATTTTGAAGCCCACACTTGTTCTTCACAGTGTGGCAAACACACTGACCATCTCCATGTTGCCTTAATATCCCAAGTGAACTTAAAATCCAGTTCATATTCTGCCTAGTTCATGAAGCCTCGGCTGCCACACCAGCTCAAAGTGACCTTCCTCCTCTGATCCTACCATGCACAGCACTCATTTGTCACTGATTCGGTTCTCATTTCATTGTGTAGATTTCAGACATGTTTGCCAATTTTGTATTTCCCTACTCAATGCACAAGCTATAGCAGGAAGACAGTAACTGTGCATTGAGGTGAATCAATGAGAATGCTTCCTATTTCCATATTCCCATTAGGGTTTATAAATGCTGAATGGGTCACTGCTGGAGTTCTAAGTAACAGTACTTGATAGAGCTGTAAAAGGAAGGGAAAAGAAAAAAAAAACTCTTCCTGTTCATCGAACCAGTTCTATGCTTTAGTTAAAATGGTATTTAAGAAAAATATCAGTAGTTGATACATATCAACAAAAACCCAGGGCCTAAAAGAAATCAGGTTGCAGACAAGAAAAATTATCAACAAATACCAGATAGGTGGCCCTCAAAATTGGTTTGTAATTCTATCCAACCAACTGATCCATCAAGTATTAAGCACCGATATATAGAGGAGGAGTGTTTTTTTTACTGTTTATGCTTTAGTCTCTGGTTATAATGTATTGCCTGGAGAATGCATTTATATGTCTTCAATCAAAAGCTCCTAAGGGTACCACCCTCACCATCAACATCACTATCATCACCATCATCATCATCACCATCACCATCACCACCATCACCATCATCACCATTGTCACCATCACCATCAAACTTCTCATTGTTCCTGATGTGGGCCATGCAAAAAGAAAACAAGGCAGACCTGATCCCTGACCCTACAAGAGGTCACAAAAATAGGCATACTGGCAGAAGCACTCCTTACAAGGATGCATAAATAGCCAATCCTCAACCAAAACCTATTTTGTAACTGAAAGATGGGGCACAAAGTCATGAGGTAGTTAAACGGAAACAGTGCTGAGAGGAAACAAGATAGTCTCTAAGGTGTTGTCTCCAAGCTCTAAAATTTAAACAGAGGCAAGCTCTTCATCGGGTGCCACTTTATGACCACCTTTAACAAAATAATGTAATGTCCACAAACAGTGTGGATATAGAGAGACCTGGATTCAACTCACTAACTTTGGGCAAATCATTAATCTCGGTGAGGTTCACTCTGCTAAGTGTAAAATGACTCCAATGGTATTTTTATAGGGATGTTATGAAAATTAAACACATATTTGGCACTTAATATATTAAGCATTATTATGGGTTTTTTTCCTTTTCATATTTAATGCATGAAGCAGACTCATCAGGATCCTTTAACAGTGAACATACAAAATTCTGTTAGAGGAGAGTTGAAAGACTGTCAGACTCCTTGATATTGGACCCTTCGGTCAGAGGACCACCAAGAATACACTAGGATGGCAGCTCAAAGATATAATGTTGGGACAATCTGTCACTGCACTGGGCCCTCCCCATCCCAAGATGGAGACATGATTTGCCTTATATCAGTTTTTCATGTAATATGAACCAAGGAATGCCAGAAGGTTCCCACTTCCCACATATTTCCCCCAGAGTCTCCATAGTGTTTGAAATTTCACTGTTAGAGACTTGCTTCTTGGATAAAATCTCAGAAACAGTCTTTGCCAGATTTCCTCTTTTAAATTTCAATTCTTCAGAGAGTGATAATAAGTTAGCTGTTAGTGACTAAGCAGACAGGGAGCATTGTAGGAATAAGAAGGTTATCAAGAACAAAACTGCTACTGAGCTCTAATGATAAACGTTTAATAACTTCACAGCTCTGACCATCACGTTGCCCAAAGAGAGGTGCTGTGTGTAGAGATCATATCCCACTATAGTGACATCTTTGGGAAGTGATTTTCGCCAAAGGACCCTTCACTCACAACACCCTCCACTTCGCACCTGACTGATCCCACTACATACCTGGGGACATCAGCATCCCTAACTACGGCAGAAGTGCCTTCTGCTCCACAGAACTCACATTGCTTTCTGTGTGCCTGGTATGGGCTCTGTGCCATGCACTGACATAGCAGACCCAGCATCATTGGCCTGCCTCTCCAAAGAAAGTGAGTGAGGTCTAGGAGGATATTGAAGACAGGAGGCTGGCGGCCCAGCATAGAGGGCCAACCACTCATCACGGGATTCTGAATGCCACTGCTGATTAGAAAAGGCCAAAAGTTCCTCCACTGAAAGAGCATAGTTTACAACTCTAATAATTTATACATGGGCTCACTTTCCCTGAATAATTACAGATTATTATCCAGCTAATTACAGTACATGGTATTAAAAGATCTGGAATTCATTACTCCAATCTAGAAAATTACTTTGGCACGTGTTTTGAAAAGAAAATGCTGGAAAAGAAGCTCAGTTCCTGCCAGGGTGATGTACTGCAGTGGCTTCACGTTCTCCCCCCAGCACAAGACAGGCTTATACCGCTGTATCCTACAGATGTCCTAAAATGCAGATTTTAGCATCTCGCTCCCGAGGGATGTTCTTAAAGGAGGATGCCATATTTACCAAATAAAAACACAGGATGCCCAGTCAAATTTGAATTTTAGGAAAACAATACATAATTTAGTGCAAGTATGTCCCAAATATTGCATGGGACATACTTACACGAAAAAATCATTCATCTGAAATTCAAATGTAACTCAGCATTCTGTATTTTATCTGACAACCTTTTCCCCAAGAGAAATTTGAAACATTAAGTAATGCTGAGAACAGACAGTAAAAGTGTAGGTTTAATGAACAGTATCTCAGTGTCAAAAACTGGAGGATCAAACTTCTTACAAAAATGTGAATCTCCAACAGGGGAATATTCAACATGGGGAGGAAAACGTCCATGGGAATTCTCAAATACAAGCCTTCATTCCTAGATCAAAATGAAAAATTGGCAAACTATTCCATGCCTACGTGGATCTGATCTTTGTGGAGGGTCCTTAGCCATCGCCAGCTACAAGCATATTTTCAATCAGCACGCAACAAGGGGGAAATGCACAGGGAATATAGACAGCTTTCTCCTGACATGGTCTATCACCTGCACCCACCTGATCCCGCCAACTGACACACAGTTCTTTTCAGGATGACACTCTTATCCACTTAAATAAATTACCATTTCCAACTCCCCCACTATCTTGGTACAAAGAGAAATGCCCATGCTGATGTTGATACAGAAATAGGGGTTAAGGGATAGAGAGGGGAAGAAAAGGCATTTTCTAAAGATAAGGATGAAAGTATCAATGCCTCATTTTTTTTTTTTACTCCAAAATGACTTTTAAAACTACTGAGTATAAGAAATAGTCACTGACTAACACATTTAAAAAGAAATATACTCTAAATATAGGCAGAACTGGGTGTTACTGACCACAAGCAGAGGAAAACTTCAAAGGACATCAGAGTGAGCAGTATATAATCCCCGTAGTTCAAAGATCCTTCATTCAGCACAAGCTTTTTGAGCACCTACTATTGTACTAGGCACTGTGCCAGCACTGGGGTTACAGCAGGGAACAAGACAGGTGAGATCCCACACTCTCTGAGAGGTTTACATTCAAGGCACGGGGGTAGGGGGCGGATGGCAAAGATAACAAACAAGAAAAGGACAGTTAAGTGCATCTGGGTGGCTCAGTCTGTTAAGCATTTGCCTTTGGTTCAGGTCATGATCCTGGGGTCCTGGGATTGAACCCCTGCCATCGGGCTCCCTGCTCAGCAGGGAGCTTCCTTCTCCCTCCCTCTCCCTCTGCACTCCACCCCCCCCCCCCCCCCCCGCCCTGCCCATGCTCTCTCTTGCATTCTCTGTCTCTCTCTCAAATAGATAAAATCTCTTGGATTCCCTCTCTCTCTCAAATAGATTAAAAAAATCTTTTTTAAAAAAGGAAAAGAAAAAAGAAAAGGACAGATAAAATAACTAGATTATTTCAGGCAATACCAAGTGCTATGAAGGCAATCAAACAGAGTAAGATGATTGAACAGGATTACAAGACAGATTCAAATATCCAATGGCTTCCCCCAAAATACCTCTAAGTTCAAGGTTCAAGGTAGGGGTAGTCCAAATTCTCATGGTCACCTCTACCACAGTTTTGCAAATTTATTCCATTTTCAGATTTTCTCACCTAATGGTCTTATCTCTTTTCTACCCTGGATGTCAGCACAGACCTGGAAGAGAGTCCCTTTCCATGGTATTTTCTCTCCCCCTCTCCCTCCACCTCTCTGTCTACACACACACACACAGCCCTGTGTGGAGCACAGTTTACTGAAGGTTTGTGGCAAGGACAGAAACAGTTTATTTCACCACAACACAAAAACTTAACATTGATTTAGATGTCCTACTCAAAGCTGTCCTAGGATACCCTGCCCCATCATTCCTACCTTCTTGGCTTCCTTGTTACAATAATGTTCTCTTCAGATCTAAAGATAAGCTTTTTACACCCTTTGTTGTTTTACCTTTTATTAAACCATCAGTTCAGGGTCTTGGTTTTTTTTTTCAAGCATGTTAGCAAGGTACTTCCCTAAACAGATAGCACTCCTTTAAGAGAAATTCTGGTGTCATCTGTTAAGATAACAATTTGTTTCAATGAGCTACATGTAATAGGCAAAAATCTGTATTTTTCTCTGTCATTCTTGGGTTTACGAATTGTTAGAATCCCTTGACTTTGTGATAAGAGAAAGTGTGAACGAAGCCAACACTCTTCCTTCTTGGATTCAGTTTCCCAGATCAATTTTGTATCCCATACACTATGTTCCTGGTGAATAACAAGCTTTCAATAAAAGTTTGATGAATTTAATTTAACCTACGCGGACACCCTGTAGAGCATAAGACATAGGACAGTGAGCCGACATTCAAAACAGGCAGCTAGTTTATTAACAATAATTTGCCACCAGCTGTACCCAGAAGTACATTACTTTTCATGTTGTTTCCTGTTCTTAACATTAAAATATACTCGTAGGGCATCTTTTGAAGCAAGCTAAGATAGAACATGCCTCTATCCTCTGAGATTTCACATTTAAAGATGTTTCACTCAGATTCAAAATCCACCCCCCGCCCCGGCAAAAAAAAAGAAAACTGAAAGAAAATAGAGGTGATCAAGCTAGTATTGGCAAAGTTCGTTTATTACCCATGTCTTACTAATGTATCAAAATCATCCCTTTCACCTCCAATATCCTAATTGCTCTAGAAATCTCTGATTTCATTTATGATTCTTTCTTATCTTCATGTGATTAGTTTGGACTTTAAATTATTTTTTTAAAAACTTCTCACCCAGGAAATTGTTAGTCTATATTGACTCTAGGAAATACTCCTGCTAGAGCCTTGTTATGGACTGAATATTTCTGTTCCCCCAAAATTCATATGTTGAAATCCTAATCCCCAGGGTGATGATATTAGGAGGTGGGGCCTTTGGAAGGTGATTAGGTCATGAGGGTGAAGCTCTCAAGAATGGGATTAATGACCTTATGAAAGAGACCCCAGAGGGATCCCTCACCCCTTCCACCATGTGACACAGAAGACAGCCATCTATGAACCAGGAAGCGGGTCCTCACCAGACACTGAATCTGCTGGAAGCCTGATCTTGGACTTCCCAGCCTCCAGACTGTGACAATAAGTTTCTGTTGTTTCGCAGCCACCCAGTCTATGATGCTTTGTTACAGCAGCTTGAACAGACTAAGACAAACCTTTAACAACCAAAGGAACCACACATCATCCAACCTCTAAGCTACTGATGACCATGAATCCATGTGATTTTATCCCACCCCCAGAGGTTCTCACTCCCCACATCCTTATTAAAAATATTATTTCCTTTTTTTTTATTTTAATGTTTTTTTTATTATATTATGTTAGTCACCATACAGTACATCCCTGGTTTTTGATGTAAAGTTCAATGATTCATTAGTTGCGTATAACACCCAGTGCACCATGCAATACGTGCCCTCCTTATAACCCATCACCAGTC
This sequence comes from Ursus arctos, assembly GCF_023065955.2. Lineage (NCBI taxonomy): Eukaryota > Metazoa > Chordata > Mammalia > Carnivora > Ursidae > Ursus > Ursus arctos. The sequence goes on along the minus strand of NW_026622897.1, from coordinate 6,111,337 downwards.
TATCCCATTCCCCCACCCCCCTCCCCTCTGAGACCCTCAGTTTGTTTCTCATAGTCCATAGTCTCTCATGCTTCATTCCCCCTTCTGATTACCCCCCTTTCTTTATCCCTTTCTTCCCCTACCGATCTTCCTAGTTCTTATGTTCCATAGATGAGAGAAATCATATGATAATTGTCTTTCTCTGCTTGACTTATTTCACTTAGCATTATCTCCTCCAGTGCCGTCCATGTTGCAGCAAATGTTGAGAACTCGTTCTTTCTGATAGCTGAGTAATATTCCATTGTATATATGGACCACAACTTCTTAATCCAGTCATCTGTTGAAGGGCATCTCGGTTCCTTCCACGATTTAGCTATTGTGGACAACGCTGCTATGAACATTGGGGTGCATATGGCCCTTCTCTTCACTACGTCTGTATCTTTGGGGTAAATACCCAGTAGTGCAATGACTGGATCATAGGGTAGCTCAATTTTTAACTTTTTAAGGGACCTCCACACTGTTTTCCAGAGTGGCCGTACCAACTTGCATTCCCACCAACAATGTAGGAGGGATCCCCTTTCTCCACATCCTCTCCAGCAATTGTTGTTTCTTGCCTTGTCAATTTTTGCCATTCTAACTGGCGTAAGGTGGTATCTTAGTGTGGTTGTGATTTGAATTTCCCTGATGGCTAATGATTTTGAACATTTTTTCATGTGTCTGTTAGCCATTTGTATGTCTTCATTGGAAAAGTGTCTGTTCATATCTTCTGCCCATTTTATGATTTGTTTCTCACGTATTGAGTTTGAGAAGTTCTTTGTAGATCTTAAATACCAGTCTTTTTTTTTTTTTTAAGATTTTATTTATTTATTTGACAGAGAGAGACAGCCAGCGAGTGAAGGAATACAAGCAGGGGGAGTGGGAGAGGAAGAAGCAGGCTCCCAGGAGAGGAGCCTGACGTGGGGCTCGATCCCGGTATTCCGGGATCACGCCCTGAGCTGAAGGCAGAAGCTTAACGACTGCACCACCCAGGCACCCCTGGATACCAGTCTTTTATCTGTAGTATCATTTGCAAATATATTCTCCCATTCCGTGGGCTGCCTCTTAGTTTTTTTGACTGTTTCCTTGGCTGTGCAGAAGCTTTTTATCTTGATGAAGTCCCACAAGTTCATTTTTTCTTTTGTTTCTCTTGCCTTTGGAGACGTGTCGTCATGAAAAAGGTTGCTTTGGCCGATGTCGTAGAGGTTGTGGCCTATGTTCTCCTCTAGGATTTTGATGGATTCCTGTCTCACATCGAGGTCTTTCGTCCATTTGGAGTTTATCTTTGTGTATGGTGTGAGAGAGTGGTCAAGTTTCATTCTTTTGCATGTAACTGTCCAGTTTTCCCAGCACCATTTATTGAAGAGACTGTCTTTTTTCCACCGGATGTTTTTTCCTGCTTTATCAAAGATTAGTTGCCCAAAGAGCCAAGGGTCCATTTCTGGGTTCTCTATTCTGTTCCATTGGTCTATGTGTCTATTTTTGTGCCGGTACCATGCTGTCTTTGTGATCACAGCTTTGTACTACAGCTCGAAATCTGGAAGCAGGCCAATTAATTGTGAAGAGATTAAGTCAGTGATAAACAACCTTCCAAATAACAAAACTCCAGGCCCGGATGGTTTTCCTGGGGAATTCTACCAAACATTCAAAGAAGAAATAATACCTATTTTCCTAAAGCTATTTCAAAAAATAGAAACAGAAGGAAAGCTACCAAACTCATTCTATGAGGCCAGTATTACCTTGATCCCCAAACCAGGCAAAGACCCCATCAAAAAGGAGAATTACAGACCTATTTCCCTAATGAATATGGATGCCAAAATCCTCAACAAGATCCTGGCTAATAGAATCCAACAGTACATTAAAAGGATTATCCATCATGACCAAGTGGGATTCATCCCTGGGATGCAAGCATGGTTCGACATTCACAAATCGATCAGCGTGATGCATCATATTAACAAAAAAAGACTCAGGAACCATATGATCCTCTCAATTGATGCAGAAAAAGCATTTGACAAAATATAGCATCCTTTCCTGATTAAAACCCTTCAGAGTGTAGGGATAGAGGGTACATTTCTCAATCTCATAAAAACCATCTATGAAAAGCCTACAGCAAATATCATTCTCAATGGGGAAAGGCTGGAAGCCTTTCCCTTAAGATCAGGAACATGACAAGGATGCCCACTCTCGCCACTATTATTCAACATGTACTAGAAGTCCTTGCCAACAGCAATCAGACAACAAAAAGGGATAAAAGGTATCCAAATCAGCAAAGAAGAAGTCAAAATGTCTCTCTTCGCAGATGACATGATACTCTATATGGAAAACCCAAAAGAATCCACGCCCAAACTATTAGAAGTTATAGAGCAATTCAGTAATGTGGCGGGATACAAAATCAATGCTCAGAAATCAGTTGCATTTCTATACACGAATAATGAGACTGAAGAAAGAGAAATTAGGGAATCCATCCCATTTACAATAGCACCAAAAACCATACGTTACCTTGGAATTAACTTAACTAGATACATAAAAATTTTATTTCCTTACTTGAGAGAGAGAGAGCGCACATGAGTGGGGGGAGAGGCAGAGGGAGAAGCAGACTCCCCACTGAGCAGGGAGTCCGATGTGGGGTTTGATCCCAGGACCCTGGAATCATGACCAGATCCAAAGACAGACACTTATCTGAGCCACCCAGGCACCCCTCCCCAAGTCTTTATATAGACTTTCATTCTGGTACTATGACATTTTACTTTTCCTACTTACTGCTAGCTTCTCTAACTGGATTACCAGATTTCTGAGGGTGGGAACAATATCTTATTCATCATTTTACCTCTAGCACCTAACAAAACACTTGAAAATAGAGTTTTACAAACAAAAAAAATGTTTAACAAGTGCTTACTGATTAAATCAATCTTTTTCCATTCTAGAGCAAGGATTTTTGGAAGATGTGGGGCAACTATTGGATTTCTCTGGAAATAATTAAATAAAACTTTAAATTCTCTATTAAATGTCTATTACATAATATAACTTCAAGTATTTTGTAACTCCCCCTAAGGTCTGGTCCCAGTTAGAATTTGTTGTACTCTGCTCAGCACATGAATTGTCCACTCCATGGGAGGGACGTTTTTTTTAAACTTTAGAACTTATCATGATAAAATGAGTGGTTCAATGTTCAGTGTTCACTTAACACTGTTCTTGGTCCCTCTGAAATTCTTTTTTTTTAATTTAAATTAAATTAGCCAACATATAGAACATCACTAGTTTTTTATATACTGTTCAAAGATTCATTAGTTGCATTTAACACCCAGTGCTCATCACATCGCATGCCCTCCTTAATGTCCATCACCCAGTTACCCCATCCCCCCAGCCACCTCCCCTCTGAAACCCTCAGTTTGTTTTCTGAAGTCCATAGTCCCTCATGGTTCATCTCCCTCTCTGTTATCCCCCCCTTCGTTTTTCCCTTCCTTCTCCTAATGATCTCCCTGCTATTCCTTCTGTTCCACAAATAAGTGAAATCATACGATAATTGTCTTTCTCTGCTTGACTTATTTCACTTAGCATAATCTCCTCCAGTTCCATCCATGTTGATGCAAATGTTGGGTAATCACCCTTTCTGATGGCTTTGTAATATTCCATTGTATATATGAGCCTCATCTTCTTTATCCATTTGACTGTTAAAAGACATGTTGGCTCCTTCCACAGTTTGGCTATTGTGGGCATTGCTGCTATGAACACTGGGGTGATTGTACCCCTTCTTTTCATTACATCTGTAACTTTGGGGTAAATACCTAGTAGTGCAATTGCTAGGTCACAGGGTAGCTCTATTTTTAATGTCTTGCAGAACCTCCATACTGTTTTCCAAAGTGGCTGTACCATCTTGCATTCCCACCAACACTGTAAGAGGGTTCCCATTTCTCCACATTCTTGCCAACATTTGTTGATTCCTGTCTTGTTAATTTAAGCCATTCTAACTGGTGTAAGGTGGCATCTCATTGCAGTTTTGATTTGTATTTCCCTGATGGCAAGTAATGTGGAGCATATTTTCTGTGTCTGTTGGACATTTTTATGTCTTCTTTGGAGAAGTGTCTGTTCATGTCTTCCACCAATTTTTTGACTGTATGATTTGTTTTTTTGGGTATTGAGTTTGATAAGATCCTTATAGAACTTGGATACCAGCCCTTTATCTGTTATGTCATTTGCAAATATCTTCTCCTATTCCATAGGTTGCCTTTTAATTTTGTTGACTGCATCTTTTGCTGTGCAGAAGCTTTTTATCTTGATGAAGTCCCAATAGTTCATTTTTGCATTTGCTTCCCATGCCTTTAGAGACGTGTCTTTCAAGAAATTGCTATGGCTAAGGTCAAAGAGATTACTGCCTGTGTTCTCCTCTAGGATTTTGATGGATTCCTGTCTCACATTGAGGTCTTCCATCCATTTTGAGTTTATCTTTGTGTATGGTGCAAGAGAATGGCCCAGTTTCACTCTTCTGCATGTGGCTGTCCAATTTTCCCTGCACCATTTATTGAAGAGACTGCCTTTTTTCTATTGGAAATTCTTTCCTGCTTTGTCAAAAAATTAGTTGACCATGGAGTTAAGGGTCCATTTCTGGGCTCTCTATTCTTTTCCACTGATCTATGTCTGTTTTTGTGCCAGTACCATGCTGTCTTAATGATCACAGCTTTGTAATATAGTTTGAAGTCAGGCCTTGTGATGTTCCAAGCTTTGATTTTCTTTTTCAACATTCCCCTGGCAATTAAGGGTCTTTTCTGGTTCCATAAAAATTTTAGGACTGTTTGTTCCAGCTCTTTTGAAAAATGTCAATGGTATTTTGATAGAGATTGCACTCAATGTGTAGATTGCTCTGGGCAGCATAGACATTTTAATAATGTTTATTCTTCCAATCCATGAGCATGGAATGTTTTTCCATCTATTTGTGTCTTCCTCAATTCCTTTCATAAGTGTTCTATAGTTTCTAGAGCATAGAGTCTTTACCTCTTTGATTAGGTTTATTCCTAGGTATTCTATGGTTTTTGGTGCAATTGTAAATGGGATCGATTTCTTAATTTCTCTTTCTTCACATTGTTAGTGTATAAAAATGCAACTGATTTCTGTGCATTGATTTTGTATCCTGCCATGTTCCTGAATTGCTGGATGAGTTCTAGTAATTTTGGGGTGGAGACTTCTGGATTTTCCACATAAAGTATCATGTCATCAGTGAAGAGAGATTTTGACTTCTTCTTTGCCAATTTGAATACCTTTTATTTCTTTTTGTTGCCTGATTGCTGAGGCTAAGACTTCTAGTACCATGTTGAACTATAGTGATGAGAGTGGGCATCCTTGTCATGTTCCTGACCTTAAAGGAAAATCTCTCAGTTTTTCCCCACTGAGAATGATATTCTCTGTGGGGATTTTCATAGATGGCTTTTATATTGAGGTATGTTCCCTCTATCCCTATATTTGAAGAGTTTTAATGAAGAAAGGATGCTGTATTTTGTCAAATGCATTTTCTGCATCAATTGAGAGAATCATATGGTTCTTGTCCTTTCTTTTATTAATGTAGGGTATCACGTTGATTGCTTTGCAGATGTTGAACCACCCTTGCAAACCAGGAATAAATTCCACTTAGTCATGGTAAATAATCCTTTTAATGAACTGTTGGATCCTATTGGCTAGTATCTTGGTGAAAATTTTTGCATCCATGTTGATCAGGGATATTGGTCTGTAATTCTTTTTGATGGGGTCTTTGTCTGATTTGGGGATCAATGTAATGCTGGCCTCATAGAATGAGTGTGGAAGTTTTCCTTCCTTTTCTATTTTTTGAAACAGCTTCAGTAGAATAGGTATTATTTCTTCTTTAAATGTTTGGTAGAATTCCCCTGGGAAGCCATCTGGCCCTGGACTCTTGTTTTTTGGAAGGTTTTTGATTACTGCTTCAATTTCCTCACTGGTTATTGGTCTGCTCAGATTTTCTACTTCTTCCTGTTTCAGTCTTGGTAGTTAATAAGTTTCCAGGAAGGCATCCATTTCTTCCAGATTGCCTAATTTGCTGGCATATAGTTGCTTATAATATGTTCTAACAGTTATATGTATTTCCTTGGTATTAGTTGTGATCGCTCCCCTTTCACTCATGATTTTATTAATTTGGGTCCTTTCTCTTTTCTTTTGGATAAGTCTGGCCAGAGGTTTATCTATCTCATTAATTTTTTCAAATAAACAGCTTCTAGTTTAGTTGATCTGTTTTACTGTTCTTCTGGTTTCTATATCACTGATTTCTGCTCTAATCGTTATTATTTCTCTTCTCTTGCTTGGTTTAGGCTTTATTTGCTATTCTTTCTCCAGGTCCTTTAGGTGCAAGGTTAGTTTGTGTATTTGTGATTTTTCTAATTTTTCGAGAAAGGCTTGGATGGCTATGTACTTCCCTCTTAGGACTGCCTTTGCTGTATCCGATAGGTTTTGGACCAGTGTGTTTTCATTTTCATTAGTTTGCAAGAACTGTTTAAGTTCTTTAATTTCCTAGTTGACCCATTCATTCTTTAGCAGGATGCTCTTTAACCTCCAAGTGTTTGTGTTCCAAATTTCTTCTTGTGGTTGAGTTCCAGTTTCAAAGCATTGTAGTCTGAAACTATGCAGGGAATAATCTCCGTCTTTTGGTATTGGTTGAGACCTGATTTGTGACCCAGTATGTGATCTCTTCTGGAGAAAGTTCCATGTGCACTCGAGAAGAATGAGCATTCTGTTGATTTAGGATGGAATGTTTTATATATATCTGCGAAGTCCGTCAGGTCTAGTGTGTCATTCAAAGCCCTTCTTTGTTGATCTTCTGCTTAGATCTGTCCATTGTGCAAGTGGGTATTAAAGCCTCCCACTATTAATGTATTGTTATCAATATGTTCCTTTACTTTGGTTATTACTTGGTTTATCATAATTGGCTGCTCCCAAGTTGGGGGCATAGATATTTACAATTGTTAGCTCTTCTTGTTGGATAGACCCTTTAAATATGATATAGTGTCACTAGTCTCTCTGAAATTCTAAACAGCTCTAATGAATGAGAAGGGCCACAGACAGGATAAGCAGGAAAGCTGAGAAGGATCTATATTTGATCTGCCCATGCATCACCTTTATGAAAATATGCCTAAGTCCTGGCAAAGCTGATAGTCAAAAGAGGAGCTCTTAATCAAAGGCCCCATTCAGATCACCACCCTCTTACAGAACCCAAAACATTTAAGAAGAAATGAAGGACTTGGGCCAGGGCTATCAGATAGAGGGGCACAGGGAAGGAAGACTCTGCACTGTTTCAGCATGTTAGTACTATCTCAAGCCACTTCTTTTTTTTTTTTTTTTTTTTTTAAGATTTTATTTATTTATTTGACAGAGAGACAGCCAGCCAGATAGGGAACACAAACAGGGGGAGTTGGAGAGGAAGAAGCAGGCTTCCAGCGGAGGAGCCTGATGTGGGGCTCGATCCCATAACGCCAGGATCACGCCCTGAGCCGAAGGCAGACGCTTAATGACTGCGCTACCCAGGTGCCCCTCAAGCCACTTCTGAGGGGAGGAGAGAAATTCTTAAGAATCTGGGAACAAGTCACCAACAAAAAGTAAATACGATTTAAACAGTTAAACTTGAAGATACTCAGCAGATGAATTTCTTTGAAGAGATACCCATGTTCAGGGGGAAAAAATGGTAGAAAATGAGTGAAAATTCTTTAAATCATCGAGGAACCATTAAGAATCTAGACTACTTCCAACACAGCTACATCTCCGCCTATTCCTTGTCCATCCAAATCCTATCCACTCATTCAGTTCGAGTCTAAGTTTCACCTCTTCCATCTGAACCCCTACTAAATTCATCTGATGTGATACAAAGAATACCAGTTTTTCATTTGGACAAGCCTGGGTTATTATCCCAACTCCCCCATTTCACTTTAAAATCAGACTTTCTGAATCTGTACACTTTAATCAGCATATACTGCACACCCTGATAGTACCAAGTGTCCTTTTTATCTAATTTAATGGGTGGACCTGATATTCTTAGAATGCTCCTCCACCTACAAGTAAGGCTGCCAAGTTTGTGTCTTTGGGCAACGCATCTCTCTTAGTTTCCTCACCTGCACTTCATAATGTTTTGCTTATGTTTAAATGCAATAGCCCATGAAAAGTCCCTGGCATATAGTAACTGCTCAATAAAAACTCACTAATTTGGTAAAAATGCTTGATTTACAGATTTCTTGATTAGAAAACTTTGTTCCTCCTAGGAAGGACCTATAAAACCTTCCATCTATAAAACCTTGGTAACTCTGCTCTTTCCCAGATTCCTAAGCCCCTCACAGATTTAATAGTCAAAATATTATCTGACAACCTATTATCTCCCTATCCCTGAGATCCCTCATAGAATAATACTATGCAGGAGTAAAATCATCAACACAAACCAACTCTTTCCTGTGCTCAAAGCATTTATCAATTCTTCCATAGAAGAATAAGAAAGCATTTAGATTGCTGAAGGTATAGAAGTGCACTTATCCTAAGTAGCTACCTAAGAGTGGGAGGGCCTGACCCTCTGCCTTCACCAAAGAGTGAAACACCAATGTGAAAGAGCTGCTTCAGTGCTACTGTCTGATGGTCATTCAACCCTAAGGCATTTGTAACTGTCTCCTTCAAGTCATCCACCTACCAGTATCCATGTCAGTCTTGTTTCCATTCAATTAGCAAAGACCAATTCAATAAGGACAAGGTGCACAGTTGTCCCCAAAGGAACAAAATAAGCTTAACTGCAGAGGTTCTAATTTTTTAACTCTTTACTTTGAAATAGTTTTAGACTTACAAAAGAGTTGCAAAAACAGTAGGAAATTCCAAAATACCCTTCTTCCTGCTTCCTCTAATGTTTTAATCTTATACAACCACAGTAGAATTACCAAAACTAAGAAATTAACATAATAATATTAACTAAACCATAGGCTTTATTCAGATTTCACCAGATGTTTGCTAATATCCCTTTTCTATTGCAGGGTCTCATACTGCATTCATTTGTCATTTCTCCTTCATATTCCCCAATCTGTGACTGTTCTTCAGTCTTTCATGACTTTGACACTCTTGAAAAGACTACTAGTAGTGGTGAGATGTTTTGTCTCCCAGTTTGAGTTTGTCTGGTGGCTTCTCATGACTAGACTAAGGTTATCCATGTTTCGGAAAAAAGGTAACAGAGGGAACAGGCCTGTCTCAGTGCATCCCAAAACAGAGTGCATGATACTCATATAACCTGTCACTGGTGGTATCAATTTGGACCACTTTGTTAAAATGAACTGTACCCAGATTTTCCAGTTTGTAGACAATTTATTTGTTATTAGTAAATATTTTCCTTTTCTACTGAGTAAATATTATGCAAAAATCTTCTTTCTCCACTGACTTTAACATTCATTACTGGATCTTGTCTGCAGCAATTATTACTATGGTCTTCTAATGGTAATTTTCCATGTCCCTCATTCTTTCTACATCGATTAACTGAGTTCTTTTGTAAGGAAGAATTATCCCTTTATTTTTTACTCATTGATCTACATGTACTTATGAATATTTATTTTATTCTTTGAGTTATAATCCAATATTATTAATACTGATTTTGTTGCTCAAACTGTTTCAGCTTTGACCATTGTGAGTTTTTTCAGGTTGGCTTCTGTGTCCTTTTAATACATCCTCATCTTTTAAAAAATATTTTTAGCAGTTACGTTCTGGCACCACTAGAGGCTCAACCATGTCTCCAACAATAAGAAACCACATTTTTTCCTAATTTAATTTAGTGGGTGCATTTAATGTTCTTAGATTAATGGTCCTCACCTACAAAAAATCACTACATTAGAGAAACCACTTACCCCTTCCAAACCTAGTTGTTTCTTCCAGCTTAATCACATAGTACTTCATACCTTTTTCTACTGAACACATCTCAAATTCTATCATAAGAGTTCATCTACATTTCTGTGCTTCCATCTAGATTCCTCAAGGCTGGAAACTTTCACTTATTCCTTTATTCCAAAGAAACTTACTGAGTATTTGCTAACCAATGGAGACACAGTGGTGAATAAGACAGTCTCAGCTTTCAACTTCCTGATACAATGCCTGAAACGTGGTAAGCTCACAGTACCATCTTGGAATCCACACTGAAAGAACCCTCCATGAGGATGACTACAGGGAGGTGACTACTTTGCTCAAACTTCGGCAAAAAGGAAAACACTACAGTGTATGACTCAGGTCCTTCTTAACCACACTCAGAAAACAATATATTACCATCCATGGAAAACTACCTCCATTCCTTTTTCTGTTACCATCTCTTAGGGATTTATTAGCCATTGAGAGAAGTGTTTGCTTAGTAAATAAGGGCTAAATATATGAAGACTATAATTCAAATAGTGATTCCTTAAGGACAGCATTATTTTATGAACTCTATTTAATGTTTCCCTGAGCTACGCTGACTTTCATTATTCAACAAAACCAGAAAATGTCTTGAAAAAGAGTAATAAGGGACTATATCTGCTCATGTTTCTGTATAATTTCTATTCTGGATACATATAGACGAAGCTCAGTGTTTATACATCTCAAACAGGAGAGACTGAAAATTAAACAAGTAATGGGGAAGATTAACGTCCTTTCATGAGTACAACAAAAACTCTACCTCAGAAAAGAAATGTGCCACAGAAGGTACACAAAAAGCAAACAATCAAACCACCTTATGGATTCCTTCTGTCAAACCAAATTACAGAGGATCACACCAGAGCCTGGGGCAAGACACTTCCTGTGGAGAACAATATGTAAACTTTAAATGTAGCAGACTTTCAAACCCCTAACATTTTAGTCTTTATCACAAGAAACTAAATGGAGCCTGATTTATAATGCCACCTTTAAGTACTTCCAGGGTTCCTATATTTTAAAACCAGTCTTAAATTACACGTAGCGAACTTATGTCTATCAGGGGAAAATAATCTGCCAATTTACGAAATAAAATTCTAATTACATATCAGTTCTCAAGGCTAATGAATGTCTAAGAAAATGTTGCACCATCACTGTAAAGTGATTACATCCCTCTGGGGAAATAATACATGTGAATTTTCATGACGTCTCTCAGTGATACAGATTCGCTGAAGGTGAAACTTCACTTGGACAAATAAGCTATTATCCAACACAACACAGAAGGTGTTTTGAAAAGTGTGGAACTAAAATCAAACATATCAAAAATCTCCTTATGTGCATGTTGAAAATGCGTAATCCTAGGCTCCACCCCATGTCCAAATAAGCTATATATTTTTAAAGGTGATTCCTCGGCATATCAAAATTTGAGAACCACTGAAACGCAAGCAAAACTCTAAGGACTTTCATCTTTATCTAAAATGTGTGAATGAGTACAGAGACAAGAAAATGATGGTGACCAATAGTTCAAAACGCCAGAGAAATCACTCTTCATTTTTATAATATAGGAACAGTTGCTTCTGGACATGATGGAATAACTAATGTAACTAGACTTATTCTCTTGCCACATGTACGTATAAAACTGGGCAAAATGTATTAACTATTGTTATGCATTAGCACAGAAATCACAGTCCTTGAGAGAAAGAAAACTCAGGTCAAACCCACATTTGCCTTGGATTTCTGCCTGGGGACACTTTCAGGAGTGGGAGGGAGGGGGACCCAAAGTGAGATAGAAAGTAGAGAGCAGCTGTCTCTCTGAGTTGAGGAAGCAGACATCATAGTTTATTCCTCCTGAGGTGACTGGATTTTGCCAGACAAGGCAATAGAATTTGAAAAGCTTTGCAAAGTAAATGCCTCAGAAAATTACCTTGGGAGTTTTCCCTCAAGCCCTTGGCTAAATGCGGGGCTGTTTGTATGCAGACTAAGATCCTGCAACCCTTAGGAGACAGAGGCTCGCTTAGGAGACAGAGGCTCCCTTGGGAGTGAGGGCTGAATGGAGACACAAGGTCACATGAATCCAACTCCCAGTCAGAATACTATCCCTGACCTGCAGCATAGAATAAAAAATGCTAGACATGTAAAGTGGCCCAGAACCAAGAGAAGTAGAAGTCAAAAGAGAAAAAAAAAAAGCCCAAAGAAAACAAAGATATCGGAATTAACAGACAAGAAGTTTAAAACAGCTGTTAGAAATATGTGGAGGGGGGCGCCTGGGTGGCGCAGTCATTAAGCTTCTGCCTTCGGCTCAGGGCGTGATCCCGGCGTTATGGGATCGAGCCCCACATCAGGCTCCTCTGCTGGGAGCCTGCTTCTTCCTCTCCCACTCCCCCTGCTTGTGTTCCCTCTCTCGCTGGCTGTCTCTATCTCTGTCAAGTAAATAAATAAAATCTTTAAAAAAAAAAAGAAAGAAAGAAAGAAATATGTAGAGGGATTTAAAGAAAGATAGGCAAAATGAGTTAACAGATGGAGAATCTCAACAAAGAAGTAGAAACTATTAAAAAAAAAAAAGAACCAAATGGAAATTCTAAAATTGAAAATTATAATATTTGAAATGGAAAAGTCACCAAATGAGCTTGAAGTAGATTGGATTATGCAGAATAAAGGGTAAATTGACATGAAGACAAATAAATAAAAATTACTCACACTGACAGAAATGAGATTTTTTTTTTAATTAAGAGAGCCTCAATTATATTTGGAAAATTATCACTTGGTCTCACATACGTGTCACTGGAATCCGTGAAGGAGAAAAGAAAGAATGGTGCAGGGAAGTTATTTTCAATAAATAATGGTTGAAAGTCTCACAAATTGGTAAAATAAATCAACTAACAGCTCCAAAAAGTTTGGCAAACCTCAAAGCAAGATAAATAAGGAGAAAAACTACACTGAGTTACATAATACCCAACTGCTGAAAACAAATAATAAAAATCTTCAAAGCAGTCAGAGAAAAATGATACATTATACACAGGGGGGAAATTACAATAATGGCAACTACCATTCACCAAAAACAATGGAGGGCAAAAGAAAACAAAATGACTTCTTTAGAGTATTTTAAAAATGTTAATTAAGAGTTTCATATCGGGAAAAACAACCCTTCCAGAAAGGGGGTTAATAAAAACATTTTCAGGTAAAAAAAATGCTGAAAGAATTTATTGCCAGTATGACATGGCAAGAAATGCTGAAGTCTTCAAACGAAAGAGAAATAATACAAATGGAAATTCAGTTCAACAGAATAGTGCTACAAATGGCAAATACGTAGGTAAATTTTTAACTATATTTTTCTTTTAATTTAAAAAAAAAACAACCAATTTGTAAAGCAAAAATAGTAACATTGTATCATGCAGACCTCACAACATATATAGAAGTAAAATCTATGGCAAGAATAGAACATGGTTTGAAGATAAAAAGAATGTACCATTGTAGATTCTTACATTTTTACATGTAGTTACAGAATATTGAGATGAAGTAGAGTGTGAAAAAGTAAAAATGCACATTGTAATCCTAGAAAACTCACTTTAAAAAATACAGTGGAAAACCCAATGAAATCTTGAAAAACTACAAAGCTGTAGGCACCACACTTCCTGATTTCAAAGTATATTAAAAAGCTGTAATAATCAAAACAGTGTGGTACTGGCATAAGAACAGACATGCGGATCAATAGAACAGAAGAGAGAGACCAGAAACAAATCTGCACATCCGCAGTCAATTAATGTATAGCAAAGGAACCAAGAATATACAATGGGGAAAGGGCAATCTCTTTAATACATGGTGTTGGGAAACTGGACACCTACATGCAAAAGAAAGAAAATAAGCCACTTTCTTATATCTTACACAAAAGTTGACTCAAAATGAATTAAAGACTTGAGCATAAGACCTGAAACCATAAACCAGGAGTTTTCCTTGACATAGGTTTTGGAAGTGATTTTTTGGATTTGATTCCCAAAAGCAAAGGCAACAAAACAGAAACAAGCAAGTGGGCTTACATCAAACTAAAAAACTTCTGCACAGAAAAAAATCAACAAAGTGAAAAAGTAACCTACTGAACGGGACAAAATATTTCCAAATTATATATATGGTAAGAGGTTAATATCCAAGATATATAAAGAATACAACTCAATAACAAAAAATATACAATCTGATTTAAAAATGGGCAGATGATCCTAACAGTCATTTTCAAAATATGCACAGATGGCCAACAGACACATGAAAAGATTCTCAATATCACTTATGAGAAAAATGCAAATCAAAATCACTATGAGATATCACCTCACACCTGTTATTAAAAAGACAAGAAATAACAAGTGTTGGTGATGATATGGAGAAAAGGGAGCCCTTCTGCACTGTTGGTGGGAATGCAAATTAATGCAGCCACTATGGAAAACAGTATGGCGGTGCCTCAAAAAATTAATATGATCCAGCAATTCCACTTCTGTGTATTTAAAGAAAACAAAAACACTAACTCTAAAAGATATCTACATGTTCATTGCAGCATTGTTTATAATAACCAAGAAATGTAAACAACTTACTGTCCTTTATGGATAAATGGATAAAGAAATTATGATATATGACCTTGAGAGCATTATGCTAAGTGAAATAAGTCAAACAGAGAAAGACAAATTCTGAAATACTGTATGATCTCACTTATGTGTAGAATATAAAAAAAAAAAAACTCATAGACACAGAACACATTGGTGGCTGTGGAGCAGGGGGTGGGGGTAGTTAAAATGGTTGAAGGTGGTCCAAATGTACAAATTTGCAGTTACAAAATAAGTCATGAGGACATAATTGCAGCATATGACTATAAATAATAATACTGTATTGTAATTTGACAGTTGCTAAGATAGATCTCAAAAGTTCTCATCATAAGAAAAATATTTGCAACTATGTGTAGTAATGGATGTTAATTAGAATTATTGTGGTCATTTTGCAATATAAACCTATGATTGGGCTCCCCACCCCCACCTGCCCTAAGAGGAAACCACCCTTAAAAGGATTTTACACCAACCTGGAAGGAGCCCTCCACCCTTTCCCATGTGAACAACTACCTGATAGGTAGATGAGCAAGTGGACAAAAACCAGACTGGGTGACAGACGCATGGAGGGTTAATCAGATTAAAACAGCCCTCCAACCAGCCCATAAAAACCCCTAGACTTAGAAGCTCTAGTGGCAACCCTCTCGGTCTCACCCTCTTCAGGAGTTTTGTGCTATTGCTCAGTAAACTTTGCTTTGCTGCCTATCACTCTTCATCTGGTCTACCTCTTCATTCTTGGAAGTGGCATGACCAAGAACCTCGGGCACTGAATCCTGCAACAGTCTGAGTCCTGGGGCTCGGATCTCCAGAGCAGCCCTAGATCTCCAACTTTTTAGTTCTTCCTTCAGTCTCATGAAACACATTGGGAAACTTCCATTACTTTTCCTTCTTTGTTTTTGGCTTAAGCTAGCCAGCATCTGTTTTTACTGCTTGCAACCAATGAACTTGACATATTACATAGAACGTGGACTGCCAGGTGATGGCAAGTCCTCAGGAAGGAAAATGAACTTCTCACAAAACAGCAGGAGGCCCTGATATGCAGACCTACCCCAGAAAGAGGGACCAGTTGCTGGTGGCAGACTGCTGATAGCAAGCTTCCAGATGTCTCGTTACCAGAATTTCCATGAGAACGTGGGCATAAAACTGCATAAATTTCAGACATCTCAGAGGACTGTGCTTTCATTGTTCTTTTCCCATATGTTACAAAAGAACAGTCTGTGTCGCTCTGGATGTGTGGCAAGCTGCAACAGTGGCTAAGTCAATTTTCCTATCAAAAAGCCTGGAGAAAGTTAAACTGTTTCTTTGAAAGACTGTAGATAGAGCTCATACCTTCTGGAAACTAATTATGAGAACGAGATGTCCTCAAATAAACCTGACAAAAGTGAAAAGCCCTGAACTATTACTTTTCAATGTTATATGCTTTTTTTTTTTAATGGCTGCAGGTTTGTGGAGAATGTGGTTGAAATCTTTGAAAACTGGGGAGGGACATCATTTAGACTAAAAGAAAAGAAAAATAAAAAAACAAAACCCGTCTTGTCTATCCGATCCATCTTAAGAAGCTTCTTCCTTTAAATCATTTCTTGGAGATATCTGTTCTCCCAAATCAAGCCTGCTTCCCAAATTAAAGCTCCAGTTTCTACTCTTCAACCTCTTCAATCTCCAATCCATTATTCACAATTATGCCAGGCCAATCTTTCAAAAATGCTGATTTTTTTCAGGCCTTTCCCCTGTTCAAAAATCTACTGAAGGAAGGCTCAGGGATGCAGTGGGAAATTACCTGGACTACAGATCCAAGGACACAGGCCTAAATCCCTGCTTCATCAACCATCAGTTTTTTTTAATTTATATAAGGAATTTAACATCCCCTCAGTGTACTCTTTTGTAAAAATGGGGACAATACATACCTTGAAAGTTATTACATAATTTGCAAAGTGCCAGGCCCTCAAAATCACTAAAGCAGTGTTGCCTTGCTTTTCCCTCTTTATTAAGCTTCAGATCTTATGACCTTATTCAGCTCCTCCTCTTCAGGCCCACCTTGCCCTTCATAATCTGACTCAACCATCCATGTGCAACCGTGTATCTGAATAAATTCTGTACATGATTCTGTGCCCCAGGTAGGCTCCCAGCCCCCTTCACCCTCATTTCTACCTCCCTCCCTTTGCTTGCTCTCTATACTCGTTCCCCACCCACACCAACCACTGTCCTCTCTGACCTGCAAATCCTTTAAAATCCAGTCCCTCCCTCTCCAGCCTCCTTGGCACAAAGATTTCCCCATTTTCACAATTATGCATTGGGTACAAATTTCCCAGGCCACAAACTCAGGTATCCAGGAATGTAATTCTCTTTATTTTTCTGTCATTAAATGTGATTTCCAGCTCAAGCCTCCATACCAACTAGAGGTAGTAATTCAATCCCGGTCCTGTTAGGTTTTTCTTGCTCAAATCAGAGATTTCTCAGTCATTTATGGGTTTTTAGCTTCCTCTTCTGCATAGAGTTGCATCTAAATTCCAGGAAGGCTTATACATAATGCTTAGGTTGGAGTATGGGTGAGGAGAACCTTAACACCTTGGTATTGATCACTCTTGCTTCTGGCACCTGCTGAGAAGTGCACACTTCCACTGACCCATTATCAGAGTCTTTCCCTACTTAAAACTGTATTGGGGCTGAGTTCCCCTGTGTCTCTGGTTCTACAGACTAACCCAGAATCTTCCACTGCATCTTGCTTTCTGTCCACAAAGCCTAGTCAGGTCTGCTGGTCTGAGTCTAGTCACTCAGCCTCTCTGGGGTGACAGAAAGTATCTAGACATGCCCACAGCCACATCTTCACTAATGTCCTCCTGCCCTGGAGGCAAGGGAACTTTGCTAAGACTTAATGATTCCCAAGACTCCAAACAGGGAAGCAGGACTCAGCTCCATCCTGCTCAGAGTCTCTGCTCTGTACTGTGATTCTACTGTCCTCACCCAGACAGGGCTCAGACCAAGTACAGGGTACGTCCCCCTTGATCAGATATCTACACTAGTTTTTTTTTTTTTTCTACACTAGTTTCTAACTCAATTTCTTTTCTCATTAATTCTCTTCTCTTCTTCTAGGAGGAATTTCTCTCTTCTCATTTGGAAAAACTGGTTCTGACAGATTCTCAGTCTTAACAATTCAAAATTCTGCATCTTAGTTCTTCAGGGTTTTAACTTTTAAGCTGGAAAAAAACACTCGCCTTTTATCTACTGGCTCTTCCGTGAATTTTAAAAGTCTGCTATGGAACACAAAAGCTAAATATTGACCAATCCTTCCCTGAGGCTGTAAGCCCAGGCTGCCCTCGCTGCCACCTGAAACAAATGGACGGGTTACAGTGGAGAAGAAAATATCAGGATCAAAAACACAAAATAAATGAAGGATTTCAGTGAAGAAAGAAATATGTGGAACAAAAAGAACATTGGTTGATATCAAATATCACCCCTACCATACTGGTCACCTGGTTAATTTCTATAAACCCTTCAGCTCTCTGCTTAGATATCACTTCCTTTGAAAAGCTTTTTCCTGCTTTACCTGCTCCCACTTCAATCCCAAAATGAGGTGAAGTGCTCATCCCATATGTCCACAGGCTGAATTCCAAGATGACCCGTAAGGACTCTCCCCTACATATAATTCACCCTACTATAAATGTGATAGGGTATCACTACTATGATTATATTGCATTGCATAGCAAAGGGATACTGGCAATGTAATTGAAGTTATGAATTAGTTGACTTTGAGTTTATTGGGAGATCATCCACGTGGGCCTGACCTAATTACAAGAACCCTTCAAAAGCACAGTTGGGGCGCGTGGGGGGCTCTGTCAGTTAAGGCTCCGATTCTTGATCTCATTTCAGGTTTTGATCTCAGGGTCGTGAGTTCAAGCCCCATGTTGGGCTCCATGCTGGGTGGGGAGCCTACTTTTAAAAAGTAAGAATTAAATAAAATTAAAAAAAAAAAAAAAAGCAAAGTTTTCTCTGGCTGGTTGCAGAAGAGGAGTAAGAAATTTGAAGCATAAAGGTGTTTTAAGGTGCCACTGCTGTCTTGAAGATGGAAGAGGCCACAGGGAAAAGAGATGAGAGAGGCCCCTAGGAGGGAAAAGAGAATTACAGCTGACAGCCAGCAGGACATAAGGGACAAGTCCTACAACCTCATGGGAATGAATTCTGCCAACAACCAGTCATCTCGGAAGAGAACCACCAGCTTCACATGAGACACAGTCTGATACCTTAATTTCAGGCAAATAGGACCATGCACAAAAGATACAGTGATGCCATGCCCACACTTTTGAACCACAGAAATTGTGAGATAATAACTTTGTGTTGTTTTGTGGTGATCTGTTCCACAGTAACATAAAATCACTACTATACCAGACGTAATCCCATAACACCGTGCATTTAACCCTGTTACCAAATTGTATCATGATGGTCTTTAACTTTCTGTCTCCCCAACAAGATGAAACTATCTGGTTCATATTTACGGTAAAGTAATATTATTTGAGCAACATTAGTTAAGAGGATTAAATGAGCAATTATATGTAAAACACTTAGGATAGTGCCTAGCATATACATTTTAACTACTAGTGTGATTGCCCAACAGGAGCTAAAACATAGTAATAAGCTCAATAAATGTTGGTTGGGTGAAAGACTAGATTCACCTTGAGTGAATTCTCATTGTATTTTACAACTAATACCACAGAATTTCTTAACACGCATTGGTTTCAGAAAACAGCAAATACACAGAAGAGAAAGTTTGCTATTCCAAGCCAGGGGAACATTAAAAAAATGAAAGGGAGGCAAGAAAGTGCAAGACATGAACAGAAGACAGTTAACCAATAAATTTCGCTGAAAAGGTAGGTTCCTAAAGGATAAACAAAAGACTGAGTTGGGAAAATGTTGGTCACATAATGGAAGACATTGAATGCCACATCCTGAACTCTAGAGGTTACCCCTCAGGGAGAGATCCAGGGATGGCTTTTGCATAATGGACTGGCACAGTAAGCATAACGTTTTAGGGCAGATAGTAGGTAATAATCTTCAGGATAGACTGGAGAAAGCAGATTTTGAAGGAAGAGATATTAGTGAAGAAGCCCACACAGTGTGTGACATATTAGAGCCTGTGCTATCATGGGGGTCAAAGACAGCAAGAATGCAAAATAAAGGACTGTTGAAAGTGGCATTTTTACAGGAGAAGTCGCTGCCATCATACCAAGAAATGGTCTGGATTCTTAACAACAGAGATAACATATTTCCAGCTTTTAGACTTTTGAAGTAAATTGGAATAAAACGAATCTGCATATAACTCGACTTTCTCAGAAACTGTATCTTTTCAATGGCGCTGTGGGGAAGATAATTCACTGAAAGTAACACTTTTACCATGAGTGGCTGATGGCTGATGATGTTTACTGCACGAGAGGAAGATCCTGGGAGCAAACAAATGCCACTGTCGGCATACTTGGGCTGTAATCCCCTCTCCATCAGAACCCACCCAGGCCTCCGCTGGCTCCTCCCAGCAATAAGAGATAGGAGTTCTCTAGAATGAGGTGAAAATTCTGGGAGCCAAGCCATCCTATCTCTTGCCCAGGTGGACAAGGGCATCTATGGAGGCACACTGGCATTCTCTGCCACATCCCATTCGGAACCTGAAACAAAGCCCCATCTTCTGGCATGTGCTCTGAGTCCCTCACCCCATCTAGAACCTCGGCCCCTTCAGCACTCAAAGAACTTCAATGGTTCCTTCATTGGGGACTGGGGCCAGCTTTGCACTCTTCTCATCATTGGTCCTACCCCAAATGCCAGCCATCCAGCCCTTTATCCCTTCACACACCTTCATTCTCATGCTGCTCTTCACTCCAATTACAACCTCAATCCTCCTACTCCCTCCCTCCTCTTAACCTCCATTCTCTATCCCACAAGATTCTCAAGGTCTTCACAGAGCACCCCCTTCTTCTCCATCGTGCCTTGACTAAAGCCTGGCATGTCCACAGAAGTGCTGCTGCGTCTTCAGGTTACAACACCTCATCTGTCTCGCAGGGTCCCTCCCTTTCTTCTCACTCTCCTGAATACCAACATTTATCACCTCTGCTCCTGAACTGCGACTCAATAAGACATCCAGGCAATGGAACGTCCACTTTCTCCCAAACTGTCAGCTTCACACCCTTCTGTAACCAGTCTAGACATTGTGATCCATCATGAAAACCACTCTTTGGCTAACACTTAGGATGTTCTGATCCTTTTATCCTGCTACCATACCCACCCAGTAATCCCCTATCCTGGTTCATCCCAGTGCTGGCCTCTTCTGCTACAAAAGGAGATGATCATTCCAATTATGGAAGGGTGGTTAGGCTGCTTGGTGGTTCACTGCCTTCTGTAGATGGCCCCCTCTTTCAGCTACCACAACCCTACACTAGAGTGTACAGTCATACCTTCCTACTGGTCTGTTTCAATGAGCTTTTCAGTTCATTAGGAACACATGCTGCATCCTCAGAGCCTCCCATAGCCTAGTTCACAGTTGCCACTGAAAACATTTTGACTGAATGACTCAGGGAATTTCTAAAGCCTCTTCAGCTCTGAGATTCAATCACTGCAAAGCACTGTCTGTAGGCACTACTTTGCCCAGACTTGGAACTTTTTCTTCCAACCGCGAGCTCTGCATTTAGAAAAGGTCCTGCCCATAGTACCAATATCACTATAAATGCTCAGAAATTTCAGGGACACATCTGCTACCAGGAGATTCAGTCCAGAGTGGTGTGAGGATGAAATGAAATGTGCTTGAAAACAGAAGCATACTCTTGATAAAGAGTGTGCTATTTTCCACCCTAGATTTACTATCCCCCACAAATTCCAGAACCAAACTCTTTGCAGATGACACTTCCCTTATTTGTTTCTGTCTGATAAAAGCATTACAGTTTATACCAATTGATGCTAGGCCTATCTATTAAATAACCTGTTGAGAAGTGAGCCATATAATGCTTAAAATTTTTGGTTAGAGAGAAAAATCTAAAATCTATAGACTCAATATTTCCAATTCCTTTCACTGAGAGATAGGGTCATGTTAGTGAAACAAATAAGCAAACAAAATATAACTTAGAGTCAAAACACTCACATTTAAGTCTTCCCTAGGACTCTCAACAACCCATCTCATCTCTTTAAACTTGGATTTCCTCTCTGTCCAGGGGTCATATTCAAATACTGACCAGCATGGCAGAGGCCCCGACCAATGTGAACCAACACTGGCTGTCATGCTGGAGCAGGATCCTGGCTCCTGCCGTGCCAGCCACTGACCCGTTAGTTATTAAGTCATGGGAAGGATCTGGGGGGAAGAGACCAGAGAAGAGGGACAGGGGCTCTTAAGAAGCCCCAGGCAGTGACTATTTATCATAGATTTTGAAATATTTTGATGTTTTAACAAAAAGCATAGCTTCCTTGGTGTGCACCTACTGAATATGAGCCCTGCTTTGATCCTTCCTAGTCTGGGGACCTACTTCATCTTTCTGAGGCTGTTTCATGTGGAAAAGGGGAACTCTGAGAACTCCTTTTAAGGCATCTAGAGAATTAAATGAGATAACATATACAAAAGAAAAAAAAAACATTCCTGCTTGAGACATAAAATGTGATAAATGACAGCTGAATGAATGAGTAAATGAATGTCTGAATGAATAAGTGAAAAGAATAATATCTGCTCTGCCTTCTTGACAAATGTGTTTGTTTCTTTGGTAGATGGCAGGTTTAGCATGCAAGGGAACTTACATATGAAGCTTGCCTTGAGCAGCCCTAAGATAAGAGTAGATCTCCACACCCAGCTGCCAGAATCTTATAAGTTCATACAGAGGACTTAACTGGGTTCAGTCTAGTGTACTATCTGGATGTTCCCAACAACACAGTGCTCTCTCAAGCCTGTGGCCTTGAAAATGGCTCGGCCATGGGAACAGTGGGCTGACATACATTCCAAAGACAGGGGAGGAGGTGGGAAGCCTGGAAGTGCAAGGGTCAACTAGTGGTCACATCATCTAAATGACATCCTCCAACACTTCACCCCTCATGACCAGTTCCATTGGTCAGCAAGGGGTTTCACTAGCATGGAGGTGGCTCATTTGAAGGTTATCTGGCTATACTGGAGGCAGATACCACAGCAATAATGTAAGTCCATGTAGGAGAAAACACAGATTAAGATAATGGTTCCTAAAATAAGTAATAATTTCTTTCAACCAAGAGCCCTATTATACAAACCTCTGATTAAGTCTTCTAGGCTGGGTGGTCTAATCACTTAGGGCCTTTATTTGTGCCCTCCTGAGACTTAAAAGATGATACATTAACAGGCTCATCAGGTAATGTACACACAACATTCTGTTTAGGCACAGGGGCTTCCTTGCAAGGTAGTGATCATGTCCAAGCCAACCTATATTGCAGGACAGCCTTTCTCAGAGACACTTTAGTGTTTAGTAAAGATAGGCTTTGCTAGTTATCATTGAAGACTTATCATCTCACAAAGTTTTTAGAAAGAATAATTATTGGATAGAAAAAAAATGGACCCTACTTATTATTTGCTATCCCCTGGAAAGACGCTGCTATTCCCAGGGGCTGTCCACAATTATTCACAGCAACTCTCACCATATGAGCTCAGATGAGAGCTCAAACTTTAGATAAGCAGATAATACCCTCCAGGACAGGTATCTAAGCTTCCAAGTGCCATTGGATCCACCCATAACACTTAGGGGGCAATGTCTGAGAGCCATTTGTTAGAGTTTGGACACTATGTTTCTTCTCCCAGCCTCTGTACCCAATAACAGGATTAATGGCTCTCTCAAGAGCCAGTAACTGTGTCTGCCAAGAGGAAAAGTGAATGAACGATCATTAAAATTAGTGGCAGATTGCCATCTACAGAGCAAGCTCACCGTGCACGTCAATGTCTCTTACCCTATCATCCAGGTAAATTAAGGTAATTTAACACTACCACATCTAGGAGTTGTCCAGGAATTAGGAAATGGAATTAAGAAGAATTTACATCAAGGAGGACTCATTTTTAGCCTTTTTAAAGATAAGTAGCATTATTTGCCTGAGGCCATATGGCTACTGAGTAGTGGAGGAGTTTGCCCTCGGAGACCCCATACCCTTCCCAGAATGTCCGAACTGTTTCTCACTTGACATTTCAGCAAGCAGATGCAGTAAACAGGTAATTAAACACAACAGAGACTACCTGCTGCTAGGACCAATACTCCATGCAAATAAAGCTCCATACTCACAAGTAAAAGGTAATATTGCTGAAAAGTAAGATATTAGAGACTCCTGGACTGAGCCTTTAACAGAGACAGGAAACTCATCAGCCTATTTAGAGACAAAAACTGGCCCCAGTGTTCCAAAGACCACTGAGGAGAATTAACCTCTTGCTGCAATGGTTCTGATGAGTTGGGTGAAAATTCCTAGAACCTAGGACCCATTTCTTGGTCTCTGTTCAAGCCTAGGCAGCTCTGTACCTTCCTTTGGGAAGCTGAAGAGGTCTTGCTGGCAAATGGTAACAGTAACAGGGCAGCTGGACCCAGATCACATCCCCCAAGCATTTGATGCAATGCAAAGGTCCCCTGGGGAAGACAAAAATGTATGCAGTACTTTTAGGTTCTTTGCACCTGTTCTCCTTGCCTGGAATACTACTCCCCTAGATATTTTCATGGTTTGCCCATTACTCAATTCAATTCTCTACTCAAATGTCTACTCCTCAGGGAGGCCAGCTGAGATCACCCTATTTAAAAGAACCCCTCATCCTTACTCTATTTTCTCTTTGTAACAGAATTCCTACGTAACAATATTTTTTCTCTGGAATACTAACATTATTTTATGTTTGTATGTGTGTATTTATCCCCCCCCCCCACTGTTGTGTAAGCTCTGTGAGGACAGAGACTATTGGTTTTGCCCATGGTTTTACCATCTGTGCCTAGAACAGTGTCTGACACATAGCAGACACTCAGTAATGATGTGCTGGATAAGTGAAAGCAAAGTTGGTAGCACCTGTGTCTGTGACTGCACAACTGAGAAGGCAGAGATGTCATCAAGACCAAAGAAAAGTAAATGCTTAAAATCAGGAGCCAAAGACCTGCAAATTAATACAATCCTATATGTGAAAGAAATGTTTGCTATGTTCAGGGTCATTGTATAAAAACATTTGGGGAACCAAGCACTCCTTGCCCTGTCACCCCCCCCCCCAAGTACACAAAGTATCAACATCATATTATAAGAAGAGCATGCAGGAGGGGGGAGCCTACTGTGGCTCACTGTAGCAGCTTCTAAGGGTTAAAGAGCTAAGAAACACCTGTTTCCAAACAAATGAGCAGCTGCTCTGATGTGGTGGAAGGACCACTGGACTGAGATGACAGATTCCTGTGAATTAGCCCCTGCCACAAACTCACAACCCTCCAAGCGTGCTCTGTACTCAAGTGTCACCTCACACTGCTTCCCTGCATCAATGTCGCTGCCTCCTCTTCTCCAGATGCGCCTGGAGATACTTCCGGACACCACCGTGCCCACACTTAACCCCCACGGGATGGTTTCAACGTTCTGTTATGACACTGGGCTCTTTGTATCATCATTCATTCATTTGGCACACAATTTACGCAGTCCCAAGTACTACCCTAAGTACCAGGTACCACCTGAATTTATCACAAGGCTAAAAATGGCGCTTCAAAGCCCCTCACTTACAAGTATACCTTC
Source organism: Ursus arctos (assembly GCF_023065955.2). NCBI lineage: Eukaryota > Metazoa > Chordata > Mammalia > Carnivora > Ursidae > Ursus > Ursus arctos. Next base: position 6,086,141 of record NW_026622897.1, on the reverse strand, counting down.
TAATTTCCTGGAAGGGTCCCTAACAACATGTGGTCATGTGTTTCTGCCATATTTGCACAAGTCAGATCCTTTAACCTTAATCAGTGGAAACCACCCTGCTTCCCACTCTGACCTCCCCTAAGGAGATGCAGCAGGTATTTAGGGGATCTGGCCAAGGGGAAGTTCAAGTGGGCTATATTTAGTTTGGGTTTAGTGAGGTATATTTACATGGTTCACAGTCACTTTTGAATACAGTTAATCTATTATTAGCCTTTCCACAAGTAGGAATGGCTTCTAGGAATACACCGTGTACTGTGCCCACTCATCAACCACTGTGACACAGAGATGCTGGGCCACACCTGGTCTTGCAACATGAACATCTCCCATAGTGCCCAGCACGAGAAGTATGTGTGTCACAGAGAAATGAAGCTTAAACACACTAGCCAGAAACTAGTCTGTCCAAAATCGATTATGGAAAAACATAAGCAATTTGGTCCTCATCAACTCCAAGAAAAAACAAAACCTTCTTCTCTCCAAAATATAACCAATAATGTCATTCATACAATTAAAAATGGACCATTATATTTATTTTCTTTTTTAGATTGGGATCATGCAAAACTGAAATTATCAAAAGGCCTTTGTTTATAGGACACAAACCTGGGACCATACTATGAATAGCAAGTGCGTCTACAGCTGCTCAGATGATATCAAGTAACAAACTACAAAGGCGAAAGAAACTTCTTCAAACTTCCAATAATAAAAACAAATTGGACCAACCTGGTAAGAATTATAATTCTATCTTAAATAGAAATTATACAATTATTGTAATAAACGAAATGATCAAAGAGTATGTAGCTAAAAATTATATGAAGAAAAAGTATGGCAGCAGTGACAGGCATTTAATTAATATAATAAGAATATCATGTTATTTTTCTGAAATGTATGTTTATATTATTTGACCGCTTTATAAATGTGTATTTTAAATGCAATTAAATCACTTAAGTGTGATTTCTTATTTCCAACAAGTATCCATTCAGAACTAATTTTTTGTTAATAATTTTGTATTATTTTTCTTACAAAGGAGGCTGAAATATTGTATAAACTTTAAGCCCCACAAAACTTAGATCTGCCGGAGATGGGGACATAGGAATGAAGCAAACAGAAAAATGTATATATATATAAAATATTAATATTAATATACATAAAACATGTTAAATATATAAATATAAAAAAGTAAAAATATGTTATACATACATATTTTTATACATTTATATCTGCCTTAACCATAATGGAGGAGAACATAGAAACAATAAACAAAACAAAAAATATTATATAGTATATTAGATGGTTGTTAGTGCTGTGGGCTTGTCCTCACCACTATATCAGGAGCTCTTTGAAAATAAGGATTGTTGGAACACCTGGGTGGCTCAGTCAGTTGAGCATCTGACTCTTGGTTTTGGCTCAGGTCATGATCTCAGGGTCATGAGATTGAGTCCCGTACTGGGCTCTGTGTTCAGCACAGAGTCTGCTTGAGATTCTCTACTTTTCACTCTCCCTTCGCCCCTCCCCATTTGTGAGCTCTCTCTGAAATAAAAATAAATAAAATCTTGAAAATAAGGACTGTTTCTTACTTACATAGACCCGTAGGACCCAAGCACAGTATCTTAAACAAAGTAGGTACCTGGTAAATATTGGGGATGAATGGATGGATGGATGGATGGATGGATGGATGGATGGATGGACGGACGGGCACACGGACAGAGACAGACAAGTGAGTGTTTAAGGGCTTGAGCAAGTCAGTTAACCTCTGTGTCCTTCAGTTTCCATACCTGTAATATGGTTAGATTATATAATCATTTGGCCCAAGTATCCTAAGTAATAATAAATTTTGGTAATAGTTGTTTGATCTTTAATTATATTTAGCATATGTTTTACATCATTATTCAATTTTTAGCTCTATGTCTTATCTGTCCCACAAGATTTCAAGTTTCTTATACTAGGGCTCTATATAGTTCATCTTTTAACTATTGATGTCTAGCACAGCCCTGCAGAATAGGTATGTCTACTGAAAATACTGATGCTGAAGATGCTGGTAAGCAATGCTATTATACTCATCATTCTTCCTCTGGTCAAGATAATAATCCAGAAAAGGAATTCAAGAGGCAAGATCATATAAAGGCTAAGGGCATGAGCTCTGGGGTCACACTGCCTGGTTGAATCCCTTCTCTGACAAGTGCTATTTTTAATAAACTGGTCAAGTTCCTATTCTCTCTATACCCGTTTCCTCGTCTGTTATACAGAGTTAACACCTACCTTAGAGGGTTGTGGTGAGAGTCTTATACAAAGCCTGACATATAACAATTACTCAAATTATATCTGCTCTTAATAACATCACTGTGGGCTTAAGAACTTATTCACACAACTTTTACTTGCTGCCATCAAGATCCGCCCTCTTAAGACCCCACTGGAACAGTGGAATAACGTTGGGACCCACAAAGTCTTTTTAATTTCCTATGTTTCAAAGAGACTGTTGGTATGTGGTGATGTGACAGTGATCACTACATGCTCTCTTGTCTGGCTGCCTTGTTCAGCTCAATTGGACAGCTCACTCAAGGACTTATTTCCTTTGCTGTGCTGGTTTGCCCAGCCTGTTAAAAGTTCAGTGCCTCCTTCCTTCTGTCAATCCCTCTAAAATTCAATAAATACAGCATCACTATGCATCAATCATGTTCTTGGTACGAAAGGCACAAAAGTGGAAAAGCCACAGTCTCTGCTCTTCAGTAGCGTGCGGGCTGGCTGGAAAGACAGACAAGGATAACTCACTAGAGCAATGCGCTGAGAGAGAGAATGGGGGAAGGGACAGTGCTTCGGGAACAGAAAGGAAGGAGCTGAAAAAGCCATCATTACTGCCTTCCTTACTTTTTAAGTCTTCAAGATCACATTAGGACTTCATCTTTATGCACAGTAATAGGACAAGGATATATGTAACATCAAAATATGCTAAAAATGCCAAGTTCCCTAGTTATAGCAAGTCAATGCATAAGTCTGTGTGAAGGTTCCCTCCAGGTTTTTGGCCAAGGACTGGGTGTACACATGCAGGGTGAGACTCAAAAAGCCTGACAGAGAATGGCAGCCACAGATTTAAAAGAACAAAGATACTAGAGGTTACACAATTCCAGGAGATGCTGATGCTCTGGCCCAGTCAGAATGGAGAGACTCATCAACACCCCAGACATTCACTGAGATTCCAGAAAGGTCTAGAAGGACCATAACCCCAGAATAAGATTTAATCTAGACCCACACTTGCCCATATAGTAGCCACTAACCACAAATAGCAATTTAAGTTTAAATTTCAACTAATTAAAATTCAATAAAATTTAAAACTCACTTTGTCAGTCTCATTAGCCACACTTCAAATACTCAGTAGTTAAATGTGACTAGTGCCAATCACACTGGATAGCTGGATAGCACAAATATGTAACCTTTCCATCATCACAGAAAGGTTTATTGGATAGCCTGACTCTAACAAAGCTGAGAAACAAGCCTGAAAAAATCAAGGAGAGACACCCAAAAATTAGCTATCTCAACATTTCTATAAAGGAAGGCAATACAATCCAGATCCCTTATAACGTATCATACACAATATATAACATACAATAAATAATTCCAGACATACAAAGAAGCAGGAGAATGTGGACCACAACAGAGGAAAAAAAAAAAAAAACATGAATAGATACAGATGTTGGAATTTTCAGACAGTGACTTTAAATTAGTGATTATAAACATCTTCAAGGACTTAAAGAAATATGGTCTTAATCAGTAAATAGACAGAGATTCTTCTCAGAAACATGGAAACTACAAAAAAAAAGGAATTCTAGAATTCTAAGTTATAATATCTGAAATGGTCACTCAATGGGCTAAGCAACATATTGGAAATAAATGGAGAATGGCTGTGTAAACTTGAAGACCGAGCCCTAGAAATTAACCCCATCTGAAGAAGAGAGTAGGGGGAAAAAAATAATCATAAGAAATGTGAGTATTCCTGCTTCCTGTCTTTTCCTAAGACTTATCATTAATTATTCTTTGTAAAACTTGTCGCATTTTCAACGTGTAAACCAGAAAGGTTCTGCCAAGTGTCTTTTCATATGTCCAAATGCTCCATCACATCCCTGCCAACTCTTAATGACTAGAAAGCTGATTTGCTGAGCAAAGTGAAATCTCAGCCAATTTAACCACTTTTAGTTTTACATTATCAATCTATACCATTGTCACATTCAGAAATGATGTCAGATTTTCATCAAATTTGAACTCTTCTAAAGATTATGAAGGTACTACCTCTTTGATTCATGGATCATTCTGCAGTTTAAAACAAGATGGGAGCTGATACATTTTTGACTTCTTAATGTGCTTCAATAAAATACATTGGTGGGCACAAGTTCCAGAAATATGTTCCTTTATTCAACATGCATTAACTGAATATATTCTTTATACTAAAAATTATGCTGGGAATACAGAGATGAAATAGACATGGTCCTTAATTGTTACACTGAGTGAATTCCCTAATTTATAAAACTATTAGGTATAAAGTAATAATATTTGGCCCGTCCATCTTCCAAGATTGAAGAAGGAGGTGTAAGTTGCACAAAGTGCCACCAATGAATACAGTGACACAAATTTCATGAGGAATAAAGGTCTAGAGGAAGAAGGAGCCTCCTTATTAATTATAGGTAACACAGGGCTTGACCTAGGACATGAGCACCCCTGAGTTCTTATGGGCTTTCAGGTTATTTTTTAAAAGATTTTACTTATTTATTTGAGAGAGAGAGAGAGACAGCCAGCAAGAGAGGGAACACAGCGGGGCGGGGCGGGGGGGAGTGGGAGAGGAAGAAGCAGGCTCCCAGCAGGGAGCCCGATGCCAGGCTTGATCCCAGGACTCTGGGATCACTCCCTGAGCCAAAGGCAGACCCTTAACGACTGAGCCACCCAGGTGCCCCTCAGGTTATTTTTTTGCACCTGATGACAGATGGATGAAAGAACAGTGCTACATTTTAATACAAGGACTAAGAGATCCTACGGTGGTTAATTCCATTGGTTCCTAAATGACCCAAATAATCCAGTGTGTCTTCACTTAATTATCTTTACAGATGTTAATTTCTGATTTTCTCTGAAGAAAGTTGACATAAAAGGAGAGAATTATGGGGGCGCCTGGGTGGCTCAGTTGGTTATGCATCTGCCTTCAGCTCAGGTCATGATCTCAGGATCTTGGAATCAAGCCCTACATCAGGCTCCCTGCTCAGGAGGGAGTCTGCTTCTTCCTCTGTCTCTGCCCCTCCCCGACTCATACTCTCGTCCTCTCTCTCTCCCTCTATCCCTCTCTCTCAAATGAATAAAATCTTTTTTAAAAAAAGGAGAGTATTATTATCAATAAGCTAGTTACATATTAATGCGAAATTTCAGTAAGTTTATATAATGCAATCGATATAATAATACCAACAGGGCATATACATAAACAGTTTTAAATTATTTCCTTAAAGACTATTATAGTCCACTGCATCTCAGTGATGAAAAGTATTTTACTTTATTTTACTTCAACACTGCACTAATTTGGTCTGGGGATCCTTGATACATAATATTTTAATTCCTACATTTGTGAAGTCAAAAATCATATTATATAAACAGTTCATCATCGGAATCCTCCCCACATTTATCTACCTGGTAAGGCCTTGGGACCTTACATTAAAAGGTATGCACATTATGCTCTAGCCCACCACTTCTAACCTAGCCACCATCATAAGAACTTGCTGCTCTATTGAATAACCCAAGTACCATGAACTTGAAGCCTGGCCTCTCTTTGGCATTTTGGCTAGCAGTCTCTGCTGTTCCATCCTGGTCAGCCCCTGAATAAGAAAGGAGCCAAGAAGGTAGGTGCCCAGTGTAATCAGTCTATAGGGACACTAATGCATCAGGGAACACATCAGACTGTGGAATCAGTTTCCACACATGACTACATCACAGGCAAACTGTGATCCACCTCCTACAGAATAAGGCAACATCCTCAAGTGAAAATTTCAGAAGGTGATCCTAGCTGGTGCTCACCTCTCTGTGTTGACTATTTCCACAAGGTATGTAAGCACATTTCATGATGTGACTGCAGTAATGTGAAGCTGGCAATCCCAATCAACATTGTGTAATGCCTTAACTGCAAATGAGCTGTTTACTACTATCTATATTTTAAACCTCTTAGTATTACTCTACAGAAGGTGCCTATTTCAGAAAATTCCAAAAGAAAAATAAAGTTAAAGCAGAATCAACCAAAAAGTGTGAAATACTTTGCCTACATATAAGCTGGGGGGGGGGGGGGACGGGGAGGAAGCTTCCAAAATATTTTGAATAAGACTTAGCAAGTATTTCTATGTAAATTACTTCCATTCTTAGTGAGTCTGAGTAACTAAACCTATCCAATCATGAGTGCTATAAAAATCTAGAAATGAAAGATAAATCAATAAGTTAAAATGTTAGGTTACATCTGGTGCAATGCAGGTAATTTTGGAAATAAAGGAAGAGGCATAAAAATGTTCTTAGCAAAATATAAATTTTCCCCCTCATAAAAATGTCGGACAAGTATTTCTAAAATATTGGTTTAAAAATTCTCAAACACTAATATGCACCCCTATGGCTTTTATTTTTTTTCTTTTTAAGTAATCTCTATGCCCAACATGGGGCTTGAACTTACAACCCCAAGATCAAGAGTCACACAATCTATCAAGTGAACCAGCCACACACCCCGTGCACCCCTTTGTTTATTGCAGCGATATTTACAATAGCCAAGCTATTGAAGCAACCCAAGTGTCCATCAATAGATGAATGGATAAAGAAGATATGGTATGTATACACACACACACGGATATTGTAATATATATATATATTTGTGTATAATTTATATATATATTTGTGTGTATATACACACACACACACACACACACACTCACCATAAAAAAAGAATGAGATCTTGTCATTTATGACAACATGGATGGACCAAGAGGCTATTATGCTAAGTGTAAAAAGAAAAATCAGACAGAGAAAGACAAAAACCACAAGAGTTCACTTATATGTAGACCTAAAAAACAAAATGAACAATTAACAAAAAAACAGAAACTGACCCAAAAATACAAAGAACTGGTGGTTGCCAGAGGGGAGGAGTTGGGGGGGGATGGACAAAATGGGCAATGAGGAGTGGAAGATACAGGCTTCCAGTTACGGAGTGAATAAGTTATAAAAATAAAAGAGGCGGGGTGCCTGGGTGGCTCAGTAGATTAAGCATCTGCCTTTGGCTCAGGTCACGATCCTGGGGTCCTGGGATTGAGCCCCACGTCAGGCTCCCTGCTCAGTGGGGAGTCTGCTTCTCCCTCTCCCTCTGCCACTCTCCCTTGCTCCTGCTCTCTCTCTCAAATATTAAATAAAATCTTTTTTAAAAAAAGATTCAGCATAGCGAATAGAGTCAATGGTATTATAATAGCATTGCATGGAGGCAGATCTTAGCTACACTTGTGGTGAGCACAGCATAGTGTACAGGATTGTCAAGTCACTCTCTTATGCACCTGAAAATAATGTAACATTGTGTCTCAACTGTATTTCAATAATAAACAAAAAAACAAATAGGGTTGTCAATTTATTACCCTGCCTTTGGTAGTCACCCCACATCCTGGTTAATTCTGTTCATCTTCTCTCAACAAATTGAGGGAAAAAAACACAGAGGTCAGGCAGATAAATGTAAAAAGTATTGACTTTTTTTTTAATTGAAAAAGCTAGTTGGAGAATATAACTAAAATCTGGACCAAGTGGCCTTTCTCACATCTCAGCCGTGAATTAATTTTACGTGCCCAGTCACTAACTAGCAGAGATGGACTAACACAGCTCTCGATAAAAAGCAAAAGCCTTTAAAACAAAATAAGCATTTAAAATAAAACAAGAAAAGCAAAAGGCCTTATTGTTAAAGAACACTAAATTTACCTCTTAGCCGGAGGAGAGCAAACAGTTCTGTCAGTAGGAGTACCCAAAGGAAATCAAGAGAAGGCACATGTATTTCCAGTTACTTTTCCCAAAGTCTTCCAGTCAAAAATCTGTTCTACTACCTTGAAGGGTAATGAGTGAGATCAGAAAATAGCCAATATTACCCATCTCTAAAGTCATCCCACGCAGAAGTAGTAAGAAGGGGAGATATTTTTTTCAACCTAACACTTATTGGGGTTCCTTCCTTCCTTCTTCCTTCCTTCTTCCTTCTTTCTTTTTCTTTGCTCAACCTTTAAGCAAGTGGTTCTCAACTGCAAACACCAGGAGAACTTTAAAAATACTGGTGCCTGGGTACCACCCTCCAAAGAATCAGGTTTAGTAAGTCTGGGAAGTGGGCTGGGCATTGGTGTTTTTTTGTTTTTTTTTATTAATTTATTTATTTGGGCAGGGGAGGGGCAGAGAGAGTCTTAAGTGGACTGCATGATGAGCACAAAGCCTGATGCAGAACTGGATCTCACAATCCTGAGATCACGACCCGAGCTGCAACCAAGAGTCGGATGTTTAACCTACTGAGCCACCCAAGTGGCTGCCCCCTGGGTATTGGGTTTCTTAAAAGCTTCCCAGGATACTCTAACAGGCAGTCACCATTGAGAACCACTGCATTTATCCCATGTTGAAACAGGGAAGTGGACAGGAGGCCAGATCCCACCTCCATGAGGTCAATCTCCCAATGCCAACAATTGCTTCTTTGTGGATTCTTCTGGGGCCGCTGGAGGGCAGGTAGCATTTTGCTCTCTAAGAGTTCTGAAATGGGTTGACAACACAGTTCATTAACTCAATTAAATTCAAAGCTGAAAAATTCACTATTTCCCATCCCAAATTTGCCTAACCATGATATATAATACAGCTCATCAAAGGTTTTGCAATGGTCTTAAATAATAATATACAATTACTGTAATCCATTAATACCAACAGTGTGTCCCCAAGTTTGAGTATAAATCATCTTATTAATTTTCCAAGGAAAAATTAATGTCCAGAACTTAATATTTTCACAAGGTAAAGTCTAAAATCAAATCCTCTAGGTCTTTTAAATCTAAGGTTTAGAGAATTTTAAATCTATATGATTATTATATTATAATCCCTGTGAACGTTTAATTTTGCTCGGCCTCAGGTTAGAGGATTCATAGTGCCTGGGTAGACACTGGATTCTTCAGTAGCTGTTACCTGGGCTATTGCCCACTGTACGAATTTCATTTTCTCAGACCCTCTCAGGCTGAATTAAATGACAAGCCTTGCATATGTCTCATTTTTAAAAAATCAAAAGAGTTAACAGGACACATAAGATTATCACAACATTAGTCCCATACTGACAAAATAAAGACCCTAAAGCAGTTAATCCCTGCATTTCCATATCCTCAATCTGAGTATACCCCAGACCAAAGCAAGACTTAGTGTTATGAGGGGGAAACAGCAGACAATAAAGATCCCTGAATTCATGGGGTACCTGAGTGGCACAGTCAGTTAAGCATCTGACTCCCAGTTTTGGCTCAGATCATGATCTCAGGGTCATGAGATTAAGCCATGCATCAGGCTTGCACTCAGCACAGAATCTGCTTGAGATTTCCCCTGCACTTTCTCTCTCCCTCTCTCTCAAATAAAAAAATAAATCTTTAAAAAAAAAAAAATCCCTGGATTCAGCCTTACCAGGATATCTCACAGTCTCTGCTATTGTTGGGAGGGCCTTTTTTGTGCCCTTCAACTCACTAGGGGAAGAGCTCCCAATGGGAGGCTAATTTTGACATTATGTGCTTACAATTCTAGGGGAAATCCACTCTTGCACTGTCTTCCTCTCAAAGAAGAGAAGAAATAACAAGTGTTGGCAAGGATGTGGAGAAAGGGAATCCTCATGCACTGTTTGTGGGAATGCAAATTGGTGGAAGATATACTGGAAGAGTATAGAAGTTCCCCCCAAAATTAAAACTCAAAATACCGTATGATCCAGTAATTCTACTATTTACCCAAAGAAAATGAAAATACTAATTTGAAAAGATAGATGCACCCCTATGTTTACTGCAGCATTATTTACAATAGCAAAGGTATGGAAGCAGCCCAAGTGATCAAGAATAGATGAATAGATAAAGAAGATGTGGTATATATGCACATTGGAATACTACTTGGCCCCAAAAAAGAATGAGATTCTTTGCCATTTGTGACAACATAAATGGACCTGGAGAATATAATACTAAGTGAAATAAGTCAGTCAGGGAATGACAAATACCATATTGATTTCACTCATATGTGGAATTTAAGAAACAAAATAAATGAACAGATCGAAAAAAGAGACAAGCCCCCCACACACATTCTTAAATAGAGAAAACAAACAGGAGTTTGCAAGAGGGAAGGTAAGTGGGCAGATGGATGAAATAGATAAAGGGGATCAAGAGGTACAAACTTCCAGTTACAAAATAAATAAGTCATGGAGATGAAAAGTACAGCATAGGGAGTATAGTCAATAAGATGGTAATAATGTTATTTGGTGACAGATGGTGTCTACACTTGTCATGGTGAGCACTGAATAATGTGTTGAATTGTCGAATCATGATGCTGTACACTTTGAACTAATATACCACTGTATTGAATTATACTTCAAAAAAATAAATAGAAAATACAAATTGCAATCTGAGATCTTAAAAAATATTTCAAAGAAAACAATTTTGATGATGAAATGTATTAGACACTAGACTGGTATGCAGAGAGTTTTTAAATTCCCTTTCCTTCACAGTGTTTAAGAATATGGCAGAGAATTTTCTCTAAAAATATTCAGGGGGAATTCTGTGAAAGAGAAAGATGTCCTAGAGTCTGGACAGTCTCTTACAAGCCATTCCTGTGTACTAATCCCAAATTTCATTCATTACTCATCTCCTTAGAAGTAATCCAAACAGATTAAGAAATCAAATGCTTTTTTCTCTTTAAAAAAAAAAAAAACATATTCAAGATGTTCTTGCAAGAAATAACTATTACTGCAAAGGTCAGGGTTCTCCAGTGATGGTAGCATCCACAGATCTTATTTGAGATGACTTTCTTTGCTTACCTGCATAGTTAAAAACTTCGAAGTTTTCTTTGTTTCTTTGAGCAGTCTGAGGATTTGTGGTCAGGTGAAGGGAGCATATAAGGGCACCATGCAGGGAAGCTGTTACCAGCTCAGACTGCAGGAGTAAGGCGACGGAGCCAGTGAATTAGCCCCTCAGCCTCTCTCCACTCTTGCTCTCTGATCCCTGTTATGCCTTCCATTGGTCATAGCCAACCAGACTAGAGAGTAAAGCAGCTTCATCAGTCTACCTCCAGAGGCACAGAGCAGGGTCTGGAAGGATGGACAGTAGATATTGAGGAGTCAGTAGAGAACGTCTAGCCCCACTTGTATGTCCTATTTCCAGCTGTTGTTTCCCTATTCCCTTCAGGAAGACTCATTTGAGTTTCTAACTGTTCGAGATGCTTCTTAAGGACATCCCTTTCTGTTCTAACACAGGTAATGCTAAGCTCTGCCTATCTTGTTTCTTTTTACTTTCTTTCCCTTCTGGCTCAGATATATGATTTTCGAATATACTCCTTCAGATTTTGTCTTGCACATTCTCCTACAGCAAGAGATACAAGATCAAAACAATCTGGGTCTACTGCAATCACCCACTGTTCAAACAAAGCTTCCGACCCTCAAAATGTCATTGGGATGCCCAACCCCATTCACCAGGGGACACATTCTCCCACCAGGTCAACCCAGGCCCAGGCTTCATCTACTACTATCTACTTGCTCCCATTTTGCTCCCAAAAATATTCCTTTTTTTTTTCTGTGCCTTCTTATCGCACCAATTCCATACATTTCTTGGGTATGTTCCTTCAAGGTGCAGGTGATGTCTGTGTCATTTTGAAGCTTTCCAAGTTATTCCTCTTTCTAGTTTTCTTCTCTCAATTTCTTCATACCCAATTTGCAAGGGTGGTGGCCCATTGCTCTTACTGTGGAGTATCGGCTGCTCTAAGAGTGTTTTTCAGTCGTGTTCTGGATTCTGGCATCTTCTGAGGAGTCACTCCAGTTTTCTCCCTAAGACATTACTTTTCTCACCTTTACTGGACCCCAGTTACTCCGTCTGATTTAGTAACACATAAAATATTTCCCTCTTTTCTAAAGCCCTGCTTAGCAGCACTGATACTCAGGCATATCTCATTTTCCCTTCCTTATCTATCTATCCTAGCTTTCAAATATCTAATTTTCAATTATCTTCCTGTTGTCCTCTCCACCGCAACACATCTCCTGAAGAAATCTCTCCTCTATCACAGCTTAATCATATTTTCCTCCATCATTTTATTTTTTCCCTTGCTACCGTTCTGATAATAAAACTGAAATATATTTTTCAAAGTCCTCTTGTTTCTCTTTGATTTCCCAAGTTAATTTGATTTCTAGAAACCAAGGATTCCAGGCTAAAGCCTTTCTAGCCTTTGGATTTGAAATGATTTTATCAAGATAATTTTTATTTTAGTTCTTGTTGATGGTATATTCTCTGCATAATAAGGACTTTTTGCATTTGTTTGTTCTTAAAATCTGTTGCTACTTTATGGATCTCAGAAATCTGAAGTCATGGTCAGAGTTTACGTAACTAACAGGCTATAGCAGAAGCTCTGGGGGGACCCCATTCACATTCCCTGCCCTACTGAGACTCTTTGATTTCAACACAGCTGAGGTGGACAGCTCTGATGTGTCACCAGTGTCCCCTGTCAGACACTTCCCAGGGCTCCTTTGCTTCAGGACTCTCTCCAGAGGTTCAGAAAGTCACTCTGTCCTTGTGCACATATAGCCCAGGAGAGACAGAGAGCGGCTCTCAATCACTGAGAACCAGGGCTGCTGGGCAAGCAGTCCAGTTTCTCAGGATGCAGAGAGACAAGTGGAGTACATTCTACTCAGTTCCCTGAGTGCACTGTTGCCCACAAGGGGAAGCAGTTCCATGACACACCCCGTGTTGCTCTCTCCTGCCATTTCTCACTAACCCCATTCCCTCTCTTCAGCTCTCTGGAATCATCTCAAAAAAACAAAAACAAAAACAAAAACAAACACCCTACCTGAACCCAGGCTAGTCCATGCCTCAACTCAGTTCTTAGAGACATAAAACTAAGCCTACATGCGACCGTGACGTGGAGTTGCCCCACATCCTCAATTCCTCTTGTCCCTGAGCACAATTAATGGAATTCAAGGCCACAAGTTCAAACAAACTACTTTGGTCTGGCATTAACAATTTATAGCTAGGAGTGTCAAACACACACACACTAGTTAGTTCCACTTGGAATGTAGCTACCTTTGTGGACTTTGATGAGAAGCAAAGAAAGAGTGGCAGAAAGTTGTTACTGGCACTCCTCCTGCTTCAAGGTAAGTCTTCAATGGGACTGGAGGCTCTCTTTTGATGATTAAATCCCTCTTTGAGCCTTCCCTGCCATACTAACACCAGCTATGGCCTTGTGGTTCTACTTCAGCTGCCACCAGGCCTGTGCTAAGGCCCAAGCAGCAGCCCTCACACTCAGCCCTGCCCGTAGAGATACAGTCACTTTCCTCTATAAAAACATCCCTTTGGGGGCGCCTGGATGGCTCAGTCAGTTAAGCATCCCACTCTTGGTTTCAGCTCAGGTCATGATCTCACTCCCTGCGTCAGGCTCCGCGCTCAGTGGGGAGTCTGCTTGAAGATTCTCTCCCTCTGACCTTCCCCTGACTTGTGCTCACTCACTGTTCTCTCTCTAAAATAAATAAATAAATGATTTTTTTTTAAAGCATCCTTTTGCCTACAGACAAAGCTGCCATAGTATGCAACAACCCACTAGTATCATTTGCTCATATGACAGACTTATCAAACCCAGGGCCTAAAACCACTTACAAGGCCAGACCCATCAAACGCCAACTACACAACTTCTCATGCTAGTCACACAACAAAATACAGATCATACGACTAGAGCTGCCAGCCCAGGATATATCCATTGTTTTGATCCCCCAATTCTAACTTATGCAAAGTGTGTGGCCCTGTACCTCTTGCTCCTGATTCTACTCTTAGCCAGCCAAAACAGTTCTCCTCCAACATATCGTCAGCCCCCTCCCGGGTACCTCCCATCAGAGCCTCTGGTCACTGGAGCACTCCTCAGGTGTGGTCTTCTCCGACTACTCCCTGGTATGGGAATGGACTTCAGGTCCATTCTCCTACCATGTCTTCATTGCTACTGCAGATTCAGGACTGGTCCCCATCCTCCACCAGAGATCCCAACAACCAACACAATCATCTTCCCTCCACCCCCTAAAAGCCCTACCACAGACCACACTCTATTTTATTCCACTCAGAATCTGTCAGAGAACCCAAGAATCTTTCTGATTTCTGGCATAGGATTGGTCTCCGTTTAAATTTGCAGAAAAACAACTGACCTAAACATTTAGGTCAAAAATTATTTGGGGTCCCAAATACGTGGCAGCAAAATTTCAAGGGCATGTGTATTTTAAAGACTGGCCCTTTTAAGCTGGAAAAGCAGCATCCTGGCTTCTGGGAGATCCAATAAGACAGGGAGCCAGAGGGGCACCCAAGTTGCTTAAGGATAAGATGGTTAAAACCATAATTACACAGCAATTCATCTCATCACAGAGGGCTACCTACACTATACCAAATTTCCCCAATCATAGTCAGGTAAAATGCCTGGAAGAAAGACTATCAGAGGGGGAAAAAATAATCAAAACAGTTTATCTGTAACTGTTGAAAAACAGTCCAGTCAGTCAATATCGAACTGGAATATCAAGGGCAGCTTAATGATCACACCTTTTCTTTTTCACTCCAGCCCATTTTGGAACTGTCACATATGCATTGCTCTTGTGTCCTTAGAATGAGAGGAAAGTGGTTCTCTCATTACAAGAAGCCAGGCCAGGGAGAGAACAAGGAAGGAAAGCATGTCCAGTCTGTGTCCCTCCCTACAGCTGTAGGAATGCTCAGGAAGCTAAGACCTCAGAAGCAGTAACTGCCACAGGGTTGGCCCGGTGGGGGTGGTGGGGGACAGAGAAAGCCCTGGACCAGAGTCTAGTCACATTAGAGCTCCATGTGGACAGGGGAACAGAGCAAATAGCTGCTCTGTCCTTCAGTGTTGACACCTTTGGGTCACCCCAAGCCAACGTTAGCTCAATAGGTCTCTTAGAGCCAGACGCTTGGGTTGGTCTGCAGCCAAGCTTGCAGCCTGGTCAAGGCTGTCCTAACCCCACGGAGGCTCAGAGCCTGGGTCTGAGGACCTCACGGAGTGGTCCTCGCAGACTTGTAGCAGAACTACCTGGGGTCTCCCATTCCAATGATTCAGAATCCGCAGTTCACAGATCTCTCGGTGATCAGCTTTCACAGTGAGGTTTGAGGAGCACTGCTTCTCAGGCTGAGGTTGAGAAGAGTGGGTGCAGGACAGGGAAGGATAAAGGGCAGAAGGAGAAGCAGAGATAGAAGTGCCCAGACATAAACTCAGACTGTTTTTCAGTGAGTTCAAGCCTAGCCTGCAAAGAGCTACAAGAACATAAAACTTACTTTCCATCAGAGGCTTCATCTCAGAAATCTCCATTTTCTATGGGTGTGTTTCTGAGTCTTTGTGTGAATTTGGTAAGCTCAGAATTCCAAGCAGTCATCAACATATTCTACTACATTCCACAAAGCCAAACAGAAGCAAGTGAAGAAACTGCGACTGTACAAAATTGGTGAATAGAACCAATGAGAAATCCAATTTCCAGCCTGCTCAGACCACCTGCACTTGGCCTCCTCAGCTGTTCTTCTACCTCCTCCATCGCCTCTCAGAGCCTGGGTGGGTCCACCGGCCTAATTCCTGCACATCTCAGCTGAGGATGAATAGGTCACTGCCCTCCAGCAAATGGATCAGTTGATGACAATCAAGTAGAACTTATCACTCTCCATTTGGCCCAACACAAGCTAATTTCATTATAAAAATATTTCTTTCCTTAGTGAGACAACTTTCTGAAGACACTCTTCATCATTCACTCAAGTTCTAAGGGAGGAAAACGGTTTTAAAGGAGGTGAACACTTTATTTCTTTGATCTCGTCTATCCAAGGAAACTCCTGACATCTTCGAGTGAGCATAAAGCACCCAAGTCTTGGTTAACCACCCAGCTGCGAGAGCGTCACTGCAGTCACTCGTCCTGAGCAGTTCTGGATAGAACCTCGTCTTCAGAAACAAGAGAGAAGGCTGAAGAAGACGTCAGGATGCAGGATCAAATCTGCGAAGACGCTAGTGAGGGTCGCATGGAGGAAAGGTAGGTAATTCATGGTCACCCTCCTCCACATGCCACCCCATGCAGTCAGGTCATGGCTGGGCACAACTGTGTCCCAGAGTACACAGGGTCATCCCTGCATGGAAACACTCCTGCACGGACACAGGCAGATGGGAGGACCACGGGATCTTTGGAAGTCGGATTTACGTGCGATCCTTACTTTATTCCCTGGGGGGTTTTTTTTTCTTCCATCAGAAATAGAAGTTATTTTTGTAATCAGATTTAAAATGAGATGACTTTAAAATTCACAGGCATTTGATCCAGAGAACCTAGAAGTAACCCTGTTCTCTATCACCTCTTTGCTTTCTAACTTTGGGGAAATGATTTAACCTTTCTAAGTCCCAATCTCCTCAATTTACAATTACTCTTTTCATACTTACTGCCTTACCAACTTCACAGAGATTTTCTGAGGCTCAAATAAGATAATGAATATTTATCAAAATGATTAAGGCAAACAGATGACATGGCTTTGGAAAACCTGCTTCAGAAGCCTCTCCTGGGGCATGCTCTCAGCTGACTACAGAAAGGAAGGAGAAGAAGAAACCTCACAGAGTAGAAAGAACACAGGCTTAGAGGCCAGAAAAATCTGAGCATAACATCGGGTTCTGGGGCCCTTACTCTCCGTATGATGTGGGCCAATTATGTCACCTCTCTGAACCTGTCTTCATCTGTAACACAGACACAGCGTCTGTGGAAGGTGTTTGTGATCATTAGAATAAATGCATATTATTTTCCTCGCCCTTGGGAGGAAGCTATTATTATTCGCTCCCGCTGGCAGGATCACGAAGTGGGATGACAACCATATACTCTTGCATTGAAAGAGTGCGTAACTAAAATTTGCCCTAGGTCTTCCTGGGTTCAACTAAGTTTTCTCCATCAAGCATGGGTTGGTTGAGGGAAAGGGGGAGTTTTGCCCTTCACTTCTTTTTTTTTTTTTTTTTAAAGATTTTATTTATTTATTTGACAGAGATAGAGACAGCCAGTGAGAGAGGGAACACAAGCAGGGGGAGTGGGAGAGGAAGAAGCAGGCCCATAGCGGAGGAGCCTGATGTGGGGCTCAATCCCATAACGCCGGGATCACGCCCTGAGCCGAAGGCAGACACTCAACCGCTGTGCCACCCAGGCGCCCCTGCCCTTCACTTCTGCCAGGACACTTATCTCTGAAAACAAGAGCCAAGTCTAGTAGCAAGTGGGATAGCTATGTCACAAGATCCTGTTTCTTTTGGCCCTGAGGACCTAAAAATGGGACAAACCCAAGAGATACAAGTTGTGCACAGAAATCAGTCATATAGTTGCCCACATACCACAGGTGGTCAAAGAGTCATAAAATGGTAGCCATGGTGGTTACAGTACAACAGGCACCACAAGGAGACAGCCATCAAAATTAGTGATGGCCACAGTGACAAAGGCTTAGTGAAAGAGACCGGTCTCAGTGGCAAAGGCTCTGGAACCATGATCCGAGGGAGCAAGCAGGAGGCACCCATACAACCAGTGATATTATAAAGCTCTGCTCTTAGCATGCAGGTTCTAGAATCTGAGCCACAAAGGGCAGGAGCCAAGACTGCAAGAAGCCATGTGCCACTGTGAGCGGGGTTGAATGCAGAGTCTCAGGCTTTTCCAGGAAGGACTTGGGTTCAAGACTCTCCTTGTGATGACAACCGGAGCACAGGGTGGTAGGGGAGAGCCAAGAAAGCTCACACTCCTAATTATGAAGCCCTACCCTGGGAAGTGTTAAAGCTGAGCCTGAATCAGACTCTAGGGACAAAGCCTTAGCTGATGGTTAAATTTCCTGAAGGACAGAAACAGTCAATCTTCCTTTGGAAATCTCCTCCTCCCACCCTCCCACCAAAAGAAGTTCCTTCCGTAATTTGAATTACATACATAAAAGCAAGGTTCAACTGCAAAGTGCCATGCAAATGCAAGGTGGTTTTATTGCTGTTATTAGGAACTCATGGTACCCCAGAGGCCCATCCCCATGTACAAAGGACAAAGCATTTGCAGAGGCACAGAATACTTGGGTATCCAGCCTAATGAATAAAATGTCATTTACCACCCTGGCTTTTGTCTGATCTTTAGAGACTTCATAATCTTTTCTGGCATTTCCGTAAAGCCAAGAAACTGCACTCTTTTTAAGCTAATTGCCTGGAAAAAGCATTCCCGCCTCTCTTGTACACACAAAAGAAGTTCCTTCCTGTCTAGCCAAGGCAAAGAGTCCTAAATATGAGCCACTGTGGACAGGATAAAGATGAATCCATCTTCATCACCATTTCTGCTCTGATTTTCCAGCCCGCAGCTTCTGCCCTTACGGCTCCTGCGTTTACTTCAGTTGGGCCCTCTCCATTCTGTGACAGTCTACACGTCACATACACTAATGGTCCCTGACTATATGGGCTCTCTCCAATCCTACAGACGCCTTCTGACTGTGCAGTTAAGTTGAATTTTCATAAAAACGGTGTGGGTACCACTGTTCCCTGTACTTTGAAGAGACAGAATAAAAAACACTGAAACAGAGGATGCCTGTTAGTTGGACCACACATTTGTCTATTTTCCCCTCTTATGCATAAGGCAGTTGGGAAGAAAAATATGGAGAAAACACAAACCTGACTTTAAATTTCCTGTCAACCTAGACACAGGGCACTGCCATCATGGTTCTGAGGAACTATGTTTGATCTTTTAACTGGTTATGAATTCCGTAAGAATCACCACAAGCTGTCCATATCAAGAGGAGAGTGGTGAACCTAAAATCAAGGAGTGGGCTGAAGATGGTCAAGATCATTTAAGCAGGATGCAAAAATTTGGTCCATGAAAAGAAATCCACACAGAATCAGGGCAGACAGTGAATGCATATCTCAAGATGGAAAATACAAAAGGAACAAAAGATGAGAATCACAGCCCATAGCAAATCTTGCAACCAAAGACAAGAGTTATGGACACAGAGGCCTTTGCTCATGGCTGCCCTCTCTGCCCAAGACTGCCCACCTCCACCACCCCAAATCCACCTTGCTTACACCTGTGCCTCCTATGAAACCAGTCTCAGAATCGCTTCCACCAGGTAGCTTGTCCTCATTACCACCCCTTCCAGATGCAGTGTGATGTCCTTACTCACTGTAACACCGGGGGCTTTTTTATACCACTGCATTCCACATACTGATGTCTAATTATCCATCTGCAGGTCTCTCTTCCTCACCACACTGCGAGCTATTTGAGGGCATGGATTTTTGTCTTATTTATTATTTAGCACAGTGCGTATGACATTTAGCACTGACATGTTTGTGGAATGAGTTAATGAATGAACGAATGAATGAATGAAGTGGCCTAGTCCATTCCGTAGAAGCCTGGGTGCTAGCCCCTTACTGGAATGCTTTCACTGACCTACAGTTCACTTCCATCAGGACTTTGTAGATAAGCACCTATAGCAAACATCCCTCTTTCCTTTAGGTCAAGGACAGGAAGTCAGCGTGTCAATTAAGGTCTTTCAGTGTCTCTGCCTCAGCTAAAAAGACAAACCATCCACAGTCTGCAAGCTTTGTCTTCTGTGCTTCGGAGGGATTTGGCTATGGGGCTCTTAACGAGATCAAGCTGAATCACACAGTTTCATCCTGTCAAAACGCATTGAAAATCTTTCTTGGGTGATTTATCGTGGAAATACACATGGCAGGGAAGGGGAAGGGGAATTAGAAGCAGCAGAGAAAGCCACTCTCTGCCTGCAGTGCTCGGCTGGCAGGATGCCCATGGCAGCCACAGCAGCTGGCAGACAAGGCTGCCCGGACACAGGGACAGATGAGCTCCTGTGAGAAGGCCACCTCCTGAAAATAAATAATCATTGGCAGGACAGTCCCAGGGCAAGAAGCATGTTCACACAGAACAGCCGCAGCCAGTAAATCCCGGCCAAGGCGTGGGGGGGGGGGGGGCAGATTAATTTGCAGCTACTGGCAACACCTGACAGATCAGTTAAAATATGGAGGAGCTCAGATTTGCTCCCAAAAGTCAACAGCAGCACTGCCACTAATTTAAAGCCAGGCCCTCCATGGCTAACTAAAGTCACTGCTAGAGAGAGACTGGGGTAGAAGAACATAAATAACCAGAAATTTGAAGATATCGCCGGTATCCTCAACACACCTGTAAATTTTTTGACTCCTCTCTCCTGTACCTCCCTCCCCCGACACAGAGGCTTATCTCAGGATAACTCTTGTTTTGTGTAGATGACTCTGTTTTGTTTTCATGGTGGCATAGGTGCCAGAATAACATGCTGGTACCTTTTGTTAAAAGCAGCATTAACAAATGTGGGCTCGGAAAGAAAGCCATTGCCATTTGTCAATGTTGCTTTGAAAAAGAGGTGCCAGATTGCACTACAGGGCCCTTGAGGGCAGAGACTCTGTTATTCCAAGGCTGAGAGTCTGTTCTTTGCCAGGCAGGATGCTGAAAACAAAGCATTCAAAGACGGAATGAAAATGGCACCCTGCCCCCAAGCCCTTAGACTCTAGTGGCAGAGATAGACCAGAAACAGAGATAGGAAATTAGCTAAATAAAAAACCATACCCAAAAATAAATTCAAAATGGATTAAAGACCAAATGTGAGATCTGAAACCATAAAAATCCTAGAAGAGAACACAGGCAGTAACTTCTTTGACACTGACCATAGCAAATTTTTCTACATATGTCTCCTGAGGCAAGGGAAATTAAAGCAAAAATAAACTCTCAGGACTACATCAGCATAAAAAGCTTCTGCACAGCAAAGGAAACAATCAGCAAAACTAAAAGGCAACCTACAGAATGGGAGAAGATATTTGCAGATGACATACCGATAAAGGCTTAGTGTCCAAAATATAGAAAGAACTCATAAAACTCAACATCCAAAAAACAAATAATCTAATTGAAAAATGGGCAGAAGACATGAATAGGTATTTTTCCAAAGACACACAGACGGCCAACAGACACATGAAAAGATGTTCACCACCGCTCATCGTCAGGGAAATACAAATCAAAAGCACAATGAGATATCACCTTACACCTTCAGAATGGCTAAAATCAACAAAGAAACAATAGGTATCAGTGAAGATGTGGAGAAAAAGGAAACCTCATGCACTGTTGGTGGGAATGCAAACTGATGTAGTCACTCTGGAAAACAGATGGAAGTTCTTCAAAATGTTCAAAATAGAGCTACCCTACAATCCAGCAATTGCACTACTGGGTATTTACCCAAAGAATACAAAAATACTAATTCAAAGGGATATGTGCACCCTGATGTTTACAGCATTATCTACAATCCAAATTATGGAAACAGCCCAAGTGTCCATCAGTTGATGAATGAATAAAGATGTGGTATGTGTGTGTGTATGTATACACATAAACACTGGAATATTACTCGGCCATAAAAAAATAATGAAATCTTGTCATTTGCAATGACATGGATGGAGCTAAAGAGTACTATGCTGAGTAAAATAAGTCAGTCAGAGAAAGGCAAAAACCACATGATTTCACTCATATGTGGAATCTAAGAAACAAAACAAATGAACAAAAGGGGGGAAAAAGAGAGGAAAGCAAATGAAGAAACAAACTCTGAACTAGAAAGAACCAACTGATGGTGACCAGAGGGGAGGTGGGTGGGGGGAAGGGGAAAACAGGTGATGGGGATGAAGGAGAGCATTTGCTGTGATAAGCACCGGGTGATACAGAAGGGTTGAATCACAATATTGTACATCTGAAACTAATATTACACTGTGAGTTAACTAACTGGAATTTAAATAAAAACTCTTTTTTAAAAAAAGCACCATTGCACTAGAACGTGATGCTTTGAAAGAGGTGATCCCAGAGTATTCTGGGACACAGATGGGGAGCTGTGGCAAAGCCTGGCCTGGAAACAGCCAACACACAGATTACCCAAAGACCTCAGAAATTCATAGCATGCACCCATTATTTTTATTTAACAACATTTGAAATTGTGCCAGCGTTTCTTTTTCTCTTATTCATTCACAACATGATCCTTTCCAATAGGTCGGATTCTGTGTAAGGCAGATGTGTGAGGAGTTTAAAAATCCCTTCAGAGTGAGGGGAGGGTCACCGGAAGCAAGCAGGAGTGAGGAGGGCTGGTTTTCAATTCCTCAGGATAAGAAGAATAGTGCCTATTGTTTTATAAAACAAAATACATATATATATATGTGTGTATATATATATATACACACATATATACATGTACTTAATATTAAGAAGAAGACAAAGAAAGTGAATGTAGCAACAACCCCAAAAGACCAGTGGGCCTAGAGGCATAACAGTTGGCTTTCTACAAACTGGAAAGAGCCAAGATGCCCTTCAATAGATGAATGGATAAAGAAGACGTGGTTCATACATACAATGGAATATTACTCAGCCAACAGAAAGGATGAATACCCACCATTTGCATCAACATGGATGGAACTGGAGGAGAGTATGCTAAGTGAAATAAGTCAAGGAGAAAGACAACTATCATATGGTTTCACTCATACGTGGAACATAAGGAATAGTGTGGAGGACCATAGGGGAAGGGAAGGAAAACTAAAGGGAAGAAATCAGAGAGGGAGACAAACCATGAGAGACTCTGGACTCCAGGGAAACAAATTGAGGGTTTCAGAGGGAAGGGGGGGGGGGGGGTAACAGGGTGATCGCATTAAGAAGGAAACGTGTGGTGATGACTACTAGGTGTTATACACAACTAATGGATCTTTGAACATTATTTCAAAAACTAATGATGTACTATATGTTGGCTAATTGAACATAATAAAAAAATACATTTAAATAAATTTTAAAAATAGTTGGCTTTCTAGGTTTTAGACCAAACAAAAATCAATAGAGAATTATCAAAAATCACTGAAATTCTGTCATTTTCAACAACATGAATGGACCTTGAAGGCATTATGCAAAGAAAAATAAGTCAGACAGAGAAAGACAAATACCATATGCTCTCACGTATCCGTGAAATCTAAAAAAAAGAAAAAAAAAGGGAAGAAAGAAAGAAAAGAAAGGAATGGAACTGATAGATACAGAGAACAGTTGGGGGGTTGCCAGAGGTGGGTGAAGGGGACCAAAATGTTCAAACTTCCCATTACGTAATAAGTAAGGCCTGAAGATGTACTATCATAGGGATATATCGTACAGCATGGGGACTACAGTTAACACCTACTTGTATGTTTTAAAGTTCCCACGTTGAGTGGATCTTAAAAGTTCTCATCAAAAGAAAAAAAAACGATAACTATATATGGTGATGAATGTTACCAAGACTTACTGGGGTGATTATTTCACAATATAGACACACATCAAATCCTTGTGTGGCACACTTGAAACTAATATAATGGTATATATCAAATTATATATCAATTTTACAAAAAGAAAGGTACAGACTTCCCAGAATTTAGAAAGGGTCAAGATCTCACTTAATTTCACAATTTAGTATGCATACTGCCATCTTATCCTAAAAAATAAAGAGAATTTTTGAAAAGTCATTGAAATCCAGAAAGCACTTTACTGAATAATACTGTGTTAGTTTCTTCAAGCTGCTGTAACAAAGTACAGCCAACTGAGGAACCTAAAACTACAGACACTTAATCTCATGGTTCCGGAGGCTACAAGTCAGAAATCGAGGTGTCTGCAGGGTTGGTTCCTTCCCTGGATGTTCTCCCCGCATCCGGTGGTTGCTGGCAATCCCTGGTGTTCCACTGTTTACAGATGCATCACTCCCATCTCTGCCTGCAACTTCCCATGGCCTTCTCCCTTGTGCGCCTGTGCTCTGTGTCCAAATGTCCCCCTTGTGATAAGGACACTAGTCACTGAATTAGGGTCCACCCTAATCCAGTATGACCTCACTTTACTTGATTACATTTTTAAAGACTGTTTGTTTACAAATAAGATCATAATCACAGGTGCCGGAAATTAGGACAATATATTTTTTAGGGGGACACAATTCAACCTGCAACAAATATCCACAAATCCTGCTCTTTTTTCAACTATTCACTATTTACTAAAGATCAGTTATTCATCTTCCAAAACTCAATCCAAGGAAATGTGGCCAGCTTCCCCATTATCCTTATTCTTTTTTATCCTGAATATCGCCTGTATAACTCCCACAGCAGTGGGGGGAAAGTATGTATTTGGCAATAAACAAAGAGAAAAAGGTTCTTTTCTGACCTTTTAGTTAAAGGGATGTGTGAGCTGTATCTACCGTTCCCCACTCCAAAACGGATGTGTATGCGCGTTTCCAAGTGTGTTATGCTTGAACATAATAAATCCGAAATGGCTCTATTGTGGTTTCTCTATTTGTGCTCCCATTTTTCTTCTTTCTATAGAGACTTGGCATTCTAGAACACTGCACATTCTGAACAAAATGTCCTTTTCTTATTCAGCGCCACATTGTGGTAGATAAAAGGTGAATGAAATGCTAAAAGTAATATATAATTTGCTCTTAACAAATGGCAGAGGAGTAATGGAGCAACGATGTTTTATAAAGGAAAGACTAATTACAGTGGGAGCCAAACAGCAAGGACTCAATTTTAAGCTTTCATAACAGAAAATGTCACTAACACATCCGGGTGTTTTTGCTTATTCTTAAGAGTAGCTTGAAATAACGACAGTCGGGGAAACAGTTACGTTGGTCCTAAAGTTGTCCCAAAGTGTGATTTATAGCCCATCATCTTCTGTTTGGCAGCAGCAGAGAATGAAGCAGCAGTAGTGAGAAGTCTAGCCAATCCTGCCCTTGAGGTTAAGATATGAAACAAAAATGAAAACTAATTTGTCTTCAGACAGAAGAGTGGTACTTAAAGTTGAGTGTTTGAGAGACAATCTTGTAAAATGTTTCTCTGTAAAAAATTATTTTATTAGAGCAATTAAAAATGCAGAAAATGTTACCATCTTTCTGAAGTTGTGTTAAGAGCTCTGTTCTATCTCCCTCGCTCTCTGGAGTGAGATAAATCTATATATAGCCGTGCCTGGTATGTGCTTCACTCATCATCTCTATATATAGATCTGTAGCTAGAATATTCACTGTGAACATAGGTCACATACTATTCACAGGAGGACTGTATCTTAAAATCTTGGAACTATAAAATTCCTTGAACAGTTCACAGAGTTCGCTCTGGGAAGTGAGAAGTCAGAGGTAATCTTTGAGTCCTGCACTCGTGAATTTATTTAGCCATTCGACAAATATTTACTGAGAATCTATTACATGTAGACACTTTGTCCACTGCTGCAGGTTTAAAAACAACAAAAAGAAAAGCCTCTGTCCTCTATGATCTGATAATAAGGGGAGAAGCCTACAATTCTATTTTTGGCAGTGTGAAGACTCCCCCCTTTATAAAATGAAGAGTCTTCTGAAATAGGCAAGGAGCTCCCACAGAAGTAACAAAAGCAAACTTTGAAACATATTGTTGATCTCTGAGAAAGTAAGGGAATCTTTACGGACTGGGGGAGGGGGAAGAAGGTGGGGTTGAAACCAGACCCTGACCTATAAGGCAGAGAAGCCAGGGGTAACTGGGAGGAAAGTGCCAAGACCAGGGGCCTAGAGTTTTGGGCAAAAAAGGAAAGGCTTCTTTCCTTAGGACTAACTAAAAGGTTAGTCCTCCCAGGGGATAAACCTGGAGTCTGTGGGCTCTCAAGGTATTCATGAGGGAATTCAGAGAATCCATGCACTTGGTTGGGAAAAAAATTACATCTTTATTTTCATATATCTCTAATTAAAATTTCCTTTCATTACTAAATATAAGCAACACATCACAGTTGTTTGAGCAATAACCATGTCTTTGCCTCCAATAAAAATCACAGATTTCTACTGTTGCACATAACTTGAAATAATGTTTATGCTCCTTATGACTGTTTTGCAATTATGATAGTTACTAGACAGATCGTCAGATCCCATTATTTAGCACATAAATAAAGAAGCACATATATTGGGGCACCTGGGTGGCTCAGTCGGTTAAGTGTCCAACTCTTGATTTCAGCTCAGGTTATGATCTCAGGGTCATGATCTCAGGGTGGTGAGATCGAGCCCCTCATCAGGCTCTGCGCTCACGGAGGAGTCTTCTCAAGATTCTCTCTTTCCCTCTCCCTCTGCCCCCTCCCCATCACATGTGTGCACTCTCTTCCTCTCTAAAAATAAAATCTTTTTAAAAAGTACATATATTAATATGTCACACATTTGTTTTTTAGTGTTTTGATAACTGCTGTCTCAGTCCATTTGGGCTGTGCTAACAAAATACCATAGACTTATATACAATGACTTCTTTATATAATAAATATGATGGCTTATCAACAATAGAAACTTATTTCTCACGCTTGTTGAGGCTGGAAAGTCCAAGATCAAGGCACCAGCAGATCTAGCAGCTGGTGAGAACCTGCTTCCTGGTTGGAAGAGGTCCATCGTCTTGCTGTGTCCTCACACAGCAGAAGAAAGCAAAGGCCCCTTTGGGGTCTCTTTAATAAGGGCACTAATGTCATTGCTCTCATGACCTAGTCACCAAAGACATAATCT
Source organism: Ursus arctos (assembly GCF_023065955.2). NCBI lineage: Eukaryota > Metazoa > Chordata > Mammalia > Carnivora > Ursidae > Ursus > Ursus arctos. Next base: position 6,059,334 of record NW_026622897.1, on the reverse strand, counting down.
CCAAAATATCACACTGGGGGTTATTTTTTAACATGTGAATTTGGAGGGGATGCGTTTAGCCTATAACAACTTTACTTCAATATAATTGTAATCATTCATAATCCTCTGTGTTTCATACACTCAAAAATATTCCAAGAAGAGTGTATAGGCTTCACTGGATTGTCAAAGGAATCCAGACTTCTGCATTAATGAGAGGGAGCTAAGAAAATACTGTCTCGCAGAAGGACAGTGAGCCTACAAGGAAACCTATCTCCCTCTGCTATGGCTGTGGTAGCAAACAATAAAAAAAGATTACCATTGATAATAGTTACCCCTTAGGAATTTACAAGCCACAATCACAGGTCTGCTCACTCCTGAGTACAATCAGAGAAACCCTAAATCCAGAGAGTGAATAAAATTGTATCCTAGCTGTTAATACTTTCATGAATACAACAGAAACACATGTCATTCTTTCTGGGTGAAGACACCAAAACTAACCCCCAAGACTTCTCACAGACTAAGTTTAAAAATAAAATGAGCTCAAAATAAAAACTGTTAAGCAAGTGAAGAAATAAGATACTAAGAGCAAGAGTCAGAAGAGGGGAAAAAAAGAAAATATAAACCCCCCAACCAAGGACTTCAGATCTTCAGAATTACCTGATTCAGAATATAAAATACCCCATATATTATTTTTAAAGACATTTTTTAATGGAGTCAAAAAGTAAACAAGAATAAGAGACTACCAAAAAATGACCAAGTTGTAAATGGAACCAAATAAAATATTAGAAATAAAATATGTAATTATCAAAGTCTTAAATTTCACAAATGGGATATAGATACATATTAGACTAAAAGTCTAAAATTAGACTTTGAATCTAATTAGACATAGGTGAAAAGGTAATTAACACACTGGAAAGGAGCACTGTAGAATTTATCCTAAGTAAAAACAAATGATAGGGAGATTTCAAAAAATTGAAAAAATAAATTAAGACACAGAGGATAAAGTGAGAGAATCTAACAGACCTTATTGATGTCTCAGAAATGAAGCTGAGGCATAAAATGGAGGAGATCTAATGTTTAGGAGAATGACTAAGAATTTTTCAGAATTTGTGAAATACAATTTTCAGGTTCAGGAATCCCAATGAATTACAATCAGAATAACACAGAATAACAAAGACAGAAATATTAAAATAGAATTGGTGAACATGAAAGATCATTTAAAAATCTTAAAAGAATATCTTGAAAACAGCCACACACACAGATAATTTTTAAATAAATGAAAACTAGACTGACATCAAACTTCTCAAGAGCAGAACAGAAGCCAGAATCTAACATAATGGTCAAATTATTGAATGAAAATACCTGTAACTCTAGAATTACATACTCAGACTCTGAGGAACAAAGGTGATATAAAGACATTTTTAGATAACCATAAACTGTGATAGCTTACCACTAACTCTCAGAAAAACACCTTCTAAATGATACACTTCAAAAAGAAGGAAACAATTCAAAAAGTAAGATTTGAGATAAAGAATGGTGAGCAAAGAAATTAGTAAGGATTTAGACAAATCTGAAAGATCTTTGTGTATAATACAGTAATACTGCAAAACTTTAAACTGCAAAACTTTTTTTAAAAATGCTAGAAATAAAATCTTGAATAACAACAGCACATAAGCCTAGACAGGGATAATCAAAGATGAAGAACCATAAGACCCTTACATTATTCAAGAAGTTCAGAAGCTAATTTTAAACTTTCGGTCTACAAGGAAAACCAGGAAAAGGAGATAAATGGTGTATATAATCCTAACAAGTACAGGGAGGGGTGGGTGGGGGATGGAGGTGGAACAAGAAAAAATAATCTAAAATAAGGTCAGAAATGGGGCATAAAGAAGCACAGAACATCAGGACCAAATAGAAAGCACAACAGAAGGTAAAAATGAGTTCAAATATATCAGTAATAATAAATGTAAATGCAGTTCATAATTAAAAGATTGTCAGTTTTTTTAAAAACCAGCTAAATGTTATTTCTAAGAAATAGATATAAGAGGTACAAACATGGAAGAATTTTATATAGAAGAAAGATGCATTAGATAAGTACTAATCAAAAGAAAACAAGTAATATCAGAAAATTTAATTCTGAGACAAAAAGCATTTATAAAGAGAGTCATTACTTAATGATAAAATTTTTCAAAAAATAAGGATCATATATGCACCCAATAAAATAACTTTAAATGATATAAAAGGAAAGTTAATAGATGTCAAAAATGTGTAAACATTCCTCTCTCAATTATTAGTATTCAAGTAGACAAAAATTACATTGTAAGACTTGATTTGATAGATATTTATAGGGCCATACATCCAGCAAAAAGAAATACATGTTATCCTCAAGATCCAATGAACATTTACAGTAATTGTCTCAAATTAGGCCATAAAATAAGTCTCAATGCATTTCAAATTATTCCTATCACACACAGCATATTCTCTGACCACAATTAAATTAAAAGTCAGTTACAAGATAATTTAAGCCCCTTATGATTGGAAATTAAAGTATTTCTAGATAACGTATGAGTCAAAGAAAATATAATGGTAATTAAAATGTATATAGAATTAGATAGTAGTAACAATACATATCAAAACTTGTGGAAGGTTAAAATAATAATTTGAAGAAATTTATAGTTTTGCATGCTTATAGAAGAAAGGCTGAAAATTTAAAAGTTGAATGTCTACCTCAGAAAAAAAACACAATTTTTCTAGATAAGACTTTCTAGAATCTAACAAGCATATGTCCTGGTGATTTCTTTTTTCTTTAATTGTATATATTTATTTGACAGCCATAGAGAGAGCAAGCACAAGTAGGGGGAGCAGCAGGCAGAGGGAGAGGGAGAAGCAGGCTCCTTGCTGAGTGGGAAGCCCTGATGCAGGACTCGATTCCAGGACCCTGAGATCATGACCTGAGCCAAAGGCAGACGCTTAACCAACTGAACCACCCAGGCATCCCTGTGCTAGTGATTTCTGAAATAATCTGATTGGCATGTCATTGACACAGGCTCTTCAAAAAAACTGGGTTTTGGGGGGTTTGTTTTGTTTTGTTTTTAGTGAGAGAGACCAGGGTGGGGGTGGGGGGAGAATCTCAAGCAGGCTCCACACTCAGTATGGAGCCTGACACAGGTCTTGATCTCACGACCCTAAAATCATGACCTGAGCTGAAATCAAGAGGGGATACTTAACCAACTGAGCCACCCAGATGCCCCCAAAAAGTTGTACTTCTGATAAATATCCATGTCTTTTAAGATTAAAAAAAAGGGGGGGGGGGCGGAATGCCCAAAGAGAAAGAAGTAATAAATGTAAGAGCAAAAACAAACAACATAGAAAACAAAGATTCAATACATAGTACCCAAAAATCCAAAAGATATTTCTTTAAGAATACTAATTTTACTAAATATTTATTAAATATTATTAAAATTTTTTAATTAAAAAAACTAATAAAACTGTTAAGCCTCTGGTTAGGATAATCAAGTAAAAAAGAGTGAAGACAAAAACATACAATAGCAAAAATGAAAGGGGACCATGCTACAGATAGAGCAGAAAATTAAAAAGATAATGACTTCAGCCAGTAAACTTTTATGTAAAACCAACAAATGCGTAGAAAAATGCAATGTGTCATAAGTCACTCATGAAGAAATAGAAAGCCTGAATAGTCCCATAATCATTAAAGAAATTAAATTAGTAGTTAATGATTTCCCACAAAGAAAGAAAAATAAATGGAATCTTTTAAAAACTCCTCTAGGAAATAAAAATAAGGAATATTCCCAATTCACATTTAGGAATATATTATCATGCTACCGAAATCAGAAAAGTATGAAAAAAGAAAAATTTCTCTCCTAAATATATATATTTCTATATTATATAAATTACATATATATCATATAAATATTATATATTAATTAAATATTATATATATATCCTACAAATTGAATCCAATAATATATATTAGATATACATTGTGATGGTTAATTTTATGTGTCAACTTGACTGGGTTAAGGGATGCCCAGATAGCCAGCAAATATTATTTCTGGGTGTGTCCATAATGATGTTTCTGGAAGAGATGAGCATTTGTTTTCAGTGGGCTGAGTAAAGAGATGCACCCTCACCAATGCGGGCAGGCACCATCCAATCCACTGAGAACTGAAATGGAAAAAAAGGTGAGAGAAGGATGAACTAACTCTCTCTTTTTGATCTGGGATATGCATCCTTACCTGCCCTCTGAATTCAGAGTTCCTGGTTCTCGGACTCTTGACTCCAGATCTTATACCATGCGCTTCCCTGGTTCTCAGGCCTTTGGACTGAGTTATACTGCTAAATTTTAGGGTTCTCCAGCTGGGAGACAGCAGATCATGGGATTTCTTGGCCTCCCTAACCACATGGGCCAATTCCTATATTACATTTCCTCTTATATATATCTATATATATCCTATGGGTTGTTTACCTCTGGAGAACTCTGACTAGTACATGCATTATGACCAGTCTGAGTCTATTCCAGGAGTGCAAGTTTGACTTAACATCTAATGATACAATTCACCCCATTAACAGGTTAAAAGAGAAAAATTCATCATTTCAACAGATGCAGAAAAATCAAAGAAATCCAATACCTATTCATGAGTTATAAAAAGAAAGAAAAAATAAATAAAAGGGAATTTCATTGACCTGCTAAGAATATCTACCCAAAACATACAGAAAAAATTCTAAATGCAGGAACATTAGACATATTCTATATAAAATCAGAAACAACACGGGTAGCCACTAATATCATCCTACTTCATTACGGTAAGAAAGTAAGGCACTGTGATGACCATTTGTGATCTTGTCCATTTGTCAAGTCAAACTCACAAAAATCAGAGATCTTACCATATCAAACTTTATTAATATTTCAAAGAACACAGGTAGCCACAGGAAGGTCAATCATGGAGAATTCTGGTAGTTTTCCTCACTGTGTTATGAAAGAAAATTCCGTGGTCCAGATTTAAGTTGTGTTCTGTATGGATGCATGCTGGGCATCATTTCCACAAAGGGGAGAAATTTTTATCATGAAACATCTCCATTTTGGACACCAGAAATTACATGGCTGATATGGACATTTCCCAGTGGGCCATCCGCATAAATCTACAAACAACTGGTTTGTTTACCATAAACAACCTACATAGATCAGACATATCTTAAAAGCAGCCCACATATATACGTTATATGTATATTATATACAAGGAGATTTGACCAGTTCACTTAATTCTTTTGAGCTTTTTGGGGTTTTTTTTCTCCCTTCCCTGAACAGGATCGGTTACAGACCAGTTGCTAACCTTTCTCTTCACAGTAATAAAAGGTACAAGGACTCCGGGTAAAAATGGTCTATGTAAGCTACTTAAAGGCAAGGAGTTTTGTTTATTTGTTAACTTCCTGTATTCCTAGAACGGAGCCTAGTGCATTGAGATACTCAATAAAGGTCTACTGAATGAAAGAATAAATTATTCATGAATTAATGCTTTCTACTGAGAAAATCCAAAAGCAACTATAAAGAAATTACAATTGATAAGAGAGTTAAGAGAATTAATATAAAATCAATATGCAAAATTACTTGCATTTCTATGTTCCTGCAACAAAGAGAAAAAGTAATTTTAAAATAATCTTTACTATAGCAACAGGAAGCAAAGTCACCTAGGAACAAATCTAAGAACAAAAAAATGTGTATGGCCTTTATGGCAAAAATTTAAAAACTTTCTTGAAAGGCACTGAAAAATGCCCAAATAGATGGCGAGATGTATGTTCATAGGTAAGAAAATTCAGTATCATAAAATATCAGTTTTCCTGAATTGATCTATAGCTTCAATGTTATTATAATAAATACGCTAATTTTTTATAATAATATTTTTTATTATATTATGTTAGTCACCATACAGTACATCCCTAGTTTTTGATATAAAGTTCCATGATTCATTACCTACGTATAACACCCAGTGCACCATGCAATACATGCCCTCCTTAATACCCATCACCAGCCTATCCCATTCCCCTGCCAAAGCCCTCAGTTTGTTTCCCAGCTAATGTTCTTTATTTTTGTTTTGTTTTGTGGATGCCAATAATCTGAATCTAAAACTATATAAAAAACAAAGGTCCACAATAGTCTTGAATAAGGAGGAGGAGAAAAACTCACATATCAAACACCCAAAACCTATTTTAAAGTTACAGTAATAGAGTCAGTGTGGCACTGGTACACGAATAGACAAACCAATGGACCAAGCAGAAAAAAGAGACAGCCATCCGTATATAGCAACTTCATATCTGAGAGAGGTGGCCTTGCATGTTAGTGGGAAAAGAGGAATTTTTTAAAGTATTAAAGTATTATTACAACTGGTTATCCATACAGAAGAAAATTAAATTTGACTTCTTCCCTTCATACACAGAACTCAGTTTCCAGTAGATTATAAACCTAACGGTGAAATGTAAAACTTCAAAACTTTTAGCAGCTAACACCGAATACCTCCATAAACTTCAGCAAGACATAAAAATCACACACACACACAAAGAATGATTGCTATATTTCACTACAACAAATGTGACACTTTTGTGAAGCAAAAGATGTTATTTAAAAACTAAAAAAACAAAACAAGCAACAAGCTAGGAAAAAAAGAGCTGTAATAAATGTCACTGACAATAAGAAATCAGAACCTAACTGAAAACTGGACAAAAAGTTTATCTAGTCCTATTTCAGAGAAAAAAATGATCATAAACATTTGGAAAAGTTGTCAACTTTGTCAGTAATCAGTGAAATACAAATTTTAACTGCAATGAGGGGCAATTTTGCATTATCAGAAATGGAAAAATTAAACTCTGACAGTTCCAATTTTTGGTGAGAATGCAGGACAGTGGGAACCCCTCTATACTGGTAAGCAGGACTATAACTGAATTCAGTCCCTTTGTGAAATAATTTAACATTACCTTTAAATCTTAAAACACCCAATGAACCACAATTCTACCTTTAGCCATACATTCCAGGAGCACTTGCATATGTGCGCTAGAAGACAAGCAGTAACATAGGTAAAGAGCAACCAAATGAAAATAACTCAAATGCATATCACCAAGGAAATCGATAAATGGTGGCAAATGAGAACTACAGACCATTCTACAGCACTGAAGTAAAGGAACTATAGCTACCCACATCGATGTGGGTGAATGTCAAAAACAAAATACTGAGGGAAAGGAAGTCCCAGAAAAATACATACACTGCGATACCATCTATCTAAATGGCAAGATGTAATAAATGATCAAGGAGTGATACCAAGTGTCATGGAATTTCTGAGAGAGAACCTTGTCTGCCTAGGGGAATCAAGGAAGACACGACAGGGAAGTAACATGTGAACTGGACTTTGAATACTAGATAATTCCTAGAAAGAGACAGAGGGTCAGGAGTATGTCAACGCAGTCCAGGCTGAGAAATCAGTGTGAGCAATTGTGTGGAGAACCCCCCACATTCTTCAGAGAATAATGTCACCAAAAAATAAGGCATGTAATGAGAAATCGTAAGAGCAGAGATAAGGCTAGAGACGGGCTGGGGTTAGGGAACCAAGAGGCCCTTGCCTGCTTTCTTTGAACACACAAGAGAGAAGTCCCAACCTTTGTATTCTAAAGGGATCCCTGTTCCTTTTTCCCTCCTCAAACAGCGCCCTGTTCTATGAGCCACAGCCTCACACCTTCTGCCCAGAGTTCACTCTGCTCTCTTCCCCAACACCGCTCCCATTCTCCCGCCTTGAAAATAGCTGATGACACACCATGATGATCAGCAGCATTTCAATGAGTATGAGATAACACCAATAATGTGGGTGGAAAAAGCCTGCAAGGGCCCAGAGCATTCAGCAAACCCCTGGAACCTGGGATCCACAAGGAAGGCCCCAGTGGTGCCTGGGGGCATGTCCCTTGAGCAGAATTCTCACAGCATACCCAATTTGGGATGCAGCTCAATAACTGTACTCTCTATCCTCATTCTGCACACATTTATTGAGCATTTATAGCCAAAAGGAGTTCAGTCTTCACGGGGCTGTGTGGCCAGTCTCATTGCACTGCCGTCCCTCCATCCCAACGGTAGTTTCCAATGGTAATAGCCCAGTGCTGTTAGACGCGATCCAGAAGTGATTAGCTACTTATTTTCATTTTGCAGAATAGCCATTCAGTGTTCACTCAAGCATTCATGCTTTTGAAAACCAAATGGGCACTGTATTGAGTAAAATACTCTTAACTGCGTTGGAAATAGTTAGTTGTTCAAAGTGATGCCTGCAATGTACACACACACAAAAATCATTAGCAGAATACCAACTTGTACTTTTTCTTAAAAATTACTTTTTCTTATCTTTTTACTTCAAATTTATGTGAATATATTTAAAAATAGGAACAGGGGGGCGCCTGGGTGGCTCAGTCATTAAGCGTCTGCCTTCGGCTCAGGGCATGATCCCGGCGTTCTGGGATCGAGCCCCACATCAGGCTCCACTGCTGGAAGCCTGCTTCTTCCTCTCCCACTCCCCCTGCTTGTGTTCCCTCTCTCGCTGGCTGTCTCTATCTCTGTCAAATAAATAAATCTTAAAAAAAAATAAAATAAAAATAAAAAAATAAAAATAAAAATAGGAACAGAGAAAATGTGTTTTGTGTAATGTGACTTGAAAAAGGAGCTCTATGTGTTCCCAGGAACCCAAAGGGGAAGAGAAGGCCCCTATCTTTCCTTGCTATCTCTGCTTTCCATTTAGACTTTAGAGAAAGTTGAACTCATCTGAACATGAATATGGAGGCTGCTTTTTATTGAAAAAGATGGTGTTACTGATCTGTGATCAACACCAGTGATCATGAATTTTAACTGATTTAACCACATACTTTTAAATGCTTTCTCTTATTACCAGAGGTAGCAGTTGAGTCCTACCTCAAACAAGGCTCCAGTTGACCCAGGACCCAGAAAAGGACAAGAAAACTAAGAATCTAATCAGTGGGACTTGGGGTGCCAGGTAGTACGAACCTATCACAATCACAGTGTAGATGGAGCTGGATGAAAGCCAGAGTCAGAGACCAAGCTCAGAAGTCCAAAAACAGATATAGCCAGTTAAGGCACCAAATTGAAGGTCGGAGTGCAAGAAGCATAACTGTGGCACGAGGCACAAAACAATCCCAGTCCAGGGATTGACCAAGACACTTCTATTTGACGGCTTGAGGGGTTGGAGTACTGGTTCTGCAGCATCCCACCTCCCCCCTTTTAAATAAATGGGCCCAAAGCCAAAATGTATTAGAAAAACAAGCCCAGCCATTTACAAAACAGTAAGCTAAGAAAGAGTGAATTAGCCAATGTGGCAGAGAGCATCTCAATTCACTGCAAACCTTTCGCTTCGTTACCATAACGCTCTACACACTCGAATAACCAGCCTTCCATGGAACCCGATTCATCAACAATTGTTAGGTTTATTCAAAAAACAAAGTTATGAAGTGAGAACCTGAAGGCTAATCTGTGTACAAGTGATAGAAACTCAAATGGAAATACTGTAGGCAAAAAGTAGTATACTGGGGTGTCGCAGAGAACCGAAGTCAGGAGTATTCCGACCTCGGCAACAACTCAAAGCAAGAACAGAAGCACCACCAGCGTTCTTCCCATTCTCTAGTGTCTGCTTCCCTCTGTGCCCCTGCTTCATTCTCTCTCTCCAGGTGGACCAGGGTGGAGGAAAGCATGGTCAACAACAGCCCCAGAGTTTTAAGTCTTAAAGGTCTCGTGCTCAGAGACTGACTTCTTGCTTTCTCTGATCCCAGTTAAAAACATATGAAGAAGGAGCCTTATGGCCCAGACCCAGACAGATTCCCAAACTTGAGCCAGTCAACACTGGCCAAGATAGCAGGCTACTTGGAATGGCCCCACTTGGATCAGGTGTCCAATCTTGTACCAGTCCATGGCAGTCAAAGGGACAAAGTCATGAAAAAATTTAGCTATTCTGGAGGAAATCACACAGATATATTTGGGGGCTGCCATTCCCAAAAGCAGCAGGTGCAGAGCATATAAACAGTAAGTATCCACCAAACAAAGTAAATTAGCTACATATTACAATTACTGGGCTAATAGCACAATATTTTATTACACCCAGAAGAGAGAATTAGCTGTCCCTGACTATAAGCATTGTGTCCTTCTAATAATCTTATTTAAGAATCATTGCACGTCCATCTGCCAGATGAAGACGATGCCTCTATATTCCTCTGTTTCCAGGTTGCTCCCTAGAACTCTCAGGCGTTGGGGGGGAGGGGTGGCTACAGTCTGTGTCACACACATTAAGGTGACTCTAGTTGAGGAGTAGTGTAACCAAGAAGGAGAAAACCAGCTTTCCTGAGAGATTTAGTTCACAGTCCAACTCATGCACTAACTGTGTGACTAGGGACACACTGCTGAAACTCTCTGGACCACAGTTTGCTCACCTGCGAAATGGGGAAATAATATCTACCTTGCAAGGTTGTATAAAGGTTAGAGCTAAGGCATAAGGAGCAGCATACCTGATACGTGGTAGCTACTGTATTATTAATATACTGAACGGCTTCCTCATTACCTCTAAGAGCTAAAGCACACTTGGCCCTGGGAATGTCTTTAGGCCATGTTCCATTTCTTACTAACCTACTTCCTTGTGAGAAGCTCTCTTTCCCACCCTCTATACCCAAAAGACATGGTTAATATAGATTCCAATTAGGTTGTACTATTTAAAAAAAAAAAAAAAAGGAGGATGGGTGGGAGCAGTTTTCAATTTGGCTTTCCCCAGAGGTTTACTTACTTCATATGAAATGAGATCACAGAATATCCAAAATCCAAAGATGACTTTAAAATGTGAGCTAAGACAGTATGGCTGCATTAATACCCTAAAATCTATATGTATATGTGTATATGTTATACATATATATAACTACATATATAAAAATATACCACATATATTTATAATATTACAGCTTATGATTGGATTTTTATCTCATGTGTTTTAATGTGCCAGGTATATTTTTATATATATATATATATATATATATATACACACACACACACACACACACACACACACACACATAAATAAATAAAATAAAAACACAACTCAGGAAAACCATAGCTGGCACCATCTCAAGAGCTAGGGGCATTCAGAGCAAAGTTCCCCACCAGGATTTCAGAGTATTACCATTCATTTTACAATGGGGGCGACTGAAGTTCAGAAGGTGAACTGACTAGTCGGAGATCAGCAAGTTCAAGTATCAGGGCAGGTCCAGAGCCTTATTCCCAGCCCCAGGCCTCTCCCACCCACTCCCCAGCATATGTGGCTAGAGGGAGGAAGGAGGGACCCTCAGATGGCCCCAGGGGACAAATGAGAGACCAGAGCAAAGGAAATGCTGCAGGCAGATCCCATATCCCTCAAATGGATCTTCTAGTGAAAGGGAAAGAAACCAGGCCTTACTCCCACGCTCTCTCCCTGTCACTTTCTCCGGCCAGATTTAAATGACTTGACAATTATCCATTATTTTGTAATGTTTGAAGCTCCATTAACAGATAATCAAAAAACAGCTTTCATTAAGGTGCCTCAAATAGCAACAGTAATAGAATCAGCAGTGTAGCCAGCTCATCATAAAAAATTATTCCCATACTCCTGTCTCAATCTCATGCTTTGATTCACTTCATACACTAGCAAAATTCAAATGTTGGGGACATCCTGTACACCCCACTCTTTCTTGCCTCCATACTTTTGCTCCTGCTGATAATGCTGGCTGGAATTCCCTTCTGCTCTTTCTTGGCTCACACATCCTTTAAGATATAGCTCAGCTAGCACCTCCTCCAGGAAGCTTCCCATCATTCACCTTTGTGTTCTGGCCCAATATAGGCTTCAGCAAAGGTGTGTTGAGCACTGAATGCTAAACGGAAGAGGTTTTTTACTGTAAGTCAGCACTAGAGTTCCCTTTTTCCCAGTCCAAACCTGCTGCAGCCATTCCAACATTTCTAACAAGAGAATCAGGCTGTGTCTGCCACAGGCCATTGAAGCTATAGAAATGTCTGCCAAAAACTGTCTGTTGCCTTTCCTGACAGAGAGAAGGGAGAAAGCTTAGCAGCAGGGGGACAAGATGATGTGAGCAGAGAAACAACACAGTGGTACTTGGGACAGGAAGCAGCCTAGACAACGTGAACATACATCCGAACTTGTTTAAAACCACTGCTTCTTCTCTCCTGCTTTTCAGCAACTTGACCCTTGCCCTAACATTCCTGCATTTGCCAAAAAGTGGAGAGCTGAGGAAGAGAACTGGGTCTACAGCAGCTTCACATCCAAGACCATCACCCCTTTAAGTGAACGCCACCCCAAGTCATAGCTGGGCCTAGCTGTTCCACCTGCAGAACTAAAAGGCCAAGTGGGGTTCCTAAAAAGTATGGGCTGTCCACTAAGATAGAACTCAAGGGGGCATGACATGATGCAAAGAGACAACAGGAAACACAGATCTGGCCTGTCCAGTCTGGGTGCCCCACGGCCACCCGTTTCTCGGCCACTGAGGAAGCCAGCATATCACACCCCGCACCGAACCTGGCACAGACAGCTCCAGGACAAAATACAGGCCAAATCTCAAATGTGATTTCTCTGACTCTGATTCTTATCTATACAGCTTAACAAATCACGTTTGTTCAAGCTCATTCACTTACAAACTTTGGCCAGCATCCAATGCCACCAGCGTGAGACCATGGGTCCCATGGAGCGCATTACATCTGTGGTCCATGGTCTTCTATGGCCAACAATTAGCTCCAGGATACAATACAAGCTGCCATTTCCATTCCGGTCATGGTTGCCATGGGGATCACTTCATGCTTCTTTGTGGGAATCAAATATAATGCTTTTCCTAATGGCCCATAGTCTTGACTCTTGGGAGACCAGAAGCATTAAGCAATCAGAGCACTTGTATTTTAAATTCCTCTCCTGCCTAGGACCTTAAGTATTGATAAAGAGGGGCTGGGGACACAGGAAAGGAGTGTGCACCATTCCATTAGAAAAGAAGTTTCTACTGGTCCTTTCCTTTGTCAGTAGGGTTTAGATGTTTTTATAATTTAAGGGAAATAGGAGACACCACAGTTACGCAGTGAGGGAGCAAAACACTTGTGTTCTACACTTGACCCATCCATCAGCTCTCTCTGTGAACTGTGAGACAATCCACTAAACCTCTTTGGGCCCATTTCCTCATCAGTAAATTGAAGAGTTTGACAAAGATTTTTTTCAGAATTCTATCAGTTGGTATTTTGATTTGTTCTGCTCTCAACTTAAAAAATAACTTCTCCCCTAAATGAAAATGGTAAGAGTGGTCAGGTGAAAAGATTTTTTTTAAATAGCAAGACTGAAAGTAAGACACATTTCAGGTCAGAGGGCCAGAGACTAGAGGAGCCCAGAAGCCAAAGGTTAGGATGGAGGTAGGGGTCTGAAGTCAGGCAAGCAGTCAGGCATCAGGGAGCCCAGGTTCTCAAAGAGCATATCCAGATATTCAGTGAGAGGACACCATTGCTAAGGCATGAGAGCCTCAGGAAAATCCAAAATAAGAAATCATATATGAACTCCATGGTGGATTTCCAAGTTAGAAAATCACGGGTCAAAAGCCAGTGGGACGGGCACCTGGGTGGCGCAGTCCATGAAGCGTCTGCCCTCAGCTCAGATCATGATCTCAGAGTCCTGGAATCTGGCCCCTCACTGGGTTCCCTGCTCTGCAGGGAGTCTTCTTCTCCCTCTCCTCTGCCCCTCCCCCCCACTCATGTTCCTGCTCGTGCTCTCTCTCTCCTCTCTCTCAAATAAATAAATAAATGTTAAAAAAAAAAAAAAAAAAGTCAGTGGGAGGCTGGAAATGTGGGAGAAATCAGATCACACATGTCCTAGGCGACTATGGAAGCAGTGGAAGTTGTCCGACAGAAAACGTCAGTTTCTTTTCCTGACAGAAGTTCCCAGAATCTAAATGAAAGATGCAAGGAAAAAATCCCTGGCAACAGTCCATTCAAATCCTATGGGATCAGTGTGCCTGGGTGGCTCAGTGGTTTGGGCATCTACCTTCAGTTCAAGCCATGATCTTGGAGTCCTGGGATCGAGCCCTACATCGGGCTCCCGGCTCAGTAGGGAGTCTGCTTCTCCCTCTGCCCCTCACCCCGCTCATGCTCTCTCTCTCTCTCTGATAAAAAAATAAAATCTTTAAAAAAAAAAAAAAAAACCTATGGGATCAAATGAATGAGTAGAGTGTGGCTGAGATGCAGACATCCTGGGGCTTATTTTGCACATTTCTTGCTGCCACTGAGGTCCTTTTCAAAGCCCCTGAGCTGAACCTCTGTAGGTGAGCCTCATCTCTCTACATCCTGTACTGAACACAGAGCTCTATTTTCTCAGGCCTTAGGGCTTGGAGACGAGAGCTTATTATCTCAACAAATATTTACTGAGTGCCTACTGTGGGCCAAATACCATCTTAGGAACTTAATATAAAGGCAAATTTATTGCTACATAAAAATCCAGATCTTCTGTGACTAATTTTCTGATCCCATCTGAGTTCCTTGCTATTATACAACCTGAGGCACTTTATATAGACTCCTAAGGAACATGTTCCCAGGCCTTGGTCCCTCCACATAGGGTAGAAAAGGAATTGGGTTCTTATCCCACCTCTGCTGCTAACCTGCTTTGGGCTACGGCTAAGTCACAAAAACATTCAAGCTCCCAGCTTCTGTTTCTGCCATGTGGACTCAATCCGTCCTCCTCTGTCTCTTTCACAAGATGCTAGGAGGAGTCAATGAGCGAATACCTGTGAAATCACTTCGAAATATGGTCTCATTGGTGACAAGCCGGCACTCAGCAAAGATGGGGGTTTCATCCAAAGCAGGGCTTTGACTCAGCCTGGCTTCCTTCGCCATTTCTGTGTCAGTCAGCTGTCACTGCTCCTTCTCCTCACACCATGCAAATTTTAAAAGCCTGCACAAGCTCATCTGGAATTCACATACCCAAGCTTCAAACAGACAAGGACAATCCGAAATTGGAAATTCAGGAAGATGTCAGGTGGTAGTGCTCTCTGTGAAAAATGAGCATTGTAGACACAGCCTCCCTTCCCCCAAAGATGCCTGATGTTTGTGGATGATTTGTAATGCTTTTACTGAAAAGCCCTCATCCCCATGAACACATTTTGAAGACAGAAATCAATCTTACACTGTAACAGGGAGAGAAAATCTGTTAGCAAAAAATGAAGTGGAGAAAAAGCACCTAATTCTGGAATCTTTCTACTAAATAAATGGATTCCAGAGCAGTAAGCCCACATCCATATTTTCCCCTCACTCTTGCAATTTACTAAGCAGCTTCAAGAGGTAAGATTAAAGAGAGAAACCATAGAGCCAGCCCCACCAGCATTTCCGCCTTACTAATTTAGGCTGGATGCCATCAGAGAGACAATCCCCTCTGTCATCTCACCTCGGGGACCTACTCACCCCATCTTTGGCATTTTGTACAAGGTGTTTGCTGGCACTATGAGGTATTGAGCATTACTGCAAGGACAGGCTAGACCATACCCTTGAGGCACTTGTGATCTTTCAAATAAGGCAATAACATACAGAGGTTTAATTTAACCCCCAAACCAAGATGAATTCTACTTAGACTATCAGACTCTAGAGAATAATACAGGAGAATGAGAACTACAAGGTATACTGGAACCCAGAGCTGAAAATCATCACAGAACACATTGCAGTGAGAATTCAACCAGTTCCAGGAGAGAGGTAAGTTATCGAATAAGGCAGAAATCAGGAATGGATACTAGATAAAGGTAGCAAAGCATTGGGAAGGAGATTAAAGACATGGGGGGGTAGTTAGAAAGAGACTTCCATGAAGAAGAGTCCAAAGTTGATGTCCCCTAGAGCACGCTTACACACTGAAAATCCCCTTTACTTGCTCAGATGCCCACAGCCTCTGATAGCCTTCCATTATCTGGAGGGTTTAGAAGAGTCGCAAAAGCTTCCTAAACAACTGGTCTCGCTCTGAAAAGAGGGAAGAGTTAGAGTCATCTTCTTCCCACACCTCATTCCCCCAGGCCCCTGCAGAGGAATCACGCAGGCAAATAATCTGTACTCTTCCCCCAGTGCCCTTCTGGCTCTTGTATGTCTCAGGAGCTCTCTCCCAAGAAAAATCAGTCCACAGCAGGTCTGGGAGAAAAAGATAATGTGAGAGCTCACAGTGGGTCCGTAATTCAGTAAAAAGCCAGAGAGCTGTTGGCTGGGGAATGTCAGAGACATCCGCGCACAAGCCAGGAAGAAAGCACATGCTGCGCCTGCAAGACGCAGTCCTCCAGAGCGAGCCTGGCCTTGGGGAGTTGCCTGGTCCTGTGCTCTATGTGCCAGGAAGGAAAGATGCTGAGGTTTAAGACTTCCTCAAAATTCTGTCATGAACGTGAGAGGCAGCTGAGACTGGATGGGAAGAAGGAGCACATTAGGAAATGTGTGATGGCTTCGGGAAAATCAGAGACTATGGAGCCGTATGAGAACATCCTGGCACATCACAGACAAGCACATTGCACCCAAAATGCCCAAAGACACCTCAGACGTGACATAAATAACGAACTGAAGACAACAAATACTGCTTGAACTCCATCCTGGCCCCTTGAAATTCTACATTCCAATTCTCCAAGAGTCAAAGGCAAGTAGAGATCAAGAAGCCAGCAAAGCGATCAAGAGGAGTTAAGATGGCAGAGAAGTAGGGGTCCCCTTTTTCAGCTGGTCCCGAGTCGAGCTGGATAGGTACCAGACCATCCTGAACACCCACGGAATCTGCCTGAGATGCAGGAAGATACACCTGGACCTATACAAATGAACAGTGTGGAGGTCCCTTAAAAAGTTAAAAATTGAGCTACCCTATGAGCCAGCAATTGCACTGCTGGGTATTTATCACAAAGATACAGACACAGTGAAGAGAAGGGCCATATGCACCCCAATGTTCATAGCAGCATTGTCCACAATAGCTAAATCATGGAAGGAGCCAAGACGCCCTTCAACAGATGACTGGATTAAGAAGATGTGGTCCATATATACAATGGAATATTACTCAGCTATCAAAAAGAACGATTACCCAACATTTGCTGCAACATGGACGGCACTGGAGGAGATAATGCTAAGTGAAATAAGTCAAGCAGAGAAAGACAATTATCATATGTTTTCACTTATTTATGGAACATAAGAAGTAGGAAGATCAGTAGGAAAAGAAAGGGATAAAGAAAGGGGGGTAATCAGAAGGGGGAATGAAGCATGAGAGGTTATGGACTCTGGGAAACAAACTGAGGGCTTCAGAGGGGAGGGAGTGGGGGAATGGGATAGGCTGGTGATGGGTAGTAAGGAGGGCACGTATTGCACGGTGCACTGGGTGTTATATGCAACTAATGAATCATGGAACTTTACATCAAAAACCAGGGATGTACTGTATGGTAACTAACATAATATAATAAAAAAAATTATTATTAAAAAAAAATTTCTATCAAAAATGCTTAAAGCTTTAAAAAAAAAAGTGTGGAAGCTTTTAAATAAATGCTTCATTTATTAAAAATTTTTTTAAAAAGCCAGCAAAGCATTATGAAAGGCTACTTGAAAGAATTTCAGATTCATCTCTGACATTACTAAGTTTGCATTTTAAACATATTCTTCCCATAGTCAGCAAATATTCTTTAACCAGTCCAAAAACCAAGAATAAATCTGGGTAGAATCAAGAAGCCTGAGGGAAAAAAAAAAAAAAAAACCTCCCAATGCCAGCTAAGGAAGACACTGAACTCAGTCGGGATTGTGTTAATACTCTCTCTGGAGGGACTAAGCCCCAAAGGCCTCAGTGTAAAGGGAAACCATGAAAATGTAGAGTTAGGCTCAGGTTTGAACTTCTACATAGCGTCAATGACAAAATACAGTCACTCTTGACCCCTTTATTTCTTAGGTTCAAGAGTGGCAGGTTGAGGTGAAGTTGCCTGGAAGACAGAATGTGGGCTTTGGACCTTGTTCCAAACACCAGTTCCATCTGTGGGTAACGTGCTTCCTGTTCCTTCCTTTGCTGCCCACACCCATGCCCTGTGGAAGGGCTGGAATGGTGAATCAATGAGATGAATATGTATAAGTCCCTTAGCACCATGTTTAGCACATGTCAGTTCTCTCTCACACTTCTAAAACCAGTGCTGGGGACCGTATATAAGAAAATCAGATAAAGCTGTTGATATTTAGTGGGAAAAGTATTGGGCTATAATTAGTAACCTGGTTCCCACACCGGCTCACTCTGTGACTTTGGACAAATCACTGCACTTCTTGGTGATCAGCTTCATCACATGCAAAATGAACTTGATCATCCAGATCAAACAGAACTCCCTTGTATTATACTCAAAGGCACTTGGGGTCAGGGGTGAGAAGGCAGGACAGAGAACAAGATTAAGGGACAATCCTCCTCCCCTGAAATCACGGCTGCAAGATTCCAGTGGAAGAGCCTCCTACTCAAACAGGACAGGCTTGAAACCATGGAGCCACTGTGACCCTAGCTGGCTAATGCAGGTCAGGTTCCCCATCTGCAATAGATGAGCAGGGTGAAAGGAAGAAACAGTGGAAAAGGTGAAAAGTGGCATTCAGCTTCGGAGGTATCCTGGCTTCCCACATACTTTCAACATACACATACACACACACGCGCGCACGTACACACTTCTGTGCCCCTCATGTCATGGCCCCTGTTGCTAGTATCATGTGTTCCTCCTCTCCAAGCCAGTCTGAACCCTGTCTAATGCAGCAGCATCTCATTCAGAGTCAATGAGAGTTTCGTGAGCAACTCAGGTGGGGATGGGTAGCTGGGGCCAACTGAGGTGAAGATTTCACAGCCTATTCTTCAAATTGCCTGGGCCTAAAAAACAAACCCCTACAAAGAAAACACATTTAACATCATACCATAAAACTTGAGAGAAGTGACTCTCCCCTGCACCTTGTACCTCGCCGCACATAAATGCACACAAACACCCACCCACTAACCAACAAAAATATCACACTGGGACTATTTCAGAATACCATCTAAAAAGTAATAAAGTTATCTTCTAAAATACTCCACAAAAGAACAATTCTCATCAGTCATCCTTGATGACCTTCTGCCTCTAAAATACATCTGGGCCTCGTAGCCTCTCAGGAGCTTCTGGAAAGACAGAACCAAGACTGGCCCAGGCCATTCCATGCTGCATAGATATGACTGCTTCTATCTTCACCATCCTTCAGACCCACTCTACCCCCTCCATGCTTCTGCCTGGCCAATTCTTACCCATCCCTAGATCTCAGTATAAATGTCCCCTTCTCCAGGAAGCCTTTAATGACTCCCCAAGGTTGGCTTAGATGCCTCTTCTCTGTGCATCTTCACCTACCTTATTAACATCAACTGGCTCTACTGTGGTTATAGGTTGACTAGTCCATCTCTCCACTGACCTCTGGGTTCCTTGGGGACAGAGACTAGGTCTCTAGCACTAACATAGTGCTGGCATACAGAAGGGCTTAATAAATCATCATTGCATGAATGAACAAATCTGACTCAGATTAATAATTGTATAAAAACTACTCAGGTCTACTGAGGAACAAACCAATAAACCTGGTAAAAAGAAAGTAGAAGTCCCTAAGTGTGAAAACTAGGTGCTCTCCCTGGAGTTCACAATGGATTCACTTATGTTCCTGAGCCTGGCATTGGTGCTGCTGAATGTACAGTGGCAAAAGGCCTTACTACAAGGCCCAACCAGCTGCTCCTTCTAAGAAGAAAGGGACAGGAACAACCACTTACAGAGCACCAACATGCGTCCTTTTTTTTTTTTTTTTTTAAGATTTATTTATTTATTTGTCAGAGATGGGGGGGCAGGGACAGAGCACAAACAGCGGGGAGCAGCAGGCAGAGGAAGAAGCAGGTTCTCCACCGAGCAGGGAGCCTGATGTGGGACTCAATCCCAGGACCCGGGATCATGACCTGAGCCAAAGGCAGACACTTAACCAACCAAATAAAAGCTAACTAGGAAAGTGGCATTGTCATCTTACAGATAAGGAAGCCAATGCTCAGAGAAGCAAATAATGCATCCAGTAAATAACAAAGTTGGTATTGGAAGTTGGACCTGCTGATGCTGGAATCAATACTTTATTCACTCTGCCTGCCTCATGGCTTCTCAACTTCGATAGGTTTGGATGTTTATTTTCCCGTTCTGATTAGCAACATGCTGGCTGGGAAGCTAGACACCCCCAAAGTTGTGGTGGCTGACGGGGAGTGGTGGCGCTGAATCAATAAGCGGATGAACAGGCATTCAGACCCATTACCTGTGGCTGGCAAAGGGCTCAGGTTGCCAAAGATCTTCTTGTCTTTGAAAACAGCTTTGGAGAAAACAATCAGAGAAGGGAACCCAGAAGAGAAAGAAAAGCAGAGAAGTGTCAAGAAATGCCCCTCTAGACTGATGATTGATGAAACAAAATTATATAAAAACATCACGGTGCACACCCAACCACTCACAAAAAAAAAAAAAAGTATCCCAAAAAACAGGGTGATTATTAAGTGTCATTATCAACAGGGACATTACTCATAGTCACAGGGCTCCACCCAACTATCACCACACGGTCTCCTGCCTCCAAAGACAAAGGTACTAAGAGTCAAGAGAAAAGCTTAGAGAAAATGAAAATGCATCCAATTCCCAGTCAAATGAAAATGCCATGGGCCCAAGGCCAAAGTATATTCTTGGCCTGATAGTGTTCACCACCCTAAATTTAGCCAACTGGTGTGCTTTTTAAGGAAGCATGTTACTCAACCTTTTTGCAAGCCAGAGATTTACCTCCTATTGCACAGCGTGCTTCTCCCCTGAAGCTGGAACACACTGTCCTTGGCTTTGTTATCCGTAGAAGAAGCCATGCCAACAAAAGCTCTGCTGTTATCACCTAGCTCGGCTTGTCCAAGCAGCGCCTGGATGAGGTCCTTTAAGGGCACCGCCAACAGGCCTCCCTTCCTCAGATACCCAACCCACCTGTCTCGGTTTCCCCTTATCCACTAGCTCATCTTAATTCTTACCACCAGGGATTCATTCCTTTGTGTTAATCACTCTAGCTCCAGAAATCACCTTTTCAGATGAAAAAACTCAAGGGAGAATTTGCACGCCCATCAACATCAGCAATGTCTATGCAGATTCTAACATTGCTTGCCTCATCTGATCCTTACAACTACACTGTGAGGGCTGAGAGGCAGTGTGGAAGTTTGAATATCATGAAACCCTGGAGGCTAACCTGGATTGGAAGCCTCACTCTTTCGCCCAAGCAAGCTTTAGTTGCCTCGTATGAAAAACAGAGATTGTGAGATCTACCTTACCTCCATAAATGGAAACTAATACTATCTTCAGGTGGTTCTTAATCTGGGGAATTTTTAGAGCCAGAAGAACCCAATGGTTAAATGCATGACCCTGGAGCAAGACAGGGAAAACAGAGACTGTGCTGCAGATGGTTTTGGAGAATGGGTCACTAAGGGGGCATCAAGACACAACTGAAAGTGCTATCATGTCTACAGAAATCAGAGTCAGGAACTCACAGAGGCCAACAAAAGAAATGGAGAGAGGAGGAGGGGATGCAGGGCCACCCAGCTGACCTAAAGTGGTGATGAACCCATAGCTAGTCACATTTCAGTCCATCTTGAAGTGGCTCCTACTAACTAGTTTCATTGTGGCAAAAGATAAATACTTATTAAGCACAGTTGCGTGCCAAAAGATGATCAAGAGAATAGGTTTGGGGCACCTGGGGTTGCAGTATGCTCCTCGCAGACCTTGGCACAGGACAGGAGAATATCCTGAGGCCAGAACTAATAAAACTCAACACATAAGCAGAAATGGCCCACGCTAGGAAACATTTGGTAAAGTATTCTCCTAGAAAGGGAGAACACAGCAAAAAGAAGGAGGAAGAGAAATCACAAACACACACATAAATTTACAAATTAAAAGGACCCACTGAGTGTCCAGCACAATGAAAGAAAAGTGATCCATATACAGGCATACTTTCATTACATCACAGAGCACTGGGGTTGAAGAGAAATATCCTAAATACCTTAAAGCTTCCAAAGGGAGAGGCGGGTCTCACATGGGATGGGGTATGGGGTGTATGCACAGGCTGCGGGCACTGTGACTCCTGCAGGTGCGGCCTGTGTCTGGATGAGTGTGTTTGGAGCAGTGTTTCCTGTTCTCTCCCCTGCGCAGCTGCAGCTCTGCAGCTTGGACCTTGCCTGCCCAGCCCGACCATGGCTTTGGCATTGAAAGAGCTACAGAAAGATCTAGAAGAGGTGAAGGTGCTGCTGGAAAAGGCCACTAGAAAAAGAGTATGTGATGCCCTTACGGCTGAAAAATCCAAGATCCAGACAGAAATCAAGAACAAGATGCAGCAGAAATCACAGAGAAAAGCAGAACTTCTTGACAGTGAAAAAGCCAGCTGTTATAATGGCTGGTCCCATTATAACAGGATATACAGTGAAAATCAGTAATTACAGATGGGATCAGTCAGGTAAGTTTGTGAAAATCTACATCATCTTAACTGGAGTTCATCAAGTCCTCACTGAGAATGTGCAGGTGCATTTCACAGAGAGGTCATTATATCTTTTGGCAAAGAATCTAAATGGGAAGAGTTACTCCATGATTGAGAACAATCTCTTGAAACCCATCTCCACAGAAAGCAATTAAAAAAAAAAAAATCAAGACAGATACAGTTCTTATCTTATATAGAAAGAAAGCAGAAAGCACACGGTGGAACTACCTGACTCAGGTTGAAAAAGAGTACAAAGAGAAAGAAAATTCCTCCTAAGACACAGAAACAGATCCCAGTGAGGGATTGACGAATGTTATACAAAAAATTTATGAACGTGGAGATGATGATATGAAGTGAACCATTAATAAAGCCTGAGTGGAATCAAGGGAGAAGCCAAACGAGACACAGAATTTTGAGACTTTAAAGTCATTTTGGTAACTGTGATGGGGAAATATGGAGGTTTCCAATGAGGAAATATTGGTGAGCTGCACAGATAAATTTGACAGATAACTACTCACACAGCATTCTTCTAAGGAAAGTCAATGAATTCTCCCATTTCCTACTGGAGGATTTATTAAAATAAAATATGTTTATTAAACATTTCCCCCAAAGCTGGTTTCCTTAGTAATCTGGGCAATTTGTTCAAAAATATTGTATTCTTGTGTGAAATGTAAAAAAATCAAGTCTTGCCTAATGCTAATGCCACATTGTATGTATTTTTGTTCACCTACGAAGTAGAAAACAAAGTTCTGGTTTACCTAAAGTTCCTGACATCAGCTCCCACCAATGTAAGAATAAGTAAAAGTAAAACCTGAGAAACAAACTGAGGGCCTCAGAGGGGAGGGGGGTGGGGGAATGGGATAGACCGGTGATGGATAGTAAGGAGGGCACGTATTGCATGGTGCACTGGGTGTTATATGCAACTAATGAATCATCGAGCCTTACATGGGAAACCAGGGATGCACTGTATGGTGACTAACATAATACAATAAAAAATCATTAAAAAGAAAAAAAGAAAAGAAAAAAAAAACCCTGAATTTTTGCATAAAAGGCCAAAAAAAAAAAAAAAAAAAAAAAAAAAAAAAAAAAAAAAACCTTCCAAAGGGAAAATGGAGGAGTGCTTTCAAAATTCTGAGGAAAAATTATTTCCAACCAATAATTTTATACCTAGCCACTAAGATCAAGATGCAGGATAAAATAAAGGCATTTTTAGGGAAGGATGGCATGAGATTGGGGGGTGAGGAGTAAGATAGTTGCTGGTTTAAACATCTGAATTTTATTCTCAGAGATGGGAAGCCGCTAGAGGTTTCAAACCAGAGGAGAGGCAAGATCTGATCTGTGTTCAATCTTACAATCTATTTTATCTGATAGATCTTACAGTCCATTTATCTGATACTTCATCAGTCTAGATCTCTTATGCCTGCTGTTTATGTGGCATATCTTTTTCTGTTCTTCTACTTTCAACCTATCTGTGTCTTTGAATCCAAAGTGTGTCTCCTGTGGACAACATACAGTGGGAGCATTTTTTTTTCTATCCAGTCTGGCAACCCCTTTCTTTTGATTGGATGGTTTAATACAATCATATTCAATATTATTATTCATATGGGCTGGATTGTTAATTACCATTCTGCTTTTTGTTTTCTATATATCTCATAATCATGTTGTCCCTATATTCTTCCTTTACTACCTCCTTTAAGTGGATAGCTGCTAGTGTACTATTTAAATTCCTTTAAGGATTTTGAACTATATCTTTTTTAGTGATCTTCTCCATGGTTGCTCTAGAGCTTACAACTGCATCTTAACTTATTAAACTCTCCTTCAGATTAACACTAACTTAATTCCAGTAAGATAGTGAAATCTATTCTGTTTTGCTACATTCTCTTTCCCTTTTTTGTGCTCTTATTGTTATACATATGAATGCCTAAATTGCAAACCCAACAATACATTGTTGGAATTACTGCTTTTTATAATATTGTCTTTTATGTAAGCCAAGAGAAGAAATGAGAGCACAAATATCTTTTTGGAGTTTCTTAAAATACATTCATCTTCTTATTTACCAGGTGGGGTTATCTTCATTTCTTCCTGTGGATGGGAGTACCTTCTGGTGTCACTTCCTCAAGCCAATATGGCTTCATCCCCATTCTCATCTTTGTGATGTTATTATCAAATATATTTCTATGTATTATAGGTCCAATAATACAATTTTACAGATATTGTTTTAAATTACAAGAAAAAATAGAAATGTAACAATACTGTCTTTTATCATTACCTCGATTTTTATCAGCTCTTTGTCTTTTCATGTAGATTCAAATTACTGTCTGATGTCACTTCCTTTCAACTTAAAGAACTTCCTTTAGTATTCCTGATAAGGCAGTTCTGCCAACAATCAGTTTTCTCAGTTTTTATTTATCTGAGACTATTTCACCTTTGTTTTTGAAAAACAGCTTTACCAGATATGGATTCTGGGTTGAGAGTTTTTCTCTTTCTGTGAATAGACCATTCCACTGCCTGCTAGCTTCCATTACTTCTGATGCGAAGTCAGCTGTTAGTCTTATTGTGGTAAGTCCCGCCTCTCTTGCTGCCTTCAAGAGCTTCTCTGTATCTTTGGCTTTTAACATATTGACTATGATGTTTCTGAGTATGAACCCCTTCTTATTTATCTTAAGAGTCTGTTCAACTGCATATATGTGTCTATCAGTGTTTTTTCACTGTATCTGGAAAGTTTTCAGCCATGATTTCTTTGAACATTTTTCTGCACCTTTCTCTCCTCTTCTGGCACTACCATTACATGTGTGTTGCATTAAATGGTGTCTCCCATTTCTCTGAGACTCTGTTCGTTTTTCTTTATTCTACTTACTTTCTGTTCTTTAGATGGTGTGATCTCTATTGATCTGTTTTCAAGTTCTCTGAGTTTTCTTCTGCACACTCAAATCTACCACTGAGTCCCTCTAGTGAATACTGTCTTTCAGTTACTGTACTTCTCAACTCCAGAATTTATATACAGTTCTTTTTGTAATTTGTCTTTTTATACTTTTTATACCATAACCATCGTGCCTCTAAATCTTTAAACATGGTTTCCTTTAATTCTCTGAACATATTTATAATAGCTACCTGAAAGTCTCTGTTGGCGAAGTCCATCATCTGGGCCCCTTCAAAGGTATTTTCTATTGTCTGCTTTTTTTTTTTTTTTTTTCCTGTGTTTGTATCACACTTTCCTGTTTCTTTGACGGTCTCATTATTTTTTTTTTAATTATACAGTTTAGATAATATAATGTAGAAAATCAAAACTAATCCCTCCCCCACTTTGGGAAGCATTTTAGAACTAAATTTGTTTCATTTAGGGTCTTTTGTTGTTGTTTTGTGCAGCCTCTGATGTCTCAGTATAGATTTCTGTGTTTGCTTGTTTTTCCTCCTATTCCTCCAAAGGGATTACCTTTGGGGCTGTGTGAAGCACTTTTTGATCAAAGATTGTGCATAAACCCCCGTAGCACTTAAATATACACACTTACCATTAGATCTATGTGTGGCTTAGAGACTGCTTTTGTAGTTCAGGGAGTTTACCACTTTGCTCCAGGGCCACTAGCTTGGTTTTCTTCACCATTCACTCCTGAGTGGGTACAGCCTTGTGTATGCACACACTTCCAGGCCACTAGGGAAGAGTGTGATTTTATGTTGAAGCTTGGCTTCTTAGGAATCGCCCCTGGATCAGAGTAGCTTATTGTTCAGCCAGTGTTTGGCCAGAGGTTGTACTTACTTCCCTTGAGGCAGTAAGTCTTCCATATTTTGCTGATGGATCTGTGTGTGGGTGTTGGGGAACATCATTAAAAAGACATGAC
Organism: Ursus arctos; assembly: GCF_023065955.2. NCBI lineage: Eukaryota > Metazoa > Chordata > Mammalia > Carnivora > Ursidae > Ursus > Ursus arctos. Next base: position 6,032,934 of record NW_026622897.1, on the reverse strand, counting down.
TTTTGACTGACCTATGAGCTGGACCCAGGCACCTGGAGGCTCCTTACCCACCACCACGACCACCACCACCCTGTCCTTCAGATGTGGTTTCCACTTGCCTTTCCCACTCCCGTAGGCTGCTCCAAGGACACGGCCTTGAGATGATGATATGCCTCATATATAAGTTCCCTTTACTTATTAAAACTGCCACCTACCAACCTGGAGGAGGAGGAACCTGCCTCCTTCTTTGGTTTCTCCCTGTCCTGCACGTTTGGGAGCTGATTTTCGATTATACCTAGGAAGTTCCCAAGAGAGCTGCAAACCAAAAGTGACTTAATTCATGCTTTCACATCCTCCTCCACATTCTGCTTTTATTGCTCCTGAGTGGATACAGGTACATCTGCAGAGCCTTCTAGATCCCCAGATGTGAAAGTGACCCATGAAGGCTCTTCTCAGTAATCTCTTTCTCTGCTACTAGTATCATGGAACTACTAGCCCTCTTTATTACACACCACTAAGATATCTACTGTTTTCAACAAAACCCTAGGCATGAAATTCTCCATTTTCTGTTCCAAACAAGTTCAGTTCTCTGAGGCAGAGTTGTGGGGTTCTCTGTCCTTACAGCCTGCCTCTTTTCCTGGGAAGAATTTCTGTACTGCTCCACTGGAGCTTGGGGCAGCAACAGCCTTTGCCATGCAAATGGGAGCTGGATAAGGGAAGGACGCATCCAGTCAGGTGCACGTGCCTGGAATAATGCTTTTGTGACATAGGCTGGGAGGGTGGGGGGCAAGTAAGATTCACTCTCCCGCCCCTACTGAGACAAAACATTAGCCCTCAAAGCTGGGGGTAGAAAAACCCCCCTACTTGGCTGCACCTGTTCAAAGGAGTGTGCCTCTGTTAGCACTTCGGTCACATGGAGTTGGGGGAACAGAAGATGGACATAAGTTCTGGTCCAAATGCCACAGACTCATTGTTCTGAAATTTGGTAGATTTTCTCAAATAAATGTTTCTCCACTTGTTGTATGTTCTAAGGACAGTTTCCAGAGGCTTTCAATAGTTCATATGTATATATGAACTATATACATTTATAACATATATATAAAATTTTCATCAAAGTATTATTTTGCTGTACAATGAATCCACCAATCCCCTCATACCATTATTTTGTAAGTTGCAACCCTGACTCATATTTTAAAACAACCCTTTTCCCTGCTGTGTAGAGAACAGGAACAGAGTAGAAGCAGTAAGGTCATATTAAAAATATCCATCATTATTATTTATATGTGCAATGCCTTTAATACAGCCTGATGCACAGCACTGCTCACAAATGTTAGCTTTCTTTCTGGGTGTTTTTCAAGAAGGATTGTCTCTCAACAAAGGGACCCCAAATGCTCTGAGATGCCCCCTCAAGAAAACCGTTCTTACTTGCCAACTTCCCAATTTCAACCAAGATTTTCCAACCACAGGACAGCCACTCTGCCAGCCTTCCTGAAACTAGCCTAATCCTCCTATTAAGAGGTTCCTGAACTTCCTGAGAAGACCTGGACCCAGATTCCCACCTTCCTTGCCATCTCACAGTTTTCTTTCTCTGTTTCAAATTTGTCAGTTTTAAAACTCATCCTGCTTCCATAAGCACTTGTCAGTTCCAACTTAGGTGTTCTTGCCTGCCCATCTGCAACCTCCTCCTATATTTGTTACTGGCCCCTAGAAGCCTCACTTGCCCAGACTACCTGGTCCCCACCCCCAGATATAGTGCACTCAATCCAGCTACTCTGGCCTCTCATTGGCTCTGTTCTTTTCTTTTGGTTTCTACTCATGTCAGATCTTGCCCTGTAACAGTTGTGGTTGCTGCTGACACACACACACCTGACTTTATCCATTATCTATGTCTATCTTCCAGCTCCCCTACCCTGTTTTGGCTGTGACTTTTTAAAAACATTTTTGAGTAGAGGTGACATACAATGGTACATTACATTCAGGTGTACAACATAGTGTGGTTCAATGCTCTATATGTTACACTCACCAGAAGTGTAGCCACCACCTGTCACCATACATTCTATTACAATATCTTGACTACATTCGTATGTTGTATCTTTTACTCCCATAACTGATTCATTCCATCACTGATGGCTGCATCCTCCACACCTCTTCACTCATTTTGCCCAATTCTCCACTCTCCTCTGGCAACCATCAGTTTCTTCTCTGTATTTTTTTATCTGATTCTGCTTTTTATTTATTCATTTGTTTTGTTTTTTAGATTCTACATAGGAGTGAAATCATATTGTATTTTTCTTTCTCAGTCTTACTTATTTCACTTAGCATAATACCTTCTAGGTTGGCTCAGGGAATTCTTAATGGGCTCTCCATATCCAGCATCCTCCCAATCCAACTCCAGACTTCTCACTTGGTTCCAGCTACCAGTTCCTGGCACTCACCCCAAATCACTACTCTCCTGTTATCTTGTGCTTTTTATCTGATCTTTTTGTCCTGTCTTAGTCTTGTTGCCTACTTTCCAAAGCCAAAAGTGTACCTCTATATCTCTGTTTTAACTAGAATTGACTGACCTGCTCTTTACACGTTGTGCCTAGCACTAGTACAGCATATAAAATAACCCAAAACAAAGAGATTTTTAGATTACGGTGGCTTTAAAATACAACAAAGTATCTGAAAAAGCATGGAATCAGACTACAATAAAGGGAACTATTATCTAAAGGAGTGCAAAATCCATGAGGGCAAAAATTTTGTCTTATTTATTACTGTATCCCCAGCACCTAAAACAGCACTTGACATGTAATGTTCTCAATATCTGTAGAACAAATGAATGAAAAGTTCAAGAGATTTCAGCTGACCACAAAGATTACAAACATTTTTGCATTTATACCCTGATTTGCCAAGACTCCTCCACAAACTAATTACATCCATGTGGTGTCAGAGATTATTTCTAAAGGCATCATCTCTGTGATCCTAGCACCTTATAATATGCATTCCTCTTTCTTCAGTATTCATGTATTCTAATTCCCATCTTAAAGTTCTTTGTTTTTTTTTGTTTGTTTGTTTGTTTTGCTTCAAACTCTATCCAAATCTTTAATATCTTGAAATTTTGCTTGGCATGCTGGATAAAGCTACTCCCACCCTAAGCATAGGTTCCCCATTTAAACCATCATGACTTTGTCTGCTTGTTGAACTTACAGGCAAGATGGGAGGGGTTCTGAGGAGGCCATGTTCCTTTGTAAATGTGTTGTCAGTAAGAAGATGGCTTGGGCATTGGTCAGATCTGAGTTTTCATGTAAAGTATTTGTCTAGCCCTAATTAGTAGGTCGAATGGCACAGATGCCACAAATTTTATATACACTTTCCCTACAGCATGAACACCTGTGTCAAGTTGTCTGTTTCTCCTAATGTGGGCAGGAATTTGCTTGGCATTTCTCTGAATTTGGGATGCTTTTGATCATTTTCCATCCAAGTGTAGAGCTTTAAAAAGTGTAGAAAGCCTAAGAAAATGGCAGAGATGATGACTCCCTGTGTAAACACCACTAGAGAGAAAGGTAATAAATTGTAGCTACTTTCACTTGTTTTTAATTTCTGACCACTAGTGTAAGTAACTTCCATTTGCTTCCCAAAAGATTCACAAAAATTGATTTATTTTAGCCTGGTCTGGTGGGAGACCAGAGTACATCTCTTTAATAGGTCATATTATCATAATTTAAATTAATGTTCTTCCATGGGTTTTAAATATGACCATTTTTATCCCTTATGATCTTTGCAGTAACTTTTAAAAAGGCTAAGATTTAGGATTTAGGAATCCCTAAGGAAAAGAGGTGCTAAGTTTGATTAATTTTGTGTCATGCTTTTGGGTATCTGACATTCTTCAATTTTATTTTAACTAAGAAAGGCACCAAGATTACAGATGCTACCACCACTCATCAGACACGCTTGGTCTTGAAATCTCTTCAGGGCTTTGGGGAAACTTCCCTTTATAAAAGTATTTAAATGAAGAGGACAACAATAAGAAGCAGTTTTCACCAGTAATACTTTTTATCACCATTCCATGACCAAAGAGCTAAGACAACACAGCAGTATAAGGAACTCCACCCATGAGCACAGGGGAGGGGGGGTAAACTGGCAACCTCTCCCACCTGTCACCTTCCCATATCCTCTTCTAATCTGTCTCTAACTTGCATCCATATTTTATAGCTATGAATAGACTTAATTCTGCTTAAGTGTGCCTTGTGTGCTGTCTATGAATTGAAGGGTACCAGTGGTGGCCCTCCTACTTGGCTTGAAATACATAGATCAAAACAATTGTATAGACCAGAAGAGTTGCAAATTCAGAGATGAATAGATCAAAAGACCTAGAAGATCTCATAATACAGTCTTCTTCCTGAGACTTGTATCCACTATACAATTTCCCAAAATTAAGGGGACTTGTGTACCACACTCCTCCAATCAAACACATCTAATTTATTAAGGGCATTAATTAATTTAACAAAAAGCTTAAACAATAACAAATCAGAATGGCTGCCCAAAGGCCACAGTTAAAAGGCATATTACTAGAAAACAGAGCCCTTGGAATTTATGTAATTACCAGGAAGACCTAAGCTAGGAACCTCTGAGTCTTCACTGAAGCCCAAGGATTAACCACCATGATTAGGGACATGAGTCTGGCTTGGGTCCAGCCCCCAGACAGGAACCAGAAATGAAGTAGAAATCCTCAGAAGTAAAGGAGGTTTGCATCGGGGTGGGGAGGGGCTGATGCCAGTGCATAACTCCACATTTAGGCAGACGGCTCCTGACTGGCAGGAAACAAGATGGTGTCTAAGTGAAGATAACAAGAATAGGAAAGGAGCCACCAAGCCAGATGGCAGAGATCTATGCCAGCCAGTCTGCAGCTCCAGGATAGGTATTTGAGACAAAAGGGATTTCATGCTGAATCAAATTCCCACCTAATTTTATTGAGATGCTTAAGGAATCTGCCCTTTGAAAACTCTGCTACTCAGTTTGCATTCCCTTCGTTTCACTTTGTTTTATCTTTTTAAGTTCCTCAGACCCATGGGTCTCTTGAATATCCCTCGATATCCTATGCCAGTTCTCCACGGAATAAACTGCAATTCCCTAAATCTAATATCGGAGACAAGGCACAGGCAGGCTTACAGGGAGTGTTCTAATACCTCCCTCTGCTCTCTTTCCTGCAATTCGGAGACAGCTAAGGAAACTAGTACAGTCTTTGATTTCATAGGCAGGAACTACGAGTGACACAAGCTAAAGGAGCTAACTCTAGGTGCCAAATGCTCCTCCAGCGTCTTCACGGAAATGCAGCCTCAAAACTCAGAAGAAATGAGGAGGAAAGGAAGAAAATTTCCCTTTCCAGTAGTTACCAACATGCTCTGAACATTTGCACAACAGAAGTTTTCAGCAGAGACACCATTTACAAAAGAGAGGAAGGCATCGATGCTCTGGTTGAAGTGGCCCTCAAGGACCCACCATTTCAGAGTTGGTCTCCCCCTAATCACCTGCTCCCCCTGTTTCTTCCTTTGCAGCTGCTTCTGAGGCACAACTAGAACTCCAGAGCTACATAAAATAGGGTTTGAAAAATACTAGCTGGTGGTTAAACACACAGGCTTCAGAATTTTAAAATCCTTAGCTCCAAATCCCAATTCTCCCATTTATTGCCCATGTGAATTTGAGCAAATTAACCTCAGCTTCTATTCCTCATCTATAAAATGCAGATAATAATAGCAACCTCAAAGGCTGTTTTGCAGGTTACATAAGATAATGCATTTAAAATACTTAGCACTGCCCATCCTATAATAAGAATTCAATAAATGTCAGATATATTATTAAAATGACACATCCTATAAGAATCAAATTAGAGTCTTCTAATAGTAGAGGCAAAAATTGGTAACTCTTGCCCTTAAATTCCTTTAGAATATTGTTTCCCAAATTGTGTTCAGCAGAGCATTATCCCCACAAAATATTTCATGAATAAAAGCCTCATGGTCAATTCTATTAGGAAAATGTGTCTAATAAGGCCTCCTAGAGACTCAGAGTGAATAAAGGCCAAGTGTCTGGATGGGTCAGTGAATCACATGATGAAATTCTGCCTAACAAAGCTCAGTCTCACTGGATTGTGGAGGGAGGATGGAAGGGGAGAGGGAGGAATGACAGCAGGGGAACCAGTTAGGAATCATTGCAACAATCGGGGTGGGTGGGGGAGAGATTACAGAGGCCTGAACAGGGCACAGAAAAGTGACCAGATTCATAAGAAAAGGAGGAGAAGGGAAGTAAGATGGAAGAGTCAAGGCTGAAACCCAAGAATCTGGCCTAGGTAATGGGATCCATGGTAATGGTGCTGCCATTAATGGAAACAGAATACAAAACAGGACCAGACTGGGTAAAGATAAGTTTCACTTTGCACTAGGGAGTTTGAAATGCATATTTTCCAGGGGCGCCTGGGTGGCACAGCGGTTAAGCGTCCGCCTTTGGCTCAGGGCGTGATCCCGGCGTTATGGGATTGAGCCCCACATCAGGCTCCTCTGCTATGAGCCTGCTTCTTCCTCTCCCACTCCCCCTGCTTGTGTTCCCTCTCTCGCCGTCTCTACCTCTGTCGAATAAATAAATAAAATTTTTTAAAAAATGCGTATTTTCCAGAAACGTCCCATTGCAAGTGACAGAAACCAACTACAGTATAAAGGGAATGTATTAACTTGAGTACCAGGGAAAAAGAGGGGTGCATCTTGGACTCTAGATCACTGTTCCCTTGTCCACCCCGTAGCTGGTGTCATTTTCTTTCAGCTTGACAAGAGCCCTGTACTGACCTGGTTAAGGTTTCCAATTCTAAAGAACCTTCTCAGATATGACTGTGCCTCCAATTACCTCAACCTGGAAACCCATCTGCAATCCTTCCTCAAAACCAGTTCCCCCTATGAGTCACTCCTATGGACAACACCCTTGTCGGATTCCCAGCTAAGTCCGGGACCCATCTATGCCAAAGGGGACTTGTAGAAGGCTCGAAAAAACAAAAATGTAAAGCATCTCAGCCTAACCATACAGCAATACCAAATGTTCTCTAGGTTTGGTGACACCCTCGGTAGATGTAGGCCAAACTAAAGAGCCACTACGGATTTCCGAATAAGGATAATAGGTGAAACAACCTTGTTTCTGTGTTCTCTCACTTCTTTAAAACTCCTCCCTTTCTGGGCTGAAGCTTGGAGAAGAGAAAAAAAAGAGATATCTATCTCTCACGCGTCTTTCCTCCACCCTTCCAAATGCCCTGGATTGGAAGGGGTGAAGTTTTCTCTACATGCAGTATTTCTCACATTTAAGTACGCATCAGAATCACCTACGGGGCTTGTTAAAAAATAGATTCCCGAGCCCTATCCCTAGAGTTTCTGTTCAGTAAGTCTGAGGTGGGACCAGGGAATTTGCATTTCTAACAAGTTCCCAAGTGATGCTGATACTGCTGGTCTAGGGACCACACTTTGAGACCCAGATTCTTTTTTCCTACACCTTAAAAGAGCTCTGGGGTCTGAATAAGGGTGCTTTCTCTCTCTCTCTCTCTCTCTCTCTCTCTCTCTCTCTCTCTCTCTATATATATATATATATATATATATATATCAAACTCTGTGAAAATAATCCTGTAAGCTCAGACCTAGATTTGTGAGACAGGACCTAGACTAATTCGGTAGATCCTACATTACTTTAACATGCCTGGTTTTCAAGCTTACTTTCTCACTGCTTTCTATTTTGCATGCCAGCAGCTGAAAACTCTGCACATTCTACGTATTCCTTCTGCAACATCCCTAACATACCTGCAGGCAGATGGGTATCGTTAGCTGAGTGAGGAGATAAGTCATGAACTCAGAAAGGAAAAAAAAAAAAAAACCACATTACAATATTTTCAAAAATGTACCCCACTAGATACATGTTTTGCCACTGGAATTGTAGAAAAAAATTGTTCTCTTCAAACAAATGCATTTTCTTCCTTGAATGACAGCCATATAGCCCTGGTGCCTCCTCTGTTGAGCTGACACAGAAAGCTCAATACTTAATTTGAGGTTCCACTTGGTGGTTTCTTTTAGCTGATATTTTCTAAACAATCCCCCCCCCCCAACCTACCTTATTAGTCCTCTTTATTCCTGGATTCTTTTTCTTTTGCCCATTTACAAAAAAAAATTTTTTTTTTTAATTTTTAAGTAGGGTTCCTTTTGCCTTTGATCAAAGGTTCACCGGCATAAAGACCACAAAAGTTTTTTGCAAAAACACATTCCTTTCTCAGCTGTCCCAAAGGTTGGCTAGGGGAGAAGTCTGTATCCAATCTCAGTTTTATGGGAAAGAGTAGGGCCCTAACCCAGAGTTAGGTGGTATTGAGGATAATTAAAGCTGAGGTTCTGCCCTCAGGTGGGAGGATGCAAAAACAGAAAAGCATATTTAGGGACTAATTGGACAACTCTCCTTCCCTTAGGTGAAGCATGCCAGAGGGGCAGGGAAGGTAGAGAGCAGAGAGGTAATCATAATTGGGATAGTTTGAGGGCTTCCTCCAAAAGTCCCTCTACTCCCCAAATACCTGTATTCCCCACACCATCATTAATTTTTCATGCAGGTTGTTATGTTGTCTCCAGATGTACCCTTATAAATGCCAATAGTCCTGGTAGGTATGCCACATCCAGAAAAAGAACATGTTGATAAAACAAAGGGGTGGGAAAGAATGCAGTTCATGACTGATAACAGGAATGGATAAACCTTGATTCAGGGTTCCCCAGAAGCCAGAAGACAGCACAAGCCCACAAGAGAGCAGGGCACAGCTAAAGCTAAAACACCAAAAAAGAGCAGAGACATGTGGGGTAGCTCAGTCATTAGTGAGGTGCAGAGGCTTCTCAAAGTGCAGCGGGGACAATCAAGACCAGAGTCCCAGTACTACGCACTGGGGTTCCATTCACATCTTGGAATCATGACCTTAGAGTTGTGCAGTGGACAGCCTGGGCAGCCATATGTGGCAGCCCAAGTCCTACAGAAGCCAAAACAAATCACCACAAGAAGACACAGAATGCTCCCTCAGGCCACAATCTCTCCCATTCTAAACTGAATGAAGCATCCCTGTGAAAATGCTAAATCTCAAGACTTGCCAAGTTGGCCAAAAACAAGCATGCTCTTCAAAAGCCTTAATTTATGAGGTTAACTGCCAGAACTGCACATAGCCTTCAGGCTAAACAAGGAGAAAAACATGCTGCCTTCAACTGCTGCTCTTGCTTACCTAAAGCTTTTAAAGAGAATCAGGAAAGCCAAAGGCCAGCAAGGGGAGAAAAAAGGGCTTCCGCGGAATCCTAGAAAGGGCCATGATAGGAAAAGATGGAAATCAGAGATAACTGTGACCCATCCCAATCTGTACCTGCAAGAGCCGCCTTCCATGAGTTTCCACAGCTTCTCGCTCTTCCCGAGGAGGCTACGGAGCTCCCACGGGGCGTCCTGCTGCATTCCACCAATTGGCTATTCGTTCCCTTCTCAGAAGACCACCTGATCTAGTTTGTTCAAACACAACGTCAGCAAAATTGTCATTAAAAACCTGCATAAAGACAGCTGTGCCAATAGGTGGGTTTTCTCAGCTGTGCTGTAAATTAGCGTCCTTGGGCAAGTGACTCCTCTCTGGGCCTCAGGTGTTTTGCACGAAGCCTGGGGGTCAGGCTCCGTGCTGCCCAAGGGTCCGTCCAGCTCCAACACGGCTATGTGTGACCCTCGATAGTTCCTTTGGCGTCTTTCCCATCATTAGCTAAAGCCTATCGCCGTCCCTCTGTGATGGAAGGCAAGGCCCTGCCGTGTTTCTTCAGCAGCTCTGCAAAGGCCTCAGACCACCTGCCTCTCACATCGCGTCCTTTGGAATTTCTTTGCAAAGACCACGTTTGGTGTCCTTTGCTAAACATCGGGCCCCAAACCGCAGGTAAGGAGTGCAGTCCACTGCCCCCAAGTCTGTGGGAATCCCTTGCGCTGCAGCCGCGGGCGCTTCCCCTTCCTGCCCCGGGTGACGGCTTGGTAAGGCTCTCCACAGGAAGGCAAGCACAGCACAGGCCCCTTGGCGCCTCACCTGGGCTTGCCCTGGCGTTGCGGGGGAGGGGGTTGCCCACTCTCCCACCAGCCCCTTCCCTCCAAACAGCCGTCAGCAAGGCTCCGGCCGGCCCCTAGAGCAGCGCGCCCCCTGGGGCAGGGCCCGCCTGCCACCTGCTGCGGAGCCAGTGGACGAAGCCACAGCAGAAGGAAACCGTGCTTTCAGGATCTGAGAGAAAACGACGAACCACGGGAAGCTCTTTGAGGCGCCTCAGGCCCTGCCTTTTAAAGTTTCCGTTCATTCTGGGATGAAATGGGGTTGCTCCAAGGAGACGGCTGCTCTTTTCATCCCCCTTCCCGGGCTCCTGTGTTCTGGAAGCTGCAAAGGACGCTCCTGGAACTCCCGCCTCGCCCCTGCTTCTTCCATCAGAGCGCTGCCCGCACGACTGAACGGGCTAGCTCATCGTCACAAAAAGGCAGCAGCAATACAGAATCACACGTATCGATCAAGTCCTGTGTTTGGGTCGTGGGCCGGAAGCCTTGCCAAGGTTCTATCGCTGGAGGTTCCGGAGAGCGGACCCGCGCTTGTCCCAGCGCCACCCTGTCGGGCAGACGGCTCACCCCCCCCTGACCCTGGAAGCTCAGTTCCGCCCACTACTCCCACAGCCCGAGCCCATTTCCAGGGCACACCGCCTTCAGAGAGAAGCGTGCTGATGAGACCCTGTGGTCAGAACACGAGACCACCCTGTTCCCTGTTAAGACCTTTTCCACTTCTCAGATTCTGGGCGCAGCTGTGGAGACCTACTCAACTTGCTGCGGCCCCAGGCAAGCCGCCAAAGGAAGTTCCGCATTGCTCGTCAAACCCGCCACCCAACAATGTGGAGTGGCTGTCTCTTTCCTGGGTCTCTCCCTGCCCCCTCTGTTTAGGGGACAGTTCCAGATTTCTTCGGGGGGAGCTCCTGAGTTTTTGGACCAACATTTATCTTCACAAACACCTGTGAGGTCAGAACTGCCCTTAATTAACCTTACCACTTCATAAAGATGATGAAACAATGTCAGAGATGTTAATTTGCCTGTGGTCCCTTGGCTAGTAAACGGAGGTGGGATTAGAACCCAGGCGGTTTGGGGACAAAGCCTGCACTGGCTGCTCCTCCATGCACAGTAAGCCAGGCCCTTCCACATCCCAGCTCCCATGGCCTTCAGCTCCCCATAACTCCAGTCACCCAGCTTTTACCAGCAGGCTTCCAAGAATCTAGACCCAATCCCGATCTTGGGCAGAAGGTGGAAAAGGGATGTAAGTGGCTTTGTACATCTACTTAGGACGAAGACACCCTTTCCTCTGGCTTTGCCTTGACTTTGTACCCCAGATGCACCGCTGAGCTCCAGAGTTGTTCCCTGGGTCTGAGCACCTTGTGGATTACCTACTGTTTACACAGTCCTTCACTCATTCATTGCACAAATATGTTTGATTACTACTATATAACCATCATGAAAAAGAGAATGCAACCAAATTAACAAATATGTTATTATGCCCATTTTACAGATGGGAAAACAGAAATTAAGAGGTTAAAGCACTTGTCTGCCATCCCACATCTAGTAGCTAAGCAGAACTAGCATTTGATTCTGGGTCTTCCTCTTTCTGAGATTTGGGCCCCACTGTGCTCCCGCCAGTACCCTCCTCCACTCGATCCCCACGTCATTTTCCAAATAAACAGCCCTTTAATTCTTTGATTGGGTGTCCTACAATTCAATTCTTACACGAAGTATCGGAGTTCACACAGACCCCATAGGTGAAGGACTCAGTCCCACAAAACACCAAGTATAAGTGGGGTCCCAGGATACCTGCATTTTTGCCCAGCTGATTATAAATTTGGGAGCTCCCATGGCTCATAATTCACTTAAAACTACTCCCAGAACTCAGGAAAACTCTATACTTAATGATTGCAGTTTTATTACATAGGATACAACTCAGGAACAGCCGAATGGAAAAGAAGCAAACAGCATGGGGTGAGGGGGGAGTGCAGAGATTCCTGGTCCTCTCTGTGTGCACCACCCTCCCAGCATGCAAACACAGTCATGAACTTGGAAGCTCCCAAACCTCGTTCAAGAGTTTTTGTGGGGCTTCCTTTCATAGGCATGATTGATTAAGTCATTGGCCATTGGTGATTGAACTTAATCTCCAGCTTTTGTCTCTTCCCTTCCCCAGCGATTAAGGAGTGGGCTGAACATTCCAAGTCTAACCACAGTGTGTACCCAGACCCTTCTTTGAAACTGTCTAAGGGGTGCCTGGCTGGCTCAGAAGAGCATGTGACTTTTAATCTTGGGGTCATGAGTTTGAGCCCCACATTGGGTGTAGAGATTACTAAAAAAAAATTAATAAATAAACTTTATTTATTTTTTTAAAAGATTTTATTTATTTATTTGACAGAGAGAGACAGCCAGTGAGAGAGGGAACACAAGCAGGGGGAGTGGGAGAGGAAGAAGCAGGCTCCCAGCAGAGGAGCCTGATGTGGGGCTTGATCCCAGAACGCTGGGATCATGCCCTGAGCTGAAGGCAGATGCTTAATGACTGTGCCACCCAGGCGCCCCTAATAAATAAACTTCAAAAAAAAGAAAGAAACTATCTGAAGGCTCAATTTGAGTCATGTCATTAGCATAAACTCAGGTATGGTATAAAGGGGCTCTTTTTGAATAACAAAAGACAGTCCTATCACTCAGGAAATTCCAAGGGTTTCTGAGGCTCTGTGCCAGGAACTGGGGGCAAAGATCTTTTTTTTTTTAATTCCTTTTTTTAGAGATATATTTACTTATTTGACAGCTCATGTGCCAGTGTGGAGGGAGGAGCAGAGGGAGAGAGAGAGAGAGAGAGAATCCCAAGCCAACTGCACACTGAGCACAGAGCCTGAGGTAGGGCTCCATCCCACAACCCTAACATCATGACCTGAGCTGAAACCAAGAGTCAGATGCTTAACTGACTAAGCCACTCAGGCATCCCAATCATATATATTTTTTAGTTATACCCCAATTCACCAGGAACCGCAGCCAGGGACTGAAACTATGCTACCTGCCATCAGCCTTCCCCACCTGCCGGGATATCTAGGAATGCTTCCTGGCTTCCCCTCACTGTATTCTGCATACCTGTCAGGGCATCATGTCTGCTTAACTGGAAACTCTTCCTCCTCCGGGGTTCTGCCTCCTGGACTTATAGTCAGCTGTGCCCATCCCTGCCACCCCAAGCCTGCCTCACTCCAAGGATCTGGTCTCCTTCCACACTCAGCCTACCCCAAGTCTGCACCTATAGGAATGAACTGTGTCATGTTCTGCCAGATATCCATATGACCCAGACACGCTCAAAGGGCATTTGACCTTGCTAGTCATGGCCATGGCAGGCCATAGGCTTTGGCATGGAAGAAGTTAAGGAAAGAATTGGGTCAGTATGAATCACAACAAGAAAAAAATCTATAGGGTATTAGATTTAGAGAATATTACTCTCCAGTATTATTAGAACACCTCTCTGGCCACGCTAGCTAGGCCTGTATCAGCGTTTCCATTATAAATCCTATTTCCAAGGATTTATGACTTGCTGTAAAAATTCAATCGAGGCTGAAAAGCAACATAGTGAGTTTGCAATCCAGGAAGCAGTTTGATTCAAAGAGAGGATAAAAAGTTGAGAAGAAACAAACAAATAGAGAAAAAGGAAGCAGATTAAAAAGAAGACAGCTAGAGCATTGCCCTGCTTTTCTGCCATCATGAGACTTAATTTTGTTTTCGAATTTGAGTTTTCACCAGTACTAACTCCCATATGCAAAGAAGCCTATGAGGACTCAGAGCATTTAGCTCCTTGACTTGCTTTCCTTTTGGAAAAGCCAGTAGCAGCGTGTTAAACCTTGCCCTGCAGGGGTCCTCTGGGGAGCTACGCCCCACCTCACACTGCATTCAGGAAAACTCTTGGGGAACACACATCTAATCTTTGCTGGCTCAGTAAAAGGCAGGGAAGGTACAGTAAGCTTATACTCTCTGATGAGGTAAAGGCAAATTATAGTCCGATTATTTACCGAAAATAAAGCAACTATCTCTGTCTCTCTTTTGTACCCTCTGAGCGATTTTAAGTCAGGCACCCCAGACCTCCATAGATCTGTGACTATTTATCCAGTTACAGTTTCATCATAAAGTGGCCCAAGAGACAGTTGCCAGCATCACCCCTAATTCACTTCTCGAGAAGAGGATGCTTCTGTTAGCTCAGAAATACCACCTCCCAAACCTCGGAAATACATACTTGGAATGCACAACAATTCACCGAAGTCAAGCCTGCCTTGTTCGAGGATGGGTCTTTGACCCCAGTTTTCTTTTCTTTTCTTTTTTTTTAAGATTTTATTTATTTATTTGAAAGCAAGAGAGGGAGAGAGCACGAGCATGTGCGTGGGCAAGAGGAGAGGGAGAAGCAGACCCCTGCTGACAGGGAGCCTACGCAGAGCTCGATCCCTGAGATCATGACCTGAACCCAAGGCAGACGCTTAACTGACTCAGCCACCCAGGCGCCCCTGCCCTGGTTTTCAATTAAGAAATCGTAGGGTAGTTTAGGGGAGCAAGGAAAAAACAGCAACCAGTCTTTGGGTCCAGACTTTCTCATAGGAGGAAGGACGAGACAATCTAGTTGGGAGGAGAAAATAGGGAACATGTCTTGCCTCTAATTACATATTCAGTGATCCTACTGCTCCAGAAATCGGTGGGTTATTTGGGGGACATTTAAGAGAGGACTGATGGGAATTAAGTGGGGGACACCAATGGCTGTCCTGTTCTCCCTGGTGCTGCAAAAGTGAGATTCTGCATTCGGGAGGTGGTCTGTCTGAAACTCACATCTGACCTCAAGCAGCAGGCTTGAATAAAAGAACAAGGAATGGAATTTGTTTTTATTAGGCAAGATTGCTGTGCTAGACAGCATGCCAGCTTTTTATATATCATTTCATGGAAACCTTATGAAAACCCCATGATATTTATATGTATTATCTCTGCCCCCTTAAGTGATGAGGAAACTAAGACTAATTAACTCCCTGGAAGTTAAACCACAAGCAAAGTGGCTGAGGGGAGACTGACTAAATCAACACCTTTCTGATTCCCAAGCCCTGGATCTTTCCACATCAGCTCTGAGCAATACTTCAATGGGTAAATTCCAGAATGAAAATGAATTTGAGTCTGAAAGTTACAAGCACGATGTTATCTGGAGTCACACTGGGAAGAGGTCCCGTAATCATCTGCACAAAGGAAGGCAGACTTTAATTATGCTAATTCCTCAAATCTAGAAAAGTAAGCTTAATTTCAGAAAATAAAAATCTTCTGGGATTGTTAAAAAAAAAAGCATCCAACCATCTCTCTAATTTTGTATATGAACAGTCTCACTGTGAACTCTGAAAGATAAGAGCTTCCCACTTTTAAAGGCAGTGTTGGTAATTAAGCTATTGTCTCTCTACTCCCAACCCGCCCTGCCATGTTATGCTCTGTGATTTCGGAGCTGGAAGCCTGCACGCTCTTTCTGCTTCGCCTGCTGATGATCTACCAGGTTCTGCCAATAGGGGGTGCTACAGGGAGACTGGAAGCCCACAGGAGGGTGAAGAGCCCGCCTCCGTTTTTGCTTTCTGTACCTTCAGTAGTAGCTGGTTCCAGTTTCAAATGTTTCCCACGCTTCCAGAACAGCGGTACTGCCCTTCCTCAGAGATACCGGCACCTGTCAGCTGTCTGGGGTTTCTTCTCCGAGATTCTAGATGCTCATAACCCCAGCCTCACGTTTCTGTTCCCCCAGCTGTAGAGGCAGTAGCTTCTTCCTGAAGCTGCTATTCCGGTGTTACCTCAGCATTCCCTTTTGCCTTGAAATACTTAAGTACCTGTCTAACAAATTCCTTTTATTAAATCCTCTATTAAAATAACGCGTGGTTCTTTTTTCCTGAATGGGCCCTGACGGATACAAAGTTCTCTGAAGGAAGCTTCTTTAACTGCTTTGAAGTTCAATTCTCTTTGCTGCCTGGAAATTCTTTTTTATAATGTGTCATATTAAAAATTAACCTAAATCATTTTGAGATATATATATATCAACTCATTATGTTGTAACACCTAAACTAATAGAATGTCATATGTCAATTATATCTCAATAAAAACAATATATTAACCTATTCTGTCTCCAGCACTTACTTATGATGCAACATTAAGCATGGTAACTTAACTTTTCTAAAGCTCGATTTTGTCACATCTAATATTAATATCTACCAAGTATTGATATTAGTTATTAAGTAATATCAACCACAGGGTATTAATATCTATCCAGTAGGGGTATGGTGAGCCCTGGATGGAATAATCCACGTGCAAGCATCAAGCATAACAGCTAGTGCAGGGCACCTGGGTGGCTCAGTCGGTTTAAGTGTCTGCCTTCCACTCAGGTCATGATCCCGGGGTCCTGGGATCAAGTCCCACATCAGGCTCCCTGCTCAGCGGGGAGTCTGCTTCTCCCTCTCCATCTGCCCCTCCCCCCTGTTCATGCTCTCTGTCTCTTGCTCTCTATCTCAAAAAAATAAATAAAAATCTTAAAAAAAAAAAACAGCTAGTGCACACAGATGCTTATGATGGACATATAGATGTCTGCCAAGCATCCCTACATTGGAAAAATCTCCTCCCCAATTCCACATTAATCCTACTCCACCCCTATTTTTTGAGAAGCTAATCTTTCAACTCAAGGTGAGCACATGCTTAAACATGTCAAAGTAATTCACCTCCCTGGCCACAGAGAGTCCAGGGATGGTTCTGTGTTCCAAGTCAAACCAATTAGAATTGCCAAACCGTCACCATGAATGTTCCTGTGACTTAAGGAATAATCATGTTATTTCTTGGTCTGATGCCCGAACTGTAAAGTCATATAAGCTCAAGATTCCAGTAGCCATCTTTCCCATCACGCTGGTGACCAACTCACCCTGGTTTGTTGGGACTTTCTTGGTTTTAAAACTAAAAGTTCTGCATTCTGGGAAACCCCCGAGTCTCAAGCAAACTGAGATGATTGGCCACCCTACCATGGTGCAGGCTTGCCAGAGAGAGCAGCCCCTATGAAAGCAAGAAGGCATTTCTCCAAAGAAATACAAATGGCCAATAAGCACGTGAAAAAATGTTCAACATCATCAGTCATTAGGAAAATTGCAAATCTAAACCACAGTAAGGCGCTACTTGCCACCCACTGGGATGGCTATCATCAAAAAAAGAAGTAGGGAAAGATAATAAGCATTAAGGAGAAATTTGGACCTGTGCATATTGCTGGTGGAAATGTAAAAATGGTTCAGCCGCCATGGAAAACAGTTTGGTGCTTTCTCAAAAAGATAAACATAGAGTCGCCATATAATCTTGCAGTCCCATTCCTAGGTGTATACCCCCCAAAATTAAAAACAGGTATTTGAGCAAAGTGTTTGCACACACACATTCATGGCAGCACTATCCACAACAGCCAGAAGGGCGAAACGGCCCAAATACCCATCAGTGGATAAACAGATAAACAAAAATTGTGATCTATATGTACAATGGAATATTATCCAGTCATAAAATAGAAGAATGAAGTACTGATATATAGATAGATAGATAGATAGATAGATAGATAGATAGATAGAGATAGATAGAGATATAGATATAGATGATATAGATATAGATAGATATATATATACTACAATGTGGATGAATCTCCAAAACTTGATGCCAAGTGAAAGAAGCCAGACATGGAAGGTATATATTATTTGATTCCATTTATATGAAATATCCAGGATAGACACATCTATAAAAGCAGAATACAGATCGGTGGTTGCCAGGGACTGGTCGGGGGGAGGCGTGAAGAGGGAGAAACTGCTCGGTGGGTCAGGGCTTCTACTTCGGAGTGATGACAACATTTTGGAGCTAGACAGAGGTGATGGTTGTACAATACCGTGAAGGGGCTACAATTTTTCGCCTGAAAGTGGTTAATTTTATGCAATGTTAATTTCATCTCAATGAACTATTTTGAAAGAAAGAAAGAAAGAAAGAAAGAAAGAAAGAAAGAAAGAAAGAAAGAAAGAAAAAAAAGAAGAAAGAAAGAAAAGAAGGGGTAGAAGGAAAGAAGACAGGCAGACAGGGAAGCTGGCCAGGAGATGAAGAAGGAAGAAACTGGGTCCTAAAAGCATGACTGAGAGGGTGCCTGGGTGGCTCAGGCAGTTAAATATCTGCCTTCAGCTCAGGTCATGATCCCAGGGTCCTGGGATGGAGCACCGCATTGGGCTTCCTGTTCAGCGGGGCATCTGCCCCCTCTTCCTCTGCCACTCTGCCCCTCCTCCCTGACTGTATTCTCTCTCTCTCAAATAAATAAATAAAACCTTAAAAAAAAAAAAATAAGACTGAGGACTTGGACCAAGGCTTCTCTCAATTGGAGAGAGTCCATAATCTTGTCAGTGAAAAAAACCCAAGAAATTATGTTTACGCTTGAGGAAGTCTGAGTTAGGTTTCTCTCCTTTGCAGCCAAGGATTCTGAATAATATTACCTTCAATTACCAGTAATTAATTTTTAACCCAGCACCCACTAAAATGTCATCTAGTTTCTGTCTGCGCTGGCTTCAGAAGTGAAGAAGAGTGTCTCACGGCCCCACTGAGAAGCACTCTCTACAAATGCGGCAGAAAACTCTCAAGCGTTGCTTGAAAAGTCTTTTTTGACTGGGATCTACACCAGAATAGGACCTAAAATTTTAGAAAATTCCTTGGCAGAAGTCAGAGATGTAAGATACAGAATTCCCCACTCTTATCAACAACAACAAAATGGCAGATGCATCTCACCAAAGAAATTCCACCATCTCATCCCCTGGTGAGGGAAAGCGGAACAAATAATCTGAACATCAATCCTCTTGCACTTCAGACCTTCTCACTCCTCCCTCATAATCACCTTGATGTTTCTTATGTATTATTAGTGAAGAGCTAATCACATTTTAATGTTGTAGGCTGCGGTTTAATTGTTAGTTTATAATTGAATGGCTCTAACTGGAGGGAACTAATTGCCTCCATGAAAATTTGATGTGATTCTGTCAGGTGTCTATCTGGATCTCAGAATACCCCTATGGCCAGTGAGTTCATCAGTTTGCTAATTTTCTTCAAGAGGATTGAATTTTATTAACTTTCCTTGCCCTCGGTGGCTAGCTTAACCACACAGAGATTGTCGTGGGGCTTGGTATAACGTAAATTCCACCAAAGGGGTGGCGTCCTCAGATGTGCTAGTTAGAGAAAACCTGATACAATGTCACCAATGGCAAATAACATCATCACCAGTACAGAGCCAAATAGAAACAGCCCTCACAGCATGACCCATAACCCTAGGGAAGTCTTTTAACTTCTGGCCTCAGGCTTGCAAAAATGGTTGGAAGACATTTCTAAGGACTTTGTCAGCACTGAAATTTTTGCCTTCTACATATCACAATGAGATTAATTATTGACTGATTTCACCCATTATAAGAGAAACATGGTAGAAATCAGTATCCCCATTTTACAGTTGTATAAATTGGAGCAGCAGCTCAAGGTATGAGAGCCCAAAATAAAAGCAAGATCTTTTATCAGCCTGATAGTGTTCTATTCATGTATTTATTCAGTCAGTCAGACCATACTTACCAGGGCTATTTTGGTGGGGAATGCTCCAGAATGCTATACCATAACCTCCTTATCTGAGATGGAACTAACCTATAGGAGCATTTCAGAACCTCACAATTACCAGATATCAATTGCTAGAATAATAAAACACTACTATATACCAAAAAACTGAAGTGACCAAAATTAATGACAAATTATATGAAGATTTATAATCTGTGTAATACATGGAATCATACATTTATAAGATACTTTTCTTGGGTGAGACTTCAACTACTTCCCAAGCTAGATAGAGGATTTGATATAAGGGCAGTTTATTTCAACACCCATCCTATGGAAATACCAGGAAGATAGGGAAAAGTGGTGAATTTTGTATTTATTAGTTTGTGACACAATGGAACTAAATGTGAAATATTAAGTTGACATCAGCTGGAATGTCACTCAGTAATGGATGCTAAGACATCACTGGAAATGAAATGAGGTGGAAAAAATGTATTTTACAAAAACCCTTTTCAAGGTGCTTGTCTATGTGATTGGAAGAAATGTTTTTAAAAACCACTTGGGGTTGGATGAGCCCTTCCCCATGCAGGAACACATACCAGTAACCGAATGGCACGTTCACGAGCTGCTGCCTAAGAAGGGTGATGGGATTAATGCAGACATTTCTCCTACCCAAGTCGGGGGCACAATTTGGGAGCTGATATGAATTGCTCAAAGCTGTCATCTACATTTTTCCCCATCTGCAATCTGCACCTTTCCCATGAGACAGGTCGTTGACCTCTGATGAAGAAATGTTTAAGAATATCAGATTGATAGGACATTACAATATTAGCATGTTCCTGGGATGCTCCCATGTGTTAGCCCCGGCCGTTCCAGTACACATACTCCTCTTGGGTCTGGGGAAGCAGAGCCTGTAGGAAAGGAATCTCACACAAGTAGATCCTGGGAAGCCCAGCAGATCCTTTCTTGTGGATTCGTGTTAAGCTACGACTGTTTGTTCAAACAATGGAAAGAGGAACCAGAGAGGACAAAGCACGTGATAACTTGGTGAAAGCACAGAGGTCCTTACAATTAATCCTTCTGTTTTGTTTTGACTACATGACTTAGGATAAATAGTTCATACGGTTAAAACTTCATTCATTAACATTAAAGGTCACTTATTAAAACATTAAGTAATCGACTAAGTTTTAAAAATTAAACATATGCTGGGGAGTCTGGATGGCTCAATCGCTTGAGCCTCCAACTCTTCATTTCGGCTTGGGTCATGATCCCTGGATCCCGAGATCAGGCCCTGAGTCGGGCCCCATGCTCAGCATGGAGTCTGCTTCGGATTCTCTTTCCCTCTGCTCCTACCTCTTCTCTCTCTGTCTCTCTCTCAAAATAAATAAAATCTTTTTAAGAAATTGATCATGAGCTGCTAAAAAATAAAATGAATGTAGGGGCACCTGGGTAGCTCAGTAGGTTAAGCATCTGCCTTCAGCTCAGATCATGATCTTGGGGTCCTGGGATCGAGTCCTGCATGGTGCTCCTTAGCAGGGAGTCTGCTTCTCTCTCTCCCTCTGCCCTTCCCTTGCTTGTTCTCTCTCGTTCTCTTTCTCTCTCTCTCAAATAAGTAAATAAATAAATCTTTTTAAAAAATAAAATAAAATAAAATGAATGTAAGCAATCTATTATCAGTGGGGAAGCTTAGCATTTCTGTGCCTACCATGGTGTTGGGCACTGGGGATCCACAAATGAGCCAGCACAGCCCCTCCCCTCCCCTCCCTGCAAAGTGCCTTCAGTTCATCTAATAGTTTTCAGCAATGGCCCTGGACCTTAGTTTTCATCCCTGCCCAGATTTGTCTTTTTCTCTACATACAGTGCTTTTTCAGAAAGTGCCAGAATCCCCCCAAGCCAAGAAATTCAATTGTTCAACAAACATTTATCATGCATCACTCTGCAGCGGATACTGCAGCAGGTGCTGGAGATACAAGGATGGATAAGATGAAGCATGGACCCTTGCGGAGCGCAAAGCCAGGAGCAAGCTCGGACAACTTTGCTAGCATATTGGAATGGAGGTGGTCACACAGATCCGGAGAGGGGAGATCAAAACTGCATAATCGGATTACATTTCGTGATGGTGATGATAAACTACAGTGCGCTGAACCCTCTGCGTTCGCAGTTTCCTTTATCCTCCAGCAACCCCATGAAGTGTTAATAGCCCCCATTTTATGAGTAATGATATGCAGAAATGTTTGTCTTTTTGTTACTAGCAGCTGGTCAGAGAATTCTTCTGCAAGGAGAAAGCTAGCTTTGTTGAAAAGCTGTTGGATAAACCCATTCATTCAAATCCAGAAGAATCAGCCTTCCAGGCAAGGGTACTGGGCTGGGCCCTAGACTTCCTTCAGGGGAGCAGAGAGAGCTACTTTACATAATAAAGAGAGGAAACAGTGGCTGCCAAGAAAATTATGAAGAACAGAGTAAAAGCAGCAGAGCTCTGTATGGGGCGGAGTACCCCCGAAAAGCAGTGCCCTGGGCTAAGGTGTGGAAGAGGAACAGAAGACAAAAGGAGAGAAACACAGATTTTTCCCAGAGAAATGCTCTGTGCTTTGTGAAGAGCTCTCCCAGGGACCCCACAAGTATTCAGTAAACCTACTTGAAATTCTTGTAGAACCCAGGGAAGGAGCTGAATTTTGCCTTGACATTGACAAAGTGCTGGATACACTGCATACACTAATGAGGGCAAGGGTGGGGGTCTTTTTTAGGAAAAAAAAAATGGGGAAACTGCGATGTACAGAGATTGATCTAAAAGCCCAGGCTCTGACCCCTTTTGAGGTACAAAAATGCTGAGAGGCCAGAGAATTATTGGCTTCATAGGGAGATGAGAACATGGTCTCTAGTCGTGAGCTGAAAAAGCTACCTTGCCAGAATGTGTGTCCCTATAAATGAAAGATTTTGGAGTCAGAAAAGGTAAGATCACAGAACAGATCATATGAGCAAAGGGCTGTTGAAAAGGAAGCATTTCAGGGACCTTGTAACAAGAAAAAAAGAGAGAGAAAGAAAGAAAGGAGATTCATGACCTGGCCGCAATGAGCCTGTGAAGCAGAAACGCTGAAGCAAATCCCCCCAGAAAAGTGGGAAAGCCAAGGAGAGAAAAAAGAAGGAAAATGGGAAGGTTCTGTGGGCCAAGAACCTGAGATGTGATGAAATTCAGAGGTTACTTAGTGGAGAACGAATTTTAAGAAACTATTCTACATATATACAACTTGAAGTATATCTTTTGTAAGATCTGGAGGGTTGAGCTCTACCTCCAGGAAGGGATGTGAATTTGTAGCTAAAAGAAAAGAGAATTTTCAAGGGATTGAGAGGCTGAACAGGAAACCACATTCTTTCTCCACGGCCTCTGCTTTCTCACACGGCTTTTGTGCTGAGAAGTGGGGTGAGAGGAATTGGCATCATTAGCACCAAAGAAGCTGCCTGTCTCTGTCACCTCGGGGCACGGAGGAAAGGTACAGGTCGCATGTGGCGCGTGGTCTCTCCCCGACGTTCTGCCGGATACTTGCCCACCTCGCGCCACCCCTGTGGCTGAGCTTGTCCTGGCTGCTCAGACCACACCTGTTTTTATTCCTCGCTAATTATCGGGGCTGCGTCCTGGTAGATTTTTGCCTGTGCAAATGTAGATGCCTTCCCAGATTTTTACCCAGTCTCCTTAAATTCTCCGGTTTACGAATACGACCTTTCCTACTTCAGAAGGATTTTATTAATTTGCAACCCAGCGATAGTCTCCAGGCCCTTACACTGCAATTAAGAGCATCAACTGTGTAATGTCAGAACGGCTCTTTGGTGTTCCTGAAACTTCAATATTGAAATGGGAGTTCATTTAAGTTGAAGGAAACAAAGGCTCTTGCAGCCACAATGTCAGCAAATATTGAGTAATGGCCCTGGTTCACCAGAGAGCTAAAGCCCGACGTGTGATTTTTTTTAAAGCAGTAAGTGACAGTCATGAAATAGTTGAAATATTTTATACTATAAAATGAAGAGAGCCTACCAGTGAATTTGAAGAGAGGGCAAAAAGCACAGGGATTATAAGGGATGCATTATGCAGATTCATTTTAGAATACGAATAGCAGAAATTGTTACCAGGCCAAGTACTCCAAACCAAAGTTTTTGCCATTGAATAAAGTAATTATCGTTCATTAATCTTTGCAAGGATTATGAAAATGTGTTTATGATCAGGCTCCCAAGTACTTGCAGCCATGATTATAAGAATAGATTTATCATCCCAAATAAGCTGATCATCTTACTGTTTAATGAGCCTCTCTTCTAGGAGATCAAAATGCATTGTGGGAACCTCAAAAAAAAATGATGTTCCAAACACCATTTGTTATTCCTAAGTTTAACCAATGTGATTAAACTTAAAAAAAAAAAAAGCGTTTCTTCTACCTCATCCCTTTCCTCTGTTCTCTTGAATTTCTTGCTCTTGAATTTATTTCCAGCAATGCCTATAATGCCAAATAGCGATCTCAGAGTTTATTTTTCCTCCTTTCCTTTGATATCATTCGCAATGCCACTGGCCTGCCGCAGCCCACAGAGAAGGAAGATAGGACAGCTGGCCAGCAGAAAGAAGGAAACCTCTGCGCCAAGCAGTCAGGGGTTTGAAGCTGTAATCCACCGATAATTATAAGAACGTTCGTTTCATCCCTCAGCCACTGCTTCCTCGCCTATAAAATGGAGGTAGGGTGGTTTCAATGATAAAGAGGATGTAAAACAAGGGTGTTCAACAACGGGGACTCACCTGCCCACATCTTCTTATCCCTCTGTCTCCAGGAGGGTTACCAAGATCCTCAGGCATAGAAGGCACCTGTCCCCAGTCCAACTTGTACCACCTTGCTGGTTGCTACATCAGGGCTCCTGGCAGTGGAAATGCACTGCCCATGACCTAGCAAGGGATCTGGGAGGTGTTTAGTTGGTACCTGATTTGTCTGAATTCTTAGAGCACTTGGAGTCTACACACTCTTATTTTGTATCATGGGTTAATTGCTTTGTATTTTCAATGTGACTAAAGTTTCTGGTCAGCATGGATTGGGTCTTACAGTGCTGAATTCTTTAAAGACTAACATCCCATCAGCAAACTCAGCCATAAGTATTTTTTATATAGACAATATTTCCTTTATTTTGTTAAATTGTGAATTAGTTGTATTATTTAAGGTAATGGTCCTGCAGTTTTATTAGAGACCAAATAACAGGGTATTAATTGAGATAGACATTTAATTCTGTCTCAGTAAGGATGTCGAGTGATAGGCAATCTAAGGGTGTAGGTAACTCTACTCCTACCTGGTTGTTCCCAGCTGACCCCAAAGTGATGACTGCATCCATGGAGCTGAAACAGGCTCACCACTAGTGTGAAGAGGAAAAAAAGAAGTGGAATTCAAGGAGCTTCTTTCTAAGGACACGATCACAAACTTGCATGTGTCACTCATTTTCATGCTCTATTGAACAGAATTTCATCAGTGGCCACACTTAGCGGCAACAGAAGCTGGAGAATACACTATCTATCTGCTGGAGGGAGAGAGAAGGGGAGAACATGTGCCTAAATAAAACCTGAGGGTTCCAGGACAGAGAGAAAGAAAGGAAAAGTGGACTGTGGGGGCAATTAGTAATCTCTGTCACACTTGTCATATTTGAAATCAAAGGATGTCATATAAAATTCTAGATTATTGACTTCTTTAAAAAAAAAAAAAAGATCTGGGGGCGCCTGGGTGGCTCAGTCAGTTAAGTGTCTGCCTTCAGCTCACGTCATGATTCCAGGGTCCCGGGATCGAGCCCCACGTTGGGCTCCATGCTCAGCGGGGAGCATGCTTCTCCCTCTCCCTCTGCTTATTTTCTCTCTCTCTCTCTCAAATAAATAAATAAAATCTTTTAAAAAATAGATCTGACAACACAGGGATCAGATTCCAATGTAATACTAATGAAATGGCTCTGAGTATCAGCTGCTCCTTTCAGGGAGCACGTGCACCGGGCGCTTCCTTATCTGTATCTGATACTTAGTTTCCAATTATACATTCACATCATTGCCTAGTCTCTGTAGGCATAAGGAGCCAATGAACCACCTATTGTGCACCCTCTACACACCAAGCATCTTCCCTACACTTTCTCCTTTTATCCGCGGCAATTCTGCAAGGTAGCTTTCCTCACTCTGTGGTATAACTGAGTAAGTTAAGGCTCAGAGAGGTTGAATAACTGGCTAAGTTTAGCTAGAAAGTGTCAAATTAAAAAAACAAAAACAAAAAACACCTGTTTGTGTCTGACACAAATGTCCAGGCTGGGAAGTGGGTGACAAGGGAAGTCCAAAGAGAGAATTCACATGCGTCAATTTACCATTTTCTTGGTTCAAACAACTTTCTTCTTTCTCGCCTCCACAGTATCTTTAATCTGGACTCTTTCGACACATGAACAACTCTGTTAGGTGATTAATTAGCCTTAGAGGAGTGCATCTCAGACCACCGTACCGAGTGACCATAAACCAGCTTGGACTAGAGGACATGAGGGAAATTCTCGTCCTTTTGAAAGGTCCTGTGGTTTTCAGTGAAAAGCCAGTAGAGCACATTCCCAAGTAGTTCCCAAAAAGACCCTGCACTGTCCAGTCTGGTGCCTCCCCTCTCCTCGGTCCCCTCTGCTATTCCGACTCACTAGCCACTGTCCTTCAGGGCTCAGGACAAATTCAGCCCCTTCCATGAGGTCACCCTCTCTCCTGCCTCTGTCTCTTATGACCTTCAGTTCTCACTGTTGACTCTCGGCAAGCCGTTCACATCCATCCCTCCTATCTCCCAAACTAGAGAGCAAGCCTGCATCAGTGAGCTCAGTGCCTGACACAGATTCAAATCCTCAATAAATCCATGATGACTGATTAATGTTGTTAGATTAGATTTTTTTTAATGTCCTAGCTAAAAAAAAAAATCAAATTAAAAAATCTATAGTCCTGATTTAGTGCTTTCTGTTTATAGCTTTTTTTAAAAAAAGATTTTATTTATCTGAGAGAGAGAGACAGAGAGAGCACGAGTGGGGGGAGCGGCAGAGGGAGAAGCAGACTCCTTGCTGAGCGAGGAGCCCAATGCGGGACTCCATCCCAGGACCCTGAGATCGTGACCCGAGCTAACGTCAGATGCTCACCCAGCTGAGCCACCCAGGCACCTCTGTTTATAGCTTTATACATTATCAGTTCTCCTTTTCCTCTGATAACTTCATGGTCACTGTGGATGGGAAGCAGGGCAGAAGGAGTCAACACGCGTTTGCCTGAGTATCGCTGGATCAAACCTCTGGCCTTGGCTCCCTCATTCGTTCATGTATTCATTCTTTCTACATTATTGGGCACATACACACTGTGTGCCAGGCCTTGAGACAGACCCAGAAGCACAAGATGGCGTTCTACCCTCAAGAACATCCCATTCTGGTGTGAGCAGGACACACAAAAAAGGCATTTACATGACACGGCAGAGAGGGCTCTGTCGGAGGACAGGGAAGGGATCTCAAAACCAAGCTATGCGAAAGAGACTATGCCTCTGTGCCTCCGTTTTCCCACACACTGAAACAGAAATAACTATAGTCCTACCTTTGCTAGGCTTTATGCAATGAAATGAAGCAAAGTACTGGATTCATAAGATATCATTGGGGGGGGGGTGCCTGGGTGGCTCAGCTGGTTAAGCATCCAACTCTAGATTTTAGCTCAGGTCATGATCTCAGGGTTGTGACATCGAGGTCCGTGTCAGGCTCTGCTCTGGGCATGAAGCCTGTTTAAGATTCTCTCCCTCTCCCTCTACTCCTCCCCACCTCCCTCTCTTTAAAAAAAAAAGAAAAAGGAAAGGAAAGGAAAGGAAGGAAGAAGAAAGAAAGAAAGAAAGAAAGAAAGAAAGAAAGAAAGAAAGAAAGAAAAGAAAAGAAAGAAAAGTAAGATATCATTATGGAAATTTTCAATTTTGTTCTTCCACCAGTCTTGACAACATTCATTAATCTTTGTAGTTCTTACCCTTGTTTACCAAAAAAAAAAAAAAAAAAAACAAAAAAATACCCAGTGACTCAGAGCTACATAACAATTAGAGATAAAGTTAATTGAAACCCAGATTTCTTAGCTGTTCTTTTTCAGCAATTGCTCACTGTTGAACTTGAAAGACCACTTTAAGTGAACGATAAATGGAAGCACAAACTCATTGTCAGTAGATTAAAAACACATATGTGCAGAGAATTTCCATTTATCTTTAGATATTAAATTTGGGATAAGAGCACGTTTAGTCTAGAGGATGGGAAACGGACAGCAGCAACATCCCCAGCCCGTTGCTGGCATCTTCTCAAAGGATTCTGAGCGCCATGAAGATGTGGCACAAGAGAGCTGGGAGGAGTAGAAGGATGAGTCCTGACTCGTTTGCTTTCCTCCATATCGTGGTACTGGTGAGCATCTAGAAAGTCTTAGAAAAATTAACAGTGACTACTATTTACTGAGTACTTACTAAGTGCCATGCAATATTGTGAGTACTTGCATGTATTCCTTTATTATTTTCTCCCTTATTTCTCACAACAACCTTATGAAGTACCTTCTACAGTTAACCTCATTTTACAGAGGAGCGAACACAAGATTGATTAGAGATCTTGATTAGAGAAAACTCTCTGCTAACTTACATGGTCATTGTTGGAACCATCCTCTTGCCCAAAGCAAGCAAGGTGGGGAGAAAAAGAAAGGAATTATTTTCACTGATCTTCTCCCCCAAATATAGAATAAAAAGAACACACAGAGGAGGAGAATGCCTAAGCACATGCAATAGAAACTTCCCTACCAAACATCCTAGCATCCAATACCTCAGAGGATAGCCCAGGGAGGATGGCAAGGAAAGAGCAACAGCATAATACAAAGCTCATCAAGAGAAAAGCAGCACAGACCTGTGAGGTCTGCCACTCACAACTGACTCACGGGAAAAGGGGAGAATGTGGAGCTCGTGGGTGCCAATTATGTATTGTTGAAAACTGAAAGCTGACAACGGTATTCACTCAAAACTCCAAAAGGACCATGAGTCAGTTAGATGAGCATAACAAGCACTGGCTAAATACTTCAAAATGTATTCTAATTTAAAAAAAATATTATCATTTAAATCAAACCTGGGTATGGCTAATTGTTCTTTGACTCACTCAAAGTATGCTTTGGCAAATTTTATTTTACTTATTTTCCCCTTCAATAAGCTGAGAGCCTTGATTGTATCCACGGGAGCCTGTCACAGATAGGGGCTTGATGAGGAAAGGAAATAGTGAATAATGGAGTGATCTGAAGGGGGATACCTCATCCTCAGCCTCCCCTTTAGGAAGGAAAATTTCAAGATGCAACAAAGTCATCAACTTAATGGTCTGACCTGCATTTTGTGTAATAAAAACAGGCTGTGAAGTATGCCCCACTGCGACTATCGAGGTCCATCAATTACTGCTCTTGTGGGCAGCAGGCTAATTCCTCCAACTGCTGTTCAGACTCGATAGTGTGTGTGTTCATGGCAGCCCTGTCCTCCCAAGAGATGCCAAACTCCCTACACGTAGCTCTGCACAGACCCCTCCTCAGCCTGACATCTCAGAGGAAATAGAGGCCTCCAGGCCTCCCTTTTTCCTAATGGGGAGCAGTTCTTTCTTTCTTTTTTTTTTTAATTAATTTTGTATGTGAATATAGTTGACACACAATGTCACAATTAGTTTCAGGTGTACAACACAGTCATTCCAAAAGTTTAAACGTT
Source organism: Ursus arctos (assembly GCF_023065955.2). NCBI lineage: Eukaryota > Metazoa > Chordata > Mammalia > Carnivora > Ursidae > Ursus > Ursus arctos. The sequence goes on along the minus strand of NW_026622897.1, from coordinate 6,003,559 downwards.
ACGCTACACTCACCACAAGCAGAGCCGCCATTGGTCGCCGTACGATGCTATCACAATTATCATTGGCTACATTCCTTTTGCGGTGCCTTTTGTTCTCGTGACTTACTCATCCAGTATGTGGAAGCCTGAATCTCCCTCTCCCCTTTGCCCATTTTGCCCATCTTGCTCCCTGTGCTCCGTCAACCCTCAGTTTATTTTCTGTGTTTCCAGCTTTGATTCTGCTTTTTGTCTGTTTATTCGTTTGTGTGATTTTTTTTTTTTTTTTAGATTCCACATATGGAGAGCAATTCTTTCAATCAAGAGACATTCACTGAACATGCACTTGGGGCCAATTACTCTGAATTCAAAGGCCATCTCTTTTCTCCAGCAACTTACAAACTACTGAGACAGAATCATGGGAATGAAATGATAATGGAATGTGATTACCACAATAGAGGTAGGTACCACGGTCTCGGGGAATAGAAAGCGAGGGTAACACAAACCACACTGTGGGAAAGGGACAGGGAGAGTGTCAGGAAAGACTGTGAGTCATATCTGGACGGGGTTGTAAAGGATAAGCAAGATCTGTATTCTCTGCTCATCAATAAGATCACTGAAGGAAGGGCCAGGTTTGGTTCAGAGCCGTATTTATAGCAACTAGCATTTTGCCTGAGACATTTACTGAACATATGAAGGAAGAAAGAGAGGAAAAAGTGGGCCTATTTATTTCACAGGCAGGGAGAAGGGAGACAGCGGACATCCTTGGACTTGCTTACCCGTGTTCTCTGAAATCTGCCCGTCCATCACATAGGCCCTGTACTAACAGCAATATTACCCTTCTGTGGCTTGATACTGGCCCCTAGACTTCGCTGATTGGTCCAGAAAGGGGCCATTGACACAAAATGGACCAATCAGAGTACCTTCCTTGGAATTTAGAGTTGGGACCCAGAAAGAAAGAGAACTTGAGCCTCTCTGTATAGATGAGTGTAGGGAGCTGGAAGGAGGCCTTGTCTTCCACAACGTAAACGGGAAGCAAAGGGAGCCAGTCCTCAGAAAGCAAGAACGAGGAGTGTGTGCAAAGAAAAGCTGAGATGAGAAACAAGGAGACATGGGAGATAAGAAATACTACCCAAATTTCTACCCCCTCCCTGTTCCTGGTTCCCGAGGCCCTGTTACATCGCTGCCTTTGAGTTCTTTCAGTTCCCTCATCTGTCTTTCCAGTGAATTTTCTCTCTTTTTAAATATAAGCCAACTTTGCTTAGTTTTCAAACTTTGGAACCAAAGGCATTTTATCCAGTGACAGTGGATTTGGGGTGGGAGGATTCCAGAAGGCGTAGGGTGAGCAAAAGCACCGAGGTCCAAAAGACCTGGTTGTTTGAAGATGAGGAGAAGGAGTCTGGTCCTGCCTTAGCTGAGACAAAGGAACAGAGTCTTGGGATGCTAGAAAATCCTAAGGAAAAAATGGACCAGATATGATGGAAATAGATCCATCTTCCTCTGGAAATTCCTATGTTTGTATTGTGCCTAAGAAACACAGTAAGGAAATCTGAGAGGAGAGTTTGAGTTCCATCCAGCAAAAGGTGTAAATGAAAATCTTCCAGGGATCTGCACTGTTTAGGCTTCGGGACTAACAAAGTTTAAAACTTTGGTAAGGGGCCGTATGAACAGAGAATAATGCATATCAGCTCCAAAGAGAGACTGATTTACCAAACAAGGACAACTTTTTGTTCATTTACAATGAGATGTAGTGATGGCAGACCCACGAATACGTGGTCTGTCTCACAGGACAACCATAGGATCTGACCACAGGACCACAGTGTTCTCCTGCATCCCGATCAGAATTTACCAAATGCATCCCTGCACCCTCCACACAGACCTTAATTTTCAACCATGCTCTTCTGGACTTTCTCAATCACGTTAGAAATCTCTAAGTAGCTCCAGATACATTTTCAGCCCTTCTACAGTTAGGCAGAATCTCATGGCCCAAGGTACAGAACAGATACCCCAATATCCTCCTATCCTCTCATACTATGGAAACACCATATGATCCCATCTCCTAGGAATGCCAACTCAGCGTATCACATGCTGAATCATACCTTGGGTGGAGTTTGTTGGCTTTACAAATACCATGGCAAAAACAAGCCTTCTCTTTGCAAAGGATTGGGCTTCAAGATCTCTTTAACTTGCCCCCTTCTCTGGTGCAATAAAACACCATGTGATTTTCCCAAACAGCACCAACACATACCCTCCTAGGAATACATTTATTGTAGGTGAAGGGTTTGACCTATATGCAACTTAAGATCTTGGGCAAAAGCAATTCCAAATCAGAGCTCTGAGAAATTTTTCAAGGAATTCAAGAGAGTAAGAGTTGCTTTTCGGAGCATCAGCACAGGGGGAGATGTGAACCGAGCAAGCCTCTCTTGGCTTTAATAATTCACTGCTTGGTGTTATGCACGCCCATGTGATCAAAGGCCTGGGTATTGAGCCTACACTCCGCAACACCCCAGGCCCATAAATAAAGCATCTTCTGCTCTCGGTCCAGGAGGCGGTTATTGATCTGGGATGTGATCTTTTCCTACCTGTCTTTCTGAGGATTTCTAAAATAGCTCACCTTAGGGGAATTAGAGACTCAAGTACTTTTCTTTTGTCCTTTGACCAATAAAAAAAAAATTACCAACACCTTGCAAAAGATGAATTCTGACAGAAGAAACATCAGCATTTTCTGTGATGGCCAGACAACTGGCCAGGTGTCTTTGCCTGCAAGCTAAGAGACAAAAGGAACAATCGATAGTCCTGGACCACCAAGGCCGGCTTGCTCTATCAGGAGGCGGGCTTCAAATGACAGCTCTGGGATGCTGATCCACCCAAAACTAGGACATGTCATCTCCATGGATCAGAATAGAAGACGAGATGCTCTGGTACAGAAGTTCTCCCTCTCCACACACTCAGTTGCCCATTTTGGATCCCTGACTGAAAATGTAGATTTTAGTCCTAGCTCCCACTGCCTATGTGACTTTGGAGAAGTCCCACTGTTTCTCAGGAGCCCAGGATCTCCATTGGTTAGGTACCAGTGATTGGCCACTCAGGAAGCATTCCAACCCCCTTCTCTCCTATTGCTTCCAACTACGGAGGCTAGAAGTGTTGAATTCACACTGTGCTGCTTTCCTTGCAGTCAGGGTTCTATGAAACATATGGGGAAATAGGCTGGGGGAATTCTGGATAAGAGTTTCATCCTTGAAAAGCAGAGATGGTCTGATATAGGACTGTTATTCAAAATATACAAAGAACTCTTAAAACTCAGCAATGAGAAAAACAAACAACTCAATTGAAAAATGGGCCAAAGACCTTAACAGACACCTCACCAAAGATATACAGATGGCAAATACGCTTATGGAAATACGCTCCACATCATATGTCGTCAGGGAAATGCAAGTTAAAACAACAATGAGATACCACAACATGCCTGTTAGAATAGCCAAAATCTGAACATTGACAACGCCAAGTGTTGATGACCATGTGGAGCAACAGAAACTCTCATTCATCGCTGGTAAGAACGCTAAACGGTATGGCTACTTTGGAAACATACTCTTTCCATGCAATGCAGCCATCACACTTCTTGCTATTTACTCAAAGGAGTTGAAAAGTTATGTCCACGGAAAACGTGCTCATGGATGTTTATTAGCATCTTTGTTCGTAACTGTCAAAACTTGGAAGCAACCAAGATGGCCTTCAGCAGGTGAATGGATAAATAAACTGGGGTACAACCAGACAATGTAATATTATTTGGCACTAAAAACAGCTGTCGAGCCATGAAAAGAGATAGAGGAACTTGAAATGCATATTACTAAGTGAAAGAAGTCAACCTAAAAAGGCTACATACTGTATAATTCCCACTATGTGGCATTCTAGAAAAGGCAAAACTATGGAGAAAATAAAAAGATCAATAGTTGCCAGGGGTCAGGGGGCAGGAAAGGGATAAATAGGCAGAGCACAGAGGATTTTTAGGGCAGTGAAAATACTCTGTATGTTGCCATAATAATGGATGCATGTCATTTTACATTTGTCCAAGTCCATGGGATGTACAACACCAGGAGTGAACTGTAATGTAAAGTATAATCTTTGGGTATTTGTGATGTGTCCATACACATTTATCAATTGTAATGAATGTTCTACTCTGGTGAATGATACTGATAATGCAAGAGGCCATACATGTGTGGGTCAGAGGATAAACCCACTCTTAAAAAAAAAAAAAGTATGGGCACCTGGGTGGCTCAGTCAGTTAAGCATCTGCCTTCGGCTCAGGTCATGATCCCAGGGTCCTGGGATCAAGTCCCGCATAGGGCTCCCTGCTTGTACTCTCTCTCTCACTATCTTTCTCTCTCAAATAAATAAATAAAATCTTTAAAAAAATATATATCCTATTAAAATTTTTAAAAATAAAATAAAGTCTTAACTTAAAAGAAAAAAAACCAGAGACACAAGGAAAACCACCCCAAATAGCCTCTTGAATCCTCTTCAGACCTTTTGTAAGAGACATGATGCTTGGAACTGAAGTGGGTATCTTGCACCTGTAAGGGAGGACATTGCCATGCACCGACATGACAGAGGGGTAAGACTGGAGGAACCTGCATTCTTGGGGCCAATGAAACCACCTAGACTACAACTTCCTCCAGACTTCCTGTTAAGTAAATGACACGTGTCTTTATGATGTAAGACCTGGCTGGTAGGTGTTCTGTTTCTTGCAGCCAAAAGTATCCCAATGGACACATACATCTATAAATTAAAAGGGTCAGAATAATGTCTCTATGGTTCATTCTACCTGTCAAATTTCTAAGGTAATTTTTATGTCCGTCCTTACACCCTCAGAGTCTTTTGCCTTGGCTGGCTCACCCATGAGGAATGAGTATAGCCATGCAGTTGCCAAAAGTATTTCTCCAAAATGATAAACTAATAAAAATTGCATTGCTTCTCCTGTTAGAAGGTGGAGCCTCTGACCCACCAATGGCAGAATATGACTTTGTCAGAACAGCGAGTGTGCATTTGCACGGATGAGGCTCTGTATACCCTGGGGTCCTTTGGTAAAATGATGGGAATACTGGAGACTGGACCATGGCAATAACAAAGTGAGGATACACCTACAGGCTGGGTTTGAAGAGCATTGTTAAAAGATGTCCATGCCACATAACTCACTTTCCACCAAATTTTAAGCATTTTTGTTACCAGTCTTCTAAACACAACGCAATGGAAGTAATACATAAGCTTGAAAACTCTGAAGCCCTGAAGCAATGGAAGGCAGAGCAGATGGGCTTTTGGAAATCATTAAGGGCAGTAAAAAGACCATAGACTAGAGCTATGAGTCCTTGTTTTACCCCTTAATACCTGTGTATCTTGAAAAAGTCATTTGAGTCCTCTTATAATTATTTGTAAGATGTCTTCCCTGGCTTTCTTCATGGCTATTACAAGAAGCCAATAAGATCTTGTGTGCAAAACTCATGTTTGCACGCTTTGCCAAGTGTGGAGTGCTGCCTGAGTATGAGAGGCTATCATTCTTTTTTTTTTTTTCTTTTTAAGATTTTATTTATTTATTTGCCAGAGGGAGAGAACACAAGCAAGGGGAGCTGCAGGCAGAGGGAGAAGCAGGGTGAGCCTCCCCTGGACTGGTTTCTCTCTGTGTCCAGCCATACACCCTATGCAGGGGTTAATCCTGGCCTAAGCAGTCCCACTCTTCAAATGACAGCTGAAAGCTACCTTAACAACCGTAGGTACTGGAACCCCCAGCGCAGGGCTGCTTCCTCCTCTTGTGTGATTGGGGCTGTTTCCAAAGGCATTCAAGCTCCCCTAAGGACACTGTATCCTCTCATCTTTCCTGTAGTCCTACATGGGAGACCGAACTGTACAGCCAGATGGGATAGAAAGAGAGGAGTAGGGTACAAATCAGCAAACCTTGGTGAGAGGTTCAGCTATAAACCAGCCATGCACTGCTGGGCTAGTCACCTCACCTCTCCGACCCTCAGTCTGCACCTCTGTGGTACGGGCCAATAACACCTGTTCTTCTTGCTTCCCGGGAAAACTCTGAAGCCAAAGTGAGGTCATGGAGGGAAAAGTGAGTAGAATCCTAGAAAGCAACGCACACATGTAAAATGTCCCTGGGGCAGCGGGCAGTTGTGGTGAAGAGGGCAGGCTTGGAAGTTCAACGCACCCAGGGGCACTAGGTCGGACATCCCCAGCTGAAGGGTTCAAGGCAAGCTGCTCAGCCTCTCGGCACCTTGAGTCCTTATCTTTAACACGGAGCCCCTAACATCTACCCTATAGCCTGTTGTAGGGATTAACCCATGTCACTCACTCAGCAAGCAGTTAATAAATGTCACCAGTAGTCACAATAGTATTTGTTGCTATCGTTATCATTACTATTATTACTACTACTCCTATTCCCTCCTCACCTGGCAAGAATGAAACCCACACAAGGCCTCGCCATGTGCTGCCTCCCAACCTTACCTGAGTGTTCATTCCAAAAAGTCACGTGGCCCCCAAAGGCTCTACCGAAATGGGAGCTGGGAGGATGAGTCCCAAGCTTGACCACTGAGAAGACCCGTGTCCAGAAGCCCCTTCCTGACCAATGCTGCCCTGACAGATGCTGTGCTGAGCGAGGTTTTACAGCAAAACCCTGTGCTCTGATAAGGAACGCAATCTGCCAAAGCTCGACATTGCTCCCGTGAGGCTCCCTGCCACGGAAAATCCATGCAGCGGTGCAGAGGCAGCCAAGCCAGGCTTCACCCCTGCCAGTTCCGCAGCCCCCAAAGGGAGCCTGGCGTCTCCTGCTGACCACTCAGCCCCAGCTCCTACAGGAAACTGGAACTCCGGCCCAGCTCAGAACCCCTGCCCTGCAGGGCATCCCTCTGAGCAGAGAGGCAAAGCTCAGCATTTTTCTGCCTATTGCTATTCTAGCACCAAGGGGAAAGGACTGAGTCAGCATCCAGCCATCCCTAGGAACCCACAACACCAGGTAAATGTCTTTATCTTTGGACCCAACACATTATAATTTTTCCCTATAATTACTTGCCTGTCTCTCCCACTACACGGTAAACTTCTGGGACAAAGGAGTCCCTGCATATTCATTTTCATATTTTCAGGCACTGGCCCACAAAAATTCCTAGTTAGTGTTGATTTACCTAAACTGTTGAATTGCCAACTCCTAAAGTATAGATCCAGCGTTTCTGAAGTGCTTCAATATAAGGAAAGTCCAGTAAACTGCCCCTAAGATGCTACCAGACATGTGCTAGTCCCTCACTAGCCTCTCTTCACTCGCCTAGCCAGTGGCCCCAGCACAGAAAACAATCAAAAAGCAAGAAAGGCAGAGAAGGCATCGGAGAAGCCATCCCTTCAATCACATTCTTTACAATATTATGAGCTCCATGTACCCATCTGGCAAAGCTACCCTAAAGCAATCCAACGTCCACCTTATACCTACCCCTGACCTCCAAGGGCTATGAGAGGCCACGGCCACAACCAGGCACGGCCTCCAGCCCCAAGTGGGCTCCAAAAAGCCAGCCAGGCTGGAATATTTCCAGGGTGAGAAGGCCCTTTTCCAGAACTACTCCTCCAAGCCTCCACCATGCTTCTGAAACCCTCAAGACATTACCTCTAATTTCACCAAGAAAATAGAAGCTATGAGGAGAACTCTCCCAACTTCTGCCAACGTACTAGCCTTCCTTCCTGTATTTACCCCCTCCCTTCCCAAATCTACCTCCTCCCTTCCCCCATCTACCCCCTCCCTTTTTTCCTTCAACTACAAAGGATAAGGAATCACTCCTCCCATCTAAGAGTGATTACTGCACTAAGTCCCAGGGTCCTTGCTCAGGGTCCTGGTATCTCTATTATCTGTACCATCCTTGACATTTCAGCGTCTTATTTTCTACTGGGTCCTTCCCAGTAGCTTCAAACCACATCAAGTCTCTTTCATCACTGAAAAATAATACTACCAACAACAAAGACAAATCAACAAAACTTCTTGTTCACCTTGGTATTCACCCAAACACACTAAAAACTTGTGTCCACACAAAAGTCTGCACATGGATGTTTCCAGCAGCTTCATTCATATATTGTCAAAACTGCAAGCCACCAAGATGTCGTCCAGTAGGTGAACGGATAAGTAAATGGTGGGATGTCTAGACAATAGGATATTATTCTGGGCTAAAAAGAAATGAGCTGTCAAGCTATAAGAAGACATGGAGGAAACTTCAATGCATATGACTAAGTGGCAAGAGCCAATCTGAGAAGGCTCCATGCTGTAGGATTCCAACTCTATGACACTCTGGGAAAGGCAGAACTATGGAGACAGCGAGATCAGTGGTTGCCAGGGATTAAGGGGGAAGGAGGGGGAATCAGTGAAGCACAAAGGATTTTTTTGTATGATACTATAATGGTAGATGCATGTCATCATACATTACTTCAAACACAGAACATGTAACACCAACGGCGAAGACTAATGTGAACTCTGGACTTTGGGGGATAATGACGGGTCAATGGGGCTTCATCAGTTGTATTGAATGTACCATGCTGGTGGGGAGTGTCAGGAATGGTGGAGGCCATGCATGTGTGGGGGCAGGGGGGCGATGGGAAATCTTGGTACCTTCCCTTCAATTTTGCTGTGAACCTAAATTGCTGTAAAAATTAAAGCCTATTAAAACTATTTTTAAAATCCTCATTCAGCCCTCCATTGCAATTATCAGATAAGCAGACATTAAAATAATTACAAATTTTGACAGGTTATGTGATGAATAAAAAAACAAGAGCAGTTGAGACAACACAGAATATGCTCACCATGCAGACCTCCGAGAGCGCGGATCCTCTGAGTTTCCCTTCGTGCCAATAAAGGGCTGAGACACGGCCGCAGACCTTAGGTCTCTGGGGATCCATTAGTCTGAGCCACTATCTCAAGTCTCGTTCCCTTCTGTCCCCACTAAGAATGAGCTTCTGACCATCCAAAGTAGAAGACCAAAATCTGGAAACACTGAAGAGGAAGTAGTAAAGACCTGAGTTCAGTTTCAAGTTCTGACATTTGTTAGTTGGATTTAAGAACGAGTAAGATACAACCCTCGCCATGGAGCAGCTGGCACCTAATAAGGATGATAAACAGATGATCACAAGGGGATGAGCCAAGCACAGTGATGGAGGTGTGTGGTCTTAGGAGCGCAAAGGATGGTGGCGGGGGGGGGGGGAGGTGCAGGGGGAGACGAAAGGAGGAGGGGGCACCTGAACAGAGTTTTATAGCAAGAATAGAAATTAGCTGTGGGGAGAAGAGGCAGAAGAGCAATCTAGGCAGAGGGGACCTCAGGACTATATTCAATTTTTCCCCTTTCTCCTCGTCTGCCTTGGCTTCTTCCCAGGCTGGTGTGTCTGCTGATTATCTCTTCACTGCATTCAAACTCAGCAAGAGCAGGACAGCACTGGCCAGCCCCCATCCAGCACAGCAGTCTACGCTCACACGGGGCCACCAGGAGCTGGATCCATGTGTCAGATGCCTGTTCCTGAGTGAGTTACCTGCATACAGAGCAGGGGTGTAGGGTAGTTAAAGCATGCTAACCTGTGCACAGCTGGCTTTGCTCAGAAGTTTCCGCCCACTGCCCTAAGCAAAGGCACTGGGGTGGAAATGCACTTCTATTTGAAACTGCGAGTGCTTGGCCATGTTGGGAGCTGGAAGAGAGTGTATTTAAGGATGAAACTGGCCCAGGTCCTGGAGGCTTTTGTGCCCAGGATTGGGAGATGAATCTCTGTCTACAAACTGAGATATGCAAGAAAATCACATTTCTTCAGGTACTTGAAATCAGCTTCAATCCAGTGCTGAGGGCCCTTCAAAATGGTGGCAGAAGAGTCAGCCTCAATTGAGGGGCTTGTCCTTAGGGTTGTGCAAATACCCCAGGGTCCTCTGCACATCCAGTGCATCAGGGAGGCTCCTCTGGGACTGCGGTCATTGGCCCACACAGGGAACCACTAAAACGCTTAGTGATGGCCGCTGCAAATCTCTGCTTTCTTTTTGCTGAAATCAAGCCCCTGCCCCCTTATCACCCAGGGGGTGACAGAGTGTGAAGACGAATCTAGATCCTGAATCCATACCCACTTCTCTCTCCCACACAAGCAGGCTGGGAACAGGGATGCCCTCCTCCCAGAACAGCCTCTCAGACCCCTCCACTTCAGCACCCCCTCTGTCAGCCACACATTTTCCAGAATGAAACTGGGGTTTTATAGGACCTGTCTGTCCCATTAGAGAATTCATTTATTAAACAACCTGGCTAAACATAATGCATCACAGGATAACACGTCTAAAAGTGGGAAAATGAAAGCCATTTGACAGGGCAAAGAACATCACTGTCCAAAGGAAGACTGAGAGCTGTGGCTGGGATGAGAATCCATCAGTGATGGGGATGGGGACAAACCGAGAGTGGCTGGCCCCAGGGGGAGGCCTGAGACCGAGAAGGCAGGAGTGTCTTTCAGGATTGATTTGGCAGAAAAGGAGACAGCAGTATTTCAACAGGAGCTTTGGAACAAACAGAAAAATCAGCTCTCTGGCCGAAACAAATGCAGTAGAAAAACTGTGTATTTGGAAGACGTTTTCCCCTCAAGTAAGAGAATCATGCAAGGGCCACAGAGAAAAGTCTTGGAACAGACAATAGTGAGTCACCATCATCAGAGCCTTCTCCCTTCCACATCAGGAAGACCCAGTTAGTTGTAGGAAGGGGATCTGGAGATCTGGGATTACCCCTCCACAGATGTGTGATCTCCTGCAACGGCCTTACACCCACCGAGCCTCAGTGTCTTGGCTATAAAATGGGAACAATAATGCCTCCCTCACAAGTTGCTATCATTACAATGATCCTCTGCAAGCTCTAAAACCAAGGCTTCTGGCTACTGTAGGGTCCCAACTATGCGACATTCTCCAAAAGCCTAAACTACGGAGTCGGAAAAGAGATGAGTGGTTGCCAGGGGCTGTGGGGAGGGCGGGATGAACAGGAACACAGAGGATTTTTAAGGCCGTGGAACTATTCTGTATGATCTTACAATGATGGATGCATGTCTTTCTAGATTTGTCCAAACCCATAGAATGAACAACACCAAAGGGGAACTCTCATGCAAACTGTGAACTTTGAGCGATTATGATGTGCCAGCGTCGAGTCATTGATTACAACACATCACCATTCTGGGGGGGATATTGATAATGGGGAGACTGTGCACGAGTGGGGTCAGGAGGTGTATGAAAATTCTCTGTGCCTTCCTCTCAATTTTGCTGTGAACCTAAAACTGCTCTAAAACTAAAAAGTATTAATAAATAAACACATGCATACATAAAGCCTACCTTTAAAAAAAAAAAAAGAGGCCAAAGTTAGTGTCACCAAACTCATTAGCATTTTCTCCCTATGCACATGTGTTCATGTTTGACAGTCCCAGGGCTCTTCCCTGTAGCCCCCATCCCAACACTGCCCAGCACCGAACAGGTGACAAGCCACTTGAACATGTCTCATCGTGTGGCTTCCCCAAGGTCACACATATCTTTGGCTGGTTCCGGTGGAAGGAGCAGGCCTCAGTCAGCCCCAGGCCTTCTGAACTCAGGCACCTGCTCCTTGCCCTTGCAGATGGCTCAGAGATAGCTTCTATCCATTCCAACCTGGTGCCCGCCCCGGGGCTCCCGTCCCAGTATTCCAAGAGCTGCCAGCATGTGTTGGCCCTTCTTTTCTTAATATCTCCCTAGTCTGCCCCCAACCCCTGCAACTGACAATCGCCACAGAGCCCACATATCCCTTCCCCTGCTCCCCTGCCTGGGCTCACAGATACGTCCAGATGGGCTGGACTCCACCAAACTCACACCAACCTGCGGGGTTCGGCCCTGGGCTCTTCAGGAGCATCGTTCTGTTATAAATGCCCTGATGGAGAAGCAATACTAGTAGCATCACTACTGAACATCTATTACATACCAGGCACTTTTATATATTAAGAATTCTCACTATAGCTTTCGACTTCAGCTATAAGTCAAAAACCAGCATCTCCATTTTCAAATGAGAACATTGAGGCTCAAGAGGTTGAATCCCCAGGTGGTATTTAGAGGAGTCAGGACTCAAAGCAGGTCAGTCTGAGTCCAGAGCCCATGCTCCAGTCCGTCCTCAAAGTTCTCATAATTGAAACGTTGCTCTCACTCTATGTTCCTCCCAGCCCTGTTTGGTGAAAGGACTTCTCAGTCCTCCTGCCCAGACATAGGAGACAAGCACTTGAGTTTCCCAGTCTCCATTCTGGGTCAATAGTCTCCTTCCCTCAACAGATGGTGGGCAGGCCATCAGCCTACACCTTTCCTCCAAATGCTATCACAGCTTGCCTTCTGCTATGCCCCCGGCATCCTCCTCAAGGCTCCAATACCCCTCTTAACAATCCATTTAATTCCTTGGTCTCTAAGTTTCTCTACAGAGCTAAGGACCTCTGTCTCTGCTCCACAGGAACCAGTAGGGCCATAAGAATGCCAGACATAATCATTCCTCCACATATCTGCAAAGCATCATGCCATGTCTCAGACTCTCACTGCCCCCATTCCTGATCCTTTTTCCACCTCTCTGGTGGATCCTTTGTGACCTTCATTTCTTCACATGGATTCCCAGTCCACCCCCAGCCAGGGTTCATTCACCCATACGCTACAGAGAGTCGACTTCAGCAAAGCACTCGCTTCCATTCTAGAATCCCATCTGCATCCAGATGCAGCCCCTGCACAGCTGAGCACCCGTCTCTCCCAGACTGTCTCCACAGAATACTGGCAATCTGAAAAGTGAGGATAGGGTAATAAAAATGCCCCTGGAGCTGCGTCAACATAAAATCAAGTACATGCTGCCAATCCCAGCAGCACCCCTCCTTCTGCTGAGAACCCATCCTGTTGCTTTCGGCTTGCTCTCCCCGTGAAGGGCACTTCTCATAGCCACCTCTCCCCCGCTGCCCTTAGCCCCCATCTCAAACGTGCCACGTTACTTCCTACAAATAATTTTACATTTACTGGGAAGGTTGTAACAATTTTATGTGATTTATTCCCTCCGCTTTCCCACCTTCTCCTTAAGTATTTCCAGAACATCCCTCAGTCTCTGAGAAGTGTCCTGCTTCTTCACAGAGACTCACACTCACACCTGCTCTCATCTCCTACAGCACCTACTCTATCTGTAGTCCCTCTCTCCCTCCTGCCCCAACCCTTCCTCCATCCCTCCCACCACTGGCTCCTTGTGCTATTTCCACAGATGGCATGGTCACCCTGTGCTAAGTCAGTGTTTCCAGCGGGGCTGTGACTGAATGACTCAAGAGCCACCACAGAACACTATGAAGCAGTGCTTGAGGCTGGAGAGTCAAAGAGAACTGGAGTCACCTTCCATTCTCAGGGAGCTCGAATTCCAGGGTGAGACACATATAATGAAGAACGGGACAAACTCCAGGCAAGGAATAAGTACGGGATGATGTAGGATACCAGATGGAAGACATCCACAGCAGACTGGGTGTTCCCAGAAGGGGTGACCCTTGAGCTTGGTCTGTGTACATTAGGAGCACATTCAGAAGCAATCAAAGAAAACTCATCAATAACTCCCACAGAGAGAGCTTCTCTCTAGAGCTCCATCCGAAGCCCAGGAGAGGCAAGCCCAGGGTTGGCACAACAGCTCAGTGATGGCATCAAGAACCCGGGCTCTTTCCATCTTTCTGCCTCATCATTCTCCACATGTTGTCTTTCACGTTCTCGCTCTCCCCTCGGGATTGCAAGATGGCTACTGTGCTTCCAGATCTCTTGTCTACTTTCCAGACAGGAGAAAGGGACATGAGTGAGGGACAAAAGACTCCATGGACAAACTCTGCCTTTTTCTTTGGGAATCAGTACCCTCTGCCAAAAACTTTTTTTTTTCCAGAACAGTAGTCCATGGCTCCCCTCACTGCAAGGAAAGAAGAGGAGGTTACAAGGTTTAGCAGGACAGAAAAAACGACGCTGGCAAAGAGAATGGAAGTAGAGAAGGGGGCACAGGAATCACGTGCCTGAGGTGAGAGGGGGCCTGGTGTGTTGGAAGCGTCCAGCAGTTTGAAAGGGATGGAGCTGAGGGGCTCAGAGGGGTTATGGGCCAGGCACAGTGGAAGAGACAGGCAGCGCCTGAGTCTGTGCGGTGGATTCGGACTTGGTCCTTAAGACTCTTGTGATAGTGGTGATTAGATTTCTGTTTTGAAAGGTCAGCCTTGCTACAGAGTGGGGAACGGATTTTAAGAGTGCAAGATTGGGGGAAGAGAACCTTCACAGTAGCAATTCCAGAGATGACAGTACAGAATAACGACACGTACTAGTGGAACAGAAAGATGTGGACAAAATCTGGAGGGCTTCTAGGACCGTCTCCTCTAAAAGGACTTTCCTCAACACCCTGTGCAAACAGCAGCTGGGCCAGACTGTGATAGCAAGTCCCCCTTCTTGCTGTCCCCTGTGTTGTGGGGCTAGAAGACCAGGAACCCCATTTTCCAGGCTCCCTGCCATTAAGGTGCTTCACCTCTTTGTCCGAAATTATGACAAACATTCTCCTGGATGGTCTCATAGTTTCAAATTGTCCTCTCACCAGACCTGCACACCACTTCGAAGGTAAACATGGCTTCGTGGCAAACACTTCAAGGGTAAATATTCCCCAACAACTCAAGATACAAAAAGAGCTCATTAGAACTGCACACCAGTGGAACAAGATACTTGCAAAGTAGACAGTCATCACCATTATTGCTGAAACCACTTAGTATTTATTCTCTTGCCTCTCATTATTTGTTATATTTCCATTTGTATGTGACTCATTTTCTGTATTAAACTATTCTTTCCATAAGAGACTTGCTGCAGATGGAAGGATTCTATATCTTTTTCTATTGAGTCATGCCATGTCTCAGTTCCTTAACAGGCTAGAAAAATAAAAAGCAAGAGATAAATCAAGAAATATTTGAAGCATAAATGACAGATACAGGTCCTATGTATATTATACATAAAGTCTTCTAAATTCGAAAGAAAATAAATAAGCAGTCCGATAGAAAAATGGCCAATGGACATGTATAGGCATTTTCCAAAAGAAATAGAAGTGGCTAATATACATAATTTTAAAAACTATTTGGGGCGCCTGGGTGGCACAGCGGTTAAGCGTCTGCCTTCAGCTCAGGGCGCGATCCCGGCGTTATGGGATCGAGCCCCACATCAGGCTCCTCTGCTATGAGCCTGCTTCTTCCTCTCCCACTCCCCTTGCTTGTGTTCCCTCTCTCGCTGGCTGTCTCTATCTATGTCAAATAAATAAATAAAATCTTAAAAAAAAAAACTATTTAACCTTACTAGTAATTGAATAAATGCAAATTAAACATTTAAAATGTATAAACTGGGCAAAGATGAAACCAAAAAAAAATAACTCATATTTATTGAGTATTTGCTATGATCCAGGTTCTCTTTTAAGTACTTTATATAAATTCATTAATTTAATCTTCACAACACACCCGCGAGGAAGTTACTAATTATTATCCCCTACATTTTACAGATAAGGGAGTAAGCCATTACTCAGACTCATACAGCTAAACAGGGCTGAAGAGAGAATTTTCATTCAGATACTTAGGCTCCAAAATCATGTTCCTGACTATTTTCCCCTTTTTGACTTCTCTGGAAGACTAAACATTTATTGGATATTTTCTATTTGCCAAGTACAGTGCTAAGTGGTGTGCACCAATGATCTTCCATAACCCTTATAGAAGTTCTAGATTGGATTTTCTTTGTTCTACTTTACAGACTAATGAAACTAGTCTCATAAACTGAGACTAAGAGAAACTAAGAAGCATAGCCAAATTAACAACCAGTAAATAATAGAACTACGTTTGTTTGCACCACAGCCTATACCCAGTGTTGGAAGAGTTTGGGAAAAAGTCACTCTCATGTATTAGTGGAAAGGTCAAATGGAATAACCACTGTGAGAGGCAATATGGCAGAATTCATTGGTTTTTGCAGCTTACTCCATTGGCTAATAGAGTTTTTCCAGCATATTATTTCCTTTAGAAATCACTATGCACAAAGATTCTTCTATAAAGATGTTTGATAAACATTTTTCATAATTTGGACTGGAGAAATAGCTGATGGTGTATCCTTATAAAGGAACATCATGAAGCCATTAAAAATGAAGGGGATTACGAATTCACTGATCCTGGTGAGCACTGAGTAATATGTGGAATTGTTGAATCACTGTATTGTACACCTGAAACCAATCTAGCACTGTATGTTAACTACACTGGAATTAAAATTTTTAAAAATGATGCTATAGTAGAAAAGTTTTATGACATGAAGAAACTGTAAATGATACATTTCATAGGGATTAAAATTAGATCACCAAACAGTAAGTACCATGTGATCTCGTTTTTAAGAAAATACGTAATATAAATAAAGTTGACTAATTAGACAGCTAGACCGAAGGCGGATGGGCTGGCTAGACTGTTAAATGTAGCTAGGTACTTAGATATATGGTGTTATCTAGACAGCTACAGTGAGTTTGTTTTTTTTTTTTTTTACTATTAAAAAATGTTTGAAATGGTTACCTCCCACATAGTAAGATTTCAGGTGACTTTTTTCTTCTTTGTACTTTTCTGTATACTTCCCATTTTCTGTTTTCCCACTTTTTATTAGGAAAACAATGCCAATTTTTTTTTTTTAATTAAGGTTTTATTTTTTTAGGTAATCTCTACACCCAGTGTGGGGCTTGAACCCACAACCCTGAGATCAAAAGTCCCATGCTCTACTGACTGCATCAGCCAAGCACCCCAACAATGCCAATTTTTTAAAAAAATTTTTATTTATTCAAGAGAGAGAGTGAGAGCAGGGGTAGGAGCAGAGGGAGAAGGACAAGCAGATTCCATGCTGAGTGCAGAGCCCAACTTGGGCTTGATCTCACGACCCTGAGATCATGACCTGAGAAATCCAAAAGTTGGATGCTTAACCAACTGAGCCACCCAGATGCCCCATCAATGCCAATTTTTGCGCATGGTTCTACAGAATAAACTAAAAAAGACGTCTCAGACTTGTATAAAAAGTAGTATTTCTACTAAAGTACACAGACAAGGGCAGATTATAGTGCTAGGGCAGACAGAAGCCAAGAATAATTGTTAATATTCCCCATAGACCACGCACAGAAAAGATTAGTCCTTCCTCACAAACCCAGCAAGAAACTTCTCTAGACTCAAGATCCCTTCTCATCAGGGGAATTGAGACAATCGCCTCTTGCGTTAAAATATTGGGTTTTCATTTGATGGTGTTCCCCATAAACTCCTCTGCCCCAGCTGCAGCCCTAATGTACTTTCCTATCTGATGAACCAGATGTCCTGCCTAGAATTCTTTATTTGCTAATCACAAAGCCAAGTGGAGAAACGCAAGTCAAATCAAGTTTCTTGACAAGAAGAAGGTGTCTGTCTCTCGCAAGTGCAGGACTGAGAAGGGCCACCCGCAGCTTCTGCTCCCATATGGTCTTCTGCGTGTCCACAGGCAGGCTCCCTGCGTTTCTCTACCCTCCACTAGAAGGTGGCCCCACGTTCACAGCCTTAGGATCAGCCGCACAGACTAACTGTAGAAGGTCCAGTTGGCTCAGCGTGGCTCAGGTACCCATCCTGGTAGTCACGGCCAGGGCCTGCGTGTGGGTTCCGGGGTCCACCTGTGGAGCCACACTGTGACCCTGTGGAAAGAGGGCATGGTTCCCAGAAATGGGAGAGCCGCGAAGAGCAGAGCAGACGCTCTCCAGAGGTCCACCTGGGGTTCTCTGGGCTGCACTACCTTATCCGCAGTTAGGATCCCACCAGTTAGCACCAGCGGCCCTTCTCTCTGCTCAGTGAGTCCTGTCCACCAATTGGACGATAAGGGCCAGGATCGCGCTACTGCACTTACCTCTCTCCCCTTCCTCAGCTCAGCACATCAGAGGCTTTTCATACATGCTGTTGGGTTGCCTGAGCCTCTAACGCAAGTGAGTAATGTGGTGTAAACACCCTACAACTAGGTTCCCAGTGACGAAGCCAAACACCTCTGCTCCAGAATCAGAATCAAGGAGGAGGGGTGGTTTAGGGGCGCCTGGGTGGCTCAGTTGGTTACGTGTCCAACTCGTGATTTCAGCTCAGGTCATGAGCTTAGGGTCATGTGATCGAGCCCCAGGTCAGGCTCCGTGCTGGGCATGGAGAGCCTGCTTATGATTCTCTCTCTCCCCCTGCCTCTGCCCACTCTCACGCCCTCTCTAAAAAGAATAAAAAATAAAACAAACTTTGTATGCTTTAAAGTGGAACTCAATGCTGTCTGGTGGGGGGGAGGGGAGGCATCTTCTCCTCATTGGTCAAGGGAACAGAGGAGAGACTAGAAATCACCTGCATTTAACAGCACACAGCTTTCTATGCTGGAAGCCTATTAAAAAGATATTTTGGTCCATGAAATAAAGCAGCAATGTTTGCATAAGAATGCAAACAGAATAGAATTTAGATCCCATCTCTTCAGGCCGACCTGATACCAAGCTCAGACACATTAAGAGAATGCCATTTGGGATCTTGTTTTAATTGGATTTTCTAATCTTCCATATATTCTAACGAGCTCAGAGAAAATCTTCAGAGTTTAGAATACAGCCTCTATCAGACAATCCAAGAACTTTCTTCTCTTTGGGTGGTTCTGTGTTGGGCATTGAGGGTGAGGATCAATTTCGTGTGAATTTCCATCACCTGAGGGAATTTTCCAGCTGTCAGTCTTCCAGAGGTGTCCTTCTAAACCTTTTGTTTCAGTCTCCAGGGAGCCCTGTGTTGTGAAAGAAAGGCCCAAAGGCCCTCACAAAACTCTCAGAGAGCTCACTGCCATTCAACCTGTTGCACTTGATGATGATTTAGCAAAGATCTACAAATCCGATAGCTACCAGATGTCAGCAGGTTCCAGACCAGAAGGGTGGAAGGCTCTGCTGACCAGCAGCCGCCCAACAAAGGGCACATCACTACAGAATTCCTGACGCTCCACCCAGACCAGATGGACAGGGACACCCAGCTCCTTAGCAATGAGGTCAAAGAGAACATAGGTGGGTGCAACACTTTTCCACCTCTAACCATATGTATCAGTTTGCCAGGTTTTACCATAAGAAGTACCACAGAACAGGGCGGGGGCGGGGGTTGCTTAAACAATAGAAATTTATTTCCTCACAGTCCTGGAGGCTGGAAGTTCAAGATCAAGGTATGCAGTGTTGGTTTCTTCTGAGGCCTCTCTCGTTGGTTTGTGGATGGCTCTCTTCTCCCTCATGCGGTCTCGCCTCTGTACAAGTCTGTCTAAATTTCTTCTTTTTATAAGGACACTGGTCATATTGAATTAGGACCCACCCTAATGACCTCATTGTCACTTAACTACCTCTTCAAAGGCCCTATCTCTAAACGCAGTCACATTCTGAGGTACCTGGGGTTTGGACTGCAACATATGAATTTGAGGGGGGCACAATGCATCCCGTAACACCATCCAAAGGAACAAGCCAGGAGTCTACATACTTCCTCCAACCCTCTCTGACCCTGTTGGGGAGTCACACCAGCCCTGCTCTTGCATGTGCAAACTCCAGACAGACAAGCTAGATTCCAATAACCACACATCCAGCCATAAGCTGTGAGACCTTAGGTAAGTTACCTGTCCTCTCTGGGTCAGTTTCTCTGATGCAAAATGGGGATGATTACAACAGTACCTAAGTCCTATGACATAGGAGCTCCATGACAATTCAGTAGGTTTACACATATAAAGGGCTCAGAACAGCACCTGGCATGAAGTCAATGCTTCGTAAATATTAGTAATTATTATTACTAATTGAGCCACTAGGCACCCCAGCTAATTACTGGCCCAGCCTGAGTGGGCATGTGTTGGATCTACCCCATGCATCATTGAAGGTTTCCTCAAAGGACAGAACCAAGGGTGCTCTTGAGCCCATCAGGAGACTGACCACAAGCTGTTAGCCACAAATCTGGGAACAAATACCCATCTACCTTTCCGAGCCCTCAGCCAGCTCCCTCTTTCACTTAGGCCCCTGAGTACTTAAGGCTTCTGCTTGAATGGTATGAATCTGCATGTACTTGTAAGTCCCGTTGTACAGGTTGAATTGGCAGGCAATGAATTTTTCCCTTTGTTTTTCTTGTTCTCACTGAAGACTACAAGGAAAGGTGTAAGCTCATCTTTGAAAGATAAAAGTCTTCAAGTGACTCTCCTTTCCCAAGCCTATTTAGTCTTGCCTATAGCTAATCAGCTTGCTTGCCAAAGCAGATTCTAGACCTGCTGGAAATACATAACAGGGAGGAATATATAAAGACAGGTGACATTTTGCTCTGATGCACTGGACATTTGACATTTGAGGGCACTGGGTATCCAGCACCAGGCGCTATGGAATCCTGAGAACCTACTATGTGCACATCACTGTCTAGAGGCAGGGAACAGAGTAAAGGTAGCAGGTGCACAAGCAAGTCATCCAGGTCACAGTACAGTGTGACTTCATCCTTCTGCAGGTGATAAATGTGGGAAGAATTACAACCACGCTGCTCGGGATCTCAGGGGAGGCGGTGCTTGTCCCGGGGGGTGCAGGGAGGCTGATAAGAGGTGGGCCATGAAGGGTGAGTAGATGACAAAAGGGGGTTAAAGACCTTCACAACAGAGTAACCAGGATGAGCAGAAGGAAGAGGGACCCGAAAATGTTGAGGTGATAGAGCAAAACATCGCCGGCAGCATAGGGAGCGGTGAGGAAAGAGGCGAGTGCACACCAGCAGCACGTGGAAATCCTTCACTTCCACGGCCACACTTGACCGCACACGGACTCGGGGACCAAGCACGCCCGCTTCCCTCATTTCATCCTGGTCCCCATTTTTCATTCCTCGTCTCTGCCCGGAAGCTGGCTGTGGAAGAGCCTCCTAGAACATCACCATCCCTGCAGAAAGTCCTGCTGGACAGCACCATCTCAGAGAATATTACATGAGCCAGCTGGTGGTTATAGGACAGGTTTGGAACAAAGCAATTCCAGGACAACTGCTTAGGGGAAGTGAGAAGTCAGAAGCATGACAGTGATTTCACGTACGATTACTTATGCCTTTGCCAGCAAAGCACGTAAACGTTCTGAAGAAGGACCTGATTTTGACCGTGTCGTTGTCAACACCTTCCGTCTCAAATGCTTCTTTGTGGCTTCACATGGCCCTTGGTAACCAAACTATCATTTAGAACTGAGCTATCTCGCATTGTTAATGCCATTTCTGGCATAAGCCCATATAGTTTCCATCTCCCCGGGAAGAGTTTAAGTTCCTTAAATGCAAGGATTTGTTAACACTATATCCCCAGTGCCAAGCCCAGTGCTTTGCACATAGAATATGCTCAGAAAGCATAGGTTGGCTCATACTGGCTCTCTCTGACCTACTCCTGCTTTCCTCTTGAGCCTCCTCGCTCCCACCCCAGGCCTGCTCTCTACAGATCACTTCTGCTGAGCCCTGGGAACTTCCCCCAAATGCTCCAGGCTTTGTACGCTCCCAGGCCTTCACACACACTGCTTCCCACCACCCTTCCCTGTTGGCTGGCTGGCATTTGCTCACCCTCCAGGAATCAATGTAAACTCCCTGTTCCTTGCCTTTCTGACCTCCAGGGGGTAGTTGCTCCTCCTAGAAGGTCCCTCAATGGCCCCTCCCGTCATGCTCATCACCCACGCACCATGACCAGCCTACCGGTCTGCATCCGCCACCGGATTGGGAACACCGTGAGGGCTCCAGTGGTAGCTTGTTCGTAGAACGTCTGGCACGTAGCAATCACACCAGTGTTTATAAAACGAATGAATGGATGAATGAGCCATAGAAATAACTGCTTATCAGATAAGTTCAGTTGAAGATTTATAGAGATGAAGTGGACCTACACCACTCGTATGCTGACATTGCTTCCTCTCTATCCATTAAAACTGCAGACGAATAGGAACCATGAACCTAAAACTCAAGAGACCGCTTACCTCTAACACTTACCACCTCTGTGGTGGAAACAGGGATTTGAGACGGGGAAAGAGCAGATAGATAGATGAAAATATATTTTTAAAATCCTAATTCTTGAGCTGAGTGGTGAATTCCTGGTGTTTCTTTTACTCATATGTTTTAAAAGATGTATGTGTTACATATTTTATGAATCAAACATTGCAGGATAAAAAATAATAAAAAATTTTTCAGAGTTCCATGAGTCTTCATTTCAACGATTTTATCTACTTTTTACGGAATTTTACTTCTTTTGCTGCATTTCATAAATATTTTAATGATCATTTTTATTCTTTCAAATAGGGAACAAAAGGTGCTACCTTGAAGTGTTAATGGTAATGTGCCCCATCCTCTCTCCACGTGTGAGAAAATGGATGTCTGTCTCTATATCAGACCCTTGAGACATCTCTAAAAGATTGTTTTTCCACTCCAGCCCAGATGGTCACAGTGACCCTAAAGACAGCCAGTACAACATCTGTACCTAAAAGCACCACTTCTAATAGATCCACACTGTCATGGAGAGACACCTTCTTCCGAGGAAGGAACGAAAGCTAGCACGGGTGAGCTATGGAGCAGGCTTGCTATTCTCCTCAATTTACTGACATCTTTTGGGTACTTCCTGTGAGCCCAGCATCCTGATGGCCACTGAGGGTGCAGTGACAAGTAGGGCAAAAAGACACAGCTGCCATCTCCAGGAACCCTCTTTCTCATGGAGAGAGGCTGACGAGGAAACAGAAGTGTGACTATGTCAAAGAAACACAGTAACTCAGGTGCAGGAAAAGTGAACTTGAGCTTAGGGGTGGTGCATGGTGAACTGGAAAAGGTGGGGAAAAGGCATTCCAGAGAGACAGCCTACGCAAAGTCATAGATATGAATGCCATAGTGCTAAGTGGCATACTAACTAAATAGATGCGTTTATTTTATTTTATTTTTTTTAAAAGATTTTATTTATTTACTTGAGAGAAAGCAAGAGTGAGAGTGAACGAGTGAGTGAGGGAGAAGCAGACCCCTGCCGAGCAAGGAGGCCAACACAGGACTCTATCCCAGGACCCTGAGATCATGACCTGAGTCCAAGGCAGAGGGTTAACTGAGCCACCCAGGTGCCCCAATGCATGTAATTTCTACACTGCCCCCAAATCCCATTAAAATGAGAAAATTATATGGCATGGGAACAAGAAGGATGTCATGAGAATTTCATGAATATTTCCACCCACCCTTAACTGTGGTTCCCTCAACCACTAGAACGAGGGATACACAGGTTATATTAAAAATTATTCAAAATTTGCTAAGACTTAATACCTAATTATATTTGACTTTTATAGTAAAACTTATTTTATATCTCCTGAGCATTCTGCAAATGAAAGTAAAGAGGGGAAAATTGGCTCAGAACCACTGGAGGATAAAAGCAAACTAACCAGAAGTTGGACATTTTTTAAACGAAGAGATAACAAAAACCCAGGTTATTGGATATTCTCTAGAGTTAAACCATCAGCCTCCTCTATGGAAAGAGGTGGCTCTGCTTGACCTTGACTGTGGCCTTCTTGCCCCAACCCTCTTCCGGAGACACAACTGTTCTCCATTTCCACGAATCTCCTCAGAGGACTGGAGAGCTTGTCCTGCCAGATAGAGGCACATGGTATTGCTCCAACAGCCCAGTCTGAATGAGGTTTCCCGAACCACTCACTAGGCTGTGGGTGGGTGAAGAACCAATAGTCTGAGTTTCTTGTCTAACAGAAGACAGCCAACTGCAAGGGCTCGATGCCCCTTTCGGATGGCTGCTTCTTCCGCGGTTTCCTTTGGGTCTCTCCCGTTTCCATTCTGGGGAGCAAACCCTGCTGGCAGGAACCGTAATTAGGTGTGATTGAAGTGCTGCCTCGCTCGCACAAATGCTGTAAAATGCCAGCACAAAATCAGGGGAGTTTGGTCAAGGGGAAAATGTATTTTGGAGAAGAAGAGGAGTGGGGGAGCAGGTGGTCCTGGGCCATCTGCTTCAGAAGGGATAATTAGGATCCTGGTTTTGCTGAGACCATTTTTAGAAAAAGCATTTGCAAGGGTTGCTAAAAAACAGAGCATCGATTCTGAGAAGGAAGTAGGAAGAGAGAGCAAAGGCTGAGCAGGCTGAACTGTGCAGATGAAACCGAGAAGACGAAAACTTTCCACAAAGGCCCGGCCAGAAGGAAATGCTGCGAGCGAGAAGTAGTCTTCAAAGTGGAAGAGATGACCCCAGCTCTGATTTTCTGGGCTCTTCTATCCAGTGATCTTACCCAATGCCTCTCAGCTCCAGGAAGCACAGCAGCATCAGAAGACTGGTGGACAGAGACTTCTGGAAATGGGAAGATTATCTTCCTTCTCAATCTCTGGCCCGTGACTGTGTGGCAATTTCTTAGAGCCTCTACCCCAGTCAAGACAAAGGGTTTAGGCATAGAACTCCTGGTGAAAACACCCAGGGAGAAAGAGATAAGATGTTAAAGGTCTCAGGGAAAGAAGAGAGGATGACAGGGAAGGAGACAGGAAAGGAAAGAAAGGAGGGAGGAATGGAGAGAACAGAAAAAAGCACAGAGGATACTGTTGGGCTTTCACTCATAGAAGGTATCAATTTACGAGTAAGCGTCATGAATTTAGGTCAATGGAGATGGGACATGGTTTCTATAAAATTACCAATTCAAAGGTACTTGTGCTAGGTGGTTTTTAATAAAGATTGCACACTTAGAATGTAATGCTTCAGTTTTAGTAGTTTCTGTAATGTGAACTAAATTAGTCAGTGTATTTCAATATTTGTGAGCATCTATTATAATCACTGTAATTACCTTCATCTGTCTATTAAAAGACAATTTCTACTTCATGTTATTATCCTTACACAAAAATAGCACAACACAAATTAGAAATTATCGACAGACAAATTAGAGTTTCCTACTAGAATGTGGGCTTCTCGCGTGAAAACTTCAGCGATAGAGCCCAAGTGTGGCTAGAAGAGTTTAAACTTCACTCACAATCGGGCAGGAAATGAAGAGTTACATGGATAATTTGGAGTGGCAAGAACCCCCATGAATTCAGACTCCGTTAATGTGAACTTTGTCATGTTTATCTTTGCTATAACCATAAAACATAGTTTCCCAGCAAATTATTGTTATAAATCCATTGCTTTTCAAACAAAAGCTTCCCAGGGCTATCTTTAAGAGCCTTGAGGGTTTTCAAAGCAACAACTTTAAAATGTTTTATATGCTACTGTAGATTATACCCTGTCACAAGGGTTGTGCTTACACTTTTTGGAATAAAAATAATATAACAGCTACTCCCACCTAATAGATCTGGAAAAAAATATACCACACTAAAAGGTAATATCTTTTCCCCTTCCCCTGCTTGAAAATAGTCTTATTACAAGGTTACAGAGAAAGGGTTTACTGAACAAAATATATAGTAGTATCTTCATGTGCATAATAAGCATACGGTTTGCTTTTCTACGTACTGTATCGAGACAGAGTCCCGCCAAACTCTGTATTTCTACAGTGTCCTTTAGAATATCTCCCTTTAGAAAGGGGATAACTGTGAAAGCCCTCCTTGTTCCCAGCTTGGTATTCTTTGCGTCACTGGCTGGCTTGAAATCTACTATCAAGTGCCCGATCCACTGATCCCTGGACAATCGCCGAGATGTTCTTCTAAATCCCCTAGAATTTGAAGCAGAAATGCCTCCCATCTCTTCCCAATGCCTCCTTAGCCCACCCCTCTCCTGAGGAGTCCCCTACGTCTCTCTCTGACCCTTTATGCATGAAAGCGGTCAGTGTGAGCCCTTCTCCCGAGCACTGCAGCACAACATTTAGTGAAAACTCCTTAAGTCACCCCGGCTCGTGCAACTGTAAATAATTCCAAGTCACAGTCACAAAATCTTCCCATCAGAAAGGACTGGATCCAATTCAAAACTTTCATGTTACACCTGAAGAAAATGAGTCCCAGGGAGATGAAGTGACTTGCCCAGGGTCACACTTCTCTTAGCATTAAGAAATGTAGAAATTCAGGGGCGCCTGGGTGGCACAGCGGTTAAGCGTCTGCCTTCGGCTCAGGGCGTGATCCCGGCATTCTGGGGTCGAGCCCCACATCAGGCTCCTCCGCTATGAGCCTGCTTCTTCCTCTCCCACTCCCCCTGCTTGTATTCCCTCTCTCGCTGGCTGTCTCTATCTCTGTCGAATAAATAAATAAAATCTTTAAAAAAAAAAAAAAAAAAAAAAGAAATGTAGAAATTCAGCAGGCAAAATCATGCCTGTTAGCCTACTAGTTCTTGTGGTATAGAAAATAATAGAATGGCACAACTTTTTTTTCTAGTTTAGGCTTCACACTAACTCATATGAGTTTTCTGTAAACCCATGAGGCTTTATTTTATGAATGGTAAAGTTTTGTTAAGAAAGGAAATTCTCGATGTATTTCCCCACATTTTGGCCCACGTTGGCCCATAGTACAGAAAAGAGGTTTTGTGCTTATATTCTGGCCCCCCTCCACTTACTTTCTAGCACTGTCCACGAGAAGGGGTTGTGTCTCTGACTGCTCAGAGCCTGATATTCATGAGACCACGTCGTGCCCGCTAATTTTGTTCCTGTGCCTTAAACAGGAAAGATACGACTCTTTCTTTTTCTCCTTCCTGTACCAGCAGCAGCATGCTAAGCTCGCAGCTTTTTGCACTCCCTAGCACTCAACAGTTAGAAAGTAATGGCCTCATCTGCCACCTAAGGAAATGCTCATCCATCTCCTCTCTTCTCCCATTGGGCAGCCTGACTTGGGCTACTGATGCAGCCTTGAGCCGAATAGTATAAACCTTCTTTGAGCAACACTGGTAATAAATATGTCCCCTGCTGATGTCCAGCTCCTTTTTCCTGGTGTTAACAGGTGTGCTCTGGATTACTCTGTCTTTGAGTCATCATTCAAAGATCTCTCATTAGGCTGGGGCTGGGGGAGGGGGGTGAGAATAAGCAGAGATCCTGAGGGAAAGAAGAAGAAGAGGCATTTCTGCTCAAGTTGAAGGCACATGGCATGTCCAGCTCAGTTCTAAGAGAGAAGCCTTGCATGCAGGGGGCTGGGGGCACCGTGGCTGGTTACTGGGTCTTTGCCAGGTTGGATGACTACTGCTGATGCTGGTAATGTGTTTCTCATGTGGCCCTTGTTCATTGTATGTACACATTCCCTGGAAGGAGCCCCAAAAGGATGGGGAGTGAGTGAGAGGGTTCAAGGACCAATTCCTACTCCAAACTGATGGAACAAGTACCAAACTCCATAACAGCACAGAATAAAAGAGATACAGATCATCATCTAGCAAGAAACATAACCCAGCTCCTGAAGGAAGGTCATCTAGATGGTGCCCTTGCCCCCAAGATCTCTGCTCATTGTTTCCTGGAGCCACTGAAGAAAGCATAGAGATGGATGCCTATGTTCCCGTTTGATTTATTTCCGGTCCTTTCCTCCAACAGCAATTCTCAATGGCTTGAGCTCTTTGGTCCGTTTACCAGAGGGAGAAAGTACCTGAACATGCCTGCCTCAGGCAAGTCTGCCTCCAGAGGGAAAGAGAAGAACCTTGCATCGTGAGACCTACACTGAGAGGCTGCCCGGGATGATCCCTGAGGTCCTACCCACAATAATCAACCTTCTAGTCACATGTCATTCTGTGCCTAGTTTAGCTGAAATGGACACATGTACATAATGAATGTTTCTAGACCAAGAAACATAAATAGAAGTGATGCTTGTAAGGATCCAAAACATGGCGTCCTTGGAAGAGGGCACCAGTAGAACAGAGCTATCTTGAGCGTACTGAGTCCCACACTCTTTGAGGTAAGGAATAGGGTCGGTCAATACAGTCTCCAGTGCAATACAGCGAATTAGAAAGAGCGCCGGGCAGTCAGGAACCCCAGGGGCTAGTCTTGCTGACCTTGTAACTGGCTGTGAGATCCGGGGCCCCCACAGCGTCTCGGAACATCTTATATATGCCTCGTCTACAAAATGAAAGAGATGATGAATGTGACCGATGGGTCCCTCCAGCTCTAGGCTCCCCAATGCTAATGAAATGCCCCCTCATTAGAGATAATAAGAGGATAGCGCCCCTCTTTCTAACCATGAAATATAAACCTAGAAGTGGCACAATTTATACTCAGTTTTTAAAAGAACCAAACTCAATAAAAATAGTTTGTCAGAGAAGATTGAAATTCATTCCATTAAAATAATTGCTTCCCGTATTCGAAATTCAAAATAGATTGCTTCAGTCCATTATGAGTGATTTTAAGAACTCTTACATTAACAACAAGTTGGCCCTTTCCCTGAAAAATCCTGATGGTTCATACTTCTGCTCTGTAAGAGCAATTAACACTTCTCTCGGAGGGAATACGAGCAACAACTCGGGGCCGTAAGTAACCAAGGAGTCCATTTTCATTTCCAAGAGTGAGAAAAACAGAAGCCCAAGGGTTTGGGCAGAAGCTGGAAAACAGCAGAGATGTTGATTGTGTTTCTGAAATTCCAATTTCATTTTCAAGTGCAGAATGTGCCGAGAAGCAAGACTCAACGCAGCAACCCCACAGCAAATGTCCTTAATTACTTCCTTCCCAGGCTCCTTCCAACATTAGCAATCTGGAGGCTTGGTCCATAAAACCGTCCAGAAATCTCTCCAAATCATTTTCTAATCATATACTTGAAAAGTAGGCAGAAGTTCCACCATGATGGGATTCCCCTAAATAATTGGTCAACAGAGTGAGGCTCTGACCTCCGAAATCCTCTAGGACCAATGGGATTTCAGAGGCAGCAATAAAACCAAAACTTCCTTTCCCTTGAAATCTAAATGTCATAGTTCTCTCTGCTTCCCTTGTTTTAGATCCCGAGATGAAGTACTTACTGCCTTCTAAGTCCTGAGACAGCCCAAACATAAAAGAATTTGCCTTACTGCCTCCATTATTACAAACATATTCACCGGACTACACGTCCCAATTTGTAGCCTGGAAAATTGGATATCCTGACGACCGGCCCTACTATAATTTGCCCTCTCTGCCTCCCCCATGCTCTTTCTTTCTCTCACTTCTTTTATCCAGGCTTGTACCAATCAAGTAGCCTTGGTATTTCTTTAAATAAAATCTGTAAGTCCCAGCACCCCAAGTGGGTTTTGGTCAAAAGATTCCTTCAAATACTAATCAATAACACTCAAAAGTAATAAGAATTTCTTTTGTCTCCAGGAGTCATTCTGAGATATCTATTACTGGTAGAAAAGCAAACCTCTCACACAGACTTAAATAAACGCTTTTTCTAGCAACATCCAACACTGCAGGGTAGGGAGAGGGGAGGAGGCTGGGACACAGGATGCAAGATGAGGAGGGGTCAAAGAGAACAGAGTGTACGATTTATCTTGGACAGAAGACATTTTTAAGACCCTTTTCAGTTTTCATAAAACATCATCTCCGGAACAAGATCACCCACAGGAGAGAAAATAGGGCCACAGTCTGTGTTGGCGTTGTCCTTGGCAGAAGCCAAACAAGAAAGTCAGCTCGATGGAACCCAGCACTCTGATCGGGCACGTGGGGTGTGCTGGACACCTGCGGGAAGGCGTCTGAGTGATGCTCATTCAGACATCTTCCCGCTACAACCTCCTCTTCGGAGGCCAGGGGGACAATTTTGCAGCTGTAATTTCCCTAGCCATCCGCCATCTGCAGTACGAACAGTCCCCCGCCCTCCAGAAGGTTAAGTCGCTTCACCAACAATGCAGCAGAAGTCACTGGACCTCTGCCTCAGGACTCCCCTCCTTCCCGGCAGCCCCCACCAGACCAGCCCGTCCTGCAGGTGTGCAGGGCAGGAGGGAGGTCATCATTGGAAAAGCAGGTGTACCTCCCTTCCCGACCAACCGAGGCAACACCTTCACACGGCTGAGCAGCGGTGAGCAGCAGAAATAGCGGAGACAAAGAGATGGATTCCCTCTCCATAAATAAACACAGAAATCTGTTCTGGGCCTCCAGAGTCATAAAGTGCAACACACACATCAGGCTCCCTTTTATTCACCAAGAAAACTGTGGCATTATATAAGAATTATTTTGTGCTCGAACAGAAGATTTTTCTACCTCAAGGCCCTTTTTAATGTAAGTTAATGTTAACACTGGAAGCACGCAGGAAGCTGTCCTCCCGTCCAGGGCATGGAAGAAGAGGAACTTTCTAGGCCTTTTTAATTTTCACAAACAACATTTTCAACCCCAACTATCAGCACCTTGATTCTTTTAAAACGTAACACAGAGTCCTCTGGTGTGCCGACCTGGCCTACTTAACATCTGATACAGCTAACTCCCTCTATAGTTTTCAATCTGACCCCAAAGCAGCTTACGGTTTTGGTGAAGCCACAACCGCCAAGTGCTCAGCTCCTCTGATGGACATAACTCCGTGACGGTAGAGTCGGTCGAGCGGGAGCCACGGAGTCGCTGTCCTGACCACCATCCACGTGGTCTCACCTGTTGGGCTGGATCTGGAGGGCCTTGGGCAGCTCCTTCCACCACTTCTTTCTTTTTTTTTTTCTTCCCTTTTTTACATGTTATTTTTCAAGTTCCTTATACATAGAATACATACTTGTAATTAAATGCATAAGTGTATCCTATCAGGCATGTTGGGTTTTCATTTTGTTTTGCAACCCTGCCCCCCATCTCCCCATGGCTTCACCCACATCATGGCCTCTATCTCCAAACAGGAATCTCCTGGAGACAACCTAACCTGCATGCTTCCCTGTGCTCATATAATAACATACAAACACCCATATATACTCATATAACCATATACATACAGAAGAGATACAGCATTGCTTGCTTTACGAATACAATTATATTGCAAATGCTTTTCTGCATCTTGCTTTTCTCTTCCTTGGAAGTCCCTCCAAGCCTGATGATGGAGCTATGTGTTTAGTTTCTGCTTGTACTTTTTTAATGCCTGCATAAGATAACAGGATATGGATGAAAGCACAATAATTGATGAAACCACTCCCTTCCCTATGAGCATGCACTTTGCTTTCCGTGTGTAAATCTGCATTAGTCAGGGTTCTCCAAAGAAACAGCGTCAGTAGTATGCATGCATAAAGAGAGAAAGAGATGTATTATCAGAAATTGGCATATGTGTTACAGAGTCTAAGAAGTCCCAAGATCAGCAGTCAGAAAGTCGGAGGCCCAGGAACCAATGGTATAGTTTCAGTTCAAGTCTGAAGGCCTGAAAACCAAGAGGGCTTGTGGTACAAGTTCTGTCCAAAGGTCAGCAGGCTAGAGAGACAGGAAAAGACTAATGTCTCAGTTCAAGGCAGTCAGGAAGAAGGAGTTCCCCCTTACTCTCAGGGGAGGGGGTCAGCCTTTTCCCTCTAGTTACATCTTCAACTGATTAGATGCGGCCCACCCACATAGAGTAGCACAATCAGCTTTACTCACTCTACTGATCAAATGTTAATCTCCTCCCCAAAGTATTCTCACAGATAAACCCAGAAGAATGTCCGGCACACTCTTTGGGTACACTGTAGCCCACTAAAGCTGACAAACCAAATTAACGATCACAATCTCCTTACATACTAGTGTTTTCTTTTTTGAGTCGGATTGAGTCCCAATATTGGGATTACTGAACAGAAAGAAATGTGTAGTATTAAACGTTATGGTTTTAGCAGTTCACTTTCCACAAACACTATAAAAATTTACATTTTGCCAGCACTGTATAAGAGGACTCATTCCCCACCGGCAATGGATGTTATTGCTTTTTAAAATTTTGGCCATTTTATATCTCATTGTTACTTAAAATTAGATTCCCTGGACAGCAGTGACTTTTAATATCTTCTTGTAAAGTTTTGGCCATTTGGAGTTGTTCTTCTGCCAATAATCTTTGCATATCATTTGACCATTTTCTACCGGGTAGTTTGTCCCTTTTTCACAGCCTGCAAGAATTGCTTGTATATTATTAGACATATGACTATTAATCCCATTTTTTTCAATTGAAATTTTTCTACGATTATCATGTCATAGAAAATGACATAAAGTGATCAAATTTTGCTTTCCTCCAAATGGGGAACCAGGAATCCCAAGACTATATTATTAAATCCAGGCTTTTCCTGTTTTTTTGTTTTGTTTTATTTTGTTTATTTATATGTTTAGGATCCTTTGATAACTGTTTCTACTTTATTTTTATTTTTTTCCATTTTATTGGGCTGTAATTAACACACAACACTGTAAGTTCACGCTATAGAGCGTAATAATGATTTGACTTGCATGTCAGTAAGCTTAGTGAACATTCATCATCTCATACAGATATAAAAAAATTTTTCTTGTGATGAGAACTCTTAGGATTTACTCTCAACAATTTTCATATATATCGTATAGCAACATTAACTATAGCCAGTAAAAAAGTAAAAAGGAAAAACAAATAAACAACAAAAAAACAAAAGGTAAAAACTTTTCCTGTTGAATTACAATGCCTCCTCTGGAACAAACTAACTTCTCACATAAATCAAGCTTATTTCTGGATTATCTATCTGTTCTACTAGCCCTTTTGTCTACACCATTCCAGTAATATATTGATATAATCTCGTTTTCTTAAAAGTGGTTGGTGATATCTGCTGAGGGAGATCTTTCTTTCATTTCTCTCTCACACACTTTTCTTGGCTAGTGTAAAGTTTTTTTTTTTTTCTTTCTTATAAACTGTAAGATTATTTTGTCTAATTCCCAAGACAAAAACTCCCTATTGGGATACTGACAGGAACTCCTAAAATTTGTATATGAACTTTAAAATTACCTTTTTTCTATTAATTTTTTTCCTTTGAAAAAAAATGAAGTCTTTCCAAATGTGCAGAGATTGTTGTGTGTCCCTCAATAAGGTTCCAGAATTTTCTTCATATAGGTTCTGAGTCTTTCTTAATACACTAACTTATAAATACATCATAGTATTGAAATATTATAAATGAATTTTTCCACATCCATTCTGACTGCTTACTTGCAAACAAAAGGTCCAGTTTGGGTATTTGTATATGTATCTTATTCTAGCTATCTTGCATATTATCTTATTAACCTCAGTCATTTTTTTTAATACCTAAAAGTACAGCTTTGGGGCTTTGAAGGGCTCTAAAAAACCATGTCACCAATAAAAAGAAATTGTTTTGCTATCAGTTATTTCTTTTCTTGACATATTCACTAGAAACTCCAACAATATTGCATAATGATGGCTGGAATATCCCTTTCTAGTTCCTGATTTTAACAAAAGCAGACTAAGTGTTTTGCCACTTAATCTGGGATAGTATTTGTTGGGGGGTTTGGTGACTGTGATCTTTATTGTATTTAGGTTGTTTACTTCTATTTATATGTTACTTAACTTTCTTTTATAAGAATTTTATAAGACACATTTTCCAAATCTATTAATATAATCCTATGATCTTTCTCTTTGAATTCTCTCACGTAATGAGTTCTATTGATAGAGATACCCAATTTCCATCTATTCTTGCATTCCTAAAATAAATCTTACTAGGTCACAGTATGACTTTAAAACTTCACTAGATTCTATTTACTGTTTATTTCATTTTTTGCATCAATATTCACGAGTTAGATTGGCTTATAGTTTTAAATTTCCAGTTATACATTCTTTATTAGACTTCAGGATTAGAATTAGGTTGGCTTCATTAAGTGGATCCAACTTTTTCATCTATTTCTGGAAGAGTTTAAACCACGTTAAAACCATCTTTCTTTAGATATGAGATAAATCGGAGACCTAAGCCCCTGTACTCGTGGGGCCGGTTTCCACGGCAAATTCTTCCACTGAGTCTTGGTTTCTTCCCTGCTCCTTACAGACGCTGCTGGCCCGGGGCTGAAGACTGCTCTGTCTTTCAGGATCTACGGACAGAAAAAGCAAGGGGCTTTCTTTTCCACTTCGTCTTCTGGGTGACCTTTGGGTTCATCTTCTGGGTTCATTTTCTGCTGTTTGCTTTGAGTCCTTTCCAAGTGTTTTGCTGAGATAGTGAAGATGAGTGAAATACTCAAGTATTAGCTATCCTCAGATAACTTTCTTTTTTCTTGCCTTGACAGGTGAATGATATCTTGGCTGGGAATAGGATTCTCATGTCAGGGATTTTCTGCAGATTTTCTCCAGTACCCTCTAGCTTCCGGATGGGAAGTCCAAGGCCAGTCTTACTCTTACTCACTCGAAAGTAACTTATTCTTCCCGTCTAAAACTTCCAAGGTTTTCCCTTTAGTCTTAGAGCTCAGGAATTTTTACCAGAATGTGTTGGGTCTCATGTTTCTCATGAATCTGACCTGGAACTTGGCTCATCCCCTCAATATGTGAGCCCGGTCTTTCCAGAAAATATTCTTCCATTATGTGTCTAATTCTTGCCTCTTCTTTAGCTGTTCCTTTTGGTCCTTCTGTAAACCCTTATACTGACAGGCTAGATCTCCCAGCTCTATCCTCCCAGTCTGCTTTCTTTCTCTCCCTTTTGATCTTCTTTTCTTTCTTTCTTTTTTTTTAAGATTTTATTTATTTATTTCAGAGAGAGAGCACATGAGAGAGAGAAAGCACGAGAGGAGGAGAGGCAGAGGGAGAAGCAGGCTCCCCGCTGAGCCGGGAGCCTGATGCGGGATGTGATCTTGGGATGCGATCTTGGGACTCGAGAATCATGACCTGAGCCGAAGGCAGATGCTTAACTGACTGAACCACCCAGGTGCCCTCCCTTTTGATTTTCGTGTTGAGGTTTTGCTCCTTGTTTTTTGGTCGGCCAAGTCCTCAACATAGGTCTCAAGAGTGACCATTAACTCTTTCAGTTACGGCTACTGAAGTGATGAATGAGGATGCTTTCCACTAGAAATCCCTTCTATATTCCACTTCATCTCTATAGGCTGTCTTACTACATCCAGCCTACCTCCTCCAGCACCTCTCTTCTATGAGGCTGTGTTCCACTGGTTGTGACTCCCCTTTTTCTCTCTGGCTGCTGGGCTCTCTCATCTGCATGTTCTTTTTCTCTTCTGGGTCAGTGGGGCTGGGGCTGGTTGTGGACAGGAAGGGGTCCCTTCCTCTGAGCCTGCAGGAGGTAGGAAAGTGCCCAGAACCCCATCAACTTCAGAAGGGAGAAGCCCTCGGCCCACCTCTCTGGCTCTTTCTCAGTTTTTCAGGCATCAGGGAGATGAGAAGTACCCACCAGGCCCATGTCACCCATCTTCCTTGGGGTACTCAGACCTTTTGGGGCCATGCTATGTGCAAGATCGACCACTTCCCAGTCTCCACAGAATTCCCATGCTTGTTCCACAACTCTTGGTAAACCTGGGTCTAGTTCTGAGGTAATTCCTGTCAGAGTTCTCCTCCACACAACCGCTATTCCACCTGAACCCAGTGCTCATTCACTCCAGCTGCCATTTTGTCCCAAAGATGCAGATAAATTGGAATTGGGAGTCTGATAAAATTAACCTCCTTATAGGTTAATGAAACACAAAACCCTAAAAAAAAAAAATTTTTTTTTAAATACTTCATAAATCTCCCCCTCTCACCTCAGCCTGGTTCCAACAAGAAAATCACATGACTACCCACAACACAGAATTTCTGGGGAGAAGAGGAGCAATCCAATTTCAGAAACACTTTAAATGGTATTTCCCTTCATTTCTGCAAGGCCTGCCCTGATTCTGTGGAGGCCCACGGCATGCAGGTCAATCCTTATGCTCACCAGTGTGTTCTTTAAATATAAGGAAACCAAGCCGAGAGGCAGAGTCCAAGGAGAGGAGATGTCCCTCCTTCCCTCCCCTCCAGGTCCCACTTGGTCTTAATTTAATTCAGCTACAATGCCAAGAAAACTAAATATTACAAAGCAATAATCCTTGTGTGAGCACTAAGTTAGGCAATGAAGAAAAATATCCGGGCTTATGCCCTAATAGAGCAGAGCTATTGAGAAAGGCTGAGAATTCACAGCAAATTCCCCTCTGAGAAGCTTAATGGCCGTTCAGCTTCTCCGATCCCTTTTGGCCAACGACCGAAGTGTGTTTGTGCGGCCCGAAGCCACTCCAGAGTCAGTCTAGCTCCCTTCGAATCAAGCACAGGGGAAAACCACCAGGGCCAAGGGGACTGGGAAGCATCGGGGGATGTGGGGAACACGTGGGAATGGGCCAGTGCCAGGCACATGTCCACTGGGACCCAGACCAGGCTGCAGGGGGAGAACTCTGGATTGGAGGCTGCCCAAGAGTCCTCACCCCAAGGTGGAGGCCAGCATGCCCGCCTCACAGGGCTACGTGCAAGGTAAGGGCAAGCACTTCATAAGGAACCATGCAGAAGTGAGGGGATGGAGCGGTGAGTGTTATCCGTATCCCGGAGGCTCTTACGGCCCCACTTTCCAGGTCCATGCTCTGCTCATTCAAGCCTGGCAAGTTTCAGAAAACACATTTCTTCACACCTCCATCTATTTTTATAGTCCCCATTAGCAAAAAGAGGTATCAGAGTGATTAAGCCGGTGTTACTATTAACAGGCTCTCATTGACTTACGACAGTGCGAACAGAAGCAGCATCTTATGGGTGTAGTTAACTGGATACATTAATACGTAAGTAATAAATCAATCCCTACTCTTACCAAAAAAAAAAAAGACAAGACTTAGAGATCTTAGCTAGTTCAAATATTTAGGAAAGCAGAGTTTTTTGTTTTGACATTCTTCTTCTCAGCTTTTGTTTATCTGTTTTTCTGAACCAGGGCTGTCTTTCTGGTTCTTTTAGCAGAGCGATAACAAGATTTTTCATCACCAGATCTCTCAGCAATTGCGGGATGTGTCGGCGTTGACTTTTTGCCCTCCCACTCATAACAGAGGAAAGAGTCTCACCTCCAAAGACAAAAGGTGGCTGCAAACTTTTGGAATCATCACGAATCCCAGAAACTGGCAATGGAGGGTGGTGGATCGAAGATGGGCTTCCTTCTAGCGTCAGAGATCCTCGGGGTCTAACCACATCCCTCCACTTGGTCACCTGAACTGGATACTCAAACAATCTCTTCAACCTCTTCTAGCTTCAGATTCCTTGGCGTTAGAACATGAGGATGTTCTATAGCTCATCCGTGAGAACTACGCTGAGTTAAGTAAAATACCTCGTTTTTTTAAAAAGATTTACTTCTTTATTTTTAGAGAGAGAGAGAGCATGTGCACGCAGGGGCAGTGGCAGAGGAAGAGGGAGAGAGAGAGTCTTAAGCAGACTCCACACTGAGCACAGAGCCCTACGTGGGGCTCGATCTCACGACCCTGAGATCATGACCTGAGCTGAAACCAAGAGTCAGCGCTTAACAGACAGTGCCACCCAGATGCCCCTAAGTAAAAAAATTCTTAAAAATTATTGTGTCTGGCAATTGCAAGTGGTTGGTAATTTAACATTAGTTTTTATTAATAAAATACCATTCACTTCTATACTGAAATGCCTACTTTTTCTTCAAGATAGATAGATAGATAGATAGATAAATAAATAAATAAATAAATAAATAAATAAATAAAATGCCACTGTAACCAAAGCTGGGGTTATAAATCTGGAAGCTGGGACTCAGATGAGTGACTCCCACATCTGGCTACTCATCAGAATTTTGCAATGAACCCAAAACGCAGATACCTCAGCCCCAGTGAATTGGAACCTCTTGGGGGAGGGGGTCCTGGCCAGAAACAGTATCTGTTACAAGTGCCACAGGTCATCTTGACAAGCAGTTGTGTAGGGGAGCTCCTAGCTTACATAATTAGGACCCAAGAAAAATCAGTCCCATTATCTCAAAAACAAAAGCTAAAATAAATTCATCTTACTTTCATTTCAAATTGTGTCTCTAAGTTTCCTTTAAAAAGAAACTATTTTAGAGAATGCCTCATATGTGTGCATAAATATGATAAAATAAATATAAATATTTTAGGGAACAATATTCACAGAAGGAAAACACCCATGGAAGCAGCAGTGTTCCACATTGCCATAAATGAGCTTCATAAAACAGACACATTGTGTGATGGAAAAATGAACCAAACCATCCTTTAGTTTTTATGTTGTAGTTGGTTAAAATGCAGTAAAGAATCCCGAGAGCCGTGGAACACTGTCTTCTGATGATGTGGCCCAGCAAAGCCTTGCTTAGCTTGCGTGACATCTTAAGAAAGGGTGTCATATATGGGAGGTGCTGAAGGATCCAAGCTTCCTTCATTACACTCGCTTAAAGCCGGTCCCTTCCAGCACATGCTGCCCACCCAGCAGCCCAAGGCAAAACCTGGCAACACCATCTACTACCTTCTCCTCAACTGCCTCCCCAAACATGACCAAAGCCTACTGTCTATGCTGCCTTCTAGCCATCTTTTCTCTGGTTCCCCCCACCCAGCATGACCACTGGCCTAAGAGAGCCTTACATTTTCCAATCCCAGCTATTCCACTGCCCTTATCAGACAGGACTCCACTCAGGGCCAGAGCCCTGACAAGGAAAGCATAGAAATTCATGAACACTGAGGCTACACAAGGCATAGGTGAGACAGATGGGTACAGAGGTACTGGGGCCTGATTTGAGACCCCACAGAGAAGTCTGACACAGAGCATACCAGTCTCCCTATACATTTTTATTGGATAAGTCATTAGAAGGAGGGTCACCCTCTTTAGGGTCAAGGCTTCTAACCAGAGGCCTCCAAAATTCCTATTCCCAGCATAAAGAAAAGGCTCTAGAGGTTAGTATATTACAATAGGTGAGATCTGGGTAAGAGCAGGTATGCATTTGAACCCCATCCCTGCTGTGTCATCTTAAACAAGTTATTTAATCTCTCTGAACCTCAGTCTCTATATTTGAAAATGGAAAGAATGATAGCCATTCTAAAGGCTCCTCTGAGAATTAGAGGTATTTTAATTAAATTAAATTTAATTAAATCTTACCTACAATAATCTCTCAAGAAATCCTGGGGCGCCTGGGTGGCACAGCGGTTAAACGTCTGCCTTCGGTTCAGGGCGTGATCCAGCGTTATGGGATCGAGCCCCACATCAGGCTCCTCCACTATGAGGCTGCTTCTTCCTCTCCCACTCCCCC
Source organism: Ursus arctos (assembly GCF_023065955.2). Taxonomy (NCBI): domain Eukaryota; kingdom Metazoa; phylum Chordata; class Mammalia; order Carnivora; family Ursidae; genus Ursus; species Ursus arctos. The sequence continues at coordinate 5,964,567 of NW_026622897.1, read as the reverse complement.
TGCTTGTGTTCCCTCTCTCGCTGGCTGTCTCTATCTCTGTCGAATAAATAAATAAAATCTTTTAAAAAGATTACAAAAAAAAAAAAGAAATCCTAGCTAGTACTCTTATCAATAATTGGGTGTGTATGCGTATATATGTCTGTGTATTAGAAAGAAACTAAAAAGATATTTCAAAAGAGAACTATTCTTTAGGTTCACATCATCCTCAGTTTTGATTTTCCATATTTTATCAATTTCACCACAGCTTAAAAGTCTCAGATTCTCCATGTGTCCCTTTGACACACAGTCTGAACCCAATGCCATTTTGATGGCATCAGGGCATGGGAGGGGAGTGGAAAATAGAAGAGATGGGTGGGGGAAACCACCAAACAAATAAACATCAATGGCCTTGGCCAAAGAAAAAAATAAAGTCCACGTTCAGATACAAGATGCCATCGTGCTCACCTACACAATCTACCTAGAATCAGGACAGCTAGCCAGCAGCACGTGAGTAAAGTAAAATCTTAAGTAAACTGCATTCCAGTAAATAAAGCTGACTTCACTATAACAGTGACATCAAAATCCCAGTGGCATAATGCAATGACAGTTTGTTTCTTCCTTACACCATAATTTCATGAGACAAGGACCATGTGGTCATGCATGGACCCAGACTCCTTCCATCTTTTGACTCTACCCCTTTTAAATCCTCAGAATCTCCTCCAGTCCATTGTGAACAGGGTGAGAGGGTGAGGATCAAACGTGGTAGGTGTTCATGGCCCACATCACTTCCACTCACATTCCATTGGTCTAATTCAGTTATATGTCCCCCACCTACCTAGGAGCAATGAAGTCTGGGAAATACTGTCTAGCCACGGCCCAGAAAGGGGAGAGAAAACATACAAGCAGCTATATGCCAAAAACTGAACAACCTAGAAGAATTGGGAAAATTCTTAGAAGCAACTTACAAAGACTGACTCAGGAAGAGATAGAAAATCTGAAAGTACCAATTATTAGTAAGGATATTGAATCAGTAATCAACAATCTCCCAAAGAAGAAAATCCTAGAACCAGATAGCTTCACTGCTGAATTTTACCAAACATCTGAAGAACAATTAACATCAATACTTTTCAAACTCTTAAAATCAAAGAAGGAACACTCCCAAACTCATTTTACAAGGCCAGCATTACCATAATACCAAAACCAGAAAAGGACACTACTAAAAAGAAAACTACAGGACAATACTCCTGATGAACATAGATATAAAAATTCTCAATAAGACACTAGCAAACGGAATTCAGCAGGACACTAAAAGGATCATCCACAATGATCACCTGGAATTTATCCCTAGGATGCAAGGATGGTTTAACATACATGAATCAATCAGTGTGATGTATCACATTAATAGAATGAAAGAAAAAAATCATATAATCATCTCAATAGATGCAGAAAAAAATTTTGACAAATTTTCCATTCATGATAGACCAAAAAAAAAAAAAAAAAAAACCCTCTTGCAAATTAGGCATAGAAAGAACACATCTCAACATAATAAAGGCCACTTACAACAAGCCCACAGCTAATATCATACTCAATGGTGAAAAATTGAAAGCTTATGTCTATGATTAGGACTAAAACAAGGGTGCCCACTTACCACTTCTATTCAACATAGTACTGGAAGTCCTAGCTAGAGCAATCAAGCAAGAAAAAGAAAGGTATCAGAATTGGAAAGGAAGAAATAAAGTTGTCTCTCTTTGTAGATGATACAATTTTATATGTAGGAAATGTTAAAGAATCAACTAAAAAAAAAATCCTTAGATCTAATCAATTTGTTCAGTCAAATTGCAGGATGCAAAATTAACATACAAAAATCAGTAGTATTTCTACACACTAACAATAAATTTTCTGAAAAAGAAATAAAGAAATTGCTCTTATTTATAACAGAATTAAAAACAATAAAACATTTAGGAATAAATTTAACCTAGCAAGTGAAATATCTTTACTCTGAAAACTACAAGACATTGATGAAGGAAACTGAAGACAGTACAGATAAATGGAAAAGTATTCTATGTTCATGGACTGTTATTATTAGAAAGTCAATACTACCAAAAGCCATCTATAGATTCAATGAAATGCTTATCAAGATTCCAATAGCATTTTTGAAAGAATTAGAAATACACTCCTAAAATTTGCATGGAACCACAAAAAATCCTGAGTGGCCAAAGAAATGTTGAGAAAGAAAAATAAAGAAGGAGGCATTACACTCTCTGATTTCAAGCTATACTATAAAGCTATAGCAATCAAAACAGCAGGACACTGCATAAAAACAGACAAATAGACCAATGCAAGAGAATTGAGAGTCCAGAAATAAACCCAAGCATATGTAGTCAACTAATATTTGAGAAGGTACCCTTAACCAAGAGTACTCACTGGGGGAAAAGTCAGTATCTTCAATAAATGGTGCTGGGATCATTGAATATGCACAGGTAAAAGAATGAAACTGGAGCCATATCTTACACCACCCACAAAAATTTACCCAAATGGATCAAAGACTTAATATAAGACCTGAAACCATGAAACTCCTAGAAGAAAACGTAAGAATAAAGTTCCTTGACATGGGTCTTGGTAATGTGTAAACAACAAAATAAGAAATAAACAAGTGAGACTACATCATGCTAAAAAGCTTCTGTACAGCAAAAGAAACTATCAACAAAGTAAAAAGACAACCAACAGAATGGGAAAAAATATTTGCAAACCATGTATTTGATAAGGGGTTAATATCTAAAACATATAAAGAACTCATACAACTCGACAGCAAAATAACAACAAATAACCCAAATAAAAAATGAGCAAAGGACTTGCATAGACATTGTTTCAAAGAAGTTATAAAAAAGCCAACAGGTACATGAAAAAATGCTCAACATCAGTAGTCATTAGGGAAATGCAAATCAAAACAAGGAGATATCACCATGCACCTTTTAAAATGTCCATCATCAAAAAGTCAAGAGATAACAAATATTGGCAAGGTTGTCAAGAAAAAGGAATTCTGGTGCACTGTTGATGGGGTTGTATACTGTTACAACCACTATGGAAAACAGTATGGGAAAAAAAGAAACAGTACGGAGGATCCTCAAAAAATTAAAAATAAAACTACTATATGATCCAGCAATTCCACTCCTGGGAATATTTGCATATATGCAAAGGTAATAAAAACACTAACTCAGAAAGATATCTTCACCCCTATGTTCATAAAAGCATTATTTAAAATAGCCAACACATGGAAACAACCATCGATGGATGAATGGATAAGATGTGGTATTTATGTATGTACACCACACACATATATATACAATGGACTATGATTCAGCATAAAAAATGAGGAAATTCTACCATGTGCAACAACATGAATGGACCCTGAGTGAAGTAAGTCAGACAGAGAAAGACAAATGCCGTATGATCTCACTTACATATAAGTGGAATCTTAAAAAACAAAAAAACACAGCTCATAGAAAAAGCGATCAGGGAGCGCCTGGGTGGCTCAGTCGTTAAGCGTCTGCCTTCGGCTCAGGGAGTGATCCCAGAGTCCTGGGATCGAGTACCACATCGGGCTTTTCTGCTGGGAGCCTGCTTCTTCCTCTCCCACTCCCCCTGCTTGTGTTCCCTCTCTCCCTGGCTGGCTGTCTCTCTCTGTCAAATAAATAAAAATAAATCTTAAAAAAAAAAAGAAAAAGCGATCAGACTTGGGGTCACCAGAGGTGGAGGGTGGGGGGAGGGGGCGTTGGAGGAAGGTGGTCAAAAAGCAGCAGTTTCCAGTGATAAGATAAGTAGGTACGAGAGATGTGAGGTACAGCTAACACTGCTGTGATAGACAGGAAAGTTGTTAAGGGAGCAAATCCTAAGAGTTCTCATCACAAGGAGAGAATTTTTTTCTCTCGTTCTATCTTTTCTTTATATTGCAGCTATACGAAATGATGGATGTTAGCTGAACCTACTGCAATAATCATTTCACAATCTATGTAAATCAAACCATCATGTTGTATCTCTTAAGCTTTTTTTAAGTTTTTATTTAAATTCCAGCTAGTTAACATGCAGTGTAATATTGGTTTCGGGTGTTCAACAGAGTGATTCAGCACGTCCGTACATCACCTGGTGCTCATCACGACAGGTGCACTACCCCGCCCCCATCACCCATTTCCCCCATCCCCCCTCCCGCCCACCTCCCCTCTGGTCACCATCAGTGTGTTCACTGTAGTTAAGAGTCTGTTTCTTGGTTTGCCTCCCTTAAACTTATGCAGTGATGTATAGCAATTATTTCCCAATAAAACTGGAAAAAATAATAATTTTCTTAATAAATCTGGATGAAAGACTAAAGAAGTATGATGTGAATAAAAGATGCAAACTAAGAACAAGAAAAAAAAAGCAAAAACACAGACATGGCTGAGCCTCATCAGTCTCTGGAATTTTCCTTCTGAAGCAAATATCATAGTCAGAAAATCTATTCATTGTGTATTTTTTCCAAAGATGTGGAAGTCTATTTGTTTTTAAAGATCTCTTTTACTGATTTCAGGACCACTGACTAATCAAGTCCTAGTGTGGCTTGGAGGAGCTCCTGGCCCTTCCTAAACTGATCCGCCCGTCAGAAGTCACCCAGGCCCTCCCACGGGGCCACATGACAACCAGGTGAGGACACCGTCCCGAAGTAGTAACAAGCAAGGTTTCTAAGAAGGCATGGTTTCCAGGCTGGGTCAGAGCCTGTAGTTAGAAGTCTGAGGAGAAGGGGCAGAAGTCATCCAGGCAGCTCCCACCCCCTCAGCATGGCTGGCCAGTTCACGGCTTCTCAGGCCCATCCTGAGACGGTCCTGTCTTCTTCTCAGCTAAGGCTCTCCAGAGCCACGAGACAATCCCTAGAGAATTCCCCATGTCAAAAACAAGAACAGATCATTAAAATCTGGTTTTGTTCTCAGGTCCTGTGATAAGCAGCTTAACATGTTGTGGTTTTTTTTTCCCTCACAATAACCTTCTGAAGTAGGATCTACTACTATTATTCCCATTTTACAGAGGAGGAAACTGAGGCTTGGCAAGGTTCAGAAGCTTGAGCAAGGTCTTCCAGCGAGTAGGGGTGGAACTGGGGTTCAGTTAGGTTTGTTTCCAAACCTGAGAATGGAGCTGCTACAATACAGACCCTGCAGAGCCTCTGATGGGCCTTTGGGTCTTTCTGGCATTGAGCCATGGCACAAACTGGCTGTAAGGGGCTGGTCTCCTTAAGCAGGGTGTGACCGCTCCACCACACCTCGGATGCCCTCATCGGTGGAGGAGGGGTGGGGGGGACTTCGTGCAGTGACGGTGCCTTGGCTGCCACACCCTTCCAACCCTGCCCTTGAAGATCCACGAATGACACTTGGCTCACATTTTGTTGATTCTCGCCCTCTGATGCCTCAGCATCTAGGGGGCAGAGTGACCTTGATGACCAGTCCAACAGCACACAGGCATCTCCCCAACACGCTCCCTCTGGTCAGAACGGATTCTGCCTGCAAATCATCCTCTGTCTGGGGGAGGGGGAGGGGGGACCCGGGCATGAAGGGGAGGGGGCTTATCTGTCCCACGGAAACTCTGTGATGTTCCCTGATTTTAAAGTGATGAGGAGGGTGAGGGACTCACACAAGTCCTGGGGCAGCCCATTCACTGCAGGCTGCACAGATGATCCCCAACACAACCAGAGGGTGGAGAAGGGGGTTGGGGACGCAAGTCTGGGCCTCAGGCAGCGTGGGACCCAGGCCCCCCCGTGAGCATGTGCCTGCCTGGCCAGCGTCGCAAGCAGAGGCCTGACAAGTGCTTTGAGGTCAGAACAAAAACAGTTCTTTTTTCTGTTTTCTTCATGAGTGACTCCTAGAGGCAGGTCGCGGTGTCCCCATCCACCCAGTCCGCACCACGTGCGTAAGAGCTTCCGCGCGACCTGGTTAGGATCCCAGTTGAACATGCTCCGTACCTAAGGCAGTGCTCAGTGAGGACAGATGCTTGGAAATTGGTTTTATTTTTTTTTATTTTTATTTTTTAGATTTTATTTATTTATTTGACAGAGAGAGAGACAGCCGGCGAGAGAGGGACCACAAGCAGGGGGAGTAGGAGAGGAAGAAGCAGGCTCCCAGCGGAGGAGCCTGATGCGGGGCTCGATCCCAGAACTCCAGGATCACGCCCTGAGCTGAAGGCAGACGCTTAACGACTGAGCCACCCAGGAGCCTCTGGAAATTGGTTTTAAATGAGCATTTTACAGATGACCTCTCTTGTCTCCCTGCAGGCCCATGCCAAAATAAGGAAGACGGGGATAATGGTAATACGCGGTAACCTTGTTGTATCAGCGTCTGTTCCATCGAGGCTCCATCCTAGAGCCTGTCTGGAAAGATCCGGTTATGAAAATACCTAAGAGACACATCATAAGACGGTCTCATCAAAAAGACAGTTGACACGCATCAATCTAAACGAGACAAGGTAACAAACGAAATGCGTTGTTGCACCTCCATCCCTCAGGACGTAGTAGGCAGGTCAGGCTTTGTAACCTTCCCAACGGTTTCCCTGCGAGTGGAAGACGGACGGGAGAGAATCCTATTTCCCCGATTCACTTAAGTAGCCTCCCGCGGCTACATCAAGTCTCCAAAACACCCAGGAGACGTGGGGACGAGATGCCCTCGCTGCTTTCAGGCACCGGGCACTCAGCCGCACAACGAGGATGCCACAGTGAGAAAGGCCAGCGTGGACTTGCCCTCATGGAGCTCCCAGCCCCATGGGGAGGCCGACAAGCAGGACTAGCACTGTGGTGTGGGGAGAGGGTCCTAAGAGCGGCTCACCCGCCACAGCAGATACCTGTTGGCCTGATCTCACGTCCTCTGAGGCCCAATGCTACCCTGCAGCTTCCCACAGCTGCACCCGGACCACCGCTCAACGTGACTCTCACTTTCCGGCCCGGCACTGCTCTGCAGCTGCTGAACGGGATGCCAGCAGGACCCACAGACACTCACACAGACACTCACACAGACAGGTGTCATCTGGAAGAGCAGCAAAGTTGGCACCTCATCGGACACGGACGGTAGAGGTCAGGAGCCCATGCTTCCCTCTTCAGGCCCTTGGGCAGACGATTCTGAGGCAGAATCTGAATGGCTTGTTTGGGGTTGAATTATGTCCTCCAAAAAGATGTTGCAGTCCTAAGCCCTAGTACCTGCGAAAGTGACCTTATTTGGAAACAGGGTCTTTGCAAATGATTGTGTGCGGGTGAGGTCATTAGGGTGGGCCCTAATCCAGTCTGATGGGGGGTGTCCTTATAGAACAAGGGAATTTGGACACAGAGACAGACACGCAGAGCGAACACCATGTGAATGTGTAGGCGGAGACCGGTGATGCTTCTACAAGCCAAGGACTCCAAACACTGCCCGCAAACCCGTAAGAGCTGGCAGTTAGGCTGGAGCAGACTCACTCACGGCCCTTGAAAGGAGCCAACCAGCTTACCTCAGACGTCCAGCCTCCAGGACCACAAGACATTAAGTTTCTGTTGTGTAAGCCACCTGTTTGTGGCACTTTGTTATGTCAGCCCTAGAAGACTAAGAGATAGCTCCTGAGAATGTCCCAGTGAGATGGCGCCTCAGTTTCCCACAGTGGAGACCAGCTTGATCTACCGTCACACGGCCTTCACCTGGGTCTGTTTCAGTCTTCCCTGCAACCTTCTCACAGTCCCCTGGATCTCAAAATTAATCTCCAAATAAAGCCCCTGCAGCACACTCTTGTCTCAGACTCTGCCTGCTTGCTTTTTTTAGAGGGGGTAGGGGCAAAGGGAGAGGGAGAGAGAGAATCTTAGGCAGGCTCCACACCCAGTACGGAGCCCGACACGGGGCTCAATCTCACAACCCAAGCTGAAACCAAGAGTTGGACCCTTAACCGACTGAGCCACCCAGGTGCCCCTCAGACTCTGCTTCCTAATGGGAGAAGCCAGGCTAAGACCCCGAGTCTTGGAGAGTCAGCCATCAGGTGAGGCCCCTGGATGAACACATCGAAGGGAGTGATCTGAACTGCCACACGCATGAGAAATAAACCGACACGGTCTTCATGCCCTTGGTGGTGGGGGAGGGGGGTTTGTTAGCAGTTCAACCACCCTGAGCCATACGGGGTACACCTGCTGGGCCCTGACCCTGAGTGACACGTGGACAGACACATCCTCTCCGGCACAGGGATGTCATGAAGCCCACGGTGGCGTATTCAGGAGACATGACAATGGGCAGGGCAGATCGTCTCCAGTAAATCCACACTGCCGGCACCCACGTGTCCCGAATGCAGACATACTTGGAGAGAGTATACGGGTAGAGTTGTTCTTTTAGGGCCCACGTTTTTGCTTCTTGCAAAATCCAACCACCCCTTCCTCACTTCCTTACCCAACACCTCCCGCTCACCCATTCCTGCCAGACTGGGGCTACTGGGTTAGCTGGGGACATTTACATAACTGCTCCAGCTACTTTCCTAAGAGAGTTATCCCAGAAGAAATAAGAGAAGATCCCATATATGCTAAAAAGTTGCTAATGTATCCTGTTTATTACGTTATCATAACTTTTATGTTGTTACCCTGACTCCTTGATGTCACCAGAGGATCCCGTCATGAGGTGGTTCCAGTATTGCATGACTGGGAACCTTTCTTGCTTTGTTCAGAGTAGGAATTGAATAAATATGTAAGAGCTTATTCTCCAGGAGGTATATCTAATATTGCCTATTCTCCTTTTTTCCAAGTACTATCCCAAGGATGGCAGTAAAAGAGCAAAATTCAGCAGTTTTCTAAGATCATTTTTTTACCCACATACCACTGCTGTTTCGGATGCTGCAGTTTGATATGATGGGAGTAGGAGGGCACGGAAGCCTGTCCTGGCCCTGCTTCTGACCATGGATGCGAGTGGACTATGGCTCTCACCTCCCCAGCCCACCGTGCACGCACACAATTAAACAGCAGCCGTCCATCCGGCCCCCAAGGACTTGGGAAGGGACAGAAAAAACAAAGACAATCTCTTTTCACAAAGCTTCCCACCTGCAGAAGAGCTGTGATAACACTCCTATTTTTAGCGCAGAATAATCACATCAGGTGCTAGGTGAGGAGGGGATATGGGGCGGGCTGGAAGGGACCATAAGTTCCACACGCGCACACTCGCTCTGCTTCTGGGCTCTGGGCGACCTCCCAAATGTGCCTGCTGCTGGTTGCACTTAAAAATCTGAAAGCCTGTGAGGGAAGCTAGCAGCACAGAATGCGAGGCGTCACCAACAATCTAACTCTGTGGGCAATGATTTGTTCAGGGTAGGTGCGCGCCTGCAAATATTTGGGCAAGGTTGGAATGGCATTGGCCATGGAGGGCTGGAGTGGGGTATAAGCCAGCCTCACATTCCACTACTGGGGCTTGGAGAGTAGTGTCAGTAGCACTGTTTGGAGACGGGCCTCCAGCGGAAATGGGTCTGCCCTAGTTTCCAGCATCCTAGAAAGCTCCTAGATGACACGGGGAAGGCAAACTGTGCCAACAAAGTTGTGATTCAGGGGCTGGTGAAAGGCTAGGCCGCTCTGAGAAACCAGACCAGGGTCTGACTCACTTTAACTCAACTACAATAAGCCAATCAGAGTTATACCTTACAAGCCCCCCGTTCTTGCTGGGCCTTTTCCCGTCTGCATGTGGAGGTGCTCGTTCCCATGGGAACTGCCTAGGCCCAACACTGGTCAAGGGCTGTCTCTTTTGGATCCGAAGTTGAAGGTGTTTTCCTATTGATCTCACACGTGTCTCAATTTCAATCCCTTTTGGGAAATCACACACACATTCTGCTCTGAAGCTCTTTCCAATAAAAAAATAAATTGTGATCCTCAGAAACAATCCCGTGGCTTATAATAAAATTAGGGAATATATCAATTAGGGTGTTAACACGCTCTCCAATCAAGAATGCTCTCAGTTCATCAGGTGTAATAATACCGATCCAGGGGCATGAAGTGAGCACCTGATCAATTCATTTTCCTGACAAAGAGATCAATACACCAATTTTTTTTATGGTCCTAATCACTGGGTGAATCCTACGAGTCCTGCAAAAATCTTTGTACATTTTAGTAACAGGGCTTTGTCTCTCAAAACTGTCACTGAGAGACTTCTTTCTCTGCAGATTTGACATTCAGGCTCACCTGCGGTGTGCAGGCACCGAGGGGACGGGACAGGAAGCTGTCCCAGCCTCGGGCAGGCGGCACACACAGGAGCAAGGGACTTGATTCTTTCTGAGGAAGAGGATTTTGGGCAATGTTGCAAAAGCTCTGGAAGCTGGAGGCAATGGGAGCATTCACTGTCCAGCCTGGGATCAGAGGGAAAACATGAGGCTTCTTGTCACCACTGCCACTCTCCCCAACACTGTGGTCCCAGGGGACCTGCAGTCTAAAGGCCACAGAGCTCCCTCTGAGTTAGGACGGCAGCGGCTGAGTGACAGGAGCCTCGGGGAGGCAGCCGGCAGGACTCAGAGGCACAGAGCTCCTCCCTGAGAGCCAGAGGCTGTGAAGAGAAATACGACTGCCCCGAGTTCTCCCGAGAGCACACTTACTTAAAGGAAAAACACACAGGTGAACTAAGGTCTGAGTCCCCCCCACCCTTTAAAAAAGCTAGCAGATTCTGCAGGACTGAATCAGCCCAATGGACGTGGCTCAGGAGGAAAATGCTAAGAGCGTCAGAGGCTGCCATCAACTGGGGACAAACACGCCTGGAGTCAGGAGGTCCCCGCTCTGTGGGCGTCGGCAGGTCCTTGCCTCCGTGCATCTGTGCTGTGCGAAGTGTGGAACCCAAGCATCTTTCTGCATCTGTCCAGAGATTATACTTCCCCCAAAGGGCCAGTTTTGCCCACAGAGAAGCACACTGGGGCCATTCTGATGTGTTTGTCATGGATACTTTGCAAGATACAGGGGCTCCAGGATAGAAAGCCCGGCCTTTTCTATCCTCTGCTCAGGCCAGGGTGACTTGAGCAGGAGATGATTAAATGCAGCCCCCTCAAAGGGGAGAAGGGGTTCAGAGTTACTGGGGGACACACAAACCCAGACGAAGCACGCCTAAAAAGGCAGTGTCAGGGATTGTAATCTGGAAGGATGGTGGTCTATAATTGGAAATTACTTAGCTGTACCCTGGAACATAAAGCTCCCCTTCCCTCTCTGCCCCCACTCTCTGCCAAAGCTCCAGCTCAGCTGAGCTCAGCTGCTCAGACGCTGACAGACAAGCCAGTGACGCTGCTCCTTCCGCAGTCTGTGCCAGTCCATATACTGCTTATAAATTGTATGCATCTATAAGGTGCATAACACAGGAGTGACAACTAACAATAACATTAACAATACTCTTTACAAAGGATTCTCCTGGAATGGTTTGCTTTTGTCAAAGTGAGTTAATGGAGGAACTATTCGAGGACCATCACCCCACAGGGACAATAATATTCACACTGCGGGGCAGATACCGAAACTTCAGGGTCACAAAGAACCGACTGGCCGGCAATCACTTTGAATAGGAAATGGCATTCCCACGTGGTTTCTACCCCAGGAGCACCACCCCATCCGTGATCGACCTGTGCACACGTACACGGCCACGCCCGCGCACCTGCCATCCGGCCCAGCCTCACTTTTCGGTTCCCAAAGCACTCCATCCCATGTGGAGTTACATTTGACCCAGCAGACCCGCCCCGAGGTATGTCCTCAAGAGAATGAAAACGTGTGCACACCACAGCTTCCAGATGCATCGCTCATGGCAGTGTTATTCATCATAGCCAAGAAGGAAACACAATCCTAATGCCCATCAACTGACAAATGAACAAACAAAACGTGGCAGGTCCGTGCAAGGGAACATTATTTGGTCATAAGAAGGAAGGAGGTAACAACGTGGCCAAACCCGAAAGCATTGTGCTGAGTGAAAGAAACCGGACACAAAAGGCCACATAGTGTATAATTCCATTTATAGGAAATGCGCGAACAGACAAATTTATAGAGACACAAAGTAGGTGAGTGGTTGCCTAGGGCTGCGGAGGTCACGGGGGTACAGGAGTAATACTAACAGGTATGAGGTCTTTGTGGGGACATGAAAGCGTTTAACAATTGATCGTGGTGGTGGTTACACAACTCTGTGAACATACTGAAAATCAGTTCATTGTAAACTTTAAAATGGTGAATTAGGGGCGCCTGGGTGGCTCAGTTGGTTAAGCGTCCAACTCTTGATTTTGGCTCAGGTCATGATCTCAGGGTCATGGGATCGAGCCTGGCGTCAGGCTCTGTGCTGGGCGTGGAGCCTGCTTAGGGTTCTCTCTCTTTCTCCCTCTGCCCTTCTCTGCCCCCCTCTCCCTCTCCTAAAAAAAAAAATCAAAGTGAATTATATGGCAATAAAGCTGTTTGTTTTTAAATCTTGAGCCACAAAGTGTATTATTTCAAGCCCGAACCCTGTGAATGCACGCCCACGACCAACGGTCTGAAGGGGAGCGCTACGAGATGTCTCAGCCTTCTTTTCGGATTGGATTCCCACAGCCACTGTGTGAGGCTGGCGGGGCAGAGATGATGCTTATGTCCAGAAGGCTGGGGTTCAGACTGTCACATGATGACTTAGGGTCACGCAGGCAGCTTGGCCATACGAGGTGGGGGCAGGAAAATCTGCCCCTGGCACTCGGAGCTTCTCCTCCTCATGCTGGTGCAGATCCACCCACGTGACTAGAGAGAAGCGACTTCCCTACAAGCGGGTTGCAGGACAAGGCCAGGAGGTGAGCCCCCCACACCCCGAAGTCCTCCAGGTAGAGGCAGGGGGACAGGAGAGCGGAGGCACCGGCTCAGGATGAGACATGAAGAGTAGGCGAGATCAGGGCTCTATAAGGGGAAGGTTGGGGACGTCTTGCTTATTCACTTACCCATTCAGTGGGTACTTCCTGGGCATCTGTGAGGGGCAGGGCATTGTGCGGCCCCGGAGATGCAGCAAGACAAACCGCCTCCCACATTGGGCTGTAGGGTAGGGAAGCACAGACGTCACACAGATAATCCTATGAATCATTCATCGTTATGGTGAAAAGAGCTCCAAGGGAGAAATAAAAAGTGCCGAGACAGCATATAGTGGGGCCCAGCCAGCTCCAGATTGAAGACTGATTGGGAGGGAAAATCCCATAGTTTGCCAGATTCTATCCTGCCACTTCCAAGAAGACGGTCTTTGCCTTGCAAAGTCAAGCCAAATAACCTGGTTCTGGTTTTTGGTTGGTTGGTTTGTTTGTTGTTTTTCCAGTTATACATGATATTTACTCTTCTACCCTCAGTTTTTCCACAAAAAAGAAACTTCTGCAGACACTTTCCCATTCTCCCAAGAAGTCCTCCAGGGAAGGGTTTATCTGATTCGTGAACTGCTGAGACGCTGACACCCGCTGGGCCCGTTGACAGGGGCCGGTCCACACACGTAAGAGCCATGGGCTCACTGCTCACATCTTGCTCTGCGGACCCCAGGACTGTCCCTGGGCTGTCTTTGGGCTGTCCTAGAGCTGTCCTTGGGCTGTCCTTGGGCCACCAGCCTCATTTTGTTCAGCACAGCAGAGAAGCACCTGCCTGTTCCACCATACCCAACCTCTGCTCTCAGTGTCCCAGCTTCTCCACCTGGGACTGGGTGAAGGTCCCATTTATCTATTTCTGAGGAACACATTTCAATTTCTACTCCTAAGCTTGGTGCCTGAGAACAACAGCCGTGTTATAATACGTCATAATATTGCAGACTGGGAATTTGGGCAACATTCTGCCCCACGTGGCACCTGGATGTGCTCTGTCATATTCAGCTGGTGGCTGGGCTGGGTCAGGACCCCTAGACAGCTTCATGCATCTGCCTGGCACCACCGCGGGGATGGCTGAAGGTGGGGCCCAGCTGGCTCTCCCTCCTGTCCAAGGAGTCTCAGGGTCTCACAGGCCCCTCGAGGCTCTAATAGTGAGTGCTCCAAACGGCCAGAAGACATAGCTGGGCACCTGGCACCGTGTCACTTCTGCCCGTGCTCTAGTGACCAAAGCACTCAAAGAGTCCCCCCAGATCCCAGAATAGGGACCATCGATCTCCTGGCAATGGCAGAAAGGTCAAAGGATTTGCAACCATGTTTCTCCACCACACTGGGCAGATCTGATTTCGAGGTAGGAGAAGGGGCAAAAACCCGCATTTTGACACCAAGACTACCTCGTTTACTGGTGAGCCCTTACTTTGGGAAATGAAGGTGATGTGCAGACCCCTGCTTGGCTCAGTTCTTTGTGTTAAATTCTATAAGCCAGAACCCTGGACAGTAGGAGGGATGAGTGCCTCCCCATCCCTAGCAGAGCCTGGATTTAGAGAAGCCAAGAGTCCTAAGAAAGCAGGGCAGGCTAATAGGGTGAGAGCCCCAGAGAACACTTCACTTTCTTCTCAACTCTTTTCTGCTGCCGGCATAAAAGTCAGAATTGGTATGCTCAGCAGTTGCTATCCTGAGACCAGTGGGATAGGCTGGGTCTGGAAAAGAACGGCTCTAAATGATGCTCTTGGAGCTCTTCCCAGACCCTTGCATTTGAAATGGGCCTTGTGAGACCAGGAGTTGTGATTCCTGGGATCCAACAGCTGCGGCCTCTCTGCACCGCTTGGCAACGGACACCAGCTCTTCTGGAGCAAACAACCTCGCAGCAGGCTTGGTGTGCGGGCCCCTGGGACGCCGTACCATCAAATCACAGATGGCTCTTGGGTAGAAGAGCCCCACACTGGCACATACAGGCCTGAACCTTAGCTGCACACGAGTGTTTAATCAGCCTCGCGCTCAGTCTGTGCACCGGCCCCTGTGGCCCACGTCATAAGACCGTGCCCAGGGCAGCGTGGATCTGGAACGTGGGGGATGCCGGGCACGCAGGCAGGGGCCGTGCTGCTCAGAGTGAGGGGGATAAACACCGAAGGTCATGCGTCGTGTTCCCCACCACGAAGTGAACAAGGCCCTCGGCGATGATAGCGAACAGCAACCAGAGCTCTAAATGCTCGCGTAGCCTCAAAACCACCCTAGGACCCCAGGAGGCAGGGCCTTATGGTAAGTGCGTTTACAGGTAAGAAACCCGAGGCACACAGCAACTGGGCAGCTTTGCGAGGTCACCCAGCAGCACGTGGTGCAGGGCGACCTGAAATCCAGAGTCCGCGTCCTGAACACATGGTCTGCAGCTGGTTCATGTCAACAGCCCACTGCAGGCTCCATGGCCGTGACATTGGGTGCGTGGATGGGATCTCAGCATCTTGGTGTCTGGCTTCCTAGGGCTTCCAGAACAAACCGCCACAAACTGGGTGCCTTAAAATAGTAGAAATGTATTCTCTCACAGATGGAAGAACAAACTCAAGGTGTTAGCAGGTAGGACTACCCTCCC
This sequence comes from Ursus arctos, assembly GCF_023065955.2. Classification (NCBI taxonomy): domain Eukaryota; kingdom Metazoa; phylum Chordata; class Mammalia; order Carnivora; family Ursidae; genus Ursus; species Ursus arctos. The sequence continues at coordinate 5,949,203 of NW_026622897.1, read as the reverse complement.
TCTGAAGGCTGGGGGGCTCCTTCCTCGCATCCTCCAGCTGCTGCTGGCCGGCAGTGCCTGGCGTTTGTCGGCTTGTAGCCGCGTCACCGCAACCTGCCTCGGTCTTCACGCGGCGAGACGTGTCTGTGTGTGTGTCTGCGTCGCTCTTCCTCGTGGGCCCACTTCACCCCACAATGACCTCATCTGAACCAATTACCTCTGTCAGACCCTATTTCCAAAGAAGGTCATGCTGGGAGGTTCAGGATGAGCATGAGTTTGGGGGGGACACAAAGCAGTATATTTGGTAGCCAACATGGGGTGATCAGGCCAAGGAAATCCCGAGCTGTTACATGCACGCGTTCCGCTCAGCCAGCTCTGCCGCCTCAAAGCTCTTCTAGAACTCACTCGTTTTTTGTCCGTGGCAACAGCTCTCACACCTCGTTGGCTCACTTGTGAGTTTTGCTTGTTAAGGACCCTCTTCCTTTCTTGGGGGTGGGGCAGCCCCCCACGTTTCTGCCTCTCCTGATGCCTCGCACATCCGGTCTGCACGCAGCTCGCAGAACAGTCTTTCTAAAGCACGATCTGAATGGGCCATTTTCCAAATGGTAAAATCCTTCCCAAACCCTCATCCCCTCCCAGGAGCTAAGCACGGCATTCGGTTTCCTTGACAGTGTGGACTAGCCGGCCCCGTGCTGACAAGGGTGGCTCTGGAGTTAGATTGCTTTGGCTGAACACTCTGGCTCTGCCACTTGCAAGTGGAGATAATACAGCTCAAGCACTTAAGCGGGATCTGGCACATAAGACGGGTCTGCTAAACGTCTGCTGCTATTACGGTTATCGCCGCTTTCCAGCCTGGGTTCCTGACGCACATCCCCCTCGACTTCCTCACTAAGGCTCCAACAACTGGGATTTTTTTTCAAACTCATGTTATTCTGTTTTCTGGAATGCTCTTTCCCTTCTTTTTCTACAGGAAAATCCCAACTTTTCCTTAAGGCTTGGCTGAAATTCAACACCTTCTCCCACCTGGCCTAGGCAGACCATTGTCTTTTCTGTGTTTGCACCAACCCTGAGCTTTCAATCCTCTGCCTCTGAAGCACCTGCCCCTCCCACCCCCAAAGTGCCAGCACAGGACCAGGCACACTGGTAGGTCTCCAGAAACTATTTGTAAATGGACGTAGGGGATACGGAAGAGGACAGGCTTCTCTGCATCCTTCCCCTCCTCTCTCTCACTCCATGTAGACTCACCTTCAGTCCACCTACCAACCCGCAGCCCCTCCAGGCTAATTTATAAATAGGAAATGACAGCTGCATACAAATATATCCCAGAGGCCAGGGATGCTCTAAAGACAAGGTCAGACTATTTATTTTTTACACCTTCTGAAATATCTGATTTCTACCTTGAAATCAGCTTCTTCAACATCTAAAATTCATGTTTCCCCCTCAAGGTCAGTGAATACTTTGCTTACCGTTTAACATTCCTCACGGAAAGCCTTGCTCCTTAGGATGCAGCCCCTCCCCAACATAACCCCCACCCGGTGCTAACCCCCTTCATTTGAAACGATGACACCATGCCCAAAGAATCCCAATGCTTTATTGATTCACCGTCTGACACAGAGTCTAACAAAACAGACAGTTTCAGACCCTGTCCTCAGGCTATTGTCCAGCATCGAAGACACTATGACACAAGTAGCCACATGTTTTACAGGGGCTCCAAAAGTGCCAGGGGGGATGGGCGTGGACAGCACGTGTGGGGAGACAGGCAAGCCCCTGTGAGGAAGTGGCGCTTACTCAAAGATCCTGAAGGATGAGGAGGTTGCCTGGGTTCTCCAGGTTGCCCAGGAGAAAAGCAAGAAGGCTCTTGGCAGGGAGAACAACACGTGCAAAGGCCCTGAGGTGGGAGAGAACAAACCTCTTACTCTAGAGCTGATACAACCCGTGTGGCCGAAGAACGGCAAAGCGATGGGGCAGCTGACGTTGGCAGAGGCCACACTGCAGAGGACGTTGTGAATCAAGGCAAAGGTTTTAAACTTCAACCTGGGAATACTGAAAAGCCTCTGGAGGGCTGTAAGCAGGTGACGGAGGTGCTTCTACTGGTTTTAGAAGGTCTCTGTGGCTGTGGAGGGAAGATGAATTGGGAGGTCCACGATAGGAGCCCACGGAGGCTCCTTCACAGTGACGACAGATGAACCCAAAGTTTAATACCATTTCCCGAGCAGGAGAGAAGGGGCTACCGCCGGCACGTGGGGAATGGTGGACAGAGTGCTTGGCCCATCTGCACCTGTGCACCTGGGCACTGAGAACAGTCGTCTAACACACCGACAGGAAGCCCGGAGGAAGGGGACCCACGGCGGCATGCTGTCCACTGTCTCCACCTCCTCTCTCACTGCTCCTTGTGGCTGCACTCGGCTCTTCGGCCACCAGTGGTGCAGGGCTGGTGGCCCCCCAAATCCACTCTGCCTTTCGTCCACAGGAGCAGAATCCAGGCCAGGCCTGTGGCTAATGCAGCAGCTTCTCTTGCTCATCGACTCTCACTCGTCAGGAATTTATCTTGTTTGTTAGTATCATAAACAAGGCTGAGATGAAGACCCTCCCAGATCCTTTGTCACTTCCTTGGCACGAATTGATGAAAATGGAACTTGTGGGTAAAAGAAACACATGATTCGCAGCTCTTGGTGGATACGGCCGACATGTGCTTGAGAAACTAAAAAGAACTGAAGGCAGGTCGGTTTTCTGACTGCTGTACTACGCTGTACTGTGTATGTGAACAAAATACTCAGCCCCAAAGGCCCCCAAGTGCACTTGAAGTCGTAACACCTTCTCAGACAGGTGCTGAGCCTCTCCCCCCGGTGCCCAGGCAGCGAGTCCACTAACGCAGCTGCCTGTCCCTGAGACGGAATAAAGATTAGTAAGGCAGAAAAAAGCCATCATTTCCGTTATTTTTTTTAAAGGCAGCTTCTGGAGACTCTCTGAACAGGGCTAATTTCCATTTTTTTTTTTTTTTTGAGAACTCAATAACCTTCAACACAGAGAAGAAAAGCCCACCAAAATAAAAACTCCTTGAGGGTCTCGTCTCAGATCTCGGCGAAGATGCGACGGCAGAGCTGAAGCCCGGTCTTCCACTGCTCGAGCGGCTTCCCCGGACAGCCTTCGCGGGCCTTCGCCCCCGACGAAGCCGGGAAGCCACCGAGTCTGTCCAAACACACAGGTGCTCTCCTTGGTGATCCTGTTTCTTGGCTTTTCTTTCTTCCAAAGTTGCTCAATTCGTCACAATGTTGGGTTAAAAACAATGGTGTCCGATACCCTATAACGCTGGTGGGTCTCCTCATCTGACAAATAATGACGATTTTCTGTGTTTGCGTTTGTTCTCGAAACATGAGCTGCCATCATGCCAAGGCCCAGGGACTGCGGTTTTCAATACTAAGTTCACTCTGTCTTTTCCTAACCCTCTTTGACGGTGGACCGTGGGTTCCCAGTATTTCCTCCCAGTTCCTCCAACCCCAGCAGGCGACCCAAAGGCCTGTGGTAGCTGCTGCTGGTGGGCTGCTCTGACCTCGCCCCGCCTCACTTACCCGGAGGCGCCCCGGCCCGACAAACACAAGCTCTGTGGTGAATCTCCGGCGGGACAGTCATTTCCAGCAGCAGGTCCCAGCAGCTGCCGCCCCTCCAGCGCCCCGTCCGCCATGAGCTCGGGCTTCGGCAGCCACCGTCAGCTCTGTTGTCACAATTCAGGGGCGCCTCACTGAAACTCCCTCGCAAGAGACCCTTGTTGACCCGGCTCATTTCTTCTCTCTCTTATGTCAGCCGAGTCAGAGTTCGCGGGCCTCAGGCTGGGCCTCGCCCCTGCAGCCTCGAAGCCGGGAGGAGCAGAGGTTCCCGCGAGGCCAAGCCTTCTCCGCAGGTGGGAGGTGGGACAGGCTCTTTACTTAGAAGGTTCTGTGAGGATCACGCTCCGGATGCCAGAGAGACCTCCATATATGGATTAATATTATTGCAGGGAGGAAAGAAAAGGAAATTTGAAAAACCCAGGCAGCCCCTGCTGAAACCTGAGCCCCCCCGCACACGTGCTGGCTGTCAGTGTAGGAGGCACAGAGAGAGGTCGAGCCAGAGAAGTATTTTTAAGGAAACAAGTGCCTTCCGCAGTAGAGATTCCGATCTCGAGTCTTTGAGAAGTATCTGTACTATTTCCACGAGGAGTGACTTCTTCATCTGAAAAGCCGGGAAGCAAGAGCAGGTGACCCACTGGGAAGCTGCAGACAAGAAGGGTCTCTCCCGCCCCCTGCCCCCTGCAGTCATCTTCCAGAACACCCAGGGATGTGCCTGAGAGGAGCACGGATCAGAGCATGACTCGCCTGAAAAGCAGGGGGCGGGGGGCAAAATTTGAGGGCAGGTGGCCAATGCTGGGGCTTCCGTCCCCACAGGACATCCCCGCCAGAGCGCTTGACCCTGGGGAGGCACTTGAACCCAGTCCTCCTCTCCCCCGATCGACCTCCTACCTTCTTGGCTGGACGGGTAGCTTTCCTCTCCCTGGGGAGGGTCAAGGCTGAGGTGGCCAGCGCGGGCACCTACCCGGACCGCGGGGAGAATGAGCTGTCTGCAAAGCTCCAAAAGCCAGTCAGAAAGCGTGGCTCGAGGTCCTTCTCGAGCAGCCAGACCATCAGCTGTGTGCCTCCGCAGGCAGCTCTTGGGTTCCAGGAATAGGGCCAGGAGGCTGTGTGGTATTTGTGGGCTCTCAGGCCATCCTCCCAGCAAATAGTGCAACACGGGGATGGTCGGTACCAGAAGCAAGCAGGGCACACCCTCTTCACAGGGCCAGGCACTGCGTCTCCCCCATAAAGACTTGCACGGCGAACCAAGGTCGGGAGTCCCCCAGCTCAGTGCCCTTCATGGAGACCTTCCGTTCCCAAGGCTGGCAGTGGGCGGCTGGGCCAGCCCTGCCCGCATTCAGCTGAGGCGGTGCAGGGCGGGGGCAAAGAGTCAGGCCGGGTTCAAATCCGGACTGTGTGTGATGTGAAAGCAAGTCGCCTAGCATCTCAGCCAGTTTCCCTATCTGTGAAATAATCCCCTCCTCTCGGAACTGTTTCTGCATTAAAGGAGACGGGGGATGCCACGGCTTAGCACAGTCCTTGGCGCAAAGTCAGGCTGGATAAGCAGCACGGGGCCATCATGCACCACCCCCCCCCTTCACACAAGCCCGTCTTAGGCACATGCTATGTAGCAGACACTGGGCTGGGGGCTAGAATATGGGGAAATGAGACACATGAACAACCACACTACAGCACATATAAGCACTGGATGTCGTGCAAATACATAGAAAAGACTTGGGACGCAGGTTGGGGGAGGAAATCAAGGACATCTTCTGAGAGTAAGGGGCAGCAGTGAGTCAGGCAAAGAAGGGGTGTGCACAGGTGGGGGCAAAGGGCGCTGCGGGCAGAGGGAGCAGCGGATTCTGAAGCCAGGGCCATGAGTGTGCTGTGCTGGGACCCGCAGGCCGGCAGCGCTCGCAGCTGTGTGACGTGACTGCGGCCAGCTGCTTTCTCCGAGACGCTGAAGGCGATCGACGTTATCTGTGCATATGATTTCTGATACAAGCACACATGTAATGCTATTAGGTTCAAATGCTTCCAAGCTGGTGCCTCGCAGAGGAAGTATTTGCTGACAGTGAACATCTGTGGCCTAGAGGAATCCAGAGCTGGTGATAGGGGTGCAGTTTCAAATTTAATAACGTTTTTACTTACTCATGGATGGGTTTCTGTGAAGCCCTGGGGCCTCTGGAGCCAGGCTAATTTGCACACAGCAGAGACACACAGGTTTGTTTTTACTCAGAGCAGGAGATAATAAATAGATGAGGATGAAAATTCTAATTGGATAAAGGTAGTTCGACCGGAGGAGAAAATAAAAATAAAAACCCTTATGAATTACCCAGCTTTGCGGGCTGTCAGGCGATGCCCCCAGCTGGGGCGCCCAGCCAATCACTCAGGATAACTGGCAGGCTGATGTTTCGTGAGTCATCCTGGCAACGGCAGGGTCAAGACTAGAGGTTGGGAGACACTCCTTAATTTAATAAACCATCTGTAAGAACCGCAAGGGTTTCAGTTTGGTGTCTTTGGCCTCCCTCTATAAACACAGCTACCTGAAGTTACTGCACATCTCTAATTAAAATCTAAATTGCATTCAAGACATTTACATCTGGAGAAAGTCACTCTGTTCGGCAGAGCTCTAGACCTCTGAGTCGCAAGTTAATATGTGGAAGCCCTTTACCGCTTCCTTCCCCGACGCACCGTTTCCTGTGGCCACCGGGGTGCCGGTAACCTTGCGATGAATATAACTAGCCTCATTTCCCCTCCTGGCAGATATAACACCTGACACTTCATAAAAAATAGTCAGGAATCTTCAAATGATTCGTCCCATCAGCAGCATAACAACAGCCTGGCCATCCCCCGGATTTTCAGACGTGGCTCTTCCACGGCGGAGAAAGGGGGGGACGCTAGGTCCACGTGCTGAATGCTAACAGCGCGGCTCCACTGACCACCCCAGCAGCGCTCACCCTGCATGCACGTTAAAAATCACCTGGGAAAGATGCAAGGACCCTGAGGAGACGGAGCAACTGAAATGACCCAGACTGCAACGATCGATGCGATTGGAACAAAGGTCCGTAGCTGAGTGAATGGTCTGAGGTGGACGGTTACGTTGTGTTTATGTGAGTGAGACGGAGACACCTGGGAACGCTAGAGGGAAGGACGTACAGGATTTCTTCAGCTATTCTGCATCTTTTGCATAAGTCTGAAATTATTTCAAAAAGGAAGAGCAGAAAAAAGAAGAAAGTAATCGGGGTGGGGGGTGCAGATCTCCCAGGAGGACCTTAAAAAGTACCAAGGCTTGGGTGTCCTTTCAGCCCCATTCAGTCAGGTCTCTGGGTATAGAGGCTGAAAAAGCGCCTCCAGTGACTATGACATGTAGTCTTGCGGGGGTGACGTCGGGGCTGCAGAAACTGAAGCGACCCCCCCTTCTCCCATCCTGCCTGTGACTTCAGGCAGGACACTTCGTCTCGTGGTGCCTCAGTGGCCTGATCTGTACGATGGAGACACCTGGCTGTCCCTGAGGATGTGGAGAGTGTGGAGGTCAGCAGAGAAGCGGAGAGAAACACTTCCTGAACTCCAGGAACGAGGGAGCCCCGCGGTGCCAGGAAGGTGTTCCCTCTGAAGACGAGCCCAGGTGACGTTCACAACACAGTGAGATGCTGGTCAGTTAGTGAGGGGTGGCCTCATGGTCCCAAAGTGAGCACTTCATTGTGCTCTCTTCCTCTCCGTCAGCCGTCTCAAGCCAACCTCTCCCTGCGTCTGTCGTGACAGGAACCTCCGTGCACGGGCCTCACTCCCGCTGCCTCGGTTCTTGGCTTTCTACTTTGACTTCTGGCCTACTTCTAAAAAGAACTATCTCCGATTTGCTCTTCCCCTTGTCTACACTGCTGTGTCTCAAACTGTGGTGTGCCTGGGTGTCAAAAGAAGAGCCCGTGGACACCTATCTGCCCAGGAATGTTCACAGCAGCACCAGTCACTGTCACCCAAAGGTGGAAATAGCCCAAATGTCCATCAACTCACGAACAGGTAAACAAAGGTGGTTTCTCCATATAATGGAGTACTACATGGCCATAGGAAAGAAGTCCTGACGCGCGCTACAACGTGGATGAAACTTGAAAAAATTGTGCTAAGTGAAAAAAAAAGTCCGACAGAAGAGGCTACATATTATACGGTTTGATTTATATGACAGGCAAATCTACAAAGATGGAAAGTAGATTAGTGGTTGCACAGGGCTGGGGGATAGGAGGCGACAGCTGAAGGGGACAGGGTTTCTTTTGGTGATAACAAAAATATTTTAAGATCAATTGTGGTGATGGTTGCACAAATATGTGACTAACGAAAAACTGCTGAATTTTGTATTTTAAATGGGTGAATTGTATGGCCTGTGAGTTTTATCTTACAAAGCTACTTAAATTTTTTTAATATATATAAGTTTTTTGAGAGACAGCACATGTGTGAGTGAGGGGTGGGGCAGAGGGAGAGGGAGAGAGAGAATCTTAAGCAGACTCCTTGCTCAGCATGGAGCTCGATGTGGGGCTCGGCCTCAGGACCCTGAGATCATGACCTGAGCCAAAATCAAGAGTTGGACACTTAACTGACTGAACCACCCAGGTACTTCTAAAGCTATTTAAATCTTTAAGAGCATATACTTCTCAAAACAAAAACAAAACCAAAACCCACATATTTTTCGGCATTTCTAACACATGCCCAGGTAAGGCTGATGCTGTGGTCCCAGGGACCACACTTTGAGAACCACTCATCTATAATATTGGTCTTAGTTTCACTGACTAAAAAAATCCAGGAGAGCTCTATCACATGCTCTGGATATCTGGAGATCTGTATTTTTTTTTTTTTCTGCTTTCATTTATTTTATACTGGGTTGGTCCAACTCAGTGTGAGGAAGTGACATCTTCTGACAGAGACCTGTGCCTTCACAGGTTCAAGACTCTGTTGGTATGGGTTGCAGACACCCAATGCAAGGCACACCTCTGAACGCTTCATGGGTTCAGACATTGGCAGGTGACTTTCTCAGGGAGTTGACAGGACCATTTCATGACATTTTGATGTGACTGGCTTAGACAGGAAATAGATCACAGTTCTTTCCAAAACGGGTCAACCTTCATTATTTGGAGTTAACATTCTTCCATTGAAAGTGCATTAGGTATATTGTATCAAAATCCTTAATACAATCATAATATGCATACCTGTTATCCCTCAACTTCACTTCTACAAGATTATTCTAAAGGGAATAGTAACAGATGTGTGCAAAGATTTAATTGTAAGGACGCTTTAAGAACATCATAAATGTTCTTAAAAGCAAAAATTTAGAAACTACTTAAATGTCCCATCATAAGAGATTAGATTATATAAAATATGCGGCATCTGCTATGTGTCATAGTTGAAATAAACTTTTCATTTAAAACTTTTGCATCATTAAAAAGACTTACAGAGTCATTGTGGAGCTTGTACAGAGCTCCCACACACTCTGCTCCCAGTTCCCCTGTTTTTAATATCTTACACGATTATGGTACATTTCTCACAATTAATGAACCAATCCTGATAAATTATTATTAACTAAACTCCATGCTTTATTCAGATTTCCTTAGTCTTTATCTAATGTTGTATTTCTGTTTCAGGGTTCCATCCAGGACACCACACTATATTTTGTTAGCATGTCTCCTAATTAAGCTCCCCTTGGCTGTAAGCATTTCTTAGACTTTCCTTTTTCGATGACCTTGAGAGTTTTTGACAAGCACTGGTCAGCTGTGTTGGAGAATGTTTCACAACCTGGATTTGCCTGACATCTCTTCTCATGATCAGACTGAGGTTGTGCGTTTAGGGGAGGAAGACCACTGAGGTTAGCATGCCATTCTCATCCCATCGTATCCAGAGTGTGCATGGTCAACGATCACGGGCCACTGTTGCTAAGGACAGGACCCCCTGGCTGAGGTGAAGTCTGTCAGGTTTTCGCTGTGAAGTTACTCCTTTTGTTCCCCACCTTTCTTTTCATACTGTACTCTTCGGAAGAAAGTCACTACACGCAGCCCACCTCCTTGAGGGCAGAGTACGTAAGTTATTTGGGATTCTTCTACATGGGAGATTTGTCTCTTCTCCCACATTTATTTATTTAGTCATTTATTTAGATCAGCATGGACTCATGGATCCTTATACATATTGGGTTATAATTCAACCCTACTTCATTTATTTTGTTGCTCAACCTTTCTCCACTCTGGCCACTGAGAGCACTGAGAGCTCTCAGTTGGCTCCCATACACCCCTTTGGCAAACCACCATATTGTGAGTTTTTTCTTTTTGAGCATTTTCTTACTTTCTGGCATGACAAAATGCAAAGGCAAGTCAGTGGAGGGAAAAGCAGTCTTTTTAACAAATGATGTTGGATCAACTAGGTATCCACATGCCAAAAAAATGAAGTTCGATCCACATCTTGCCTCACATACAAGGATTAATTCAAAATGCAGCATGAATCTGGGTGGAAAGCCTAAAACTATAAAACTCTTAGAGGAAAACATAGGAGAGAATCTTTGTGACCTTGAGATAAGCAAAGATTTCTTAGCTATGACACCAACCCCATGATCAACAAAAGAAAAAATAAATTAAACATCAAAATTAAAGGCTCTGCTCTTCAAAAGACGATCAGGAAACTAGAGAATGAAAAGACAAGCCACAGAATGGGAGCAAATGTTTGCAAACCATGTATCTGATAAAGGACTTGTGTCCAGAAACCCAGATAAATTTATAAATTTAAGTAAGAAAACAAGAAACCAAATTTAAAAATGGGCAAAATATTTGAACACACATTTCACCAAAGAAGACATATGGATGGCAAATAAGCACATGAAAAGATGCTCAACGTGTTTAGCCATGAGGGAAATGCAGGTTAAAGTCACAATGAGATGTCACTACACACCCATTAAAAGGGCTAAAATTAAAAAGACTGACTGTATCAAGTGCTGGTGAGGGCGTGTGGAAGCTGAGACCCCCACACGCAGCTGGCGGCACTGTAAAATGATACAGCCCCTTTGAAAGACCATGTGGTAGTTTCTTAAAAACTTATACAACTACCACCTGAGACAGCCGTTCCCCCTCCCAGGTGTTTACCCAAGAGACATGAAAACACAGGACCACACACACAGACTTGTCCACTTCCTGGCGGTTTTATCTGTAATTGCCAAGAAGGGATGCTTTCCCCCTGCTGGTTAATGGTGAAGGGATAAACCGTGGTATAATCCGACAGTGGATTACTGCTCAGCAAGAGGAACAAATGCTTGGTAAGCACTGAGACGTGGATGCGTCCCAAGATGGTGCTGAGCTCCAGGAGCCAGACAAAAACGAACGCACACTGTGCGACCCTATTTATACACAATTCTAGCAAATGTAAACCAATCCAAAGTGACTCAGAACTATCAGTGGCTGGCTGGGAAGCGGAGAGCGGAGGGCAACACGAGAAAACTTTTAGGGCCTGCGGGTATGTGGTCATTATCCACTATGCACAGGTAGGGATATGTGCACAGGTCAGGATTTCTCAAACCGGGTTCTTTAAACATGCAATTGATTCAGTATCAATTGTACCTCGAAGCCTGGAGGACTGGGAGGGAAGGAAGTATAGACAGGAGCAGAGATGACTCTTTCAAGGAGTTATATATACCAAAAAGGGGAAGAGAGAAAGAGAGAAATGGGGCTGTGGCTGGGAAGGGATGGTTTTGGTTTAAGATGGGGGACCCCCACAGACGTTTACTTGCAGATGGGAATAGCCCAGGAGGGAGCGGAAAGTGGTAATACAGTGGAGAGAGGGCACACTTGCAGAAGTGACATCCGTGAGAAGGCAGGAGGGGACCCAGCTCATGCAGGGGGTGGGCCCAGGCGAGAGCACGGACAGTCCCTCCCCAGCGGCAGGAGGGAAGGCAGGGTGCGCGGGCACAGGGGCAGCCTGGCGGGTGGGTGGGGTGCGGCACTTTGGGGCAGGTCTCTGGACTATTTTCACTTTCTCAGTAAAATCGAAAGTAAGGTCATTGGCCAAGAGCGAAGAAGGAGTAGAAGTTTTGGAGATTTGAGAGGAAGGGGTGTGAGACAGCTGTCCTGGAGAGCAGGAGAGACAGCGAAGCTAGGAGAGCAGCGGAGGATAGCGCTCACAAATTTTCTGGTGACACCAGCCCACAGGGTTTGACGGTTCTCTTCACTCACTTCCTGCTGCCAAGGGGCCGCTCATGCGCTCGGGAAGTAGCCCCCGCTCTTCAGTCTGCAAACCCACCAGAGGTTTGGCTGGCCTTCATCACAAGTCCCTGCTCTCCTCACCCCGCGTTCCCTTTCTTCACAACCCTCGACCCTACCTGACCGTGTCTCACAGGCTGCTTTCCCGCGGTCCACCCTCCTCGTGTGCTTGGTCCTTAGAGAGCGCCCGGGACAATGTCTCCTCTTCTCCCACAGAAAGACGCCATCTCTTTACGCCCTACGTCCCCGTGCCAATTTCTCCCGTCAGCCCCTACGCTTCTCCACCTTGCTGTGTCCCGGGTGACTGCACAGGTTTACCTCTATGGGCAGCTTGCTCTTTTTGGCTCGAGAGGCAACAATGAGGTCCCAGGATTTACTCTCTGGGCTGGTTCCCTGTGGTCCCCTCCGGCTGGCTGCCGATGAAGGTCACAACGCCACTGTCTCTCCTTCCCGCCTCTCCCCTCATTCCTTCAGGGTGAGGAGGGGGAACACTTCTGTGACTAGCCTCAGGTAGACCATCCCTCATGATTTCCTTACACCCTGCACTGGCCTGTGTAAATAATCCTTTCATTAAATCCCCTTAGAACGATGCTAATTTGTGTGTGCCATCTGTTTCCTGCTGGGACTCTGACAGAACCCTATCTGTGAATAATGATTTTAATAACTCTCCGAATTCCATTAGTGCCTTGCTACTCAAATGTGACCAAGGGCCAAAGGCACACCGTCACCTGGAGTTTGTAGGGAATGCAGACTCTCGGGCCCCGTCTCGGACCCACGTGTCAGGACGAGCACTGTGACCGCCACGCACCCTGAAGTCTGAGCAGCAGGGCATGCCAGTCCACTGAGCTTACAGAAGCTCTTCTAGGTACAAAACCCCAGAGACTCACTCAGTCTAGCGGAGGCCACGGAGTCTTACACCTCAGGAAGTGAAGGAGACAGACTTGCACAGGAATCTAATAGGACCGAGAAGAAAGTAAAGCGTCACGGATCAAGTCCTGGAGGGTCCGTGTGGCTCAGAGACCTCTGAGGTCTTCACTGCTCCGCCCCAGCTTCTCTCCTTCCCCCGGATCTGCCTCATGTTCCACGACCAACTGGCTCCCTCACCATTTACTCTTTATATTTTTGCCGGAGTTCTCGTTCACTCATAGCCGTGCCTAACTCCTCATCTGAGCTCACTTTCTGCTTATCATGTTCCCTGGTCTGTCTCCTAACCTTGTCCTTTTGACTACCTAAATTTAGGTTTCTGAGAGTAAGAACGTTATTTGCCCAATCTGCCCCTTTGGACAGAGTTTTTTGTACCAGCCTCTCTCGTGGGCTCATGGCTAGCCTTTGGGCTGGCTGCCAACTCCTGATTCAGCAGGCTCAGGGTATTATCACATAAAGCATGTCTGCCCTGAGCTGTCTGATCAGCAGGGGCCAGAGAAGGAAAATCACACTGTGATCACACTTCTGGTTAAAATGGTCTTAAAAGGAAATGAAACAAGGTCTCCAAATACTGGTTGCAGGCTCCTTCCCCTCTACCTACTTCACCACCTCGCATCCCTGCTTCCTCCCACCTCCCAGGAACATCTGCATCCTCTGGGAGACTCTGACAGGCATGGAGATGACTTTCCATGTTCAGGGTATTTCAAATGTTGTATAACAAAATTAATTACATTTAATTAAACTTACCCATTTTTTATAGCTCCAAACAAATCTAAAATGTCATGTTAAGCTTATGAGATGGCAGTCCTCCAAAGGATTCTGCTGCTGGTGTATCTGCTCTACGAGACTCATGCAATTTTAGGGATCATCTTACACAAGTGGGACTGACGAATGGCCTCTTGGCCTTAGAGAAGCATCAGGCAAGACTGAGTCTCTGGGTCCTAGGCCATGTGACCACCCACGTCCTTCTCACTTCCTGCATTCCAGCAACATCGCTCTCACGTGGAAAGTCTTCCTTTTTCCACCTCTTTTCATAATGCACGAATATGATGAACTTGCTTCTTTCTTCCCCCCCAATCTATGGTAGCAGGGGAGAGAACTGTTTGTATTTCTCACAAGTACAGAGCCTGGCATATGATAGTTGCTGAATTTATTAACATTTATTGAATGGATGAATATTCTTGCTCATTGGTTCTGTTTCTCTCAACTTTTTTTCTGTGGAAAACCCCCCAAGTCTCAGTGGATTTATTGCTCCCCAAGATTTAGAGGGAACACGGTGGCTACAGGTCTGTGTGACATGTTCTGTGATCCCCTTGCACCCAGACTGAAGCAGTATCCTCTCCCTGGTCCATGTTGGTCTTAAGGTCGAGGGCTTTGGCCACACCAATGCACCCTAAAGGCTCTGCTTTGAACAGGCACACGGCCCACTTCTACCACATTCCACGTGGGGTTAACGTAAGTCACATGGCCAGGCCCAACAGGAGCGGAGGGGAAAACTGACGTTTTCCAAAGGGAGGAAAGGGGGGTGCAGTGAATATTTGCTGAAAAATAACAACATACAAGAACGCCGAACAAAATCTATCATGCATTGTTTACCTGAGTTTTCTATCAACACTGTTCAGATATTTTAATTAGTTTTCAAAACCAGCAAACTAAAATCCCCTACAATGTATATATTAGTCAGGATCCATTCTGTACCAGGGACAGAATACAACTCAAATTAGTTTATGAACTGAAGGCCTGGCAATGTATTTATTCAATGTTTACAGATACAGAGCATAAAACTGCCCTAATTCCTCATTTGGGTTAGAACAAACAAAATCCAAAACTGCACAGAATGAATTCAATGGTAAGCCTTCAGTTTACATACTCTTAGATCCTTCTGTCCTATGGAAATAGTCAAGGCCAAGAGATCCTGTACCAGAAATTTTAATTTCAAAATCTTTTCAGTTTGTTGTACCCTAAATTTCTTTCCCATCTATAGTCATTCTTCCCCATTATAGCCATTTTATCCAGTTCTCATTTCCATCACTCTATATCCTTCCTACCAGAGGTGACAATGCAATGTACTAGAACATACCTTTTAACCAACTGTCTTGGACTATTCCTGTTCATTCATTAATTCCATAAGCATCTACTGAGAATCCATTATGAGGCAGGTGCTGTATTTGGCTCTGGGGGGTACACAGGATGGATAAGCACGGTCTAGAAACTTGTCACATAACAGGGACGACTGGCTTATAAACAATGTCTGGAACACTGCGTGATAAGCACCAGAGCAGAAGTAAGAAACAGCTAGGAAGAAACACACTCAGCTCAGGGCTATGCCTAGAGAAATGGGAGGCTGGAAGACCGTGACCAGCTGGGAGGTCACTGGCAGGATCTGAGCATGTCACGAGGAGAATCTGACCTCTGACTGAAGACAGAAGCTGGGACGATGAAGGAACACACCATGGGTAGAAGAGTCATATGAAGAGGAATCAACAGAACCAGCAAAGTGAAGGGTGGTCAGGGGAGAGGCTGAGAGTAGTTGAGTTTCCTGGTGTTGCCCAAGAGGGATACCGATTACACAAGTAGGAGAACTTTTCAGAAACGATATGGACTCCAGCTGAGTTGGAAGTGTTTTGGGGATATCCAGGTGGGGCACTCCCTTCCTTGGATTCATGAGTGACTTGGACCAGTTATGGAAAATTACTTTGCACATGGAGTGGGAAGGAGCCAAGGGAGAGAATAGTGAGAGGGCGATAAAATCTATGGTAAAACGAGCATGCCAAGGCCTAGGTTTCTTTCCCCACGAAAAATCTGACAAGTTATTTGTAACCAGAAACAGGCTCTGTCTTGTTCTGCTTCTTACTCATTACCAGGAGCTGGCTCTGGCTGGGGCTCTGTGGTGCGAGCTCAACAAGGCTCCGACAGAAGACCTACAGCCTGCTGGGCGCTCACTAAGGGACTGGTTTTGGATCACAGTCTTCAGATGCAGGACTTATATAGATTTCAGAAATGGCTATGAAATCTGCAAGTATAAGTTAAATGGTATCTGTTGGAAGGCTAATTTAAGAATATGAAAAATTCACCGTCAGGAATTGGCCAACCATTCTACTCTCAGGAACCTTCCCGAGAGTGCTCTCTTATTACTGGACACAATGAAAACATTAATATTTTATAGGAAATATGTTTATTATTGATCGTCGCAATTCAAAAATACTCTTTTCTCAGGGCTGGTCCACCATTCTCTGTCTCTTTAGAGATAGTAAATACATCAAAACTGTGAGCAATTTTGTTTTACAGTACATAGAAATTTGTGTGGTAAGCAAGATAGGAATTTCTAACAATGAAACAAGGTCTCCAGAAGTTGCCAGTAAAACAAAGGAAGCTTTTCCCATTGGAAAATGGACGTAGGAACCCATGGGTAAAATCTAACAACAGAGCACATGCTGGAAAATGGGATCAAGAAATTTTATAATCCACCCGCACTCTGAGTTTGCTCTGGGATAGTAGTACAAGCATGTCCTGTGAAAGGGGCTTAGAGATATAATCGCTTCCGCCTGGAGGAAAGGTCCTTTGGGCATGGGACTCATGTCACCTAAGTGTTCCAAAGCCACTTGACTTTCCAACTTCTTGTCCACATAATTGTGATCAGAGGTTTCAAGGAGAAGAGCACAGAGAATCTAGCTTTGACTTTTGAGCAGATGTAACACCAGCTCTTCATCCTCTGCTAAAGACAGGCCTGTATCCAAAGGCTCTAAGGTCTCCCACTTGGCCTTCTTTCTGTTACGACTTGTGGGTCCCACGTCTTCCACTTCACTGTTGTTCCTTTTCCTCATTCCCTGCTTCTTCTTGGTATCACTGGTGGGAACAAATCCAATGATTTACTTGATAAATAACTAAATCCATTATGAAATCAAACACTTCAAATAGGACAAAACTACCAAAAACAGATAGTTGGTAAAGTGATACTATTATTCAAGAGAGAAAGAAAGTGTAACAACATCAGGATATCTGCATCATAAGTACCTTCCCATTAACACATGGGGAGGGGGGGAGGACCTATTATGCACCAGGCACTGTGCAGGGTACTTTGTACACACAGTCTTGTCCAAGCCTCACGATTCTAAGGAGCTATGGGGGTATATTATTAACAGTTTGAGGACACCGATGGCCTGTACTCTGGCTCCAGACTGGCTCTTATCTGTGCTTGTCCTGCCACAGCGACAGCCACTGTTTAAAGTTAGGTTCCTTTAGGTAGCATTCTATAGGCTCACAGATATCAGGATACCAGACACTAATACCTGTTGTATTAAGTTGTGATACATAGATCATGAGTAAAACAGAACCTCAAATGTTGAATTATTTAAGACATCAAATAAACTTCCCCCATTTAAAATATATAAGACCCACATATAGTCTTGGAAAAACAAACATTATTGCAGTATTCTACTCTCACTACTGTTATTTAAAATAGTAATGGAAGTACTAGCTGTGGCAATCAGACAAGAAAAAGAAATAAAAGGTGTCCAGATTGGAAGGAAGAAGTAAAATTGTCACTATTTCCAGACATGATACTATATATATAGAAAACCTAAAGACTCCACCAAAAAACTACTGGAAATAAATGAATTCAGTAAAGTTGCAGAACACAAAATCAATGTACAGCAATCTACTGCATTTCCATATTGGAATAGCAGAAAGAGAAATTAAGAAAACAATCCCATTTACTATTGTACCAAAAACAAACAAAAAACAACAATTAAATACCTAGAAATAAATTTAACTGAAGAGGTAAGAGACCTGTATCTTGAAAACTATAAGACATCAATGCAAGAAATTTGAAGACACAAATAAATGGAAAGATATACTATGCTCATCAACTACAAGAGTTAATATTAAAACGTCCTACTATCCAAGGCAATCTACAGATTCAATGCAATCCTTATCAATATTCTAATGGCATTTTTACAGAACTAGAACAAATAATTCTAAAATTTTTACAGAACCACAAAAGACCCTGAATGTCCAAAGCAATCTTGAAAAAGAACAAAGCTGGAGGTATCACAATTCCAAATTTCAAAATAAACTACAAAGCTACAGTACTCAAAACAGTATGGTACTGGCACAAAAACAGACACATGGATAGAGAGCCCCCAAATAAACCCAAATTTACATGGTTAATTAATCCACAACAAAGGATGCAAGAATATACAATGGGTAAAAGACAGTCTCTTCAATCAATGGTGCTGAGAAAACTGGACAGCTACATGCAAAAGAAGAAAACTGGACCATTTTCTTACATCATACCCAAAAATAAACTCAAAATCGATTAAAGACCTAAATGTGAGACCTGAACAATAAAACTCCTTAAAGAAAATATAGGCAGTGATCTCTTGGACATTGCCCTTGGCAACGTTTTTCTAAAAATGTCTCCTCAGGCAAGGGAAACAAAAGCAAAAATAAATTACTGGGACTACAAACTAAAATGCTTTTGCAGTGAAGGAAACCATCAACAAAACAACAGGCAAACTGCTGAATGAGAAAAGATATTTGCAAATGACATATATGATAAGCAGTTAAAATCCAAAATATATAAAGAACTTCCACAATTCAACACCAAAAAAGCCAAATGATCCAATTTTAAAATGGCCACAGGACCTGAATAGACATCTTTCCAAAAAAGACATACAGAGGGCCAACAGGCAAATAAAAGATGTTCAACATAACTAATTATGAGGGAATTGCAATTCAAAACTACAATGAAGTATCAGAATGGCTAGTATCAAAAAGATAAGAAATAAAAAGTGTTGGGGCGCCTGGGTGGCACATCAATTAAGCGTCTGCCTTCAGCTCAGGGTGTGATCCCGGCGTTATGGGATCAAGCCCCACATCAGGCTCCTCCGCTATGAGCCTGCTTCTTCCTCTCCCACTCCCCCTGCTTGTGTTCCCTCTCTCGCTGGCTATCTCTGTTAAATAAATAAATAAAATCTTAAAAAAAAAAAAAAGAAATAAAAAGTGTTGGCAAGGACGTGGAGAAAAAGGAACCCTTGTACACTGTGGGTGGGAATGCAAACTGGTGCAGCGACTGTGGAAAAACAGTATGGAGGTTCCTCAAAAAATTAAAATAGAAAAATCATATGATCCAGTAATTCCACTACTGGGTATCTACCTTAGGAAAATGAAAACATTAATTCAAAAAGATATATGCATCTCTACATTCACTGCATTATTCACAATAACCAAAATATGGAAGCAACCTAAGTGACCCTTACAGATGAATGGATAAAGATGTAGCATGCATATTTATTATATATATAATGGAATATTACCCAGCCATTAAAAAAAATGGGCTCTTGCCATTTGTGAAAATATGGATGGATCTAGAGGGGATTATGCTAAGTGAAATAAGTCAGGCTGAGAAAGACAAATATCATATGATTTCACTTATACATGGAATCTGAAAAACAAAACAAACAAAAAGCAGAAATAGATCCATGAACATAGACAACTGGTTGTTGCCAGAGGGAAGGATGGGTGAAATGGGTGAAGGCAGTAGGAGGTACAGACTTCTAGTAATGGAATGAATAATTCATGGGGATGAAAGGCACCACATAGGGAATATAATCAATAGAATTGTAATAGTGTTGTACAGTGACAGATGGTGCATACACTTGTGGTGAGCACAGCATAAGATATAGAGTTGTGGAATCACTATGTTGTACAACTAAAACTAATGTTAAGATTGTGTGTCAACTATACTTCAATTAAAAAACCTAAACAAACGTTACTGCAGTATTCTGCATACACCTGAGGCACAGACCATAAAAATAAAGCTAGTTTCTGAAGGTAGAGGAAATCACTTAATACACTGAAAACAGAAGAAAAGCAAAACATTATCAAAGTGTTCTGAGATATTATCATCATATTCAAAAATGACCCAATTATTGGATGCAAGATTAAAGCAAAAAAAAAAAAAAAAAGCCCATCTAGTGGTCTTCGTAGTAGTGACCCTTTGTTAAGGGCTTACTAATGATCTGGCACTGTGCCACAGATTTGTGCCACAGATTTGCACAGATTATATCACTTATCTTCATGAAAATCCTTGGTATGGGAAGCATTAGCTTCATTCTACAATGATTAAACGACTGCACCCAGATTATAAGCAGGGGAATCAAACCCAGATTTGAAGGACTCTAAATTCTGCTCCAAAGCCAGGCAAAGAGTTGACTTGCTTCAGTCAATATTTGGAAGACAAGAAAGAAAAGAATTAGCTGTGGAAATAGCACTGATTTGGCACTAACAGTCAAATCTTAGCTGATCAATTACCATCTCTAAGCCTAGTCTCTTTATCTGTAAAGATGAAGATTATATAATTTACTTAGCAGAACTGCTGTATGAATTACATGAAATTACATAAAGGCAAGAACATAGTAATACTCAATACATGTTAATTTCCTTTCTGCCTATAAACTACTCCCTTTCAAATAAATTCTTACATTGATGTTATATAATAAAAAGCAAAAAATATTGCAGAAATATTACATTCCAAGCATATGATTTATTCCAAAAAAGAACAAATTGCTCAAGTTCCAATGGAGTATATTACTTCTTAAGAAGCATGCCTAGATATGAGTGAATGTGCTTAATCAGCATATCTACTTATGACCAGCCTGAAGGAAGGCCATAAATAGCTTCCCATTTCACCTCCCAGAAATGCCCAATGCTCTGACTCAGCAGCCATTGGACGAAAGACAAACTAGACAGCACTATGAGGTTACTTAAAGCCATAAACAACCGCATTTTGAAAGGTACTTGGAGAGATGAACATGAAAGAGTTCCCCATGATGGGAATTCAGTTAGCTAAGAGAATAATTCTTAGTGGAAACGGGCCTTTAAAAAAAAGTATTGAGTCTTAATGTGCTTGAATATTGCCAGTCCTGTGCCAGTCCCACTGGGCTACAGTACCATGGTTGATTAGGTACAGGGTAATACTGATTTTTGCCCTGCCTGTACTTCAAGTGCATCTTCAGAGCAGCTCATCAGAAACGGCCTAATTAGTGGGCTTTACTAATGCATCCTTTGTTAATGTGCTCTTAAACATTATATTCCCTGCAGGAAATAGCTGGTTCAGATAATAAAAGGAAGATGGGAAATTTATGTAACCCAAATATCTTCATAATTAGCAGCTTTGCTGCTTTGTGGACCAGTTCAAATTCCAGAAAGGTATTTTATCCTACTTTCCATAGCTAATAAGTAATAATTTGTGTAACAAATTAATTATTAAATAATAGATATTCTATAGATAATTCATCCAAGAGGGGAAAATGTAATGAATCTAAGAAACGTAAGGAAAGCAAGAGAGCAAAATACGGTCACAATGTGGTTTCTTCAGAAAGGCCTCCTCCATCCAAATGGTGAGGTACTACAGAGTGAGGTCAGCAACACGGCTGAAGAAGACATCCCTGTTCATGTCCCCTCCCAACAACATGTGGCATCCACCCTGGGACAAAAATGCTTTTGTGGGAGCTGTGGCATCCAGCACTAGATGTCAAGAGACCTGAGAGGAGTCTCACCCAACCATGCTTCAGGTAACAGGCACATGGACTACAGTCCCAGCTGTGAATGGGCTCCAGCCCCTTTCAGCAGTGGGAAAAAACCACCTTAAAAAATTACCCACAGATGAGAGGACCCTTGTGGAAGTCCAGTTTTCCAGTGTAGAAATTCAGCACACCAATGGAGAAGGAA
Organism: Ursus arctos; assembly: GCF_023065955.2. Classification (NCBI taxonomy): domain Eukaryota; kingdom Metazoa; phylum Chordata; class Mammalia; order Carnivora; family Ursidae; genus Ursus; species Ursus arctos. Next base: position 5,927,761 of record NW_026622897.1, on the reverse strand, counting down.
AAAAAAAAAAAAAGCGTGAGTTTGAACACACTGGAGAGGGTAAGAGGAACAGTTTGACTTTACTCATATCACCCCTCCCTCCAAATGGCAAAACTGAGGGCCGAGAGATCATGGCCATGATTTTTCCCATGGTGGAAAGTGAGAGCAAGTGAGTGCCCAGCTTCCCCAGCTGTGTGGAATGCTGCCCAAAAAGCCCATTTCTCTCTCACTCCATCCAGAGTAATAGATCATTAACTGCCTGGCTGGGGGAAAGAGGCAGGAAGAGGCTGGAAGAGTGGCAGACAAGACTCTCAGAATAAAAGAATGTGAATCTTATTCATTGTGTCATGGATTCCATCAAGAACCCCATCCATGAACCAGTGGAGGTGCCTTGCACACAGATCCCTCCAACTGGCCCATGGGCACCCTCCAGCACTTGTGTGCCCCCCCCATACCCCCCCCCCCCCATGTCCAGCTTCCTGTTCATGCTCCTGATAGTGGTGGTGAGTGATCTTTGGCAAACAGCTATTGAGCATGACCCAAATCTGCAGGTCAGGGAAAGATCACTTTAGCATTAGTGCCATTCTTGGGAAAGCAAAAGGGAAGGTGTAAACATTTGGCCTGATATGTTTCAAGATCAAGAAAAGACATACAAGCTTAAAAATTCTGGCACAAGAGAGAGCAAGAAGTGTGGACCAGGAGAATCCATAGAAGGTCTGAGAAAGCCTCAGAATCCCTAGCTGACCTAGGGATGACAAAGGGCATTTCTCTCTTGGTCAAGACTAAAGGAGGTGCCTGTGACCACAAATGTGAAGACAGCAACACAAAACTTCAAGGAGTGTGACCAATCTAGGAAACACGATACCACCAAAAGGTCACAGTTATCTTCCAGTAACTGATCTCAAACACATGAAGATCTACAGTTTACTGGATAAAGAAAACAAAATAGCTGTTGAAAGGAAGTTCAATGAGGTACCCCCCCCCCCAAAAATCAACAAAAGCAGGAAAACAATGTATGAACAAAATGAGAAGTTTAACAAAGAGACAGAAATAATTTTAAAAAATATTTCTGCAGCTGAAGAATAAAATAAAATAAAATAAAATAAAATAAAATAAAATAAAATAACAACCTCAGAAGGGAGGATCAATAATGGAACAGATCAAGCAGAAGAAAGAATCTGTGAGTTAGAAGACAGAAACTTTGAAATTATCCAATCAGAGGGGAACAAAGGGAAAAGAATGAAAGACAGCAGAGAAAGCCTACATTATCTACAACATACATTTTAAAAGAAACACTCTGTAAATTATTGGAATCCCAGAAGCAGACAAGAAGAAGGGAGCAGAAAGCTTATTTAAAGAAATCATCACCAAGATCTTCCCAAATCTGTGGAGAGATTTGAATGTCCAAGTTTATAAAGCTCATAGGTCCCCAAATTCAACTGAAAGAAATCTCTTCTAAGACACATTATAATAAAACTGTCAAAATTCAAAGACAAAGAGAATCTTAAAAGCAGCAAGAGAAAAGCAGCTTGTAACTGACAAGGGAATTCCTATAAGGATATCAGCAGATTTCTCAGCAGAAATTTCACAGGCTTAGAGAGGAGGGGATGGTATGCAAGAAAAAAATTCCAACCAAGATATTCTAACCAGCAAAGTTGTCCTTCAGAAATGAAGGAGAGATAAAGACGATCCTGGACAAGCAAAAGCTGAATGAATCCAATGCAAAGTACATGAAAACATATGAAACTATCCAATACACTGGTAAAGGTAAGTTATAGAGTTAAATTCAAAACACGGTAGTACGGGGTGCCTGGATGGCTCAGTTGGTTAAGCGTCTGCCTTCCGCTCAGGTCACAATTCCAGAGGCCTGGGATCGAGCCCCACATTGGGCTCCCTGCTCAGTGGGGAGTCTGCTCCTCCCTCTCTCTCTCCCTCTGCCCTCCCCCTGCTCGTGATTGCTCTCTCTCCCTCTCTCTCAAATAAAAAAATAAAATGAAATCTTTAAAAAACAATAAAATTTTAAAAAATGCAAGTACAAAAAAAAGCTAGTTCTGTAATATGGTAGTGTGTTTATCACATAACTCAAGTATAAAGATTAAAGGACAAGAGTATTGGGGCGCCTGGGTGGTACAGCGGTTAAGCATCTGCCTTCGGCTCAGGGCATGATCCTGGCGTTATGGGATCGAGCCCCACATCAGGCTCCTCTGCTATGAGCCTGCTTCTTCCTCTCCCACTCCCCCTGCTTGTGTTCCCTCTCTCGCTGGCTGTCTCTATCTCTGTCGAATAAAAAAATAAAATCTTTAAAAAAAAAAGAGTATTAAAAATAACTATAGCTACAATACTCGTTAATGAATACACAGTATATAAAAAGAGGTAAATTGTGACACCAAAAACATAAGAGGGAATATAAAAGGGTAGAGTTTTTGTATGCAATGGAAATAAGCCATTATTAACATAAAACAGACTGTTATATTTACAAGATGTTTTATGTAAGCTTCATGGCAACCACAAAGTAAAAACCTACAACAGATCCACAAAAGATAAAGACAAGGGAATCAGCATATCTCTGTAGAAATCAATTCAAAAAGGAAGACAGCAAAGAGGAAGAAAAAAACAAGGAACAACAAAACAGCCAGAAAAGAGTTAGATAACATTATTAAGTCCCTTACCTATCAATAATTATTCTAAATTAAAATGAATTAAATTCCCCAATCAAAGGGCATAGAGTGGTTGGATGGATAAGACCCAACTATACACTGCCTACAAGAAACTCACTTCATCTTTAAGGACATACAGTCCCACAATAAAGGGCTGGAAAAAGATACTCCATGCAAGTAGAAACCAAAAGAGAGCAGGGGTAGCTGCTTACTTATATCAGACTAAATATACCATAAGCCAAAAACAAAAGATGAAAAAGATCATTACATGATGATAAAGAAGTCAATTCACTAAGAGAATATAACAATCATAAATATATATACACCCAACATTGGAGCACCACAATATATTTAGCAAATACTAACAAATCTGAAGGGAGAAATAGACAACAATACAAGAATAGAGTATTTCATTAACCTGCTTTCAACATATGGCTAGATTATCTAGACCAAAAAAAAAAAAATTAATAAGGAAATGTTAAAATCGAATTATACTTTAGACCAAATGGACCTAACAGACATATCCAGGACATTCCACCCAACACCAAAAGAATACATGTTCTTCTCAAGCACAAATGGAACAATCTGCAGGACGGATCATGATAGGTCACAAAACAACTCTCAGAAAATTTTAAGAACATTAAAATCATGTTGATATTGTATCAAACTGGAAATCAATTACAAGAAGAAAACTGAAAAATCCACAAATACGTAAAAACTACATAACATAGTCCTGAACAACCACTGGGTCAAGGAAGAAATTTTAAAAAAATTTTTTTAAAAATATCTGAAAATGGAAACACAAAATATGAAAACCTGTGAGCTGTAGTAAAAGCATTTCTAACTGGGAAGTTTATAGTGTTAAAAGCCTACATTAAGAAACAAGGAAGATCTCAAATAAACAACCTAACTTTACACCTCAAGGAACTAAACAAAGAACAAGTGAAGTCCAAAGGCAGCAGAAGCAATGAAATACAAAGATCAGAAAATAAATAAGAGACCAGAAAAACTAAAGAAAAACATCAACAAAACCAAGAACTAGTTTTTTCTAAAGATAAACAAAACTGATATTGAGCTAGACTAAGTCAAGAAAAAAGAAATCAGATTCAAAGTCAGAAATGAGAAAGGAGACATAACGATCAATACCACAAAAATACAAAAGGTCATGAGACCACTATGGATCAATTATACACCAACCATTTGAATAACTGAGAAGAAATGAATGAATTCCTAGAAACAGCAACCTAATAACACTGAATCATAAAAAAACAGCAAGTCTGAACAGACCAATAATGAATAAGGAGATTGAAACATAATCAAAATCCTCCCAACAAAGTCCAGAAGCAGAGGGTTTCCCCAGTGAATTCTACTAAACATTTAAAAAAAGAATTAATGCCATTCCTTCTCAAACTCTTCTAAAACATTGACGAGGAGAGACTATTCCCAAACACATTTTACAAGGACTGTACTAACCTAATGCCAAAGCCAGAAAAGAAAACTACAGGTCAATATAGAAATATTGAATACAGATGCAAAATTTATCAACAAGATATTAGCAAGCCAAATTCAACAGCATATTAAAGGACCACACATCATGATTAAGCTGGGATTCATCCCTGGGATGCAAGAATGGTTCAACATATCCAGATCAATCAACATGATATACCAAATTAATAAAATGAAAAATAAAAATCATATAATCATCTCAATAGATGCAGAAAAAGCATTTGACAAAATTCAACATCCTTTCTTGATAAAAACTCTCAACAAATTAGGTATAGAGGGAATGTATCTCAACATAATAAAAACCATATATGACAAGCCATAGGTAACATTACACTCAATAGTTAAAGGTTGAAAACTTTTTCTCTAAGATCAGGAACAATTAAAGGATGCCCACTCTCATTATTCCTATTCAACATACTAGAAGTCCCAGCGAAAGCAAGCAGACAAGAAAAAGAAAAGGCATTCAAATCAGAAAGGAAGTACTTTTGTTAGTGTGTACAGATATGACCTTATATATAGAAAATCCTAAAGACTCTACCAAAAAAAACTGTTACAACTAATAAAGTAGGTAAAGTTGCAAGATACAGAAATCAACATACAAAAATCAGTAGCATTTCTTTATACTAGCAGCAAGTTATATGAAAAAGAAATTTTTAAAAAGCATCCTATGCACAACAACATCAAAACCAAGCTTGGAAATAAGTTTAATCAGGAAGTGAATTATTGGTACACTGAAAACTGTAAAATTTTGATCAAAGAAATTGAAGAAGATAAATAGATGGAAAGATATCCCATAATTCATAGATCAGAAGCATTAATATTATCAAAAGGCCCATACTACCCCAAACCATCTCTAGATTCAATGAAATCTCTATGAAAATTCCAATGGCATTTTTTATGAAATAGAAAAAATAATCCTAAATTCATATAAAATCACTAGGTTCCAACAAGCCAAGGCAATCCTAAGAAAGAACAAATCCAGAGGCATCACACACCCTGATTTCAAACTATACTACAAAGCTACAGTAATCAAAAAACAGTAGTATGGTACTGGCATAGAAATAGACACACAGACCAAGAGAACAGAATAGAGAGACCAGAAATAAACCTTTGCACATATGGTCAATTAATATTTGACAAGGGAACAAAGAATACTCAATGGAGAAAGAATAGTCTCTTTCAATAAAAGGATGTGAAAACTAGATAACCACATTTAGAAGAATGAAATTGGATCCCTCCCACAAAAATTAACACAAAATGGATTAAAGATGTAAACAGATGACTCCAATCCATAAAACGTCTAGAAGAAAACGCAGGGATAAAGCTCCATGATGCTGGTCTTGGCAACAGTTTTTTGGGTATGACACCAAAAAGCACAAGAAACAAAAGCAAAAGTCAGTCAGTCTACATCACACTAGAAAGCTTCTGCACAGTAAAAGAAACAAAAGAAAAAAAATGAAAAGGCAACCTACAAAATGGGAAAAATATTACAAGCCATATACATGATAAAAGGTTAATATCCAAAATCTATAGGAACTTATATAACTCAATAGCAAAAAAACAAAAACAGAAAAACACACAAATAATCTGATTAAAAAATTAGGCAGAGGAAGTGGATGGACATTTTTCCAAAGAAGACATACACATGATCAATAGGTACAAGAAAAGGTGCTCAATTATCACTAATTACCAGGGAAATGCAAATCAAAGCCACAATGAGATACGACCACATGCCTGGTGGAATGGCTGTCATCAAAAAGACAAGAGATAACAAGTGCTGGTGAGGGGGTGGAAAGGGAATATTTGTGCCCTGTTAGTGGGAATGCAATCAGTATAGTCTCTATGGAAACCAGCATGGAGGTTCCTAAAAATATTAAAAATAGAACCACCAAATGATCCACCAATCCCTGTTCTGGGTATATATCCAAAGGAAATGAAAACAACATCTTGAAGACACGTCTGCATTCTCACGTTCACTGCGATATTATTCACAACAGGCAGGAAATGGACACAACCTAAATGTTCAGTTCAGATGGATGGGCAGATGATGTAGTGTATTATATATACACAATGAAGTATCACTCAACCATGAGAAAATTTGCAACCAAATGGATGGACCTTGAGGGCATAAGTGAAATAAGGCTGAGAAAGATGAAATCTGTAATGATACCACGTATATATGGAATCTAAAAAAGGCAAACTCAGGAATCAGAAACTAGAGTGGTAGTTACCAGGGGGTAGGGAAAATGGGGAGATTTTGGCTAAAGGGTACACAGTTCCAGTTTTAAGAGAAGTTCAGGGGATCTAATGTACAGCATGGTGATTCTAGTTAACAATATTGTATTAGATACTTGAAAGTTGCTAAGATAATAAATGGCTAATGTTCTCATCACACACACAAACCTAATTATGTAATGCTATAGAGGTGTAAGCTAATAATACTAGGGTGGAAATCATTTTGCAATATGTAAGTGTATCAAATAACATGGTGTACACTTTACACTCACATGATGTTATATATCAATTATATCTCAATAAAGATGGGGGGAAATGTGTGGCACTAGAAACCTCTATTTTACTTATATCCTGATGAATCAGTCATAAGGGTTCTGACCCTATATATAGCTAATGGTCAAGAGGAGGTTCCTGGATCTAATTAAAACCCAGGACTTCATTAGGACTGGTTAACAGTCTAATGTATATAACAGTGAGTTCTAGTTTCTTGGTTCTTCAATTATTTTCTGCAACTGCTGAAAGGGGCTCTTGCACCTCTCAATCAAGAGTTCTATTAGCTGCCCCCATGGTAGCACAGCGCTGGTACAGTTTACCAATTCTATGGTGGAACATTCTGGAAAAAGGTGTGCTGGAAGAAAGAACCACAATACAGGTGGGAAACAGCAGTAAAATCTGTGAGTTTTCTTCATGAAGTAAGTTTACTCCACTGATCTGAAGGAGGTAAAGAGGCTCACAGTAGGAACTGAGAACTAGATGGTGGCCTACAAAACAGGGCCAAGAGTCTGGGCCTGAACTCTGTATTTTATCTTTATTTCAGGATTTCTATGGGACATAAAGTGTCAAACTATCTCCACATTCTTCAAATCTATGAAGTCATTGTCAGAAAGGACTATCTTACTGCTCAACATTGGAACAGTACAAAATACTGGTGGATAAAACACAGCTTAAAAAGTAAAAGCATGGCTCAGGGCACCAAACGCCCACCACTGCTGTAAAAACAAAACCACCAAAGCAAAAGAATTCAGAACTACTTATCTTTCAATAATCCAACTAGTAAAGAGATTTAATTAGTAATGTCTGGTGTGCCATTTAAAGAACTAATCCTACAACAAAACACAAAGAAAAATATCATGTTGTGGGCGCCTGGGTAGCGCAGTCGTTAAAGCGTCTGCCTTCGGCTCAGGGCGTGATCCCGGCGTGCCGGGATCGAGTCCCACATCGGGCTCCTCCGCTGTGAGCCTGCTTCTTCCTCTCCCACTCCCCCTGCTGTGTTCCCTCTCTCGCTGGCTGTCTGTCACATAAATAAATAAAATATTTAAAAAAAAAAAAAAAAAGAAAAATATCATGTTGTAACATGTAATCCGAACCGACAATAACAGGGAAATGTTATTTCAATGGCTTTGAACTGTTTGTGAAAATGATTACACAAAATCTCATCACAATACTCAAAGTAAATGTGTGAACCAATTTATTCATCACTAAGAAGAAAAAAGGATTTAACACTATAATGTGAATTCAATCTTAACATCTTAATAAATACATTACTAATTGAGTTTTAAGTGGAATAGAACTTTCTTACTTTCTAATTTCCTTAACCCCAAACCCAAAACTCTCCAAGAAAGTAAACAGATTTTTCAGGAGGTCTGATTTCCTGGTTTCCACATTTTAACTTTTTCAGGTACCTGCAGCTGCCTCGTCACCCGGAGTAAGAGGACAGCCTGTGTCACACATATGAGAAACCAAAGAGGGAGGAACACCTGGAATCAACCTGCTAAGTCAACCAGCCTTCCTCCTGGTCCCTCTTCCGGGACTCCTCAAACATGGCCCTTCCTTGTTTAGATCAGAGACCCCTCTTGTGTGTCCCACCTGTGCCCTTCTGTCAATGTGGCACCTCCCTCCTGCTCAGCCCTCTCCAATTCCTCACCTTCCATGAAAGGTACCCGAACTCACTATTAAAAGTGATATCTTTCCTCTGAAAGCCTACAGCTCTAATTGTTTACTAGTCATTTTGTACTTAGCATTGCTACTTTCTAACACTAAAGTGATTTCTTTTTCACCTGTACACAACTTAATTCCTACTTAGAATGTAAACTCCCAGGTGGGAATATAAATTACTACTAAACTTTCTGGAGGGCAATTTGGTAGCACCTTTTGAAATTCAGTCAAGTATGCCTACCCAGCAATTTCTCTTTTGAGAATTTATCCCAAAGAAATAATTAACGATGTGTATAAAGATTTAGTTACAGGATACTCAAGGCAAAAAACTATTTTTAATTTCAGGAAGCTGAAAACCCAAACGTCCAATCATAAGGGATTAATTTAAGTTAAAAAATTAGAAATGAAACACTATGTCACTATTAAAAACCATGTTGCAGGAAAACAATTACAAAACCAATATAGAGCAAGAGTCCATCTTTAAGAAAGTCTTGCATGCATGTTTGCAGAGAAAAAGATTTGCAAGATTTTTTTAGATGTTCTTTTCTCTGGTATATATATCTTCTGATTTTTCTGTAACAAGCTTGTATTACTCTTTGCAATAAAAAAAGAGAGTTAAACTTGAAGGGAAAAGTAGTTCTGGGCAAAGAATAATTACAATTATTCTTTGTAATTCCACAAAGCTCAGAAGCATGAGAGTAGGTTTGCCATATAACCTTCAACTTGGATCCCAGGCTGCACAGAAATAAGGGGAACAGTGATATTTCTTTTGTCAGAATAGATGGGTCATGGGTTACTTTCAGCATTTCAAAACACCTGAAACTGTGTGCCCCAGACTAAGTTCTGGTATTTCTTTGGTTTGGCTGGAATTTTATCAACTGAGCTTTGTAAACACTTGACACTTCAGACACTTGAGTGGACTGGAAATTGTCTTTGTTAATAAATGCAAAACATTAACTTTTTATTAACTTTCCTGAAAGACAAAAGTCTTTTAAAACATAGGGACCATTAGGGTTGAAAGCAAAAGTTCTCTGTGATGATGAAAATGTTGCAAAGTCATTGTTCTAGACTCAGCAACTGGTTGCAAGGACCACAGGGAGAAATTTCTCAGAGTGTGGGTAGTTTTACTTTTTAGTTTTACATATTGGGCTTCTAAGACAGCCATTCAATAATTGTTTCCATGCTCACCATTCCCCAAGAAGAAAAGTTAAAAAACAAGTCTTCTAAATCCAGGTTCTCACTGAAATATCATACATTAAACCTTAATGTCTCCCACATAACACTCTTCCCGTTCCCACCAACCAACCCTACATGTGATTAAAGGAAGCTTCTTTGTGAAGCATATCTTGGCTCTTCTAATTCTTCAACATTTCAGTGACTCCCTTCTACTATTATTTAGTATAATCTTTAAGTCTCTCTTGACCTGGTATAGGCCTGCCTTTGTACCCTATTCTGCATTATACCCTCCTCCTTTAATACACCCCTTGTTCTTTCAGACTAGTTTTTAGTCCCTAACATGCTCTAGGTTCTCAACTTCTTTTGCCTCCATTTGGAACTCCCCTTTACTGCTTTACAGCTATCTATATTCTTCCTATCCTCCATATCCTTCAAAACCCAGTTTTGTCATCTCTTCCTCAAAGATTCCACCTTTGGCCCTGCTTTATGCAAAGTTTGTGCCTCTCCCATAGCACTCATTCTGAACGATATCATAGGGATTTTGTGTAGATTTCTTCCCTGCACCTACTAAATTGCTAGCTTTTGAGGTCTAGGGCTGTTTGTCTTCATCCCTGAAGATAGCCTGAATGAAGAGATCATCCATGAGTGTCCACTCCTCTGAATGGCAGAAATCATGACCCTGCTGGGGTTGTTCAGATTTCCGAGAAGTACCACCACTGCAGTGAAGAAGGCAATGTTGAAACAGACTTTGCTTCTACTTCCACTTCCAACAGTCACCGAGCACACTCTTCATGCGAGCACCCCCAGAGCATTCAGTCCAGTCTGTGGGTGCACAGGTTCCTGTCTCATCAGTTCTCTGTTCTGAATAGCATTTAAGTTCCTGGGATCCCAAGTTTTAGCTCTGTGTATGTTTTTCAAAATTATATAAATGGGATGAGATGTAATGGTAGCTCTGTGTATGTTTTTCAAAATTATATAAATGGGATGAGACGTAATGGACAATTATCTAAATTTTCAGTAAAGGTCAGCTTCCACCTCCCTCATAGTCTATCTTCTCAGCTTCTTCTTCCTTTGTCCATCACTTCAATGTCTGCATTTCCAGGTTCCATCCTCAGCTCTCTACTATTTTGTATCTTCATTCTGCATATACTCATGCAGTTCAGTATTTTAACTACCTTCCATAGCGCTAATGACTTTAAAGATATGCATCTTTAGCTTAGAGTTCTTTCCTGACCCCCAGATCCGCATATTCAACCAGCTCCTGGATATCTCTGCCTCCATCTTTGAAGGCACCTCAAACTCAACATGCACTAACTACTGCTGTTCCTCCTACATTTTCCTTCTGAGTGAACAGTGACACCCTTAATAAACGCCTGGAAGTCATTCTTGAACCACCTTCTCCTTCACAACCTTACTTTAATTGATCAATTCTGTACTAATCTTTCTGCAATCCATCTAAGTTTTCCCAGTACCTCCATAATTACCTTAATTTAAGCTTTGTCATTCCATCCTCTCCTTCACCTGCCTCGACTCTGGGAAGCTTTCCCAGGTCATCTCCCTCAGGGTTAACTGCCCTCTGAGGTGCCCCCTAAGCACTATGCATTCTTCCGTTATAATATTTGAAAGTGAGATCAACTACTTACTTATCCCCCATTAAATTGCAAGTTCCTTGAGGACAAAAACTCTGTCTTATTCTTTGTGGCCACACAGCCCTAGTATCCCAGGGCTCAATAAATGTTTCTTAATGATGAATAAAGCCAGTGGGCTGAGCTTCTGTACTGCTAAATATCTGACTGGCCCACTCTATAACATATACGGTCAAACAGAACAACCCCTAATTAAAACACACTCTTACCTTCTTTGTAAGCCAGTATGTAAGTGGACGTTTAAACCTGTACTTTTCTTTTTTCAAAAGAGTGCATCATTAATTCCAAAGAAATGCAACAGATCAAAGCCACAGTGAAAATTAAAACATTAAAGTAGAAGAAAAATAACACTAGCAAGAAGCACCCAATAACCTCAAACTCAGAATAAGAAACGAGGCAATACTTCAACATTACAGAAAGAGCATAACCTGGCATCTCAATTCAACAAACAAGTAATCTTTATTTTCTTTGCAACAATACATGTAACTTCTCTGGAATATATATATAAGTAAAGAGTATCTCCTTTGTCCCCCACCACCACGTTTCATGTTGAAGTGGTTACTTTTTAAAACCAGTTACTCAACAGTGACTCAACTATTGTTATTAAATATGGCTCTACAAAAATTTTGGTATAGAGCAAATAAAGGGGTGTTGGGGTCAGACCTGACTGGAATGCTAGCAAATGCCTAAAACTTGGGAAAATGGCTAACTTCACGGAGTGTCAACTCTCTAATTTCTAAAATGTGATTACTATCTACCTCATGGAAAGCAGTGATAAACAACTGATACATGCACAGCAAATACACTGTAAGAGTTAATGTACCTTCTCCAACTCCCCATGGTGGGAAGTATTTCATCTTTTCTTTTAATGGTTCTTGGGTTATATTGGGCTTTATCATGTAAGGTGAAAGCCTTTTAATTTAAAATGCCTTGAGTTCCAAACAGTTTTAAGTCTACTCTTAAGGTACAGAACAGTTTTTCATTGGAAAAAAAAGGGGGGGGTGTGTCTAAATGGTAGATGAAGTGAAGGCTAATCCCTGAAACCTATGAAACACATAAGGCTACTGAACAACAGTGACCACCACAACCCAGGTTTTGGCTGTTCAACTTATGTCCTAATGATGTGGAACTGGCAACAGAAAGAACTGCTAGGGAGTTGGGACAGTCAGGAAGGGATACTGGGGAGGTCTGGGCCTTGGTGGGGTAAGAATCCAAGGCAGAAGTTCTATAAGGAGACAGACTCTGGGTGCTCTGGTAGGTAAAGATTCTCAGCAACAGTAGTCTTTGCTGCTTTTATTAAAATTAAGTCTATCATTATTTGTCTTCTATAAAACAGAAAACCTTAAGTTTTGAGAGGCTGGGAATACAGTTCCTCAAAGGGCAGCCCCATCCATAACGAAGGGTTCTGTTAAGTTAGAATTTTATGTTTGATGAAATAGGATTTCACTCTGTATGTATTACCAAAAAAAAATCCCACAAACCATCTGATTGTCAGGCTCTACTGTGTTCTACAAGTTAAAAAAACAAAACAAAACAGCTTTCTTTAAACTATAAAATTTCTTACAGAATGGCTAAAATCTAAAAGCACCAACACCACCAAATGCTGGTGAGGGTGTCGAGCAAAAGAAACATTCACTCATTGCTGGTGGGCATGCAAAATGGTATGTATACTTTGGAAGATGATCAGTCAGTTTCTTAGAAAATTGAACACATTCTTACCATGTGATCTAACAACTGTACTCACTGGTATTTACCCAAAGAAGTTGAAAACTATGTTCATAAAAAAGAAAAAAAAAACAGCACACAAATGTTTATAGCATCTTTATTCGTAATTGCCAAAACTTGCAACAACCAAGATGTCTTTCAACAGATGAATGGATAACTAAACTGAAGCACATCCATACAATGGACTATTTTCATCATGCCATGGAAAGACATGGAGGAACTTTGAATGAGTGTCGCTAAGTACAAAAAGACACCTGCAAAGGCCACAATACTGTATCATTCCACCCATACCACATTTAGAAGTAAAACTATGGATATAGGAAAAATAGCAATGGTTGCCAGGGTTTGAGTGGCAGGAAGAAGAAAGAATGGGGAGGAAAAGGAAGAAGCAATAAATAGGTAGAACACAGGGGATTTTCAGGGCACTGGGACTATTCTGTATGATACCATAAAGGCAGATACACATCATTATGTATTTGTCAAAACCCACAGAATGTCCAAGATAAAGAAGGAATCTTAAAAGTAAACTATAAACTTTGGGTGATAATGATTTGTCAATACAGGTTCCCTGATGGTAACAAACAGTAATAAAATGTCATTAATAGAAAAGGCTGTGGGGCCCATACAGAAACTACTTTTCCTTAAATTTTTACTGTAAAAACTAAAATTGTTAAAAAAATAAAGTTATCCATAAAAATATTTGCTTAGTTCAAAAGAGTTGATTTACCACCCGCATAATTTAAGTTAGAGTTTTCTCCTTTTACCCCAAAGAAAAACATGCTGCCTTAACTCATAACCCGAAGTAACTTCCCAGTCTTCAGTAGGAATACTCAGATCGTCTTGTATTCTCTCTCCTGTTCTCATAAACCTCAGGCTGCCACACACCCTTCCGACTGGTGAAGAAAACTGAGGGTCACAGAGATTAAATAACTTGTCCATGGTCCAAAACTTATAAAAAGGAAGGAAGATTCAAATTCAGGTCTGTTTGACTCCAAAAGCCAGTTTTCCCACAAGGCTAAGTAGCTTGCCTTTGTTGTAATACAGACTTAGTTTCACAAAATTCCTACCTTTCCCCATGTTGCAAAGTTTATGATAATATGGACAAAGATCAATATTCCCAAATTACATGCCATGGTGTATGTGGACAAGGCATTCAGCCTCTTAATCCATAGAACTTCATGTAATTCTTATTTAACACCTGCCAGAGCAACTATTTCTGAGATACAGACGCCTCTGAGACCATCCTACCAGGAGCAGACACTGTTTATATTCCTATGTATTGAAACAGAAAGGCAAGGGGACCTGGGTGACTCAGTCAGTTGGGCTTCTGACTCGATTTCAGCTCAGGTAGTGACCTCATGGGTCATGAGATCAAGAGCCCTGTTGGGATCCACTCTCGGCAGGGAGTCTGCTTAAGATTCTCTCTCCCCCTCTCCCAGGCCTTCCCCCGCTCCCTCCCTCTCTCTCTCAAATCAATCAATCAATCAATCTTTGAAAAAAACAGAAAGGCAAAAGGAGAGAGGCTAATTCGCTGATATATTTTTCCATGTAGAGGAAACTACTAGGTCTTACACCACTTGATTCTTTAAAAATTCTGTCCATCCCTTAGGAAGCTTTAGCCAGACTTAACACAAGTGGGGAGGGATGGGACAAATGAAACATTACAAGAAAAAGAACATAATCATTAGTACCTGCCATGAATAGGAAGACTGCTCGTTGTTAAACAGCATACTTTAAATAAATGATGTGTGAATTAACTCCAGTAAAAAGAGATCAGAACGTCCTCTGTAACCTAGAAACCATACTCCCTGGGCTGCAAGGATGCTGCAGTCAGAACCACTACTCCGAGACTCAAGAATGTTCCAAGCACTGTCTGTTATGATTGTGGCCAAGACACCACAGAAGAAAAAGATCTGCTGGGGGATCCTGTCAACTTCTTCCCTGGTGTATGCAGGCTTGGCAGAAATACAACGTAGTGGAGTGAAGACCAAACTTCCAAGGACACTGGGGCAAGCAGTTCCAATTATTAAGTGGTAAAATGGCAGCCAAAGTCACTGGGGACTCTGTAAGCCTGACATTAGAAAAGAGACTGCAGCCGGAAAGCCTCATGATGGCTTGCTCATGCTTGAGCTCTTAACCTCTGTAGCAGCCGCATTTATTCATGTGCAATTAGGGGTGTGCGCATCTGTGTGTGCTCCGTCATAAAACAGAGGATGACATCAATGCACAAGCCTTTTTAGAAACCTAACAAAGGCCAGGACAGGGTGAAGACTGAAGAAAGCACACTCCCTTTGCTATAGTGTCTGCACAGCTTTTCAAATTTTTGCTTTTTTCTCTCTTTTTTGGAATGCAAAGAAAAGAAATCAGGTGAAACTGCTGAATAATATAGCTATGAGGAAGCTGAGGACTGAGATGGGACACAGTGAGGATCACTTACACAGAACCCCTCGAGTTTCTTTTTACAACGTGCTGCAGAATCATGTGTGGAAAGCTACCAAGAGTCAGTACCTGAGCGTCCAAGTTTGTGCCCCTTTTGTATAAAGCTCTCCTTCTGCGTTCATATCAAGAAATTTAGCCTGGACTTTTTCCTAACGAATTTTAAGCTAATAATAAATAAGCTTGGGACCATTAAAAAAAATTCTCAGAAATCTTTGTATCTATCCTTAAGGATAGGCACCCTGGTATTCAAATATGTTGTGCCACAGACTTCCCTCTTCTCATAAATTTTAATTTACAAGGCCGTGGCAACAGTCCTAATGAAGATTAATTACTGCAGTACATTCCATAAAATCTGTCCAGCTTCCTTCTGATGGTGAACGCTCCTGCATATAGAAATGGAACTGAAAAGTATCGTGTCCTTAATGCTTCTTTCCTAGCTGCTCAGGACTAAAAACAGATTAAAAAAAAAAAAAGGTACTCAAAGAAAAGACTGATTGGCTCCTCACTCATTACAAAAACCTAAGTAAAAGAGCAGAAGATGCCCTCTTAGGTCAAAGTTCTAATATGAGAAAAGGCGGGGGTTGGTCAGAGGAAACAGAAGGCAGAGGACTGCAATCACACCAACAGTCCACGCACACGGTTCCTTCTGAAAAATGCACATGTGTCATTTAGGATTGCCAAAAAGTTCTGGCCCCATCTCTATTTTTCTGGCTCATAAATCCACTTGAGAATTCAATGACAATAAATGGTCCCCCTTTCCAGATAAATGCATGGGAGTGTCTACATGGTATGCACACCTACACCATCATTTTTGCATACAATTTCAAGATGTTCAAGATTTCTCTAAAGCTCACTATAGAGCCCAGATTAAGAATCCCTGCTCTGCAGTAATTTAGAAGGCATACATAATTATTTCTCTTCTCTCCGATTAAAAAAAAAATTAAACACCCATACAGGCTGGGTTTATAGTATGTATTTTTCTCACTGCTAATGTGTATATAGAACATTTTGTGCTTCCCAGAAGCACATCAGCTTTTCTCCTCAAACTACTTTTTACTCATTTGTTTTCAGTATTCAAGATCATCCCCTCCCAAACATTTCCCCAGTGTTCCAGATATCTGGAAAAGTTAAGTTTTACAGTTTAGTCTTACTCCTCATTAGCCTTTCAAATTACTTCAAGAGAGAGAAAATCTAATCTTCAGCAAAGCTGTCCATTAAAGAATTACTTACAGGAGGGAGGGGTTCAATATGGTGGCATGGCAAGATCCCAATCTCACTTCTTCCCATGGTCACAACAAATTTACAATTACATATGAAATAATCTCCTCTGAGAAAAGACCTGATAACCAGATGAACAGAGCCCCCACAACAAAGGATAAAAGAGTAGTGCTGAAACAAGTAGAAGAAACACAGTATTGCCAAAACAATGCAAAACAAAACAGTAACGAAGCCCAGGAGTGGTGATGGATAATTAGGAGGAATCTCGCAGATACAGAACTTTTTCCAAAGAAGTCAGGGGTCTGTGCTCCACATTAGGCAGCCAACCCCTAGATGCTGCACAGGAGAGATGAGCCCCCGAAATGCCTATGAAAACCAATGGGGATTACATGTAGGAAAACTGTACGGAACAGAGAACATGCTCATAAAGGACTTGACAAGAGACTCCCTCACTCTGGGACCAGGTGCAAAGATACCAGTTTGAATACTGCCTAGACCATATGTGAAGAAGACCAACTCATTAATCTTGAAGAGTCTGCCAGAGAGGCAGGAACTTGGTTAGGACTCTCCAGGGACACAGACAGTGGTACGGGTCATTTCTGAAGTTTTAATTCTATCTTGCTGATGCCAGTGCTGGAAGGCACCATTTTGGAACTCTTCCTCGAGCCTGTTGGCACTGGAGGGTGCCCACTGTTGAGTGCCCTGCCCACCTCCATACCACAGCCAGGCCAGTGCCACAACAGCCACAATACAGCTAGGCTGTGCAACATCCCCACACACTCCTGTGCCACAGCTATGGCCCCACCACAGCAGGCAGGCACACGGAACTCATATAGGGGAATGCCCCCTGAGTTCCTGCTGCAAGTGGCCGGGGGGGATATTATCTCTGAGCTCCATGAGACATCTCCTATACCAGAGCACTCTTTCCAGGATGGGAGAGGTAGCTAATTTACTTAATACTTAGAAACAAACACAGAGAGGCAAAAATGAGGAGATAGAGGAATATGCTTCATATCAGAGAACAAGAAAAAGCCTCAATAAAAGACTTTAATAAAACAGAGATAATTGATCCATCTGATAAAGAGTTCAAAGTAATGTTCATCACTGAACTTGGGAAAAGAATGGATGAACAGAGTGAGAACTTCAAAGGAGACAAAAAAAATAAGCAAATATCAAGCAGAAGTCACAGAGCTGAAATATAATACCTGACGTGAACTGAAATATTCACTAGAGGTGTTCAACAGCACACTGGATAAAGGAGAACAGATCAGCAAGTTGAAATATCAATCAAATTCACCTAGGCAGTGCAGCAAAAAGAATTTTTTTTTTTTTAAGAGAAGATATCTTAAGGGACCTTTGGGACAACATGAGGTGGAATAACATTTGCATTATAAGGAACCCAGAAGGAGAAAAGAGAGAAAGGGCCAGAAAACTTATTTGAAAACAGAATGGCTGAAAACCTCCCTAATTTGAGGAAGGCAACAAAATTTCAGATCAAGGAAGCCCAGAGAGTTCCAAAAGAGATGAACCCAAAGAGATCCATACCAAGATAGATTATAATTAAAATGATAAAGATAGACTCTTTCTCTTCAGCGAAGTGGCCAAGTGGCTCAGGGGTGGTGGCCTTGTGGACACAGAGATGCAGATCTTTATGAAGACTGTGACAGGTAAGACCACCACCCTCGAAGATGAGCCCAGTGACACCACTGAGAAGGTCAAGGCCAAAATCAAAGACGAGGAGGGCATCCTGCCTAACCAGCAGCATCTGACTCTGGGGAGCAAAAAGCTACAGGATAACACACTCTCTCTGACTACACTATCCACAAAGAATCCACCTTGTACTTGGTGCTTCACTTGCAGGGTGATATCACTGAGCCTCTGCTCTGCCAGCTAGCCCAAAACACAACTGTGACAAAATGATCTGCTTCCAGGGTTATGCTCGCCTATACCCGTGCTGTCAACTGTCACAAGCAGTGTGGCCACACCAACAACCTGTGCCCTAAGAAGAAGGTAAAATAAGGCCCCTTCACTGGCTCTTCCTTTGCCCACATGGTAGCCTCCTGCCCAAGCCCCAAGGCCCTAGGGCTTCAATAAAGTTTCCCTTTCAATGACTGAGCTTTGGGGGGCCGTTAGTTAAAGATAGAATCTCCAAAGCAGCAAAAGAAAACAACTTGTTAAGTACAAGGGAAATCCTATATGGCTTTCAGCAAATTTTTCAGCAGAAACTTTACTGAAGTAAGAAAATGGCATGACATACTCAAAGTGCTGAAAGGAAACATTTTCCAACCAAGAAATTCTCTACTCAGCACAGTTATCATTCAAAACTGAAAGGGAGATTAAGAGCTTTCCAGATAAACAAACAAAAACAAAAAAAGTTCATCACCACTAAACTGGACCTACAAGAAATGTTAAAGGGACTTCTTTAAGCTGAAAAGAAATGACACTAATTAATAACAAGAAAATATATGAAAGTAAAAATCTCACTGGAAAAGGTAAATATATACAAAAAACAGTGGATCAATCATTTATAAAGCAAGGAGAAAGGATAAAAGATAGTAGTGGTAAAAGTACCAAGAACTACAATAATTAGTTAAAGGATGCATAAAATGAAAAGACAAAAAATGTGACACAAAATACAAAATGTGTGGGGAGGTGGTTAAAAATATAAGTTTTCCTAGTGTGTTCAAATTTAAGTTCCTATCAACGGAAAACCAACCGTTATATACAAAGGATGTTATATGTGAACTTCATGGTAACCACAGAAAAAAACTTATAAATACACACCAAAAAAATGAGAAAAAAAATCTAAACATAATACTACAGAAAGCCATCAAACCACAAGGAAAGAGAGAAAAAAGAAAGGAATAGAGGAACTACAAAAAAGCCAGAAAACAAAGAGAAAGGAATCCATGCCTAATACTAAAAAAATTCATCATCAATCACAAGGGAGGAAGGCAAGAGAGGAAGGAACAAAGAAGAACTACAAAAACAACCTGAAAACAATAAACAAAATGGTGATACATATATACCTATCGATAATTAATTCCTTTAAATGTAAAAAGACTACATTTTCCAATCAAATGATAGAGTGGTTGAATGGATTAAAAAAAAAAAAGATGACCCATCTATATGCTGTCTAAAAAAGACTAACTACAGAAGTAAGGACACACACAGACTGAAAGTGAAGGGATGGAGAAAGACACTCCAGGCAAATGGAAACGAAAGCTGGTGTAGCAAAACTCTTATCTAACAAAATAGACTTTAAAACAAATATAAGACAACGAGCACCACATAATGATAAAGGGGTCAATCTAGCAAAAATATGTAATATTCATAAATATATATGTATCCAACATATGAGCACAAAAATATATAAAACAAATATTGACAGCCCTAAAGGGAGAAACTGACAGCAATATAATAATAATATGGGATTGTAACACCCCATTATATCAATGGATAGATCATCCAGAGAGGAAATCAATACAGAAACATCAGCCTTAAACCAGATGCGCTTAATAAATATATATGTAACATTCCATCCAAAAGCAGCAGAATGCACATTCTTCTCAAGTACAAATGGAACATTCTTCAGGAGAGCTCACATGTTAGACCACAAAACAAGTCTCAATAAATTAAAAAATTTAAATCATCAAGCATCTTTTCCAATCACAATGGTATAAAGAAGAAAACTAGCAAAACCAGAAAAACATAGCCGTTAAACAACATGCTACTAAACAACCAATAAGTCATTGAAAAAAATCAAAGGAGAAATAAAAAATTACCTAAAGACAAATGTAAACAGAAATATGATATACCAAAATCTATGGGATGCAGCAAAAGTGGTTCTGACAGGGAAGTTCATAGCTATATAGGCCTCAAGACCTCAATAAACAAGAAAAATTGCAAGTAAACAACCTAACTTCTCACCTAAAGCAACTAAAAAAAAAGAACAACAAATAAAGCTTAAAGTTAGGAGAAGAAAGGAAATAATAAAGATCACACCAGAAATAAATGAAATAGAGACTAAAAACAATAATAGAAAAGATCAATGAAACTAAGAACTGATTCTTTGGAAAGATCAACAAAATTGATGAACCTTTAGCCAGTCTCATCAAGAAAAAAGGAGAGAGGACTCAAAAAATAAAATCAGTAATAAAAGATAACAACTGACACCAGAGAAATACAAAGGACCATAAGAAACTACTACAAACAATTACATGCCAACAAATTAGACAATCTAGAAGTAATGCATAAATTCCTAGAAACACACAATCTTCAAGGAATGAATTATAAAGACACAGAAAATCTGAATTGACCAATTTCTATTAAGGAAAGTGAATCCTTAATCAAAAACTTCCCAGAAACAAAAACCTCATGGTTTCACTGGTGAATTCTACCAAACATTTAAAGAAGATTTAATGCCCATCCTTCTCAAATCTTCCAAAAAACTGAAGAGGAGAGAATGCTTCCAAACTCATTTTATAAGGCCAGCATTACCCTGATGCCAAAATCAAAGACACTACAAAAAAAGAAAATTACAGGCCAATATCCTTGATGAACATAGATGCAAAAATCCCCAACAAAATATTAGCAAACCAAATTCAGCAATACATTAAAAGGATCACACACCACGATCAAGTGAGATTTATTCCAGGGATGGAAGATTGATTCAACATCCGCAACTCTACCAACATGATCCAGCACATGAAGAATAAAAATCATAAGACCATGTGATCATCTCAACAGATGCATAAAAAGCATTTGACAAAATTCAGCATCCAACTAGGATAGAAACTCTCAACAAAGTGGGTATAGAGGGAACATACCTCGACATGATAAAGGGCATACTGACAAACCCACAGTTAACATCATTCTCGATGGTGAAAAACTGGAAGCTTTTCTTCTAAGATTAGGAACAAGACAACAATGCCCACTCTCACCACTTTTATTTAGAAGTCCTACGCACAGCAATTAGGCAAAAAAATAAATAAAAGTCAGAAGTAGAAAGAATCAAAATAATTGCAGATTACCACAGAAAACCCTAAAGTCTTCATCAAGAAACTGTCAGAACTAATAAATACATTCAGTAAATGTAAGACTCAAAGTTAATATACAGGAATCTGCAGTGTTTCTATACACTAATGATGAACTGTTAGAGAAATTAAGAAAGCAATTTCATCTACAAATGCATCAGAAAGAATGAAATACTTAGGAAAAATTTTTAACCAAGGAGGTGAAAGACCTATATACTAAAAGCTGTAAGACATTGATGAAAGAATTTGAAGAAGACTCAAATAAATGGAAAGATAGTCCATGTTCATGGATGGAAGAATTAGTATTGTTAAAATGTCCATATAAACCAAAGGAATCTATAAATTCAATACAATCCCTATCAAAATTCCGATGGCATTTTTCACAGAACTAGGACAAATAATCCTAAAATTTGTATGGAACCAAAAAAGATCCCTAGTAGCCAAAGCAATCTTGAGAAAGAAGAACAAAGCTGGAGGTAACACGTTTCCTAATTTCAACTATACTAAAAAATATAGTAATCAAAATAGCATTGTACGGGCACAAAAACAGACACACGGGTAATGGAACAGAACTAAGTGCCCATAAATAAACCTACATATTTAGAGACAATTTGGGACAAGGAGCCAAGAACATATAATGGCGAAGGACAGTCTCTCCAATAAACAGTGCTGAGGAAACTAGTCAGACACAAGCAAAAGAATAAAACTAGACTGCTATCTTATACCATAGACAAAAATTGACTCAAAATGGATTAAAGATGTGAACAGAAGACTTGAAACCATAAAATTCCTAGAGAAAAACTTACGCAGTAAGTTCCTTCACATCATTCTCAATGATGTTTGTAAATCTGACTCCAAAGGCAATGGAAACAAAAGCAAAAATAAACAAATGGACTACATCAAACTAAAAAGCTTCTGTACAGCAAGGAAAATCACCATCAAAACGAAAAGGCAACCTACTAAAATGGCAGAAGATATTTGCAAATCATAACCAATAAGGGGTTAATATCCAAACTAGATAAAGAACATATGTAACTCAAGAATTAAAAAAAAAACTAAAAAATAAGCAGAAGATCTGAATAGATCTTTTTTGCCAAAGAAGACATACAGATGGCCAACAGACACATGAAATGATGTTCAACATCACTAATCGTGCAATTAAAAGCTATAATGAGATATCACCTCACACCTGTTAGGATGGCTATTATCAAAAGGGCAAGAAACAGCAAGTGCTGGTGAGGATGTGGAGAAAAGGGAACCCTCGTGTACTGCTGGTGGGAATGTAAATTGGTGCAGCCACTATGGAAAACAGTACATAGATTCCTCAAAAATTAAGAATGGATCTACCACATGATCCAGCTTCTCCACTTCTGAATACTTATCCAAAGAAAATGGAAACATCAATTAAAAAGATATATGTAGTCCTATAGGTTCATTGTAGCATTATTTACAATAACTAAGATATAGAGAAAACCTAAATACCCATCAATAGATAAATGGATAAAGATGTGGTATAAATAATGGATTACTACTCAGCCATAAATAAGAACAAAATCTTGGTATTTGTGACAACATGGATAGACCCTGAGGGTATTATGCTAAGTGAAAAAAATCAGACAGAGAAAGACAAGTACTGTATGATTTCACTTATATGTGGAATCTGAAAACAAAACAAAACAAATGGACAAACAGAAGAATATTGAGACAAGCTCATAGAGACAGAACAGACTGATAGTTACCAGAACGGAAGGAAGCTGGGGGGGGGGGGGGGCGGTAAGTGAAATGGGTGAAGGGGGTCATATTGTATGTTGATAGATGGTAATTAGACTTCTGGTGGTAATTATTTTGTATCCCATATAAATGTTGAATAACAAATGTTGTACACCTGAAAGTAATATAATGTTATATATTAATTTTATCTCAATTAAAAAAATACTTATAATGGCAAAAACAAAGTAAACAAAACCAAACAACAAAAACGAAAAAAAAAACCTAAGCAAGGTACAACCTAGAAGTCTAAAAGGGGGGTGGATAATCTGAAAATTATGGTGTATGAATAATGGAATGCTATATAATCATTAGTTATCAATCCATTCTACATGAGGCTATGTGAAATGAAGAAAAGGATCGTCCTAAGAAAGTGTTGTTCTCAACAGTCTTCTCAGTGAAAACAAAGTTGCCATGCACCGGACTCTGAGTAGCAGCCAAGAAAACCCTACTAGTTGGTTCATCACCCTTGCTACATGGTTCTTCTTGGCTTCTTGGCATCCAAGTCATTCATCTTTCTCCCCAGAGACCCGAACACTTCTGAAACATGACAAACTCCTAACTGTCATTGAATCCCAGTTATTCAGTGCGTGGCTAAATGACAGAAAAACAGAAAGCATAGGGCAAAAACTGGGACTGCAAGTAAGATCAAGCTGGGAGCCTCCTAAACCCTAAATTTCCCAAGTATGTCTTCTCCATCCTAACCCTCACCCCAGGAAATAACACCTTCCTTCCTCGACGGGAAGCATCCTTTCCCCTATGAATCCCAAGACAAGTAATACTGCTTTTCCCCACACCCGACCCAACAATCTGCCTTTTCAATTTCTCCATTCATGCTATATACCACACAGAATATTCTGTTTTGTTGTGTTGTGTTGTGTTTTGAGGACAATGACAAAGTGACGAAAGATAAAATGAACACAATTTAAAGAAAGTCAAGAAAAATTAACTCCTTGTCAACCACATTTCAAATGAAGTTCTGATCAAAGCCCTATGAAATGTGATAATTCACGGAACTTCGTATTTCACAAATAGTAAGAGATGATGGAGATTTTCCCTTGAAAGCTGCTAGACATATTAGCATCAGGGATAAATCTCCTGAAGTTAAAAAGAGGGAAAGGAAAGAAAGGCAGGCACACAATAAAGTCAATATGTCATTAAGCTGAGCTGACTTCTCTCCTCACCTGCTGCCCCCAACTAGATCCACCAGTGAATAGGGATCCAAGTAAATGGCACTGTAGTCAATAGTATTTTTCTTTTCACAATTACCTAGACTTTAAGTGAGGGGGGAAAAAAGTCCCTTAAAAAATAATCACCCCCTAGATTCAGCACCAATAATTCCACTAAAATTCATATAAAATATATAATGTGCCATAACTGGTCCCAACCAAAAACAGTTAAAAAGAAACGAAAATGCTTTCTGGCCATTTTCTGTCCCCAGAAATTCATCTCTGAGTCATACGTATTTCTGTTACAGGTGGAAAGCCTTCCACACATTACAAAGCTGACTGTTAAGTCTCGGAAGAGAAGTTGGGAAGCAAGATTTTGTGAAGAAATGTCACAGAACAATATGAAGAGACACCACACAGATGAACGTGGGTCACCTCCTTTCCGTAGGAGAGAAATCTTAAAGATAACACAAGTTCACTCAAAAACAGAAAGCTAACATGGAACACAGTTGAAAAATAAAACAAAAACCCCAAACGAATGAAAAAACAGATAAACAAAAATCCTTCATCAATCTTTGGACACAGAGCTGTGTTGCACAAGCCAAAAAGAACAGCTCCTGATATTAGATGTAAAACAGTTGCATAGAAGTTATCATGTCTAGGGGCGCCTGGGTGGCACAGCGGTTAAGCGTCTGCCTTCGGCTCAGGGCGTGATCCCGGCGTTATGGGATCGAGCCCCACATCGGGCTCCTCCGCTGGGAGCCTGCTTCTTCCTCTCCCATTCCCCCTGCTTGTGTTCCCTCTCTCGCTGGCTGTCTCTATCTCTGTCAAATAAAATAAAATAAAATCCTAAAAAAAGAAAAAAAGAAGTTATCATGTCTAAATTATGCCAATAGTCTCGGTACAAATTATAGATGTTATGGGTCTTATGCCACCTAGAATAATCGACCAAACATGCCACCAATGTAAGGATTTTTTACAAAGCAACCGTAGCCAGAGACTGCGGTCTGTGAAAAAAACAGTGACATATTATCAGGCAGTAAAAGTCTAACCACAACCTTCTTCTCTTTCCTTTTTTTGTTTGAAAAAGGTTAGGATTATAAATATTAAAAACTTAATTTGACTGAATAATGAGTATCTTGAACACCCAGCTGCTTCTTTTTCATCGTATTCAATACTTTGCAAATTTTCATCATTAGCAATTCACATGAAGATGGCCATAAACCAAACATGATGAATGCTACTAGATATACAAAAATTAATCTTATATTCCATGCTCAAAACCAAATCTCTCAGCTTGTGAGGCACAGCTGAAAGGAACAATTTTAGTGAAAGAAGAGTTTAATTGGAATATGGTTAAAGATACTCTTGTTTCACTTCAAAGGCCACACTGTTACGAAGGGCAACCTATCTTCTCCCTGCTCTGGCAAGACTTAAAACTTCATTCAGGTTTAGCTTAGATGTCACTCCCTCCAGGAAGCTCTTCCAGAGTCACCAAGCCCAGGTGAGATTCCTCACTTGCTCTCCATGCACATTCCCTCTGTGCCTCGCTTGCCTCTGTCTCCCCCAGGGCACAGATCACAGCATGTATCCATCCTATTGTTTTGTAATTGCATGCTTAGATGTCTGCAACCTCTGCTAAACTAAAAACTGCCATGGCAGGAAAAGTATTTTTCTTTATGTTTCATCCTCTGTACCTGCACTCACTATCACCTGGCACATGATTACTAAAAAATTCTTAGTTGAGAGAATGGACGGAAAAAATATTACAACAAGATGGAGACTAACAAATAAGTGGATATTTTAAACTCTTAAATAAGTAGAACATGATTTAAATAACACAGAAGGTTCTTACTCCAGTTCTTGGCACCACATATAGAAAATAGCCAAATATTTTTATTGTGAAAGCAGTATAAATACATTATAGCCTGTTGGGGAGATCAAGAAATACAGAATCACTTAGTAGCACAAAGACAATTCTAATACTTGAGGTCTTTCTTCCTCTGAAGGTATAAAAGTCTGTATCAAAACTCAAGGCAAGAACATGATTCTGTGCCGTTCCTAGCAGACCAATGAATCCCACGATGTCACTAAGTCCACTGCAGCGAAGGGCTAGATTCCTACCAAACTGTTCTATTTTAGTAACAACGGTGACAACAATGACAAATGCTAACTAACACATTTTGTAGTAATTCTACCTATGCTAATTCCACAGTTAGGAGGAACCAGAAGGGAAAGCTACCAAGTAAAACACAGCCTGGGCCAATGTGTGAGGAGGACGGAAGACGAGGAAAGAAACCACACGGTGTCAAAGCAAGCTCTCCTTTCTCTGTTTTCAAAAATAGTACACAAAAGCTTAGAGCCTCAGATGGAGCTCGGGCATCTGCTGCTGACTAGCCAGCTGACATCCTTCTATACTATGGGGGACACTACTGCTCCTCCTATTTCACTGCTCTCTTTCTGGGGACAAATGAGCTATTAATGCTCTTTCCTAAAGCTAAAGCTCCTTCAAAGGAGCTCAGGGTCACATTATTTTCATTGTGGCTGGGATCATATTTAAGCAAGAGAACTCTTTTTGTCATGCTAACTTAAAGCAGCCGAATCTCACACTGGTATCAGTGTTAGAGACGACAATTCTGAGAATTCTGCAGAGCGTTAAGGATGGGTTAACTTTTACTGCACTGTGCACTGTGCTGAGGGAGACAGGAGGTACACTCTTTAAAACTCTATCACGCCTCCCTGAGGAAGAATTATCGACCCTGGATTCCGTCATCCTCCACGGCATCTGGCTCTGCTTTGCTTACTTCCCACTGACTCTGTGTCTCCATGTACAGAGACAAAAGTGTTACTCATGCTGAATATTTAGGGGTATCACTGAGGTAAAGGACAGAGAAATACCCAGAGGAAACTTTCAAAGAAACTGGCTCATGCTACTTACTTCGGGACTAAGCCATTTTCAAACTGGTGTTATCTGGTCCCATAAAAGTTAACTCATATCGGAAAATGTGAAGATAATAATCAGGGATAACCCACTGGGAGAGCAAAGATGACCAAGAGGCTGACACACTCACTGTTGCTGCAACTGTGGAGCTGAGGTTAGAGAGAGTGCAGCGAATAAGACCTGTGCCGTGCCAGGAGAGCCCTCTGAAGCGGCCATCACAAAACCCTAGCACCTCTCCTCATTTATGAGGCAAAGAAAAAAAGATGCAGCCAAACCGGAACAAGACAGTAAAACTGCCCTGGTGCTGGTACTACAAACAGCAGTAGCAACAGCAATTACCACTATCGACATGCTGGTGTACATGGATTTACTTGTGAATACTTTTACTTACCTAAAAACAATTTTGGTTTTAGTTTATACTTATCTTTATTCATTTTCACTGAGGCCATTTTAACACAGAGGGGGAAAGGGAGAAAAATGGAAGTAGAATATTTATAGGAATTTCACACATAGGCTGCTCCTTGTAACTATCCAACATCCTGCCTTAGTTCGGGAATGGCAAACAGGTTTTATCTTGGGTAGGAATCCCAACTGATTGATACAGCTGTACTGAGAAGGACTGCTTGGGCTAAAGGGAAAGGAATATAGGCATAGTACATACTGGATATGAGGGATACGGAAGTCAACCACCAGTAATATGGGCGTGCCATCCTGGGTCTAGTCCAGTGGGAGATTTTGCTCCTTGAGGGATATGTGGCAATGTCTGAAGATACTTCTGGTTGTCCCAACTGGGGAAGCACTGGGGAAGCACTAAAGGTAGAGGCCAGGGATGGTGCTCAACAGTCTACGATTACTCCCAACCCACCAAAACAAAGAATTATCTGTACAGGTTAGTAATGTTGAATTTGGAAGACCGTGACCTAGTCAAATCTATCTTATAATTAGTTCGTGGATCAAGTCTTTACCCAAATGACATTAAACTGGTCTTCAGACAGTGTTCCTAAGCTACCCTTCCTAATGCTAGAGTAATTCTATATAATTTCATTGGAGTGTTAGAACTATGGAGTCAATTTGATTTACACACAATACCCTGATCCCTAACTTAGTATTGTAATCACAAATTATTTTATCCCCTGAAGCCTTTGTTTCTTCATCTGTAAGAAGAGAGGGTCAGACTAGATAATCACTGTCATCACAAACAAAAACAAAAACAAAACTGCTAGGAAGTCCTTACATGTGCCAAAAAGAGTAAGCCCTTGTTGATACTTTCTTCAACAAAGACAATTTTTTTTAGTTTAAGACAAGTTTACCAATTCCTTTCAATTTCTGTTAATGCAGATTTACTAGCCATGCCTGAAATTAAAACCATTTTAATTTTCATGTAATTTTTAATTATTTTCCATCTGAACCTTTAAGATGATTTGGCTTCTCAAGGTACTCTGGCCTTCTTGTCCCTCACCATTACACTATCTGAACTTGGCTTCTCCAGTTCTCCAACCATCTATTCTATCTATCACCTCCTGTATCATTTAAACTATTAGGACCAATTATATAGTTGCTGATAATTATACTTCTTTTTTTTTTACTTTATAAATCTCCTTCATCAATCAATTAATCAATTCAAGTATTTCAGGGCCTTCTCTGGGCCTATGACATTAACAGTGGACAAAGGAGTAGAGGCAGGAGCTGGATATGTTGACACAAAAGACAGTTTCTAGCTTGGAAGCATTTTCAGGCTAGTTAAGAGGATGAAGCACGTGAAGCTATTAGAGAACAAGTCATATTAATGAGGTGGTAGCAGGGAAATGTCAGTATGAGGGTAAGAAATGCCGGAAGAATGAAATGAAGTGTCTGCTGCACACAGATTAAGGATAACCCAGAAGCTATCATAAGAATTGTTAGAGAAAAAATCATCATGAATTATTTGCAGAAGGAATGCTGACATGTGGTCAATGACTTCAAAGGTAGGTTCTATGTTTTAAAGGTATATTAGTAGACAGATATGCAAAACATGGGGGAATAACAAATAGTGAGAACCAATGAATGTTCCATCCAGAGACCAAAATTATATAGAAACATTTGGAAGTGTTAAAAAGGAGATAACAGGCCCCCAATGGAGTCACTTGTGCCAAGCCCCACATTATAATAAACCAAGACTTAATACCTAACCTAGTTGTGGCTTCAGCCTCTCCCAGGAATGTGACCTAAAGCCAGTCAATCTGCAATCACCTGGTCAGCACTAGTGAAGTCATCTGCCCAAATAGACCCCTTCCATCCCCCACAGGAAGGTGACCTTGTCTAAACAAGCCTCTCTTTGATTAAAAAAAAAAAATTTCCTTTTCCTGCTCCCCTCTACCTATAAAAGCCTTTCATTTTGTACAACTCTTCAGAGCACCTTTGTATATGCTAGATGGGATGCTGCCTGATTTCATGAATTGTTGAATAAATCAATTAAAATCTTTAAATTTTACTCAACTGAATTTTGTCTTTTAAAAGAAGTTAATGATATAAAGTCATATGTGTTGAGTTAGATCACATCTATCAAAATGGAGATCACATAAACCAACTGGGAAAAAGGGACGTTTATTTTAGAACATATGGGGAAGCGTCCACTTAACTGCTTAATGCACTGCTAGTTCATCAAGGCCTCAACATGTGCACCAAGAAACTTTCTGAAGCAAAGTGTGCATATTTCCTCTTAAAGATCAATTTCTCAAGATTAGGAATATGCCCTGAACCTAAATTATTTAACCCTTCTGGCACATATTTACATATTTTTCTAAATCATAATCAAATTATTTTCACCTGTGGTACCTCTTGTGGTAGTAAAGCTAGTATGTTCACTACTTAGTCTGCTATTACGTTCACTAGAAATACTAAAAAACCATTATGTCTACTACTTAGCTGTCCAATAGCTATGTTTAAATGAACACAAGATCAAAATGAAGAGTAATGTGAAATGATCCCCCCTTTAGCATTTACCCCTTAGGGGATAATTTTTTTGAGATTTTTTTCATAATGTTCTTACTTAAAACCATATTATAGCTCTTTTTGGCCTCTCTCTCCAACTCCCAAATCCCAGAGCTAGTAGGTAGGGGTTCCAACAAGCTCCCTCTGCCTTGCAATCATATTAACTTCAACTGTCATTAGTACCTCCCTTCTGCCTGAAGAGGCTCACTGGTTTAGAATGTCCACGAAGTTCATGTCCTCAACTCTTAAATTAATACAATCTCAATGAAATCTAATACACAATACTCTGAAAACAAATGCTGAGCAAATCATACTATTATTCAATTCATTGCATTTCATCTGGTTTTGGCATGGTTGCAAATAAGTTCACATTACAATGAACAGATTTTAAATTGAGAGAATTTGTCAAGGGCTGTTTATGTATAAGTTTTCCATTATTTTATGTATTTGTTACTTAATTTTATATAAAAAAATGTGAAGTATAACTGCCCTTCTTTAAAATTCAGAGAATTTTTAACAACAGTCTCAAGAGAGTCCTTTGACAGTGAATCAAAATAAAATTCTGCCTTTGTTTGCGTTAAGTAAACCCTACTGCATCAAATACTTAAGCATGAAGGATTCAGAAGGAGAGGACAAGAACAGAGAAAGAAAAAACAAACTCTTATTATAACTCTTAACAACAAACAGTGGTAACAGAAAGAATAAAAGGGCCCCCAAAATGAGACGAGCACAAGACATTTGTCTCTACACATTCTCTGGATTCAGAGGAGAAGATCCATATACTTAATCCTATTTAAAGTAAAAACATACCTAATTTTATTTTCCAGGTCTTCACTACCTGATTCCTCAGAGCTTCTGTACTTATCTGGATCTGGAAGTGTGCTCGGATCAAATCCATCATCATCATCATCACTCCAATCCAGAAAGGCTTCCTCTTCATCTCTGACCTAAGAAAACACAAGAGGAGTTGTGGTTTAAGAAAACAGCTGATGAATAATCAAGTCTTATTTGAAAACCCAAATAAACACTTCTCTAATTGATATCCTCAAATTGGAAGCCTTCTATTCTGGTGAAAGCCACTATGTGACTTTCAGAACCATTATCATTTGCAAAGAGAAAGGAAATCTGTGTCATTTCAAAAATAAAATGAAAATATGGTTCAGAAAGTAAATCACCATTAAGTCCCTTAAATACAACATGGGAAAAGTGGTCAGTTTTATTACTTCCACATAACTCAAATGTCAAAGAAATAGAGTATAAAATAAAGTTGTTTTTGTGCTCTTGTCCATACACGTGTGAATTTCAAAACTCCCAAAAATATTATATGAAAATATAAAAGGCCAGAAGAAAGGGTACAGAAACTCTCTTTTTGTCTGATGACTTTATGATCATAGTAATCTAAGTATTAAAATTCATAATCAGATCAACACAAGCTCATTAATAGTAAGGAATGCTCCAAATTCATGAATAAATATGAAATCTCTAAAACAATGGAAAAGGAGAAGAGACAGGAGAAGCAGGAACACATGGAAGAAATTGGGAATAATTCCGTTTTATGCAAGTAGGTGGGCTTTTTTTGCTTTTATTTTAGTGGTTTATTTTTGTCAAAGAACAAAGCAATGGAATGTTAAAATACACTGTAATGTTAAAATACACTTACTACACATTTATGTAATGACCAACCCTTATAGAAAATTTATTTCTGGCACATTGTGCTTCTTATCTACTAGGTTATAAAACCAAACAAGCATCGCCACATGCATTTAACAGATTATAAGTAGGACTAAAGAAAAAAAAATTCTGGATGAGTTTCTCTCAGTTACCATCTTTATAATTCTTCTTCACACCATATGAGACAAACGTCAATGATTCTGTTTTCAAGTGTTTAATGTTCTTTCCCAGGAAGTGAATAACAACTCAGAATAGCATAGCAAGTGACTATGCAAGGCCATGATAGAGGCCCTCCAACACTTTCTGAACATCTCTCCCTTGATAACCTCTAAACATAACAAAAGGAGGAAGAAGAAAAGAAAAGAAGGATTAGTCATCACTGCAAAAGGCCCCTATTGCTTTCCTGGTAAAGCTCCCAGCTGAAAATAACAGGTCTGAAAAAAACGTATCAAAGGTGGGGGTGGGGGGAGTTGCCATCAAAGGCAGGAAGCAGCATCCTGTACTGCGTACTATACGGTCTACTTGAAAATAATCAAGGATATCAACAAAAATTGAATGTCATCATATACTCAAAAACACTAATCTCCTGGGTTACAAGATATTTTCAATTTTCCAGTCTGATGCTCTCAAAGGAATCTGAAGACAGAGCAGACTCAAAACAATTCTCAAGTTTTTTGGTCTCAGGGCACCTTTACACTTAAAAAGTATGAAGGACTCCAAAGATCTGTGAATGTGGTTTCTATCTACTGACATTTACTGTATTAGAAATTAAAACTAAGATTTTTAAAAATTAATTTTAAAGTAACAAAATTCACAACATATTAACATGTCATATTTTTATGAAAAACAGCGATAATTTCCCAAAATAAAAGAACATTGTTTTATATTTTTGCAAGTTTCTTTAATACTAGGTTTTTTTTTCTTTTCTTTTTTAAGAGAGAGAAAGAGCATGCGCATGTTGTGGGGGTGAGAGGCAGGGAGGGAGAAAGAGAGAATCTCAAGCAGGCTGCACACCCAGTGGGGAGCCTGACACAGGGCTTGATCTTATGACCCTGAGAACATGACCTGAGCTCAAATTAAAAGTCGGATGCTTAACTGAGCCATCTAGGCGCCCCTTTAGTAACTAGTTTAAAAGAAGATAGCTGAATGCCCAAATGTTCCTCTGCATTCACAATGTGTTGCTCTGGGTTAAGTATATGAAGAAAATCTAGTCCCTCTGAGATAGATATTTGGAAAGGGAGGAGTAGTTTAATAGCCTTTTCAGGTAACTGCAGTTACTTTTCTTTGATAACACAATAAACCCTGAGGAGTAGTTTCAGAACAAGTAGTTGCAATGTATAATCTGAAGCCATTTCGTACTGTTACATTAAAATCCATTGGTCTACTTTTCACTTTGAATGTATCTTTTACCAGTGAGTGATTTTGTAACATCATGCATCAGCTATTTGGAAAACATTGGTTCACTGAATTATGCAGATTTCGTTATGTGAATCTTCAAGTGTCAACACATTTCATTTTACAGTATTTTTTTAATCACATTTGTTAATATCACCATCAATATCATAAGTATCTTTCAAAGTATGGGGAAGCTATTGGTGGATACAAGCTTTCCAAAATCTTCATTTTTTTCTTAAAAACTCAAATTTTATGATTAACAACAAATATTTTCAGTTTTTCCCTTGAAATGTAAACAGCGAGTGTCATTTTCCTCTGATGGTTTTCAAACATATCTCTTTATCATAGAGGAGTTTTACCATACTACATCTGGGAATGGTTTTGTGTTCCTCTTTCTTGTGGTTCTGTAAGCTTCTCGGATTTATCATTTCATGTTTTTCACTACGTTTGGGGAGTTTGGAGCCATTATTTCTTCAAACATTTATATGCCTCTTTCTCATCTCTCCTTCCATGATTGCAAGGACATATATATTGGCCTACTTCACAGTTCTCTGAGGTATTATTCACTTATTTTTTCAATCTTTTTTCTTCCTGGTCTTTGTACAGGGTCATTTCTACTGGGTCTCCAGGTTTGCTATTCCTTTCTTCTGATATTTCCAAACTTCTTTTGAGCCCATCTGGCATTTTTTGTTTGTTTTATGGTAACTGTGTGTTTTGGTTCTAGGACTACCCAGCTTGTTTTGTTTTTAATATAGTTTACATAGCTCTGCTGAGATTATCTCTCTACTTATTCATTCCTACTATATTTTCCTTTAATTCTTTGCACATATTTAAAATAGCTGCTTTGAAGTCTGCTAAATTCAAATCTGGCTTAATAGTTTCTTTGACTGCCTTTGTCTTGGGTATGGATCACATTTTACTGCCTAATTGCATCTCTAATATTTTTGTAGAAAAATAGACACTGCAGATACAGGAACTGAATTCTGTCACATTTTTCTGAGGACTACTGGATTTGTATTCTATTAGGCAGTTATCTTGCTTGGATTCAAACGGCAAATTCTAACCCATGATGCTCAGCTGCTTATATCTCTGCTTTGTCCTTGTGGCTTCCAAATGCTGCTTTTTTAGCCTGGCTTCCTACAGGTCTCCCCTGAGCCTGTAACACATGACACTCAGCCAAGGCTTTAAGTCGAATTGAGTTCACCTTCTCTATAAGTTTTCTTGCTTGTGGGAATTGCTCTAATTTCCACCTGCTATATTGGCTTTGAGATATGCTCTGACACTTCAAGCAAAATATTTCATTTAACTGCATTTTAACACC
Organism: Ursus arctos; assembly: GCF_023065955.2. Taxonomy (NCBI): domain Eukaryota; kingdom Metazoa; phylum Chordata; class Mammalia; order Carnivora; family Ursidae; genus Ursus; species Ursus arctos. The sequence goes on along the minus strand of NW_026622897.1, from coordinate 5,892,975 downwards.
TAATACCATTTAATATGCTCCTTTAGCATTTATTATAAAGCAAGTGGCCTTCATAAAGTCCTACAATAGGAGAAATAAATTAGATAGTGAGACTTAGTATAAATATCTCACTCAATATTTCAGTGCACATATTTGATTATTTGAAGGAAAATACTAATTCAGACTGATGAAAATTTAAATGGATAAAATATTATTTGGATTTCTGTTACTCTCTCCTCCAATTAACAACGTTCAGGTTTAGTTATTTCCTAACTTATAAGTTGATCACCATATTGTTTGTACTGCATTACATACCTTAATGCATGACAATAACAAATGAATTTAAGTTGGCAATCACTCCTTTCAAAAACAATTTCAACCTACTAGAAGTGTAGGGATGATGGAAAAAAGTCATTTTTATATTGATCTTTCTGGTCCTTTGGTTCATTCTTCACATGGTCAGAAATAAAACTAAAATATCTGTTATGAAAAATACAATGCGGCTCTTTGATAGCTTTAATTTATTAAAACAAAAGCACCATCATTTACAATAAACACAAAGCATAAATAAAAGTCACTAGAAGTATTGCTATGATGAAAACATTCTGGAGGGAAGTACTGTTTACCTTTCTCATGAGGTCTAGTTTACAAGTATGCTCCTTCTAGCTATTTAAGGGGGAAGGACATTCTAGCTGCTCCTCTCTACTAACTGCTCGTCTCCACCCTTGTGATTTCCTAAATCATTTAAAACAATATTTATTCTAAAAAAGGCACCATACTCATTTTTATCTCCTTTTGGGCTTATCTTCATGAGAACATAAATACTCTGACACACCTACCACTTCTCAACTGTGACACCTTAGTGTGTTAGGACACCATGGCTAGAAACTCATGACAAAAGGGAACTATTTAATATTTAAGCATTTTAGCAGGAAAGTAATTAAATTTCTGCTGTAGAGATGCCACACCTGACAGCAATGGGAAGGATGGCTGAAGGGTGTAAGGTGTGAAGGCAGGATAGCAGCTTAAAAACAATAATCCAGGTGGAAAGAGGGATTCAGTGAAGGAAGTGGCCACGGAAATGGGTGTGGGGACAGGTCTGAGAGATGTTAAGGAGGGAGAACCAACCACATTCTGTGGATTATGTGGGTACATAATATATTCCAGAGAATCAATATGCACAGAACCAAAACTGCACATGTCAAATATGGTCCAAGAAGGTGCTTGGTAAATACTGCAAAGATGCCTTTCAAAAACACCTTTATTCAACAAGTCTTTATTAAGAAGCTATTATATGTGCCAGATACATGACTAGGCTCTGGGGATGCAGAGTAAATGAGACAAAGTCCCTACCCTAACAAGAAAATGAAGTCTTCTAGGATACCTACTCATGGAGAAGCACTAGCATGAAAGCCAGGTTCTGGAGTGAACTGACTGCATTGGCCCTGCCCAATGCCCACCATCTTACAGAATGCATTCTTCAACTTACTGTTCCTCTAACACGTAGCTGATTGATTATGGATCCTGACGCTCAACATGCTTCTCTTCAGGGACTTCCAGGTTGGAAGCTGCAACCACTCCTGCCTCACTGACTAACCACTCTCTCACCTCTTCCTCCCAACCCCAGCTCAAAACAAACAAGAACCCTTACTGTCACACCTACATCCTCTTTTCTCTCTTACAGCCCCAAGAAAGAAGGCCTCACACACAAACGGATCAGGGTCACCTCTATCTGGCTATTCCTGAAACAGAGTTTCAGAACCTCTGAGGAAAAAATTTTACTTAAAATAAGAATGGCTTTTCCTAAAATAGTTACGTGGAAGACTCAATTATAAGTAGGACAGAAGAAAATATCTGAAAAAAAAAAATGTAGCCAAACTAGCTTTTATTTTGTTTTCGGTTTATGCAAGAAACACAGATGCAAAGTGTCGCTGACCAACAATAAATTCACAAAGGGGTCTGACACACTTTATCTTGATTTTCAAGCCCTAAGAAGTACGAAGGTAATTACTGTTCTTGTTTTCAAAATGAAAAAACCACGATTCAGAGGACTAAGTAACCTAACCAAGGTTACACAAACCTGGATGTATGCTAGGCCTTCTGTAGCACCCTGAATCTCAACTTTCACTGTAAAATCTCTGGATTTGCTGCTTGTACAATTCTTCCTTCAGAATCAAGCATATTTTATAAGCTTCATAAAACACAGAGAGCTGTCTTCTATGCACCTTGCATGTATCCACCTCCACTCTGACTAGCCAGGTCTCCTAAGTACATCTCTGGTGTCTCTTGTGTGCTGTCCAGCACCAGCTTCCTCATGAGACTCTCTGTAACTGTTATTTTCCTCCTTCTAATAAACATCAATTGTCTACATTGTAACTGGAATGCTGCTGTTATTGTTTCATTAAGGTTCAAATCTGATCCTGTTTTCACCTGCTTACAACCCTTTAAGACACTTTCATTCCAGTCCTAGAACAAGTCAAGCCCCTTCCCACCTCAACATCCTCACACCAGAATTCCTCATACCATTTCTATTAGAATCCTTTTCCACTTCCTCTTGCCTTGGTGTACGATGTTTTCTGATACTAAATGTGGTGTTTTTTCGATACCAATTTTCCAATGCCAAATGAGTGTCCCAGCAATTCAATTCTGACACTACGCAGAGTTAGCAAAGACCCCACAGGTAAAGGGCTCAGTCCCACCAAGACATCAAATGCCAGCTCTAAATGGGGTCCCCAAACAACTTGCACTTCTCACTCGCCAACTACAAATTCAGGGATTCTCATGAACTCCTCCTCCTCAGGTTTGATAATTCTCTAAAATGATTAAGAACTCAGGAAAGTGCCCTGCTTATGACTGCCAGCTTATTTATTATAGAAGTTACAACTCAGGAACAACCAAATGGAAAAGATGCATAGAACAAGGTATGAAGTGAGGATGGGGTGCTGAGCTTCCAGGCCCTCTCCAGGTGGGCCACCTTTCTAGCATGGTGACATATTCACCAACCTGGAAGTTCTCAGAATCTTACTGTTCAAGAGTTCTTACAACTCCATTTCCAGGTCCAACTTCCTCCCACGAGATAGGACATGGGGCTAAAATTCCCATCCTCTAATCCTGTGTTCAGTCCCTCTAGTGACCAGGCCCCCTTCTGAAGCTATCGAGAGACTCCTCCCTGAGTCACCTCATTCGCATAAACTCAAGTGCGCTGGACAGGGGCTCCTTATGAGTAATAAAACACTCCCATCACTCAGAAAATTCCAAGGATTTTAGAAGTTCAGTGTTGGGAGCCAGGAATAAAGATCAAATATATTTTTTATTATACCACATGTGGTCAAACCCAAGTCACTGGGTCTTAGATTAAACATTTCTAAATATCGCTTCCTTAGTAAAATTTCCTACAGATTTGTTTTCAGTGCTACACCTTGAGTGAATTCCCTATTTAATGTCTGTATTCCTTCCTAAGCAGTAGGTTCCATGGGAGTAAAGATCATATCCCGTTGTACTGCTGTTGAAATAAATTTCCAGGCCCAGATGCAGGCACTTGTACCTGGGGCATCACGTGAGCAAATCAAAACTTTTGTGTCCCTGTAAATGCTCTGCTTGACCAGAATACACTATATCCTGTCAGCTAATCCCCAAGTGCCAAGCCAACTCTGGCTTTCTCACCCAGAACAAGATTGATTATGTGGTCCCAACCAATCAGATTTTTTTTCCTCTTCCTTGTTCTTTATTCTTTAACCTATGCTTCCTGCCTTACCCCCCATTTTGCAGTTCCCCAATAGGAGACTGTCCACCTCACAAAATGTTAAAGCTTGAATCACCTAAATTGTCTTCTTTGAACGTTTTTTAAAAAATTGCTCACTTCTGTAATCAAACAGAGAACAGGTTCTCAAATATTTGATAAGTAAATAGATATATAATGTGAAAATATCAAAATGGAATAAAATATTATTATTAATGAGTATATAAATACTTATAATAGATAATGGTTTACTACTAGTTAAGTTAGAAATCTTATCAATTTAGATATGATCATAGGATTTTTACTGATAACTGTCAACCACTTACGTCTCAGATTCCTCAAGTATAAAACAGAAATATTTTACAGTATTTATGCATAAGGAAGCTGATAATAATTTTAATTAATTGAAGATGCTTGGAAAATATGCAATCAGCATCTCAATAGGAAAAAATGAGTAGTCAGTAGAGAAAAATGAATGTGCGATAATGCCTATAAAATAACAATAAATTATGTTAAAAATTCCCTCTAGAAGATCATGCAAGAAAACTTCAGGTAAGAGTCTATACACACACTGAGGGCTTATAGATACACAAAGAATCTAGTTATGGACTTACTTATGAACAAGTCCTTGACACTTACATTCATCCAAAAAATACGGAAATCTCAAGCACTTCCTTCAGCTTGAATTAATAATCATTTTCTGAGTGTTCAGTATATTTAGCCCATCATGGGTAGGCAAAAATAAATGAGTTAGGGTCTTACTTTTGAGAACTTTAAAATTTTAGAATACAATATTGTTTAAACTTCCTTCAGCAGACAGACAGCAGAGAGAGCCAGACCCTACACCTAAATAAGCTTCCATACATGCTGTATTTCCTTTACTTCTTTTTCCTTCTAAGGGCACTCACAACCACAGCCAAAGCAAAAACAAAAGTGAAATCCTAATGCTAAAAGTGAGAGAGTACAAAATGGCCCAATAAGAAATGCAACGCACTCAAAGCTTGATAAAAAGAAAACACAAAGTGACATAACTCTAGAACGTCTCTGAGAAGTGGAGAGGAGGACGGACAAAGGAGGGAAAGAAAACAGATTATTTCCTTGAACTACAAGCAAGGTAAGAGATCTTCACTTTGCACCACAGTATATTTCATTAGGCCAAAGACCTTAAATGTTTATAAAATCACAGGAATAAGACTTGATTTCAATCACTTTGCTAAGGAGTGGAAACGGAAGCAATACTGCATTCAGGGGAGGGAGAGAACACGCATGCTTGCTGGTTGTGATCATCAGTGAGGAAATCAACTCAAAGTCTAAGTTACCTGTATTATCTTCCTGTATACTACACGGCATTCAACAAAAATAAATAAAATAAGCCTTAACAACTGTCTTCAGATTTTAGTTATTTAATTCCACTTAGGATTTTTAAAAAGTCTTCCCATAATGCATGAATTAAGAGCAGAATGCCAACTTTGACACATCAAAATTTCATGAGGGAAAATTCCAAAATTTGTAATAAAATATTTTTTTTGAAGATTTTATTTATTTATTTGACAGAGAGAGAGACAGCCAGTGACAGAGGGAACACAAGCAGGGGGAGTGGGAGAGGAAGAAACAGGCTCCTAGCGGAGGAGCCTGATGTGGGGCTTGATCTCATAACGCTGGGATCACACCCTGAGCCAAAGGCAGACGCTTAACCGCTGTGCCACCCAGGCGCCCCTGTAATAAAATATTTCTGATCCTGAAAAAGTATGTAAAGATGGTGAAATAAAATTTTAGAGAAAAATGAGGTAGTCAAAATATATTTTGTTCTCACTAACAAAACTTCAAAACAACTTTCTAAGAAAGCACTGAGAATATGACACTTCATAGTTTTGAAATTTAAAATAAAAATTCTGATTGCTAAAGACAGCCAACGACCTTCCGTAGTTAGAGATGGGGTGATTTTTTTTGAGATTTACCCAAGCTATACATTCCAGGTACAAAGTTCCTGAATGAAAAAATCATTGAAATGGTTTTTCTCAACTGTAAGCACAAAAAGGTTAATGATATTAAACATTGAAAGTCAGCATCTACCTCCTAAGGTCCATATGCAGAATAGTCAACACAGGAGCAGGTGATAGAGCTGAGAGATCATTGCTCCTGACCATAATGTCAAATTTTAATAGCCCGACTCCTTCACTTTTTAATAAGGATGCTGTAATATTCATTAAAATATTTTAGAATATTTTCAGTTTCTGGCTCCTAGAAATTTATTCCATAATGGCGATGTTGGATTTTGGCCTAATGCTGATTTTTATACTTGGTTCTTTGGTATCTGGCCAAAGTGCATCTTTTCTGCACTTCCAATATGTACCGGCCGAACTGCGCTTGAAATCCGCAGCCCTGGCCAAGGGTTCTGGACTCTACAGTTATGGGGTTCTTTTTCAGAAATCTGTCCTTCCTAACTTCCGGCACTTATCTAACAGACATAGTGAATCAGAGGAAGGCAACATATTTCAGCCCTGGCCATTTAATCATAGAGGAAACTGAGAAGAAAAAGTGAACACAGAATGTTAGGGAATGATAAAAGCAATATTCAGGGGAACAAGGAGGAAAATTTTAGGCAAAGGCTATCTGTTTAGAGAATTTCTTTCTTAAATCTAGTCAAGCTTACCCAAATTCCACTCAGTACCCTCTTTATTTCTTCCAAGTGTTCCAAAACAATAGAAATATTTGATTGAAAGACTATGAGGAGGTGATATAAATAATATATGAAGTGAACACAGTTAAGAATGGCAGGCGAAGGGCTGGCACATGAATATTCAATGCCTCAAAGAGCAAGTTCCAAATTTGGAAGGATCTTCAGAATATGGAATAGTCACTCAACAACTACGTACTGCGTACTTACTGTTTGCTGAGCATTGCTACATAAGAAGAATGTAATCTGAAACACGGCATGACAGAAGAGACTATGATTCAGCATTTTAACCTTAATAAGACTTTCAACAAAATGAAATTCCTTCTAAAACTGCCTTACACAAAATTCATTATTCTTCCCAAATTGCTTACTTACTTGCTTACTGAATATATGGATATCTCACAGAGCTCTGAAAGATACTGAGAATTCTACAATTTCATAATATCCTATTAAATAATGGTGCTTCCCATTATTGATCATCCTTATTTCTCATTCTATTCTTTCCAGAGGAAAGTTACATCAAATTAGATATTAAACAAAATACAAATTCTGGTTTGCCATTCTTGTCACAATAATGAACACTTTAATATAAAACGAGTCATAAGACCCTGATTTGATTGTCCCACCCAAACAGGCTGTGTGTCCTTAGGCAATTTACTAACTCTGAGAGCTTGTTTCCTCATCTGTATAATCTAAACACTGCCACCTACCATACAATGTTGCTGTGAGGATCAAATGAGAAAGCATGAGAAAAAGTCTGCAATAATGCTTATCATCATTAATAGCAGAACTGCACAAACAGGAAAAAGACATTCCAGCAGTTTGGTGGTCTTATCCTTTTCAGGTATCCCTCTGCTTTTTCCAAATGTTAATTCTAACAAGAAATGTGCAATAGATTTAAATTTAAATCGTTAAATTTAAAATAGATTTAGGAAGCACTGCATTCATAAAGAAATAGAAAATTATACACAAAAGAGAACAGAATTGAAACTATCAATGTTAGAATGTTAGCAAAGGTAGTTCAAGAATAAATAAAAGTACTACTTTGTAAACCAAGTAGCAAATAGTTGATGGAGTATTATTCAACAATGACAAGGACTAATATATACAACATGGGTGAATTTCAAATGCACCCTGCTGAGCGAAAGAGAATGGACCCCAACGACACTGAGTGATTCAATTTTTATTAAAATCTGGGAAAAACAACAACAAACTAGAGACAGAAAACAGATCAGTGACTGCCAGGTATTTGGGAGAAGGCAGCAAGAAAGAATTTTGGGGGGATGATGATGTACCTATATTGTGTGTATCTTGGATGGCAGCAGATGCACGCATCTATGTACTTGTCAAGATCCATAAATGAACACCACAAATAATAAATTTTACATGTAAGTTAATAAAGGACCCCCAAAATAATATTGTAAAGATCTTTAAAGGTGTTCACAAAGTATCAGTAGATTATAAAGACCATACTAATAAAAAAATACATATAGAGGAAACTTTGGGTGGTAGGCATGGATTACATAATTTTTCCTCCTTCTACCAATCAAAAAGGGCCTTACAATGAGTAAGTAATATTTTGAAGTCAAAGAGATAAAATACTGTTTTTAAAAGATTCTAAAGAAGTTTGTACAGACTCTCTAATATGATGACAGTGGGCTTTCGATTAGAAGTTCTTAACGAAGGGTTCCTGGAAGTCACAAAGCTACTGAAACAGAATAAAAAAATTCTTAGTGTTCACATATACATTTTGGAGGGAAGAAGAGCCATAACTTTTTTTTTTTTTTAATAATGATTTTTTATTATATTATGTCAGTCACCATACAGTACATCCCCGGTTTCCGATGTAAGGCTCGATGATTCATTAGTTGTGTATAACACCCAGTGCACCATGCAATATGTGCCCTCCTTACTACCCATCACCGGTCTATCCCATTCCCCCACCCCCCTCCCCTCTGTAGCCCTCAGTTTGTTTCTCATAGTCCATAGTCTCTCATGTTTCATTCCCCCTTCTGATTACCCCCCCTTTCTTTATCCCTTTCTTCCCCTACTGATCATTCTAGTTCTTATGTTCCATAGATGAGAGAAATCATATGATAGTTGTCTTTCTCTGCTTGACTTATTTCACTAAGCATTATCTCCTCCAGTGCCGTCCATGTTGTAACAAATGTTGAGAACTCATTCTTTCTGATTGCTGAGTAATATTCCATTGTATATATGGACCACAACTTCTTAATCCAGTCATCTGTTGCAGGGCATCTCGGCTCCTTCCACGATTTAGCTATTGTGGACATTGCTGCTATGAACATTGGGGTGCATATGGCCCAAGAAGAGCCATAACTTTTAACAGTCCATGAACCACCAACCATCTCTGACCCCTGCACCTCGTCAAGAACTAATGCTTGGTACAACTGTATTTCTTGGGGCTAATCTGATATTTAGTTCTGAGTTTTTAAGAGGGCCATTCATTCCCAAAAGCCCTGAATATGATTTAGGTTTCAACAGCTGAATGACACATGCCATTCTCTTAAGAATTGTTACAGGCTGCTGACAAGCAGAAAAACACAGAAGTCATAAACTTTACATTTTTAAGGGCAAGAATTCCTAACACCAATTCATAAAACAGTCATAGAATGAGTGGGCTTAGGTACCCCTCTGTCACATGACTAGGAGAAAAGGGAAACTGTAACACCGTCGGTTAGGCTCTAGCTTTAGAGCAACACAACACTGACCAGATGGGTTTCAGTCACGTGCATGTTTACTTTTACTACATTCCTCATGGTTTTTTCTACCAATTCATCATTTCTCCAAGAGAAAATCCAAATACAACCTCAACTTCTCTCAGTAAGCTAGTGGAAAACTACTCTCTGCGGGGACTAAAACTGGTTCATGTTTGGTGAAAATTAAATAGCAATTTAAAATCAGAAATAAATTGAATGAATTCAAGTTTTGACAAATGCATATGAATGAATCCAGTAGAACATGAAAATTCACTAACCATGAGCATACAAAAAGCCAAAAATGCTAAATAGTGTGTGAAACATCCCCTACAAATAAAAAAGTTACAAACCATGATGGTGTATCTTCTAAAGAAACCAGGTGATTCTGATATCACTGAAGGAGATGTCACTGAATGAACATTCCCAACCCAAACCAACTTCTGGCCTTCTGTAGAGTGGGGCCTCAGTCACTTCTGTTAAGACCACCCTGCTCTAACCGGGGATGTACTGTATGGTGACTAACATAATATAATAAAAAAATCATTATTAAAAAAAAAAAAAGTGAAAAAAAAAAAAAACAAACCACCCTGCTCTGAGAGTCAGCCTCCAAATAAAAGTAGATCACTTCCCATGGGCTACTTTTAAATGAATTGTCCATTAAAAACAAAAAAAATCACAGCAATAAAAACGTTTTCTTCTTCGTTTTTTCTCCCTTCCACCTGCCAATATTATAACACCAATGAGTCAAGGGGAGGGGAGGAGAGATAAAACTAATACATTACTTGGAAAACAGGTGGTTCTTCAAAAAGTTAATAACAGTTCCCAAACAAACAATTCCAATCCTAGGTATATACCCAAGAGAAATGGAAATATATTTCCACACAAATACTTCCACATAAACAAAACTTGCACATAACAGTATTACTCATAATAGCCAAAAAGTCTAAACAACCCAAGTGTTCTAACAAATGCTAAATGGATAAATAAAATGTAGGATCTCCATACAATGAAATGTCACTCATTAATGAAAGAAATGAAGTGCAGTAGCCTACATCCATGGTTTCGGTTACCTGCAGCAAACCATGGGCTGGAAGCAGCTGATCTCCTTCTGACACACTGTCAGGTCAACGAAGCCGAGCACTACGTCACAGTGCCTATATCATTCCCCTCACTGCATCTCATCATGTAGGCATTTTACCATCTCACATCATCACAATAATAAGGGTGGGTCCAGTATAACAGGACATAACTTCTACCATGATACAATGTTATGACTGTTCTACTTTATTGTTATTAATCTTTTATTGTGACTGATTTAGAAATTAAACTTGATCATTGGTATATATAAGAAAAAAATAGTATATATAGGGTTTGGTACTATCCACAGTTTCAGGCATCCACTGGGGGTCTTGGAACATACTGCCAGTGGATAAGGGGAAACTACTATATATATATGTCCCTACATTATTGACCCTATTAATCTGGAAGCACTTTAGGAGCAGTAACCTTTGTATTTCTCTTTGTACCCCTCAAAGCCCCTTATCACGTGCACTTTGAACATAGTAAGCACTGGGAAAATATTTGTTGCGAAAATATAATGTAGAAGCTAACTGTGGTCCTAGATCCCTGGACCAAGTGAGACAACCAACACATTTTTTCCTCTATGATTTGTATTAGAAAACATTCATATGCTTTAAATTTCAGCTTCTATGTTTGCAGTCAGCTCTTCATTATAGCATTTATTTCCAAGGTTTAAACTGTAAGCAATATATATGACCCTACATATGCCTCCTGAAATATTTTACCCTATTTTTTAAATTTTGTGAATATTCTGGGGTTGTGTTGAAATATATCTAAAATACTTTAGAAAGCATGCCCCTTTTCTCTGAATAAATGAGAAGCTCATAAACATATGCTGCAGTCTTAAATATTTTATTTGCTAATAAGTAACTTCTCTATAAGGAATTTTTCTTCTGCGGTCTTTACCTGAATTATAAACAAGGGAAAAGGTAGGCCAGTCAGTACAAATATCTGAAAAGCATAAATACAGGTAATTCTAATACAAAGAAAGAAATGATCTATGTCCTATAGGAGAAACTGTCATTAAAATGCTACAGAAGCTTAGCCAATGGAAGGCCTGCTCTGGTGCTAGGACAGGGCAGTGGTGGTGGCAGATGTTAAGCAAAGTTTTACGAAGAGCATCATTTAACTTATGCTCAGGCTAAATAAGGATTGGGACATGTAAAGGACACGTAAAGGCCATTTCAGGTGAAGGCATAACATCAGCAAAGACTCAGGGCATCAACCGTGTAGGCACATAAAAGGTCAGTCCTGGAAAAATAACTAGAACAAGGTACATCCCCCCTGTCCTCCAAGCAGAAGCAGTCCCTTTCCAGAGTGCACGGCCTAGGAAGCAGACCACCTGGTTTTAGCTTCCACTGACCCCCTCAGCCAGGCATTCCCCCACAATTAACAATCAAACAGGGGAGGACAGGATCAATTGGGCTTGTGTGGGAAGAACATACAGGGGTAGTGCTGGTGGTGACCAAGCAACTTCTGTAAAATCCTGGGTCCTCCATGCTAGCTGTGTGACTTTTGGTAAATCACAACCTTACTGTATCAGAGCTTCGTTATCTGGGAATTAATATGGTATTAATAACTAATTAGTCATTCTATGGATTAATGAGGAAATAAATATAAAGTGCCTTATACCAAGACTGGCCAATGCTGGCACTCAATAAATGACACAAAGTAGTTGTTTTGGCAAAAGGGAAGCAAATAATGTAAATTATTCTAGAAAGGTGGACAGGCCTGGGATCCAGAGCTAATATATCTTTGGATTGCTGAGGGGGTAAAAATATCTCTATTAGGTAGCTATTTTCTAGCCAGGTAAAGTTTAGGATTACAGAATAATTCTCAGTATTGTTGTCTTTATGTTGGTGCAAAACTGCCAAAGGACTTTATTTTATTCTAATATTAAATTACCAATTTGCATTTTCTTTTGTGAAATAATGATAATGATGGTTGTGTGTGCTTTTACATGTGCCCAATGGAAAAGTAACCAGTGGCGACAACATTATGATATTCCTCATTTTCTTTCTTTCTTTTTTTTTAAGAGAGGGAGAGAGAGTAAGAAGGATAGGGGGGACAGAGAGAGAGAGAGAGAGAGAATCTTAAGCAGGCTCCACACCCAGCGCAGAGGCGATGTGGGGCTCAATCCCACAACCCTGAGATCATGACCTGAGCCGAAATCAAGAGTTGGACGCTTAACTGATTGAGCCACCCATGCTCCCCTTTCCTCATTCTCTATTTGTTTTGAAATGCAGAAGTGTGGGAATTAGTATAACTTAATATACTCCTGAGATCTCTGTAACTGGTTTTATAACCTACCTAAGGCTGTCATAAATTTCAGCTCAAGATTACAAACAATGTTAACAGATGCCTACTGGAGAAGTCAAGATAATTTGTAACCTAACACAGAGGAGGAAAAAAGTAATAAAGGTAGTTCCAGAATAACACTGCACAGAAAGGACTGACAGAGACCAGTCCATCTGTGAGGATCAGAAACTTAACCAGAGACAGGTGAAAAGTGAGAATAAAAGAGAGGGTATTAAGGAGGTACTCAAAGATAGGAACTTACAGCTGAAGTTCAGAACACTGTATTCAAAGAATATTTGGGAACACCGGAATTTTGGGTGGCCTGCTAAAAGACAGTAAGATTTAAAAAAAACAAACAAAACGAAAAACAAAAATCACTAAAAATGCCCACAATTAAATACGATTATTCCTACAGAGCCAGGCCTCACATTTTATAAATGTCATGTATCAAAGTGTGAGGCCTTGTGCTTCATCTACAAAATACCCACAATTATTTCACTGTTGACGAGGTCATTCACTCTCTGGCACTGGGTCGGGTTTACGTGCAACGACTGCCATGACTGTATTTGCTTGTATGCTCATGAGGGGAAGTTTCTGATACTCCCACTGAGCATGTGATTGACACACCTCACCCTGTGACTCTCACCTCTCATATGCAGCAAGTAATGCCTTTTTCAAGTCACATCACAGAGACTCTCCTCAACTTACTGTTGGTCAGACACTGCTTTCCCAGTGTGTATGTTACAACTGTGAGGGAAGGTGAATCGTGTACACTGATCATAACTGAACAGCATAACTCTGATGGGTCCATGTACATGGAGAACCACTTTCCTGGGGCTATGAGTCTCAAAGTAGGGACAGTCCATGGTCTACTAATAAGCCAAGGTGGGTCTCAAACTCATTAAAAAACACAAGATCTTTCTGCAATTAAGGAAAATGATTAATAATTCCCTGTACTTTTAATTTTTTTCATACAGCTCTAAGGGATATTTACTGGAAATCTATTTAGCCAAATTATTAGGGATTAATAAAATCAGGTATTCAAAACTTAAGGGTCACTTTGTTATCACAGCTTTATCCCTCTCGTCTTAGGTTAGGTAAAATATTCAATTGCTATTCTTCTTCAATTATGAAACTTGGTTATTTTAGTTTTATCATTATCAATTGAGTTTGTTCACTAATTATATAGAGGTGGCATATGTTTGCATATTTTTAGGCACATAACTTTCTAAGTAATTATACTAAGATATATTTTTGGGTTTTCCTCAACTTTCTTATACAGTGACGTGTTACTGGTGATTTCCGATCTGTGAGAATCTGCGTTATTTAAATAATTTGCCATCTTACCATCAATACAGGGTAATAAAGTTGCTATGGTATTTTTAAGTTTACATGGCATACAAATCATGCTCAAGCTCATATTCTTCACTTACGAAGGATTTCATAAGCTACCGCGCCACTTGTTACTGACACTAGTTTATGAGGACCCTAGTATCTCTATTCTGTATTTTGCATTCTGTATGTATATTGTAATGTAATGCTGTTGTTATATAGATGGTTATACTTTAAAAAAATTCCTGAAAACAAAAAATACTATTGGAACTTTTCATTATTTTGATCCTCTCCAATTCTTTATTATCACAGGTCATTACAGGTAGGACAGTGGTTAGGATGAGAACAAAATACACTGGAATCACTGCCTTTCAGCATCAGAACTGCAAGTTAAGGATCTCAAAGAGATATCTGGACCTCCATGTTCACTGCAGCATCACTCGCAATAGCCAAGAGGTAGAACCAACCTAAATGTCCAGTGACAGATCAATGCATGAGCAAAACATGGTATAAACATACAATGGAATACTATTCAGCCTTAATAAAGAAGGACATTCTGACACATGCTACAATACAGATTAACCTTGAGGACATTATGCCAAATGAAATAAGCCAGTCACAAAGACAAATACTGCGTGATTCCACTTATATGAGTCAAACTCTTCTGACTCTTCAAGTCAGAAAATAGAATGGTGTCTGCCAGGGGCTGGGAGAAGCGGGAAAAGGAAAGTCATTGTCCAGTGCATACTGTACTACAGTTTGGCAAAATGAGAGTTCTAGAGATCAGTTCCATGACAATGTGTATGTAATCGATACTACCGTACTGTACACTTAAAAATCGTTAAAATCGTAGATTTTGTGTTGTGTTTTTTATCACAATTAAAAAAGATTATTAGGGGTGCCTGGGTGGCTCAATCAGTTGAGATTCTGACTCTTGATATCAGCTCAGGTGATGATCTCAGGGTCGTGGATTGTCCCCTGTGGCAGGCTCTGTGCTTAGCAGGGAGTCTGCTGAAGATTCTCTTTCCCTTGTCCTCTTCCCCTCCCCCCTCTAAAATAATTTTTTAAAAAAGATTATTAGCTAATATTCTCAACTTTATAGATTACAAATAAGTACAAGCAAACACATGCTGACCTATCAAGTTTAAGCAAATCTCTAAAATCATAAAACAAGTTAATGGCAGAACTAAGCCTAGATCTTTAGTTTTTGTCTTCCAATCAAGGCCAGACAATGCCACTCAAAAATTACATGTCTACAAAGTATTTGGCAAGAGGTAGGCACTCAGTAAAATGCTTTCCTTCCCAACAGAAAGGGAACTGAGGTAAGATATCAAGAGGGACTGCTAATTCTAAAATGACTTGAACACCTGAGTAGGCCTCAGTTATAGAACTGGTATGATTTCAAAACAGAATTCAGTGACAATTCTGATAAAGACCAGGTATGATAATCGCTTCATCAATAAATTGTAGACTGGGTTTTCTACTTCAGTATCAGACAACTTCCAACTCTGAAACCTGCATGGGTTAGTACTTTAGAACAAGAGAGACATGGCTAGACACATACCAATGCACACATTTATCACCATTCACCAGAACCCATCACAGGAAATGGACCTAAACCAATTCCTTCCCAAATGGGGGCCAGGGGGAGAACAGTTACAAACATGCATTGGCAGGAAAAAAAAAAAAAGTGAGGGACTACTGCTCTAGAAATCACTAGTTCCAGATACCAGGATGGGACTGCAGGGATTCTTCATTCTGGCTCACTAGTATGTGTGTGTCACCTTTTAAGAGGACAGGTGGTCATGCCAGAACTCTCCAAAATGCATCAACAACTAGCAAGAACTGCTCTTTAACAATTCTCCTTAGCAGCTGTTTTCTTATGTGTATGATCTAAAATTAGCAAAAGCCCTCAAAGAGATATTTGTACACAATTAACTATAATCACAACAAAACGGATCTCTTACTAAAGTCCTTTTCAATTAACCTGCCTCTTAAAGTTCTGACTCATTTCTTCTGAACTCTCACTGGGGTGGCAGAATGTACACAAACTTTCCAGAACTGCTCAGTAAGTGGAGGACTGCTCCAAGGAGGAAGCTGATGTAACCTTCTTTTTGGCACTAATGGTTTATTACAAACCACAAAAGAAGAAAAAAAACAACTTGGTATTCTGGGCAGCAGGCTGATAACTTTTGGTTTATCTGGAAAAGCTTTATTGAATTTTCCAAAAGAGAGACAGCTGGAAAACAAGCACCACACGTGTTTAGTGTCTGAGCATTTTCACTTAAAATGGGACTTGGATGTTTCCTCAGCTACCACCCCTGTATTATTCAGAACTACTGGATTTTAGATTAAAATTCTAATCTCCTAACATAGGCCTGAAATATAGTCTAGTGCTATAACAATATTATCAAGTAAGCCTGTATTATTATTTCCTTCCTATAAGAAGTAATCTAAGTTAGGACATAAAGAAAGTGTGATAATTTTATAAGATGGATGTTAAAATCAATATCAATGTATTACTAAAATATAGAAAGATAATTCCTTTACGTCTGAAAGCTAAATTAGAGTCCAGCTGCTACATAACATAACTTGTAACAAAAAGAAAAATAGTGAATCCTTAATATCCACTAAGAAATAACATTCTGACTTTGGGAAAAACTCATTTAATAAGAGATTAAAGAAAAGTTTTCTGATCTCCTGAGTTTACATTCCAAGGACAACGTACAAGATTTCAATATAACACAATGGGACTAAAAAAACAAAACAAAATAAAACAACAACAGGGAAAAAAAAAAAAGTCACACCTTATACACCAAGCAAAAAGATAAATCATTCATTATGTCTTTTCATAATCCGGAAAAGGTTTTTAAAGAGTACTACATCGGTTTCAGAAAGCTCGTACACCTTTTAAAATACTGGATTTTATTTTTCAAGCATTTCTGAGAGTGGTCCCTGTATATATTCTTTCTAATTAGCCAGCTCAAAGTTGTTTCTATTAATCAAAGCAGATATTTCTAACCTTGGTAGACTTAAATTACAAACTACCTAAAAATTCCATCTTTTTCTTATTTTGAAATCCCCAATTAGTCATGATCTAAAATAGGCCACAGCATAAACGCCAACTACAAATCCAATATTGTAGAAAGTTTCTGCATAGGGTGGGAAATTTCCACAGGAAGGAAGGAAAGGAAAGGGAGGGGAAGGAAAGGGAAGGAAAGGGAAGGAGGGGAGAGAGAGAAAAAGAGAGGGAGAGAGCGAGGGGGGGAGGAGGGAGGGAAGAAAGAACTCAATAACCTTTACAGTAAATGAAGAGTCTAAACTGCCTCCTGAGTTCCCTTAATATTTCAGGTGAAGTATTTAACTGAAAGTCACACAGTTGTACTTTACTGGAAGTTTTAAATTTTTTTTAATGACAAAGTATTTTATAAAAGAATACTAAGAATACTGAAGAGTACATCTAAATACCATTTTCTAAGGCAGTCTGCAGTTTGAATTCTCTTAACTTTGTTACTTCCCCCATGACAATTTGGCAACAAAAGAATTAAATTTTTATTTACAATAATTAACAAGCCAGTTCTAAGATAAACCATGAAAATTTTTTCTTAAATCTGTTTCACTATTCATTTTAGGCTTCTATTTTCAAGTACAGCTGAAATGAATTACAAATTGAAATGAGAAAACTCGTGATCTGCAGCACATAGTAAGCAATGGCTTATAACCATCAACTCATTTTAAAATGATTGATAAAACTCATTTTAAATTGTACAAATACATCTTAAATTCTACATAAGAATCTCCATCTGAAGTGTATGTGTTTATAGAAAGATTAAAAATCTCTTACTATCAATTTCCCGCATCTTTATCATCTTCACCTTAAAGACAGAATGAATTAAGATACTTCAACTTCGCTATTTCCTAATTCTCACTCTCCCTGCTAGATAGAAAACATCTCAGCACCAACCTATTACCTCCTGTGTGACATGACATGTGTAGTCAAAGTGTATTATCCCTGTCATCTCACTTACATGCTTTCCTTTTTTTTTTTTTACCAAGAAATCAATCAACTGGTTCATGATTTTAATATGTACATTAGATTTTCATAAAATTCACCTGTACAGTAAAACCCCTTCAGGAACTGAAATTCCCTATTCTCTCTCATTACCATTTGTCACAGTAATTTGTGAGTTTGAACAGAGGTTCAATTAAGATAATCAATTTTCCATTCAGCAAGACAAAGCAAAGAAAATGTTTTGTTTACGCTGGAGAAACATATTTTCAGGAGATGAATACCTGGAAATCACAGCTAACTCATCCACTGCATAAATTTGCATGAAATTTCTTATCTTCTATTACTTGCTCCTTTTGGAAAAAAATAGGTAATCTTGCATATCAATCTCTTTCATTTCTACTTAGCAATCAATGCTGCCCTGATAAGGGACTGACAAATAGCCAATGCTGTATATCATTCAGGTAGTGGGCTAAGATTTCAACCATCTACCCGTGTATAAATTATTTAGAGATAAGTAGTGGAGACAACAATCCCTAGTGACCATGTATTTGAAAGACAGTTTATTTTGTGTTTTCCAGAAGAATGAGGTAAGTAAATAAGCTACTAACAGAAAAATTATAAAATAAATGTTCTAGTGCATTTTTCTGAAGGTTTGGGCAATATGAGTAGCAAAACCAATATAATTATTTAAAGGTTAAAATTTATAGGTAAAAATAACAATGTCTAGAACATAAATATTGGTCTAATGAACAAACGAATAAATCGATGAAAAGGTGTTAGAATTTCACATTTTACAGATAAGGAAAAAGGATTAGAGAATTTAGGTATAGTTAGTGGTAGAGCTAGAAACCAAATCTTTGGATTTTAATAAAAAATTAACACAAAATTTCTTCCACAAACGACAATTTAATCAAGCATCTCTGTCCTTCACCCATAATGAGAACTACCAAATCAGTGATGTTAAGAACAATAATCTTCAAATAAGTATAAATCCTCACCGATCACTATACCTATACTATACTATACTATACTATACTATACTATACTATACTATACTATACTATACTATGCTATACACTATACTATAGGGGGAGGTCAGGTTATGGAGGACCCAGGATGGTGAAGAACAGTTTCATAAACGAGGAGGTCTATACAGGTTCTTAGGCAAGGTAGCGGCATTTAAAAAAAAAAAAATGCCATTTAAAACATTCATTCTAGCAGTAAAAGCAATAAAATTTTTTAATTGGAATTAAAAAAAAAAAAAAGGCAGGAATTGGAGCGGATATTCCAGCACCACAGGTCCACATGATAATCAGAGAACCTGAGAACAAAGCCACAGCTCTGGAACAGGGGACAGCACTTGCAACATCCCGTCCATGGGTCCTACACAGGCCCCAGCTGCACCCAACAAGCTACCAGCGGGCAGAACGCAAAGTCTCTGGGCTGCAGTTTATCTCAGCGACGGGGATCGATACTTTCTAAACTCATGGTCTGTTCACAGGGATGTTCCCTTCTAAGCACAGAATGGGGGTACCAAAGTAAGTCTTTATTCTTTTCTAATTGTTACAGATGACAGATGATGATTATCTAGACATAGTTCTATCACATTGTATTTGCCCTTTCAGAAGACATGGTAAATTTACCAAATACTCAGAATGGTGAAATTCTCAAGGGGGGACTTCGTCTAAGGCAGTCATACATTTACTCTTTAACAAATACCTAACATCTACTGGTCTGTTCTATAATCTGATGCCATGCCAAGTCTCACATTTTTTTCTCTTTCAGAGATTCAATAATTGGAATCTACTGTTTTGAAATTTCTACTACAAAAGAAATGTAATTGTTACTCCTTTACCTATTTAATTATTGAAAATGTCTATTTATTAAACACTTGGTATGTTATGCATTTGGACTTTTTTTTTTTTTTTTGCAATGCCTCAATGTGTCGTCAGAACAACCACTTATACTGATGATGTGACTATTCAAGCCACACCTCTAAGACATTCCCTCTTCCTCATGCTTTTCTTTCTTAGTTTTGGCTCTGCTGAAATTGTGAGTTTGTTCTTTAATTCTGCTTTATGTGTTTCACAGCAACAGTAAATAATAAAATAACAAATACTAAGAACACACAGTTGATGACTATTACTATAAATAACCTCTTGAAGGTATCTTTATATACAGCTATAATTCAAGCTATTCTAGTGTGGCTACAGAACTTAGCCTCTTTTCTATGGTCAGCTGTGCTCTGGCTTTAAGTTTTACAAGCTGAAAGTACTTCAAGGTCATAAATAAACTAAAACTTCCATTATTCAAACACAACGAACTGGAATCTTCAATTATGTAAAAATTGGGGTTCAGTGAACTCTTTGGTGAAAGAAGCAATTTGTGTTATGGGTCATACAGATTTAGCTCGATCTCCTGTCATTGTGACATCTACATATTATGTAATCGTCATAAAAGCTGAGGAAAATAACCTGGAAACACAACGAGAGGCTCAATTATTAAGAAAAGATAGTACCTATAAGAATTCTGATGACTGTACAATCAGTACAAAAGCATGTTTACTATGTTGACTCTTAATTCTCACACAATTCTATTTTGGGGGCCTTTATTTCTATTTTATAGGCAAGGAAAGGAAGACTCAGAGCTCTTATATCTTGGCCTAAGGCCATAATGCTGGTAAAGAGCAGACTCTGGACTGGAATCAGGTCTTCTAACTGCAAGTTCTGTGTTCTTATTAAAATCACAGTATCTTAGGGCGCCTGGGTGGCTCAGTCATTAAGCGTCTGTCTTCGGCTCAGGCCATGATCCCAGAGTTCTGGGATCGAGCTCCGCATCAGGCTCCTCCGCGGGAAGCCTGCTTCTTCCTCTCCCACTCCCCCTGCTGTGTTCCCTCTCTCACTGGTTGTCTCTCTCTCTAATAAATAAATAAAATCTTTAAAAAAAAAATCATAGTATCTTGTCTTGCAGAAAACTGGATTTCAACCATAGTGGGGAACACCAAGAAAACCTACCAACCCAACTTCAAAAAAATTTTTAAATGGAGGGGGGGATTTGATAAATCTTGTCAGATATAATAACACCTGTGTCCCATTTCTTGTCTACAACCAGTACAGCATGTCCAATTTCCCTTGTAAAATGCTTTAGTTTAAGCGAACTTTACCCAATTAGGAAAGTGAACAGCGATTTCATAGCATAAACCTAGTCAACATGACAGCTGTAGTCTTTCAAGAATCTTTGTATGCAGACTGCCCTCATACAGAATATACACAGAAAGTCAAGGTACAGTAATATCAGCAACTACCTTCAACTGTAGGAAGCAAAATGGTATATGAACTTTACAACCAGAAGGTAGTATCTTTTACTATACTAAGACCATCACTGGCTTTTTGTATAATAAAAAAAATGAGTTTCATGGCCTCTTTGGCCAACACAGCTACAATGCCAAGAGGGTGGTGCCACGTACATCTATGTTGAATATGGAAGTGAAGATAACTGAAGCCATGCACGGTGTCTGCAGATATGTTATCAATAAAATCACACTAGGGTCTGACAGTATTGTCTTCCCGTATTTGAATCTAATTTGACATTCCCTACATACAGATGATTTTTACAGTTCAGTGCCTATAATATAAAAGGTTTGGTATCTTTATTTTCATTCTAATCATTATTCCTCTGCTGAGAAGACTTGTTTATGAAGTGACTGACAGGGCTATTAAAATCCATGAGTCATCTAATCTTAAAAATAAGGCTTATAAGCATTAAAAACACTATCTCAAACAAAGCAATATCCATTTCCACTGATTGAAATAGTTATAAAAAACCAAGAGTAATTTAGTAACTAGAAGGAGGAAGAAAAAACCTTTAATTTATTTCTAACCAGTATCTTTAGCAGACTCTGATTTTCAGGTTATTTCAGATATGAGTTTATTCTCTGTATTAAGAGAATTCACTAGTTACCCACTTTGAGCCTAACGAACTCTCTGTACCACCAACTGTTCTTCTTAGGGTGAAAAAAAATCAATGATAAAACTAAAACAAAACAAAAATAGGAACAACCCTTGCCCAAGCAACCAAATTGCTACAGAGAAACAAATATGAGGAAAAAAATACCTCTACGATTTTAAGAAATGCTTTGACATTTTCTGTTTTGGAAATAAGTACTTAATTCTAAAGATCAATTAGTTCTTTGGTAACTAACAGCCTTGACTTTTGTACTGGGTACAGCAATATATTACATGATACCCACAGTGGCAGCAAAGGATTTCCATTCAGAGGCTTAAAATGGCAGAAAAGAAATTAACCTTCCATTTCTCTGTGAATATAAAACTTTACTAAATTGTAGGTATTTCTAAAACTAAAACACATGTAAGTAACTAGTCAGTTATTCCACTTCTAATGTTTCCATGCTATACGACATTTTCCAACAGTTACATACAGCAGTCCCTCCCTCATCTGTGGTTCCACTTTCCAGAGTGACCTGTGGTCCAGAAGCAGATGATCCTCCCCCAATGAGCTGTCAGGTCAGTAGTAGCCTAGTGCCACCTCAGTGCCTACGTCACTCACCCCACATCATCCCATCACATAGGCTTTGATCATCTCATATCAACACAAGAAGGATGAGTCCAGTACAATATGATATTTTGGGGGAGAGAGAGAGACATTTCCCTCTTATTACAATATATTGTTATGACTGTCTATTTGATTATTGTTGTTGTTAATCTCTTACTGTACCCACTTGATAAACGTAACTTGATGATAAGTACGTACATATAGGAGAAAACATATACAAGGTTCGGTACTATCTATAGTTTCAGGCTTCCACTGGGGGTCTCAGAACACGGCCCCCACGGATAAGTGGGGACTGTTGTATTCAGTGGAGGAAGAAAAGGACGATGGTGTTCAAGACTGCTCAGAAGACGAAATCTGGAAATGTTTCATTAAGTAAACAACAGTAATAAAAACAATAACCTTCAATGTCCAGGAAAGCATGTGCATTTTCATCTCATGAGATTAGTTTTATGTGGCTATAGAGTAATGTCTGCTGGTAAACAATAACAACAACAAAGGAACACAGACTCAAAGAACAATCATCTTAATAACGCAGTAGTTAAACAACTGAAAAATGTTTGTTGGATGTGCCTTGAAGAAATGTATCCCTTAACTGCTATCTTGTGGTTTCAATTTGTTTGATTCCAAGAAAATAAAAGCTACTCTGATACCCTGATGTCACTGACATTTTTAGATGTCAAAGCAGGCAAAGCAATATTATAAATAGGATTCAAATGAGGATGGATCTTCACGGCAAAATTCAGTAGTCCTTTCACAAAAGCCCAGATTTTAAGGGGGAAGAGAGAGGACTTTCTTTCACTCCTGTTCACCAGAAAACTGGTAATAAAAAAATAAATGTGTTTTCAAGAATTGTAATATTATTTTTCAGATGGTTCATCACCACAGCAGGAAGACAATAGACAGGGAAAGAGAGCAGAGGTGTCAGAGAGACAGGGAGAGAGAGGAAGAGAGGGAAGAAGAGGAGAGGAAGGAGACCGGGAAAGAGAAAAGGGGAAGAGGGAGATGGAAGAAAAAGAGTGGGGGACACTGATGAGGGAAGGTCAGGAGGGAGAGGGGTCGGGGGAAATATAAGGGCAAAGGGGAGGGCTAGGAAAAGAAAGGAAGAACCATATGTGGATCTGGGGAAAGAACATATTCAGAACAGGGGCGCCTGGGTGGCACAGCGGTTAAGCGTCTGCCTTCGGCTCAGAGCGTGATCCCGGCGTTACGGGATCGAGCCCCATGTCAGGCTCCTCCACTATGAGCCTGCTTCTTCCTCTCCCACTCCCCCTGCTTGTGTTCCCTCTCTCGCTGGCTGTCTCTATCTCTGTCAAATAAATAAAT
This sequence comes from Ursus arctos, assembly GCF_023065955.2. Taxonomy (NCBI): domain Eukaryota; kingdom Metazoa; phylum Chordata; class Mammalia; order Carnivora; family Ursidae; genus Ursus; species Ursus arctos. The sequence goes on along the minus strand of NW_026622897.1, from coordinate 5,869,243 downwards.
AAAATCTTTAAAAAAAAAAAAAAAAAAAAAAGAACATATTCAGAACAGGGATCATAGAGTGTAAAGATCCAAAGAAAGAGAGAGAGCAACAGGCAGAGGGAGAAGTAAGCTCCCTGCTGAGCAAGGAGCCTGATGCAAAACTTGATCCCAGGACTGGGATCATGACCTGAGCCGAAGGCAGATGCCTAACCAACTGAGCCACCCAGTCATCCCCTTAGTAAGAATTTCTTCATCCATGTTCATCAGGGATATTGGTCTGTAATTCTCATTTTTAGTGGGGTCTTTGGTTTGGGGATCAAGGTAATGCTGGCCTCGTAGAATGAGTTTGGAAGTTTTCCTTCTACTTCTATCTTTTGGAATAGCTTCAGAATAGGTATTAATTCTTTAAATGTTTGGTACAATTTCCCTGGGAAGCCATCAGTCCCTGGATTCTTGTTTGTTGGGAGATTTTTGATCACTGCTTCAATTTCTTTGCTTGTTACGGGTCTGTTCAGGTTTTCTATTTCTTCTGGTTTCAGTTTTGGTACTTTATATGTTTCTAGGAATTTATCCATTTCTTCCAAATTGCCCAGTTTGTTGGCATGTAATTGTTCACAATATTCTCTTACAATTGTATTTCTTCAGTGTTGGTTGTGAGGTCAATTTACTTTTTGTCAAATATTTGTAGGAAAAAATATTAAATGTCCTAAACAGGCTTTTTCAAAATAAGCTTTGCTGCTATAATCATACATGCATTTTCTGCCCTTTAAAAAAAAAAAATTTTAATACTGCTGACACAAAGTAGGGTATGAAACAGCTCTGTAAAGGAAAGAATAAGTGTGGCTATTGTAAAAGATTAAAAGATGGACAAGGTAGAGTTGTTTTTGTATCAAATAAACATACTAGGTAGCTTCCTACATTAGAAAAGGTAATAATAAATTTTTCATTACCTTAAAAAAAAAGACCCAAAGATAGCAATGAGCTTGGGGGCTTCATGGACCTCCTATGATTTGGGCCCAATCAACTAAGTGAATCATAAACCGCAATGGTAAGGCTTGGAGAGGTTCAAATCCAGCAGAGGTGCAAATCCAGCAGAAATAGGGGCGGGGATTTGTAAGTCAACAGTTTGTTTAGCTTGACTTCAACTTGAAGTGTCTTGCCTTTCCAGTTTCTCATCTAAACACAACAGGTGGCACTGAGTGCATGACTGCCATGTACAGTAGGTCTCTCATTTGTTAAGACAGACTCTCTCTGTCAATGGGTCTGTTTCAAGAATGACTCACCTACCACCCTCTCTCTCTCTTTCATGGGAAAGAATAGAATACCTCAGGAATCGCCCGTATGTAAAAACGAACTGACATTCTACCCATCACATAACATCCTCTTATGCTTTCCCAAGAATGGAGACCACTTAAATTATTTTTCCCTTTGCTTTGTCAATCTTTAAAGCTTATCTTGAATTTCCTTGCTCAGCATGAAAAAAAAAAGTTTGTTTTAGCCATGATCTATCTGAAATGCCTAAAAGCCACCAAAGTGAAACTGGTAAGTAGGCAGTTACCTGTATGAACCAGAAGCTCAGGAGAGAGCTGAAGGCTAAAGATACAGATTTAGGATCATCACCATAAGGATGATATCTATGCACTGAGGAAGGAGGACATCATCTGGGGATGAGTAAAGCCAGAGAAGAGGTCCAAGGACTGAGTCCAGAAACATTCCAACAACTACAAGTGCAGAAGTAGAAGAGAAGTTAGCAAAAAAGATGGAGAGGTTCCCAGGGAGATTTTTCAGACCTGGAAACTCTGAAAGCTCAGTAAAGAAAGGTTTTAAGAAGGAAAGAACGAACAACTGGGTCAAGTGATGGAAGGTCCAGTAAAATGAAGACTGGGAACTGACTGCTTGACAAGAGGGAAGTTGGTGGGGAGGTGAAATGAAACATTTGGGTGAAGTGGACGAAGAGCATCCCAAGCAGGTAGCCTGAAGAGATAAGGGATGAGGAAGTGGTCAAAGCGGCACAGAAAATTCTGTGGAGTTTGACTATCAAGGGAAATTAATACATGTGACAAAACTATGAGAGAATACAGAACCTAGGAAGGGATAGTCCCCCCTTATGATGAGAGATATATTATGATTGCATGCTTATAAGAATAATCTGGTAGGGCCACCTGGGTAGCTCAGTCAGTTAAGCATATGACTCTTGATTTTGGCTCAGGTTATGATCTCATGGTGGTGAGTTCAAGCCCTGCATCGGGCTCTACACTGTGCATAGAGCCTGCTTAGGATTCTCTCTCCCCTGCCCCTCCCCCACCCCACTCATGCTCTTTCTCTCTCTCAAAAGCAAAACAAAACAAAACAAAAAAGAATGATCTGGTAAAGAGGTAGAAATTGGTGTTACAAAAGAGACACGGGGAAATTCAAGAGCAAAGCTCCCGAGTATAAGGGAAGGGATGGGACCCAGAATCTAGGAAAGAGGCAGGCCTTGGATAAAAGCTGGGGCAATTTATTCATGGTAGCAGATGGAAAGGCACAGGCACAGGAAGGAATATTATCTAATATAATCTCCACAATTATTAATATTTTTTCAGTAGTAACCTGATAGAGCCTTTACATGACTTCATTCTTTTTCCTTTTTTTTTTTTTTCTTTTCAAACGTTTCAAAGCAATCAGTGTAGGTGCATGGTCTTCTGAAATAGGAGCAGCCAGGAAGTGGGTTCCAGATTTGGTTCTGCTAGTTCACCACCTAAACAACACCTGCTTAATCTCCTTTCTCATTTGTATTATATTCACTTGCCCAACCTTCCTTCCAGAGTGTTGTGAATAGAAGTACAGAGTATTTTAAAGCTATTTAGAAACAGTGGTAAGTGTCAGAAGTATACACAGTGATATGGTAGGGGATATAAAAGATTTACATAGGAATACTGAAGCGGCTGATATGGGCAGTATCTTGAGGTTCTGAACATTGTTTAAGATAGATACTTCTGTCTTAGAAATTCACAGGATCATGAACAGCTTAAAATGGACCACTGAAAGTGGTCAAAAGAAGTTTTAGAGGCAGGGAGTGGACAGGTCATCTCTACTACATTTTACTATGTTTTTTTTTTAAAGATTTTATTTACTTATTTTAGAGACAGTGCGTATGTAAGTAGGTGGAGGAACACAGGGAGAGGGACAAGCAGCCTCCACGCTGAACATGGATCCTGACGTAGGGCTCGATCTCACGACCCTTAGATCATGACCTAAGCTGAAATCAAGAGTTGGACGCTTAACTGACTGAGCCACCCAGGCCCCCAATTTATCTTTAAATGGGAGTAGGGTGATAGCAGAAGGTTCTGTACAACCTCGTCAGGTTGTACAGTTGTGCAGGTACTCAAGAAATGTTAGCAATTACAATTATTACCAAAAATAATTTAGAGTTCAACCTCAAGAATTGGGGGTTGGTAATCTTCCCTACGGTCACAGCCACAGCCCACTGACACACTTTGGTGTTCACTCTTCTGGACTGCACCTCTTATAATAAAACCTCAATGAGGTATGATTTGCACATATTCCTACAGAGATGAAAAACTGCAAAATCATTTGCATCATATCACCCACCCCCCCACCCAGTCTATGTATTCCCTGAAAGTAAAGAAGAAAACAGTAGGTACTGTATACGAAACTTCATTCCATTATAGACTGGTATGAAGACAAAAAAATCTATTAATTGGCTGTGAATCTAAAAATTACTAATATTACTGAGAAAATAAAGACTTTCAGTACGATCACTGCTTTTATGAGCCATATGGGTAAAAAGGTATCTTCAGTTTTCTTTGGTATACCAACCAAACATAATTAGCAACCTGCTGAGTGAGCTACAACAAGCTTTTTTTTTTCTTTAATTTTTTATTACGTTTTTAATTTTAATTACAGTACAGTTAACATACTCTAACTCAAGTTTTAATAGAAACTAGTACAATGTGTCCTTTAAACAGAAAGCATGTCAGAAAAGGAAGGGAGGGAGGGAGAGAGGGAATTCACTCATGCTCTTTTAAAATCAATGTTTAAGGATCATTATTTTAAATGGTAGGAGCAACAAAGAAGAATGAATGCAAAGCCATGACTGAATCACAGAAATTTATATGGGAGAACAACATTTTAAAAATAAATGAGGAAATGTTGAAGACCCAGAGATATTAAATGATTTGTTCAAGGTCATGTCACTGGCCCAGAACAAGCAACAAGCATTGTGTCCTAATTCCAGTCTACTGTTCAGAATCCTTTATTAGAATACTTTTGTACACTATTAACTAAAACTCATTTTCTAAAATACTAAGAGAAATGGAAACCAAAGTTAATAGAGACACAGGAAACTTAAAAATCTGACCTCCCATCCATCAATGAAAAGCAACAAATTTTACACTCTAACTACATAATGTCTTGAGAACATGTTTCAAATTACCTTTTACCTACACAATTGAGGATTCACTGCTTATATTACGGATGTCAATGTGAAATTATAATGGGGTATTAGATTGTACGTCTTCACAACGTGGAAAGACACACAAGCTCCTTGTTTCACCCTGACTCCCATGGACTACTAGGTGCTTGCCCTAACAGCTGCCCCCATTTCTGGATGAGATGTGGAATCACAACATGAATGGAACACCACGACATCAGAATGGTTGAGAATCTTCTTTTAAAATTAGCACACATAAAAATGGGACCATTTCTGCCTGCTACCAGATTTTATAGAACAGGAGGGGGCAGATTTGAGCACACACTACTTTACGGAAGATAATAAAGAAAAACAAGAAAGTGACTTCAGAGAATTCTTGGGTAATTTGGACTGATTATTTCACCCAGCTGAGAGAGGATGGGATGCTTTCAGTTTTCTTTCTCCCCCACAAACCATGATTACTTCATGGTTAACAACCCTCATGGCACTCAGTCCTCTACCAGGAAATAAACAGAGTGAATAAAAAAAGATTAGTTTTAGATCTGACCATTTGTCCACTTGTTGGTGAATCCAAATGGTTTGATCTTGAAGGACAGTCTACCACAGGATAAAACAACATTTGGAAACAGGACGGAGATTTGTTATCTGACATACATTGCTTATTACCACAGTGACTACTTTTCTTCGTGAACTGTAAGGGTTAACATTATTCCAACTATAACCCTGCGGTGAGAGAGACACAGGAGAGAAATGACCCCAGGAGCCTACATGAGAAAGCAGGAAACTTTCTGTTTGGGGGCTGCTCTAGACCACATTTTGTCATAACCTAAATAAAACTAAAGAAAATATAACCTGACCTGTTGCTAAATAAAAACAAATACAGGAAGGGCTAAGTGATAACCAAATATGGAAGGTTCTAGAATTAGATAAACCCACATTCAAATACCAACTCTAAGAGGTGTATAACTTCAGCTAAATGATTTGATCTCTCTAAAGCTATTTCTTTCTCTGTCAAATCGGTATGGCAACTAGGATGTCATACAGTTAGAAAAGAGATTAAATGAGATGGTGTGGGGAGCTCCTGGCCCACACAGTATAGTTTCCTTTCTCTTTATCTTCCCTCACCTCATTTAAAATGGGAAGGGGTATTTGTGAAGCATGGTCCTTACAGACCAGGAATGTCTTTGGGAATGAAGTTCAGAACCTGAAATGTTGAGGAAAATAAGTAGCCCTCATATTAGGAAGTAGGGAGTTGGGGTGGAGGAAACCACAAAATAAAGTGAAAATAATCTATGAGGCAGGTAGCTAGATTTCCAAATAGGAGCTTTGATTTTAGCTAATAAGCAAAGGAGAAATATGAAGATTCTTAAACAACAGACTAACACAGTGAGAAGAGCATTTTGGTAGGATTAATTGTACAGAACTATGCAAGACACCAATGTTCATAGCAGCATTGTCCACAATAGCTAAATTGTGGAAGGAACCGAGATGCCCTTCAATAGACAAATGGATGAAGAAGATGTGGTCCATATATACAATGGAATATTACTCAGCCATCAGAAACAACAACTACCCAACATTTGCAGCAACATGGACAGGACTGGAGGAGATTATGCTGAGTGAAATAAGTCAAGCAGAGAAAGACAATTATCATATCATTTCACTCATTTATGGAACATAAGAAATAGCAGGGAGATCGGTAGGAGAAGGAAGAATGAAGGGGGGGTAAATAGAAGGGGGAATGAACCATAAGAGACTATGGACTCTGGGAAACAAACTGAGGCTTCAGAGGGGAGAGGGGTGGGGGACTGGGATAGGCCGGTGATGGGTATTAAGGAGGGCACATATTGCATGGAGCACTGCGTGTTATACACAAACAATGAATCATGGAACACTACATCAAAAACTAATGATGGTGACTAACATAAAAAAAAATTTTTTTAATTAAAAAATAAAACACTCAAAAACCAAAACAAAAAAATACTGGTGAAGGAGGTATCACAGGGCTACCCTAAGTTGCACAATTCCAAAAGGCATCATTCCCATTACACTACAGGCCCCTAGAAAATAATTCCAAGACTTTGGAGTCATTTAGAAAGCTTTCGTAGCAGTTTGGTTTGATGCAACAAAAATCTCAAGCCAGAGTGGACAGTATGGGAAAGAAGACTAGAAAGGAGACTGAACATACTTAAGGAAGGAAGCACGGGGTGGTTTTTACCAATCTCTTAGGAGTAAAATTAATGCAAGTTCTCTACACCTGAAAGTAAGGCATAGACTCCTTGTTTCTAACAGGCGGGTGTTAAAAACAATTGTTTGTTGGTGATTCTAAGCTGTCTGTAATTCATGGTAAGAGACAGACAATATTTAAACTAATCAATCACTGAAAAATGACCCTGCCTAACAAACAGAAACAAAAAGCTGCAGCAAAGAGCTAATTATTAATAGTTCTGGTCTCTGACCAGATAACCACTTTTCCATCAAACACAGATCTTACCCCTATATAAGCTCTGACTCTGACAGCCACAGTAGATTAAAATCTCACATACGCACAGAATTTAAAGGGCACTTAAGAAGGCATCTATTCAACCCCTCCCCAGAAAAGATGCCTGATCCTCTTCCCTTGAAATTTTCAGAGACTGCAAAGCTCTTGTGGTAAGCCTAATTCCTTCCGACAACGTATTTTTGTCCTTACCTAAATGAAAATGGAGCTACCATGATCATCTGGAAAATACACTTATATATATATATATTTCTGATGGTTTTCAAATTTTCTCAAAGTCTTTTCTCCTCTAGGCGAGACACTATTAATTCCTTTAACCTGTTATATAAGGTACATTTTCCCAGATTGTTTTACCTCAAATATCAGGCTTGCCATTATAACCACACTGTGCGAACTCATCTTTAATTCACATCTACGCTTTCCACATTACCAAATTGATATCGAAAAAAATTTCCACAAAGCCAATCTTCGCATGGAAAGCATTTTTGAAATCTAACAGCCTCTCCCATCTTGGAGGAGAGGAGAACTCCCAGTTAGCTACCAGTTTGACTATTCACAGAGCTTTCTACAGGATAAAAATACTGAACCCTTTTTTGATGCTGTAAAATTTTATGCTCACAATGCAGAGAAAAGTGAGAGTTTAAAGAGCACTTCAAAAATGATTAAGGGGAAGTTTTAAATAGTGAAACATATGGCTTAGTTCAGAGAAAGCAAAAAGGTGCATAAGAGTCTATCTATATAGTGGTAGTGATAAAAATAAAGTTTTTTTTTTCAGGTCAAAGAAAACAATGTAAAACTGCTTTAATCTGCATAAGGAATATTCAAGGTCAATATCAGAAAAGACTCCAAAATAGCATGGTAGAAGAAAGCTCTTCCCAGAAATACAGTTAGACACACCACCTTGGATTAAGTGCTTAAAAAATGGAGGAGTTATACATCTGTCTGGAGTCTGGGCCAGATGACCAGGGCTATATTTCTAAAATACAAATCAGATTATGTCACTTTCTTGTTTAAAACTCTACAGTGCTCACTATTAACTATAGCCCAGCTCTGGATTGTGATGTTACTTCCTTTTCCCAGAATGCCTTTATTTTCCCTGTTCATAACAAAGCTACAATGTTTTCATTATCCAGCTAAAATGATACTGTCGTTTGAATATATCTGCTATTATACTTACTGGATTACACTCTGGTAATCTGTTTATACGTTGGGCTTCTGCACTAGAGAGTGAGTCTCTTGAAAATTAAGATGAGGTCTAATTAATGTTCATATAGCCAATGCTTAATGCAATGTTGTTATGGATAAAAATAAATTGTGACCCCCACCCCCTTCATATCATGAAGCCCCCAATGCCCAATATGACTGCATTTGGACATAGGGCATTTAATGAGGTAATGAAGCTTAAATGGGGGTTATAAGGGTAGCGCTCTAATCTAATAGGGCTAGTGTCCTTACATGAAGAGGATCTCTCTCCCCTAACATGCATACACAGATGAAAGGTCATGGGATGACACAGTGATAAGGCAGCTGTCTACAAGCCTAGAAGAGAGGCCTCACCAGAAACCAATCCTGACAGCACCTTGATCTTATACTTGCAGCTTCCAGAACCATGAGAAAACAAATTTCTATTGTTTAAGCTACCTAGTCTGTGGTATTTTGTTATAGCAGCTGAGCTGACTAACACAAATGCCAAGAAAATATTTTTTGAAAACAAAACTGAATAGAGGTTTTTTGCAAAGCTAGTCTTCAAAGATCCACAAATTAGTAAAATTCCTCCAATTATTTCAACTATTCCCATCAACATATTTTTTGAACAACATGTCTTAAAATTGGAAAAGGATGCAATTACATCCATAAAAACTTGGTCTTGATATGTGTAAGCAGCAAAGAAAATTCTGTTATGATGGTCACCCTGAAATAAAGGATACTCTGACAAGGCTAATTTGATGAAGCCATGTCAGAATAACCCCACTAGAAGGCAAAAATCTTTTTTTTTTTTTTAATTAACAAGTATTACATGTAGAGATAGTGATGACTCTTAATTTATCCCTGCCCTTATCCAGAGCTGGCCAGAGTGGTCAAGTTAGGAGCAGGGTTACCTGTTTTATTATCATAATGCAATAACAGAACAGGTGAGAGTAATGGAGTTTTGTTGGTCTTCCTTGCACTTCAGCACGTCCCTGCATCAAGAGCCCAGCCAAATGTTATGTAACCGTGTATTACTAACTGCTTCTGAAGCCTAGTGCAATTCTTATTCCATGATCTTTCATCAGTAGGAGCAATACAGAAGTTACTATTTCAGGAAGATTATATTATTTAAGAATATGGTTCCTTCTCAGGAATTTGAAGAGGAACCTAAGCTTGAGTATAAGCTAAATGTTATTCATATAAATAGGAAACTGTCTATTTTTGCAAAAATACAGCAAATTAACTGGACTCAATGTTTAGATGACTTCTAACAAAAAAATTTTCTACCCCTTATTCCAGCTAGTGCCGACAATGTAAATCTATAGACGCTGTAATAAAAGTAGAAGTATTTCAGTTCTATTTAGAGGCCAGCCTCACTTTGTAGGTAAACTGAGGTTTAGAGAAGTAATTTACCCAAAGTTCACAGACCTATTAAGTTTCTGAATTGTGATAAAAATAAGTCTGTTTGTCAGCAATGCCCAAGTTCTTCGCACCAAAGCATGGCTTTGGCAACTAACTGACAGAGTATTTACCCAAACCAGTTCATGATGGAACAAACCAAAGAAAGTCTCAAGATGGAGAATCCCATTATAACAATATGTCAAATATAAAGACCTTATCAAAACGAAACAAAGTGAAACATTAACGAAAGCTCTGTCATAACACGTGATGGACTACTGTGGAAAAAGGGAGAATTACTTTCAGGTAATCATTTCATTACCGAAGAAAAACTGGAACATTGCATTAGAGGAAGAAAGCAAGAAAAGAGAACCAGTGTGGCAATCATATTCAGTGAAAAAACAGAAGCTGGCCAAGAGAAAGGGGTAAAAATAAGATACAAAAAACCTTCTGTAGCAGTGGTGTGATATACATCTATATCCACAAAGTAATTTATAGAAAACTTTTGACAGGCAATTTAAAGTTCACTGAGACAACCAGTTCTTTATACCACAAGGTTTCAGAGCATCTCAGTTGAGTTGGTTTTTCTTCCAGGGAGAAACAAAAAACAAAAATTTCTGTCCAGTCCACCTATTTAGCTTTGATTTTTGCTTTTAAACTTTTCCATACTTGCAAATGCTGTCTCAAACAAAAAAATTGCTTGTCCTGCATATGAATCTAATATGCTTAATTGTGAATAACATGGAGGTTCAAAGACAGTAAAATCTGGTATTTTGTCTTGGATGTTATTTTCAAATAGTAAGTAGACTTTAAAAAAAAAAACTTTCCTTTAAATATCTTCCTTCTGCTGAAATAAAGGAAGAAAGGAAGAGAGGGAGACAAGAAGTGAAAAAGAAATCACCAAGATACAAATAGAAGCAAGATAAGGAAAAAGAAACATTAGCTAGCATCATCCGGCTGTGCCTTAATAAGCTTTCTGGATATGAAATTTATTTTCCTTGGGCTAGATTGTTTTACTTCAAATGATCAAATGAACTCTGCCAAATTGGGAAAGCTACAGCAAACAGCACATCAAACGCAAACTGAGTTTTTCTACTTTTCACGTATCAAGACAAAACCCTCTGAGCCAGAGAGCTACACAAGTATCTTCTACAGGATTCCCATGACAATGTTTATGGCTACCTAGGTCCACCAGTTTAGATTATCAAATGTATACCTTTTACATATCAAATGTGCACAATGTAAGTTTACCTTCAGAAGGCACCTCCCCACACCTCCAAATCAGCCATGTTGGATTGTTGGTCGTGGACACAATAAATACCCAACACAAGTTTGCTTTATACCAAATATTTTACAAAGTCAATTAAGTTCTTCATAGCAACTACGATGTAATGATAGGCTTCAAACTGTGGTTGAGATCTGGATATAGCATAATCCTTCTAAAATCTCAACAGGTCACTAAAATGAGATTCCACCTGTGTTGTCTATATCCAAAAGCATTACATAAATTTAAGAACTATAACTACACTTAACTTACTAGACTGCCCCCCCCAGAACATATAGATCATAAAAAACAAAGGACAAATGGTGCTGATGAGTTTCAAAGAACCATGAAAATAAAACAACCACATAAATTATATTCAAGTTTGCACCATGCTTTAATCTGAGAACATTCGTTTGAAAAGTTAAATGCAGTACATAAAAACAGTCACAGGCAACCAGGACTTCATTCACTTAGCCTTTTCACAATGGGAGCTAGATATCCTCAAATTTCATGGGAAAAAGCAATCTTAGAGATGTATCAAAGTTTCGAATGTTACAGAATATTTTGGTGGTTTATGAAGACAACATGACAAGCGTTGGCCCTTTGTTCTTTATGCTTATGGCTATCTGTCCAAAAAACCAGGAAAGTTTTTGGAGGCCAACTGGACTACCACTACTGAACTAAGAATCCTCTTTATAACCAAGGAGACCTTTGACTTTTGTTTGGATACAACTAGTAATGGTGGCAATATTATTTTAACTCAAATCTTCAAAACCTATGATGAAATCTGCCACAGTTTAACATTCATACAATGGTCTTTAATATGACTTGCCACAACAAACAAAATGATGCATTTTCTCTCTTCTGAAGGAGAAATGTGGTAGGAAAGGGAACTAATTTGTGGAGAAGCTCTAACATGCCAAGCATTAATGGGTACTTCACAAATGTTATCTTATTTCTCTCAATAACTCCACGATTTAGGAATAGCCTCATCTGACAGGGAAAAAAAAAAACAAACAAACCCCACCTTGGAGAGTTTAAGAAACTTGCTCAAGATTACATAGCTGCAAATAATGAGACAGGTTTTAATCCAAATCTGATTGACTCAAAGGTCAATGTTGTCTTCCCTTCCTAAATATTTTCTCCACCAAGTTAAACATCCACAGTTCCTCTGTAACCATTCCTCTTATCTCATGACCTCAAAGTCCCCTCACTATTTTGTCCACTGATGTATCACAGAGGGAAAAGAGGTTTGAAGTATGCGGATTTCCCTGGCATATAACCTGTGCAACTTCAGAGAAATCCCTTAACCTCTTTGACCCTACTTCTCCTCATTTGATGAAAGAAAGTAACAACTGTCAGTAAGACATGGTGACGACAGCGAAGTGCCCCCAAAGAACCTATAATCAGGTGAAAATAAGGCAGTCTTCTAAGACCCAAACAACAAAATTAACATACAATGGATTAGAACAGAGATCTACAAATATGCCTATTTAGTATTACTGAGTAAATTATTAGATTGAACCATGTGAAATTGCTGTTTATGTCCATGAAAAATTGTCAAGTACCAGTAATTTTTAAAGATCCAACCTCCCCACGGCTCAGTCTTCTTCATGTGCAAAACTGGGAGAACAACAGTACCTACATCACAGGTTTGCTGAGAACATGACATGATCTAGCATACACAACAACCTGACTCACTCAGTCAGGGTCCCTGCGTCTAACAGGCTATGGTTACCGACACAAAGATCAAACAGCCAAAGTCATGCCTGCCCCCTGTAATCAATCATGTGACCTCTCCAATCTCACTGTCCACCTCCAGTCCCTACTAACACAACAGTGATCCCCGTCCACATCACTGCAGAGGCTGTAGCAAGAAGCCGACCAGCAGAAGCAGGCCACACACAGGCAATCCAGAAAGTGGAAAGCCCATGCAGACGGCCCCTGCTGTTACAGGTCACATCTGGCAGGATGCCGGCTAGGCTTTCTCCCTGTGGAAGTAGATCCTCCCCTCTTCCAACTGCTGTCCCGGCTGCCTGATCATTCACTCTAGGGAAGTGCTCGAATGTCACAGGCACTCTTGTGCACCTGTGCACTTCACATGCCAGCAGCTGCAAAAGGCATTCTAACTCGAGGTTAAAAACTAAAACAACAAACTCTTCCTGAGAGACCCTTCTGACTTCACAACTCCTGAAACTATTCTTCTGTATTGACAGATAAAGGGCCACCAGCAGTTCTAAAAATGGTATTGGAAGCACCTGCAATTTTTTTTTAAAGCTTGTGGCCACAAGCCCCTCTGGTTTCCTCCAGGGTTCTGTACTTCCAAACCATGACTCATTATACTCCCAGTGGAGACAAAGGCCTAAGATGCAGGAAGTCTAATTTTTAAAATACATGGACGAAAACTTTAGAAAATATTTGTGTGCCAATAGACAACCAGCATAGAGTGACCAAAATCAGCTAGTATGTTTTCCTTTAAAATGGAATTAAAATGTTGCCCACAGTAATGAAAGCTCACAGAAACACTGTCTCTTCTTGGCTTAATTATTCCTTGAAATAAGGAAGACCATTTGCCCTAATACCTGTTCCTCGCTCAACAATCTTTTATTGTGATTAACTTTAGTTGTGGCACCTTACATAAATACCTCACTAAATCCCCAACAGTGCTGTGAAATATTATCACCTTCTTTTTAGAAATGCAGAAAGTGCTGTTCAGGTTTCAGTATCTTGCCCAGGAAATGCAAACCCAGATAGTCTGGTTCCAGAACCAGCCCAGTCACTCTGCTCTACTCCTGCCGATCAAGGAACTGAGTGACGCTTTATTAATTCAGGCCCCGTCCCTTTGACAATGATGGTTGAAAAAAACAGTCTAGCTGAAATGAACTGTTAATGTATAGACTAAGGCTGGATTTGTAAGGATGTAAGAAAGGGCTGAGCTACTCAACAGACAAACTATCTGCAAGCACCTTCAAACATGTGAGTGCCCGTTCTGGAAGGACCTACCACTCTCACAGACAGCTCTCTGTGAGAGAGCATGCTGTTGTTGGCTTCCTCAGATTTCTCTCAAAGTACAATTAACAGAATTATGAGCTTCGGAGTAGAAGCTCTCTCATCCAAACTACCAGAGGGCAGGAGTCCCTTGCTTCCCAGAGAATAGGGTCTGACAGTGGAGAGTACGACACCTTACCCTCATGAGAGAACTCATTCCATTTCTCCACAGCTGGAACTGTCATGATGTTCTTCCACAGGGCAACTTTGGCTCTTCATCACATATCATAATATTTTTTTGGTTTCTTTTTCATAAGCTATGTCATCTTGGGCTAATCACCAATTCTGCTGCACTTCCTATGGCTATAAAACATGGGAATTTTTTCTGCTGCCATGAAAACACAATACAGTCAACTAAAGCAATACCCCTTCTGATCCTTAGCAATCTCACAAATTAAATAGAACATGTCCTCCTTCAGGACCTGCTAGGAGTAGCTCAAACATCTAAGAGAAATAGACCCTTTGGAGTTATTTGAATGAAACACAGTTCAGGTACTGTGTGATCCAATTTAGTCCAATACCTAGAGGGATAAAGGATTAATAAAGTAAGTTATTTGGGATTGGTGTTATGTAATCTGTTTTGATAAAACTAAATGACATCTTAACTTTCTTACAAGGCAGCTTTGTATCATGGACAAAATATTTAAGGGATGTTCCAGGTCAAACAAAATGCATAAGCCGCATAGATGGCAAAACACATTAAGTCTGAGTTCTCCTTCCCGGCCAATCAATCATTTAACCTCTTTGGAAAGAGTTTTTATGAAAAAAATTCAATATTCTTTATAAGGGAAAGAGAGAAGCAGATATGCAGACTGCAAAAGAATTTGTCCCCAGCAGAAGATGTTCTCAGATAAATAAAAGTTTTCTTGGGGCTCCTGGCTGGTTCAGTCGGAAAAGCATGTGACTCTTAATCTCAAGGTCATGAGTTCGAGCCCCAGGAGGGGTGAAGAGATTACTTAAATAAATAAAACTTAAAAAAAAAATTTTTTTTTTTTAGTTGGAACACCCAGGACAAAGTTATAAGACAGAAGGAATGATAAATGAAGAGAAAAAATAGTCCTATGACGATCAGCTCCTATATAAATAGGATGTTCAATTAGTCAGGAGGATAAAAAAACATGTCTCCCTGAACTATCAGGCATACCACGTCTGTGGATAGAAAGCTGACAGTGAAAAGAAGGAAGGGAAGGAGAGTGCAAGCCTTTTCCCATGGGGACTGATACAACACACTCATCCCTGATACATATCATGCTATTCAGGGTCAATCTCCTCGAATTTGACCTTCACATAGTGAAGACATCCCGTCCACCTACTTAGAAAAACAACATACCGAGGCTATATTTTCCAATGGAAAATATGGTCACTTAGTTCAAATTTAAATACCATAATAATTATGCTAACCCAAAGTGATAATGCAACATCTCAGGGTAACCGTCCACTGATTTAGGAGACAGTCATAAAGAAATGCATTAATACTCAGGATGATTTAACTATGGGTTATGCCCTTGATGTTTACTCTCAAGCCTGTACTCACAGAATTCATTCCAGGTTTCCTTTTCGGCAGTGGCTCCAGGTTTCAAATGACAGCACAGCCCATATGCAATGAGGGTAATTCCTAGTTTTCAGAAGACTTTATAGTATGGGGGCAGAAGGGATGGGAGCGTGAGTGACTGAATGGGAAGGAGAATGAGAGAGAGAGAGAGAGAACAGGACTGAGAGAAAACAAAACAGGTGAATGGTGAAGTTGATAGGAAAAATGCACGTCCATATTTTTGAGATAAACAACACACTTGTATTTGCACCAGAAAACACTGCTGACAGGAAATATTGACAAGTATTTCCACAAATTCAAACACACACACACACACACACACACACACACACACACTCTCTCTCTCTCTCTACCAGACACTACTGAGTACCACAATATACTCAGAAGTTCTAAAACAAGCAGAATGGTAACCATGCCAGAAATAATAGAAATCAGTTAAGAAGCTAGTACACTGAACCAAAATGTACTCGTATTTTTGCTGTCAAAACAAGTTTGTTTTGCAAACCAACGCTGTCTAAACCTGGAGAGAATATTATCTCAAAGTATCCCTGGTTCTTTGCGACTCAAGTACTTTTTATAGGCTACACCCTACTCTCACTTACGTAAGTGCTCATTTTAAGGAAATGAGGACTGTTTTCCTAAATATCTTACACTTATACTAGCTTGCTTTTCTCTGAAAGAGCTGAACACTGAAGAAATTGCTTGTTTTACACACATTAAAATAGAACACAATGATCTTAAAGGATATGCAGGGCAAATAACTACTTAATAGAAAATCAATTCTGTAAAATTAAGTTCACTTTGATCACAGTCATCAATCTCTTACATATTTGTGATTTACCTTGTTGATATCACATTACACCAGAATTTGGTATTCACAGGAACATTTGACAAGACAGTTTCTAAGAACACGTTGTGCGAAAAGAATCGAGGTAACTTCAAAACAGTTAACTAAGGACAGAGTCAGAATGCTGCAAAGTATGTTATTTTAGTAAATCGCTACTATTAGTGCAATCATTTGTTAACTTTTTAAATTTCTCAGTATTTAACAAACTCCTTTACACATAAGTAAGGGTGACACATCCATCACCAAAGCTCAACTTTTTTAATTTTGGGGGCTGGTGAGGATGGAGTTGGGAAGTGGGCATGTAGATGGTACAGGGGAGGGGAGACAGCTAAAATGTATTCTAAATTCTAGAACAGTGGAGGGAAGAGATTTTCCCCTCTCAGGGTTAGGGTGATGAGTGTGCTGGAAAGGAAAGGAGAAAGTAAACAAAAATGTAGCATTCGTTACATTACAACTTGTATTTTTCACCAGCTGAAGCTTATGTTTCCAGAGTTCCAAACCTCCAGGAGACCTCAGGACGACCTGCTCCAGAGGTTAGGGGCAAGGAACCTGTGAGCTATAACGAGGATGACCAGACGGACTGGGTTTGGTGAGGACCA
The DNA here is from genome assembly GCF_023065955.2 of Ursus arctos. Taxonomy (NCBI): domain Eukaryota; kingdom Metazoa; phylum Chordata; class Mammalia; order Carnivora; family Ursidae; genus Ursus; species Ursus arctos. Next base: position 5,852,436 of record NW_026622897.1, on the reverse strand, counting down.
GCTGTCCAGGCGCAGTAATTCACTGTACCCATTTTCACTCTCTTAAGTGTCCTGTGTGTGCAGTAATTTTACGTGGTCACTCCAAGTAATAATGGAAACCAGCTCTGGTGTGTAATGTGTTTTCTCAGGAAAAATCCTCCAGCTTACAAGTGAACTTGGAGTTCACAAGTGTACAGCCAGAGACCGCCTATATTTAGTATTTCCCATTTAGGCCCAGTAACACTGCTTTCTAGTCTAGAAAGTCTTCCTTGTCTTCATTTTATTTTTCTTCTTATGAAATGAACCTGAAATATCCCCCAAATTATTGTGCTTTCCAATAAAAAGCATGCCATAATTCTGCTACACCATTGCTTTGGAAGTGTCAGAGTGAAAACAAGGACTGCTTCACTCACTCACTCACTAAATATGGACTGCCTGGTGTTTCTGGGTACTGGTCCAGGCATCGGTCATACACCTGTCATGGAGCTCACATTCTAGTGGGGGTAAGACATGCAACAGCGACTGGCACACCTTTATATACTGTCTGGTAGAGGTAAGTACTGTGGAGAAAAAGAGAGCAAATAAGAATATGCAGGGCAGGAGGAGGTGAGGGGATCAGGGAAACAAATCACAAAGCTATTTGGGGTGCCAAAGGAAACAATCAGCTTAGAGTATCTGAGGAGCAATCAGGAGGGCCTGATGGTAAGGAGTTAGTGGAAGAACCGTGGGATATAGACCAGAGAGGAAACTGGAAGCTGGACCGCGTATGGACTTTGCAGTCTCGTGAATAAAACAGGGAAGCCCTTTGAGGGTTGGATTCTAAGCAGAGGGTTGATATAACAGGACTTACTTTTAAAGGCTCATTCTAGCTACTATACTAAGAATAAACTGGGGAGGGGAGGAGCAGGCAAGAAGGATGAGAGAAGGAAGACAAGCAGGCTAATTACAAGGTTATTAAAATTACTAGTCCATGGTAGAGATGATGGTGACTTGGATGGAAATGATAGTAATGGGGTATTACAAAATGGCTGGATTCTGAATTTTATTAAGAAAGTATTTTTAAATAATTTTAGATTTACAGAATCTTTGCTAAGATAGTACAGAGTCTGCATATATCCCTCATTATTTCCCCAATTATTAACATCTTATTATTTGTCACAACTAGGAGATGTCCAATAGGCAGTTGGTTATAATAGCACTGGTCTCAGGGAACAGCGCTTATTGGCTGGAGAGCGATTTTTAAAATAGAATCAGGAGAACGTGATGCTTAATTGCATATGATGAGTACAAAAGAGGCTAAAAATGACTCCCAGGTTTCTAGGCAAGAAAAGACAGGCAAGTGATGACAGAAGTTTTTCAATTTTAACCTTCTCTTAATTAATATCCACATTTTACCATAATCCTCTATAATGAAGCTAAAAATCTCAACTGTCAAAATTTCAATAATGACCTTTAAAAAATAACACATTTTGCAGAAAGTATTATTTAAAAAAAACAACAACAGGATATATATCAAATATATCAAACTTTTCTTGGTAAAAGAAATAAAAATTCTTTTGGCAGAATTAAAGATCAGAAACTACAAAACTGAGATTTTAAAGTTAACTTCCATACAAATATATTTATGCATTCATGCCTTCATCTGTGCATTTCAGACTAACATGGACGATCTGCAGACTGTTGAGGGTGAAATGTGGAGCCAAACTTAATATTCTTTTAATGGCTTTCAGAGGGGTAAAATATTTTTAAAAATCAGATGTTAATGAAAGTTTATCAATGAAAATACAGAATAAACTGTGACAAAAAGGAAGAACTCAGGTACCACTGTAACAATTCACACTTGACAGAAGACCTGCTGACATGTCTTATTCCAAATGAGATGTTGCTGAAGTTTAAATATCAGTATTTTCAGTTCTGAATGTTAAACAACGGAAAATGCTTTCTCAATTCAGTTCCTTCCAAAGAGAAAGTGAGTGATGAAAACTATCACAGGCCGTGACAGAACATAATGGCAACTTTATACCCTGGCCTTGCTGGGTAAATGGGCTGGAATTTTACAACATAACCAAAAAACTATCTTGAAAAAGAATCAGAGTTCAGGATGCATGCATATGGCTTTCACCATAAAAGTAAATTCTTCAAGCAATTATTTGGGTTTTCCTTGAATTCTGCATCTGACACCTCCCTTCCACTCCATCACTATCATTACCTCTTGCCCAGACTTTTGAAAAGGCCAGTTGGTGAAGCTCTCCCGCCTACTCACCAATCTAGCAGTCAGAAAAAGTGAGCTTAATTCGAGCTGTGACTTTAAACTTGAGACAAGGGCTTTACCTTCACAAACCTCAGTTTCTTCATCTGCACGAAGGCAATAAATACCTCCTTTTCCCTATCTCTGAAGGTTATACTATTGAGAACAAGTTAAATAAGGTATCTGAAAGTTAATTACAAACTATTACAGAACCTTGTTAGGGGATTACCATCCTATTCAGGCACAAGGACATAATCATGTCATCACCCTGACACAAACTCTTCAAGTATTTTTTGTTGCCTGTTAGGTTAAGACGAGTTCCTTGGCCTGGCACTTGAGAACACATGGAACAGAATCACTGTAATACATCCCTCTGGCTTTCTGACCTCATAAAATAACCCACCTCCAAGTCACAGGAGACCAGTGCTTATCAGAATGCACATCTCAACTCATCAGTGAGTCAGGAAGGCACTGGGAAGACTGTGACTATCATTTTTCAAAAAGGAAACAGAATAAGTATATGACCCATGATAAGTTTAAGTATCGTTTTGTGAAACTTCCCTTTCAGTGTTGTGTGTACCTGTTACTGGGAAGGGATGTAAAACGAGTTTCCACTTGAGGGTCCCGGCAGGAAAGTGGGGGAAAGCCTGCAGTGAACCGCTACTCCCTCCACAGCCACACTTCATGGCCTTCCACCAGCAGGCCACACCCGTCACACTCCCTGCGCCCGGACTGCCCTTTTGCCTCAACTTTCTGGCTCTCGTCTCCTTATCTGAAAAATGGAGGTAACACAAAGAGCCATCTCACAGTGCCGCTATGAACCACAGATCAAAGTCCTCTGTTCCTAGGTATTACACAAGATGAGGCACCACGAGACTTTCTCTGCCTTTTCTTTTCTGCCTGCAAGCCCATATGACAAGGTAAAGTAATATCAATAGACTTAAGCTGGAAGCAAAAGAAAAATGAACCCAGTGGATACCAAGCTATAATATCTATAAAGTTAGGAGTTTCCAACTGCCTTGTGTCCCAAGCTACTATTCATATGAAAGAGGCCCTTAAGTCAAACCACATACGGAGGCTGCCTGAAGAAAGAATGTAACTTAATATTTCCTTGATGTCTGACGGCAAAAGTCACAACCATCAGGACTGGAGCAGAATGGTGCCCTCTGGGTCTATTGAGACTCCTGAGGGCTCTCTGTCCCCATACGACAGTGTTTCTCAATCATGAGGTCTGTTTTATTAATAGTTTTGCTATTAATGTTCCTTTCTGCTAGGGATCTTATTTCCCTGATGAAACAGGGGAGTGACATTTAGCAAACTACCTGTTCTATTTTGCTATTTATCCTCTGTAGCTCCATAACCCACAAAACCATGTTTGTTAGAACGGGACTACAGTGCACATCAGTATGTAAGGGGTGCAGGCCTTCCCTGGAACCAGAACGCACGTGCTCAGTGCCCAGGTCCTGCAACTCCTACATGGATGGCTCGGAAGCTTTGTGTTCACTCCTGGTTCTTGACTATGCCAATTTTTGGCCAAATTTCAAAAAAGTGGGGTACTGTATCAGAGATGACTACCCCAATTTGTAAAATTAATTATTTGTTTAAATGTATACTAAACCCTCTCAAAGTGAAGAATCAAATAAAGTTTTGGCTCATTCTTCAAAGTTCCAACTTTCTACTCAGACTATTCAATCTACACACATGCAAAACTATTAAAACACGAGCAGTATTCATAAGCACACTTATGCTCTCAACTCCTCATGGCTTTCTGTCATCCACTAACAAAGTGCATTCTACTTGCTATAATACTCAAGGCCTCCTTACTTTGAGAATCTCTACCTCACCCCAGGAAAATTATGTTGGTAATAATGTGTGACTTAATGCTCCCCTGCTTCTGTTTGCTGCCAACTTAGTATACGCAACCCCACTTACCATCAATATAATATTTCTACAGTACATTACAATTAACGGATGTTCAAGAACACTTATCTTGATTTATTGCTCCAAATGGCCCTCTTTCTGGGGTGCTCTCTTTTTTGAATCCTGTAAGTCAGAAATAACCTCTCCAACTTCCGAACTGTTTGCACCTTGTTCACTCACGAGTGGTTCTACTACTATAATCATGTCCAGTATTTTATCTCTTTTACTAGATCTGCCTTCCAAAACAGAAGTTAAATGCAAGATTTGAGACTCAGAAAGTCACTTACTAAATGTCGGTCCTGGGGCAAATAAATTTAATTTCCTTAAGCTCTAGGTCCCTCATCTGTCAAACTGTGTTGAGAATACTCACCTGTGAGTATAATAAATAAATGCCTAAATAAACTAAACAAATGCCTTAGTACAGTGCATGCTACACAGCAGTTGAATACTGGCTACTAAAAACAGCCTTCTGTTACCGATCTTTACACTCACTAATGCAATTAGTGCATGAGAGGCGCCAAGTTTAGGAAACCTCAGGGCAATCTGACTCCTCTTTCCCAGTCCCCCCATCAGTCACCAATCTTTGACAGTTACATTCTTGCAAACCACGAATAAAACAAAACGTCCTTTCCTCATTATTCTTACACTCACTATGATACACGGGCCATCATTACTTAACATCTCAACTCCTGAAATGGTCTCCTGATTTCTGGAGCTGTTCAACCACACAATTCAACCACACAAGGCAAATAAAATTAATCCTGGTAAGATAGATCATAATGATATTCTAATCGTCAAGCCATGTCTGTTTTCATTTCTCCTCTTATTTCCTCTCTCTGTAGTATTTAACACTCTTAACCAGGCCCTTCTTTAAATTCTCTCTCTATACTTCCTAGAGCAACATACTAATTTTCCTTCCTCTCCTCTAGCCTGTCTGATACTACTTCTCATTTGTCTTGACTGCTTTTTATCTGCCCTACCTGCAAAGACTACCATTCCCAAGGATTTGTCACCTGGCGCTCTCTCATCTTCTCTCTGGAGTCACATTATACTGGAATCCTCAACTACTACAGACAAGGAGGTGCGTAACTTTCCCACACTGAAATTTCTTCATCTGTTAAATGGGGATGACAATATTATTACCTATAACTTCAAAGGCTAAAGTTCATATACTAAAATACATTTAAAACAAATCCATGGAAAGCACTTGAAATGGTTTCTGACACATGGAAAGCACAATATAAACGCTTCATTTCTTCCCCTTTGGCTTCAAGCATTATATACGGACATACCTCATAAAACTTCTCCATCATAGCATTCATTACGCTGTACTACTTACAAATGTTTTCCATTAGATTTATAGTTCCTTAAAGGCAGGTTAATTCTATCTTGGAATTATACTGGATCACACACAGTAGGCACTCAAGAAATATGTATGAAGTAAATGAATGACTATTTCTAGGGTCATGCTACCATGGACACTGAACCTCTCTACAAAATCTTCACCACACCCCCCACACTCTCCTGAATCAGCCCAAATCTTGAACTAGGCATTCAAGATTCTCTGTGATCCACCAACTTTCTCCTTCCTTGTTCTTGCTATTCTGCTTTGGGCCAGTAAAAGTGACAGACCTTCTCATATCATACGCTTGCCCAAAGTCCCAAGAGCACCAGTCAAGCCCCTTATACTGTAATGGCTGCAATCTCTTGGTGTATTTCTTTTTCTTTTCTTTTTTTTAAGATTTATTTATTTATTTGAGAGTGAGAGAGAGAGCAAGAGCATGAGTGGGAGGGGCAAAGGGAAAGGAAGAAAGAATCTCAAGCAGACTCCGCACCAAGCGGTCCAATGCAGGGCTCAGTTTCATGACCCTGGGATCACGACCTGGGCCTCTTGGTGTATCTCTATCTCTGGTGAAGATGCTACACAGAATAGACAACACACCTACAAGCATTATGTGGGAAGGTTAGAAAGGGTCTAAAAATGATAGAGAATAATTTATCAGCTCCTGAACAAAAAAGGATATCAGAATTATAGAGCTGAAAGGGGCCAAGCAAAACATCCAGTCCAAAACACTTCAAGGAGGCTGAGAAATGTGCTCAAGGCCACACAGCGATCTACTGGTGGTACAGAAATCAGGCTCCCAGTCCACTGGATCCTCTAGGTCAACACTGACTCCACTTAAACCAGAGCCACTTCCTCCCAGTGCAGTCACTTCCAGGCCTCTCTCTCCTCCAACGAGCCAAACAAACATAGGACTTCGTGTACATAGCACAGAGAAGCCAAATCCTGGTGGTCTCTATCTTTTACAAGGTTCAGGACAACACACAGCTCTCAGACTCTCATTCCCTTATACCCCAGCATTAGTTTAGAGGCGGTTCATGAGATTTCAGGGCAGGAACAAAAGGAGATTTTTCTCTGATGCCAACCTACATGCAGTCAGACACACCGAGGGAGAGCTAAAGCCAGTCACGCTGGGTTACAGACTGACTCAGGAGACTAAGCTTGCATTCATGCATGTGTTTCTAGCAGACATTCTGCCATAGTGGCATAAGCCAAAGCAAAAATAGAAAAGGCTTTGCAGCTCAGGGTTGCATGCAAGTACCAAAGTGTGCATCTGGCTTTAGACCCCTGGCTCTCAAAGGAGTGGCAGTCATACCTTAATTATACACATATATATTGCATGAATGCATGCAAATAAGGCCTCTTCCCCAGAGATTCTGACGGGAGGGGGGTGAGGAGGAGCTAAGCACCTGCATTTTGAGACATCTTTCAGTGATTTGGATTCAACACACTCCAGTCTTGACTGAGCTACTGGTTTAGATCTTGGCTATTCTGGACAAGCCTGCTAAAAAGGCAACATATAATAAAACTGATAATGATGGCTGATATTCTTTACAGTGATTCATAGCTCGCCAAGCCTTTACACATTCATTGTCTTTGCAAGAGACCTGGAAGACTGACAACGCAGGCAACATCACTGCTGTTATTCTACAAAAGAAGAAACTGAGGCTCAGGGGAAAGATGGCTGCCATGGAGTCCGGAACTTAGTGGCAAGAACAGACCCTGGGTCTTCTATTTCCAAATCTCATGCTCTTTGTGGGAGAGCTCTAACAACCTGGCAGTTAGTGATAAAAGCTGACCTTAAACCCCAAATCTCTGATCTAACATTACTGATGAACTCACAATGCACACTGTTCTATCATTCACTCTTAATTTTCTCTTTTACTTAGATAGGACTTAATATTTTTTTCTTTCTTTCACTTTCTGTTATCTTCAAAGGAACACCACAAAAATACCATGTGTCAGCTATACTGAGAAGGGCAAAAATCTCAGGGTTGGATGGATGCCAGGAGGCAGCAATCAATAGCAGTCATGTTTAGAATTTAGATAAGAATCATGCTAAAACCACTTCAATGAAGCTGATGCCCTATGACAATATACTTTCTCATTTCCAAAGAAAGCTGCATTAATACAAATAAATGGATAAGCTTGAGAGTGTATATCATTCCCAACTGAAGGGAATGAGAGGACTTTATGAAATAAAAATCAAATGTGTCTGTAGTAAAGAGGAAAATTGATGTACACAGCTGAAAATCAAGATGGGTAAAATAAAACAATTGGTCTTAGTTCTACCAGTGATTATAGTCCAAAGACAAACAAAACAGTATGTTGTTTTTTTTTTTAGATTTTTTTATTTTTTTTATTTATGTGACAGAGAGACAGCCAGCCAGAGAGGGAACACAGCAGGGGAGAGGGAGAGGAAGAAGCAGGCTCCCAGCCGAGGAGCCCGATGTGGGACTCGATCCCGGAATGCCAGGATCACGCCCTGAGCCGAAGGCAGACGCTTAACGACTGCGCTACCCAGGCGCCCCCAAAGCAGTATGATTCTTGATAAAGGAATTTTTGGATCATGAATACACTATTTCTGCATCATTTTCAAAGCTTAACATTTGATGCAGAATTGCAGGAGATTTACTCCCTCAAGTAAGACAAAATGAAGCTACAGAAACAAAGCCTACTTCCTCCATGACACTATAAACTCTTACTACTATACCAGATACATGACAGACGCTGAATAAGTACCTGTCAAATGATATTTATCTATAGATGGTGAAAGGGAGTGAACACTTAAATCACATAAGATGTGCACGGAAAGTACTGTATCTGAATATCTCTATAGCAAGAAAGAGATAAACCAAATGAAAAAAGCCTACTCATGGGATGATAATTACTTCTTTGATTAAACAAGCCTTCAAGTTCTGATTATTTCTCAATTTCTGTGGTCAGTTATGCATACATTCCAATTTGTGAAGTTACAATAGTACATGCAGGAACTATTCATACCAATGTCCATTTCATCAACCCTTGTGTTCACTATTTGAAATAAAGTCCAATTTCAACAGCTCTCAGTGTTCTCTCAGCTGGCAGGAACAGTAGGGAACTGGACAACATTCTAAGGCCACCAAAACACCCAAAAATTTGGTGTAGAAACTGGAAAATTCACTGGGGTGGTGAGGAGGCTAATGGTGTCTGAAGGGCACAATGATTACTATGCCCCTTTTAGAAAATATATATTTTTCTTTTTAATTTGCATGGTAATCATAATATTATTTTCTCATTTTGGAGAAGCTGTTTTATGAGTTTCAGGAGGTAAAATATAATACTTCTTGGAACAAGAAGATTTAAAAAGGAACTGTGTTATTTGAAGGATATAAATTATTAATTTTCTTTCATAGCTTTCATAAAACATGGATGACTCGAGGGACAAAGGCTCCTAATAGTTCTGCAGTTATAAGTACTATCCATAACACCCTATATATTCCTAAATCCACAAATTAAAACATGTAGACTAAAAGCACGTATAGAGATCTAGTATACCACTTCATTTTTCAAGATAACCTTTTTAAGTATGACCTATATTCAGGAAAGTACCACAAATTATAAGCACAGAGCTTGAAGAAATTTCATAAAGAGAATACCCCCACGTATCCACCACCCAAAGTAAGAAATCAGAACACTCCCAAGTTCTCCAGTAGCCCCCCTCATACTTGTTTTCTCAGTAATAATTCCCTCTTTTCCCCAAAGGTAACCCCACTATCCTGTCTAATCCCCAATGTGGGCTTTACTTTAAAACAAACAAAAACAAAACAGAACAATTTTATATAAATGGGATTCTATAGTATTTACTCTTTTGTGTCTGGCTTCTTTTGCTCAATATTTGTGAAATCGGTCCTTGACAGGTAGTAACATAACTGTATATATTTTCCCATTGTATCCATATGCAGAATTTATCTACTCTACAATTTGGATTAGTTCCAGACTCTGAGGATTATGAACAGTGCTGCTCTAGGAGCATCTTTTAGGAGACATCTCTGCATCCCTCTTGGGTTTATACCTAAGAAGGCAAGTGTGGGGCCCTGGGTAGGCATACGTCCAGCTTTGCAGACACTGCCAAACATCTCTCCCAAGGAGTTGTGCTGTTCATCAGGAAAAGTAAAGCTTAGGGGAATATTGTGATTTTGCACCTAAATGTACAGTGATTTAGGACAAGAAACAGTTAAGTTCCAGGTCTCATAATTTAATACCACTCTCTCCTGAACATTGCAGATAATGCTCAAGGCAATCAGGCTGAGATTTATTAACGTACAATCTGAAGGACAGAAAACAGATCAACCCTTCAAAAGTACCAGAAGACCTCTGCCTTTCAGGTCCTGAGACGGAAACCAGAGGCTTTGTTTAACCTTCTAAATTAGGTGTCTGACCTTAACCAAGTCACTTAACTGGCTTCTCTGTAGTAAAGCTTTTGCCACCGTCAGATGACAGTAATGCTTCCACTTATTTGGAAAAGGGTGAAACACTGTGATGGTGTCGACAATCTACAACACAGTCTATAAACAAAAAATTCTAGAGTTCTCTTCAAGTCAAGAAACCTTTGGATCTTGTAATATATACGAATAATAAAGAGCTACTATGCAAGGGGAAAGGTATTCCAGCACAAAACACTGCAGACACCTGGCTACAACTTTACCCAAAGAAAGAAACCATGGCAAACAGGAATTAATGTTGCTGGTAACAATAACTGCCAAGAATAACAATAATAAGATTAGCTAATTAGAGCTTCACGGTCACAAAGCATTTCATATAGAATTCATTAAAGGACTGAGAAAAAAAAAAGGTGTCAGTGAGAAAAACAAGTCCTCAATGCTATTTTCAGTATATGTGCTTATCTCCAGGAACAAATTCTTCTAGCCACTTTCCTCTTTCGAACACTGGCTTACGGTCCTCTCCAACACAAGTCTTATGGCTTCGAGAAGGGGCAGGAAAGCTTGGCAGCTCTATAGGTCGCTCACAACACCACGGCAAGTTAAAGTTCACCCCCCAAAAGAGCTTTCCTTATTCACAAAAAAAGTATTTCACACAGCACTAGTGGATAGCAGAAATATTTGAAAATTAGGAATCAGCTTCATTCTCTCACCCATTCTCTCAAAATCAGGAATGGTCTTCTGGACTGAGCATAAAACGTATCCCCGTTTTCTTTTTCCTGTACTCCATTTCTTTTTTGTTTCTATTATTCCCTTTTCCCAACTTCTTCATTTAAAAGACTGAGGACAGCCTTCCTGTTAAGAAATACTGGCATGCTCTTCCTCCTCCCTGTTCTCCCTGCCACTGATGGTCTTAAATTCTGACGAAGTGCTACAAGTATGGCTGATGCTGTATACACACCATTCTGTTTATCTCCATCTCTTCTGATAGAAGAGGACACTGAACACGAAACTAGGTACAAGGTGACAATTCTACATTTGATGTGTCATTTAAGAAAAGACAAGAAGGTACTATGAATTTAGCAATATAAAGTCATATTTTTGATCATCTTAAGAGCCTTTACATACTTTTAAATAATTATTAATTAATTTATTTATATATCATATATATGATATATATATTTATATGATATTGATATATATATATATGATACAAATAATTCAGTCTTAGGATAGCCAAGGTTGGGTATTTATGAGAATTTGAAAAAATCTCTAGCAATAACATGGAGAACCCACACAGATTCTTGTACCACACTCTGAGAAACATTAAAATCGAGATATATGGTAATTCTCTATTTCCTAGTATAAACGAAAGGATTCAGAGTTGTGAAGCAAAACCTTAACGAGAAAGGAGGAAAGGACCCACATGCACTTTTATTCCCCAGTAATTTGGGATTTTTGTATACTGTAAGAAATTACGACGGTATAATCTCCCAAAAGACATGAACAGCTTTACAGCCAAAGTTATCATGCACATCATTAGTGAATGGTAATACATATAAAAATACGGGTTGATGATTCTAAGAATCAGCCTCCATAATCATGATGGCACACACACATACAATGCTCACAACAGTTTCTACAAAGTAGGGTATGTGCTAATGACCACACAATTACCAATTGACCACAATGATTCAGACAGTTAATTTGTTCTGTTAGAGAAGATATATCTACAAACCACCAACTCAAGCATATAAATGTCAAATTATCTCTAATTAGAGATTAAGCAAAATAAAGCACAACTGAGGATAAAGGGCATCATGGGGATTGACTTATTCTGTTTTGGTCCAATCTGAAGTCAGAGTCCTAATGTATTGTAATGAACCTAAAATGACCCCCCCCCCAAATTAGCAGAGTCCTTTAGAGCATTAAACAATACAATTATTATTAATATCTAGAAAGGGGTAATATATATGCATATAAGTATGTACCTACAACCCACAAATATATATACCCACGCATATATATATACACACATATATGTATAAGAAAGTGAGAGAGAGCATGAGCACATGAGTGCTTTTTTGGGCATCTTATTCAAATGTGTTTTGAGACTATTTTTCCTAAAATGTTATCTGGTTATAACATTTTATTTTGCATGAATTATAAAAAAAAAACAACATTCTTTAAGAAGTATTAGACGAAACACCTGAATCAGTCATTAAAATTCTGTCTCAAAAATTTTTGTCTCAAATTAACCTGGTCTTGCATTGCAAGTTTAAAAGCAACAAAGCCTGACTTGTTTTCTGAAAAATTCCATCTTGTTCTCAGGGCTCACAACCTGCAAAGTACAGGTTTACAATCACCCTTAATTTAGCACCCGCTGCTCAGCTCTCAGTGGTTATAAATTAGGAGGTAGAGAGAGACCTGGATATGAGTCCTAGCTTTCTCATGGTCTAACCACATTTGAATTAGGTTGTAATTATTCAGGCAAACCATGTTCAAGACCACCAAATACAATATTCATCATGACACTGCCAACAGAGAAGTTTTAACAGAATCCCCTGTTTTGGTCGATCAACAAATATTTATGAGCAAGGTTACTAGGTGACAGAGTGAAGTTACAACTTCTATGAAGTTAAGGCTCCAAAGTCAGCAAGGAAAGTGAAAGTCAGGATCAAACTGCTACAGACTACCCCTTCTATCACCAGTAAGATACAGGAGCTTTGTATATTCTAAATTAGATAAAAGAAGGGAAGAAAAGGAAAACCATAGGTACGTATCAGAACATTTCAACCTTTAAGATTATTAAATTCTAGCAAACAGAATATTGGTCAAATATTAATAAAGAGATGCTGACCACCTACAATTCATTACGTTCTGTTTTAATATTAAGATCTATAACCTTAGTATAGGTTAATGGATTTGTTTGAGGTGGTGATAAATCAACAAGATGGGGGAGGAAAGGAGCAGCAATCTGAAGAGCCCTGGGCGCCAATGGGTGCATCCAGTCTGGCACAAATTTAAATGGGTATGGTGCAACTCCACTGCATTCTATGGGTCCAGCCCCTGGGCTTTAAGGAGCCTGTGACTGACAGCATTAACAGGTAAATGCTAACTTTAAGAATGAATACACCTGCATTTCCTTGATTCAATACAAATTTATAAGGATTTACCATGTGCCAGCTACTACGAAAAAACTCAGGTGCTGATCTCAAAGAGTTTACAGGTTAGCAATGAGAAAGACAAAAATCACTAAGAATCAAGGCAAAATAATGTACAAAAAGTATAGTAGAGCAGAAAGAAATGCCTAAATCTGCCTGAAGGGGGCAGGACAGGCTTCAAAAGGGAAACAGTGCTAGGAAGAAAAAAGCAACAAAGGAGAGGACAGTTCAGGGAGAGAAAAGCTTATATAAAAGAAGTAAAGGAGAATGTGGCATGTTCAACTGACCTCCATGGTTGAAAATAATGGTAATTTATTTCATAATGGTTCATTCATAAGAAAAGACATTGTTACTGGGATTATGGTGATATAGAGAAACTAACAGGAAATCCTAACCCTAACCCTATACCAGTCAATGGTTATATAACTAACTGTTCTGTTTCTTAGTACCTACTATAAGATGGAACTAAGTGTAGATAAAAAGAGCGACTTCAGGAGAAAAATCTGTTTACTTTCAATGTCTGCTTTAGCTTTTAAGTTCCTCATATTCTTTATGCTCTTTATTGCCTTGGAAATGAGGTGACAGCACAGCCCCATGCTTAAGTGTCAAGGCTTTGAAGTCATGTAAAGCAGACATCGGTCTAGGCTCTGCTATATCCTAGCTATGTGATCTTCAGAAAGCTGCATAAATTCCCTAAGCCTCAGCTTCCTCATTTATAAAATGAAGATAATACCACCAGTTAACTCACAGTGCTATTTGTGAGGATTAAAGCAATAACGCACGTAAAGCCTTTAATCACAGTATTTGTAACACAGCACGTAATCAATGAATGACAGCGGCTACTGATTACTGTTATGTTTTACAATGTCCATAAAAATTGTACCCAAACTCATGTTCCTATTACAATTCCTATGTATTCTACAGGAAAAAAAAGGGGGGGGATATTCTTTACAAACATCTTTTTGATAAATTTAACACTGATGTTATTGAAACTTTCAGTATTACTTGGCTTATAGTATTTAATAAGTGTTGAGACTGTGACTGATAGTATTGATAACTTGCTTCTGTTATATTTTTATACATAACACCTTAAATAAATGTAATAAAATTCTAAACTACACGCAGTGCTCTTTGGTATTTCTTATATTGTTATATTGGAGGGAAGGGAGTTTAAGTCAGAATGAAAACACATACATAAGCACCCAGAGACCTGGAGGTTAGCCAGTTATTTAACTGTAAGATCTTGGAAGAATCACCTCTTCATAAAAACTCTTCACTTTCTCATTTGAAAAGTAGTGATTTGGAATATAAGCGTCTTTTCTTTAAAGGTCTGTATTCTGGGCTGAGAGTGGGGAGGCAGGAATGGAGAGTGAGTTTTTCATGGGTTCAGATTTTCGTCCCAGATGAGAAGGTTCTGGAAATGGGTAGGGGTGATGGTTGCACAGCAATGTGAATGTAATCAATGCCAAACAGTACACCTAAAGATGGCTAAAATAGTGAATCTTATGTATATTTTACACCAATAAACAAGATTTTAAAAGAATTTTTAAGTCTGCGCCCTGTATCCCATTAGGCCATTCCTTCACCCACTCAAGTCATTCATTCAAACATTTATCAAGTGCTTATCATGAAACAAGCACTGTGAGGAGGACACCAAGAACAAGACTTAGAGCTGAGCAGGAAAGACAGACACACATCCACGTAAAGTGCCATAAACCATCAGAAGCTGCATATAGGACACCGAAGTGGGAGTTAGAAAAGCGGAGGTCCATTTTATCTGAGGTGGTCAGAAAAGTGTTTATAAAAGGAAAGACCCATAAGCTGAGTCTTAAAAGAACAGCATGTATTCACCATGTGGAAGGTATTATAACCAGAACTGTTCTTTCTTCCAGAATTAACTTTAAATCTTCATGACTGGAGGACAATTCTCTGACAATGGAAGACTGAAAGCTTCTCTTAAATGATCCCGGACAGTTAAAAGTTCAAATTTAGTAATCCCCTTCTTCATTATCAAGAAAGAAAGAGAAGGGGAAGGAAGGGAAGGGCAGGGAAGGAAGAGAGGGAAGGAAAAGGAGAGGAGAGGAGAGGAGAGGAGAGGAGAGGAGAGGAGAGGAGAGGAGAGGAGGAAGAGAAGAGAAGAGAAGAGAAGAGAAGAGAAGAGAAGAGAAGAGAAGAGAAGAGAAAAAAAAAAGAAAAGAAAGGAAAGGAAAGAAGAAAAGAAAAGAGACGTTACATTAATATCCACGCAAACCCAACCAACACTAGAATCACAATAAAAGCTAAACCTATTTGGGTTTTCATTGCTCACTTAGATAGATATTAAAGGGAAAAAAGCATGTCATCTAAAAGATTCTGTTGTCTATTTAAAAAGTAGAAGGACAGCATAATGGGTCTTATTATAGCACTAAAACAAGGTATTATTTGAGCAGTTTGCTCAGAGAAAGAGAATGACTCATTTAGGTCACCATTAAATAAGTGATTGTATCAGGGCAGCAAAGGGCAGCCTAGAAGGGTTCAGTCCCTTCAAATGTGAGAGCAATTTACTTTCAGGGAGGACCTTTGCTTTCTCTGGGAACTGGGACTATAAACAAACTTACATTTCCATTATCTTGTTTTTAATTTTATCAAAAGTTGTTTGGCTCAAAATTAACTGACCCTCTAGAGCCCTTGAAATCCTAACCATACTAAAAACAAAGAGACCAGTAAAATTTCAAAACTATGAAATGCCAGAAAAGGAGAAAAATGGGGAGGGGGTGCAAGGATTATATGAAATACATGGAAGCAAGGGCTATATGAAATACATGGAATGAGGAGAAATTTCCCCCCCAAAATGAAAAATTTTAATTTGATGTCAATCAATAAAATACTGCCAAAAAGGAATAAATGCAAAGGCTTAAGACCTCGGAATGACCATTACCAACATTTATTAAAGTCTATCTGTAGCTCTGTAAGAAAAGATAATCCTTCAGCAGAGAAGACTGCAGTAAGACGTGAGAGAAAACAAAGGAGTTCTCCACGAATGTTGAGAAAGGCTGAGGACCCATATTAGGAACTGCGCTGAGTACAATGCATACATTTTTGTTACATATCTCGGCTCAGATCAAGATTATATGGGAATACAAAAATGTAAATATGATTGCAAGTGACTATGTCATATACTCCCTTCATTTTACACATGGTGAGAAGAAGCCAGAGGAGGAAACAACACGTCAGGGGTCACCCAGCAACATGGAGACAGCCCACTTCCTAGTGTCAGCTCACAGTTCTCTCTTCACAGATTTGCTATTAACCATATTTTATGAACAGCTGCTAGCACACGTACGTAAGTTAAGTTCGTTTTAAAGAAAAATCACATAAAATAAAAGGGGTAAAAAGTAACATATCAAAGGAGCATGGAGCAGTAACAGGGAATGAGGATGCAGAGAGCCCAAGTACACTTACCACTTGTGCCCGAGGAAGCCAGTGACCGGGGGTGAGTCATTTATTTGCTCCTAGATTTCATGTATTTGATATTAAGTATGCATGTATTTAAGCAGAGCCATTACTTCAAACACAAACTCCCCTGGAAGCTAAGTATACATGAAGGAAAAAATGGAGCTGCTCTGATTGAAGTCAGAATGGGAGCCCAGGGTCCTACCCCAAATACCTCCACAGAACACCTATAAGCACTCAGTGTACTGTTAACAACCCAAACTACTGGAGTAGATCACTGGAGGCCACACTCTTAAATGTCATGAACCAGGAAAATTTCAAAAAAGATTTCAAAAGATTGACAGAGGGTTTTTACTTTGTCGAGTAATGATGATTTTTTAAAAATCATCATTATTTCATAAATAAAAGGATATTCCAAAGCCAAAAAAAAAAAAAAGAAGGTCCTCTCAGAATGAATAAATACAGCTTAGCTGTGTAAAACTATTAGAGGCCAGAGAGAAAGATATGACAGACCAGTAGATGAGGAAACCAGTCCAGACCATCTCTCAGGCCTACTCACATTCTAAAGTTACACAACTCCTACTTCTTTGGATCTTATACCTCAAAGAACTAATTGATACCACCTCAGGTATCCAAAACATTGTTTCCTAAGTCTACTATTTGTTAAGCAAATAAATAAAGTATTCCAGGTCACTTTATGGCCTTCTTAAGTAAGGCAATAAAAATCAGAGAAAATAAAGCTAAAGTTTACGACTATAAACTTCAACCTCAAAACAAAGGACATTATTTTAGTTATTTTGATATAATTTTCCCCACACCTAAAAAATAACTATAAGCATCTGTAATATAATCAGGTAACACGTAACTTCCCAGTGTTTAATTGCCTCTGAGCTGCTCCCTACTCTTTATTCCTCCACACTCAGTGTTCACTTTTACCAAACTTTCTACTTCCTGTTCAAAAGCAGCATAGCACAGAGATATTTCTGGGGATCTATTTCCTCAAGTTTCAGCACTGTTGTTCCTTTCTTTACATTTCTGCAAAATCATTCCAGACATTAGAAGTTGGTACGGGCACTTGTGACCATCAAAGTGATATGAGGAAATCGAGCTGAAGGACTAGGTGAAGCTATGTTTCCAGGATTATGTCACCTCCCTGAACCTAAAGAGCAATGAGATCTATTGATCATTGCTACAACTGTCTTTTTCACATCTCAGTTTAAAATTTCTAAGTTATAAGAGCACACAACATCCTGGTAAAGTAAAAAGTCCATTTTGCAGTTCAAATATTTCTCTGCTAAACAAAGTTTTGATACTCCAAAGACTTCTATCTTCCGGATCACTAAGCCCTGGGCACCCAGAAAACTTCAAAGGTTTCAACTTCATGCTTCCCTCCCCCTCTTGCACTGCACGTCACATTTTCTATGTGAATCTCAGACCTATCTTTAACAAAGAGTAGCATCAGATTCCCGAGAGGTCCATTCCAACTTCATTTCACTTCCATCTTCAAAGCAATGTTTCTTAGGAATACTTTCTATGTCGGAAGAGATAACCACCAACCATCATTTATAAAACTGAAACCTCACATTATCATTAAGCCTTCACTTTTGGGGGGAAATAAAGACAAATCCATTAACTTTCATTCGAACACTATTTTTTCCAATTGAAAATAATACTCTGTCTTCTACGTTCCTCCTCATATAACATGATATTGGCCGAATGAAGCACAAAACAAGGTCAAAAGCGCCATGGGAGTCTCCCTTCCTCGCACTGTCAGCTGCTGTGCACTGATTCTCTACAGATCTCTAAATGGGAAAGACGACACATCCTGGTACAGTAGGTCTACAAAGACCACCTCCTTTCACCACTAAGGCATCTTTTGGCTATCTTGTATGTTCAGTAATTAAAAGATGCTCTAGCCTGAAGCTGACCAAAGCACCTCAGAAGGCACAGCCACAAATCACACAATGATTATGTGGAAATATATTAAAGAGAGGATAAAGTTTACTTTAAAACCAAATTATCCATCATTTAAAGCACATGTACAAAGACAATAAGGACACCTCATAATTCACACCCTGTATTTCTTCTTAGACATCACAGAACACAGGGCCATCACCCCTTTTTACAGAGTCGCTATCGATATCTTCTGGGTCTCCAAAGGGGCACCTGACAAGCCATGGGAGTCTTCATCCCACCACTTCCATTTGAAAAGAAGTGGGCTGCAAAAAGGTTGAGCCAAGCTAATTCCTCAGGGCTCCAACAGTCAGCCTGAATCTGTCCCTGCTGCCAGTCCTTGGTGTCTCGTGGAATATCTGAGTCCTGGCTACAACCCGGCCACTCATCCCTCTGCTAAGATCATTCTTACAAGAGGGCTGCCCCCTGTGAGCGATCAGTGCCGTTGTGAGCATTACTAAAGCACAGCCTCTGTCTACTGAGGGCTCCTGGCCTAGTGGCAAAGCCATGGCAGCTGCAGAACCTCTTCTGTGGGTTTCCAGTACAAGCCTTAGAGCTTGGACAGAATGAGGTGTCCTAATGCCCAGATGTCAGGAACAAATAGATGACAGACATTTCAGGGGGTGGGGAATGGAAGGGTGGGCCTGGCTTGAGGAGCTCACCTGAGATCTGCCCCAGTGGGAAACCGAACTGACGGCCATTGCCAGTTTTCTTGTTTATGTCCCAGCTGGCACAGCATCAAAACCAAATACACACATACGCCATTTTATAGAAAGATGAACGAAGGGGCACAAGAGGCAGCCCCACGGGTGAGAACAATTTATGACTTAAACCACCACACACGTGAACGTTACAATGTCAAAAAGAATAACACAAACCGTTTTAGTAATATGCACAAATATGCATGAATATGCACAAGGGAAATACAGTAAGCATGTTTTCTTCTGGCTCCAGACTACATCTTTCATTTTATAATTTTATGTGCAGAAGTGAGAGAGCTTCTTAGTGAAATAAAATAAGTTTAGTTTTATGCTGAGCATGCAATATTCATAAATATCAAATGCTTTTGTTAGATTTAAAGTTTTCTTCTTAAATTTTTCCCACTAAAGCCCCTAAGATGTAATTTCTATGCCGTGACAGTGCACGTCTGCATTTTAAAAGCACATGCAGAACCCACCACCTGATTTCGCAGTCAGGCCGCACATACTACAGCTCTCGTTTTCGGGCACCTTTGAAGACAGAGTGATATTTAATACTGAATATAAGCAGTCTTTTCATCTTATACTGCAGAGTAATTGCTTCCCACTTCAGAACTATAAAATGAGTTATCATCTCTGACTTGCTCTCTAAGTGCTATGGCCGGCATGGAAAAAATGACAAAGAATATTATGGGCTTACTCAAGGGAGTCGGATCTTTGCTAACTGCCAAGAAGAAATCATGGCTAGTCAGGCATAGCACAATGAGACACGGCATGAGAAATGACATACGTTACTGGGTCCTGGTTCTAGCAAATCATTTGTACTCAATGCCCTCAGAATGTAGAAGCTGAGCCCTTCTCAGTGTCAAACACACCAGATAAAAATTATAGCTGCATATGGATGGTGTTCAACTGGACATATATGAGTGATACTGTGCATATATACTTGCTGAAAATTTTTGTTCACAGCAAATAGTGAAGGCACATGACATGGAGTTCTTGCCTCTAGATCCCAGGAGTTGAAGCAATCAGTGCTTTCAGAGTTCTCTATTATCAAGTTGGGTCCACACAGCTGTCTGCCTAGTCAAAGGATGGCAGAGTTTAAAATCCTGTCAAGCTTAGGGGCGCCTGGGTGGCACAGCGGTTAAGCGTTTGCCTTCGGCTCAGGGCGTGATCCCCGCGTTATGGGATCGAGCCCCACATCAGGCTCCTCCGTTATGAGCCTGCTTCTTCCTCTCCTACTCGCCCTGCTTGTGTTTCCTCTCTCGCTGACTGTCTCTATCTCTGTCAAATAAATAAATAAAATCTTTAAAAAAAAAAAAAAAATCCTGTCAAGCTTGGCCCACAAAGCCAACCATCTCCCATATTTAATAAGCACAAAACAGAATGGGAAAAGGTGGCAGGAGTAGGACAATGGCCAATAAGCAAATTATCTTATGTATTTTCCATCCTGTATTACAGAGGAAAGAAATGAGTAGGAGAAAGTAAATGACAGGCACACACGGACTTATATCCAATTTGAACATCATGGTGTATAAGGAAATATAAAAGGCATTTGGAAAAGCAGAGTATTTAAATCCCATTCAATGTTAACAACATTTTTCTCATAAAAAATATCATCCCTTACCTTTGCTTGTTTCTTACTGGCTTCTCTTCTGGCTTCCCTTTCCTTCAGTCTTTTCTCCTACAAAAAAGGGGAGAAATTAGCAGCATATAAACTTCTGTTTATTACGTGTAAATCAGACTACACATTCTTGACATTTTTTTTTAAAGACAACTGACACCTGACATTCATTTTTCAATAAATATTTTCTGAGTGCCCACAGTGAGCTCGGCATAAGTAATCGTTAAGTATGTGTCAAACGGATGTGGAATCAGATCACAGTTCTACCACTTAATAGCTGTGCAATTTGGGGCAACTTATTTATATTTTCTAAATCATTTTGTCAATGAAACATGAAGATAACAGGAACACGCAGTTCATAAACTTGGTATAAGAATTATATAAAATACTATGCATAAGTGCTTGGTACAATGTCTGACACGTGACTAGTACATAATCAATGTCAGCTATTAGAATAAATACGGAAAAATGCATTAGTGACTATATCCCTTTTTCTCTAAAAGGAAAATTTATAAAGGATATTAAATCTGTTCTTAGAAAAGGAGCAACATTTTCTGAAACAAAAAACAATGGAAGATCATTCTTACAAAACATGTTATTTTATTACATTGTTTTATAATTGCCCTATTAGTTTTCCAATGATCATAAAATAGGCAGAAAATGCAACACGAACATTTTTAAAATAAGAAAAAAATTAGTGTGTACAATATTAAAATTCAAAACAAAATAACCCAGCTAAAGTTGAAAAGAATTTTTTTTTTAAGATTTATTTAGTTGAGAGAGAGAAAGAGAGAGAGAGTGTGCACACAAGTGGAAGGGAGGGGCAGAGAGAGGGAGAAGCAGACTCCCTGCTGAACAGTGAGCCAGACGCGGAGCTCGATCCCAGGACCCCAAGATCATGACCTAAGCTGAAGGCAGACGCTTCACCGACTGAGCCACCCAGGTGCTCCCCAAAAATTTTGTTTGAAATAAAAAAACCTCTTTTTCTCTTCAAAAACAAAGCGTTGAAATAATAAATAGGCTAGACTTGATCCAAAGTTCACAGTCAACAATTTATATTTATAAAAAATTTTAATGAACTGCTAGGTCAATGTAAAAAGTTGAGTAAATAACAAGTAATTTCCTTTTATGACCATGACTCACTATTACAACATTTATTAATATGAGAATTAACACGTTTTCTAACCCGGGCACTCTCCCATCACCATGACGTTGTACGTGTACATGACGTTCTCCAGATTCAAATGCCAAGTCTAACGCGTCCTCTGCAGACCTGAGGCTGCTCTGCCGCTCCCAGCATTGAGAAACACGGCCAACTGCTACCATCCACCTCATCTAGGTTTATAGACTCCTTTAGGACAAACTGCGAACATAAATGCTGAAAGTCTCAAAAGGGATTAAATAATAATTAGTGCAAAGAGATGGGGGGGTCCACAGAACTTATAGATTCAGTTTCTAGAGCTTGGGATTGCACAGTAGGAAAGCTAAATTCTAAGGGAAACTAACAAAAATTCACATTCACATAGCAACTATGAATGTGTCACACCCCTAAATAATGCATAATGTTAAATTATTCCTTTCTGTTATTATTCTTTCTCTAACCCAGTTTCGGAGAAAATGGGTATTCCTTTGACTTCCAAATAAAACATAAAATTAAAAGGGCAGGTAAAACTTAAACAATTTGCAATCATACAGAGGAACATTCTAAAGATTGGAAGTCCCAGGACCAAGGTCAGAGGAAAAGGAAGGCTAAACAAGAACTCTCAATGTGACCTGCTCTTTGTGAAAAGCTGACCAGATGTCAGAACTGTTCTCTAACCTGGGTCTTCCCATGAAGAGTCTAGTGCTTTGTTCCAATACAACCTAATAAAAATGAAAATGTCAGGGTTTGGAGACTTTAACAGACGACACTTTGATAACAGAAGAAAATAATACCTGGTATTATTTTAACAAGCAGCCAATTAACACAGTTGCTATTACATGCCATCCCCAAACCGGTTCTCCGATAGGCTTGTGAGAGCTCTTCTGCCACGAAAATAAAATACTCTCAACGCTTCCTCAGGGAGGAAAAAGAGTTCATGGATGGCAGTTTCTTAACATTTGCATCCAAATTTTTCATAAAAGTTGCCATCATTTACTGATTTTCTATGAGCATTAGCAGACTACAGAATAGATAGAAGCAGCCAAATAATATTAAAGAAAAGAATTAACAACTGATCACAGTCACTCTCAGTTTGAGAGCTGGCTTTAGTTTGTGGGTGCACATATTTGTAATACAATATTACATATCTGTATTTGTAATATTTGTAATCTCTCCACTCTCTTACACATACACTTTAGTTCTATTTTCTACAAAAGGAAGTTTTTATGTTTTGGAAGGTAAAATTAAGCAGAGTAGTATTTTCTGTTATTCTAAAAGGTCGCAGTGACTTTCAAGCATCGAGCTGCTTAAAGTAATTTTAAAACTACATCTACATGAGATACAGCTGTATAAAACACCAAACGACTAGGCAGTAATGAAACTGAACTTACGTAAAAAAAAAAAAAAAAAAAAAAAAAAACACCTTTGTGTCCATTAACACATTATTGTGATTTTTATTTCCCTACTAATATTTCTCAATGAAATAGCAGTATGCTAGACATTTTACATATATTCTTAAAACCATTTAACAAAACTTTAGAAGTATTATTTTTCCCATTTTATAGATTGAAAGAAAAACAAACAAACAAAAAAAAAAACAAAAAACCCTGAACCAAAGGGATTAAGTAACTGGTCTGAAATCACACAGCCACTCAGTGATGAACCTGAGACTAAAACGAGTCTCAGAGCCAGCGTCCTCCCCCTCAACTCCAGTACACCTCCCACCCACCTCTCCCCACTCTCCTCCCTCAACTCCAGCACATCTCTCTCCTCCCTCAAGTGCAACATACCCCCCCACCACCTCTCCCCTCCCTCAACTCTAGCACACCTCTTCCCCACTCTCCAGTCCATTAGAAAGTATACTTATTTTGTGGATGCGTAGTGTTTTTATCTTATCAATATGTTTAAGACAAATGTTCCATTTCCTTTTATTATTAATAATGGTCTGCTATCGTATGGGTCTTTTCATCCTGATAGCATATTTTTTTTTCCTGATAGCATTTTGGGGACATTATCTAATTAGTTTTTGCCAGTCTTCTGTGAAGAGGGAAAAAAAGATAATTAACCACATTTAACAGTCACGAAATTTTTGTTGTAATTATTCAGTAACTGACCTTCTCCCAACACATTAGATGATCTGAAAATGGCACTTCAAAGTTCCAAAGAATAACCTCAATATGTTCAAATCAGAAAAACCCTGTCTATACAAGTAAACATAATCTCTACTCTGGGCCTTTTCATCTAGCCGTTTTAATCCTAGCAGAAAAAATATATTGACAATTTTCCACTGCTTCAGAATTCTAGTGTTAGTTTATTAAGACAATGAGGGACATTACAAATTTCAAATTTTAACTGGCTATCAGAATTCACATATGCATGCAAATGGGCTAAGTTTTCCTCATAAGATTTCTACTACAAGTCCCAGATGGATGAAGGCTATCTAAAACCTTGAAAATAGGAAGTGAACACGACACAGAGCTTCAACGCAAGTAAACAGAACTTTCAATACTGAGTGAAACACAAGGAAAAGGAGACAACTTTTCTTTCCTATTTTAAAAAGCTATGTTAGCACCCCATCTGAGAAGAGGAAGGAGTAAACATAAGTCTTCAAATAGAGGAGAAAAACAGGAAGTAGAATTTGTGGTAATCCAAAATTTGGGTAATGGATATACGAAGAAAGTACATTTTTTTCCTTTGCTAAGGCAGGAAAAACTAACTTTATATATTTATAAACTGTAGATGCTATAAATGACAAGACATGAAGACAAAGGACTTGAGAGGGCAAATATAATTGATTCAGTATATCTAATATATTAGATTCAGTAATTGAGATTCTTCTTCCCCCCTTAATTTTATGCAGTTCAAATGCTTTAAATCCTTCATTTTCCTATTTCATTTTTGAGGACAGAGTGGTACCTAAAGCTATTTTATGCGACACAAAAAGAAGGCAAAATTTTATCTTTAGTCCTACCATGCTACGAATGATTAAATGTAAGAAGAGCATGAAATTCGATAACAGAAACCAAATTCACAAGAGATAGGAAAACAGAAAAATCACATTTCAAGGTACAAAATACCCCTTTTATAGATGTCATTATACTTCTTTGCCTTCTCACAAACTACAGGTCCTTGGCTTCGAGAAAAGAAAATGCCATGAAGTATGAAATTTATCAGCAGTGACTATGTATTTAAATCATTTTCATTCTATGGCAATCTTGGAAATCTGTAAATTTGGAAACACAACTCAGGAAGTGGTGGAAACATGAGCTGGTTGAACCACTCTCAGGCAACTGCATCACTTTGGTAAGGAACTGATTTCCCAGCTGTCACAGAGAGCAGGAGGAGATATCTAACCTTATTTCAGTAGTACAGGAAACTCTTTTTTGGGGAAGAAAACTGGGTCAATAGAAGTGAGTAAAAGAATGATTACAAGGATTTTTGGCCCTGAAGACACCCCCTGCCTTCCAAAAACAAAACCCCAGTTCACCTAAATCCTTCCCAGGGACTCAGAACAAAGCAAGGTTCTCTGATCTATTCCCCATTCCGCAGTTTCATGAGAATGACATAAAAAAATTGATCTTCAATATCTAAATCTGTAACAACTCCAACAAGGATATGAAGACAGGGAGAAAAATAGTGTATGTGGAAACACTGATTTATTAATTAATTCTTTCAAACATCTGCTGAGCAACTATGTGCCAGGCCCCATGGTGGGCTCTAGGAATTGGCAAAACACAGGCTAGCTTCCCTCTAGTCTTTGTAGTCTATGACCCAACCTTGTCAAACCCCTTCATTACATTAGCATCGAACTCTGCCCCTGTTCCTCAATCCCAGTCTCTACTGATCATCAACCCAACAACCACCACCCCACCTCTCAAACATAATACAGTGTTTCAAAAAAATCCCATAATCCCATTTTAACAATAAAAAATAGAGATTATAAACAGCTCAAAGACTTGCCACACAGTTGATAAGATTTATGCAATTTTGAGTAAACAGATGTCTTATTTTGGATGCTGGATATGAAGGAGGGCCCATGTACCAATAAGCTGAACTGAATATCACAATATGCTATAAACTCTTGGGAACAAAAACAGAAACCTACCAGGCAGACATCTCCAAATTACAGACAAAGGTTCCACAGTAACAGGCTGGCTCCTTTCTTATAGCACACCTTGCTGTAATGGTAGGAGGAAGGACTGAAACTGAAAGGGGGTTAGGGATGTACAAGAAGAGGATCTCTTTCTATGGACTCTGAGAAACAAACTGAGGGCCTCAGAGGGGAGGGCGGTGGGGGAATGGGATAGACTGGTGATGGGTAGTAAGGAGGGCACGTATTGCATGGTGCACTGGGTGTTATACGCAACTAATGAATCATCGAACTTTACATCGGAAACCAGGGATGTACTGTATGGTGACTAGCACAATATAATAAAAAAACATTAAAATAATAAAAAAGAAAAAGAAGAGGATCTCTTTTCCTCTCCTGTAAATAAACTTTATTCATAAAGTTCATTTAAGAGTTAAACACCAGATGTTTAGTCCTTTATCCTCATGATGACATTTCTGACAGTAGTAAAATTTCTTCAGGTCACCTGAGCCAGACCAATCTCTGACAATGCCTTAGACTCCCAGACTCACAGCTACTTAAAAATGGACTCTGGTACTAGTAACTATATAGATATTCAATGAACACTCAGGCAAAGACATTACTAGTATTGGGTCCTAAACTAAGCTACTAACGACAACACTTACTTTTATTCCTTAATTTATTTGACACCAATGATCTTGCTCTGGAAATATGAACAATTTCCATATATTTGTCATTCCTTCCTCAAAATCTCCACTCCTGTTCCAACCCTTTCATCCACTGTTTCGGAGTTAGCTACTGCAAGAGAATGCCTGATGGTTTAAGACAGGTATAAACAGACTGAACAGTTAAAAACAAAGACCTTGGGGTAAGAGTCTTAGGGCTGCTATTTGTGACTTGTGGGGCCTTGAACAAACTACCTGCTCCTTCTAAGTCTGTTTTATCATCTGTAATTTGAGGCTAGCTCGCTTATTTCAGAAGTTGATTGTCAGCACATAACACAATAATACATATAAAGCACTCAGTGCAGGGCCCAATCAATTAACTGCTTCTTATTGTCAATGTTCTTGTTACTACTATTCTAAGACGCTTGATTACTGCTTCCCTCCCTCTTGACTATCATATACATTTATGTTTAAGATACCTGGATTCCATGGCAACTAAATCCTGTGTCAGTAAAAACAAATATGAAACAGATTTTCTAAAAAGTCCCTTTAATTCTTTCCTGCCTACGGTTTACACGAATAGTAAGTGGGCCCCAGAGCAGTACTATTCCATCTTGGCAAGCAGTCCAGAGCCACATCTTGACATGGCTGTGTTATCTAAACACACAGTCCAAAATGGATAAAGCACTCAAAGCAAATTTCAAGAGAATGAAAGAGAACTTCATGATATATTGCTTCTCTCCACTCACAGCTGTTCTAGCAGATATTATCACCTTAAATACAGTAATCTTTCAGAGCTAAGAATGATGACATACACCATAAAGCAGATTTTCACTCCATTAAAGACACCTTTCACTGATGTGATCCACAGCCCACCTTTCAGAGTTTTGACTGAATTACAGGAAAACACATTGTTTCCATGCAAAAGTAGTGGTTTTGCCTTTATAATAGACTAACTTACTGATGGTCTCATATGCAAAGATTACAGCTTCTACTATAATCTTACTTCTGATGAGTGGTTTCAAGAGGTTCAGCATATTAAACAGTAACAGGCCTAGTTAAGTACAGCCACCTGTAAGTTGCCAGGGAAAGCTGAAGGCTGGAATGGTCTCAGGAGGAAAAAAAAAAAAAAAAGCAATGCTAAACGGCTGCCAAGAAGACTCAACAAAGATAAATAACACTACTAACTCAGTGACCCACAGCAGGTACACAAGGGCCTGAAGTGTACAGAGTGGGGAGCTCTGAGCTCCAGCAGCAGGCAGCGAAATTCTACTCCCAGTGATGCTGTAACGGCTTTTATGTGTTTCTTACAAACTAGTTAAAATTCTTATTGCTCAGTTTCTAAATTGTTAGAACAAAGATATTTACTTGAGTCACAGTAGAAATTACACAGCTTTCAGAATCTGCTAGATGAAAATATGAGTAAAGAATAGGTGTATCAGCATGGAGGACAAAAATGAACAGCTGAGTCTTACACCACGGAGAAGGAGTGCGTGCTTGAAACCATGGTGCAAAGCTGGTAAGTTTAAACAGTGGGAGCAAACAACTCCTTTCAAACAGATTCATTTTGACAAAATTCACATATATATTAAATAGGTTATCCTATGAAACCAAAAAAATAATTATGAAATACTCTAAACATGCTAAAAGAACATTCCTAAGCTTAGGAAAACCTCTAAAATTGACACACATTTTTAAAAATATAGATTTTACAGAGTTTTCTCTGTATACTTACAATTTTTTCAGGCACATCCCTCACTCATAATTTTTTATTAAAGTTTCTTCATCTTTTTCTATCTTCATGAAGTAAAGCTTATTCCTAGATCCTAAGTTAGTATTTCAAGTGTTCTTTAGGGACATATAATTCTTCTCAGTATTCTTTCATAGAAATAACAAAATTATGAGTGACAATTTTAAGGGAAACATAATTACATTTGCCCAAGGTAAAACCTTATGCTAGAAGAACTAAGAATTGTCATTAGAATAAGTAATATACTCAATTAGGAAAAAGATATGATTTCAAAGCCAATAATGTGTTCAGATAAAGCAATTAAGATAAAATAATCTGTTCAGGATTAATAATATATTTTGCTTCTAGGTTAAATTTTAGTAACCACTGGAAAATAAGTGAACAAGAAGGAGGCCTTATCATCAACCAAGGAACCCATTTTGTCGGCAGGGAAAGATGACCGACCAATTAAAATTCTATTTTCCAAACAACAAGGGGTTATTTTATTCCCATGTCCTCCCTATACACGCAGAGCCAGAGGATCCCTCCGATCGTCGGGTATGAACTCCCACTCCCACTTCCTCATTTTCATAACAAGACACTGCAGTCCACACTGGTAATCCCATTGGACTAGGTGATGCCGAGCTCAGGATTCAAATGCAAGTACTCCTTACAGTGTAACACTCCTTCCACCAAACAAGCCAAATGTTCAAACTTGACACTTAAAAAATACTGCATGTCTTTGAGGCAGAAATCTAGTCCATGGCTCTTGGTGCATGATGGATGGGAGCACCTGTACTGTGTCTTATGTATGCTACTCTCATAAACTTGCTAATTCCAAAGTGCTCAAATGTGACATTTTCTCTTGTTTAATACACAAATACTTATACATGCATAAGTAATAATTTTTACTGATGAAAACACCAAGAAACTAATCACATATGACTCAGGTAGCATTTACATTAAAAGTTGAACAGAGAGAAGACTATTTTAGTTATTTCCTTATGCTTTTTTCAGGCTAATATTTTCAGTGTCCAATATGGAAAGTATGCCATAGGTTACCTTGTGCAGAATATACCTACTTTATACAACAAGCTTTGACTTGTTAAAAAGACCTTCTGTCTATTTTGGTTACAGAGGTACAAACATCAAAATGTATGTGAAGTTCTTGTGATTTCTCTCACAATTATGTCAGCTCAAAGTGCTCTGTTCAACCTCGCTGTAAGATAGTCACCATGATAGTTTAAAAATCATACACTACTTGTAACAATGGTATAAAGAAAATGAATTATTTAAAAGCATAAAAATAAGTGAAAATTGAAATGTGCGGAACAATCTACATATAGTATATTTACCTTTCCTGTAACAAAGGGAGAAAACAAGGATCTGTATCTCTATTTACGCACATTTGCATAAAGAAACGCCAGGATAGGGGCGCCTGGGTAGCGCAGTCATTAAGCGTCTGCCTTCGGCTCAGGGCATGATCCTGGCGTTTTCGGGATCGAGTCCCACATCGGGCTCCTCGGCTGGGAGCCTGCTTCTTCCTCTCCCTCTCCCCTGCTGTGTTCCCTCTCTCACTGGCCGTCTCTCTGTCACATAAATAAATAAAATCTTTAAAAAAAAAAAAAGAAATGCCAGGATATATCAGTAATTTTTTTAAGTAGGCTCCACGCCCAGTGTGGCGCATGCAGGGCTTGAACTCACCAACCTGAGATCAAGACCTGAGCTAAGATCAAGAGTTGGAGCTTAACCAACTGAGCCACCCAGGTGCCCCTAGGATATATTAATTATTAATAAAAATAGTTACCTATGGGGGTAGGTATGAGGAAGAATGACAGGTATGGGCAGAAGCAAGATGTCTCAACTAGCTTTTTTATGATCTTGATTTTAGAACATGAATATATTATTCATTTCAAAAATGTTAACGTAGAAAAAAAAATAGAGGCATAAAAAGCTTTTGTGCAGTGACAGAATATCCACAGTTAACTATAGTTTAAGTATAATCTTCCCAAGGACAGGAGAACCCACGTATTTTTAAGTATTCTACCCTCACAGTGTGTAATCAATGTACTCTTGGTCAATTTGAAATTGTCTCTAAAGCTTTCCAAAACAATATTCCACAGCCTGGCTACAATAACTTCCACACATGGGGGAGGCAGGGGAGGAGAGACAAAAAGGGCAGCAGTGGGAAACGCCTTTACTTCATATAAGTGCCTGTTGCTTTTACTGCTGGCTACAATTTACAAATAAAGGTTAAAATGTCCTTATGCTCAATCTTCCCCTGGATAAGTACTCTAAGTAGACGGTAAGCTGAAATGTGACACACTGCTGACATTTTAATATTATTAAAAATTTTAGTAACAAATAATTAGTACCAAATTTTAAAGTACTGTAATAAACAGCAACGCATGAAATGTTTAGTTTTCGAAGTAACATTCTGAACTGCAAACAGTGTGTTAGAGGTTCATTTGTTTCCCACATTTCTAAAAGGATTTTCTCACCATTCATTTCCACCCCACAGCTATCTTCAATGTCTACGTTTTCTTATTCATCAAATGCTACATGCGAAGCCGCAGATCGAACCTTGAAGAAATGAGAACTGCTGCTCTATCAAAGTTGACTGAGCCACTGAATCATTACAAGGTCAAAGAGGAGTCGAAACCACAAGAATCCTTCTCAGGATATAGTTAATAATGTCCACATCCAAAGGCTTACAGGTTTCTTAACCCAGAGCCTCATATTACAACAGTGACTCTTGGGCATGATACTATGTTCCCCTGAAATCATTCACTGTCTCAAGGGCATGCTATAGAAATGTCCTTAAAAATGTAAATCTGTCTTATTTCATTAATCGAGTCATTTATCTAGTGAAATGTCCACTTTTATGGGAATTAAGTAGTGTGAAAAGACAGTAAGACCAGGAGTGACCGGAATGGAGCAGCCCTGTTCAAGGATAACAGAAAACTGCCAAGTGTAAGGCTAATAACAGTGTGCGTGTTTATACAGAAGCACTCCCTCTTACAAGGTTTCCTCTTTTCTTTCTATTTTTTTTTAAATACACTAAGTAAATCTTCCATGCATTATCAACTAATTGCTATAGAAAGAAATTCAACTATTAAGCTGGAAACAACAGGTAAATGGCAAAGAACCTGGGTACATCTGTACCAAGCACTCAGACACCCAACCTGGGTGAATCTACACAGAATGACAGAGTATAAAAAGCAAATCCCGAAAGGCTGCAAACATATTGCACGGCTTCATTTACCTAACACTCCTGACATGACAAAAATTACAGAAATGGAGCACACAGGATGAGAGACTAATACAGAGAGTATGTTACTTCTTACAACTATATATAAAACTATATTAATCTCAAAATCAAAACTTTAAAAGGAAATCACTAATATTATTTGGGTTACCTCAACCAAAAGCAGATTTGGGCAACGCTCTCAGAAACCAGTCAGTATACAAGACGCCACCAGCATAAGCAAGAAAAAGAGACTAGATAAAATGACAAAATACGCACAGAGAAAGAAGTGTTCAAGAAATCAATGAATAAAGTAATGCGGTTATTGATGATCATCTAATGAATCTTTAGGGATATATTAAATGCCATTCAGTATTAACTCAAGACGGAAAGCTCACCCGATGCTTTGCCTTGATCTTCTTCCTATATTCTTCTTTGTCAAATTTGTCCTCTTCTTGAAGCCTTTCCTTGGCTTTATCTAAGTTGATGCCACCAGCACTGTCCTCTTCCTCGGCATCCTTTGAGACAGACTTCTGCATCTGCGGCCACTGCTGAACTAACTGCAGATGGGAAAACAGCAGAAAAGGACATCAACAGAAAACCATTTCCCTTTGTATAATGATTTTGAAATGGCGCATTCTCCCCACTTTCTGCCTTACAACTTATATTTCTTAAGTTTTCGAACAACCTTTATAATTAAAGTGAGCAAACCCCTGAAAAGACTGTCCCAGTCAGGATAAAGTAATGCTGCCACAATCCAGTGACAGCAGGATTAAAGGAAAATGTCATGCAATACTTTGGAGAACAAGCTAGCTGCTTCAACATCATATCAGTGTTCTTAATGGGCTATGCTCCACCGGCTCCGTTCCAAACATGTGCAGAGCAGTAGCCAGGTGGACCCAAGCAGGCACCTCCGACCCTTCTCTCACCATACTGTTGTTTTACTTTCCTGTTTTTCCAATTGGAATTAATCTAATCTCCTTGAGGGCAGTTATCTATCTTGTTCATGTATTCTCAGAGCCCTGCACCATATCTGGCACATATCAAATGCTCGAAATTGATCAATAAATCCCTTATCAGCCCGTATTACACATAAAGAATAAAATAACTAAGCATAAAAGAAAATTAGCTTGGATTTCAGGAGCTGGCTCAAATCTACACAACTTACACATATAGTTCACGGTTAGGAACAGGTAACGCAGAAGTCGGGGCACTCATCTGGAGTCAGGGGACCTGGCTTAACGTCCTAGTTTTTCTGCTAGTTCTACTGCATAATCCTGAACAGATACTTCATTTCTGGGCATCTGTATCCTTGCCTGACAATTTTTTAAAAAGGTCTATTTGGCTCAGTAATCTTCCAGGTCTAATACTGTAAAACTCTAGACAATTTAGACAAAACCTATTCTCTTGTTTTTAACTAGTAATTGGTTGCCAGAGGATTTCAGTAGCTGCCATTGTTTTGAAAGGCCACTAATTAAACTGCAAGCAAAGTGAAGTTGTAGGCACACATATTCTCTTGTCACCTCCTTTCACTCCCGTCACCAGCCATTCTCCAAGATGGGATTCCCACAGCGTCTCGACTTTTGGCAACGAATGGGGGTCACACCTGTCACTGCATGAGTGGCCATGCCAGGAGCCACTGACACTGAAGAAGCAGCGAGAGGGAGCAGGTGTGACAGAAAGAATGCCATCTACCGCTCCAACTCCTCAGTCCTCTTTTATGACCCCATGAAAAAAGCTCATGCCTCTGCGGGCTGAATGAAAAGTTCTTTCAGACTTTTAGAGCAGTTTCAGTGTGGCTCATAGCCATATAGGGCTCCTACCAGCAGTAAGTTTTCAGGGAAACTTTTTACAGTTAAGGATTTATACTCATCTTGGAGCAAATTGGTATAATCTGCGCAGTTAAACTGACAAGCACAGTGAAGAACCTCATTACACTAACAGCACTAATCTCACTTTACTGTAAGCATCTGATGTGATAGGACTATATTCTGGCTGAGCCGGCTTCAGGTGCTGACCTCTTTTCAGTAATTTCATAAAGATCCGTTACTTATCAATTCTATAGACTTCCTCTGCAAGTTCCAATGACTTTAAATTGCACTCTTTCTTCGTATGATTGATACACCACTTTACTCCATATTCTTAGTACAAATCTGGGCTCCCTTCCCCAACGTAACATCCAAAAGTAACCACACAGTTAACAGGAAACATACTCCACTGGATACAAACTGCTTATGCAGCTTGCATTAATGATGAAGAAATGTCTTGTGTGACATATTACAGTATCTTAAAAACTTATTTTATTGGGATTTTAGAAAATAGTCCATTCATTCAGTAAACATATGGGTTTACTATAGCCAGGCCCCATTTGCAGTACTGGGGACAGAATAGTGAGCAAAGTGGGACAGATATCTTCCCTCAGGTAGCTACCCTCATTCCACTGGAGTAGAAGAGAAGGATAATAATCACGTAAATAGAGAATGTAAAGTCACATAAGTGCTAGGAAGACAAAAATAAAAGATAAGGAAAGGAAAATGAGGGGACAGTGGGTGTGCGTGCTACCAGGATGCACAGGAAAATCTGTAGGCTGAAGAGAGTGAAAACCAAGAGCGGCTATTCTGAAGACCCACTATGACCACTAACCACCATTACTCCTTAGGCAAGTCACCTGACTTCCCAGACCCCTCTCCTCTTTAAAAACGGAGAGAACACTGTGATTTAACAGAGGGACTTTTCATGAGCCATGTGCCAGTGGTAACCCCTTCCCTACTCTGCAGGTATGTATTTATGCTAAGACCAAGGTAATGGTGAGAGGAGAGCGGGGCACCTGTGTGAAGCAGAAAAAGCCAGCCCGGTAAGAAACATGCCAACACAGCATGGAAACTGAGGATCTGCAAAGCAGAGACTTTAGAGTTCAGAAAAAGCTGCGGTAAGTAGTTGTGTTACTATTCTTGCGTTTGTTGCCCCAGAACCTGTTGACGGACACCCTGAGGGGATAATCTAATCTGTAAAAACGGAATTTAGAAAGTTCAAAACCAACCCTGTGTCATTAGCTCCCAGAAGTATGGCCGTTTACTGTCAGTGAGGCAGCCTGCCTACAGAGGTACGGCTGACGAACGGCCTCGACAGCACGGACGGGAGCTGCCTAGCACGCTTTAAAGAAACAGTTCATTTTTCTCGTTAATGAATGTAAGTCAGAAGAGAGTCAGACTCTTTACTATACTTGGATGGCACCTCAGAAATGAAGCATTTAAGAATCTTACCTCCCCTTCATCGGTAAATGTTATCTTCTTATTCACTTTAAAATTTCTCTTCATTACTTTTTTGGCTTCTGCAACCTTGGTCACTTTTTTCTTGACACTGGATTTAGAAGGTTCTTTTTTCTGTATGAAAATATGCAAAAAACAGAAATGATTAGTTAAATGGCTGCTTTTTATCAGCAACTTAACTCTGTAATACACTTTCTAAAATTAAATATATTTACTGCTCACTGGCTAATAAGAAGCACCAAAAATACTGTCCAGAAATCAAGTTATTAGATTTTTTAACCAATGGTAACCCCCAGTGCTAAAGGGGCTTAAATCTAAACAAGATGAATGTTAGACATAAGTCACCTTTAAAATTTCTTCTATTACTAAAAGTATGCAATCCTGATAATGTTGAGGCACCAGAAACCATGTGATACTGTGACAAATGGACATTCAAGATAAATAAAGCTACCCTGCATCTATAACACACAGCACATTTTAGAAATAGCTCTAATTCCAAGAGCAAACTTAAATTTTCAGAATAGGAAAATGTTTATCTGGAAAGCAAAATTACTACAGTACATTGTTTGCAACTCAACATTCTTCCTCCTATTATAGTAATTTACTGTATGAACATTGGAAAATATCCCCCCAAACAAGTTGTGTCCAAAGGTGAAATAGAATCAGAGTACTTTTTTGGTTTTTTTTTGTTTTTTTTTGTTTTTAAGATTTTATTTATTTATTCGACAGAGATAGAGACAGCCAGCAAGAGAGGGAACACAAGCAGGGGGAGTGGGAGAGGAAGAAGCAGGCTCCTAGCAGAGGAGCCTGATGTGGGGCTCGATCCCATAACGCCGGGATCACGCCCTGAGCCGAAGGCAGACGCTTAACTGATGTGCCACCCAGGCGCCCCAGAATCAGAGTACTTTAACAGGATACACTGATCAGAACCCACCTAATGTCCTAAAACCACCATAGCAAAGTATTAAAAATACAGAGCCACTGCTTACTTATGCCAAGTGAATGATGAGCGAACCATCTGAAATGGGGAGCTGCCCAGGTCATAGCACAGCCTGCACTGATGAGAGAGTGACAAGAGGTAACCCACCACTCAGAGGGATTTGCATTATGCTCCTCACATTAGAGCCAGGAGTACCACAGGTGGTGGTTAGTAAATGCATCTAAGGCAGCTTCTGTCAGATGAGTAGAAAGAAAAAGTCTTTGGTGCAACAGTTAAGAAAATGGATTTGAATTCAAGCTCTATCACTTATGAGCTGTGTAAGAGCAAGTAATTTAATCACTGTGCTTTAGCTATGAATTGAGTAACCTTGATAATACCTCTGTCTCATAGGGTTGTTCCAGAAAGTTTAACAATAAATGTAAAACACACAAAATATAAGTATTCGATAAATCTCAAATACCACTAATATATATTGATTTCACACTACCTAAACAGATCATGCCAACTGCACAGAGGTTTTAATTTGCAAAATTCTGGACTTTGAATTTCCTAACTGGTTGGTTTTTTTTAACTCTGTGTTATGGGTAACCACCCAAGAAAAAGTAAGAAAGAAGGGACTGATCTAGGAAACAAGAATTATCAGAAGCTTCGAAAAGATATACATTAGCTACAACTGTTATATTATGGTAATAAATACACACAGAAAGAACAATTCACTTAAAGTGAATATTACTGATAATGAATTAAAAAATGCTTAAAAATAAAGTACCATGAAATAAAAAACAACAACACACTTACTAAAACAGAGGCTTCTGTCAAGTTATTAATTATATTTTAAATAATACTTATTATGAAAATCAGACAGTGTATCTGCAATACGATAAATTTAAGGACAACAAGAAAGTTGCTTCGACACCAAAAGGTTGTCTTATGTGGGTATTACTAATACTGCTTTTATAATTCTGGCTCTTAAAACATACAAGCTATACTATCCAATTACACTTATTTCTCAGACCATGAATCATTTCAAATTTAAGAACACTCTAAGATGCTAAATCCACAAAATGCTTATGAAAAGATTAATCTCATCTGAAGCAACAAATTTTTATTACATCAGAGAGAGACATCAATATGTTACATTTGCTATGTGTGCACCTCACAAGATTTCTGTGATAAGAAATTCAATTGTTTTAGATTCCTTCTTCCCATGGGATATCCCATCTCCTCCATTCCCCAACCCCCACTGGCCCTGACTGCATGAATGTTGCCATCTGGTTGCACAGGGCCCTAAACTGCTCTGCCCATCCCTCACAACTCTCTCCCCACCACTAGACTCTAAGATACATTACTATTATTCTTAGAAAATGATAAATACAATCATCATTTCCTTACTTCTGAGAGTAACTGAGTAAATTGTGTGGTGGTAAACCTAAATTGAAAGAGAGTAGGGGGATAGGAAGCTTGTCAACTGAAATTAAGTTGCCACCTGTAGGACACCTTGTGAACAGAGGGCATTAATAAGACCCCCACTTCCTTCTGCTCAGCCATTACTCCTACACCGCCAGCCCCTACTTTTCCCCACAAACAATTATCAAAGAGTACCACCAACACAGCCACCAGGGTTGGCGACTGTGTTACTGATTCTTATCTGATCTTCTTGGTTTTAGGGTTAGGTCAATTCTTGAGGATCCTGGGTTGGCTAATGTTCTGTCATCAGAGAAACAATGCTAATCAAATGGCGCAAACTCAGAGGATCATCATGATGAAAAAATAACAATTAAACAGGAGTAAATTATCACCACTTAAACAAAAACAAAAAAATGCTGAGGAGCAACTTTCAGGGGGTGATGGTCATACTCTATATCTTGATAGGAGTTTGAGTTACACAGGTATATATAATTGTCAAAATTCAGATGTTACACTTAAGATTGGTGCATTTTACTGTACATAAGTTTCTACTTCAAAAGAGTCCTGTAAACAAATACTAAATTTAATGAATGGCAGGCAAGCTCAAGTATATGGAAGAAAGTGTAATGCTGTTGGCAACTTACTCTCAAATGCATTACATTTAAAGGGTGATAAATGGATAGATGGAGAATTACATGATAAAAGGTTAACTGTAGAATATGAGTGGTGGGTATTTTGGTGTCCGAAAGTACACTTTCTTCAACTTTTCTTTATGTTAGAAATTTTTTCATAATAAAATACAAACGCCTGGTCCCAGGAACAAGAGAAAAAGTCACAAAGCAAAAATACCAAATACTGTCAGAATAGAAAAAAGGTCAGTCAGAAAACCAACCCTACAGAGTGGAATCTCGGGATGATGCAGGTCCACATCACAAGCTTTAGGGAAACCCATGAAGCCACTGAAATTGTGTCACAAAATTTGGGGGTACATGCATCTTTGCATCTTTACGGTTTATCATGGATTCTAAAAGGGAGCTGTGATCTCCCCCTACAAAAAAAATTTTTTTTTCAAGTTTGCTTGTCTGAGGGAAGCCACAGAAAGGAAGAACAGAAATTCCAACATGGGTAAGAAGACACATGTTTATCTTATTTTATTGATATGCTGGCTTTGCTCCGATATTCGAGAATTATTCTTCACTCAAATACGCGCTAGAGTGTCATGCACATACAAGACACTGTAGTGCATACTGGGGCCCCAGCACTGAAAGAGACAGGTGGACTCCCAAGCCTCCCTGAGCCTAACTCTATCATAGAAAAAAGACATTAAACCAGTGGAAAATATTACGTATTTAATCACAGATGTATTAAGTACTCAGAAAAAATATACAAGATGAATTCTATGTAATAGGGTACCTGCCCCAGCTAGTCTAGGCTGAGGAGAGAAAGTTAAGGAAAACTTCCTTCTGAGGGACAAATGTTTGAACTGAGTGGCAAACACCCAAACACGGTGGCATTACTGGTACCTTCTGGGTGTCCACTGACGGTGGGTTTCACATATGGTTTACAAGAGGCTTAGCTTAGTTCAATGTCATTCTTTTAAATATTAACTTTAACAGGTGATACCTGCTCGTTTATTTTGTAAAGGATATTCATGTCCTATGAATTCACGTCTTATTCATGTTAAAAAGCTGCCATTCATGTCTTCTTCAGCCACATGTTTACCTCCCAGGAAACAAACAGTGTTCATAGCTTTTTCTATATCCTTTCCCGCGACATTCTCCCCACATCCAAATATAGATGAAGGACACCAAGATACTAGAAAGGCTATCCCTGCAATCAAGAGCCTCGTATACACAGCTTCATATAAATGTGCATCCATTTACTTAGGATAAATTTCTAAAAGTTAAAGCACTCAGTCAAAACTATGTGCATTTAAATTTCAAAAGATATTTCCAAATAACCCTTCTGGGAAGTTCCACAAAATTTAATATTCCCAACAAAAATTTGAGAGTAACTGATTCTCCACACCTATTAAAAAAAAAAAAAACAGATTATTAGGCTTTATGATTTTGTCAGGTGAAAAAACAATATCTCACGGAAGTTTTAACTTGCATTCGTATTGTTTTAAGCATAGGAGAACATCTTTTCAAATGCATTTTTTCCCTATGCACCATGTATATTCTTTACTAGTATTTTTAATGAATTCCTGGCATTTTACTTATTAATTTGTGAAATCTTTTCATTCGTTAAAAATGTGTCAATATTTTCTCCCACTGTATCATTTATGGTTAGACTTTTGTCATATAGGGTAATATTTTGTTGTTTTGTTTTGTTTTTTGCTAAACATATATTTTTAATCTTTATGTAATCAATTTTTTTAAATAATGAAAATTTCTGGGTTTTTTTGTACCACACTTAACAATATTTTTCCGACTAAAAGACTTTTCAAAAATGAATTTAACTCCTTAAAATGCAGATTTCACTTTTTCTAAAAGTTTCAACACTGGCTCTTGGACAAGGGGGGAAGTGCTCATTAATACTTTAAATTTCTATTCATTAAATCATGAAAAATATCAAGTATCTTATTGTTAGGCAAAAGTTATATTTTGACTACAAGACCTTGTATTATTGGTACAAGAATGAAATTTGCAGCCACCAAAGAGTTTAATGAAAGATTTCCTGACAAGATGTAAAACATCAAAATGCAATTTTCATTTCCATTTGCACTTCCTGCATGACATGTACGCTAAACTTCAAAATAAAATGCTAAAAGGAAAATATCGTAAAATACAAAAGTGATAAAGCATCAAGTTATTTTCAAGGTCTTGTGATAGCTGTAGGAGGTTGCCACAAAAAACTTGAAAGATAAAAGAACAAGAACAGTCACTAAAAGCAATGGTTCCTAGCTGGTCTGTGTTAGTTTTAACACCGGCTACAAGAAGATTCAAAACATAATGAATGAAAAAAAAAAACCCTATTTTAATTTTTTTTGTTTAAAATTTTTATCTTGTTATATTAGTAAAAAAACCCTACTTTAAAAAAGCATTACTACTATACATCCTAGAGGGTACAAAAAAAGTATCATTGCAAAAAAAGGAAAAACAAAACCATAAGGAGATGAAAGTCAGAATTTAAAGAAAAGATACTCTAAAGAAATCAGGTGTTTTTGTTTCGTTGATGAAGCTCCCATATGCATCATGAAAACAGATGTTTTTGTTTCCTTGAAGAAGCTCCCATATGCATCATGGAATAATTAATGGTTTATAACAGAAATGGTATCTAAAAGTGAAGGAGACTGGGTTGCCTGGGTGGCTCAGTCGGCAGCCTGCCTCTTGGTTTTGGCTCAGGTCATGATCATAGGGTCCTGAGATCCAGCCCTATACTGGTCTCTGAGCTCAGCGGGAGTCTGCTTGAGACTCTCTCCCTCTCCCTCTGTCCCTCTCCCCCCATGTGCGTGCACAAGCACACGCGCATGGACACATCTTCTCTCAAATAAATACATACATACATAAAATGTGAAGGAAGCCAACAAAATAAAGAACTATCAACCCTACTGAAGACCTTACAGATTACCTTTATAACGTAAGCCCTTACATTAAAAATAAATGCATTTCATAGCATTTATAAGCATTGTTGCCTAAGACTCCAAATGTACTTAATTTCCATTGCCTAAATCACCATACCCAAGAACTCATGACTTAAAAAGCAAAACAAAACAAACACCTGCTATGTAAGCATAGTTCCTTTACCATCCTACACCACCCTAAAGTCATTGAACTATGATAATTCACAGTATTTTACAGTATTAATGAAAGATGCACTACTTGACATTTTATTTGAAAGCCACCTACAAAATCTTTTCTTAAGAAATAAACTTCCTTGATGATTGATGTTGAGCCCCTTTTCATGTACCTATTGGCCATTTATTTGTATACTGCCTTCTTTGGAAAAGAGTCTATTCAGGTCCTTTGTCCATTTTTTAATTGGATTATTTGGGTTTTTTGCTTTGGCGTTCCCTATATATATATCTCAGAAAGCCCTTCCTCAATATATGGTTTGCTAATATGTTCTCTCATTCCACAGGGTGCCTTTTTGTTTCCTTTCCTGTACAGAAGCTTTTCAGTCTGATATACTCCCTTTGTTTATTTCAGCTTTTGCTGCCCTGCTTACGGTGTCTTATCCAAAAGATCACTGCCAAGACCAATGTCAAGGAGCTTTTTCCCTATGTTTTCTTCTAGGAGTTTTAATCATCAGGGAAATATATCAAAACTACAATGAGACAGGACTCCACACTTACTAGGAGAGTTATCATCAAGAAGTCCAAATGTACCAAGTATTGGCGAGGGAGTGGAGAACAGGGAACCCTAGTGCACTGTTGGTGGGAATGTGAACTTGCACAGCAACAGTGGAGAACAGAATGGAAGTTCCTCAAACAATTTAAAATTGAAACTACTGTATGACCCAACAATACCACTCACTCCTGTGTATATATCTGAAGGAAACAAAAGCAGTTTCTAAAAGAGATCTCTGCATTTCCATGTTCACTGCAGCATTACTCACAATAGCCAAGACGTGAAACAATCTTAAGTAGCTGTCAAAGGATAAATTAAGAAAACGTGGTATACAAATACCATGGCCTATTAGTGAGCAGTGAGAAAGAATGGAAACCTGCCATTTGGTGACAATACGGATGAAACTGGAGGGCATTTATGTTAAGTGAAATAAGTCAGACAGAGACAGACACTATATGGTACCACTTATATGTGGAATATTTAAAGAGAAAAAAGGGGGGGCTAATTTCATAGAAATATAGAATGGTAGCTGCCAGGGGCTGGGAAGAGGGAGAAATTGTGAGATGTAAGTCAAAGGGTACAAACTTTCAGTTATAGGTTGAATAAACTGAGGATCTCACGTACAGCATGGTGACTACAGTTAATAATACTGTATTGTAAACCTGAAATTTGCAGAGAGTACATCTTTTTTTTTTTAAAAGATTTGATTTATTTATTTGACAGAGAGAGACAGCCAGCAAGAGAGGGAACACAAGCAGGGGGAGTGGGAGAGGAAGAAGCAGGCTCCCAGTGGAGAAGCCTGATGTGGGGCTCGATCCCAAAACGCCGGGATCACGCCCTGAGCTGAAGGCAGACGCTTAACGGCCACCCAGGCGCCCCTGCGGAGAGTACATCTTAAACATCCTCATCACAGACACAAAAAGTTAACTGTGAGGTGATGGATGCATTATCTCAATCTTGGTAGTCATTTCACACTGTCCAAACAAACTCACATTGTATGCTTTACATACAATCGTACTTATCAATTATTTCCCAATAAAGCCAGGGAGAAAAAAGATATAAAAACACCACCATCAGTAAGTAGAAAAGTATGTTTGTGAAATCTTTGCACAAACTATCACCTTAAAATTAAGAGCCACCTAAAGGGTGGAGAGATTCAGTTTTGCAAGAGGGAAGAGATCTGGAGACTGGCTGTACAACTACAGCAAGGCGTTTAACACTGCCGAACTTCACATGTACAACTACAGCAAGGCGTTTAACACTGCCGAACTTCACATGTACAACTACAGCAAGGCGTTTAACACTGCCGAACTTCACATGTACAACTACAGCAAGGCGTTTAACACTGCCGAACTTCACATGTACAACTACAGCAAGGCGTTTAACACTGCCGAACTTCACATGTACAACTACAGCAAGGCGTTTAACACTGCCGAACTTCACATGTACAACTACAGCAAGGCGTTTAACACTGCCGAACTTCACATGTACAACTACAGCAAGGCGTTTAACACTGCCGAACTTCACATGTACAACTACAGCAAGGCGTTTAACACTGCCGAACTTCACATGTACAACTACAGCAAGGCGTTTAACACTGCCGAACTTCACATGTACAACTACAGCAAGGCGTTTAACACTGCCGAACTTCACATGTACAACTACAGCAAGGCGTTTAACACTGCCGAACTTCACATGTACAACTACAGCAAGGCGTTTAACACTGCCGAACTTCACATGTACAACTACAGCAAGGCGTTTAACACTGCCGAACTTCACATGTACAACTACAGCAAGGCGTTTAACACTGCCGAACTTCACATGTACAACTACAGCAAGGCGTTTAACACTGCCGAACTTCACATGTACAACTACAGCAAGGCGTTTAACACTGCCGAACTTCACATGTACAACTACAGCAAGGCGTTTAACACTGCCGAACTTCACATGTACAACTACAGCAAGGCGTTTAACACTGCCGAACTTCACATGTACAACTACAGCAAGGCGTTTAACACTGCCGAACTTCACATGTACAACTACAGCAAGGCGTTTAACACTGCCGAACTTCACATGTACAACTACAGCAAGGCGTTTAACACTGCCGAACTTCACATGTACAACTACAGCAAGGCGTTTAACACTGCCGAACTTCACATGTACAACTACAGCAAGGCGTTTAACACTGCCGAACTTCACATGTACAACTACAGCAAGGCGTTTAACACTGCCGAACTTCACACTTAAAGATTCAGGTGGTAGTACATTGTATGTTAGATGTATTTTACTACGATTAAAACAAAGAGCTGCCTAGAATACAAATGGACTTCTGTTTAAAATGTTGTTACAGGGGCATGTGGGTGGCTCAGTCGGTTGAGCACCCCACTCTTGATTTCGGCTATGGTCATGATCTCAGGTTGTGGGATCCAGCCCTGCATAAGACTCTGAGCAGAAAACCCCGCTGGAGATAGCTCCCTCTCCCTCTTCTTCTGCATCTCCCCCTGCTTGTACACTCTCTCTCTCTCTAAAACAAGTAAATAAAAATTTTAAGAAATAAATAAATAAAAACAGATAAAATGTTGTTACAGCAACAGTTTCCCTTTTCAGAGCTCCTCCACAAATGTAAACATAAGGCAAAGCAGTAGTCCTAGAATTACACAGCAGCTGGAGCAGGGTGACCAGGGTGGGCCCTGCAAGGGAGGGGAAGGACACAAGAGACATTTCAATGCAGATCAGCTAAAAGGATATGAAACAAGAGCACTTATAAATT
The DNA here is from genome assembly GCF_023065955.2 of Ursus arctos. Lineage (NCBI taxonomy): Eukaryota > Metazoa > Chordata > Mammalia > Carnivora > Ursidae > Ursus > Ursus arctos. Next base: position 5,808,105 of record NW_026622897.1, on the reverse strand, counting down.
ATGAATCATGGAAATAATCTTGTAAAATGGTCTAATCCATCTCACAGGATTTTTCTTTTTCAAAAGGTCCACATTTACCAATCTCATTGTTTAAAGTTTAACAGAAGGCAAGCTACAATAAACCTTGGTAATATGCATAAATTTGGTCATATTGATAAAAATAGGAAACAAAAGAGTTGGAGAAAATGACAAGAGCTAGTGCCCCTCTACCCAAGTCCCCGTAAGCACCACCTCTGCAGTGAAGTGTGTTACAGAGGCTTGTTAATGGACTTCGTATGCCCTCATACCCCCATTACAGTAAGCCACAGTCATCATTTGTGTTCCCGTTTTCCTTTTTCTAATAGACTGTAATCTCCGAAGAGGGTTAAGATCATTTGTATTATCTCAACTTTGTGTGGACTTCCCTCCTTCTGCTTACGGAGGATCATAAGGCACAACCATTCTACACAGTTTCTGATTAATAGATTCTTCCTTCTGGATTCCCACCTTCCTGAATCCACAGGCTTAACCTGGGATACTTTCCAGAAGATGCTCTTATATCCTAATAAACTCTTCTGAGAGTGTGTGCCTGCCACCTTAACTACTAAATGCTTTCAGAAAAATAAGTTTCTGATATATCTCTAATACAGTTTCTATTTTCCTCAACTCCTTCTCTTACCCTTCACATACAAGCTCCCCCACCAAACCCTCAAACACCAGTGTTTTTTTCCTTCAGTATGTTCACCTTCCTCAACAATGTCAGAATTAACAAATTTTTCCTCTATTTTAAAAAGCCTCTTTATAGCATTTCAGTGTAGTAATTCTTTAAACCTTTCATCACCTCCAATTAGTCTAGATAAGATTTCAATTTCATTTTTCCACCCAGCTGTATTTTATTTTGCTTATTTCCTTACTTCAAGCCTCACCCCTGAGTTTCATGGTCAGCCAGATCCATCACTGTCTTCGTCTTACTATCTTGAATGCTTCCTTCTACCTTTTTGAACACATTTATCCTGTTGGAACACATAAAGAATAGTTTCTTATTTCTCATTCACTACCTTGAGGAAATCTTCTTTAGTTCACTGAAATTGTCCAAGCCGTTTACTATTTTGTTTTCCTAGCCAGGAAATATGTATTATTTGCTCCACACCATACCCCTCCCAAAAAACCAAACCAAGTAAATTTTTAAAAAATAAATAAATAGGGGCGCCTGGGTGGCACAGCGGTTAAGCATCTGCCTTCGGCTCAGGGCGTGATCCTGGCGTTGCGGGATCGAGCCCCACATCAGGCTCTTCCGCTGTGAGCCTGCTTCTTCCTCTCCCACTCCCCCTGCTTGTGTTCCCTCTCTCGCTGGCTGTCTCTATCTCTGTAGAATAAATAAATAAAATAAATAAAATCTTTAAAAAAATAAAAAAATAAAAAATAAATAAATAAATAAATAAATAAATAAATAAATAAAGGGAAAAGGCCACCACAGACGTGAAATCTCAGATGCTTCCTGTTCTTTAACAAAATTATGGAACCAGTCATATTTCGCCTTAGGAATCCAATTTTTAACCTGCCACTTTTAATAAATACTTCTATATTAGGAAGCAGGCAGCTAGAAGCAATTTAGAGAAACAAGGCCTGATACACACTTTTTTCCTCTTTTTTTAGACTTCAGAAAATGACAGTATGGATTTCATTTCTAACTTGTGTCCAAATTGGCTATACCAATTTCTGTTGTCTCCTACAACTTCTGAATTTTTTTTATAACTTAGAAATATTATAAGTTAAATACAAAAAAACCCCAGTAGTATTAAAAACAAAATCTACCTTGTATCACATGGCCATCCAGTGAACAGAATTAATTAAGGAGGCAGTAACAGTGGTAATGAACGAAGTAAAAAGACCTGGGACAGCATCTATGCAACTATTCTAAGGCAGCATGACAATGACACTTCTCCTTGGGGGAGCACCTGAGCAGTTTTCACCTTTACCACCTTCCTAACAAGTGATAGCAGAGACTCAGCAAGAATGTACCAATAGCTAATTTATTCAGAATTTGAGCAAAATGAAATAGCATCAAAGTAACATTCAACAATATTTAGTTACACAGGTTTAACTGAGAATTCCAGAGTTGGCTCCAGCACCTACAATATTAACAAATTACTTGGCAGTCTGGTTAGTGTAATCTAAAGCAGAGTTTCTGAAAATTCATTCATCATGAAAGTCTAACAAACACAGGCCATGTAATACTACTTATTCAGCAAACCACCAATTTAAAAGCTGACACACAAACTCATGCATTTATACTCTAAATTACAGAAACAGAATCCCTCTATGATTTAAACCCTTCACAAAGAAGTACAATAACAGAACTAAGACACATACTAAACTCCAACTGGGCTTGGTACCCGTTTAAGCTAGCCATTTTTGACACACTATTACAAGACATTGATGAGATGCTAATGCTGACCTCCTAGCCCCCCAAGACAAAGCAATCACAGCTACATGGCAGCAATCAGTACATGGTACTGACTGACATTAGTAAATCCCGGGATATGTATGGGATGTATCTTAACTAAAAGAGAAATAACAAGGATCACTACAATGCCCAGTCCAAGCCATGTGCACAAATCCATGTACAGTAAAATTTCCAAGATCTGCCTTCCATTATATACGAATGTTAGCTAAGCAAAAAATACCAAATGAAAAGTCAAAGGCCGGCCCATTGTACCATGTTTCATCAAAACATGCTTGGATGATGTCTATTTAAAACTGGGTATTCTTAAAAATACACCATTTGTAAAATGGTGGTCTGCAAAGCCATATAATGGTGATAAAAGACACTGGCATTTTTAGGTACAGAACGTGGAAGGATGAAAGGGCCCTCCGAGATCACTCAGAGAAACAAGCACCATGAGTACATGCACAGAATAAGAGGACTTCAAGCTCACAGGGCCAGTGACAGCAAAGTTAGGGCGAGAACTCTACGTTCCCCAGGAAGCTCGCCTGTGCTCTTACTGTGACACCACATACAGCAACAGTATCTTAGAAATTCCTCCTCCAACAATCAAAATTTTCCTAAACAATACTCACGGGACTCCATAAAACTGAAATCAAGAACTGATGGACAGCAAATGTTTTCACATGAAAAGAATCCTTCAAGGAATGCATTTTAAAAGTGTCCTTTCTGCTCTCACAGAAGGACCACAGATAGAACTACTAAACCTGACCTCTAATACTCTTAAATCTCAAAAGCATAGCATGTATAGGAAAAAGTATTCTGTCCCTCAATGTTCTATGCTGTCCTTTTATTTCCTGGCAAATTGCATGCTGAGCATGCAGTGATTAATACAATTTCCATCTGCCCTCCTTGGCACTTAAACATGGCTGGTTTTGACAGCCATTAGAAATGGTTGACAGATGACTGCTCGTTAATTTTTCTCCCATCTTCGAATGAGTCCCTGCCATTTTGTTAGGAAATCTGTAGCACTAAAATGTAATATTCTGAGTTACAACTGAACAAAAATTACTATGAACCACAATTTCCAAAGAATTAAAATGAAATCTTTGCTAGTCTCTAAACTCTGTATGCTACCTAGCTAATAATTTCTTTTAATCACTCTCTTCCCTACTATCACATCCATAGACTAGAAAATGCAGGAGCTATCAATATGCTTAAAATTCTCCCTCAAAAGGCAAAATTAAGTTGATTAAGATGTGATACTGGCTATCTTTGAGAAACTCCTCACTTTCTACCCTTAGCCTTCTGGTAATGTCTCTTATGACATTTCTTATATTCCCATTGTTAGGAGATTCTTCCACTTCTATTTTACCCCTCTTAGACACTCAGCTCCCTGAGGATATGGACTTTGTCCTAGCTTTTCATTTCTAGTGTAAGTGCCCATACTGTGCCTGAACAAATCAGTAACTATATGTGAAGCTGAGCTGAGCCTGAGCAAATCAAGACAATTTTCATTAGGAGCAATACTGACCCAAAGACTCTGAAATGCATTCTTTAGTTAGCTACTGTGACACCAACTTGCTTAAACAGAACAGAAATGAAACAACAACCAATTTCACATTCAATTTGACATTTATTGAGAAAAAGGATCCACTGTCCCTGGGCAATGATAAAGTGTGACTTAAGCAGAACTGTCTGAAAATGATGTCAGGAGTCACTCGGGGTGCCCATCCCCTTCTCTCAGCATGACAGGCTGCGACCACAATCAGCTTCTGACAGGACCGTGGCTTCTTCCTTCACAAGGTAGATCCAACTTCCCACGGTCCCAGGTCTCCACATGCTGGACCAATGCATTCCTCAGATGATTGCAAGCCACCCACAACTATACCGGTTCTCAAGCAGTTTGAGTGACTACTCACTGATAAGGTTGACCTACCACCTCTATAAAAGAGAATACTGGGGACAGCAAACTTTCACTGTAATAAAAATCTATGCTTTCTACTGAGCAGACTGCTAAAACCCTGGCATCCCTCTATATGGAATAACAAGGAGAGGGGAAACTCAGGCTTTACTTCTTTTCCCCATAAAACACCTCTTTCCCAACAAAGCCTATTCCTTAATCCATGGCACACTATTATGAAATTTGTCCTACACTCCAATGCATAACAATCCAGATGGGTTTACCTGGCATATCAGAAGGTCACTAAACTTTTCTTTGAGAAGTGTATGGAAGAGTAAATAGTGATGCCAAGTGCTGGACAGCATGCTAGATGTTTATATGTCATTTACTGGTCACAACTACTCTTTTGAGGTATTGCTTACATCTGAAAGGTGATGAAACTGACAGTAAAATAAGCTTGAAATGATGGGGGTAAGCTCTAAACTTCTTATGTCACTCTAAGAAAAAGACAATTAATAATTACACAAAGGTGAAATAGAGTTGGCAGAAAAATTAGAAAGGTAATAAGAGGTCTGTGACAAGATTCAGGGAAGACTATGGAACCAAAGAGACAGCACGTAAGCACAAAGCAGGAGGAAAGGACAGCCGTGCAGAGGTTAAGACAGTCAGGGTAATGAAAGGAGACAATCTGAAAACAAAATCAAAAGAAAGGAACAAGGGAGAGGAAGAGCACTACGAAAGCAAATTCCTCTCACAATTAGTGATGTGTTGCAAAAAACTTTACACCATACTGCCAAATCAATTTTCCCCTAATAGACACCTAACCAAACCATTAACTCTAAATGGGAAAAACGAAGTGATTAAACTGAAACAGAAAACTCTGAGAATTTCTTACCCAGCCACTGACAGGATGCATAATAACTGCCATCTATCTCCCTAATATTTTCTCCATTACGCCTAAAGAATATCTGAGATATCAGACTAGGAGTGGTAAGTCCAAAAGAAAAGAATATATTGGAACATGAAACGAATCTCTGGGACTCAGTGTGGTCATTTCCAAGTTAGTATGCTTCCACTGGCCAACACTATTTACAACATATTCTGCACTATTTCTTCCCCAAATACTTCAACTATTTAAACCATGTAATTATTTGAAGGATTTGGCCAAGTTGTTAATAAACGAAAGCATTAAATAACATGATGACCCTTATAAAAAATTTACATCAAACTAATTGTGAATACATTCAACTTCAATCATATCAAGTAAACAGGTTGAACTGATGGGAATTGTCTCTATCAAAATGCAATTAATTTTCCACCAGTACATTGAGATTTCCAGAGTTGCAATATCATGAAACTCACCAATAATTGGCCTCATTAATTCTGAATCCAAAATTCTGGATGTCAAAATTTCCTTTAAAAGGCCACAAACTACCACAAAATGATCTGATCAAAACAGTACTATGATCAGCCATTTATTTGAGCATCTACAGGAAGCCTCACTTGACTAAAGGCATGGTATCTGGCTTATTTTCAACTTGGTTTGGAATGAGCTACCCATTTTAGAAATAATGAGTAAACTCTCTCTCGTTGCTCTGTTAGAAAAGAGCCGTACATTGATAATCACGTTAAAATGGTTCTACCTTACTCAGAGAAGCATGCATGTACATTGGGGGTGGGGAGGCGAAGAGAGGGAAGAAAAGTGGACGTGCGTGTTTTATCAGTCTGTTTCCAGAGAGCTGCTTTCCCTGAACTTCGTGCTGGCATCACCTCTCCAGTTTCCTTTAAGGATGGGTATTAAACATTTCCACATAAAATTCATTTTATGTCTTGTAGGACAGTTGTTGAAATGCAAGGAAAAGCTGTGCTTCTCTGGAGTAGAAGAATGTTTGCTCCTTATGGAAAAAGTGTTCTTTTCATTTTGGCAGTTCAGACCTCAGAGCCAAATTCCTGATCCATATTTAAGAAACATGTAAAACTCTGCATGACCTGCATATTAAATTTCCCACCACTCATTCCTATTCTATCTATATTTTGCATGCCTGATATTTTCTATTTTATTACATCCAGAAGTATTTTTTAAGCTACTTCTAATTCCCTGTGGGATTAGGAAAGATAAAATAAAGGAGGCTCAGTCATTTATTCAACAAATACTGGGTATCTGCTTTACTCCAAGTCCTACCCTAGGCGCTTAGGATATACAGAGGTTGTATTCCAGTAGAGACACACACACACACACACACACACACACACACAACATGTCAAGGAGCTTTAAACACTAGGAACGAAGGCAGAGTAAGGGTCCAAGAAGCAACTGGGTAGAACAGAGAACTTTTAGTTAGAGCGGTCACTAAAGCAGAGATCTAGATGATGTGAAAGAAGTCATCGAAGATCTAGGTAGAATTGACTGGGTTGAGCCACTTGGTTTTGGCTCAGGCCGTGGTCTCAGGGTTGCGAGATCAAACCCCGTGTCAGGCTCCATGCTCAGCTAGGAGTCTTCCTAAGACTCTCTCTCCCTCTGCTGCTCCACCCCACTCTCTCCCTCAAATAAATAAATCAATCTTAAAAATAATAATAATAAAGAATTCCAGGTAGAGGAAAGAGTAAACACCAAAAGTCTCCAAGTGTAAATGAGATTGTTCTCAAGAAACAAAAAAATTCAGAGCACCTAGACAAGAGTGAGGAAGTTGGAGAGTGGTAGGAGAAGAAGCCAGAGACACAGGAAGATTCTGGATTACATAAGGCCTTGTAGAACACACTAAGGAGTTTGATTTTACCCTGAATATGAGAAGGAATACAAACTCTAAGCAAGAAACGTCATAATTTGGGGGCTTTTTCCCCTTGCTATGAGGATACTAGAGTCTACATACACTCAAGTATTTTCAATATTAATAAAGAAGAAAATACATATAGTTTTGGCTGTTTGTTTCTAAAAACATATCATTAATTTTACAACCAATTTAAGAACCACTTGGGAAATCTGTTCTAAACAGAGCAAGTATTTGTTCATGGCATTTTTTTATGATGGTCTTTTTATTACAATTTCAGAAATCTTCATTTTATACCTTTTCACACATGCCTCAGTTAATTTGGTCAACAGTTACTTAAGAACACATACAAGTAGATAAAGGGTGGTAATACCGAAAAATAACAAAAATGCAACACAACGTTGTCTGTTACAACATAAATGTACTTAGAAATCAGTGCAAATAACAAGCTGACATCTCTATTTCATCAAAAATCTACGAAGTACTGATATTCCCCTTCAAGTGCTATAAAAAGGAGGACTTAGTAAATTTACTTTTGAAAGACAAAAATCTATTACCAACAAAGGTAGCTAATTAATTGGCTACTTATAGTATCAAACACAGCAAGATTTGATGGTCTCTGTGGCAAAAATTAAGCCTACTTCAAAGGCAGAGTATTAGTGTATTAATGATTTGTTTAACAAACCCAGAAAGATAGCTGGATTTTTTTAATGTCTTATTTATTGATTTTGTTGTCCATGCCACAAATAATATCCAGTGTGTTAGGAAAAAATCTCTTGCAACAGGGAAATTAACGAGCAGGTTGGCTGCAGGCCATTCATGAAAAATGAGAGACAATTTTCCTAGGAGAAAAACAGGAACACAGTAACATGCTTACATATAACTAGGACCAGTATGAAAAATTTTAGGACAAGTGAATATTAACAAAAAAACATGAAGATCTTCAACAAACATGCAGTTTGAATGTATACAAAGAGTTCAGCAAACATGCAGGAAAAATGGTCAGTTGTATTACGCAGCTCTCTCTTCATCACATTTATAGTTAACTTCTCTTCCTTAGATTTCGTTTCCTATAACTGTCCTTTGCTCTATTTGTCCTAACTAAAATTCAGTAGGATCACTTATTTCCATGGCATTAAGGCAATGGGAAACTGGTGGGAAATTAATGAGAAAATCTAAGTGGGTACTAAAAGCCATATTAAGTCTTCTGATGATTCTTTCCTACTCACTGAAAAACACACCCTTGTCTGCTTGTTTTTTAACAATTATCCCTAAGGTAATATCAACAATAAGTCCAACATATTTTTTCCTTTAAAAAAAGATAGTACACAAATAGTTACATTACAAAGTAACATTTATTTTTTTTAATGTTTTTTATTATGTTAGTCACCATACACTACATCCCTGGTTTCTGATGTAAAGTTCGATGATTCATTAGTTGCGTATAACACCCAGTGCACCATGCAATACGTGCCCTCCTTACTACCCATCACCAGTCTAATAATTATTAGAGGGGAGGGGGGTGGGGGAATGGGACAGACAAAGTAACATTTAAATTTCATTATGTGGTGTATGTTAGATGATGGTAGAAGGTGGTAACTTTTTTAGTTTGTCTCCTTTTTAAAAATAAATCCAGGGGGAGTCCGGGTGACTTAGTCTGTTAAGCCTCCAACTCTTGATTTCAGCTCAGGTCACGATCTCAGGGTCCTTGAGATCGAGCCCCACATCTGGCTCCACGCTCAGGGTGACATCGCCTGAGATTCTCTCTCTCCCTCTGTCCCTCCCCTCCCACTCTCTCTCATTCTCTCTCTCTCAAAATAAATAGATAAAATCTTTTTTAAAAAATCCTGAGGAATGGGAGTCATTTCAGAGAAAATTTAAAAAGGAGGTAACATGAGGGTTCCTTTTCTACAACATCCTTCCTCACCCTTGCCTCACCCATTCAAAGTTCAGGGTCCACCTAAGTCATGAAGCCTTCTCCTACCCAATCCAACATGCTGATCTTTGATCAATTCCTACTGTACAATTTGGCACTGAACTTTATAAGGTCTTGTGTCATTTCCTGATTTTTACACATACTACCTATTTCCACAATATAATTGTGCAAGTTGTGACGGGTTGGAAGTGTATACTGCCAAAGCCACCACCATCCCAACACAGACACACGCTGCACTGGGCACACGCTGAGTACAAAAATGATAGTCAATATACATCTATCCAGTATATCAAGTGGCCCAACTACTGATCGATGTCAAGAAAATCTAGTGACCTCCTGCAGGAGGTGAACAAAAATATCTTGCAGAAGGTATTTTGTTCACCTTTTTTTGTAGGAGTTAAAACAGATAAAAATGCCTCCCTTGGAGAGTTTACATTCCAATGGAGATAGACAGGAATAATGACTGGAAGGTTTAAGTACTATGGGGACAATACATATCACAGGGTAAAGGAGGAATGACAAGTGTATGGTAGGCATTTTGGGGGGAGATGGGGATCAGGGGTTGGTGGTTTGTTAAAATTACCAGTGTCTAGCCATGCATTTATTTGTGTATGTGTCCATCACCACGGGAAAATTTCAAAATAAAACAAAGTACAGATTCCATGTAAAAATAATAGTTTACACTTAAGAAGCTTTAAAAGGAGCCTGAATTTAGTCGAGTATCCTGATTTCAGAGATATGGCCCACATCAGTCAATTCCTAACAAAAAGTTATCACAACACCCAACATAATCTCTACTTCTCAATCAACCTCTCCCCACTCCACCCTCTCTCCTCCCTCTTCCTCTCCCCCACACACCAGCCCTCCAAAACAAATTTATAAATCATCTATAAATACAGTTCAGTACACTCCTACTCTTTCCCACAGAGGTTGTTATCACTGTTCTAATGAATCATGCTTAAAACAATATCAAATAATCCCAAATTTTTAAAAAACCTATGCATTCAAAAGAAAAGACTGAAAAGTAATCATCTCTACTCTCCCTCCTGGGGCCCTCAGTTCTACCTAGTAAAATTTGCAAGTTCTACTACATTACAAATAGAACAGATTTTTATCAATTAAGAAGGGAAACAAATATCCAACCGTAATTAATCATCCCCTCCCCTGTGCCCATACACTTTGTTCATAACCTATTTTCATACTTATTGTCCTATATTTTGTGGTTAAAATGTCCATCTATTCAGACAGCATTTAACCTTACTCATCTCTTCTTCCAGACTAAGTCCTCAATACATGGAGAACACTAAACAAACATTATGGATCACCTATGGGAACATGTATTCTAAGCTGCAAAAAACTTGTCAAACAGTAACCATTCATAAAAGAATGACTACCAATAGTGCTGTTAGTTTTGTCTTTTTTTTTTAACACCTCTATTACTACTTCTTAAAAGTTATATTACTTGTGTATTAAACCAATCAATTTTGGGGGCACCCAGCTGGCTCAGTTGGAAGAGCATGTGACTTTTGATCTCCGGCTTGTGAGTTCGAGCCCCACATTGGGTATAGAGATTACTTAAATAAATAAAATTTTTTGAGATGCCTGCTATGCTAAAGAAGTGAAGCGATGTGGCTGTATAACCTTAAATATCAGTTACCAAAAGGGTAGAACAAATAAATGCAAAGGAATTCACTAACTTATTTTTTTTTTAAGATTTTATTTATTTACTTGACAGAGATAGAGACAGCCAGCGAGAGGGGGAACACAAGCAGGGGGAGTGGGAGAGGAAGAAGCAGGCTCATAGCTGAGGAGCCTGATGTAGGGCTCGATCCCATAACACCGGGATCACGCCCTGAGCCGAAGGCAGACGCTTAACCGCTGTGCCACCCAGGCGCCCCCATTAACTTATTTTGGGGGCGCCTATTATGTATGCCAAGCACCATGCCAGACACGGCTACATAAGAAAACAACTAGTACCCAGTGGCTAATATGTGGAGGATATGTACACTAGAATGTGAGCTCCATGAGCCTGGGGACCGAGCCACATCTGTATCTCCAGTCCTTCCACACTGCCTGGAACATGCAGTTAACTATTCATTGACTGAATCAAGCAAATGGAGACACAGCTCCTCCAGACCCCATTCTTCACTCCTACCCCCATCTTTATTGGTGTCCACTCCTATCCTTTATTACCTTCCTTCCAGTGAAATCTGGAAGTGCTCTGCTTATTCTCATGGATTACTCTATCTTCACTTCCAGAGTCTGTATGCTCAAAAAGTCAACAAATACAAAACCAGGGAGTATAGGAGGCTCTTCAGATCCTCTTTATTAACTTCTTGTCATCAAAGTCAAACTACTTTTAAAAGTCTACCCCAAACATCTCTACATCTTCACCTTCTACTCACTTCTCAATCACTGCAATATGAGATTCTGCCTCCCACTACTCTAATATCAGCGATATTGCTCAGTAAATGTTTCCTTTAAGAAAGGAAATTTGAAATTGGCTTTACTGGTTATTTAACAGTTCACCATTTTAACTGTCTACCACAGTATCACCCAAAGTTGCCCCAAACAGTATTATAACATCAATGCCAGAAAAAACAAGCATTATCTAAGGGGGAAAAAAGTGTTTATTTTCTATTATAGCTAGACTGAAGTCAAACCTTTGCCTTCCTTTTCAATTTGGCCATCAGGAATACAAGACACAAACTTTTCACTCAATTGTAAAAACTACATACATGCCTTAATTGTAACCATACAGGCATTCTGTGTGTGTGTGTGTGTGTGCGTGTGTGTGTGTGTGTGCGCGCACGCGCGCACACACGCTCACCCTTGACTTTTGTGTTCAGTGAGACAAATACACTCTATGTACCAGACTTTCACTTACTACACTTTCTTCTCCTTACCTTTCTCTGCCTCCCTCTCTTTCTCTCTCTCCCTCTTTTATTTTTCCCCCAAAGTGAGCCACATCAAATCTTTTGTTGATGAGACATAAGCATGACTGACAGGACAGATGAATGGATGGGGGGTTGGGAGGGAAGGATGGAGGGACAGACAGGAAGACCTCTTTCAAAATGTAGCCTGGTACTTTTCCGACTGGTACACTATCATTGGGATACTAACTGAAGATGGGAGCAACCTTATAAGGATTACAAAGCACTGATTTTCTGGTTTGCACAACAGGATTTATATATTCCCATGACAGAAAATTTCACTCCTATCTTCACAAAGCTGCTAGAGTATCTGTCTGCTTTTAGTAGGCACAACAGTGCTATATTACAAACTAAGCTGTTGCTATACTTTAACAAAAGACTAACCTTAGAGGTATTAATATACATGAAAAGGACAACACTACAGAGCAATCAAGGCAAAATCCCAAAATACCTACCAGACTCTGATATGGTGGGCAGAACAATTCACATACTATCTGAGAGAAGTGCGTAAGCCATCCAGATAGTTATGCAGTGCAAAGCAATCTTATTACAGAAAAATAAAAATAAAAATAAAGCTAATTCCTTTGTTTAGACTAAAGATTAGGGTAAAGTTTGTACTTCATACATATTGCTTGTATAATAAAAGTGTTTTCAATTCTATGTATTAAATTCATAAAAGCAAGGAAAGTCTGTCAATACATAGTAAGTACTACTCTAAAGTGATAAAGGGAAATTCTTCCATTGGGCCAAAAAAATCACATGGGTCCTTTGTTAGATTAAGTGGGTACCATAAAAAAAAATGTATTTGGTTTTTATGTGGGCAAGGATTACATTTTTACAAAACTGACCACTAAATGCAGATACACAACAGGATAACCTTAGAAAAACTGCTCAGAAGGGTGAGGATCAACAGTTAAGAAAAAAAATCTGAAACACTTCACAGATGATAAAAAATCCCATTATGAGAATTCATTACAAATTAGAAGTGGTAAAGCCAGAGACAGACCAGTAGCAATCAATCACCACTTGGAACTGCTATTCTATAAGCAAAAAGCTTCCAACTGTCCCTTCAGCAGGGAAACTAGTCATTGCCCCAACTACTGAAGTTGGTACATGTGTCCCTTTCCTACCTGGCTTCTGCGAAGAACCTAACAGCAACACATCCTACCTCAATGGTGGTTTCTTTACAACCCAAGCCTAATGCTTGGCCTAGATTTAGATCAGGTAACAGAAATCCATGTTCTTAAGAAAGTTCAAATACAATCTAAAACCAAGCTACTTCAATCTTTCCTGCCTAAAAAATCTAAGAGGATTCTTAAATTATGAGTCTACTGGAATAGAATATTAAAATGAAGCACACCTTCTTCACAGCAAAACTACTGTCCCCTAGAGTCCAATAAGTTCCTAGAGTTTTCTTCCTGACCATATAGTATATCCAGTGAGATAATTAGATGATATAAAGATGCCCTTAATGCAAAATGAAACAGAAATTGTGTTTTCCTTTACAGCAAAGACCAAATATCGATAATACAATAAAACTCAGATCCAATGTCCTCCCTCTCAGAGAAGTCTTTACTGGCCACCATCTCTAAAGCAGCCTCTCCATAAAAGGTTTCTCCTAATTACAGCACCCTGCGTACTACAGCTCCCAGTTTATTTCCTTTACAGCACTATCCTGTACTTCATCTTATTTACTTATTTACTATCTATGTATCTACCTCTAACATGAGGCGGCCTTGACCACCACCACCCAGTTTACTGTTGATTTTCTGGCACTAGAGCAAAGGGTCTGACACACAGTAAGTGCTCAATGTAGTTGAACAACTGAACAAACGGAGAGACTACCCAGAGGGACCACACATTCCCCATACACACCATGCTGTCTCCCAAGACTCTACCACAGTATCAAATGGATTTCCAGGAGAAAAGATATATTTACTAAAGTCCCTTCCACTCTTTTTGCTGTTGTTCTTAATGGAAACTTTTTTATGTATAAACAGAAATCTTTTTAAAAGACTATGGTTTATTCCACAAAGTTAACTTTCAAAAAAAAAAATCTCCAAGTATCAAGTTTTTCTTCTTTCACTATTAAATTGGCCATATGTATTTCCCAAGAATAAAAATATACTAGAAATGTTACTTTAATCCAGAAATCTTTGAAATTAAATCATACTGACATAAACAGAGAAGCAGAGGCAAGACACTGAGAAATCTGGTATCTTTGATTTTAATCTATATCTAAAATTAAAGGTCACTGCTCTAACTCATTAAAGTCATGATATCAACACAGCAATGTAAAACAAGACCTAGTATTAAGTAGGAGTAAAAATAAAAAAGATGAAAATATTCAAAATAAGTTCATTACCTATTTAAATAACTGAATAAATTGAAGAAAAAGAAACCTTAATGTTACTGTGATATCTGAAAATATAGCACATTGCTAAGAATATGTAAATCCCCCCAAAATTATCTTCTATACATGCCTAAATTACTCTTGTAATGAGACTCTTATTCAACCTAACAAGAAACCTATCTTTGATGCCTGTATTGCCTGCTACTTTAAACGAAAGCAACTAATTATATTAATAGTTTGGTGACAATTCTGAAATCATAATGTATATAATGTGGGGAGAAAAGTTCTGGCCTCCACTGAGACCTCCACACCATATGTGGGTGTGTCTGGAATGTAAGAGCACAGACTCATGAGAAAGACCTCATCCTTAGCTTACACGGTCCTGTCGACAGAGAGACCATGCTTCCACCAAGTGCCAAGCACAGTAACAGTCCAGCTTCAAATCTGGCTAATCCAGTTCTGCAATAACACAGTATTCAAGCAATAAAATGTACCATTTTTAATCACTTGAAGTTTACTTTCCACCCATTTATTTACATCTTGTTTGTGGCAAAAAGATCCTAAGATGACCCCCAATGATTCCACCTTCTGGTGCCCATGCCTTTGTGCAATCCCCTCTTCTTCAGTGGAAGCGGGACTTTCTTCCAATGACACAATACGGGAAAGGTAATGGGAAATCACTCCCATGGTTGTGCGACATTGTATGAGACTCCATCTTACCAGCAGACTGGAGCTACAGACTCCCTGTGCAGGCTTAATGATGTAAGCAGCCATGCTGGAGAAGCCCATATGGCAAAGAACTGTGTGTGGCCTCTAGGAACCAGGGGCAGTCCCCAGCCAACAGCCAGCAAGAAGCTGGGGCCCTAAGTCACACAGCTGCCAAAGAAATTCTGCTAACAACTTTAATGAGCTCAGAAAGTGATTCTTCATTTAAGTTCCCAGATGAGAATGTAAACTGTCCAATACCTTGATTGCAGCCTTGTGAGACACCGAACAGAAGACCCAGCTTAGCTGTGCCCAGACTCCTGAGCCACAGAAATTACAACATAATAAATGTGTGTTGTTTTAAGCTGCTGAATTTGTGGAAAATTGTTACATAGCAACAGAAAACTGCTCTCTAGTTTGACGTTACTTCTTCAATGTACACAATATACAACGCCCCCAATAAATGCTTATTGAGAATTAACTGTGAGAGTCTGATCATTCCGGTCCACTTACACTTCACTTGTATGATAAAACAGGTGTGTGTGAGCACGCGCACCTATACACACACACACACACACACACACATATTAGAGGAGCTGGAAACTGCTTTGGAATCAGACCCATCAGCAATGCCTTACTCTAAAAGGAGACAAGAGGCTATAGAACCCGAAAGTGAGAAAATATCAAAGGAATGCAATTATCTCATGTGATCCTCACAGGTTAGCAAGAGGAAGACACAATTCAGAGGCAATCACCAAAGATATTTACTTCTAACACAAGACCATTTGCTTTATTTCTCAGTTGCTCTTACCTAGAGATTACTTTATACGTAAAAGATTAAAAATCAAAAACCTTCTGCTGAAATGAATATCTGAAGTTTACTTGCTAAAAATATAAAAGAGTGAGAATATAAAAATACATATTACGTGTATTTTACATGACCTCAAAAGGTAACTTTGATTTATGTAATAGATGCCTCAGAGAAACAATCAAGAAGACAGCAATGCTGAACAAAAACAAAGATCCTCGAAGGTTCTGAAAAACTGCTCCTAGGTAATATTATTCATCTGAGTGGAAACAACCCCAAGTAACAAAGGTAGTAAAAAACTTATAATAATGAAACAGATTTGATATACTGAAAGAACTCTGCTAGCAAAGAATCATTTGTTGGAAAAGAAAGTAGGTAGAGGAAACGGAAGGCAGCTAAAAAAGGGGTGGGGGCAGTGCGTGCTGGAGACGGCAGGTGTCTGTAATAGCAGACTATCAGTTCTACAGAACAAAGTCAAATCTGTTTGCCTATGTTTCTTCCTTTTTCCTATGTTGGATTTCTAAAAATGAAAGGTGCAGACATTAATTTTATAGGCTGCCTCTGCTGGTATTACTTAGGAGCTGTATCTATATCCAAGTCTGAGTGATTGATATAATTAAATTTCAAGTCCAGAAAGATAAATTCATGAGACGACTATTCTAAGTTAGCACTCGTGGCGTTTCAAACCTTCACTGTGCTAACACAGGGTGGGGGTTCGCTAACACACACATATAAAAATAAAAGTACATACGTGGCCCTTACCATGCAATGTAAGCAACTAACTCTAGGAATCCTGTAATTATCTCTTAAAAGAATTTCATAAAGCTTCAGAAAACAACAAAAAGAAAGCAATATACTCAAAGCATGACAGACCAGACTTGAGAGAATGACTTATCCCTGACAGGAAATAATGTGCTGCTGTCTCCTAAGAAATCAGATGGTCTTTTTTTTTTTTTTCTGATACATAAACAAAAGAGGACTAATAAAAATGTAGAAGATTGCTTTAAAGAAGGGGAAAAACTGGTATCTTTCATGTTATAGTATCACTGATTTTTGTGCATTTTAAATTACATTAATATACATTATTTGGATGTTGCAGATTTACCCACACACGTTTCTGAGTTTTCTAACCAGAGCAGAGATGGGTTCCACTTGATCAGCCACAATAGGCCTCATGGTACTCAATACACACTGTTCCTGTTTTTCTTTTTTTTTTTTTTTTTTTTGGACTACAAATAAACCCTAAAACAGTGTCAGGTTGAGAATTTCTCCATTTTTCTTTTTCAGGCCTCCTATAGCTCCCTTTTCATAGCCACCTCCAAACCTTGTTGTGAATGATGACAAAAGAATGTTGACACATATAGTAGCGAATGGAAAAAGCTCAGGAGTAAAAAGAACCTAAATCTGAACTCTAATAACTGATATTTATCAGTTGTGCTCTTACTTAGCAGCATCTAGCACATAAAAAACACTCAAATTTTTCAAGAGGAAGAGTGTTGCAGGTTGGGTGCATTCTAAAGGGGTGTGAAGAGCCTGGAGAATGTATTCATGCAAGAGAAAACGGGAGCTGATGTAGTAATAACACAGGAATCAAACACAGAAACTAATGCCACTTCACATCTGTACCATGCAGGCTTAGGAATACTTCCACTCACACTTCTACTCCATTTCACAACAGCGTACACAGGATCCTGAGGCTGTAAGAGGTGGAGGGGCTTGCCTGTGTGACGAAACAGAACACAGTATATTCAGGATCCACAGGTCTCCTCACCTCCAGTCCAGCAGATGCTGTTTTCTACACACACTAAGCTCCTGCCAATCTTAGAAGGGTTTAACATTTCACAAGTTCAGACACTTTGAAAACATGTTCCTAAACACACTCAAAAAAGCACACTTATCTCAAGCTTTAAGAAGCGGAGAAAGACAAGCCAACAGAACCAAAGCCCAGTGCTGATTCTACAGCAGTTACAAAATATTGTGTGTCCTTTCCATTCGTAGGTTAGGCTGGTAAGGAGAGGGGGAGATCATTTTTTTTATTCTAATATTGCCAGCAAACTCTGATTTGGTTAAGTATTTTCTTAACAAAATTAAAACAATCACACTCTGACATTCAAAGTACTCATTCTGACATCCCACTGTACATAACCTAATAACATCAGGTGTTCCCCCAAGACGAGACGCACTATCACCATCTTCCAGAGTCTGGAGAAGAGAGAACTGACCTCTCAGCATGGTCTGCAGCTTTGCCAACTCAAAGGATTAATTCTTTATGGTCACAGCACATAGTATTTGACAAAAAGACATCAACTAACAACCAATATCCATTTCCACCTCTACATACTAAACAGGCAAGGATGCAAAAAGAATGGGGAGAAGCTGCTTTATCACCTGGATGACAAATCAATTTATAGAGCAAACACTCAAAGGTTAAGTATAATAATATATAGTGAAAATTAATATCAACTAAGAAAACAGGGATAACATACAAACTATAAATACTACAAAAGCAACATTATTATTCAAATAAATGGTTTAACCCTGCTTTTGCCCAATAAAGTCAGGCAAAAGCATAATCTCATGCAATTCTCCACATAACTGTCAATTAATCAACAAGAATTTTGTTTCTTATAAATCTGAAACTAGAGCTTCCAAAAATTCATACCAACTCATTAGAAGCATTTAGTTCCATCTAGGCAGGCAAAGCAGCCACAAGGAGCAAGAACATGCTGAAGTGAATACACAGACAACTGCAGAACAGGGCAATAAATAGTAAGGTACTCACTTAAGAAAGAAAGCAAAGGCAAAAGTAAGACAGAAAAGGGACTAGATGATGTGGACTACGGTCCTGCTGGGAAAAGTGAAGCTGAACTACGTTTAGGAAGTCACTATGAGCCCGAGGAGCTGTCCCTGCCTACATTCTACTCATATTTATTGAGCATCAACCCTGTATCAGGCATGGTGCCAAGTCCTGGGGTAGGAGAACAGATAAAACAGAGACTCTGTCCTCCCGACACCCAGCCTAAACGGAAAAGCTGAATATACAAATAATTACAAGGTAGCTAATGTTCCAGGAGTGGAATCTGTGTGAAGGCAACAGAAGGGGTCAAACAAACTGAGACTAGACCTTTTTTAGAGAGGGGTCTCCAAAAAAAAAAATTAATTCCTAATGCTAAAGCATACCCGGAAGGTAATCAGTTACCTTCACTCTTATACATCTAGGATAATAATATTCATATACCATCTCTGGAAAAATTCAGAATAGTCACTCAAACTCATTGTCTGGCAGACAGAGGCTTTAATCAAAGAGTGAGATTCCACCAGATACACAGAAACAAGCATAGGGGCGCCTGGGTGGCTCAGTCGTTAAACGTCTGCCTTTGGCTCAGGGCGTGATCCCAGGGACCTGGGATCGAGCCCCACATCGGGCTCCCCACTCAGCAGGAGGCCTGCTTCTTCCTCTCCCACTCCCCCTGCTTGTGTTCCCTCTCTCGCTGGCTGTCTCTCTCTCTCTGTCAAATAAATAAAATCTTAAAAAAAAAAAAAAAAAACAAAAAAAAACAAGAAACACGCATAGGGCATCCCAGGCAGGGAGAATCTGACTTGCAAGGAGAGGGTAAGCCATGTTTGGAGAATTCTTAGTCATCTGGGTGGAGGTGGAGGCAGGGATGAAGGTGAACAGGCACAGAACTAGACTCTGGCAAGAGATGGGGCAGGATTTAGTTCTGCATCATGCTGCAAAGCATTTAGCATGGCATGCTAACATATAATCCATATATTAATATAATTCCATGTATATTGATATATGGAATTAATATACAGAAAAAGGTAGGGGCATACTATGGAGGTGTAAAGTAATCAGATTTGTCCCAAAGCACTTGGTCCTGGTTCACAAAGGCCAAGAACCAACACTTTCTAGGTCGCTATCATACTTACCACACAGCAAGTAGGAAAAAAAAGTTCTATCCAAATTGTAACATGAACTTCTTTACATTGAAAAATGTTTTACTATATAACAAGTAAATTTTGTCATGCTCACTCCTATCAATGATTTAAAGAACTCCAAAAAATAACATTTTTCAGATCATGTGAATTATCATGAGTCCAAAATGATACAGACACTACTTTTAACAGCTCTTCAATTTTACATACACACACACATACAAACACACCCCACAAAAACTGCAAAGAAAAAGCAAATCCTAGGATAGCAGATATAGTTATTGGATCAGCATGCTTATTAATTAGAAATAAACTAGGTCTTAGATGGGAATTCACTTAAATAAAAAACAGTATGAAAACCCTAGCACTACCGATACTTAGAGGCAACCCAGTAAATGGGAAACAAGTATAGAGGAGATGAAATATCTCCTCTACCCTCTTAGGGTCTCTGGCCAGGCCTAACAATTAAACTGACCTAAGTTACATTAAAAGAAGAAAAGCATACAAATTTTTTTCATAATTTTTTATGTACTTGGAAGCCTTCACAAGAAAAATGAAGACCCAAAGAAGCTGTTAGGGCCAAGAGCTTACATATTAGGCTGGACGAAGAGTAGTAAATTATGAAAATGTGACAAGACGAAGGGGTTGGAAGAAGGGGCAGATAACTGTGGAAAAGTGGCTAGGAAGGTAGGGTTAGTTTAATAAGGTTTTTTTTTAAATATTATATTTATTTATTTGAGAGAGTGTGCACGCACGTGCGTACACGGGTCGGGGGGTAGGGACAGAGGGAGAGGGAGAAGCAGGTTCCCCACTGAGCAAGAAGTCCGACGATGCCGATGCAGGGCTCCATCCCAGGACCCTGGGATCATGACCTGAGCCCAAGGCAGACGCTTAACCGACTGAGCCACCCAGGTGCCCCAGTTAGTTTAATAAGGTTTGTTTGTACAGATTTTTCTCTGCCTCTATTCCCCATCTCTGGTGGTAAGAATGTCTTCCTTTCTCCTGGTATCAGGAGGGCACCTCTCACATGAGTTTCCCCTCTTGCCTTCAGGAAGAGAAAGGAAGGTCAGGGTGGCCTTCTTGACTGTGCTGTTATTTATCTGCCTTTAACTCAAAATAATCCTCATATCTGCACAGCATTTTCTGTGGTGGCAGAAGCAAAGCCAAGCAAAACTGAAATTTCAAACACCCCAGAATCTGTTTTCTCCCCACTCTACCAATGAACTTATAGTAATTCTTCTAACGTGTTTAACATTCCAACATCCCAATCCTCTTCCCATAAAAAGCCTGCTCTTAAAAAGAGATAAGCTATTCAGCCTAAAAAGGGAAGGAAATTCACACACATGCTACAACATGGATGAATCTTGAAGACATTACGCTAAGTGAAATAAGCCAGTCTCAAAAAGACAAATACTGTATGATTACACTTCCATGAGGTATCTGGAGTAGTCAAATTCATAGAGACAAAGGACAACACTGGTTGTCTAGGGCTGGAGGGAGAAGAGAATGGGGTTTCGGTTTTGCAAGGTGAAAAAGTCCTGAAGACTGGCTGCAAAATGATGTGAGTATTTTTAACAGTACCAAACCATACACTTAAGAACAGTTAAGATGGGAAATTTTATGTTATGTGAATTTTAAAATGTTGCTAAAAAATAAATTTAAAAAACCCAGATGCCTAATAAACTCCTTGAGACTGAAATGGAGAGTAACTGAGGATGAATCCATGCCCCAGGAAGGAGAAACCAAAAGAGCCTTTACTGGAAACTAAGAGTTTAGTCTTATATTCTGTAAGCAAAATTGGGGGCCAAAACAGTGATTTAATTAAAATGCTTTTCAACAAGATTAATAAGACATCGGTATATTAAAATACATTAGAAGGGAGCAAGAGATGGAAGTAGGCAGTCAAAACAGCTTAGAAAGATTGAAAGAAGAGAATTTAAGGGATCAGTTCAAAGACGGTTGTTAAGATTTCTAAGCATGGTAAGAGGAAGGCTGCAGCCTACTCCCTTGGGATCCTTATTTGGGAGTGACCGAGCAAGCAGATACAGGGGCAGTCAACTGCACAAGCTGTAGAATGAGGCCCTTTCTACTGCTCTTCAGCCACCAGGCCATTTATCGGGAATCAAAGAACTGCTTTATTTATTTATACTTCTCCTTATCTTAAAAGATCTGAAAAGGTCAGCAAATAACCCGTTGTACTGTTATTTGCTGTTGGCCAAACACAATGGGAATATTTATACTTCCCAGAATTTGAGCTGCTATGATAATGACACAGCTCTCCTTACAAATTACATAAGAGGTACACTTCTAAAAGATTTTATCAATAAAATTGTGATAACTCCAGTCATAACGTTAAATGTACTAGGTAAGCCCTTATTTACTAGCTCTATCTCTTAGAGTGGATCTTTTGTAATAGAATTCATTTATCTATTTGTTATATCCTCCTGCAGAATTCTTCCCGTTTACCTCCACTACTGCATGGGAGAAAGGCTTAAAGGTAGGTTCAAAGAAAGTCCTAAGTCAGATAAAGGTACTAAAAGGGCCCTTCCTCCTTTTACATACCAAAGAAAAATAAAACTAGAATCATCTAAAGCATATTAACAAGAATGTGAATCATAATACAATTTGATTATTTGTATATCATAGAGACAAACAACTTTTTTATTAAAAAGGCTAAATTTGCCATGCCAGATGAGTATTCTCTCCATACATTTTTAACTTACTACTAAATTCTACATGAGACAATGAACAGAAGAATAAATCAACTTATGTCAACTTCCAAGATAGGATTATCCACTACTGCTGAGTCCAGTTTGACTCAAGACTGTGGAAAAGACAAAAATGAATAACAGTTATTGTCCCAAAAAAGCACACTGTCCACTGGAAAGTGAAGAGGTAAAACACAAATACACACTCAACAAGAACACAAGGGATATGTACTATAAAGGTCATGAGGAACAAGGATAGTTCTGTCGTCAGAAAACAAGAAACAGAAACACAATGTTTTTATTGAAAATCAACTGGCTCTTTGCAAGTTCAGTAAAACTGATAAGCCCTTTTTCCTGAAAATCAGGAAAAGAAAGTAAACACAATTCACAGTATCAGAAATGAGAGGGAGAATATCACTATGGATCACACAGACATTAAAAGGCTAGTAAGAGACTATTACTAACAACTTCATGTCAACAAATTCAGTTGACTTAAATGGAAAGAGGAAATTTCTTGAAAGGTAAAAACTACTGAAGGTCGGGGCACCTGTGTGTCTCTAGTCAGTTAAATGGCTGACTCTCGATTTTGGCTCAGGTTGTGATCTTGGGATTGTGAGATTAAGCCCCACATCGGGCTCTGCATTCAGCAAGGACTCTGCTTGAGTTTCCCTCTCCCACTGCCTCTGCCCTTCCCCCTGCTCACTCTCTCTCTCCAAAATAAATAAATAAAATCTTTTTAAAATAATAAAAAATAAAAACTACTGAAGGTCATTTACGAAAAAAATATATAAATGACATAGTTCTACATTTAGTACAGGAAAAGAATTTGTAGTTTAAAAACCTACCCACAGAGACATTACCAAAAAGCAAACTACAGAACAATCAGTCTCATAAACTCAGAAGTAAAAATCCTTAAGAGAGTATTTGCAAATTGAAGCAAGCATAAAAAAAGAATCATGGTCAAGAGATCTATTAGGGAAATGCAAAAAAAAAAAAAAACCCAAACCACGCACTATTAGGAATAAATTAAAACAGAGAGACTGAAAAAGGTATGCATGGTTAGAAGGAGGGGGAGAGAGGACTTATTAAGGTATATTTCAGGAGTCAAAAGCAAAAGAGACCCCCACGTGGCACAATGTCTGTGAGCAAGAGTGAAGAGAAAACATGCTTGCCAGGGACACTTATACCACTGAAATGTCTGGGCGACTAACACATCCAAGTAAACCTGAATCCTCTGGAAGATGGTGATGCCATTAAGTGACACAAACTTTAGGAAGGACAATAATAAATTCTGTTTGGGCACATACTGGTGAAGGTAGAATGCATCTGAAAATCACAAAGGACAAGAGCCACAACACAGGGCACATTTTATATAACCCATGAAGGAGAGACTCAATTCTGACTAATCAAGAACTGGCTACAATCCTGAGACAAGGCAACATAGATCATTACTTTGTAGTTATCTAAAAAGACGGATATTTATCTCCACACAAAATGCCTAAAAAAATGTACTTTAATAGTCTTGCTTCCTTTCTACCTAAAACATTCTCTTCGTAGTTGACTGGGTTAATAAAACTGTCTACCTGGAGATTTGTCCCTAAGAACAATTTATATAGCTTTTAAAGTGATTAATTAACAGTGATCACACATGAATTCAAAACATAGTCTTTTGTGGGGTGTTTTTTTTAACTTTAAACCATCAGTATCAGGGCTAACAACATTGGTTGTATCCCTCCTTATTCCCTGCTCAAAGAACTGCCTTCTCCAGCTATCAAATGGCCAAGGGGTTGGGTTAAAATCTTCACGGTGTATCCTACTTGGTATAACTGTTCTCAGTCCTAGCAAACTGCAGGCCAGAATCATTGGGGAAATTTTATTTATTTTTTTTAAGATTTTATTTATTTGAGAGAGAGAGAGTGTGTGTATGTGTGTGAGAGAGAGAAAGAGAGAGAGGCAAAGAGAGAGCAGAAGCAGGAGGGAAAGGGAGGACACAGACTCCCCGCTGAGCAAGGAGCCTAATGCGGGGCTGAGCTGAAGGCAAATACTTAACCAACTGAGCCACCCAGGTGGTCCTTGCCTGGAAACTTTTTTTTTTTTTTAAGATTTTATTTATTTGACAGAGAGAGAGCGTGCACGCTCAGGAGCACAAGCAGGGCGCACAAACAAAGGGAGCGGAAAAGGGAGAAGCATGCTCCCCGCTGAGTTCGGAGCCAGATGTGGGGCACCATCCCAGGACCCCGGGATCACGAGCTGAGCCTAAGGCAGACACTTAACCAACTGAGCCACCCAGGTGCCCTAGCTGGGAACTTTTAAAAGACCAATGACAATGCTCAGACTCCCCCTCCCCCCACCTTCCACGCTCCCCCAACGACCAGCAGCAATTCTCATTTAATCTGTCTGGAGTTAGAGTGTCTCTTAATCATTAGGGGACACATCTGAGGACAAAAGTCACCTTAACAGAAAAGGTGGTCAGAACAGCAAGATGGATAGAACAACGATCCTGATAATGCTGTTGAACTGATACTACAAATGTCTTTCATCAAGTTTCTCATTATGTAATTAACACATTTTTCTCTTCTCTTAAATCACCTCTGGTTGTATTTTCTGTTACTTGCAATGAACAGTATCCTATATGTATACCTGGCAACAAAATTTTCAGGATAAAAGTTTAGCATTATAAACAGGAAGCAGAACTGAAGTCACTCTGCTGACAAAGGACAAGGCAATTTTACAGGAGCCAGCAAAGAATGTCATCATTTTACTTACATGAAAAGGTCTTTTCCAGCAGCTTATAAAATATCTAATTTAGAATATTTGGAAAGATAGGTATGTGTCTGTTCAACTGCCTCTCCAAATGACTAGAGGTTGTTCTTTGAAACTGAATGATGCAGTAGTATATAAGACAGTACCATCTTGTACATACATCTTTCACAAGTGTTCCAAGACCTGTCTCCCAGGGGTGCCCAAGTGGCTCAGTCAGTTGAGCATCTGTCTTCAGCTCACATCATGATCCCAGGGTCCTGAGATCAAGCCCCACATCAGGTTTCTTGCTCAGTGGGGAGTCTGCTTCTCCCGCTCCCACTCCCCCTGCTTGTGTGCACTCACTCGCTCTCTCTCTGTCAAATAAATAAATAAAATCTTTAAAAAAAAAAAAAACTATCTCCCAGTTAGACCTAGTAGTCTGAAATAAATAAGGACATTCTCAAAAAATAATATATAGATGGCATTTCCTTCTTCGTTCTGCTCAATTCAAACTACCTAAACACACAAAAAGCTACAACTTCAACTTGGCTCTGATTTAAGGTACAACAAGAGGAGGAAGCACCTGATTTAAAGGAATTTGCATTTTTCTTCTCCAAGAAAAAGACCAAACAACAGATGACACCAGTGCTGTGAGATATCTAGGCAGTCTCAAAGGTCCTGGAATGCGAGACCAAGACAGCTTCTGCGGAGCCAAGGCCAAGGTGTGGATCTCCATCACCAGACTGAACACCCTGGTCCAGGATATGGAAACTCAGTCCCTAGAGGAAATCTGTCTCTTCTCCCTATCCATCAAGGAATCTGAGATCAATGACTTTTTCCTGGGGGTATTCCTCAACAATGAGGTTTTGAAGATTATGCCCATGCAAAAGCAGACCCATACTGGCCAGCAGACTAGACTCAAGGCATCTGTCACCATGGGGAACTACAACCGACTTATCAGTCTGACTGCTAAGCACTACAAGGAGGTAGCCACTGCCATATGCAGGGCCATCATCCTGGACAAGCTCTCCATAGTCCCTGTGTGGCAAGGCCACCAGAGGAACAAGATCAGCAAGCCCTCCACTGTCCCTTGCGAGGTGGCAAGCCACTAAGGCTCTGTGCTGGTGGGTCTCATCCTCACCTCCAGGGGCACTGGCATTGTCTAGGCTCCTGTGCCCAACAAGCTGCTGATCATGGCAAGTACCGACAAGAGCTACACCTTGGCCAGAGGCTGCACTGTCACCATGGACAATTCTGCTAAGATCACCTCTGATGCCATCTTTAAGACCTAGAGCCATCTCACCACTAACCCCTGCAAAGTGACTATATTCACCAAGTCTTCCAATCAGGAATTCAGGGATCATCTCATAAGATCCACATCAGAGTATCCAGGCAGAGGACTCAGGCTGCAGTGTGGTCATCACATAATTCACTTTACTTTCCTTATATAAAAACTAAGACTATTAAAAAAAAAGGATTCTGCCCTAAAATTCACTTCTAAGTCAGTTATTTAAATCTTTCCTCCTTTTGTTCTCCAAGGAGTATGGACAGCTTGTCACTTCCAAGACTCACCTCTCCCCCATACCCTGGATTTGATCGTTCCTATTCCTCCTGAACCTGCCGCCTCGCAGTCTCTTCAATGAGGTTCAGGAGCTCCTTTCCTTAGGCCTTTAAATACGTTCACATTTCCCAGTTCACCCGCCAGTTCTTACAACCAATAAATTACACCATATATTCCTTTCCCAACCAGCTACCGCCATGACACCCCTCCACCCCTGCACACCCTTCACAGCCAACCTTTTTGAATTGTGGTCCCCTCATCTCTTCATTTATCAACCCACTTCACTATGCCTTCCACCTCCACTACTGGATTAAAATTGCTGGGGAAGGTCACCAATTATTGCCTCATTGCTAAAATTAAAGACCCCTATTAAGTCCATTTCTTTCTTATTTTTAAGCTTCTATTAAAGCCAAACTGTATGTTAGACACTAGATGTACAAAGTTGATTAAAACAGTCCCTATCTTAAAAAGCTCACAGTCTTATGCAAGAAGTAGTCACAGAGACCATTTCAATATGGCAGTAAATAAGTTCAATGACAGTGGCCTATACATGACAGAAGGAAATCACAGGGAACGGGAACTAGGAAATGGTTTCCAAGAAGCAATGAATAATCTCAGTTTTAAAGGTTTAACAGAAATTCTTAATGTCATACAGTGAAAAAGAATATTCCAGACAGAGCATATGCAAGTAAAGAAAAGAGAAATGACCTAAACTCATGCCACAACCATGAGCAGGGAGGAGAGGATGGACCCAAGAGAAATCAATTAACCTGTCATACAGAATATGATACCACTGACTACTCTTCCCTTTCTTCCTATTCCTCTGTTTTGCTGGGTTCGTCTTCTATTCCAGAGTCTGCCTCCATCTTTCTCACACTCTAACTGCTCTCTGTAGATCTGATCCAAGCCTACTACTGGCTAGCAGACACTGCAAACCAGATGATGGTAAAAAGTTTTCATTTGTAACTTTAATGACAGTACTGACAACCAAAAGAATATCCGGTTCTCTCTACAGGATTAGTCAAAATAATTGCTTTCATAAAGGTAATGTACAAACTAACATATAAAAAATAGCAGTTATAAGGATAATACGGTGCAAGAATAGTGACCTAAGGTACACTATGGCAGATTAATAAAATGCATTGAAGAGAAGCAAGCAGAAAGTGATCCTGGGGAAATTAAATTGCAGAATCTAAAGTGATTTAGAAATAGTCTTAACTAGAATTTAATTGCAGATGAAAAAAATTGCTCATATAAATTTTAACCAGATCTAGAAGATGTTCAAAAAGAACTGCAGAATGAATTAATGGGAGAAGAATTCTAGACGTGTGCTTTCTCTGAAGAATGCAAGTGGGTCTTCCACCTCGAAATTCAAATCTGAGAATGCCCTGCAGAATTGCCTGTATGAATCACAATTCCTAAGCAGAAACCTAAGAATATAGATGGTTTCTAAGGTAACCACAGCCCATATCCATACCATATAATCGACACATCAGAGTCATCACCTGAGCTTCCCAGAAATTAACTGGAAGAGCAAATGTGTTATTATTTGTACCCTAAGGCTGCAACCCTTTAAACAAATGAACCCCATGTTCTGCATTAGGTGAATCTGCCAGTGGCTTTCGAAAGGAGAAAACGCACCTTTGTAGAGGTCAAAGAGAAATATGTGAGAAAAATCTCTTCTGAGGGCTCTGCTCTTAATTCCCAATGGCCAATGGAAACAGAAGTCCTTACAATGTTACAGAAGCAGCTTTTAAAACTTTTAAAGAGATATTAGAACAAGAGCAATTCAGTTGTCCTGTACATATTCTCTTGCTAATTTTATTTCTATCAGAAAAAAAAAAGAAAGTCTGCTAATTGTCCATCCAAGAGAGAAAACAAACAAGGGAAGGGACAGGATTCCTGGGTGTGCAATATGAGCTACACTCTCAGAACCTCTGATAACTGCGGCTCAGACTCTCTGCTTCCGTTTCAAGGGAAAGCCATTTCAACTATAAACTGAGAATCATTTTGGAAGGCAAGACAAATACCCTTTCCTTTTTTACTCTCTGGGAGTAAGAAGAGAGAAAAGAAGGGGTCAACAGAAAATCTCTTCATACAGCTTAATATTATGAATACCACTTGGTATGTACCACAATGTTATAAAACTTGTGAAGTTTTTTCATTCAATCCAATTCCACTAAATGAGCTTGTTTGTAAGTGGATCAGCTGTCTCCACATTGTAAACTGCATTTAAAATTATTTTCCTTCCTCTTGAGAATTTCATTTAATAGGTTTATGTAAATTAAGTACCTTTATTTACTGCCCCATCCAAATAGAAAGAGAGCAAATTGTCAATAAGAGAAACATTTTGCAACAATATAACCCAGGCATTCACATTAATAAAATACTTGAGTAGAATACTAAAAATATGTTATTTCAATGCATTGTAACAGAATAGCATCCCTTGGGACACAGAGACGAGGCAAGAATATTTATGGAGAATGTGGTAAACTAGGAAAATTACAAATCCAATTAGCACTTGATAAAGACTCCAATACAAAGCTTTTTAGAAATCGTGACTATTCAAATGGCAGCTATACTGGAAACAAACCAGATAATACAGTTTCCCAGCCTAAACAAACACACTAGTCCTAAGTGGAAGCAGGATGAGGGAGAAAAAAAATGCCCAAAACCACTCTTTTAGTCACCTCAAAAGGATTTCCTTCTGATGCACAAACTCAGGAGAACAGGACAATTAATTATATCTTTGGGAACCTGATTCAGCACCAAATATCAGGGTAGTGTTGTAAAGTCTGTTCTTTAATCTCTAACTTGCTACCCTATCCTGTGCTCTGCTACTTGTAATCGCCCTTCTTTGAGTCATTAGTTACACAGAAGGTCTGTTAAAAGAAAGCAATCAACTGTAAATTGGCAAAACACACCTACAGCTATGGCCATAATCTTCATCTCATCTTTTCCCAGGGCTTTCTATAAACCATATAATTTAATCTTCGAACAACCATAAAAGACAGATTTTCTTAACTTTTCACATAAGATGAAAATGAAGCTCAAATAGGACAACTTGCAATTTGGGTCTAGCCCAGGAATGCAAAATCCATCAAAGTAATACTCCATACTAACCAAATATGAGACAAAAACTATGTACCATCTTAATAGATGTTATAAAAAGCACTTGACCTAATTATGCCCATTCATAATTTTAAAAAGAAAAGCACTCAAAACTAGGAATAGAAAACTTTCTCAATTTGATGAAAGATAACTATGATATGAGTAATCAGACATCTGGCTAACTTTCTAAGTTTTATCTCCTTTACCAGATAGCTTCTACCTGATAAAGGTAGGATGTCCACAACCTTTATGCTTATAGTAAAAAGGACCCCGATTGGTAGACCACATCTGGATGGGAGAACTAATAATCAGATAGGAAGTATAAATTCACACTTCTTCATAATGGACATGTCCTTTGCAGGGACCATGGAGGAGATACTAAGGAGTTATTACAAGAAACAGTAGCTGTGGAGGAGCATGAAGCTTCTAAGCTAGTATGGCTCCCCCACCCACTCAGTGGGGATCTTGTCTTTTGCACCTGAACTCCCATGGGGGGAGGGTGGAGGAAGATTAACCCATTGAATGCAGCAAGGGCTCCCAAAGAACAGGGACACCTGAGGTTGCTCTGAAGCCAGGTGTGGCAATTAGTCTTTCTTCCCCCCATTCAAATGTTTAGGTGAACCTAAAACAAACCTTGACTGAGCCAAATGGAATAAAAAATTTAAATTCTATATCATACTTAATGGTTAAATATTAAATGCATTTCTCCAAAGATCAGGGGAAAAGCAAGAATGTCCACTCTCCCCACTTCTTTTTAAAATTACATGGGAGGTCCTACCAACAGCAGTAGGCAAGAAAAGTGAATAAACACATACGGACCGAAGAGGAAAAATTAAAACTGTCTTTATATTTAGAAGACAGGATTGTTTATGCAGAAAATTCTAAAGGATCAAAAAAAAAAAAATCCTAATAGAACAAACAAATCTACCAATGTTTCAGGAAGCAAAATCAAAATACAAACATCAATTCTAAGTTGGTTGCATTAGCAACAACCCAAAAATATTTTTTTTCCAAATAACAGTTACATGTTATCAAAAATCTTAAAACATTTTAGAAGAAATTTTTGATAGGTGAAGCACAGAGGATTTTCAGGGGAGTGAAAATACTCTGTATGATACTATAACGGTGTATAAGTACCATTACACATTTGTCCAAACTCATAGAATGTACAACACCAAAATACCCCCTAACGCAAAGTATGGACTTTGGGCATTTATGATGTCAATGTAGGCATCACTTTTAACAAAGGTACCACTTTGAGGGAGTCTATGCATGTGGGGACATAAGAGGTAGATTGAAAGTCTCTGTACCTTCCTCTCAATTTTCTTGTGAACCTCAAATTACTCTTAAAAAATAAAATCTTAAAAACGCGTCATATCACGGCACCTGGGTGGCTCAGTTGGTTAAGCGTCCAACTTTTGATCTCAGCTCAGGTCTTGACTTCAGGGTTGGGAGTTCAAGCCCCGTGCTGGGCTCCACCTTGGGCATGGAGCCTACTTAAAAACAACAACAACAAACACATCATAAAATACTTAAAAAGAAACAAAACTCTAAGAACTGTAACAGAAAATTCTTGAACAGTGCTGTCAGAAAGAAACAAATACATATTCCATGTTTGAAAACTGGAAGATTCAGTATTATCAGCATTGACTTAATCTGTCAATTCTCAAATTGATCAATGCCATCACCATTAAAATCCCAACATGTTTCTTGTAGAAACTGATAAGTGTATTCTAAAATTTATTTAGAAATTCAAAAGACTTAGAATAGGTAAAATATTGAAGAAGGATAAAGTTGAAAGACTTACACTGCCTGTTTCCATGACTTTCTCTAAAATTACCAAAGTAATTAAGGAGGTGAGATATTGGCAACAAGGACAGATGTAGATCAAAAAGAGAAGAACAGGAAGTCCAAAACAGAACCACAAAATAGATCAACTGAGTTTAGGTAGCAGACAAATTCCTGGGGAAAGAAGAAACGGTCCATAAGAAGTGAAAATCCAGATGGAAGTAAATACATCTTGATCCCTACACTTCATACCATATATTTAAAAAATCCTTTCCAATAGAATATAAAACCAAAAGTACAAAGCGTCTAGACAATAACCAAAAAGAGTATATTAGTGATATCTTGGTATAACAAAAGTCTTCATAGGCACAAAAAGCACTAAATTAGCAAGAAAAAAAAAACAGATGTGAACCAGACCCCAAAGGCTACAATTTCTGGACTTCAAAAGTTACCATAAAAGAAAATGAAAGGAGGGGCCCCTGGGTGGCTTAGTCAGTGAAGCATCTGCCTTCGCCTCAGGTCATGATCCCAGGGTCCTGGGATTGAGCCCCACATCAGGGTCCTTGCTCACCGGGGAGTCTGCTTCTCCCTCTCCTTGCTGCTCCCCCTGCTTGTGCTCACTCTCTCTCTCTGTCAAAAAAATAAAACCTAAAAAAAAGAAAAGAAGGCAGGCAGGCAGGCAGGCTAGAGACCAACAGAAAATATATGCAAGAGATATGTCTGGAAAAGGATTAATGAGACTATGTAAACTATCCAATTTTCTATTGGGCAAAAAACTTGAACAGAAACTTTTGCAAAAAAATATGGAACACTTAAGTCATTTCCATGTCTTGGCTGTTGTAAATAATACTACAATGAACGTGGGGGTAGAGATAATCACTTCGAGGCAGTGATTTCATTTCCTTCAGATATATACCCAGAAGTAGGAATGCCACATCATACGGTAGTTTTTTGGTTTTGGGTTTTTTTGGTGTTTTTGTTTTGTTTTTTGTTTTGTTTTTTTCTTTTTTTTTCTTTGGAGGATCCTCCACATTGTTTTCCACAGTGGTTATACCCAATTTACGCTCCCACCAACAGTGCACGAAGGCTCCCTTTTCTCCATATCCTTGTCAGCATTTATCTTTTTCTTTTCCATAACAATCATTTTAACATGTAGGAGGGGATATCTGGGGGGGGGGGCGTTATTTGCATGTCTCTTACAATAAGTGATACTGAGCACCTTTTCATGAACCTATTGGCCATTTATATCTTCTTTGAAGAAAATGTCTATTCAAGTCCTCTGCCATTATTTGAATCAAATTTCTGGGTTTTTGCTATTTAGTTGTACAAGTTCCTTGAATATTTGGGAAGTATGGTTTGCATTTTCTCCTATTCCACAAGTTGCCTGTGCATTTTGTTGTTGGTTTTATTGAGAGGGATGGGGGATTGGTTTTTTGCCATGAAAAAGCTTTTATGATGTAATCCCACCTGTGTACTTTTGCTTTTTTTTTTTTTGCCTGAGTTGTCCTATACAAACAAACAAACAAACAAACACCATCGCCGACACCCACATCAGGGCTCTTTCCCTATATTTTCTTCAAGGAGTTTCATGGTTTTGAATCTAAAATTTATAACTTCAATCCACTTTCATTTAATTTTTTTGAGTGCTATAAATTAGGGTCCAGTTTCATTCCTCTCTGTGTAGATATCCAGTTTTTGCAGTACCATTTATTGACTATGTTGGCTCCCTTGTCAAATATTAGTTAACCATAATGCATGGTTTTATTCCTGGGTTCTCAGTTCTGTTTTACCAGTCCATGTATATTTTGTTTGCTTGTTTTGTTTTTTTTTTAAGATTCATTTAAGTGATCTCTACACCCAACATGGGGCTTGAACTCACAACCCTGAGATCAAGAGTCACATGCTCCACTGACAGAGCCAGTCAGGCACCCCTCACTCGTCCAGGAATCTATTCTTAAGCCAGCACCATAACTATTTTGATTAATATAGCTTTGTAATATAGTTTGAAGTCAGAAGATACATGTATGATGAAATATTATTCAGCCATAATAAAGGAAATCTTGCCATTTGTGACAAGATGGATGAAATCTGAGGATATTATGCTAAGTGAAATAAGTCAGAAAGATGAAAGCTGTATGATCTTTATTTACATGTAGAAAGCCAAACTCATAGAAACAGTAGATTGGTGGTTGTCAGGGGCAGGGAATGGGGTAAAGATGGGAGCTGGTAGTCAAAAGATACAGAGTTCCAGTTCGAAAATAAATGTATTCTAGGCATCTAACAGGAAGCACGGTAACTGTACTAAACATTGGTTAACAATACTGTATTGTATACTTAAAAGTTGCTAAGAGGGTAGATCTAAAATGTTCTCACCACAAAAAAGGGGGGGTAACTATGTGAGGTGATGAAAATGTTCACTAACTTACACACTAAACTTATACAATGTTATATCAGTCATATAAAAGCTGGAGAAAGACCGATATAGGAATGGTCAAAAGTACATTAAAAAATGCTCGACATCATTAGTCATTAAAGGAAATACAAGTTAAAACCACAAATAGGATACCTACTAGGAATGGCTAAAATTAAGACTATTCATATCAAATTTTATAGAGTACATGCAACAAATGGACACTGTCATAAACTGTAGTGATACAACTACTTTGGCACACTGTTTGCCAGTTTTGTTGAAAGCAGAAATTCTAACCTCAGCATTATAGATACTGCAAAGCAAAGAATTCTTTGCAAGCAAAACAATCCTGCACCTTGTATATGTATACAGCAGTCTCTTGGACCTCTATCCACTCCTACCCAGCTGTGATTATCACAAATGTTTCCAGACGCTGCCAAATTCCCCCAGGGCAGCAAAATCACCCACAGCTCACCACCACAGCTTTAAGATACACATACATCTATCCAGCAATTCCATTCTTAGGAATTTACCCAAAAGACTTGACCACAAATGTCCTTAAAAAATCTGTACATGACTGATCACAATTTTCTTCATACTAGCCAAAAAGCAGAAATAACACAAATGTCCATCAAGTGAACAGATAAACAAATTTTAGTATATTCACTTAATGGAACACAACTCAGCACTGAAAATGAAGTAACGACTCGTATGTCCAACAACACAGATAAACTCTTAAAACATGTTGAGCAAAAGAGACCAGAAAGTACATACTGCAGGATTATATTTATTGGAAGTTCTAAAACAGACAAAGCTAAGCTAGGTGAATGGAATAGTAGTAGTGTCAGAGAAGGGCAGGTGGGCAGGAAAGGGCATAAGAGAACTTGCTTAAAATATGTGCCTGTATTACATATAACTTATACCTCTAAACACATGAAATAAAAAAATCTGTATTTCACTAAAACTGCAAGTATGCAGAATTCCTCATGAGCAATTTTAAGCACATGTCAGTTTTTTTGATGTCACAGTTATATGCTTATATGTTAAACAGTATTTGGGCAGGAAAATTTTTAAAAAGTCGATCCATTCCTTTCAAAAGCCTGTTAATACAAGCAAACCAAGATCATTAGGTATTGCTTTGAAATGCTGAACTTAACTAGACAGATGCTAGAATTTCCACAACTTGATCCAGGTACCAAGGCTTAGCTCCCATTTCTCCTTTTTACTCTTTTCAGTTAGCTGGTCATCAATTCCTGAATTAGACAGGCTCTCACTCATTTATTTGTTGATACATTCATTTGATTGTCAAATGAGCTGTGTGCTTCCCTGTGAAGGTCACAGTCTTTAGAGCACACAGCTGCCAGTGTAACCTGACACATTTAAAAATCGGTATGCATAGCAAGACCAATTTAAGATTATTAACATTTTTCATTTCCATTTAATTTCCCATGACAACTCACCCTCATACTCACAATGTTTCCTTCATTTTACTAATGAGCTAAAGACAGCTTTCACATTCATTTCAGTTCTTTCAGAATTGGATGCATTTGGCAATACCAACCATTTAAATGAGGCAATATCCAATTCTGAATAGGTTTTGAAAACATTTCACTGTGTTCTATGTCACTCATAAAGCTATGTGGTACTGAGTTCTTTCACTAAAAGCAAACATGTAAGAAAAGTTTAAACTAATTACCAAGGGTCAATAGCTGCCAGACATCCAGTTATATAAACAGATGTGTCTTCTGGCTCTGGAGCAAGTTAGACACTGATCAGAGGAGGTAGCATTCTCTAAACAGTGAGCAATGTGTGATTTTCACTGGAGAGGAAAGGGATCCAAATCTAAATCTTTCCTCAAAACATACCAAGAACGGCATGAGACAGCATATTTAATGTGCCTATATATTTTCTGTAATACAAACTATAAGAAGCAAAGCTCAAAAATCTTCTTGGCTAGGCGAAGACACAACAATATAAGAAAGACGATAGGGGTCATGGGTTTACAGGGTGGGGGGAAGGAATATGAAACAATATTTACTAATGCACCAGATATGGGTTCCAGGAATTGCAAAAAAAGTTAATGCCTGAGGTATAATTCAAGACTTGGTAATAAATCAAGGCAGAGATTTCCAGTTACAAACAATGGGATGAGTATACCCTCTGCTCCTTCCAAAAAGTAATAATAAAAAGCATTTGAGAAGTATAAACCTCCAAAAACCAAGAGAAAGAGAAGACAACAGTAGACAGCAAATAGGAACGTTTTAATATTATGTTACGTGGATGAACAACAGTAAGTCAGCAGTGAAGAAAATCGCAACCAAAGAGCCTGCACCAGGAAATGCCCACAATATGTCACCCTGTTCACGCCAGCAGACAAATGGCTCTCATCTCACCGAGTGCAATAAACTAAGGCAAATCCACTCCCATACTGAATTACAGCATCGACTCCTACTAGACACCGCATTTCCTACTAGATATGAGTAAGTCTTCTCTGTTTGTCAATTAGGGAAAAAAACCTAATATCATCAAGCAGTTACACAGACTTTCCTTAACTGCTTACACAGTAATAGTTCATTTTCGTGGTGTTGGCTTTTGTGAGAACACCTTTACTCCATTCATCCACTAAGTGATTTCCTTTGTGCTTCCTCGCAACTTTGGCCCATTCCCCAACCCACCATTCTCAGTCTCAGGGAACCAGTGCTGTCTCCCTTGTCAATGTAAGCAATGTTTCTCTGAGGTGAATACTCATGGTCCCAACTAGAGGCTTCAGGGCCGGATCTCCCATCTCACTGTTGTGGCACATTCCAAAACAATTAAATGAGAATATGTTATGAGTTTTAAACACGTAGTAGCTTTAAAATCTTTTTTATAAGAAACTCTGTGATGTAAATGAATTACTCCTACTGTATTTCGTCCTCCTCAGTTTAGCTGTAGAGAAACGAATGCCAAACCTTTAATAGCTACGGAAATCAGTATCGTAATGACAAAGCCAGATTCCAGGGAAAGGCTGAGAAACAACTAGATAACTAAGTGCAAAGTGCATTCAAACGTGTGTACGTGAGCACACATGTGTGCACAAGTTAGAAAGCACAGGAGGGAGGAAAAAGGCTCACAGATCTTCTACACATAATTTGGTATAAAAAACAAGTATTTTATAGTGAGACAAGACACCAACAGTAAGTGCAGCTCCCTTGATGGGTAAATCTCCAAAAGCAAGAGCCAATCATCTTTAGTGGGCAGAACAGAAATCGAGGGTTGAGCTGGGATTCTAATACAAGGGAAAGGTCTACTTCCTAGGGAGATACATCATTCTTACCTGCTCATTTACATAAGTACAGTAAGGTTCACAAGAGTAAACAAGTTATAGTTCAACAGAACTGTTACGTGTCAAGATACACTGTGCTCCTGTTTATGTCAGCCGGTAGTGAAAAAGAATATAGTGGTTGGAATATCCTGGGCCCTAACAAACAGTCTCAAAGAACAAAGTTCTTCATTTTCTGGCTGGTTCTGTAACTGAGTCAGGGTTCCTTAGCCAAGGGTTCTCAAAATGTGGTACACAGATCACCCACCACTACCACCACACCCTTCTAGAAGTCTGCAAGATCAAACTCATCTTCGTAATAATACTAAGATGTTTTTACCATATTGACATTTTCAGTTATGATCCAAAAGCAATGGTAGATAAAACTGCAGGTGCACTGGCACCGATCAAGGAATCGGCAACAAGCAACCCTTGTATCCGCCACCTCCACAAACTCCTTACAACAGAAGATGTCAGCTGCACCTACAAATGCCCTTTCATAAACCAGTAACAATTACTGATTTCATTAAATCTCAACCCTGAAGTATAAGCATATTCCTTTTCTGACGCTGCCATTCCAAAACAAACTTGGTGGCTTAAAATTGGCATTTATTCCCCCAGAGTTCTACAGACCAGAAGTACAACATTAAAGGTCAGCAAAGCCACACTCCCTCCAAAGAGTTAGGAGAGAATTCATTCCTTGCCTCTTCCAGTTCCTGCTAGCTCTAGGTACTCCCTGGCTTGTAGCCACCTTACTCTCACCTCTGCCTCCACGATCACACATTACCTCCTCATCTTGCCCAAACGTGTCTTCTCTTCTGTCTCTCTCCCATATGGATACTTACCACTGGATGTAGGCCACACACAAATAATCCAAAATGGTCTCCTTATCTCACAATCTTTAACTTAATTACATCTGCAAAGACTCTGTTTCCAGGAAATATTCTCTGATTCTAGGAATCAGGATGTGGACATATCTTCTGAG
Source organism: Ursus arctos (assembly GCF_023065955.2). Lineage (NCBI taxonomy): Eukaryota > Metazoa > Chordata > Mammalia > Carnivora > Ursidae > Ursus > Ursus arctos. Next base: position 5,769,729 of record NW_026622897.1, on the reverse strand, counting down.
AGGTCGTTATTCAGCCCACTCCAAGTGTCTTTGAGATTCTGTGTGACAAAGTGGGAGGTTCTGCTGCATAGTGCAATACAATGGTTATTTCTAGGAAAAGCACTTGTGAGACTGTTGAGCTGCAATCAGAACCAGGCGCCTTTTGCATGCACACCGTTATTACTGAAAACAGCTGACAAGCTACAGTGCAAACACAAGAGCAGCCCTCAAAGATGGAAATTTGTCTGGTACTAACAGCAGGGCCTTGGTGTGACTAAAATCTCACCCTCACAGCTAAGCCTCGACGTTCTCCTGTTAAACATAACTAACCGTCAACATCAGGTAACACCACTCTGACCATCATGAATCTAAACAATAATAGGAACATCATCCAAAACACAAATGACCAAATGGCCCCCTCTACTGGCTAATAAGAGTGACTGCTGCTTCCTTACCATTTATTCCTTCTTAAATACAAGATTTAAAATACCCAATTATAGAATCCACCCAGTTATCCACAGCACCTAATCCAGCACAAACCCCCTTCTTTTAACCCTCTCTTGAAACATCTAACAAACCCAAGTCCCATAATAAATCTTTTCTGACAAATTCTTACTGAGTATTCTTCCTGGCTGCCGCAAGTAATAAACCCAACTTGCTCAACTACAAGTGAATTCCTGGTGATGTTTGGCTAGACAGCATTGATGATGGTTTTTGAGTCTTGGACCTTGGCAAAATTTCTTCAAATAAGAACAAAGTGAGCCTGTTACTTCAAGGAAAACAACCAACAGCCGGTACTGTCAATAATAAAACCCAGGCTTTCAAGAGAAAATCCAATTTTTAGTTAACTTTTATCTCTCATGTAATGGATGGCTTCCTAATATTTAAAGACTTCTCTTAAATAAGAATGGTGCTGATATTAACAAATGTGGGGGGTGGGTAGAAGGTTCTGACTATAAAATGAATCGGGTCACCTTTTGGAAGATCTGAGTAACTCAGCGAACAAGTATTTTCCAAATAAAGCATGAGGTTAAAAAATAATGCATAAGAAAAAGGTCTTTTCAGAGTGCAAGACAGACTAATGAATTTTATTTTAACAAAGAACAAAAGGTCAAGTAATGTGGTTTCAGATTCTACGCTGCAACTATCTTTAAGAAATTCTCAGTGGTTAGTTCTAGTGTAGTATCAAACAACATCCACAATTACTTGAGAGGGCTCTTCCAACCCTCCTCTTCTTCCAAGTACAATTATGTGGGAGGCCAGATTTTCCTCATATACTTCAATAAAACGTGCTGCAAACTAGACTGAACTCAGAAGCTGTTATTAGACTGCAGCTGTCTACAATTCTATTTAACCACATGTTAAAAAGATTTGCAAAAATAAAATTGTGCCACTTTTATTTTTTATTTTTTTTTATTTTGGAAAACTATTTTGCATAAAAACTTTTATGGTAACATGGGATAAGTTTGCTATTTTAAGTTATTATAAAAATTTTTCAGTGTTAGCTTCTAATACAGTAAATATCAAGAGATACAACCCACAAAACCAAAAGCTCTTTGGGGCCCTCAATAATACCTACAAATTTCAAGAGTTTCTGCAACCATAAAGTTTGAGAATTGCTAGCCTAAAGCATTTCCACTTTTCAAAACAACCTCATTTCTTTTTCTAGAAACCCACCAGCTCCAGTAACTTTCTGTGACAAAGAATTTACATTCAGGTTGTTCAAGTTTTATTTCACACAATCAGCAGGTACAACACAACTGAATTACAATTTCATTCCCAATGCTTCCTTCAATGTTTCAAGATCTCAATAATATGAAATTAAGGGTATACACATAAACAAGCAAATTCACAACAAATAAAGTGAACAATAGCAGGTAAAAGTTCATGTACATGGTTGGTCTGAAAAACTCCCAAACCAAGAAATTAACCTAAGTGAAGTCTGGAATACCTCAGGTGCCAAACAAATACAAAACAGGTTTGGAGGAACGTATTTGCAAACTACCCTACCGAATTTCCACAGGGGAGAGCAATCTGAAGATAACTTCAGAACCCAAAATTATGAAACACACATGGAAACAACCCATCATCATGAGAAAAGAGTAACCATACACAAAACACGGGGGTTTGTAGTCCCAAGATATTTAGGTCAACAGAAGTACGTAGTAGAGATCCAAATAATTAAGTTAAAATTTACTAAAGATAGAAGACATAAAAAAACATAAGAATAAGTTCTTTTTAGGGTAGATTAGAAATGAAATAGAACTTATTGGAATGAAAATGGGCACTGAAATTTAAAGCTCCATGGTTGGGTTAAACAGTAAATTAGATACAGATGAGGAGAGCAGAGGTGAGTTGGAAGATAAATCTGAGGAATTAAGCAGAAGGCAGCACAGAGATAACGCAATGGAAAAATGTGGAAAGGAGATTATTACAAGACCCAGAGAACAAAATAAAAACACAACATACTAGATATTATCAACTGGAGTTTCTTCAGATATAGGAAGTATGAATCCTCATCTGTGAACTCACAGAGAAAAATCAGAAGGAAAAAATCAAATTACTACAGAAGAATGACAGACTAACACCAGCAATGGCAAAAGCCAGAAGACAGTGGGATAATATCTTTGATTAACAAAGATAACTGCTATAGCACCCAACCAAACGAACACTTAAGTCTAACATATTCAGACAAAAACAAAGTATCTATTACCAACATACCCTCACTGAAAGAACTACTAAAAAAATGGTATTTTGAGAAGAAAACCAGATCAAAAATGAGAAAATGGGACACAAGACTTGAGCAACTACATAAATTTGCAGGTGTACTTTTAAAACATAAGCATTGCTGCTCAAGGGTAGGGAAACTACTAACGTTAGAGACATAAAAATACATGAAATTAACATACTGAACATAATAACATTTGAGCTGGGAGAGTGGCTGAAGTTAAAGTGATCCAAGGGTCTCATATTGTACAAGAGGAGGGCAGAGAAAACAGTTAACTTTAGATTTAAATCAAGTATGCTTTTATATCACATCAAGGGTAACCAAAATGTTTGAATGTCGAAGATAACCAGGTACATATAACAAACTGAAAAACAGCACTGCAGTGTGCTGAAAGCCAAGTAAGTAAGGATTCTGATATAAACCACTCTGTGATTCACAAACTCCCACTCTTCCTCAGAGAACTGCTCATATCGTTTGTAACAAGGCACTTGACACATGAGTCAATGAGTGCCAGTGTCAACCATACAATGTTAGAAAACCTTAGGTTCTCTCTCTCAAGATAAATATATAAAGAACAGCAAAAGCTATAACTTTCTTCTTGCATCCTAAAGGATACTCTTACTCTTCACTCCGGAAAAACAAATATACACCCAAGATTTTATATGAGGGAAAACTTCCCAGATAAAATACTCCCTGACACTGTAAGAACCATGAGTTAACTGGGCAACGAAGGGGCTAAGTAAAGAGTTTGCAAAGAGATGTAACAGCATAAGCAAAGGCCAAAGGGATGAAGAGCACAGTCTGTGTAAGAAAACAACACACAGTTTGAAATTGTAGTTCTGAACTGCTAGGGCACAAAGCTCACGACCCTGGCATTCACTCCTAAAATCCAAGAGGAGACATCCTATCCTCACTGTCGAAGATAGAGCTGCTGGTGGATCCCAGTCTCATCTTTTCCACCTTCCTCTCCTCATAGTAATCCATGTCCCATGCTTCCCATAAGTTACTAAGTCTCAGATGCCTGAACCGGAAAGCAGACAGAGTTTCACTGTTTGGCTTCAAAGGAACATGAAATCTGAGTTCCACTCTGTCGGATAAAATGAATTTCCATCGCACAGATGCACTTCTACACTGCCTTTGCTCAGAATACATCTCTGTGTAATACATCTCTCGTCACAATACTGACTTCCAGTAAGTGGTAGGACAATTCCACTGGTGAACTGCTGACTGGCTGCGGAAAGCATCTACACACACCAAAGGCTACTGGCAATGTATCATGAGGAGGCCATAACACTTAGGGCCCATTTCTTCTTTCTCTTTCACTCTCCAATATGAAAGCTGGAACAGTTGGCACCCCAGAAGTGGAAGATTCCCTTGCCCCTACCAACATTTAATAGACACCAGGCAATTAGCAGGCATTACTTGATAAAGAATTCTCTAAGTAATTAAGCCTTCCATACCCATTCAAATTGAAGCTATTAAACAACTCAAGACCTAATGGCTGCACACCAGCCTAACCAGTTAATGACTCTACCAACTTCCTGCAACTGTATCCAGTTGTTTATACATTTATTCCTTCACTCAGTCACTCAAATATTCACTGAGTATTAACTACGTACCAGGAATTGGTGCTGGTTTCTTGTGATGAAAACAAATATTCCTGCCCAGTATGACACAGTACTTACCCAGCTTACTACAATTTAATCTCAAGAAGAATTATAGCTTTCATTAAACTAACCTTCCCTTCCTATTGCTTTGTTTAAAATTCTGAGTAATTCGAATAAGACTCATACCCATGTGACTCTAAGTTTGCTCCAAATCTAAAGAACTGGGATGGGAAAACATATACATCTTACATAGCAGGTGCTCAAGAAATGTCTGGTTAAAGCAATTATGATCATCAAAAAAACCTGAAAAAATAATTAGCTTGCAATGGTTTTCAAGCAAGAATGTCCAAAGTCATGCAGCTGTTATAAGAGCACTTTTACCTAGATTATATACTTGTTTCTATTTTAACTGTCATCCTAAAAATAAATGACCAATCAGACATTACAAAGGAAAAACAAGGAATGGATATCATCATATAAACGGTACAAAACCAACTGCATAGTTATGTACTAATTTACTTCTTTCTGAGGAAAACTGTGCTAGGTTCTAAGAAGGATATAAAAGCAAGCAAAACAATTCTGCCCTCATAAACTTATAAGTGACTAGAGGAGAGAAAGGGTATAAAAGTAGCAGAAACAAAGGACAATACAATGAGAACTATAAATGTAGAGACCTGTGGAAATAGGTTGTGGGAAAGACACAATTCAAAATCATTTGTTAAAGCAATATACCATCAACTAATTTTAAATAAGGCTTTGCTGAAGTGAGGAATACAACGGTGACTCGCAATGATCAATTTTGTAAGCACCTACGATTCAAGACTCCAACATATTAATGAGAAGCTATTTCCATTTCCTTAAAACATGGTCAAATTCATCAACGATTTGAAGTTTCTACAGCATCACATAACTCAATCTTCCCCTTCATTCAATACCATCTCACTGCACCAAGTAATGAACGAAGCACACAATGGGCAATTAAATGACTGCATTGCAGACCTGACTTAATAAAAAAAACCTCATCTATTTAGATGCAGATCAAAAATCATTCTGTGGTGCTCACATGAAAAACAAGGTGCAGGAACAAATGTCAACCACCACGGTTAGTAACATATTTTGCAATGCAGAAGTAAACTGACATGTATTAAATGTAGAATAACTCTTGGATTTAATATGAGGTTGTCAAATCTCTCAAACTGCAGTCAAAATATTTTATTTCCTCTCGGCAGCTGAAGTGAAACTGTGGCTACAAATATTTTTCTAGGCCAAATTTAAAGACAGAGCACCTAATTTACTTAAAAACTAACAGCACCTTGTCATCGAGTCCTAAGTAACACGTCTGAAGAGCTGTAAGTAATTTTCTAATATTGTGGTACCTAAAACCTGAATGCTGGTATGTTTTTCTGATCTGTATTCAAATACTATAATTTTACATGGGCTTAAGAATTCAAGGAAGGGACAATACAAGGATGTCGCATAAAACTCCAGAAGCAGCCTACTTTTTAAATCCAGTCCCACTACAGCTGTTATGACACTTCCATCAATGTTAAGCAAGTTACAGATCGTTATACTCATTGCCTCAGAGTCACAGTACAAATCCACTTTGGGGAACTGGCAGACCACTAAAACTGAAGATTTCTCTTTCTCTTTCAGGTCTATGAAAAAATTTTGCTTTCTTCTGTATATTTTTATTTAATTTGAAGGTCAATTAAAATCTTGCATGAACGTTAATAAACAAAGTAAGAACAAAGAAATGAGTATTAAATTTTAAACTGCAATCCATGTAGATCTGTTTACATTTGCATGTCCTGTCTCAGAACATGCTTGTAAAGAACATGCCTTTTACTCCTAAGCAAATAGAATGAATGTGAAGTTTTAACTTTATTTTGTAATTTATACTAGAATCACTATAGCTATGACACTTCAAGGGGTATTTTATCCAAGTACTAATTTGTTGTACCACAGTTCTCAAATCATTATAGATTTTTAAGAGACAAAGTCAAGGAAAGCAATGTTTAAAAAATGCATTTCTGGGGCACCTGGGTGGCACAGCGGTTAAGCGTCTGCCTTCGGCTCGGGGCGTGATCCCGGCGTTATGGGATCGAGCCCCACATCAGGCTCCTCCGCTAGGAGCCTGCTTCTTCCTCTCCCACTCCCCCTGCTTGTGTTCCCTCTCTCGCTGGCTGTCTCTATCTCTGTCGAATAAATAAAATCTTTAAAAAAAAATTTTTTTAATAAAATAAAATAAAAATAAAAAATGCATTTCTATGCCCCATTTCATTCCATCTCAAAGTAGACTTCGTATTTCTTACATTCTGTAGTGTCATGGTAGCATTTCGTGTGTGTGCTCTTTTCCTAAGCTTGGTTTGTTTTTGTTGTTTTGCCCTCTGAGTGTCCTAATTTATAATGCTTGTTTCCAAACATACTGAAAGTGATCTATCTGCACAGTAGTGAACTTTGTTTCTGAAAAACAACTTCAGGATACTTCCTTCCTGCACCAAAATTAATTAACAACCCCTGTAAACAACTCTCACTCTTCATCTTGTGTTCTACTTGGCTAAACCAAAAATTTCTTGGACAGGATTATATTCCTTTGATGTTGTATTCGGTTATTCCATAGAATTGAAAGAGGCAAATTTCATGTTGCCACTAATCCATAGACTGCCCTGCAAAGGCAGTTCTCAAACATAAATCTGGGATTACAAAAATGCACAAAATGCAAAGACTTTTTTCATTTAAAACCTACAAAAGGATCTAGATGTTTTGCCTTTGAAACAAAAATGGCTTATTTCCACAATTTTCTTTTTTCAACTGGCCAACAAAATAAAAGCTCCACATTTAGAATGGTTGACCCTTGTCAATTTGTGTTTTCTGCAAATTTGAAAACATTTATAGTTCTCATTGTATCGCCCTTTGTTACTTTTGTACCCTCTTTCTCCTCTAGTAGATTATAAGTTTATAAGGGCAGAATTGTTTTATTTGCATGCTTTCTTTAAATATTATTCTTAGACAAAATTTTAAACCTGAACTGTTTAATGCAGTATTATTAGGTACAAATACCCTTTGGTGTTTTTTTTTTACTATGCATACATTTTGAGCAGAATCAAGTATTTTCTCTCCCGCCAGCTCCTTTATTTCCCCCATTAAAACAGAACCCTCTATCCAATGACTCACAACTCAATTTAAATTCAATTTTAAAAGTCCACTGTTCTTTCTCCAAAAGACTCTGGTTATATCAAAGCACAACTATAAAACATTTCAAAAATACAAAGCTCTCTACCCATTTAGGGTAGAAATGGAAGCCCAATAAATTCAACACTGGAAAAAGCATGGTGCTCACTAAGACAGTAAATCTTAATATATGTTCATTCTCAAGTGTCAAGCATCCCCACATCTCTCACCTGGTGATTTGATTGGTTTTATGTGTTATTAACACATTGTTTCTGGTACTAGCATGGCTCGTGGATACTTTTTAAAAATATTTATGTTACTGTGGATTTTCCTTAAGCCTAGAGGCCAGAGACTAAGTAAAAATAACCCCAAGAGAGGAAGACCTTCAGGAAAGTCTATGAAATGAGACACCAGTGCCATCCCCCTCCATTAGAGGTGCTCTACACTCAGTATTTCTGCTACTGTGCAGTTTGGTCTGGCAGCAGAGGAACTACACCAGAGGAAGAACACCACCAGGCCCTTCTCTGAATCTGTTAAATGAGCACCTGCTCGGCCCAGTCATGGGGATTTATGGCAAGGAGGGCCAACTTCTTCCACTCTGCACGGAGGCATGCACTAGAGTACACGTCTGTTCAAGAATCAATGAGAACACAAGAGGCAGCAACAGGAGAAAGGAGAAAAGGATCCCTGTACACCACGGCTGCTTTGTGACTAGAATTTATTTCTTTGAAACACGATACAGAAATTCAAAGATATTCTAATGGGAATCAAGTCATTCTGTATACAAGGCAAGAAAGATGGCAGAGCCTATTTTTGACATTTTAAGGAATAACATTGCTCTAAAAAGGGGAAAAGGAAAGGAACATTCGTTGTCAACTAAATAGACCGTGTTCTTCATGAGTATGTGGAATAAAAATACTTAATATATAAAATCAGGATAGAAATGTATATAATTTTTATATAAACGCAAAAAAAAACCCTGAGATCACTGATCTAGAAATAACTTTGCTTTCCTCTAACTTTTATGGGTACAGTTTGCTTACCTTCAGCAAGATCTGCCTCATCACATGGTGGAACCATATAAAGGTACTCTGAGAAGCTCCATCTCTTCAAGTCTTTGATTTAGTAATTGAGTTCCCCTTAGTGCAGAAGAAAGCCTCTAGCTGGCCAGGAGGTCACGTCCTGCTTTTAGGGCCTCCCTCCTAGTTTTTGCATCTTTGTTCCCCAGTTTTTAATTCTGGGCTTCTTATCTACACTATTACGCAGTGCCGTCATGACAATGGTATCAGCAACAGAAAGGGATCTATTCATTATCCTATAGTCCCTGATTTGTTTGTGTGTTTGTTTTCACAAGCACAATATAAATAAACCACACATGATTTATTTGCCTAACAACAAGATCCTCCTAAATGGGAAAATAACTCAAGGAGGAATAACTACCCAGTCTGTTGACTTTTGATGCCTAAATAGGAACAAATCTGTTTCAATCTCACTAGTACACATCTGTATTATGTTATTATATTTTTAAGTTAAGGTAGATTCTGGCAGTGAAAACTAGCGAGCTAGCCTTGATCTCTGGTTACAATTCTAGAACTTAATAAACAGACGCGAGCAACACGTGTATTATATATTTGAGCATTTCATTCAGTGACAAGCAAACCAAACAGAACCATTAGGACTAAGAATACCCCAAACATCAGAATTTGAGAGCAAGGAAGGGAGCTGACATAGCGTCTAGGCCAGCTCTCTCAGGTCTGCTATAAGGAAGACAGAAATTAATAGTCAAGGTTAGAAACTTAAACAGCCACTTGATCAAGGTCAGTAACAGTTTATGGACTGAACCTGGTGTGCAGATCCAACTTTGAGTAGTACCGCTTTAGAACAAAACAGACAGTTCTTTGGGGTTTCCCAGTTTCTTTACCTAGCTACCAAAGATACCCTGAGAATATCTGTCAAAAGCAGAACACATTGCATATCTGAAGAATTCCCTGTATTTTTCAATTTAACAAACCTGCTCAGAAAATGAAATGAGCTATAGAAAAAACGAGTAATCCATACTGGCTCCTAGAGTTCATTCCTTTGTCTTCCCTGTGTTGCTTACATTTATATATTAAGTTCTAGAATTGTAACCAAAGATCAAGGCTAGCTTGCTAGTTTTCATTTCATTTCATCTACCTTAACTTAAAAAAAATAACAACAATAAATAAATAAAAACTATTTCCTATATACCATCCTTCTAACTTGTAGCACTTCTTTATAAATCTTCAAGTATTATTCAGTGACTCTGTGTACACATCTATAATTCTCTCTAAAAGCCAAGCCTATCATTCACTGATGCGAAAATTAACTCTTCACTGTTTTAAGTGGAGGGATATAGGCACAGGTGGATGGTATTAAGGGGGCAGGGGATGAAAAGAAATCCATGTGTGGCACTTATCTAGCAAATAGCAAGTTCCTGGAATCAATCCAAATGCTTAAATATTTAGTTCAGTTGAAAGTGGCTGAAAGCTTACTATATAACAAGTATAGAAATCCCTAAAAACTAATAGAAATTAACTGTCATTCTGACATAATCTGAGCCTTTTTAAGAGTAAGGTCATAAAGACTCTGTCCATTTGAGTACCTTCTTGCAAGAGTTATTGGAGAATTAAATGCCCCAAGATTTCATATCATTAAAGGCTAAATGCCCTTTGAATTGAATATTTAAGTTAAGATTTTTCCTATGTACTGGGTACAAACCTTTTATTACCATAGCACCTATGTTACAATAGAAGTCAACAGGGAAATGTTTTTAAATGCACAAAATGTCCCTTTATGCAACTTTGGCTGAATACAACTAACACTTAAGATGAGGTCAAGTTGTTTGCTCTCTAGCAGCAGCTTTATTGTGCCCACCATAAGGTGATTATGATCATTCAAGAGGGGTTTGGGACAAGGAGTTAAGAAAAAGTTACCTCTGATTCGTACCTGGTAGGCTGTAATATTAATGTTCTCAACATAAACAGATTTGACAAGTGAATCAGATTTAGTAAATGAACCTTTATCCATGTATACTATTGGGATAGCCAAAAGTACTGCTGGCTATGACTTGCTCATAATTCTTCATTTTAAATATATGCAGGCCTTTCTTCTTAATAATTTAAGAAAATTAGGAACAGCAGGTTCAATCCAAAAGAAGGATTATTGTTCTAACCCAACTACCAGAACTGAGCCTGAGAAGTCCCAGTGAACAATAAACATCAATCATAGTCATTCTCAATGAGAGCAATAAGTCAAACTTTGATTTTTCACATTTATATTACTACAGAAAATATTATGTATATTTACTTAATGATATATTACAAATTATACCTTATTTCCATTCTGAGTACATCTCCCATGGTAACATAGTGTGCTTCCACATCATATTCCAATTTCTTTCAATATACTACTCTCCAGGCTACCAGTTAGCTTTACCTCTCCTCCAAGATACTTCCCCTATCTGACAGTTGCTTCTTTTTCCACCCCCAAATGGAAGAAGCCAAAAGATATGCCAGTTGGAGTAGAAATACCACCACTACAGCTGCTGAAATGTCTTATTAAGGAGAATACATCTGGACTTAAACTTGACCCTTTCTCTAAAATGCTTACGTCCCTGATACAGTGGTCCACAGATGTTTTCTGAGCTCCCCAACTAACAAAGAAGTTATAATGCATAATCTCTTGATCAATGAAGGTGACACATTAACTGGGAAATAGCAATCTTACCAAGCCAGAAGTAACAACATTCTAAATCAAGAAAATTTTATATTAGAGGGGACTGAAAGACCAAAAGGTCTTCAAAAGTTAACTGACAGCCGTTTGGAAATGAAGTCCAGAATCAAAGAGGATGTTAAATAAGACTGCACACCCGCTGCAGTTGCTGCCAAGCAAAAAGAACAGCCTCACGGGCCACAAAAAAGCTGAGCACGCAGCTGCCTCTGAAATACAGTTCTCTGAGAAAAAAACACAAGTACATAATAAAATGATTTTCATATAAAATCAAAATGGAGTCAGGCTTCCTACACGACTTTCCTGCTTTGAGTATTCCAGAGAGCTGAAAAGAGATCTGCTGGCTTTCTCATTCCTGAAGGTTGTTCATACTGTTGCCACATTTGGAGAAGAAAAGCAGAAAACCAACCAGGTCCTTGGAAGTCTTATCACACTCCAAAATAAAAGCTCTCTGAAGTGATGAGAGTTTGGAAATTGTTTTCATTTTACACCTTGCACTTACATCATTTTCTCTAGAGGCCCTGGTAAAGAACTACATATGAGCTCAGTTTTGTCACACAGCTAAATTCCTACAGCATGTGTTTAGGTGAACGAATTACTTTGTTTATTCCATCTTGCAGTCTCAAGATCTTTCACATCATTTCGAAGAAGATTTAGGTGAAGAGCTCTGCCAATAATACAGAAAACAGCCATCAAAATAATCCAGGAGAAAGAATAGACGGCAAAAGTTAAAAAAAATCAAACTTAAAACTCTTCTGAGAACAGCATAAAAGGTTTTTCCCAATTCTTAAACTCTAGATTTCTGGTACGACATGCCATTCATCTGTAGGTTAATGGTTATAGACAGGATAAGGTAACCACCTTTCCCATCACAGGCCCTGAACCTCCAATTTTTTTTTAAAACAATGCTATGTTGTACTTCAGTAAAACCATGTCCTAAACAAATCCCAATACAATCTCATAGTTGCCCAAATAAAAACATGATAATTTTATTATATGCACTACATTAAAAAACACAACATAAAGGAAGGTGTTCTCAGGCCCTAAGATGCCCAAATAAATTACCTGTAACTCTAAAAGGTCAGTCATATGAACTAATATGAAAGCATTTAGGACCTGGAACAAGTTTCAGGTCTTTTTTTTTAATACATTAAATGCAGTAATTATTTTCAAAGTTAGATAAAAGGAATAGAAACATTTTAATATCTCTATATCCTTCCCTGTCTCTCCCTAAGTCTTCACATGCCCACGAACACCCACCCTCACCAGCTCACAAATCAAACCCACCATGTAATCTAATGAGCTATGCCAATTTCCTTATAAAGATGTGGGGTTTTTTAATTTATTTATTTGAGAGAAAGCACACACATTCACATGAAAGAGAGCACCAGAGGGGGACAGAGGCAGAGGGAGAGGGAGAAGCAGACTCCCAGCTGAGCAGGAAGCCTGAAGCAGGCCGATCCAAAGACCCCAGAATTATGACCTTCAAGCAGAAGGCAGACGCTTAACCGACTGAGCCACCCAGGTGTCCTGAAATGTATTTCTTGAAGACACAGCACATACCCCCAACAAAATTCAGTTTGATATACAAACAAATTCTTAAGATTTAAGCAAAACAATGCTAAGAAAAACCAAACTATACACATACAACACAGAAAACATTACCAAAAAGGAAAAGATATAAAGTGAAATTTCCAGATTCAAAGAAAAGAACCAGTAAGAAACCTGAGAATCGGTAGATAAACCCTCCACTCACACACACAATTTAGCTTGAACTCTTACAGCTGGTTATCTCTCTCTTTTTATTTTTACACTAATCAGGGCAGGCGCTATCTCTAGATATATCAGAACTGTTTCTTTCATAGACAAATTCAACACCACAGTGAAATGGAAGGAGACTAAGAAAAACATCCCCCATACAAAATACCTCCTTCTCTGACATAGTGTGGATACCTAAAAAATTCCCTCCATTCTGATAATTTTGTAAGGGCACCTGATAAAATATGATTTCTGGGAGGTAGACAGCATCTTACAACAAAAGTCTCACTGCCACATCCTAGTATGAGCTACTGAATTAAAGGAATTTGTGAAAAATCTAAAGGTCATGAGCTGTAACTTAGGAAGAAAACAGATATAGGATGATGGAACAAAACCAAATTCTGCCCAGCTGAGTATTTGTCAAATGTGGAATCTTCAAAGCCCTAGGACATAGTCAAGAGGTCTCCATGAAGTACAAACTCACTAAAAGAACTTTATTAATTTCGCATTTTTATTTCAATGACAATCTATAAACCTTATTAGTTTACAACCTGGATCACGTGGAGGACAACCCTACAACCATATCTAAAATCTGAGCTCAGTGGAGTACAGACGACCATAATGGCACCAAGCAGAACAGCTAGAAATTCATAGGCAAAGGCTAGAAAACTTCAAAAAGAGTAGGAAACTGACTCATCACCCACTGCAGCACCAGCATGACTGATTAAAAAAAGTATCATCAATCTCATAAAACAAATGCTATTTGAAGGTTGCTGGTTTTTTGCTTTGTTTTTTATTTTGTTTTAATTTTAGAGGTATATGAGAGCTATAAGTATGAGGATTGTAGACAAGAGTTTTAAGTTACATTATAATCAAATAATTTAAGATAATTATATAGCATTTACAAGATAAACAAGTATTATTGTTACCAATTTTTCATTACATATATATACCAACCTCCAGTAATGCAAAACTCAACATGGTTGAGGGAAGAACAAAAGATGATCATACGGACTATATTACAACAGCACTATTAGAATTGGTATATTTGTTTGTGGGGTGGGGGAACACCATATAGCAAGCAATATTTCCTATCCTCCCTTTGGCTGCCATAAAGGCATCTTAGAGACACAGTTATGATCTAACTAGAACAACTATGGTCAGTCCCTGTGGTAGGCAGAAAAATGCCCCCACGACACCCTGAAAACATCCATGGGCTAACCCATCCTATAAATCTATTATGCTACATGACAAAGGGAAATTAAGATTGCTAATCAGCTAACCTTCAAGTAGGGAGATTATCCTGACTTATCCAGGTGGGTCCAACGTAATCCCAAGGATCCTTACACATGGACGGAGGAGGCAGAAGTGATGTGATGTATGAACTCAATGCGTGTCTGTTGCTAGTTGTATGTATGTTGTTGGTTTTTAAGATAGAGAAAGAAGCCAAGGAGCCAAGGAATGTGGACAGCCTCTAGAGGGCCAGAAAGGACAAGGACACAGACTTACTCCTAAAGCCTCCAGAAAAGAACACAGCCCTGCTGACACCTTGCTTTTCACCCAGTGAGACCCATTTAAGACTTCAGAACTACAGAACTGTAAGACAATAAATCTGTGTTACCACAAAGTTTGTAGTAATTTATTACGGCAGCCACAGAAAACCAGTACAATTCCTTGTACTATTCCTTTTTCCCCATGCTATGTATCTTCTCTCCCGTCACTTTACAAAATCCAGCCGTTTCATTTTTATTTCACTATTTAATATGTATTTCCTGTGGGCTATATCAGATCCTTTATAGAACAAAGGAATATAAATTTTTAAAGTAAATGATACGATGCTGTCAAACACCCCAAATACCCATGGCACATGAACCTGCAAGAGGTGTTGAGAATACAAAAAGCATATGATAGATTCACCCCTGACTTCCTCTGTGAAACAGGGATTCCACCAGATGGTGGCTACTTTCTCTTCGGAGTCATTTAGTAACAGTGAGTAAGGGGGTGAGGGGGCACTGCTCAGCAACAGTGAGGACTGGGTGTGGCCATTCTGGGTAAGGGGAGGCAGGCAGGGCTGGGTCCTGTGGTAACATAGGGCAGCCCAGGCTCAGGCGGGCAGAAGTCGGACGGCCAGATGAATTCCAGTGTGAAGCTAGGTGGCAAGATGAGGTAGAGAGAAAAGAATGCCACAATAGCACCAAAGGTACTGACAAGAACAAAAGAAAAAAAAAAACAAAAAATAGGCTGAAGAAATGGATCACAAATTAGATAGTAAACAGGAAGGAAACAAAGGCAGAAGAGGCGGGTAGATGGTAAGAAAATGAACTGCCCAACGGGGGGACTGCAGATTAGGGAAAAGCCAGAAAACAAGGGGAGGGACGATAACAGATTATAAGGGCTGGATATTTCAGAAATTAGGGTCAGAGAGTATGACAGTTTCCACCAGGGCAACTGACAGATGGTTCCAGAAGGAAACAGAGTCAAAGAGTTTGCTCAAATCTGGCCATAAGAGAATCATAAGACTATGAAAAGAAGTTTGACTGAAGTTGACACCAAGGAAGACAAGGAAATCCCTTGGGAGGTATTTTCAGGAAATATTTTGTAGAAACTGCGTGGGGGATATTCTTGGCCACAGAAGTCTTGGGTAATTGGCCCTAAGAGCTTTGGTAAGTATGGAAGTTATCATAATAAAGAGTGGCATGTGCGCATGTCTGCTTCCAAAGCCCATAAATAATCTCCAAAACTGTAAAAACTATAAAAATACAGTGAATATTTTTAACTGGATAATTACATACACTTATAATTAACAGGTGGACCTTATGTTACACACAAAGGTACATAAAAGGTGACAAAGGAGTTTTTAAAAATCAAATGATTTAGATACGCAACATGAACTGCAGAAAGGAGAATAAGCATTTCTTCCACAGAGCTAGGACAACAGGAAGAAGTACGAAGGAAAGAGGAAATAAAGGTGAATGCAATCAGGCTGATGGTTTGGTTTGGAGAATTCTTTGCAGGGAGAGATGGGAGAGTTGTGTGACTGGGGTAAAATTATGCCTGGATATCCCACTGAAGCCAGAAGACACCATAGGTTCCAGAAGGTCATCCCGGTTCCCAACACACGCCTTCCTCCACTGTCTCACCCCCTCCATCCACTCGGGCAAGAATCTACTTCCCTGAAAAGTTCAACACAGACCAAGGCTGAAATCATATGCTCTGTGTTTGCTTTACTTTTTACATCTTTCCTGGGTCAGAGGAGAGAATTAATGTACGTCAGGATGGCTGAGGAATTACAAGAGAGGTAATTTTACTTAATGACTTTACAAAATTTATTCTCCTTCAATTAAGACCAAAATAATCTGAAATTAAGATATAACTAGATGGATGTTGATTGACTATAATTTACTAAAACATAGGAACATACGTTCTCCCTGAAGTTTAGGCCAAAGAGCCTAAGGGCCATCACAAGCCATCAAGAAAGCATAAACAGATACTCTGAAAACGCCATGAGAATATTTACTACCTTATTGGTTTTAGACAAGTTACAATGACAGAGACTTCCAAAAGTAGCCAAACTGAAGTCTGCAGAAAATATTCACAGCTCTAAAGATGTTACAAAAGCAAAGTTACTAGTTCAGTACTATGTAAACCAAAGCTAAGGTAAATACTACAATATCTTAAATCAACAGACAAACCCAACTACATGCAGCAACCTAAAATCTAAATTAATAGCTCAGTGAAGTGAGTAAATTAACTTGAGTGAAAATAAAGGGTCAATAGCAATTTATCTCTGGTCTATTCAGTGGCCTTATTCTTAAAACAACTATAAATTTGAACTTCATTATGCCTGCAATCTGATTAAAGCAGATAAAGAATACAATTTGATCTTAGCAAGTTTGACATCCAGATGCATGAGGTGTCACAGCACTGGTAAATTCTCTACGTAAGAATCACCCAGTCCAATCAATAACCTCGGGTTAAATTTCATTAAATTGATGTATGAAAAATAAGCATGGATTAACCAACAGAAATCACGTTCAATTAAGTTCACTGCAAACTAACCTTCCTGTGGTTTGAACAAACGTCTTTATTTTTTTAAATGTTTTTTTATTATGTTAGTCACCATACAGTACATCCCTGGTTTCTGATGTAAAGTTCGATGATTCATTAGTTGCGTATAACATCCAGTGCACCATGCAATACGTGCCCTCCTTACTACCCGTCACCAGTCTATCCCATTCCCCCACCCCCTCCCCTCTGAGGCCCTCAGTTTTGAACAAACATCTTTAAACTATAGCAGCACTAACGAAATCAGTGTAGCCAGAGGCCAGGTAGGAGTGAAGGCACAAACTTTCGACATGATGCATGAACTTAGAAAAGCTCCTTTTATCTTTTCCTTTGTTTCAGATTTCAAAGAAAAAAAAAATCTACAGTGAAAACAGCTAATATTTATTTATTGAGCACCTGTCATATACAAGATACTCAGCTCACTGAATTCTCACAACCCTTTGAGCTAGTACCATCACTAGCCCTACTTTCCCAAAAGGAAACTAAAGGGAAGAGAAGTAACATTCGCCAAGTCACAAAATCGACAAATAGCTGAGGCAAGTTGTGAACTCAAGAAGTTTTACTCCAGAATCAGTGTTGCTACCCATTCCATTATACTGTCTCATAAAAGGTAAGCTTCTCCATGTAAACATCAAAAACCCATCTAAGAGAGCAAAGAGGAAAAAATCAACTATTCATAAAATATCTGTGAGCTCAACTCACTCAGCGATAGGCAAACATTTTCCGTAAAAGGCCAGATAATTATTTTAGGCTTTGTGGCCCACATGGTCCCTGTCACAGCTATTCAACTCTGCTGCTGAAACCAAAAGCAACAATAAGCAAATGAGCACAGCTGTGTTCCAAAAAAGATCTTCAAAGTTAAAAATTTACAAACACAGATAATAGGCCAAATATGACAGGGCGGGGGGCTAACTTGCCAAGCCCAGGGTAGCTCACAAGCAGGAGATTTAAAAATTTCAAAAAACTTTAAAATTCATGACTCCTATATAAATCAATGACAGAAAAAAATCACGCAAGCTACAAGAAGTAACATCAAAGACCTTCTCAAGGGAAAGTGGTTTCATTTGCAGGAAAACAATTATTCTTAATTATAGTTAAAATGCATTGTTTTAGTGTTAAGAGCAAGCTTTTCCCTTTGCTGCCTCTCAGAGGCACCTCCAGGGTTTTCTGAATCCGCAGGGAAGGCAGCACCTCCAGCAGAGAACAGGTCTCACAAAGCCACGGCCGTTTGCACCAGGGCTCCTGCCAGTCTACCTTCGTTCCTGGCCCACACTGACTCCCCATCAACACCATCTGTTCTGCTAGGGTGGGGGTGGTGACACTCAGCCAACAAAATCTTCCTAGAACAGTGAAGGACGGAAGACTAAGAGCACACTTCAGTTAGCATATACAAATCAAACAGATGTAAATGCACTGATCTGAAAATTCAACCTTTTCTGACACTGACTTTCTAGCTTTTAACTGGTATCCTCCTGGCTGCCCACCCAGTTAGGAACAGAGGACAGATCTTGTTCTCTTCCCACAGATTCGCCTGGCCTAACTCAAGATATGAACAACAAGAAAAGTGGAATCTTCTTGACCTTTCTATTGCTCACATTATTCTGTCACCTACAGCTAAATGTATAATATATCTTAAATCACTCCCCTTCATCTCACATTCCTAATGCTACCACTGTAATTTGACCTTTCCCACTTATTACCTATTTGGTTTCCAAATCTTTTTAATCGCTTACAAAATTTGTATACAAATATACACGGAAATATATAAAATCAAACATACAAGAAAAATATGAAGAGTTACATATGTAAATACAAATTCTAACATATCTTCCTTATCCCAATGACTCATCAAGCACATTCTACTTGGAAACCTGATTATAGCCACAGTTTCCAAACTTGGCACCACCAAAATAATCCTTGTAAAATGAACACGACACTCAAACACATCAATGTATAGAACACAGTGTGAACACCAAGGGTATGCTTCTTTCAGCCTGGACAAGCCACCAGGGAAAGCATAAGGCTGGGCCATTAAGTCATACTACACACAGTAGGACTAGGAACAGGAAGTAACTCGGTGATGTGATACATTCCAGCAGAAACAGCAGCAGCAAATCTGAACAGAAAACAGGCCTCTCTATAGAGTCCATTACTTCACTGAGACATAAATCAGAATCAAAACTAACTCTATTAGAAACAAATTCTTTAATGAATTAGAATAATGGTCAACACTGAATGCAAAAGATAAATCGGGGAATTAATGGCTTGGATTGACTTTCTTTTAAAGGGAAAAGGCAGCCAATGTTAAATGTAATGTATGTTACTTCATATACCCACACACACACGCACACATACCCAACCACTCTGTATTCAGCAATTTACATTCATAAAGCATCTCAAGAAAAGCCCAAGAAATTTTAATTCATTAAACCTCTTAATACTCCTATGAAGCAAGTACCATGTGGCTCAGAATAATAAATTAAAAATTAAGCTCACACATTTCATAACTTGTTAATAAAAAACTTCACTAAAAATTTCCAAATTAATTCCAGAACATGTTTGCTTTATTCATCATGTATTCAATACTTCCAACTTTTCACGATGCTTTTCAATGTCCAAATGAGAATACACCATAAGAAGTATACATCTAAAATGCTTACTCTAGGACGCCCATGTGGCTGAGTCCGTTAAGTGTCTGACTCTTGATTTCAGCTCAGGTCATGATCTCAGAGTGGTGGGATCAAGCCTCTCATCAGGCTCCACACTCAGTGGGGACTCTGCTTGAGATTTTCTCTCTCCTTCTCCCTTGGCCCCTGCCCCGCCCCTACACATTCTCTCTCTCTAAAATAATAAATAAATAAATCTTTTAAAAAATGCTTACTCTAGCTTCCTATATTCTTTTGAACTAGGTATTTACAGGACTCAGCGCATACAGAATCCATTGCACTGATGATACAGGCATACCTTAGAGATACTGTGGGTTTGGTTCCAGACAACCGTAATAAAGCAAATATTTCAATAAAGCAAGTCAAATGAATTTCTGGTTTCCCATGTACACACCTTAATTAAAAAATACTTCATTGCTAAAAAATGCTAACCATCATCTGAGCTTTCAGGAAGCTGTAATCTTTTTTGGTGATGGGAGGGTCTTGCCTCAGTATTGATGGCTGCTAACTGATCAGGGTGGTGATTGCTAAAGGTTGAAGTGGCCATGGGAATTTCTAAAATAAGACAACACTGAAGTCTGCCACATTGATTGACTCTTTCTTTTGCAAACAGTTTCTTTGTACCATGTGATGTTATTTGAAAAAACTTCTGTGGGTATTTTCAAAATTAGAGCCAATCCTCTCAAACCCTGTCGCTGCCTTATCAACTAAGTTTGTCATATTCTAAACCCTCTGTTGTCATTTCCACTATCTTCACAGCATCTTCACCAAGAACAGATTCCATCTCAAGAAATCACTGTCTCTGCTCACCCATAAGAAGCAACTCCTCATGCACTGAAGCTTTATCATGAGATTTTAACAATTCGGTCACATCTCCAGGCTCCACTTCTAATTCTAGTTCTCTTGCCATTTCTACATCTGCAGTTACTTCCTCCACTGCAGTCTTGAACACCTCAAAGTCATCCATGAGGACTGGAATCAACTTTTAAACTCCAGTTAATGTTGATATTTTTACCTCTTCCCATGAATCATGAATGTTATTAAAGGCATCTAGAATGGTAAATCTCCTTTCCAGAAGGGGTTCAACTGACATTGCTCAGATCCATCAGAGGAACCACTATCTAGGGCATCCATAGCCTTACAAAATTTACTTCTTATATATTAAGACTTGAAAGTCAAAATTACTCCTTGAACCATGGGCTACAGAATGGATGCTGTGTTAGCAAGAATGAATACATCAGCCTCACTGTACATCTTCACCAGAGCTCTCAGGTGACCAGATGCATTATCAATGAGCAGTAATGTTTTGAAATGTATCTTTATCTGGGCAGTAGGTGTAAAGGTAGGCTTAAAATATTCAGTAAACCATGTTGTAAACAGATATGCCGTCATCCAGGTTTGTTGTTCCATATATAAAGCACAGACAGATTTAGCATAATTCCTAAGGGCCCTCGGATTTTCACAATGGTAAATGAACACTGGTTTCAACTTAAAATCACCAGCTGCATTAGCCCCCAACAAGAGCATCAGCCAGTCCTCTGAAGGTTTGAATCCAGGCATTGACTTCTACTCTCCAGCTAAGTCTGAGATGGCATCTGCTTCCAATAGAGGACTGTTTTGTCCACACTGAAAATCTGCTTAGTGTCATACTCCGAAAATTAAATAACAGAAAACCTCACTAAAAACGGAGTCAGGAGGTTAGGCAGGGGGAGCTCTCACACCCTACCACTTGTTGTCAATTGCAAACCCAACGGGAGAGAGGGACCTTGCACACAGATACTATTTTATCCCAGCAGAAGGAAGAAAGGCTTTCCTGTTTCCCGAGCAACAGCCAAGCCAATGAGAAGCCACCCTACTTCCAGCCCCCAGTTTATTCCAATAGACTTCTGTTTATAACAGCCTTCCCAAGTTACCCCTTTCGCCTATAAAAGAGCATTCGTCTCTTTCGTTCTGCCGACTTGCCTATGGTTTGGTTTGCTTGTCCCAGATTGCAGTTCTCTGCTATTCCCAAATAAACACAGTTTGCTGGTAAAAATAACCGGCAGTTTTAAGGTTAACACCACCTTCATTAATTCTCTTCCCTAGATCTTAGGGATAACTTGCTGCTTCACCTGCACTTTGACATTATGGAGACCACTTCTTTCCTTAACCCTCATGAACTAGCATCTATGAGCTTCAAACTTTCCTTCTGCAGCTTCCTCACCTCTCTCAGCCATCACAAAACTGAAGAGAGTTAGGGCCCTGCTCTTAAATTACGCTTCGGCTTAAGGAAATGTTGTGGCTCATTTTATCTTGTATCCAGACCACTAGAACCTTCCTCATATCAGCAATAAGGCTATTTGGCTTTCTTATCATTCACCTATTCGCTGGAGTAGCACTTTTAATTTCCTTCAAGAACTTTTCCTTCCATTCACAACCTGGTTAACAGATATGAGAAGCCTAGCTTTTGGCCCATGTTGGCTTTGACATGTCCTCTTCACTAAGCTTAATCATTTCTAACTTCTGATTTGAAGTGAGAGATGTGTGATTCTTCCTTTCACTTGAACACTTAGGGGCCACTGTAGGGTTAACTGGCCTAATTTCAACACCGCTGTGTCTCAGGAATAGGGAGACCCAAGGAAGAAGAGAGACCAGGAAAGAATGGATCAACAGAGCAGTCAGAAAACACAAATAATTAATGGACTAAGTTCACCATCTTATGTTGACATAGTTCCTGGCACCCGAAAATAATTACAATAGTAACAGCAAAAATCACTGATCACAGATCACAACAATTATAATTATAATGATGAAGTTTAAGATATTTCAAGAATTACCAAAATGTGACACAAACACACAAAGGTGAAAAAATGCCGTTGGAAAAATGGAAGTCAACAGGCTTCTTGAACAAAAGTTTGCCACAAACTTTTAATCCTTAAAAAAAAAAAAACAACAGTATCTGTGAAGTGCAATAAAATAAGCTATTCCTATATATAAAAATTGTAACGAATGAAAATCTGACACACAGATGGGGAATGACTGGCCATTTAGGGAGTTCCTTTAATACACTTACCAAAATATGTTCCCATTGTTTCATAAAACCTTGTAAGGGCAACACATACATAATATAGGCTGCTGCTTCTTTTTGTAATTTATCCACACTGGAGTGAATGACTACATTTTATAGATTTGTATGTTTGTGAACCTATATTTTAAGATGCCTCTGTTATTTCTTTTAATATAAAAATAAGCATATAGCAAATTAAAAATCAGCGGTTCTGGGAGCTCCTGGGTGGCTCAGTTGGTTAAGCACCCAACTCTTGGTTTAGGCTCAGGTCATAATCTCAGGGTCATGGGATCAACCCCACATCAGACTCAGCAATGCTTGGGAGTCTCTCTCTCCCTCTGCCCCTTCCCACTCTTGTGTGCAAACTCTCTTTCTCTCTCTCAAATAAATAAAATCTTTTAAAAAAAAATCAGTGGTTCTATTTAAATAGTTTTTATCCAACCAAGGAGAAGCATTTTAGTAATTATGTAGGGTTTGTGCCTTATGATTAAGGTATAAATTTTTAATAAACACTCAAGTCCTGCTGTTAGTCCATCTATAGAAAACAATTAAATGTATTTGGTTTGTACTAATTATTATTCCTTATAAAGTTCTCCCTTCTGAAATAAAGACTGCTAATAGTCGCTGGTAACAGATATAAAACACATTTCTACTTCACGATAAAAAGCTGTACATTTTCCAACAGTCTAGATTGGCTACCAGAATTCAATCCAGCAAACATTAATTTAGCACCTTTCATGTGCCAAAGGAGAAAAATGGAATTTTTGTGACATCCATTGCCTGGTAACGACTCAAAATCTAGCATCAAAAAAATTACACTGAATTGCCTGGGCAATATAAAAACTAACATGCTACTGATGAAAATGGCAAAAATGTTAGGCTACATTTGTTGTTTGGTGCTAGGAAAACATTTGTTTTCCAATTTTCTACCAATTCAACTTTACAAGTATATAGAATATGTCTATGACAGATGCAAAACCATTTCAAATGAACACAAGTTTTCTCCACTCTGATCATTCCACAATGAATGACTGTTACATGGCATGTGGCAATCCAATCAGGTTGTTAGACAAGAACAACAAAAGTGTTCCAACTGAGTCATGATATTCATCAGCTACCTACTCAAAACATTCATAAGTACACCAGGAGGGATCCAGCAATACACAATATGTATCACTGGTTATCAGATAAAACACTGCTGGATGTTCATACTATCAGGTGGTGACACCTGTGAATCGCATCAGGCTCTACATAAATTACTTGGTGGGCCACCTCTACCCAATTCATCCCACAGGAGAGAAAGTGAAGAAAACAGCAGAAATAGGTGGCAGATACCCAAAACACTGACCTGCTGGAGGCAGTATTATGACAACTCTGCTTGTTCTCTCTCTCTTGTGTTGAGTATGCATATCAAGAGCAAGAAGCATTTAATCTCAGATTAAACTTGAACACCCCACACAAATGTATTTCTAACACTTCCACATAAAAACTAGTCACTGCAAGAGAGAAGATAAATAGTTGCAAGGGGCTGGGGGTGGGATAAACAGGGAAAGGTTGATAAAAGAGTACAAGTTAAAAGAGGAATAATAGCTGAGGAGCTAATGTATATAGCATTGTAACTAGCTGACTATGGGTGATGTACTGTACAACTGAAATTGACTAAGACTGCAGAACTTAAATGTTCTCACACACACATAAATAAATAAATAAATAAATAAATAAATAAATAAATAAGAGATGATAAAAGTGAATTTCTCAATGGGAGAAATTCTTCTACAATATATACATGCATCAAATCAGCATACTGTACACCTTAGATATCTTACAATTTCATTTGTCAATTATACCTCAATAAAGCTGAAAAAAACACTACTCACTATAGCTGAGTTACTTTGACTATCCTCAAAACAAAGTCATGATGTTAGTGTCTCGTTCTGACCATCTGCCCCATTCTTCAGAATCTATATAATTCTATTTTTGGGAAGTCTTCTGCACCTATATTCATCCCATGATGAGACAGCTCTTAAACTTGAAATCTACAACACTGATTAGAAACTTGACCACATAATTAAGTCTTCATGGAATGAAAATAACTCCATTTAGCTTTGGAGTAAAATATTCCTGATGCACATCCTGGCTTGAAAATGTGTGTTTTCACTGATTTCTTAATCTCTTTGTTGTTTTAGGATGTAGAGATATTCCCAAATACATTTTGAAGTCTTATGACAGAAAGGACCTTTTGTTTTGCCTTATATTCCTAGCATTATGTTTTGCTCAAATGGATGCTGGAAAAAAGAGTTTAATATATTCACTGCCTATTATAAATGTTTTAACATTTATAAATAAATAAGTAAACAGGCCATGTATTGTAACATAAAATATTTAAGGGCACTGGAGAAGGGTAGGTTATAGGATATCTAAAGATTCACAATAAATTATAATGTAAGGGATTTTTGCATTAGTTTAAGATATTTCATCAAAGGAGACTCTCCACAAGTTTAGATTCAAAGACTTGAAGAATTAGAGGTGTCTAACTCAATTCCTCCCATAACAAAACCTATTCATCTGCGGTTGATACATGATAAAAGTCAGGGAGATGGGGATGTCCATGAACTTTGTACAAGTAATTCTATGTACTTTATTTTATACATTTGAAACATTACTCTGAGTAGGGGTCTACAGGCAGAAGAGGAAGAGGGTAACAGGGACAGAGGATATGAGGAACCCTACACAACAGGGAAATGGATTTACAGCACAGCTGTCTGAGTTCAATATCTTATAACTTCCGAGTAGAATATTTATAATTCAGGTCTCCCATTCTCTACTATCATATTTGCCAAGTGAACCTTAAAGGTTAAATCAACCCTGTAACTGACTTTCAGTCCAAAGTATATCTACTTAGTCAGTACTAGATGAAGAACAAGCCAAGCTGGTAATGGTGTTATACAACAACATGCACTGAACACACTAAAACAAAGATTTCTTGGAGGTTAGCTTTTCTGATTGTTTCCCAAAGAAGAAAACAATGACAGTCAATTTCTCAAGTAGGATCTTTCATATCAGAATCTTAATATGGCTTCTCATTTCCATCAATTAGAACATTCAAAGTAACAGCTGTACTTCATACAGATTCTGCAATTTTATTTTAGTTCTGACTATAATAATCATGATTGTTTCTTCTTCAAAAAAAGAAATTACAAGCTCAAGATAAAAATTACTTTTACAGAGTACTTACAGAATTGCCCATATTTCCAACCAGTAAGTTCAATGTAGAATTTCATTAAAATACAGTTCTTAAATACTTGTTTAACCTAATTTTCTTACCAACAAAACAAAAACCTTTGTTAACAAAAAGTGCAAGTGACTATTTTAATAATCCATTTGCAGGTAAGAATAATTCTACTTTAATCAAAATAACACCTGCTTGAAATTCTTCACTCTTTAAATGATCATTAAGCAGTTTTGATGTGGTTTCTTTCATGATAACTCGATTTTATTAACAAAATTCAACACATTCAATGTGATTCAGTCACAGTTTACTTTATGATATCTTACACACTCTCTATATACTGACATTTACAGAAAAAAAAAAATCATAGCAGTGACACCTCCACGAAGCTTGGAGATAGAAAGCCAAGCATTTAAAGGAAGCATTTAATAAGATTATTGGTTTCTCTCTTTCAAGCATAACAAAAGAGAAATCAGTCCTTTGACCTTTAAGCATCAAGAGACCCTTCAATTTGAACTTGATAAAACATGCAACCTGTCAGTAAGCTAACAAACTTGAATAGTGAAATAAATATGTTCCTTGAACAAAGATGCTCATGAATAATAGTGTACATGCCAATTTGGAAGAATTAAAGTACCCTGGGGCACCTGCCTGGCTCAAGAGTTGGATAAAACTCTTGATTTCAGCTCAGGTCATGATCTCAGGGTCATGAGATTGAGCCCCGCAGTAGGCTCCACAGTAAGTGTGAAGCCTGCTTGGGATTCTCTCTCCTTCTCCCTCTGTCCTCCCCCACGCCTGGTTCACACTCACCCTCTTTCTCTTTCTAAAAAAAATAGATATATGTACCTGTAACCAATCTCTCGCCCTCCCTCTCTAAAAATTGTGTGTGTATATATATATATATGTATATATATGTATATATATATATATTACACTATATGTGTATATGTGTATATATAGTACACTATATGTGTGTGTGTGTATATATATATATAGTACACTATATGTATATATATAGTACACTATATATAGTACAAGATATATATAGTACACTATATATATACTATGTACAATAACAGAGTCCCACGTTATCACTACCCTGGATTCTAATAACATCTACATGATTGTATCTCAATAAAGCTGCGGGGGAAATCCAGATGTAGAGTTCAATAGTTCATATGCCACCCATTCTGTATTCCTCTGTATTCTTACCTCAATATTAAAAATGAATATCCATGACAATATTAGAGCTGAAAAGCCAAAAATAGGTACCAAGCAAGGACACTCACATCTTCAAACCCTAATCAGATTTAGTTTTCCTAGTACTTGGGGTCTTCCTAGATGTGTAAGTGATTTCTATTTTAACTCAGTCGTAATCAAAGTATATACTATGTATGAATTCAACCCTTTTAAATATACTGAGGCTTATTTTATGACTTAGTATATGATACTTTATGAATACAGCATGTGAACTGGAAAAGAATGAAAATTTCACACTTATCAGATGTACTGTTCTAAAATATCAGTTAGGGGGTGCCTGGGTGACTCAGTCAGTTAAGCAGCCAATCTTGGTTTCAGCTCAAGTCATAATCTCCGGGTCCTGGAATCAAGCCCCACATCAGGCTCTGCACTCAGCACGGAGTCTCCTAGAGATGATCTCCCTCTCCCTTTGCCCTTCCCCCTGCTCAAGCTCTTGTGTGTGTGCATGCTCTCTATCTCTCTCTCTCTCTCAAATAACTAAATAAAATACTTTTAAAAATAAATAAAATAAAATAAAATAAAATAAAATAAAATAAAATATTGATTAGACTGAAGTGACTGATGGTGCTGTCCAGACGGATCCTCAGTGTCTTCATATGCCTATTTAATGTAGTTGCTCTACCACTTGCTGACAAAGAAGAGTTAAGTCCCCTGAAATGATGTGGAGCTCTCCTTCCCAGACTACGTCTTCCAGCAGTCTCCTCTCATCCTGAAGGCCACAACTGCCCTAGCCCCATCCCCTTGTCCCCAGACCAGAAACACTGCATACTTTCTATGTGAGTTTCTTCCTACTCTGTAACTGTGGTCCATCCTTATGGCAAAATTACCACAACAGAGATTCTAACCTGTGCCAGTCCTTTCTTGCTAATTTTGACTCCTCCCTAAAATCTGCATATACTCCTCCCTAAAATCTGCATATTTTTGTTCTCTCAAGTCCTTAAGTTTCATATTTTATCCAAAACTTGTAATTCTTAGCTGCAGGAGGGTCAATCCATTAGTCACTTACTATACCTGTACCACAGAAGCCTATATGCAGACTAAGTTTTTTCACAGTTTGTGTGTGTGCATGTTTCTGCCTGAACCCTAATAATAAACCTAGTATACCCAAAAATCTCAGAAAAGCCAGAATCCATGAAAAGTTTGGTAAAGCAAATTCTATGAATCAATAACTGTTACTCCATGAATAATAACATAATATATTCAGCAAGAGGAAGATCAGTAATAGTCCTGATTAGATGTGCATTTAATTAAGATAATTCTGATGCCTATGTTGGAGGATGGATTTGAGAAAGCAAATCCGTTAGGGGGCTCAGTCCAAAGCAAAGAATAGGGAGCCGATGATAGCAGACACGAAGGAAAGGGGGACTTAGCCAGAGCAATAACAAGTACAGAGGTAAGTAAGTAAGTTGGTTCTCCAGCAATTAAAAGGAATGTCAAGGGAGAAGTCACAAACATTCTGCCCACACAATCCACAGCATGAAAATATTACGCCTTTTACTCTTCTCTTCATGTTGCTTATATTCACATCTATCACCTCAGTCTACCCTCCAGAAATGGGAAGTAAGTAGTGATTATATCAAAACTCTTCCATACTGTACTAAAAGTGGGCCTTCCTATTGAATCACTACACTGAGTGATTGGCCCACTGAGCCAAAATGAATATATCCTTTTCAATACAGAGATAAAGGTCACCACCACCAACTGATCAGTTAGCACATAACAGGAAACCTATCTGCTATCCCTGATTTATACTTTGATCAGACTGATCTACGGAAAATAATTTTATATATAATCATACTAAACATACACATTTTAAGTATCCTCTGTATATACTATCCAGGCTCAAGTTCATATATTGAGCCTCTTAATCTAGCAAACCCACCTGTTCAAATTTAGCTTTGACTCCCTCATATACATCTTCACAACGGGACACGTACATTTTCATCTGCAAGCTTTTGTTATGCTATCCCCTTGTTAAAAAGTAAAAGGTCCCTATGACCACAATTCTTGGATAAATTCCTTTCTTCAAGTCCTCAATTCAAGTCCTGTCCTCACAGGTCCTTGCACTGCCTCCCTCCAAAACATTTCTGTAACACACATAAACCAACAGGCATTGTTATCATCACTTAATGTTTATGTTCTCTCTACCTAAAGAAACTACAAACAGCACAAGTATAAGCATGCCATTGGTCATCAGGAAAATGCAAATCAAATCCCCAATTATGCACCACTTCACACCCTGTAGTATAACTAGAATCAAAAATACATGGGGCACCTGGGTGGCTCAGTCAGTTAAGTATCCAACTCTTGGTTTCAGCTCAGGTTATGATCTCACGGGTCATGGAATCAAGCCCCATGTCAGGCTGTGCTCGGAGAAGGGAGTCTGCTTGAAGATTCTCTCCCTCTCCCCCTCCCACCACTTGCACACACAGGATCTCTCTCTAAAATAAATAAATAAATCTTTATAAAAAAAGTACAGATCATGACAAGTGCTGGTGAAGGTGTGGAAGAATGGAACCCCTCAACACTGCTGGTGGAAATGCAAAGCAGTACGTCTACTCTGTAAAATAGTCTGGCAGGTCCTCATTAAGTTAAACACAGCTAGCAGCTGTTACATACCCCAAAAAAACGAATGCTTATATGCACAAAAATTCTGCATATGAATGTTCATAGCAGCATCATTCATAATCGCCCAAAGATGGAAACAATTCAAACATCCATTAACTGGTGAATGGATAAACAAAAAGTGGCATATCAATGGAATATTATTCAACCATAAAAAGAAATAAAGTACTGATACATATAACAACATGGTTGAAGCTTAAAAAACATTATGCTAAGTGAAGTCAGTCAGTCACAAAAGACCACAAATGATACCATTTATATAAAATATTCAAAATTAGCAAACCTGTAGAGATAGAAAATAGATTACTCATTGTTTATGGCCAAAAGAAAATGGGGGTTTGAGGAGTAACAGCTAAATGGTGTGGTATTTCCTTCTGGAGGTGATGAAACATTCTACAATTGTGAAAATGGTTGGACAACCCCACAAACAAAATGAAAACTACTGAATTGTACACTTCGAACGAACAAACTGTAAGATACTCATGTGATTTTTATCTCAGTAAAACTGTTATCAATAAAGAGAGGGGAGTGAGGGGAGTGGGGGGAGTGGAGAAGTGGGCTGAAAGTCTTCCACTGAGAAAGGAGTAACATGATGCACTAATTTTCAACATATTTAACCCTGTATCAGGACTTCAAGGTCTAGAAGAGTTCCATACCTGAATATTTTACTGTCTTCTTGCTGATTAAGAATCACAATTACAATCACAACACTAATCGTAACGTTTAATAATTAAGATATTCAGAGAATTGTAAAAAGGAGGACTTCCAAATAATCCCATTTAAAACTGTACTAAAAAGAATAAAATATCTAGGAATAAATTTAACCAAGGAGGCGAAAGACCTACATTTTGAAACCTAGAAGACTTCTGTTTCTGATGAAAGAAACTGAAGATGACACAAATAGGAAGATATACCATGCTCATGGATGGGAAGAATAGTGCTGAAATGTCCATACAACACAAAGCAATCTATGGAATCCATGCAATCCTATAAAAATACCAGTATCATTTTTCACAGAACTAGGACAAATAATCCTAAAATTTGTTGGGAGCAACAGAAGACTTCAAATAACCAACACCATTGTGAGGAAGAAAAACAAAGCTAGTGGGATCATAACCCCAGATTTCAAAATACACTGCAAAGCTATAGTAACCAAAACATGATGGTACTGGCATAAAAACAAACACATAGATCAATGAAACAAGATAGAGAGAGAGCCCAGAAATAAACCCACACCTATATGGTCAATGGATCTACTACAAAGGAGACTAAAATGTACAACAAAGAAAAGATCTCTTCAATAACGGTATTGGGAAAACTGGACAACTACATGGAAAAGAAGGAACCTAGACCACTTTCTTACCCCATACACAAAAATAAACTCAAAATGAATTTAAGACCTAAATATGAGACGTGATACCATAAAACTAGAAGAAAACATAGGCAGTCATCCCTTAGACATCAGCCTTAGCAACATATTTATGGATCTGTCTCCTCAGGTAAGGGAAACTAAAGAAAAAATAAACTACTGAAATTACATGGAAATAAAAATTTTTTGCGCCACAAAGGAAACAATCAACAAAACAAAAAGACAACCTACTGAATGAAAGAGAATATTTGTAAATGATATACCTGATAAGGGTATATACCCAAAATATAAGGGTAATACCCAAAATAAGAGAACTTATACAACTCAACACCAAAAAAACAATCCAACGAATAGAAATTTTTCTAACCAAGATAAATGGATGGCCAACAGCCACATGAAAAGATGCTCAACATCTTCAACAAAAACGAAAGCGCTAATTCAAAAAGATATATGCACCCCCCGTGTATACTGCAGCATGATTTCCAATAGCCAAGATATGGAAGCAACCCAAGTGCCCATAGATAGATAAAGAAGATATATGCAGGGCGCCTGGGTGGCGTAGTCGTTAAAGCGTCTGCCTTCGGCTCAGGGCGTGATCCCGGCATGCCGGGATCGAGTCCCACATCGGGCTCCTCCGCTATGAGCCTGCTTCTTCCTCTCCCACTCCCCCTGCTGTGTTCCCTCTCTCACTGGCTGTCTCTCTGTCACATAAATAAATAAAATCTAAAAAAAAAAAAAAAAAAGATATATGCACACATACATACACACATAGTGGACTACTACTCAGCCATAACAAAAGAATGAGGTATTGCCATCTGCAACAACATGAACAGACCTAGAGGGTATTTGCTAAATGAAGTAAGTCAGAGAAAAACAAATACCAAATGATTTCCCTTATATGTGGGATCTATAAAACGGAAGAACAAACACAAATACAGAGAACAAACTGATGGTAGCTAGAGGGGAGTGGGGGGGGGGGGTTTGCAATAGATGAGGGGATTAAGAGGTACAAAATTCCAGTTATAAAATAAGTAAGGCACAGAGAGTAGAAGTACAGCATAGGAAATATAGTCAATAATATTGTAATAACATTGTAAGGTGATAGACAACACATTTATTAGAGTGAGTAATGTATAGAAATGTCAAATCAATATATTGTACACCTAAAACTAATGTAACCCTATATGCCAATTATACTTCAATAATAAATATTTAAAGAAATTTTTAAAGGAGGACTCTCACTTTTAGAAGTCACATTTTAAGATGAATCTACATCAAGTTTTCTTTACTTGACACTATGATCAGATTTGTATTTAAACTGTATAAGTGGTCACAGTAGTAAACTTGGATAATACAAAAACATACAAATAAAAATTATCCTTTGCTTGCTTCCCTACTCATCATTTCCTGAGGCTCTTCTATTATCCTGAAACTGAATGACCACAATCACTGCCCCTAAGTGGACCAGCAGAATCTTTCAGACTGAGAAAACCAGAGGCATAAATAGCCTCATCAAATAATCATTTCTTGTCATCTTCTAAGGCTTTATATTTCACACAATGTGCACAGCTTAGTAAATGGATGCGCCCGGAAAAAAGCTTCCCAACTGCAATGAAAGTACTCTTGCCCTCAACTTCTGAACTGAGGAATTCCTAGACAACTACCTAAAGCCATTCAAATTAATGACATAAATGACAATATAATTAAGTACCAATGAACTGTAGGTCCAAAGTTGAAAAAGCTTATGCGTCATTTTTCTTTATACTGCTAAATGCACTCTTGGCAAGAACACATAATCCCAACACAAATGTGAACACACAGACCTGCCAAAACAATTCTTTCGTTTCTGGTTTAAAATAATTAGATAATTTTGATTATCATGCTTATCCACATGTCTCAAGAGATAGCAGAACTACTACTTAGCAGTTTTTAGATTCTCCTGCAAGCTTCTTAAATGTGGGGACAAAAGGACCTGAGCGGCACTGGGTGAGGAGAAACAGGAGCCGAGAAACAGGAAGACTGCTTCCATTTGCCTCTGCCGAGGTTAAACCTGCAGCTGAAGAAGGACACAGCTCTAGGGAAGGGTCTCATAAAGTCTTCTGGCAACAGTGACTTATACACACGCTTTTTGTCTTAACTCTACACAGAACCACCTACACATTTAGACATGAAACAAACCTTTCATGGGAGAACATTAGGATCAAACTGATCTCTACAAGTGAACTCAATGTAAAATAAAATTACGGGTGGTTCAATGTAAGAAGTTAGTTTTTCTTTTTTATTTTCTTTACAAAATATTTCATTAAATTTTTAGGAAAAAGAAATTTTAAAAATAACTATGATATTTTAAAAAGCTAATGAGTATTTAATGATGTTTTCAATGAAAAGAGTGAGAAGAAGGTGTGGACCTGCTCTGTGTGTAAGGATAGAGGCTGAAACACTGACCTTTTAAACAAAAGCAAACTGCACTCTGTTTCAAAGTTTGTGAGACTAATTACTCTCTGACATCACAGGGCCATTCCTCCTACAGAAGAGAGCTTTTACACTAACATATGCCACTAATACTTTCTGTGGCAATTTGTATGAGAATGGAATGAGATCTAGTACATTTAGATCCAATTCAATTTCATAAAAGTTAGATACTAAGCAAAAATTTAAAGTAATCTATGCAGTATTTAAAAATAATTAGAATTATGACAACTTAAGAAGTCCGTTTTTCTAAAGAACTTCCTCCACCATCTTTAGAAGAAGGTGGGCAGCCAATATTTCACTTACTGTTTTTCCCCGAGAGAAGAGAGAGGAAACAGGTCCAGAGATCAAAACAACCAGTATGAAGAGGACAGGGTGATGGATGGATTAACAGAGGTTTAGGAAAGATTTCACACTAGATATTTACTGTTATCTAACCCAGCTTCTGAATTCCAGTACTAGGGTCCTATCTAAAATTAACCCAAACAGCCAGCAACCACTTTCTGGCCACTTATGTTCCAGGTACATTTTTCTATCAAATGGTACAGTCTCAAGTTGGGATAAGGAATCTGAATAAACAGATAAAAGTTCAACTATATTTGAACTTAAAAGGTTCTACTCACTTACTAATCATTCACACATTTCATTCAACAAACAGCTACTGAGAACCTACTATAGTGACAGGCAATCCTGATGGATACAAAGACACAAAAATGAATGACACACATTCCCTACCTTCCTAAAGGTTTAGAGTATGGTGGGGAAAACAAACACTAGGCTAGTGTGGCGTGTTCTGTGCTATGACAGTGGTAAGCGTGGGGTGCTGAGGAAGCACACTCTGCAGCACCTACTCAGTCCCAACAAACATAACTCCCCACAAGGTTAGGGCCTTCCCAAACACGGAAGAACCTGTGTATCTCTGGAATTCATGTTCGTCATTTCAACAGAAGTAGTTGTTCTATATTCTCACTTGGGAGAAGCAGACCGCAACGAAAAGACAGATTAAGGAGTACTTCTGTGGCTACGTAGCTTCAGGGACAATCATCCATGGGTCCTGGTGTATCTGCCCATCCTTTTTTTTTTTTTTTTTTTTTTGAATTTAAATTCAATTTAGTCAACACACACTGTATTATCAGAGGTAGAATTTAGTGATTCATCAGTTGCATACAACACCCAGTGCTCATCATATCACGTGCCTCCTTCATGCCCCTCCCCCAGTTACGCCATCCCCCCATCCACCTCCCCTCCAGCAACCCCTAGTTTGTTCCCTAGAGTTAAGAGTCTCTTATGGTTTGTCTCCCTTTCTGTTTTCCTCTTATTTTATTTTTCTTTCCCTTTCACTATGTTCATCTGTTTTGTTTCTTAAATTCCACATAAGTAAAACATATGGTATTTGTATGACTGACTTAATTCACTTAGCATAATACCCTCTAATTCGATCCACATTGTTGCAAATGGCAAGATTTCATTCTTTTTGATGGCTGAGTATATTCCATAGTGTGTGTGTGTATCACATCTTCTTTATTCGTTCATCTATCAATGGACATCTGTCTGCTCATCTTCTTTCCATTACTCCTCCTGATCATCTTTTCAAGAATGTCAATAGAGCGCACAGCCTTGGAAGATAAAGACAATATCTCGCTTGGGGGCAGCAAACAGATTCGCTCCGGGTCAGGTTAATAAAGGTAATGTTTCCTCTCTGGGTGAAGGCTGGACAGGCTGGCTAGCGGCCCTTTCCAAGAGAAGCTCCTTAGCTCTCACACAAACCTATTCTGCAGATGATACCAAGCTGGCTGCACGTGCACACGGTCCCTGTGGAATTCAGGAACCAGAAAACCAGCGCAAACTTTGAAGCTCCTTCCGGCAGCTGGCTATGGCCTGAGTTGTCTGGCAACATAAATCAAAATGTGGCAGGCTTACTTGTTAATCTGCAAGTAGAGTGGCATTTCAGACTCTCCACAGTTCTTGAAACCTAGAAATAACTTGTTTTTCTCTCTTCAGTAAATAAGAAAAGCCAAATGAATCAGTAATTTCCGCCACATACAAGAGTTAGTCAATGGGAGGTGAGGAAAGGAAGAGAATAGAATTAACCCAGTACCCCGTATCTAATCCTATAATTATAAAACCATTATATAAATCTGGTTAGCTAAACTGGTATTAGTAGTCAGGCTGGAAACCAAATAGTGTCCTGAAGCCTGTCTGATAGCATATTTTTTGGCAATTAAATACCTTCTGCCTCTTCTTCTTGGAAGAGGGAAAGTTAGAAATAGAGTATTATTTCTAAAAACACTCATAAAAAAAACCAATACTTTGTTCAAGTTATTACATAAAATGAACCAATAGCTATTAGAACACATATTACTAAATGTGCTTGAAATTGAGTCAAGTAACAACCTTTAATAGAATATAGTAAGGAGAAAATAAGAGTCACTAAAAACCAGCTTTTCAGATTCCTTTAAAAAAAAAAAATCAGTCACAGAAGATGTGGGTAGGGAGTAGAGAGCCGAAGAGAATTTTACCCAGTCTTTGATTTGTAAAGTTCTACTTTGTGGAAATGTCAGCAGCTCGGAAAAACAGTCTAGATAGATCAAGAGATACAAAGAAAACAAAACAAGGCTGAACCAAACCATAGGTGAAAACAGGTTATTTAGCAAGTTCTTACTAAGTGCGTTTGGAATATGCAACCATTTCCTCTATCAAATATTCTGAAATTAGTGTACCTTCCAAAATTAGGAATCACAGCAAGGAAGAAAGCATTCCTCTGCTCTGTTGCTTTCCATAACAAAAACCAGCAGATATGAAAATTCGTGCAGGTGGCAGAATTATTCTAATCATGATTACCCAGAAGATGTAACAGGAAATATGCCTTTTTAATTTAGAAAACAAACTTAGGAATTACTATTTGGAGGCAGGCTCTATAGTGATTGCTACTGAGAAATTAAATGATTCATTTATTCCACCAATATGAGGGATGGGGAGAAAGCAGATCAACGGTAAGGAAAATTCCATCAAGAGAGATTATCAGTGAAAATATGAGCTGCATCCTTTATGTGCTCTCAGAAAAGTTGCAATACATGATCTCTATTTCATGCATGTCTAATGGTTAGGATTTTCTTCATATATTCCAGGGACATTTACTAAGGCACTTGTTTCTGGAGCTTAAAATTAATGCACTGTAAGAATCACTACTGTGTTGGCTTTATTAGAACTGTAACAAAATATCACTCAGTTTTCAATCATTTATAATGCCAAACAAAAACCAGCAGATTTTCTGTCCAACACTATATCAGGACCGTCTGTCACCTTTATTCTAACCACCACAAGGCAAGCTAAAAAAAGAAAAGAAAAGAAAACAAACCAAAAATAGCAACAGCCTTCTGGAGGTGGAAATGTCCAGAGATTGATGATCTGCTACCTGTTTATAGAGATAAACTTTTTGTCCTATAGCGAAACACTCCTGACTTGAAAAATAAAAATTTTAAAATTCAGTTTATTAAAACTTCATTGTAGATGTTTCCAATCATGACTTGTTTAGGAAGTTACATT
Organism: Ursus arctos; assembly: GCF_023065955.2. NCBI lineage: Eukaryota > Metazoa > Chordata > Mammalia > Carnivora > Ursidae > Ursus > Ursus arctos. Next base: position 5,732,461 of record NW_026622897.1, on the reverse strand, counting down.
ATTGCTTTATTTTGATACTAGGGATGAAAGTGTTGTTGATGAATGCCACAGGAGAGATTCTCTGAAAGAAAATGACCCCAAACTACAAATAAGTGGTGTCTACCATGTCAAAGATGCTGCAGACCATGCAGCAACAAGCAAGAAATGGAACCTGCTCTCAAGAAAAGTCACCTGACTACACATTTCTTTCACAGTCAATGCATCTGTCAAAGACCAATTTATCAGTTCTTCCTCTTAACCTCCCTTCCTTCCTTTTTTGAAGGGGTGAGCGCCCAATTTAAAAAGGGAACCCGGAACCAAAAGGGGTCAAAGAACCCTCATACCCCAGGTGTGGTGGTGTCCCTCAGAGAGCCAAATCCCACCCATCAAAAACCCAAAAGACAGGGAAAGCTTAAAGAGAAACTGCACCATTTTCTAAATGATAAGTCCTATGTTCCATTCATTAAGCATCATTCATTACGCACACAAATATCCCACAACACTGTATCCTACTATGACTCTTTTGGTTTTGTTTTGTTTCTAATGTCAACTGTATACAGTCGATACTTAGGCTTTAACGTTATTGAAAAAAATTGGCCTTTCTTAATGTACAGGCATCCCTGTTGCCACTGACCTTTACTGAAATGCCACTGCTCTGGCCAATTAACTTGCCAACAGGGCTCCCAGAAGGGTATGAGTCTTTACAGTCCCTTTACCCAGTCTAGCTCCCAGGCTCCATCAACCAACCAGCAAATCACACACACGTTCAGGGCACCAGCCAAGACAGAGTACCTTAAACTGTTTGAGAAATAATATATTTCAACAAAAGCAATAAAGTAGTCATCATGGAAAAAATCAGAACTTCAGGACTTTTACTGTTTCAAAATTTAGTATACTTTTTGTTTCAAATTACATATGGATGAAGGGAATATAGCAACATTTCCAGTGCTTAAAAACCAATAAAGATCTTAAGCCACCAATGGCAGAAGAGTGCCTTACACGCTTCCAGGCAGGGACCTCTGACCATTCTACCTGAAATTGCAACCCTCCCCCCATGAACCCTGCTTCCCTCTTACCCTGTTTCACTTTTTCCACAACATATGCACCTATTTTTTTGTCCATCTTCCCCCACTAGAACTTAAACTCCATGAGGTCAGGGAATGTTGTTAATGTTCTCAATACCTGGTACTTAGCAGGTGTTCATAAGCATTTGGTGAGTGAGTTAATTTTTCTTAAAAACAAACAAACGAACAAACCATGAAGCCTTCATTTAATAAGCCTCCATTTCACCTGAAATGCAAACTTTCATGGCAAAGCTTCACATCAAAGCAAACGTGATTTAACTCTGCCTGTCACCAGTAAATGGCACTGTTTCAGCTGCTGCCTTGGACTCAGATTCGGCATATATCTTTGAAGCTGTTCCAAAAACATATATTGAACAGAAAAAATAAAACGGAAATCTGTTCGGACAAATTTGAGAGGTGAAGAGAACATGAGGAGTAAACTCCACTGCTTCCACAAATACAGTCCTCCTGTTAAAAAGCTGTAGGTAGATAGGCTAAGACTTCAGAACAAAGGGTCTTACAAACAGCATTTTGGAAACTCACCTATTCATAATGACAGTAGCTGCCATATTAGGCTAAATTCTCTACAGTTACATTCGTTAGAGCTGTAAATACAAACAAGCACTTGTTGATGACTTTGAAAAGCTCCTTATTTCTGATTATCCTAACAATCAAGCTCAAGGGCAATTTACATGGCCCTCGAGAATAACCTGTCCTATTTCACATTTCTTTCATTACCTCCACTTTACTTTAAAATGAAGATAAACATATCCTGATTAAAAATAAAGTTTCCAAAAGTTAGGCTATAAAATTAAGTCACTAGAAAATTCAGTAGCCAGGGGCACCTGGGTGGCTCAGTCCATTGAGCATCTGAGTCTTGATAACAGCTCGGGTCTTGATCTCAGGGTTGTGAGTTCAAGCCCCACGTTGGGCTCCACAGTGGGTGTGGAGCCCACTTTAAAAAGAAGAAAAAAAGAAAATTCAGTAGCCAGCAGATGTTTTAAATATTGAGGATGTATAAAAGTAGGAAATGAAGGAGAAAAAGTCAAAATATTGTTGATATAATAATGATTCAGCATGTGAAAGAATAAACATCAAGCCAAAAGCTTTTAGCTTTCCATTGTCAATTTACATCTTCAGGAAATCATATGCATAAAAAATTCAAATAGGGAAGGAAGGAAAATATATATTTATATACCAACTCAGTATGTACATTTAACTTTCAAATCACACAATAACTATTCCTTTGGAATTGGAATGAAGTTTGAATTACAATTAAAAAATTAAGAATGGAAAAAAGAAAAAGAAAAAGCACCTGCAGAAAGACAGAAGAACATATATACCACCTCTATTTAAACTACTCAACATTTAAGGTCATCCCACCATTGCTCCACTTCATGGTACCAAAAATTGAAGGGGGTACAGTAATCTTGACTCCTAGGTTTTAAAGAGCTCTCCCTTCTGTTTAATTCAACTAAGCATTATATAAGACCCTTGCACAACGAGGTTATGGCAATCTCATTGGTACAGAACAAACAGAAATTAAGACACTCATGGAGGTATATCATGAAACGCCAAAAAGAAAAAAAATAGTGAAATAGAAAACTGGAATCCAGATGTCAGTGAGACGAAGAAATAAAGGCAGGCTTCAAGAAAGAGGACCACACCGGATGGGCCCAGGTACAAATCCCAGTTCTGCCACTACATTAGGCAAGAAACTGAACCTTTCAGAGTCTTTCTTAACCTGCAAAATGGGGGTAATACTACACAAGACTGTGATAAGAGTTTACTAAATAATATACAATAATCAAAGTGCATGGCAGATTACAGAAAACGAATATTCATCACTTCCTGATACTTCTTTTACAAAAACTGAGTTGTCTGCAAGAAATTTCAGGAAATAAGCTACCATAGCTCATTCCCATTTTAAAGCAAATAATTATGGTGATAAAAAACAGCTAGGGGCGCCTGGGTGGTGCAGTCGTTAGGCGTCTGCCTTCGGCTCAGGGCGTGATCCCAGCGTTCTGGGATTGAACCCCACATCGGGCTCCTCTGCTATGAGCCTGCTTCTTCCTCTCCCATTCCCCCTGCTTGTGTTCCCTCTCTCGCTGGCTGTCTCTGTCAAATAAATAAATAAAATCTTTAAAAAAAAACAAAAAAACAAAAAAAAACAGCTAAACCAGCACTCTCCTGCAACAGTTCATCAGTATATCCCAATCATTCCCCAAACAAGGGCATTACTTCCTCTAATGTCAATTTTTAAATCAACAGTCTTTAAATATAAGCAAAATCCATAACCTATTATCTTCTACATAGTATCTTCTAGAAATATACTGCACAGTATTAATATCCACAAGACTATTGCCAGGTAACTGGACAGAGAACTCCCCACCCAGAAAATTAACTTAATAATTTCATTTAATGATTCCACATGAAATAAATATCCACTGTCAATACCACTTTTAGTTCTATTTATAAGCAATCAATCCATTTCTACAAGGCACTGTGTTCGCCTAATATAGCCTCGTCATATCAAATTATAAACTCTCCACAAATATTTGGCTGTGATGTCACCTGGACCCGTGATATTAGCGTAGGGTTTAGCACTCCAGATCAATGCGCAAGTCTGAGGAAGTGAGAAATACTCTATCCACTATGCATAGTGGATAAAATCATAGAATCATAGAATCATAAAAGCAAATTTGTTTTCTGATATAACACCTGGAGTAAATGAAATGCATCACTTTTTCTTTCTAAAACTGGCCCTGATACAGACAAAGGCCTTATTTTTCCCCAGCAACTACCTCAGACGCTGCCTGGCCATGGCACTGGCAAAACTGTATCATCCCCTAATCTGCATGTTTCTATGATACTTTATTAAGTGGAAATCATAACTAATGTTAACTATCTCCTTCTATATATACAGCTGTGCTGGATGCTTTCTATTTCTAATCACAATAACTCTGCCAAGTAGACATTGTTATTGGACCCATTTTACAAACACAGACACTAAGGCTCAGAAAGGCTAACTACCGAACATCATACCAAAAATAGCTCCCCATACTAAACACATACTTTCTTGTTGTCATGGTTTTTCTCACTCTGTACTCTGCTTAGAGTGCTTACCCACCCCCCATTAACACCTATCCATTCTTAAAGGTAAAATTGCTGCCCCAGTCCATATTCTCTCCCATGTGCCAATATTATAGCTTTAAACCATTTGGCTGCATGAACAAATAAATGAAGAAAAAGCTGGAATTCTCTACTGAAATTTTGGTTAACTCAAGTATAAGCCTCTAAAACTCACTAAGTCCCTAGCACAATCCCTGGCATCCAGTAGGCACTCAGTAATTTCGCTCCTGGAAGGAGGAAAAAAAAGACAAGCAGGAAGGAGGAGGAAGGGGGAAAGAGAAAAGACACAGAGAAAAGAGTCAGAAAAACTTCAGCTCCCATATATCAGAATCTTGATTCAGAATGTTAGAATACTTTTATAAGAGAACACTAATAAATAATAGTAATGGCAGCTAATCTATTACCACCAGGGAATTCTTGCAATACCAAGAATTATTGTGCAAAAATGTAAGACTCCAAATAAACAAAATATAGATTCTACTCTAGATAAAAACAGATAAACAAAGAATTATTTATGAGTATCATTCAAATCTTAACGCTGACCTAGGTTTACTCTTCTGATGGCTTTAAAACGACAAGTGCTGAGTTTAAAATGGAATCCACTTGTCAGTCTCATCTCTAAACAATTATAAAATGAGAAAGATAAAAGTAGATGCTTAGATATTTCATTCTTATATTTAAGAAAATGTTTTAAAATCATTTTAAATTCATCACATTAATTACATACTCATATTCTTCTCTAACACTGTTTTCTTGGATGTCAACTTTCTAGCCAACAGCCAATAAAACTAACTAAAACACAAGCTTCTTCCCTATGACAGGAGGTCAGCCAACCTCTACTGCCCTGGTGTGTGATGACGCCTGCTGGGCTCTCTCCTACCATCTCTTTCCTGCTCTGTCACTCATGATTCGCTCTCCAGTACTAAGGAAATCTGTTTCTCTGCCAATGCCTTGAACCTGTCAAAAAGAAAAGGACTATGACAAGGCAGTCTTCCAGAAGACATCGCTTGTACCACGTACTCGGCATCTCTCTTTTCCACTCATGCCCAGGTCTAAAGAGGTAAACACATCAATTCTGTATTCCATGTGTCTGCACACAATGGGCAGCACAAAGTTATTTAAAGTGCTGTCAATTACACTGGCCTCACCTATTTAGAGCAAGTAAACTAAGGACAAATTATGGTAGGAAACAGGACAAAGTAAAAGGAGAATGTGATTTGGCATCAGAGACAGGTTCTGGGTACTGACTCCACCACTGTGACTTTGGAAAAGTCATTTAAAAGGCTTCGTGAAATTTAAATATCATCATCTGACTTTCCTGTCATGAGGACAAAATGAGAACTTGTAAGAATTTGGTATACAATAAAACACCAAATACATTATTTTACCAATGACAATGATAGGATTATTAAACAAATCCCATGTCATCTGCAATCCAATGTGTCTCCACGGGCTCCAAACTTTAAATGAATTCGACAAATCTCCTCCCTTTCTAAGGGGGCAAGAAAGGAAAGAAAAGATAATCTCAACAAAGAATAGCCTGTGATATAAGTAACGTGACCAGTTCTCTTGTGTGTCTGGTATGTTGTCCCCAAAGGCAATTCTGAAACAGGAACAACAAAATATTTGAACAAAGACAGTGGTGTCTGAATAAGAACTTAGTCTCCCAAGGGGAATACATTCATTTATGTTTAAATACTAGTATTATTTCCATTTGAGTATGGTTTGGTTTTCTTTACCTTCTCAGGTCTATCCTTAAAAATTGGTAATAAAGGAAGAAAATAGCATCCATTGAGTACAACTCAATACTAAAATACAAAATGCAAGATCAAAGGTTAAAATGGAAAGCTGACTATGACTGCAGATGCAAAAATCACACTCAAAACCAAATGTTTTAAAAACACGATAAAGAACCAAAAAGCAGCGGGGCGCCTGGGTGGTACAGCGGTTAAGCGTCTGCCTTCGGCTCAGGGCGTGATCCCGGCGTTATGGGATCCAGCCCCACATCAGGCTCCTCCACTATGAGCCTGCTTCTTCGTCTCCCACTCCCCCTGCTTGTGTTCCCTCTCTCGCTGGCTGTCTCTATCTCTGTCAAATAAATAAATAAAATCTTTAAAAAAAATTAAAAAAAAAAAAAGAACCAAAAAGCTGAGGATAATGTGAACACAAGTAAATATTGACTTTGAAAGCCCGAAGGCACTTAATAAGTAAAGCTGGCAAGACTAGGTGAGGGTGGGAGGTTAAAGGCAGTAAGCCCTTGTATTTCTATTTCAGCCAAAGAACCAATAATTTCAACTCTGGCTGTGTACAGTACTAGGGAATGTGCAGGAAGAAAGAGAAAAACATTCCTTTAACAGCATCTCAAAATTCATGCTGTTCCAAACTATTCCTCACATTTGACGTACAGGTCATATACTTCCAATTAATTACATCTAAAAAAAATCATGTAGGTATTTTAAAGACAGAACTTTTTATAGTATACCATGCAAATGTATTCTTAATCAGAACTTTACATCATCACTATTAGATACTTTCATCTATTATCTTAGTTCCAAAGCTTGGCCTCCACAGGTATATAATTTAATGAATGAAATAAAGGAAGTTATTTATGCTCATGTTTATAGAAAATTAAACAATATCTTTTGAGTCATTTTTAGTCAATCAGATAAATCTTAGATATTTTCAAAATCTTACAGTTTCAAAATATAGGTTTCTAAAAATAAATCCCACATGCATGAAATGTATATAATTCACAGCATGAATAAAACTATCAAAGTGAAAGAATAAGAAATTCATTAATTCACTCATTCATTCATGAGACATTTTTTGAAATTCAACAGGAGCTAGACACCTTATCAGGCCCTGAAAACATACCGGTCAGTAAGACATTAATTTCAAGGAATTCAGAATCCAATAAGGGAGGCAGTCCAACATAGAATTTTGTGTGACAAGAGATATAAAAAAAGTTTAAAAAGCCAGAGACAGTAACAAATGTTTAAGGACATTTGGAGACTGACAAAAAACACCAGTATCTAGCAGGGAAAAACAGGGAAAAACACAAGCAATACACATACACAGAAATTATACAGGTGAAATAAATGAATAATGTTCAATAACAGAATCAAAGAAAGATAAATTCAAATGGTTTTAACATATTTCTCATTGATTTTTTTTTTCAAAATAGCAAAAACATGTTAATATTCAGTGTTAGAGGAAGTAAATGGGCAACGACAGACAAGGCCAGTGGGACAACGACTGTGACGTTTCTGTAGCATAGTTTGGCAAAATGTATCAAAACCTTTTAAAATGTGTCATGGTCCCAAACTCATTAGAAGAAATTAAGCCAATATCCCTCATGAACACAGAAATAAAGACCCTTAACAAAATATTAGCAAACAAAATCCTGCCACAGATAAAACACATCACAACTAAGTTTATTATAGGAATTTAAGGTTGGTTCAACACTAAAATAAAAATCAATCTATCAACAGAACAACTATATGTTCACCTTAATAGTTGAAAAAAAAAAGTATCTGACAAAATTCTCACCGTCCATTTTGATAAACACACCAACACAGCTAATAGAATGGAACTTTCCTACCCTGATAAAGGCATTTATAAAAAAAAACCTATAGCTAACATCAGATGTAAAAGACTGAATGTTTTCCCTCTCACAGATCAGAAACAGAACAATGATGGCCACACCCATCACTACTTATTCAACATACAGTATAATTAAGAAAATGAAATAAAAGACACAGATTGGAAAAAAGAAACGAAACCATCTTTCTTCACAAACCCCATGACCATCTACAGAGAAAATCCGAAAGATCTCCAAAAATAAAGCCACTTGAACTAACAGGTCAGTTTAGAATGACTGGCATACAAAAATAAACAGTATTTCTATATACTGGCAACAAAGAAAGTTATATTTTAAAAGTACAATTTATAATAGCATTGAGAACTATGAAATAGTAAAAGATGAATCTAACAAAAAATGTGCAAGATATGCATAAAATTATAAAACCACGCTAAAAGATTTTAAGGCCTAAATAAATGGAAAGATATGCCATATTCCTGAATCAGAAGACTCAAAATGTCAATACTCCTCAAACAGATTTATAGATTTCAACACAATCTCAATGAAGATACCATCATATTTTTTTGTACCAATTAACCAACTGATTCAAAAACTTATATGGAAATGCAGTGGTCCAAAAAGAACCAAAACAATTTTTTTTAAATATCAGGTTGGAAGAATTGTACCACCAAATTCGAGATTTACCATGAAGCTAACAAAGATGGGTGTTACTGGTGAAAGGATGGCTACAGAAACGAAAGTGAGTCAAAGAGACCTACACATACATGGTCAACCGTGAACAAGGTCAAGGTTACTGAACAGGGAAAGCACTACTTAACAAAGGCACTGGCTCAACTGGACATTCATTTAAAAAAAAAAAAAAAAGAAGAAGAACCTTAACCCTTGCCTCACACCATACACAAATATCAGCGAAAATAAACACGAGCCTTAAATTTATGTACTAAAACTGTAAAAGTTCTCGAGGAAAACATAGGAGAAAATCTTTGTGGCCCTAGGTTAACCACAGATTTGTCAGATAACACATAAAGTGTATCAACTCTGTAAGAAAAAGTGATAAATCACACTTCAAAAACGAGATCAGTATCCTGGTTCTTGGTCAATCAAGTCAGAATACCTAGGCTCAAATTCCAACTATGCCAGTAACAAGCTGTACGCCTCACGATCTTACTATCTCTGTGTCTTAGCTGCTTTTTCCCTCCACCTGTATAATGAGATAAGTACCTACGTCACAGGGCGTTATTCAAAAACCAAATAAGATAATGTTTAGAAAATGCCTGATTAAATATATTAAGCACCAAATAACGATGTTTGCTACCTTCCCAAGATTTTTATTTAGTTACTTAAACACATATCCAAGTTTCAAAGTTCAAAATTTAGTACTCTAAGACTACTTAGAATTTTATTTAACACTGTATAAAAAAAAAAGAGCTCAGCTTCATTTTTTATTCAATTTCCTTTAAAGAAATGATTAAGAACAAAGGCATACAAAACAGGAAGGGACCTAGGGAAGGAGAGGTGAAACACATTCACTGTACACCTACAAGTACTCCAGAAAACAGGTGCTTTATCTGAATCATCCCTTTTATGTCTCCTGGCAGGTAGCTATAGAGAAACAAAGGATCTACATGAAACTTTTAATAAACCTTCATAAGTGGCCTTTAAAAAAGAGTGCTGGCTTTCTATTTAAGATACTGGGTTGGTGCCCAAAAGCAAATGTCTCATTAAGAGTAAAATTCATGCCTAGGGAGATTAAATCGTTGTAAGGAACATTTATAACAATTTAAATCAGAAAGTAGTATGTTAAGAATCACAGTGAAGGATCCTCACACCAATAAACCAAAGAACCCCATCACCTGCCTTCCTTGACACTATAACCATGACTCTGGCTACTTTTAAAACATGCCTCAGAAGAATGACAAAGGAGAAGATTAAATTTGTCAGCCTTCTTAGAGTTCCTAAAGTTATGAACAATGAGAATTCTTAGGCACCTATTCCATCTTTAAATATGGAGAAGGAGGGGAGAGTTCACTGCAAAGAAAGCCATCCTACAAATTTCTCCTAGTCTTTATTTCCCCCATATTTCCCCAAAGGCCACAAGCAGCACAGGGTAAGAAATGGTGGGAAATAACAGAAGACGCTCCACTGGGGGTAAACTTACCTGTAGTGCTTTGTTATCTTGAAGGTCCAACCCAAATACATTGTGCCGCTTCACCGTAAAGAAATCAGCATCCTGTCCGTCCTCCTCCTCCTCATCTCTGTCCAAGAACTGTCCAGGAGCTTCCTTGGACTCCCCAGTGCTAGGGACAGATTGAGGCTGAGACGCTTTTGCTTTTGCCAGTTTCTCTCCCATTTCTTCTTCATCTTCCTTCTCCTCTTCCTCTTCATCACTAATCCCATTAGCAAGTGTGTATTCTGTCCCTTCTGGTCTTTTCCCACCTTTCTGAAGGATGGACATTTTCTCATTGAAGTAGGCTCTAAATTCTTCCACTTCATCATTAGTGAGGGAGGGAGCCCTTGGCTCAATTACTTTATTATCTTGGCTCACCACCAATTCTTTGGTGTGTTGTTTCTGCATTTTCTGAAGAAATCTTACCCGTGGTGCCACAGCAAGACCAAGAGACCTTAAATATGAGTAAATGAAAACGGTTATCTATTGGTATTATGCAATAGTTTCTCAAGAGTGGAGATTTATTTTGGGAGTTTTTTTTTTTTAAAGAAAACACTCCTCTGAGATACAACTCAATCTTGACAGGTTAGATATCCAAAAGGCAAGCCAAAAAATACTGAACACCTGTCAGAAAACACTGGAAATACCCCATTTTTCATTAAGTGGTTAATAAGGTATAAAATAAAGAGCTCAGGGGCGCCTGGGTGGCACAGCGGTTAAGCGTCTGCCTTCGGCTCAGGGCGTGATCCCAGCGTTCTGGGATCGAGCCCCACATCAGGCTCCTCCGCTATGAGCCTGCTTCTTCCTCTCCCGCTCCCCCTGCTTGTGTTCCCTCTCTCGCTGGCTGTCACTATCTCTGTCAAATAAATAAATAAAATCTTAAAAAAAAAAAAAAAAAGAATATTAAAATAAAGAGCTCAACACCAGAAACAAGGGACTAGCTCAGGTACCAAATCTGCCTATGTCTAGCTTACCTCTCTCAGCCTCAGCTTCCACAAAGATGGGGTAACAGTAACTAGGCCCATCTCACAGCTGTTGTAACAACCTGACTTGCTAAGTGAAAACACTTTGAGAAACGTAAATACTAAAGCTGAAAAAGACATGGACATGGAAAAAGACATGAAAGGACAATTCTCTACAAAGAACAAATGCGAGTTATCACTGTCTTCTCCTCTTAGACACTTAATACAACATAATCACTTCTACAAAAAAAAAATGATTTCTAAACAAGAAATCAAAAAAGAAAAGAAAAATTATTTTCTCTTTCTAAGATCAAGATTCACTTTATGATCAGGTCTTTCCCAGCTCCTAAATTTTGACTAAGGGAATGGAAAAAAAACTCCTAAAGCCAGGCCTGCTACGATAAACAGCTAACATTATGACATGGATCCACTGCCTCTTTCCTATGAGACAAGATTCAGGAAACTGAGAGGTGCAGTGGTAAAGCGTAGACTCAGAAATGGGACTGCTGAGTTTCAAATCCTGATTGTCACCCACTAGCTATGAGACTGAAGGATGTTACTTAACCTCTATTCCTCAGTTCTCTTATTTGCAAAACGGCATGATCAGTATCAACATTATAGGGTTGTTGCAAGAGTAAACTGAGTTCACAGACGCCACGCACTTAAAACACTGCCCGGCACATCCGCAGCCACTACTGAGCACTTGCCATTATTACTGTTATGGGGGCTACAGGGTGGGATCACAGACTCGCATCCATCAGAGTGTTTCTCTCAGTATTTTACAATTGTATTTATGTCTCTCTCTCAGCTACTAAATCTTGGAGCTCCTTTAAGGTAGGAGTACATACATCTATAATTTTAACATCCAGCACAATGAACTATACATATTAGCTGTTCAAAACATGTTTCTTTAGGAAAATAATTTTTAAAAACATTCATTATATCCTACATACCTCACACTGCTTTAGGTAACAAAGGGCTTCTAAAGGAATTTATACATCCAGGAAATTACACGTCTAAACAGCCACAAAAATTAAGAAACACCACATTAAACTGTACCAATTATTTAGGCTCAGAAGTTAACTTTCTGCCTTCCCTAAACATCACCAATAAAAAGCAAAGGTCTTCAACTGTGAACAGATGAGATTTCCTGGCATTTGCAGCAACAAGACGTCCCATAAATATGACCCTCCAGTGTTAAAGTCCTGTGCCTCCCATTTGCTAGTATCTCAGTAGGTCAATCAGAAAACCAGGATAGAACTTCTTTGTAAAGTACAAAAAAGGAGCCAATAACCTAAACCATGAATTGTATTCAGAAATGGCGAAATTAGTAACTGCTACATAAATAGATAAATGACAAAAACACGTTATATCCACGGAAGGCAGTTTTCCATCAATTACCTACAGAGAGAGTCAGGAGCCTCACACTGTTATACAGCAATTTCAATCATTCTAAAACATTACAACTGACAAATTACCAGTTATACTAAACTCACAATCTAACATGAAGCAGAAAACAGCAGCTCCCCCAGATACGAGTTTTTATCAGACTCCATTTACGGGTAAAGTCATTCAAATTCCTGGAGAGCAGGACAAATATACCGACCCTGCCTTGAAAATATATATTTCATCACAGACTGGGAAATTTTATGCTGACATTTAATATATGATTAACCTCAAGGGTGCTTCTATAGGATTTTGTCAATGCTTGTCCCACAGGTAGAACTCCACTGAAAAATGAGCATCTCTCCTTTATAGCTAAAAAGGTTAAGAAAAAAAGTCCATCAAATACAAGCCAACACAAAACCAAGAGTCCCTTTTTTATGTAATAGTAACCTCACTTACTAAACAGGGACATTTTGCCATAGTAACTGTGAGTACCTCTAAGAAACACCAAGACACAAAAAATATTCAGGCAAAAAGCAAGCAGTAATAGGGATCAACCTAAAATAAGGGAAGAAATGACAAGGAAACTCATATCAAAAGCATAAAAAAAGGACGGTCTACAGTGTTCCAGGCCAGCGTTCCAAAGAACAAGAGGACTGTAGACATTTAAGATTTCCAACAATGCTTAGCAATTGTTCTCCATCTCCTTTAAGACAAAATTATAGGAAACTGCCAGTGTAACTTTCAGAAATTTTCACTTACAAGTAACAAACTTCTGTATGGCAACAAGAAATGAATACTCACCTATTTTCTAGTTTACATAATCTTTTGCTTTACAGATCTTTAACAGATTCTTTTAAGGTAAGGCCAAGCAGTTTCAACAAGGCCTCTCAGAGAACCAGGTTTCACATAAATGAGCTCTATTTGAGGATTCAAATCAAAACTGTAATATGAATACTTACAGGGCATATTCAGGTATAGGTAATTTATTCACATCAAATATTTCTTTATCCTTCATCAGATACACGGAGCGTATATAGGAGACAAAACACTGTAAAAATAAGTGGTTTCAATGCATGATATATAATAGGAATGGAAAGCAAACTTAAACCAGATAAAAGAAAATTAACCAAAGGGATAAATTCAATAGCAGTGAAAAATCTTAAAAAATAGTTGAGTATATCTCCTTTCCACCAAAAAAAAAAAAAAAAACCTGCCTTTTTAGAACTGTAATATTAGATAAGACTTTAAATTTGGTTTCATCAAGCCAACTCAACATAGAATATCACCTCAAAAAGCTATTCTAGAAGTTAGTATCATCCTGCTGCAATACGCTATCATGTGGGGGAAATGTAGGCTTTGGAATCATACAGATGACAATCTGAGCTCCTTATCTCACTAGCTGAGCAAATCTCTTGGGCCTCTGCCAGTTTCCTCGTCTAGCAAAGATCATAGTACCTTCTACTTCAAGTGTTACGGGAGAAATTAACCAAAAAACATGCATCTAGAGTACCTGGGCATATATTCTGGAATACAGTAAATACCAATAAATATTAGCAAGCTATTAGTAATTATTTCAGTAGTCCAAGGATATGTTTTCCAACAAAGTAAAATGTTACTGTATTTAAATTAAGCTTGACAAAATCATGGCAGAAAAAAGTTTATTTCTAAAGCCTTCCCTTTTATATGATGATGTCAATTAATTTGTCATCATCAACTTGTGCTATTTTTCTTTGGTGTTTAAAAAGAAAAAAGGTATCTTTATACCAAGAACTATATAAACCAAAAAGTAAACATGATCCTGATCCTTTGTCAGCCTTAACATAGTCAGGCAACAAAGATCATGAAACACATCTAAGCAAGCATTTATTATTTTAAAATTTTATGTTTGCAAAGTATATTTAATTCCCATTTCTATATTTCCTGAACTTCACATTTGCTCTAACTTTACACTAATCCTTTCTTCAAACCATTTTCCCTGTCTCCGTAAGCCTGAAAAACAATGAATGGCTCCAGTTCAAGGATAATTTTTTTCCCCTACAATTATTCACCAAAAAAAAAAAAAAATCACCCCTGTTGCCTATTGTTTTTGTTCTATCCAGATTATAATCAAAGGCTAGAAAATCACTTCTTTGAGACTGGATAGCTTGCTGCTGCTTGCAATGCAGTTAGCCATTCTGCTAAACCATGCGTGACACCCAATAAATCACATCATTTATTTCAATGTGCATTCTATAATCTTTGTTCTGGAAGGCTCATTGCTGTATGCACAAACCAGTGAAACATCCTTCCAATGTTCCTTATTTCCTGATTCATAATTGAATGACCTCTTAGGTATGGAGTAAGTCGTGACATTTCAGAATTCATGTATAATATTTTTTAATGTGCATACTATTACCAAAGCTGTTAAAAGAGAGATTTAACTCTTAAAGTATGTCTACTAGACAAAATATGCACACAAATGTTTGCATGTTCAAAAATTAAGAAAAAAATTTTTTTTCGTTTAAAGGCCCTTTTCATTAGGTTTCAGGTGAAGTGAGCTGCTAGAAATTCAACTTTGCACAGTTCCACATTTGGTTTTCTTATATTTCTCCTGATGTATCATGGAAGTTCTGAAGAAAGTCACACAATGATTGCAGTCTCAGGCCTGCTACTTAATAGCTTATGTGACCCTGGACAATTTTTGATTTTCTCAATCTATTTACTCCTGTATAAAATCACATCGATACCACCTCCCTAACGGGTTGCTGGGAAGACGAAGTTAAGAGCATATCAAACTACCATGTAGCAGAGTCATGTAATGACTAAGTGCTTAACACCAAGTAAGCATTCAAATTTTAGCTTTCATCACTCACGTTATTTTAAGCACAGTGAAGCTAACTTGATAAAATATAACATAAGTTAATTTTTAAAAAAGAATGTAAGATCTGCTCTTTAAATAAAACTTCCTTCCCGAGAATTCCAGTTTCCAAACCATAACATAAAAGCCTTACTACTGACCGGTTCTTCCGCTCAGACTCTTATCTACTTAGGATGTAGACGTCCACATCTCCTCTTACTTCCTTCCCCTCACTTCATCTATCTGCTGAAATAGAATCCAACCTCTGAATCCTAAACCTCTTAACTCACTGCTGATATGTTATGGGAGATACAGAGATAGAGATCATATGTAGATCTCATAACTCCAATGTAAGTAAAACCATGGTGAAAAGATCTTTATAACAGGGACTCAAATATTTGTCCATTTAAAGACTGGGTAGCTGTAAGCACAACACAAAATTATTTCCCTTCCTCCCTTCCTAAGCATCTGCTGCTGGGCAATCTAAGAACTAAAAAGTAATTTTAACTGAAAGTGAGAATTCTTTGTATTTGCTAGTCAAAAGGATTTCTAAGTCAAAAAAGTAATTTGGGAACATTAAGTCATATTTATAGACTAAAATTTCATTCCTAAAGACAATTTAGTAAAAATGCTAGGCTTTCTAGAAATTTAACCTAACATAAAAAATTACAGTAAGTTTGCTAAAGAATCACAGAGTTGACTGACAGTTTCCCAGGTTACTCTAAAAAATTCATTATCTTTATAAAAGTTAAAGAATACGATAAAGTTATCTGCAAATTGCACTAAATATCTGAGGTATAACCATGAAACCTAGAAGTACTAGAAAACGATGAATTTTAACTTTATTATATGGTTCATTCCAACTAAGGTATCCAATTTACCAATGACTTACCCTTTGAGCTCTTTCTTTTAAATCTTGATCTTGTGCTAAAAATGATTCCAATTTTTTCTGGACATCAATAAGTTTTTCTGGGTTGATTCTTTATAACAAAAAAGAAAGGTTAAACTAGAACATCTCAATTTTAGAAACGAAAGACAGCATATAGCATTTTCTTATTTTCCTCAATATTTTTAAATCTATAACTTTATTTCTCATTTAGGAGCCAGAGTAGACTGAAATTACACTAGACATAAATTTGACTCTCACATATTATGCGTAATGTGGGGGGGGGATCAAGATCAGAAATCTCTCAACGCCCCATGCTGAGTGAAAGATACTAAGGTTAACATCCAATTATCACTGGTTACTTCTTACATCCATGAGGTTAGAAAGTAGCCTCTCATGGGAGATCTACTGTCCATGAAATAAAATAAATGAAATCTAATGTCAGTTTTGTAAGTACTTCCATTTTCAGTCAAATATCATAAAACTAGTTTCAAGTAATAAATAACTAGCTAAAAGATATAAATAATGTTTTCCTTATCTGGAAATAAGGCATAATAACAAATCCCACCAAGGGAGGCTACACGGAAGAATGAAATTCTTTTGGGGGTCTATGTCTCACAAAAGAAATTCCACTCGTTTCTCTGAGTTTAGACTGAACCACTTTGCTTCTGCAAAGCCAGGGTGGTGGTAGGTGGGGATAGATGAGGTGTTCTTTACCTTCTTTTAATTATAAAATCACATATAAAATCAGACACAAAAGGTAGAAAACCCTCACTAGACCTCAACAATTAACAACTCACAGCGTTGTTCCATAGAACGCTTACCCAACCCCTCAGCTCCCCCTTCACCTCCCCCACCCCCGCAAACACCGTCCAAGTTATTTCCTTCCAAGAAAAGCCAGTGTTTCAAGGACCCCAGTGCAGGTGAAACTTTGATCCTGATCAATTCTGCTGACAATCTAAATATCTTCAACAAACAGCACAATCTCCCAAAATGGACACAAAACCTACAAATCTCATCCAAGAGGTATAATCCTCTCAACCCCCCATGCCTGCTGAAGGTAACAAGTTCTCTGTTTCATCTTATTTTCTCCATGAACAGTCTTCAAAACTTGTTTTAAAAAAAAAGTAAACAAAAAAGTCACAAACCAGACAGCAGAAGACAAGAGAGAGGAGGGAATTAAGTGTACATAATTCAGCATAATAATTCTGTGCCTCTGTTCTCCTAACAAGCACATCAAGACACCCAGCAGTTCTTACTTGATTTCCTTCACAGGCACTTTCTTCTGGAGAAGCTGCTGCACCATCCCTTTTTCTTCTGAGGGAAGCAAAATTAATAAGGCTTCACCATCCTCTTTGTACCTAAACAAACAAACAAAAAATCCCTTCCACATCAGTGCAATCTGCATTTTACATTTTAATAGGCTTATGAATAGGTAACACAGAAGCAACTTCACCTAATTAGTAAATATAAGGAATACCATTTTTTTAACCTCTGTGACAAGAGAAAACTAGGGCTCTGAGCATCTTTTTCAAAATTTCACCACTAATAATAATTCTGAGCGACTTTTAAGTTCTACCACAGGAGAGCCAGATCCTAAGAAACAAATCAATTAAAAAGAATATCTTTCCTTTTTCTTTTTTTTTCTTTAGGGAAAAAGGGGTAGAGGGAGATGAAGAGAAACAATTTTAAGCAGGCTCCATGCATAGCACAGAGGCTGACACAGGGCTCGATCTCACAACCTTGAGATCATGACCTGAGCCAGAATCAAGAGTCGGAGGCTTAATGGACTGAGCCACCCAGGCGCCCCTAAAAAGATTTCTTAAATACCTCTTTACTTATAGCAAAAAGACAATTTCCCATTCAAGCCACAAGAGAATTGTAATATAATTAGTAATTTAAGAAACATGGTACCCAATACATTAAGGAAATCAAATCATCTTTCTGGGGATTTTATACCTTGGGAGTAACACTGTTTAGTGGCATCAGTTTTAAGAAATGGATCTCTACTCAAATGAAAACCTAACCTCCAATCCATGCACTTCTCGTCCCTTACCTAGTAAAATTCTTATTTCATTTTATACCACCAGAAATTTCTATTTAAGTGGGCCACAGTGCACTCAGAGTACTTAAGCTTTTTGTGCCACTCGCATACAGATTTCCGTGATAACTCAGTGTCAGCCATTGTGTGCAAGCAGTACGACAAAACGGAATTGGGGTTTGTGGAATTTTTTTAAAAAGAAACAAAAGAAAAGGTATTCTCATCAAAGCACTCTATTCAGGGTTCATGCTATAATATGAGGAGCAAATTTTCATATATAAATAAATAATTTAGTGAGAAAGGTGACAGGCATAAACTGTGAACAACACAAAGAAATAGAAGAATATCCCTGTCTTCAGTGATCTAACAATCTAGCTGCCTAGAGAACACACACACACACACACACACACACACAAAAGCAAGAGATCCCACAGAACATCCCCCAAGATGGTACATTACTAAATGTAAAAGGACGACCAAGGGCAATAAATGCCACAAACTCAGAAGTGGAAAGAGACCACTCGGGGTCAGCCAGAGAAACACAAACCTGTCAGGGCAGATGGAATCTGAGGAGGACCTTAAAAGTCAACAAAAAAGGGAAAATCTAAGGTCTTCCAAAGGGGGAAATAGCATGAACAAAGGAGGAGAAACCAGAAATACAAAGCAAACATAGTTAACTAAAGATAGCAGAAATCCAACTGAAACCAGAGTAACTAAATGGACAGCAGAAAAGAGTGCCAGAAAGGGACATCAGTGTCTGGTTTTGGACGGCTCTGGACGCCTGTGTCTAGAGAGCTAGAATATCATCACTGTATGTAAGGACAATTTTATCACTGAACACTGGAGGGGGAAACTAGCTGTGTTGAATTACTGTGGGTACTATAAAGACAGAAGAGTAATTTTCACCTCATGCTGATTTCAAAACTCCACTCCTACACACAAGGTGAAATGCCAGTACAATACCTTTACAGAAGCATCTGTATACATGTGCACACACACACAGAAAAGTATGAAATAAAATCTACCAAAAGTGCTAAAAGTTCTCTTTAATTCATAAATTAAACAAAAGTTGAAGGGGCCACTAAATGCCAGGCACTAAAACTGACATAGTTCTGGCTGTCACAGAGCTTACAGACTATCAGGGACAGACAGCAAAAGCAGTAACTAACAATAAAGTGGTAGGAGTGTTACGGTAGGCATACCGGAAGCTGTAAAGACATAATAGAGAGCTCTACTGAATGTTGTCCAGGAGTCAAAAAAACTGCTCTGAGCAAATGACATCTAGGAGCAGAGACCTAAAAAATTAGGAATTAGTCCAAATTAGGGGAGAGTCAAGTTTTCCAGGGAGAAAAGGCAGCATTTGAGCAAGTCCAGTGGATAATTTCACCTCCTTCATCCTTATTAGCTTTTTCTAGGGTTTCTAAATGCATGTGTATTAAACAGGGAGAGAAAGGAGTAAGGCTGAACATACATTTACTGCTTTTACTGTTTCATAAATGAGAAACTAATACCAAATACCTTCCTCATTATATTTCTACACCAACTATTACAATTCAAAATGTTTCATCATCATTTGCTATGAAGAAATATGAATTTAAAGCATTTCCCCTAAGCAGCGCTGGACTAAACCATCTGTGAAGGCAGAAATCACTAGTATATGAAGTAGTGAGGTGACACCCAGAGCAGACAAGGTCTCTGAGAGCCTCTCAACTTCCGAAGCTGGTACAGGGGTAAAGAGAAATCTCGAAGGTATCAAAACAGCACCACTGAAGCCCTTGGATCATCAGACGGACTCAGAAGTAGGAATAATAAGCCTTAATCATTACATCTATCTTGTCTACCCATTCATCCACCCAACCAGGGATAATCTGGAAGAATGGATCAGGATTCAAGTCACAAAAGGGCCATATTCAAACTTTTTACAACTGTAACAGCTAAAAGACAGATCTGTACAAGGTTAGGACAGAGTGCAACACTGATATTTAAAAGAACAAAATTCCCAGAGGAAAATGGAAAAAACGTCCAAAGTCGAATCCCACAAGGCAAGCATCTATCAAAAAGATCATCACTGGCCACTTGATGATGTGGCCTATTCAACATCACACACATCTTTTCCCTACAACAACGTAAAGCACAAATACCTCCCCCACACCAATACCCAAAAATTTCCAGTAAGCTTTCATTTCCGATATAAAAACATATCTAAAAAGATGCCAGAAGTACATTTCTTTTTTTTTTTTTTTCCAAATGCTTCGAAGGATAGTCTATCTACCCATGAGCTGGCTTTTTATATTTCAAAAGCAATATCCAAGGACTGAGGCTTGGTATATGTGTAAAGAGAAATAAACGTTCTTCACAAGATCTACATTTTGGAACTCCATATTCGACAGGTTATTGTAAGAAACATGCTAGGCACCAAATAAAAAGCCCTGCATCTGAAACACAACAAAAAAATCTCATTTTCACCGTCAGTAGTAATACCATGTTACATTTATGCAGCCCTTTAGAATTTAAGAGAAACTTCATTTTACATTAATTTGCTAGTCTTTTATATGCAAGCAACTGGTAGAAGAGGCAAATAAATTTCTGGAAAGATCAAGAAGCTATCCAAAAAAAAAAAAAAAAAGCCCCACCAGAAATCTAGAACAAAAACCACTGGCTAATCATTATATATCAGAGGCGTAAACTTCCAGTTCACTATCGTTTTCAGCTCTACCAGGACTCCCTCCAGAAAGAAGGATCCTTAATAGGTTGATTATGATTGATTGACACCAAGAAGCTTACCTTCACATCCTACAGCTCGCTAACATTTCTAGCTAAACTTGGGAGACCCAGGCCCGTGACTTCTGGGTCCCAATGGTAATTCTTCCACTGAAATAATAACCTCGAAACAGACTCTGGCCAGAAGAAGTAGAAAAGCCCTGCCATTCTGACAATAATTTGCCTTCTACCCAATGACCACTAGTCCTCAACTACTCCAATGCCTATTCCCCAACACACCAACTTCACTCTAGCTGAGACTTTAAGTATCCCTTAAACTTTGCCCATTCAGACGTCTAACTACTGCTGTTGCAAGATCTGGCAGAGCTCACAACTGCCTGGCTATTCTCAGTTCTCCCAGCCTGGTTCTCCAAGTTACAGATCAGGTTGGAAGAGAATCTGTTAGAATAATTTCCTTTTTGTAATTTAAAAAATACGTATGCACACATACGTGAAAATGTTTCTAGGTGGTGAGATGTAGGTGGCATGTCCTGCCAACATCTAGAATCTATACAGTGAATAAACACTATTTTTATAACAAAACACAAGTTATTATGAAGTAAAAATCAAAAAAATGTATATGCTTTTAAAATCTACATCTTTTCTGTCATCCTCACTTCACGCACACATCTTAGTACTATCAATGTTACGGTACTTCTCCTTATCTCAACCAGGAAAGTTGAGGACATATATGAATGCACGTTTCCTACCTACCATACATTTGTACCTAAAAACTGCTCCCTAAATATTTGGTGAGTGAACAGATGCAAACAAACCACCAGGGGTTGCATAAGCAGACTGGATTTAGAGTCAAAAGAACTGAATCCGAGCCCCAGCTGTACTATTCATTAGCTTTATAACCTTGGATAATGAGTCACTTTATCACCATATATTCTTATTTATAAATTAACAGTGTGAAGGAGATGATCCAGGTCCCTTCAGAATCTAAAGTTCTATACATGTGATTCTTTTTTTTTAATAATAATTTTTTATTATGTTATGTTAGTCACCATACAGTACATCCTCAGTTTTTGATGTAGTGTTCCATGATTCACTATTTGCATATAACACCCAGGGCTCCATGCAATACGTGCCCTCCTTAATACCCATCACCGGCCTATCCCAATCCCCCACCCCCCTCCCATCTGAAGCCCTCACTTTGTTTCCCAGAGTCCACAGTCTCTCGTGATTCATTCCCCCTTCTATTTACCCCCCGCTTCATTCTTCCTTCCTTCTCCTATCGATCTTCCTGCTATTTCTTATGTTCCATAAATGAGTGAAACCATAGGATAATTGTCTTTCTCCGCTTGACTTACTTCACTTAGCATAATCTGTGATTCTTAACATACTAGTCGTTGTTCACAATATAAGTAGGACCAGGAGGTGGACAAACAGAGACAACTCTTGGGTACACTCTGCTATCCCACAGCCTTCTTTTTGTCCCCCTCCCTGCATCTCGTTTTCTCCTCCCTACACCTTAGCCTTACCTGTGGCAACCAGCCCCATGGCGTCTGTCACTGAGCAACAACAGTGCAGTCAGCCCTGCACATGCACATAGAGGGCCACGGGAATCAGACTCCAACTGTTCTGTTCCTCCTGCACAACGTGGCACAAAGGAGTGCTTATTCCAGGAAAAAGGGGATCTCTGACTCACGGAATACCTAAAGACTCTACACTAGATTTAAGAGAAAAGGACAGACTGGGAAATATTCTGGGAAAAATAAAGTCACATGTAGCGTTTAGATCTTGGAAATACAAGGAGGTACACCACAACAGGCTCAACAGTTTGACAAACAAAGTTCATGGTAATTGGAAAGAAATCAAGTTGGCTAACGTGTGTTGCATGGAAAGATTCTAACAAACTGATTAAGAACAAGGATTTAAAGAGTTCACAGAGAAAGGGTAGAAATCATTAGAGTCTATCAACTCTGTCCCCAGAATTTAAAAAAAGACTAAACTAAGTTTTTATACATTAAAAACAAGAAGAAAACACATATAAAAGTAGTGCCTAAAACAGACTTGTAAGGACCCAGATGAGCAGCCAGGGGACCCGACAGAGCTGCACTGGATTCCCGATCCACAGAAACCGTGAGATAATATATGGTTCTTGCTTTAAGCTACTACACTGTGGGGTAATTTGTTATACTGCAGTAGATTAATTAATTTCGGGTAAGCTCTGATTCATGAGTCTGATTTGATAAATTAATTGTGTTATCTCAATTGTCTACTCTGTGCCAAGCCCCGTTCTAAGCACTTGGGGTAGGTATATCAATTAAGTAGACATATTTCTTTGCCTTTATGGAGCTTACATTCCAGTGAAGAGAAACAGAAACAATGTCATAAGGAAAAGCTCTAGTATATTTGAAGGTATTAAGTGCTATGGAAAAAAGAAAGTACAGAGTGAGGTGAAGAGGAGTGGCTGGCTCGGGTTAAGAAAGATAGCCATGAGGATGCTCAAGGAAAAACCATTCCAGCAAAAGAAACAGTAACATAAAGGGACCATGGGGGATGGGGGGAACATGCCCAGCATGAAGGAGAAAGAACTCGACCAGCATGGGGCAGAGGGGAATAGAAAGTAAGGTTGGACGGGGTTGAATAATAGCAAGTCACTGGCTTTTACTCGGTGTGAACAGGAAACCATCAGAGGAATGACAGGATCTGACTTGTGTTTAAAGGGATCACCCCGCCCGCTGTATGGGAAACAGACAGCTGGAGAGCAAGGGGGAAGCGCCTGGAGCTAACCGAGGACTCCTAAAAAATATCAGCCCACTTACTCACCTCTGTAGCTAACCTGGCCCGTCTCTATCCCAGCTCAATGCTTCCTGATGCAAAATAAAGAACTAGTTTTGCCCTTTTTAAAAAAACTTTAAATTCTAAACAGCAACTAGACCAAGGCAGAAGGCAATGTAAAGAAGCATTATCTACCTAGAAGAAGCAGGCTGAAGATAGGATCTTCATAACTCTAAGCTAAAGGAATTAAAGAAGCAAGAATTTTTACTAGCAAAGATTGCTCCCATCTCATACCTAACATATTCAGAGTAACCTTCAGTAAATTAAGGCTCATGGAAATTGTCTTTTCACTTTTATTATTTCAGTTTACAAAACAATTAAGGACACTTTTAAAAAATTCTCTTTATTATCTATTCCATAAAGTACCAGTATTTTCCACAAACCATTAACTCTTCAAAGTTATCACAGCAGAAATTTTAACTGCTTTGCATCTTCATCTTTGCTGTTGTTGATCTAAACTGCTGCCAGGGAGTGTGCGATGCAAAGAGACGGCCTCTGCTGCCCCCTCGTGGAACCACACTCTGCTATCTACATCGCTCACAAAGTCTGAGACAGGCAAGTAAGGCTCAGCTGGAATTATTTTAACCCGACTCTGGAAAACAACAGTTGCCCATATATGAACTCATCTTTTTTTTTAAAGTAAGCTCTAGGCCCAACGTGGGGCTTGAACTGATGAACTTGAGATCAAGAGTAGCATGCTCTACCGACTAAGCCAGCCAGGCACACTCACCTTTTATATTTAAACTCCCAGCAGTTACATACGAACAGTTATACATAACTCACACCTTCCATCCACAGAACTCTACTCCCCAAACAAAAGCATTAAAAAAAAAAAAGAGGAGTGGGGTGAGTGGGGTGCCTGGGGGGCTCAGCCAGTTAAGCATCCAACACTTGATCTCAGCTCAGGTCATGACGTCAGGGTTGTGAGTTCAAGTGCTGCACTGGACTCCACATTGGGCATGGAGCCTACTTTAAAAAAATAATTTAAAATTAAAAAAAAAGGAGTATCTGATGTATGCCTACTTTCCATTTCCAAATTTTTTATTTTCAAATGGATATTATCTTAAGAAATGGAAAAGCTTGGTTTGATGAGTACCAAAAACTGCAAGCCCTAAACACAATCGTTTTTAAGTACAATGCCTCACAGAATACAGCTTGATAAAAATTATGTTCATATTCCTTGCCTCACTTGTCTCTAAATGAGATCATTTTGTTAAAAGGGGTGTGAATGGTTAAGGAAAAAAGACAAAACGTTTCTCAATACTAAGGATCAAGAGAAATTTAGGTGAATCAATTAAAACAAAGTACCTCAAGACAAGTACCGGAATCACTATTTTCACTCAGCTAAAACACAGAAAGGAAAAAAAGATTCCTCAAACTTTAGCTATTTTGCCACAAAGCACTGAATTCATTTCTCTATATTCATATGTTATAGCTCACTTCCACAAGTAAACACTGGCAACTCAGTTTTAATTACAGCATAAACACAGGATTGTAATTAGTTTCAAATTTTAATTTAGCCTTTATTCAATTCAATTATCCAGTCTCATGGCCCACGAAACTTTCTAATTATCTGTAAGCCCATTAATGGCAACTTTTAAACTGCAATTTCGCTATTTTTTTTATTAAACTGCCCAAGAAAAAATAAGCATTGCATATCCTAAACATTTCCACTGACTATTCATCTAAAAGAGTTGATTAAAACATTTTTAATTGGTTACAAGGGATCAAACAGACTTATACTCTAAAAATTAATGACATCAGAAACTGCATTACAATAGTTTTTCAAATTAGCATCATCTCTTCAAACACAATTGTGATGCTGCTGTAGCTACTCTTCATCTCGTCATTAGGACCAATTTAACATTCACCCTGGTATGTTCAACTATATAAGATTTTCAACCACCTCTCTGGGAACCCAAGACCCCGAAATAACGCTCTCTGGTGAACTGTTTTCTGATGCAGTGAGATGTCCAATCATCTTCATAGAGGAAGAATAATTGTAAAATACTGTTTAAAAGAGTTCTGTAGAGTGGCTCAGTTGCTTAAGCGTCTGCCTTCAGCTCAGGTCATGATCCCAGGATCCTGCGATGGAGCCCCGAGTATGGGGGGTGGGGGGGCTTAGCGGGGAGTTTGCTTCTATCTCTCCCTTTGCCTCTCCCCCTGCTTGTGCACTCTCACGCTCTCTCGCTCTCTCTCTGACAAATCAAATCAATCAATAAAAGTGTTCTATAAAGAAATCCGTTTGCCCTATGTCAACACCAAATGGCACAACTAATACGCCCATGTGCCACTAGAGCAGTATGCTCGTGAGAAGCCATGTCCCACTTCATCTAAAATGCGAATGTGTGCACAGGTACATATACAAATTCATACATGCTACACATTTACTGAAGAGTGTGAAGCAGTGGAGGACCATTCATTCCACCAACCACTACCTACCACTTCTGAGACTCTCACTATGAAAGATAACCTACACATGTACCCAATACGAAGATCAAGGATACACCACCCACCTTCCTCTAAAATGGAAAACAAGACCTCTTTTTACCCAGGCCCCATTTTCTTAGACCCCACAAGAAATCAAAATGTCCCCAGTCTACAGGCAGGTCTGTCTGAAGGCACGAGGACACCATATACAGAACCCACTTCTAACTCCACTGCTTGTTCAAATTATATTGTTAATTGCAATAAAAACACTTTTGACCCCGAAGTACATAAATGCTATTTTTAAATAGCTTTATCATTCACTATTATGTTATTCCCTCCCTTCATGCTGGACAAAAGAAATGTGCTGGAGTACATTTTGATTATAGCCCATGTTTAATGGCCCACAAGGTAAATGTGAATCAAGCAATCAAACATGTTATGAAGATTAAAAATGAACAGAAGGAGAGCTCTACTTATTCTCAGGCTACAAAAGGACATGAAAAACCTTCACATCAGCCAAAACATATAACAAAATTCACCAATTATGACCAAAAAAATTTTTTTTCTTTAAAGCCATCCAAAAACTATGGATTCAAATCAATTTAAAATAACTACACACTAAGGAGATTTACTAGATAAACAAGGGACAGGGGACACTTGGGGCTTCTTGCTGGAACGGACACAGGGCAAGCAGAAGAGCAAGCCTGCTGGAGAATGACACTAACCGCTTGGAAGATGGTTTAAATCTTGTGTCTAAAGATCCATCTCTGAGAAACCATTCAGCTCATTTAAGTTGTGACTTAAAAATCGGAAGTGTCTGTTGGACCAGGCAGACCAGCAGGTGGTGCTCTGGTGTCTCCTGCATCATCAAGTATCAATGTCTCACTGACAACCATGTTGTAAATACTTATCCAGTTTCAGTGAGAAAGTAAATGGTACAAGGTAAATCCAAAGAAACAGTCCATCTGTGGCTAATCGTAATTACTCATAACCCTACTAGCATTATTTAGATTGTTTCCAATTCTTAACCATTAGTTACAAAGGTCAGTAAAATGAACATCTTTACTGCAAGTTTACCCATCTCTGTTTTCTTAAAATCAGTATTTCAATGTGGAATGTAGGTATGAGGAGGAACTCTAACGCTTGCATAATTCTTACCACATGCTCTCCAGAAAGATGCTAACCAGTTACCATTCTATCAACAGTGTACACCTCTGAACTGCAATAGCAAAGAAATGAGTCAGCACACCTACCTGGCAGTTCTACCTGCTCTGTGAATGTATGTGTTGGCATCCTCTGGACAATCAAACTGAAGAACCCAATTCACAGCTGGGAAATCTGTACAGAAGGAATGTCAAGTTAGGAAATCAGTTTCAAGATCTAGCCTGCTGTACTATTTTTTTTTTTAAGATTTTATTTATTTATTTACTTGACAGAGAGAGAGCACAAGCAGGGGGAGGGAGAAGGGAGGGAGAAAGGAAGAGGGAAAAGCAGACTCCCTGCAAGCAGGGAGCCAGAGGAGGGGCTCCATCCCAGGGGGCTCCATCCCAGGACTCTGGGGTCATGACCCGAGCGGAAGGCAGACGCTTAACTGACTGAGCCGCCCAGGTGACCCACTATTTTTATTTTAGAGTATCACTTGCCAGGGCTTTCCATCACATCAAAATCTGTGAACTTTATTAAAAATAAAATGAATTGCATGAACCAAGAGATTATAAACAATTCTCCTTTGATAAATAGCATTTGAATATGAAGATTATTTTGTATCTGACACAGAAGAGATTGCTTTGTGTCAGACAAATAAGGAAATACCCTGATATTTAATAACCTAAAAGAAACCACTTCTCATGGGCTCCTGGTGAACTAAAAAACTGAGTTCTCAATTTAAATGAAACTTTACTTTCCCTGCTCTTCCCATTTCCATTTGAATTAATGATGTCTTTCTAAGTCCCTTTTCTTATTTCTCAGCAATAATTATTCCATACACATATCTGGCTACAGAAGTTTTCATTCATTTCCAGACACCCTGTTCTCAACTCCTTAAAAGAACTACCTTTAATCATCTGTGGATTTTGCTGTGAGGATTTCAGATCAATTTCTATAACACAGAAACGGGCTGAGCACTAAAACAAAACAAAACAAAACCAAAAACAATGATAGAGGTAGGAGAAGAGGAATGACAGAGAGGTAACAAAAGGAAATCCCTGGTAATTTTTCTAAATTTGGTAAAAATTAAGAAGTACAGTGTAAGAATGTCACTTCAAAATATAAAACTAAATACCAAAAAAAGGACTAACAGAAATTTAAGGCATTGCTTCTGAAGAGCGAGGAGGTGTAGAGCCTACTAGGGAACCTAGCTTATTTTGACCCATGTGCATGTGATAATTCAGTAAAAAAAAAAAACAGTTAAAAAAGTTTTGAAAGGATACTGGTGTATTCTAAAGAAATTCTAGGATGCTTACTTAAGAATAGAGCATCAGAATATTCATTGCACATTTTTAGAATAAAAAGAGTGAAACTTCAATGTTCATTATTCCAGGCATGGGTCAATTCATACCATGAGACACTCTACAAAACACACTGGATCTTTATATGTCAACACTGAAAGACTTGGGGCACCTGGCTGGCTCAGTAGAGCATGTGATCTTTGAATTCTGAGTTTGAGCCCCATGGAGAATGTAGAGATGACTTAAAAATAAAATCATAGGGGCGCCTGAGTAGTGCAGTGGTTAAGCATCTGCCTTCGGCTCAGGGCGTGATCCCAGCATTCTGGGTTCAAGCCCCACATCAGGCTCCTCCACTAAGAGCCTGCTTCTTCCTCTCCCACTCCCCCTGCTTGTGTTCCCTCTCTCGCTGGCTGTCTCTCTCTGTCAAATAAATAAATAAAATCTAAAAAAAAAAATTAAATCATAAAAAAAAAATGGGAAGACTTCAAAAGCAAGTCCTATACTAGCATCTACAGCATTGTTTATGTAAACTTTTTCTATACCCACTACTTTATATATAGCTTATGAATATGTTCATATAAACTTTTTAAAATAAGCTAAAGAGGTTTTTGACATTTCTGTACTATAACTGAAGCCTATGAAGCCCTTTTCAGAATGGTTTTATGTGCATAAGGTAAAATACATAGAAAACAGTTATAAGCTGTTTTATTTTTTATTGAAATTTTTGATATAGTAATGTATATGCTTGTTTACTAACACATTAGACAACACAGTTGTGGGTCTAATAACTACCATAATATAAAAGTGGTACTGAGTGTAAACAATATATGAAAATTACTGCAAAAACTGTCATTTCAACCTAGAATTCTATTCCCACCCCAACTATCATTCAAGAATAGGAAATGCCTATAACAACTCAAATTTGCCCCCCATGCACCCTTACTGAAGAAGCTATTAGAGAATGAGATTTTATTTATTTTTTTAGATTTTATTTTTAAGCAATCTCTACACCCAGTGTGGGACACAAACCCACAACCCCAAGACCAAGAGTCACATGCTCCACCAACTGAGCCAGTCAGGCACCCCTAGAAAATGAGACTATAAATTTTTAAAAATAAAATGAGAAAATAAATTAAGAAAGAGGAAGCGATCTGGATAGAAGAGTCGATGACAAATGTGCATGAAGTTTACGGAGCAACCAGTCTGGGCAAGAGCTGGAGACGGAGGAGAGAAACAGACTGCGTTTGAATTATTGGAAAAGTAAGCACGGGACATCTGCTAGGACAGTTGAGAAAAATCAGAACTGGGATCACAAACTAAGCAAATCTTAACTATTAACTTAAAAACACAAAAGTAAAAGATCAGAGACAACTGGTACACCACTTCTCTCAGCAGACAATTACATGATCCAAACAAGTTAAATACAAAATGCTGATTTTACCAAGTCTTGGTATGACAACATAGGCTAGACAGCATTAAAAATATGCATACTTGGCTACGGCCTCCAGTCACATAGGAATGAATGGATATGATGTCTAAGATACGCTTTAAAATACTTCACGACGAACAAGGAAATGGGAAGAAAAAGGGGATCATGAAAAAGATCATCACTAAAGCTGGGAAGTATATATGAGGGTACACTGGACATATTCTTTGTGTGTGCTTAAAATCTGCCACAGTTGTTAACATAAAGTAATTGAAAATTTTAAATTATCCCCTATTTATTCTCATGTTGTATATTCATATTTCTATTTCCTGTAATTACTTCCATACCCCATCCCCCCACCACAAAGCCACCAGCTATAAAATAGTATTGGTGACTTCTTGAAAGCTTAAATAAATTATGTCTTTACAATAAAAAAAAATTGGTGAAAAACTGGACTTCAAATTTTCTTGTTGTCATTTTTTTTTTTTTTTTTAGATTTTATTTATTTATTAGACAGAGAGAGACAGCCAGCGAGAGAGGGAACACAAGCAGGGGGAGTGGGAGAGGAAGAAGCAGACTCCCAGCAGAGAAGCCTGATGTGGGGCTCGATCCCAGAACGCTGGGATCACGCCCTGAGCCGAAGCCAGATGCTTAACAACTGCGCCACCCAAGCGCCCCTGAGCTGTCATATTTTATCAAGTTTCCAATATTCAAAAAAACAAGAGCAGTTTTTCCTCCTATCTTTAAACCTTTAATCCTCCTTTAATTTTGTGGGCTCCTCAGGACTCTAGGATTATTCTCATAAACAATAAGCACAAAAGATGAAAATATGACCAAAATTTTCACTTATAGAGCCTTAATTCAATTTACTTGTTTTTCTAAAAGAAGAAGGACCAATTCTTTGAGTGAAACTATGAATTCCCAAATCCATCCATTTATAAGCAAATTCTATAACCCATGGCCCCAGAATATTTTCTGCTAAGCTCTTACCCAGTCCCCTGGCAGCAATATCAGTAGCAAAGAGCACAGCGGCTCTCTTGCGGACAAATTCATTGTAGACTTCCATCCTTCTCATTTGCTGCTGGCGGCCGTGCAGGGCAAGGATAGAGATGCCAGGACGTAGCCTGCAGAACACTCGGTACAGGTACTGAACCTAGACATGAACAGAGAAAGGAGTTTGATAGTTCCGGACAGCAGCACCACAGCAAGCTTATGAGATGAACAGCAAAATGTTTTAAGGAGCACAAGTTTCGCCAATTAAAAAATGTGGAGCAGAGAAAGGGCAATGCAGTCTAGAGTTGATGTCTTGAAGCACTTTTTGTTCACATTATTTCCTATGAGAACTTTTTTTAAAAATAGGCTCCCCTTACATTTTCAACTTGATAGCTGACATTTTTCCAAATGTATTTAGTTGCAAAACTATAATTTTTGATATTATAAATGCTGAGATTTTAAAATAAACTTCTTATACATGTATCCAATAGATTCTAAGTAGCAATTTTTAAAATATGTAAAAATAATGAAGGCCATGCCTTCATGTGTGAAAGAAGGCCCTTCAACTTTGCTGTGAGCCTAAAACCGCTACAAAAAAAGTTAAGTCCTTGAAAAAATTAAAGACAAAATAAACTCCTCAAGGGAAAGAAATTTTGCATTTCTTCTCCTCCTTGAACTCTTATGTCAACTTTCTGACCCCACAGAATTTTATCTTAATAGTTTTGTGCTTCAAAGTCTTTTGATTATCTTATCAATATTTACAACTTCTTTACAACTTTATTTACAATAAAACAATGAATATCAGTTTTAATTTCTAATTTCCTGTGGCCATAAAGCTATTAAAGATGCTCAGACTAAGCTATTACTTCATTAGTATAGAACTGACCAGAACAAGAAATGTTAGAATTTGATAAAAAGCAAAACAAAGAGGCGCCTGGATGACTCAGTTAAGCATCTGCTCAGGTTATGATCTCAGGGTCATGGGATTGAGCCCCTCATTGGGCTCCCTGCTCAGCGGGGAATCTGCTTCTCCCTCTCCTTCTGCCCCCCAACTCGCACATACTCCCTAAATAAATTTTTTTTTTAAAAAAGGCAAAACAAAAAGAGTAAACATAATAATTTTGTTATACAACATTGGGTGTTATTACATCTCTTCTTATACAGAAATAAATGGAGTTGATTGTTAGCTTTATTTCTTCTTTAGTTTACATAATAAATGAATACTACTAATTGGTAGATGGAGACAGAGTACCACATTATTTTATTCCTGTTTTCTCCTTCTAATATGCATGTTAAGAAAATCTCTTCACAAAAAAACAAAAAATGTACTGGAAGGAACCGTGGTGCGCTGCTGGTGGGAATGCAAACTGGTACAGCCACTATGGAAAACAATACCAAGGTTCTTCAAAAAATTAAAAATAGAAATACTGTATGATCCAGCAATTCCACTACTGGGTCTTTACCCAAAGTAAACAAAAATACTAATTCGAAAAGATATATGCATCCCTATGTTCACTGCAGCGTTATTTACAAAAGCCAAGACAAGGAAGCAACAGTGTCCATGCAGAGATGAATGGATAAAAAATAGGTGAGCCACATATACAATGAAATATTACTCAGCCATAAAAAAGAATGAAACCTTGCCATTTGCAACAACTTGGATCTAGAAGGTATAATGCTAAGTGAAATAAGTCAGAGAAAGACATATACCATATGTTTTCACTCATATGTGGATTTAAGAAAACAAGTGAACAAAGGCAAAAACAAACAAAAAAACAGATTCTTAAACATAGAGAACTAGTGGTTGCCAGAGGGAAGGTGGATGAAACAGGTGAAGGGGATTAAGTACACTGACCGTGGTAAGCACTGAATAATGTATGGAATTATTGAACCACTATATTATACACCTGAAACTAATGTAACCCTATACGTAAAATTATAGTGGAATTTAAAAAATAAGTTTAAAAAAAAGAAAATGTACTGGAAAGAACTTTAACTCTTTGAACTCCTATATTTCAAAACAATGATAAATAAAATTTCTAATAATCCACAGCTAATAAGTCCATTAAGTATCCCTACAAATTTTGTTAAAAGAATGGCAAGCCAACTGAACCTCAAAACACTCGTTACCTTGTCTTTAGAGCCATTCACTTTCTGAACAGCAATGCCTGGTGCCAGGAAGGTTCTCAGGTCCTGAGACAATCCAATAAGATTACAGATGGATGGACTCATGCCTTTCTTTTGCGGTTTTAAAAGGGCTAGCATGAAAAGGGGAGAGGGGAAAGGTGAACTTGCAGATGACAGATGTGTTCTCGGGCAAACCAAGCTCAAAAAAGGGCATATGTAAACGTAGGAAGTGTCAGCTGAGTCCATGAAAACTTTCTGCAGTTTGCACCTCCTGAATCAAAACTGACCTTAAATCCCTGCTCTTGAAAAAGCTCGCTGAGGTGGATGATTTTGCAAGATCATTCTGGCTAGAATGTGCAACAACTACAGGAAAGAAAGTGTGGGAATGCAGAGACCAGCCACGAGTAAGACAAAGTTAAGCATGGCTTAGATTTAGCTGTAGCATGAGGCTTTGTGAGAGGTGGTAGAGCTAATGAGAGTTATCAATATATTGACAATGAGATGAAGACAGGCAACAATTAAGGTTTCAGTCATTTGAGACGGGGGAGAGTACATCTTCAGGATATGAAATCCTAAATTGCTTTTCTTATTTTAAACTTGAGATGCCCTCAAAGACACTCAACTGGAAATCTCTAGTATTCAAGTGGATACACAAGTCTGGGGCTCAGGAGAGTGGTCAGGGCTTAAGATGTCGATGTGCCAGGTGTTAGAACACAGACGGCATTTAAAGCCATGGAAATGAAGCGGTTTCCTAAAAAGAGTAAAGACAGAAAAAGGACAGAGTACAACAGACAGGCCAGTACTTATCTTTCCCATAAGCTGGAGGGAAACTTACTAGCATATTTACCATGTTAAGTACTCAAAAAGCGACAAATCTGGAATCTACCTACTATATGCCAACTATATATCCTCAGGTAATCTGAAATATAGAGAGGAAAATGATATAAAAATCACTCAAGGTCCCTTCTCTTTAAGGGAAGAGACTAGTTTTCTTATTTATCATTGAATCCTTTATTCACAGCAAATGGCTACTGTTAAACAAATGTGTAACTAAATTAAAGACATATACACTATAGAAGGATGGGGGAAATTGCTTATTATAACAAGGGGGTCGGGAGTATCACAGAAGGACCTCCAGATATAACATTTGAGCTTAGCCTTAAAGGACATTCAACACTCTCTCAGCATTAGTGTAAAGGAATGCAGGGAGGGCATTCCAGAGATCATCATGATCAAGGACATCAAAGCACGGAAATAAATGGCATATTCAGTTCAGTATTCATGGAGGGTAGGTGTCAGATTATAAAGACCTGTGGTTAGTTGAGCCATTCAATGGTTTGTTCTACCAGTACTCACTGAGGGATACCACGCCTATCTATCATACTCCTCACCACATCTACCACTGTATTTTTTACAGGAGAAGAAATTGCTATTTATCTAACTGAAATCTGTTATTTTAAAAGGGATGATTCAACATGAATTATTTAATCATTCAGTACCTCTTTACAACTGGAGAAAAATACAATACTTTTCTTCTTCAGGTGGCTTCTCAAAAAGGAATACAACACACTTATTTTTTGCTGCAGCTCACAAACTATGTAGTTCTGTTCCAAAGTGGCAGGGGTGCTTATGGAAATAAGAGGAGGAAAAACGTTAAAAATATGCCACATTGGTTAGCTTTGAAATCCAGACTGCACAAAAAAAAAAAAAAAAAAAAGTTAGAAAAATATTAACAGCATGCCTTTCCAACAAATTTCTCATACACATATATATACTGTGAAAGAGAACTTTTTAGAAATTAGAAATAGAATCAGATTATCACAATTTTGCAAATCCTAATGAAATAATGGACCTAGGCAATAATCATCATAAGCTACTAAAACTTTAAGATTAAAAAGCTATCATTCCTGCATAAACAGTTTGTTTGTATCAGATTAATACTTTGGTGGCCTATAGCACTAACTATAAAGGCTGGATTAAATATAAAACAAACAAACAAACAAAAAAAAAACAGAAGACATCAGAGAGCAACCACGGCAGCTAGTACTTGAAGTACTGAAAAAGAGATACCCCTGAGGCAAGCCCCATATTAATTTCCACTTTTCCCTCAAAGCATCTGCTGATTTGCATAACAGAGGAGAGCTGAGTAGCAACCTAGGCCTATATGTGGCAGTCCAAGATCCTAGAGAGAAGGAGCCACAAAACACTGAATCTTAAATTCTTCATGCAATTTTCCCATGAGAGGTGTGACAATTCCTAAACTAAACACACACACACAAACACAGCAAAATGAGTGAAAACAAGCAAAAAACAACAACTGGGAAGCTCAGAGTTGAGCAGAGATCCTGGCAATCTTAGGGCTATGAAGTTCAGAGCCTGCCAGGATGGAAGGGCTTTGCTAACCCACACCTTCCAGCTGAGACCTCCGGAAGGCAAAATCCCAGCCAGGACCGAGGCAGAACAAACACAGAACAGAAATAGAACAGCCCCAGAGTCTAAAAGCCAGGGTAGCCCAGATCGAGGTCATCTGTTCTTACAACATCTACCTGCCACCAAAACAAAACAAAACAAAAACGAAAAAATCATTCATGAATTCACTAAGAATCAAAGACAAGAAAATCTTAAACAATACACAATATCTTCAAAGGAACAAGAAAACTGTCAGCTAACTTCGACATAAGAGTAGTCAGAACAATAGATAGGTAACTTCGAAGAAAAAACATGCCAAGATAACCTTCAAAAATAAAGAATAAGAAGGTTCTCAGAAAAATCAAAACAGAATTTTTCCACTAGTAAACCTGAACTAAAAATAAAAGGAAATTCTTTTGAGCACAAGAAATAAAAATATCATAAAGAATAACTATTTGGATAAATCTAAATAAATATTGATGTTTCAAAAAGTAAATAACAGCTTATGGAGTTTAAAATGTATGAAATTAAAATACTTCACAATGAAGGCACAATGGAAAGGGGTAGAGACTTAAATAATACGTTAAGTTATAGATCAATGAACTAAATCCCCCAGTTGCAAAGCAACTGTCATACCTGGTAAAAGAACCATATGTTGCTTACAAAGTCAAATTTAAAATATAAGGGGATATATAATGTAAAGAGTAAATGAACAGAGGATTCACCATGCAAACATGAACCAAGAGAAAGCTGCTATAGGGAGACTAATATCATGCTAGATTTCAAGGCAAAAAGTATTAGTAGAGATAAAGAGCAACATTTCATAGTAATTAATGATGCTAACAAGAAATGTAATATTAAATTTGTATGCACCTAATAACATAAGCTCAGAATATCCATCTCAAATTTGAAATGGTTCATAATTCACCACAGAATTCAACTTATATTCACTGTAAAACACAGCAAATTACAACGATCCAAACACAATTTTTTCTCAAAAAAAAAAAAAAATCATTAGAAACACCATTTCACTACAATAGCAGTATAAAGAACACATACTGGTATACTTTTTCTAAGTATACCCTCATAACACAACTTCAGAAAGATCTAACTTTTAAATTACTTCTCTGGTCCTTCATGATTTGAGAGCAGATAAATGTCTTAAAAATATTCTTGCCTATGATTTTTCCCATGGTGTCTTAACCAAATTAACGGCTAGAGCAAAAACTTCAATAATGACATGAGACAAAATTCACAACAGTATCTGCTTTTTGTAGCGCTCTGGTGAACAAGAGATTAGAGTGCCACGGTCATTACCATACAGCCTACAGTTGTCAATTATGTCACTGGAGACATGGTTTCTGAAAACCCCATTTTTTATAAGTGATGGACCTGCATTTCAATCATCACTTATGGGGGTACCTGGGTGGCTCAGTCGGTTAAGTGTCCAATTCTCAGTTTCACCTCAGGTTACGATCTCAAGGTCATGAGATCAAGCCCTGCATGGCACTCCACACACAGAGCAGAGTCAGCTTGAAATTCTCTCCCTTCACCCCTCTCCCTGCTCATGCACTTTCTCAATCTCTCTCTCAAATAAATGAAATCTTTTAAAAAATCATTTATCAAATAGACAGTATTTGCATTCAGTTTTTTCTAACTCTGATCTATAAATAATAACCCATTGTTGTCTACGGAAATTGGCAACAGGGATACCATGTACAATTACCTTAAATTATGCACAGTTTTAGAGACCATCTAATGACTGAAAAATTCGTGTCTGGTAAAAACACTAAGGAGTCTTGAAAATAGGCAGAAAGCAAACAGCAAAAAGAACAAGACAATCTTTAGATTATTAATAGTACCAAGAATTGCAATAGCTATCTCAATACAACCTTACAAACAAGGACCATTAAGCTAAGGAGCAAACTACCTTAGGAATCCCTTGCTATGCTGTTCCTGAGTTCTTGATAATCAAAGACACCCGAACTCAAATTCCTCAAATTTCATCCATTAAGATCACCTAGAAGCATGGAGTCTGGCCTCTTCTAGGGCTTTCTTTAATCCTAGACATCTAGTAGCTGAACAAAGTTCATGTGGGCCTCAAGGCCCATATTCTCAGAATTTAAAAACTTTCCAAGAGGATAATCCATCATTTTCCCCAATCTATTTCTTTTTAGACTAACATTTCATAGGAAAAATAGAAGTTAAGATAAAGATAATGGTAGGGTTGAATCCATACTGAGATCTTCAACACAGATTCTCCTTACATTCACCAGAAAATATTTCTGCAAGTCAAGTATGTCCACATTCTACAATGATTCATACCAAACATACATACACAAACTTCCACTTGTTGTATCAAAATACTCTTCAAAACCCATTTCCCCCAACCCATTTCCCACAAAGCCACACAACCCCATTGCCCCTCATTTTATGCAGGGGTAGTTATTAAATACCTGTAAGGTATTTGTTCCCCAGACCACATTTTGAAAAAGACTGCACTAGAGTATTCCCACATATAAAGATGCATCAAATATTTAAATAATTTTAATTAATACATTTTACTATGGTTCCACATCTCATAACACATAAAATGATGTCTAATTTCCTAAAAAAGTAGTATTAATTTAAAATGTCTAATTCTTATACAAAAAGAATAGTGATTTTTCTATTAAATCAAACATGGTTTCAAATAGTACATACCTATATTTTGCTTTTTCATGAACCCAGACATACTCAGGGTTTTTTAAACTCAAACGTGCAAGGTCCTTTACAGATTTGGTTTGTGTAGCTGAGAAAAGTAAAGTCTGACGTTTCTTGGGAAGATTTTCAATAATAGCATTCATGGTATCAGCAAAGCCCATATCCAAGATTCTATCTGCTTCATCAAGAACTAAAAAGAGAAAATTCAAGGTGAACTCCAACATTTAAAATATATATTAGGCTAAATGTAATCTAGTCTCCTGGACTGGATCCTAGAAGAGAAAAAAAAGGCATTAGTGGAAAAACTGGTGAAATCCAAATAAAGTCTGGAATTTATATAATGGACCAATGTTAATCTTCATTTTGACAAAAGTATCACAGTTGTATAAGGTGTTACACTAGCGGAAACTGGCGGAGGGGTATAAAGGAGCTTCCTGTACTATCACTGCAATTGTTACAAAATCATTACAAAATAAAGATTTGATTTAAAAAAATAATAATAATAATAACCACATTCGGTAATATCACCAGAAGTGGATATAGCTTAAAAGATAAATTCTTAGCAGTGTCAAATACTTTAGTGTCTAATTTCATATACAACTACTTATATTCTTCTGACCATTTTGTTCAAAAAAAGAAAAGTCTATTTGTACTCTCTGGGTTCAGAACTTCTACGCCAAAAAATTGTTTCAGGTTATTTCTCAGATGTTTTATTGAATAAATATTAAGATAAAAAATTTCTATCATTAAAATTTATGAGGTTTCTCTCCTGAATCTCAGATTGTTTCATTAGAAATTCATTAGACTCACCTAACATTTGGAGGTTGGTAGC
Source organism: Ursus arctos (assembly GCF_023065955.2). Lineage (NCBI taxonomy): Eukaryota > Metazoa > Chordata > Mammalia > Carnivora > Ursidae > Ursus > Ursus arctos. The sequence goes on along the minus strand of NW_026622897.1, from coordinate 5,693,487 downwards.
ATGAAAACATATTGTTTCATCCATGTGTTGAAGAAGACGACCCGGAGTGCAAACAAGTATATTTATGTTATTGATCCTCTCAGCTTCGTGTTTCAGATCCTGAAAACAGTTGTTTCTTTTGATTACACAGACACATCACAGAGCAGCCTGTGTATCAAAACTATAAGAGTCATCTGCATGTGTCATTTCATCATAGCAATGTCGATACGCTACAAAGAGACATGATTTCCCCTTCTATTTCTGCAGCACATCCAAATTTCTGGGCAAACAAAAGTCCTAAGTGAAGACCTAACGAGCTCAGAGTGCATGTAGGTTCTTAATTATAGCTAGGATTCTGAGGCCAAGAAAAATTTCCTATAAATGCTCCAAGTCTTCACTTCCCTTTACATCTGCCAGAACCGACTTACACTGGAATCACTGCCATCATTTAAGTCAGAACCCAGAGGCACTGGGGAGGCTCTCTGATACCATGAGCTCTCTACATTCTAGAAGCTGTCTCCTTGAAACAAGAACCAAAGAATGTTAGTCGTTAAAGAAGGGTGACGGGTACATGAATATGTCAGGGTTTGTGATGCTACTCTTTATGTATGTTTGCATATAAATTCAAGAATTATCCTCACACTCTAGAAGAAACTCTAGCACAAACAAGCAGTCCAGCTATACTAGCAGATAGAGCAGAAGTCATACAGCAGGTTCCACCATGAGCTAAAATCAACATTCCTCAAAACCATCTTCTATTCCAGAAAGCTGGAGTATCAGACAAAACTGACTTTAAAACAATGACTGTAACAAAAGACAAAAAAGGGCATTACATAATGATAAAGGGATCAATCCAAAAAGAGGATATAACATTCATAAGTATTTATGCACCAAACACAGGAGCACCTAAACACAAAAAATATTAACAGACATAAAGGGAGAAATTGACAGCAATACACTAACCACAGGGGACTTTAATACCCCACCTACATCAACGGATACATCATCTGGACAGAAAATCAATGAGGAAACACTGGACTTAAAATACATTAGACCACATGAACTTAACAGGTATATAAAAAACATTTCACCTAAAAAATGCAGAATACACATACTTTTCAAGTGTAAACAGAACACTCTCCAAGACAGATCACATGTTAGGCCACAAAACCAGTCTCAAATTGAAGACTGAAATCATATCAACCATCATAGTGATACAGGCCTAACTCAAAAAACAAGAAAAATCCTAAAATAAACAATTTAACTTTACACCGACAGGAACCAGAAAAAGAACAGATAAAGCACAAAGTTATTAGAAGGAAGAACATAAAGATCAGAATGGAAATAAATAGAGTCTCAAAACACAATAGAAGGGGCGCCTGGGTGGCTCAGTCGGTTAAGCGTCTGACTTTGGCTCAGGTCATGATCTCAGGGTCCTGGGATCGAGTCCAGCATTGGGCTCCCTGCTCAGCGGGGAGTCTGCTTGTCCTTCTCCCTCTTCCCTTACCCACCCATCCTCTCTCTGTCTCTCTCTCAAAAAAATAAAATCTTTAAAAGAAAACAAACAATAGAAAATATCAATAGAATGAAAGTTGGTTCTGTGAAAAGACTTTTTAAAAACTGATAAACTGCTAATCACACTCATCAAGGAAAAAAGAGAAAACCTTCCCCAAAAAATCACAAATGAAGTTACAACCAACACCACAAAAATACAAAGAATTATAAGTGACAACTAGAATTACATTACAACAAGCTGAAAAATCTAGATAACAATAAACTCCTAGAAACACAAACTTAGAGCGCCTGGGTGGCTCAGTCAGTTAAGCATCTGCCTTCAGCTCAGGTCATGATCCCAGGGTCGTGGGACCCAGTCCTCCATTGGGGGAGGGGGGGGGGTCCCTGCTCCGTGGGGAGCCTGCTTCTCCCTCTGCCTCTGCCTCCCTGTCTCTCATGAATAAATAAATAAAATATTTTAAAATAAATAAGTACATAAAGAAATAAATAAATAAAACGAAGTGCCAAACTGTAAAAAAAGAAAAAAGAAAAAGAAACACACAACCTTCCAAGACTCAATCACAAAGAAATGGACAATCCAAAAAGACTGATTACAAGTAATGAAATTCAATCAATAATTTGAACACTCCCAAAAAACAAAAGTCCAGGACCAGGCAGCTTCACAGGGAGTTCTAACATTTAAAGAAAAGTTAGTACCTATCTTCCTCAAACTGTTCCCAAAAATTGAAGAGGAAGGCACACTCCCAAACTCATTTTGCCGGACAAGCATTACCCAGATGCCAAAACCAGACAATACCACAAAAAAAAAAAAAAAGAAAGAAAGAAAAAGGAAAGAAAGAAAGAAAGAAAGAAAGAAAGAAAGAAAACTATTGACCACTATCTCTGATAAACACAGATGCAAAAATCCCCAACAAAATATTAGCAAACTCAGATTTAATACAATTCCTATCAAAATACCAACAGCATTTTTCACAGAACTAGAACAAATAACCCTAAAATTTGTATGGAACCACAAAAGATCTTGAATAGTCAAAGCAATCTGAAAAAGAAGAACAAAACTAGAGGTATCACAATTCCAGATTTCAAGTTACACTACAAAGTGGTAGTGATTAAAACAGTATGATACTGGCATAAAAACAGACACACAGGTCAATAGACTAATACCCAGAAATCAACCCACAACTATATGGTCAACTAATATTCGATATAATAGGAAAGACTATTCAATGGAAAAAAAGTCAGCCACTCCAAGAAGTACTATTGGGAAAACTGGACAGCCACACACAAAAGAATTAAAGTAGAGCACTTTCTTATACATATACAAAAATTAACTCAAAATGGATTAGAAACCTAAATATGAGACCTGAAACCATAAAAATTCTTGAAGAGAGCACAGGCATAACCTCTGACATCAGCCAGAGGGACATTTTTCTAGGTATGTCTGAGGCAAGGGAAATAAAAGCAAAAATAAACTACTGGGACTATATCAAAATAAAAAGCTTCTGCACAGCAAAGGAAACAAACCAACAAAACTAAAAGACAACCTATATAATGGGAGAAGATATTTGCAAATGACATATTCAATAAAGGTTAGTATCCAAAATATATAAAGAACTGATACAACTCAATACACAAATAATCCAATTAAAAAATGGGCAGAAGGGGCTCCTGGGGGTTCAGTCATTAAGTGTCTGCCTTTGGCTCGGGTCATGATCCCAGCATTCTGGGATCGAGCCCTGCATCGGGGTCCCTCTCTCGCTGCCTCTATCTCTGTCAAATAAATAAATAAAATCTTAAAAAAAAAAAAAAAAAAACCTCAAAAAAAAAAAAAAAAATGGGCAGAAGACTATCATTTTCCCAAAGAAGACATGGATGGCCAAAAGACACATGAAAAGATGCTCAACATCACTCATCATCAGGGAAATGCAAATCAAAACCACAATGAGATATGGTCTCACATCAGTCAGAATGGCTAAAATCAACAACACAAGAAACAACAGGTGCTGACAAGGATGTAGAGAAAGGTGAACACTTTTGCACTACTGGTTGAAATGCAAGCTGGTACAGCCACTCTGGAAAACAGTATGGAGGTTCCTCAAAGAGTTAAAAATAGGGGCACCTGGGTGGCTCAGTTGGTTAAGCGTTGGACTCTTGATTTCAGCTCAGGTCATGATCTCAGGGTCATGATTTTTGAGCCCCACATGGGGCTCTGTGCTCAGTGCAGAGTCTGCCTGTGCCTCTCCCTTCCCCTCTGCCCCTCCCCAGCTTGTGCATGTGCTCGCACTTTCTCTCTCAAATATATAAATAAAATCTTTAATAAAAATACTAAACACCTTTGTCTAAAGAGCCCTTTAAAAAAAAAAGTTAAAAACAGAACTACCCTAGGATCCAGCAATTGCACTACTGGGTATGTATCCAAAGAATACAAAACACCAATTCAAAAGGATACATGCACCCTGAATAGCAGCATTATCTACAAAAGCCAAATTATGGAAACAGCCCAAGTGTCCATCAACTGATGAATGTATAAGGAAGAGGTGGTGTGTGTATACACACACACACACACACACACACACTGGAATATTACCATAATATTCCAGCCATAAAAAAGAATGAAATTTTGCCATTTGTGATGACATGGATGGAGCCAGAGTATGATACTAAGTGAAATAAGTCAGAGAAAGGCAAATACTTTATGATGTCACTCATATGTGGAATTTAAGAAACAAAACAAATGAGCAAAGGAAAACAAGAAAGAGAAAGAGAGGCAAACCAAGAAACAAACTCTTAACTAAAGAGAACTAATGGTTACGAGACGGGACGTGGGTGGAGAGATGGGGGAAATAGAGGATGGAGATTAAAGAGTACGCTTATTATAATGAAAAATATAAAATGATAAAAAATATATTAGCAAACCAGATCCAACAATACAAGAATCGTACACCACGATCAAGTGGGATTTACTCTACAGATGCAAGAACGGTTCAACATCTGCAAATCAACATGATATGCCACATTAACAAAACAAAGGATTAAAATCATATGATCTCAAAGATGCAGAAAAAGCATATGACCAAATTCAACATCCATTCATGATAAAAACTCTCAACAAAGTGGGTATGGAAGGAACATCTCAACATACTAAAGGCCACAAAGGACAAACTCAAAAACTAACATCATACTCAATGGTAAAAAACTAAAAGCTTTTCCCAGCCAGAGCAATTAGGCAAGAAAAAGAAAAAAAAGGCATCCAAATAGAAAAGGAAGAAGTAAAACTGTCACTATCTGCTGACACAGGATACTATATATAAAGAACCCTGAAGACTTAATCAAAAAAGTATGAGAACTAACGCACAAATTCAGTAAAGTCACAGATACAAAATTAACATACAGAAATCATTTGTGTTTCCATATACTAATAACAAGCAATTAGAAAGAAATTAAGAAAACCGTTCCATTTACAATTGCACCGATAAATTATAAAATACCTAGGAATTAACAACTAAAGAGATTAAAAGAAAAAAGAACAGTAATAAAAACCAAAAAACCTGTCCTCTGAAGACTTTAAGACACTCATGAAAGAAACTGAAGACTACACAAACGGAAAGCTATCTCGAGCTCACAGATAACAAAAATATTGTTAAAATGTCCATACTACCCAAAGCAATCTACAGATTCAATGCAATCACCATTGAAATAACAATGGTATTTTCACAGAAATAGAACAAAGAATTCTAAAATTTGGATGAAACCACAAAGACCCCAAATAGCCAAAGCAATCTTGAGAAAGAACAAAGCTAGAGATACCACAATTCCAGATTTCAAACTGTATTACAAAGCTATCATAACCAAAACAGTATGGTACTGGCATGAAATGGACACACAGATCAATGTAATAGAATATAGAACCCAGAAATAAACCCACACATGTTAATTAATCTATGACAAAAGAGAAAAGAATATACAATGGAGAAAAGATGTCTCCTCTATTCATGGTGTTAAGAAAACTGGACAGATACATGCAAAAAAGTCAAACTGGACCACTGTCTTTTACTATATACAAAAATAAACTCAAAATGGATTAAAGATTTGAACATAAGATCTGAAAGCATAAAACGCTTAGAAGAAAACATGGGCAGTGATCTCTTGGCCTTAGCAACATTGCTGTCGATACGTCTCCTCAGGCAAGGGAAACAAAAGCAAAAACAAACTTGGGACTTCCTCAAACTAAAAAGTTTTTGTACAACAAAGGAAACCATTAAGAAAATGAGAAGGCAACCTACTAAATGGAAAAAAGTATCTGCAAATGACATATCTGATAAGGGTTTAATATCCTACATATATATGTGATATATAATATCCTATGATATCCTATTTACATACAATATATGTGTCATATATATGATATATATAAAGAACTTCTACAACTCAACACCAAAAAAACCAAACAACCTAATTAAAAAGCGGTCTTAGGACTTGGATATTTTCCCAAAGATATACAGTTCCTAAAAACATACAGTTTCCCAAAGGCAAACATTGACATGAAAAGATGCTCCATGTCACCAATCATCCAAGAAATCCGAATCAAAACCACCACTCCTGCCAGACTAGCTAATATTGAAAAGAAGTAAGCATCGGTGAGGATGTGGAGAAAAGGGAACCTTTGTGCACTGCTGGTGGGAATGTGAACTGATGCAACCACTATGGAAAACAGTATGGAGGTTCCTCAAAGAAATTAAAAACAGAACTACCACACGATGCAACAATTCCAGTTCTGGGTATTTACCCAAAGAAAATAACACCAATTCAAAGAGATATATACAGCCCTATGTTCGCTGTAGCATTCCTCACAATAGCCTAGATATGGAAGCAACCCAAGTGTCCATCAATAGATGAATGGACAAAAAGATGTAGTATATTTATATAAAGGAACATTACTCATTCATAAAAAAGAATGAGATCTTGCCACCTACAACAACATAGGCAGACGCAGAGAATACTATGCTTAAGTAAAATAAGTCAGAAAAAGACAAATACCATATAATTTCACTTATATATGGAATCCAAAAAAAAACAACAAAAAGCAGAAATAGACATATAAATACAGAAAACAAATTGATGATTGCCAGAGAGGAGAGGGATGGGCAAAATGGGTGACGGGCATTGGGAGATACAAGCTTCCAGTTGTGAAATGACGAAGTCACAGGGATGAAAGACACAGCATAGGAAATAGAGTTGACAGTACTGTAATAGCGTCGTATGGTGACAGATGGTAGCTACACTTGTGGTGAGCATACCAAAACGTATAGACTTGTTGAATCAGTATGTTGTACACCTGAAACTAATGTAATTATGTGTTAACTATACTTCAATTAAAAAAATAGTTTAAAAATTTTTTTAAAGCACTGTCTTCCTTTCTCTTGCTGCTGATTCAGCAATGTTCTGAATTATTCAACCTCTTAGATATTTTCTTAAAAGGAACTAGTCCAAATACTCAAATGTTACCTTTTCCAAGTAAATTAACAAAAAATTTACAGGCTGTTTAGAGTACATTAATCTCAGAGAAGCTGATCAATTCAGATACCCTCACAAAAATGGACTTTCTGGACCTTCGAAATTGATAATCAGAACTCTAGATGACAGTGACCCCACCAGGATGCCAGCCTACCTGTTTAAATGAAATCTCCACCTCTTTCCTGTCAACTGCCACAGTGCTCCAATGTAAGTTATAGAAAAAAGGACAAGACAAAAGACAAACCTTTCCACCAATGATGAGACCAGCCGAAAAGTCATGATTCTTTCCTACTTTTCGGAGAACCTCAAAGGTCTGATAGGCCAGTTCTCTCGTAGGTGATATAATCAGAACCCCCAGCCCATCTGTTGAGGTCCACTGTAGACGATATAAGGCTTCCAGCACCTCAAAAAAGACAGCAAATTTGTGTTTAGTAAGTCCTTTCAGAAGGCAGCATTTTGATTCCTGAACCGACCTTGCTCCTCCCAATCAAAGGCACCTTCCAAGCAGAAGACATACCAGTCTCAAGTGTCATCCAATCAGAAAGAAGAAATTCTGTTTTTTTCTTTTTCTTCCAGCCACCAGATCCCTCAAGTCATAGAGGGAAGGGAACTTAAACCTCACGGCAGGTCAGCTGCCGCCAGAGCCCTGCCAGCAAGAGACTGGCCAACAGTGAGAGGTACGTGCAGCCCTCAAACTATTAAAACAGATTTTGGAGAAATATCTGTCACTATTTTCTGAACAGAAACCACATTAAACTTTCATCGGTGTAGTTACTGTAATTATAGTGACTGGCTTTTCTAGTTGTAGAGAAACATCTTTATGTAAAATTGGATTTAAGGGAAAAATGGTTTTGCAATACTTGGAACAAAAACTCGAATGTGATTTTTCTAAGCCAATTATTTTGTTGGAATTAAATTATGAGACCAACTGCATAAATGAGATATAAATAAATTCCTAAGAGACTCTATTGTTTTACTGCTCAAAACGACAGCTATCAATGTCCTGGAAAATTCTCAATGAATCACCCAATCTCCTTAAAGTGAGCATACTTCAGCTTTATCCTAATCAAGTGGCAAGTATAAATGCAATCGGCAGGTTTGCAAGCACGAGTGCACAAACAGCCTCCCCGGCCTGCCCCAGTGGTCCTACAACAGGGTGGAACCATGCCCACCTGCCCCCCTGAAAAATACACATCTTTCAGGAATGCAAAGGCTTGTCAAGAAACAGTATTTCACTCATTCAAAAAGTTACTAAGTGCCCACCAGGTGCAAGGAACTATGTTAGGACAAAGGGAGTATGGTGGAAAACAGGACCGTTGGAGCCCCCGTCTGATACAGTTTGCACTCTAGCCAAAGAAATCCAACAGGAAACAACTCTCTACATAATGATTTCTACCTAGGCACATAATATTTTAAAAACATGTAATAAAGGACTTGACCCAATATAAAAAAATGACTTACTGGAACAAGGAAAGCCAAAGTCTTGCCAGATCCTGTCTTGGCAGCTCCAAGAACATCTTTACCTTGCAAAGCCAACCCAATGGTCTGCTTCTGTATTTCAGTTACCAAACGGTACTGGGCTTCTTGCAAACCTGCCAGTGTGGAGGGGAAGAGAGTGACACTTCAGAAAACCCCCGTAAAACAAGTGTATGGGCTGAATTGTGCCCCCTAAAACTCCTACGTTGAAGCCCTAACACCCATATTCAGAAATAGGGCCTCTGAAGTGGTGATTAAGTTCAAATGAGCCCTGATCTGATGTCACTGGTGTCCTTATAAGAAGGGGAAATTTGGACACAAAAAGAGACACCAATGGTATGACTGCACAGTAGGACAGCCACATGAAGACGCAGCAAGAGAGTGGTCATTCACAAGCCAAGGAGAGAGTCCTGGAACAGACCATTTCACACTGGCTCTTGGAGGAAACTAACCCTGCCAGTATCTTGATCTTTGGACTTCTAGCCTCCAGAACTATGAGAAAATTCATTTCTATTGTTTAAGTACCCCCCACCTCCCAGTCTGAGATTTTGTTCTGGTGGCCCTAACACACTAATATAAAAGTTGTCACTTTTGTTTTCTTGTTCATTTTAACTAATACACTTAGATTTTATTTTAATTACTGAGAGGCCCTGGCATCTTGCTTTTTAACTACTGTTTAACTAGTCCAGAAAGGATGAGAATGACAAATCGAGCAAACTCAAATGAATTAATATTGTTTCTTGGTGTTAGAGGTTCAAGATATCAAAATTATTTGCCAAAATAATTATCTTTCAAGTTAAATGCTCTCAATCTTTTTCCATTTATAAAAAACATCAAGAAACCCAACAACATGTCCCAAAATCACCATATGCCTACCTTTCAATGTTTTTTTGGACAAGGGGAAATCTGAAAATCTTGTAATTTCATTTACATTTATCTGAAAAAAGAAAAAGGAGACTACGTCAGCTAAGACAAAATAATGCACCGTACAATTTGCTTTACAACAAGGCCATTTTTGATCTACGTTGTGCTGCCTGGCTAGTCCTTGGTACTACAGGATTGAATTCAACCATCACTTCTAATTAAAAACCATCATTCCTTCTAGAAAGAAATATGCCTTAGGAAAGTTGCCATGAATCAAAAATATAAGCTTATAACAATTTAAATTGATTAAAAAAAACACACCACCTCATTCATTCAAAACACACACACACCACCACTACCACCACAACGCTCCTTCACCTCTGAGAACATAGTTAATCATCACCACATCAGTTTTAGGAAGAAACTCTACCTTCAGTCCATCCTTCAAGGAATATTAAGAAATAAGGGGCAAAATGACTCTAAGCCACAGAGCACAATGAGAATACTTCTATTTACACACTTTGGAGAACAGATTGAAGTTAATTGGAGAAATCTATCTTGTTAGCACAAATCTTTTCAAGTTTTAACCATCAATCAGTGAAATGACAAATCCAACCTGACCACTCTTCATTTGGGGGTACAGTGAAGGAGGGGCCATTAACAATAACCAGAAGAAACATCTCAGTCACGCTTTGAAGCCACAATAAGTAACATTTTGCCCTTTAACTTTACATTATCTAAATGTTCGTTACTGATGTTCTTCATTAGCATAAACCCAATTTTCTGAATTTCATTTCAGCTACTCAGGAGAATTATTTTATCATAGATGCTGAAAGCAGGAACTCCTGTTCAGATCTGAGAATATGCTGCCAAATTATTCATGATTCACAAAAGGGAAAAGTTGCATTTGTAAGGTTCATTTATTTAAATTACACCCCAGGCAGTAAAGGGATGGCAGATTTTATTTCATTTTATAGTCTACAGTATCATCTTTCCCAAGATCCTTAGTGTAGCTCAGATAGGGTTATTCTCTGTCCTCACATGCTGAAAACACAAATATTAAAACATCGCCTTAATCCCTACAAAACATTCCAGAGAAGAGCGAAGAGGAATAATCAGCGTACCCACATCAGAGAAAAGTTCATTAGAATATCCTGTCCCATCAGGGAACCTTAATTAGAAGGTAAATCTCACAAACACAACATCAAAATTAGAGGCAGTCCACCCACGCACTTGTGATGTGATCAGCAAAAAAGCTGTTTTCACAAAGAAGAGAAGGCTTACAGGAGGAGCTAGACGAGCCACACACTGGTCAGCCTCCACCAGCGACACAATACAGGCAAAGTGGGCTAATTCAAGCAAACACTGCACATCTCTCTCTAGTCTGCTGACCTCCTAACGGAAAGTCTGGAAGAACAGAACTGTTCCAGCATTCTGTCAGCCATTACAATGTAGATCTATACAACATATTCTTAGAAAGAAGTCAAAGAAACAGAAGGAAATTTTTACTCCACTGATGAACTAGAACAGGAGTCAGCAAACTATGGCCCAATCCAATCTGCTGCCCGTTCTTCCAAACCGTTTTCCTGGAGCACAGCTACAACTACTCATTTACATAGTGTCTATGTGATTATGACAGAGATCACGTGACCCACAAAGCCTAATATTGACTATCTGGCCTGTTACAGAAAAAGATTGCCGACCCTGTTCCAGAAGACTCTCAGTTACGTTCCAAGGAATATTTAGAACTCAAGGAAGTTGGCTATGGTTCCTACAAACAAAAGTAACTCGGCCCTTTCTTTTCTTAAAAAAAAAAAAAAAAAAAATCACTCCTGTCTTCCAGTGTTCATACTCCCTCTGAAATCTGTATCACTCTTCTAAAATCAGAGAACAGATGTTTCAGAGACAGTACTGTTCAGGACTTCCTACCACTGGTGGGAAACCTAGAGGGGGCGGAGGGGAAAACAGGGCGGATACCACTGACCACCCCCTGTGCTTCTTCCAACACACTCTCACAACTCTCATTTCTCACAAAAGTACTATTTTCATATTCTCAAAGCAGGAGATGAAAATAGAAGAACGTTCTAGAATGCTCCACCTCCTGCAATCATGACAAGAAAAGCAATCTGCCACACCAAATTCTGATTAAGGGGGGAAACCATGGATTAGAGCACAGGGTTCCAATATAGCACAAGCTGATTACTATCACAGTCTAAATGAATCCCAGGTGCAGAGATGGAGTCACTCAGCAACAGTGACAACAGTGGCTGAACTGAAACAAAGAGCTCAACATTTCTCAACAAGCTTCAATCCCCAACTCCCCATCAGAACCCCCAACACACACCCCCTACGAGGTGGCCTTAGAAATAAACCCCCCAGATGTCCAGCTTCAGGGAACACAGTCAACCGATGAGCAGCAGTTGATCCTCCAGACCCACCACCGACGGCGCCATACTTTCCTGGCTGCTCCCAATGACTGCTCACAGCAGCAGTACAACTGGAGACTCATTCCTGCAAGACCAGAGATTCCCTTCAAGGGCAACTTTGGTTCCAAGACACCCCATCAGCAGAAGCCTTCTTAGACTGTGCTGCAGCCTGAGACTCTTCCTACTGGCTCCTCCTTCCGTCCTCCCTCCTTTCCCTATTTCTGTTCCTTCTCCTCCACTTCTGCAGACATTTCCGTCCAATAAATCTCCAATCCACTTAATCCCAACGCGGTATCTGCCTCTCAGAAGACCTAAAGCCTAGACTATAGCAATGGTCTCTGACCTGGTCACAGCCTCCACAGCCTTTACAGCTTCACTATGTTCTCTAACTGCTCCCACAGACTCCCCAGTGCTTCCCGATAGTCTCCAAACATGGCCTCTGTATGAATTTCCCACAGGGGCTGAAACAAATACCACCGACAGTGGCTTAAACCAACATAAATTGATTAACTTATAACTCTGGAGGTCAGAAGTCCAAAATGGGTCTCACTCAGCTAAAATTCTTTTTGGTGACTATAGGAGAGAATCCACTTCCTTGCTTTTTCTAGCTTCTACAGACTGCACACTTCCTTGGATTGGTTTATGTCAGCCTTCCAACTTCAAAGCCAGCCAGCGATGGTCTTCCTGTCTTCCTCACTTCACAGCATTCCCACACCAACTCTTCTGCCCCTCTCCTCCACATTTCAGGACCTGTGGGTCACCACACTGGCCCAATTGGATAATCCTGATCCCCCTATGTTAAGGCCAGCTGATCAGCAACCTTAATTCCCCTTTGCCATATAACTCATTCACAGGCTCAGGGTTAGGATGCAGACATCTTTGGGAGGCCATTATTCTAACCACTACAGCCTCTAAAACTGTTGACAATCCACCTCTGACCCTCTTCTGCAACCTCATCTGAAGCCAGTTCAGGAGCACATACTGCACTAAAGGGAGTATCTCCCCCTCAGAGAACACCATGTATTTTAATATCTTTTTGTATATTCTTGCGTTGCTCCCTTGATGTATAATGTTCTTGCCAATCCTTTCTAACTGGAGAACATATCATTCAAGAACTAGCTCCACTCATGGCTACCACAAACTGCTAGACAGTTTGTGCCCTACACAAAGGCATATGGGGGCTGAAATCCAGCTCACGCTCAGCTCCACAAGCCAGGCCTGAGGCTGCAATGACAAGAAGGAAGGGCAGCATGCCCAGGGGAAACACATTTTTCAAATCCACCTAGCCAGAAAGGGCAGGGACAGAATAACTCAACCTCCTTTCCCCTAATTACCCTCTAACTCCACAGCACTGTACATATTTAGGATTATAACATTTATCAAAATGTATCAACCCTCCACCTCCCTAGGGACACAGACATGTATTTTTTCCCATCTATTTTGACCTAGGCCTCAACAAGTACCTCGTCAAACTGTTACAGATATTTCTGAATCAAACTGTTCAGTGTTTAACCAGTGAAGCTACTGAACACCATCCTTGTATTATAAAACGCTGTAATACAAGTTTTATGCACAGATGCTATCTTCTGAGGAACCCTGTAGTGAAGGTCTACACCTCAGTTACCTAGACAATAACAAATCTGCTATGACTGTATTCTAGTATTGCCAGCCCTGGCATTTGATTTCACAGTGCCTTTCTTTCTTGACAAAATCTTAAGAAAATATTTCTAAGATTAACCATAAATAAATAAAACACAACAATACTTACAGGGAAAATCTGTTCCTTCAGTTTAGTGAAAAGACTAGAATTTAAACATTCGTGAGGTGCGACACAGTAAAGTGTAGTGATTTGGCACTCTGGCATAAGACCTAGACTACCTGAGCTAGAACTTCTTCGCTACTAGCTGTTTAAGCTTGCAGAAATTATTTAATTTTGTTCTTCCTTAAAGCTTCTCACCTGTATAATGGAAACAGTCTCATAGTGTCTTCAATTGTGAGGATATGGCAAGTTAACGCATAAAAAGCTTCATAAGTGTTAATAATTGTAATTCAAACAAAAGACCAAAAAGAATAGACCTATGTTACCAACCAGAATACAGCCATATGGAAAAGGTCTTTGGGCACCAAGTAACATCTAAACACTAAGCGTCCACTCCAGGACAAGCACCGTACTATGTTGGGTGGGAACATGTCTGGGAAGTGTCCGGGAAGCCCGAAGGTAGTGTGTCAAAGGTTTCTGACCTTCAGGGGTTCATGATTTAGCAGGAAAGTTAAGGAAGAAGTTAAACAAAGAAGCCAATCATCACAGCCTGGTGATAATGCTGTAATAAAAGTATACGAAATGTTACAGACACACAGCAGCCCTAACCCCACTTGGGGAGGTCAGGAAGAGAAGTTTAAATTTTGAAGGACTGGTAGGTGTTCCTAGAGTGGGAGAACGGGGGTGCTCACTGCAAGCAGTGGAAACATCAAGTACCAGGACAAGAAGCATCAGGGAGCGAGGTGACCAGGTGGTTCAGTCAGTTAAGCATCTGACTTCAGCTCAGGTCATGATCTCAGGGTCCTGGGATCGAGTCCCATGTCAGGCTCCCCACTTAGCCAGGAGCCTGCTTCTTCCTCTTCCTCTGCTCGTGCTCTCTCTCTCCAATAAATAAGTAAATTCTTTGAATAATCTCTTAAAAAAAAAAAGAAAAAGCAGCAGCAGCAGGGAGCATGGCCAATTCATGAAACTACAAGTTGTTCTTCCATGTATGCTTACCACACACCACTTGGTTTACATACATTACCTCTTTGAGCCTTACAACACTCTGGGTAATTAGGAACCTCTGCTGAATGAAAGAAACTGAGACTCAGGAATATTAAGAAACTTGGCTACTCAATACCCAAACTGAGTGAGATTTAAACCAGGTCTGCCTGACCACAAATAACTTACTCTTCCTCTGGAGTAGAACATGTTGACACATGAAAGTATCTGACCATTTTCCTGGAAGTAACTGTGAGGCAAGGGAGGGTTTTAATCAGGAATAAGACTATTGAATTATCATCTTGGAAAGAATCATTCTGCCAGCAATACAGAAGATAGGTTAGAGGGGGATAAGGCCTAAGGGCCAAATCCAGCCACCGGTTTTCCTAACTGAAATTTTGCTGGAACACAACTATACCCACCTGTTTAAGTATTTCCAAGTCAGCTTTTGTGTTACAATGGCAGAGTTGAGTAGTTTCACCCTCTTGACCTGCAAAGCTGAAACCATTTACTATCTGGTCCTTTACAGAAAAAGCTTGCTAATCCCTATTATAAGCAAATACCTACTGTAGTAATCCATGCAAAAGATGATGCGGCCTGAACTAAGGCATAGCAGAGGGGATGGAGTAACATTTAAAAAATTTAAGAGGCAGAGAAGATTATCAGTGTGACTGGATGTAATAGTGCTGAGAGGGAAGTGTCTAGGATTACTCCTAGGTTTCTAGCTCAGCAGTCTGCTTGGATAGTGGGGCTAGCATGTGGTGGGCCAAATAACAGCCCCAAATATGTCCATGTTAACCTCCAGAACTGAGAATGCTATCTTAGATGGCAAAAGTGATTTTGTCCAGGTCATTATTAAAGATATGAGATGGGCGATTATCCTTAATATTCTGGGTGGGCCCTAAATGCAATCAGAAGTATCCTTATTTTAAAAGGGCACAAGTAGATTTAATACAGAGCCAAAGGCAATGCGTCCATGGAGGAAGAGATGGGAGTGATGCAGCCACAAGCCAAGGAATGCAGCCACCAGAAGCTAGAAGCTACAAGAAATGGATTTTTCCCGAGAGCCTCCATGTGGAGCATGGCCTTGCTGACACCTTGACTCCAGCCCAGTGAAATGGATTTCAGATTTCTGGCTTCCAGAAATATGAGAGAACAAATATCTGTTGTTTTAAGGCATGGAGTTTGTGGCAATTTGTTACAGTGGCAAGAGGAAACTAATACACAGGACTGTGATTTGGGAGTCAAAGATGATAAGCTCAGTTTTGGACTTGTGTATTTAAGGTACCCTGACAGGTAAAAACTATTCAGCGAAGTCAGAAAAAAAGAATATGAACTCAGAAGAGCTGAGGGTAGAATACGAAAAGGAGTCACCAGTCCACAGGAATAAGCATTGGGATTACACAAAAGAAAGAAAGGCTGAGATTATACCCCTTAAGCAAGTCTAGTTCGATAAGACTCTAAAATGCAATCTAATAGTTTACAATGGTTTCTTAAGGTGCTGTGCATACAGCAATAGTAGTAATAATGTACCAGCTAATATATTTATATGTATCAGACATGTGAAGAATGCTTAACATGTGTTCTAACTCCTCCCAACAACTTATAAAATAGATATTATTATGCCTTTTAAAGATAAGAAAAGGGAAACAGAGTAAATAACATGCCCAAAGTCACTCATCTGGTGATCAAAAGCCAGGATCAAATTATCATTTACTTAACTCAAAAGCCCAAACAAAAATAAAGGTTATCTATCTAATCTTACTGTTGACCTAAGAGTCCTTTAAAGGAAAGCTATACCAGCATGACACTTGATGACTATAATTCCAGAAATGTCCCATATATTAAATCCCTGATTATACCACATTAGAAGGGGGCAATCACTGAGAGGCTGAGTGAGGTGGGTGAAGGCCAACAGAAGGGGTTTGTGGGGAGCCAGGGAGAGGAGGTACTGACCATGCCAAGGAGACTAAGGGAGGGGGGGGTGGGGAGGAGAGGACAAGGGGTCAAAATGAAAACTACAGGGCTACTCATCTGAGAACATCCACTACAACGTAGTATGCAGGAGCCCAGCTTTCCTATGCCAATTCTTGGACGGGGACATGAATCAAGAAGAGAAAATGAGATAAGCACAGGAAGGAAGGCGGATGATGTCAAGGTCTGCAGATCTGGCATAATGGTTAAAAAGCAAAGGCTTTGGACTTGGAAATACATGAGTCTAGGTTCCAATTCCACACCACCTACTAACATATGAGCGTAAAACAAGTCCCTTATCTTCTCAGAGCCTCAATGTTTCTCACCTGTAAAATGGGAATACGACCCATCCTCATTCCAAGTCACATAATTAATGTAAAGCACATAGTGGCTGAAAACATAGGTGTCGTTATAACCACTAGTCCCGTTAGTACTACTGTGAGTATTACCCTGTTTCACTACTAACTCCTTGCTCTCAAGGGCCACTGCATTTCCATCATTTTATCAAGAGCAGTGTGGCGAGCAGAAGAGCGGCCTGGATGGTCTGGAGACCTGGTCCGCGGCGCCCGGCAGACCACCTGTGGGGCCTCAGCGGGGCCCCGGCCGGCACCTGTCACCCCACCACCGTCTCCAGCCCGGTGGACTGCCGGCTTGCCGCCCTCCCCCCGCAACCTGTGACAGATCTCCCATCGCCGCGGGGACTTGCGGCCCCGCCGCCCCCCGCGGTCCGCCCGGGCCCCCGCCCCAGCGCCGGCCTCACCTTCTCGTAGTTCTGCATGAGGCGGCTGATAGCCTCGCGCTCCACCTGCCACTCGGGCTTCTTCAGCTGCTTCCTCAATTGCTTCTTTTGGCTCTGTTTATGGCTGTGTTTCTTCTTCCAACGGTTGAAGCTCCGCACCGGGTCGGGCCGGCCTCCCGGCCCCCGAGAGTCGGCAGTTTTGCCCATCGCGACAGCGGCGGAGTCAGCCCAGACCGCCCCCAGACACGAGACACTTCAGGCCAGGCGGAGGGACCGCACTGAGAAGACGCGGAACCAGCGTGGGGAAAGACGGGTGACGGCGCATGCGCGGACCCCGGACGGAGCCCGCCCCCGAGCTTTTGAAACCGGGGCACACGCCATTGACTGCAAGGGAAAACTGGACGCTGATTGGTGACTTGGACTCCGCAGGGCGTAGCCGGCAAGCGGCGGGGAGACGGAGGCGGAGCTATCTGAGGAAGAGGGCGGGGCTAGCGGCGCCGGGAGCACGCTGGCCCTTTAAATAGACGCCTGCGCACAGGTTGCTGTTACTATGGTGACGTCACACTACTTTAGAACTGTTAATACATGCTTGCCCGGGGTTTACCTTGGCAAAGCGTGCGCTTAGGCATGCACGCACACTCAAACACGTGCACTGTGTGTGAATTATAATTGTGATCCCCGTTTTGCGTTTTTCGCCCCAGGAAAGACTTGCCCAAAGCTCAAACAGCTATTTAATAAAATCCGATTTCAATCCCGGTCAGCATACCCCCCCTAGGAATAAAAACTGAATATTCCATATTCTAATGTCCCTCTAGGTTTGCCCTTTTCTCCAACCCCGCAGACTCTGCTGCAGCAGCAGGGAACTGAAGCAGAGTCGAACTGAATCTTCCTTAAATGCACTTATGAGGACAAGATGAAAACTAAAAATAAAGAATTGAAAGAAAAGGTACTTGCAAATTGGCCATTTACGTGAACTGAACTTCAGTGGATTGGTTTTTTGACACATTTATCTGGAGCGACCACTGGTATACACTGGGTAGGGGTGTAGGCAGAGCGGTGGCGGGGAAAACCGAGATTAGGTTCAAAGTTCACATGCAGACTGTTCCGGGCCCTCAAACTATTTTTTCAACACCACATACCCAGCTGACTACCCCAAACACATGCCTGTTCCCTGCACATAAGACGGTTGGGGAAACGGGGCGGAGGGGCAGGAGGGGCGTTGAACTGGAGAATCTCTACACCTCAGGTCCCTAGATGTGATGGAGGGTAAAGCTCAATAGGGGTAGGTTATTTAAAAGTGTGTCTATACTACCACAGGAAATTAAAAATGGAAAGCCACATGATCCAAAAATTCTATTCCTGGATGTTATAAACACAAAAGAATTGAAAGCAGGGTCTGAAAGAGGTGTTTACATAGCCATATTCATAACAGCATCATTCCCAATATCCAAAAGGTAGAAGCAACGTATGTGTCCATCCAGGAACAGTGGATAAGCAAAATGTGGCATATGGGTAAGATGGAATACTATTGAGCCTTAAAAACAAAGGAAATCCTGACAATGCTGCAATACGGATGAGCCTTGAGGACACCATCCTAAGTGAAATCAGCCAGTCACAAAAGAAAAAAGCCTCTACGAATCCACGTATCTGAGATACTTAGGGTATTCAAAATCAGAAACAAAGTAGAACGCAGGTCGTCAGGGGCCAGGGTGAAGGAAAAAGGTAGAGTTACTGTTTAGTGAGTATGGAGTTTCCGTTTTGTAGGATGAAAACAGTTCTGGAGATGATAGCACAACAATGCAAGTGCACTTAATGCCACAGAACGATACACCTCAAAATGATTTCAGGGGTAAATTTCATGTGTATTTTATCAAAAATTTTTAAATTGTTCTTAATTTCTTTTAAGTATTTATATACAACAAATGAGGCTCAAAGGGGTGCCTGGGTGGCTCAGTCTGTTAAGCATATGCCTTTGGTTCAGGTCACAATCTCAGGGTCCTGGGATGGAGCCCCATATCGGGCTCCCTGATCAGGGGGGAATCTGCTTTTCCCTCTCCCTCTGCCTGCCGCTCCCCCTGCTTGTTCTCTCTGTGTGTGTCAAATGAACAAATAAAATCTTTAAACAACAACATCAAACAAGACTCTCAGCTCTGTCACTTTTCTACAGCTAATGCAGCTAGGTATATGTATACCTCAGGCAAAAAAACTGAAACAGTCAGCTCTAGGAAAACTGGCCTAAAAAAAAGACCTGGACCCAATGGCATTCAGGCAACCACCAAAGAAATGGCAGGTTGCTAAGCTGCCCTATCTCTTCAGTGAAACCCACCGGTTAATAAGCTCTTCCATGCACTCATTGCTTCTAATCAGCCTTACTCAAATATGAAAGAGTAACCAAAGACCGCCAAATGTTTGAGGAAATCCTTTAACTTAAAAGCTGGGAGCTAAAACTAATAAACCAATGCAGAAAGCAAAAGAAATCTTCAAAAGAAATAAATATTAATATTTTTAGTAACATATGTCATTGTTACCCATGAATAAGAACAAAAACTATTCAGAGAATGAAATAGAAGTCTTAATAGAAGTGATTTTGTTTGTTATGGAAATCAAATTTTTGACATAATAGAAAATTCAAAGTCTAATCACGATGAAGCACTCAATCTCACATTCCAAAGTCATTCGGATGAAATAATTTGTAATACAAATATTTCACATCTTGAGCACATAAAATGACACCTGTATGATGATTTCAATGCTTATTTGCTCCAATACCTTGTTTTCTGTAGAAATGATCCCTAGACAGGCTTTCAATTGTGACATTGAGGACATTAGTTTTACAACATTTTAATATTGACACTCTATGTTCTCCACTACCAACCAATATTCAGAAAGCTCCTAAAGAGCTGGAAAGGATTTGGAAACATGCCTGGTAACTAGTACTACAAATATAGGCCAAACTTCAACTGGGGGAACAGCTATACTGAATTTGCTGGAGGAGTGAGGGAGTGTAGTATTTGTTCCTCATCATTGATATCCTACTTAATATTATTCATCAGTTACTTTCTACTGTAAATTTTTACGTAGTTGTTGTTTATCATCATAATTCTTCAAATTACATATGTCTCTAAAACTGTAAAAAGACCATTATATTCTTTCTGTATTTTAAAACTTTTTTCTAAAAGAATATCTTGTTTGAAGAGTGGCTGGATGGCTCAGTCAGTTAAGTATCTGACTCTTGGTTTCGGCTCAGGTCATAATCTCAGGATCGTGAGACCAAGCCTCATGTCTGTGCCCTGATCAGAGGGGAGTCTGCTTCTCTCCCTCTCCCTTTGCTCCTCCCTCTAGTCCTCCCCCTGCTCGCGTGCTTTCTCTCTCTCTCCAAAAAAAAATGAATAAGTTAAAAAAAAAAGATTATCTTGTTTTAGAAAGCAATAATACTCCAGGAGGGATGAACACAACTGTCCCCCAAATCTCAGTGTCTAAATGCCATTTTTCCCTATCAGATGAATCAGAGCTCTTTGGAGAAATAGCTAATTCCAGGGCTGGGGCAGAGAAGTATAGGATATCTTGAGGTGCTGGAAAATAAAGAAGAGCTCAAAGACCAATGGGAATGGAGGGCATTTATGATCTAGGTGGTAGTTATAAGAATGTTTGCCTTAAATAAGTTTGTTTCATTAGGCTTTATACTCATTTTATGTAGTTTTCTATAGGTATGTTCTATTTTCAATAAAAATGGTTTGCTTTTTTTTTTTTTAGAGAGAGAGGGAGAGGCACATGTGTGCACCCATGTGAGGTGGGGGAGAGGGGGAGGGGGAGATAGAATCTTAAGCAGGTTCCACGCACAAGGCAGATCCCAATCTCACGACCCTGAGATCATGACCTGAGCCAAAGTCAAGAGTCAAACACTTAACTGACTGAGCCACCCAAGTGCCCCAATAAAAATGGTTTAAAATATAAAATGTCCACACTAAAAGAATCATGCCAAATTAGTACTGAGGAAATAAATTTAAATACAGGTGTTTTCAAATATTTCTTTGGCTAGCATTCTAACCTTTCTCTAGATAACCTATCTGTAAAAATATCAATAATTTATTTTTTAAAAAGTACTGCTTAGTCCTTCTAAATGAGTACTAATGACAGGATGGCCTCAACTGGACTTTCATAGAATGTATTTTATAATGATTTCAAAATTAATATTTCAACACCCATGTTTCCATTAACTGACAGGTAGATTTATAGTTCTTGGATGGAATTAAAATTTCAGAAATGTCAAAAAAAAAGATTTTGGTATATTTTTTACCATTAAGTTTAAAGAATGTACAACAAGGGATACGGAATGATCAAGAATTGCTTTTTGAGGATCTTCCTATCAAAATCTAATACTTTTTTCATTCAAAATTGTGACTCTGATGTATCTCTGGCTTTTAAACTATTAATAATTATACCATTAATAGTATTAGAGTAATAAAAATATTATTCCATTATTATTCTGGAAGAAGATTTAAGTTTCCCAGATATCGATCAATGAACAAGATGCTTTTTTTTTTTTTTTAAGTAGGCTTCCCCCACAATGTGGAGCCCAACACGGGGCTTGAACTCACAAACCTAAAATCAAGAACTGAGCTGAGTTCAAGAGTCGGGCACATAACTGACTGAGCCACCCAGGTGCCCCAGAAGACACTTTATTTCTTGAAGAGATACCACTCTCAACTTGAAATAATATCTTCACCTCAAAACTGTAGCATTTCAAGCTTCAGTCAGGTTACTTTTTTTTTTTTTTTGCCACAATTTTTTACACTGCTGTCCGAAGCTTCTTTGGCTTTTACTTTGAATTCAGTCTTCAGTATACCCTGTATTGCTTTTGCTTTGGCCAACATGCTAACATGATGTCAGGAGAGGAGGAGAGCACTGTCCCAAATCACAAAGATCTCTTTCCCCGATGTTATTTTGGATTCTGTTCTGTGCAGCCTACTAAATGCATAGATCTCATCATTCTCCAGTTAGGTCATTTGTGGGGCAAAATCTATGTTTGTATGCAAAAATATTAGACCTTAGAAATTTAACAATAATTGTCACCTGCTGTACCTGGAACTTACAGAGATTGTAACTAAAATAATTGAACAATACTTGGCATATCTTGCCTGATTCAAAAGATTCAAATTATTTCATTCAATGCATCTGTAATAGTATTAATTATTTGGTTTTATGTTTTACCGTTTAAATGCAGTCTTTATTCTGCCTCACCAATAGTTAATATATAATACTTTTCAAATCAGATTTCAATTTTGAATACTTAACACTGCTGATGTTCTTTTTCATTTTCTCTGTTTCTAAGAATATATGATAAATGCCATTCTTTGCACCTATTTGCATTCTAAACTTGATTTTTTCATTCATTGACAGTTTATTAAGAAAATAGAATCATTCAAGGTACATTGAGTACATAGAATCCAGTGATTTTTCACTGTTTGAGTTTGTGTAAAAAAAGTTTACAAAACTTCCAATTGGGTTGTTTTTCAATTTAGATTTCTTTGCTTGTGACATATAATTTCCAACAAGAATGACCTATTCTCTAATATTTACGTTACACAGCCATGTCCCTGAACTAGAAGAAAATACACGCTATACAACTGTTCATTCATTTTTTTCTCTCCCAATTTTTATTTAAATTCATCTATTACCAGGCCACCTGGGTGGCACAGTTGGTTGGGCATCTGACTCTTGGTTTTGGCTCAGGTGGTGATCTCAGGGTTGTGAGATGAGTCCTGCATCAGGCTCTGCACTCAGGGTGGAGTCTGCTTAAGATTCTCTCTCTCCCCCTTTGGCCCTTCCCCTCCCCTTCACTCTCTCTCTAAAATAAATAAATAAATCTTGAAAAATTCATCTATTATGATTGACATTTAGATAAGTACATTCCCACCTTCCTTTCAGTACTACATTCTGTGCAATCACTATCTTTGTTTCCAGTATTCCCCATATTTTCTCTAAAAATATTCAATTATTCAAATAATATTATTTCATTTCCCTCCGTGATAACTTCTTGTTTTTCATTTTCTGATTCCATTAATTTTAAAAATTATTTTTCTGTTGTCTACTAAAAAATTATATTATAGCTTGGTATTTTATCTCAGAATTTGTAAAGATTTGAAATAATACATATTAAAAACCTGCTAAATTTTAACAATGATTATTTTTGTCTAATAAAATTCCATAAAAACAAGGAAACAAGTGCTTTTATATAATTAACTAATAATTACCTAGAAATTGCTAAACTATTGTGATATGTGTACTTTTGGAAGCTTAATTGGTTTTGACTGAAGAATCAGAGGGTTTTTTCTTTTTCTTTTTCTTTTTTTTAACAAATCTGATCAATTTACTAAATTATGTTTTAGCGTTAACTGTTGTGGGTTGATGGGGCTCAGGGCAGGCTTCCCCCAAATATGCGACTTTGGCATATTAATTATTTTGAATTAAAATTACTTAAGAAACAGCCACTACAAGAACACTCTGACTGTTCTTTGACTTCCCAAAAGCTGGAAATAAATCTTCCATGTGAAAGGTACCCTTCTTGTACCAGGAGGAAAAGAAACAGATACTGCTATCACCAGAGATACGGAATTCAAGGCTGAGAAGGCCGTGTGAACAAACCTCGTTACTTCTTTACTAATTTAGTACCCCAAGCCAGAACTTTGTCTTGTCAATTCTTCACAAATGTATTGTTTGTCTAAAAGATATAAAAGCTGCCTACTTTGGTTACTTCTTTGAGTCTCGTATTTCTATAAGCTCTCTTATGTGAGAATTGAATTTGTTTTTCTCCTGTTAACCTGTCTTATGTCAATTTAATTATTAGATCAGCCCAAGAACCTGGAGCAGAAGAAAGGAAAATTTTTTTTGCATTTACAGGATCCATTTTTTCCTAAGCACACAAAAGACCTCTTCATTAATGGTTCTTTGTTTAAGTTTTTCTGGTCTCCACACTGTATCTGCCTCTATACATTGTTACTAAAATTAAATACTGTTTAATTTCAAGAGAGTCCTGCAAGAACTGAATAACTTCACCTAAAGAGGCTAAAAGGTGACCCATCCAAGTCCTCTTGTCGTGCAAAAATGGCAAATAATTTTTGGTCAATCAGTTCAGCCATATGTTGACTTTCTATTGGAAATGAAATTAATAATATAACAAAGCATGTGTTTATTCAAATAAAAAGATCCCTCTTTGTTTCTTTCTGCCTTATCAATATATTCAGTCTGACATCATTCTTAGGATACAATCAATATTAGAGATTTCAGCTTTGGTTAGCTCCATCTTCTTTAACTCATACTCTCTAGAACTTGGTGGGGCCAACATGCAGCCACCTTAAAAAAAAAAAAAAGATTTGTTTATTTATTTGAGAGAGAGAGCGCGCACACGTGCTTGAGTGGGGGGGGGGGGAGAAGGAGACAATCTTGAAACCGCGACCTATAACCAAGAGCCAGACGCTTAACCAACTGAGCCACGCAGGCGCCGTCATGCAGCCATGTTAATCCCAGAGTGTAAACTCTGAAATATTTAAGAACAACAGAAGTATATTTGCCTAATTGGCTAGTACACATAAACTAGAAAGACAAGAGGTTCTTGTAGCCCACCACAACCATTGTGTTGCTAACTGCAGCCAAGAGTTGTGAATCTGTGTTTATCTACGGGCACAGTTGTTCATTCACTCATCTAATTTTCTGTGGGTGCCTACAGAGTGTTGGACGTTGTTAAGCCTCAAGAATACAAAAATGAATAAGAAATTGCCCTTGCCTCGAGGAGCCTGTAATCTAGTATAATACTCTCTAAAGTTAGCTTCCTAAGAATCACGTTGGGAGTGTTTTTTAAAATGGTAAACTTTCTCAGCTTTACCCAAAAATATTCTGAGTCTACAAATATGAAACGGAGGCCAGGCAATTTCGATGCAATCAGCCAGATCAAATGGTCTGCAGATTGCCGTTTGGGAACCTCTTGTCTAATAGATTCTAATTAATCATAGCAATTGGAGCTGATTACAATTTATTATATAATTTGAATCAGTTCCAGCTTAATGCCATAAATTACACCATAATAAAGCTATGAATGATTAACAGATGAAAGGAAAATAGTAATGAATAAAGTCTCCACATGCCCTTCATTCACATTTGAGCCATAGATAATACTAAAAAGCCTAACAAAACCATCTCCACTCACTAAAGTTATCAATAAAAATGACAGCGGCTCTCACACGAAAGGATTTCTGCTAAAGAGGTCTACCGGCAAAAATAGCTCAAAACTCCTATTATTCATTCGAGAGAAACCGAACGATTTCCACTTGAGATTGTTCTTTTTGGTTGATCATACGCCAGCAGGTGGCAGTGTAAGATCATATGCGAGCTTTCCCTTGGGGTTAGATGGACTTGAGCCTGAGTTTTTAGAGCCACCCAGTAGTTAGCTGGTTTCCTGATCAGTTTATCTGCCTTATCTGCTTTAAGAATGTGGTTTACAATTAGTACTCCTCAAACTCTCTGCAATACTTTTGAATTCTTCCATCACATTTTTTTTAAATTAAAAGTAATTGCTGACATTTATTGAACATGTAGTAAATGCCAGGCATTGCTAGATTCATTACATACATTATGTCTAAACCTTATACAACCCATTTTTTAGATGAGAAAACTCGAAGCCAGGAAAGATTAAATTATATGCCCAGGTATCACATCCCAGTTTGTGGCACTGCAAGACATTGATCATTTCCATCTATTCTTATCACCAAACACCCTCCATCTATCCCATTCTAGGAAAAATTAGGATCTTCAAAAATAGTTTATCTTCAATTGTTGTCAATTTTATTATCACTAAGATGAGACTTAGTTTGTTTACTTAAGATCATCTTAAATGTAATTGTCCACTGCTTATTTGCTATTTCCATATATTTCTACATCTTGCATAGATTAAATGAGCAATCTTTATCAGGAGATTGCCAGTTTAGCTCTGACATGCAAAGAGCTTGGATGTTGTCACTCCTGTTCTTACAACATAAAAAAGGCAGGACAAAGTGAAAATCAATTACTTTTCTTGAACCCATCAGAAAACTGAGTTTGCAGGGCAAACTGCCACCCTGAAATCTGGAGAAACAAGCAAATCCAGAGAATCGCAGCCAAGATTGGCCTAACAGGAGCAGAAGCTACTGGAGCCATACACTAATAGGAACCCTTAAATCACAATTCGATGAATTTCCTGAGGCTGAATACAGACTAGCATGAGTGGGAGCCACAGTCTAGAGGTTGGGGAGTAGGGAGATGGTGAACCCCACCAGGATTCTAAAAAAAAAAATGCCTTATGGCTCTGGCGAGGATGTGGGGAAGAGTAATTACCAGCATGTACGAGAAGCATCCAGGAGGCTGGGGTAATGCTGGTGGCATGCATCACCACAGGACCAACTTCAACAAATATCTTACAGGTTACTGTGGAAAAGTTGGTGTGCCTCATCGACCAGGAACCAGAGCTCCTGCCCAATTGTCAATCTAAATAAACTGTGGACATTGGTCAGTGAGCAGACACTGGTAAATGCTGCCAAAAACAAGACTGGAGCTCCTTCTGCACTGACATGGTGTGATCAGGCTACTACAAAGTTTTGGGGAAGGGAAAGCTCCCAAGACAGTCTGTCACAGCAAAGGCCAAATTCTTCAGTAGAAGAGCTGAGGAGAAGTTGAAGGGTGTGGGGGGTACTGCGTCCTGGCAGCCTGAAGCCACATGGAGGAAGGTTCATTCAATGCTAACAGGTGAGTTTCAAAAATAAAATAAAATAAAATGTTGAAATGAAAAATAAAATATATAAATAACTCTTTAAATTCAATAAGAAAATATTCCAATTATTTCAATAGGCAAAAGATCTGCATAGACATCTCATAAAAGTAGACATAAAGATGCAAAAAAAGGACATGAAAAGATGTCCATCATCATTTATCATTAAGGAACTGCAAATTAAAACAACAGTGAGATACCACGACACACCTATGAAAATGGCCAAAACCTAAAAACCTGAAAATACTAACTGTTGGGGTGGATGCAGAGCAACAGGGGCTCTCACTCATTGCTGGGGGAAGTAAAAAGTGCTTCAACCATTTTTGGAAGTTTCCAATGAAACTAAACAAGTGTGTTTAGTTTTGTAAGTGTGTTTACCTTTGTAAACAATTGATATGCTAGTGAACTTTCGGAATATAATCCCTTGGTAAATTAAGGATAGCATCTTTAATAAACTGGTAACACCATACCTAGAACGTTGCCTCAGAGCTTCCTGGAGCTAGAATTAACACCAGATTTAGCAATTCAGTGGATGTAAATTGATAATGATTTCATATTCCTACATTTAAGTTCCTATCTTATCAAGTGAAATACACAAATATCCAATCCCATCTTCATGAAATGTTAAAATATTTGGAGTAATGTATATTTAGAGTAGCAAAGGAAGGCTTCCCACTAGGTAATTTAGACGAATACACTATTCTCAAAAAAGAAAAAAAAAAGGAGTAAATTGAAAACATTTCTTGCTTGGTCATCAATATATATGTACAGCGTTCCTGCTAGGACTCCCTCTGCACAGACACAAATCATTCATGGTAACAACAAGCCATTTTATTTTTTCAGAAGCCGGCATCGACCATCCTGACCTGGAAACAGAAAACTACTGCAAAATTCTATCAGCAACAACACTGTGGAATAAAACATTCTCAGCAGATAAATAGGAGATGCAAGAGTTCATATTATATATGAAATTCTATTTGTACTTCATATTATGGTCAAATTAAACCTTGACTTTAATGACTTAAAATCATTAGCAACTCTGCAGTCATCAAGGAAAACAATACAGTAGCAAAGGAGGAAATCATTTTGGAGGCATTTGGTTTTTAAACACACAGATATTTACCTCGAGAGGCCATTATACAACTATGCATGTTTTATTATTGACAAGGTACACAGGGCATGCCTATGAAACATTCATCTGGGGTTTCCCAAACATCTTATTCATAATATTTATCATTTGGGTGATTATCGTGTTCTCTGACATCAAGCACAAGGATCAAAATATCCCCCAGGCATTCATGTAATGGTTTATAATTTAATGGATTTTCCATTTTCTGCCTCCTTGATTTTGTGCCCTAGATTCTGCCCTTGTGTTCTTCTCGTCAAATCCAAACCATCACCTAAAACACACTGCAAATGATTCTTCCATCCAGCTTACAGCAATTCCCCCTGCACTGAATTCCTATGCTCAACCATTGTTTAACAAATGGATGAGTTGCCTTGATACTCATTTGGCATCTTTGTGAGGTCATGTTACCATGTCCATTTTCTTCCCTTGTTGTCCTTATTCTTTCCAAACTTTATTCTAAGCTTCCTGGCACCGTCCTTGTTGTGTATTTCTTAGTATCTCTTAATACAAAACAGAGTAAGCACTCAATAAATTTGTTCTTTAAAGATATTATCATTTCATTATACAGCAGTTATGTATTCAATGTAAAGGAGCAGTAATGAAATGCTTTGTGGAGTTTTATTGCATTTTTATTGGTCTAATACCTGTATTTTAATGAGCAAGAATAACATTCAGGATTAAGAATCTATTCTGGTTTCCTTGGATCCATGTAAAAATTGGTAGGTGAAGAGGAAAGTCTTTTGGCTTAATCTGCTTTTATTGTTATGCTCGCACATAAATTGACTTACTTGGGGCTCATTTACTCAATGAATGATATGTCATGTCTCATTTCCCTATGACATTGTTCAAATACCAAACAGTCTTACTTGCAAGGTTAATGAAAGGTGGTAGACTGTGATCACTAGTTAGACATTAGGTTTTTATGTGAATTAAGTTTGTTTTAATTTCTTTCATATACTTATCTCTACTAACCAATCCTTCATGCTTTTCAAGTTTATAATAGCATAACTTTGTTTTTACTTGAGAGACACCCTTAAGAATTTCCTAAAATATCTAAACTCTGGGTGGTAAGCTCTCTATTCTGTATGCCTGAAAGAAAACTTGTATGTACTCTTTTCTTGAAAAATAGTTTCAACAGAATTCTAGACTGAGAGCAGTTTTTTCTTATCACTGAAAATATTATGCCACTGTTTTCTAGTTTCACTGTTGCTGTCGAGAAGTCAGCTGTCATTTTAATTGTCTTCATTTGAAGGTCATCTGTCTTTTCTCCAACTGCTTTTAGGATCTTCTCATTATTGTTCTGTTATTTCACGACTGTGCATAGAGTTGTGTAGGTGCCAAGGACAGACTACCCTTGCCCAAGATGGATCACCTGGGCATGGAATTATTTTGAGTTTAAGACAATCAACACCATGCGGGCTCAAGAGACACTTTTACCCCTTGCTTAACTAACTAGAAGAATCCAAATTGGGGATCTTTCCCAGAATTAGGGTTATTACCAGAGATAAATTTTATCTGAGTGACAAAGCAAACAGCCAATTACCAAACATCTGCTCTTCTTCTTATTGCCCTATGAAGTGCATCCCTTTCCTCTGGAGTCCCAGGCCCCTTCCCCCATCCTTAGTTTAAGATGACATATAAACCTCATTTTGCCTGACTGTCTTTGGAATTTCCATGTCTGTGTGGATTTCCCTTACATATGATATTATACCTGATTTTCTCCTGTTAATCAGTCTCATGTCAATTTGATTCTTGAATAGGGCAGGATGTATATTTTCTGACAGATGTATATTTCCTTTTTATGTCCTGCTTTGGGTTAGCCAGCCTTTCTGGATCTGAGTTTAGTGTCTTCAAATAATCCTGGCAGGGGCGCCTGGATGGCATCCTTGGTTAAGCTTCCGACTCTTGGTTTCAGCTCAGGTCATGATCTCAGGGTCCTGGGACCCAGTCCCACGTCAGGCTCCACGCTCAGCACGAAATCTGCTTATCCTTCTCCCTCCCCCTGCTTGCACTCTCTCTCTCTAAAATAAATAAATAAATAAATAAATAAATAAATAAATAAATAAATAAAATCTTAAAAAATAATAATTCTGGGAAATTATCAGGCACTATGTTGGCATCCTTATTTTTTATTATTTATATCTAGGAATGTAATTAGATGTATGCTAATCTCATTCTATTCTCCAGATCTTTTAACTTCTCTTACATATTTTTTTTATCTCTTTATCTAGTAGAGCCATATCCTGGAAATTTCCCTCTGATCTGTCTTCCATTTCACTAATTCTTTTATCAGATTGTGTAATCAATCCATTCATTTCTAATTTCAATTTTTCAGATTTTCTTTCTAAAGTTTCTACTTAATCTTTTTTAAAAATCTGCTTCACTTAAAAAAATAGTCTCATGTTTGTTACTCACATTTTCCAGTCTTATATTTTTCAAAACATAATGAAAGGTTCTTATTTTATATTTTGTGTCTGTTAAAGACATATTTGAAGTCTTGGTAGGCCTGATCCTATTGTCTATTACTTCTACTGGTTTTCATTCATGGTGACTTTCTTCCTTAAGTATTCTGTGATTTTTTTTTTAGTAAACTCTATCTGTGGAAATCCTCTGGCAGCTGGATTGAAGTACATTGCGTTCCTCCGGAGAGATTTTGCATTTTCTTTTGTCTGTAACTTAGGTTCACTACCAGAATTTAAATTAGTCTCCACTTGAGGTTTTTTGGACCACAGAAGTTGCAGGAATCCAAGCAAAAACTAATGTGGGATTTAGCTTGTGGTTATGAATTCAAGGGGGGAGATTATTTTTCTCCTAGAACCTATACCAAAATCAAGATAACTGTGTGGGGTTTTTTGGTTTTTTGGGGGGTTTTTTTGTTTGTTTGTTTTGGTTTGGTTTTTGTTGACCACTTTCAGACAGTGGATCTATTTCCTTTACCTATTCAGAATTATGCTGAGTATGTAACCGTTTGAGGTTTCACCTGAGATACCCATCTCAGGCCAATCCTAAGTTTTATTTTCTGTTTCTCATGAAAAATGCAACCATAAGGGAAGCACATGGTTACCCAGTTTAGCAGACACCCCGAGGGTGAAAACTCACTTCGGTGCTTTGCTTACCTCCCAGAGTTTCCATTTACTGCATTCTTGGATTTGTTGATACCTTACTTTCTCACTAGCTCATCAATTTAATTTTAAAAATTAAAAAAATATATATTTAATCCAGCTTTTTTGTTGTTGCTTTCTTTTGGGAGTTTTTTTCAAGATTTCTAGTTTACCTTACTAACAGAAACACAAATCAGCAGCTATCATTTTTACAAAAACAGTAAAACCATTAAAATGTATATATTATATATGCATATTTGTAAAAGTTGAGTCATAATACAGGTTACAGTCCACCACTAATCTAGAATGCTACTTTCTCATGCTCTAATTTTTCACATGTACATGAGTTTAATGCTGGAATATTCCATTGATCTTTTGGTTTATTCATGTAACATCCCAAATTCTTTTAATTACTGTAACTCTATTATATGTTTTGATAACTGGAAAGGCTAGTACTCACTTGCTACCCTTCATTTCCAGAATTTTTCTGACTTCTTTTACATGTTTATTTTTCCAGATTAAATCTTGTTATTTTTATTAATACAACATTGCATTTGTAGATAAATTTAGTAAAAATAATTTATTTTCAATGTTGTCTTCTCTTAAAACATGTAGCTGGATTCCTTTTCAGATGAATTTTAGCAATTTATTTTTTTATTTTTTATTTTTTAAATGATTTTTTATTATATTATGTTAGTCACCATACAGTACATCCCCGGTTTCCGATGTAAGGCTCGATGATTCATTAGTTGTGTATAACACCCAGTGCACCATGCAATACGTGCCCTCCTTACTACCCATCACCAGTCTATCCCATTCCCCCACCCCCCTCCCCTCTGAAGTCCTCAGTTTGTTTCTCATAGTCCATAGTCTCTCATGTTTCATTCCCCCTCTGATTACCCCCCCTTTCTTTATCCCTTTCTTCCCCTACCGATCATCCTAGTTCTTATGTTCCATAGATGAGAGAAATCATATGATAGTTGTCTTTCTCTGCTTGACTTATTTCACTTAGCATTATCTCCTCCAGTGCTGTCCATGTTGTAGCAAATGTTGAGAACTCGTTCTTTCTGATAGCTGAGTAATATTCCATTGTATATATGGACCACAACTTCTTAATCCAGTCGTCTGTTGAAGGGCATCTCCGCTCCTTCCACAATTTAGCTATTGTGGACATTGCTGCTATGAACATTGGGGTGCATATGGCCCTTCTCTTCACTACGTCTGTATCTTTGGGGTAAATACCCAGTAGTGCAATGGCTGGATCATAGGGTAGCTCAATTTTTAACTTTTTAAGGGACCTCCACACAGTTTTCCAGAGTGGCTGTACCAACTTGCATTCCCACCAACAATGTAGGAGGGATCCCCTTTCTCCACATCCTCTCCAACAATTGTTGTTTCTTGCCTTGTCTATTTTTGCCATTCTAACTGGCGTAAGGTGGTATCTCAGTGTGGTTTTGATTTGAATTTCCTTGATGGCTAATGATTTTGAACATTTTTTCATGTGTCTGTTAGCCATTTGTATGTCTTCATTGGAAAAGTGTCTGTTCATATCTTCTGCCCATTTTTTGATTTGTTTATTTGTTTCTCGTGTATTGAGTTTGAGAAGTTCTTTGTAGATCTTGGATACCAGTCCTTTATCTGTAGTGTCATTTGCAAATATATTCTCCCATTCCGTGGGCTGCCTCTTAGTTTTTCTGACTGTTTCCTTGGATGTGCAGAAACTTTTAATCTTGATGAAGTCCCATAAATTCATTTTATCTTTTGTTTCTCTTGCCTTTGGAGATGTGTCATGAAAAAGGTTGCTTTGGCCGATGTCGTAGAGGTTGTTGCCTATGTTCTCCTCTAGAATTTTGATGGATTCCTGTCTCACATAGAGGTCTTTCATCCATTTGGAGTTTATTTTTGTGTATGGTGTGAGATAGTGGTCAAGTTTCATTCTCTTGCATGTAGCTGTCCAATTTTCCCAGCACCATTTATTGAAGAGACTGTCTTTTTCCCACCGGATGTTTTTTCCTGCTTTATCAAATATTAGTTGCCCAAAGAGCCGAGGGTCCATTTCTGGGCTCTCTATTCTGTTCCATTGGTCTATGTGTCTGTTTTTGTGCCAGTACCATGCTGTCTTTGTGATCACAGCTTTGTAGTACAGCTCGAAATCTGGCATTGTGATGCCCCCAGCTTTGTTTTTCCTTTTCAACAGTTCCTTGGAGATTCGGGGCCTTTTCTGTTTCCATACAAATTTAAGGACTGTTTGTTCCAGTTCTTTGAAAAATGTCCTTGGTATTTTGATCGGGATAGCATTGAAAGTGTAGATTGCTCTGGGTAGCATGGACATTTTAACTATGTTAATTCTTCCAATCCATGAGCATGGAATATCTTTCCATCTTTTTATGTCTTCCTCAATGTCTTTTAAGAGTGATTTATAGTTTCTAGAATATAGGTCCTTTACGTCTCTGGTTAAGTTAATTCCAAGGTAACGTATGGTTTTTGGTGCTATTGTAAATGGGATGGATTCCCTAATTTCTCTTTCTTCGGTCTCGTTATTCGTGTATAGAAATGCAACTGATTTCTGAGCATTTATTTTGTATCCTGCCACGTTACTGAATTGCTCTATAACTTCTAATAGTTTGGGAGTGGCTTCTTTTGGATTTTCCATATAGAGTATCATGTCATCTGCAAAGAGAGACATTTTGACTTCTTCTTTGCCAATTTGAATACCTTTGATCCCTTTTTGTCGTCTGATTGCTGTTGCAAGGACTTCTAGTACTATGTTGAATAATAGTGGCGAGAGTGGGCATCCTTGTCGAGTTCCTGATCTTAAGGGAAAGGCTTCCAGCTTTTCCCCATTGAGAATAATATTTGCAGTAGGCTTTTCATAGATGGCTTTTATGAGATTGAGAAATGTACCTTCTATTCCTACACTCTGAAGGGTTTTAATCAGGAAAGGATGCTGTATTTTGTCAAATGCTTTTTCGGCATCGATTGAGAGGATCATATGGTTCCTGAGTCTTTTCTTGTTGATATGATGTATCACGCTGATTGATTTGCGAATATTGAACCACGCTTGCATCCCAGGTATGAATCCCACTTGATCGTGATGGATAATCCTTTTAATGTACTGTTGGATTCTATTAGCAAGTATCTTGTTGAGGATTTTGGCGTCCATATTCATTAGGGAAATCGGTCTGTAATTCTCCTTTTTGATGGGGTCTTTGCCTGGTTTGGGGATCAAGGTAATATTGGCCTCATAGAATGAGTTTGGTAGCTTTCCTTCTGTTTCTATTTTTTGAAATAGCTTTAGGAGAATAGGTATTATTTCTTCTTTGAATGTTTGGTAGAATTCCCCAGGAAAACCGTCCGGGCCTGGAGTTTTGTTATTTGGAAGGTTGTTTATCACTGACTCAATTTCTT
This sequence comes from Ursus arctos, assembly GCF_023065955.2. Taxonomy (NCBI): domain Eukaryota; kingdom Metazoa; phylum Chordata; class Mammalia; order Carnivora; family Ursidae; genus Ursus; species Ursus arctos. The sequence goes on along the minus strand of NW_026622897.1, from coordinate 5,658,823 downwards.
CATAATTAATTGGCCTGTTTAAGGAATCAATTTCTTCCGGTTTCAATCTTGGTAGTTTATAGGTTTCCAGGAAGGATTCCATCTCTTCCAGATTGCTTAGTTTATTGGCATATAGCTGTTGATAAAAATTTCTAATAATCCTTCCAATTTCAATGGTGCTCGTCGTGACCTCTCCTTTTTCATTCATAATTTTAATAATCTGGGTCCTTTCTCTTTTCTTTTGGATAAGTCTTGCCAGTGGTCTGTCAATTTTATTGATTCTCTCCAAGAACCAGCTTCTAGTCCTGTTGATCTGCTCTACTGTACTTCTGGTTTCTGCTTGATTGATTTCAGCTCTAATTTTGGTCAACTGCTTCCTCGTGCGTGGATTAGGCCTGTCCCTCTGTTGCTGTTCCAGCTTCTTGAGGTGAGAATATAAAAACTGCATTTTAGATTTTTCTATTCTTTTGAGTAAGGCTTGGATGGCTATGTATTTCCCCCTTAGGACTGCTTTTGCAGTATCCCATAGGTTTTGGACTGTTGTATTTTCATTCTCATTGGTCTCCATAAATTGTTTAATTTGATTTTTGATTTCCTGGTTTATCGAGTCATTCCTGAGCAGTATGGTTCTTAGTCTCCAAGTGTTTGAGTTTCTTCCAAATTTTTCCTTGTGGTTGAGTTCCAATTTCAGAGCGTTGTGGTCTGAGAATATGCAGGGGATAATTTCAATCTTTTGGTATTGGTTGAGACCTGTTTTGTGTCCCAGAACATGGTCTATTCTTGAGAATGTTCCATGGGCATTAGAATAGAATGAGTATTCTTTGGTTCTGGGGTGTAGTGTTCTATATATATCTATGAGGTCCAACTCGTCGAGTATGGCATTCAAAGCCTTTGATTCTTTGCTTAGTTTTTGCCAGGGTGTTCTGTCTATTTCTGATAGTGGAGTGTTGAGGTCCCCTACTATTAGTGTATTTTTATCTATATGTCTCTTTATTCTGGTTAAGAGTTGGCTTGTGTATCTTGCTGCTCCCCTGTTGGGGGCATATATATTTATAATTGTCATATCCACTTGTTGAATACTTCCCTTAAGAATAATATAGTGCCCTTCTGCATCTCTAACTATAGTCTGTAGTTTAAAATCCAATTTATCTGATATGAGAATTGCTACCCCAGCTTTCTTTTGAGGTCCATTTGCGTGAAAGATGGTACTCCATCCCCTTACTCTCAGTCTGAATGCATCTTTGGGTTTGAAATGAGTCTCTTGTAGACAGCAAATGGATGGGTCATTTCTTTTTATCCAATCTGCAACCCTGTGGCGTTTTATGGGATGGTTCAAACCATTTACATTAAGACTGATTACTGAGAGATATGATTTTAATGTTGCCATGTTGCCAGTAAAGTCTTTGTTTGTATTGGCTGTGACTTTCTGTTCTGTATCACTCTTGGGGCCTTTTTACTTTTATAGAACCCCCCGTAATATCTCCTGTAGGGCTGGTTTCATGGTTACGAAATTGGTTAGTGACTGGCGATTCTGAAATGTCTTTATTTCTCCATCAATTCTGAATGACAGCCTTGCTGGATAAAGGATCCTTGGCTGCATGTTTTTCTCTGAAAGAGCTTTAAATATGCTCCCCCAACCCTTTCTCTCATTCCAGGTCTGTGTAGACAGGTCTGACGTAATTCTGATGCTTTTGCCTTGGTACGTGAGAAATTTCTTTGCCCTGACCGCTTTCAATACTGTATCCTTGCATCTAATATTTGCGAATTGCACTATGACGTGACGTGGCGTAGGTTTGTCATGGTTGAGCTTGGGAGGGGTCCTCTCTGCCTCTTGGACACGAATGTTTGTTTCCCTTGCTAGATTAGGGAAGTTTTCAGCTACAATTTGTTCAAATATCTCTTCTAGACCTCTGTTTTTCTCCACCCCCTCGGGGATGCCGATGATTCTAACATTGGATCGTTTCATTGAGTCAGTAATCTCCCGTAACCTACATTCGTGGGCGTGGATTTTTTTAAGACCATCTTCTATTTTCATTTTTTCCTCTATTAACCCATCCTCCAATTCACTAACCCGTTCCTCTGCTTCTGCGACCCTGGCCGTCAGAGCCTCTAGTTTTGCCTGCATTTGGCTCATAGAATTTTTAATTTCTGTCAGATTCGCTCTCATTTCTGTCCTTAGGGATTCTATATTCTCAGTAACCTTTTCGTTAATAGTTTTTTCAATTCTACTCATCATTTTGACCATCGTTACTCTGAATTCCATTTCTGATAATTTGGTTACATCCATATCCATTATTTCTGTGGCAGAGGCCACAGTCTCACTGTCTTTTCTTTGCTGGGGGGGGCTTCTCCTTCTTGTCATTCTGATGAAGAGAGGTTGCGGGGTTTCCAGAGCCCAAATTATTGACTGGGTCCCAGGCCGTGCCCCTTGTTTTATAGGGATCTTAGGGATGTGGGCTTCTTCTTTAAAGATTTTATTTATTTATTTATGTGGCAGCCAACCAGCGAGAGAGGGAACAGAAGCAGGGGAGTGGGAGAGGAAGAAGCAGGCTCCCAGCGGAGGAGCCCGATGAGGGACTCCTTTCCGGAACGCTGGGATCACGCCCTAAGCCAGAGACAGGCGCTCAATGACTGCGCCACCCCGGCGCCTCGGGTTGTGGGCTTCTTGATTTTTCAGCCTGCCTTCTGTGTTCTGGGGGAGGGGCCTGCCGCGCCGATACTCAGGCAGCCATGTTTGGGTAGAGTCTCGGCGTCCCCTGCGAGGGGGGATGGGGATGGGCACTCCCTGAGCCGGTATTTCCAGGCTTTTGTTCTCTGGCGGCTTTCCCTGGCGGTTTGCTGTGCCTCTTCTGAGAGTCAGAGCAGCAGCAGCCAAGTTTCAGCCTCTGTCACAGAACAGAGGGATTGCGGCCCGTTCTCTACTAATGTTCTGGCCACTTTAACTCTGTTTCTGTTGGTGCTGCTCAACCCTGCAGCGTCCCGGGATGTGCGCCCCACACCCGGCGTCCCAGCCCTCACTTCCAGGGCCGGTGCGTCTCTGTCCTTTGTGTTTCTAACGCCGCCAGCCGCCAGCCGCCCCGCGCGCGCTCCCGGATCTCCCGGTCTCAGTCTGGATCCAGTGAGCGCACCGGGATTCCGGTGTTCCGCGAGATGCCTGGTGGCGCGCGCACCCGGCTCACGGTCTCAGTCTGCTGTTTTGCGGGTGCCGTCCGCGAGCCCCGCCCGCTCCCCCGTGCAAGTGGCTACCGCTTCCCGGCGCCCGAACGCGGCGGCTCCCTCCCCCTTCCGTTTATCTTCCGATATCTGTGCACGGTTTCATGGCTCCCCGCTTCGTACCTCAATAGTCAGCGCTGGAGATGTTCATTTGTAGAGATCCAGATGCGTCTTCCTGCGTCTCAGGCTGGTTCCGTGGTTGTTTAGGCTGGTCTGGTACCTATCCAGCTCGACTCGGAGGACCAGCTGAAAACGGTGTCTCCTACTCCTCCGCCATCTTAACTCCTCCTCTCGAATTTTAGCAATTTATAATCACATCAACAAAGTCCTTTTATTCCTAACATCTAAAGATCCATTTATAATGTGATTACATATGCAATACAGTGTCTTCTGAAGATTAAAACATTTCAATTTTAAAAAACCTTTACACATTTTCCACCTTCTGTATGAAAACTTGAGTTTGCCTTTAGAGCATGGTATCCCTTTGTTCTAGAGGGTGATAGTGTGGCCAGTAGGGGGCCTGGATGCTAACTTGAGAGCTAACTTGGTCTTCCAATGAGCTGGAGCTGGCAGAGGCTGTGTGGGTGGGTTGGGGCAGAGACAGAGAGCCAGTGAGACCTGAAGGGAAGTAGAATTATAAAGGGAGTATAGACCAACACTCTCTGGGAAGGGACAGAGCTGAAACAGTTAACCATGACTTCACCGCCCAAGGATTTCAGCACTACTTGATCTCAGAAACCATTTTTATCCAGGCATCCAGTCTGTTGTTGCAAAGATCTCTACTGGTAAATACCATATCCTAGAATATGCAAACTTGAAATTCCAGAAATGCACAGAGCACCATTTACTTGAGATAAAGCAAAATTAGAAGTGACTGCTCAAACCCAAAGAACAGAGGGCAGTTTATATCTGTTTTATATATTAACCATGACATTATTTACAAAAGGGAAGTTCCCTGTTTTAGGGACAGGGAAGAGGATGGTTGAATTGATCTGATGTGACTGCGTTGCAGGATGGAAGTGATAGACAAGGGGGAGAAAGTGTTTGCTGGCAAGAGGGCAATTAAAATAATGTACCAAGAGCGCAGGATTGGGATGTAAAGCTGAGGGTTACAGGCGTGCTTAAAAAGAAAGAACAGAGGAATTTGACATCTCTGTGAAGGTGACAAAGAGGAGTAGAGGAAAAGTAGAGTTGGGAGATGAAGAGATAGAAATCAGGGCTGGTGCACGAGAGAGACTGAAATTAAAGACTCTAGAAGTGATGTCATTCAGCATTGGAGTACCTAATGCATCTCAGGCACTGGGATTAAATTATATATAAGACCCAGTCCTGCCCTTGAATTGTTCAATAGTACAAGGAAGGAGACAGACCCAGTAAACTGGTCATTTCAATACCAAGAGGCAACGGTTTTGTAGGTGGAAGCTCAGGACGTGGTGGGGGTGGGGAGCATTTACAGATATGCAGGGGAAGGCAGAAGCTCATAGACAGTAGAATCTGACAAGGTTTCCCATAAGAGGCATTGTGTCATCTGAGTCTTAAATGAAGACTAGAAATTACATACACAAGGAACCACATGAGGAAAGGTCCCAGCATCCTACAGCTCCATGGGACTTGTATTTCCACTGAACAAATATCTCCCTCCCCTTCGATAATTGTTGCCTAAAGGGATTTTTCCCAGCTTTGTCTCACATCTACCAGGGTCATCTCTCCTGTTTCCAGTCAAAAGCTCTCTCACTTTGCTCTCACCTCCACTTTCTGCCTGCAAGCCGGAACTTCTTTGTTTCCAGTTGCACAGTCATCTGGGCCTCAGACTCTTGCCAGGTCCCATGTGAGCCAATGTCTCACTTTCTTGGGAAGACAGGTCAGAGAGCACACGCAAGGTAGACCAGCACCAAACTGCCGAAGCTTGAGGAAGTGGTAAAAACTGGAGGAGAGAAGGCTTTATGTTTTAGAGAGATCACTTCAGCTGTGGTATGGAAAATGGATTCAAGGCGAGCAAGACCAGAAGTAGAGACATGACTGGGGGCGGTGACGGCAATAAAAAGTAGACATGAGACAAGAAGATATGAACAAGGAGAGTGGCTATAGGGAAATATTTTAGACATTAAATCTGTAGCCTTGGAGATGGGTTCGATTCGGGATTTGAGGACAAATTAAGGATGAAGTTCAATGTTCCAATTTGAATAGTTGGGTAAAATGGTGGTGCCACCAATTAAGTTGGAAACACTAAGAAAAAGGTTTGTGGATAATGATCATGAGTTCAGGCTTGGTCTCACTGAATCAGTGGTGTTCATGGGCCATCCATCCCAGGGCTTAACGACTGAGCCACCCAGGTGCCCCCATGACTTAAACTGAGGACAATAAAATCCCTGAAACGAGAGTATGAATAAAAATAAAAGATATTTAGAGGGAGAAACCTTTGTAAAAAGACTGATATTGGTTATTGATCAACTATGGAGAGACTAAAACTAGAAACTGAGGAATTATGGTTGGGGGGGAGGGAGTTGATATTACCAGCAACAAAAATTAGGGGGTGGGGGAATGAGACACTGGAAGAGCATGAAGGTGCAAATTCCATCAATGGTCAGAGGAAGGAGTAAATAGCCCAGTCAAACCAAGTCACTCTCTCCCCAGCTTTGCAAGAGCTCACCATTTCACTCATAGGAAAACCCCAACTCCTTGCCCTGACCTTCAAAGCCTGGCCACCACCCCAATCTTGTCTCTTCATACTGCTCCACTCTGCTTCAGCCCCTTTGGGCATCTTGCTCTCTTTTTCTTAGTTTGTTCTATTAGAGTTCTCCAGAGAAACAGAACCAATAAGGTGTGTGTGTGTATATATAGAAAGAGATTTATTTTAAGGAACTGGCTGAAGTGATTACAGAAGCTGGAAAGTTCAAAATCTCCCAGGGCAGGCCAGCAAGCTAAAGACCTAGGGAAGAGCTAATGCTACAGTGGAAATCTGAAGGCCATCTGCTACAGCATTCCCTCTCGTGTGGGGGAGGTCAGGCTTTTTGTTCTAGTCAAGTCTTCAACTGATTAGATGAGGCCCATCCTCATTATGGAGGGCAATCTGTTTTACTCATAGTCAACAGTTCTAAATGTTAATCCCATCAAAAAAGACCCTCACAGAAACATTCAGAGCAATGTTTAACTAAATACTGAGGCCAAATTGACACATTAAATTAGCGATCACGCTTGCTTAGCCCTGGCCGTTCCCTCTTTCTGCCTGGAAGACTCCTCCCCAGCTGTGAGATCTAGTCTGACCATATTTAAAACAGCAACTTGTCCTCCAACTCCCATGCTTGAATCCCTTTAGCTTGTTCTGATTTTCCCATTGCATTTCTTACCTTCTCACCCTGCAACACATCATATAGTATACTCATTTATTGTGCTTATTGTTTATTTTTGACTCAACCCCTTCCCTCCAACTAGAATGCAAACTCTGCAAGGGTAGAGATATTTGCCTGTTTTGTTCCCTGCTTGGAGCAAGGCCTGACACAATATATGCTGAAATAAATATTTATTGGGTGAATGAAAATTGAAACCGTTTTTTTAAAATAATGCTCTAAATTATGCATAGATTTTTATCATTTCTTTTCTTAAATCTTTAGTGAACTTTGGAAGTTACTATCCCTCACTATGAAAACCTCATCTGCCGATCAATGATTTCTGGATCTTTTCTTGTTTACTTACTTCTACTATATTCATAAAATTAAATTTCATAATTTTCATTGTATCTGGTGATGCACCATTTTTTTAACCAAGGGACCAAAGTTAAAAGCACCAATAATACATAACTTTATTATCATGTAGTTTGATATGAGGCAATAAGAAGAACACTTCATCTCTGTGGCTTTCTTCCCCAAAACTCATCTTCCGTGGTCCCATCAGGAGAAAATGTCAAATTCAAATTGACAGACATTAGACAAGATATATGAATAGTACCCTTCAAAAGTGTCAAAGTCATGAGAAACAAAGATTAAGAAATTGTCATGGATTGAAGGAGAGTAGGGAGACGTAAGACTAAATGCGGTGTGGTATCCTGGACAGAAAAAAGACATTAATGGAAAAACTGGGGAAACCTGAATAAAGTCAGTAGTTTAATGAATGGTATTATACTAGTTTTGATAAATATCTTATTTTTGACAAATTCACCATGGTAATATAAAATGTGAATTTTAGGAAAGCTGGGTAAAAAGCATATACAGGAACTCTCTGTACTATCTTTGCAACTTCTCTGTAAATCTAAAATTGCTTTTTAAAAAGTTTTTGAAAAGCAATATATATATGTCATGATTCTATTCTAATAAGATTATTTTTATCTATTCACCTATACTTTAATCCATCCCTCTATTTGTATATAGAGATAGAGAGATACTTAAAATAATGGTCACTCAGTGTTAACACTTTATTATTCGATGGTGGGCTTTTTACTTTATTGTTTATCTTTGCACTTTTCTTAATTGCTTAATATTTAAAATTATTTTAAGTCAACAATAATATAAACAAATAGCATGTAATGAACACTTACTATGAGCTAGAATTTATAGGATTAGAATCTCATACCTTATTCTCAATCCTCACAATATCCTATGAGCTGAGTGTGTGTGACATTTTTATTATTAGAATTTAACTTCCTGTCTAATTTACATATATCATAGCAGTAAAACTCAAAGTTCAGCAAGGTTTACTATGAAAACAGGAGTCTCTTCTTCTCACATATATTTCCAATTTTTCACACTCCCCAGAAACAACCATTTTAAACTCTTTTTAGTTGTTTCTTTTAGTATTTACCTGTATATTTCTTCCCCCAAAACATGCTTGTGTGGGTAATCCTTAATTTTCGGTTTTAGACAATATCTCTTGGCTTTCTACTATGGAAGATGAATATTTAGATCTTTAAGCTACTCCCGTTTTAACTACACCCATAACTTTGTTAGGTCAATATTCTGTGTTTGCATAATTATGTCTGTGTAAATATAATTCACTGCTAAGCCATGATTATTACTTTCCTGGAATAATTTATTTTTTTCCCCTGGAGTTAATAATTGATTTTTATTTTTCTTCTTCTTCTTATAGACTTTCAACTAATCTTATTTTAACTTTATAAGCACCCTAATTTTATGGGTACCTATCACCTCTAGTTCCAGACTTTCTGCACTGTGAAGCACTGTGCTTTTTGGCTCCCCTAGCTCTTAGATTTCACATTCTTTGGTTCTGCTAAGTCAGTTGACACTAGTTGATTTGCTTTTCAGTCTCCAAAATTTTTTGCCCAGTTTTTGCCTTAAATAATGAGCAGTGTCATGTTTATGAAGACAAAATTATTTAATTATAAAGAAAAAAGAAAAAATAGCCCTTAACATCTTCCTGTAATCCTCTCAGAGTTAAGGTCAAGTTTCCCAGCATATCATCAGAGATCCCTTGTGAACTGGTCCTCTGTCTACACGACCTCATCTACCAGCTAAGCAGGGCCCCTGGAAAAAGAAATCATGGACCAGGGTCTTTGGGATTACTCATGCTATTGCTGCCCCTAATTTCTCTATGCCTAATTGTTTTCCTTTTAGTAATATAGAAACCATGACATTTATCTCAGTGGGTGTGCTTTATTAGACCAGGCCAGGAAATCTATGCTTCAATATGAATAGTGGGCTTTTTAGAAAAAAGTTTCTGCAGAAACACTAATGTATTGTCACTTGGATAACTTACCTTCTAAGGCTTATCTGGATGTTTCCAGTTCTGTGTACTGACATAAGCATTTTATTATTCACTATGGGTAAAGTTGAATTGTTAATTCCCCACCCACTGTATGAAAACAAAGGTGACTTAAAAAAGGAAAAGGCAAGGGACAGAGCACAGACTGTGGAACTGCAGAATCTTAAATGTCATTTAGGTTTTGATCTTGTCCTTTCCTGCTTAATGAAAGCAGAGAGTCACAAGATGAGGTCTTCTCAAATATTTCGAATGAATCCAAAAGAACCGTCCAATGAGAGCTGCTCAATTCTTAAAGGGTAAAAGTTGCTATCTAGCCATGGAATAACTTTATTACTGTTTGAACATGTGTTTATAATGTGATTGAACAGGAAGGACCTGGAGGCTGAGCTGTCCATGTACTTAAATGCCAATACAAACCCTGCGCCCAGAAAGCACGCTAGACACAATTGTGTTGATTCTTGTAAAAGTTTGCCTTTCACAATAATGCCAATTACACCATGGAAACATCTCTAATACACAAGCCCTACAACCAATGAAAAACTTTTTGACAAGACAATGAACATATGTTGGCTTGTTTGCTTGGGACAAGCCTAAAACCACAATGAAAATGAGCCTGCTGCTAAGAGTTAAGAGGCCCAATGTTATCGCACAGACCTTTCAAGTTGGTGGCCTTGAACCCTAGGGACATATTTTCATTTCAATGATAATCCAACAAAATTAATATAAACACTGTAGGGATAGTATTTTGAGAATATTAAACAGGCTATTTTTTGTTTTCCTTATTGATTATCTTCTCTAGTACCCTACTGTCATTCACACTAAGCCCCCTGGTACCTCAGTGAAGAAGGTACAAATTACAAGAAAATTCCATTAAATAGGAAGGATATGATAGAGGGCAATGTACTTCAAGACTAGGAGAGGAAGTAGAAGCCCTCTGGAATGGGAGAGAAATGGAAGAGATGAGGCGCGAGGTCAGAAACCAGTGTCCTCCTTCTCACATCTGCCCATCTTCTCTCTCCTTGTTCCTTCCTTGTCCATTCGAATTGCCTCTTCTTGGAGTAAATCTTTTACTAGCTCTTTCAACAAGGATCTGTAAGAGGTAAATTTTCTCTGCTTTATTTTACCCTTCCAATTGAAAGATAATTTAGTTGGGGATGGAACTCTAAGTTAACCATTTTGTTTGTTTTTTTAAAGATTTTTATTTGTTTTTTTATTTACTTTAGAGAAAGAGAGAGTGAGCAGGGGGAGGGGCAGAAGGAGAGAAAGAATCCCAAGCAGACTCCATGCTGAGCATGGAGCACGATGCAGGGCTCAATCTCAGGACATGAGATCATGACCTGAGCCAAAAGCAAGAGTCAGACACTTAACTGACTGAGCCACCTAGGTGCCCCACAGATTTAAGGGGTTTTTTTTGTGGGGTTTTTTTTAAAGGTATCTCTACACGCAGTGTGGGGCTTGAATTCACAATCCCAAGATTAAGAGTCATGCTCTCTACTGATTGAGCCAGCCAAGTGCCCCTAAGTTAATAGTTTTGAAACTTCTGTTCCATTGACTCTAAACTTAATGACTTCTTTTGAAGTCCCGTTTCAGTGTAACTTTTAAAAACCTCTGGTTGTCTTAACATTTTTTTTTCTTTCAGGTGTTCTATAATTCTTTATCCTGAACATTCATGTTTTTCACTAATTCAAGAAAATTCTTTGCCATTCTGTTTTGAAATAGTGCCATCTTTTCACTGTCCATTCTTTCCTTTGGAAATTCCTATTACACACTGGACATTTCCCTTCTTTCTTCCAGTCTCTTAAACTTTCTTCCATATTTTCCATATCTTAAACTCTTTGAGATTCACATTCTGTGTATGTTTCTATATTTCAGGTCAAGAGTCCCCCACTTAAGGAATTAAGTTTTTAAGTTATAACTATTTTTTTCCATTTTTATTTTTAGTTCTATTTTTTTAAACCCTGATTTTTACAGTTTCTCATTTTTCTATATATTCTTTATCTCTTAAACTCTTTTAAATATATGTATTTTACAGGGTTATAACTGAAGTTTTGAGACTGTATATACCTACTCTTTATTGAATCTGGGAATTTTCACACATAGTGAATTGTTTTCTCCCTTGTTCTGTAATTTTCAAAACTTGGGTTTATCCTCAGTGGGGATTCTTTTTACCTTGGATTTGGAACACCCTTCAAAGTAGCTTATTTGTTTATTTGTTATTTGATTTTTGTTTTCGTCAGGCTGCTGAGTGGTACTACCAATGGGGACAAGTTTTTACATTAACTTTTTGACTTGGGGCAGAGGGGGTAGCGTGGTTTTTCCCGGACCATGCAGGAAGTTCCAAATCTATACATAGAGTAAACTTGAATTTCTTATTTCTTGTGAGACTTTTTTTTTTTCATACCTAAAGACCTAGAAATTGACAAGTTTACTCTGAGTCTCCCTGGGGACAGCAGGGAGAGTTTTTCTAGTTTTTCTTGATACATAGCTGCTTTCAAGATTTCATGACCATTACGTGTAGCAGTAAATATGCAGTGAAAAAATTCCTTAAAACAATATTGTTGTTGTTTTTATTTTTTAGTATTGAACTAGGGGAAACACTATTAAATTGAATGTTTCATTAAAGTAATAAATTAACAGTTTGAAAATATCTACTTCATTGTTTTCTTTCAGCAAAACACCATTATTTCATTAAATAGATGTTGATAAATTGATTTTTTGTGCTTTTTTAGTTTTCTTTTAATTTAATCTTTAAGGGTTTTTTCTTTAATTTTTTTAATTGTTGCTCATATAGTTTAATAAAGATACATGAATCAGAGGTTTATGCTTTGTCTAAGTTTGTACATAATTAACATTTAAATAAAGTCTCTTTAAGTCATCACTGAGGATCCATATAAGAAACAGTGGTATATCAGGTAGAACTCTGGAGGCAGAATCTCCACACTGCCATCCTGGATTTTCTTTTCTTTTTTTTTTTTTTTAAAGATTTTATTTATTCATTCGACAGAGAGACAGCCAGTGAGAGAGGGAACACAAAGACGGGGAGTGGGAGAGGAAGAAGCAGGCTCCCAGCGGAAGAGCCTGACGTGGGGCTCGATCCCAGAATGCCAGGATCATGCCCTGAGCCGAAGGCAGATGCTTAACGAGTGAGCCACCCAGGTACCCCTATCCTGGATTTTCAATTCAGTTGAACCATATACAATTGCTATACGACCATCTTTTTTTTTTAACCTACAAAAATTGCAGTCATACATAATAGCTTTTTAGCTTTGAGTAAAAATTTAACCTCTTTGAGTCTCTCATTTCTCACCTATAAAATAGAGAAAAAGAGATCTTACCTACCCCACAAAGTAGTTATTTATAAAATCCAATAGGATTGCTTTTACATTATCTAATAGAAATGAGCCATTTTTCTCCCCTTAGGGATATGTTCCAAGGAATCTGGGTCTTCTATAGTCAGACAGTTTCCTCTGGGTGAGTAGAGGTACCTTGGGGCCACAACCACTAGGCACAAGAACAGACGAGAACTAACCAAAGGGTAGAATTTTCCCAAGAAGATGGTGACTCCAGCTCCTCCCTACCCCAAATCTCAAAGACAGTCTTCCCATGTCTGTGAGTTTCCATTCCATTTCTGAACCCAATGTTGCATGAAGGCTTCTACCACTGTCATGAATGTCACTCCAGTGAAAGCCCAAACGTTCGCAGGATTGCAAAGCTCAAGAAGAGCAGGACAGGTTCCTGCATGGAAAGGCCTTAAAGACCCAGGCAACTTTCGTCCAAACTCGTATGCTACTTTGGTTCAGAGAGAGTAAAGCTCACGTTTACACCGTATCCATTTGCCAGAGCAAGCTAGCTTTTAATAAGAATGACTGTTAGGCACCTGTTCTGTGTGTAGAATATCAATTTGGGAGATAAATTGAAGACAGTCTATGCTCAGTAGATTTTCAATAGAAAATCAAAATGATGGGCACCTGGGTGGTTCAGTCAGCAAAGCATCTGCCTTCGGCTCAGGTCATGATCCCAGGGTCCTGGGATGGAGCCCTGTGTTGGACTCCCTGCTCAGCGGAGAGCCTGCTTCTCCCTCTCCCTCTGCCTGCTTCCCCTCTGCTTGTGCTCTCTCTCTCTCTCTCTGTCAAATAAATAAATAAATTAAATGTTTTTTAAAAAAAGAAAAGAAGAAAATCAAAATGGACAGGGGCACCTGGGGGGCTCAGTCGGTTAAGCAGCCATCTCTTGATTTCTGGCTCAGGTCATGATCTCAGGGCGTGAAGCCTGCTTGAGAGTCTCTCTCTCCCTCTCCTTCTGCCCCTTCCCCCCAGCTCAGCCTTTTTCTCTCTCTCTCTTAAAAAAAAAAAATAAGTATACATCTACATATATATGTAGATATATAAGATCTCTACGTAAATACACAGACATATATGTAAAAATATATAGCTTTTGACAGCAGATACAGAGACCAAAAAAAAAAAAAAAAATGTTTGCAAGCACCCTTTGGAAGAAACATTTTGGAAAGGAAATCTTATACAGCATGAAGAATTAAAAACTGCCAGATGAGATTAACTTATCATTTTCAGACAGCATCACCATACATTACATTAGTGGCCAGAGTGACACCAGATTTCTATCTGAAGTCCAGGTATAAGAATGCTAATAATAATTTCTCAACCAGCAGCCTCAGGCAGTCATGAGAAATAGGCCCTATGAAATGAGAAGATTTTGCAAGGGGCTGCTGCAGACATGAATTATATTTACCACAAAAAATGAATGCTATTTTTTATGGTACCAATTTTATTTATATAGGGGGGAGGTAAAGAATAGAGGATAGAGCACAATGTAATTAATTTTTAAAATTCAAGTTCTTTTATAAAGTTTCTTCATTTAATTCTGGATAAACCTTGAGTTGTAGGAGAGAGATTTTCAGCTTTCCCTGAAACTCCCATGAAAACTGGTTTTATTATTTCTCAGATAGGAGGTTATGCAATGTAATTCTTTTCCATTCAGGATTCTTGTGTTCAGGAGCTAAATGGAAGCAACCATAATTTTAGATTTCTGTTTTAGAATTTTCTCCTAAGAATGTTCTAGAAAAATAAGTGTGTTTGGTAGAAATATTGCTTCCTTTTTTTTTTTTTTAAAGATTTTATTCATTTATTTGAGAGAGGGAGAGAGAGCATGAGCTGGGGGGAGGGTCAGAGGGAGAGGGAAAAGCAGATGCCCCGCTGAGCAGGGAGTCCGATGCAGGGCTCGATCCCAGCCAGGACCCTGGGATCATGACCTAGGCTGAAGACAGACACTTAACCAACTAAGCCACCTAGGCACCCAGATAGAAATATTTCTTAATGTTACAAGGATCCTCACAGCTCAAAAATGGATCACAAATTGCAAAAATGAGCAGGTAGGCATGCGCACACACACACACACACACACACACACACCCTTCACTTCTAAATTCCTAAACGAGTGCCTCCTTATTTTGTCTATTCAAACCCATCTTTTATAAATAATGCTAACAAATCATACATTAAAGGTAAAAATTAAGTCTCCTTGTGCCACTGGAGCTTAGAAGAGATGAAGAAAGAGGGGTGGGGTACAGCTCGTAGGAGTCTCTGACAGGTCAGACCCATACGGTTGTGTCCTAAACATCTTGCTCAAGTGGCTTGGGTAGCTTTTGCTTCAAATGACGTTCTTTCTTTTCCAATTTCCCCAAAAGTCTATCATAAATTCATTTATTATTCACTAATCAAATACAATCCCAAAGCACTTTTAATCCATCCAGAACTTCTCCTGTGTACATCTTGTGTTCATAGAAAATACAGAACGGAGACAGAAGAAAGGCCTTGCGTCATCTTCACCTTTGCAGGATGACTCAGCTTTTCATGCCCACAAACAGTATCTACAGAGGGTGTAGTAAACAGGTCAGCTTCCACCTCTTCTGAACCACTAAGGTATCCCTGAACCAGACCTTCGTCATCTTCCTTCTCTGCCCCATCCTTCCCCCTCCCTCCACTTCCCTTTGTCCCCAGACAGGACACTCCATGAATAAATAACATTCTCACAGTGTTGAGAGGGAGGGCACTGAGCAAGGAGACCAAGGGTTTATTTTCTTCCTCATGTAATGGTGTTAGTGAGATCTATCTGTTAACACACTAAACTGTGCTTACAAAGGAAAATGCTGGGGATCGTGAAAAATTTGGGTGGTGTAGACTGGATCCTTGAGTTTGGAAACTTCAAAGTAGCTCTTGGAGATAGCCTCACAATGCTTTTTTTTTTTTTTTAACTTTACACATCTATTTTAATGTTAAAGAAAAAACAGGCTATCTCAGGATTTCTTATTCCAAACTGGGAGAGCATTTTGGTTGAGGTCTGTCTCCAAATGTCAATTGAAGAGGGACCTGGATTCACACTGGAAGTTCCGAGTTTGCTTATCAGAAACCTGCTACCCCGGCCCACTTGGTTCAGCTGTACTCACGTTTTATACTCTTCTGTCAGGTTGAAAAGTCTTGAAGGCCCGACTGTGATCCTGAGGGTCACACTGAGTAGATGTTCCTGGAGTAATTAAGGGACAAGGGGAAGCTGTGCTCTGCCTAATTCAGCCTCCTGGCTCAGGACAGCACCTAGTGCCTGGAATGTAATCATCCTGTTCAGGTGTCATGGCGATGTTGACCACAGAAAAAAGGAAACAAATCCCTCAGGAGAAACCGGGAGGTCTCCTAGTTAGTCAACACACAGAAGAGAGGCGATGATGATTCATATAATCCCAATGAGGCAATCATTAGGCAATAGGATTTAAAGTCAAGCAGCAAGGTGAGTCAGAAGAGTCATGTTTTAAGTTTGAATATCCAGGTTGTTTTGCTCATCTGTCCAATAATGGGCAGTAGACACTGTGTACAGACGAAAACAAAAGGCTCAGACTATTTGATTTCTTCATTTAAATACTCTTTAGGCACATATTTTAGTTTATGGCTAGGGAGGAAAGCAAATAAATCATATACATTTCTTCATTTTCACAAATCTTCTCTATGCATTCCTGGACTTAATATTTATTTCCAAATTAAATATACACTCCAATAACACATATTAAATTATTGTGGATACTGTTTGTTTTTTTTTGTTTTTGTTTTGTTTTTTTGAAAACATAACAGACTTCTTTTTAACTAAAAGCCAAAGAGAATGGAATCAGCTTGTCATCAATGTTTCAACACTTACCCATTGGGTTTATAAAGCTTTTTAAGTATCAATGAAACATTTTGCTCTCAAAATTAGCATTAATGAAAAAATAAACAGTAAAGTTCTCCCTTATCTACAAAAGCTCCCTGGAACATGAAAGATCCTAGCCACGCCCACCTAACGCAAAACACCATGAAAAAGCAGAAACAACCATTTGTGAATTCTTAGCTTTTTCCCATTTGGAACAAGCAAAGCAAGATTGCCTCTCTTGACAATACTAATCTATACCTATGTACGTTTTTTTAAAGTTTCTTTTTTATTATAACTCACGGTTGAATCTTTAAACAACCATCTATGCAGGAGAAACGTGGGTAGACCACTGGCAATCCTTGCCCCCTTAGCCACAGGAACAAAGGCAGAGTTCAGACTGGGCCGCTGAGGGTACCAGCAATGGGGACAAGTTTTCCCAGACCCAGCCCCCTGCACTGAGGTCCTAATCACACTGTTTGGTAACAGGTTCCTGGACAGTCTCCCGACCTATTTCCAGGGACTGATGGCTTCATCCAGGCTGCTCATCACTGCGGTGGAGAGGAAAGCCCCAGAAGAAACATTCTCTCTTTCCAGAGACTTGATGGTTTCCAGGCTAAGCATCATTGTGCCTCCACACCGTTTCCTCCCGGGCGTGAGGGAGGGGGGTTCGCGGCCAAAATGCCAATCAGCCTTCTGGCTCACTTCCGGTCCCGGCGCCCGCCGGTGATGAAGATTCCAACCTTGCCTTCGGATTTGGGCTCTCTCATCTGGAGCAGGACATTGAGCTCGTGTTCGAACCCCGGGAGGAGGACTCTGCTTGGACTGAGCATCTTTTCCAGCATCCATGCCTCCACGTGGAGCCCTAATGGCTTCAGAAAGCGCTTCATCCTACACCAGGACCATTGAATGTGCATAGGAGCCAAGTCCTGGAATGGGGACCCTTCTCGCTGGCTCCTGGGCTGAGCGATCCGTGCAGGGTCTTTATCCTGAGGGGCGCCATCACTTGAACCCAGTAGGGCATCTCTTGTGGATACTGTTTGAAGTGAGGACAGGGCAATGCAGGTTTTCCTGCAGGAAAGCTTCCCCCAACTTAATTGGCATGACCATTGCTCTTGAGGTAACATGAATTCTGTTATCTTTTAAGCAATTTAACTGATAAAGCATTATCACAATATTAAAGGAGACTCTTAGTAGTAGCAAAGTGGGGGGAAGCTTAGAATCTCATTAATATACTACTATAAGTTAAAACAAAGTTTTTCTCTTGGCTTTTGGTAAGAAAGAGAGAGGTCACTTCTCTTTGTTAAAAGCCTCTTCCATCTCTTTGTGCCGCCCTCAGCACAACTAAGCTTTCTCTGCCAGCAGGCGACCTTAGTAGTTTTGGCTTCCCACAAAGTGTCTGCACACAGTGAGTGTCCAGTATGCATTCGATGAATGAATAAGTCAATGAATTAAATACATTTCTCAACTTTGACATTCTGGACTTTTGGTAGTTTCTCCATATCAACTTCTTGAACTGTTTTGACACCTTCTTAGCAATTCTGTCAGAAGTAGCTTCTCCTTGTGCCACCTGTTAACGTTGAGAGTTGCCAAAAAGACCACATTTGTATACGCATCCCTGTGGGTGTGACCCTGACGAGACTGTTATGTACTCTGGTTCTTTCACTCAAAGCTTCCTGCTCTGTGATGATCTTTGTAGGTAAGAATAGAGCATGAAATGTAATTCCTTCCCCCATCATTAATGGCTGTATTGTCTTCTACCAGTTTTAATTCGGTCATCACAAAGTGCCTGATTGATAAGCTTGTAAGTGGAAATTTACACATCATTGTTCAATAAATAAATAAATAATAAAAATAAAAATCCTGACTCATTAGCACAAGTAGGCTATCCATGTTCAGTTTTAAGTTAATCTGTTTGTTACAATAGTAATTCATTTGCAGTGTCTCGATGAGCAGTAATACAATAATGAAATCTGACTACAGGAGCTTCTTAAAGTTTACTGTTTATATAACTAAACTTTATATATGACCATCTTGATCTTCTTGTTACTTGTGTATGCTTTTTTCAAAAAGTATTTTTAGTCCGGACATAGAAATGCTTTTTTTTTTTTTTTAAGATTTTATTTATTTATTTGACAGAGATAGAGACAGCCAGCGAGAGAGGGAGCACAAGCAGAGGGAGTGGGAGAGGAAGAAGCAGGCTCATAGCGGAAGAGCCTGATGTGGGGCTCGATCCCAGAACGCCGGGATCACGCCCTGAGCCGAAGGCAGACGCTTAACCGCTGTGCCACCCAGGCGCCCCTAGAAATGCTTTTAAAGTTTATTCTGGTAATAACATGTACAAGAATTAGTAGTCCAACTTTTTTGAAATACTAGCTCAGAGATTCATATAACTTGTTAATTTAAAAAAAACCTTTTCTTCATGCTGCTTGCAATAGTAACTGAGTAACTTCTCACCATGTTCCCGGAATGCTCATAAAAATGAGGGGTGGAGTAATCATTTCACAGTGATACCTATATCAAATCATTACGCTGCATACCTTAAATTGTTATATGTCACTTGTATTTAAATAAAACTGGGAAAAGATGGCGGTGGAATGATGGGTTGACTGACCCTGTTTCGATGTCAATATCAGAGAATGACAGTCTTGAACGACCACTCCTGATTCTGAGTCTTAGAACATGCTCCTTAAAGGGCTCATTGCTCCGGGCATCTCTAAAGCTTCGGATTGGAGCACAGGGAAAAATCCCGTCTTTGCTGATGGAAGCAGGGTTGCCAAGGAATCTAATACAGCATTAATATGTATGTAGCACCTGAGGAGTTAGTAACTGGGATCATTTTATGTCTGGATGAGGTTGCCTGAGAAGCAGCAGTGCTACTATTTAATACCAAACACGACAATGGAAAAGAAGTATATGTAGGGGCTCCGGGGTGGCTCAGTCCCTTAAGCATCTTTGGTTCAGGTCATGATCCCGGAGTCCTGGGATCGAGCCCCATGTTGGGCTTCCTGCTCGCAGAGAGTCTGCTTCTCCCTCTCCTCCCTGCTCGTTTTCTCTCTCGCTATCTCTCTCCCTCTCAAATAAATAAATAAAATCGTAAAAAAAAAAAAGAAGTATATGTAAGGGGTAGAGTAGATATGCATTATTCAATTATTTCTCATCAGACAAGTATAACTTTGTTTCAATAGTATCTAATAACGGTGAACTGATATACTTTATTGCTTTTTGTGTATTGGGAAAAGACATGACCACTCAGAGTCAAAAGAACCCAAAGTCCTAGCCCTGTCACTTATTGTCAGTATGACCTTGAATAAGATACTTAAATTCTGTGGGACTCGGTCTCCTCATCTTTACAGTGGAGGCAATAATATCTACCTCACAAACACAGTGCCTCGTGTAGCTGGAACTCGATAAACATCCATTCTTTCTATTAAATTTTAAAATGTTTTGGGAAGTCCTATTAAAAATTGGAACAAAAAGTCAGATTTTGCTTCCATGAGGCCAAAATCATTACCAAATTATTGAGTTCATACATCACATGGTAAAAGAACTTAGAAAGATTAAAAAAAAAGGTGGGGGAGTAAATGTTCTGGTTCTAGAGCTACAAAATGTCAATGAAAATAAAGAAACAATTCTACAATTTTAAAGAAAAATTCAGTAAAGGAGCAAGACAATGCAGTGGGAAATAAGAAAGGACTTTGGAATTAGAAACAACTAAGGTCATATCCTAATTCTGCCACTTAGTTGTGTGACCTTAGGCAAGAGTCTTAATGCCGTTAAGACTTTTTTTCTTTACGGACAAGAAAAGGATAATATCACATTTCATGGAAATCTAATATTCTGCCTATTGTCAGACTCATCATTCTCCCACATATGAGTAGGAAAAGAAAACACTGCCAATTAGACACAATGCTTTCCTATGATGCAGAATTTTTATTTCATACTTATTTAAAAAGCTCATTTAAATATATTCAGATTTTATTCATATATAACCCTGAAAAAGAAAAACTTAGGAAAATACACTATTTAATGTCTTTCTCAAATTTTACATAGTGAGACCTTTCTTTTTTTAAATATTTTATTTATTTGAGACAGAGAAAGTGAGAGAGAGAGAGCACGAGAGTGGGTGAGGGGTAGAGGGAGAAGCAGACTCCCCGTTGAGCAGGGAGTCCAATGTGGGTCTCGATCCCATGACCCTGAGATCATGACCTGCGCCGAAGGCAGATGCTTCACCGACTGAGCCACCCAGGTGTCCCGAGACCTTTCTGAATCACTTTTGAGTCAGAGTCATCCATGTCCCCGTTTTTTCGACACAATATTGGTCTCTATGCCATCAAGAGCATTGGTCATGCTTCTTTTTTAGAAGACATCTCTACTGTTGTTCCTAGGATTTTCTTCCAAGTCATGCTTCACTGCTGTCCCTTTCATGCCACCAGGAGTAAAACCCCAGTTTGCTCACAAGCAGGCAATGGTGTCATACGTGCTGTCTTTCTCACAGTAACTATAAGATACCGTAAGATGCATCCTGACTCCAAGGATGAAAATGTGAAAAATGAACATTTTAGAATTGTGAGATTTGCATAAGTCTTAATCCCCATAGGACTTTGTGAGCATTAATAACAAAATACATGAAAAGGATTAATAAGGATAATAACATAAATAGATGGTAGATATTCTATTCCAGGGAAGTGAGAAAATGCACACTCTCTGGTCTGTGACACCTCAGCCATGTTCCTGGGACGCTCAGAAATACTGAATTTGATTATTCAAAACCTTAGGGATTATACTGTCTTATTTGAGGATTGGCATTTTGCACACGATGGACTTTGCAAGTCTGAAGCAAATATTGCCAAAATAAATGTTCATTCCAGTCTCTTATTCCCTCCCTCCTAAAACAAAACAACAAAAATCCTTGTGGTCTCACAAAGGCGTGGCGAAGTCACCAGCATATGCCCTCTTTCTTCTCACTGCTCTCCCACCGCCCTCCTCTCTGGGGCCCCGCTCATCCTCTACCACAGCCATGGGACCTGCAGATCCATTTCGAGTTTCCACTGAGAAACCCGCTGCAGGCAAATGGCAGGGAGTGTATCAGTAAAAATATCTACACTCTTTCAAGGGTATATGAAAAGCAACCATTAGAATTACTTGGGATTTTTGAAGGCAAGAGCCAACAGCACCGTGAAAACACTGTTTGGGCTTTATTATTTGACTCAGTTCTTCCATGAGAGGCCCAAAGATCAAGTTAATCTAAAAAAGGAAGAAAAGGGGGGCAACTGGGTGGTTCAGTTGGTTAAGCAGTCGACTCTTGATTTTGGCTCAAGTCATGATCTCAGGGTCCTGGGATTGAGCCCCTTTTCAGGCTCTGAGCTCAGTCGGGGAGTCTGTTGGTGATTCTCTCTCTCCCTTTCCCTCTGTGCCTCCCCCTACTTGCGTGCTCTCTCGCTCTCTCTAAAATAAATGAATAAATCTAAAAAAATAAATAAATGAAAGGAAGAAAAGGGAAACAAATCCCTCTGGACTTTTCTCCAGAGGATTAAAGCAACCCTGCCAAGCTGAGCCTCTCTTATACCCTAGGTGCTCGGGAAAGCACACGCTCTCTGGTAAGCTCTATCATTTGTCCTAACTGTTCAGGCAGGTCCCACGATAAAGCTGGGCCAGGGCAAATTACCCAAGCCAAGAACCTGTTTGCGATACAAATGTTAAGAGAAAGGCAGCAAAGGGTAGAGGGGCAGGAAGTAGGTGGAACAGAGAATGACCAGGGCAGGACAACAGCAAACAGGACAAAGCTTTTCAATCCAGCTCAACGGCCAACTTGGACTGAATAATTCTGTTTCAGAAGAAGTCCTGTGTATTGTAGGCTGTTAATGGCATCACTGGTTTCCATCCACTAGTTGCCAGTAGCACCCCCTCCCATGCCCTAACCCCCGCTCGTGAGTCTTGACTGTCAAAAATGTCTCCAGACATGTCAATGTCCCCGGGGGAGCAAAATTGCCCCTGGTTAAGAACCACTTACATAGGGTAATATGAACAAATCAAAGTTCATGTATCATTGTGAGATATCAAGAGCCTAAAAGGAGTCTGAGTTTGGAAGATTAACTCAAACAGGAATAATTCTCAGGGACAGTGATTACTTGTTTCAGCCTTCAGCCCTGGGCTCAATGGTTGTTCTTTCTCTCTCTCTCTAACATTGAACATGAAACTTTGGCCTGCAGGGAGCAGCCGTCTAAAACAGAAGTCTTTGAATTTGCTGCTTGAGCTCTTTCCTATAGCATCAAAGAGAGGTGTCAGTCCAGTTCTCCTAGTCGCTGGAAAGGAGCTACCGAAAAGCATGGAGGACCCCTTCCTTCTGACCTCAGCAAATGTGCATTCACCGGTGTGAAAGGGCACACTGAAGAAGAGCTAAGTTTAACAGTCGTGGTATTTGAAGTTGCCTGTATTTCCGGAGTATTACTAGCTTCTCCTGAATATTCATTTTGAAAATTCAGTAATTATGAAAATTATAAAAGCACCTTTTTTTTTTCTTTACACTGTTGTGAGGTGATGAACAGAACTTTCCAAATCTGTACTTTAGGGAAGTGAAATTTGAATGCCAGAAAACTTGGTGGTGGTTACAAACCCTAGTGTGAGTATTACCTTACAATGCCTGTTAAAACTGCAGATTCCTTATATACATCAACGGAATACTAGTCTGCCTTTAATAAGAAGGAAATTCTGACATATGCTACAACATGAAGGAATCTTGCAGGCTTGCTAAGTGAAATAAGCTAGTCACAAAAGGGCAAGTACTCTATTATGCCACTTATATGAGGCACCTAGAGTAGTCAAATTCATAGAAACAGAAGTAAAATGGTGGTTGTAGGGGCTGGGGTTGGGGGAAAACGGGGAGTCACTGTTAATGAGTATCGAGTTCAAGTTTTGCAAAATGAAAGGGGTTCTGGAAATAGAAGGTGGTGATGGCCGCACAACAATGTGATTGTGCTTGATGCCACTGAACCGCACACTTAAAAATGGTTATGATTGTCAATTCCGTGTGTATTTAACCACAATTAAAAATTAAAAATACTACATAAAAAATGCAGACTGCATGTCACCACCACTGATTCTGATTCTATGGGTCTGAATGGGCCCCCAAATTGCATTTTTAACAAACAACCCCGCTGATTCTGATCTTCAGATAACCCTTTGAGAAACACTGGTTTATAAAAGAGATAGAATACATGGACGTACTGAGACCAGTGAGAAATGTATGATTTGCCAGAAATGCCAGAACGTAACTTTCTTCAATGAAGACAGGATTTAAAAAATTGGTTCATGGGATGGGGCGCCTGGGTGGCGCAGTCGTTGAGCGTCTGCCTTTCGGCTCAGGGCGTGATCCCGGCGATCTGGGATCGAGCCCCACATCAGGCTCCCCTGCTGGGAGCCTGCTTCTTCCTCTCCCACTCCTCGTGCTTGTGTTCCCTCTCTCGCTGGCTGTCTCTCTCTGTCAAATAAATATATAAATAAAATCTTAAAAAAAAACTGGTTCATGGGGAAGAGCTCTGGGAAATAATAGGACAGTCCCAGGGCTACAGAAATATCCCTAGATTTGATCTAAGAGAAGGCGATTGGCAGACACATGGCACCTTGTCTGATGTGACTGTGGGTGGAGGCATGAAAATTAGTGAAGGGGAAGGATTGTTCACATGCATAAATCACCGTGTGAGGAAAGTGGATAATTGCTTGGCATTTAGGTAATTATGCATGCAAATTAGAAGAGCATATATAGGAGCCAAACAAAACAGAGAGAATTGTTAGTACATTCTGAAGCCACCATGCCAGTCACGCCATCATTTCCAGCTGCCCAGATGTAAGTACCAACAATGACATGGTTTCCATTTGTTTGATTCTCTGATCGTCATGTATTGAAGCAAGAATGTTTTGTTTGAAGGGCATTTTATACATTGAATGAGGAAAAATTAGGATGGAGTCTTTTTCAGTTGGCTTCCTATTCTCCCCACACTAAAAACTGCACAACATGAAATAAATACAGGCCTAAGCCAGTTTTAAAGATAATTCTCATTCCCAATGTTAATACTGAGTAGAGATTTTAGAATTTCTTTTTTCTATCTCTCTGTTCTTCCAGCTCATCTGGGCATGTGAGAGAGAAGCAGATGATAAAGGGCAGAAACAGAAATAAGTTTCTTCCTCCCCTTTTCTAAAATCCTATGTTGGGTAGTGATATTTTCATTGGTAATGTTTTATATTTGTGCTATATTACCTTATGGTCTGGAACAGCTTCTGTTCCTTCTCAGATTCATATTTCAAAGCCTTTCTGGGGAAGAGCCTACTGTATGTTTAGACTTCCTAATCTCTCCTATTTCTCTTGAACGCCACTTTGATGACTCAGGTGGCTAATGAAAAGCCCATCATATAAGATCGTCATAGTCTGCGAGGGTGAAGGGAAATGCTCTCAATGGTTTACAGATTTTAAAAAATCAATTAGTGGTATGGAAAAATGGAACCTGGGGCAGAATGTATGAGTTAAATAAAATAAAAATAATTAAGATATGGTTCCTGTATACCATCTAGCTAGGGGAGAGAGATATATGTAAACAAAAAGTACCAGGAAGAGTTAATTCCAGGTGCTGTGATAAAGGTCTGTATGGGTCGAGTGAGGCTCGAGGGAGGGTTGTCATCAGGCTGGGGTGAGTCACACGGGGAGAGCTTGGGAAAGTCTTTAATGCAAAGTGAGTCTTTAGTATGAAACTCCTGTCTTTCAACAGCTTAACACAGAGAAGTTTACAATCTCTTTAGAGAATCCAAAATAAAAATATATTTAAAAATAGGGAATAATTTGGATTTAAGTTGCGTAAGACTGATGAATAGGCCGAAAAGGATTTGGAAGAGAAGGGCAGGTGGGTAGGAGTGAGAACAAAGGGCTTTCTGGAGGAAGTGAAGGGAGCCCAGCCTCAGGACCAGTGGGATGTAGATAGGACCGTGGAGCTGATGGAGAAGCAGGAGGCAGGAGACGAGTCAGAGCAAGGATGGGAGCACTAAGAAACCAGCTAATAGGAGTAGGTTTGGAGGGATAGCAGGGTCAGATCAAGACGGGGTTTGGGAGGCAGGCAGTTCGAGGATCGATACAGAAGATAGTGTCAATATCTCACAGTATCCTGATCAGGGAAAGTCATACGCCGAAAGCAGTATTTCAGGAAAACAAGTCTAGTTTCGGTTTCCAAAAATGGACTAAAAGGAGCTTAAGGTGGAGGTTAGGAGGCCAGTGCAGGGGCCCTGCAGTTCTCCCGGAGGCAGGTGCTCAGACCTGAGACGTGGCAGCCGCTCAGGATTGGGGGTGGGGAAGGGACTGACAGTCCCCGCCTCTGATGGTCAGTCGCTACATTTGTGTTTGTCTTCCTACTGTTTAGAATGGTTCATCATCGTGTATGTCCACTATACGGGGGTCATGGCAAGCAGCTTTATCTATTGAGATCCATTAGAGAAGCTAGGTAGCTGTGCAAAGGACACAGAATTAGGAATGAGGAATGCGTATCTCATGAGCCAGGACCTCTCAATCCAGCTCACTCTGATACAGGATTTCTCGACCTCGGCATTGTTGACATTTTAGACCGGGTAATTCTTTGTGGGGAGCTGGCCTAAACCTGGTAGGATTTTCAATAGCATCTCTGGCCCCTACAGTAGATGCCAGTTACTAGCACTCCTCCCCCCCCCCCAGTTGTGACAATAAAAAACATCTCCAGGCCAAATGTCCCTGGGGGTACCCAAACCGCCCTTGATTGAGAACCACTACACTGATACAGCACGCAGTTTAATATTTACAGGAATAACATTTCCTTCCATGCTCTACCTAGGCAGATATTTTCCATTACCTTCTCTGGAAAATCGGTTTAGGGCAGATCAGACACGGAGTCTTTGCAGGAGGAGAAAAACCCAAGCAGCAGTTACAATTTCATGATCAATTCATTTTAGAAAGGACAGCTAACGGGGCGCCTGGGTGGCTCAATTGGTAGAGCGTCCAACTCTTGATTTTGGCTCAGGTCATGAACTCAGGGTTTTGGGATGGAGCCCAGGTCGGGTTCCAAGCTCAGCAGGGAGTCTGCTTGAGATTCTTTCCCTTCGCCCTCCCGCCTTCTCTAATAAATAAATCTTTTTTTTCTTTTTTTTTTTAAGATTTTATTTATTCATTTGACAGAGAGAGAAAGGGAACACAAGCAGGGGGAGTGGGAGAGGAAGAATCAGGCTCCCAGAGGAAGAGCCTGACGCGGGACTCGATCCCAGAACGCCAGGATCACACCCTGAGCAGCAGGCAGACGCTTAACGACTGAGCCACCCAGGCGCCCCACTAATAAATAAATCTTAAAAAAAAAAAAAAAAGAGGGACGCCCGAGTGGCCCAGTTGGTTGAGTGTCTGCCTTGGACTCAGGTCATGATCCCAGGGTCCTGGGATCGAGTCCCATGTAGGGCTCCCTGCTTAGGCTGATTCAGGGCTAGATCCCAGGACGCCAGGATTGTCAGGCTCAGCAGGGAGCCTGCTTCTCCCTCTCTTCTGCTGTTGTTCCCCCTGCTTGTGCTCTCTCTTTGTCAAATCTTTAAAAAAAAAAAAAGAAAGAGAGAGAGAGAAAAGAAAGAAAGAAAGAAAAGAAAAGAAAAGAAAGAAAGAAAGAAAGAAAGAAAGAAAGAAAGAAAGAAAGAAAGAAAGAAAGAAAGAAAAAAGGATGGCTATGATTCATGATCAGTGAAAGGTCTCCACCTTGAAGTGCCCTTTTAGGGTGCTCCACCATCACACCTGGGTTCCACCTGACACCTTGGGGATGATAGTTTGATACTATTGTCTCAGAAACATTTTTCTATCTCCTGAAACTCCATCCTAATCCCTGTGATTTTGCTCTTGGAAATGTCCTTCTTGGCTGCTGACCTCTCGTTTATTCCCATTCTCTTCTAAGTCAGTCCCATCCAACTCAGCCTTATTTCTCTAACTTATTTACTCAATGACTTATGAAATCTTTATTAACTTTACCAAAAATTTCTTTTTTTCAAGTTTTTTTTTAAATTCCATGTAGTTAACTTATAGTGTAATATTAGTTTCAGAGGTAGAATTTAGGGATTCATCAGTTCCATTTAACACCCGGTGCTCATCATGCGAGTACCCTCCTTAATGTCCACCACCCACGTAACCCATTCCCCCGTCTATCTGCCCTCCAGCAACCCTCAGTTTGTTCTCTGTAGTTAAGTGTCTGTTTTCTGGTTTGCCTCCCTTTCTTCCCCCACCACCCTCCATACTCATCTGTTTCATTTCTTAAATTCCACATATGAGTGAAATCATAAAGTATTTGTCTTACTCTGAAGGACTTATTTTCCCATAGCATTATACCCTCTAGCTCCATCTATGTCATTGTAAATGACAAGATTTCATTCTTTACCCAGATTTTTTCTTTTTTAAGATTTTGTTTATTTGGGAGAGAAAGAGCATGAGTGGGATCATGACCTGAGCTGAAGGCAGATGCTTAACTGACTGAGCCACCCAGGCCACCCTACCCAGATTTTCTATACTGTTACAGACTTTTGCTGTACAGACTGTTCCTTCTCCCTTTAACCAAAGACTAATTTTGTCCTCATGACCCACATTTTCTCCTTGACCAAAGATGGTGGCCATTTCTTGAGCTGCCTTCTTCCCATTGACCCTGGGGTCAGGACCCTCAGGTACTGGCATTCTCCTTGGCCTCCACATCCACCTCCAGACCATTTTTCTGGCTGCCTTTGATCAGTATCTTCTTCTTTAAAAGTCATCTTCTGGACCTTCCTTTTGCCATCCCATCTTCTCATCTTTAAACCAGGACACTTACATGTAAAAAAGGGACTGGGGTCCAGACCTCCTCATTAGGAAAATCTCTCTAAGTTCTAATTGTAATAATAATATACATAAAATAAATACAGAAAATACCAGAAGATTGGGTAGAGTAATAAGGAAAGAATTAATTGAAAGTAAAACAGGTTCTCTTTCATCAATAAAAACATTCAGCCCTTCCCCCAATTACCACCTACCTCCAAAAATTACTCTAAAATAGATCGATTGCCATCCAAACATCTTCTTTTCTGTCCTGGACCACTAGATATATCTCAACTGTGTATTTACTTAGGGATACTAGCCTTGTTGTGCCTCCCAGTATCATTCCAGAATGCCAGTCATCTTTTCCCTTTAATCTCTGAAATCTGCACCTGCTACTTCTAGAAACAGACTTCCTTGTTTCTGGGTCAATCTGTAAGGAAGTCTTGGTCCTGAGGGTTACTAGGTGATATTAGGAAGTGTTCTCTCCACCCACAGGTGAAGGTATTTGTTCCAGCATTCAGAGTCATGCGGAACCAACAGGCCGTAAGTCAGAACAGAGTGGCTGTGCCTTGTGAGAGTTCACAGCTCCTTTGACTTAATGTTGTCCTGTTGGACTAAACCTCAGCTTCATGGTTTGAGAAGTCTGAGTTAATAACAACATTATGTTTGATATACTGAGTTTATATTTGGAGTATACCCTAGACTACTAGGGTGAAGATGGGAAGGTTTATAATTTAGTCAACATTGACAATTTTTTTTAAAAAATGACACATTATTTTTTTATGAGGTGAAATTCATATAACAGAACATTAACTATTTTAAAGTGAACAATTCGGTAGCATTGAGTACGCGCAGTGTTGTTGAACTACCACCTCTGTCTAGTTCCAAAATATTTTCCCACCCAAAAAAGAAACCATGCCCATTAAAATATGACTTTCAAACCAGCCTGGGAAATGATATATGATTGGTACAGTGTTTGCAGTAGGCGCTGGATTTCTGTGTTCTTTTCTCATCCTACCGGGATCTCACCATCCACCTTATGTTAAAGACAGTTTCAGTGAAGTGGGAGTCCAAGGATGACAGTAAGTTATGGGAAAGAAAAGGTGTCTAGCCCAGGAAATCTGCCTTTCTGGAAAATCGCTGGATAATAGAGTTCTCTATAGAATACACTCTTCAAAAAGAGGTGTAGGATGTGGTGGGAAATAACTGCTTAAAATGACCATGCTAGGAATTTGGAGGAAATGAAAGTTAAAAGAGAAACTAGAATAGAGAGGTAAAGAACAGTGCCTGGCACAATACATAATACAAATTTTGTTGAATGAATGAATGAATGAATGAATGAATAAAAACAACCTTCAGTGAATTAATGAAATAACCCAGAATGAACTTGCGGATGCGTGCATTGGAAATGGGTACAGGATACGAGGAGTAGTATTATAAGTGAGTGATTTGAGCATATTAAGCACATTAAGTGGTTACCATGTCACAGCAGTTAGACCAGCCTTTAAAAAAATAGGAAAGAGATGTAAAGAATCCATCATTTCGTAGTGAAATATTTACACTTCCAGTGAAAGCTTTTGCTATTTATCATTTTTAAAAATTTGAAATTACAGGGAACTCGTTATACTGAGGGGAAGCACTATTGAGAAAAGAATACTGGTTGAATTCCCGACTGAAAGTTTTTTAAAAGGCCCCAGAAGTGGAAGGGCATCTGTCATTATATAGATTGTTGTTTACAAGCTTGGATTGCTCCCCGTGTGATCATAAATTTACATGACCATTTCTTAGTCAGTCTTGGGATGCTCTTCTAGTTCACACTTTATATGTTAAGTACATTTTCTTTCCAATGACCGTTGGTTGAAGTATGTTCTTCATTGTTTTAAATCATCTATTTTAGTAAACTCCTTGACTAGAATGTCTAATAAGATACAGGTCGTCATGGGATTATTGGTATTATAGTGTTAATTAAAGCACTGGCATATTTTCATCCACACAATAATTAGTTTAATAGGATTTAGCAAGACCTAGAAGTTACTCCATATCAAGACAGTATTGATTTCTGCTCAGTTATACTTAAGTTAGACTTTCTAACTTAGGGGCAACAAGCAAATATGACATATTTTTACCCTCAGGAAGACTATTCTGTTAATTGCAGGAAGTCACTCTGTGACAGACATTTCTTTCCCATCTTCAGGCTTTGCTAGAGGACTTAGCATGTTTCTGAATGCAGAGCAATGACTTTCTGTGTTCTTTCAAATGCTCATATTTGGAAGCTTATGGATCATTATCCTGTGTGAAGTCACTTGATAACATTGTACTTGTCATCCGACATGGTACTTACCAGTCGTCTTAGCATGTTTGAGCTGCTGTAACAAAATACCATAGACTAGGTGGCCTAGAAACAGTAGAAATTTATTTCTCACAGTTCTATAGGCTGGATGGTCCAGGATCAAGGTTTCAGCAATTCAGTGTCTCGTCAGAAACACTTCCCAGTTTGCAGACAGCCATCTTCTCGCTGTGTCCTCGCAAGGTGGAAGGGCCTAGGGAGCTCCCTGGGGTCTCTTTCCCAGAGCACTAATCCCATTCGTAAGGGCTCAACCCTCATGGCCTAATCATCTCCCAAAGGCCCCATTTCCCAATACCGTCACATCGAGGACTAGGTTTCAGCACACAAATTTTGTGGGAACACAAACATTCGGTTTGTAGCAACAATAAACCTCTGGCCATGCAAAACTGCAGATATAACCAAGGAAAATAGTCAGTAGCCATGGCAAAGGTAATGGCTCAAGTCCTGAAATTCGGGTGGTTTAAGCACTATTTGAAGTATGCCCCCAAAATTAGAACAAATGACTAAGAGAAGCAGTGAAGAACCAAAAAGTACTTAGAATACACCCAAATTAAAGTTACGGAGATTAAGTTAGGGAAGACTCGATTAGTTAGATCTGCACAAATTCTTCCAGTCAGACACCAGCTTGGTCCTGGAAATGAACTTAGAAATAAGAAATGAAATTATCAATTTCCATTTAATGGAAATTTGCCTGCTGAAATCACAATACAAGTTTTGAAGAATTACTGTCTTGGTACTGTGCTAGTCACGTGAAACAGATAACAATTTTATCTAGTTTAAAACATTTTTTAATCAAAAAAAAATTCCAAATATATTAACAAACTCTTTAACATGCACAGATTTTTTTAAATTAATGTTTAGATTTTAATTGCAGTGTAGTTAATATACAGTGTGATATTAGTTTCAGGTACATAATACAGTATCAACAATTCTATACATCACCCAGTGCTCATCATGATAAATGTTCTCTTCATCCCCATCACCTATTTCACCCATCCCCCACCCACTCCCCTCTGGTGACCATCAGTCTGTTCTCTATAGTTAAGAGTCCGTTTCTTAGTTTGTCTCTCTCTCTCTCATTTTTTCTTTTGCTCATTTGCTTTGTTTTTTAAATTCTACATATGAGTTAAATCATATATTATTTGGCTTTTGCTGACTTATTTCACCTCGCATAATACTCTCTAGCTCCATCCATGTCATTGCAAATGGCCAGATTTCATTCCTTTTTATGGCTGAGTAATGTTCGAATATCTTCTTTATCCGTTCACCTATCGATGGACCCTTGGATGCTTCCATACTTTGGCTATTGTAAATAATGCTGCTATAAACACAAAGGTACATGTATCCCTTTGAATTAGTGTTTTTGTATTTTGGGGGTAAATACCCAGTAGTGCAATTACTGGATCATAAGGTAGTTCTATTTTTAACTAGCTGCAGCAGTTTGCATTCCCACCAACAGTGCATGAATGTTCCCCTTTCTCAACATCCTCACTGACACTTGTTGTTTCTTGTGTTTTTTATTTCAGCCGTTCTGACAGGTGTGAGGTGATACTTCATTGTGGTTTTGATTTGCATTTCCCTGATAGTGAATGATGTTGAGCGTCTTTTCATGTGTCCGTTGGCCATCTAGATGTCTTCTTTGGAAAAATGTTCATGTCTTCTACTCATTTTTTAGTTTTTGGATGTTGGGTTGTCAAAGTTCTTTATATATCTTGGATACTAACCCTTTATTGGATATGTACTTTGCAAATATCTTCTCCCATTCAGTAGGTTGTCTTTTAGTTTTATTGGTTGTTTCCTCTGCTGTGCAGAAGCTTTTATTTTGGTGTTGTCCCAATAGTTATTTTTGCTTTTGTTTCCCTTGCCTCAGGAGACATATCTAGAAGGAAGTTGCTACAACCAATGTCAGAGAAATTATTGCCTGTGTTCTCTTCTAGGACTTATATGGTTTCAAATCTCACATTTAGGTCCTTAATCCATTTTGAGATTGTCTTTTTGTGTATGGTGTAAGAAAGTAGTCCAGTGTCATTCTTTTGCATGTTGCTCTCCAGTTTTCCCAACACCATTTGTTGAAGAGACTGTCTTTTTCCATTGGATATTCATTCCTCCTTTGTCAAAGATTAATTGACCATATAATTGTGGGTTTATTTGTGGGTTTTCTATTCTGTTCCATAAAATGCACAGATTTTGAAAAAGCTTCCAGTGTAGTCTGAGTCACCATTTGATTCAATATAAGTGGTATATTAATTAACGATAATGGTCCACTTAATTAGAGGTTGCAAAGAGGCTGTTATGCACCAGTGGATAGGGAAAGGAAAATGTAGTTTTCGATCTCATTCATTTCATTCTTTTTTTTTTTTTAAGATTTTCTTTATTTATTTGAGAGACAGAGAGAGATGGGAGAGAGGGAACACAAGCAGGGGGAGTGTGAAAGGGAGAAATAAGCTTCCCGCTGAGTAGGGAGCCCCACACAGGGCTTGATCCCAAGACCCTGACATCATGATCTGAGCCTGAGCTGAAGGCAGACACTTAACAACTGAGCCACCCAGGCGCCCCTCACTCAATTTATTCTGATGGACATTGCTTTGAAGCTTGGAAGACACCAAGATCAGTCTTCTGTATTAGAATTTTTCCTCACTCTTCCTATCCCACTTTTCCCCACCTCTCCATGCAGTATCACAGGAGACATATAGGAAGGAGTGTCTCTTCTCACCTCCTCTTTTTTCCCACATTCCTCAGATAGCAATTTCCTGTTCAATGAGTAAAATCAAGGTCGATGGATCAGTACTATGGAAGCAAACAAATAAAAGCCATTGATTTTGAAGAAGTGAGTCACTGAGCATTTTTTAAAATCTACTGAGAGGAATGCCTGGGTGGTGCAGGTGGTTGAGCACCCAATTCTTGATTTTGGCTCAGGTTGTGGTCTCAAAGTCATGGGATTGAGCCCCGCGTTTGGCTCCCCACTCAGCACAGAGTCTGCTTGGGTTTCTCTCTCCCTCTCCCTTTGTCCCTCTGCCCTGCCCATTCCCCTCCCACCTCTCTCTCAGATACATAAATCTTAAATCAAATCAAATCAAATCAAATCAAATCTACTGGGAGTTGGGATAGCATGCTTTCCCCTGAGGTTGGCAGTAGTTATCAAAGTGTCTATCTCATCATCATTGTGAGTGCTCTCACTTACCCTGATTCCTTTACTGGTGAGAAGATCCCCCAACAACAAATGAAAAAGATTTCTTTTCCAGATGTCCCTTGATGTGTACTTAGAAATTGTTATTGGAAGGGCATCTTCTTTTGAAAGGAAAAGCAACCATAGTGGAGGTAGCAGAATTGTTGTGAGAATTTCCAAACAATGAGTACTGTAAACTCCTCCAACTGGTTACTGAGGTATTACAAGAAACATTAATCATCTTTTTTCTGTAAAACACTTTAAAGTTCTCGAAGAATCTTCAAAATTATTTTTTGATCCCACTAGATTGTGAAATCATCTTCTACAGAGGACTTTCAGTAACAATATTAAAAGCCTTTATCAAAATGTTCACTGTGATTACAGTTGAGGAATAAATATGCATATATGTATGTGTGTGTATACAGTTGTGATTATAACTCTATCTTCACACACACACACACACACACACACATGCACGGGCAAGAACTTTAGGATGACATTCAAACATGAAAAAATACCCCTTTAAGTAGGATGACAGGATTGTAAATATATTTTTTCTCTCATCATGTTTTATTTCCAATTTAAAACTATTTTAATCCTTATGTCTCAAATGATTTGAGGTGAGTTCTGTCCACAAGTAAGATTTCCTCCATCTTGGAAGCAGAGAGAGAAGAGATAATATCTGGAAATTTCTTCTTATGCCACAAGCTGGCCAGGTGTGAGGAGGAAATAGCAGAATCCAACCAGCCACCTGGCTGGGGAGGACGCTCTCTGTCCCTGTCTCTGTCTCTGTATCTGCCTCTCCCTGTCTCTCTCTCCCACATTATTTCATTAGAGCTTACTATGGGCTAAGCACTTTACATACATTATCACATTTAATTCCACAACCTTATGAGGTGGGTACAACTATTACTCTCACTTCACAGATAAGGAAGTGTGACATAACCGCCCAAGGTCACACAACTAGTAAATTGTGTAAACAGAGCTTGAACTAAGGACTCCTGACTCCCAGCCCGTGTTCTTTGAATAAGATCTAAAGTCCCTTGCCTTGGCCTAACTTGCTTATATTATCAGGCCAGCGTTCCCTCCCCTCTCTACACTCCCATTTACCATGACGTCCAGAGACATCAACCCAGAGTGTCAATCTCTTTTCCACCTCAGCATCTTTGCACTTGGCCTCTTCTTGGAAAGCCCTTCGCCTGGCTCTTACCAAGGTTGGATTCAAGATACCCTTCAGATCTCCAATTACATGTCAGTGTTCAGGGTGGCCCTCTTGACTGCCCCATGGAAGGTAGTCCCCTTCTCCCCAAAGTCCCCTTCTCCGTCATATCACTCTTAATTTTTTTCATAGCACTTATCATACTTGTAAATCTTCTGTTTATTGACTTATATGCTGTCTCTTCCCTCAGGAATGCAAACTCCATGAGGACTGAGACCTTGTTTGTCATTGTACCTCTGTGTTTCCAGCATCTGGAACACACAGCAGGCTGAGCAAATACGAAGTGCCCTTAGCCACAGAGCCACATTGCCATGGGATTATTTCTTGTGTGGAGGTGAGCTATGTTCAAAACATTTTATAAAAAGCTAGATAAGTCTATGTTTTACCCAAATTTTATTCAAATTTAAGCCCCTCTGAGGACATATGTGTATTTATTTTCCCAGTTCTTCACCTGTCTGGCTTCTGAGACTTCCGGTTTCAGCTCACACGGCACCTCACCAAAGCCTTTGCTAGAGCTATGACCCCCTCCACCCTTCCCGACCACCACTCCGTTATTTTGGTTCACTTATCACACCCTAAATTCATGTTGATTTGTTTCTTATTTTTTCCCTCTACGCATTGGAAGGTAGTGATCTTGAAGGCAGACACTTTATCCTAACACCATATATGTAATATCTAAAACATTTCCAAACACATGCTAGACAGTCCATAACTATCTACAGAATGAATCAGTACACTGACCACTTATATGTATTCTCTTTTCAGTTCTAGTAGTTTTTAGATGGATTTCCTTGGGATTTTTGTAAGGAGATGGTCAACATCTATGGTCAGGTTTTTTTTTCTTTTCTAAGTGTTACACTCATTACTTTCTCTTTCTTTATTGTACCAACTAGAACTACCAGAACAATGTTATATAATGCAGGAAATAGCAGGTATGTTTGATTTGTTTCCACTTAATTGACTTACCATGAATTATGATATTGGTATTGCCAGGCACAGACATTCTTTCCTACAACAAGGAAATATGTTTCTAATCCTAAAAAATTAGGGCTTAAAATTTAACTTACTTTAATTTGGTTCTATCCAAAGGTTGTCTCGAATTTCATCAAAGAGATTTAATGACGTTATATTCTTTTTTGAAAATATGTTAATATTTAAACCTTCTCACATTTCTGGAATAAACTCTACCTAGTCATTTTTAATGCATTCTATCTTTGGTATACTGGCATTTTTCTTCGGATTTTTTCCTACATCTATAGTCACAAGGGGAAGTGTACTGTTTTGGGGTTTGTGTGTGTATTTATTGACCTAGCTTCTTCAGGTGTGGCTGTCAGGATAGCAGTAGATTTGAATACTGCCTTGGGAAATGTTTTACCTCTTGAGTTTTGGAGTACAGTCTAGGGTGTTTGTATAAGTCTCAGAGTCCCCTCCTTGCCTCCTTCATCCTTCAGGTAGAATAGGAACCCTGATTGCCCTTTACAGCGGAGGATGCAGGGGTGAGGCAAAATTGAAACTTCTTGATACATTTATTATGTTCGTCTTTGTCATGTAGTCCTTTCTCTATCTGTGTCATCTCCCCCCCGTATTATAAACTTTCTAAGACAAGGAGAATCCTCTTTACAGTATCCGAGGCCCTCCTACAGGAGGCACCAGTACGTGGTAGTTGAAATACGTTCACTGCTACACCAGGAACAGGATAAAAGCCTATCAGTGCCCACATGAAGAAGTCCCATATGTATGTGGAAGAAATGAACACATTAATGAGTAGAAAAAAATGGACATCCTATAGAAACCACACTCCTAATCCACCATCATTAACACAGAAACTATTTTCAAAGAAGTTCTGCGTGTTGTACAGTATTGGTTCCTGCCTCAGAGAAATAACAAACAGCCACCCACGGAAAGTTACTATTTGAATGGCGACCTGCACAGGCATGTCTTAAATAACAATGATCAAAGTGAGGAGAGGACCCAGAGGCCAAGACGTAAATAGTCATTTTTGACATTATGTTTTTGTTACAGATACAAAATCTTTATGGGGTTAATTTCCCATGAAAGGAGACGATACATGTGGAAGTACACTTTATTTATTTATTTATTTTTAAATCTCCTGTAGTGTGCCAATGGACTGTTCCTACTTGGTGGCACATTCATTCTACAGAACCTTTTTTTTTTTTTTTAAGATTTTATTTAATTTTTTGACAGAGATAGAGACAGCCAGCGAGAGAGGGAACACAAGCAGGGGGAGTGGGAGAGGAAGAAGCAGGCTCATAATGGAGGAGCCTGATGTGGGGCTCGATCCCACAACGCCGGGATCACGCCCTGAGCCGAAGGCAGACGCTTAACCGCTGTGCCACCCAGGCGCCCCTGGAAGTACACTTTAAATGTTAGCAGTGCTCACCACGGCATAAGGAGCGACCAAATTAAGGCTATGGGGCAAATTGATCTGACAAAGTTATGTTTTGTGCAGAAAGTTAAGACGAAAGAAACACGTTTTCTGCCAAAGGCTTGATGCTGAAGGAGGAGTTTCAAACACCTCCATTCCGTAGTGTCTGTACTTTCTGATTAAGTTCTTCTTTCCAGTTTATCTCTTAACTCAGGTGAAAGACCCTGAGGGCAAAGCATACCGTCCTGGCATATCCCCCTCTGGAGCAGAGAGGACTGCCCTGACCCAGCAAGACCTCACACGACTGACTCCAAAACCATGACCTACCTGACCTTGACTGCCCACCTGCATGTATGCACTGATCTTTCTTCCACATTTTTCTTATCTAAACCCAGAACTATTTGCAGTACTTTGGAGACAGGCTTTGAGATCCTAGTGCACCGTCTTCCCAGTGTTGGCCTCACCAAAATAAGTCCCTTTTTTGTTTCACCACCACTCATTTCTCTGTCTTTGGAATTTGTCAGTGGTGAGTGGCCAAAATCTGGTCTGTTCGGGACCTCTGGAGAAAGGCACTCCTGCACCTCAGTGCCCCGGCTACAACACTTTTTAAAAATTATTTATATGAATACATTTAGAAACTTCCATCCTATCTCAGAATACTACTTTCTAGGAAAGCTATTTCTGTGGTTTCAGAGGATTACTTTTTGCTTTAGTCAGAGGATTAGGTGTTTGAAAGTGGCACTTGAATTACGTCTCCGGAATTATTAAGAAGTTTATCAAATCTTAGAGAAAACGACAAACAGGTGATTTTCATCATTCCTTGTCCCCGGGGCTGTCTTCTCCTAAGATACCATAAACCATCTTGTGGTTTTTAAAAGCTTTCGGTTTTTTATCCTGAAGCTCGATAATGACTTTTATAGAAGGATGGGTTGGGGGCGTCTGCGGGATGGGAGGCTTGGCAAAGAACTCGTTTCCAGGGAGACACTAAATGTAGCCCTGGGCCTGGTCAGGCCACAGTTGCATGTGCATCGAGTTCAGCCCTTCTGGGTCTTTTAATTGGGTAACTCTTGGGCCAGATCTAAAGCTCCCACTGGAATTCTACTTCCCATGTGCTCTTCACTGAGAAGGAGGATTCGTGGTGGATCTCATTCCTTTTCACTCCTTCCACTGGTCCAGCTGGAGTTCTGAAAGCAAACAGCAACGGCAAAAGCAAATACGACGTTGGCGCCAACCCTTAAGATCTGGCCTCATTAAGGTGCCGGAATACGTAAGATTGTTACTGTAACAAGTTTGATAGGCGGTGGAGGGAGAAGGGGGCGGGAGGAGACGAGGAAGGCCCGCCCCTCTGGAATGGGATTGGTTCCCTCTCTCGGGGGGAGTCGTTCGTTTTGCATCTCGGTTGGATAGGTTGACAGAAACATGTCATTAAGGTGTTGTCGAAATGAGCCCTGTAGGTGTGGGCCGTTCCCTAAGTTTGTGGTTTTAGATTTTCAACGGGGCGGACTTCTTATTGGCTAGGGGATCAAGTTCCTGAAACTGGTCTATACCTTGAAAAATGTCTTCGTAACAGGAGGCGCCAAGGAGCTTAAGCGTAATTCACACGCAGTAGAGAACATGACGAAAGTTCCTCAGGGGTTTGATTTCAGTTTCCTAAATGACGAAGAAGTCAGGAAGATCCTTCAGGTGCTGGAAAGAAATGAGGAGCTACAGAGGGCAGAGAAGGACAGGATCAGGTACAGAACAAATTCCTTTCTCTTCTCCAGGGGCCTGGCTCCCGCAGGAGCCCCCCGCGCGCGCGGAGGGAGGCGCGGAGTCTTGGCGGCGCACCTGTCGGGGCCTCTGGCGGCGGAGCCTCGGCGGGGAGCGCGCCGCCCCGCGGGGGAAAGCTGCGCTCGGTTGCGCTCTTACGGACTGTGGGATGCCTGGCTGGTGCTCTGCCCACGCGCGGCATCCCGGACGGGCTAGCCTTGCGTGTCTCTGGCTCCGCAGGGTGGGAAGCGACCCTGCCCTCGCCGGGTCTTTGGAGCGGGTTCTTTGGAGCGTTTCTCTCCGAATGAGTCTTGCCGAGCTGCCGCGCCCCGGGCGGGGACACGTGGGCGGCGATCGGCCGCAGGGGTCCGGTCTGCGTCGGGGCAGCGCTACTACGCCGTGCAGCGCTCAGGTACCCTCGGGCGGTCGCGGGCCGTGGGCCGGGTGGTCGCGAGCCGTGGGCCGGGTGGGCGGGTGAAATGGGGCGGGGGCGCTGCGTGGGGCGGAATCCTGGCCCGTGCGCACCCGCGTGCTTCTTGCACAGGTGTTCCAGGCGGTCCGCCCTCGCCTAACACACTCTCCCGCGGCCCCAGGGACACCTCTCTCCACCCCACGCTGATCGTCAGCGGCGCCGGGGAGAGGCTTCTCACTGGCGGCGAAGTGGTCCCACCCAAAAGGCCACAGTTCCAGGAACTTGCCATATTGTGTGCCGCGAACCGGTCTCAGACTGGGACTCATAGAGTGGGTAGAACGGGTGGATCTCCTTGCGTGTGGTGCTGCTGGGGAGAAGTTGCTGTGAAATTTCACCCATGACCTTACTATGTAGTGTTACAGGTGGGGAGAATTAGATACCAGAGAATGCTATCGACAGGTAATTGCCTGGGATGTAAATTAACCATTTTTTCTCCTGGGAGAAGTGTGGGAAAGGTCCTGGAATGAATACAAGCACTTGCTCACCAATTCCAGAATAGACCCATTCAAGGCCTTCTCCAGTAGATTGTGGAAGGGAACTCGGGGCATCACTCTCAGACCAAAAAGTACGTCTTTGAATGGAATTTAGAAAGCCATTTTGTTTGCGAGCAACTTTTTGGTGAAGTCGGTTCTAGGTTTCCACCTCCTTCCAAAGATTCCACTGGCCACCCTCCCCCCCAAAAAACCCTCCAAAGATACTTTTCACATAGGAGAACCCTAGTTGGGCTTTGTAGAAGCAGTTAGAATACCCTGAGCCCAGAGCCCTGTCTTCACTCCTCTGTCGCAGATACAGCTCTTGTGGGGAGAAACGACTGTTTGAAGGGTGAGAATGTGTGTT
Source organism: Ursus arctos (assembly GCF_023065955.2). Classification (NCBI taxonomy): domain Eukaryota; kingdom Metazoa; phylum Chordata; class Mammalia; order Carnivora; family Ursidae; genus Ursus; species Ursus arctos. The sequence continues at coordinate 5,618,731 of NW_026622897.1, read as the reverse complement.
TCACACCATCATACTCTCTGCTTTTAGAAAAATCGGCTCCCTCATTTCCTCACTGTGTGAGCACAGTATGTCCACACCCCCACACATCCACGTGTGTGTACCCACACGTATGCACGTGCCCCACACACAGACACACCCAGCCTTGGGAAGGAGAACTTTAGAATCATATGTAGTTTGTTTTCAACACATTTTCCAAAAGGACTAAGAAACTGGTGGCTTTCAGTGTGTGTCCTTGGAGGCGTTTGTTGTCTCTAGAGAGGATGGGGTTTCTTAAGTGATTCAGTATGTATACTTGGGGAAATTGAGGGGAGAATTAGGAAATAACAGGAGAAAGCTTCACTTAGGATGTTATTATCGGTGTGGCTTCTCATGAACTGTGGTCCTAGAAATAGTATGAGTATTTTGTTTAACTTTCATTCAACGGAATTTTGACTTTTTACATCTGACCTGCTGCTTGCTGTGTTGTGTTTCCTCAGTAGCAGCTCATGGTGCCCAGGACAGCTGCCTTTAGGGGGACCTGGAATTACACATAGGTGGCAAGGCCATTGGGATGGGCCTCAGAAGGAAGGCTGAAACACCCTTCCTGATTTCATGGCACTTGTAACTGGGGCATCAACAGAAAAAGGCATAATGCTAAGACAAAATCAATACTGCTATTAAACTGTTAAAAATAATTACCATAATAATTTCAAAAATGTCACCATTAAAATAGAAAAATAATTTAAGGACAGCGGACACTTGGGCCAAATGCTTAAGGCAATTATTTCTAGTACTTTCTTTCCCCCTGGTTAATTCCTGAATCCCACCGTAGATACCCATCACTGGATAGCCGTCTGGGTGGCGTTGTTCTGCTCAGTACCAGCTCACGTGCATGGGTTTCAGTAGCAGATACTGGCATGAAGAGAAGGCCTGAGATAACATGTCAACTTGGCTGCCTCTGCTCATTTTCGTGATATGTATGATCATATTTTCCAAATCAAAAGTCAGGACACGTGACTGATCATACAAGAGTATTATTTAGGAGACAGTACAACAGGCCTACGTGAGAGACTGGGAGGGCTTTTGGCTGTGCAGGTTTCCCCCGTTATCCGAAAATAAACCATTTCCTATGAGAGTTTCATAAGCCCACATGGCATAAAGGAGAGGGGCAATTACCATGAATTTCTGTGGAAAAATTTGAGCATTCCCAGACACCAAAAATAATCTCCCTTAGGCTTTTCTGAAACCTTAGGACACATCTTGATAAATGATGCACAAAATAAACCAAGATAAAGCACAGATGTTCACAAACACAGTTTAAAACGACCGCGGCTTCGGGGCGCCCGAGTGGTTCAGTCGGTGGAGCGTCGGACCTTGATTTCGGCTGAGGTCCTGATCTCAGGGTTGTGCGATAGAGCCCCGTGTAGGGCTCGGCCCTCAGCATGGAGTCTGCTTGAGATTCTCTCTCCCTCTGCCCCCCGCCCCGTGCCCACTCTCTCTCAATAAATAGATAAAATCTTTTTAAAAAGTTAAAAAAAAATAAACCATTAAAAAAAAAGAAGAAGAAGCCACTGCGGTTTGGTGCTGAGATGCTGACTGTGGCTCCTCGGGGAAGGAGCTCGGCAGTGCCACTCTTGCTGCTTGGGCTGGGGGCTGCCTCCCTGCAAAACATGTGTAAACTCTATTTTTGCCTTTTACCTCTTTTCATAAAAGCAAAAATCCTCTTCGGATTCCATTTGGTTGGCAAAAACAGGAACTAATGTAGGTCTTTCATAAAAGTCAAGTGGCCTAACGCAAACTTTGGAAAACAGGGTGGGGAGGGGGAGTACTTGTAATGAGAAACAGTCTTAAGATATCTTGGCTAGGGCATTCAGGGACCAAATGGAGAAGTATGGAAAGTTTGCTGGTTGGGGGACAACCGAGGAGTTGAGTTACGACTATGATAGTCTTGAAGTGTCTACAAGACAACTAAGAACTGTCCTATAGTTAGAAAGCTAGAACTACAGTGTCATACAGGGCTGGAGATGCCCAGAGATGGATGTGGGAATAGTTGAGTTCACCATGAAAGAGTTAACAGCTCTGCCCGTAGAAATGCTCCGGATCTTCCCACATCAGAACTAGACCTCTCTGGCTCCAGCTTACTGGGAAAGTATTTGCATTTAATATTATTATGTTCCTGATATATAAAGAGCTTATTCAAATATTGAAGAAAAACACCAAGATTCAAACTGATAAACAAGCAAAAGATAGAAATAAGGTGTTCATGCTAGAAGATATTCCAACAGTAAAAAAACATTATGGGAAAATATTCACCCTCACAGTAATAAAGAAATGAAAATTGAAGTATTTAAAAATAACAGAAAAAAAACTGTTGGTGAGGAATGGTGTGAAATGGATAGATTCAGCATACTGTTAGTGGTATGCAATCCTTTTGGTGAACAATATGGCAGTACCTATAAACATATGCCTTACCCTTGATCCAGTCTCCAATTCTTGGGAATTTCTCAGTAGTAGGAGTCTGAGGTAGGAGCAGATGGCCACACCAGCATTTATTAAGTGCTGCCTTTTTATGTAATAATAGTGATTACTGTGATAATGACAGCTAACTTTTATCGATCCCCTACTGTATACTTGGCACTGTACTAAACATGTTATATGTATTTAAATAATTGTCCCAATAACCTCATTACGTACGCACTTGAATTTACATTTCACAGAGAAGGAAACAGCTTAACAAAGGTTGAGTATCTTGTCCAAGTGAAGCAAGAGAGCCAGAATTTAAATCCAGATTTATCTCAAGATGATTTTATCCATCGGCCTTGAATAATCCTCACCACCGTCCCTTGGGGTAAGTAGTATTGCTGGCTTTGTCCAGAAGGAAAACTGAAGTGTCTCAAGGTAAAGGAACTTTCCCAAGGTCACACAAATCCTAAGTGACAGAGCTAGAATTTAAACCCAAATCTATCTGGCTCTAAAACCTATATTCTTTCCACTGTACTGTATTTTTCCCTGAGGAAAAACAAGACGTATACCAACAGATATTCACTGCAGTATTACAAAATAGCAAAATAGTGGGAAAATAATAGCAGAATAGTGAGAAGTTTCAAATCTAAATAGCCAATAAAAGCGCAGTCATTATAATGGACAATTATGGAAATAATTCTATCTTATCCAGTGTGATATTTAAATTTTACATTTTCTGACTACCTTGTTGTCAAGGTCGTATAGACACCTCAAGCTTACCATGAATACAATAGTGGGAAAATGCACGGGAAGCATTATTCTGTGAAAAAGCAAAACACAAAATACCACCTGTGTGTTACTGCAGTTTCTTGAAAATAGGCAAAATAGGCAAAAAAAATAGGCAAAAATCTATGCTGCTTGTTTTGGTGAATCTCTGGGGCCTGACGCAGCTCCCCACACATGGTGAACGGTCAGTGAAAGTTTGCTGGAGGGTTGGGACTTGCCTCTTGTCTCCCCTGGAGCCTAACACTGCCAGGATGGGGAAGGGACACATGGTAGGCTGGGCAGGAATGCTGGGCACAGGCTACTTCCCGAGGCTCTAGGAAGGCAGATGAGGGCAAGGGTGTTGGATTTCCTGGCTTAGCAACAGAGACACCACGGACCGGCAAGAGGCCTCCAGAGAAAACTTAATGGGGGAGTTCATGGCCTACACGGGCCAGAGTCAGAGACTTCGCAGTTCTAGCTTCTCTCCCCACTTGTCATTCTCTGCGTGTTTCCCCAGCGACCCTCTGCCCAGCCGGATGGGATTCCTCCCTCCTCTGAACCCTGTAATGCAGGACAGTCTGTGTTACATTGATCTGGTTCTGTCCTGTGAGTCTGGAATCTGTCCAACAGAAATACTTTGAGAGCCAGTTCAAGAGGTAGAAATTACCACTGAAATCTGATCTGACAGTTCCACTTCTTGTGAAAAGGGTTTTTCCTGGGGGTATTGACTTGGGAATGACTTCTCAGACCTTCCACAGGCTGTGGTTCTAGCCTCAGTGAGAAAAAACGGCTGAGAGTTTGAGTCACAGTTTATGGGCAGGTGGAAATTTTCCCCATACTTCTGTCCCACCTTGGAGGAAATTGTGTGTGTGTGTGTGTGTGTGTGTGTGTGTGTGTACATGTACGTGTATATACACAAATACACGTAATATATATGTATATATACATACATATTTAATATATAAAATCTGAAAAGCATCTTACTTTGTCACAAGTCTTTGAAAAACACAACTACCTACTTATCATCCCACACACATCCCCAAGCCCACCCACCCCTGTTTCATAAACGTAACTGAAATAAAAAGTACGAAGAGATTATATGAACCACTCAGCTCACAGAAGAGATATCAATAAATCAAAAATTTTTATTTTTCCTACTGCAGAAAACTTATAAAGTATAAGGTGTCACAGCGCCTGTTGTAATCAAGTTGTAAAACGGCATGTCTGAATTTAGACTACCCGAGCTCAGTGGAAGGCTGCGGCCCAGGAGGGTTTTCCAGAACTTGGTAGTTTCTGATCGATGTACTGAGCGTACTGGAACTGTAGCTCATCCCAGGGGGAATGTGTATTTCAGAATGGTGGCGTGCCCACAGCTGTGGACGCTGGAGCAACCCGCAGAGATTAAAGCCAGATACACAGTCTCCTGCCCCAGGCTTTCTGCCTGTCCTCTGGCTAATGGAGAGACTTTGGTTATGGGCTCCTGGTTATGGGATCTACTGTGCACCAGACACTGGGTTGGCCCGAAAATACAGCAGAGAATAAAACCCAAACTCTGCCCGGAATGGCTTCAGTCTGTGAATGTTCTTGGTTGGTGGTAAGCCCTGTAAATAAATGTAGCTTGTCCTCGAGCAGCCCTACGTAGCCTCGGGAAAGGGACCATGAGAACCGTCTAGACGTTACGGGAGAGCCGTGTAGGCTTGTGTGTTCTGTTCTCCTAACAAGGTGTGGGATTCACATGGATCTCTCAGGTGTCCGCAGTTTCCAGTAACATCCGGTTTAGTTCATTCCTTTAATCCTCACGGAGATCTTTCTCTCACACAACCTGTCCCGTCTAGTCACTGCCGTGCATTGGTCTCCCCAGGCAATACGTGTGAAACTACTGTCATATTATAGTTTCATACCCCAAGGTTTGGGGGTAGTGTCCTTTTTAGGCTGTGTGACATTGTCACTCCTGTTGCTTTCCCAGTGTTTCCTATCTGTTTGTGTTCAGCCTCATCATAATCGATAGAGCAGGCACTCCTGCCTTTTTCGAAAGCTAATGACAAGGGCAATAGTGAGAGCTAATGCTTGTTCAGCCCTCCTCTGTGCTAAACTCTTCATGAGCATTTGCTCATTTAATTCCCACAACAGCCTGAACAGGGAAGGGGTATTTCTTTTTTTATTTCCTTTCTGCTGAGAAAGCTTAGGGAGGAGAAGGAACCTGGTTGAAATACTCCTGCAGGGAGTACTGATTTGTGAACTCCGTGTGTGTTAACTTCCTACGCAGCCCTGCCTCCAGCCATGGTCGCAAGGAGGGTGATGGGATTAGTCACACACGGCCCATCCAGCTTGTAACAGCACTGAGACGTTTTCATGTTAAAACTCTTATTTCCACTGACCATGACATTAAAGAAAGTACAATTCTACGTTGCCATGTGTTCGAGTAGAAGTTATTATGCTAAGTGAAATAAGTCAAGCAGAGAAAGACAATTATCATATGATTTCTCTCATCTATGGAACATAAGAACTAGGATGATCGGTAGGGGAAGAAAGGGATAAAGAAAGGGGGGTAATCAGAAGGGGGAATGAAACATGAGAGTAACTATGGACTATGAGAAACAAACTGAGGGCCTCAGAGGGGAGGGGGGTTGGGGAATGGGATAAACTGGTGATGGGTAGTAAGGAGGGCACATACTACATGGTGCACTGGGTGTTATACGCAACTAATGAATCATCGAACTTTACATCGGAAACCGGGGATGTACTGTATGGTGACTAACATAATATAATAAAAAATCATTAAAAAAAAGTTATTATTAAACAAAAGGGCATGAGGGATGTGAGGGTACCACTAGTGAATCGGCCATATATAGGCAACATTGCCCGCAAGCATTTATGTGTTAGAAAGCATATGTGCATCCTGTAAGGATATGCTCCAAACTGTTCACAGCGGCTGTCTCGTGGGCATCATAATTAAAGGGACTCTAACCCTTGTACTGTTATTTTATTTCTTATAATTATCATAAGTTAACTAAAAAATGATGGCTGTTTCTTTTGGTAATAAAGAAATACAAAATGTTTGGCTATGTTTTTTAACTTCGTAAGTGTATCTTTTAAAATAATTTTTAAAAAATACCTGGATGTTTTTCCATCCTTTTCTTTATAATGTTTTATCAATATCGTGATATTAATGTATTCACGGGTAAGTTGCATTCTGTCCGTCGGTCTTGAGTTCTATGTGGCCGAGGATTGTCTTCGGGATGGAGAGCCTTACACACCTAGTAGGTGCTCAATTTCTAATTAAATGGACCTTAACTTACGTCCATGAAGGAATACGAAGTAAAGGAAGGAAAGATTTGGGGAAACCAAGGACAAAGAAGGTCATTAGTCAGAAAACATGTTTCTCTCTGTTGGCACACTTGAGTCTTAGAACAGAACCAGCTGGCTAAGCAATTCGGGTCTGTTCTTCTGCAGTTGGTGCTGCATAGGCCGTGATATTCCAGAGCCGCAGGCTCACCTCACTCTCCTTCCCAGGAACATTTCCTTATTGGCATTGCCAGTGGCCCTATTTAAAGGTCATACTTAAAATATCAGCTTGGCATACCACAGGGGCCAGCTTCCTCATCGCACGGCATGTAATGGTTTCTAATGATGAAAGAGGGAATTGGGGCCATAGTGACCAAACTCCCCACTTCCTAAAGAAAGGTTGTGGTGTTTTTTATTTCTGTCAAGGCTGCTTTGGTTTCAACTTTAAAACAATGCATTTTGCAGCAGTTGAAGGGGGTAGGGGGCTGCGGGGAGAGGAACCTGGCAACCATAGCTCTGTCCTCCTCGTGTGTGGAGAAGATGTGTTGTGCAGGTGGTGGGAGGGCCGTGCTCCCTCTGAAGGCACCAGGCAAGGGTCTGTTCCAGGGCCCTCTACTAGTTCCTAGTAGTTCCCTGGCCCATGGCAGTTAACTCCAGTCTTCGCATGGTCTTCTCATGGTGCTCTCACCATGCACATGTCTGTCTCTGTCCAAATTTTCCTCTTTTCATAAGGACACCATTCATATTGGATTAGAATACCCTAATAACTTCATTGTAATTTGAATACCTCTGTAAAGCCCCTTTCTCCAAATAAGGTCATATTCTGAGGTACTGGGGGATTAGGACCCTCATATATCTTTTTTGGAGGATACAGTGTAACACATAATAGTAAGGCTGGTTTCGTATTTTGAAGTAAATTACTGTGAATCCACCATACAACAGTCTAAAGCAGAAAAGTGTGATCATATTAATTGATGCAGAAAAAGCAATTGACAAAGTTGAACATGCATTCACGACAAAAATTCTTTGCAAGAAAGAAGTAGAATCTGATGAAAGCATCTGCCAAAAAATTTACGGCTAACATCATACCTAATGGTGAAACACGAATGCTTTTCCTCTAAGATCCGGAGCAAGGCAAGGGTGTGAAATCTCACCACTCCTAATTCAACATCATACTTAAAGTCGTAGCAAGTGTCAGCCAAGGTAAAGAAAAGACATATGAGAAAGGAAGAAATAAAACTATCCCTAGTTGCAGATGACATGATTGTCTACAAAGAAAATCCCCAAAAACATCTACCAAAAAAAAAAAAAAAAAAAATCCTGGAACTAAGAAGTAAATTTAGCAAGGTGGTAGGATACAAGATCAACATACAAAATTCTATTGAGTTTCCATATAGTAGGAATGAACGATTAGAAAGGCAAGAGAGGGGCGCCTGCGTGGCACAGCGGTTGAGCGTCTGCCTTTGGCTCAGGGCGTGATCCCGGCGTTATGGGATGGAGCCCCACATCAGGCTCCTCCACTATGAGCCTGCTTCTTCCTCTCCCACTCCCCCTGCTTGTGTTCCCTCTCTCGCTGGCTGTCTCTATCTCTGTCGAATAAATAAATAAAATCTTGAAAAAAAAAAAAAAGAAAGGCAAGAGAATTGAATAGACAAAACAATTTTGAAAAAGAAGAATAAAGTTGGAAGAATAACACTATATGATTTTAAGACTCACTATAAAGCCATTGTAATCAAGATAGTGTCGTATGTGTGAAGGGAAAGACCTAGATTAATGGAACAGAGTAGAGTCCAGAAATAGACCCCAAAATGCAGCCAGTTGATTTTCTTTTCTTTTTCTTTCTTTCTTTTTTTTTTTTTTTTTTTTACAAAAGTGCAAAGGCAATTCAATGAAGGATAGTCTTTTCAACAAGTGGTGTTGGGATAACTGGGCACAAGGCCAGAAATGTCTTCATCACCCAAAATAAAACCCATTAGTTATTCTTCATTTCTGACCCTCTTACCCCCACTCCACCCCAGGTACTGGTAACTGCTTTCTGTCTTTATGGATTTACCTATTCTGGACATTTCATGTAAATGGAATCATCCGATACGTAACTTTTCGTGTCTCTTTAGTTAGGGTAATGTTTTCAAGGTTGATTCACCTTGTAGCATTTATCTGTACTTTGTGCTTTTTAATAACTGAATGAATATACATTCCATTGGATGTATATACCACAATTTGTCTAGCCATTCCTCTGTTGATTAAAATTTAGGTTGTTTCCACTTTTTGGCTGTTGGGAATAGTGTTATTGTGAACATAAATCTACAAGGATTAGAGTACCTGTTTGCAATTCTTTGGGGGTATATACCCAGGTGTGGAATTACTGTGATATTGGGTAATTCTATATTTAAATTTCTAGGAGTCATAGAAACGTTTTCACCCACATTGACTTTATACAGTTGTGACCATACCATGCATATTTTTTTTAAGATTCTTTTTTTCTTTAAGCAGGGTCCATGCCCAACGTGGGGCTTGAACTCATAACCCCGAGATTGAGAGTCACATGCTCTACTGCCTGAGCCAGCCAGGGGCCCCTATACTGTGTGTATTTTTGTTTATTTATGTAACATCTAACATAAAAGTAACTCCTTGAAATTAAAGACTCACAGTCAACGTTATTTTTGTGACTGTGTGCTATTCTACTATGTATATTTTAGAATTTAATTATTGTAATATTTTAGCCACTATGATTTTTTCTTTCTTGTTTCCTATTGCTTTATTACATAACACTGTAACAAACCTTCATGATTACATCCTTAATTCAATTTAAATTGTCTCCCTAGGGTAAATTCCACAAAATAGAATCCTTAGTTTATAATATAGTTTCTAAATTCTTATTACCTGTTACCAAATTACTTTCCAAAAAATGTTCTACCAGATTTCACCTTGAATAGCAGTGCGGGTATTTTACCATACCCTCTCAGCACTGGATGCTATTACTATTTTTAAAAAATCTTTGCTAATTTTATAGGAAAAAAAAATTAACTTGACTTAATATCTAGCACTGGTCATAATGAACTTGAACTTTTTTTTGTATGTTTACGACTCATTTACGTTTCATGATTTATGAATTGTCTGTTCATATCTGCCCATTTTTATTTCAGGATTTGTATTCAGAATCCCTCTTGTCATACATAACAGATCTAACCATGGCTTTAACGAATTGAGGATAAACTTTTCTGACATAATAGGGTATCTGGAAGTAGACAAGCACTAGCTGGTTTAGTGGTTTAAGATATCAGGATGGTGTCTTGCAACACAAAATGGCTGCAACTGCTCTGAACATTACACTCCTACAAGACAGGAAGAAGGGGATGTGGTAGTGCCAATTCTACTTGTCCTTTACCCTGGAAGTAAAAGCTTTTCCGGATGCTGATCCCAGCCAATTCCTCCTTATGTATCATTGACCAGAACCAGGTCGTAAGGCCACCCTCACTGCAAGGGAATTGAGAAATCAAGAAGTGGAATTCAGATGTTAGGCTTAGACCAATTGTGATCCCTCCCCTGAACCTGAACATTTTGCTGCCCACAGCAAAACCAGAAAGGAGAGTAATTGGGGGGAATCGATTCTAGAAGGCAACCAACACCGTCTGACATCAAATCTCAGTGTGGTTTTTTCTTACTGATTTATATGTTTTTCTATTAAGGAGATTGACTTTTGTCCCATTTATTACAAATGTATTTCCCAGTTTTCAGTTTGCACTTAACTTCTATTTATCCGAAAGCAGAAGGGATCTTTTTTTAAGATTTGTTTATGTATTTGAGAGAGAGAGAACACAAGAGGGAGGGAGAGAGAATCTCAAGCAGACTCCACACTGAGCACAGGGTCTAATGCGGGGCTCGATCTCACAACCCAGAGACCATGCCCTGAGCCGAAACCAAAAGTCTGAAGCTCAAATGACTGCACCACCCAGGCGCCCCTCCGTTTTTATATAACGAAGTGTACCTAGTTTTTAAAAAGTTTTCTTTTTAAGATTAGAAAGTTCTCCCATCTAGAGATTAGGTCAATATCTCACCTCTACCTTTTAAAATCTTTTTTAAAAACTAACTTTTTAATGATCCAGTATACATTTTATTTTTAAAGTAGGATAATTATATGAATTGATTTTTCCCCCCAAATGGCTAGCAAATTGTCCTGGTACCATTTATCTCCATCTGCTTTTAAGGCCTTTGATTATTCCTTTTAGCAAAAGGACCGGGAACAAACAAACAGTAACAGCGACAGAGTGTTGGTGAGGCAAATGCGACGGCATCCACAATCATGAAACTAAGAAGGAAGTTGTAGGGACAAGGGTTTTGTACAGATAAGTGTGATTTTGCACATATATTAGTACATAGAAGTAATGGGTCATGTTGCACGTCCTTCATCTTCCCATTTCCTAGGCCAGGTGGCAGACCCCACCCAGGGTAGACCATTCATTGTGAGATCTACATCACGTGACCTGGTTGTCTTTTTTTTTTTTTTAAGATTTTATTTATTTATTTGTCAAAGAGAGAGACAGAGAGAGAGAAGAGAGCGCATGAGCAGGGGAAGGGGCAGAGGGAGAAGCAAGCTCCCTGCTGAGCAAGGAGCCTGATGGGGGACTTGATCCCAGGCTCCTGGGAACATGACGTGAGCCAAAGGCAAGACGCTTAACTGACTGACCCACCCAGGCATCCCCTGGTTGTCTCTTCGATCTGGTTCTTTTGATAGTCAAACCAATAGCCTGTTTGGGTGGCATAAGTTTTTAATTTGTCACAAAAGTAATTTGCTTTAAAAATTAATCACAAGGATAAGTGATTAATGGGATTACTAGACAAACGAGCAAACAAAATTAAAACTTCGCATGTTGTGAATTTAATGTTTACTGCTCTCGGGGGAGCTGGTAAAGCTCTTTAGATCACTGTCTGCACATTAATCAGGGTCCCACCAGGAAAACAGAAACTACTCCTTATTTAAAATAGAATGTAGTGCAGTGAATTGGTTCCATCATGAAAAGAGGCAGAGAAACCAATCAGGGGGACAGTGAGGCAGCCGGAGACTGGCCCCATCAGGAAGCCTGGAGACAGTGTTTGCTGGTAACTGGCTCCCCTGGAGAAAAAGCCTTGATTTGCAGCATTGGCCAATTTCACGCCAGCAATAGTTTAACAACCAGCTTGCAAAATTCCGAGTATTTAACCATCTGCCCTTGTGAGTCAGTACAAGCCAGCTCTGGCGCACCGCTGGTTGGAGAGGAAAAGGGAGCAGGTGGTGTTATCCAGGCCTTGGCGAGGATCCCCCAAGAGAAACTGCAACCAAGCATGGCAGGCCTGTCTGGGGATTTGGAGCCGTGGGGGAGGCAATCACTGCCAGAAGTTTTGCATGAGGCAGAGGGAGAAGGAGAATACCCTGCCTTTCTCCTTCTCACCCTCCAGTCTCCTGCCAGTGTCTGGCTGAAGCCAGCTGGAAGCAGCTGACGAGTAGTTAGAGCCTGGAGACGAAGCTTGCAGAGGTCATCTCCCAGCAGCATGAAGCAGAGCAGGGGAAGGACAGCCCCTTGTTCTTTACTCTCCCATTCCTGTTGTCCTCTTCTGTCGTCCTGTAGAGCCTGCATTTTCTCACTGCCCAGGCTCACATTGCTAAAGCTCTGCTTCCTGCCAAATGAGTCTTATGCATTTTCCTTCGTGTTATCCTGGACTACTGTCCATGCCCATTCTTTGTTCTTTTACAGTTTCTTTGGCTTCTGCACCTTTGGGGAGTTGCTCTGTTCTGCTCCCTGCCTTTCTGGGTGTTCTTCCTAGGCCCTACTCAGTCTCCATCACGCTCCTGTGCCTCAGGGTCTTTGGGTAGGAAGGAAGAGTGTTACTCAGGGCACCTAAAGTAGAGTGGGCTTTGCAGAAAGCTTATGTGTGGACTGAAACTGGAATTTGAAGGACTCGGGGATCCAAGACTGCTCCAGGGACCGGCCACACTCTCTTCCTCCCAGGGTGCCCTTGACTCTTGGACTGACTGCTGCTTCTCGAATTCTCCGGTGCAGATCCTTATGCTCAGGACCAGCATGCCGGGTCACATGATGCATGTCGGCTGGACAGACTGCCCTGGGGTCAGGCATCCAATCTGCAGCACCTCCTGGGGGAACGTGTAGCGCCGGGCGTCCTGAGCAGGGGCCCTAGACCATCTAGTTCGGCTGAAAGTGATAGCGTGTGGGTGTGGCAGGTGAAAGGGCCTTCCTTTCTCTGTGAGCCTACCTGGGCACTAAGATACTTGCTATCTTCTTGGCTTCTGTGATGACGGGCCTTGGCCTGCAGCCTCTGCTAAGACAGAAGTTCTCAAACCTGGCTGAAATGACAGCTACCTGGGGAACTCTTCAAACTACCGAGGTCAGGCCCCGCCCTGACATTCTGGCTTCATTGGTCTGCGATCAGGCTGGGCGCGGGCATTTTTTCAATGTGAAGTGAGGGATCGTGGCCCAACGGCCGAGCATGGGGCCCTGACTCCGCCTGGCGCACACATCTTCCCTACACTCCTCTCCATTGCACAAGTTGAGGGAGTGTGATTTTCGGGAAACCTTGTGGTTTGGGAGGAGAAGGCCTGCAGTCCTAGCAGAGGACAACTGAGAGGGCTGAGCCCGACGCAGAAGTAATAAACCTTGTTTCTAGTGCTTTCCCACTTTAAAATTGCTCGGTAGGATCAAAGGGACCTTCTGTCCCTGGAGCTGTTGAGTCTGGCAACAGGAAGAATTCCTTTTTACTTTTTGTTGTTTTGTTTTGTTTTACTGCCCACTAAGTGTGGGTTCTACACAAACAGGTCCTGTAACATCCACAAGCGGCTTAGAGGCTGTTCTTGTGAACCTGCCGCTTTGCTCTAGTAACAGGCTCTTCATGTCGGCTCCTGGTGGTGTGTTCAGTGTGAGGAAGGAGGAGGGAATAGCCAAGGAAAGCAACGTGGAAGCCCGATGAGTTTCTGAAAGGGAAAAGCAGCCTGATTTTGGTACAAATTGGCCAGAAGCGAGAGGAAGGAGTTACGTACGTCTCTGTGCGACTCTGTGATTATACAGGAATACTTGACTTAAATATACACAGCACTTTAAAGCCTACTGTGTTCAGCTGAGCCCCTTAAATGTCCTTTAAGGTAGAACGAATATGATTATCCCTACTTTCCCCAAATTTTATTATCCTTATTTCTCTCTTTTCTCAAAGAGTCTCAAGACCAGAGTAATGTCCAGGGGTGGGTGTGGGACTCTGACGGTCCCCCGAGGCTCTTGTGCCACGTGGTCTGTGGCTCTGTGGGTGGCGTGGGACGATGGAGATGGGTGGAAAAGTGGAGGTTCGAGGGCAGTTAATACCTTAGCTTTGAGGGAGTTAAATAACAGTTGAGAGAACATGTGAGCAGAGATCATAGCAATGGCAGCATGGGGGTCAGATGGAGGGCCCCCAAGATCTCCATCTGCCCCACCCCTGCAGCCACACCAAACACGCCTGCCAGCCACGTGAGACGCAGGAACGTTCTGGGGATGCTGATGAGATACAGACTGCAGTGGCAGTGAGGCCAGGGGGCTCTGGAGACAGAATCGTCAGACGCTCCCAGATGGCCTGAGGACCACCTGTGGGCCTATATGAAATCCCCTGAACAGCCAGTGTTTTTATTTAAATCGGGTCAGAGTTCAGATGGTGACCCAGGTTTTTCCTTTCATTTGTAGGCTTTTAAATTGCAGAATTTTTAACAGCCTTTTTTTTTTTTTTTTAAAGGCTGTCGTGTATTTGACATGTGGTTTTCTTCCTTTCTTCCAGATCCCAGCAAGGTATATAAAAATTATGCTTTGGACCATGCCTGTTTGAGGGTAGGTCTCAGTTGCTGCCTGAATCACCGTGCATTTGCACGTGGGCTCGCACTTCAAGGCTCCCGATCAGGGTGAGCAGAGGCCATGTGAAAACTCTGCTTCCTGAAAGCTGTCCCCTCGGTCTGGATAGAGGAGCTTCACGGCTCCGAGTAGGCAATGTGCTGGCGCTTCGCTGGGGTGGTTTCTGACAATGGCCTTCCCCGTGGTTGGGGTAGGCAGTATATCAGGGAGGCTCCGGCCACCCTCCCGCTCTCTCTCTCTCTCTCTCCCCCTTGTCTGCTTCCTGGTGCCTCTCCCTCCCTAAGGACATCATTTTCTCCCCTGTTCTCAGCAACCCCCCTCATCCCATCAAGACGCATCCTTATTTGCAGGTTATGGTAGCAGCGGCTCCACAGAAGACAACTGGAAAGGCCAATAAATTAGGTCATGTCTGTCCACAGCAGTTTAATTGCCTTGCCCCTGCCATCCAGGCACAGTTCTTTAAAAGGCGTATGAGTAACATATTCCCTCCAGGGTAGCTGTCTCCACCTTCAAAGCCACACCGGACCCCACCCTCACCTGCTCTACCTAGCATTTTGTACCCTGGTTCTGCCGGGCTCTGGCTCCAGACTCTGCCCAGCTGTTTCTCGTTTCTTCCATGTGGTAACTTTTCACACCTTGTTCAGGGCCTTACAGATCCTTAAAGAGAGTTCACGGGAACAAAAAGATACATAAATGTAACTTTTTATTAAAAACATTTTGCATGTGTCTAAGAACTGACCAACTAGTGTTGTAAATGGCACAATTTCCAAACAGTGCTTCGGAGCAATGATAGCATTAAAGTGATAAACATGCTTTTCTGCTCTTGGCTCATCTGAGCTTCATCTCTGAGGCGCTCTGGGCCACTCACAGGCCGGAGCCGTAAAGACGGAAGCTTCCTCACCTCCAGGGCCCTGGGTCTCTTGGGGAGGTGGCCAGGTCCCCCCTTCTCCTTCAGCGTGGGTCCACCTGCCTTCCTGGGACGCGGTAGTCGGCAGGACGTTTTTACTGCAGGTGGGTCAGCCATCAACAGTAAGTGTTGGGAGTAGCACCTCAGTTTCACGTCTCTCCTAGAGCTGCCTGCTGGGACGAGCTCCTCCGCTTACAGCATGAAGGCGTCTGTCTTTGGAGCCTGTCTCTGTCTCAGGACCCTCCTCGCAGCACTGGTAGGGTCAGAAGTTGGGTACCTCTGTGTCCCTCTCTAGGGTGAGAGCCCCAGCCCCGTAGGAGAGATTTTTTTCTCTATCATGGATTCAACAACACTCCTGTTGAGAGGCGCTCATTTATTTAGCAGATACACGCGAGATCCCGTTATGAACCGCGAGATCCTGTTAGTACCGGAAATACAGAATACCCTCCGCAGTCTCAGTCGTCAGCGACCGGGAGGGATCGGAAAACAGCGTATTAGCTGTACCATGGCAGACAATAAGCCAGCTACGCACAGGGACACAGAGCTCATTTCACCCCAGGTGAGGTCTCAGGGAAGACTTTGCTGGAGAAGATGAGGCCTGAATTGAGTTAGATGGGGTGTGGGGTGAATAAAAGTGGGAAGGGCAACCCACATGGGGCGGACAGCACTAGGGATGGCCCAGAGATGGGGAGGACCCTGGGGAGTCGCAGGCATCGGCAGTAGTGGGATTACTGGAATACACAGCGAGAGCCTGTGACTGGCAGGAGTCCCTGGGGAGCCCCGGGGGTGTCTGGAGCCCCAGAGTGGCACCTGTGGCGGAGGTGACGCCGGGGTTAGAAGACCTATGTTTAAGAGTCCTGACTAGGGATGAAAAGAAGGGGAAAGGCTCAGGAAATATTTGGAAAGTTAAATTAGCTGCACTTGGGGCTGACAGGCTGGAGAAGGGAGAAAGGTGAGTTCATGGGAACCCAGGTTTCTGGCTTTCAGGAGCTTTTGGCATTTGGTCACTGTTCACACTGAAACTGGTGAATTCCGGTGGACTCTACGCTCTGGGAATCCAGGGTAGGTGATAGATCTGAATCCTAAAGGCCACCAGTTCCTTCACCGGCTTTGAAACATGGAGGTGCTTTATCTCATGAGGTACTTTCTGTCTCAGCAAGGAAGGTCAGGTCTGAAGCCTGTGACCAGGAGGGGAGGTGAAGGGAGAAGTAGGCAGAATCCGAAGCAGAGTTCTGGCAAGGGAGCCTGGAGCGTGTTCTCTGGCTCCAGATGGCCTGGTAAAGGACTTGTGCGTCCAAGCTGCCAGCAGCCACCTGGCGGGTGAAGAGGGACTGACTGGCCCCCAGGAACCAGCTCCCTGGCACGCAGAGGCAAGCAGCCTGCCGGCCAGCGGGGATCCAAGCAGCCAGAGGAGACCGTGAATGCTTTCATTTCCTGCCTGTCACTTTGGGCTTCTGTCAGGAGCTTCAGTGCCCTCCCATTCCAAGCAAAAAGAATTCAGGCTGACTGGTCATTGAAATACCCTCCTCCCCTCCAAAAAAACCCCCAAAAAATACAAAACCCAAAAACCGAAAAAAACAAAAGAACCCCAAGACACCTCAAGTGTCTGTTTCCCTTGGTGAAGTAGCAGCAAGTTGACTTTTCGGCAGTACCCTGCTCTCCGTGCGGGGTCGGCAGACGCGTTTCAGCTTCAGCAAGTGGGGAGTCCCCTGTCTTCACTGTGCCCTCTCCACCAGCCTAGGGCACTGGGGATCTTGGTTTCGAAGCTTGTCCAAAGTCACTAAGAGAGACAAAGCCATCATTCTACCTTGTGCTGCCCAACACCGACCAGGTAAGCTGCCGTGCGCCAGAATGAAGCCTGGGCAGGTCATTTGGCCTGATATTCCAGAATGTGCTAGAATATATTGAACGTACATCTCTAGGTTCAAAGCAACAAGGCTGAGAATGGTATCATCAACAGGCATGACGAGAAAGGAAAAAGATGACTCTTTCCAAGTTTATCATGATGGGAGTTTACTTAAATCTCAGCATCTTTGGGGATCAAGATTAGTGATGTTTCCATTTCATTCAAATAAGAGATACTTGACAATATTTTGAGGACCTGCTATTTGTATGATTTATGCAGTCTGGTATGATAAATGTAAAATGTAGAACCCAAGAAATTGGCAATCTCTTTGGGCAGACAGGGCATGAAAATTTAAATACTATGCTGCACATGACTAAGTACCTCATGGGTGGTCCAGACAGTAGGATTTTGGAGTGAGAGAAAGACGGATGGGAGCTGAAATGAGGAGAGTGTTTGTAAAGAGACTGGCCTTGAAGGCTGGTTAGAGGTGAATGGGGAGAAGGACTCCCAATTATGGCTTGTTAACGCCTCCATTGTTCCAATTCTACATAACACACTTTGTGAACTTTAACGAGCAGTTAGACACAAATCTTCACTTCAGAAAGGCTGTTTCAGTACTGGGAACTAAAGTCCTAAAGAATAGGGCTAGTGTTTGTTTATTGCGTGTAACTGCTGGCTTGGGAGGGTGTTCCTCAACCCTGCCTTCCTCCCTCCCCCCTTCCCCGGGAATCTCTTCACCTTCAGTTACTTCTGCTATAAGTTCACTAATTTTTTTTTTTAGCAAAAATTTCTAAAAATAGTTTTTTAAACTTGCACATGGAGAATGAGATTTAGCTTAACCATTTACATATTATTTTTATTTTTATTATTCTGAATGGTAACTAGAGAAGCACAAAATCATTTCTGATAAAATAGAAGTTAATTATGTGCTAAAGGGTTATGCGGTCCCTTTCTCCCTATCTCTAGCTTTTAGGTGGATCTGCTGAATCAGGGAGCAGCCACCCAGTGGGTTGGTTCGAGTGACAGGCATGAAGCCACAAGAAGAAATCTTTGACTTCCCTTCCAAGTCCTGGTCTTGATATGAGAGCATAGGACGCCTCCAGAAGGCCTGCATGATCTGAGTATTGAACCATCTCCTGTGTGTTTCTAACAAGGAATTGAGAGCATTTCAGAGTTTCTGGAATTCTTATAGCCCAGTGACATAGGACAGTATTATATAGAAAATATTAATAGATAATGATTGACCTCCATAAGTAAGCTTGGATGATTTCTCTTGATGGAAGGCCACCAAATAAAAACTTCTATGAACACTGAAACAAAACAAAAACAAGCAAAACCTGCTTCTTCACTCCTACTTCCTTTGCTCCAATTACTCTCTGCCAGTTATGGTCTTCAGCTATGCCCCCTTCCTACACACACACACCCTCACAATCTATTTTCCAAATCATTTGATCATTCACTGAAGAAAGAGCATCACTCGTGAGAAACAGTGGCAGATTTGGACTCTGCCATAATGGGGTTTATATACTCCAGTATACTCCAGCAAGTATGTTTCTGTCTCTCCTCTGAGATCATCTTTGTGAATGCTTTCCCAGCCCTAACCCAGAACTAATCATATTCTTCTTTATGATCCCAGAGCAAGAGTCTTCGTTTTTTATTATATGATTGTGACATAATAAGAAATATATATATTTGATCTTTGTCTCTGGTTCCTGGCACCACCGAGCTTCTAAAACCCTTGAAATTTTCTGAGTGGTAGAGGTGGGAGGAGTGTCTTTTGTTATTCGTAATATGGTGCTTTCCACCATATCTGAGTCTAGGACTCCTGGGAGTTGGAGTCAGAGGAACCAGTCCCGTGATTAGAGGATTGGAACTTTTAGCCCCACCCCCTGACCTCCAGGGAGGGGTGAGGAGGGGTGGGGACTGGAAATTAACTTAACCAACAATGGCTAATGATTTAAACAATGGTGCCTACATAATGAAGCCTCTATAAGACTGGGTAAACCACGAAGTTCAGAGAGCTTCTGGGGTGGTGAACAGGAGTGCATCCACAGGCGGGGAGGGGGGAAAACCCCCCACTGCACAGAACCTCCTGTGCTCAGGACGCTTCCGGACCTTGTCCTGTGCGTTTCTTCATCTGGCTGTTCATTCGTATCGTTTATAAATGTCCTTTGTAATACTTTGGCAATAGTAGGTAAACTATTTACCTGTGTTCTGTGAGCTGTTCCAGCAAATGATCAAACCCCAAGAGCGGCCCTTGGGCGGTCAGTCAGAAGTACTAGGAGCCTGGGTTGGAGATAGTGTCTGAAGTGAGGTCAAGTCTTGAGGGACTGAGCCCTTAACCTGTGGAGTCTGCACTAACTCTGGGCAGTTTGTGTCGGAAGTGTGAGTAGAGAGACTGGGTTTTTGTTTTGTTGTAAAGATTTATTTATTTTTGAGAGAGAGAGAGTGTGTGGGGAGGGGCAGAGGAAGAGAACCCCAAAGCAGACCCGCCGCTGAGCATGAAGCCTGATGCGGGGCTCCATACCAGGACCCCCAAGATCATGACCTGAGGCCAAAACCAAGAGCCAGTTGTTGAACTGACTGAGCCGCCCGGGCACCCTGAGACTGTTTTTCCTTCAAGCATCTGATGTGTCCTGTGTTATAACACGGCTCTTTTGTATATACTTTCCTACTGTTAGAGCTTACGTTTCCGAGTATATTCCCAGTGTCTTTACAAATGCAGGTGCTCATTATAGTTGAATTGAATTCATTTTATTTTTCACTCAAAAAATATTTTGCAGTCCTTCAGTGAAGTGCTA
The DNA here is from genome assembly GCF_023065955.2 of Ursus arctos. NCBI lineage: Eukaryota > Metazoa > Chordata > Mammalia > Carnivora > Ursidae > Ursus > Ursus arctos. The sequence goes on along the minus strand of NW_026622897.1, from coordinate 5,598,823 downwards.
GCACTGAGCTAGGTCATGGGACAAAGAATAAGGAAGGGAAGGCAAACAAGCAGAAGAGCAACTCGGGGAAAGGCCAGAGAGTATGGCCAGGAGTTGGAATGGTTAGCTCCCAGGACTAAGTGAGGGGACAATGGGTAACAATCCACATGGGTAAGCTGGGGGTCTGCTGATAAAGAACTGAGTTTTACAGATGAGGAAGAAGAGACACATACATGTTACTTGATCAGCCCAAGTAACAAAGGAATCAGAACCCATCATCTGACTGTCCCCATCATCTGTCCTCCCACACGCTCAGATGGTGATTCTATGCAGCCAAGCCAGTCTGGGGCCGTTGGCTGGGAAAAGATGAAGATAGCGCTGGAGAGCGTCTGTGACAATAGTGTCTGTGTCCTGGGGCCACATTGTACCTCTCTTTGTGTTTACCACCACAACCTGAATAGTGGCAGGAGTAACGGGAGGCAAACAACCAAGGAAATTCTGTGCTTTGGAGACATCAGCTCTGCTGTGTGCCATGTTGTAGCAGCCAGTCGGAGCCCCTGCTTGACAACACAGGGACCCGTGTGAGCTACACTCTGAAGCAAATACCAGCAGTTGCGCATGCTGCCATCCTTTGGGTCCTTTGCCTTGAGCTTCAGAGAACTGATATTTTCAGTGACACCAGGGTTAAAATAATAAGCAAAGGCGTTGAGCAGATAAGTCATAAAAAACACATATTTAATTAACAAATGGAATAGTAGTCAACCTGTCTGGTAACTGAACATTTTTTAATGGAAAAAAAACGTTTTTATGGTGCTTATTAGATATCAGATTATCAAAGATTAATGAGAACAATAATAAGTCATGTTGGCAAGGGCATGGGGAAACTGGCCCTCATATGGGATCTGCTGGTTGGAGAAAAATTTGGTATAACCTTTCTCCACCGCAATTTGGTGATATATTTCATAAGTCACTAAAACATGTATGTCCTTTGGCTCAGCAATCCCACCTCAAGGAAATTTATCCTGAGGAATTAACCATGAGTGCTAGGTTTGAACTATGTGCGTTTCAACATTATGGTTGTGAAAAATGAACAAAAACTCCCATATCCAACAATAAGGGACTAGGTACATATACTATGGAACAGAGATACAATGATAAGAAAATACCGATATAGCACAGCATTCTTAATAGAATGCTAAGTGGGAATTGTTGGCTGCAAAACAGTATTTATAGTGTTAAAGCATTTTTCAAAAAATATACACACACAGCATTTCTGCCTGAGAAACCCTGGAAGCGAGGGCTGATTGCCTGCTGAACAACCTCCCTTTACTCTGAGCTGGCTGGCGCCAACTTCTCAAACTTACTCTTACACAAGAATTGGACATCAGGCAGCCCTTCCCCCAGACTGTAAGCAACGTAGATGAAGGTCTTCCGGTGGCGCTATTGACCCCCCCCCCCAACTCCAATATCTGCCTCCATTCTTCTGACCCAGTGTGGGTAAGGGGACTTGTAACCTTCACAAGAGGTCTTTGGGTTTTTTTTGGTAAGAACACTTAACATGAGCTCTACCCTCTTAACAGAGTTTTCAGTGCATAATAAAGTGCTTTTATCTATTGGCACAATGTTGCTCAGCAGATCTGTAGAACTTACTCATTTATGCAGAACTGGAATTTTATATTTGTTGATTAGCAACTCTCATTTCCCCCTCCCCCCAGTCCCTTACTACCACGTTCTATTCTTTGCTTCTATGAGTTTAACTGTATTTGAAACCTCAGATAAGTGGAATCATTCAGTATTTGTCCTTATATGTCTGGTTCATTTCACTCAGCATCATGCCCTCAAGGTGTCACATTTGCAGACTTTCCTTCTTTTTACAGGCTGAGTAATATTCCATTTTATGTTTATACCACATTTAAAAAAATCCATCCTTTGATGGACATTTAGATTCCTTCTACATCTTGGCCATTGTGAATAATATTGCTACGGACATGAGAGGTACAGATATCTCTTGACCTAGTGTTTTCATTTCCTTCCAATCTATTCCCAGGAGTGGAATTGCTGGATCATATGGTAGTTCTATTTTATTTTTGAGGAACCTCCATACTGTTTTCCACAGTGGCTGCACCATTTTGCATTTCCATCAACAGCATACTAAAGGATTCCAAGTTCTTCAGTCTTGCCAACATTTGTCTTTGTTTTTTTTTCTTTTTCATAATAACCATTCTAACAGGTATGAGGTGATATCTCATTGTGGTTTTGATTTGCATTTTCCTGATGATTATTGATTTTGAGGATCTCTTCATCTCTCTCAGCCATTTGTGTGTTTTCTTTGGAGAAATGTCTATTCAAGGCCCTAGCCCATTTTTTAAAAAACTATTTATTTATTTATTTATTTATTTATTTATTTGAGAAAGAGAGAGAGAGCAGGAGAAGGAGTGGGGGGAGGGGCAGAGGGATAGAATCCCCAAGGGACTGTCCGCTCAGCACAGAGCCAGACACAGGGCTTGATCCCATGACCCATGAGATCATGACCTGAGCTGAAGCCAAGAGCTCGACACTCAACCAACTGAGCCACCTAGGCACCCCCCCACACCCATTTTTAAATCAACTTATTAGTTTTTTGCTATTGAATTGTAAGAGTTACTCATATATTTTGGAAATTAACCCTTTATCAGAGATGCAGTTTGAATGTATTTTCTCCCATCCTGTGGGTTGCCTTTTCGCTCTCTTGACTGTTTCCTTTGCTGCGCAGAAGATTTCTAGTTCAATATAGTCCCACTTGTCTATTTTTGCCAATGCTTTTGAGTCATATCCATGAAATGACACCACACTTTCTAATTTCAAAATATATTCAACTCTACAGTAATTAAGACAGTATGGTACTGGCATAAAGTTAGATATATAGGCCAATGGGACAGAGTAAAGAGCCTAGAAATAAACTCATGCATATTGTCAACTGATTTTTGATGAGGGTGCTAAGAAAACACAGTAGAGAAAGGATGGTCTCTTCAACAAATGGTCTTGGGAAAACTGGACAGCAACATGCAGAATGAAATTGGACCCTTATACCACAAATAAAAATCAACTCAAAATGGGTTAAAAACTTACACATATGACTGGAAACTATAAAACCAGAAGAAAACATAGGGCAAAGAATTTTGGCTTTTTTGTTTTATTTTATTTTTTAAAAATTTATTTCTTTATTTTAGAGAGAGCAGATGAGCAAGGGTAGGGATAGAGGGAGAGAGAGAGAGTCTCAAGTAGACTCCCCACTGAGCATGGAGCCCAACGTGGGCTCGATCTCACAAACCCGAGATGGTGACCTGAGCCGAAATCAAGAGTCAGACGCTCAACCGACTGAGCCACCCAGGTTCCCCTTCGTTTGTTTTAATAAATCCTACAAGCAAATTCTTCTGACTGGTCTTCTCACAATTCGCTTGGCTGTGTGGAATCTCTTGCTTTCATGCCCCACCTAAACCTGAGACAGGCTGGCTCCCAATGTAACATCCTCCTGTCCCTCTTTAAAATGCTGGGCAGACACAGGCACACACAGCAGTGTCTCTGGTTGTGGGGATTGTGAGTGGCTTTTATTTACTTTAAACTTTCCCAAGTCTTCTGTATTGAGTGTAATTTTACTTTAATAATTAGAAAAAAGAAAGAACTTAAAAATTGTATAGTAGCAAATCAAAGTCTGTTTTATTGATATTTAAGATTTCCTGTCTCGACACTGAAGAATTCCCTTGTGAGCAGATTCCTGCTTGTTGACTGTGGCGGGCTGTCTTAGTTACGCTCTTGCAGGTAACAAGGAGCTCTTGCATGTGACAAGGGTTATACCCTGGTTTACATCGGAGGATGGGTGGCACTTGACTGCAAGTCTGTGATACGGCAGGAAGGAAACACAAGGAACAGCCTTACCCTGCACAGCCAGTGTTGGGAAACGGGGATGTTGATCAGGACAGAGCAGCATCCTGGTGTCAGTTGCCGGGACTGGTAATTGGCCGGACCGTGGCTCAGCCACACTGCTCTGCTTCTCTCAGTTTACTTCCATGGCCACAGCTGAGTTTCATTTTGCCACTTACCTCTCTGCCCTGTGGCTTCAGCCTGTTCACGACTCTGTTGCCTCGTGGCTTCTACATACGGTACCGCGTAATACCTCCCCACGGTGTAACTCTCAGACTCCATGTGACTTCAGTTTGTCTTACTTGTCATCATGATTTCAAGACATGTTAGGAGGAACCACATGATTGAGTTATTAATCACTGCCCAAAGTAGAGCACATCACTGGGCAGCGTTCCTTCTCTTGTTCAGCTTTTAGGTCAAGCGAATTCCTGGTTTGATTGATTAGGACCAGGAATGTGAAAAATTTTAGATCATAGGACCCAAAACACAACTACCCACGACCCCTTTTCTATGAGTGGGATAGGCTCCCAACACTTCCTGGGCTGCTCATAAGCATGGTCCACGGCTCTCGGACAGACATACCACCATGCTTAATTCATTATTGAGTCCTACTTGGGGATATTAGTAATGAGAGTGGAGGTGCTAGAATGATTTAAAGCAAAACAAAACAAAATGATGAGGGAATCAGACATCCAGTTTTCTTTTTCTATGCCAGACATTTTATCCTACCTGAAAGAAAGCGTTTTTGCTCATAAGGCCTAAGTGATTCAAGGTAAATAGATGATGACTTTTAAAATCTGAGGTCATTGTTAATCAAGAATAGTCCACACCTATTCACATATACCAAGTAAACAGTTCCGTTCATTTCCACTTTTCTTCTGTAAAATACAGCTCACATTACTGCTTCGTTACACTGACATTTCCCTTTGGAGAAATGGGTTGGTTGTTCACAGGATGAATACAATTCTGTGCCTGTTCTTGATGCACTGAGACATGCATTTCAAGTACACAATAGCCTCCAATGTTATATTATCATTTTTATTGTGTAATAAAGCTTTGTTTAGGCTTTTTCTCCAAAGACCCATTGAGATTTTATGTTAAAGCGTTTAATACATCATGAAGAACAATCACAAATTTGTTGATTATTGAGAAAGAAGAATTTAAATACTAGAGTCTGAAGTTAAAATGATAGCAAATAACAATATTACCAGTAAAATATCTTTTATACCAATATTAGGTTTCCATAAGTAAGTTACATAATTTGGAGTAGACACATGCATTTGTATAGCTAGCATTAACTTCCTTTTGCCCCAGGTACTGATTTTGTTTCAGAATCATTCTGGGAGTACTTCTTTGGAGGATGTTTGGGTAAATAAATGTCACTACATCTAAAGACAAAACATAATAATCTCTTCTGAATGAGATGATACAATATGAAACATGATGTGTGTTTGAAATAACCGATCAACAAAGTCATCATTCTAATGATAACATTTGGTTCAAGGATTTGGGGGGAAGTGTTCAAAGTAAAGCCTTTTGTAATGCGCTTCTGCAGTAATTTCTGATGATGTGGAGTGTCGACTTATCAGGTTAATGGTTGGAGAAAAACAATTTAAACCCAACCCATCATGAGACAGTTTTGCTAAAATGAACTTGGAAAAAGCAGCAACCATTTGGAGAAGGATTACTTCAAGGTTAACTCTTTTTGAAAATGTATGTGATCCAGACCAATGAGACTTCACGTATGTCCACATCAAACTTTCGTTGACCCTGTCATCAAATCCTGCGGTGGATAATGATTTGCAGGTCATGGACTTTCTGAGCTTTCATGATCCCTGATGGGGACAGAGGAGCACGACTTGCATGGTGCTGGCATTTAGAAAACCTTGGGGAATTTTCTCACTTTCTGTATCCCGAAGCAAAGACTAAGGAGCTATTTGTAATGCTTCTTTCTCTATTTGGTTGGTGTGCAGGTAGGGGTAGGGAAAGAGGGAATGCTGTATTTCAGCATTAAGTTTCTTAAAGTTAAAGCTGCTTCCAGAATGTTGGATTTGAGTTGGTTTTCTGACATGGCTAAGTCAACATGGTACAAAGAGTGAATTAAACTGAATATGAGAAATGTGGGTATTAATTACCCTGAAGGCAATATAGTCTTGTGACCTTTCTGCCTGGATCTGGAATAAAGTTATGTGGGCATCACATTCTTTCAACCTTGCGGAATTGCCTAGGCTCCTCTGAGACTGTTCCTCTTTCTGTATTTTTTCCTTGGCAAGACATGTTGTAAGAATTGGCATTAAATTGCCTGAATATGAGAGAAAAGTAACATGCTCTGCATTCTTATTCGTGAGAATGAAGGGGGGGCTGCACTAGATATACACGAGTGCAGTTCTGTCTCGTTACCTGATTACATAACTAGCAGTACAGAGGGTGTGGCCAAAATTTAGGATGTAATTGTCTTTGGAAAGAAGCCATGAATAATATGATATGTAAGCAAATCCAAGACATTGAGATCATGGACTTTATCTGTGGATCAGAACTAATTGGCTTTAACCTACCTTGCAGTTGTGCTAATAACAGCCTCACAAGAGGGATTTCTGTGCACGTTGGCAGCTCCAGGCAGCTCCCCTACACTGAAGAACCCTAACATGGACCTTGCATTAACCCTTGCCTTACAAGTTCCTGTGGAAAGATGTCTGAGTATCTGTATAAAGAAGAACGAGTGGGGGAGTGCACTTGGGTGGCTCAGTCGGTTAAGTGTCCAACTCTTAATCTCAGCTCACGTCTTGAGCTCATGGTTGTGAGTTCAAGTCCCATGTTGGGCTCCATGCTGGGCTTGCAGCCTGCTTAAAAAAAAATAAGTGGGAAACAAAGGCTAAAAACTCTAGTTTTCAAATATTTAGTCTCTGCTTGCTCTGTGTTCAGAAAGTCTGGCGCTCTGGTTAGGGAGCTGACACTGCAGTGGTGAGCCCACTGGCATGAAAAAAAGGGGCAGGGACAGGCCAGGTGTTGAAGAATTCAGGCTCTGGGAAATAATTTGTACTCACTCTGAAAATAACACATGTTACCATGCTGAGTATTTGGGGCCTGAAGCCAGGCAGAAGCCTCACTCTTTTCCTCTCCATGGGATAACCACAGGCAGGATTTTTTTACATTTTGTGGTTTCAAATTTTTTTTACTGTATAATGAGTATAATAGTATCTACCTCGCTGGGCACCTGTGGGAGCAGCCAGCACAGTGCCCGTCAGCCAGCAGAATCTGACCATTGCATCCCAGACCCACTTCCCGCCTCCAGGAGGATATGCCATGTGCATGGGTCCCCTAATGTTCAGCAGCAGCACGAAGGTACCAGATATAACCCTATATGTTATCTTAGTTTTCCATAAAAGTATTGTCAGTTTGAATCTGCAGTTGTAAATTCTCTTCTAGTTGATTTGAATCATGTGCTTGATCCCAAGAGAAGCAGCAGAAAGGGCAGAGGGAGTGCAAGGACAATGGACCCCGAGAACCGTGTGAAAGGTGGCACTTTTCAGCCACAGAGCTGGACTCTGTGAGGTCTCAGACAGACCTAAATATGGATTTGTGGGTTTTTTTGGTTTTGTTTTGTTTTTTAAATATTTTATTTATTTATTTGATAGAGAGACAGCCAGCGAGAGAGGGAACACAAGCAGGGGGAGTGGGAGAGGAAGAAGCAGGCTCCCAGCGGAGGAGCCTGATGTGGGGCTTGATCCCAGACCGCTGGGATCACGCCCTGAGCCAAAGGCAGACGCCTAATGACTGATCCACTCAGGTGCCCCTAAATATGGATTTGTTAACGACATCCTTTAAATACTAGGCTGCGCCGCCTGGAAACATTAGCAAAAGCATGCTTAGGATCACCCCAAGTGTGTAAGTACCCTGGGGAGCTTCTGATTCAAATGCAGGTCCAGAGAGAAGAGTTGCCCAGATTCATATTCATTTGTTCACATGGGCTTGTGGAGTCCCCACTCTATGTCAGACAGGCATCATTCCAGAAACAGGACAAGCAAGGTCCTTGCTCTCATGGATTTTATTTCAGTGCAGCAAAGGGGAGATGATTGACAAAAAAGCAAATAAATGAAGGTGTTTCCACAAGGAGAATAATGAAATTAAGAAAAGTAGACCAAGAAATTTGATAGTAGGTATGCTTGGGGGAAGGGATTATTTCTGTTGAAGGGTCACAGAAGGCCTCTCTTAGAATGTGACGTTTTAGCTAAGGCCTAAATGATACCAAGGAATGGCCATGTGATAAAATAGGGAAGAACATTACAGGTGAAGGGGGCAGCAGGTGCAAAGCCCATCAGGGACCAGATTGGCTTTTGAGAGGAGCAGAGAGAAGGCCAGCTGCTGATTGGGGTGGGTGAGGTATGATAACGTGGTTAAAAAAGGTAGAGGGCCAGAGGCTGCACAGCCCTGGAGACCATGGAATTTGGAATTCTTAGTTTGGAATTCTTAGTATGGTTGGAAGCTCATGGAGAGCTTTAAGCCTTTTCCTCCAGGCTTCCCTCTGTGGTTTTAAAATATCACTCTGGCTGCCATGTGGAGTCTGAATGAAAGGGCAGCTAGAATGGAATCGAGGAGACGAGGGGGTTCCTGCAGTCACCCTGGTGAGAGACAGTAGTGGTTTGGGTCAAGGTGGTGGTAGGAAAACCATTGCTTCCTAGCTACAAACTCCAAGAAGACTAGGAGTGGTCTCTTTTGTGTATGTATTAATTCCAAGCTTCTAGAACAGTGCCTGGCACACAGTAAGTCTCAAAAAATACTAGCTGAATCACGTGTGTGAATACTTTCTGAAGTTAGACTGGAATCCAGGATGAGATAAATAAACGTGTAAACTCTTCTCAGTGCAAGCACTGTTGCCTTAGGAGAGTTTAGAAAAGTAAATCTTTTAGACCTTGTACTAAAAATGTGCAAAAAATCTTTGCAATCATGTGTCCAGACATTGGCATTAGCCAGTGCGTGCAGTGCAGTGCGAGGTCCATTCCAGTGACTGGCAGTGAGCTTACCCAGTGGGCCCCCCAGTCTGAAATCTTCACTGCAAATTAGTTTTCTAGCGATGGTGCTGTCAAGTGCAATATGAAAGTCTGGGAGGACAAGGTGACCCAACCTAAGCAGTTGATGCTTTTGAGTTTCTTTACAGGGAAAGGAAAAGCTGAAGTGTGATTGTCTTTACTGCCGACCACCTCTGTTTTGCTGGGGAAGCTGATACACATTTCCACCCCCACTCCTCAGCCCCCAACTCACTTCACAGACCACACTAACTCAGCACTTCACGTTGCCAGGCCTGGGTGTATAGGCCTTCCATTAATTAACTCACTTAATCCTCACCCAAATGCCATGAGATACTATTATTTCTACCCCCACTTTGTAGATGAGAAAACTGAGGCCCAGAGGAGTGAAGCTCACACGATTAAAAAAGATAAGGGACAGCATTGAAACCAGGAAGTCTGACTTCAGCATAGCCTCTCAGTGTTTTAATTTCCTCATTCGTAGAATGGAATATTATTTGCCTCGTGGTGTTCTTGCAAAGATTAAATGGACGAATACATGTAATTTTGCCTGGCCTAGAGCAAGTGCTCCGTAAATGTTAGCTGTGACTAGCTTTCCCGTATTACTCTTTGGAGGAAAAAAATCACTTTTTATAAACATGATTTTAATTTGTGGGCAGGATCGTATCTATTATGTATGTCAAGTAGGGAGTGAGTTGCTTCACAATGATGGCATAAGTTTGTAGAACTCATTCATTACCCCAAAAGTTGAGCAAATATGTATTGATAAACCACCAGTCGGGGACCTTGCTAGGCCCTGGGGATACCAAGACAACTTGGACACAGTCTCCAGTCCCCGGTCAGCTGACAGCCTGGTGGGCAGCCAGATGGGTACATGACATGTAATTCATTCAGTATTGTTTGGAAAATCCTAGGTGACAGCGGGTGCCTTCCTGAGTGGCGTGGGTAAAAGGTATGAATGGATTGAAAAGAGATAAGATTAACCTAGGAAGACAGAGAAGCCCTGATAGCTGGCTACATGAGGAATTGGCCCTTAAACTCTAAGTCTGACTTCAGAGTGGACAGCTAGCCTTCCTACTGCACCTTCTTTAGGGTGACTAATTGGTAAGAGATCACTCACTGCGCTCTGACCCTGCAATGGGAATTACGCGTCTTAGCGTTACCTAGATTACTTCATTTTTCATTCTGTTGAGAATAAACATCCAGGAAGGTTATAATGGCCTGTTTAAGAAATACAGAAAACGTTGTCCTTGAGTCTCGATTGGGCGATCTCAATCACAGCCATTCAAGGAATTTAAATGGGCTTTGTTATCTAGCTTGGCCTGAAAGCTGATGCCATGATTTTGCGGCCAGTCTTTTAGTTCTAAAGGTTTGCTGTTTTTGTTGTCATTGTTGCTTGGCTTTAGTTCATCCCTTTTCTTTAGGGGAGCTTCTCTTCCTTCAGACTTCCCTCTGTGGTTTAACTTTATTGTCAGCAAAAGAACACATTTTCCAGGACACCTGCTTGCTTTTTCTAATCCCTGCCCCTCCCTGAGCCTTGGCTGTGGACCGAGGCAAACAACAGGCTCTGATGTCAGAGACAAAGGCTCTCAAAAAACTATCTTTTCAGAAAAGCAGCCGGGAGAGAGGAGAGGCCAGGCGCTGGATTGTAAAGGTGCGGGAGCGGCCCCTGGACAAGGGCTTTGGCTCTCTTTACTCCGCCTCTTCCTGGCTGAGAACTTCTCATAGCTCTTCGAAAGCTTTCCCTCGCAGATGAGCGATAAGTATCACCTTTCTGGAGCAGAACACAAAGGGGCACACTTTCCTGAAAGGAGTTTTCTTGGGGTTGCAGGGTCTGGAGAAGGTCTTTAGCTGGACGGACGAATCCAGCTTCCATGATGTCATTAACCTGATGGCCAAGCTCTGACTCAGGATACGGTTCCTGCCCCGCGTACTCCTACTCCATTCATGGTTTTCCATGTGTTGTGGTTGCTGGGCAATATGAAACAAAAGTGTGTTTGGATTTCTGTGTGGGAGGGAAACTTTAATGCTGCTTTGATCTACAATTCAGGCGACAAATCCATTTTTACAGGATTCATTTGAACAGTTTGTTCTAGGGTTCGCTGATGACGGAACCTGTAAGAGCAGGAGAGGGTAGGGAACTGGGGGACTATTTTGGCAAGAGGCCTTTGAAGCCAAGAGGGCAGGGTTGATCGAGATCAGGCTGCTGAGCTGCCTGGAGAGCAGAACAAGGTGTGATAAGACGGCTTGCGTACAGGAGGGTCAGCTGTGAAAGAAAAAATGTGTATAGAAGCCAAGGAAATAAGGAAAGCAGAGAAAAAATGTGAGCAAGGAGATGAAGAGAGGGAATGAGCACAACCCAAAGACAAATTGATGCCCTCAGCAAGAGGAGCTTGTAAGGGAGCAGTTTTGAGAAATATTTGAGATCTTTCTGACAAGAAAATAGAAGGTATAGTTCCTGTTTTCTGGCTTAGGGGGCTTGCTGGTCTCAACGTCTGTCCAGCTCCTCTCTCTTCAATCCTGTTTGGATTAGCATTACTACCTTTTTAAATGTCAGAAGTCACTTTGAGCTTACTTCTATCAATTGCATTGTTTCTTAATGGAGGTAGTGGTGCCCAGGTACTAGTGAGAGAGAAGGTTAGGTGGACACAGACTTGAGAATCAAGGCCTGAGTTCTCATCCCAGGGCAAAGCTCCAGCCTGCGGGTGGGCTCAGTGGTGTCTCTGTAAACGGGGACATCGAATCCCAATGCAAGCCATGTGAGGATTAGCAATAATGGCTGCAAAATCCTGTCGAGTAGGAGCTCAGCACAGCAACTGTTGTTATTACTGGTTATTATTATTGTACCTGAAGATGGAGGGATTGACAAGATTATGTTATAAGGCCCTCTTCAGATTTTTAAGATTTCTTAATGATTTCATTCTGACGTAGGAATAATGAGCCTTTCCATTTCATGAGACATTTTAAACCAGAAGATATCTTCAAGATAATCTCATCTGTGTTTATGTTTTTAAATTCTGCATAACAGACCATCCCACTGCTTAAAGGCTCCGAAGGACTTCTGTCGATTAGCTCTCAATTCTGTGGGACAGTCATTTGGGCTGCGCTCAGCTGGGGGACTCTCCTGGTCTCCCCTCGGGTCTCTGCCTCCAGATCGGCTAAGGTGGCCGCACTCACTGGTCTGGCAGGTGGCAGTGTGCCCCATTGGGGCCTCGTCTGTGCATGCTCTCATTCTCTGGGAGGCCAGCCTGGGGTTCCTTCTGCGCCGGAATCAAGATTCCCCGAGGCAGAGGACAGAGGCTGCGTGACTTCCTGAGGCCAGGCTCAGAGGTCTGATAGTACGTCTTCAGAACCTTCAGTTGTTCTGAGAACAAGGCCAGCCAAGTCCTAGGAGCAGGCTGAGTGACAAAGTCACATCCCAAAGGAGCAGACGTTCAGGGATGTGAGGAGTTGTGGAGAACTGTTTTATAAACAGTCTGCCACCTCATCCAACCCCCTTGCACAAATGAGGGAAATAAACCCAAGAAAGTTAAATATTTGGCCAAGGTCACCCAGCTAGCACCTGACCCTCTGCCAGTGTTCTTTGTACTATCAGAGCAGACAAGGCATGGGCGGGGGTTGGTGAAGAATGCGGAGCACATGCTGAATGTTAGTAGGTAGGTACTGTGAAAATAAGATGAGGACACAAACCTGCTGGAAGTAAAGGTGAACCAAGAAAAGTGCATTGCGAAGGTCAACAGGGGCACAGCTGGTGAAGACAAAGAGGAAGAGAGGAGAGATGGGATTCATTCCCCGAGGATGGAAAATCAGTTTAACACAGGAGGAGGACACACTCCTTCCGCAGGTGCTCGAAGGGCATCAAAGCTGCAGCGGTCGAAGATTCCTGTGCATGAAGAAAGAGTGTTTTGACTTGGAGCAGAGGGCTGGGACTGTGGCTCAGCAAGAAAAGACCTGATTTAGTTGAGTCAAGTTAATCAGCCCGGGGGTAGAACAAATTACAAGTGTAGACAACAGTCCCTCCTGATATGTTGAGTCAAGCTAGACTAGCAAAGCCAGCAAGGTGTGTGCTTATAATTTATCTCGATGTACGTCGTCTGTAACCCTGTGGTTCTTCTTGGCATAAAGTGGATTGAGTGCTCTAAATGGCTGCCCGAGTATATAACAAACCAGCTTAGAGGAGGAAGAGCCCTGGGCAGGCTGGCTATGAACTTGGTCGAATTCCACTTTCAAGCGAATGTTCTCTAAGTCTCCCAGCTGAGACTTAAAATGCTGTCCTTTTAAGGTTCACGTATCTTTATGTTAAGGTGTTTTGTTTGTTTTGCTAGTGTTGAGCTTTGATATATTTTTTAAGTAAGTAGATCAGTCTAAACCACTGGTTTTACCGTTGTGTGCTTTTTAGTACCAGGAGCTCAGTCAACCATTATAAAAGTACTGACTGTATTTTATAGGTCATAGGACTCTTTGGTGTAAAAGATTAAGGAGTTGAGTTACAGGTACCCAGAGAGTTTAGACTTGTATGTCATTCATAGCTTCCCTTCCTGGGTTACCCTTGCTTCAAAGGCCAGAACTATTTATGTTTTACTTCCTTTAGTAATAGGTAAGCACAGCCATTATTTTTTACTACCTGACCCTTGAATTTTCAGGCTCTGGACTGTACATATTCACCCACTTTCCTGTCAACCTAGGGGTATTTCTGCTTTAAAAGCCACTGAATTTCTTTTTTTAAATTAATTAATTAATTAATTAATCTATTTACTTATTTATTTTTAAGTAATTTCTATATCTAACGTGCAGCTTAAACTCGCAACCCAAGATCATGAGTCTCATGTTCCACTAACTGAGCCAGCTAGGCACCCCAAAAGCCACTGAATTTCTTTAAAATCATGCCCTTTTATATATCTGCATGTAACTACTGTCCATATGTCGTTTCTCATTGTCTTCGGGAGACAGATATTAGCATAAGCACATGCACAGATGAAATATGTTTTACCTACTCCAGCCCTAATCAGAATCAAAGTCAGAAATCTGGGGGAAAATAATTAGAGTAAACAAGAAAAATAAGGAGTTTGTGTTTTATTAAACATGCCTCATCCCAGTGAAAAACTCTGAAGCATTGATTCATAAATTGATAAAATGTGCAATTGCCAAAATACAAAATATCATTAGTAAGCAGACATGTGGGATGTACTCAATCCTCACTACTTATCAAAGAAATGTAGTATTTTTTTGGTCTTGATCTCAGGGTCATCAGTTCAAGCCCCGCGTTGGGTTCCATGCTGGGCATGGAGCCTACAAGAAAGAAAGAGAGAGGGAGAGAGAGAGAAAGGAAGGAAGAAAATGTAGTGTTTTTTTTTTAAGCAAAGGAAACAAAAATCCTTAAAAGAAAAGTAACTACCCACAATTTAAAACATGGTACCTTGAAAGTATTAAATTCAGAAAATAAAAATACTCAAAAAAGAATAACATCTTCCAAAGGTTCCTGGTTACCATATTGTACATCACTGGTATGAGTAATATGCTAGCGCCATTGTGAGAAGCATTTTGGTAGTGTATGAAGAATCACAAAAAAATGTTTTTGACTCTTTGACCCCGTAATTCTGCTCCAGTGTCTGTCAAAGGCACTGTAAAAACAGGAAATGCACAGGGATGTCCTTACAGCAGTATTTATAAGGCAAAATTGCAATGTTCTTCACCAGAGGAATAGTAAAGAAATTATGGAAATCATACTAGTTTGAATATTATGCAGATATTTAATGATTGCTCCAAAGATGAGTAACATTAAAGGTGTTCAATATGTAATGTTGTTTTTGTGAAGATTGTATATGCAACATCTCTGTGATTGGCATCTCCCATGCACCTATGTGAATCAGAAATCGAGGAGTTTTCCTTGACGTGCCTCTGTCCCCTCTAGCCCTCCAAAGTTACTTCATCACTTGAGGGTAAACTTCACCCACTAAGTAGCTCTGAACACTTCCTACCTTTCTTCTGCTTCACCACCAGCATCCTAGTCTAAGCAAACACCTCTCTGTCCTGGACCCTACAAGTCTCTTGACTGTGCTCCTCTTCTCCCCTGGAATCCTCTCTCCACCTTTAGCTAAGATCTTTTTAATTATTGAGGTATAATTGAAATATAGCATTATATTCATTTCAGGTGTGCACGTAATGATTCGATATTTGTATACACTGAAAACTGATCACCGTAGTAAGTCTAGTTACCATCCATCACCATGCACAGCTACAAATTTTTTTTTCTTGTGATGAAGACTTTTAAGATCTGTCTTAGCAGCTTTCAAATACGCACTGCAGTATTATTAACAATACTCACCATCCTGTACATTACATCCCAGGACTTACTTATTTTATAACTAGAAGTTTGAACCTTTTGACCTTCTTCACCCATTTCTTCCACCTCCTATCCCCCATCTCTGGCAACCATCAGTCTGTTCTCCGTGTCTAGGAGCTTGATTTGTTGTAGTTTAAATTCCACATATAAGTGAGATCATATGGTAACTGTTTTTCTCTGACTTATTTCACTTAGCATAATGACTTCAGGTTCTCTTCATGTTGCTGCAAATGGCAAGATTTCATTCTTTTTATGACTGGATAGTATTCCATTGTGTGTATATGTGTGTATAATTGGATTTGTATTGTACATGTATATAATATTGTATTTTGTATATATGGAATTAAAATTATTTTTGTATTGTATTTTGTTTTTCCATACCATTACAATTCCATAGGTGCATATACTTTTTGAGTTAGTTTTTTCATTTTCTTTGGATAAATACCCAGAAGTGGAATTACTGGATCATAGGGTAGCTCTATTTTTAACTTTTTGAGGCACCTCCATACTGTTCTCCACAGTGGCCGCACCAGTTGAATTCCCACCAGCAGTGCACGAGGGTTCCCTTTTCTCCACATCCTCTCCAGTACTTGTTATTTCTTGTCTTTTTGGTAATAGCCATTCTGCCTGGCGTGAGGTGATATCTCATTGTGGTTTTGATTTGCATTTCCCAAATGATTAGTAATGTGGAACATCTTTTCATGTGCCCGCTGGCCATCTGTGTCTCTTCTTTGGGAAAATGTTTGTTCAGCTCCTCTGTCCATTTTTTAAATCAGATTGCTTGGTCTTTTTGCTATTGAATTGTATGAGTTCTTTATATATTTTGGTAATTAACGCCTTATCAGATATATGATTTGCAAACACTTTCTCCCCTTCAGTTGGTTGCCTTTTCATTTTGCTGATGATTTCCTTTGCTGCACAAAAAGTTTTTAGTCCAGGATGGCCTTTTGAAAATGCAAACGTGGTGTGTCATGTCGCTGCCACATCAACGAGGCATTCTTGGTGCTGTAGGACTAAACCCCAGACTGTTCACCCCAACGTTTGCTGCCTGATCTAGCAGCTGCCTCCCTCTCAGCTCTACCCTAAGCCCCTTGCTTCTTTCCTTGGGGGCATTTGCCCTAGGGCTGCTACTGCTCTGCCTGGAAAGCTCTCTCTCTCCTAGAACCACCTACTTGCTACCCCTTCATCCTTCAACATTCAGACCACGTGTCATGTTCTCAGGAAAATCTTTGCTGCTGCCCCAGGTGCTCTCCTAGCGCCTGTTTACTTTTCTATTGTTTGACCCCACAGGGTGTAAATTCTGTGAGGGCAAGGACTTGACTTGTTCACTGCTCTGTACCCAGAGTTCAAACATGTGTTGAATGAATAAATCATACCCGCCTCTCTTGGTTATTTTTCATCTGTATTGTGACTGGGCCTGGATCTGTCTCTCTTATTAGATGGTGAATCCCATGGGGTGGGAGCCATGTCTGCTCTGTTCAGTACTGTATCCCTGCATGCACCCTAGGAGGCCTTCTACAAATGTATATTGAATAAATTTTATTATGACCGTGTGAAAAAACACCAACTAGATAATAGTGACTGTGTTAGGACTGCGAAAATGTCACTGATTTTTTTTCTCTATCTACAAGAAAAATTATAATGGAAAAAAAATCCAACAATATAAAAATTCACAGACAAAAAAAATAGGTTCATATATTATATTTACTGAATAAACATAATTAAAAAGTTAAAAATAGAAATGATACCTATAATTATTCTGCCCTAAGAGAGCAGGTGTTCTGATTTTTTCCCCAGTGTGTGCAGCATTTTACATAGCTTGGAATAGATAAAACCTGCATTTTGTTATTCTGACTTCATGCTATGTGACTTTCCAGGACGCTGCATTGCCTGCATAATTATTTTTAGAAACAAATTCGTGTACAGGGAGAGGGGCTGTTTCTTCAAGATATACTTCCTGAAGTAGAATTCAAACTGTAGGAGTCTTCCCACAGACATATGGATTTCTGACTTCATTGACCAGAAGTTGGGAAAGAAACAGACTATGATGGACGGGAGCATAAGCCTGGAATGAGCACTTGAGGTGAAATGAAGTGAAGTGTGATGATTTTCAAAGAGAGTCAATGTTTCATCAAGCCTCTAGTAAAAATGAATAAATACAGTTAGGTTGTTTGGAGAATTCCAAAGTCGGGTAACTTGACTGTGCTCTGAGATGAGGGGGATACGTTGAGAAGTGGGGGGGGGGGGTTGCTGAGTCTCAGGCTTGAACAACTGGGGAGGGCTTCGAGAACGTAGAAGTGGTGAACAAATGTGGGACATTAATAAATGAGGCATTGACAAGTTGTAGGCAGCCAGCACTGATTAGAAACAGTTACTTATGGTCCCTTGGTTTGTTAGGGAAGTGGCAGTAGAGACAGGAGTGGCCAGGTGTCAGAGGGACAGCCATGACACACGGAGGCACCCAGGCGGGTGTTGTGGGCTGGACATGACGACTGCTGCCTAATGCGTTTCAAAGTGCAAGTCTGGGCAGGATGGCCTCTGGCTTCCTTCTTGATTATTTTATAAAATGACAGTATCATAGCCCCAAGCAGGAGCCTGAGTTGCAACCATCTTGGTTCATTACCTTTAACCCCAAATTTGCCACTCTGCTCCTGTCTTACTCACCATCTTCTCCGTCATACAAACTCCCCGACCCTGGTGCTTCACAGAGGACCCTGGATAAAGGGTAACTGCTGCAGAATCACATGAACTTCTTTCCCAAACAGCAGAACTTCCCAAGCTTGGACCCCATCAATGAGCCCAGTGCTGTGTGAAACTGACCACTAAGAGATTTACACCATGTACTTCAGACTCACCTTTCTCCTCTGTCTGCCCCATCCTGCGCTCGCTCTTCTTCTCTGTCTCCCCTCCCCCCCTCTGGATTAAGCACCTCTCATTTCCAAACAGTTCTAGGGTTTTCCTGAAATAGAGAAAATGATCTGCTTTAAAAAAAGAGAGAGAGAAGAACCAGTGATTAAATCACAACCAGCGGTTTAATTAAGGACTCAGCAATATTTTTATTTGAAAGAGGTCAAAGCACAGAGGGCAGGGGAAAAGGATAAAGAAGGAATGATAGGACTTCAGGTCTGGTGTTGGGAAGGTGTGGGGCAGACGTGTTTGTGCTCTAGATGGCTTTTCCTATCTTCTCAGGTCACACCGGCCTTGACTACTAAGCATTAGCTGGGTGCTCATTCATGGGCTTTCGTGTTTTTGTGTTTTTTATCTAAAATCATTATATTCAACCGTTTCTTTTCTGCATGTAAACGTTTATCTTTGACCACTGGAAGGGCAAGTGAGGACCCTATCTGTTATGTTTGAAGTTGAATCCCTGCTGCCTACACTGGGACTGGTACATGGACATTGCTCAAGAAACACTGAATGAATGAACAAATGAACGAATGAATGAGTAATCAGAACTAGAATGTTCTGGTTTCTCCATGTCATTAAATCATCAATCATTCAACTGTATTATTAGGTCAGGTTCACAGAATGCTCAACCCAGGTTGTCATCACCAGCTTGATTATTTTAACAACTAGCAAAAACGTTTGGATTGTCATCGTAGTAGCAAAACACAGCTAAGATACGTACGTACACAGTGGTGAAAAGGGAATTCTGACTAGAGCCAGTTTCCCCCAAGACTCAGAGTTTATGCAGCTCTACCACTAGGTCAAGTTTAGCCTCCTATCACATGAGTGTGGACTTGATATGATGAAGTTTTAAGGATGCACTGACATTTTTGTTCTATTTCAGCAAACTCCAGAAGACAAAGAGGGATATCAGATGGCTTCAAGGAGTGACTGGCGAATGGTTTGAAGAAATTCAAAGAAAAAAGTTCTGCAATGAAACGGATGTTAGCCAAATGTTAAAACAACCACTTACATACAGACTAAGGAAGGGGATGGCGGAAAATGGTGAGAAAAAAATTTAGATCTAGATTTTTTGTCGTATAGCACAGTATTCTAGATAATGACTCAGTGGGTCTCCAATTTAACCAATCCATGTTTAGGACTATTTTTAAATCATAAGGTACAAAAGTTTTATGACCTAACATATAATAAAAAGAGTGAACTAAAAATGTGCTATAATGTCTTGGGGGTATGTTTTTAGAATCAGGCAAGATAGCACAGTGGTTAAGAACAGACATGAATATTTAAAAAAAAAAATAACTTGGATTCCAGTCTCCACCCTCTCTGTATTCTCTATTCTTTCAGAATCCATGCGACAGTTCAAGTTACTTATTCTCTATAAGCTTCAATTTTCTTGCCTTTAAATGCGTATGATGAGAGACCTCACAGGGTGGTTGTGTATGTATAAAGCACTAAGCTGGAACACAGTGAGCACTTAAATGAATGGGATGATGATGCAGAAGAAGGGGGAGATGGGGAGAGAGAAAGGGAGAGAGGGGATGATGGGAGAAGGTGGTAGAAGAGCCATCACCCTTCTGGTATTTCGGTAACTTAAACTCCATGGGTAAATGCCTTCTTTGAACATCCCAACTATGTGACTACTCACACGTCAATTATCTTCACCCATCACTTTTTTTTTAAATCTGTAAATGAGGATAAGAAAACCCACTTTCACAGGACTATTGTGAGAATAACAAAGTGCATTCAACATTATAAACTGTTAAAACAGTGTGTAGAGTGTCTTCTTATTGGTGTAGTCACATTGACGACTTCTCTTGGTGTTTTACTAGCATTAGTAGCATCAAGAATTATGTAACAATATTTCTTAAAGCTATATTGACAATATTTTACAACTCCCATAATAAACAAATCTATCTATCTAAAAAGACTCATAGTTCAGACTTTGAAATTAACCCCATATATACCATGCTGACTTTCCCCTTCCCTTGAATCCCTCTAGTATTTATAAATTCAGCATGTCCAAATATATTACAGTGTTATAGACTTTGTATATGTTGATCTTGCCTTAGAATTTTTAATGCTCACATGTATAACTATATGTTATCGATACATACATTAGACATGTTTATATTACAAGTAGACACACATTTTTTTTAAAGATTTTATTTATTTATTTGACAGAGAGACAGCCAGCGAGAGAGGAAACACAAGCAGGGGGAGTGGGAGAGGATGAAGCAGGCTTCCAGCAGAGCAGGGAGCCCGATGTGGGGCTTGATCCCAGGACCCTGGGATCACGCCCTGAGCCAAAGACAGATGCTTAACGACTGAGCCACCCAGGTGCCCCATCAGGCAGACACACATATAAACTATATGTGTAGGAAATACACATACACAGAGATTTTTGGTGGGAATAAAGAACACTCCAAATGGCTTAATTTCCTTTTCCTTTACTTCTTTGGAGTAAAAAGTTACATGCTGTCTACCCCTATGGTTTTAATGCACTAAGATAAAAATGTCTGAAGGACAGGGTGGCTAGAAGCACCCCGAAAGTTGAACGAGAGCCGTGACACCTTACGTTGGGCTTTGGATGGCTTTGCACAGCTGGTGCGCGGGGAGGGACGTTCCACAGAACTGCGGTTCACAGGATGTATTGAAAGGCGCCCTACTCTTTGTGAGGATTTTCTCTACTCAGCAGAGGCATCAGAGACACGGGGCTCCCCTGACTCCCTATGGTCTTCACGTGGGGATGCCTGCTGCGTTCTCCATCTGTATCGAGAGGTGGGAAGCAAGTGCAAAGTCTTCGTTCTCTGAGATATATTTACCTGGAAATATTGAGTGATGCCAGATTTCTATAATTTCCCTCTAGATTCCATGGAATTACAAACATCAAGATCTAAAAATACACCTAATCAAAAAAGCCTGACATCCATTTCTTCTCGGCTGAGCTTCAGATCATCATTTGCTTCCCTGTTCTCGTTCAGAAAATCCAGAAAGGAGACTTCAAAGCTTCAGTCCCTGGGACAGAAAGGGTGAGTTAAACTCGGATCATGTGATAGCTCTGATGCCAGAGGCGGGGAACCTGTTTTGTGTTCAGAATGTTTAATGTTTGTTCTCAGACTTAAAATGCAGATAGTCACAGAGGAAACAAGACTAAGCTCTCAGAGGGACAAAGTCCTTCTGAAACCATGAAACTTGGCTCTTTTGAAAGCCAACTTCTAACCAATCGCACAGATCCCAGGTAGTGCACTCGGTGAATAATGGGTTAAATGTTGGGAAATGCTCGTTGACTTTCTCCACTGTTTCAAGAACCCAGTGTATGCCCCAATCAGGAAGATATCTTTAAATCAAAACTGCCTGTTCCTCGGGGATATGTGTATCTGTGGTCACAAGGAGAGACGGGGTAAAAAGATGAAATGAAAGTAAACGAGATGAGCCACGAGAGTAGAGAAAACTTGCATTTTAAAATTGAGGGAATAAAGCTATTACCGTGTCGAGCAGTATTCAGGACAGCTGCTCTGAGGTGGGGACCCAGAATTTAAGCTTAAGGTGAAGGAAGGGAAGCTTTTGGAACAGGCATCATTCCAGAGAGTTCCCAGCGTAGAATGGTGTAAATCAGTTCATCTTGACTCATAGGTTGTTGGATTGTTTTGTGAAAAACAAGCAAGGCTTTGCTTACATGCAATTGAGCTGACTGCTAAATATTTTCAGCATGTCTTCCTGGTTGAAAAGCTTCCCACCCTCTTAAGGTGTTGGCTTCACACGTGACGTGTGCCGTCAAACCATTAAGAGTGCGTTGCTGCACCGAAATAGGAGGTGCTGGAGGTCACTCCTGCTGGGACAGTAAGTGGCACGCCGCTTGGTGGAGCGGGCGATGAGGCTCCCGAACCTGGAGAAAGAACACTGTCCTCCTCTCTTGGGTGGATGGAAGGTGTTTTGCTCCCAGCTTTCACCTGAGCCTGCTTTTGTCTTTGCTGAAATAACAAAGAGCTGAACAGAATGTAGATTTATGTGACTGTCTTTACCAGAGTCACTTGCAAGAAAGTACTCTGCAAATAGGTGAGTTTCTTTTCTTTGTAAAAATGTTTGAAACGCTAGTAATCCTCTCCTTTGGGGATTTAAAATCTAAGGGTACTTCCTTTGGAGGGAATATGTATCAAAAGAAATATTCCTGATGTGTGGTGTAGCTGGGACCTGTGATGGAGTTTGCGTTTTAGGTGATTTTCTTTAAGACAGAGTTTTATACAGCTGAACAATCTAACGTCAGTAAAACCAGGAAAAGTTGAGGAACCTGTTCACTCTGTGGACAAGTTATTTCCAAGCTCATATTGCAAGTCACTGCGAAAGTGGATCAAAGCAGACAGCAAATCTAGAATCTTCCATCTGGGTATCATGTTTTCTGGTTACAGACCAAGGTGAAAAAAATTGCAACTTCGCAAAATTCTATTTAGCAACCATCCTTCTTGTGTGCCAGCATGACTTGCAGCTTTCTTTTAACGTGAAACATGAAAATCAGGAGCAGAAATGAAGCAGATTTTGTCCTTTAAGTATATATGTGTATGTGAAGCAGTTTTAAGAATTTGTCTTCTCTAAATACATTTTACTTTCAAAACATAAATGGAAATAAATATTTCTTAATTGTGCTGGTGCAGAATATCATGAAGGCACTGTTGTTTTTTGCTCCTAAGAAGTTTCGGTAGATAAACTGCAAAAATATGTCCTTTTTATTTTTTTTAATTTATTTTTTTTAAAAGATTTTAGTTATTTATCCATTTGACAGAGAGAGAGAGAGAGAGAGAGAAAGCATGAGTAGGCAGAGTGGCAGGCAGAGGCAGAGGGAGAAGCAGGCTCTCCGCTGAGCAGGGAGCCCGACGCAAGGCTTGATCCCAGGACCCCGGGATCATGACCCGAGCCGAAGGCAGATGCTTCACCAGCTGAGCCACCCAGGCACCGCTGTCCTTTTTATTCTTAAATATGTGCATGACCTAAATATTTGGATATAAATCCTTAGTTGGGGGGGGGGTAGGGGGTGGTTTTATGGAGTGTTGTGCTATGGTAGGACTATAAATTGTGTGTTGTACATTTCCAGGGACTCTTTACTCTTAAGTAGAGCCTACCTTTCTTTGGCAGTTCTGATCTTTTGAAATACAAAATCAACCTTCCAAATACATGATTCAGGAGCTCCTCCTTGCCTTTAACCGCACCAGGAAGAACTGACAAGGGCCCAGGAAAGCACAGTCATCCTGTGCCAGTAGCCGTCAGGTTCCTACTTGCCAGAGCCATCTAGGCTCTAGTTTGTCACCCTCCGTGCTTTGGGGAACAAGTCAGCAAAGAAGTCGAGAGGATCTTTTGCAAAGATTTTCCCCTCCAGGCAAAATAGAGCCTTCTGTTGAGCCCTAAAGGACTCGAGTATCAGAGAAAGTTCTTTTCCTGATTTAAGCTGTGGTTTAACCAAGAAATGACACTGAATCATGGGGAACTCTCCCCAGAAGAAAATGCATTTGGTGATTTCATCAGACATTTACTTCACAAAGACCAGCCAGTAAAAGTATATGATATACTGAAACTTTGATTTCCTGTTAGGAGTGGATAAAAAGCCATGGGAACATGGGACTGAATGAATTAACAAAAAGGCAAAAAGTTTTGCCATTTCTTCTTCAAATATGATGAGTTTCTCCTCCCAAATCTATGCATTTCCCAAATTATCCCATTATTTTCTTTAAGATTCTATTTATTTATTTATTTATTTGAGAGAGAGAGAGAGAGAGAGAGAGAGAAAGAGCAGGGGGAGGAGCAAAGGGGAAAGAATTCCAAGCAGATTCCATGAGCTGAGCACGGAGCCCAACTTGGGACTGGATCCCAGGACCCAGAGATCATGACCTGAGCCGAAACCAGGAGTTGGACACTCAACCGACTGAGCCACCCAGGCGCCCCTATCCCGTTATTATTTTAATCCTATTTGTAAATGATTTAGCTATATCCCCTGTGACCCCCCTCCCCAACCCCAGAAAAAAGGAAAAATATTTTCTACTCATGTTTCAGTTTGTTTATTGCTAGCCAATACATTCAAGAGAAGTATACATGTATATTTTATCTTTCCCTGTAAGGCCTGTCTCCTCGTGTCTTGTGGTAGGGCTTCTAGTGCCTGTGGCACAGTGCTCAGCACCCCCAGCATGAAATTTCAATAACCTAGAGCATCAGAAATTCCTTCCACATAGTTCAGCAAGTACCCAAGAGTGTAGGGTATGAGCTTACAAATGCAGTCTTCCTAGCTGCCAGAGGGGATCTGGGATCATAGGATCCAGACCCCCATGATTCCAACAATGCCCTCCCCACCATGAATACGTGCTTTGCGCCCCTCCGTGTCTCATGCTACCACGCGATCCACAGCGAAGTCGCCCTTTCAGGGGGTCCACTTACGTTCTCAAAACTGTGTCACCAAGTGCCGCTAGTTCATGAGGGCGATTTTCGGGATGTGGATCCTCCCCCCTCCTCCGTTGTAATCCCAAGGACGAGGGCAAAGTGGAAAGACAAGGGAACTAGTTAATCAGGCTCATGAGTAGCATGTTCAGTTCAATGGAAGATCCCCTCTTTTCTTTAAGAACCATCACAGTGCTTAGCATGTGTAAGTACCCGCTGCGTGGTGGTGATAAGAGCGGGCAGCGGCTCTTGGGCGGGGCTGAGCGTGCGCCCCTTACCCTGAGGCTTCGGGAGGATTTTATTTTTCCCTTGAGATGCGAACAGCCTTGCTGGACCCACCTTGCTGCTCCTCAGACATGCCCCAATTTGCCTGATCCACAGGGTGTACACAGATCTAGCTGCAACCCCAGGTTACATAAGCAAGACATTCAGCTACTGTTTTGGAAAATTGAAAAGGCAGATGATTTTTTTTCCCCTGGATCCTGGCCATTCTCTTTTTCTCTCTGTCCCTCACTACACATGCCGCTCACTACAAATGCCTGAGTTCAAAGACACACAAATCCAAGACACCTTGATGGAAGGGAAGTCAGAGTCAGTGAGATCCTTCTTTGGAAATGCTCCTTCTGCGAACCCAGGTGTGGTCTCCACCGGGTGTGATGACACAAGGAAGAGGCGCGACAGGGGGAGTGGTTTTGAGTTTCCTCCTGGGTGGCCAGTGGTGTTCCCAGGCTGATCATTAGTATAATCTCATCAGCAATTTAAAAATAATGGCACTCAGGCCCCAACTCGGAGATTCTGATTCAGAAGGTCTGAAGTAGGGCACAGGGAACTTCATTTATTTGTTTATTTTAAATTCTCTGGGGTATTCGGGTGCTCAGCCAGGTTTGGAAGCGTCAGCAGCCTAGCTTCCTATTCCCACTGCAGGAAGGGCCGTCAGAGCACCCTGCGTGGGTGCTGTTAGCCCAGATGATAGTTTCTCTTCTGCTTATTTATCGAGCTTTTATCAGAGTCTTACTCTGGATCAGATATGTGGTTAGTACTGAGGATAAAACTATGAAAATAAGGCACAGTCCTTTTCTGGAGAATTCTGTAATCCAGTGGGGAGCAGAGGGGCATTGCATGCTGTCAGGCCGAGGTGCCCCACAGAACTCTAGGATGTGGCAGAACATCATGGGCTTATGTATTTCTTATGGCGATTTTCTGGCAAATGACAGTAGGTATCTTGAGGAAGAGGTGCAGTGTGGATTTCACACAGGGATACCATCTGGCCTCGCTGCAGCTGGGTGACAGCCGAATACACCGGTGATTATGGTGTCATATGGTGAGTGCTAAGGAGGGTGCATGGTATTCTGGCCATGAGAACATATAGGAGAAGCACTTAATTCAGACTCGAGGACCAGAAGCCTTCCTGGAAGAGGAGAGCCATTGCCAAAGGAAATACAGGACTGAGCTTCGTAATTAAGAGTCAGGAGGTTGCACCAGGCAGAAAAATTGACACAGCCAAGGTGTGGAGACTGGAAAAAGCAAGAACTCATCTAGGTCACTGAGATTCAGTGACCCAGTATAAGGTGAGACCAGTAAGAGATGGAACGGGAGAGGTTGGCAGAGGCCATAACACAGGGACCGGTGGTGCTAAGGACATGCAGTGTTAAGAAGCTTGGATTTGATCCTATAGACAATGGGACGGCATTAATTACTTTTACTTTAATACCATTTTTCCTTATTTTATATGTATGTATATATTTTATATATGTGTGTGTTTCTCTTATATATATATGTATATGTATATAAATATCCAATATATATATTGGGTAAAGTTACCCACAACCCGCTGCCCTACACAAACACTAAAATATTTTGGTGTATTCAATGCATATGTGCAGGTACAAATCTCTATCTTATCCATTGCTAGTCTTTCTTTCTTCCTTCCTTCCTCCCTTCCTCCCTCTTTCTTTCTTTCTTTCTTTCTTTCCTTCCTTCCTTCCTTCCTTCCTTCCTGCACAGTGTGGAGCCCAGTGTGGGGCTTGAACTCACAACCCTGAGATCAAGACCTGAGCTGAGATCAAGAGTTGGATACTCAGCTCACTGAGCCACCCAGGTGTCCCTCTGTTGCTAGTTTGTAAGCAGAAGAATGACATGATCAGATCTTCATTTTATGAAGATCATTTTAGTGTGGTGCTTCTTGACCAGGGGCAGTTTTGCCCCCCAAAAGACATTTCTGATTTTCACAACTGAAGGGTGGGAACTCTGGGCATCCAGTGGGTAGGGGGTCAGAGATGTTGGCAAGTACCCCATGTTGCTACAACCACCACCGCCAAAGAAATGCCCTTAGTGCCGAGGTTGGGAGATTGATCTGGGTGCAGCACAAAGATCAGACTCGAGGGGGCAAAACGCGAGTCAGAGAGACCAGGTAAGGGACTGTTAAGATGACGGATGAGGTAGCAGGCAGGGAGGAGGGCAAACAGCGGCCAGATTCATGCATGACTTAGAATGTAGAATCAGGAGAACCTGCTGATAGGATGTAGTGGGTGAAGAAGAAGGAGGAATGGAGATGAACTCTCCACTCCGACTTAGGACACTCAGCAGGTGCTGGTGATGAAAGATTGTTGGAGCAGATGTGATGAGACTAAAAAGGAACACATTTGCTTATTTATTCAATGAAGAGTGCTCAAGGAACACTGTGCATGGCACTATGGAAGGAAGCATGCAGCCCTTGCTTTCTTGGGCTTTAGTCCGGTGAGGACACAGAACAGAAATAGAGAGATGTAGAATGCTAGTGCTAAGTTGGGGAAGTTTCACATGCTCTAGGAGCACATCTGAGGGAGTGTATGGTAGATTAAGTCTGGAGCCCAAGAGGTCTTCCAGGGAAAATGACATCAGTAATGATTGTTCAAGCAGATGAGAGTTGTCCAGGCAAACAGGTGGTAGAAAAATGTTTCAGGCACATTCTATGCAGATGCTCAGAGCTGTGCCAATTCATCATGGCAGAGGGATATACAAAGGTGAGATACGAGGCTGGAGGGTGTATGGGGACTAGATCATATAGAGCCTTATAAGTGCAGAGAAGAATTTGAACTTTCACCTGAGAGCAAATGGGAATCATAAAATGTTACACTGGGAAGTAGCACGATTCACTTTATACTGATCACTCTGGCTAAAGTGTAGAGAGTGGATTGGAACAAAACTTGGAGGGAGAGGGACGAGTAAGGGACTAGTGCAAACATAAAGGCAGCAGATAATAAATGTCTTAACTGGGGTATAAATGGGGGAATGGAGAGGTATAGGGGGTTTCTGATTGTGAATTAACAGGATGTATTCGTTGATTGGATAGGAAGGAGTAGGTGTGGAAGGAGGACATGGAGTCCATTTGGGACACGGAGGGTCTGAGTGGCCTGTGGTCATCCAGATGGAGCTCCTCATCAGCCAGTGCTTAGAGCATGCTCCGTCAGTACGTGGGGGAAGTCACCTGGGGTTCTGGTTTTTAAAAAGAATATTCTTGAACCATGCTCTAATGTACTAAGTGAGAATTTCTTAATGGTATCTGCAAAGGCATAGAGACAAGAGTGGCTATTTTATGGAAGTGAAATACATTCCACGAAGTCTAAGTTACAGGTACCTATAGATGAGCGGAGTGTGGGGGGCATAAGGCTTGAAGGGTGAGCGGTTGTCTGGGAGGCTCATCAGACGAAAGAAGAGCCTTGCATCAAGTTGAGATTTTGGATAATACCCTGTAAGATGCTAAGCAGGGGACTGGTGTGATTGCATGTGCATTTCAGACAGATCTCTGTTGGTGGTATGAAGGATGGAGAGGAGTCCAGGAGAGACATTATAGAAGTCTCATAGGCAGAATGAGCACGTTGGAGACATGGGGTTGTGTGTGAGAGACCTTCAAGCTGTGGCCTCTGCAGGGCTTGAGATCAAAAGCAGAAGATGAGGTAGCTTTGTGTCCCTTGAAATCACTGGTCCAGAGCACTTCTACCAGCAGAGCTCCCATGATATCACTGCTGCTTTTATTCACTCTGCAAGTGAAAGCTGTTCACATCAGAAACATAAATTTACTTTTAGGAGGGCCTGAGAGTGGGTGCGGAGACTCTGGGCCTCCAAGCCACCTGAGTCCTACACCCAGCCAGTAAATCCACAAGGGCACACGGGGCCTTGCGCACTGTCAGGGGACATGTATCTCCCCCTACCCCCCTTGCACAGCACTCCCTTGCACTTGGTGGCACTCTGTCATGCTCCTGCCATCCTCTAAGTCACCCTCCTGCCTCTCTCGGGAACTGATCCCTGCCCCGGCTACCATGCTCCAGATCAGATTCGGGGCTTGGGGAGCCGCGTGGGCGCGCGGTGAGGGCTGCAGCCTCCGGGGCTCTGGAAAGAGTCTTCACGCTCTGGCATGTTCTCTTGGCTCCGGCGAAATTGAATTACTTGCCAGTTCCCAAGCTCCCTGGCTCTTGCCCATCTCCAGGTTTTTGCTCATGGTGTTCCTCGCCTTTCATAACTGTTCAACCACCACCTTCCCCCTGTCCCCTTTCCTGCTTGCCCCCGAGCAAGTGCTCACCAGCACCTCTGCATGGTCAGAGCATTTAACTTAACATCTCTTTATCATCTGCATCACCTCTTTGCTTGTATCTGGGCTCTTTATGTATCTACTCGTTCCTACTGCAAAAGCTCTCCGAGAGCAGGGTCCCTATCTCAGTCCTATTTGTTTCCGCCAAAGCGCTCAGAACAGTGCCTGGCAGGAAGGCAGCCTGACAGGCTCGGTAAGGCTGTAGGGGGGAAAGATTAAAAATAAAAGCAATATTCAAGTTCTAGATATTATTCATTTAGAGCTGGTGTTTCAGAGTAATGTGAAACACAGTTCATGATATTAATTTCAATTTCTGTTTAAAATTTGAGCTCAACTGTCAACTATATCTGGATATCTTTAACATATAAAACTGTTTGGCTTCCCAGGTTTTATTTCCCAGCTCTGGGGAACTATGTATGAAGCAGCTAGGAGTTCGAATAAAGGAAAACCGTATCTTGCCACTTTTGACTGATCTCACCTAAAGTCGTAGTTCGTTGGTCTAATGCTCGGTTCCCTTTGCTGTTTTCTTAGAGAAGGAGAGGACCTCATTTCCTACAGAGCAGTGAGTCATTACCATCTATTAAATCTTAAGCTGTAATTCAGGCAGAGTGCCCCTTGGCATAGGATTATGGATCTAAAAGATCAAAATCTATCTCAATTTGGGACCCATGTCTTGTAAATTTTTCACCTACTGAAACTGAGAGAAGCTACATAAACAGTAAAAGCGTAATTGTTCTTCAAGGTGGTTTCATAGTGAATAAGGCATCTTTATAAAAATAAGCACCCAGAAGCCATCTTTGTTGGGTTTGCTTTTTAAAAATTCCCGTGTGAATTGTTGAGTCTGGCCCTGACCTAATCTCTCTTTAGAATAAAAGTGTATGGAAATAGAAAATCTGTTGCCCGTTTGCAAGAAGAGTCCATGCGCCAGACTGGTTAAGAAGGTGTGCTCCGGATTTGAGGAGCCTGTGGCCGGGTCTGAGCTCATCTGCTAACTGCACACTGGGCTGTGTCTTCTGACTTCTCTTTGCCTCCGTCTCCAACTGTAAAATGACAGCAGTCATAGTATCCGCTTCTCAAGAGTGATGTCTTTAAATGAGGTCACATGTGCACACAGCATGAGAACACTGACACATAGTAAGCCCGTAACACGTGTATACTATTTTTGTTATTATGTCTTTATGCAAATTATGTCTTAATGTAACCACTTAATGTAACCACCACTATGTAACTTCTTCTTGGCTACCTGAGTATTAAAGATGTAAAGCCTTGATCCTAAACAGTCATAGGAAAAGGTTTCTGAGATTTTTTTCAACAATGCACTAACCAAGAAATGTCTTCCTTTAGGACATTAGAAATACATCTAATATATTCTCAAATTATTAAGATATAACAGCACATGTGCTGTTGATTTTCCTCCCAGTAAAAGTTAGGCACTTCTTCAAAGAAATTATTTCACATTCTTTCCACAGATATGACAGCCATGCAGGACCTCCTGTGTCTGTGAGGCGAACCATTACGGTGAGTAACCAGAAACTAAAGGTTACGCTAAGGAATTCAGAATTAGTGAAATTCCTGCTTGGCTGCCTATGCAAGATAGGCCTCTCCTTGGCTCAGTTTTAAATTTACCTTAGAAGCTTAGATTTGCCCTAGAGAGTTCAATTTCCCAACTGCTGTAGGTCTCCGGGTGGCTCTGCCAGGAAGGAGTGAGACCATCATGGGTCCCCTCATGCCATCGTGGCATCTCTGATATTCCACCGCGGGTCACTGCGCTACAGTCTTGAAGCACCGGGCAGCAGAAGAGGTGAGAGGCATCCACTGCCACTCTTGCAGGCCGCCGTGGGTCTGGGCTCGACCTCTTGTGGACAAGATCATCATTTGTGTTCAGAGTGGAAGCCACTGATCAGTGGGATGCATTTGGCTGGAATAGTTTCACAGGGAGAGACTGGCCCAACACAACCCTCCACCGAGCGCTTCAATTTAAATGTATCTACTTGCTTACAGGATGGAGCAGCTGGACATTTTTTGTGTCCTGCTTTTTCGCGGTCTTTTGATCTTCACATGCCTGTGTCTTACTGTGGGACTCGTGTTTTGGAGATGAAAGAGAATGTTGGAAAGGACCTAAGAGTGCAGGAGGAGGGTCTTAGTACTAGTACCTCCCCCCAGCCCTGTCTCTCTTTACAGAAAGCGTGGTAGAATTCTGGTGAGGAGTATATATAAACAGAGGTTCTTTATTTCAGAAACAAAAGAGAGCCCCCTTTCTTCTTCAGGGTACTGCTACTTCTCTCTGAATAACACTGACCCCTATCGCCTTTATATGTGTGAGCCCAGACACAGCACCAACAACCTGCTACACTCTCTTGGAGAACCGCCATCAGCCGGCACTTGACAGAGATCATTCCATTTAATCCCCAGGGGAAGTCTATGAAGTATGCTATTATTATCCCCATTTTAAAGATGAAGAAACTGGGTTTAGAGAATCTGAAAATCATGTTCAAGGTCGCTGGTAAATGGTAGAGTTGAGATTAGAAAATCTGGGTTTCTATAACTCCACAGCCGGAAGTCAGTAATGCCTACAGCTCTGTCAGCCCTCTAGCCCTGTTTGCTTACGAGCCCCGCTGGCTTACTATGGGCTGGCTCTCCTTTCACCGAGCAAGGGACTGAAGTGTCGTGCATCCAGTCCTGCTGCACGATTCTTCCGTACTCTTGCTTTTCCTTGGAGAAGGACTCAGAGCTCACCTGCCCTACAAGTAGAGAGCTATGGGGTCTGAAGCATATGAGGAACACAAAAAGAAATGCAAATACCTAGAAGTTAGCAAACTGTAGAGGTAATTTGGAATCCTCAGGATCTGAAAACCCAGTCTGAGGATTAATAATCTTTCGTTGGCACCATTGATTGCTGCTTCCATTTAACCGTTTTACTACTGGGAAGCATGTAGCTCTGCAAGGTGAGATCTGGGAAAATAAATGAAACTCAAAACAGTGATTGTTGACTCCAGTTAATAACTTTTATAAAATTTCAGAGAGAAACTGCTGAAAACAAAGGTTTTGTATGACGTGTAGATTTCCATTGTTTATTCATGGAAATCTTATCCCCTTAACCTGCAAACAGCTGGAAGTTGACCATTGGTGCTGAGGGGTTCTTGCCAAGATCTGAGGTAATAAACCTCTCATCACTTGGTTTGCAGCCTGGCAGGAAGTTTACAAAGGGGATCCTGGTATTTTATAGGAGATTGTGCTACATTATTAGATGACCTTCCACTCAAAGAGAAGACAGCTGCCATGTAAACATCTTCATCAGCTTAAAAGAAGCAAAGGGTTTCAGAAAACAGAATTTTTAGAGCCAGAGAGTAGGTTAGAGATTTGTAGCTCAGTGTTTCTCCCAGCCTCAGCACTACTGACATCTTGGGCTGAGTAATTCCCCGTTGTGGGGGCTGTCCTGTGGATCACAGGATGTTTGGCACCATCCCTGGCCTCTGCCTACTAGATGCCAATAGTTCTCCTCCACTCGACTATGACAATCAAAAGTATCTCCAGAAATTGCCAGTGTTCCTTGAGGAGCACACTTTTCCCCCAGTGAGAGCCACCTCCTTACAAGGGAGGAAACCAAGGTCAAAGTAGTCACCATTTGTGAGAATAGAGATAAGACATATAGCATTGGCCCCTTGATCACTCCATATCTCTGAACAGATTTTGGCAGGGCCTAATGTGAAGGCATCCTTCGAGCTCTGTGCCCCCAGAAACACATCTCCAGTGTACTTACCATACTGGGCCAGCGTGAGCTCCCTGCAGCTGGGACGGTGTCTGCTCACCTGCCTCTTCCCATTGCTTGGCCAAACACTCAGAAATTGGAAGAAGGAATGAATGAGTGCTCTTAAGCTGCAGGTACAGTGGTGGACTTGACCTTTGCAGGAAAGCAGACACAGAACAAATTCAGCAACACCTTGAAAAATTAATTTGTTGACTCTGCCAAGGTGTTTGATAACATCAGTGAGCTCAGGCTTCAACTCCGACAGTGGCCCTACAGGTTTGGCAACCCGAGGAAGTTCTCAAATGGTCTAAGGTTACTCCGTGACAGAAGGTTTGTTTGTCTTGCCAGAATCGCAGACAAGAGCAGTAGAGTGAGCCGGATTGAGTAAAAGGCCTCATTTTGCTCAGCCTATTTTATGTACCATGTTCGAGAATATAACTGAGATCTTAAGAGCTAGCATATTGAGATTCTGGCTTCTAATTCTTTGGAACGCTTTTCCAGTTCATTCAATGGTAAGCCTCAGGAGGAGTCCTCCAGGAAATCCTCTGTAATCATGGAAGAATGGGAGTGGCTAAAAAGTGGACTCACTAAGTGCTAGACACCATGCTAAAGTGTTTCATAGCAATTAATTCATTTAATCTTCGTAGTGACCCTGTGGGGCTGGGGGAGGGGTATTGCTGCTCTTGTCATTACTGTTCTATCTTCATTTTACCAAGAAAGAAATGAAGGTACAGAAAGGTTACCTTGTCCAAAGTTATACCACTTGTAAGGAGCAGAATAGGATTTGGACCAGTGTAGAACTCATGTGTTTGACCATTATGCTTTCTTGCCTCAGACATGCTTTTCCAAGTCCTAATATTGTAAACACTTGGTGTCTCGGTTTTTGTAATGATCTTTACTAGAAATCTCATATATGTAATTTTCTACCTTGCTGTATAGCATTAGTCAGTCCATAGCTGTGTTTGCATGGAGGGCCTGGAACGTGTAAAGCAAGGTTTTCATTCACAGAGTTTGTCATCTAATGGAAGATCATGTCCATGAGTAGAATACCAGTAAAAAGCAACATAATAGAAAGAACAGGGTTAGGGGTCAGATCATATGAGTGTTAGCAGCCAGGGCTCCCGTTTATTATTCTTATGAGCTAAGTAAGGCACTTACCCCAGACTCCGTTTTCTAGCTGCAGAATGGGAATGATAATCCCTACTTAATTCGCAAACTTGTTCTAAGGATCCAGTGTGAGAGAGTGTTTTGAAAGTATATTGAAAATGGAATACATGAGTGATTTTCTTCAAAGATAAGCTGGTTGTTGTCAAGGAACTGGACAAAAATGTGGTAGAGAAGTTCAGCAGTGGACAAAGGGATGGTGGCAAGATGGTGTTGGAATCCAGCTCAGTAAATCTTAGTGAGTCTCTTACCTGCTGATGCTGAGCTGGGTGCTCAGGACACAGAGGCGAATACTAGGCTTTCTGAGTTATTGTAGAAGTTGGTCTGTTTCCAGGGTCCTGACCCCTTTGTCTTCAAATCCCTGATTTCCTGGATCAGGGTGGGGACTGGAATGTGTGGCAGGCAGGAAGGGGAGAGGTCTAGTGGTAAAGTAAAAGTGGAAAGAATGTCAACAACTTCGGCAGGACATCACAGGTATAACAGGCACCATAATAGGTATAAAACCACTGTGGTAACAACTAATTCTTTCCGGGGAGAAGTGCTCACAGAGGCGGTGATCCATGAGCCGGACTCTGAGGGATGCATTGCTAATATCCAGGAGAAGAAAAGAGAGCAAAGATCAGGAGCAGAGGCGTGGAGGTCTAGGAGGAAGGGCACGGCATTCTGGAGAACTGGGTGTGGTGAACTTGGAGCACAGCTCCCTGGAAGAGAGTTGGGGAGGAATGGCTGAAATTAAAGGTTGGAAGAGCACTTCAGCAGGATTTTGCTTCATGGGGGTGTTTGAACCTCATCCTCGAGGCCAGGAATGGGAGCAAGGCTTCATCTTTTATGGCAACATCATGGCACGGAACACTGTTTCGAGGAGGATTCTGAATCCAAAACAGAGCCCCGACTGAGGGTCCGTGTGTGCTCCGGGCCCTGGAGGGATTTACCTCCATTCTAAGACCAGGGAACATCTTCAGCAGCTCTCAGACCTGCATTTGGCCTCAAAGATGCTTCCAGCTTGGACATAGTGTACTCATAAACTAATAAAACAGTAAAGAGAGGTGATTCAGCCTGGGTTCTGGAATCTCAGAGATGGGGAAGGAATCCTTCTCTCCAACAGTGTGACCTGAAGCAAATGACACGACCTCTTGAAACTTCATTTTTCCCAAGTGTGGTTTTTCCCAAAGTGGGAACGATCATAGTACCAACCTCATAGCATGGTTAGGATAATGAAATAAGGTAACCTGTATAAAACCCTAAGCACACGGCCTAGATTATTCAATGTGCAGTCGCCGCTGCTGCTAATAATAATAATAATTAATAAGAGTATTCATATAGAGCTCAAACAAAAGCGATCTATAGAGCAGTGATTGTAAGCCTGGTACCTACCATTGACTAGCAGTTACTTTTTTTAACCATTTCATCAGTGAACAAAATATCCTTGCAGAGTTAATGTTGAGTGTAAATAAACTCTCCATATTTTCTCTTCGTCCTATAATTTGACCTCTGTGTGTGAGAAGCCTCCTTAACATGTTGGACGACTAGCGTCGGTCTTGAAGCAGAAGCTCCAGGCAGACATATAACCCAAGAGGGTAGTATTCAGGGTCTCTTGGGGGTAATAGTCCTTCCCAGCTGTGAGAGGTTCATCTCTTCACCTGAGCCCTCAATCCAAGTATTTTTCACTGAAGTGTAAATTCTCATTATAAAAGCATATGGTGCAGGAGGCTGAAAAGGTTGTGATCTGATCTGGTCTATATAGTGGAGAGCGGAAGTTCATTT
Organism: Ursus arctos; assembly: GCF_023065955.2. Classification (NCBI taxonomy): domain Eukaryota; kingdom Metazoa; phylum Chordata; class Mammalia; order Carnivora; family Ursidae; genus Ursus; species Ursus arctos. The sequence goes on along the minus strand of NW_026622897.1, from coordinate 5,563,010 downwards.
GGGTGTTAAAGTGCTTGAGAGACAATGCTATTCTCTTACTCAGATGCATCTAGTCTACACGAATGATCAGTTTCCAGTTTTACTACAATTGGTTTTATCTAGTTGGTATCTCACTGTAGTTATGTTTAGCCTCTCATATTTGTTTACTTCTGAATTTTATCTTAGTTAAATTATGCCCAAAGATCTACATAAGTTATCACGGGATTGTTTCACTCTTATTCATACATCTCTGTGTGTCCTCCATTCCATTCCTTGCCCATAGAACTGAAAACCGTACGTCAGTAAATGTGGGCAGGGCTCCTACAAAAATTAACTGACCTAGATCTCGAGAAACAAACAGGCAGGAGTGGAAATCCTGGATTGCCAGGAATATAGAAATCAGGAGAACCTGGGGTTTGGAATTGGACAGACCTGTGATGGGGAAGTAAAAAGTCGGAACTCTGGAAACATTAGAGATTTGGTCTTCAGCATTCAAGGGGAGATGAAATGTAATGGCAAACATCAAAGGGAAAGAGAAAACTTGGAGGGGACGTGGGATCCAAGCAGCAAGCACTGGGTAGCAGAGCGAGCTGATAGCAGAGACTGAATGGGAAGTGATTCCTAATATTGTGCAGGGACAGGTGTAGAATGAGTTAGGGAAGATCACGGATCACGAGTGACAGAGCTGGTGGGACAGAGGAAATGCAAATGGAGTTTTGGCAAAAGAAAGTGAAGGTGTGGGAGTGGATAATCCCCCAAGGTCATGGAGGCAAATTAAAGCTTGAAAGTAAGTCAGTGATGGATTTGGAGAAATCAAGATAAACAGTTGCTGTAAAGACAGGAAAACAGTATTAGCTATATGATCATTCTCTTAAACCCTGTAAAACTAGCAGTGGTGTTTCAAAACAACAACAGTAACAATAACAAACATTTACGAGGTCATACTTCTTAGCACCTTTGATTCACAACTGTATCAGCTGCTTATGTCAGTCAGGGAGCTTCTGCCATTCTGCATGAACTCCACGGATAGAAATACCTTTTGTTTTCCTCTAAATGCATCAAGCTCACAAATCTTGAGGTCCGCTACAAGCTTCAGCTAGTCAGCTCTTCATAGAGCAGGGACAGTGCTAAGAAATCTAAAATTCCAGCCACTGGGGTCATAGAGACAACACTCCCAATTCAAGAGAGGTCAATTTCTTTCCTGTTTTCCAGGAAACTACCTAAGACTTGTGTAGTGCTATGTAAGTTTATAGGAGTATTTGGCAGAAAAAAACTCAATACATCGCTTCAGGACTCATACTAAAATAATTAGTGCAGGTATAGAGAAGTTTGTGATCACTTGCAAATGACAGAAATGATGAAACATTATAAGTTGCAAGTAAGTGTTAGAAAAATTGATTTGCAGTCCTTAGACTAAGAATTTTAGGTTTGGGACATTTTTCTGGGAACATGTGAGTATTCTGGCAAGAGAAGTTCCAGAAATAATACTGCATTTTCTGTTTCAAAATTAGCAGGCAAAAATACACAGCTCACCTCTGGAGAATCCACCAGTTGAGAGTGCATTTGTCCCCAGGCCAACAAGCATGAGGGAGGGAAGTGGCATGTCCCCGTGGGATGCCTCACTGCTGGAAAATGAGTATTTCCAAGGTAAGTCTATGCATGAAACTGCCTTTGGCACTCCCTGCACTACAGCAAATAATGATTACAGTGTGTATTAAAATGCTCAAAACTTACCAAACCCCTGTACTTTCTTTTTGAAATCCTTTTGTTTACCTTATCTGAAGAGGAAGCTGTTTTATGCTATTAACACAAATATTCAAGAATCTTATATTTAAATATAATATAAGCAAATATGCTCAGACCAAGGCTAATAAATCAGTGGGATGATAATAATGTTTAATATTTAACCTCAGGTAAAAGGAAATGCATTTCTAAGAAATATATCTATAAAGTTTACTGTTCTTAATCTACCTTTATTGTTCCCAATCAGTACCTCAAAACATGTGATGAAACCTAATTGTTGTTGAACAATTAACCTTGTACAACAGATAACAATAAAAACAGAAACATTCCAAAAGTAACCACATGCACATGGATCTTATTATTCTATAAGCATAACTCACCTCTACATAGGTTATTCTGTATCAAAATAAGCCTGACCATTGGGACAGTGAACTCTGAAGTCATTCACCAGCTTCACCCTGAGAAACTAAATTCGGTTTGCAAAGGCAGTGACCTCCCCTGGGCGCTGTAGTTGGGACAGGTGGGGTGGTCAGTGAGAGATGTCCAGCTGGGGGGGTGGGGGTGTCACCCTTGCAGTTATATGGTTCCTGGCAGAGACCTTGCTTCAGAGAAAAGAGGCCCAGAGGAAAATCTCTGTTACAAAACAAAGGTTTTGCTGGTACAGGAGAGCTACTGTTTATTACATGGAAAAAAAAAAAAAAGAGAGAGAGAGATTTGGCTTCTCTGAAAATAAAGAGGAAATGGAGGACAGAATTTTTTTTTTTTAACCTCAAGACTAATGAATAAAATGGCATTTTTGAATAACTTAAAATCCTGCTATTGGGATGTTAAGAGTAGTTACATCTGGGGAGGAATCCAAGTGATTTTACCTTTTTGTTACACTTTCCTGTATTTTCTCTTATATATTACTTTTGTAGGCAGCAAAAGACTTTATTTAAGGGGGAAAAACTATGAATAGCTTGAAAGGGAGAATAGAAATCAAACAGATTTTATTATAATTTGTTTTAAAGACAGATTTTTTACTCATTACCTTAATTTGTTTTCTTTTTATCTCCCCTTGCAGTTTGGCATTGTTCGATTTGTATGTGCGTGGATATATAGAGTTATTTCAGAGACGGGAGATAAATAATTTTTTTCTTCAGCATGATTCCCTGAAGAATTCCTTAGTTATAGATTTTTAATTCTCAAAATTAGTTCTTCTGCTGGCTCTGCAGACTTAAATTTAACACCAGCTTACAAATACAGTAGGGTTGGGAAAATCTGGAACAGACATCAAAAATCTCTTTAGCACATGCCTGAACACAGTTGACATAGCCACAAATACATCCCACCCACATTCACAAATACTGATATGTCTCCCTTTCCCTGTCATTGAAGAGTTAAGATCAGATTTTTTAATGACAAATAATTTTAAAGAACCAAGGAGAGTGCCCCATTTTATGTAACTCATAAGAAGGAAAAATGTGGCTTCTTCAGCAATTTAAATCCTATAACTTATTTCTCCTACCCAATTTGATTGTCATGAACGAACATTTCTTCAATAAATATGTAATCTACTTATTTGTATTTATTGTAACATGAATATGGTAAAATATATCCATGACAGGATGGGCCTTCAGGAATCTTGAAACCTTAAACAATTATGGTTCTATTTAAATTCTGAGAGGTTTTTCTTGTGGAAAAGAGGTCAAATAGGAGGAAGTAAACACGATTCAAAGAAATACCAACCAACTGAAAATATCCTGTGACTTGTCTGAGGTCGCAGAGGCTGGGGTCCTTGTAAGCTTGATCTCTGGGTTTGGGGCTGCCCCAGGGTCCTCCGTATTATAAGGAGGTCACTGAGCTCTGACTTGGACACCACCCTCCGACCTTGCCACTGAGAGAAAAGTCAACGTTGCTTAACAACAGCAAGTCCAAATCCTTGTAACATCGTGAGCTTACAGTGAAATCATCTTTATAATTCATTAAAAGAGAGAATGAAAAGTGAGCTTTTATGGCACAGGACTCAGGAGACAGACGGCCTGTCACCTTGACAACCTAATCTGTTCATGCCTAGTTTCCTCATTTATAAAATGAGAATTATAATAGTACCAATCTTATAAGGTTCCGTGAGGATTTAATGAGTTAATAAGTTAAGTGTTTAGAACCGCGTCTGACACAGAGAGAGTGCTGTATTATAGGGGAGATAATGGGTCTTCGTTTTTCCAGGAAAAACAATCTAGCATTAGCATATCATTTAACAATATTGTATAGAACTTTGAATTTTCTGTATTGCTCAAATGCATCCAAATAAGTATGTGTATAAATTACATGTGTTAGCTTTTGGTGGCAAAGCTGTTTTTTTAACAGTACCAGTGAGAAATCATGTGTTATTTACAGACTCTCATTTTTATTGCAATCCTCTGAGGTAAACATAGTGGGAAATATTTTAGCTACCTGTGACACAAAAGATGAACAACAACAACAAAAAAAGCCAAACGCACAATTAAATTTTTGTTGTTAGGAAAAAAAATGTATCTTTATGTCTTTAAGGCATTTATCGAGGGTTAATTTTGAAAAAGCATGAAAAAGAAACTTCCACCACAACCTTGAAAAATTCAGAATATCATAAAAACATAGTCAAAATTAATGTCATCACATTTATATAAAAATAAAATTATAGGGGCACCCTGGTGGGTGGCTCAGTCAGTTAGGCATCCAACTCCTGGTTTTGGCTCAGGTGTTGATCTCTGGGTCATGGGTTCAAGTCCCACATTGCGCTCCACGTTGGGTGTGGAGCCTACTTAAAAAACAAAAAATAAAAATAAAATTTTAAATGATTTTATTTCTTGAAGAGAGACCCCAACAACTCAAATTACTATTAGACGGTAAGATGTTATACAAAAAAGCTGACTCATATTCTCCTATCAGTTTTAGATGATTTGGATAACAAACTGGCTCAGGAACAGTGTCCAAGCTCAGTGAATACCACAACGCCGCTCAACTATGGATCGAGAACGCAGTTCAGTCATTTCTACTCTAGGGGGAACGCGCACGGTAATATCACAGGATGGCACAAAAACCACTCTAACGAAACTTCTAATATGTCCATCTACGACATCCTAAGGCCAGGAGCCCCTAGGGAACGTTTTAAAACCTTTTCTCCTAGAACAAAAACAATTTATGATATGTACAGGACAAGGGAGCCCAGACTTCTAAAAGAAGATTATATGCAAAAGAATACTTTTGGTAGTACTTCTCTGTGTTTCGACAGCAGGCAACAATCGGCTTCACCAGCTACAAGCTATTTCACAGCAAGAAGCTTACATTTTCCAACCATCACTCAGAACAAGAGTGGGTTTTTATCACCAAGGCACCAGCAGAGCCCAAAGAGAACGCCTTTATCATCCATCATATGGAATAGATCAGATGCTTCTGGAGACAGGCAGAGCCAGGAGGAGTTCCTGAGGGCACCGTCACCCATGGATATTGACGCTAACGACCAGTATACATATCCCAGGTGTTTCCAGGAGAATAGGAGATACGGATTTTACCGTTCACAGAGTGTTTACCAAGGTGCTCATTTTAATGCCCCCATGGATAATGCAATGAGTCCTGACCCATTTGAGAACTCAGAGAATATGCCATTCTACCCTCAAGAAAACCCATTTGCTAGATCTTTCTCTAGCAACACCTTTGGACGAAACAGGGAACAGAGATTTAGACAAAGTCCTTTTTGGGACCAACAGGAAGAATACTCTTTCTGGTCTGACTTCCATCAAAGCAGGCATCCCTTCCCTCCTTCTGACAGAGACTTTGAAACGATTTCAATGGAAGCAAATAGTGCATTAGCTGCTCGTGGCCATGGTGTTCCTTCTCAACACTGGGGATCGTTTTCTTCTAGTTATAGAACAGATATGTTCAGAGATCAAGAAGAACCACATCCCTGGCAGTTTGATTCTCAGACGTCCACACTGGAGAGCATGGAGGTGCCACAAGGTAATGGGAGCCAGTCAGCTCATTTCAACATCCCAAATGTTTGCCCTATGACGGGTCCAAGCTATCACATCAAATCTCGTAGGTCAGTATGTCAAGAGGGCAGTCCTCCTGCAGAAGTACACAGGAACCAAGATGCTTACCCATTTGGAACTGCTCACACTCTGGCAGCTTCATTTCAAACTTCCTTCCCCCAGATTCCTGATGACGGAGGGAATCCTCAGAGTTCCATCTTTCAGAATCCCACAGTCACTGTGCAGAAAATTAAGCCTGCCTCTCTTCCAATAAAAACCTATACAGAAGTCACTGTGACCAAGAGAAATTCAGTTGATTCTCCACCTCTTACTGAAAGCCCACCCATTGTCTTGGCTTCAGAAGTGAGTCATGAGAAAGACTTGAATGAATCTATTTTGGAAGAAGATAAACAACTAAACAAGATGGACCAGACAAACATGCCAAGTGAAGAACCCCAACCTGATTCACAGACTGTAATCTCTAACCCTCCCCCTGATTTTCGAAATCCCCTCTCCCATGATTTAGCCAAGAGCAAAGGATTTGCTTTGAATGCCTCTACCACAGTAAGTTCAAAAAGGACACCTGGAGTCATTGCCAGGAAAGATATATCCAAAATTCATCTATCACACAGAGATAAATCCAATGAACTAAAAAAAGATAGGAGTTATACTGAGAATAGAAATGTTGGTTCAGCAACTGCCCTTCCATTCATTCAGGAAAGCAGAACATCTTTTCCCAGCCCAAGTCCAGGTTGTCACCAGGAAGTAAGAATAAGCCATGATGATAGTTCGAGCATTATTAGAAATCACCACTGGAGCTCTGAACAGGCTGGTAATCAAAACGCACAGTCTCCAGAAAAGCCTGCTGTGTTAGATGCCGAGGAAGAACAATGTAGCACAACTCATTCTACAAACTGTAGCAAATCAGCCCCTGGTCACAAGATCCCATGTGATTCTTCGGATCTGTCATCTGGTATACCACCCGATTCCTCACCATCGGATAATTCTTCCCTTGAGGCTCTGGTGTTTCCTTCTATGACAGTATTCTCCAGGAAAAGTCCTTCAGGCAAAGATCCGCCTCTGGGAGAAAGAGAACAAAAAGACAATAATGGCAAATACCAAAATGATCAGTTTGCCCTCAGCCCCTCAGAAAACCAAAAGAGTAATGATAATTGTGTGGTTGTACATAATGAGGGGGTTGATGCTGTCAAATGCCATTCCCGCCCTCCCTTCAGGGACGGAAAAGGAAAAGGAAAAATAAGGCGATGCATATCCTGTTTTGAAAAGTTAAGCAAAACGGAAAGTGGATCAGCACCTACAAGCGCTGACAGTAACCTCATGGAGAGGAATCGAAGCAATTCCAAGCGACCCGAGATTCACACAACATACTGTAGCTCGCCAAGGAAATCAGCCAGTTTTCTCATCAGTAACAGGAAGCCAGAAAGTAAAATAGCGCCTTCTTCCTTTAGGAATGAACCGCTTCCATTCCAAATCAAAAATAATGTCGAAGGCCCCATGGGGACGTACACGTCAAACAAACTCAGTTCCAGCTCTTCGGAGGCAGAAAGCAGATGTTCCAAAGCAGTTTCAGACTCGGCCTCAGAAGTACCCGAAGCCACAAAGAGGATGACAAATATGAAAAACATCGGATCTGCTTCTGTTAGAAAAGGGCCACTTCCATTCCTCATTCAGAGGGCTGTGTCTTGTCCTTTAGGGGCACCAGATGCCTCAGCTGGGACAGATGAAAGAGAAAAATGCTTGCTCTCAAGCACAGACGCTTCTGCTCTAACACGGAAACCGTGGGGGACAGTCATGAGCCCTCTGGAAAATAACTCCCCTGTCAGCGATGGTTCTTTAAACAGAACCCCCCCCCAAAAGGAATACTTTCAAGAATGCACTGAAAAGGATGGTAAAATTGCTTCCTCCAGAACAGGTCTCTTTTCAAATGAAGACCCTTTACCTTTTTCTTCAGACATGTCAAGAAAAGAAAGTGGGAAAACATTACATAAATTCAAGACTACTAGTATGTTTTCAGTTTCTGGTGATGAAGATAATGTAAAATGTCTTGAGGTGGTTTCAATATATTACACTCTGCCAAGGAAATACAGCAAAAAATTCTGTGACATTCTTGAAAAGTATACACAGCAAATCGATTCACTTACAGAATCCACTAAAGTGGAGACTGAAATGTTTCCTAATGCTTTTGAAAAGGACAGACTAAATTATTCTATGCAAGAGCAGTCAGGAACACCTGCATCTGAAGGTCAGAAGATGCTGGTCAGCTCTGCTCCGGAGGACAGCCGTGGTCTTTCTCACACCACTGATGATACGACTGCTTTCCCAGACCGTAGGCCCTCGGAGCCCACAGTAGAGGAAATGGCTTCTGCTGAGGCAGGTGTTTCTCTTCATAAAGGAGAATCGGAAACTAGAGAGATTTCTCCAGATAACTTCACTAAAACACCTCTGGGCAATTCACGGAGCGGAAAGGAGAGAGGGAAAAAATGGCAAAGTGAAACCCTGCATACTTCATCACAGCTTTCTGGAAAAAAAGTTACAGGAGAGAAATCGGGAAACTGTCAGCAGCCCATTAAATCAGGTAACAGTGGTCCTCCTAATCTTCCATCCCATTTAGAAGAGAATGTTGGAAATTCCCAAACTGTAAGAAGTTCTGAGGAGTGTGCGGGTAATGTGGTCATAACAGCTACTGGAACAGCAGAATGCCTTCAAAAAGATACCACAGGCAAGGCTAAGGTTGCTAGCGCCAGTGGATTGCAGCCTCGGCAAGTTAGAGGGGAAATTGGAACAGATTTCCAAGAAGAGACTAGTAAAGCACTTTCTGACTCGGAAAGCCAGGTCTTTGTTCTTACTCCAGCTTTGCATAACTTACAGCTTGACGGAGGAACTTGTTCAGGTGAACCAGATTTAGACAGTTCGCAGTCTGAACCCAGAGAACTCCCTCAAAGGAGTCAGGAGGTGAGTAGGACAGAGAATGGCAAAGCTGAAGATGAAATGCAGAAGTTGTCCTGGGATCAACCTTCACTTCCTGAAGGAAGCAATAAATATAAAACCAGCGTGGATGACCCAGAAAAAGGGAAAAACAGATCTTTAGTTAAACACAGATTGGCAGCCATGTCCAAAGTGAGCAGAAAGTTCTCAGCTAAAGATTTAAGCCCCAGAAGACATGTAGCTACTATCTTCCCCCAAAGTGGGAACCGTTGTGGCTTTGGCAGTCTATCTCTTGGCACGCCAGAGTGCGACCCTCTGTCCCCTGAGCCTACGCCAAAGTCCATAGAATCCAGAAATGAACACAGGTTGAGTAGCGATGTAATGGATGTGGAAAAATCCGAGAACTCTCCCCAGGTTAGTGTAATATCCAACAGTGAAGCTTCTACACATTTAAGCAATCAGAAGTCTAACAGCATCTCACAGCTACATCAGAGTGAGTCTAAAAATATCTCAGAATCATCACCAAAGTATGAGAGGTCTAAAGATGTAGCAGCAGCTCAGACCTTGGAAAGAGAGTCAGAAGCCTTGGCCCAACCCACATTCCCCAGCCTCGGGGAAACAGACTTCTCTGACCATCAGAGAAGACCGAACCCTCCTTTTCCACTGGAGCCTGCAGAGAAATCCAGAGTAAGCATCCCGTTGGCCACTTATTGGCAACAACAAAGTGCTTCATCTCTGGAGTGGGAACCTGAACCACAGCCCTATCGTTCAAACAGTTTAAAAAGCATCAGTGTGCATGGTGATCTGGTACGCAAAAGTCATCCTCCGAAAGTCAGGGAGCGCCATTTTTCTGAGAGCACATCTATTGTCAATGCCCTGAGCCAACTGACCCTAGGGAATGAATTCTCTAGCAACAGCGGGTACAGTCGAAGATTCAGATCCTTTTCTGAGCTTTCCTCCTGTGATGCAAATGAAAATCGGGCTTTGTGTAGGAGCAGGACAAAAATGGGCCCCAGGTCTGCAACATCTATATCCAGACCCATTGACTATGGAATTTTTGGGAAAGAACAACAATTGGCTTTCTTGGAGAATGTAAAGAGGTCACTCACGCAAGGAAGATTATGGAAGCCAAGTTTTCTCAAGAACCCTGGCTTCCTGAAAGATGATGTAATTTACGCCCCTAATCCAACAGAGCTATCCAGCTCAAATTCTCCCGGCAGCCAGAAGCCAGAAGACGACTTATCTCCAAGCACACCACTTAATATCTACGAAGAGAATACAGTGGACTCAGATTGTGACACAGACACAACCACGGATGATGAATACTATCTAGATGAAAATGACAAAGAGTCAGAACTGTGAGCCTTCTTCAATAAAATGCATAACCTTTCCACCAGAAGCTTGTAATGGAAATGAAGTGTAAATGTGTATGCCCTTGAGAAGGACAATATAAAAAACATCAGGTCTGTGCAACACCTGCCCTGAAACAATCCAAATTCTCTTCCCTCCCTTCCCCACATGATATATATATGCTTCCTAAATTCTAGAGCAAATGAATTTTTGTTTTTGGGGATTCTCTTTTGTTTTCTCCCTCTGTATATATTCTTGCCTTTCTCCCCTCTGCTCCCCTCGCTGTCCAAGTTTGGCTTTCTGCTTTACTTTCTTCCTAAACTTTTTACACGTTTCATTGTGATTCAAAACCCTAATAGCCCAGGCACATACAAACTATTAACTTCAATAAGTTAGTGGTTAGAAAATTCTATATTGCCCCTTCCAATCTACACCCCTATATTCATGATGTTAAATAAAGTGTAGGGATGATGATAGTGAAGTAAATGTTATCATCCTGTTTGACCTGGCATTTAGGAGGTTTAGGGTTGGCTGTTTTTTTCCTTTCAAAGATAAGGGGATTTTCATAAAGGCATCCTGTTCGATCCATAGTGAAGCCAGGGAGACAGATGTTTGACGTATTTATCGAGGTTATAGATGAGCTGAATCCCTATCAAGCCAAAAATATTAGTACTCCTAGAAATACCTTTGAAGACGTTTGTAGGGACTGGCTGAGTTGTTAAGGGCTGAATTTTAATCAAGTCAAGGACTCAGGCCAAGTAGCAAGATGGTACAAAGGGTGGCTTGGCCACGGAATTCCTGCTTAGGAAGGGAGCATGACTGCAGAGGCAGGTAAGTGGACATCCTTCGTGGGACTGACATCCCCACTGCAGCTCTCTCGCCAACTGTTTTTCCCCATTTCTCCAGGACTGCCCACTTCTGGATTTTCGTTATTTGCAGGATAGAACGCTTTATTTCATGGGCACGTTTTAGTCACGAATATCAAGCGGTAACCTTGGCCAAGCCCCTAAAATGCTGCTTAGTCAGATCAGACGCACCGGGATTCACTGGCTTCTTTGCAGGATCATTTACCAAACCCACAGGAAATTACAAGGCAGGGCTTCTAAGGGCTTGTCGCTATGATTCCTTCAATACATATCTAGACTAAATACTCTTCATACCCACTGATAACTTGGTTTTCTAACTCTTTGGTTGCCAAGCAGAACTTCTGGAGCTTTCCCTCCTAATAGGATAAACACCAATAGATGGCGGTGAAGATAGTTCACTAGAACTACAGGAGGCCTGCCATCCAGGATCTTAGTGCTATGAGGGTCCACATGAGTGGATTTCATTCCGATTGCTTCATATTTGCTTCCTGACCCAATTCTGTTTTCCATTTTTCTCAGCTGTTTCATCTATATAAATTAAGGATAATGATAGTGTTGGTGAAACATACAGAGATCTGGAACTGATAGAAATGCAAGAAAGAACTATATTATTATTATCCTCCTAACCATTGCTTTCCCTGGAAGCAAAATACCAGGGCGACTTCACATCATTCCCATGCAACTCAAAACTAATAAACGTGGTAACTAACATGAAAGCTATTCCTTAAATCTGTAAATTGTTTTGAAGTCCAGGCTCTGACCCATATCAAGCCCAAAGAGACTGATAATATAATTTTAAATCAACTGTTCTAGATACTTTAATTTAAATGGTAAAGAATAACATTTTATTCTTTTTTATTTATGTTTGTAAATTCTACCTTTCCCCTTCCCCTTCTATTTATCTGATTATTTAAGTATAAGTTTCATAAACCACGACTTATGTTTTCCATCTAATTTTAAGATAATCAGAGTTAAAATATTAACTCAATATTTTAATATTAAGCTTCCCAATTTTTGAAAAATCAGCTTGCAAATTCTATTTCAGTAAATACTCTTGAGTTTACATGTAGGTTACAAAAGGTGAAATGAAGTTAGCTTATTTTTCACTGAGTTTAGGCTGTATCAACAGTTAGTTAAGGATTTAAGGTGAGGATAGACGATTACTCTGAGGCCCTCCTGCCCTGCAGGGGCGTCTACTATTTGAATTCAAAGGTAACTGATGGCTGGTGCTCACCTGCACTGTTCGTAATGTTTGCTTGTTGGTCTGGCTCAAGAATCAAAGAAACAGAAAATTCATAAAAATAGCAACTTCTAGGGGTGTCTGGGTGGCTCAGTCAGGTGAACATCCGACTCTCGATTTCAGCTCAGGTCATGTTCTCAGGGTCCTGAAATCGAGCCCCGTGTCAGGCTCTGCACTTAGTCTGTTTGAGGATTCTCTCTCTCCCTCAGCCCCTCCCCTGTTCTCTCTCTCTCTCTCTCTCACTCAAATGAATAAGTAGATCTTTAAAAAAACAAACAGCACCTTCCGTAATTTTATACTTTTATAAAATACTTCGTTAAAGAAGTATAGCAAATTTCTATGTATTTGAACATACAAACTGCTGCTTTTTAATACTCATTTTTGGTACAACTATAGTAATTTATAATAGTCATTTTTATACCCCTCACTTGTGTGCTAAAAGATATAATCAATATTCACATGAATTGAGTAAATCATGAGAAATCCATTTTAATAAGTACTTTTAAATTATTAACTTGTTTAGATAATGGACTTCAATTTTATACTGTAAAGTTTATTTAAAATAGGGCTTAGGCACCTGGGTGACTCAGTCGGTTAGGTGACCAACTTTCGATCTCAACTCAGGTCATGATCTCAGGGTCGAGAGTTCTAAGCCCTGCATTGGGCTCCACACTGGGAATGGAGCCTACTTTCAAAAAGCTGGGGGGGGGGTCTTAATTAGATTATTTTAATTTTTAGAGACCTCCTTCTAAATAATTTACCCCCTTACATTTGTAAATACATGGATGTTAATAAAACTTCCAACTGCTACTAACAAGGTTCTGACTGATGAAAAGTGAATAAAAACAATTTTGTGTAGAAGGTAAATGTATGTACTAGAGATAGTGAAAGAAAGTCCACTTAGGTTATGGTGAAGATGGGAATAAAATTGAAAAACTCCCAACTCCATAAAAACACTGTACTTTATGGAATGCCAGAAGGTTAAAGAGGCCTTACTGGTAAGCGTTTATTGTTAACAGTAGTGATAACACTTTAGAATATCTCATTTAAAGGTACAGGGTAAATATGTAAATATTTTACTTTCCCAGCAAGTTTGTGACTGTTTTACCACTCACGGGTTCTTTGTGACTGTGTTTCTGAAACAAGTAAGCCTTAAGCACTTTTGTTAAGATGTTGTCGAATAATCCTTTTATGTACTTGTCCTCAATCCTGTTCTCTAGGTATAAAAAGTGTTCCGAGGCTCTGACCATTGTTAAAACAATGCCTGTGTTGAAATAAATGATTTAAAGAGATGCACTGTTTGACCTGGTTTTTATTCCCATCCTCAAATGATTATTTTTAAGCATGAAAGTTTCAGGAAAAATTCTAAAAAGGTGGTGGGGGAGAAGGGGCCAAAAGCATTCAAACAATCTCTCTGGTTGTTATTGAATGAGATCAGCTATATGTAGTTTCAAAAAATCACAGTGACTTGCTTCTTTCTTCTTTCATTTGTATCCAAAACCAATCAAGTGACACATGATCAGTCTATCTGGTTGCATACAGGAGGAATGAAGAATGTCTGGCATTTCTCTGTGAGAGGAAGAAGGAGCTACATGGAGTTGGGTTATCCATTGTCCAGTAGCACTGATGAAAGACAAACAGTTCTTAACAGTTGAAATATAAGACATGCAATATTCATTCATTAATAGATTTGTACCAATCTTATGTCTTTTCTAGAAAAGCAACCCAAAGGCTTTGTCTTTACCAAGGACAGGAGAAGGCTGTCATCCTGAATATGTGCAGTATTATTAACATTTAAAATACATTGGATCAGCCAGGATTTTTAGTTGTAGACTAAATATAATCCTCTTTAGGTGGCTCAGGTAAAAGACGACTTATTAAAGCGTGTACAGTTTGCTCACAACTGCATTGACAGGGCTGATGAAACAGATGCTACATTGAAATTCCAGCAGCAGTTTCTCAGACGATGCCAGGGAATCGGACTTGTCATGGGAGCCGCTATCTCTGTTACGACCAGGAAGGTAGGGATTCAGGGAGAACCAATACACGGAATCACTGTATTCATTTGCCCCAGGAATCACTCCAATGGAAATAAGAGCACTAGTATACATAGACTTACAGGTAAGAATTTTTATTGCTATGATGTTTGTTGTGGCAAAAACTGAAAACAAAGTGAACACTTTATAAGAAAGGACTGGATATTTGATGGAACATCCGTATATGTGATATTATGCAACCATTAAAAAGAATAAAGTAGAACTATGTGAGTTGACTTAGGAGAATTCGCATGAGTTACTGTTGAGGGAGGAAAGCAAAATCTCATTTTTTATAAAGCATTAATCAAAAAAAAATGCTGCATATGCATATGTACATCTAGAGGGATACATACAAGGCTATTATGTCATTTGCTACTTGTGGCCAGGTGGGGGGTCGGGCGGTACGTTCAACAAGGGAGGGGGAGAAGCATACTTACATTGGAAGAAGCAATCTGCCATGGGTCTTGAACATTTTTCCTGGGCATACCAAGAATGTAAGTCCTTGACCACTCTTTACACGTGCCATTTCTTTCTCTTTTTTTTCATTATAGATTTTAAGTCTTTACAGCCAACATGGGGCTTGAATTTGCAACCCCAGGATCAAGGGTCGCATGCTCCACTGGCTGAGCCAGCCAGGTGCCCCACACATGCCATTTCTTAGGTCTGTTTGCAGCAAGCAACCTTGAAGGATGAGATAACATCTCCCTCCTGGCCAAGAGCAGGATTAATTCCCCTTGCTGTGAAATCAGCAATCCCCTGAATTTGGTGTGTTTCTCTTATAATGGAACCCACTTCACACATCCATGATAGGTCTTCTGTATTGTCCCCACCAGACTTGGGGACTATATATGTCTGTTGGGGCTGCCCTTACAAAATACCACAGACTGGAGGGCTTAAACAATAGAATTTATTCTCTCATGGTCCTGGAGGCTGAAAGTCCCAGATCAAGGTGTTGACAAGGTTTGGTTTCTCCTGAGGCCTCTCCCTTGGGTTGCAGATGACTGCCTTCTCACTGCGCCCTCCCTTGGTCTTTATTCTGTGCCCAAGCATTCCTGGTGTCTCTCTAATTTCCTCTTATAAGGACACCGGTTCGATTGGATAGAAGCCCATCCTAACGGCCTACTTTCACTTAATCATCTCTTTAAAGGCCCTATCTCCAAATACACATTCTGAGGTCATGGAGCTTAGGGCTTCGACATCTGAATTATGGAGAAACAGAATTCTGCCCATAACAGGGGACATGGGGATCCAACACAAACCGACATGAAACTCTGACAATGAATAATAAAGTCCTTTGTCTCTGACCCAGGAGTCTTGTGTCTTTCCACAGCATCCGTGAAAAAGGCTCACCTGTTCGCTTGTCAGAGGCTAAAATTCCAGACCTGCAGAGTTCTCCACCCCCGTATTTTAGCACCCACCACACTGCCTCTTTGTCTTTCTTCTCCACTCAACCACAGGAGTTCTAAAGTCTAAGTCTAATATTCATAGCAGGCATTGAATATGTATTTGAAATTTGATTTAGGATAAGGAATCTAGTCAAGGCATTGGTTGATCTGAAGAGATATGATTTTAAAGATATGGATGACAATGAGAAAGAAAACAAGTTGGTACAGATGCATTGCTAAACAAGGGTTCATATTCAATTATATGCCTTCCTTGATATGTTCTCAAAAAATACTGGGGGTTACCACAAGTATGATGTAATAAGTCAGGCCATATTTTACGATTGTCCTCTACCAGCTAACCCTCAGACTATTTCTCTGGGAAATTTTTTAAAGTTTGATTTTGAAAGAATGTGAATAAAACATGTTCTACCCAATTTTTCAAAGTGATAGCTAGAGCACAGCAATGCTTTCTATTTAAAGCATGCAGACAACCCCACACTAAAACTTATCAGTGAAAGTAATAATAATAATAATAATGCTATACTTTAGCCCTACGATTCACCAGTGATTTACTACCAGTTTCTGAAAATCTTCCCAAAATACAAAGAACACCGTCCACAACCTCTGCTCAGTATTACTAAAATATGACAACAGAACTGGGGAGGATTTTGCCCTAGGAAAAGGTGGTCATAGCAAGAATGCTGAGTAACCCAATTAAAGGCAGGAGATGAACAGGGGGTGCCTGGTTCTGGCGGTTCTGGATTGGGGTCTGTAAGAGGGTGCAGAATCCCTCTGTCCATTCTGCACTTTGGGTTCCCCCTGGCTCACCCAGCCTGAGCAGAATGCTTATTTTCCTTGAACAGATTTGAACGATAAGCAAATAAAAGAAGCAAAAATAACAAATGTGGATCAAATGATGGGGGGGGGGATAACAGTGGCTGCCAGCGCTTAGGGCTCCTGCCAGCCTCTTCTTGGACCCCAGCTCCAGCTTCTGAGGAGTGACCAAGACCAGGGGGACAGGACCACCTGACAGAGGTGAAGCTCTGGCAAGTGGCTCAAGGGAAGTCCTTCAACCACCCTGACTTCTCATACCCCAGTGCCTGCTTCCTCGGGATTTGTCCCTAACAAATCGGATGCTCAGAAAACACGTGTTGAGAAAAGCAAAGTGTAGGGGAAGGAGATTAGGGAGAAGGGAGGAATCCCACGGAGGATAGCAGGATTAGGCTGGTGCCCGCGGGAACACAGAGCTGGCAGAGGTGGCGTGACATTTGCTCTGCTCCATGTCAACCCAGTGAAATTCCTCGGCTGAGGGCATCTCCCTAAAGGACATGGAAGTTCTTCGCTGCGGAGCCCTTTCCCTCTCCCCACGGCCATCGCCACGGCGTTGGTGTCCTTTCAAAGCGGTTTCCTCCAAACGGTTGAACAGCTCCAGGAACCAGAGGTGGGGGCCCGGCAAGACCAGGTCTTGGCGGCCGAGGGCTCAGGCTCGCATCCCTGGCCTCACCAAGCCGGCCCCCGGGCCCTGCTCTGCGCTGGGTTCCCGCGGCCGTATGCGCCCTTCGCTGACCCCCGGCAGGGCGCATGGCGCTGGGGCCGGGAGATCGCGGGGGCGGGCCGGCGGGGCGGCTGGTGGCCGCGCACGGGCCCGCCCCCGAGAGCCTGGCCCCACCCCGCCGCCGCCGAGCTGGACCGCCGGGCCCGGCGACCATGCGCCGCCGCCCGCGGGCCGCCCTGCTGCCGCTGCAGCTCGCCCTGCTCGTGGCCGCCGGGGCCCCCGAGGCGCCGGTGAGCGCGCCGCGGAGCCTGGTGTGGGGGCCCGGGCTGCGGGCGGGCGTCGTGCTGCCGGTCCGCTATTTCTACCTGCAGGCCGTGAACTCGGAGGGCCAAAACCTCACTCGCTCGCCCCCAGGTAGCGTTGAGCCGCCGGCCTCCGCGCCCCCCGCCGCCCGCGCGCCCGGCTCCCCGCCGCGCGTCCTCGCCGCGCCCGCGCCCCTGCCCCTCGGGAGTCCGCCCGCCGCCTGCGTGGCGCCCCTCTCCCGGCGAGTGTCGCCCTGCCTCGGCTCTGGCCACCTCCCCTGCCCCCGTCTCCCGGGACACAGAGGCGGGAGGGCGTCGCTGCAGAAGTCTGTGGAAGGAAGGAAGTCAGTCCGCGGGCTCTCCCGCGCTTCGGGTGCGGGCGCCGGCGTTGCGAGCGGACGGCGCCCGGGGTGTTGACGAGGGCTGTGTGACTCACGGGCCGGAGACCGTGTTCCCGCGCTGCTACAGCACGCAGGGAGCGCCTCCGCGCCTTGAGTCATCAAGCCCCAGAAATCGCGTCGGGTGACACGGTTGAGGCCTGCTGGGTTGGAAGCAGCCAAGTCCTCCACCCAGGCAGTGCTGGAGCCGGGGCACCGAGCAAGCGCTTTTGCGTGCTAGATTGTGTTCCCTTAGCTCTCAGAGGCCGACTGCAGAATTAGTGAAACTCGGTAGAAACTCAGCTGCTCTCCCTCCCCAGGGTGGGTCTTGTGCTTGAATCCTTCTGTCCGGGCGTCCTCCCACGTTCTCCTGCTGTCTTGCCTTTGCAACTTCTTGCAACTTGTCCTGCTAGGTTCGAGTTGTTGCCAGTCAGGATTTGCTTATTTCTGTCTCGTTTATGTCCAGCCAGCTGGAACCCTGTTTTAGCAACAAAGAGACAATCAGAATACCCCAGCGCCTTTTCCACTGCCCGCGGGAAACTATGACTAAACATTTTTTTTTTTTTTTAGTTCTAGAAAGACTTTCCATGGCCCTAAGGACCAGAGTAAAAAAATCCTTAAAGCCAGATTCGAAGTCTTTCACTATGGGGTATATTTTCTCCTTTATAGTTTTCTTTCTTTCCTGAAATTCATTTTATAATGTTATAATGAGGGAGGGGGGAAGCTTTAGAAAGAAAAGGGAGAACGAAGGAAAAATTATACAGGAAAAAAAGAAAGTTACATGATCCAAAGTGACATGCTGCTAATCTCACTATTAATGAAGAGCTAGACATTCAAATAAAATTCCATTCTTTAATCAAAAAATATTGGCAAAGGTTTTTTAAGTGGTGATATGCAAAGCTGTCAAGCGGGCATGGAGATACTCTCAGACCGTGACCTTCGTCCTCTGCTGGTTGGACCATAAATTGCTAAAATGCTTCTGGAAAGCAGTTTTCCAAATGTACCAAGAATCTTAAATATTTACGAACCTAATGTACAAAAAATAAGTTTCAACAGCTAGGAAATGTGATTTTTAAAAAAGATGCCCTTTGCAAACAATGCCCGTGCCCTTTATTTCTGGTTATCTGATTTCTAGATATCTGACCTGAGAAAATGATCGGAACGTGGTCAAGATTTCTACGCAAGAAATTCTTGCCGCATTATGGTTATTTACTGCAGCAAATTTAACTAGCCAACTCTGAGGTAGTTGCTAAATAAAGTGTGGTCCATTCATGTGATGGCCTATTTGACAGCCCATGAAAAGTTAACATTGTAGATTCCACTTATATGCAGTATCTAAAGTAGTTAAATTCATAGAAGCAGAACGTAGAAGGGTGATTGCCAGGGGCCGATGCAGGAGGGAAATGGGACGTCGTTGAATAGGTAGAGAGTTTCAGGTTTGCAGAATGAAAAAGGTCTACAGATTTGTTGCCCAAAAATGTGAATTAACTTAATACTACTGAACTGTACAGTTAAAAATGGTTAAGATGATCAATTTTGTTATATGTTTTAACCACAATTTGTTTTAATTTTAAAATAATATTTAAAAATGTTATTTTATAATGCTTATACTAGGTTATGGATGGACTGAACAGGGAGAAATTATGTAGTTTCATTTTAATTTTATAATAAATAGATGAACCTATACCTCATTCATTAGTGTTCTCAGTAGTTGTAGCACGAGAATAAGGATTTTTTTTTCACAGTTTTTTCCCCAAGAAAATTTTGCCACAGAATAATCTTAATGTTTTTCTGATCAGGAAAAAAAGTCATAAAAAACAAAAGACTTTCACCAAATCTTTTCAGACAACCTCAATTTCATACCCTTAGATTCTCCCTATTTCCTCTCATGCCACTTGATTTTTAGCTTCCATTAAAAGGCTGCCCTGTAGTTTTGAAACACTCACACAACCAGGTTTTTTACGCCTTCCGCCGCCATCATTCACTTGCAATTCCTGAAATTTTTCCTTCTCCAAGAACTAAATGGAAAAAAAAGCCATTTTTTCCCTCAAGACATAGAGTTTCTTACACGACTTACCAAGATTCTCTTAATAATTATCACTCCCATTTAACAGTGTCACCTTTATCTGAATATCATTATTATGCTGTGTATCTCCAGGTACCTGGGTTACAAACACGTGACCTTGAATGTTCTAAAGCAGGGCATCTCAGGCTGGAGTCCAAAGACAGAAATTAGGCAGTCTGTAACCTTGGATATAGGGGAAAGAGGCTATCTTTATCTTTGTTTTTACTCCCTTCTGACCTAAATGGAGTATTTCTCCTTCTATTAAGGACGTAGGCAAAACCTGTTGATATTGTTATGTTACCAGCATGTGACATAATGCCGGGCAGAGATGGTCTGTAAACACCATAGAGAAAAGAAGGGGTGGAAGGGAGGGTGGTTGGACTCAGGATGGCTGGGTACAAATACTCATTTTCTACTCAGTCCCCCTTTACCTTCATCGGTAGTGATACCTTCGTAAAGTAATCATACCTCCTGCTTGTGTAGCACTTTAGTGTTTTAAACTGTTTCATTTGTCGTCCTTAATCGTCTTGGAAATAAGAAGGCTGGATATCATTCTCTTCACTTTACACCTAAGACACTGAGGCTCAGTGAAGCTAGAATGTTTTGCCTGTGGCCCCACAGCCATTCAGTGTGAGAGCCAAGAGTAGACACTCATCCTCTTTCCGTTTAATTAAATCTCCTGCAATATGATTGTCATGCATCAGTTTTCAGTAAGTTCCTGGAGAGCATCCATCCGTGGTCAGCGGGCAGCGACGCATTTTTGGAAAGTTACGTGTAGCCTCAAGGTGAAACAGCTTGGCCTTCTGGGACTCTGTTCCCTTGGCCATGTGGGGTTGACGCTTGTTACAGTTGCAGAGCCTTAATCATCTTCCTAAGCAACAGGGAATGCAGTGACTCTGTTGGACCAAGGGTGCCAGAGGTTATCCCTCCAACTCTGAGTTTTGCAAACCAATTCGCTAACGTGACACCGTGCAACAAGGTGGATGCAGGATGGGCTTTGAAGGAAGGATTCAAGCTGTATTCAAATATAGGCTCTGCTACTCATATATAGGTGATCTTGGACAAGTTACTTCACTTCTTGGAGCTTTGGTTTCCCGATCTGTAAAATGGGGGTGACAATGCCTACGTTACAAATTCTTGTAGGAAATAAATAAGGTAGAAAATGCAAATGAAAATCCCAGGCTCAGGGACTGGCACATAATAATAAGTGGTAAGGAAGTGATTTTTTTTTTAAGATGCTTTTGATGCCTTTTCCAAATCAAGTCTTCAAAAGTTCTGATTCTGATGATGCAAGACTTTGATACTGCTGACCTCCTTGATCTACCTTGTCCCTGCATGCTCATTCTATTAACTATCTCTCTTAAAGAGGTTTGAATTGATAAAGTAGAAAAATTCAAGCTGAGCTTCAAGTCTGTTCCATTATGGTAGCCGTTGGGGCAAATGAGAATTCACATTCCTTCCATTTGAAGCAATTTCAAATTGCACTCTTCTCATTTTCTCTTTTATGAGGTTGAAATTGCTTCTATGTCAGTCCTGACCATTGTTATTTTGTGTTGATTCTAACAATTTCATGCCAACAATGGCACAGGCATGAAAGATTACTATAAAAATAACTGAACATTTAAAATATGTATTTCCAATAGCTCTATTTTAGTTTTGTACATTTATTTTGAAATGTAGCTCTTAAATGCCATTTCAGAGATGAAAAAATTCTGTAACTAGGAGAGACAATACAGATTTACTCCAATACTTTGAATTTAGAAATAACGAAGCGTTTTGGAGCTAGTTTTTTCTGTAAATCCGTTTCTTTTCACAACGATCACACATTAATATGTTTGTCTTATATCTCTTGTGTTTATTTACCATTATAAGCTTATGGAGAACAGGACTGTTTGACCAGACACTAAACTTTTCTCTACTGCTTCCTCTTTGGGGAGAAAATTACAGACATTGCCTCCCAGTCCCCAGGCTCTGCTTGCCTGATTTTCAGTCTGCCACAGTGCGCTGTCTTTCTAAAATCAAGTGAGAAATAGCACAAAGCAATAACCAGTGTATTTCATCTAAGCATTTCAGGTAAATGGCTTGCATTTTAAACAATTTCACATTAAATTATTACCTTTTTTTCTTACAATATCCCCTATGTTATAATTCATTATAATTCGTTTAGTTTAGCAGATTTCTTTCATAATTTTATCACACTTGTTTGAAGGATGCTAAAATGTATTACTTAATAACAAGTTGTCAGACACTGTATTTCATTACAAAATTGAAAAGACCAAGGAACGCCTCTCCTGACCCACCAGAAAAAAATAAAACCCTTGAAGATCAAAAGAAAGTAGAAACTTCACTCACAAGATTTAGAAACTAAGAATAGGAAAAAGAAACTTTTTTCAGTAATTTCAAAAAATATATTTTAGATATGCTTCATTTGGTAATATGATAGATGTGAGATGAAGGACTACTTTCATCACTATTTTTTTTTGCCAGGACAGTGAATTTCAGAGGATTCACCACTTTTAAGAAAATTTGCCTTTGATATAGTGATTAGCTGTGGTTAGGATATTAACTGATCTTTATTCTCAAAGCGCCTGAGGATCAGATCTGCGCTGAGTGTAGACACCTCCACTGGACGCTGGGAAGAAAGAGATCACAACATTTATTCCTGGATCACAGTGATATTAGTCACACCGGTATTGTTTCAAAGCCTAAATCAGCTCATATACTACCAAAAGAGAAGGGAAAATTTACTAAGCAGGTATTGTCTACCCTGGCATCTCCAGAAAACACACAAAATTTTGGAGTTGAAAACAATGTTAGATCATCCTAGTATAACTTTCAATTCAACCCGAGGAAACAAGCTTAGAGAAGTAAACTCTAGTTTATACACAACGCAACAAAGTTGTGTGAACGTGTGTGTGTGTGTGTGTGTGTGTGTCCGATATCTGTGCACAGAGTCTAGTAACTAGCTATAATCTCTCTCCACTTAGGGAAATAGGCTTAGAAGTATAACTGGAAATTTGGGTTAACAGAAGGGAAATTTCGTCAGAAATGAGGGTTATTAGGTATTAAAATGGTTTACAAAGAAAGCTGGTCTATATTTTACAGGAGAAAGCGAGATTGTCTTGGAGCTCTGTCATTATGAGTTTTTGCATTTTTAACTACCTAGGCTGCTTTAACCCACCCAAAGGAGAAAAGAGCAAAGAGGCAAAAAGTTCCTTGAGTTTTTAATGAAGTGATTTCATTCATTCAGTAAATCTTTTTTGAATGACTAACGAATTGAATGTTGACTCAGATCTTTGGTTTCAAGATGCAACCCAGACATGGTTCCTGGTCCTAAAATTATTTTGTTATTATTTGTTATTATTTTGATGGTATAGAAAAATGTAACTTTGGTGTAGAGACACCTATCCAATAATTGGCAAGACAAAATAACCATGAAATAGTAGTTTTATATATATATATATATATATATTTTTTTTTTTTTCTTTCTTTCAGGTCAATCACTATTCAAAGTAGTAATCAAATCTCTTTCACCTAAAGAGTTAGTCCGGATCCATGTCCCCAAACCTTTGGACAGGAATGATGGGACGTTTTTGATGCGATATAGGGTGTATGACACTGTCAGCGAAGGGCTGAAGATAGAGGTCCTTTATGGTGATGAACATGTGGCTCAGTCTCCTTATATTTTGAAAGGTAAGTGATTATATTACACAATCCAGAGCCAGCCTTATAATGTATGTGTAGACCCCATGCCTTTCAAGGTGGGTTATGATGACCTTGGAGTCATGTACAACAGAGTGAACGTGGCATGTGTACCTCCTGGAGCTCAACTGTAAGTAATTCTGCACCTAACGCAGGGCCCGAACTTGGTACCCCAAGATCGAGAGTCTCATGCTCTACTGACTAAGCCAGCCAGGCACCCCTCCTGGAGCTCAGTTTAACTTGGAATTTTGCAGGAAAGAAAACTTAGTAAAGAAATCTGAGTGATAAGCAAGAAACTCTTGTGTATTTACCCAGGTAGTTAACATTTTCGGCGCTCTTCATTCTTTAATATAGATCTATATTTCCATCTAGTACCATGTGCCTTCTGCTAAAGGATCCCCGTTATCATTTCTTTTAGTGTGAGAATGCCGGTGATGAGTTCTCCCAGCTTTTGAAAGACATTTTTACTAAGTATGGAATTGTAGATAACAGGGTTGGCTTTGTCTCCTTTCAGGACTGCGAAGATGTTCCTGCACTGTTCTCCCACTTGCGTCGTTGCCAGCAGTGTGTCTGCTGACTTCCATAGCTTTGTGCCTCTGCACTGCTGAAGGTTTTCTCTCGAAGTCGGTTTGAACAATTTGATCATTATGTGCTTTGGTGTAGTTTTCTTCATGTTTCTTGTGCTTGGGTTTGTGGAGCGTCTTAGATCTTTGGGATTATAGTTTTCATTAAATCCAGAAAAATTTTGGCCATTATTTCTTCAATATTTCTTTCTGTTCTACTCCAGAGTTCCTCCCACAATGCCAGTTACCCCTATATTAGGCTGGAAATTATCCCACGGCTCAGTGATGCTCTTTTCATTTTTAAAATTCTTTTTTTTTTTTCCTGCATTTCATTTTGTATGCTTTCTGTTGCTACATCATTAAGTTCCCCGTCTTTCCTTCTGCAGTGTCCAAGTTGTCACTGACTGTATCCAGTGTGTTTTTCATCTCTTGGCACTTTCTCATCTTCTTGAGCTTTTTTCCTGTAATGTAGTGAAGTTACTTGGAAATAATTTGAACCTTTCAAACTTTGCTTTTACAGTTCATTAGGTAAAACCAGAACCATGTTTAGTCTGGGGTTAATTATGCCCCACCACTCAGGCAATACCTCTCTGCCGACTCTACCCTAAGCCCCAGGAATTAGGATGTTTCCCAGTCAGCCTGGTGTAAACAGGTACTGTTCCCAACCCTGAATGACCAGTTGGTAGTCATTCCAATCATTCTGGATGGTTCTTTCCCTGCCTTGGATAGTTTCCTCACTCATATACAGTCTTCAGGAACCCTAAATACTTGAGAGGGAACCTTTTGCAGAGCTCTGGAGTTTTCTGTCTGTGTAGTTCTCTCCTTTCAGGGAATGTGTCCTGCAAATGCTAGCTGCCTTGTTCTCCCTGGACACTCAGCTCTGTCCCCTCAACTCAGTGAGACTGCTGGGCTCTGCCTGCATTTTCCCCCCGGTTTCCATAACCTGGAACCTCCCTTAGGCAGTAAGTTTACGAACTGTAGGGCTCACCTCATCTATTTTCCATCTCTCAGACTTACTGTCCTTCACTGCCTCATGTCTGGTGTCTCAAAAACTGTTTCATATATTTTGTCTCTTTTTTTGGTAGTTTCAGGTAGAAGGGTAAATTGGTCCATATAACTCTTCTTGGTCTGAACTAGAAATCCTCAAGAAACATAATTTTTTAAGTTTTTATATTTATAAAATTATGTTAATTTTTATATTTTCACATTAAGTTAAATCTATTCTGAAGTAAGATATTCAATTGGTATAAATTCCTTCTAAAATGAGTCTTCAGAGGAGTTTTATACTTATGGCTGGGTTCTTTAAAATTACACTGCCAGATACCCCTGGGTTGCATATCTCTTTTTTTGAGATGTGCTGATGAAGGTGATTTTAGAGATTCAGGGGAAGAGACCTCCATCTTGTACAAAAAAAAAAAAAAAAAAAAAATCACCACTTACTATATAATAATGCCTGAAAAGTAATACATTTTCTTTTTCCTTGTTAAAAGGTAAGGTGTTTTATGTTCATCAGGCATTTATGACCCACTGCATTTATCAGCTCATTGGTTGAGAGTGGGTTATATGGGAAGAGAGCATATGCTACCCTAGGTGCTCTAGAGGGATGATGAGAGGGGGATGCAAACTAGAAGCATAGGACTCTGACACAAGTCCTTCCACCACTGGTTTGTTTAGGGCAGATTATCCCTTTCTGGAGAATCTTAGAATTCATCAAGAAGTCATCTTATGTTCCTATCAGGAGCAGAAACAAGCCCCTGTGTGGAGGTGTTTGTTAATGGAGCGTGGCATTACACGTGTTTTGTCTCCCCAGGACCAGTGTACCATGAGTACTGTGAGTGTCCGGAAGAGGATCCGGAGGCCTGGCAGAAAACTCTTTCTTGTCCAACCGAGGAACCACAGATAGCAAAGGATTTCACTTCCTTCCCCAGCATCAATCTCCAACAGATGCTAAATGAAGTTCCAAAAAGGTTTGGGGATGAGAGGGGTGCCATTGTTCACTACACGATTCTCAATAACCGCATCTACCGAAGATCTTTAGGGAAATACACAGACTTCAAAATGTTCTCGGACGAGATTTTGCTGTCACTGGCAAGAAAGGTACAAGAATGAATTCATTGGTTCCGAAAACAATACGGGTTTGAATTGCACGAGTGCACTTATACATGGACATTTTTTTATAAAGACATGACAGTACATCAATAGTATTTCTCTTCCTTATGATTTTCTTAATTAATAGTTTCTTTTCTGTAGGTGACTTTATTGTAAGAACATAGTATATAATATGCATAACATACAAAAGATGTGTTAATCAACTGTTATATTATTGGTAAGGCTTCTAGTCAATGGTAGGCTACTAGTTGTTAGGTTTTGGGGGAGTCAGGATTTATACACAAATTTTAGACCGTGCAGGCATTGGCACCTCTACCCCCTGCATTGTTCAAGGGTCAACTGGAGTTTACTTATTTCGTTGTAACTTTGAGATGCTTAGAACAACAATGGCAAAGGATGGAAATGGATTCCAAGCTTGGAAATTTGCATCTAAGATGTCCACCACCTGAGTGGTCATAAATTCTCCCCCCTTGTGGATCTTTCTTTCCTGTAAATGAAGTGGCTTGAGCCCCCATCTCAGGCAAGTAGGTCCTACGGAGCACTCTCAAGGCTTCTATGGACTCCCAGACATGTCACTTTTTTTCTTAAGATTTATTTATTTATTTGGGAGAGAGAGAGCAGGGCTGGGAGGGAGAGAGAGAGAGAGTCCTCAAGCAGGCTCCCCACTGAGCATGGATCCCGAGGCAAGGCTCAAACTCACAACGCTGAGGTCACAATCCGAGCAGAAATCAAGAGTCGGACGCTTAACCGACTGAGCCACCCAGGCGCGCTCAAAGTCACTTCTTGAAGTTCTCCGTTGTGGTGAACACTCTTCCCATTCAGATACCAGTTTCTGCAGCTGTTTTGTTCTTATCATCTCAAAATGACTTAAACGTCAACCACTTTTTCCTTGTTTTACCCTAAGCGCCTCTAAAAGATAGCATGCATGGCACATTTTGTTGAAGGTTCTAGTAACAGAGAGGTTATTTTGTACCAGTGCATAGTAAAAACCAGCCAAACAAAAACCCTACCATTTAAAAATAGACATCCCTCTATTAATCAGACTCGGTCATCGTTGCCTCTGGGATTTCTCACTGCCTGTCATAGATCTTCAGGTCTTGGCTTCTTAGTGTATATAGTTGGGCCTCTATCTCTCAGAAGACTTCTCAGTTCCCCCTCCCCTCTCCCCTCTACTCAATCCTTCTTTCCACATTTCCTGCACTCTTTAGCAGAGCAGCTCATATTGCCTGTTGCTCTTCCTCCTTCCTAACCATGCAGAGTGAAGAGTGAGGATGGGTATTTTCTGCCTTTCCCACCCAGACAGACTGTCGAGGTAGTTTTCTAAACCAAAAGCCAACTTTGGAGATATGAGGTATACAATCTCCCAAGGGTGCTGAATGTGGGGCTGCAATCAATTCCTATTTATTGTTGTTGTTGTTGTTGTTGTTGTTATTATTACTTAATTCTTATTTTAAATAGCAGCCACCACCCCCCGCCCCGCCCCACTAGCCCACTGTATGAGTATATTAAAGGTACTTGATCATAAAGGAGGTGCTTTCTTCCTGGTCTGCTGCCCTGTATTCCTACCTTGTATTCACGATGCTGCCTCTATGTTTTTACTAGTGACGAATTTGTCACTTAGAAGATGTTTGGCAATGTCCAGAGACAGTCTGGTTGTCACAACTTGGGTTGCTACTAGCACCTGGTCTGTGGAGGCCGTAGACGCTAGTAAACATCCTACCGTGCACGGAACAGCCCCCACAACAAACATGACCCAGACCCAAACGTCAGTCCTGCTGAGACTGAGAAACCCTGTCCTATAGTGGGAACTCCTGGTGTGGAGTTTATTAATGAGCTGATCAGCGAGAGCGGGGAAGCGAGAGGGTGAATCGTCACATCCCCTGCCTTTCCCTCTTGTTCTAGGTTCTTTGCTCAGTAGCTGGGAAGAAATCCAAGATAAATGAGACTCATCTCTGGACTTTGAGCGGCCTGCTCTAGGGGGCCTTGTTTTTGTTATTTGGAAGTTGGGAGTAGGCTGTGAATACAAATAGTGGTACTTCAAAGTGACAGGCTTGTAAGAAAGGTGAATCTGCCTGAGGAGGGCGAGCCATCAAGGAGGTGACATTTGGTCTGGGTTCGAAGGACGAGAAAGGAGACTGCCAAGTGAATAAGTAGGAGAATATTCCAAGTGAGAAGGGAATGACATATGAGAGTGGGTGGCATTTTCAGAGAGTAGCCGGAAAGTTTACTGTCCCACGCTCAGGCAGAGCAAGATAACAGGGCCTTGCTTTCTGGCCAGAGAGTTTAGACCTTGTCCTGTAGGCTTTAGGTTCTGTTGACCTTGGTAACGTTAATTTGAGGTTTAGGAATTTGGGCAGCAAGGTGAGAGCAGATCAGCGTGGGGAGAGCCTAATACCGGAACACCTAGGGAGCAAGCTACTGCAACAATCCAGGCGAGAGATGAGAAGGCTTCAAGTAAGGCACTGACCGTGGAGATGGACATGGAATGGCAGAGTCCAGAAGTAAAGGTAGACGTGATGTGGAGGTTTGATAGTGAAGGAAAACAAGGGCTTGGGTCTAACCCTGTCGGTTCTCAGGCAGCTGGCAGAAAGAGTTCTCGAAGCCACTTACTCATACCTTTCCATGTCCACTTCTGTAATACTAAGCAATGTTGATAATTTTTAAATTTTTTTTATCAAGTAAACTCTGTGCCCAGCATGGCGCTCGAGCTCACAACCCAAAGATTGAGGGTCAGACACTCCACCAGTGGAGCCAGCTGGGCCCCCCAGCACTAAGGAATTTAGAATGCCACTCTGAACAGAGGGAGCTTACTCCTGGTGAAGTGAATTTGCCATGTACCGTCCTCACCTTTGATTTTCTGATACTGCTGATGTCTGAGAGTCATTCTTCTCTCTTCTGCTGTTTTCACATGTTCACTTTTATCAGCCATATTTTAAGAAGCCAAAGAATGGAAGCATTTAGTACCTAAAACTGAGGTCTTCCCAACACTGATGTTTCTTTTGTTTATTTAGGTCCTTCTCCCCGATATGGAATTTTATATTAATCTTGGAGATTGGCCTCTGGAGCATCGAAAAGTCAATGAAACCCCTGGCCCTTTACCTATCATTTCATGGTGCGGCTCCCTGGATTCACGGGATGTCATCCTTCCAACGTATGACATCACCCACTCCACACTCGAAGCAATGAGGGGTGTCACCAATGATCTCCTGTCTATTCAGGGAAATACAGGTAAGTTAAAGTTTATTCTTGAAGGAAAAACAGAGGTAAAAAGGGGATGTTAAGTCAGAATAAAGGTATATATGTAAATAACCATTGTTCTTATTTTCTAACCAAGAAGAAAGAGCAGTGTAGGATTCTTCTAATCCAAAAATCAGATATGTGGGTTGGGCTAGTAATGTCCAAACCTACTGTAACTGAGTCTTCTTTGAGTTGGTCATTTGTAAATACTATTTGAAAATATATACTTGGTAAAATTGTCATTTAATGCTGACTCCAATGCTTTTGTATTCCTGGGTGAAGAGAGCATTTTGAAAAATATAAAATGATATGCAGATGTGAGAGAATTATGGTAGCAGTATAATTTGGGTATTACTACCTCTAACATTTGGTAAGGAATTTTCCCCTTTGCTCTTTCTGCCTTGCTTGATCCTTCAAAATCTGAATTCCTTCCCTCCCCCATTTGATGGCCTTACACTTACAGCACAACACACTCTTGAATTAAACCAAATTCCCTGAATGAATAAACCCTGCCTGTCTTTACAACCTCTGTTCCTGTTTGTTGTGATCTGGCAGACTTGTTTAGTAGATGCAGCCAGAGACTCTTTGCAAACTACCTAAAGACAACATGAAATGAAAACCAGCTTTTTATTTAGGAAGAGTGAATTCCGGAGAAGTGTGTTAAAATATTAGAGAGAGCGACCCCCTCCAGTTTCTGTACTGTATGATTTATACCTTGAAATAATAACAGGTGTTAACTAATGACCTCTCTTTAGAATAAGAGAAGTAAATTTAAATTAATTCTTCTAGAACACTTCCCTCCCAGGAAGGATATTCTCTCTCTCTCTCGTTCTCTCTCTCTCTCTCTCTCTCTCTCTCACACACACACACACACACACACACGTAATTGGGATATATATATATATATATATATATATATATATATATATTTTAATTTCACAGCATATTAGACAAAGTCTTCCCTGTATTCAAAAGTGATATGCTCAAACTTCTGAACAACCCGGAGATTAAAGGTGTGGATGTTACTTTGTTCTGTTCACCCAATCTAAGAACAATAGCCTAGCTCGTTTTTTATCGTGAAGCAGAAAGGATGAAAGAAGCTAGTGCCTTGTGAGTGGGCCAAGTCAATGAATGTCTTTGCTTTGAACTTGATCCAGTGTTATTTTGGATATCTCCTAATGTCTTACAACAGACAGTCCAATATTTGAATGAGCTCAATACGTAGAAAAGTAGGTGAAATTAGGGACCCCTGCCTGGTTCAGTCGGTTAAGCGTCTGTCTTTGGCTTAGCTCATGATCTCAGGGTCCTGGGATCAAGCCCCACATCAGACTCTCTACTCAGCGGGGAGTCTGCTTCTCCCTCTGCCCCTCTCCCCCTCTTGCTCTCTCTCTCTCTCACGCAAATAAATAAAATCTTAAAAAAAAAAAAGGAAAAATAGGTGAAATTAGAACGTTCTTTCATGTGGTACAGTAAATAAAAGGACTGTTTTTAAAAGTCTAAACTGGAAAGCATCTCAGCAAGATACTTGATCCCATATTTTTTGTAAAGAGCCCCTTATTTTAGAAGATGAATTGATGATCAAAGAGCATTAATATCTTAAACGACAATGGTAGATTACAGATGATTACGCTTACCATTGTAATAAATGTCAAATTCATAATCATTTTTTTTTATGGCTTCAAACTTCTAGGGCCTTCCTGGATCAATAAAACAGAGAAAGCTTTCTTCAGAGGTAGAGACAGCCGGGAAGAGAGGCTCCAGTTGGTACAGCTGTCCAAGGAAAATCCAGAGCTCCTAGATGCAGGAATTACAGGATATTTCTTTTTCCAAGAGAAAGAAAAGGAGCTTGGAAAAGCTAAATTGATAGGTTTCTTTGATTTCTTTAAGGTATGCATTTTTGTCTTCCTGTATGGATATGAAGTGGTAAACTTGTGTTACATCTACCAAATCATTTGGTGGGCAGATTTCTCCGGTCTTGTGAGCTGGCACATGCTTTCTTACTTTCTCCCTTCCTAGCATAGGGAATTGCAAAACTCATTGTGATTTCCTTTTTTGTTTGTTTGTTTTTGTTAATTTTGTCTACCAAAAGGCCAGAACTGTATTTAATACTCAAAATAGAGTGTAGGGATTAACGTAGGGGTTTTGGTGCATTTATTTGTTTTTCTCTTTTTTATATTTGTTTTCATAAACTGGGAATATATATATATATATCTTTTACATAAAGTGATCTTAAAGGCCTTTTTAAACAGAAAGAGTATAAATCCCACAGAAGTACAATAGGAGCTGGAGTTGGGGTTCACGTTCCATCTGTGGTCCTGCCTCTGCCACTAACTGTGGGATCTTCATCTCTTCGTGTCCGTAAACACGCGAGATGCCTGCCTTGCTCCTTCAGAGCATTGTCCTGGGGCTCAAAGATAGCATTGTGAACAATGTGACAAAAATCTGACTAGCTAGAAAACTCTTTGGTACCAATTACTTAGGAAAAAATTAATGACTAAATCCGTGAGTATAGCCTCTTCGTTTCAGTGTGTTATAATGAAAAGAACATTGGATTTGAACTCAGAGAATAGAGGTTTATAAATTTATCTGAACGCCAATTTTCTCATTTGCAAAAAGAGAAAAAAAAAGGAAAGAGCTTATGGTAGTACTTGCTTCACATTACTATGATTGAGTGAGGTTTAATTCCCATGAAAAGTGATTTTGAAATGTAAAGTAAGGTTTATTAATCCAGCAAGTAGGTAAACAGGGTACATCTTGTGTTGCTAGCATCACACTAGTCCCCTAAACTTCTCAAGGTTTCTGTCTCCTCAACTCTAGAACTGAACACTGGAGATAACGCTTTCCTTTTTCATAGTTATGTGGGAAGAAGGTACAAATGAAATAATGTATACATGAAGGTATAAATTGTTACCAGCAGTCAGCTTTAATAAACATACAACTTTTGAAACATGTTCCTACCAGGTCACAGAAATCTGCATCCATTACATAGAGTTGAAATAGGTATTCCTATTTCCTACAATTATCGATCATCTTATCCTTAAATGCATTGTATTTCTTAAAATTGACCTGCTCAAGGCTGTTGATGATTTCAATACAAAGAGAAAATGTAAGCTACAAAATAACATATAAAACTTCTAAACACTGAAGTTGGAATGTGTAAAATAATTCCTTTATATTTAGTATGACACTGTTGGTGACAAACAGAAGCAAAGCAAATGGCTGTTAAGTTTTTTCTTTATATTTGTTTTAATCTTTCAGTACAAGTATCAAGTGAATGTGGACGGGACCGTGGCTGCTTATAGATATCCGTACCTCATGCTGGGCGACAGTTTGGTTTTGAAGCAGGACTCAACATATTATGAACATTTCTATATGGCACTAAAACCTTGGAAACATTATGTTCCAATTAAAAGAAATCTTAGTGATTTACTAGAGAAAGTTAAGTGGGCCAAGGTATGTTTTCTGCAATTTTAATTTCTTGAGGCAATAACAGACTTACCAGGGTTATTTACATGAGTTCCATCATGACCCAATTTAACTTGACATTAATTTAGTCAAAAGAAATGTTATATTCTGAAATTTTTCCCTCAAAATATCTAAAGAATCAACATCAGGATCATTTTAATATGCTTTATCAACATTTTGGGGGATTTTTTAGGAGATGGGAAGTCCGGTGTTATGTAGAACATAGATTTTTCTGAAGGAGTCACTATTCATGCATGTCCACACAAGCAGAAACACACCAAAAGCAAATGACAGATTGAAAATCCCAGAGCTAGAGTGCTCTATGCACAAGATGACATTGAAGGCACTTATGGAACCCTTTACTTTTCCCCAGTTAGGAAAAAGGCACAGTGAATGCCTGCTATATAGAACATCTCAAGAATCATAGGTTTCCCATAAAATAAGAATTCTTGTTTTTTTTAAAGGAAACGTATTAAAAAGCTGTTGTGTTTTATTATGAAACTATAAAAATTTACCCTTCCAAATAAGACTTCATTCTATTTCTAAGTTTCTGAGAAGCAATATTTGGGTATGCAAATAACAGTGTGCCTGAGGCAGAATCATTTTTGTGGCCCTTTGTAAAGAGTCAGGATTGCTTGCCAGTGGCTTTTCTTGTGGGCAGCATGGTAGAATATTAGCTATTTCCAAAAGTATAGTTAGAAACAGTGACTGTTCCTGGTACTGAAGGAATGGCCTGTGGGTACTAATGACTGAATTTCTGATTACAGCAGTAAGATAGGCCTTCGTAGATACCGTTTTATGACAACTTTTGGGCTCAGGCTGCGTATTAAAATGGAGTTTTTAAGAGACGTTATAACATGAAAAGGGATTTATTCTACTCCATATTGTATTTTAATATCAAGTAGAGAGGCTATAGGGTGGGGGAACAGGGGATGAGTTCTAAATTTCTTGGGTAGCCAGGACAGTACTAGGGTAGTTCCAAGAGAGACTGCATGTCTGGTGTGCGTATGGAGGGGGCACTTCTGGGCCTGTGGACCCGGGTCCAAACATATGTGACCACTTCCGTGTAACACGGGGAGCTAGGAACATACCTTGTCAATTCCTCAGAGCCTCGCTCCGAAGTTATTTTCCTCGTGTCCCATATCCCCATGCTGGTCACATTCAACCCGACCGACCTCTGTCCTGCTTCATACTCACCAGTAGCCTTCGTTGGGGGGTCACAGGAGCACTTTTCATTTAGTGTGTGTGTGTGTGTGTGTGTTTAACCGTTTCAGGAAAATGATGAAGAAGCCAGGAAGATTGCAAAAGAAGGGCAGCTGGCAGCTCGGGAGCTGCTCCAACCACACCGGCTTTACTGCTACTATTACCGAGTGCTGCAGGTCAGTCCCCCCGGCCGCCCTGCCGCCTCAGGCGTCCTCACACGCCACGCTGGGCCTCAGTGCCTCACTTCCTGAAACGGTTCAGAGCGTTAGCCCGTGGAACTCTGGCGAAGCCCAGCACCGGCCCACGGAGGGATGGGAACAGTGCTAAGGCCTTCTGTGGTCTCCATATTTGTGTCTCCACTCATTGTTATGAAAAACAATGCATAGAGCCCTTACGAATGTAGATGAAAAGCTCCTCCTAGCTCGGCAGTGCTATCTCTTATTAAATGCTTTATGGAATTCCTGGTTTAGGTATTTTCTGAACCTCAGAGAACATCTTTCCTTATCTAGAAAATAAGGGGGTTGGACTGGAGATTATTAACATCTCTCTGCCTAAAAGGTCTGCCTCTTTGTTATTCTTACTACTTAAGATTCATGCTTTTGCTGTCACAGTATAGGATGGGAAGCAAATATTTAGCTTGCTGTAGAAAACAAACTAATGAAATATATTTATAATTTATTTTATATTATATATAAATTATATATAAATTATAAATTACCTTTATTTATAAATATATAAATTACCTTAGGCTTAATTACTGAAGTGCAGATGTTTATTGAGAATCTAAGAATTGATTAGATTGATTGGTTCTTTGAGTAACTATCTTGTGTTTCACACAGTAAATTCTAGCCAGGAAGAAAAAAAAAGAAATAATGCTTTTGTTTTTAACCTAAACTTTTTTTTCTTTGGACAGAACAAAAGCACATTTCTTCAGACACCTGTGGATATTACCCTCTCATATAAAAATAAAAATGATGAATTACACCATTTGTAAATGATAAAAAACACCATTTACTTAAAGCAGCCTTTCCCTTGAATGACTTGTATACCCTCTGCTAGTTTACCTATAATATGAGTAGGAGTTTCTCCTGCTAAGATATTCATTGGGTTCCTGTACTCATGTCAGTATTTTGTTGGGTTTGGCCCAGCATCAGGAATGTGCAGCTAAATGTATATGGAACCTCTGAATCAAAAGTCTAATTTATAGAAATATTTCAGTCAGTGGCTAAAGTAGAGAGACATTACACGGGTCTGTCACCTTTTACAAAACGTGTGTGACTGTGAGCCTAAAGAGAAGGGTGTGTGGGACCACCAGCTTTCTTTTGAGATGCTTATCATCTCTGCTTGTTGATTTCAATGTTCAACAAATGTAATTATTCTTTAATAAGTGGAGGGTAAATGCCAAGAGGTGCCATTATTTCAAATAGAGACCCATCAGATTGTGGATTGCAGTTCCTTGTTAGATTTTGAAATATTGCGCTTAGTGCCTATAACCCTTGAAGTTAAAATGCAGCTTCAGGACCGGAATAAATCAGACCTTTGGTTTTAGTCTCACGATACACAGCAGCTAGAGACATTGGCGTGAGTGGGGTAGGGACGATCCAGTGGAATGAAGCGTTGACTAATCTTTCAGTTGCCTTCAAACACACATTTCAGAAATATGCTGAGCGCCAGTCCAGCAGACCCGAAATACGGGATGGGATGGAACTCGTTCCTCAGCCAGATGATAACACGTCCCTGTGCCAGTGCCTCCGGGGAAGACCTTTCAGAGAAGAGCTTTAAGTCAGCTCACCTCGACACTCCTGCGTAGGCCAGCGACGCGGTGAATGCAAGCCTTCAGATAGAGGCCGTGCTGTGGCCAGCACAGGCGAGGAGACTCACGTGGACTGGCCGAGACAGCAAGACAGCAAGTACTACAAGTCTCTTTGAATGTTATTTTCTTTTGTGTAAAACTGCTATCATCAACATTGCAGTTTCTCTAAACAGAAAACTTGTGGGTCATAGCAGACAGAGAGGCTTGCCAAAGTAGAAATCACTCTCTATGAAATGATTTACACCATATTTCTTAGTTTGTTTCTTTCCCTTATTCACTTTCCCTCTCCCTCTTCCAAATATGAAGAAAAAATGTTAGTGCAGGGTTCTTCCTCTCTTGTTGCATAATTTCTCCTCCTACAAGCTGCTTTGGACATTCGGTAATAGCAAGCCTCCTCCTGGAAGGTCTGATAAGAATAATTAAGGAAGAAGAGGATGGCTTCCTTGTGAAAGGTAGCTTGGAGACTATGGAGGCCACGTTTTTTAAAGCTCACTCATATCTTTTTAGCTAAGTTTTACCAAGGCCTGAGACAAAATTAAGGAGAAATTATGCCACAAACTAGTAATTTCCAATCTGTCTGGGTGTTACACTCGTCAAGGACAACACAATTATGAGTAGATGAGAACATTCTGTGGGTACCACTCGTTATCAATAGATGGACGATAACTACAGTCAGGTGGGGATCCCTACTACTTTTTGCATCTTTAAAAGGGATACTTGAAAACATCTGCCAGAAGCAGCGGTAAGCCTGGTACCTTGGGAATTCACCAATAAGCTGATAAGAAAGGCAGGCATCTTGACTGCACCCCTCCTCTGTTTCATTGCATTGCTGCAAGAAAAACTTTGGAAATTTCCTTTGCCTTTTTGGACAGGGTCAGGACTTAAGACTTATAGCCCAGAAATTCATTACATACTCCTTGTAAAACCACCAATGCAAGATTCACGCCACTAAAGAACACACTCCCAGAGCAAGAGCTAGCTACACTCCCAGTCTAAAAATATTTACTCCCCTAATTGAAATATTTACTTAATCTGAAAAACAATGTAACCACTTTAAAGTAGTCATATCCTTTTATGAAGGTCAAGAAGAACACAGAATTGTATAACTAGACAAGAGCAAAACCACATTTAGGAACAGTGTCCTCAAAGCCAAATAT
Source organism: Ursus arctos (assembly GCF_023065955.2). Lineage (NCBI taxonomy): Eukaryota > Metazoa > Chordata > Mammalia > Carnivora > Ursidae > Ursus > Ursus arctos. Next base: position 5,525,988 of record NW_026622897.1, on the reverse strand, counting down.
CCAAGGAAAACCAGTACCTACCAATTGTTCAAAAGTACAAGGTCACAAGTATAAAATAAAGGGCAGCTGTAGTAGGACCATATGCTAATGAATCCATGTCCCGCATATATTGTACATGGAGTTTGGGGCTTGTCAAAGCTGAGATTATTGAAAGAAAATTTGCCCTCCTTCACACCACCCTGCCCACCAGCCCCAGGTCCTTCCTTGTGGCTGATGACATCTTGTTAGAAACATCTTAAATTTTTAAAATGTCTATCACCTGCTGCCAAACAAGCCTGATAGTTAAAGGGAACTGAGATACACCATGCAGCTTCTGGGTGTGGAACAGGAAGGATGTGTTTAAGAAATTAAGTGGAGCCCTCAAAAAATTCCATAGGAAGTGAGCAGTCCATCTAGATAATTTTCCATCTGCCCAGCTCAGTCATAGTCTTTAAAAAGAGTTAGTTTTACATGGGTTTCTGGTTTGTTGACACGAATATAACTTAATAAAATTGTTTTACTAAAACTCTGATTTTTTTCCTTCAAATTCACACAATATCTACAAATTCCATTAGTCATTTTTAATACTTCAGTTTTCCTTTAAAAATCTGATTTTTAAAAGGAAGAGAGGGGTGTAAGGAGATACAGGTAAATACAATAAGTGCATTTATCTAAATAAGCTGTCAGCATGTTTGTTGCAGCATTGTTTTTACTAGTAAAATGTTGGAAGCACCTTGAACAGCTTTCATGAGGGAACTGGCTAAATAGTTATTGATATGTAAAGGAATGTAATACACTATTTTTAAAAAGTAGCTCTAAATATACTATCATGAAAGATTTCCATTACAGTATTCATAAGTTACAAAACAACATGTATAATGTGAAACCATGAGTGTAAAAAACAAAAATACATTTGTGCGAACTTTCACATTGTGAAAGTTTGGAAGGATTTACCAATATCTGAGGAGGAGACAGAAGGGAATTTTTGCTTTTTGCTGTATACCTGTCTATGATATTTGTTTTTACTACAAGTAATAATCAGATTGTAAAATAAAGAAAAATGTAAACCTAGGCAAAGACTGTAAGTGCACAAGATATACATAAGAAAATGGATATTTATATTTTCCATTATGCTGTTTTTAAATCTACTCTGTCTAGAATTTTATATCATGGGACATATTGTATACATTTTTTAAATAAAGTAAATTTTCTAAATAAAATTTTGAAAAAGATAATTTCTGTTTTTAAGAAAGACTGTAACCACCAGGGCACCTGGGTGGCTCAGTAGATTGAGCCTCGACTCTTGGTTTGGGCTCAGGTCATGATCTCCGGTTCCTGAGATTGAGACCCCCGCACCCCCACTGCTCAGTTGTGGGGGTTGGAGATTCTCTCTTCTTCTGCTCCTCCCCCTGCTTGCACACATGCTCCATCTCTTTCTCTCAAATAAATAAATAAATCTTTAAAGAAAAAGAAGAAAGATTTTAACCATCTATAGCTCTGGTATTTCTGTAACTAGGTTGGTCTAATTTTAATTTTATTGTGTCTTCATGAATAAATGAACCAAAACTTATCACTACCACTCAATCCCTAGTAGATAGAAATCTAATATTAGGGGGAAAGAATTTTGGGCTTGACACCATTATTTTCTCTTATTTCAAGTGAAAATACAAGATGTGTAGTGTCTTAGCTGGTTCAGGTAGCCATTATACTGGTTTAGCTGTAACCAGGTATGGTGACAGATGTTAACTAGAAATTAAAAAAAATAAAACTGGTTTAGGGCTTTACCAGCTAAAGAGCTTAAATTTAGAAATAGCATTGGACTACAATTACCTGTCACTTATTCTTTGATCCTGAGCACTAGCTGCCAAATCGCTAAAAGCATCCGTTTCCTTATTTACAAATGAATAAATTACTTAAATATGAAAGATTTTGTGTGTTTCTCCTACATCTTTAAAGCTCTTGGTGGAAGTGACCAGACTTTGTAGTAAGTTTAGCCCCAATTCGCAGAAAGTCACTTCCGTTTCCCTTTCGAATTCCTTTGCCTCTATACCATTAACAAGAGCAGGGATTGCTCACAGGTTCAACTATCACATTTTTTTCCGTTTCGGATTCCCTGGAGACAGTGAGGGATGGGTGAAGGAAAGGGCGGGGCCGAGGGCCGGTGCTAAGAGGGTGGGGGCAAGGGGCGGGGCCTTGAGGCGGGTGAGAACGGAAGTAGAGCGCGTCATTTCCGTCTGCGTCATTTCCGTCTGCAGTGTAACCGAGGAGTCCGGCGGTGCCCGGGACCGCAGCGATTGACAGGTGAAGGGAATGGTGTCCCCTCCCTCTCCGCCAGTACCACAGCAGTTCCACTCGCCTCTGTGGCGCCTGGTCTGAGCTTACCCTTCTCCAGCGCCCTAAAGGCCCCCTATCCCTGAGTGCCGCTCCCCAGACCACCCCTTAAAAACGTTTGGTGTCCCTGAACCGCCCCCCCCTGCCCCGCCGCCTTCCAGCCCCATGTTTCCAGCGCTGCCCACGGCCGACTCCCTGCTCGTCCTGCCGTCTCCCGGTCCCCGCTCCTCGCACCTCCGCAGAGACCTGGTTTCTCCCCCTTGAGGCCAATGGCAAAATACTTGTTAACCCACCTCACCTTTTTTTTTTTCCTGGACTTTTTTTTCCCGTTTTGGTATTTTCTGCCCCTGCACTGCGTTATTTAGAGCTGGAAAAAGGAAAAGCGTTCCTAAGCAGTGTATTAGTGGTTCTTTGCCCTCTTCCGCCCTCGGTATAAAGGACCACGGGAGAAAAGAGCGAAATCACGAAAGTGATTTTAAAAAGGTCACGAAACACATTGGTGTATTCACTGAAACAAAGGAGAAAGTGTAGGTTCCGATCCTAGCAAATCAGCTTTAATACTCTTTCCCAGGTTTTAAAGTAAGTGGTACTGAGCCTTCAAAGACTTATCTTGGGGGCTTTTTCTTAGGAAGATAAAAGATCAGCGGAGCCGTAATCTATTAAAATAATTATCATCGATTTGAGATAGATGGTCTTCCGTTTCTGAATCTGCACGTGGAAGCTGGATGTAATTCCTTCATTACTTGAAGAGTGGTTCGATGGTACTTTCTAGTATATTACAAATGAAGCAGTGTTTTCACGTTGGTTAATTTGGAGCCTCATAATAACCCTGTGAAACCAGTATCGCTGTTAATCTAAGGATCAGCTGTTCTACCCGCTCTCTTCTCTGGACTGTGTTCTCTTAAAACTACTCAAAAGACTTCCACCCTTCAATTAAATGCTTCTCTGGCACCTTTAATTTCTCCCTCACTAAGGGATCATACCTAACAACGTCTTAATATGCTTTAATTTCTCTCATATTTTAAAAAACACCCCGGAATCCATTCCTGCCGGCCAACCCTCGCTCTGTATCTCTGCTTCTAAACAGGTGTTATTTACCTAGGGTCTCGACTTTGCCTCCTCCTTAACCCCTGCCAGCCTTTCTTCCTTGCTACTCTGCTGTAAACAGTGCTTAACAAGGTTACCAGTGACTTTATCTGGCCAAATCTAGTTCTTTATTCTCAGTTTACTTGACCCTCCTTATGCATTTGACACAATTGAGCACATTCTCTTTCCTGAAATATGCGGGATATCATCATTCCTCAGTGGTGTTAGTGACTCGTTTCTGAATCAGATTAATGTTGAAAACTGGAATATCTGTCAGAATTTTGTGCTATCCATAATGTAATGGTGACACGACACGTTTATAAATGTAGTGTCCGTTAACATTTTCACCACCACTTTCTTCAGTCTAGACAACCAGCAAAACAGTAAATCAAGACCTGATTTGTACTGTTTGTCAATTTTTGTGCTGAAAATACCCTGGCCATGGAAAATTTCAAGATACAAAATGACCTCCGGTATTGGGAAGAAATGTGCCCTAGTGCATCATAATCTATCATTTCCACCATACATATACCAGTAGGTAGCACGTGGAGGCTAGTAGTTCTCAACCACAGGTGATTTTGTTCCCTGGGGGATGTTTGGCAATTTGGCAATGACTGGGGACATTTTTGGTTGTCACAGCTGTGCTGCCAGCATCTAGTGGATAGAGTCCAGGGATTCTGCTAAACATCCTACTGTATATGGGACAGCCTCCACAACAAAGAATCCAGCCACAATTATGGGCAATGCCACTGCAATGAACATAAATAACCTCGAGAAATAAATAGTAGTAAAATGTAGTGTAGGGAAGGAAAAAACTGTTTCTCTACTATCTTAGCTTTTATAATTGGGACCCGCAAATTAAACTGACAAAAGACCGATTAACCAGAAAAAAGGTAAACCAATTTTATTTTCTAGATAATATGTCAATTTTACATGCACATGGGGGTTTCACAGAAAAATTAAAAACCCAGGGGCGCCTGGGTGGCTCAGTCGTCTGACTTTGATTTCAGCTGAGGTGATGATCTCAGAGTTGTGAGATCCAGGGCCACATTGGGATCAGTGTAGAGCCTGCTTGAGATTCTCTCTCCCTCTGCCACCGTCCTCTCTACCCCATGCTTGCTCACACTCTCTCTCTCTCTCTTTCTCAAATAAATCTTAAAAAAAAAAAAGGAATTAAAAATCTAAAGAGGAGGTTAGACCCAGGGTTTTATATACCATTTTAACAAAGAGTGATAAATTTGTGAAGTGACAAGGCAAAGGAAAAGGATTTTGGACTTCTAGAGGTGGTAAATTGTGGGAAGGTAAATATATTGGGAAACTATTAAAGGTAGGGGTTATTTTAGTAAGGTTTGTAAAGACCCATCTCGCTGCCTTTTTATCTCTGGTTATAATGCTTATTTTTCTCCTGTTGGTATGGGAAAGGAGAGAGACAACACTTTTGCAAAGGGAAATTTGTGTCCCACTTTTAGCCAGATGGGGAGGGTAGAGAGCTTTTCCTGCATTTGTTCTTTCTAGATTGCCTTTAGCTCAAAATAATCCTTATGCCAAACTGGCATATTTTAGGGTAGTGTATTATGATCCCCTATAATAGATAATTAGTAGGTGATAAATTTTGAGTATTTGTTACCTTTATTTTATTTAATTGTGAGCTTAAATAATTTTTAGTAGTTGCTGTGTTTAAAAACCAGCTTACAAAATTCTTGAAAATTTAAATTTTGGTTCCACTCAGCTAATACAAACCAGCTGTGGTACATTATCCAAACCAGAAGTTTGTAGTCACGTTCTCCTATAATTATCGTATGGCTCCTACCTACTTCTTTGACCTTTTCCCCCACATTTCTGCCTCTTTTCTAAGCTCCAGCATTTCTTTCTTTCTTTGAGCCACTTAAACACACCAAGCTCCTTATCTCAGAGCATTTTCATCTTCTCTTCCCTGTGCCTGGAACTCTCCTACAGTGGTCCTGTAGTTGCTTATTTGCATCATGAAAATTAATGTCTTCTCAGTAGAGAGGCCTTCCCTGACTCCTTGTGCTAATATAACCCTGATCATTCTTTGTCCCACTATTCTGTTTTATCTTCTTAAGTGCACGTGCATTTCTTTGCGTTTTTACCTCCATATTTTATTTTATCTTATTTTTAATTTTGAGTAGGCTCCATGTTCAATGTGAGGCTCAAACTCACCATCCTGAGATTAAGAGTTGAATGCTATCTACCATCTGGGCCAGCCAGGCACCCCCGTTTTCTTTAAATATTAAGTATTTGCTTCCCTATTTTAAATAACATGCTATTCTACTTGTTCTTGATTTCTTTTAAATGTAGTTATTATCTGATAATTTTCTTTAATACAAACCTCTTACACCAAAGTGCCATAACATACATATATACTTACACTCATCCTCTCCCCTCATCTTCCTAACTAAAACAACAGAGAAATCCTGCCATAATACTAAGTAGGATTCAGAAATTTAATTGCATACAATATAATGTTGAGTCAATCCAAAGTAACTAAATATCCAGGGTCAGCCTACTTTGGAGACAGGAGCTAGTCAGCAATCATGTTATATCCAAATTCATATCATCATGGGTGATATTATCATAGAGTATATAGTTACAGGGTATTACTCTTGTAACACACATACTGGTAGGGTTAATACTGATGTTTACATAGTCATGATTATATAATTATTAATGGATGAACCAGAGCAAGCTTAGTTTTTTTTGTTTCCTTTTATCCCCCTTCAGAATGATACTTAAAAAAACACAAGTCAGACCATGTTATTCCTCTGGTGTAACCAACCATCCAATAGCTACCCATCACACTTAAAATTCTCCCTTTTCAAGATGGAAGGCCCTATGTGAGCTGTGATGCCATTATCTCTCTGCTTTGATCTCCTACCTCTTCTCTTTATTTGGCTATAGTCACACTGGCCTTCTTCCTCAGTCTCCTATTTCTGTATCTTCACTTTTGCTGTTCTGTCTGCCTACAAAGTTCCTCAGGTATGTGAATGGCCCTCCATTTCATTCACCTTTGTGCTCAAAACAGTAATACTATGTAGAATTTTTAGCCTTCTTTATCGTTTATTGTATAATTCTCTTCAATAAGTATTCAAAACAGTTTTTAATTGCTGCATGATATTAATGAAATGTTAAAATCTGCCTCCGATGCCCAGTACCCACCCTACTAAACCCCGTCCAGACAAGGAGACTGAAGTCAGAGTAAGAACTCGAGCAAGATTAAGATCCTTACAAGTGGTGTCTGATATATGTACTGGGATATCAGGTATTGGGGTATGCATGCCAGTTTCTAGAACGTTAAGCAGAAAATCAGCTGACTGTAACTCCTCAGCCCGATCCTAAGAGTAAACTTTAAAGCAATTTTCAGTGGTGAAGAACCTTTTAAAAATTTGTTTCCAATATGTTGTGGGCTGTTACTTTTGTAAAATAAAAGTGAATTACTAGAGAAAGGAAAACAAAGATGTACCATACAAACTATAAGCCCATGATGATGTGTTTGTGTACCACAGCAGTGTCAGATTGCTGGGAAACTGTCTGACTACTCTCAATTTCTTTATTTCATCTGGTAACATGCAATTCAGAGACTGGCGTAGGTTTGTGATCCACACTGAGCGTAGCACAACTCCTAGAGATCCACCTACAGAAGATCCACGCTAACCCCTTTTGTCCTACCACTCCCGACTTTTGGGTCAAGCCTGCAATGAGTTGACCTGCTAATGACAAACTAATTTTTTAAAAACTCTTCTTATTATCCAAGTAATATATGTTCATTGTAGAAGTAAGCAAAATAAACATTTAAAATTCTTTCTTAATTCTGTCACCACTGTTATTCATAGTCATACATAAATAGTTATACACATGTGTGCACACACCCACATATGTCACTTTATACCTTAAATCACTGAGCATTGATAACAGATTATCACAGCTAAATTACGGAGAGGTTATTAATAGATCCACGATAGTCCTTATGTCCTGTTTATGTTTAGTTTTTCATTGTCGTAGAACCTAGAAGTGAAGCACTCTCATAGGATGTTTATAGGTGTGAATTTGATCCGTGTTTTTGCGGACAGGATGGCAGTATCAAAATTTTAATGTGCATACTCCATTCCTTTTTTTTTTTTTTTTTAAGATTATTTGTGAGAGAGCAGGGGGAGGGACAGAGAGAGAGAATCTCAAGCAGACTCCCCTTTGAGTGTGGAGCCCAGTGTGGGACTCCATCTCACAACTCTGAAATTATGACCTGAGCCAAAACCCAAGAGTTGGATACTGAGCCAACTGAGCCATCCAGGAGCCCCCCCTTCCTTTTTTAAATGCAGTTATGTATATCTGAACTACATGCACATCATAAAACCAAAGTCACACAGTATGAAAGAGTATACTGGAATAAAACCTCCTCCAGAGTTCCAAAATAGTTAACATTAGATTCTGCCAGTGCCGTTTGTCTAGATGGGGAGACATTCCTGGTGCTTCCTATTCCACTTTCTTCCCAGAATCCTCTGTCTACTGCAACTTTTCAAAGGACTCATAAGCTATGACTTTCTGACTTCTCCCATTACTTATTTCTTCACAGTATTAAGAAAAATTATGGGTAGAATTCGTGATTTTGTTTTTCTTCTTCGTAGTCAGGCTTCATCTCTTTTTCTGACAATTTAATGCATGATTTATTAACTTGTCAGCACATTTACGAGTTACAGAGTAAGAAAAATTTTATCATCATCTCATTCTAGGCTAGGGTCCTGGATAAATTTGTGGATGGAGCTGTCATTGTGCATGTTGATTAAGAAAAGCTTCTATGGGGCGCCTGGGTGGCTCAGTTGATTAAGCATCTGCCTTTGGCTCAGGACATGATCTTGGGATCAAGCCCCATGTTGGGCTCCCTGCTTAGCCTGAATCTCCCTCTCCTTTTGCTGCTCCCCCTGCTTGTGCTCGCTCTCTGTCAAATAAATAAATAATCTTAAAAAGAATCTGTTTGAAGTCATTGAATGGGGACATGAAAGGTCATGAATTTTCAAGAGCAACTGACATTTGTTTAATACTGGCTTAGTCAATCACAATTTGACCTTAGGCCTTGAGGTGCAGTCTCCTCATCTCTAACACAAGCATATTGGTAAAATCTGCTATGCGACATTGTTGTTTAAATTAGGAAAAAGAAACTAATTGGAACATAAAAGGCAATCAATAGTAGGTAACAATTTTTATTTTTATTAAAATTATCTTGATACCAGATCTCATCTGTATTATTTCCTTTATTCAACTTCTGTTTTTCTTGAGTTCTAGTGAGTTTCATAATGAAGTTTATAAAGAAATTCTGAATGTACCCTTTTTGCTTCTTTTAGGACTTTCAGATGCCTTGGGAAGAGGAGTCAGAACTTAAAGAGAAGGATAATGCTGCCAGAGTCATTCAGAAGGCCTGGAAATGCTTCCTTGTGAGTTTATTTCATTTTTTGCAGCTTGATTACAATATAATTTATATGTCATAAGGTTCACCTATTGAAAGTGTACAATTTAATAGTTTTTAGTATACTTACGGATTTGTGTACCACCCTTTGCTTTAAAAGCACATATTTTTTAGAAGTTCAAAAAGTTAACATTAATTAATTATCTTGTTAGCCTCACAAATCCTTACTGAGCTCCTGATCAGGGCCAGGAACTTTGATAATGGCTATGATCAACAGAAGTATCACTAAGAGGATTATTTGGCTTTCACCTCTAAAACATTATTTCTTGACTCAAGAATCAGGTTTTTGAGAAGATGTTGGGGATACATTCACTCATTAAATATTTATTGAATACCTACTTTTGAAGACAATGTTTAATAAACTGTCTGAATTAATGCACTTATTTGTCATGCTTTAGTATGGTATAGCTGGTCCCGTTGGTGTAAGGAATATTCCAAGTTGATTTACGTGGTTGGGTGAGAGTCAACAGCTGAAATGACTCTATTCTTTCCTCTGTGACAGCAGCAACACAGTCTGTGTTTGATAATTTTGTGTGAAGTGGTATGGGTCTGTTTCTAGCACACCAGAATACCTGTATATTGGCTAATCAAGTCTTGCAAAATAGCTTCCATTATTTGTTTCTTTTGCCTTTTTCAAAGCCATAAAACCCATAACTATTGATTTCCAGTACTAAAATAATTGCTTTCAAAATTTACTGTTCCTTTGATGGTTTCTGTTAGCCTACTTGTTAACTAGACTTAAGCTTTTCTGTCATTTGTAACTTCATTTACCCCACATCCAAATCCAACCAGCCACATTGCTGTGTATACCTTTTTGTATTTCTAGCACTGTGCGAGGCACTTTACAATACCTCCTTCCCCTTAAGGAGTTTCAGTAGAGAAGCCCTGTATACAAACAGACAAGCGTGTGTGTATGTGTATTTTAACAAGATGGTAGACTGAGCACACATTTTCACTTTTTGACCCTGCAGAACCCTATTGAAATGATAGTACACAGAAAGTTAACCCATACCAGAGAAAAGGGAGTTCATGAGCAGATTAATTTTATCTCACTTTTGGAAAACCAAAAATAGATCATAGCATCCCGTTGGATAGAACTGTGTAGAAGACTTGCCTCGACACACGTCAGAGGGGCTCCCGTGAGAGCTGGTTTGTCATTGGGACCCTAGAAAGGATATCAGTTTGGAGTTAGCAATTTAAAAGAGCTGGAAGGAGAATGACCATAGGCAAGGGGGTTAATTGTATGTAGTGTAGCTGTGACAGATGTCTTTGCTGTCACTTCAAGCCCCAAAGCTACAGGTAGATGGATATTTACCATTGGTCAAAAAATTTACTTGTAGGTGGATATTTACTATTAGGGAGAAAAACCCTGATGGCTTATCTCTTTTTTAAGAAATTAAATGAACCATTTGGAAAAGCTAATTCTGTTGTGGATTTGGCACTCCACAGTAAAAAGTCTCTTATTTTTAGTATTTGAAAGACACCCTGCTTGATTGCTGGCTACCTAACCATAACTCCCTAAGAAAGTCTGTTGGTTATCTATTTCCACCCACAGTACAAAGCTCCCAGACCATCTTCCCATTCATATGTGAGAACAGTGGGGAAATAGGAGACTTACAAAAAAGCCCAGGATACTCCCACTTGTTCCCTGGAAACATTGACACAGACCTTTATTCTTAAGTATTAATGCATAACCAAAGATCAACTGATATTTAAGGAAAATCAGTGATTAAAAAGAAAAAAGAGAATGAGAAATGAAAAAAATGAAGGAAATAAAAATGGTGATCAATTTAGATAAGATCAATATATTGAATGGCTCTAAGTGGGTTGTATTCGGAGATAAAATGGTACCCCCTGCAACAGAAGGCATGACTGCACAGTTGCATTTAAAAAGTGGTTAGAAACTGAAAAGAAGCTAACCATGAGAGCCATGGTTCAAATATAAAGTTGATTAAAATAGTTTTGAGATTCAAAGAGAATACATTTGATCTTTTTTTTTAATTCAATTAGCCAACTTACAGTATATCATTAGTTTCAGATGTAGTGTTCAATAATTTATCAGTTGTGTATTACACCCGGTACTCATCATAGCATGTGCCCTCCTTAATGCCTGTCACCCAGTTACCCCATCCCCCCACCAACCTCCCCTCCAGCCACCCTCAGTTTGTTTCCTGTAGTTAAGAGTCTCTCATGGTTTGTCTCCCTCTCTAATGATTTCCCATTCTTTTTTCCCTCCCTTCCCCTACAGTCCTCTGCCCCATTTCTTTTTTTTTATTTATTTGACAGTGATAGAGACAGCCAGTGAAAGAGGGAACACAAGCAGGGGGAGTGGGAGAGGAAGAAGCAGGCTCCCAGGGGAGGAGCCTGATGCAGGGCTCGATCCCAGGACTCCGGGATCACACCCTGAGCCGAAGGCAGATGCTTAACGACTGAGCCACCCAGGCGCCCCCTCTGCCCCGTTTCTTATATTCCACATGAGTGAAATCATATAATTGTCTTTCTCTGATTGACTTATTTCGCTTAGAATAATACCCCTCCAGTTCCATCCACCTTGATGTAAATGGTGAGAATACATTTGATCTTAAGTCTAGAAACATTCTGCCCCAGGTGGCTCAGAGGATGACTTCTAACTAAGGATGCCTAATTTTAACACATTACATGGCCCTATAACTGAATAATCTGCATAGTCCAGCTAATGTAAATGAAGATATTTTCTCACATTTGAATATTTTAGATCAAAATAATATATATATTTAAGTAAAATAATATAGAAAAACTTACAAATAAAAGCACTTCTTTTACCCCCTCCTACTCTTCTCTACCCTCATATCCTAAGGCAACCACTTTTAACTATTTTTTGTTTTAAATCTTATAGTAGTTATTTCTGTTTCTTCATAATATGCTTGTATAATTATTTTTTATTTACCAACTTTAGAAGTGATCTGTTGACTTTCTGCAAAGATAATTGAGACTTTATCTTGCTTATCCCTTACACAGCCTTGCTTATCTCCCTTCCTAGTATCATATGTGATTGTTTTTTAGTTCTTCTGTTTGTTACCTTATTTCTTTAAAGAATATTTAAACCTTTGTTTCTTGTTCCATCATGCTAACATAAGATTGTGTGACTTCTTATTATATATGATGAGGACATAAGTATCCCTACCCCCTTCCTTTTTTTTTTTTTTTAACCTATCCTCCCAATCTTCAAATTCCTAAATGCCATTATATCTACTAATACACTGTCAATATTCACTTGGAGGAGTCTCTCATATATCCTGAACACAAGTCCTTTATTGAATACGTGTGTTGGAAATATTTTCTTCAGACTGGTCTCATTACATTCTTAAAGGTATTTTTTGGTAATGAGAAGTCTTTAATTTTCATTAAATCCAATTTGTCACTTGTTCTTTATGGTTAGTGTTTTCTGTGTCCTGTTTAAGAAATGTTTGCTTAGGGATGCCTGGGTGGCTCAGTTGGTTAAGTGTCCAATTCTTGATTTTGGCTCAGGTCATGATCTCATGGTCGTGAGATCAAGCCCCACGTTGGGCTCCACACTCAGAGTGAAGTCTGCTTGAGATGCTCTCTCTCCCTCTCCCTCTGCCCCTCCCCTCTGCATGCTGTCTCTCTCTCTCTCTAAAATAAATAAATCTTAAAAAAAAATAAGAAAGAAATGTTTGCCTAAAGAGGTGACTGTTTCAAAATGGCAACATAGGTCATTCTCAACTTCAGTCCATCTCACAAGAAGACCAACTAGCAACTATCCATAGAAAGCATTCTTGTGAAAATCCCAGAGCCCAAGACCAGAGAGACCAGGAAGGACCACATTAGAAGGATAAGAGGAGGGGATTCACTTCGATCACATCACCTGGCACAAGGCAGCCCTGAGTGGACCCCACTGGGCCTTTCCTTTCCCCAGTGGGAAAAGAGATCCCAAGGTGGACACCCAACTCACCCAGCATAGTATTACATGTCAAATATATTGAAATAAATCTGGGGCAAATGTTTATGTAATCTGAAGCCAGAAGATATTTTCCTTATGTTTTTTCTAGAGGCTTAATTGCTTTAGTTGTAGATTGAGATCTAGTATCCATCTCAAATTAATGTTTGTGTATGATGAGAGGTATGGACAAAGTTCATTTTTGTCTTTATAAATAACCAAATGATTAAGTACCTTATATTAAAAATACCATCCTTTCCATAGTAAATTGCAGTGGTGCCTTTTGTTTAAATCATATAATCATATATGTGAAGTGTTCTGTGTTCAGTTGCATTGGTCTATTTGTCTTTATTTGAGTCAATACCACACTGTCTTAGTAACTGTAGCTTTATCAGATGTGAGGGTATATGGCACTACAGTCCTCCAACTTTGATGTTCTTCCTGATTGTCATAGCTATCTAAGGCTTTTGCATTTCCATGTAATTGTTAGAATCAGTTCATTAATTTTTATAAAAATTACTGTGGAGATTATAATCGGGATTGAATTGAATCAATAGATCAATTTGGGGGAGAACTGACATTTTACTATACTGAGTTTTCATGAACATGGTGCATATCTTTATTATTAGATCTTTAAAAATTTTTCTCCATAATGTTTTGCAGTTTGCAGTGTAGAAGTCTTAAACATCTTTCTTTTAACTTCTGGGTATTTGACATTTTTTGATGCTGCTGTAAGTGGTATTATTTTTAAATTTTATTTTCTAATTGTTCATTTCTAGTTTATAGAAATAGAGTTTATTTTTATCTGCCAACCTAATATGTACTTATTATTTCTAATTGCTTTTTTAAAGATTCCTTTGGATTTTCCACTTAAGCATTCCTTTGGATTTCCACTTTGAATGGCAACTTTTATTTTTTCTTTGCAAACTTTATACCTTTCATTTCTTTATTGCACTGAATAGACCCTCCAGTGCAAGATTGAATAGAAGCAGTAATTATGGACATTCTTGCCCTTTTGTTGAACACAGAAGTCATGTAATATTCCACCATAAGCTAAGATGTTACCTGTAGCTTTTTGTAAAAACTTACCATCAGTTTGGGAAATTTAACTTTATACTTAGTTTGCTTTTTATTCTTGTTGTTTTGAAAACTCTGGGTGTTGAATTTTATCAAATGCTTTTGCTGCATTTACTGTATGATTATATGATCTGTCTTCTTCATTCTTTTTATGTGGTGAATTGCATTGATTGATATTCGAATATTAAACCAACCTTGCATTCCTGGAATAAACTCCACTTCACCCTGATGTATTATTATCCTTTTCATATATCCTGGATTTGCTCTGCTAAACTTTATTGACACAAATGAACATACCTTTTAGAATTAAAAAAGGAGAGAGAGAGTGAGTTTCATTCAAGCACAAGTTGGTACAGCTGCCCTGGATATGCAGTCTTCACAAAGAAGAGAGTACTTTGGTAAGGGAACATTTGGTGTAAGGTTATATACATTTTGTACATAAAAAGTTACAAATTATTAGACAAAGAACATTTTATAAAGTTGCAGACCTTATTTTAAGTTTCTAGTATATGTAGGGCTGTAGACTTTAATCTTACAGGAACCAGGGAAGTTTCTTCCTTTTTGTGTTCAGAATGCCCCTTTCTGGTTATTTACTTTAAGCAGATATGCAGTGTATACTCGGGGCAGAAATAGAATCCGTGCTTTGAGGTTTTCCCTAGGCATTTTCACCTTTGGTAAATATGTTAAGGTATAGTCTCCCCTGGAGTCCAGGAACAGAACCCACAAGAATTAAAAGTTGATAATTTCTTTTATCAACTTTCATTTAGGATTTTTGCATATTTGCTCATGAATGTATTTTTTCTTTTTTGTGCTATCCTTCCAGATCTTGATATCAAGATTGTGATTGCCTCATTAAGGGAGTTGGGAAGTATTCCTTCTGTTATATTATCTGAAAGAGTTTGTGTGATTAATGCTATTTCTTCTATAAATATTTGAGAGAATACATTAGCAAAACATTGTGTGCTAGGAGCTTTTGTTATGAAAGGTTTCTAGTTAGGGATTCCATTTCTTTAATAATACAGGACTATTCAAATCTGTATTTCTTCTTGTGCCCATTTTAATGTTGCTTTCCAAGGAATCTGTCCATTTTCTTAAAATTGTCAAATTTATTTGCCTAAAGTTGTTTATAGTCTCTCTCACTATACTTTCAATGTCTGTAAGATCTGGGGTGGTATTGCTGATATGTGTTTTCTCTCAATTTTTCTACGTTCATCTTAAAAAAAGAAAAACAAAAAACCCTGGTTTTTGGCTTTGTTGATTTTCTCTGTTTTAACTCTACATTTCATTAACTGCTTATCTTTATTGTGTTTTCCTTCGTCTTTTGAGGGAGTTTGATTTGCTGTTCCATTTCACATTTCTTGAGATGGAACATTAGATCTTAGATTTTACACATTTATTCTTTTTAAATAATATGTGTGTTTAAAGCTATTAAGTTCTCCCTGAGCATTACCTTAGATATATCCTACAGGTTTGATATGTCATATATTTATTACCTTTCAATTTAAAATATTTTACAATTTCCATTGTGAATTTTTTGACCCATGATTGATTGATTTTAAAGATTTTATTTTTAAGTAAACCCTCCACCCAATGTGAGGCTCGAACTCACAACCCCAAGATCAAGAGTTGTGTGCTCTACCAACTGAGCCAGCCAGGTGCCCTGACCCGTGAGTTATTTAGACATATGTTGCTTATGGATGCCCCGGTGTCTCAGTGAGTTAAGTGTCTGCCTTCAGCTCAGGTCATGATCTCAGGGTCCTGGGATCAGGCTCCCTGCTCAGCAGAGAGTCTGCTTCTCCTTCTCCCTCTGCCCCTCCCTTTGCTTGTTATCTCTGTCTCTCTCAGATAAGTAAATAAATTCTTCAAAAAATGCAAAAGAAGTATGTTGTTTAATTACCAAATATTTAGGAGATTTCTAGTTACCTTTCTACTACTGATTTCTGGTTTAATTTTACTGAAGCCGGTTATTTATATGATTTTAATAACTTGAAATTTGTTGAAACTTTCCTGGTCTAGAAAAAGTCTATTTTTGTAAATGTTCCATATGACCTTGAGAAAAAAATGTATCTGACATCATTTAGGTCAAACTGGTTAATCATGTTATTCACATCTTTGGTAGCTGTGTTAATCCATTTGGACTGCTATCATAAACTACAATAGACTGGGTAGATTATAAACAACAGAAGTATATTTCTTACAGTTCTGTAATCTGGAAAGTCTAAAATCATGGCACCAGCAGATGTGGTGCTGGCAAGGACCTGCTTTCTTGTTCATAGGGGAACAGTTGTCTTTTTGCTACGTCCTCATGCGATGGGAGAGGTGAGGGATCTCTCTGAGGCCTCTTTTCTTTTCTTTCTTTCTGTCTTCCTTTCTTTCATTTTTTTTTTAGAGAGAGGGGAGGGGCAAAGGGAGAGAGAGAATCTTTCTTTTTTTTTAATATTTTTTTATTATATTATGTTAGTCACCATACAGTATATCCCTGGTTTTTGATGTAAAGTTCGATGATTCATTAGTTGCGTATAACACCCAGTGCACCATGCAATACATGCCCTCCCTACCACCCATCACCAGCCTATCCCAATCCCCCACCCCCCTCCCCTCGAAGCCCTCAGTTTGTTTCTCAGAGTCCATAGTCTCTCATGCTTCATTCCCCCTTGTGATTACCCCCCTTTCTTTTTTCTTTTTTTTTTTTTTTAAGATTTTATTTATTTATTCGACAGAGATAGAGACAGCCAGCGAGAGAGGGAACACAAGCAGGGGGAGTGGGAGAGGAAGAAGCAGGCTCATAGCGGAAGAGCCTGATGTGGGGCTCGATCCCAGAACGCCGGGATCACGCCCTGAGCAGAAGGCAGACGCTTAACCGCTGTGCCACCCAGGCGCCCCTACCCCTCCTTTCTTTATCCCTTTCTTCCCCTTCCGATCTTCCTAGTTCTTATGTTCCATAGATGAGAGAAATCATATGATAATTGTCTTTCTCTGCTTGACTTACTTCACTTAGCATTATGTCCTCCAGTGCCGTCCATGTTGCAGCAAATGTTGAGAATTCGTTCTTTCTGATAGCTGAGTAATATTCCATTGTATATATGGACCACAACTTCTTAATCCAGTCATCTGTTGAAGGGCATCTCGGCTCCTTCCATGATTTAGCTATTGTGGACAAAGCTGCTATGAACATTGGGGTGCATATGGCCCTTCTCTTCACTACGTCTGTATCTTTGGGGTAAATACCCAGTAGTGCAATTGTTGGGTCATAGGATAGCTCAATTTTTAACTTTTTAAGGGACCTCCACACTGTTTTCCAGAGCGGCTGTACCAGCTTGCATTCCCACCAATAATGTAGGAGGGATCCCCTTAGGGAAAGAGAGAATCTTAAGCAGGCTCCATGCCCAGCATAGAGCCCAACACAGAGCTTCATCTCACAACCCTGAGATCATGACCTGAGCCAAAATCAAGAGTCAGACACTTAACTAACTGAGCCACCGAGGTGCCCCTGAAATGATCATATGGTTTTTATCCTCTCTTGTTGATGTGATGTATCACGTTGATTGATTTGTGAATGTTGAATCATCTTTACAACCCAGGAATAAATGTCACTTGATCATTGTGAATCATTTTTTAAATTTATTATTGGATTCAGTTTGCTAATATTTTGTAGAGGATATTTGCATCTGTATGCATCAGAGATATTAGCCCATAGTTCTCTTTTTCAGCGGTGTCTATCTGGTTTTCATCAAGGTAATGCTGGCCTCATAGTATGAATTTGGAAGTTTTCCTTCCTCTCCTGTCTTTTTGAAATAGTTTAAGAAAAATAGGTATTAACTCTTCTTTAAATATTTGGTAGAATTTGCTTGTGAAGCCATCTGGTCCTAGACTTTTGTTTGTTGCGAGTTTTTTGATTACTGATTCAATTTCTTTGCAGGTTATTAGTCTGTTCACATTTTTTGTTTCTTTTTGTTTCACTTTTGGGAAGATACATGTTTCTAGGAATTTATCCATTTCTTCTAGGTTGTCCAATTTCTTCTAGGCATCTAATTTTTTATAATATTTTCTTATAATGCTTGGTATTTCTGTGGTGCAGGTTGTTATTTCTCGTTATTTCTCCTCTTTCATTTCTCTCTCTCCCTCTCTTTCTTTTCTCTTTTTCTTTTCTTTTTGTTGTTGTTGTTGATGGTGAGTCCAGCTAAAGGTTTATCAGTTTTGTTGATCTTTTCAAAAACCCAGCTCCTAGTTTCACTGATCTGTTGTACTGGGTTTTTGGGTTTTTTTTCAGGTTTTAAAACTTTTTATTTGCATATTTAAAAAAATTGTTCATTCCAATAATTAAAATCATTTGAACAACAACAACAAAAAATGGCATTTACAGCCTGCAGGACACGTTGGGCCAGCTTTCACTGTCGTCCCACCCAGCTTCTTCCTTCACCGACATACAAGCTCTTTTCTCCCTGCCAGCCAGACAGGCAGATGGGAACGGCCGGTCCCCTCCTTGTCAGTAGTTCTGTTTTGATGTGAGCTGCACCATTTCCACAGGCAGTTGCAGTGGGGCTTCAAACTGTCATATTGGTGCTGTGGGTTACTTCAGTTTGAATTGATTTGATTTGATTTAATGTATGCATACTGGGGCAGGGGGCAAAGTTTACCAAGATTTACTAAGGGTTTTTGGGGGACATAGTGTATAAAGAGAGTGTTGCCAAAGAAATAGTTTTCTGAGATAGGAGAATTGTTTGGAGTCGTCTGACTAAATATCGTACTAACATAAATAGTAGATCAGGTTTGTAAGACAATGGCATTACTACAGGAACGAGGTTTCTGTCATGATAATAAGAGAATAATTATTTAGTGCTTTCTTGTGGCAGAAGTTGTTCTAAGTGCTTTACAAATATTAACTCCTTAATTCCTCACCATAGTTGTATGAGATACCCACTGTCATTCAGGTTGTTCAGATGAGAAATTGAGTGGAGAAGCTGAGCACCTTGTCCAGGGAAACATGGTTAGTGGGTACTAAAAGTTGAACCCAGGTAATCCTATGCCATACTCGGTGTTCTTAACCAGTAGGCTGTTTTGTGTTTCTCCTGGTTTACTCTGGAGTCCATAGAAGTGACTCCACCAACGTTCTGGGTACTTTATTTATAGTTGCTAATGATGTAGTTCTCAAGTTAAGAGTAAAACTCATTCTGAGAATAAAGCCGGTATTGCCTAGCTTGTCAAAGCAAACCCTGAGTGGATAATATTTCGAAAATCTAGTTTACGTACAGAAAGTCTATTTTATGGTTTTTACTCATTTTGCCCTAGTTAGGCACAAAGCTTAAATTAGAGGTAGAAAATCCAGTTTTGACCGTAGAATCTTATGTGCTTGAACCTTTAGAATGTTGCTGTATTCCAACACTATAAAAGACTGATTGATATCAGAAGACAAGGGGAGCCACGTCAGATAGTGAAATATATTGATCCTAAAGAGGTGAGGACGTTATTTATTCACACAGCATCTGTCTTTTCCCTTCAAAATGCGTGACCACTTTATAAATGTACTTGTATGTGTTTCTTTTAAAAAACTGTTTTATTGAAGTGTGACGCACACATAAATGTGTAGCTCAGTGAATCATACAGACGATCCCCTGTGTAACCATGACGCAGGTCAGAGTCTCATACTTCAGACCCCTGCCTTCCTGTGCTCTGCACATGGCGGCCAACTGCCTGCTCCCAAGAGGCAACCACTCTTCATTTGAAGCTTTGTGGGGTTTTTTTCTGTCTTCTCTATTTTTGAACTGTATGTAAATAGAATCCCATTGTGCACTTCTGTACCTTATCATTCAACATTGCGTTCATGTACGTGAATTTTATTCACTTTCTCAAAAATAATAACAGTTATTTCATGAATATACTGCTGTTTATTCATTCTGCAGTTGATGGACATTTGTACTGTTTTTCCAGTTTGAGTCTGTCACAAAGACTGCTTTTGGGAATATTCTTATTCATCCGTCCTGTGCACATGTGCACAAATTTCTACTCCACCCAGAAATGGAATTTCCAATTGTTTCCCAGAGTTACTGTACAATTCGTACTGACCATCAATCTTTTAGAATTCTTGGTGCTCTACATCCTTACCGATGCTTAATATTATCAGCTTTTTAGGGACAGTCCTCCCTTTAGGCATACTTAAATTTTTGGTCCCAGTGCCTTCATTCTTCGTTCTTGATGTGAGGCTTTGGCTGAGGTGTTCAGGCACCTGTGCTGCCCCACTCTGACTCAGTCTACACGGACTCTCCTCCCTACCCCCACCCCACACATTCACACCTCAGGGTCCATACAACTGCTAGAGCCTTTTGAAAGTCGGGATTCCCTCAACAGTGAGTGGACACCTGTGTCTGTGCTGCTCCGCCTCACTCTCAAACGCTGCAGCCTTGGGGGGAGGGGGAGAGGGAGGGGCGGGGAAGGGGGATGGACCAGGTGGAATCTTTGCCGCCTCCAATTTTAGGGGCTCCAACTCTTATTACCACTACAGTAAGTGATTGAAAGCTTTCTTTCCCTTCCTGCTCGTTTCCTTCATTGGCTCTTCTGACACCTGACAGCTCAACGATGACCATCCTCCCAGATCAGCTGAGCTCCTGACACTTTTTTTTCGTGTTCTTTATGTGTATATTGTCTCTCACTCTTCTGGGCTTTAAGCAGTTCTTTATATATTCTTCACACAAGCCCTTTGTCGGTTCTCTGTGCTGCATATACCATTTTTCATTCTGTGATTTCACTTGTCACTCTTATGATGGTCTTCCCACTGTTTTTTTTTTTAATCATGAAAAATGTCAAATATACAGAAGTAGAAAGAATAAAGTAATGAACCGCATGTACCCGTCCCCTAACTTCAACAATTAGCAGTTCACAGCCAGTCTTGCTTCATCTACATTTCCACCCTCTTTCCCCAATCCCTAGCTTAATGGTTTGAAACAAGACAATCATTTGGTGAACAGAGTTCTTAATTTTAGTGTAGTTTAAATTATCAACCTTTTGTATATGGTTGGGGCTTTTTACAGACTTCACCAACTCTGAAGTCATTTAAGAATTTTCCTGTATTATATATAAACTTTATTGATTTGCCTTCCATATTTAGATCTACAGTACACCTGGGTTGATGTTTTGTGTATGGTGTGAGGTAGAAGTCATTTTCATATTCTTCCATATAGATATCCAAATGATGAAACACTATTTATTAAAGAGGTAGTCCTTTCTCCACTGCTGTCCCTGCCACTTTTATCATAAATCAAGTAACCATTTTTGTATAGGTCTGTTTATGCATTTTCTGTTCTCTTCCATGGTCTGTTTTTCTATCCTTGTCATAATTACTATAGGTTTGTATGGTTTATAACAAGTGTATTATATGGTAGAGAAGTACTCTCATTTTGTAATTCTTCAAGAAGACACTTCCAGGCTATTGTTGGATGCTTTGTATCTCCATGTAAATTTTAGAATTAAGTTGTCAGTTTACACACATAAAATCCTCCACCATCAGGAAAATAGTAGACTAGGGAGCTCTAAGAATAACTGTCACAATCACCTTTATTGGAATTCTGGAATCCAATAAAAGAAACTTTCAGCAACTAGGAGAGTGCTTTGTGAAGAAAGAGGCTGCTAAATTTTATGAGGAAGCATTGTGGTGTTTGTGTTCACCCACCCAACATGCCTCATTCCTCAGCTTGGTGGTAGCTGTGGCGACAAACATTCACAGTCCTGGTGTGGCTTTCTAGGGCCAGCGGGTCGAATAGAGATCTTATTCTCAAAAAATTGTTGTTGTGGACTTTGACCTATCTGGCAGTTGCTTTAGGGACCTGCACAGAGGCTTGCCTTTGTTTCCCCCAACTGCTGCCAGGCAGTCCCAGGGCTGGGCCAGCTCCCTGCCCATGGACACCAGACACAGCGGTGGCAGACAGGTCAAGAACAGGCAGACCCAGAGCCTGGGAAGAACAATGCTGAGGACGAACATACAAGGTGTCTGAACAAGTAGAGTATATTGGGAAAAAAAATATAGCAGATTAGTGATTGTCAAGGGCTGGCTGGGGAGGGGGAGAATGGGGAAATGGGGAGTGACTGTTTAATGATTATGTGGGTATGGGGTTGCCCTTGGAGTAAAAAAAATATTCTGGAAATAGACAGTGACAATATAATGTTGTGAATGTATCAAATGCTTCATAGTAAGTCTTAAAGTAGGGTCCACCAATTTTGTTATTCTCCTTCAATATTATACAAATGGCAATATTATGTTGGTTATTCAATATTATGTTGGTTATTCTAGGTCTCTTACTTTTTTGTATAAAATTTAGAATCAGTTTGTCTGTATCTACAAAGTAACTTGGTGGGATTTTGATTGAGATTGCATTGAATCTATAGATTGAGAACAGTGGGTACCGTGACAGTGTTGAATCATTCTATCCAGGTGTATTGAATATCTCTCCTTTCATTTAGGTCTGCTTTTATGGCTGCCTGGGTGGCTCAGTCAGTTAATCATCTGCCTTCAACTCAGGTCATGATCCCAGGGTCCTGGGGTCGAGCTTCCTGCTTCGCAGGAGTCTGCTTCTCCCTCTGCCCCTCCTCCCACTCCTTCTCTCAATCTCTCTCTCTCTCTCTCTCAGATAAGTAAATAAAATCTTTTAAAAAATAGATCTTCTTTTATTACAGTGTTGTTTCCTTCATTAATATTTTCATATATTTTGTTAGATTTATACCTACATATTTCACTTTTTTGTTGTTAATATAAGTGGCATTGTGTTTTGAATTCCAAATTCTAGTTGTTTGTTGCTGGTATATAAGAGAGCAATTGACTTTTGTATGTTAATGTAGCATCCCCCAACATTATATAGTTGCTTTTTTGTGCCAGGAATTTCTTCATTGATTCATTGGAATTTTTAATATAGACAATTATGTCATCTGTGAACAAAGACAGGTTTTTTTTTTTATTTCAATTTGTATACCTTTTATTTCTCATTGAGTTAGCTATGACTTCCAATATGATGTTGAATAGGAGGGGTGAGGGGACATCTTTGCCTTGTTCCTGATCTTAGCAGGAAAGCACAGTTTCTCACCAATAAATATGATAGGTGTGTTTACTGTAGATATCCTTTGTCAAATTGAGGAAGTATGCCTCTGTTCCTAGTTTGTCAGAGTTTTTATCATGAATTGGTATTGAATTTTTATCAAATGCTTTTTCTGCATTATTGATACGATCATATGATTTTTCTTTAACCTGTTGTAATTTGATAATGGCCTTGCATACCTGGAATGAATCCCATTTAGTCATGGTATATAATTCCTTTTATACATTGTTGAATTTAACTTGCTAATATTTTGTTGAGGATTTTTGCATCTATGTTCATGAGAGATAATGGTCTGTAATTTTCCTTTCTTACAGGGTCTCTGTCTGGTTTTGGTATTCAGATAATGCTGGCCTCATAGAATGTGTAAGGAAGTGTTTCCTTTGCTTCTGTTTTCTGGAATAGATTGCAGAGAATTGATACATTTTTTCCTTAAATGTTTGGTAGTGTCCACCACTGAGCCTATCGAAGCTTGGTGCTTTCTTTTTTGGAAGGTTAATTATTGATTTAATTTCTTTAATAAGTCTATTCAGATTTTCTATATCTGTGTGAATTTTGTTGAGTTTTGTCTTTCAGAGATTTGAATTATTTCATATAGGCTATCAAATTTATAGGCATAGAGTTTTTCTTAATATTTGTTAATTATCCTTTTAGTGTCCATGGAATCAGTAGTGATAGCCCCTCTTTTCCGATATTAGTCATTTATGTCTTCCCTTTCTCTCTTTTTTCTTCTTAGTTTTCCTAGTCAGAAGCTTACTGATTTTATTGATCTTTTCAAAGAACTAGCTTTTAATTTCTTTGATTTTCTCCATCGATTTCCTGTTTCAGTTTCATTGATTTCTGTTTTAATTTTTATTCTTTCTTTTCTTCTGCTTACTTTAAAAAAATTTTTATTATGTTAGTCACCATACAGTACATCCTTAGTTTTTGATATAGTGTTCCATGATTCATTAATTGTGTATAACACCCAGTGCTCCATGCAATATATGCCCTCCTTAATACCTATCACCAGCCTATCCCAATCCCCCACTCCCCTCCCCTCTGAAACCCTCAGTTTGTTTCAGAGTCCATAGTGTCTCGTGGTTCATTCCCCCTTCTGTTTACCCCCCCTTCATTCTTCCCTTTCTTCTCCTACTGATCTTCCTATTTCTTATGTTCCATAAATGAGTGAAACCATATGATAATTGTCTTTCTCTGCTTGACTTATTTCACTTAGCATAAACTCCTGTAGTCCCGTCCGTGTTGCTGCAAATGTTGGGTAATCAATCGTTCTTTCTGATGGCTAAGTAATATTCCATTGTATATATGGACCACATCTTCTTTATCCATTCGTCTGTTGAAGGGCATCTCGGCTCCTTCCACGATTTAGCTATTGTGGACAATGCTGCTATGAATATTGGGGTGCATATGGCCCTTCTCTTCACTACGTCTGTATCTTTGGGGTAAATACCCAGTAGTGCAATTGCTGGGTCATAGGGTAGCTCTATTTTTAACTTTTTAAGGGACCTCCACACAGTTTTCCAAAGTGGCTGTACCAACTTGCATTCCCTCCAACAGTGTAAGAGGGTTCCCCTTTCTCCACATCCTCTCCAACATTTGTTGTTTCTTGCCTTGTCAATTTTTGCCGTTCTAACTGGCATAAGGTGTTATCTCAATGTGGTTTTGATTTGAATTTCCCTGATGGCTAATGATTTTGAGCATTTTTTCATGTGTCTGTTAGCCATTTGTATGTCATCATTGGAAAAGTATCTGTTCATATCTTCTGCCCATTTTTTGATTTGATTATTTGTTTCTCGTGTATTGAGTTTGAGAAGTTCTTTATAGATCTTGGATACCAGCCTTTTATCTGTAGTTTCATTTGCAAATATCTTCTCCCATTCTGTGGGTTGCCTCTTGGGTTTTGATGACTGCTTCCTTTGCTGTGCAGAAACTTTTTGTCTTGATGAAGTCCCAAAAGTTCATTTTTTTCTTTCGTTTCCCTTGCCTTTGGAGACGTGTCATGAAAGAAGTTGCTGTGGCCGATGTCAAAGAGGTTACACAGCCTATGTTCTCCTCTATAATTTTGATGGATTCCTGTCTCACATCGAGGTCTTTCATCCATTTGGAGTTTATCTTTGTGTATGGTGTGAAAGAGTGGTCAAGTTTCATTCTTTTGTATATAGCTGTCCAACTTTCCCAGCACCATTTATTGAAGAGACTGTCTTTTTTCCACTGGATGTTTTTTCTTGCTTTGTCAAAGATTAGTTGCCCATAGAGCCGAAGGTCCATTTCTGGAGTCTCTTTTCTGTTCCATTGGTCTATGTGTCTGTTTTTGTGACAGTACCATGCTGTCTTGGTGATCACAGCTTTGTCTTATAGTTTGAAATCAGGCAACGTGATGCCCCCAGCTTTGTTTTTCTTTTTCAACATTTCCTTGGGCGATTTGGGGTCTTTTCTGGTTCCACACAAATTTTAGGATTGTTTGTTCCTGCTCTTTGAAAAATGTCATTGGTATTTTGATTGGGATGGCGTTGAAAGTGTAGATTGCTCTGGGTAGCATACACATTTTAACTATGTTTATTCTTCTGATCCATGAGCATGGAATGTTTTTCCATCTTTTTGTTCTTCCTCAATGTCTTTCATCAGCGTTCTGTAGTTTCTAGCATATAGATCGTTTACCTCTCTGGTTAAGTTTATTCTGAGATATTTATGATTTTTGGTGCTTTTATAAATGGAATCGATTCCCTGATTTCTCTTTCTTCAGTCTCATTGTTCGTGTATAGAAATGCAACTGATTTCTGAGCATTGATTTTGTATCCTGCCACATTACTGAATTGTTGTATGAGTTCTAGTAATTTGGGGATGGAGTCTTTTGGGTTTTCCATATAAAGTATCACGTCATCTGCGAAGAGAGAGTTTGACTTCTTCTTTGCCAATTTGAATACCTTTTTTTCTTTTTTGTTGTCTGATTGCTGTTGCTGGAACTTCTAGTACTATGTTGAACAATAATGGTGAGAGTGGGCATCCTTGTCATGTTCCTGATCTTAAGGGAAAGGCTTCCAGCTTTTCCCCATTGAGAATGATATTCACTGTAGGCTTTTCATAGATGGTTTTTATGAAATTGAGGAATGTACCCCCTATCCCTACACTCTGAAGGGTTTTAATCAGGAAAGGATGCTGTATTTTGCCAAAGGCTTTTTCCGCATCATTTGAAAAGATCATATAGTTCTTGTCTCTTCTTTTATTAATGTGATCTATCACACTGATCGATTTACGAATGTTGAACCACCCTTGCATTCCAGGGATGAATCCCACTTGGTCATGATGGATAATCCTTTTAATGTACTGTTGGATCCTATTAGCTAGGATCTTGTTGAGAATTTTGGCATCCATATTCATCAGGGATATAGGTCTGTAATTCTCCTTTTTGATGGGGTCTTTGCCTGGTTTGGGGATCAAGGTAATACTGACCTCATAGAATGAGTTTGGTAGTTTTCCTTCTGTTTCTATTTTTTTTTTTTAAAGATTTTTTATTTATTTATTCGACAGAGATAGAGACAGCCAGCGAGAGAGGGAACACAAGCAGGGGGAGTGGGAGAGGAAGAAGCAGGCTCACAGCAGAAGAGCCTGATGTGGGGCTCGATCCCAGATCGCCGGGATCACGCCCTGAGCCGAAGGCAGACGCTCAACCGCTGTGCCACCCAGGCGCCCCCCTTCTGTTTCTATTTTTTGAAACAGCTTCAGGAGAATAGGTATTATTTCTTCTTTGAATGTTTGGTAGAATTCCCCAGGGAATCTGTCAGGCCCTGGACTCTCTTTTTGGGGGAAGGTTTTTGATCACTGCTTCAATCTCTTCATGATTAATCGGTCTGTTTAGGTAATCAATTTCTTCCTGTTTCAGTCTTGGTAGTTTGTAGGTTTCCAGGAAGGCATCCATTTCTTCCAGGCTGTTTAATTTGTTGGCCTGTAGTTGTTGATAATAGTTTCTAATGATTGTTTCTATTTCCTTGGTGTTGTTCACGATCTCTCCCCTTTCATTCATAATTTTATTAATTTGGGTCTTTTCTCTGTTCTTTTGAATAAGTCTGGCCATTGGCTTATCGATCTTTTTTATTCTTTCAGAGAACCAGCTTCTAGTTTTGTTGATCTGCTCTACTGTGCTTCTGGTTTCTAATTCATTGATCTCTGCTCAAATCTTTATCAACTGCCTTCTCGTGCGTGGGTTAGGCCTGTTCTTCTGTTCCAACTCCAGCTTCTTAAGGTGAGAATATAAAGACTGCATTTTAGATTGTTCTGTTCCTTTGAGTGAGGCTTGGATGGCTATGTATTTTCCCATTAGGACCGCCTTTGCAGCGTCCCATAGGGTTTAGACCGATGTGCTTTCATTCTCATTGGTTTCCATAAATTGCTTAAGTTCTTCTTTAATTCCCTGGTTTACCCAAACATTCTTAAGCAGGATGGTTCTTAGGTTCCAAGTGTTTGAGTTTCCTCCAAATTTTTCCTTGTGATTGAGTTCCAGTTTCAAAGCATTGTGGTCTGAGAATATGCAGGGAATAATCTCAGTCTTTTGGTATCGGTTGAGACCTGTTTTGTGACTCCGTATATGGTCTATTCTGGAGAAAGTTCCATGTGCATTCGAAAAGAATGCGTATTGTGTTGATCAATGGTGTAGTGTTCTATATATATCTATGAGGTCCATCTGGTCCAGTATGTCATTCAAAGCTCTTGTTTCTTTGTTGATTTTCTGCTTAGGTGATCTGTCTGTTGCTGAGAATGGAGTGTTGAGGTCCCCTACTATTAACGTATCATTATCTATATGTCTCTTTATTCTGGTTAAGAGTTGGCTTGTGTATCTGGCTGCTCCCCTATTGGGGGCATAGATATTTATAATTGTCATATCCACTTGTTGGATACATCCTTTAAGAATAATATAGTGTCCTTCTGTATCTCTAACTACAGTCTTTAGCTTAAAATCTAATTTGTCTGATATGAGAATTGCTACCCCAGCTTTCTTTTGAGGTGTGTTGGCATGAAAAATGGTTCTCCATCCCTTCACTTTCAGTCTGGATGTATCTTTAGGTTCAAAATGACTCTCTTGTAGACAGCATATGGATGGGTCGTGTCTTTTTATCCAATCTGCAACCCTGTGGCGTTTTATGGGAGCATTTAGGCCATTCACATTGAAAGTGATTATTGAGAGAGATGATTTTAATGATGTCATGTTGCCTGTGAAGTCTTTGTTTCTATAGATTGTAAATTTCTGTTCTGTATCACTCTTGGGGTCTTTTTACTTTTATAGAACCCCCCTTAATATCTCTTATGGGGCTGGCTTGGTGGTCACATGTTCTTTCAGTTTCTGCCAGTCCTGGAAGGTCCTTGTCTCGCCATCCATTCTGAATGACAGCCTTGCTGGATAAAGAATCCGTGGCTGCATGTTCTTCTCACTTGGTGCTCTGAATATGTCTTGCCAGCTTTTTCTGGCTTGCCAGGTCTCCGTAGACAGGTCTGACGTTATTCTGATGTTCCTCCCTTTGTAGGTGAGGATTCTCTTCCCCCTGGCCACTTTCAAGATTGTGTCCTTGGATCTAAGATTTGTGAATTGTACTATTATGTGACATGGTGTTGGTCTGTTCTCATTGATCTTGGGAGGGGTCCCCTCTGCCTCTTGGACATGAATGCTTGTTTCCTTCACCAGATTAGGGAAGTTCTCAGCTACAGTTTGTTCAAATACCTCTTCTAGACGTCTCTCTTTCTCCACCCCCTCAAGGATGCCAGTGATTCTGACATTGGAATGTTTCATTGAGTCCGTAATCTCCCATATTCTAATTTCTTGAAATTGGAGTTTTTTAAGCCATGTTCCCTCTTTTTTCTTCTTTTCTGTCATCTCATCTTCCAACTCACTTATTCGTTCTTCTGCCTCGTTTACCCTGGCTTTCAGAGCATCCAGTTTAGACTGCATTTGATTCATAGCATTCTTAATTTCTACCAGATTCGCTCTCATTTCCGCCCTTAGAGATTCTGTATTCTCGTTAATATTTTCGTAAATATTTTTTTCAAGCCTACACATCATCTTGACCATTGTTACCATGAACTCCATTTCTGACAATTTGGTTATATCCATATCCATTAGTTCTGTGGCAAAGGCCACAGTCTCTGTTTCTTTCCTTTATTGGGGGTTCCCCCTCCTTGTCATTCTGATGAGGTGTGGTTCTGGGGATGTACAGAGCCCAAATTATTGACCAGGACCCAAGCAATGTGCACTTGTTTTATAGGGACCTTAGGGATGTGGGCTTCTTGTTTTTTCAGCCTGCCTTCTGGAGGAGGGGCCTGCTGCACTGATACTCAGGCAACCCTGTTTGGGTAGAGTTGCCCTGTCTCCTGTGGGGGGAGGGGATGGGCACAGTGTGAACCAGTTTTTCCGTGCTTTTGTTCTCTGGTGGCTTTTGTTTCCCTAGTGGCTTTCTGTGACTCTTCTGAGAGTCAGAGCAGCAATGGCCATATCCAAGTCTCTGTCTCAGAACAGAGAGATTGCAGTCTGCTCTCCACTGAGCTCTCCTGGCCACTCTAACTCTGTTTCTGTTGGTGCTGCTAAAAACCCCGCAGCGTCCCAGTTTGTACACCCCACCACCGTGCTCCCAGTCCTCGCTCCCAGGGCTCTTCTGCTTACTTTTGATTTAATTTATTTTCCTAGGTTCTTATGATGAAAGTCTAGATTATTGATTTCAGGTCTTTCTTGTTTTCAAATATATTTATTCAGTGCTATAAATTTTCCTCTAAGCACTGTTGTCCATGCATTTCATGGATTTTGATAAGCTGTATTTTCATTTTCCCTTAGGTCAGAATATTTTTAAATTGTCTTGAGACTTGTTATTTGATCTGTTACTAAGAAGTGTATTGTTGAATTTCCAAGTTCTGGGCTTTTCAACTATCCTTCTGTTACTGATTTCTAATTTAATTCTTTTGGGGTCTGAGAGCATGCTTTGTATGATTTCTATTATTTTACAGTTGTTAAGGTGTGTTTTATGGTCCATAACGTGTTCTGTGTTGGTAAATGTTCCATATGAGCTTGAGAAGAGTGTATATTTGCTATTGTTGGATGAAGTATTCTAGAAATGTCAGTGAGGTCCACGTGATTACAAGTGTTGTTCAGTTTCATAATGGATTTAATGATTTTTCTGTCTGTTGAATATGTCAATTACTGAAAGAGAGGTGTTGAATTCTCCAGCTATAACAGTGGATTTCCCTAGTTCTTGTAGTGCTTTCAGGTTTTGCCTTACATATTTTGATACTCTGTTGTTAGGCATATATACTTTAGGGATTGTTATATCTTTATTAGAGAATTGGCTACTTTATCATCATGTAATCCTGCTCTTTATCCCTGATAATTTTCATTGCTCTGAATTCAGCTTTTTCTGAAATTAATATAGCTGCTCAGTTTTCATTTAATTAGTGTTAGTTAATATGTTATATCTTTCTCCATTACTTTGCTTTTAACCTATCTGTGTCTTTATATTTAAAATTTTTTTTATAGACAAAATACAGTTGGATCTTATTTTTTAATCTGTTTATAGTCTCTGCCTTTTACCTTGTATATTTAGACCATTGATATTTAATATAGTGATTGATATCCAACATACTTGTTAATGTTTTCTATTTCTTGCTCTTGTTCTTTGTTTCTTTTTTCATATTCTTTTTCTGCCTTCTCTGGTTTTAATTGAGCATTTTATATGATTACATTTTCTTTTCTCTCAGCATATCAATTATACCTCTTTTTTACTTTTTTTTTTTTTTTTTGGTTTCCCTAGAGTTTGCAGTGAGTGTTTACAACTAATCTAAGTCCACTTTGAACATTATTCCACTAAATAAAATTTCCCCTGAGTTTAGTAGACAAAGTCATGCTTAAAGGAAGGGAACTGCCTCAAATACCCAGCCAGCCCTCATCCCCATTTGAGTTTGTAGATGGTAGAAGGATAAAGAAGTAAGCTCCAATCTTCCCAAAAGCACACCTGAATTTCCCATAGGCTTTCATAGTTGAGGAGATAAAGACTTGCCAAGACCACCTGTAAGAAATAGGGAAAAACTAGAAGTGGACAGACCAGATATGGATTACTAAAACTGCAATCCAGGGTTCAATTTCTGATCGGATTGACATGATCATCCTCTCACCCTAACTAAAAGAGGACAGAAAAAAATCCATGAATCTGTACTCTTAGGATTTGCCTACTTTAGTGGAAATAAAAGTGTGTGTGTGTGTGTGTGTGTGTGTGTGTGTATATAATGAATTTTGTTTAAAAATTACATACAGTTGACCCTTGAACAACATTGGGATAGGGGCACTGATTCCCCTCACCCCCACCCCCCCGTGCAGTCAGAAATCCATGTGTAACTTTTGACTCTCCAAAAAGTCAACTACAAATAATGTACTGACTGAGAGCTCCTGGTCTCAGTCTGGTTCCAGTGAGCACACTGGAGCTCCGTTTCAGTCTGGTGGCGCATGTTCCCCGGCTCACAGTCTCAGTCTGCTCTCTCGCGGGTGCTGGTCCACGAGTCCGCCCACTCCCCTGTGCAGGTGGCTACCGCTTCCCGGCACCCAATCCCGGCGGCTCCCTCCCCCTTCCGTTTATCTTCCGATATCTGTGCACAGTTTCACGGCTCCCCACTTCGTACCCCAAAACTCATTGCTGAAGATGTTCATTTGTAGAGATCCAGATGTATCTTCCTGCGTCTCAGGCTGATTCCGTGGATGTTCAGGCTGGTCTGGTACCTACCCAGCTCGACTCAGGGGACCGGCTGAAAAAGGGATCCCCTACTCCTCTGTCATCTTAACTCTTAACATGTATTTTTGACTTAATAAAATCTAGTTAGGAAAGGTCACCTGGTGTTAAACTCAAATTAGCCAATCATAATTTTTTTCTCTGAATTTACCTGTAAAATAATATTTAATATATAAATCATATATTTGAGGACTTATGTAAAATTTCTGTTCTGTGAATAACATATCAGTTGATTTTTATACTTATATGTTACATAGAAAGTAATTCCAGTTATCGTGAAAGCTGTTTTCCTTATTGGATGCCCATAAGAAATAAAATCTTAAAATATTTTTTTAATTTAAAAATAATTATTTGAGGCTTATTTGACCTATTTCATAAATAATCAATATTCAACTGTTTTAACATGATAGAGAAGTGATATATACAGTGTTGAAGAGTAATACATTTTTTTATAGGCAGAGCTTCTAGATGCTGCTGCTGGCGTTCATGTACGATTCAGATTAGGTGGTGTAAGTATGGATGAATTCTTATTTGGTAGTTTTAAAGCACATTTATGTGAAATTTAAAAGATGTAAATTTTTATAACTGTAAACCTTTTTTTGTAATTAGATTACAATGGTCCTTTGAACTTCTCCATATACAGGTTAAATTTCCACCTGATATATACTATAAAATTTTCACTCATAGACATATTGAAGATCTGTGTGCTAATAGCCCTAGAGATTATACAAAACTTTCAGCAAAATATACATCTCATATTAAAAGTGGCGATCTTCAGGAAGAGGATCGTAGTGGCTGGTATCGTCGTGTAGAGAACAATGGCTGGAGGCCTGTCTCTGATACAGTAAGAAAAGAGAAGTATTAATAATTTTTAATCCTATATATTTAGAAACTCATTTGTCTTCTTGAAAATTTTAAAATAATAAATCTTGGTAATTTAACTGATAAAAAATGTGACATTACTCAGGGGTTACTAATAATACTTCAAGATCAGCAATATTATCTTTTTTTTTTCCTTTGCATTTACTTCTACTTTTAGTAATCAGCTTTGATCTGGGTCATCTTTACATACTGTCTGGTACTCAAGTTTAGCATCTGTATATTGAAGCAAATTTAAAAATGTTGACTCTATATTAATTAATCCTTGGACTAGAAGTGGAAATTCTTGAGAAAAATATGACATTTTCTCTTATAGAGCTTGTAACAGCAGAGGCTGGTGGGAAATCATTTGAATTGTCATGGTGTTTGGAACTTTAACATGTCCTCATTAATTGCATGGAATGATTTTAAATATAAATAGTTCTTAAAACATATATATGATTTAGGAACTTTTCCATAGACACCCATGTTTAATGTCCTTTTTGTGGAGATAATCTCTACCTAATGATGTTTGTAAGGTTACATTTAATAGGTTAATATAGTCAGGTTCTATAGCTCTAGATGTCATATCTTCATTCAGGTCCTCAATCTCTGGTACGCAGATTATAGAATTGGTATATGAAGTGTATACTAAGTATGAAAAATGAAAATGATCAAGGTGTGAATTCATACATTCATTCATCAAACCTTATTGCATACCAGCCATATGTCGGGCATTGTACTAGATGCTAGGGAAACAATGGTAGATAAAATAATCCCTCCCCTCAAGTATTTTTAATTTGGGAGAGAGTCAAGTAAAAAGAATATTTCAGCACAATGCAGTAAATATGTGCTTTAAGAGGGACAAATACATAATGTTGCAGGGGATAGCAAACTCTCCTCCTTGTTCTTTAATCTGTATGTGGTGAAGGAGAGGGAATGAATTTGAAGTAGGAAAACAGGCAGCCAGTTAGGATAGCATGTCACACAGGGAAACCACAAACTCTCGGGACATAATGACAAGACTTTGTTCTTGAAGGGTGCCTGTACTCCTTGAGAATTAGGGTCTTCAAAAGTCAACAGCACTAAGAGTAGGTAAGGTCTGTTCTTATGAAAAGCAAAAACAGTACTGGAGTATGTCTCTTCATTTATCCATTCAACAAAGAGTTCTTAAGTACCTCAGTATACTATTGCTTTGTTAGTCTTTCTGTGACATGTACCTCTGAAAGCTCAATGTGCCACTCACCCATGACATAATAAGAAATACCTTGAAAAGGGTGTGTTTGCTCCTCTATTTCTACCTTGGCATATTCCTACTGGACTCACAGAAATTCTTGTCTATAGCCAGATAACCTCACAGCCAGTATTTCAACACTTTGTGTATTCACATTTTTCATTTCTCAATAGTTTTGGGTGTCTACTGAAAATGTAGAGGTGGGAGAAGAAAAAGAAATCGAATTCCATTTCTCTAAACTGAAGAGAAGGCAAGATATGGAAAAGAAAAGAAAAATTAGAAAGATAGAATGGATGAGGAAAATGTAAGTGGATGAAATAGACTTAATATATACTATCTTAAGTTATTTTAAAAACATGCTATCACTACTAAAATAACTACATGTTATTTTTAAAAGAAAATGTAAGATTATAGTTATGTTTTTAAAAATATATAGAAAGCAAACATTTAACAAATGCCTGCTATGTGTGAGATACTGTTAATCTCTAGGATATAAGTGGACAAAGACATGTTGTCTTTGACCTCAAGGAAATTACAGGCTATTGGAATATTAGATATGAAAATAAGCATTTATTCTTATATATTAGTTAACTTTTATTTGGCCCTCTGGATCCATCTGTACCCTTCTCAACCCTTCTTTTTGCCCTAAGACACTGACCTGTACGTATTACACTAAAAGTCATTGTCTAACCAATGTTAAAAGCAAACCAAAACATCAAAATGTTTTCAAGTTTACTTTACTCCATATGCAGAACAAATCCCCCAAATATTTAAAGTAATACAAACACTCCAGTATCTCAAATTACATAAAATTCACAATGTCTACTATATAGCAATTAATTACCAGACATGCAAAGAAACAGGAAAATAGATCCCATATGAGAAGAAAAATTAATTGGTAGCAACAGGCCGGCCAAAAATATCTTTTGAAAAGGAAGGCAAAAGAAAAACTTTGGAGACAAGTAAAAGCTGAGTTCTCTTATCATAGTAGACCAGCACTGCAAGAAATTTTTCTGGGAGAAGAAAAATGCTTCTAGGTAGAAATCTGGATTTATATAAGGAATGAAGAACTCCAAACGTGGTAATTATGTAAGTAAATATAAAGGACTTTTATTCTTATTATTTAAATCTCTTTAAAGGGTAGTTAACTGTTGAACTATACACTTAAAAATAGATAAGATGATAAATTTTAAGTTACATGTTTTTTATTACAATTTTGATAAGATAGGTGTTAAACCTGTAAAGGAATGAGTTAATATTGATATTGCCAATCTAATTCTACCTACATTTTTGATTCCATAATTATACTCCTTTTCTCTTATATTGAAAATCTTCACTTCAAATAAAACGTAATTGCTTATTTTTCTGATATTACAAATAATTTGTTCTAAAAATAACAACATAATAATACATATGCAATTACTGAATAAAATTCAAAAAAATTTTTTAAGTTAATTTACTATTTAAAGCAGAAACACTGACAATGTATTGTGACATTTATAAACTTAAAACAGTACAAAAGTAAAATGAATGATGACAGTACCGCAAAGGTTGGGAGAGGTGAAATAGAAGTATACTGCTAGAAGTTCCTTATTTTACATATAAAGTGGTATAATATGCTTAAAGGTAGACTGTGATTATTAAAAACCATAAAGCAACCATAAAATCAACAAGAACTAAGATGTAAATATAGTAATGTGTAATGATGGAAATAAAATAGCATCATAAAAAACCATCAATCCAAAGGAAGGGTGAAAAAAGAAGAAAGGAAACAAAGAACAGAGAGAACAAATAGAAAGTGAATAGCATGATAAAGACTAAAATCAATCATATCAATAATAATACTAAATATAAGTAGTGTGAGCACCCCAAATAAAGGCAGAGATTGACAGACTGGATAAGAAAGCCATACATAAGGACATAACAATCCTAAATACTTATTTACCTACTAACAGAGCTTTGAAATACATGAAAATAAAATTAGTAGTACTGAAAGGAGAAACAGACAAAACCAAAATTATAATCAAAGATTTCAAAACCCTTTTATTAGTAATTGATAGAACAAGTGGGCAGTAAATTAGTAAAGATAGAGAAGACTTGAGCAAAATTATCAGCCAGCTTGACATAATTGGCACTTGTAGAGCACTGCACCCAACAAGAGAAAACACATTCTTTTCAAGTGCATGTGAAACATCCACCAAGATACGTTATATTCTGGATCATAAAACAAACATCCACAAATTTGAAAAAATTAAAATCATACAAAGAAAGTTCTCTGATCACAATGGAATTAAAAAGTAATTAAAAATAGAATTAATAACAGAAAATTTTCTGGAAAACTTCCAAATATTTGGATATTAAACAGCATACCTCTATATAATCCATGAGTCAAAGAAGAAGTCCCAAGGGAAATTTGAAAATACCTTTGATTTAATGAAAATGAAAATACAACATAAAATTTTGAAGATGCAGCTAAAGCAGTACTTACAAAGAAATATATAGCATTAAATACTGATATTTATTTTAAGATTTATTTATTTATTTGACAGAGACAGCCAGCGAGAGATATTTATTTTAAGATTTATTTATTTATTTGACAGAGACAGCCAGCGAGAGAGGGAACACAAGCAGGGGGAGTGGGAGAGGAAGAAGCAGGCTCCCAGCGGAGCAGGGAGCCTGATGCAGAGCTTGATCCCAGGACCTTGGGATCACACCCTGAGCCGAAGGCAGATGCTTAACAACTGAGCCACCCAGGCGCCTCTAAATACTGATATTTAAAAAGAAAGAAATCAATGATCTACGCTTTCAACGTAAAATGAATAAAAGATGAGAAAATTAAACCCAAAGCAAGTAAAAGGAAGGAAATGATAGCAGTAGAAATCAGTAACATTGCCGATAGAAAACCATCAGAGAAAATGAATGAAATCAAAACTTGTTTTCTTTGAAAAGAGCAATACAATTTATAAACCTCTAAATAAAATTTAACAAAGAGAACACATGCAATTCAGAAATGTGAGAAATGAAAAGCAAGATATTACTGCCAATCCTGTAGGCATTAAGACAGTATAGATATATTATGAATCATTTAATGCCCACAAATTTGAAAAATTTGATGAAAGAACAATTCATTGTAAGGCATAAACCAAAACTCACTAAAAAAACAAATAAAAACATAAATAGGTCTGTTAAATTGAATTTTTAAATTCAATTAAATTTAATTGAATTATTAAATTATTAAGTTGTAAGTTGAGTTTATAAAAATCCCACAAAGAAAACTCCAGGCCCAGATGGATTTCCTAGTGAATTCTAGTTAGTGTTTAAGAAAGACAATACAAATTCTACACAATATTTCCAGAAATAGGGAATATGTCCCAACAATATCTATAGAGTATTACGCAATATAAAAACCACTCGAGGCTTATTAAAAAAAAGATATTACAAGAAAACAACAACCATGATCTCTGAGGAACATATATATGGGATAGTAAATAACATCATAAACAAATGGAGTTTATCCAGGGAGTACATAGTTGGCTTAACATTTGGAAATCAATGCAATTTACCATACTAACAGACTTACAAAGTTGGATATAACCATCTCAATAGATGCAGAAAAAGTACTACAAAAATCCAACAACCATTCGTTATGAAAACTCTTGTCAAACTAGGAATAGAAAAGAAGTCCTCCACCTGATAAAGGATATGTACAAAAAACCTCTTGCTAACATGATACTTAAAGGTGAAAGACTGAATGCTTTCTCCCTAAGATCAGGAACAAGGCAAGGATGTCTGCTTTCACCACTTCTTTACAACACAGGACTGGAGGGTCCTAGTCAGTGCAGGAAGGCCAAGAAAGAGCAAGGAAGGGGGTGCCTGGGTGGCTCAGTCATTAAGCATCTGCCTTCGGCTCAGGGCATGATCCCAGGATCCTGGGATCAAGCCCTGCATCGGGCTCCTTGCTCCACTGGGAGCCTGCTTCTTCCTCTCCCACTCCCCCTGCTTGTGTTCCCTCTCTCGCTGGCTGTCTCTGTCAAATAAATAAATAAAATCTTACAAGAAAAAAAAAGGGAGGAGGGAGACACTGACACTGGAAAGGAAGATCTATCTAAAAAGAGTCTTTATTCACAGTTGACTTGATTGACTAGGTACAATCCTAAGGAATCTACAAAAAACTTATTGGAACTGCTAAGTGGGTTTATCAAGGTTGTGAGATGCAGAAGCCAACCGTATTGCCATATTCCAGCAAGAAACAACGGGAAATTGAATTTTTGAAAACACATTAGAAAAAATGAAATACCTAAGCATAAATTGAAGAAAAAATTCTGTATGACCTATCCACTAAAAACTTCAAAACACTGCTAAGGTAACTTAAAGAAGGCCTAAATAAGTGATGAGATATAAGGTGGTATTGGATCAGGAGACTCCGTATTGTTAAGATGTTCATTGTCTCCAGATCTGTACATTCTGTTCAGTCACAATCAAAAGTTACAGCAGGATTTTGGGGGAAGTTGACAAGTTGATTTGAAAATTTTTATGGAAATGCATTGGAGCTAGATTAGCCAAAACAATTTTTGGAAACATAAAATTTGGAGAACTTACACTACTTGAATCCAAGAATTAATATACTTAAGACATTGTGTTAGCATAAAGATAGACATATTAATGGAACAGAATCAAGAGTTGAGAAAAATAGATACACATGTATACTGATGAGTTTTAACACAGGTGCCAAGGCAATATAATTGGAAAACGATATTCTTTTCAACAAATTGTATATTCAAATGCAGAACAATGAACCTTGACCGTTATCTCTCACACCATATATGTAAAGTTTTATATTTCAGAAGAGATCACAGATCAAATATAAATGCTAAAACCATAAAATACCTACAAGTAAGGAAAGGAGACAATCTTAGTGACCTTGGTTCTGGCAAAAATTTCTTAAATAGGACACAGAAGGCATGACATTTAAAAAAGTTGTCAAATTGCACTTCATCAAAGTTGAAAGCTTTTGCTCTGTGAAAGACACTGTTAAAAAAATAAAATGACAAGCTACATGCATATTGACTAACTGGAATTTAAATAAAATCTTGAGAAAAAAAGATAAGCCACAGACAGGAAGAAAACATTAGTGATATATATATATTTTATATATATATATATTTTTATATATATTATATATATATAATTAAATAGTCTTGTATCTAGAATATTAAAAGCCCTCAAAACCCAATGATGACAAATTGAACAAAGGATTTGAACACTCTATCATTGAAGATACATGGATAGCAAAAGAGCACAAGTAATGACTGTCATCGTTAGTCATTAAGGAAGTGCAAACTAAAACTTTAAGGAGTTACTGCTATATATACACTAAGGTGGTTCCGTCTGCCATACTAATTGTTGGCACAGGTATGGAGCGAATGCAAACTGCTACTTCTGCTTTGGGAACCAGTTTGACAGTTTTCTTACTAATAAATATACACTTACTATTCATCCCAAGCATTCCACTTCTAGGTATGTACTTGAGAATAAGAACCTATGTTCACAGAAAGATTGTATATGAGTGTTCATAGCAGCTTTACTTGTAATAGCCAGAACCCAGAAACAGCCAAATGTCCATCAGCCCAAATGTCACTTGATGAACAAATTGTGATTATGTACACAAAGAAATACTACTCAGCAATAGGA
Organism: Ursus arctos; assembly: GCF_023065955.2. Taxonomy (NCBI): domain Eukaryota; kingdom Metazoa; phylum Chordata; class Mammalia; order Carnivora; family Ursidae; genus Ursus; species Ursus arctos. The sequence goes on along the minus strand of NW_026622897.1, from coordinate 5,486,489 downwards.
AGGAATGAACAATTGATACACATAGCAACGTGGATAAATCTCAAAATAACAATGCTGAATGAAAGAAACCAGTCAAAAAAGAGTTCATACTGTATGATTCCATTTACATAAAATGCTAGAAAATATGAACAAATCTGGAGAAATACAAAGATCAGTAGTTGGAGATGAGGGTGGGCAATGAGAAGAGGAAAGGATGACAAAGGGGCACAAGGAACTTTGGGGGGTGATGGATATGTTCATTTTTTACTGTAGTGGTGGATTGACAAGTGTATACTTATGTCAAAAGTCTTCAAGTTCTGTTTAAATATGTGTGTTTACTGTACATCAGTTATACCTCAGTAAAGTTGTTAGAACTTTTGTGACCCCCCCCCACCCATTTTGTTCACCCCCCAACCCACTGCCTTTGACAGTCACCAATCTATTCTGTTTATCTTTGAGCTTGTGTATTTTTAGATTCCATATGTAAGTAAGATCATACAGTATTTATCTTTCTCCATCTGACTTCACTTCGATAATGCTCTCAGGGTCCATTCATGTTGTTGCAAATGGCACAATTTCATTTTTATGGCTGAATAATATTCTTCTGTATCACATTTTCTTTATCCGTTCATCCATTGATTTTTATAAGAATATGTGCAGATCTTCAGAAGATCTTCATTTCTTGTACTTGCAGGGTGAGTTGGGGGCAACCCAGGAACCAGTTGTAAGGGTCATAGGGTCACAGTGCCTACAGTGCAACCAAATGCTTAGTGCTCTTAGATCTTACGCACTAAGGTAGGGGCATGAGTGGAGAAGAAGTGGAACCCAGAGACCTAGGATGGGGACATGTGGGCAGGCATAGATAAGGCTGAGAATCTTGAACTTCGAACTCCCCTGTTGGTGGAGGAAATTCTTCCTCCCTGTTTTGTGGGAACCAGGCCTTCTGTGCATAAAGCTTTTTGGTGACTGCACCTGGCATAGTTGCTGCATGTGCTCATGCTGATTCTCCCACAACATCGCTCATTGCCTCCAGCCCACAGAGAGAGTTCTCAAAACAGCCCAGACACAGACGTGCAAGGTCTACTCCAGGAGGAGATCACTTACAAATCAAAAGACTTCCAAGAATTTACCAATCTCTATTAGTAGAAGCCTCAGAAACGTGTGAGAGTGGATTTTCAGGTTGTGAGATCTGATGATTGGGTTAAATTTACTGATAATGACCACATTCATCTAGGATCATGAATTTAATGTGTTGGCTTGAGGACCCAGAAATGATGTTAAGTAGTCTGTCTGGTTGTCTAATCAAAGCCTGAACTCAACCAAAGCTCCACTATTGCAAAATGCCTGAACTTCTCTGGTATACTGTAGAAAAAAAGGATTTCTGAAGTCACAGGGGAATGTGTATATTTGTTCCTCTTACGTGCAGTCTACTCAGCTACCCACTAGCTGTAACCCCAGGAGGCCCTAGAAGGTATAGTTTTCATCAAGTCATTAATAAATGAGAGGAACCTCGAAGTTCCTGATGAACTCTGTGGTGGCTTTTTTTGTAGAGTGGAGGTGACAGTGGGGAAAGCTGTAGTGGAATTGGTACCTTTAGTTCACCAGCAATACAAATCGCAGCTAAGCTTCCAGAAGTGCTTCCTCTAATGCAGCAAGTCAGCACAGCTCCTGGCCCCTGGTATGTTGCTATTGACCTGACACATGTTCTTTCCCATCCCAACCAGGAAGCAAAAAGAGAAGTAGTTTGCATTTACATGGAAAGAACAGGATGTGCCTTTCCATCTTACTCTCAGAGCTGTGTCTGCTCCCCTGCTCTTTTCCTAGGGGCTTGTACATCTCAGTTCCCACACATGATCATGCCTGTCTTTATACTGGTGACCTTATACTAATCAGACGCAGTGAGCAGAAAATAACTCCCCGGATGACTTCATAGGACAAATGCACACCAAAAAGAGAGAGAAATTTTGCAAAATGTTAAGGGTTTGTCACATAACTAAAGCTTATGGACATTTTGGGATATCCTTTCTAAAGTGAGAGACAAGTTTCAATACCTTGTCGTGTGTGTATTGAAGGCACATAGCACTTAAAGGGCCTCTCTGGATTTAGGAAGTAAAACATGCCACATTGGGGTATGCTGCTCCAAGCTATTTTCAAGGTAACTTAATGAGGCCACTGGTCTCCAGTGGGACATGGTGTAAGAATGAACGTGGTAGCAGGTCCGCAGTGTGGTCATGGTGCTGCCACTTGGGCTTTAGGGCCAAGCAGTCCCAACAGTATTGGACAGACAGTGAAATACTATATGGGGCTTCTTCTAATAAGAGGATCTCAGCACAGAGGGTTTAGGAGTAAGGTAATGCCCTCTTCTGACAATAGTTATTTTACATTTGAAAATCAGTTCTGGTTCTGCTACTGGACCTGGGGGAGACGGGACGCTTGGCAGTCGGATTCCAAGTGCCCTGTGATTATGAACTGATCTGGGTTTTATCTAATCCAACGAACCATAAAATTGAGAGTGTACAGCATCATCTCAGTACAAAATAGATGGAGTACGTGTGAGAATGGGCCGGAGAAGGTCCAGAGGGCCACAGTAAGCTGTGTGAGCAGGAGGCTCGGCTTCCTTCCACAGCCGCCCCTGCTGACCTGGCTCCACATCATCTCCATGCATTTGGCTTCATGGGGACTCCCCTGGGACACGCTAACAGAGGGAGACTGTATTAGGTTTAATTCACCATGGATCTGCACAGGATTCTGGCAACATCTGAATTGTTTTTGGCCAGAAATTGGCCAAAGGGTACCCTCCCAGTGAGCACAAGCGGTGTTCTACTTCCTATAGAAAGGAGAAATTGCTTGAGACAGGGACCTTATTGACTGTGGCCAGTAACAGAGCTTCTCAGCTGATGAGGTACTTGGATGGAATTGGGGAAATTGGGATTAGGTCTGGGGACAGGTATACTCAGAATGGGCATAGCATATACTTGTGTCCTTGTGAATGCCCTTCCGAGGGCCCAGGAGGCAGAAAGCTGTAAGCATTCAGATGGACAAGATGATCCAACCTGTGGATGTCCGTTTTTTCACCTGGCCTCCTCAGTGGTTCTCAGTGGAGCCATGTACGAAGTGGTCATGGGAGTAGGGATGGAGGCTACATATAGACTCATAAACTTGGTCTCTTCTTCCCTGAGGTTGTTCTGGCTCTATAGCCACAGCTAACTGGACAGCAAAGGCCATTGCTTTGCCTCCAGCAGTGCACTGGCTGCCTGGCGGCGGGCTGATTATGTTGGACCCTTCCCACATGGAGGTGGCATCTCTGTGTTCGCAGTGAAAAACATTCTGAATACGTATTTTACTTCTCTGCTTGCATTACTTCTGTCAGCAGTACCATTTATTACGGAAGCCTTAGCCATCATCATTTTATTCCATACGACATTGCCTCTAACTGGGGACCCACGTACAGTAAAGGAAGTGTGGTAGTAGGCTCAGAACAACCAAATACACTCACCGTATGTGCCGTCATCCAGAAACAGCTGGCATTGACCGAACGCTAGTATTTGCTCAAGCTCCGGCACAGCCCGGGGTGGGAGAGGGGAGACACCTGGTAATAAGCCAGTGCACATGAATAATAATCTGTTTTCTTTCTTTCTTTCTTTTTTTTTTTCTTTCTGTTTACTCTCAAAACAATCCTCATCCATAACTGAGCCCTCTATTTCTAATTACATGGACATTTCCATCTCAAACTCAACTGGTCTAACCCTGAATTTCTTCTATTCCTCATCATAAAAATTGTTTCTTTTCCGTATTCCTCTTGGCCTCAGGTTATGACACCATCATTTACCCAGTCATCCAAGGCAGAAATGTAGGGGTTCTCCTTGACTTCTTATCTTTCATAAGCTCCAATATGTCATCTGTCATAAAGTCCTATCAGTTCTGCTTCCAAAGACTCTCCCAAGTCTGGCATGTCTGTCCCTCCCTGACAGCAGCTTCTCAGTGCTCACGTCTCTACTTCATGGGCAGAATCCTACTTGGTGTCTTTGTCTCTAATCTTTTGCCATCTCTGTGTAAACACTGATGGCATGTCTTGAAAACACAAATCACCTCCTTACCCGAAATATGTTAGGGGCTCACTGTTACCTACATCCTACGTGATAGTCCCTCTCCCTGGCTTGCTCTTTTCTGGCTCAGTTTCATGGCAACAAAGCCTTCACCTTTTGATACTTGGCTGAGACATCTCCTTCTGAAGCCTGCCTTGACTTAGCTAGGCACAGGCACTTTTTTTTGGAGGTGCCCTCACAGATGTATTATATACTCAACTGTCACACTTGTGCAAATCTCTGCATATTTGCCGCCTCCACTACACTTTGAGCTCCTAAAGAACAGGGACTCTGATCTCTTTGTCAGCACAGGGCTGTAGACATAGTAGATGCTTAATGAATACATGTTGTATGTTGAATAAAGTGAGTGAGCAAGTGAGTCCTTAGGGCTGGATGTTGTAATGTTTCCTTTTTGTAAGGTTACAGAGGATGAACAAGAAACGTTACTTTGTGTGCTTTGTTCACTGACGGCACCCTCTACTGACTTATGGTTAGAATCAGCAGCGAACAAAATCATGATACTTTTTTTTTTTTTACCTCTCTCCTTAATTAAAGAAAATGTGATTTTTACATTCCCTTCCTGTGTGCTACAGATCTTAGCTCTTCTTGACTTCTTTTCCAGTTTAAACTTCGATTCTTACTAGGTCTTTTGCATTTTAGCTTTCTCCCTGTTGGCATATTCAGAAAAACATTCTTATAATTTTTTTTCTCGTTAAATTTTCTGTCTTAGAATATGAGATTATCTGGGGCGCCTGGGTGGCTCAGTCGTTAAGCATCTGCCTTCGGCTCAGGGTGTGATCCCGGCATTCTAGGATCGAGCCCCACATCAGGCTCCTCTGCTGGGAACCTGCTTCTTCCTCTCCCACTCCCCCAGCTTGTCTCTCTCTCATTGGCTGTCTCTCTCACTGGCTGTCTCTCTGTCAAATAAATAAATAAAATCTTTAAAAAAAATATGAGATTATCTAAAAATGGATATATTGCAACATAAGCCAAATTTTATATCTTTTGTTTTAAATGCCACTCATTTTTTATAAAACAAATTATGCTTATTATAAAGTGATCTGTATTTCTGGTTACTATTTGAAATTCTTTTCTACTTGCTAACCTATTGTTGTTTGATTACTGTTATAGCCTACTTAACTATAAATAATGACTAATATTTGAAGAGTTTAAAACAGAATTAAATTCTTGGAATAAGTATTATAATTCTCTTTAAAATGAATCCTCTTTCTGTGTATCCTTGATGATAGCAAAAATAGATAACTGTTGTAAATCACTATTGCCAAAGTACAAAGAAATATCATCCAGGTTTCCAGATCTAATCACAAGTGTGTATTTGGGAAGGTAAAACATGGAAGAACTCATTAAAAAAATGTGCTCACCTCTAGCCTTCCAGAAGTTTCTCATTTCTAAATGCATTTTTGTTGTGGCATCAGCATTAGTTAATAAACCTGGGCCATTGGGTACCATCGTTCGTTCATTCATTCATTCATTCATTCAGTACATATTTTTTTGCCTATTAATGTTCAGGGAATATAGAAGATTGGAAGTTCCACAGAGGAATCCCACCTCTGTACACAATGCTTTGCAAATGGTGGACACTCAATACATATTTATTACATGAGTAAGTGAATGAAGAACTATAGAAAAATTGTGAAATCATACTTTCTTACAATTTGTGCTCTTACTAACCAATATAAATCAAGAGGCATGTTCCTCTTCTATGAAAGTAGCTCTTATGAATCGTTATCTACTTAAAGTTTGAAAAAGCAGAAACTTCATGAAGGCAGGGACATATCTTGCCTCTGTCCTACACCTTACCATCCAGGAATTTGTAAGCCTTCTTTTACTGAATGCTTCCTGTGTGCCAGTCATAGTTCTGAATGCTTTATAAAGACTTACACTTCTAAACCTCTCCAGAATGCTGAGAAGAAGAGTATTATGATTACCATTTTAAGGTAATCTTAAGCCCAGAAAGACTAGGTTATTTGGCAAAGGTCATAGAGGTAGTAAATCACAGAAGCAAGACTCAAGGCCAGATAGTTGGATTTCAGAGTCCTACCTAGCCCTACACGACCACCATGCCACTTCCTACTCAGTGTTGAATTAATAAATGAAAACAGTTTCACAGTAGGTTAACTTAAAATGGAATACCAATGTAGATCTTAAAATGAAAAACTGAAGAAAAAGTGCTGTTTTCCAGTATTCTTGCTAAGGACTGCTAACTTGTCTCTGCTCAGCTCACGTTTGGTGGATACATTCATTTATGTGCTCAGACTAACATGAGACAGAACAGAGCCGCTGAAGAAGTTTGGACTTGGAGTCACATTCAAATACGGGCTCTGACATATGTTTACTACCTACATAATCTTGAACAATTTCTTAACTTCTCCAGCTCTCGATTTCCTCACCTGTAAAATGGGAATAAAAATAGCTGTCACAAATGGCTGTGTCTTTTTAGAGAGAATTAAATGAGATAATGTATGAAAAGTACCTGACACAAAAAAGGTTGTTACCATCTCTCTTCCCTTTGCCTCTCCCTCTGTTTTCCGTTCCCCTGGCTTTCCGCTCCTTACCAGCCGTTAGCCACATGACCTTGTCTTCCAGGACTTAATCTCTCTTCTGTAAGATGAGAGGGCTAGTCATCTGGTCTCCAAGAGCATTTGACTCTGGAATTCGATGATTCAGTGATGTAGTTACTTGGTTTTTCATTGTATCATAGCAGTGCACATACTGAGGGGTGGTTTTGAAACGAGTCTTCACCGGTTAGCGTGGTTGATTAAGTTGCTTTGTTTCTCTTTTCTTTTCTTCCCCCTTCCCCCCCAAAAAATATCCCATCACATAGAACTTGGTTTGGATGTATTTAAGTTAAATCAGGTGAAAACTTGGTTTAATATGTAAATGGTTTCACAGCAACTATATATATATATATATATATATATATATATATATATATATATAAACTGCATCTACTAGTAATGACCTGTTTCACGAGGTTTATGTCTCTCTTCCTTTCTCCTGTTTAGGTACTATGCAGGAAGCCTAGAGGCTAAGTCAACAACTCGTAGAACTCTAGATTTAATTCACACAGCAACCAAGGGCCTAATGAGAGCTGTCGAAGGCGGTGGAATAGATTCTGTGATGGAATGGGAAGTGGATGAAGTGCTAAACTGGACAAATGCACTGAACTTTGATGAGTAAATGCATTCTGCTTTTACTGGGGAGCAAGGGCAGGCCTCATGTATGTTTCTGATGTTCCCACCTCTGCTTGGGATCTTGGGCCCACAAACATAATCTTTAAAAAACAAAAACAAACGAGTATTGTTTGTCTAGAAAAAAAGAAGATATGAGGGAAGAATGTAAAGGAAGAGATGATATAAAAGTAGAAAAAAATTAGACTTAGGTATTTTTTTTTAATTGAAGTATAATTAACATACAATGTTATAGGAGTTATAGGTCTATAAATAGTGATTCGACAATTCTGTGTATAGCTCACTGTTCACCATGATAAGTATAGTCACCATCTGTCATCATACAACTTTATATATTATTAACTGTATTCCCGATGCTGTACTTCTCGTCTCTGTGATTTACTTATTTTATAACTGGAAGTTTGTATCTCTTAATGCCCTTTATCTGTTTCACCCATCCTGCCATCCACTTCCCCTTTGACAAACATCGGTGCTCTATATTTAGAGTCTGATTTTTTTGTTTGTTCGTTTGTTTCTTAGAAACAAAATCTAGTTCTTAGGTTACACACCAAGTGAAATTCGTTGGTATTTGTCTTTGTCTGTCTGACTTATTTCACCCTCTAGCTCCAACCATATTTTCACAATGTCAAGACTTCATCTTTTTATGGCTGCGTAACAGTCCACTGTGTGTGTGTGTGTGTGTGTGTGTGTGTGTGTACCTCACATCTTTTTTTTATCCATTCATCAGTTGGTGGACACTTGGGTTGCTTCCGTATTGTGGCTACTGTAAATAATGCTGCAATAAACATAAATATCTTTTCAAATTAGTATATTTGTTTTGGTAAATACCAGTAGTGGAATTACTGGATCATATGGTATTTCTAATTTTTTGAGGAACCTCCACACAGTTTCCCACAGTGGCTGCACCAGTTTGCATTCCCACCAACAGTGCAGGAGGGTTTGCTTTTCTACCACATCCTCACGAACACTTAGGATTTCTTGTCTTTTTTATTTTAGTTATTCTGATAGGTGTAAGGTGATATTTCATTGTGGTTCTGATTTGTATTTCCCTGATGATGAGTGATGTTGAGCATCTTTGCATGTGTCTGTTGGCCATCTGCATGTCTTCTTTGGAGAAATGTGTATTCATATCTCCTGCCCATTTTTAACTGTGTTTGTGTGTGTGTTCTTTATATATTTTGGATATTAACCCCTCATTGTATATTTCATCTATAAATATCTCTCATTCAGTAAGTCACCTTTTCATTTTGTTCACAGTTTATTTTGCTATGTAAAAGCTTTTTATTTTGGTATAGTCCCAGTAGTTTATTTTTGGTTTTGTTTTGTTTGCCTGAGGAGACATAGCTAGAAAAATGTTGCCAAGACCAATATCAAGAAATTACTGCCTACATTTTTTTCTAGGAGACTTATGATTTTAGGTCTCACATTTAGGTCTCTAATCATTTTGAGTTTATTTTTGTGTGTGGTTTGAGAAAGTGGTCTAGTTTCATTCTTTTGCATGTAGCGGTCCAGTTTTCCCAACACCATTTATTGAAGAGAGTGTCTTTATTATATATTCTTGCCTCCTTTATCATAGATTAATTAACCATATACATATGGATTTATTTCTGGCTCTGTAACCTATAGATACAGATCCATTGATCTATATGTCTGTTTTCGTGCCAGTACCATACTATTTTAATTACTGTAACTTTGTAGTGTACTTTGAATTCTTGATTGTGATACCTCCAGCTTTGTTCTTCTTTCTCAAGATTGCTTTGGCTATTTGGGGTCTTTTGTGATTCCATTCAAATTTTAGGATTGTGTGTTCTAGTTCTCTGAAAAATGCTGTTGATTTTTTGATAGGGATTATGTTAAATCTGTGGATTGCTTTGGGTAGGATGAACATTTTAACATTTAACAACCAATGTGCGAGCACAGTATATCTTTCCATTTGTGTTGTGTTCAATTTCTTTCATCAGTATCTTAACAGTTTTCAGAGTACGGGTTTTTCACCTCATTGCTTAGGTTTATTCCTAGATATTTTATTCTTTTTGGTGTAATTGAACATGGGATTGTTTTCTTAATTTCTCTTTCTGCTACTTTATTATTAGTGCATAGAAATACAACAGATTTCTGTATATTAATTTTGCATTCTGCAACTTCACTAAATTCATTTATGAATTCTTTTTCTTTATTTTTTTGTAGGCCCGTGAGCATGGAGCCCAACATGGAGCTCAAGCTCATGATCCCTGAGATCAGTAGTCAGATGCCTAGGGGCGCCTGGATGGCCCAGTTGGTTAAACGTTTGCCTTCAGCTCAGGTCATGATCTTGGGGTCCTGGGGTGGAGCCTTGTGTCAGGCTCCTTCTCCCTCTACTCCTCCCCCCACTCGTGCTAGTGCTCGTCTAGTGCTGGTGCTTATGCTCACCTGCACACTCTCTCTCTAAAATAGATAAATTAAATCTAAAAAAAAAAAAAAAGAAAAGTCGGATGCCTAACCCACTAAGCCACCCAGGCACCCCATGTATGAGTTCTAATAGTTTTTTGGTGGAGTCTTTCAGGTTTTCTGTATATAATATCATATCAGCAGCAAATAGTGACAGTTTTACTTCTTCCTTACCAATTTAGATGCCTTTTATTTCTTGTCTGATTGCTGTGGCTAGGACTTCCAGTACTATGTTGAATAAAAGTGGTGAGAGTGGACATTCTTATCTTGTTCCTGATTTTATAAGTAATGCTCTCAGTTTTCACCATTGTTAGCTATGTGTTTTTCATATACAGCCTTTATTATATTGAGGTATGTCCCTCTAAACCTACTTTGTTTAGAGTTTTTATCATGAACAATATTGTATTTTGTCAATGCATTTTTACCATCTATTGAGAGGATCAGATGGTTTTTCTTATTGTTAATGTGATATTTCACATTGATTGATTTGCAAATTTTTTTTTAAAGATTTTATTTATTTATTTGACAGAGACAGCCAGTGAGAGAGGGAACACAAGCAGGGGGAGTGGGAGAGGAAGAAGCAGCCTCCTAGCAGAGAAGCCTGATGTGGGGCTCGATCCCAGAACGCTGGGATCACGCCCTGAGCCAAAGGCAGACGTTTAACAACTGCGCCACTCAGGCGCCCTTGATTTGCAAATATTGAGCCACTCTTGCTTCCCTGGACTAAATCTCATTCGATTGTGGTGGATGATCCTTTTACTGTATTATTGAATTCAGTTTGTTAATATTTTGTTGAGGATTTTTGCATCTATGTCATCAGGTAAATTGGCCCATAGTTTTGTTTTGTTTTTCTGTGGTGTCTGACTGGTTTTGGTGTCAGGGTGATGCTGGCCTCATGGAATGAATTTGGAAGTTCTCCTTTCTCTTCTGTTTTTTGGAACAGTTTGAGAAGAATTTGTATTAAATCTTCTTTATTTTTTTAAATGTTTTAATTTAAATGCAATTTAATTAACATATACTGTATTATTAGTTTCAGAGGTACAATTTAGTGATTCATCAGTTGCACATAACACCCAGTGCTCATTACTTCAAGTGCTCTCCTTAATGCCCATCATCCAACTACCCCATCCCCCCACCCACCTCCCCTCCAGCAACCCTCAGTTTGTTCCCTATGGTAAGAGTCTCTTATGGTTTGTCTCCCTCTCTGTTTTTGTCTTATTTTATTTTTCCTTCCCTTCTCATATGTTCATCTGTTCTGTTTCTTAAATTCCACATATGAGTGAAAACGTATGGTATTGACTGACTGACTTTGCTTAGCATAATACCTTCTAGTTCCATCCACGTCATTGCAAATAGCAAGATTTCATTCTTTTCGATGGCTGAGTAATATTCGTGTGTGTGTGTGTGTGTACGTTCTTTATCCATTCATCTGTTGGTGGACATCTCAGCTCTTTCCCTATTTTGGCTGCTGTGGACATTGCTGCTATAAACATTGGGGTGCATGTGCCCCTTCAAATCACTGTGTTTGTGTCCTTTGAATAAATACCTAGTAGTGTAATTGCTGGGTCATAGGGTAGCTGTATTTGTAACTTTTTGAGGAACCTCCATACTGTTTTCCAGAGTGGCTGTACCAGTTTGCTTTTCCTTCCCCTCTCTCCACATCCTTGCCAACATCTGTCATTTCCTGAGTTGTTAACTTTAGCCATTCTGACTGGTGTGAGGTGGTATCTCATTGTGGTTTTGATTTGTATTTCCCTGATGACGAGTGATGTGGAGCATTTCTTCATGTGTTTGTTGGCCATTTGGATGTCTTCTTTGGAGAAATGTCTGTTCATGTCTTCTGCCCATTTCTTGACTGGATTTTTTTTTGTTTTTTGGGTGTGGAGTTTGATGTTTTTTATAGATCTTGGATACTAGCGCTTTATCTGTTATGTCATTTGCAAATATCTTCTCCCATTCCGTAGTTTGCCTTTTAGTTTTGCTGACTGTTTCTTTTGCTGTGCAAAGCGTTTTATCTTGATGAAGTCCCAGTAGTTCATTTTTGCTTTTGTTTCTCTTATCTTTGGAGACATGTCTAGCAAGAAGTTGCTATGGCCGAGGTCAGAGAGGTTGCTGCCTGTGTTCTCCTCTACAGTTTTGATGGATTCCTATCTCAAATTTAGGTCTTTCATCCATTTTGAATTTATTTTTGTGTATGGTGTAAGGAAGTGGTCCAGACGTTTCATTCTTCTGCATGTGGCTGTCCAATTTTCCCAACACCGGTTGTTGAAGAGACTGTCTTTTTTCCATTGAATAGTCTTTCCTGCTTTGTTGAAGATTAGTTCACCATAGAGTTGAGGGTCCTTCATTTCTGTGTTCTCTATTCTGTTCCATTGATCTGTGTGTATGTTTTTGTACCTGTGCTATATTATCTTGATGATTAGAGCTTTGTAATACATCTTGAAGTCCAGAATTGTGATGCCACCAGATTTGGTTTTCTTTCTCAGCATTTCTTTGGCTGTTCAGGATCTTTTCTGATTTCATACAATTTTTAGGATTGTTTGTTCCAGCTCTATAAAAAATGTTGATGGTATTTTGATAGGAATTGCATTGAGTAGGTATAGATTGCTTTGGAGTAGCATAGACATTTTAACAATTTTTATTCTTCCAGTCCTTGAACATGGAATGTTTCTCCATTTCTTTGTGTCTTCCTCAATTTCTTTCATAAGTGTATTTTTCAGAGTATAGATCCTTTACCTCTTTGGTTAGGTTTATTCCTAGGTATCTTATGGTTTAAATGTTTGGTAGAATTCACATGTGAAGCCATCTGATCCTGGACTTTTGTTAGGGTTTTTTTGATTACTGATTGAATTTCATCAAGAGTGATCGGCCTATTCAATTTTTTCTATTTCTTCCTCATTCAGTTTTAGAAGATCATATGTTTCTAGGAATTTATTCATTTATTCTCAGTTGTCCAATTTGTTGGCATATAATTTTATATAATATTCTCTTATAATCTTTTGTATCTCTGTGGTGTCAGTCGTAATTTCTCCAACTTCATTTCTGATTTTATTTTTTTTCTTGATGAGTCTGACTAAAGGTTTATCAGTTTTGTTGATCCTTTCAAAGAGCCACCTCTTGGTTTCATGGATCCTTTCTATTGTTCTTTTAGTCTCTATGTAATTTATTTCCTCTCTAGTCTTTATTATTTTTTTTCCTTCTACTAGCTTTGAGCGTAGTTTTTTCTTTTTTTTTAGTTCCTTAGGTGTAAGTTTGGGTTGTTTGAGATTTTTCTTGTTTCTTGAATATTAGGCATCTATTATTACCAACTTTCCCTCTTAGAACTGCTTTAGCTGCTTCCCATTGATTTTGGACTGTTGTGCTTTCATTTTAATTTATCTCCATGTATTTTTTATTTCTTCTCTGATTTCTTTGTTGACCCATTGGTTGTTCAGTAGCATATTGTTTAGCCTTCATGTGTTTGTGATTTTTTTCTGTTTTGGTGGGGTTTTTTTGTTAATTGAGTTCTAGTTTCATACTGATGTGGTCAGAAAAGATGCTTGATGTGATTTCAGTCGTCTTAAATTTATTGAGATTTATTTTCTGGCCTGGTTTTTTTGGCCTAACGTGATCTTAGAGAATGTTCCATGTGTACTTGAATATGTATTCTGCTATATTCGGATGGAATTTTCTGTACACATCTGTTAGGTTCATCTGGTCTAATATGTTGTTCAAAGCCACTGTTTTCTTATTGCTTTTCTGTCTGGGTAATCTATCCATTGACATAGATGCAGTGTTAAAATCCCCTAGTATTATAGTATAACTGTGTATTTCTCCCTTTATATCTGGTAACATTTGCTAGGTGCTTCTGTGTTGGGTGCAGAGATATTTACAATTGTTATATCTTCTTGTTGGATTGATCCCTTCATCATGATGTAATGCCATTCTTTGTCTCTTGCTACTGTCTTTGTGTTAAAGTCTGTTTTGTCTGATATAAATATTGCTACTCCGGCTTTTTCTCCACTTCCATTTGCATTTCCCAGGCCTTCACCAGCAGTCTGTATGTGTCTTTATTTTGAAGTGATCTCTTATAGGCAGCATATAGATGGGTCTTGTTTTTTTATCCATTCTGTCACCCTGAGTCTTTTGATTGGAATATTTAGTTGATTTACATTTAAAGTAATTATTGATAGGTATGAACTTATTACCATTTTGTTCATTTTTTTTTCTGGTTGATTTTGTAGTTCTTATTCTGCTTACCTTATGGTTTAATTGTTTTCTTTAGTGGTATGCTTGTATTCTAACTTTTTCTGTTGAGTCCTGGACAACAAAAGTTTCAAAGGAATCCAGCATGATTATTTGGGAATATTTCAGTAACATTACTGAGCTCAAGCTACTGATTATCTCAGACAAGACCAAACTTGCAAAGACCTTCCCCTACTAATGGCAAACGTTTGGTATCAGCACATTTTTTGCAGTGTATTTATGGTCTCCACAGTCTACTCTCTATTAGATCTTTGTAGTCATCTAGATATTTGCACATGTCTTGATGATACCTTGTTTGTTGAGAATTTCAGAGTCTGACATTTTTCCCTTCAGGAAAATTGGTAGCCACTAAAATCTGTGGCCAGTTTTCAGTAGTCAGAACATTAGAATGACCTAAATATGTTGAACATTGATGTTCAGTGATACAAACCAATTTCTTCCCAAAAAGCTTGTATGCTACTGTGTGACAGACGGACTCTTCACTGGGAACAGTTGTGGGCATCTTCTGATTACAACAATATCAACTGAGAACAATATTGTTATTACTTCGAAGAGTAGGTAGAGCCAACTTAACTCTGGGACTCAGGGATACTGATGAGTACTGTTGCCCTTCTGCAGTACCCAGAGATATGCTGCCATGGGCACTTAGAATGTAAAACAGTCCTTGCATCATGATTGAATCACCCACGTGATGGCTGCTATGACTGCTGCTGGCATTTATCCTGCTGGGCTTCAGGGTCATGTTCTCTATCAAGATGGATCTTCCTCTTTCGGAGTCTTCATATTTTTCAAACTGCATGTGAATTTTGATATAACCTGTTCAGTGGTCAGCTGCTGGATTTTCTTAGTCTTCTGATAGTCCATGAATCCTGTTGTTGAGAGCTCTCTGCCTATGTGTGTTATGGGTAGTGTCTATGTCTGAAGCTGCTTCTTTGATACCTAAGACATGTGGTTATATGGCTTCTCTGGCCAGGGACTTTTCCTGGGCCATTAAGATGTTAAGTTTATACTTTTGAGGGATTCACTATAGATTCCACACACTTTATTCTGTAAAAAATTCCAAAAATATCTTTGTGAGAAAGACAGATCAGCTTGGTAATACTCTTATTATATTGTTGCTTCTATTTGTAAAACTTGGATTTCTTATTGGTTATAGCGGGTATGTTCATTATGAGGGAAAAAAAATTTTATGCAACTAAATAAATTCATGTCCTAATCTCAGGTAGAGCAAGGTTAGCGATCAGCCTTAAATATGGTATGTGTTTATGCCCCAGACTATCAGGTGGTAGCATACAATTTATTGAAGAGCCTTTATCTTGGTTTCTTGAAAGTGGATTGAAAACCTTTCAGTATATAAATCCAAGAAAGCAGGATAATTGACATCCAACACTTCATAGTGCTCCTCTGAGGAGAGTGACCACTGAAGACAGAATTTGCCTAAATTTAAGGTGAAGCAAGATTGAATTGTCTACTAAGAGATCCCAGAGGGGCTTTACACTGTCTGTGGTTTTCCTGCGTCTTTTTCACGTGGCAGTGACCCAGCAGCATCCCATTTAAGGCTGTAGAATAAAGTTCTTAGAGCAACAACAGGTAGTAGTGACAAGAAGGAGCCAACCTAGACACAGTACTTTGTTATAATTAAATACTGTTGGATAATATATACCTTCCTATAATAACAAGAATAACAGAACCCCAGAAACACACAGTCAACAAGAGTAAAAACAGTGCAGAAGGAATAAATAAGTACGTGAACAATCACACCGTTTTTCTGAATTACCTGATTCAGAATTCTCATTTTTTTCTCTGTCAGGTCCCTTGTCAGCACCTTTCGGGACCAACTCCTTACTTGATTTCTTGGGAGCAACCAGCTCCTTCCCTGATTTTAAGGAGGCTTGGGAAAAGGGGTGAAATAGGATAAGTCACAGGAAACCTGCCTCTTTAAAGCTGCCTCATCCTTGTAGCTCATCACTCCTTACTCTTCCCTGTTCTACCTCTTGGGCTGCCTTTCACTCCCTAAATCAGTCTCTGTTTAGGGAACAGAGGTGGCAGCCCTAAAATTCTGCTTGACTTTAATGTAATTTCTTATATTTACCCGACATGGCAAAGATAGCACCGTTACTCTAATAAGATCATAAAGCACACACTTTAAATTTCCAGTGACATGACAGAGACCATAGGTCTGACAATCCAGAACCAAGGAGAGGGTGTTTTGTTGTTGTTGTTGTTGTTTTCCCCTGACTTTTTCTCTCAGAGAATTTTCTGTTGGTGCTTTTAATTGAGGAGTTAACGGAGATCTTAGTCTGCACTGAACTGAGGACATGAAGTTGCAGGAGTGAAACAGCATAGCATGAGAAGAGGTGTGCTGGAGGGAGATCAGAGGGCACGACTAGGGTAAATGGTAGATGCACCATTTTTATTCCTCCTCCAGCTCCTTGTTCTAGGGGTTGCCTTAGATACATGACAGCTAGCTGGAGATGGACAAGTCATGAGAATTAAACATTTGGACCTGTGCATTTGTCACCATCAATCCAAGATTTCATAGAGAAAGTGGAATTTTAGAAGTAGTCTAACATGTACTAATGGTTCATTTTATTACTAATACATCAATTTAATGAATGCCCATATAATGTGCTTAGGTATATTGCCAACTGGAAGGAAATTGCTACAAGCAACTCTTCAGATAACTTCAAAAGTAGGTGATTTTTAGCAATACTTTTATGGGGAATTCTTGTGAGCAAAATGACACATTCCACACACGTACACATTTCTAAGTACCTAACGTTTCAGCATCCTGCACGGTATATAGACGTAGATGAATTTACTAAGTCATTTTTCCCTTTACATGTAAGCTTGTTATTTGGGAATAGAAGAAAAATTTCTGTTTTATTTAGATTGGATAAAATGGCTTAAAAAAATGAAACCTCCTTTTGAAAAGTTGCTTCTCTTATGGTTTCAGTAATTATTTTTTTTAAAGATTTTATTTATTTATTCAACAGAGATAGAGACAGCCAGCGAGAGAGGGAGCACAAGCAGGGGGAGTGGGAGAGGAAGAAGCAGGCTCATAGCGGAAGAGCCTGATGTGGGGCTTGATCCCATAACGCCGGGATCACTCCCTGAGCCGAAGGCAGACGCTTAACTGCTGTGCCACCCAGGCGCCCCTCAGTAATTATTTTTAATGAGCAAACTTCACTTAGCAAAATAAATGTCTCAGAATGTTAGAAATAGGGGTGCCTGGCTGGCTCAGGTGTTAGAGTGTGCAACTCTTGATCTCGAGGTTTTGAGTTCAAGCCCCATATTGGGCATGGAGCCTACTTAAAAAAAAAAAAAATTAACATTAGAAATATTTTTTATGTTTTGTGCCACTTGTCCCTCCAGTGGTCCACAGTACCAAGAGGCTGAAAGTGATAGCCTATTGAGGAAGCATATTCTCATGTCCTAGAAATACCAGTAATTCTAACATAGCCCAAGCCTCAACATGGGTATTATATAATCTGAATGTATGGGTTCTGTCCTATGATCATCAGTGAGAGGCAGTAGGTTACAATTGACTGCCTGGTTCTGATTTTTGGTTCTACTGTTTACTGGCTGTGTGGTACCGGGGAAGTTACTGACTCAGTTTCCTCATCTGTAAAATGAGAAAAAGAGTAGTACCTAGTTCATAGGTTGTTGTGAGGTAATAAGAGATAATACGTGTGAAGAGCTTAGACTAGTGCCTAGCACATAATATGTGCTTTATAAATGTTAGCTCTCATTCTCCTTAACCTGTCTACTTATTCCCAACTCATGGCCACCCCCACAGTCCACATGTCCGTCATCCCACCTCAGGCTTCTCCAATGGCCACCAAATGGACAGTCATCTGGGACACTACTCACACAATAGATAGTGATCTTTTATGGATTTAAATCAGTACAGTTAAAACATTTATTTAACAAACTCTTCTTTAGCAATTACTTTGTGGAAGTGCTGTCTTAAAGTGCTTTCTAAAATCATTTAAATTTCACAACTCAGACAAGGTTCATTTTATAGATAAGCGAACAGGCACCACGTTACTTGCTCACAGTCACACAGTTTCTGTGACGGCTAGGATTTGAATGGAGGCAGGCTAGCTTTAGAAACCACACTCCTAACGACGAGCACCTGTGCTGTTTCTCACAGTTTCCCATTGCGCTTGGAGTACAGTCGTAACTCTGTCATGGCCTATGGCTCCAGCTCCCCTTCTACCCTTATCATGTCCCACTCTCCCCTCACCCACAGCCCTGCATCACGCCTCTTGCCTCTTTCTCAGAAATGCTCTGTGGTTTCCACTTGAGGGGTTTAATCAGTTGATGGCCTTCTAGAGAACAGTTTTTGGTAACTACCTTCACTTGACAGCAGGGATTTGTCTGTTTGATATGAATCCCCAACTTGTAGCACATAGCAGGTTCTCAGTGGCAGATAAAAGAATATAAAGGAATGGCAGATACAAAAATTGAAGCAGAGAATATAAATACAGAGTTAAAGGATATTACTGTGAAAAGAAGGAAAGTTATAGCATGGCAATGGGAAGGGGCATAAAATTAAGTGAAAATTATTTTAAGTCGGGGAGATTTGCCCTGTCAGTACGGTCAGGGGAAGATCACACACTGAGGTTGTTGGCGTGGGAGAAGAGGAGAGACTGTTTGCCCTTTCTCCAGGAAGCATGAGGAAGTCAAATCCAGAGAAGATGTGGAGCTTTTAGCTCTAGGGAGAGAAAAGGCTTTTCTCTTCAGTTACACATAAAGAACTATTGGCTAATAGTTCATTAGGGAGCACCAGCTAAATGCCAAACTAACTAACTGTTAGGTTGTTTACATGCATCCTCACACTTAATTCTCGTAGAAATTTTGAGCTATGTATGTGCCATTCTTATCTCCATTTTACAGATGAGGACTTTGAAAGAGTAAGTAACCTGCCCCAAATTACACAGCTGCTTAGTAGTATATCAGACCTCAGACCCAGGTCCTGCAGAGCCTGTTGCAGAGAGGGACAATGCAATGATGGTGTCAAAAGTAGAGGACCTGGGAAAATTGAGACCTTTATGGTTAAGTAGGATATAAAGGTATCTGCTCTAAGAGTAGTAAGAAGGGATGTGGAAGAGACCTCACCTGGTAGGTAGAGGCATATTGAATGAGTCTACACCTTATCATATCCGACATCCTTCTAAACATTTGTCATTTCTCTCTAGGTTACACAGTTGAGCAACCATGGAAAAACAGATATGACTATGCAGATATATCAGAGGAGAAAATGGGAACACCAGAAGATAATTTAGATGGAAATATTTATAAAAAAACAAATGCTACTAGATTAACACCCGATTCCACTTATGGAATATAAATATGAAGTATTCTGCTTTTCTGAGCTATACCCCCTCAAGCCTGGATTCTATTGGTCATAGTCAAGAGATAGTTTATTCTGACTAGAACAACTTGCATAGTCTTGGCACAGAATCTATGTAGCTCAATTAAGTAAGGAAGCCTAAAGAGAAATAGGACATCAGACTGAATCCAATGGTCATGGAAAATGTAGAAATTACTCCTTGTATTCCAACAATCCCACTTAAATAAATAATTTAGGTGCAAAAAATCTTCAGGTTGATATTCTTCTTTACTTGAAGCATTTTTTACTTGTGCATTCATGTCAGGCAGAGCTCTTTTTCCATTTAAAAAAGGGAAAGGGTCAATGTGACAATTTCTCCTTTAATCAGGAAAGCCAAAGCCCTACCAGAAGCCCCAGCCCTTGTCACCTGAGGCATCCTTGAGATGAAACTGGGTCACGGGGGCACCCTTAGCTAAAGAAGCTAGAAAAGCAAAAGTCTGTCTTTCAGCTTCCACAGGGAGGAGTAGAGGAGTGGAGGTACCTACTGGGTCTCCCACACCCTCCAAGTCTGAGTTACTCTACGTTCCCAGAAGCATCCTTTGCCACTACTCACATCCCACTTACCACACTGTGTCTTTAAAAATCTGTCTATAGTCCCATTGACTAGAGGCTTGTACCCTCGAGTATTTAAAAAAACAAACAAAAAAGAAAAAACAGCATTCAGAGGATCTACTGTATATTTAAGAAAAAAAATCAGATTTATTGATATATAATTTTTGAGATATAATTTCCCATTTTGAGTGTTCAGTTTGAGTTTAGACAAATGTATACATTCATGTAAATATAACATTCAAGACATAATTTCCATCACCCCCAAATTGTGCATCTTTGCAGTCAGTCCACTCACCTCACCCTAAGCCCCTGGAAACCACTGATCTTTGAATCACTACAGTTACTAGAATGTCATATAAACAGAATGATTCTATATGTAGTCCTTTTTGGTTTAGCTTCTTTCATTTAGCATAATGCTTTTGAGATTCATCCTTCTTGTCACTTACACCAGTAGTTCATTCCTTTTTTAATAACTAATATTCCATTGTATGGCTATCCCACAATTTGTTTATCCGTTCACCAATTGATGGACATTTGGTTTCCAGTTTGGGATCATTCTGAATGAAGCTGCTATGAACATTCATGTGTGAGTCTTTGTGGGTACATATGTTTTCATTTCTCTCAGGAAATACCTGGGAGGGGAATAGCTAGGGCAAACTGTATTTTCTAAGAACCTGTTTTTTTTTATATTTTATAAAATAAAATGTAAATATATTTTAAAGTTATAAATATATTATTGAAGTAGAATAGACATACAATGTTATATTGGTTTCAGGAACACAAGATACTGATTGACAATTCTGTGCCCATTGCTAACCTGACAACTATAGTCACCATACAACATTATTATGATATTATTAACTATATTTCCTATGCTCTAGTTTTCATATCCTTGACTTATTTATTTTATAACTGAACGTTTGTGCTCCTTAATCCCCTTCATCTATTTTGACCAACCCCCTATTCACCTCTCCTCTGGCAACCACCAGTTTGTTCTCTGTATTTAAACTGTTTTATTTTTTTGTTTGTTTTACAGTTTTTAGATTTCTCATATAAGTGAAATTATATAATGTTTGTCTTTGACTTATTTCACTTAGCATAAGACTCTCAGCATCCATCCATGTTGTCACAAAAGGCAAGATTTCATTCTTTTTTATGTCCAAGTAATACTAGTGTGTGTGTTTCTGTTTATCATATTTTGTCATTATAAATAATGCAGTAAACATAGGGGTGTAGGCAGCTGGGTGGCTGAGTCAGTTAAGCGGCTGCCTTCAGCTCAGGTCATTATCTCAGGGTCCTGAGATCGAGCCCCACAGGGGGCTCCTGCTCAGTGGGAGTCTTCTTCTCCCTCTGCCTCTGCTGCTCCGCCTGCTTGTGCTCTCTCGTTTGCGTGCGCTCTCCCTCAAATAAATAAATAAAATCTTTTAAAAAATAGGGGTGCATACATCTTTTCAAATTAATGTTTTTTTTCCTTTGAGTAAGTGAGTTAACTGGGTCATACGATAATTTTATTTTTAATTTTTTGAGGAACCTCCATACTGTTTTCCACAGTGTCTGTACCAGTTGAAACTCCCACTAAGAATCTATGAGGATTCCCTTTTCTCCACATGCTTGTCAACACATTATTTCTTACCTTTTTGATCCTAGCCATTCTAACGGGTGTGAGGTGGTATCTCATTGTGGTTTTGATTTACATTTCCCTGGTGATTGGTGATGTTGAACATTTTTTTATATGTTTGTTAGCCATCTGTGTATCTTCTTTGGAAAAATGTCTTCCAGGTCTTGTGTCCATTTTAAAATAAGATTATTTGTTTTTTTGCTGTTGAGTTGTATAAGTTCTTCATTTATTTTGGATATTAATCCTTTATCATATCATTTGCAAATATCTTCTTCCATTCAGGAGATTTGCCTTTTTGTTTTGTTGATAGTTTCCTTTGCTGTGCTTTTTATTTTGCTGTAGTCCCAGTTTATTCTTGCTTTTGTTTGCTTGAGAAGACATATCCATAAATACATTGCTAACACTGATGTTTAAGAGATTACTACCTATGTTTTCTTCTAGGAATATTATAGTTTCAGGTCTCACATAAAGGTCTGTAATCCATTTTGAGCTTATTTTTGTGTATGGTGTAGAAACACAGTCATTTCATTCTTTTGCATGTAGATGTCCAGTTTCTCCAACACCATTTATTGAAGACACTGTCTTTTCCCTGTTGTATATTCTTAGTTCCTTTGTCACAAATTAATTGACCATATAACCATGGGTTTAATTTCTGGGCTGTCTATCCTGTTCCATTAATCTTTGTGTTTATTTTTGTGCTATTACTGTACTGTTCTGGTTACTACAGCTTTGTAATATATTTTGGAGTCTGGGATTGTGAAACGTTCAGCTTAGTTCTTTCTGAGGATTACTTTGCCTATTCATGGTCTTTTGTGGTTCCATACAAATTTTAGGATTATATGTTCTGGTTTTGTGGAAAATGCTATTGGTTTTTGATAGGGATTGCATTAAATCTGTAGATTGCTCTGGGTAGTATGCACATTTTAACAATATTCTTACAATCTGTGAGCATGGTATATCTTTCTATTTGTGGTGTTCTCAATTTCTTTCCTCAGTGCCTTACAGTGTTCAGAGTACAGGTCTTTCACCTCCTGGTTAAGTTCATTCCTAGGTATTTTATTATATTTAGTGTAATTGTGAATGAGATTGACTTCTTTTTTTTTTTTTTTAAAGATTTTATTTATTTATGTGACAGAGAGACAGCCAGCGAGAGAGGGAACACAAGCAGGGGGAGTGGGAGAGGAAGAAGCAGGCTTCCAGCGGAGGAGCCTAATGTGGGGCTCGATCCCAGCAAGCTGGGATCACGCCCTGAGCCGAAGGCAGACGCTTAACGACTGCGCTACCCAGGCGCCCCTGAGATTGACTTCTTAATTTCTCTTTCTGGTTCTTTGTTATTAGTGCATAGAAACACAACAAATTTCTGTATGTTAATTTTGTATCCTGTAATTTACTGAACTCATTTATAAGTTCTAATAGTTTTTTGCTGGAGTCTTCTTGGTTTTCTATATCTAGTATCATGTCATCTGCAAATAGTAACAGTTTTACTTCTTCCTTACAGTTTAGGTGCCTTTTATTTCTTTTTCTTGTCTGGTTGCTGCAGCTAGGACTTCCCAGTACTGTCTCGAATGCAAGTGGTGAGAGTGGATATTCTTGTCTTGTTCCTGATCCTAGAAGAAAAGCTCTCAGTTTTTCACCGAGTATGATGTTAGCTGTGGGATTTTCATATATGAACTTTATAAGTATGTTCCCACTATACCTATGTCATTGAGAGTTTTTATCATGAAGGGCTGTATTTTGCCAAATGCTTTACCTGCATCTTTTGAGAGGATAATGTGGTTTCTGTCCTTCCTCTTGTTAAAGTTACATATCACATTGATTGATTCGTGAATATTGAACTACCCTTGTATCCTTGGAATAAACCTACTTGATTGTGGTGAATGAGTCTTTTAATGTGTTGTTGGATTCAGTTTGCTAATATTCTCTTGAGGATTTTTGTATCCACGTTCATCAGAGATACCGGCTTATAGTTTTCTTGGTAAAACCTATGATTTTGGTATCAGGGTGATACTGGCCTCCTTAAGTGAATTTGGAAGTTTTCTTCTCTCCTCCTCTTTTTTGGAGTAGTTTGAGAAGAATAGATATTAACTCTTCTTTAATGTTTGGTAGAATTCACCTATGACGTCATTTGATCCAGGACTTTGTTGGGAGCTTTTTGATTACTGATTCAATTTCATTACTGTAATTGATTTGTTCAGATTTTCAATTTCTTCCTGATTCAGATCAGAAGATTGTATGTTTCTAAGAATTTAATCATTTCTTCTAGGTTGTCCAGTTTGTTAGCATATAATTTTCCATAATATCCTCTTATAATCCTTTGTACTTGATGTGGTGTCAGTTATTATTTCTCCTTCTTTCTCATTTTATTTGAGGTCTCACTGAGGTCTGTTAATTTTATCTTTTCACAGAACCACCTCTTAGTTTCACTGATCCTTTCTATTTTTTATTTTTTTAAGATTTATTTATGTATTTGAGAGAGAGA
Source organism: Ursus arctos (assembly GCF_023065955.2). Taxonomy (NCBI): domain Eukaryota; kingdom Metazoa; phylum Chordata; class Mammalia; order Carnivora; family Ursidae; genus Ursus; species Ursus arctos. The sequence goes on along the minus strand of NW_026622897.1, from coordinate 5,462,494 downwards.
GCATGTGTGTGTGCGCGCGCGTGCGCATGCAAGGAAGGAGCAGAGGGGGAGGGAGAGAATCTCAAGTAGACTCCACACTGAGCATGGAGTCCAATGTTGGGCTCGATCTCATGACCCTGAGATCATGACCTGAGCTGAAACCAAGAGTTGGACACTTACCCAACTGAATCACCCAGGTGTCCTTCTCTTGTTCTTTTAATCTCTATTTTATTTATTTCCACTCTAATCTTCTTGTTTTCCTTTTACTAGCTTTGGGCTTAGTTTGGTTTTTGTTTTTGTTTTTTTTTTTTTTTTTAGTTCCTTTAGGTGTAAGTTTAGGTTTTTTGATAATTTTTCTTGTTTCTTGAGTTATGCCTGTATCATTATAAACTTCCCTCTTAGAACTGTTTTTGCTCTGTCTCAAAGGTTTTGGACGATTGTGTTTTCATTTTCATTTGTGTCCATGTACTTTTTTTTATTTCCTCTTGATTTCTTTGTTGACCCATTGGTTCTTCAGTAGCATGTTATTTAGCCTCCATGTCTTTGTGTCTTTTCCAATTTTTTTCTTGTAATTGATTTCTAGTTTCATTCCATTGAGGTCAGAAAAGATGCTTGATATGATTTCATATTCTTAAATTTATTGAGACTTGTTTTGTGGCCTAACGTAATCTTAGAGAATGTTCCATGTGCACTTGAAAAGAATGTGTATTCTGCTGTGTTTGGATGAAATTTTCTATACACATCTGTTAGGTCCATCCAGTCTAATGTGTTACATAAAGCCACTGTTTCTTTTTGATTTTCTGTCTGGATGATCTGTTGCTTGATTTAGTGGGGTGTTTAAGTACCCTAGTATTACTGTCTCTCTCTTTTTGTCTATTATTATTTACTTTATATATTTAGGTGCTTCTATGTTGGGTACATAGATATTTACAGTTGTTATATAATCTTGTTGGATTGATCCCGTTATCATTATGTAATGCCCTTCTTTGTCTCGTGTTACAGTCTTTGTTTTAAAATTTAGCTTCTCTGGTCTGTAAGTATTGCTACCCCAGTTTTTTTTCCACTTCTGTTTGCATGGAATATCTTTTTCCAGGTATTTACTTTCAGTCTGTATGTGTCTGTGGGTTTGAAGTGATGTCTTATAGACAGCATATAGATAGGTCTTATTTGGGAGGGGGGGGTTCCTTGTTTTTTATCCATTCTGCCACCATGTGTCTTTTGATTGGAGCATTTAGCCCATTTACATTTATTTTTTTCTTTTTTAAAGATTTTATTTATTTTGTCAGAAAGAGAGAGAGAGAGCACAAGCAGGAGGAGAGGCAGACAGAGGTAGAATCAGGCTCTCCCCACTGAGCAAGGAGCCCGATGCGAGACTCGATCCCAGGACTTAGGGATCATGACCTGAGAAGAAGGCAGACACTTAACCAACTGAGCCTCCCAGGCACCCCTACATTTAAAGTAATTATTGATAAATATATACTTAGGGCCATTTTGTTGATCGTTTTATGATTATTTTTGTAGTTCTGTGTTTTTTGTTCTTTTGCTCTCTTCCCTTGTGGTTTGATGGTTCTTTAGTGTATGCTTTGATAACTTTGTTTTTTGTATGTCTATTATAGTTTTTTAATTTGTGGTTACCATTGCTTTTGTGTATAATATCCTATGTTCATAGCACTCTGTATTAAGTTGATGGTCACTTAAGTTTGAACACACTGTTAAAACTCGAAATTTTTATTCCTTCCTCCATGTTTTATGTCTATGATGTCATAGTTTACACATTTTTATTTTCTGTATCCCTTAACTAATTTCCATAGACATAATTGATTTTACTATTTTTGTGTGTCAACCTTCATACTGGCTTTATGAGCAATTAATCTGTCATTACCGTCTGTTCGTTTTTTACCTGTAATATTTTTCCTTTCATAATTTTCTTCTCATTACAGCCTTTGCTTTTCACTTAGAGAGTTCCCATTAACATTTCTTGTAAGGGTGGTTTAGTGTGATGAACTTATTTTTACTTTTTTGGGGGGGGGGCTCATTATCTCTCCTTCAGTTCTGAGTGATAACCTTGCCGGGTAGGGTATTCCTGGTTGTAGAGTTTTTTTCCTTTCATCACTTCACATATATCATGCCATGCTCTTCTGGCCTGCAAAGTTTCTGCTGAAGAATCAGCAGCAAGCCTTTTGGGGTTTCTCTTATATATAACTGTTCTCTGTTCTCTTGCTGCTTTTAAGATTCTCTCTTTATCATTACTTTTTTGCCATTTTAATTATTATGTGTCTTGGTGTGGACCTCCTTGGGTTCATTGTTTAAGGGGCTCTCTGTGCCTCCTGGACCTGGATGTCTGTTTCCTTCCCCAGATTAGGAAAGTTTTCAGCTATTATTTCTTCAAATAACTTTTTGCCCTCTTCTCTCGTTTCTCCTCCTGGGATCCCGATAAGGTGAATGTTACGATGTATGATAATGTCCAGAATTCCCCTAACCTATTCTCATTTTTTATTATTCTTTTTTCTTTTACTGTTCATCTTGTTTTCTTTCTTCTACCTTGTCTTCCAGATTGCTGATCTATTCTCTACATCCTCTAATCTATTGATTCCCTCTAATGTTTCTTTCTTTTTTCTTTTTTTTTTAAAGATTTTATTTATTTATTCAACAGAGATAGAGACAGCCAGCGAGAGAGGGAACACAAGCAGGGGGAGTGGGAGACGAAGAAGCAGGCTCACAGCAGTGGAGCCTGATGTGGGGCTCGATCCCACAACGCCGGGATCACGCCCTGAGCCGAAGGCAGACGCCCAAACGCTGTGCCACCCAGGCGCCCCACCACTGTGCCACCCAGGCACCCCCTAATGTTTCTTTCATTTCAGTTAAAGAATTCTTCAGCTCTGGGGCGCCTGGGTGGCACAGTGGTTAAGCGTCTGCCTTCGGCTCAGGGCGTGATCCCGGCGTTATGGGATCGAGCCCCACGTCAGGCTCCTCAGCTATGAGCCTGCTTCTTCCTCTCCCACTCCTCCTGCTTGTGTTCCCTCTCTCACTGGCTGTCTCTATCTCTGTCGAATAAATAAATAAAAAATCTTAAAAAAAAAAAAAGAATTCTTCAGCTCTGACTGGTTCTTTTTTATATTTACTCTCTCTTGGTTGAAGTTCTCACTGAATTTATTTGCTCTTAAGTCCAGCAAATGTCTGTATGACCAGTACTTTGAATTCTTTATCAGGTATTTTGCTTATCTCTGTTTCATTTAGCTGCTTTACTGTGATTGTGTCTTGTTTTTTTCATTTGGGACGTATTCCTCTGTCTCCTTATTTTATCTGACTCTGTGTTTGTTTCTGTGTCAGGAAGTCTCCTGGTCTTGGAAGTAGTGGCCTTGTGTAGAAGAGGTCTTGTGGTGCCCTATAGTATAATTCCCTGTAGTCACCAAAATTAGGTGCTTCGGGGGTGTCCCCTGTGTGGGCTGCATGCAGTTGCCTCTAGACCAGTCTGCTGCAATGACCCACTTTGCCTTCTGTGGGTAGCCTGGACAGCATTTGCTCCCAATGCTGTTGGGAGGCCCAGTGATGATCACAACAGGCTCACTGCTATGTGGAGCCAGCAGTCAGCCCAGCTGTCTGCAGTTAGCCTCTCTGCCACAGCTGTAGTTGCACTGGTGGGCAGGGCTTGCTCCCTGCACAGCCAGCTAAGGAGCCTGGCTGCAGTAAGTGGGGGCACACTGGTATGTGTGGTTATCTCCTTTACTTCCCAGGGCAGGAGTCACTTTGGAGTGGTGCTGGTCCTGGCCAGGGCTGCCTGCAGGGTGTGGTGGAGCCAAAGCTGCTTTGGGTAGACAGGTAGGGTGGGGTGGCTGTGTAGGGGGAGCCAGAAGCAGGGCACGCTTTGTAAGGCAGGTAGTTAGAGAGTGTTAGTGTTGGCTCCTGCAAGCTTCTGGTTATCTAGGCTGGGGAGGGGAGAGAAATGACACCACAAGCACTTTTGTTCCTGGAGAAATCCACAGATCCCTGCCTCTTTGGCACATATTCTCCTTCATGTATGCCCCAGGCACTTTTCAAACTGCCTCTTCTGTGCTGTGTCTTGGGCAAATTTATCTAGTATCCTGGCTCTTTAAGGGTAAGGACTGTTTCCTGTTGCCTTCATACACTCCCAGAGTGGAGCCTCCTGAAAGTTAAAGCTTCTGAAGTTAAGATCCACTGATTTTTAAACTTATCTGAGTTAAGCACCGCTGGTTTTCAAGCCAGATATCATAGGGACTCCATCTTTCCCACTGTGGGGTCTGATCCTCTCACGTCTCCTTGCTCGTGATGTCCCTCTGTTTTGGTTAGTTGCTTGGGGTGGGGGGGTGGTTCCCAACCTTGTCTCCACCACTCCTTCCTTTCTCGGTGTGGCCTTCTGTCCAGGATAAGCGGTGGTAAACCTGTCCTGCCAGTCCTCGGGTCATTTTCGGAGTTAGTTGCAGTGCATGGAGTTGTTACCTTGTGTGTGTGTGTGTGTGAGGAGGGGAGTCCAGATCCTCCTACTCCGCCATCTTCCCTCCAGTCAAACTCAAAAATCTGTTTTTTAAAGTGGCTGCACCATTTTGTATTTCCACCAGCACTGAACAAGTTTGAGTTGTTTTCGTCACTTGGTGTTGTCAGATGTTTTAAGTATTCTAGCGGATGTATGCTGAATGGCATCTCATTGTGATTTTAGTTTGCATTTCCTAAATGACTTAGGACGTGAGGTTCTTTAACGTGCTTATTTCCCATTTGGATGTCTTTTTTGGTGAGGTATCTTTTAAAATCTTGCCAATTGCAAATTAGACTGTTTATTTCCTTTTTGCATTAAAAGGTTTTAAAAAATATGTTCTAAAAACAAATCCTTTATCTGATACTCGTTTGGCAGGTGTGGCTGGAGTGTTGATTTTCTCTATGTCTTTTAAGGAGAAAAAAGGTTTTCATTTTAATAAAGTCCAGATTACCATTTTTTTTTTCTTTTATGGCCAATGCTTTATTGTCTTCTCTAGGAAATCTTTTCTTAAACCAAAGTGACAAAGGAGTTCTTATATAAATTTTATCATTTTAGCTCTCACATTCAGGTATATCATTCAGTTCAAGGTAGTTATTGTATATAGTGGGAGAGAAGATTTGAGCTTTGTTGGGTGGGGGGAGAGGGTTTACGTATGGATATGCACTTTTCCCCCCAGATACTATTACTTGGAGACTTTGCTGAAAATCAGTCATATATGAGGGTCTGTACCTGGATTCCTTATCCTGCTCCAATAATCTGTGGGTCTCATCTTTATGGCATTACTACCTTGTATTTGTTACTATGGCTTTATTTTAAGTCTTTCAACCTTGTTTTACCCTTTTCAAAATTGTTTTGGCTTATTCTAGTTCCTTTGCATTTCTACATAGATTTTAAATTCCAAACGAAAAAAAAAGGGAAAAAAGCTTGCTTGTATTTTGATCGGATTGCATTGAACCCATGCATGTATCAATTTGGGGAGAATTGCTGTTTTAACAGTATTGAGTCTCGCAATTATTGAACATAGTACATCTCTCTGTGTATATATTTAATAGCCTCTGCTTTCTCGTTAATGTTTTATAAATTTCAGTGTACAGGCACTTCACATTTTATTAAAATTATGCCCAGCTATCTCATGTTTTTGATGATACTGTTTAATTTTAATTATTTTTTGTTTCAAACTGTGCATTGCTGGTGATAAGGGAAAATTTTACAGATATTTTATTTCCTGATATAATTGGCTTTCATTTAGCGATTGATGAATTGGGAAGCATCCAGTCTAGGAAATAGAAAAGAGCTTCTTACAAAGCAAGAGGCTTCATAGACCAAGGTGAACAGGAACAAGGAAGTTATATTGGGCATTTAACTGGTTAAAATAGGATTATTTTTCATATATGGAGAAAAGGGAAGACTTGGAGCTTGGTTAAGTAACTTATGCTGAGCGGGCAAGTGCTAGCTAATTGGTTGGTCTATGCATTCCTTTTCTGGGAGAGCTGAGCATAGAAACTGAGCTGTTTTGGTTTGCTGATGTGGGATGTAGAATAAGTGACTCCATCTTGGGCCTACTCTGGACATTCTGACACTGATACACATAAATATTGTTGATGTTTTGTATATTGACCTTTATTGTGTGATCTTGTTAAACTCGCTAGTTCTAGACTTAACATACAGAATCTTGAGAATTTTCTACATGGATGATATCATCTGCAAATGGGAGATAGTTGTACTTCCTTTCAAACTGTCTTTTCTTTCTTTCTCTTTGCTCTATTGCATGGGTACAAACTCCAGTACTTTGTTGAACAGAACAGCTAAGAGGGACATCCTTGCCTTATTCCTCATCTAAGGGGGAAAACATTTAGTCTTTCACCATTAAGTATGATGTGAGCTGTGAGTTTTTCATAGATGTCCTTCATCAAGTTGAGAATGTTCCTTTTATTCCTAGTTTGATGAATTTTTATCATAAGTGTTGAGTTTTGTCACATGCTTTTTAGGCATCTATTGACACGATCATATGGTTTTTTTTGTTAGTTTATTCACGTTGATTTTCACATATTAAACCACCCTGGTATTTCTGGAATAATGTCATTTGGTAACAGTGTACTTTTTTTAATTGATGGAATTGATTTACTAATATATGCATCATGTTCATGGAACTGATCTTCAGTTTTCTTGTAACTCTAGTAATTTTTGATATAAGGGTAATGCAGGCCTCATAAAATGGGCTCTTATTAATATCAGGAAATATTTGAGTAGCACTGGTGTTATTTCTTCCTTAGAAGAAGACAACATTGATTCATTAAGATTATTTTCATTGTGTTTCTTTTCATGCCATGAGTATGTTTGAAAGGCCTATGAAATCCACTGTCCATGTTGAGTTTATACTACAGTGACTTGAAACAAATTTGTAACCAGTTGACTGATTACCCATTTTTCTCTTAAAATATTTCCAAATCTTATAATCATGCATACCTAAAAAAAAGTTGTTTAGAAAATATTAAGTTTAGGGGTAGCCAGGTGGCTCAGTAAGTTAAACATCCAACTCTTGATTTCAGCTCAGGTCATGTTATCAGGGTCGAGAGATCAAGCCCCACATCAGGCTCTGCACTCAGCATGGAGTCTGCTTAAGATTCTCTCTCTCTCTCTCTGTCTGCCTCTCCCCCTGCTCATGCTTGCTCACTCTAAAATAAATATTTCTGAAAATTCTAAGTTTAGCAATATTTACAAAGATTTATAATCTACAGTGAATATTCAAACACTATATGTACCACCAGGGAACATTTTGGGATAGTTTTCAAATAAGCTAACATGTAAAATCTAGCAAAGCTAACACTACTCAGAATCTGGTTTCAAAATTGTCCGTTGGAGGACATATTTTGCTTCTAAAACTTTTCTTTCTCAGCTATACAGTTAGCGTTAGGGTATGCGCCTGGTATCCTGCAGTTCAGAGACCTCTCCAGAGAATAAAACCCCAGACTTGTGCTGGGGTGAGAACAGACACAGCAGCCATCCACTGAGCTGAGGCAAGGAAGGGATTTGGGATAAATACTCTTTAAATATGTATTCAGTTGGTCCTTCTGTTTTTAACTCTACCTTTCCAACCATTTTCAGAAATACTACCAATACTTAAATGTTTGGGGTCTTCCCCCAGGATAACTAGGCAGCTTCTCAGCTTTTCTTATTGTGTGTTCAGGAAGCCACTTTCTTCAGATCTAGGGTGAGGGTTAGAGTGTGTGCTTGGTATTTTGCAGTTGAAACTTCTCCAGAGGGTTAGGGTTAAATTTAGGGATTAGAGTTAGGTGTTAGGATGTTAGGGTATGTGCCTGGTAATTTGTAGTTGAGTTCTCTCCAGGTAATTAAACCCCTGACTTCTGGGGTTAGGGCTAGGGGTCAGGGGTGGGGGTTAGGGTTTGTGCCTGTATTCCTGCATTGAACTTGTTCTTGCAATAGCACTCACAGGATTTGTATAAAGTATACAGTACTTTTATTACTTGTCAGAATGACTCAGCCATACCCATTAGGATAGCTACTATAAAAACAAAAACCACCCAGAAAATAACAGGCACTGAGGATGTGGATAAATTGGAATTCTTGTGCACTGGTGTGAGTATGTCAAAATTGTATAGCTGCTATGGAAAACAGTATGGTGGTTCCTCAAAAAATAAAAAAATATAATTACCATACAATCCAACAATCCCACTTTTGGTATATTAAGAGATGTTTGTGCAGTCATATTTATAGCAGCATTATTCATAATATCCAAAAGGGGGAAGCAACCCAAGTGTCCATTGACGGATAAATGGATACACAAAATGGTGGTATATACGTACAATGGAATACTTAGTCTTGAAAGGAAATTCTGACATAATGAACCTTAAGGTCATTATGTTCATAAGCCAGTCACAAAAACACAAATATCGTATGGTTTTACTTACAGGAGGTAGCTAGGGACAGAAAATAGAATGGTGGTTGCCAAGGGCCACCTGGAGGGGAGAATAACCATTCCACAACTCCCCATACAATGTCAGTTTTGCAAGGCGAAGAGTGCTGGAGATGAGCTGAATGCACTTAATGCTACTGAACTGTACACTTAAAAATAGTGAGGATGGTAAAGTTATGCGTATTTTACCACAGTTAAAAAATAGTGACCCCCACGTTAGTTGTAGACCAGCAGTGAACACGCTTAACAGCAGGGCAAGAGCCAAGTAAAATCATGATCATTTCTCTCCTCCATGTTTCTGTCCCAGTTTGGAAATACCCTCACCTTCAATACTGTGTGTCAGTGTTTCATGCTTTCACCATGCCAGTGACAACAAAAATGTCTTCAGACATTATGAAATGTCTTCTGTGAGGGTGCGGAGTCACGAAGCAAAATCACCCCAGTTGAAAACCACTGCTTTAAAATCAGAGACTGTACGTAAGTTTACAAAGTACACATTTTACATATTGCTGTCCTTTAAACCATGCATGCTGTACTTTATGGACAAGTTCAAGAATTTTTTAGGGAATAATTTTCAGTATATAAGATTTTCACCCTCCTCACCAAATTCCGAATCTAAACTTTGTAAAAATCTGATTCCGTGGTATTTATGCAAAACTCATTTTTTGATAAATGAGAGCCCGAAACTCTGAAGGACTGAATTATTTTATTTAAAAAATGATAAATATTATGGAATGCTGACTTCCCATTTAGGATCTCAGGACCTTTGTATTTGTCGTATTTCAGTATGTATCTTCTAGACTTTAGAAGTGTCAACTAGATCACTCTCTGGGCCCAAACAAGGAACATTTATTAGCCTTTTTGTAATGGGGTAAGAAAGAAAGACAAGCAGACTATTTAGACTGAGATACAGCCGACCAGGCTGGTTCTGTGTGGCAGGCTTCCCAGTCGACACTGGACAGGAAGTTGTGGGTCTGCCCCAGACTGCAAGCTCTGTAAGGGTCCACCCTTCCCGCCTCCCTCACTGCTGTCTCCTGGGAACGAGCCTGGGCCTGGCACACAGAACACTCAAACATCTGAATACAATAAATGAATCTTAGCATATATTTTCTTTTACAATTATTTATTCAAAAACAGGGAACAGTGTAACTGGATTCTGGTAACAGTTTAGTAAAGAAATACATGCAATGGTACTAAAATCTACAGAAAATATATAATTTCATTAAAGTGCAAACGAAATACTTGAAATGGCACCTATTTCTATATTTCAAGTCAGTATACTTTCTAAAAAATTGCCTACTGCAAATAAGAAATCCAGAGTTTTTCCTCTTTGCTTTGATTTCCTTTATACTATATTTAAATCTAGCATTTCTAAGTGCATATATTTTAAATGTGTACTAGAAGGAGATACCTTGAGGTGGTATGTCCAGCAGAGAGAATGGTGTCAGGGCAATGATCTCCCTTAATCCAGACAACCCTGTTCTACCTACGATTCATTCGCCTTTCTAAGTAGCTGCTGTACTTGGTTTGCACTGAACAACTGACCGGTGAGCCTACATTTTTTGTCCATAATACACTTGTACCTTCAATTTACTGTATTCTCTTGGACAAGCTACTTTTCTCTGAACTTCACTTCTTCCAGCTGCAAACTGGAATAACATCACTAATCTACCACGATATGCTGCATAGAATGGATGTCAGGTACCCAGCATACAACAAATTGTATAATTAATATTTTTAAAACCTGTTCATTTCTAGACTGTGTTCCTGTCAAAATTTTTAATTCTATCACCTGTGAATGAGCTATTCCTCCTAGATTTGTTATCTGCAAATTTGGCAAACTGTTCAAAACCATTGTTAAGAATATTTGAAACTTATGGCAGGAAAGGAACTACAGGGACAGGAAACTTACGGCAAACCTCCAGGCTGACAAGTAGCTTAATGATGTTATTCAGTTGCATACATCAACTAGCAAGAATTAGCTACAAATTCATAAACCTGTACTGTCATCTAGCTAGTAATTTCTTATTCCATCCACGAAGATTTCAAGGCTTTCTTAAAGACATTATAAATTTACTTACAACCTCTTGATTCACTACAGTAATAAAACTTCCTGTATATACCAAACCTTCATTTAGGCAGTGTGCAAGAAAAAAAGATACACCAAGTTTGTAATTTGGAATGCAATATAATTTTAAGAAGAGTTCTCCAGAAACCTTATCTGGAATGAATTATTCTCAACCCAGGTCACTCAAGATTCCCACAGAGAAAGCCTTGCTGAAGCTCACCTTCCAGAATTACAAAATACATGGATAAACATTCCACCAAATACAAGATTCAATAGATAGATACAAACAATAGGAATTTGCTGTAATGCGGAGCTATTAGAAAAATAATTTTTTAAAAAGATTTTATTTCTCTCAAGAGAGAAACCATGAGCCAGGGGGAGAGGCAGAGGGAGAAGGAAGAAGCAGATTCCCCGCTGGGCAGGGAGCCCGATGCGGGGCTCGATCCCAGAACCCTGGGATCATGACCTTAGCCGACTGAGCCACCCAGGGACCCTGAAATGGAAAATAATTTTTGAAAAAAGAAACATGGTCAACAGTCATTATACATAGCTGACAAGAGAATTCATAAACTAGAAGAGATATATAGTCATCAGAGAGAGAAAGCACAGAAGGGTTTAAAAGATACAGAATAAAATGAGAAGGCCCAATATACACTTTTAAAAATAGAAACCATACTAACTGTGTCTTAGAAATTTGTTCTCCATAATGTAACAACTTCATTATTCAGTAACACTGGGTGATCCTACTGAAAATCCAGATATACTTCTGAAGTACTAATTTGCTTTCAGCATGGCTTATTCTTAATGTGGCTTTACCATGATATATAGATGGTTACAATTTGAAAGTTTTTCAAATAACTTATCATTCACATATAATATCTGGAAAACAAGTTTTAATTAAAAGCTACCTCAAACCAGCAGTTTATTTCTTCTAATTCATACTCAAGCAAACACTGTCACTGATGTTCTGCCTTCCAGCTGCTTCCATTTTCAGCTAATGCGTCGGTCAGGGATTTTACTGAGAACAATACAACTATGTACTTGAGAAGAAAAAACAAACATTTAGCCTGGAAGTACAGCTATGAATGATACTTATCTCTAACATCTGAGAGACGAGATTTTCCTTGAGACTGTCAAGGCCTCTTTAGGTGATCAAGTATTGAGCATTTTTTCAAAAACACCAAAAATAGTTCACTAGTTAAGTATTAATACCTATTCAAAGTCTGTTGGATGGGTTAAAAATGAAGGCCACGGTATAATTTCTAAAGGCTGAGCTGAAGGGAAATTCATGTGCTGGATCACACCCAAGCTTTCCATCCTGGGAAAAGTCGGCTGAGATTTTTGGGGTCCATGGCTTGCTGTATGAGCAGATTCACCTGCCCCCCAACACTGAGCACCGTTCCCTCCTCCACTCCTTTCAGTTTCTCTTGTAGTCTCATCAACACGCGTTCCGCTACTTTGTTGAAGCTCTGGTCGGTGTCACTAAGGACAAACACAGGGTGTGGTGAGGTGGGCCAGTTTCAAGGGCCCTGGGAACAGGAAAGAGTAGGGCCCTCGTTTGTAACATGGCTCACCTGAGACTGCGTCTGCATTCCTGGTCCTCTCCACCGGGAGTGGAGTGCAGCTCAGTGTCATCCTCCGGCCTCTGCTGTAAATACAGAGCTTTCAGAGGATTCATGGTCCAGTCAAACAGGGGGTCGTAGAGGAGAACCTAGACAGAACATATGTGTTAGAAGAGTAATGTGCCTTCTGATGACCTATTTAGAGACAGAGGAACCAGTGGGATAAAAAAATAACAGAGGCCAACCAAATGGTAGGCCACTGGGGGTGAGGGGACTGCCTATCAAGGCACTTCCTGTTTCCTTGTGGAGGAAACTGCTCGCATAATGTTCTGGCTGCTTATCCCATACCGAATCCACTCTTCCTCCGTGAGTGGGAGTGGTGACATCCCTTGACCTGCTTCCTGACTGGGTGAAACTAATCTATTAAAAAGAGATAAGGACTTCCTTCTGTCTCCTCTTCACCAGTAGGGTCCTGAGCAAGGGCATCTGCTCTGTGCCCCATCTCTCCCTCAGGTGGGCTGCACCAGCCGAGATCGGGTGTGGGAGCTGGACAGCACCAGCAAGCCTGCTGGGCTTCACTCGTATACCATGTTCTCCAGTCATTTTATCAGTAATAAAGCTAATATTTTTATTTCTATTCTGTTCTTAAGGCTTTTTCTTTTTCTCTCAATTATAAATTCCACTGGAGAAAACAAAGGGTGTACTTTATCGAAAGCTCCTCCAAACACAAGGTCGCTTTTGTGGGTGAACCTGGTTTGGATCTCTCAACTCTAAAGCCATGTCAGTGGCCAGTGTGAAGTCACACGGTAATCCTTGAACTTATGGACAAACCGCATATATTCAGTCAGTGCCCCTACAGTTTTTAGTGGCCTTGGGGGTTGCCCGAAACAGCATGAAACCACAGAGCAGACTTGGTACTGCTGTTGCAGGACACGTAATGAAACACGTAATGCTTAAAGGCACTTTATGGTCCCAGCCGACGGAAGTACTGAGAAAACACAAACAAGGCAGCAGCAGAAAGTGTTACAACTCTGTCATGAGGGAATATTCTGCTAATATGCACACTCATTTTGTATCCTGCAACTTTCATGAATTCAGTTATCAGGTCTACTAGTTTTTTGGTGGAGTATTTGAGGTTTTCTGTATATAGTATCACGTCAGATGCACGTAGTGGCAGTTTGACTTCTCCCTGATTAATCTGGATGCCTTTTCTTTCTTTTTTGTTGTCTGGCTGCTGTGGCTAGAACTGCCAGTGCTATGTTGAATACAAGTGGGGAGAGTGGACACCCCTGTCTTGTTCCTGACCACAGAGGGGAAGCTCTGTTTCTCCCTTTTGAGAATGATGTTTGCTGTGGGTTTTCCATATAAGGCCTTTATTATGCTGGGTTTGTTACCTCTAAACCTACTATATTGAGGGATTTTATCATGAATGGATGTTACACTTTGTCAAATGCTTTTTCTGCATCTATTGAAATTATAATACGGTTTTTATCCTTTCTCTTATCAATGTAATGTGTCACGCTGATTGATTTGCAAATACCAAACCACCCCGGGCATACCAGGAATCATGGTGAATGATTTTTTTAATATAACATTCGATTTCGTTTGCTAGTATTCTGTCAAAGGTTTCTGCATCTATGTCCATCCGAGATACTGGCCTGTAGTTCTCTTTTTTAATGTTGTGTTTATAACTGGTTTTGGTGTAAGGGTGATACTGGCCTCATAAAATGAATCTGGAAGTTTTCCTTCCTTTTCTATGTTTTGGAATAGTTTGAGAACAAGTATTAATTCTTCTATACATTTTTGGTAGAATTCGCTTGTGAAGCCATCTGGTCCTGGAAGACTTTTATTTGAATCAGTAATCAAAAACTCCCAATAATTTCTTATTGGTAATCAGTCCAAATTTTTTTACTTCTTTCCACTTCAGTTTTGGTAGGTTTTATGTTTCTAGGAATTTATCTATTTCTTCTAGGTTGTCTAATTTGTTGGCATAGTTTTTCATAATATTCTCTTGTAATTGTATTTCCTTAGTTTTGGTTGTTATTTCTCCTCTTTCATTTGTGATTTTGAGTCTTTTTTTTTTTGGATGAGTCTTGCTAAAGGTTTATCACTTTTGTTAATCTTTTCAGAGAACCAGCTCCTGGTTTCATTTTTTTTTTTAAGTTTCTGTTTCATGTATTTCTGCTCCAATATTTATTACCTGTTTCCTTCTACTGGTATGGGTTTTGTTTGTACTTTTTCTAGCTCTTTTAGGTGTAAGGTCAGGTTGTGTATTTGGGGTTTTTCTTGCTTCTTGAGGTAAGCCTGTATTGCCAAAAACTTCCCTCTTAGAACTGCTTTTGCTGCATCCCAAGATTTTAGACCATTGTATTTTTGTTTCCAGGTACTTTTTGATTTCTTGGTTGACCCATTCATTGTTTAGTAGCATGTTATTTAACCTCCATGTATGGGTGGTCTTTCCAGATTTTTTTTTGTGGTTGACTTCTAGCATCAGAAAGAATGCATGGTATGACCTCACTCTTTTTAAATTTGTTGAGACTTGTTCTGTGGCTTAATTGATTTTTTCTGGAGAATGTTTCATATGCACTTGAAAAGAATGTGGATTCTGCTATGTTAGGGTAGAATGATCTGAATATATGTGTTAAGTCCATGTGCTCCAGTTGGTCATTCAAAGCGACTGTTTCCTTGTTGATCTTCTGTTTGAACGGCTGGTCCATCAACGTTCAAGAGGGGTGTGAAAGTGCCCTACTATTATTGTATTACTGTTAGTTCATGTTTGTTATGAATTGTTTTATGTATTTGGCTGCTCCAGTGCTGCATGCATAAATGTTTACAACTGTTGTATCTTCATGTTGGATTGTCCCCCTTTATTATTATATCGTGTCCTTGTCTTTTTTACACTCTTTGTTTTAAAGTCTCTTTTGTCCAATATAAGTATGGCTACTCCAGCTTTCTTTTGACGTCCATTAGCATGACAGATGTTCCTCCATCCCTCACTTTCAATCTGCAGGTATCTTTAGGTCTGGGATGAGTCTCTTGTATGCAGCATATAGATGGGTCTTGTTTTTTTATCCATTCTGTCACCCTATATCTTTTGATTGGAGCATTTAGTTAGTCCATTTACGTTCAAAGTAATTACTGATAGACATGTATTTATTGCCATTTTGTTACTTGTTTTGTAGTGGTTTTTGTAGTTTTCTCTGATCCTTTTCTCTCTTTCGTGGTTTGTTGTCTTTCTTTAGTGATATACTTGGATTCCTTTCTCTTTATTCTTTGCATATCTATTACTGGCTTTTGTTTTGTGGTTACCATTGGGTTGGTGTATGACGTCTTTTGCGTGTAGCAGTCGATATGAAGTTGATGGCTGCTTAGGTTTGAACCCAGAGGGAGGTACACGTTATTAAATAATGAAAAGGAATGGAGGCCTCTTTATTATAAAGAAAGAGCCTATATGGTCTTCTTGGGTTTCAGTAAAGAAATACCACAGATTATTTCATACCCTAGGGCTTCTGTTAGGAGTCGTATTTGCAGATTTTGGAATCAAGGAGGAACCAGAGCACTTCAAAAAATGACTTTAGTCTTACTATCAAAACAGAAGCGGCTGAATGAATACAATAAAGGAATACAGACTGATTAAGCTGAAGCAGGGTTTCTCAATCCCGGCACTACTAACATTTTTGGGCTGTCCTAACTTCTTTGTTGTGGGGGCTGTCCTGTGCATTAGAGGATGTTTAGCGGCATCCCTGGCCTCCACCCAGTAGATGTCTCAGTAACTTCTGAAAAAACACAAATGTTCCTGCCCCCCCCCCAGAAGTATGGTTTGAATATGGTCAGCATGAACAGTTTTTTGAATATTAAGTACAGGTGATATTCAGGTGCAGCCAGGCGAGTCCCACCAGGTTAAAGGAATAAACGCTGAAGGCTGTAAGTAAGGGAGGCTCACCTGTGCTCTGCCTCCCAGGTCTCCTTGTGGAGGAACCACTACTCATCTCTTGCCCCACACCCTTTACCAGGGTGGTGAATCACTGCTTTAGGTACATAATTCTCTCTGGGGTAGAGCTAATGTCATTAAGCACTGGAAATCTGTGTTACTTCCTTCTCTTTCTGCCTGATCAACATGAGGCAGTGCTTAAATGTTCTGAACCTGGGCAGGAGCAAAGGAGATAGAACTTCCTGATTTCTCACAAAACCCCAAAGGAAAAAAACATTCTGAAAGCAAGTCATGCCACTGGAGAGCACAAAGTGCTGATTTATGAATTAAACACTAGAGATGACTTACGATGCTCTAACATGCCCAGAAAGCTGGCAGGACCGGAGGCTAGTTTCTAAACCAGTTTACTGATGTGCACACCCACTTCCCCCCTGCTGCCCAGCATCATCCCAGCACATTAACATGAGGCACCAATCCTCAAATCAGTGACGTCCTAACTAGACACACATCTAATGGCACAGAAATAAAGATTTCCTTATAATCCGCTTTACCTCCACAATGGTTAGCAGGGTTTCCTGAGAGCTTCTCATAACCTCCATGGTTTTCTCACAGCACCTACAAACACATTACAAAGATGGATTTTGTTACACACCAACGTTTTCAACATATCTTCATCTCTATTATTCCTGTATACTGTGCTGAGACTTCAAATGAATATCTCAAAGAGCACGGTACTAGGCAGACTGCATTTTCAGTAAATGTTTTTGAAAGGAATGTAATTATGTGAATGTAAGCTAAGCCTTGATAAGAATAACACACAGTACTACTGTGAAACATTTCTTCAGTCATTGATGATTGTGGTAATTACACTCTGACTAGAATCGACTCTAGTAAAAGCTGAGCACGAGGACCAATGCTGGGAAACTGCAGGGACCTGTGAAGTGCTTCCAGCAGGAACTGGTCCATCGTACACTCCTTTAGCAGAGGTTACCTGCCCAACAATGAGCGCCCGAAGGAGTTCTGAGCAGTAAAGAGTTCGCTAGGACAGAGGCACTTCCGGTAAACGCCAGCTGCTTTCGGAGGGGCTCGGAAGGACAGCTATGTATGTTACATAGGGTGAGGTCCCAGATGGTCTGAAGGAAGGGGAAGCTATTACTGTCTTTACCCCGGGGTTTTCCTTACTACCAGTAAAGCACTGGAACACGTTTTAGCAGTGAATCCTAGACTCTATAGAAATCAACAGTCCAAATAATTTTGACGTGAAAAACCATCTGCTTTAAACACTTACCTTCTGAAGACACCTTCAACACCAGTAATGCCCATCCCATCCACAATATCTCTGGTGAGTCTGAAAGGAACCGTTTCAGGAGTAGGGAGGATCTTACCCTGTTCAAAAGCAACTCCTGAAGCAAAGAGTACAGCAAGGTTAGGAGGTTCCACAGCAAACCGACTGTCCTCCCATGTGGCCTGTGAGCTGTGCAGAGGCCCCAAATACTCTGTCATCGACAGTCCACACCAGAACTCACGGTGGCTTATTCTGTTTCTGCTCTGCCACTGTCTAGGAGATGCATCTCGAATTTAAAAAGTGTAACTACTTCTAGACATAGACAAGTTCTAGATTCAAGGGTGATTTTTTAAAATGAAATAGTATGCGTAGGATTTAAAATGCAAAATATGCACATAATGGATTTACATGTATTTAAATATCTGCACATATTCTATATTAAGTTTTTATTAAATGAAATTTTTTATCCTGAGATAACTATAGATTCATATGCACTCATAAGATACAATACACAAAATACAAAATTTCCCGTATACCTTTTATGCATTTTCCTCCGTTGGTAGCATCTTGCAGAACTATACAGTACAGTATCACAGCCAGGACACAGACGCTGATCCAGTCAAGGTCCAGAGTATTTCCATCACCACGAGGATCCCTTACACTGCCCCATTTACAGCCACCACATCCCTCCCGTGGCCTACCTCCCTCCCACCCACTCTGTGCCTCCAGCAATCACTACTCTTTCATAACTTTGTATAACTGAATCCATTCTGGGGTAAACCATATAATACACGAGCTCTTCTCTATTCTAACGGAACTCACTCTCTCAGCAACTATATAGATTATACTACAGAACTTATAATTTCCTAAGACTGCACCTTCTTAGAAATCTTAAATTCCATATTCTCCTTGAAATCTCTTCTTCTACCCCCTTATTCTTATTAATGAGTTTGAACTCATTGAGATTTCTAGTCTGTCAGCCTTTCCACTCAAGAGTACGGAGTGCAAGGTTGGTCACTCTCATGGCTGCCTCACGTCTCACAGGCCCCTGGCCCCCTCTGCAAGTCTCCATTTCCAACTACAACCGAGACTCCAGGGAGGCTGGAAGAAAGCTCGTGAAGACGCTACTGGCTCCACTGAAAATGCAGGGTCCTCACAGTAGGCAAGTGCCCCGTGGACTGCTCAGCATGCCGTCTTCGTTCCCCCTCTCCACTCGGCTCTTGGACTCACCTCCGTGGAGCCGGGTTTGCCCTGCACTGTTCTGACAAGGCCATTTACCATCCCTCTGACGCTCAGCAAGCAAGCATGCTTTCATTTTCTCAGTTAAAACAGAAGAGCAAATGTTATTTCCCTCCAGTCCTTTCCCTTCTAGCTCAAGACTTTCCTCCTCTCAGTGGAAAAGCTGATGTGCCTCCCTTGTAAAGCCAACCGTAGCCCATATGCTTTAGGACTTCCTAGCTATTTCAGGATCTCTGTCTCTTCTCCAGCTTATCAGTACAGAACATGTTCACGCTGCTCTCATCTTAAAACAAACAAACCAAAACCCCCTCAAAATTAAAAAAAAAAAAAAAAAAAAGCCGAAGCATGTCTCTCTCATCTCTGCAGCAAATGCCTCTCCCGTCCTTCCAAACCTTCTGTGGACAGCTGACATTCTTGGTCTGCACATCCTGACTTCTGTTCAGTCCTCAGCTTTCCATAATCTGACTTCCTCCGTTCTATCCAAATTACTTCTCAGACCTCAAACATTAACTCTTCAATTCAAAGGCCTGTTTTCAGTTTTGACCTTATTTGACCTGCTGTATCAGACACTACTGAGCACTTCTTCCTTCATGAAAAATTTCCCTCCCCTGCCTTCCAAGATACCCCTGCCTCCTTGTTCCCATGACTTACTGGTTATTCTTCAGGGTTTTTTTTTCCTGACTTAGGCTTTTCAAAGCTGGCATTCCTTAGGATTCTATCCTTAGTCCTCTTTATCAAGGATGATACAGAAGATCAAGAACCTCCTCCAGTCCAGTGACCTCAACTGACATCTATTAGCAGAAGGTTCTACAGCTCCATCACTGTGCTCGACCTCTTTGCCTTCCTGTGTACTAAATTGCCTGTTACACATGGAAGTGCCATTAATACCAACAAGATGCAAAAGTGAACTCATTGCTTTCTTGTTCTTCACAAAACCTGCTGCGTTCCCTCACTAGAAACGTCAGTTATCCTGGTGTCCCTTCTCCCACCGCTGCCACATCTGACATCCCCGCTGCAGGTCACTAGGAAAACGTCCCCCACAGCCCAGCTCCTGACCTCTACAACTTTAGTCCAAGTCGTCATCCTTTCTTGTCTGAACTATTATACTAGCCCCTCATGTGTCTTTCCACTGCCAGTATTGCTCCCCAAATTATTTCTCAATAATTAAATATGATCATGTCCTCCTTCAGTACATTTAGTTCCCCTTATTTCACAGGTTAAAGTTGAAATGCTTAGTCTGGCTTTTTACAGTCTAGTACACCGAGCTACCTCTCCAGCTACCCAACTACACAGAAACTTCACTCCGGCCATATCTGACATCTCACCATTCCTGCAGGTTACATCCTCAGTAGTCCCCATTTTATATTTGCTCTCTCTTCTGTCTGGATTATCTTTCCTTTCTTTAAGACCTGGCCTAAATGTCACCTGTTGTAATAAGTTTCACTTATTATCTCAACAGACTTAGCTATTCCCTCTAGCATGTGTTTATGTTTTTTTTTTTTTAAACAACATTTATTACTTTGGTCTGTCTCCCTCACGCTTGTAACATCCTGGGGGCAAATATCATTTCTTATGACCAAATATTTAATAAACAGAATAAAGATGCATTTCTGATCTTTTATTACTCACCCAAATCTATATGTACAAGTTCTGCAGACTGCTCATTTATCAAGATATTCTGTACATGTCGATCACCAAGTCCAAGTATGTAACCAACTGGGGGGAAAAACCAACAAACCAACCTGAAATCACTGGGATCATCTGTTTCTAGAACACATTTATCCATAATTTCTACTAATACCACTGACAGCATGATTTTTAAGTAGTGTAGGCTAGTTAGCCTGCTTCAAGGAAAATATGCACATAACTTGCCCCTTTAAGTCGAATGTTGCCAGCTATATTCACTAATACTGCATTTTACAAATTCTAGATGTTATGCTAAAAAAAGCTTTCCCTTTACTAATAAGCATACATTTAAAAATATTCATACTTTGAAAATTAGTGTGGTTAAAGTTGAGACCCATCATTTAGGGCATTATATGCCCTCAAATATGTTATTGAGTATACTTTTAAATTTAACATAATCCTTATTTCATCAGGCATATGTCCACGAAAAACTACATTGCTGTTTTTAAGATAGATGATGGCATGTCCGAACACTTCTGACCTAATTAATGAAAAACACCATGTGGTGTTACAGAAAAAATAGGACGCCCGTCAGCCCGGCTAGCTCTGCTGTCATTAACTGGGCCTCCTTTTATAAACTAAATTAGTTGAATCAGATTAGTGATTCTCACTGTAAACAACAAGAGGGTTTTGTAATGACCTAGAACTTGTTCAGGACCTACACTGTGGCCCTGCCTTTCCATGCGACCTAAGTGATGGAAGGATGGTCTTTATTAGTTAAAAATCAATAGATTAGAAGATCTCTCGTATTCAACCTTAGTTTTCATACTCTAGGACTTTGCTGACAGCCCTGTCTAGCTATTCTAGTCTCTTACCAATTAAAAAAACAAGGTCAAAATACGTAGTATGCACTGCGTATTTGAATATATATCATGATTTCTAATCCAAACATAAAATTCTATTAAATAGATTCAATTTAATTTAGATTCAATTTAATTGTAAACAATTAAATTAAAGGAGGTAAATTAAATATAGTTATCATGGGTTTTATTATTTCCCAAAGGCAATCTCAGAAAATAATATATTGTGGGAAGACTGAAAATACGCCATATTCACTACTGAACAAAGAGCCAGTCTTCTCTCTCCTCGGAGTAGGAGAATTCTTTCCTGCAAAAGCTTGTAAGAGCAACAGTTACAAACTGAGACTCGGGACAAACGAGACGCACAATGACGGAATGATGAGGACGGGCTGACTGACAAGCTCCATCAGCACCATCACCCCCTGTGACTGAGAAAGCAGCCAGCGGCACACGGGCTACAAGGGACAAGAAGATTACCGATAGAGGAAGTAGCCACGCTGCGAGTATAAGCCAGTCGCTTCTCGAACCAAACAGCTGGGTCCAAGAATTTTTCCATGCAGAAGTAACGGAAAACCGGTTGAAATTTTTGGCAGACATCCATGAACGTTTTATATTTCTCTTCAAAAGACTTCTTTTGTACATCCTTTAAAAAAATCAAATATAAAATTTTCTCAAAATTGTGTTCAACTACTTTAACATCTGCTGACAGTTTCTAGATAGAAAACAGTACAGTGGAGGCAGAGGCCATGAAGAGCTGAACAAGGTATTATCTACCCCCAGAAGCTAACAGTCTGGGCAGCGAAACAGTGACAAGGTATAATCCCTTTAGGCTTCACATGTGAATCTCAGGGGAAGGAGACACGCCAACAGTGACTGTTGGTGTTTTAATTCAATTCGAATTTGAATGATTCTGTAATCTATGTGGAAGTAAACACAAAACAGCCAGAAATGGCTCCGGGCAGTCTAAGGAGGTCACAGAGCAGCAGGGGCGCAAGAGAAAAGGGAAAAGCAAGAATGGACGGCCAAGTAGCAGACACGTCTCAGATCTGTCCTCCAGTACCTTCTCACTAGGTAATACTCTCCTGAGGCAGAGCTGATCTACCTCCGTGGGCTGCACTCTCCCCACGTGCTGATGACCCCACATCTGTATCTCTGGCTCAGGTGTCTTTATGAAGCTCCAGCCTGACCTACTTCTCCAGCTGGTCGCTCAACATCTCCACCTGGATCACTTCCAAACACAACTTCTTCACCTTCTGCTCAGCGAACCTCAGCCACTCTCTCTCTCCTTCTACACAGTAAAGAGCCCCTCCATCCACCCCATCACCCAAACACTGGGCATCACTGATTACTTTTTCCCCAACCCCACTTCTTTTTTTTTTTTAAGATTTTATTTATTTATTTGACACAGAGAGAGAGGCAGCGAGAAAGGGAACACAAGCAGGGGAAGTGGGAGAGGGAGAAGCAGGCTTCCCGCTGAGCAGGGAGCCCGGTGCGGGGCTCAATCCCAGAACGCTGGGATCATGACCTGAGCGGAAGGCAGACGCTTAACAACTGAGCCACCCAGGCGCCCCTCCAACCCCACTTCTAATCAGCAACCAAATCCTATCGGTCTTGCCTCCTTAATATTCCTTACTCTTCATTCCTACTGCTGTTCGTCTTAACTCAGGGCCCCTGTGTCATGCCTCTAGTCAGCTTCTCAAAAACGTAGCCCACAGTGCTGTGAGTTCTTTCTCTAAAATGCAATTCTGGTATTACTGTCCTCCTCGAGGGTTCTCTACTGCTAACGGGATAAAGTACCCAGTTCTTAGCATTTCATGAAGCAACCCTCCATTTTTTGACTAACAACTACTGCTTCAGTCTCATTAATTGCCTCCCCAAAAACCAGGCCTCTGCTATCTCTACCTGTCTGTCCAGGCCTCTTTTCCTTTGCTTTCATAAGCCTTCTGCTTACAAAACTAACTTAGTGAGTCATCTTGGCTCAAAGGCCACTCCCCTACGAAGTCTTTCTGAATCTGACTCCAGTCCTGCCCATGGCAGGTAGAATGAAGCACTCCCTCAACTGGGCCTGCACGGTCCCTGGGACAGCCTTCCATCACAACACCTGTACCCCTTTACCACCCAGTTAAAAAATTATATAACAGAAAGCAGAGTAAAAGGAAAAGTAATGGATTTTATGGTTGGACAGACAAGATTCAAATCCTTGCTCCACCATTATTAGCTCATTGGCCTGGGCAAGTTAAATTTCTGAACTTCCTCCCATTTGTGAAGTGTCAGCACAGTGCCTGTTGTGACTGGCTGAATGAATGTCCATGGCCAGTGTGATGTGGCCAATGTCTTAAAAGGTCTATCAGTTTTATATAAAAATTATCTATTTTTTGGTTTTAGTTAGTATTTTGTTTGTTAAGAATTAGCTTACCCCAAACTGGAAGCAGATTAGCATTCCACCGAATGTTAAATCTCTCATCAGACAAGGGTTGGCACATTATAGAGTTTACAAATGTTCCTATCACTCACACACACTTCCATGGTGGCGGGTGTGCTTTCCTTCACTGACGATCACCCCCCCTGCCCCCCGGCCCCAGTGAAACCGAAACACTGTGTGCTCTAACACTGGAGCGCTCAGCTGTGGTAAGTGGGTACATAATCTCGCAATAGTTTATACTTCCAAGTGCCACTCACCATCATTTTCTTCTGGCAGTGAAGGGCGCTGAAGTCCTTCGGCCTGTATCTCTTATGAGCACCATTCTCGTTGTTCACAAGGAACTCACCGATGGGGACAGTTCCTGTGCACCATTCAAGGACTCCACTTCGCTGAGAAAGCGGGACCACCTGCATCACAGAGGGGATGCCTTCTGATTACTGGAGGGTCTTGAAGAGCATGTGACAGGCACTCTGCTACCAGAGTCCGTGAAAAGCACTCTTTCAACTGTATTGCTTTTTCTGTGTCCAGAGGAGACACAGGTAAGCCATGGAAGATAAGCTTAAGCTCCAAGAATAAGATTTTCTAGGCTGCGGCTGAGACCTGAGGACCTGCTGGGCTCTCAGGCTCTGCGATTCCCTGAGCTGTCAGTCCTGTTAACTAGGTGGTTCAGCATCACCTTGACTGAGCCACAGTTTGCTCCATTTAGCAGAGGAATTATCTGCTTTCCTCATATTTTTATTTTTAAGATTTTATTTATTTGTCAGAGAGAGCGAGCACAAGCAGGGGGAGAAGCAGACTCCCCGCCGAGCAGGGACCCGATACGGGGCGCAATCCCAAGATCTTGAGATCACGACCTGAGCCGAAGGCAGACACTTAACTGAGCCACCCAGGCGCCCCTCATACTTTTAATATCAAACAATTTGAAAAATTTCACTTTGGCCAATATTGAATATAATCTTAATACTAACATACTTTGATAATTAAAAGTATACGTATTCTTGCTTTAGAGTCTTATTAGCTACACCAAGACGAAATATATTCCTGAACATAAAATGAGCAATTTTACTGGAAAGATTAAAAATTATGACATATATATAAACATACACAAAGTATAGAAAATGATATAAACAAACATCCTGTTACCCACCAAACAGCTTTATCAAACCTAAGATTTTGTCACATTTGCTGCAAAATGATGCTCCCTTTGTACCCTTCCCTGGCCCTGTGCCCTTCCCCACCATCAAGATGACTGCTAACTTGCTTATCGTTCATGTTCATGTATTTTTTGGTACATTTTTATTTCAAAGCAATATATACATAAATAGTTGTAAGCTTTAAATAAAAGAGTATTATACTCCGTGAACGCTTCTACAAGTTTTTACTCACTCGACACTGTTCTACAATTAGCTGCATTAGTACATGTAACCCTCAATCATTTAACAATCATAGACTGTATAAGAACACCGTAATTATCCACATATATACACACCTGGGAACTGAATACCTGGTCACAGGGGATGTGCATCTTCTGTTTAACCAGATATTGCCAAAGAACTATCCAAAGGGGTTCTGCCGATTCATACACCCAGTATCGTGCTGATCTGAGAGGTGTGCAACGGTATCTCACTGTGGTTTCAATTTGTATTTTCAGATGCCCGGTAAGGCTGAGTAAAATTTAATAGGCTCACTGGCCATTCAAAATATTTTCTTCCTGAGTTGTCTGTATTCTTTACCCATTTTCCTACTGGCATGTTAGCCTTTTTACAATTGGTTTGTGAGAGCTCTTTATACATTCTGTATGTAAATCCCTTATTGTTATTAATTTTATAGCAATCCTTTGTTACTAATATTATTAAACTCATTTTTCTTAGTTGGCCACTTGTCTTTATAGAATCTTTAATTCTATCAATTTTATTATAATGTACTCAAACATGCTGAACTGTCTTGTGTCTTACGGAGGCCTTTCATTAATTTAACTATGTTTGTGGAGAGTCTATTATGTGTTTGATAGAACAAAACAGGCATTTAAAAAAGTGACTAAGAGAGACATGGTCAGGGAAAGCCCCTCTGAGGTGACACGCAGAGAACCTTGAATGAAGTAAGGGAGCGAGTAACGGATCTGAGGGAAGAGTATTCCGGGCCGAGGGGAGTAAGGACGGGAAACAAAACTGGCAGGTCTCAGCCAAGGCAGGAAGAGCA
This sequence comes from Ursus arctos, assembly GCF_023065955.2. Taxonomy (NCBI): domain Eukaryota; kingdom Metazoa; phylum Chordata; class Mammalia; order Carnivora; family Ursidae; genus Ursus; species Ursus arctos. The sequence continues at coordinate 5,436,897 of NW_026622897.1, read as the reverse complement.
GCTGAGCCGAGGGGAGGTGACTGAGCCGTCATAATCACTTTCATTCAGGGATAAGTGAAGTCATCTGGAGTTCAGAACAGGAAATGGACATATTTATTCTGTCTCAAACTCTTTTAAATTGACCATCCTAGCTGCTGTGAGTGAAGGAGCTGTGGTGCGCCCAGGGAAGAAGTAAGGGGTTATCGAGACATGATCAAAGAGATGTGACTACAGGGCAGGAATGGCAGAGGCGGTAACAGTGACTCGACGGAAAGCAGACCAGTAAGGACTTGCTGATGGAACAGGTGTGAGATCTGAGAGACAGAGAGAGGGAGGGGCAAGTTTAAAATGATGCTGATATTTCTACACCGATATGTAGGAATTACTGCTCTTTTAGGAGTGATGACAGTATTGTGGTTCTGTTTTGGTTTTTTAGACGTTATCTTATACAACTACACACTGAAATAAATGTTTACAGGTGAAATGATAGGACATTTTTGTTTCAAAATAATATTGAAGGGAAGGAAGTAGGTCGAAGTAGAAATGAAACAAAATTATCCATGAGCTGATCACTACTGAAACTGGTGATGGTACAAGCGAGTTAATTACATTATTCTATGTACTTTTATAGATGTTTGAAATTTCCAATAGTAATAAAAAGAAAAAGACAAGACCGCCTCCTGACTTTGGACCGAGCAACTTGGGTGAAGGTAGTGCCATCGGCTGATCTGTGTGGGGTATTTTGGGGGTGGAGGTATTCATCAAAAGCTCTACTTTAAACTTGCTGAGCCTGAGGTATCCCTTAGACTTCTACAGAACCCACTCATCGTCAGGAACCAGCCCTTCCGAATGCTGTATGTGATCTGACAAAAGGCTTCTTTTATAAAGTCGCTTAAGGGAAAAACAGGGCTTCACGATTAGCAGGGAAGATGGCCAAAGGGCAAAAGGACCGGGACTCCTGAGCCACCATCCACCACGTGTATTTTTCCAGTGACGATGCCACAGAGACCTTGCGTGGCACACAAAGTCTAAAATGTTTACACTCACAGAAAACACTGGCTGAGCCCTCGTCTGAATAATGGCATCTTTTCTAGGCTCTTGATGAAGGAACAGAAGCATGAAGTGGTCACCTTGTATGTGCAGATGGTCAGTTTCCTCTTCCTGGTCTCAGTGTTCCTCTGCAGTAACGTATTACACATCTGGAAAACCTGCTGCATGACCGCGTCCTGTCTCAGGTCGTCACGGCCCTTCAGAATAGTCAAAGCATGAACTGGGCGCAGTCCATTTTATGATAAAATCACACAGAGAGCCACATGAGGACAACGGAAGGGCGCTCAGAATTCCATCTGAGCATCTATACTCTTCACAGTCTCTTAAATAACTAAGACCTAATGCTAGTGTTTCATTTAGAATAAGCTGTAACACTGGGTAGAAGACCAATGTAGAAAAACGTTCCACCTCGCTACTTCTGGAATTCGGCTAACTGGAACTCCTCCCCTGGAGGGCACGAGGCCCTGTGCTCTCTCCACGACCTCCCAGCACGGCCCTGAGAACTTGGGAGCAGAGTAAGGGAGGAATGCTATCCCCTTTCTGATACATTTACTAGCAGCTGGCATGATGCCACATTCAGGATTCTTGAGGCAAGGGCCTTCAACTTGAACTCTTCCAGAAAATAAGGAACAATCACCTTAACAGTTTTTCCATAACAAGCAAGCAGACTGTTAACCTCACCTATCCATTCATGTTAAAAGTTTTCTTTTACTTCGGTCAACTGTTACAATGCTGGCCTTCCAGAAACACAAAAAATTTTAGGAAAAGCAATCTGCTTCTAGAAAATAATGTATTTATAGTGTGTAAGTTTTCCTCACTTGCAATTTTTGAGAAGAAAAATAAAGACTCAAAGCAGGAAGTAAATATCAACTATGGTTTTGCTTTGACTTTTTTACTAAGCCGCTAAGGACCGCACCACCAGAGGGGAGTCTCACCTTGACGAGCTGTCTCCTTTCCTTTCCATCAGAGCCCAGACAGTCTATTATTTTAGGTAAATTTAAACCTCCTGCTAAACGAAATTCTGCTTTAAATGACTGTATAGTCACCAGATTTCTGTATTCTCCGGTGGGGTCCACCTAATAAAGCATATAAATCAGAGAACAGGTCAGGTACACTATGTGCTTTTAGAGAAGAATGAATTATAAAGGACAATTTTAATATTAAACAGAGGAATGAATGACAATGTGCTGTGGGTTAAGAGCTCAAGTTATAATTTACTTCCTGTTTAAATGGAAGAAACAAAATTCAACACTGGAAAGGTTTATACAAGTCACCTGTCTAAGCATCTCTCACTAACCCTGAGGCACAGTGTTCGTGTTGCCAAAAAGCTACTGAAGAACCTGGTCTCAGGTCTCACCACTGACTGTCTATGTGAAGTCCTCTGAGAAACAGAAAATGTCTCACAAAAACAGAGTAAGGTAAATTTTAAACAAGTGTGGGGAGTGGTCTTCTAGATTGAACTGCTAACTCTGGAATTTTCAGGAAATATTCAGCTAAATACCTTTGCCAGTGTCGCTGGAAAGGTATTAATCCATACGATGCAGGTACATTTCAAATCAGATAACTACATATACTAAGAATGTAGTCATAATCCTTTTAAAAAATTTTTTGTTTTATTTTTATTTTTTTTTTTAAAGATTTTATTTATTTATTCGACAGAGATAGAGACAGCCAGCGAGAGAGGGAACACAAGCAGGGGGAGTGGGAGAGGAAGAAGCAGGCTCCCAGTGGAAGAGCCTGATGTGGGGCTCGATCCCAGAACGCCAGGATTACACCCTGAGCCAAAGGCAGACGCTTAACCGCTGTGCCACCCGGGTGCCCCAAGTTTTTATTTTATTTTAATTCCAGTTAGTTAACTTACAGTTAATAGTTTTTAGTTTCAGGTGCACAATCTACTGATTCAGCACTTGCCTACGTCACCCGGTGCTCATCGTGACAAGTGCCCTCCTTCATCCCTGTCACCTGTTTCCCCATCCCCCACCCCATCACCCCATCTCTGTAGTTAACGGTCCATTACTAAGCTATAACCTCTATTATTACATATATCTCTGCCAACTTGGTATTTCTAGCAATAAAAGCTCAGCACAATGTAGCTAAAAGTATCACGCATATTACAGTTAATTTAATACTGTAACACATACTGTTATTACCTCATAGTGTAATACATGACAGTCAACACAGTCTAACACACAGACTTTTTGAAATATAAAGCATCTAGGGACTGTCTTGCCAAGTTAAAAATTAATCTTGCATAAGCACACAGAACGTTTTCTTCCTTTGGCCACTGAAGGCCTACAGACCTTCACAAAGAAGACGGGAGTGTAAAACTGAAGGCAAAAGAAAAGAAAGCAAGAGAGCCCTTTAAGTATTTTCAGGCTTAGGTAAAGGGATCCTATAAAGAAACTACAGATTGAAACAAATCAGAGTGCTGATCTTTAACCACTTTTGATCTATTTCAAATAGTTAACCTAATTAAGAGGAATTTAGTTCCATAAAAAAAATCAAGGTAGTTAATAGTGAATTACCTTAATTTCTGTAGTTGGAACAACGACATCTTCTAAATTCTTCAGTTTAGTAATTGGCTGGTCTGCTGGGATACTTATGCCTTCTATATTTAAAATAAAGAGGTTTTGGTGACCACTACACACCGAGGAACAGCTCTGAAGCAGACGCCCCAGACCCCAACCTGTAGCTAATCTGTGGTTCAGGCCCCGATCCAGAAATGAAGACCAGGGCTCCAGACACAATGCAGCTCAGGGCCAGAGCAGGCCAACCGCTGATACGGCTTACGTGTGACGCTGCAGGTAAGCTGGCATCGGTAATTAGGCCAGAGCCCGGCTGACGGCCCAGGCTGAGCACGTTCAGATAATCACACAACAGCCCCCACAGCACACAGATAATGCATTCCCGCCATATTACTATCAAATGTAACCACGGGATGTGACGATCAATAGGCTTTGTTTGCTCGAGGAACACTATGAGAGTTCTCATTCTTATTTTCAAGTACTAAGAACTTAAATGCAAAAATCTGATTCTGAACAGAAAAGGGAATGCAACTGTTAATCTATGGGGAGAGAGACTTCTAAGCGTGTGCACATAACCAAACACTACCTCAGTTTATAATTATTTGAACAGAATTATATTGAACAGCAAGAAGAGTGAAGGATTACATGCAAGGCATTCTAACGCCTGTGGAAGAAATGGGAAAGCCTTCTCATTTTTAAGACCTAGCGCACAGTAACCAACATCATTTTAAGAAATCTTTGACCCTGGAACTGTCAGTTATTCAGTTATTTTAATGGATTTGACTCTATGCAATTAATTCTCTGCAAAGAGTATTTGTACCAGGACATTACCTGGAGAAATCAAATAATTAATTCAGTGCAGTCCCATATTAACAGATGACAGAAGATATTAAATGGTAAGTGACTAGGGGTTGTTGAAGCTACTGGATAAAAATTCAGCTTTGGACAATGTGTGAGTTGTAATCCTAAGGACCCTCATGTCCATAATGAATGATATGTAGGTAAGTTAGAGAAATTACGTATTAGGCTCTATAATTAATATATCTGTCTTGAGAAAAACATAGCATAAAAGCAACATTCTTTCAAACACCTACTTCTCTGAGTCCTCCACTGAGCAGCGTCTAGGTTTGCTAATATGATATAAGCATCACAGAGCGCCTCCACGCTTCTGACCATCTGAGGTCTTCTACTTCTGATAGTATGTATTATCCTATTTGCAGCCTCGGTTCGATCCTGTTCAGAAAAAAACAAAACAAAAACACATTACAGAAAGAAATACCCAACACTTAAACTTTTCAGAGTTATAACAAAAAGAAAAGAAAAATTTATGCACTGATCTAAATGCTGGAAAGACTATAATCACTCAGAAACGAACAAAATAGTCACTTTATGAATGAAATACATCAAAGGTAGAGTAATATCAATAGTAAAGGACTTGCATGTGTTTTGAAATGTATTTTTTTCTTTGCTCGATGCTGTGAGGAAAAAAAAGTATTGGTATCTACTATGCCTGGAGAATATTCAGGAATTTTGAACGAGTTATTTTAGGTGGCATAATAAATCCCTGAGATTTAAGAAAGGAATATTGTGGGAAAATACGAATACGACAATTCAAAAAGTTATGTAATTTTTAATCCAAGTACCTCATCGAGTGGAGAGCTTTGTTTAGGTGCATTTTTAGTTATTCTATTCCTTCCTGCTGCCTCTGGTTTGGTCAAAAATTCATCTTTGTTTGCATTTGCTAAAGCCAGTATAATAAACAAAGTGTGATGGGGGTGATCCATTGCAATTCTAGAGATAAGCTGTCAGAAAATAAAGAACTGTTAGTTGTGCACAACCAATCAACAAAAATAGAAAATCTGTAACATTTTTCCTTTTGTTTGGCATTACAGATATATGCTGCTCTACCGGATGCCGCCGTGGGTCGATGTGTGTGCATGTGTGAGACGGAGGAACAGGGAGAAGTGACGGAGAAACGGAGTAACTTACGCGCAGTGAGACGAGACAAAAGGAAATTCTTATTCCCGCCCTTTTACAGCATAATATATACGAATGACTAGCATATTTTTATATATTCATTTCCCAGAGTGGAACAGTAATATATAATATATGAAAGAAAAGCAACTGTGTTTTGTTTCTCAGGTTCACTCACATTATTGAGGACTTCATGAAATCCGAGGCCTCCCATCATTTTGGTCCCCATTCTAGCAGCCAACTGGTACATAAGGGGCAAAAATTTGTAGGATGGAATCTTCATTCCATCGATCTACCAAAAAAAAAAAAAAAAGCCTTAAACAATGCCTCACATATGAGCAAATAAATTATTCTCAGATAATGCTACCAACACAAGCATCTACTTGTTCTTAAAAAAACCTCGGTAACTTAACATCTTATCTCAGTCTTCCTGAGGGGTATTCTAGATTGCTTCATTGGTGAGTCACAGTAGTTGACCCTAAATTAAACTGTATTCAGAACAGGAACACTGGCACTGATCCCGTTCCAGTGAATCCAAGGAGGACAGACGTGGATCTGAGGGTTACTGTGACCCTGACTATGGAGAAGTCAGTGTACGATACAATGGAGTAACCTGTGCCCCTGTACGCTAAAACCAACAGGACTTATTGACATAAGCAGCAGAGACTGCTTGTATCTATTATGAGTCTTATCATTCTCTTCACCCAGAAGAAACATTTTACTTGTAAGCTTCCAACTGGTTGCCAATGTAGATCCTGTCAGCATAACTTTAAAATTAGGTATCATCAATAAAATCTAAAATTTTTAAATAAAAACTTAATACTACTGCCTTAATGTTTTCCTAAAACTTTTTCATTTATAAAAGTAATTCACTGTAAAAATCTCAGAAAAGATAAAGCAGGAGGAAAGACACGCCTGTGTTCTCACATCATCTTTAACTGCCGGCCAAATCTCCCAGTGTGGCATTCTGGCACATTCCAGCAGTAACTGAGAAAGTATAGCGAAGACTGAACTAAATGCTCTCATCTCCGCATAAACCTGCATCATTGGAGCTTATCGAGTACCTACGAGTACAGCATCGAACAAATACCAGGGATACAAAGAATATACAAAATCTAGGACACCGCTGGGCTCATGTCTAAGCTTACCAAGCACAGGCTAGAATACTGGGTTTAAAAAGAAGACTTGCCTTCATCATGCCATTGACTTCAGAAACTCCTGAATTTTCAAGCCAGAGAGAACAAAGACGGAATATCCACATATCGTGTCCTTCTCCACTCAGTAAGCAACTGATGTAATTTTCAACTGCTTTACATAGGAAACGTTTACGGTCCTCTTTCAGTGCACGGAGTGCACATTCATCCAGCTCCAGCTCCCGCTGGACCTTTACTGTATATCTTGCATTGGATAATTAAAACACAAAACCCGTCAAATGGTACAAAACTACAAAATCATACATGAGATACAACATAAATGAAGTCAAGTGTCCATCTCTGGAGAAAAAGCAAAATTCTACAAATTCCAAGGGAACAAACTTACTTTTGGTATCTGAAATTAAGTCTGCAATTCAAAACCCTTTCTAGGCAACCAGGGACAAAGTGGACCCTACCCAAGATGCCTACTTACCTCAATTCTCTACTTTCCCGATCGCACACCAGCCAAAGGCAGGTCTGAAGAAGGGTTTGATTATATCAGAAGAGATAACTCTTCCGGATTTAAATTGAACACCTGTCTCTTTTTAACTATGGTACCAACAGCCCCAAAAAGCTCTATACAATGCACCTAGAATCACACAGCATGAAGTCACGCTCTGGTTCCGTACATCTCTCTACATAGTCACTGCATCTCCGTGTATCTTGTCACTCTCACTGGCAGACATCTCATTACCTGTTGGTCTGGATTTTATGTTCCCTAAGAAGGCCCACTTCTTCTTTGGCCCTTTTCAGAAGAGCCTGCTTGTTTTCAAACTCTGACGATTTCATGTAGTTTTCAATTCTCTGGTACTGAGTGTCCGAGAACCGTGCTAATGAGAGAAATGCTTTCATTTTTCCATTTTTAAGCTCATCACTGCTTTCTCCATCGTAATTTCTAGCAACTTCCACTGCCTTGAAGAAAACACAACCCATTTATATTATATAGAGATACTAAATGCATCTAAAGAACCACAGAAATGCCGCACTAAAGTTCAATTTATATATATATATAAGCTAAATTATATGAAGTACAGTATTTTAAATTTTCCAAATAGCTCTGACGGTGTACAAATTACCCAAACAGCTAATATTTTAAAGAAATGTACAAAAACAAAGGGCTCCATGAAAATGAAAGACAGTCATATTATGATTTTCAGGCTACACTAGCTATTTCCAAAATTAATTAAACTAAAGGAGAAGGATCAACAGGAAGGTTGAAAGGGGCTGGAGTCAGAAGTGCGAGTCCTACTTGGAGGGCGGCTGAGTTTACAAAGGAATAAAGAAAGACGTGCATATTCCTTAATCAGCTCTTTCTGTAGATAAATAAATGGAGAAATGATCAGAAACAGCTGGTTGAGGGGCGCCTGGCTCAGTCGTTAAGCATCTGCCTTCGGCCCAGGGCGTGATCCCAGGGTCCTGGGATCAAGCCCCGCATCGGGCTCCCTGCTCCTTCCTCTCCCACTCCCCCTGCTTGTGTTCCCTGTCTCTCTGTGTCTCTCTGTCTAATAAATAAATAAAATCTTTAAAAAAAAACAACAGCTGGTTGAGAGAGCAGCAGTGGTGGCGGGTAGAGGGAAGACATATCTGGGCTTACTTTCAAAACAGGATCCTTCTTCTTTAACACACACTGTATTTCACTCTGCCTTAAAAATTACACAGAGCTGTAACAGTAATACTATATCCAAAAAATGAAATCTTACTCTTATTTGCATTTGAAAGGCATACGGCCTTGATGAAAAGATCAAGTGTATTCATGCTGAACAACTCTCAAGGGCTGCTCGAAAAGCTTACCTTTTCTAGATAAGTCTGCATGATGACTGCAGGGTTTTCTAGGCAAGTTTCCGCTAACCAGGTGCCGCAAACTCGCAGACATTCTGCGTATATAAGTCTTAGGTCGGGATCATTCTGTATACGAAAAGCAAAATCTTAAAGTGGAATTCACTACCCTGACTATATGAAAGATCTTCCATGTAGGGGAAAAAGCAGGTTAAAAATATTTTTCCTCATCTGCTTTCACCATATCACGATTTTAATAATGACAAGTAGATAAGTTTTATGAAATAATCATCTCCTTTTGGAGCAGCTCACAATTACTGAACACTCGTATATCCCCGGCACTTTACAAAGGCTCTATTTGTGTGTACTGCCTCATTTCAAGAGGTTCGAGGTTCAAGAACCCTACGAAATGAGTCCTGTTCTTATCCCTGATCTGCAGAGTGCAGCACTAACACTGAGGTACAGAGAGGGCAGGTAACTGCAGCCAGGCCTCCTGCAGGCTGCACTCGTCAGGTGGCCAGTAAACAGCACCCTGGGTCAGCTCCCAGTGCTGGGTCAGCTCCCAGGGCTGGGGCACCGTGACGAACTCTCGGATCACGGAGGACGTCGTGCGAGTGCCCAGTGCGGGAAATGCCGTCAGCTGAACGTCACTGAACACGTGCGTGTCAGGACAGCACTGCGGCCACGTGATTCCTACCAACACCTCCACTTTGTCCACCACGCGCTGGGGAGAGAGCTACAGAAGCTGATAAACTTTCAGGAGCCGGTAGGTAACGTTAAAACATCAGAAACTGTATTTCCTAAGTAGGTGGATTAACAATCACTCCAACTTGTTCTTCTTCTAACTTTTGTTCTCTCACGTGTTTCCTCTCCTATTTATTTCAAACTTACAGTAATTCTTTCATGTTTGTTTCCCACACACCCTTCTCCAATTCTACATAAAGTTAAAAAAAAAAAAAGGTTTAACATTGGAATAAATCAAATAAATCTACCACAAGAGGGACTGATAGAATTATTGTGAACAGAAAATAAAAGTATTTTCTAGACTTCTTTCACAATTATTAATTTTCCAGGTTTCTTTTTAGAATTTCTTGTTCATGGACGAGTAATTTCAAGGCTTCCATAAGACTGGATTTATCTAAAAATATTTTAAAGCACGGTAACTTTTTTATAACAGGAATTAATTCAGCCAGTAAAAAAAAAATGAACCTCTGCACAACTGGCATCCAACTTCTTGATCATCTGCTTGAGAATACTCAGGGCAAGACTCTGCTCCTTTTTTGCCCAAAATACTTGTGCTTCCTCCAGCTGCCACTCAGAGACTCCACAAGTAGCTGGATTATACTGTTTAATTTGAAACATTGCCCTTTCAGGGAGCTGAAATGAAAAAGACATATGGGAGTAAATACTTCTACTATTATTACTACTACTACCATGAATAACGATCATGACCGTAGGAACTACCATTCATTGACGACTGTTTGTCAGGACTGTTTTAAGCACGTCTCTACCTGCCTCTCCCAGCCCCCCATCTGCCTGTTTGTCTCACAAATACATATATGACTACAAGCACATGTATGTACATATATGTGTGTGTATACGCACACTATATAAAATCATTGAACTGTTGTCAGTGTAGTAAGTTAGGTATCTTATCATTTTAGAACCAAGCAACAGGTTTGGAGAAGGGAAATACCCTGTCCAAGCCTTAAACTCAGGTCTGATGCCAAAATGAGAAATCTTGAACAATTATGCTAAACAACATTTTTTAGCAATGTTTCTCAATGACATTTCTGTTTTACGCATGCTTTCTATTTTCTGTCATAAAAGGAAAGGCTGTGGGGTGAGACGACGTGGTTTTGAATCGTATTACCTGAGTGTTCTCGACAGTTCGGGCTAGTATGGAGAGCTCTACAAGGTGCTTGGTGAGAATGTCCCTAAAACATTCTTTCTGGGAGTTCTCCATTTCCTTTTCCATCAGGATTTCCAAAATGACTGTGCGGAGAGCCATGATGGGCTCCTGAAAACTGAAATCACTGTCTTTGAGAAGCTGGGAGTGTTTCCGCCACTTAGCGTATACTTCGGAGGGCTGCCTATCCGTGCCTGATCTGAAAGCACAATCACAGAATTCATGTAAGCAAGAGAAAGGAAGGAAACAGAACCCCTATTTTACAGGTTCTACATTTAAGATCAATACAAAGGAGTTTTTGCAGTAACAACTAGAAATTCAAAATGGTTCAAAAGAAGGACCAAAGTTTAGAAAACTACAAAACCGTCAGCCCTCTGAGGGTCAGCAAAGGGGCTACAGATGATGAACATTTTCAAAGACTTTCTTAAAAATACTCTTCAACCTCACAAAAAGCAGCATTTCTAAGTATATATTCTTCTGAAAAGAGAACATTCATCAGGCCTGTCATACAGAACGCCTGCACCCGCAGTCCTGCTTCGGCACTCCCGGTGGCAAAAGCAGACATGTCAGCAAGGAAATGAAGTCACTAATTTCTACTGTGCCCAACTACACACAGGGGACGACTCTATGCATAATTATAGTTGCTAAAGAAATCACAATTCAATGAGAGAAATGCTGGCACCTGGCAAACATTATTTATTAAAGGAAGAGAAAATGCATACTGTAAAACTAGTTTACATGAAAAGTCCGTGTGAAGCAGCACCGTCCAATCCTTCAGGACCCCTGCACTGACAGGAATCGAGGGGAAGCAGGGACAGGAAGAAGACAAGGTGAGGACTAGGAAAATAAAAGCTGCTTTTGGAAGCTTCTAGAACAGCACGGCGGAGGATACCTAGAACGACACTGATCCCACGGAGGGCTACAACAGAATGGTGCGCCACGCGCTCTGGCAAAAAACCAGGACAAAACAACTTTATCTGGGGTACGAGAGGGGAACAGCTGCAAAGAAGAAAGCACAATGAGGCTACATTTCAAAAACTTATATTTTTACAATAAATATTTTTGAAAATGCTTCTTTTAATAAGAGCACAGCTCACGAGGCTAATCGACTTATATCTTGATAAAAGAAACAAACCTACTGACAGCCTCTTTTCTTGTTTTGTAAGTCACTGCAGAGAGGAAACAGCAGAGCTGTGCTTGAGGGTTCATTACGAAGTCGCACAAAGCACATACCTGGCGAGCAGCTCCCCAATGTTCTCGAGCTCACCGATGGCCTGCAGCCTGCTGAGTGTGGGGTACAGGGAGTACACAGACTCGAGGCCCCCCTTGCACAGCTCCTCCACTTCTTTCACCCTGGAGGCAGAAAACACAAGAGGTCTTCAGGAAGATAGAAGTTCAGATCTGCTCGTAAAGAGTTGTTCTCACTGGCTCTGCTGGTGACTGCTCCTGACATTCGCAAGCACCAGCACAATGCGCCCAGCACAGAGTCATCACTCGGACCGAGAGTTCATCCTGGATCTCCCACTCTGGGCTGCTAACCCAGGCCATGTTACTGGGTTCCTACGTTTTTTCCACTTTCAGAATTATTTTGAAGCTTAGAGAGCAACGTATGGAAAGAGCATGACAAAACAGCCAGCACTTAATAAGCACTGAAATGGTAGTGAATATTTCTGTAATAAAATACAGGATTTAATAGGTCACTAACTACTGTTAAATAAAAACCAGTGTGTTACGTGTGTTTAGTCTGCTAAGTACCTTCTTGTGCACGATCCCATCTGTGCCTCATAACAAGCCCAAGTATCGGTAAGTCCTGACCAAGAGTCACCACTTTACAGAAAGAACACTAATGCTAAGTGGTAAATGCCACACAACTACAAGATTAAAACTGTCAGGACACAGAGGTCCAGAAAGCGGCAGGGGGGCGGGGCAGAGTCAACAAGACGTTCTTGAGGGTTCTGCACAAAGAGCTGACCTGGTCCCAAAGGGAATTTTTTTTTTAAAGGAACGAAGAGATTTGAAACACATGAACAAATAAAAAGGTATTACATAAAAGAAGAATGTAACAATTTATGTAATAAGCACCTAACATGAGCATGGTGCTAAATCTAAAACAACAAATAGCAAGGTTCTATTAGTACTATATATATCTAGATACACACATACTTGACAAACATGCATTAAAGAAGTCTCTAATATAAAACATCTGGAACACAGAGAATCCCTCTTCAAGATACGGAAGACAACTGTTAAGACAGGCACACCCACAGGTCTACAAAAACCTTCCTGCAGAAAAGAAAACGCATCTGAGCTCTTATTTCTCAGACGTACAGAAGCCATAAAGGTGTAGTCACAGGATTTCGCCTCCCCCGTCCGCACTGCTTGAGCATCAGCGCTGGACCAGCACGATTCACTACACGGGAACTTGGTTTCTGAGAGGACAGATGGGAATGACAAAGAAACAACCAGCCCAGAGCCACCAAGTCCTTATCCCTTCCCCAGTGCACATCCTCACACTAAAACTATTCATCAAGTTTTCAGAAAAGAAGCCATGACATTAAATGTTAAAATACAGTAACTCATTTTATAATACCTGGCATATCTGAGACTTTCGTAAAATGTGGAGAATTCTCTATCTCTCAGAGACTGCAGAGCATTGTACAATGATTCGTGGTAACTGGTTCCTTCCACACCTTTGCTGTGAGATAATTAAAAGGAAAAAAATGTAATTATAAACAAAGAATCCTAAAATACACCTGTATAAGTCGTTTCACTAAAAAAAAAAAACAAAAACCCAAAATTTGACAACTAAAATTAAGACTTCTCCATTTTAAAAAATGCATTTCTAGGAATTTTGGCAAGAAATACAAAGAATTTTGTGGATCATTTAAATTATTCAAGCAGGGACTCCTGGGTGGCTCAGTCGTTAAGCATCTGCCTTCGGCTCAGGTCATGATCCCAGGGTGCTGGGATTGAGTCCCACATTGGGCTCCCTGCTCAGCGGGGAGTCTGCTTCTCCCTCACCTGCTGCTCCCCCTGCTTGTGCTCTCTATGACAAATAAATAAAATCTTTAAAAAAAATACTATTCAAGCAGAAAAAAGTAAATTTCTCAGACATTTTGCCTGGTTCTAACTATGCTACATTCTCTTTCACTGACTCTGTGAACACCGACTGTGGGCCAGGAGCCAGGCACCACGTTCCAGAGGCAGGGGATCCATGAGTGGACGAGTCAGATGGCATCATCATTCTCATGGAGTTTATGCTGTGGTTTGGAGAAGATGGACATTAAATTAAAAACATAGTGGACAGTGACGAGGGATGTGCGGCGAATTAAAAGAGGGTACTAGAACGCCCGGGTGGCTACTTAAGATGGGTGGTCAGCCCAGGTCTGAGATGTGAGCCTGTTGAACTAGAATCTGAATGACAAGACACCACACACGTGGAACAGGCCTGAGGCAGAAACAGCGTGGCCTGCAGGAAGAACACAGAGAAAGCCTACAGGCCGACACGCAGCCCACCCCGGGAAGAACGGTCTATGTGATCTACAGAGGAAAGCAAGAATAAGCTCCTCTGGGAAAATGCTGTAAAAATATGCAAGTATCTCTCTAACTTTACAGCAATCTAACAGTTTGAAATCTGAAAGACACTTTAATGAAATTTTTTTTCAAAGAAGGCAATTCAACCTATAATCCGTATGATTTCATTTTTTTGGTGTTTATATCACAAGACTTTTTACAGAAAAGCGAAATCTTTTATTGGATTAGGTGTTTGGCTTTCCGTTCAGAAAAAACGGTGACATTACGATACAGGTTACAGGCGGTAACTTCCTGTGTTCCTAGTTTAGCAGCATTTCTTTATAAAAGGAAATATCTGATCAGTGAGGACAAGCAGTCTTCTGTGACCATCCAGCCAGTAAAAGTGCTGACCAACTCGAGTCTGCAGCAGGAGTGGGAAGGGAAAGGACTCTATTTTTCTTTGGATTTATAAACAAAAAGACTCTCATGAGAACATATGTTTTCGGTTTCTATTTTCAAGTGTATCTTGGGGGTGGGAGTGGAGTTGCCCTAACTAAGAAGAGGGTGAAACTCAATCCCCCCACATTCACTGCTTCCTGCTGTCCTATTTAAGCCACGTGGGCGTATCTACAGCGGACAGCATCTACGACACACAAAACACGCAAGCCGTTACACTCAGAGAGTGAGACCGCACACAGCTCACTGCGTACAACTCGAGAAATGGCAGTACAAAGAGTCCGAGCTCTTCTTACTTGACAGAAAGGCAGTGGTCCCACTGCATGTTCCTCCAAGCTGCCTGGTAGTGGAGCTCCTGCAGCTCAACGCACCGCTCCTTATTTTCATGATCTAGTCCTTTTAAATAGACGGAAAGAATATGGCAGAGTCCCAAATTCTGCAAGGCCTAAGCAGGAGTTCAGGGGAAAACAAGTTCAGTACTTGAAGGTAGCAGAACTAGAGAAACAAAAAATAGCAATCAAACACGAAGAGTAACTTTCACAACACATCACTGAAAATCCCCAAAGACTGTTTGGTACGCTCCCCCCAGAAACAAAGGGGAAGCTCCCAAGACTCCGCCCTGTGATGGAAGAAGGTCTACGGAACGTCAGCCAGCAGCACAGGTGACGGTGCCGGGGCAGGACTCAAACGCAGACTGCGAGGAACAGTTTACGTGAGACACACCCACCACGTGGCACACTGGACGCCGTGAAGAAGTGTCTTCTGCTGTCAGCTAACAAGACCACGATCAACAAATCTACACTCTCTCTGAGGTCAATCACCTGCCCGATTCAGTTGTGTCCCCCTGGGTTTTCAGGCCAGTGCCTGAAGAGCAGGTAATGTTCTCACATCTAGTGTCTCCACGGACAGACTGCAATCAGCCCAGTGCGAGGCTAGCAGTGCTTCTCCAGGGCAGAAAACAGCTCACCTGGATTATCCCCGCCTGGCGGGTCGATGAGGAGATGGCCGTCTCAAGGTCATATGTCACCAGGGCTTTCCCCCACATTGCTTCATGTTCATATGTTCGCAGTCTGTAACAAAAGATTTCCAACACACCTTTGAGTTCCACCTGCATGGAGGTCTTTCACAGACAGCATTGCAACAGCATTATCTAGAAACATGTGCTTACCTAGTGAGGGGCTGTAGCAGCTTCCCTCCACCACAGCCATACAGACTATCGGGCTCTCCTATACTTCTGTAGATTTCTAAGAGCAGATCCTAAAAACACGGCAGCAACAAACATTGGAGAGGGAAAAATATCACTTTATGAATTTAGCAAATTGGAAATTTTATCATTAACAACATATATCTCCTAACTCTAAATGTTATGTTATAAAAGTCAAAGATAGGGATACCAAAATATAAAGTTTTGAACCAGCAACACAACAAATTGATCCCAAAGGACAGAACTAATGACTCCCTGAAAAGAACTGCTCACGATTTCATGAATTAAATAAATCAATCCCAATCTACCAGGCTTTTAACACACACAAAATAATCATAAAAACACAAATAGGGCGCCTGGCTGGCTCGGTCAGAGAAGTGTGCGACTCTTGATCTCAGGGTCATGAGTCTGAGCCCCATGATGGGTGGAGAGATCGCTTAAAAATAAAATCTTAAAAACAAAACCATTAAATGCAATCCCTGTCAAAATACTACAGCATTTTTCACAGAGCTAGAACAAACAATCCTAAAATTTGTATGGTTCCACAAAAGACTCTGAATAAAAAAAAAAAAGAAAACAAAAACAAATAATCCTATCAACAGCTCAAACTGTGCAGGGGAGAATGACATCTGCGAAATCTGACTCTTGAAAAATAAAGGTCACGAATTTTTCTTTGGAAAAAAAACAAACCTCAGAATTGCATTATGTTACAACTGGTAAAATGTGGTATGGATGAAGAAGTGGCTTACTGACTCAAATCTTTGTTGTAAAGTTTGCACAAAATTGATTCTGTTTAAAACCATCTCAGTAAAATAAAAATGAAAACAGAAAACTCAGTTGGTTAACCACGCAACTCTTGGTCTCAGCTCAGGTCTTGATCTCAGGGTCATGAGTTCAAGCCCTGCGTTGGGCTCCATGCTGGGCAAGGAGCCTACTAAAGGAGGGGAGAGGGGAGACAGAGAGGAAAGGAGGGGAGAAAAAAAAGAGAACGGGAGGAGAGGGGAGGGGGGGAAAAAAGAAAAAGAGAAAAAAAAGAAAGGAAAGCAAAGCAAAGGAAAGGAGAGAAGAATGAAAAAGCTAGAAACATCTGCACAGAACAGCAGTGAAGCCCTTTAGGTGCCTTAACAGTGCTTGCTCTGGGAAGTATTTACTACATACAAATTCACTGACACTGGCATAATTCTATACTTTCAATTCTAATTAAACTGTTTATATTCATGAACATGAAATTGAGCCCTTGGTGTTGTTCATTCAGTACCCAAGCCTA
Source organism: Ursus arctos (assembly GCF_023065955.2). Taxonomy (NCBI): domain Eukaryota; kingdom Metazoa; phylum Chordata; class Mammalia; order Carnivora; family Ursidae; genus Ursus; species Ursus arctos. The sequence continues at coordinate 5,420,051 of NW_026622897.1, read as the reverse complement.
GTACTGTGTCTTACACACAGAAAATACTCTAAAAATTCAGTAAAAGTGGGTAAGACTATAAAAAAGCAAAAAGGGAAAAGAGAAACAAGAATGGAATTAACCAGTAGAGAGAACATACTTCACACAAGGCGTGGTTGACGGTTCTAAGTGTTAATGAAACATTAGGGAGGGTGCTGAAGGGAAGGGGACCCCCCATTAGTCACATGAAGTTGGGGGGAGGGGGCATTAGCAAGTGCTGCTCAGGCAGGAGCCTGGAAGGGGAGGAAACAGAGACAGCAAATACACACGGGTCCTTCACAAAGTCCGGCCAGCCGTTAGGGAAGAGAGGCCAAAAAGGATGAAACAGAGGGAAATGATTTTGTGTTAGTTTGAAGGGAAATGATTTTATTTTTTCTTAAATAGGCTCCACAACCAACATGGGGTGTGAACCCATGACCCCAAGACCAAGAGCCTCATGGTCTAGTGACTGAGCCAGCCAGCCACCCCTGAAGGGGAGTGATTTTAGTAAGAGTCTGAAAATGTTTGGACACGCTCAGAGGGAACACGGTAAAGAATAAATTCTCTGAGAGAGTTCATAAAATACAAAGCACAGGAAGGACTGTCTTGACTAGAAGGGGAAGGTGCATCTCTAGCAAGAGGAAAGGTTACGAGGGAGCAGATACAGGGAGATTTTCATGTCTGATGGTGGGATGTGGTGGGACTTCCTCTCTCTGTCCCGTTTTCTTCCAGAAGCAGGAGGCAAGCAGGAGAGACAACCAGGGGTTTAGGCAAAGTCAAAAGGCTGAAACTGTTACTTCAGAGGAATGAGGTGATCAAAGAAATTCAGTCAGGATGGACATTAAGAGATTTATAGAAGAAGCCATCTGCCCTGAGATGTGACATACAATAAACAAGTAAAGAAATGAATATATGGGGCGCCTGGGTGGCTCAGTCGTTAAGCATCTGCTTTCGGCTCAGGGCGCGATCCCAGGGTCCTGGGATCGAGCCCCACATTGGGATCCTCCGCTAGGAGCCTGCTTCTCCCTCTCCCACTCCCCTGCTTGTGTTCCCTCTCTCGCTGGCTGTCTGTCAAATAAATAAATAAAAATCTTTAAAAAAAATGAAATGAATATATAAATGTTAAATGCTATAAGAAAATGAACAGGCTACTGTGGCAAAAAACATATGGTACAAATTCACCCTAAGAGGTGGTTTTCCTTCCAACTTTCAGATAAAGGAACTCAGGGTTGAAAGGGTAAGTACTTTTGTGCAAGATTTTACAACTAAGTGGCAGAGTCAGAATCAGAACTCAAGTCTGTTTGCTACTCCAAGGCCTAACCTTCAAGCCAGGAACTTATGTATATGACACGCAGCCCAAAAAGTAATGTCCGTCTGAAAATCGAATGACATCTCTATAATCTCTGTAACAAAATAATAATCCAAAATATAAAACAAATAAGGACACTATAATATTTACCTGTAAACTTATTCCAGTTTCTTCTTTACTTTTTTCACTCAAACTAGAAATAGCTGTACTCTGGCTTGCTTCTTCAAACGTAAGACTTCTGTTGGTAACAAAAGCACTTCTTTTAATGAGAATATACTATCCTGAAGCTTGCTAATATACACAGGATAGACGTGGATGGGAAAAACTAACTAAGGTCACAGATAAAACATAATGAACCATTTACACTTTAAAATGTAACAGAACTTACACGTAGAATGGAAAAAAAATTGTATTAATTTTTTGAAGGAGAATCAAATTTTAATGACAATCTGATATATGGGAAGGCCATATGCCAAAATACACTTATTTATAGAGCCAGGCCTGTTTAAAAATACATGCTCCCAATTCCCAAATATTCTGTCAGTGGTTTTACCTGACGTCCAACCTCATTAGTGATCATAGGCACACAAATTAAGACCACACTCCGACACCACGTGCCACCCGATAAACTGGCAGAAGTTAAGAAGTCTGATAATATTAAGTGTTGAGAAAGAAGTGCATCAGCGGGATGCAGCTACACCCAAGATTAAAACCAACAAGCAGCAGGACGAAAACTCAGATTAACTCAAGGCCTTAGCTTAAAACCACGCATTTATATGTAGGACATTCAGGCCCGTAAGTGATTTCAACTCAGAAATCACGCCACCTATGAACTGTTTATGACAATAATAATCCAAAGTGCAAAATAAATCTCATCATAAGTGACAGCACCTCTATCATTACCTATCAACTTATTTCCGTTCGGCTCTCTTCCTTAAATGTATGGCTTTCTACTGATCTACTTCCTCACGAACTACATTTCTGAGAAGTATGCCAACTGGTATAACCACGTTAAAAAGCAACTTGGCGCTACGGAAGGCTGAAATTCTGCAGACCCAGCAACGCGGTAATTCCACACCGAGATACAGATCATTAAGCAGGGGACGAGCCAGTGAGCTGCGGTGCGGCCTCCCGCGGCACAGGACGTCGCGGTGACGACTGAATAACCACAGCCACACACGACGTGAAGCTCACAAAACACTGAGCAAGAAACAAGCTGCAGAAACGTACACACATAATTTGTCATAAAGCTCAAAAATGAGGAAAATGAAACTGTATTTACGGTTCATGCGCGCTGATAAAAACAGCGTCCGTCAGAACGAGGAACACAGAACGCGAGGTAACACTGACCCCCGGAGGGGGCCCAGCGGCCGAGTGACAGACTCGTACTGACCACATCCACGCTCTCTGTGCAGACACGACATACAGTTCCCTTACTGACAAGTCATGGAGAAAACCGTTTTCAGAGGAGAAATCTGGAGAGTGGGGGAGCCAGTCCTGGAGGTGACGACTTTGTCAGTCCAAGGCTGTAAGTGACCCAGGCAAAGCACACGGCCACCCCAGCAGCCACCACCTCCCGGAGCAGGAACACCGAAACCACCGAGGCTGTGAGTTAACACCCGTGCTCTAAATCGCTTTGAGGGAGTTCTGGATTTCTTTCTAAAAAGATTACGGACACTAACTTGAAGAGTTCATCTGTTCTCAAGAGCAAGTTAACAAATCAAACCGCAGGGCACCTAATGGAGTCACTGAAGAAAACTAGCATCCTCCCCTGCCCTCCATGGAGCCTGTGACTCTGTCTGCCCTCCCTCTGCCATCAGGCACCCGGGGGAAGAAATCAAAACCAAACTGTCAAAGCAAACGGCAAGCCTTATGTGGCAAGGACTCGTTCCTAAAGTTAACCAAAATAAAAATCCAGGCCCTCCTGCTTATTAAACAAGCAATTTTGCAAAAATGTGCCAAATTCTATAGTCACCTACCTATAAATTAAGATGACTTTATTTAAGTCATCGAAGAGCTCAGCTATTCGCTCCTGATAGTAAGAAATACTCTTCTGTGAAGCCGAGACACTGAATCATTCAGATCATAGTTACTATGCAGACTCTGGCTCAAGTTTTACGTCTCTCAGAATAAGCAATAATCAATTTCTTATTACTCATTACATACCTAAAGAACAGAATTGTCAAAGTCTATAATGATGGTGAACATATGTTACACACAGTATCTACATGTTGTAGATTTTTGTTTTCAGTTGAAAAGCAGAAATTAAATACCAAGCCAGAAAGTTAACAAATCAGTCTGCGTACACTGATTTATTTATGTTTGGAGTAGGATCTGAATTCTGGCTCTTGGTTTTCCACAGTCTAAGAACCACAGTGCTTCCAGCTTAAGGACAATCCAGAGCAGAAACTGTAAGTCGCAAGCATGAGAAATGTGGTTGGAAGACGAGGCTGACAACAAAAATAAACACGAGGCCACATCAAATGAATAAAATCTGAGGAGGGCAGTTGGGGTACAACAGTGAGCACTTTCCACTCTCTCACCTTGCTGTTTTTTCTTTTCCACTATGATCTAGGACAACACCTATTTGACCCTTACAAGAGTTCTAACTCTTTAAATCGGTAGAAACAGAGGCAGACAGCAAAGTAATCAAAGCGATTCAGTCACAGAAAGAAATCGGTTACATTACTTTATAGTCAGTAAGTAAAGCGGATCTTAAACAAGCTGGGGTATTAGTGGTAAAACTAATATCACAGAAATCGGGGAATCACTCGATCACATGAACACTATCTTTGATCACTTATATTAAGTTCCCAAAGCCACCTGCTATGGAAAATACAGAGAAAAGTAACTGTGGTCTCTGTCCCTCAGGAGTTCACTATCTGGAGAATTTCTACAATTCTTAAGTAATAAATATCTCTATTTTATTTCAGAGAATAATTATTTGTTTCTGTTAAAATATTATCATTTCACTTTTAAAGACAGGAAACTTCTAAGACGTCTTTTAAATGGGAAAGTGGGAGCAAAACGAACCACATACCTTCACCGAAACAAGGTCAACACCGATTTAAAAAACCGAAGGTCTGAATTCCATTACCTTTTGTCTTGGTCTTCCATGCTTTTCTTATCTGCGTAGATTTCTGCGTAGAGCAGTGCCGTAAAGTGAGCAGCACAAGACTGAGCCACCTTGGCAACCTCTAGATAATTCAACTCCAGCCAGAAAGCATCATCGAAAACTGTTCCTAGGGAAGGTCTAAAGAAAAACACCACAAGCAGTCAGGCCCGTTTCTCCAACTTCACTATCAAGAGAAAAGCACGCTCCTCTAGCAGTGCTATCAAGCGCTGGTTATCAAATCACCAGAACCCGCATGGCCCCAATATACAGCTGTCCCATTCTCAGCTAGCACGGCTGAGCCCTATCTCTGACCCCTCGTGGATCACAAACCACGAAAGCCACGGGTCATCAGCTCATATGAACATGGGGTTCATACCTGCCCTCCATCAAGGGTCCACGGACCGCAGGCCAAGCACGGGCTGCACGGAACAGCGAGTAACACCGACACAAGTCTTTTCAAGTGGCCAACTGAATGAAATACTGTTTCTGCTAAACACGATTATGTGTTCTTCCTACTGCAGTTCATTTTCTAAGTTACAAAATCAAAATCTTCTGTGGTAACAGGTCAGGACCGGAAGGGACCACAGACACCACCTTTCCCAAAACCAACACTCAATATGAGATGGGACAAGGGATGGTGAAGAGCACTGATGCTGGAGGAGGGCACAGCCTGGTTCAGATCCAGCTGGACCCCCCACTACAAGCTGCACCACCTGCAGCAACTTCCCTTCTTGAGCCTCAGTTTCCCCACTCATAAAGCCCGGGGACAGTACACGTCAGCAACAGTTGCTGTGATGATTAACTGATGCTTATCGGGCTGATCAATCAGGTGTAAACACGTAATAGGAGCCACTGAGGAACCTGCATTTCGGGGATCACACAGCTCCTTAAGTACCGGAGCCGGACTCGAACTCAGGTCCTTACACCCTTTTTTCTATTCATCTTCTCTCGAGCTCTTCTTTGAGGCCTAATTTTATCTTCTCCAAGGCCTGCCCACGTCAACACCATTCCACCTCCGCAGTAAACCCACACTGAACGATTCCAAGGTGAAAGCGTCTCCCCGCCAAGAAAAGAGAGGCTTCCAGCTACACTTACAGCTTTTTATGGGCTTTCTCAGAAGAGGATCCGGTACAAGACAAGAAAGTGAATCAGTAACTTTCTAACTGGCAACAGAGATGCCGAAAGACCTATCATTTCTTTTCCTAAGAGTGGAGTGGGATGGATGAGGGGGATACGGAGGTAAAGGCATTCGGGGATTTTTCATTTCCTCCAGCCTCTCCTGCCCAACCACTGCCAGCACGAGCACACGCGCTCGTAAGACACGGAACCCTACCTCCTCCAGTTAGACCTCCTACACGGCTTCCTCACAACTGGTCAGCTCGGGAGAGTACGATCCACCCGACCACGCACTCTAGCAACACTTGCACTCACTGGTAAACATCAGCAGGAGTGACAGGAACAAGATACCGTAAAACCGTTCATCACCACCAAGGAAACAAACACGGCCACAGTACACAGAACCACATTCTGAGGACCACGATTCACAGTAAAGAAACTTTTATCTCATGAAGCTCCTGGCATTGACTCACCGGAAGGACCACCCTGAATACGGATTACTTCAAGAAGATCTACCCATCACACAAATTAAATACAGCACTTTGGAGCCGCAGCACCTAAAATAATTGTGTTAAAATTCAACCGGCAAAATTTAAAATTTAATTTTAAAATTAAAATTAATAAGCTACACTTCTGAATCTCCAAACTCAAGAAGCAATATTCCTTCCGTTACCTCTTTTGTCTCCTCATGTAGTCCACAACAGCAAGCATCGTTCTCTGTGATTTTTTGTCCACACAGCATCGGAACAGGTGCTCTGACTCTGACAAAGAAAGAGAGCGCCCTTAGTCCCGGACAGACCTGCTTACGCTCATTCCTCCCTGTGTGTGTCTGTCTCCCTCTAGGCGAGATCTGTCTGGTGGGCAGCAACCTGGCACAAAATTGGCTCTTAATAAATATGAATGGAGAAGTAGAATTTAATGACATTTCTTATTCTTTTAAAACAAACTACTGTGCTTAGGGGCACCTGGGTGGCTTAGTTGGTTAAGTGTCTTCCTTTGGCTCAGGTCATGATCTCAGGGTCCTGGGACTGAGCCCCGTGTCCGGCTCCCAGCTCAGTGGGGAGTCTGCTTCTCCCTCCCCCTGGTTCGTGCATGTGCACTCGCATTCTCGCTTGCTTGCTCTCCCGATCTCTCTCTCTCTCAAATAAATAAAAAGAATAAAATAAACTACTATGCCTAAGAAAACTGAGAATTTAATTACAATTTGTATCTTATTTCTGAAGGGGACTAATTCACTGATTCAGTAAATACTTATTGAGGATCTTTTCTGTACCAGGTGCTCAGGACACAACACTGAATACAACAGACTGCCGGTGAGCACATGGACACACTGACTACACGGTGTGCCGGGTGCTAGGACCAGGCAAGTGGACGGCACCGACAGGCCTATCGAAAGGAACCTGATCTGAACAAGAGAAGTTTCACAGAAAAAGTGCTATCTGACAGAAGAGTAACACGGGGTTCCAGGCAACAGTCACTCACACTACCTGAGACAGCCAAACAAGAATTTAGTGAAAGAGTGTCAACTGTGCTGAACCACAGAGCCAAAAGGCAGGCAGGGCGCTGGGGCGAGCGAGGAACAGATGGACTCACATCATTCACAACACAGAACTGGCAGGATCTGGCCATGGGTGGACACAGGCAACTGAGTGCCAGTCACTAAGAGGTACACACACCAGAGAAGTGGGCCAAGGGAACAGGATGAAGATGTAAGTTTACTTTGGACAAGTGAGTCCGGGATGCACAGGAGACATTCAAGGGAAGACAGGAGACGGACAGACATCAGAAGAGATAAACCATTTAATCTGATAGAAATCGGTATTTGTTCTCCTTTTAAACCACAGAATTTTGCATGTGAAATTTAAATTTTCATTTACGGCTATATCGATATTGGCACTTTACAAAGGTAAAATAAAACAGGCTATTTTTAGCTATGAATGGTGATAGCATAAATATGTACGTATATATGATAAACACGAAAAAAGCCTTGGCCGTGTTCATGATAATGAACTGCCAGGTCATCATAGACAGTGATTATATTAAACGTGGTAATAAAAATTGTGTTGTTGTTTTTTAAAGATTTTATTTATTTATTTGAGAGAGAGACAGCCAGCGAGAGAGGGAACACAAGCAGGGGGAGTGGGAGAGGAAGAAGCAGGCTCCCAGCAGAGGAGCCTGATGTGGGGCTCGATCCCAGGACTCTGGGATCACGCCCTGAGCCAAAGGCAGACGCTTAACGACTGAGCCACCCAGGCGCCCCTAAAAATTGTTTTTAATATGACTTTAAATTATTTTAATATTTAAAGTTTAACTGCTTACTGGTAATTGAACCACTTCTACCTTATTTCCCAAATTAGGGACAGGAGATATAGTTTAGTTTGCAACGTCTCTATGAGAATTTTTATTTCATGAATTTCATTTTGATAATCTAACGAAAATTCACATAAGCACACTGCAGATCATTTACAAGACCAACGTATATTCTACTAGGAACACAGAAAGAGCTTCCGTGTCTATGTTTATAATTGTATTATTTCAAACGGGAGATGTGCAAGTGCTGTCAATGGCAAAGCACTACATAAAACAGAACAGAGCAAAGTGCGGTCTACAAGACAGCACGGTCCTGTCAGAGATTCCAGCAGTCAGAAGGAAACAACTGGGAGAATCGTGTGTTCACAACCTACGCCAAAGTGACAGGAACCACAGTCAAGATTGGGAAAGAGCCATTTAGTTGCAGTGAAACAGCACGCAAATCAGTAGCTGTCTTAGAACTGTATTGGTCCCAAGCACACTAAGTGAATTCGTACCTGGTTTTATGTTTGCACATAAAATATATTAATAACACATATTAAAGACAGTAAGTTAACATTATGGATTTGTGAATTTTTTTCCTTTATTTAATTTTAGGTTTGAAAAACTGACCCACAATGACCCTGCAGCACGCATGCATGTATTATGTACACACACAGTACAGGATTCCTGCTCCTCGTGCAAGTTCTCCTGCTCCAAGCTCCTACTGTGGGAGAGTATTTCTTATGAAGCATAAAAAGAAATTTGGTTATAAAAGTAAATAAAATACAATCTATTTTGGGTTTTTGGGGGGTTTTTCTTGTTTTGCTTTAGGGGTTTTGTTTTTGGTTGTTATTATTTAAAAAAACTCCAAGGACGTACACCAAATGTTAACCATAGTCATCCTAGATCACAGGATTACAGGCAATTTAGTGTTTAAATTTATGCTAATATCTCTATTATTTTCCACAATAAATATTTTGTAACACAAGAGTTATTTTAAAAAAATGAGTTGGCCAGATCTTTACCATAAAATTTCACCCTGTCTCCAACATGGTACCCAAAATATTTGCTTGCATTTATTTGTCGGCTTTTTCCACTGCTAGAATGTAGGGGGCTGTCTCCGTATCCAGGCTGCCAGTGCCAAGCACAGAGCCTGACACACACCGAGTGCTCAGTCAGCTGCTCCACTCTTAGCAGCCACAACCCCGGAGGGAGTACTATTCACCAAGCATGATCCCAGGGGCCTTACGTATATGATCTCACTGAAAACGGGCTACGACTTTCATCTCCATTCTACAGATGATGAGAACATAAATATTTAGAGGTTACAGCATTAAGCCAATACAGCATCCTGAAGGAATTCCAACAAATCTTTCTCTAGAACTGAGAAGTTAACAGTACAAATGCCAGAAATTTAACAGAATACCTGAATCCAAATTGGCAGGGGTCGTGGATCGGCTCGGTGGTGAGGAGTGTCTGAAACAGTTAGTGAAAAATCCCTGAATGTGCGCAGAAAGCAGACTTCTCCAGGATTCCTCTGTATCTTGGAGTAAAACATCATGAATCAAGTATGGAAGCACAGCCTGACAAAAGTCAGTTTTCACCTGGAACACATCGAGTCAACAGTCTGAGTGAAAATACTCTATTTCACTTAACATTTTTATTCCCTGTTATTGGCATATCAGACTTAAAAGAAAAATGACAGACGAATCTGTCATGAACTCAATGTTATCTCTAAAACACAAAGTGCATGTACCAGGCAGCGCTCAAGAAAAATCAAAGTAACCCAGAGTATCGATGTGAAACACACGTGTTAGTTACATGACAACTGTTCATTTCCAATTAGGCCATATGCACATAATGAAATAGGATAACGTTTAGAATGAAATTATTATGTCACAACTGCAAATAAAATGTCATAGTTGGAAAGTGTTACTAATAACACACAGTTTTCTAATTTGATATAAAAGAAAATAGGGCATCAAAGTTTAAGAGAAAATCTGAAAATCTGATTTTTGTACATTTTCTACACTCAGTGAAAAGCTACAACACTCATGTTCAAATGTTTATTATTTTAATAAACTCCACTTTGAATATACAATTTGGGTACTTATTTGTGATACATTCCAACGTGTAGGAAAGTACTTTAACACTTGTGGCACATTAAAATAGTACTCACCCTTATTTTTGTCAAGGTACTCGCTTCCTATATTCATCACACACTACAGTCACAAAACAGATGACAAATGACCAAATGCACACTTCTTTCTTTTTAAACTAACAAATCAAACAGCAGTTTTAGAAATAAAGGATGTAAGGAATTTGGAATTGGGGTGTTGTGTCTATGTGTATTTGGAACATTTTACCCTGTGGCGCCAAGTCAGAACTTTATAAAAAAAATATATTAGCTATGTTCACTAGCGGGACACGCGCTGCGTGTCCAGGCTCCAAACAAGCTGACCTAGTACGCGCACCAGGTAGTACTGCAGAGAGTGCGGGATTCGTGCACTGCCAACACTTCTTCTGTTAGAAGGAAGGACTGCTTTTTCAACGGCTTCCAATGAGGGCACTTTATCAAAATACTCTCTTCTCCATCAGTTTGTTTTTTTATTTCAAGTTTTTACTTCAATTCTAGTTAGTTAACATATATGGTAAAATTGGTTTCAGGAGTAGAATTTGGTGATGCACCACTTACATACAACACCCACCATAAGTGCCCCCAAGAGCCCTCCTCGATGCCCATCACCTGTCTAACCCCCCCACTCCCACGTCCCTCCCTCAACTCTCCGTCTGTTCTCTATCATGAGGAGTCTCTTATGCTTTGTTTCCCTCTCTTTCTTTTCCCCCCTTCCTCTACATTCATCTGTTTTGTTTCTTAAATTCCACATATGAGTGAAATCAAATGGTATTTATCTTTAACTGACTTATTTCACTTAGCATAATATCCTCTAGTTCCATCCACGCCGTTGTCTATCAGTGAGTTACTTTTAGCTGGTAGATGTCTGAACCAGTCAGATATTTTGTTTTCACACTGTCACTGAATCGTGCTTGATGGTACAATATAAATTAGGTTAGCATTAAAGTCTTAGAGCATCACCATATAATACTGTTTTGGGTGGCATATTTGATAAAAGCGTGTAAATTTTGTGTTTGATTTGGTATAGACCTTTACTCTACCGAAATAAACTGTATTAGACCTTCAAAAATAAGAGAGCAGGGTGCCTGACTGGTACAATCAGTTGAGCATCCAACCCTTGGTTTGGCTCAGGTCGTGATCTCGGGGTCATGAGACGGAGTCCTGCCTCGGGCTCCACGCTCAGCATGGCACCTGCTTGGAATTCTCTCTTTCTCTCCCTCTGTGGGAAGGGACAGAAAGAGTGCTTGCTCACTCTCTCTCTAATAAACAAATAAATCTTTAAAAAAATAAAAAATAAATAAAAATTAAAAAGCAATGTTAACTGCTTCCCTCTTTTCCTTACTCAATAAAGTATACTAGGGAAAGTAAATGACGGTGACCTTAAAAAATTAACCAAAAAAAGCAGACTTCTGATTAATATAATTTATAATCATCAGTGTTTTAACTACTGTTAGTTACAAATTATTCAAGAAGGCTTTAGATCTCATCGGGTACGTAACGACCCCACAGCTGAAACCAACAGCACAAAGTTCTAGCTCCATAAAGATGCGGTTGATGGATCCCAACAGCTGAGCGCAGGTGATGCTTCACGGAGACGGTGTGCATGACCGCCACACTCTTTTTAGAAAGAGAGGCCATAAATATGGACACAGAACCCAAACGGAAAGGGACAACCAAAGAAAACTGTTAAGAGAAGGCTCAAATACAAAAAGCACAGGTAGAAAGGGATTGAGGCAGACTAATTAATCTTCTTACTTCACACATGGGCTTTAATAATCGAAGAATTTCACTTTTCGTGCCTCCACTATCCAAAAAGGCACAAGTCAGCCTCTTTATCCAAATGTCATGATTTTCACTTTGAGGAATCCACAGGCTCATATCATCCAGGCCTTCTAACGGACTTTCTTTCTCCAGTCTGGGGACTTCTAAAAACTAGAAAGGAAATAGTCAAAACATGTGAATAAGGTAATTAGAAATACATTTTATCTTTCCTACGCAGAACAAACATCTAGGTATAAACCTGTTTCCAAACCAAACTAAATATAGTTAAAAATAATTCTGGAGGCAATGAGTAACTCTTAAAATTAAAATACATTTATGTTTATACAGAAGGCCAAGTGGTATGATAAAAAAATTACTGGTCTACACTGCAGAATGCTTGAGTTCTACTCTTAGCTCACTAGTATCACACACATCACAAACTCTCTACCTCACTGGTCTCATGGACGAAACCAGTCCAAGTCTACCACAGAAAACTGACTTCAAAATGTTAAAACTACAGTGTTTTACGGATTACATTACTGGTTTTATTAACAGTTTATATTACCAGTAATCTCACTAAGACCAAAATTATATTTATGATATATTAAAAAGACTATTACAACAATGGGTATATGTCCTGGAGTTAATCTGGTGAAAATTCTACTGTTTATCTCCCAATTGCTTTATGAAAAGAAAATATTAAAGTGGAATGCTTGGACTGAAAGAGAAGCAAGAGTTCTTATATATCCTTCAGAGTCCTTTCAGTTAAACGTTGTTATGATATTAAAGTGGAAAAAGGGAGAAATCTACAGGTCATCTTATATTTCACTAGGGGGCTGTGATACTTTAACTTCCTATGGCAATAAACACCTGCTTGTCGCACAACACGTACAAACCACATCCAACATCAATGGATTTCATGGGATCCGTGAAAGGGTTTTGTACTCCTAAGAAGAAAGGCCTATCGTGAAGAACTCCTCTTATCCCCCAAATTATTCGAAAGTTGAGCTTTCTATCTCAACTCTTCCGCACCGCTATAATTAAAAACACAAATCCCCTGGATTCAAGTGCAGTTGGAATTACTTCTAAGAAAGGTTAAATGTTAGTATAATACTATTTAAGCAACTGGATATTCATATCCCACAGCAAACAGAACTGTTCCAGATACAGTGGGTATTCAATAAACGTATATTATTTGAGAGACCTTTTTTTTTGATGTTCTGAAAGGCTGTAGGTAGATCAGCATGGGATCAGGTGTCGTCTTATAAATCTCCCAGAAACTATGTCCAGTCTTTGTGGCTAAAATGCTTTTCAAACAGGTAGCAGCAGCTGATCGCACTTTGACACTGAAAACAGAATTCAGAAGCCTATAAAGTGTATCAAGTACTGGTGAATGTGAAACAACCTCCAGTAAAAAATGTAAATCTAAAATTTTAAATTTATATTACAGGTTGACCCTTGAACGAGTTAGGAACACTGATCCCCACAGTCAAAATCTGTGTATAAATCCTGACTCCCCCAAAACTTAACCACCCACAGCCTGCTGTTGACAGGAAGACATACAGATAACACAGTCAATTAACATATATTTATATATTTGGATGTATTACATACTGTATTTTTACAACAAAATAATCTAGAGAAAAGAAAATGTTCTGAAGAATATCATAAGGGAAAGAAAATACATTTACAGTACCATACTGTATTTATAGAAAAAAATCCACATAGAAGTGGACCCAGGCAGTTACAACCTGTGTTGTTCAACTATAAAGTGTAAAGGTCAGCTGTGTCAGGCAGTTTTTACATTAGGAAATTTTACATCTGTAAAAAAAATTCTAGGGGTCCCTGGGTGGCTCAGTGGGTTAAGTGTCTGCCTTCAGCTCAGGTCATGATCCCAGGGTCCTGAGATCGAGCCCCAGGTCAGGCTCCCTGCTCAGCGGGGAGTCTGCCTCTCCCTCTGCCCCTTCCCCCTTGTGTTATCTCTCTCTCCCTCTTTCTCTCTCGCTCACTCTCTCTCTCAAATAAAATCTTAAAAAAAAAAATTCTATAATTAAAATTCTACAGCATCAATGCCAAAATTATCAAACAGTTTTTAATACTCCTTCAGTAAATCTGAGTTACTAATCCCTGCGGGAGGGGGAGGGGGACAAAGACAGAAAGTGAAAGTGATCTGACAGCCACCAAGCAGAAATTAGGATAGAATCTGCTGCAATTTCGTTTGGCACAAAGAGTCAATGAGCAAAAGAAAACGCTGTCTGATGAACAAGATTTTTGGAGTTATGAGGCTTCTTCTCTAGGACTTACTTGAAAGGATCAAAATCCTCTCAATGAGCGTGGTGCCTTTGATTTTGACGAGTGCCCAGAACATGCCCTTTTGCAATTCCCCTACTGTTAATGTTCTGTAGCGAACCACCTGGCAGTTTTCTTATTGTTTGTCTGTCTATTGTCACTAGAATTTAACATGGACCTTGTCTGGTATGCTCATCAGTGACTCCAGTGCCTGGCACATAGTAGGGCTTCAGGGATTATGGGAATGAATAAAAATACAATGATTTCTAATTAAAATACTTGAGATTAAAAGAAAAGTCTGGCAACTTAAAGAAGAATGCTTTAGTTTCAGGAGATGTTAATTCATGTAAAGTATCAATTTCCCTGAATGTCAGACGAAGCAGGTGCGAGAAGACACACAGGGCCATTCCACACTCACCAGTCTTCTACCAGCGTGTTATTCAGGTAGGTCAGGGTTATGAAGGTCCACTGAAGTTCTTTATCTTCAAACAACTCAGGGGCCTTGGTAGAAGACGTATCTCCGCTGTGCTGTAGAGCTATCGTGGAGAAATCGACAGGACCCACTTCTCCCAGGCAGCTTCCAACAGCCTCTGTAATATTTAGAAATTCCTTTTCAGTACAGTTGTAGCTAAAAGATCTCCCATAAAACAAGTTTTCTAGTTTCAAAAATATGTTGTGTCATCCTTCAAGATTTAAGTGGTTTCTCAAAGATTCTGAATAGATTAAAGAAGCTACTATATATTGTAGCATTTTCTTTATATATCCATGTGGGCAAAAGATATTTTCTGCTATAAAGTCATATCCAGGAGAGAGAAATCAGTAACAGAACACAGAGAGTGAGGGTGACAGTCTCAACACAGCTACCGCATGAACGCAGCAGCAGACTTTAAAGCCGGTAAAACATTTTCGAGGTATTACATAAATAAAGTACCTAAATCTTAAACACTCGGTTCCGTGAAAATTCACACACACATTTTTTCCCCCTGTGTTATCACTACCCAGATGAAGACAGAGCAGTTCCTGCCAGAGAACTCCCTCATGCTCTCTCCGTCATGAGGGAATTTATGAAAATACGCTCACAAATTTTTCGATAGCTCTCCCTTCAGAAGCTGTAGCCCTGACCTGCACGGGGGAGCGGGCGGACTCACAGAGGGCACCCGCGAGAGAGCGGACTGAGACCGGTGAGCCGTGAACGCGCGCGCCACCAGGCATCTCCCGGAACACCGGAATCCCGGTGTGCTCACGGGATCCAGACTGAGACCGGGAACTCCCGGAGCGCGCACGGGGCGGCTGGCGGCTGGCGGGCCACCTGCACGGGGGAGCGGGCGGGCTCGCGGTCGGCACCCGCGAAACAGCAGACTGAGACCCTGAATCGGGTGCGCGCGCCACCAGGCTTCTCACGAAACTCCGGAATCGAGGTGTGCTCACCGGGCATAGACTGAGACCGGGAGACCCGGGAGCGCGCGGGGTGGCCGGTGGCTGGCGGCATTAGAAACACAAAGGACAGAGACGCGCCGGCCCTGGAAGTGAAGGCAGGGACGCCGGGTTGGTGCGCACATCCCGGGACGCTGTAGGGTTGAGCAGCACCAACAGTAAGAGAGTTAAAGTGGCCAGAACATCAGTGGAGAACGGGCCGCAATCCCTCTGTTCTGCGACAATGCAGCCTCTGCTGCTCTGACCCTCAGAAGAGGCATAGCCGGCCGCCAGGGAAAGCCGCCAGAGAACAAAAGCCTGGAAATACCGGCTCAGAGAGTGCCCATCCCCATCCTCCCTCGCAGGGGACACGGAGACTCTAACCAAACATGGCTGCCTGAGTATCGGCGCGGCAGGCCCCTCCCCCAGAACACAGAAGGCAGGCTGAAAAATCAAGAAGCCCACAACCCAGGCGCCTGGGTGGCGCCGTCATTGAGCGCCTGCCTTCGGCTTAGGGCGTGATCCCGGCGTTCCGGAAAGGAGTCCCTCATCGGGCTCCTCCGCTGGGAGGCTGCTTCTTCCTCTCTCACTCCCCTGCTTCTGTTTCGTTCTTGCTGACTGTCTGTCTCCCTCTCTCAGATAAGTAAATAAATAAAATCTTTAAAGAAGAAGCCCACATCTCTAAGATTCCTATAAAACAAGGGGCACGGCCTGGGACCCAGTCAATAATTTGGGCTCTGGAAACCCCGCAACCTCTCTTCATCAGAATGACAAGAAGGAGAACCCCCCCCCCAGCAAAGAAAAGACAGTGAGTCAGGGGCCTCTGCCACAGAAGTAACGGATATGGATGTAACCAAATTATCAGAAATGGAATTCAGAGTAACAATGGTCAAGATAATGAGTAGACTTGAAAAAAGTATTCAGGAAAATATTACTGAGAATATACAATCCCTAAGGGCGGAAATGAGAGCGAATTTGACAGAAATTAAAAATTCTATGAGCCAAATGCAGGCAAAACTAGAGGCTCTAACGGCCAGGGTCACGGAAGCGGAGGAAAGGGTTAGTGAATTGGAGGATGGGTTAATAGAGGAAAAAATAAAAATAGAAGATGGTCTTAAAAAAATCCACGCCCACGAATGTTGGCTACGGGAGATTACTGACTCAACGAAACGATCCAATGTTAGAATCATCGGCATCCCTGAGGGGGTGGAGAAAAACAGAGGTCTAGAAGAGATATTTGAACAAATTGTAGCTGAAAACTTCCCTAATCTAGCAAGGGAAACAAAAATTCGTGTCCAAGAGGCAGAGAGGACCCCTCCCAAGCTCAACCATGACAGACCTACACCACGTCACGTCATAGTGCAATTCGCAAATATGAGATCCAAGGAAACAGTATTGAAAGCGGCCAGGGCAAAGAAATTTCTCACGTACCAAGGCAAAGGCATCAGAATTACATCAGACCTGTCTACACAGACCTGGAATGAGAGAAAGGGTTGGGGGAGCATTTTTAAAGCTCTTTCAGAGAAAAACATGCAGCCAAGGATCCTTTATCCAGCAAGGCTGTCATTCAGAATTGATGGAGAAATAAAGACATTTCAGAATCGACAGTCACTAGCCAATTTCGTAACCACGAAACCAGCCCTACAGGAGGTATTACGGGGGGTTCTATAAAAGTAAAAAGGCCCCAAGAGTGATACAAAACAGAAAGTCACAGCCAATACAAACAAAGACTTTACTGACAACATGGCAGAATTAAAAGCATATCTCTCAGTACTCAGCCTGAACATTAATGGTTTAAATTCTGGCTTCAAACGCCACAGGGTTGCAGATTGGATAAAAAGAAATGACCCATCCATTTGCTGTCTACAAGAGACTCATTTCAAACCCAAAGATGCATTCAGACTGAGAGTAAGGGGATGGAGTACCATCTTTCACGCAAATGGACCTCAAAAGAAAGCTGGGGTAGCAATTCTCATATCAGATAAATTGGATTTTAAACTACAGACTATAGTTAGAGATGCAGAAGGGCACTATATTATTCTTAAAGGAAGTATTCAACAAGTGGATATGACAATTATAAATATATATGCCCCCAACAGGGGAGCAGCAAGATACACAAGCCAACTCTTAACCAGAATAAAGAGACATATAGATAAAAATACATTAATAGTAGGGGACCTCAACACTCCACTCTCAGAAATAGACAGAACATCCTGGCAAAAACTAAGCAAAGAATCAAAGGCTTTGAATGCCATACTCGACGAGTTGGACCTCTTAGATATATATAGAACACTACACCCCAGAACCAAAGAATACTCATTCTATTCTAATGCCCACGGAACATTTTCAAGAATAGACCATGTTCTGGGACACAAAACAGGTCTCAGCCGATACCAAAAGATTGAAATTATCCCCTGCATATTCTCAGACCACAACGCTCTGAAATTGGAACTCAACCACAAGGAAAAATTGGGAAGAAACTCAAACACTTGGAGACTAAGAACCATCCTGCTCAGGAATGACTCGATAAACCAGGAAATCAAAAATCAAATTAAACAATTTATGGAGACCAATGAGAATGAAAATACAACAGTCCAAAACCTATGGGATACTGCAAAGGCAGTCCTAAGGGGGAAATACATAGCCATCCAAGCCTCACTCAAAAGAATAGAAAAATCTAAAATGCAGTTTTTATATTCTCACCTCAAGAAGCTGGAACAGCAACAGAGGGACAGGCCTAATCCACGCACAAGGAAGCAGGTGACCAAAATTAAAGCTGAAATCAATCAAGCAGAAACCAGAAGTACAGTAGAGCAGATCAACAGGACTAGAAGCTGGTTCTTGGAGAGAATCAATAAAATTGACAGACCACTGGCAAGACTTATCCAAAAGAAAAGAGAAAGGACCCAGATTATTAAAATTATGAATGAAAAAGGAGAGGTCACGACGAACACCATTGAAATTGGAAGGATTATTAGAAATTTTTATCAACAACTATATGCCAATAAACTAAGCAATCTGGAAGAGATGGAATCCTTCCTGGAAACCTATAAACTACCAAGATTGAAAAAGGAAGAAATTGATTTCTTAAACAGGCCAATTAATTATGAAGAAATTGAGTCAGTGATAAACAACCTTCCAAATAACAAAACTCCAGGCCCGGACGGTTTTCCCGGGGAATTCTACCAAACATTCAAAGAAGAAATAATACCTATTCTCCTAAAGCTATTTCAAAAAATAGAAACAGAAGGAAAGCTACCAAACTCATTCTATGAGGCCAATATTACCTTGATCCCCAAACCAGGCAAAGACCCCCTCAAAAAGGAGAATTACAGACCGATTTCCCTAATGAATATGGACGCCAAAATCCTCAACAAGATACTTGCTAATAGAATCCAACAGTTCATTAAAAGGATTATCCACCACGATCAAGTGGGATTCATACCTGGGATGCAAGCGTGGTTCAATATTCGCAAATCAATCAGCGTGATACATCATATCAACAAGAAAAGACTCAAGAACCATATGATCCTCTCAATCGATGCCGAAAAAGCATTTGACAAAATACAGCATCCTTTCCTGATTAAAACCCTTCAGAGTGTAGGAATAGAAGGTACATTTCTCAATCTCATAAAAGCCATCTATGAAAAGCCTACTGCAAATATTATTCTCAATGGGGAAAAGCTGGAAGCCTTTCCCTTAAGATCAGGAACACGAAAAGGATGCCCACTCTCGCCACTATTATTCAACATAGTACTAGAAGTCCTTGCAACAGCAATCAGACAACAAAAAGGGATCAAAGGTATTCAAATCGGCAAAGAAGAAGTCAAAATGTCTCTCTTCGCAGACGACATGATACTCTATATGGAAAACCCAAAAGAAGCCACTCCCAAACTATTAGAAGTTATAGAGCAATTCAGTAATGTGGCGGGATACAAAATCAATGCTCAGAAATCAGTTGCATTTCTGTACACGAATAACGAGAACGAAGAAAGAGAAATCAGGGAATCCATCCCATTTACAATAGCACCAAAAACCATACGTTACCTTGGAATTAACTTAACCAGAGACGTAAAGGACCTTTATTCTAGAAACTATAAATCACTCTTAAAAGACATTGAGGAAGACATAAAAAGATGGAAAGATATTCCATGCTCATGGATCGGAAGAATTAACATAGTTAAAATGTCCATGCTACCCAGAGCAATCTACACTTTCAATGCTATCCCGATCAAAATACCGAGAACGTTTTTCAAAGAACTGGAACAAATAGTCCTTAAATTTGTATGGAACCAGAAAAGACCCCGAATCTCCAAGGAACTGTTGAAAAGGAAAAACAAAGCTGGGGGCATCACAATGCCGGATTTCGAGCCGTACTACAAAGCTGTGATCACAAAGACAGCATGGTACTGGCACAAAAACAGACACATAGACCAATGGAACAGAATAGAGAGCCCAGAAATGGACCCTCAGCTCTTTGGGCAACTAATATTTGATAAAGCAGGAAAAAACATCCGGTGGGAAAAAGACAGTCTCTTCAATAAATGGTGCTGGGAAAATTGGACAGCTACATGCAAAAGAATGAAACTTGACCACTATCTCACACCATACACAAAAATAAACTCCAAATGGATGAAAGACCTCGATGTGAGACAGGAATCCATCAAAATTCTAGAGGAGAACATAGGCAGCAACCTCTACGACATCAGCCAAAGCAACCTTTTTCATGACACATCCCCAAAGGCAAGAGAAACAAAAGATAAAATGAATTTATGGGACTTCATCAAGATTAAAAGTTTCTGCACATCCAAGGAAACAGTCAGAAAAACTAAGAGGCAGCCCACGGAATGGGAGAATATATTTGCAAATGACACTACAGATAAAGGACTGGTATCCAAGATCTACAAAGAACTTCTCAAACTCAATACACGAGAAACAAATAAACAAATCAAAAAATGGGCAGAAGATATGAACAGACACTTTACCAATGAAGACATACAAATGGCTAACAGACACATGAAAAAATGTTCAAAATCATTAGCCATCAAGGAAATTCAAATCAAAACCACACTGAGATACCACCTTACGCCAGTTAGAATGGCAAAAATAGACAAGGCAAGAAACAACAATTGTTGGAGAGGATGTGGAGAAAGGGGATCCCTCCTACATTGTTGGTGGGAATGCAAGTTGGTACAGCCACTCTGGAAAACCGTGTGGAGGTCCCTTAAAAAGTTAAAAATTGAGCTACCCTATGATCCAGCCATTGCACTACTGGGTGTTTACCCCAAAGATACAGACGTAGTGAAGAGAAGGGCCATATGCACCCCAATGTTCATAGCAGCAATGTCCACAATAGCTAAATCGTGGAAGGAGCCGAGATGCCCTTCAACAGATGACTGGATTAAGAAGTTGTGGTCCATATATACAATGGAATATTACTCAGCAATCAGAAAGAATGAGTTCTCAACATTTGCTACAACATGGACAGCACTGGAGGAGATAATGCTTAGTGAAATAAGTCAAGCAGAGAAAGACAACTATCATATGATTTCTCTCATCTATGGAACATAAGAACTAGAATGATCAGTAGGGGAAGAAAGGGATAAAGAAAGGGGGGGTAATCAGAAGGGGGAATGAAACATGAGAGACTATGGACTATGAGAAACAAACTGAGGGCTACAGAGGGGAGGGGGGTGGGGGAATGGGATAGACCGGTGATGGGTAGTAAGGAGGGCACATATTGCATGGTGCACTGGGTGTTATACACAACTAATGAATCATCGAGCCTTACATCGAAAACCGGGGATGTACTGTATGGTGACTAACATAATATAATAAAAAATCATTATTAATAAAAAATAAAAAAATAAAAATAAAAATAAAAAGGTTGAAGGTGATCTTTATATACTAACTTGGAAAGATCTCCAAAATATGTAAAAAAAAAAAAAAAAAAAAAAAAAAAAAATAGAAGCTGTAGCCCTAGTTCCTCCCACTTTAGTATGGGGCGTACCTGGTGACTCACTTCTAACCAACAGATTGTTACAAGTCTTTCACTTCCTTGATTGAACTTACCCCCAAGCACTGGATTCTCTTAGACACTATTATAAGCAGACTTGTAAATGGAATGAAATTTTCTTTTGAGATTGTTCACTGATGGCATATAGAAACACAACTAAATTTTGTGTATGGATCCTATACCCTGCAATTGTGCTGAGCTCATTTATTAGCAGTATTACCGTAGACTTCTGTAGATTGTCTGGGATTTTCTAGATATAGGATCATGTCATCTGTGACCAGAGACAGTTTTACATTTTTCTTTCCAGTCTGGATGCGTTTTCTTTTCCCCTTGTTCCGCGGCTCTGGCTAGAACTTCCAGTACAACTTGGCCCAGCACTGGTGAAAGCAGACAACCTCGTCTCCTTCCTGACCTGGGGGTGAAAGCTTTCAGTCTTGCACCACTAGGACTGATGAATAACCACACTAAGATCTGATGCTCCACAGGAAAGGCACTCAGGGCTCCTGGAGCAAATCAGCTCTGTCCCTAGAAACAGTTAAATTACGGACAAACGTGTGAATTCCTTGGTCAAAGGAAACTTCCAGGTGCTCGTAAGGCTCTGTTTCCTCGTCTGGGAGCTACATGCACAGGTACCTTCTGCTTGTGAAAAATTTTCAAAATAAAGGAGCGCCCTAGTTACTAGGCTCCCACTGAGCAGACAGACTCCACTGAAAGAGAGCAGAATCTTGACGGACCTCTTATTCCTCCCATTTTTCTTATTTGAAGCAATGTTATCATGACAACCTCAAGGTGACGTCAATCAGTGTCTCCATCCTGTGACCACTAAGTCTAAACACCTCTTCTAGGCGGGATGTGTGGTGGCCATTTATCTTACACTAGGATACCCCCCAAATGGTGGTAGGAAAGGGCCGGGATGCGGCTTTCACATCTGATTTAATTCACCTAGCCCTCCAAATCCTCATTCTTACTCTGCCCTATAAAAAAGATGAAGTACTGGTCAGTTATATTTACAAAACATATCAGAAAGTCTGTTTACTTGCAACTTAACACTACAAATATTTCTGACTTTCCTAAATATTTATAAGGCATTTTTAAATGAACAGTGATGCATACACATTACTCACTAACTTTTCACTTTATGCAAATGTTTAAGGAAGGAAAATATGAAAGGAGGGCTGCTTAGGGACACTTGAACTAAACAGAAACCTACCTCAGCTAGCATCTCACATTGCCCTATTATCCCAAATGACAAACTTTTACTGAATTTGAAAACAGAGATGACCACACGAACATAAAAACTCATATTCATTTAGCCAAGGAGTTTACCTAAAACTTCTCTTTCACCAGTGTGGTTCACCGCCATCTTGCATAACTGCAACAAGCTGACAATGAGCTTCACCATTACGCCGTCCTGCGGGTTATCTAGGAGCAGTGTATAAAAATTAGTTTCAACTACAATGTAGAAAACATGTTTCTTTACAATGTATTTATAGATTAAATTATCTGACTAGAAAACTTTCATAAAGTCTTTTAAAAACAAGGTTTTAAATCACAAGCAGGTCAAAAAACATAACGTGAATGTATTTGAGCTTCCTTATAAAACAGAACCATGTAAAAGTGAAAGTGAAGCAATATCTGGCAGAGAAAGAGAAACAGCCTAATAAGTTGTGCCAATCAGCCGATACCTTAGCAAAATCACTAAGAGTTAAACACAAAAATCATTCAATATTAACCAACAAGAGACCCTGGAAGCACACGTTGGTCTTTAACCCCTAGATTGAGTCTAGACCAGCAACGTCCTAGAGAACTCTCCACAATGACAGAAATGTTCCGTAACGTGCACTGTCCAACAACAGCCACTAGCCTGGTTACTACTGAGAACCTGATGTGTGCCAGGTGATGAAGAAACTAAATTTTAAATTGCATTAAACTTGAATTCACTGAATTAAATAGCTAAAAACAACTAGTGGCTGTTTTGGACAAGACAGGTCTGCACCAGTAAATTACCCAAACATGGATGTGTTCATCTTTTATACACACACACACACACACACACGTGTGTCTCAGAACAAATGCACTCCAAACTCTGAGCTCATGATCAAGACCAAAATTAGTTTCTAAAACTACTGGAGGGGCACCTGAGGGGCTCAGTCAGTTAAGCGTCTGCCTTTGGCTCAGGTCACGATCCCAGGGTCCTGGGATCAAGTCCCACGTTGGGCTCCCTGCTCAGCGGGGAGTCTGCTTCTCCCTCTTCCTCTGCCTGCCTCTTTGCCTGCTTGTGCTCTCTCGCTCATGTTCTCTCTCAAATAAATAAATAAATAAATAAATAAATAAAATCTTTAAAAAAATAAAAAATAAAACTACTGGAAAAAAAAACCACAATGGAAATCACAATGGAAATTTAATTACATTACATTAATGGACAAAAGATGAAAATCAAAACCTAAGTAGAAAAAATTTCTCCAAGTACAATACTAGAAAAACCTAAACTCAAATCAAATCAACATAAAAATTAAGTAAAAAAAAAATCTAAAAACGGGGCACCTGGGTGGCACAGCGGTTAAGCGTCTGCCTTCAGCTCAGGGCATGATCCCGGCATTATGGGATCGAGCCCCACATCAGGCTCCTCCACTATGAGCCTGCTTCTTCCTCTCCCACTCCCCCTGCTTGTGTTCCCTCTCTCGCTGGCGAATAAATAAATAAAATCTTTAAAAAAAAAAAATTCTAGAAACACATATACAAATATGTGTTTATATAGAAAAACATGCCCACATATACATCCATGATTACACATATGCACATACATAAGAGACCTAAAGTGGGACATATTTCTTTTACTTAAACAAGTTGGAGCAACAGGCGCAGACAGACTACGCGTACGCCTGGCTCTGAGGAATTCAAATGTTCCTTTCAGGCAGGAAGTGGTTAAAACTTGTCAAGCAGTAGAGTAACACGATCATGTCTGGGTTCAGAGAAACCGTTCTGGCAGACGTGTGGACAATGGATAAAATGGGGTTAATTCAAGGTGAGGAGACCACTCACGATCTCTTTCACGGTTGGATGGGAAATGATGAACTACATGCTGAGAGTCAAAAGTAAGTCCACAGCAGTTAAACAAAGGGCAAGAATTTATAAAAGACTCTTCCGAAACAAACAGGTACAAATAACCCCGCGTCATTAACACCAGTACCCTGAGATGCTCTCATGAGGCCGGCCATCTGGTCCTTATGCTGAGCTAGCTGTCTGCGGAGATCCTTCAGGCCTTCCAGCCTTGTCAGGGGAAGGGCATCATAAGCACTCACGGAGAGAAAATGATTTATTTCCTAAAAGAGAAAATTAATTAAAAACGTAACTTGCTTTTTGGATATGTATGAAGTCTATCAAATAAAACATAAAAAAGTAGTAAATGCCTTTCATACACATTGACTCATAATCACTATTATTACCACACGAGGTAGAAATAAATGACTTCTTCCATTTCAAATCTGCCAATGTTGTAATCACTTAAATTCTAACAGACTGTCTCTGATAACATACTTAAGATTTTAAGATTGTAATAGCATCCTTCAAAGGAAAAAGCTTAAATTTCTACTTATTTAGTACTGTAACTCTAGTTTTACATCTTAGTACTATTTAATTGTCATACTGATAGTCAGAGATAGAGTATGGTTTTAAAATTATAACATTTGTATCAAAAACTTGACCTGAACATAATTTCAAAGTTTATAAAAATTAAAGTAAGATTAGGGGCGCCTGGGTGGCTCAGTCGTTAAGCGTCTGCCTTCGGCTCACGGCGTGATCCCAGAATCCTGGGATCGAGCCCCACATCAGGCTCCTCTGCTGGGAGCCTGCTTCTTCCTCTCCCACTCCCCCTGCTTGTGTTCCCTCTCTCACTGGCTGTCTGTCAAATAAATAAATAAAATCTTTAAAAAAAAAGATTAAAATAAGATTAAAACTTGAAAAACTCTTTAAAAATTCAAATATCATCTCTAATTCAAACATTAAATTGTCCCTCAAAGGATCAGATGGTAATTTTGAGATATTAATAGATTTGATGTGTATGAAAACCAAGCATATTTTAGATATTTCTTATTTAATTTTAGATCTTAATCAAGAAACTTTGATATTTAAATTTTTACTGCAATACAAGAGAATATATTAAGATTTCACTTTTTATTTGTTGAAAGGGCAAATCTTATTTTTTTATATCTTTTAAAAAAGATTCAGTTTTTTACTTTTAGAGAACTGCAAGTTTTCAAAAAGTACTGCTCTCTACCCTAATAAAAATAGTACAATGATGGAATAATTATTACCTCCAAAAGCGAAAAGGGTCCTTTACTGTATTTAATTTTCTGCTGAGTAATGCGCAAATCCTTAAAGACATCATGGTCAGGAAAAGGATCTAAAAGTTTAATTGTCATATAGAGGTTTTCATTATCCTTGTTATCTATCACTAAGTATTTCAACAAGTCCAACACCTAAACATAATTAAAAAAAAAAATCAAAAGGGAAAAATGGTTTAATTATATTTTAAAGTAAAACCACCAAACCTACCCTAATAAATGATAACGACTCTACTAGGCCAGTTCAGATAAAATGTTCTAATTATTTCTACAGTAGCACCTAGGACCGTTTCTGTGCTTTCAAGTGATTCAACAGATACGTAAGGTGCTGCTACAGGATGAGCACTGGGATAGAGAAGGGCCAGTATTACTGGGACATTCCACAGAATACCTCATGCACCGTGACAGTGAGGTCAACCGCTGTCCCTGGTTTTTATCACCTCTACACTTCAACCTAAGACACACAAACTCTTAGGTTATTTGTAAGATCAAAATTACTAGGTGCTCTGTAATTAAATGATTACAAATATTAATTCATCAAAATGACTGACTACACCAGTAAACGTAAAACACGCAGCTCCTTCCACGAACACTTCATCAACGTTACTTCAAATATCTGCGAAGAGGATCTGGGGAAGTACCTGTCCCTGCACCTCCATCTGATCGTCCACAAGGGGTATAAGTGTGCCAACAATCACGTGGAGATGATTTTCCAGAGCGTCCTTACAGTAAGTGACTGCCGTGTGGCAAACCTGGCTTAACAGGTCACAACACAGGGAGAAGCTCCGTGACGACACATCCACGAAACGAGAAGGCCTAACACAGGAAAGAAAGTGGTAAGTTCTAGGAACTACTTTCACAGAAGCTCAAAGTCATTTTCATTCAGCAGCTCTCATTCTGAAGTGGCCTGACATAGAAGTCACTTTCATATCTAATTCCTTAAGAAGGTTTAAAAGCCAAAAAGAGAAGTGACATCAGCAAATTGACAGGGTAGATAGCGCCAATCTCTCCTCCCGACAGAGATACTGAAAAACAGGCAGAACCGTCAGAACTCGGTAAAACAAAGATTTACACAGCAAGCAAGCAAATGCTAAGTTTAAAAAAAAAAAAAAAAAAAAGGCAACTCAAAAACTGTAGGAAAACCCTGTGGTGTTTTACTTGCCTTTCCCCCATTACTCCCTCCCCAGCTTGGCAGTTGCCATGAAACCTACAGTCCCCATTCCCAATACGGGGTCCTGGCTCAGGCTCTGGAGGGAGCATAGCAGACCATATTTGCAAACTCTTGTATACATCTGTTCCAAACCAGTCTGGGGCTGGTAATAAATGATAATGTAAGGGGCTTAGCTCTGATTTGTTTAACCTGGATCTCCCCAGGCTGGAAAAGCCTTGAGCACGCTTGAAAGCACCATAAAACTCACCAACTACCCACGGCTGTGAGGAACAAAAGATTACTGTTGAGCCATACAACAGACTGCCTAAAGCCTAGGATGAAAAGCTGGGAAGACAATTTCCTTGTGAAATTAGAGCATTCAAAATCACACCTGTATCTGGGAAATTGAGAAAGCCACACACATGCCCAGTGTAAGACGCTCGCTCAAAAAACATCTGAGAAGACCACAAACTTTCACTTTGGGCTAATCCCTAGGCTCAGTGCAAACCTGCCTAAGTGTTGAAGAAGAGTCCTAACACAGAGCCAGTCCGCAGAAATTAGGGAAGATTCTCATTCTCTCTCCTTCACTCACTCCCAGCATTCAAGGAAATCTCTGTCAAAACACTACCTGAACGCAAGTCAAGGAATAGGCTTCAGTAGCCACACACAGCAAGGAATACACTCTCTGCACAAAGAGTTAGGTATACTCATGAAACAAATGGACCACAACGGCCTTCAACAATTAAAAAAAAGTCAAGCCCTGGGGAGGGGAAAATCTGACTTCCCCAGTTACATTATAATAGTAAAATATCCAGTTTTCAGAACAAAACAGAGAGCCCAGAAATAAATCCATGCTCATATGTTCAATTAATCTATGACAAAGGAGGCAAGACAATACAACAGGGAAAAGACAGTCTCTTCAACTAATGATGTCAGGAAAACTGGACAGCTACATGCCAAAGAATGAAACTAAACGACTTTCTTACAACATATACAGAAATAAACTCAAAATGCATTAAGCCTTAAAGTGAAACCTGAAACCACAGAACTCCTAGAAGGAAACACAGACGGTAGTTTCTTTGACATCAGCCAAAGAAAAATTCTTCTAGATATGCCTCCTCAGGCAAGGGAAACAAAAGCAAAAACAAACAAAAAACACACCAAAAAAAAACTACTGGAAGTACACCAAAATAAAAAGCCTTTGCATAGCAGAGGAAACCGTCAACAGAACAACAAGGCAAGACATGAGATCTTCAAATGACATATCTGATAAGGGTTAATATCCAAAATATATAAAGAATTTACACAACTCAACAATCAAAAAATAATCTGATTTAGAAATGGGCAGAGTACTTGAACAGACATCTTCCCCAAAGAAGACAGGCAAACGTCCAAAAGGCACAAGAAAAGATGCTCTACATCACTCATCATCAGGCAAATGCAAATCGAAACCACATGACGTATCACCTCACACCTGTCAGAACGGCTTGTATCAAAAAGACAAGAAATAACAGGTGTTGGAGACGTTGTGAAGGAAAAGGAACCCTCATGCACTGTCAGTGGGAATGCAAACTGCTGCAGCTGCTGTAGAAAACAGTCTGGAGCTTCCTCAAAAAAAGTTAAAAATAGAATTACCATGTGATCCAATAATTCCATGACTGGGCATTTACCCAAAGATGAAAATACTCATTCAAAAAGATATGTGCACCCCTATGTTTACAGCAGCATTTTTTAGAGTAGTCATGGTATGGAAGCAGCCCAAGTGTCCATCGATGGGTGAATATGAAAACGAGATACAGTGCACGCGTGCACACACACACACACAGTGGAACATTGTGTGATCATGAACAACGAGATCATGCTTTTGTGAAAACATGGATGAACCTAGAGGGTATTACGCTACGTGAAATAAGTGAAAGACAAATACCATATGATTTCACTCATATGTGAAATTTAAGAAACAAAACAAACACAAAGAAAAAAAAGACAGACAAAAAGACTCTTAACTACAGAGAACAAACTGGAGCCTGCCAAAGGGGAGGAGGGTGAGGGATGGGTGAAACAGATAAAGAGGATTAAGAGGATGCTCATCATGATGAATAATGTATAAAACTGTTGAATCATTACATTATACACCTGAACCTAACATAACAAATTTTTAATTAAAAAAATTTTAAGGTAAAAAAAATCATTAAAAAAAAAAAAAACACAAGGCATACAAAGAAATAGGAGAGTAGGAAAGGATGGCCCATCTAAAGAAATAAAATATACTGTTTGAAACAGATCGTGAGAAAGCTGACAGAGTGGCATTACTAGACAAAGGCGTCAAACAACCGTCTTAAATACGCTAAAAGAGCTTAGAGACAAATGAAAACAGAAGCACAGCATACCCCAATTTATGGAATGCAGCAAAGGCAGCACTGAAAGGAAAATATGTAGCAATAACAACCTACATTAAAAAAGACGACTAGGGGGGAAAAAGACTAGAAAAACACTACCAAACACACGCTTAAGAATTAACAACAGTCTATCTCAAACTCTTCCAAGAAATAGAATGGTAGGGAATACTTCCTAACTCACTCTAGGAGGCCAGAAATTCTCTAATATCAAGGAAAATAAATACGTCACAGGAAAATTGTAATACTCAATGCCCCTTAGGAATATAGATTTAAGGGGAGCTTGGGTGGCTCAGCTGGTTAAGCGTCTGCCTTCAGCTCGGGTCATGATCCCAGGCTCCTGGGATCAAGCCCCACGTCGTCAGACTCCCTACGCAGTGGGAAGCCTGCTTCTCTCTCTCCCTCTGCAGCTCCCCCTACTTGTGCTCTCTGTCAAATAAATATATCTTAAAAAAAAAAAAAAACCAATATAGATTTAAAACTCAAAAAAAGTACAAGCAAACTGAATGTTAAGAGCTTATTAAAAATATTATATACCATAAGCAAGCAGGATTTATCCTGGGAACACAAGAGCAGGCCAATATAAGAAAATTAATCCATGTAATACATCACATTAGTAAAATGAAGGAAAATACATGATCATTCCAATAAACACAGCAAAGGCATTTGACAAAATTCAATCTCCTTTCACGAGAAAACATTGATAGGAACTTACCCAATGTAATAAAGGTAATTTATGAAAAACCCACAGGTAACAACATAATCAATGTTGGAAGAATGGAAGTTTTCCCACTAAGATCAGGAACAAGATAAGGATGCCCACCTTCACCCCTGCTATTCAACACTGCATTGAACTTCTAGCCAGAGTAATTAGACAAGAACTAAAAGGCATCAAAATCAGAAAAAGTAAAAACATATTCATAAATGACATGATTCTATACACAAATAAACTCCCAACAAATCCACAAGAAATGT
The DNA here is from genome assembly GCF_023065955.2 of Ursus arctos. NCBI lineage: Eukaryota > Metazoa > Chordata > Mammalia > Carnivora > Ursidae > Ursus > Ursus arctos. The sequence continues at coordinate 5,389,742 of NW_026622897.1, read as the reverse complement.
ACTAGTAACAAATAAACTAGCAAAAGTGCAGATCACAAGATCAGCACACAAAAATCAACACACAAAATCAGTTGTATTTCTATACATCAGCAACAACAATCTAAAATGTAAACTAAGAAAGCAATTCCATTTACAATAGCATCTGAAAGAATTAAATACCTGGGAATAAATTTAGCCAAAAATACAAAAATCTTGTACACTGAAAACTGTAAAGCAAGGATAAAAGAAATTTACAAAGTCCAAATAAATGGAAACACATCCCATGTTCATGGACTGGAAGACAAATTTTTGAGATCTCAATACTACCTAAATGATCACATATTCAATGCAATTTCATTCAAAATTCCAATAGTCTTTTTTTTGCATAAATGAAAAAGCTGGTCATTAAATTCATAGGAGAATTGCAAGGCACCTCAAATCGCCAAAATGATCTTGAAAAAGAACAAAATTGGAGGATACCCACTTCCAGATTTCAAAACTTACTATGAAGCTATAGTAATCAGAACAGAGTGGTACTGGCATAAAGGCAAACCAAGGGTATAGAATTGAGAATCCATAAATAAATCCACACATCAATGGCCAAATGATTTTTGACATGGGTGCCAAGTCCATTCACTGGGGAAAGAATAGTCTCTTCAACAAATGATAGCAGAACAACTAGATTTCTACATGCCCAAGAATGAAGCTGAACCCCTACCTCATACCATATGTAAAAATTAAAATGGATCAACAACCTAAATAGAAGAGCTAAAACCATAAAACTCTTAGAATAAGATATAGTGGTAATCTTCATGAGGTTGGATTTGACAATGGATTCTTACATGAAACACCAAACGCATGAGGAATGAAAGAAAAAGATAAATCAGACTTCATCAAAATTAAAAATTTTTGTGCATCAAAAGACATTATCAGGAAAGTGAAAAGACAATGTACAGAATGGGATAAACTACTTGCAAATCATATATACTGATTCAATAACCAGACTATATTTGCAAATCATAGAGTAAGAGCTCAATATCAAGAATGCATAAAGAAATCCTATAGCTTAACAACAAAAAGACAACCAACTAAAAAAATGGGCAAAGTACTTGAATATTCATTCTTCCAAAGAATGTATACAAATGGTTAATAAGCACAAGAAAAGATGTTCAACATCATTAGTCATTAAGGAAATGCAAAAAAAAACCCACAATGAGATACCACTTCACATCCATTAGGCTGCTATAATAATAAAAATTAAAACAAAACCAAAAACAAAACAGAAAATAACTAGCATAGGTATGGATGTGGGGGAAATTGGGACTTTTGTGCATAGCAGGAGGAATATGAAATGGTGCAGCTGCTGTGGAAAACAGTTCAGCACTTCCTCAAAGAGTTAAACATAGGATGATTATAGGACCCAGCAAGGCCACTCCTAGGTATATTCCCCAAAGAACTGAAAACACTCACACGCATACCCATAAACCTATGTGCACTGCAGCATTATCCACAATAGCCAAAGACGGGACACAAGTGCTCATCAACAGCAAACAGACTGTAGTGTACACACACACACACACCACAACGGAATACTATTCAGCCATACATAAGAACGAGGTTCTGATACATGATTCACGTACGCAGGATGAACCCTGAAGACGTTATGCCGAGTGAAACAAGCCAGACACAAACAACCAATATTTTATAATTACACTTATTTGAAATATCTACAATAGGCAAAGTCACAGAGACAAGAAATAGATTACAGGTTATCAGGAGCTGAAGGGAAGGAGAAATGTAGAGTTATTGTTTAATGTGTATAGTGGTTCTGTCTGAGGTAATGAGACAGTTCTGGAAATAGGTGATGGTGATGGTTGTGCAACACTGTGAACATAATTAGTATCACTGAACTGGACACTTAAAATGGTTAAAATAACAAATTTTATATGTTACATATTTTACCATAATACAGAAACTTTAAAAAAAAACTTAAGTGAACGTGGGTCGCCTGGGTGGCTCAGTCAGTTAAGCGTCTGCCATTGGCTCAGGTCATGATCCTGGGGTCCTAGGATCAAACCCCATATCGGGCTCCCCGCTCAGTGTGGAGCCTGCTTCTCCCTCTCCCTCTGCTCCTCCCCCCTGCTTGCTCGCTCTTTCCTGCTCTGTCTCTCTCTCAAATAAATAAATAAATAAATAAAATCTTTTTAAAAAATTCAGTGAATGAAAATAAAGACTGAATAACTATATATACATGATTCAAATTAAAATAAAAATAGGATATTAATAAAAATATGACAAAACAAAATGGAAAAAGATATTCTTTGCGTGCTCTAAGAACTCACATTTGAAGGCAATGTTATGTAGTAATCAGAAACAAACAGTAGAAACACCATCAAAATTAATGGAAAGGAATAAAGATACTTAAACTGAATATACACCCAAAATCTACAGTAACTGTGATACTGTGATTTATAGTAAGTAATATAATATGGTCTTCATCCCTGTTCCTGGCATAAAGCTCCTAAAACTCTAGGAACACCAGTTATGAGGGCAATAAAAGTGTCTCCAACTTCTGAAAGCACCTAGGTCACCTGAGGACGGGGGCTGGTTGCATGAACCAACCTTGTGATTAGAGGGTTGGAGTATCAGTCCCACTCCTCTGATCTTGGGAGGGGAGAAGGGCTGAAGGTTGCGTTCCAACAGCCAACAGCCAGTGATGTCATCAGCATGTCTCTGTAACGAGGCCCAAAACCCAAAAGGACCAGCTCTGGGAGCTTCCAGGTTGGTGACCCCGTGCAGACATGGGCAGAGTGGTGCCCCTGGAGAGGGCAGGGAAGCTCCAGCCCCTTTCCCGATACATCTCTTCCATCCGCCTGTGCCTGAGCTAAATTCTTTTGTAATAAACTGGTAATTTAGTCAGTAAACAGGTTTCCTGAGTTCTGCAAGGTTCCTGAGTTTCGCAAACGAATCAAACTCAAGGAAGAGAGTCACTGGAGAGTATAGGCCTGGCTGGTCAGAAGCACAGCTGATAATCTGGGCCAGTGACTGGCATCTGAAAGGAAGGAGAGGCAGAGTCTTGCAGCACTGGGCCCTCAATCGTGGGGTCTGACACTAATCAACTAAATATGACAGAACACCCAGCTGGTGTCTGGAGGATTCCCTGTATGTGTGTGTGTGAAACACCACCCTCCCCACACGCAGGAATTGGGGACCAGAACTGCCATAGTGACATAATATGTCAAACCATCTAAAATGCATTTATTTTAAAATGCTGACGACCCTTAGTACTTAGTATTTCTAGAGTTGGAGAAATAGTAATGCAATTTTTAAAAAATATTGGGTAGAGATATATATAAATATTAAAAAGCAAAATTAAGAAAGCAATACTCTCGCTTCTACCTTCTGAAACTAGATAAATTTTCAATTAAGGTAGAAAAAACTTACATATTTGTCTAAATATATTACGTACCTTCTGTTGATATAATGAATCAAAGTATAGATAACATCTCGAAGAACAAAGGCCCAAGCTCCTCCTAAGGCACTTTTAATATCTTTCAGTAATAAAGTAACAAACAGGTGATATATTTTAAGAATTCTGTGCTTTTTATAAACATTATTTGTCTCAGCAGCTTGCTCACATATGGCTAGAAGAATTTTCTGATAGGAATCCTAGAAAACAAACACAATGCATAAAAAACTTACCTAATCACGTATACTCAACTATAATAAATATATTTTATATTTAAAATAAATTACAGAATTTTGTTTTGGCTTGATATCAAAGGCAAATATTAGTCTTAAGAAAATTAGTATCTTCAACTGTTGTCAATTTATCTAGTTTTCAGATAGCAAACAGTAATTTTAAAAAATATATACTCCCCAAACCAATATATGACTGAAGTATCATGAAATTCAGGCCTCATATATGACATATTTCAATTAATATCGACAAGTAAAATACCAAGATATAAACTTATAAATGAGTGTTTTTAATTTATTCAGATGAGTTTTCACTTTTTTTTTTTTCTTTTTAAGATGTACTTACACAGGTTTTCTAGCTGAAAAAGAAGGAATTCTCTCTTCAGTTATAATAGTAACGTGTACTTACAGGGCTTTTGGAAAGAATTTCTAAAATGCTTTTAAGCTTGGTTTTATGGCAATTGCTGATATAGGCAAACGTTGCTTTAATCACATGTGATGGAAAATGAGGCGGATTAGGAGCAGGATCCAAATCCCTAAGAGTTACAGGAAACGGAAACAGTCCTTATTTTCAGAACAAAATTATTAAGAGAAAAAAAGATTCTGTTGAAGTTACAGAAAGAAAATTCAGATAATAACCCCACATTCTAAAATTACTCTCCCACTGAAAAACTAGGCTTTTAATAAAATCACAAATGGCTTATCACTTTCTATATGTTATCAGTCAGAATATCTAAATACCTTTATCCTCTAGGACTTCATTTTAAGTGATTTGCTTAAGAAATCTTTCATATGTTAATGGAAATTCTACCAATAAGCCTTCGTATCACTTCAGGTGTGAATTAAAGCTCTAGGCTCCTACTGCAAACACACTAATATTCTGAGACTGGCAATCAGGAACTCTTTATATCAAATGAATTTATCATGTGAAAGTACTTCGGTAAATATTACTACTTTTTCATACAGTGAGCCTGGTAAGGGTGCTCTCGTGTAGCTTACACAAGAAACACAGCACGTGCCTAAAAACTGAAATACACATTTGAAGGTGTCAACCAATAAACCTCCCAAGAAAATTCTGAAATTGCCGCGCATTCCCTCAGTCTGAAATACCCGTACCCTGAGAAGTCACACAGGTCCGTGCTTTGGCTGGTGCCTGCAGCTGCCGGCTCATGTAACGTCATCAATAACTCCACAACGATCTCCGGCAAATTACTAAGGAATAAATGATCAATCTGTAAGGATACAAAATTAAAATAACATTTAAGTTTTTATGCCTGTGACCTTTAAGACAGTTCAAGGGCTAATGTTATTGCATCATTTCCAAAATTAATCAGTGACTAACAAAGGAAACAGATAACCAAAGACCTAAGATGTGCAAGACACGGAGCTCACTCTTTCCAATATGCACCCAACTGTAGCCTGAGAGGAAGGTAAGGGAATCACACCAAACAAGACTCCCTTAATCTGACTCTTGTTTAATTTTAAGGATCAGGGACGCCTGGGTGGCTCAGTCTGTGAAGCATCTGCCCGGGGCTCAGTCATGATCTCAGGGTCCTGGGATCAAGTCCCGCCAAGGGGGAAGCCTGCTTCTCTCTCTCCCACCGCCTCTCCCCCCGGCTTGTACTCGGCTCTCACTCTCTCTTTCTCTCTCAAATAAATAAATAAAATCATTTTAAAAAATAATTGTAAAGAATCATTTTAATTGACTAAGGCTTCAGGTGTAGCACTGAATTCCTCAACCTAGTAATTTTCCTGCCAACCAAACTCCCCACTGACCTACACTGCTTCTCAATCTGCATTTCACTCTTATTTGGAAAAATCTATCTCATGTAACAATACTTTGCTAGTAAGAATTGCCTGTGGCTTTCCCTGCATGACTTTTCCCTAGATTTCTACTTGGCTGATATCCCAAAATCGGAGCCTAGCTGCTACCCACATTGCCCGTCATCAATAGTAAACTGAAATCCTCCCGGAGAGAAGCAGGTTCTCAACCATCCACCTCCCGTTACCTGCGGCCTCACACAGGACATAAATTCTCTAACTATAAACAAGGGGTCTGCTCCACTATACCTCACCCAAATGAATGGCAATCGTGGAGGCTTAAAGGTGGATCGATCAGCTCTCCACGGAAGGAATTACAGTGCTCTAAACTAAAAGGTAAATGGCTGATTTACTTGGTGCACAAGGAGATTTGAAAACACCCTTCCTCACAACAGAAACAGCTGAAAATGTGGCAAGAAAGAAATCGAATGTAAAGATCCTAGTCTTTCCCTCAGGCTCATACATCAGTCATTCAGGTCATCATTTCCAAGGTTTCAGCCCTTTTAAGAATCCAGCCTCATTTCAAAGTATATCTGGGATAAGGAAGGATAAACTGGCCATGTGTGTTTAATATCAGAGGAAACATTAATGCATTTCCTTACACATACATTGACAAGTGGCTTCATGAGTTTGGTATCATTCTACAACAAGCACGACTTGTAATGTTTAGCTAAGGGACATATAAACTATGCAGATGTCTAAGCACAGCTAACCAATGTTGCAACTGTTACTATTCCGGGCTGATAACTGACAACTGACAGATTTAGAGGCTCCCAGACTAATAATAGCTGTACCAGCACTTATGCACAGAACAGAATCTACAAGATTGATTCAGAGAAAGTGCATATTAGAGAACCAGAAAAAAAGCAAACGAAAAACTTAATGCCAAATGGAACTGAGACTAACAAGAATTTAGGTCTTTAACCAAGACGCGAAGAAATTATTATTCAAGTTTGCCTCTCTCCATTCTTCGCACTGATGTTTCAATCAGGCCTCAATGTAATTATTTTCCCCTCCTAGACTTACTCTAACTGCAAATTGCTATCTTTTAGTTTGAACATATTTTTTTTTAGAACATTTTATTTTTAAAGATTTTATTTATTTATTTATTTGTGTGAGAGAGAGAGCACAAGCAAGGAGAGCAGCAAGCAGAGGGAGAAGCAGGCTCCCCACTGAGCTGGGAGCCCAATGCAGGACTCAATCCCAGGACCCTGAGATCAGGACCTGAGCTGAAGGCAGACACTTAACCCACTGAGCCACCCAGGCGTCCCTAGTTTGAATACATTTTAAAAAGTAGTAAGACTAGGCCTACTTAGAAGCAGGGAGATGCCTATGAGGGGATAAAAGCAGGGTCTTTCATAATTCCATAACCTTTGGAGCACCAACATTCTGTTCCAACTGTCTTTTGAGAAAGGAGCTCCTCATTTCCCTCCATATTGACTTAGAACTAGCTCTGACTGGCAGTGGTCTACCTAGGCGAGTGAGAAACTCCGTGCTCCATTCTTGGTTCAATACAGTAACTGGGCAAACAAAAAGTCTCTAGAAGTTTATCCAATTGTAATTTTAACATCAGCCAACCTTGGTTAGTCATCCCTTACTTACATCAAAAAAAAAAAAAAAAACAAAAACTTGAGAGTAACCAATATTCTTTCACCTTAAAAAAAGTTTATGTAAGTTCCCTCAAATAATTTTGGATGTGTCTAAATTACTACAAAACAAACAGAAGTTGTTAGATTCTTTTTCACTTAACCCCATCTTTTATCAAATGGGAAAAAAGAAAAAAGTAAAAAATCCTACTTTCAGAGTACTTATAGCAGAGAAGACCGATAAAAAATGAACATGATTCATAAGTAAATTATTACATGTAGTCAGTCTCATGGAAAAAAGAAAGAGCAGGGCATGAGAACTTGAGATCATACTTCTTGAAAAGTAAAGAGGAACACTTTCTATACACTGTTCAGTACTGCTTGAATTTAACATCGGTTTGCATTCATTTATCACTGCCAATTAGAATAAATTTTAAGGGGGAACAAATTGAGCAATTTTCAAGTGGACACAGGTGGAATATACTTGGTATTTAAGCTAAGTTTGTTGGTTTAATTAAGATAGACAAGTCTTTAGAGTTATCAGCATTAAATATGAAACTTTTATCTAGGTTTGCTAAAGGTCAAATAAGCTCGTATTAACCCCGTTGTAATTTTTTAGCAAAAGGATGACTTAAAATGATGATTAATTTTCTGTCTCAAAGTTTTCATGGGTAACGGGTAAGATAGTCTTTGGTAACCTAAGACTTTAAAGTTTTGCTTGGATAATAAATGGCACTGAATTCACTGGACATCTAGGTCTTTTACAAATGAAATAAGATACTAACGCATTGATTTACCTACTTACTTATTGAAGGTAGGTTTGTGTTTTTGGCTTCTTATTGCAGGGAAACAAAGAATATTTGAGTGTTTGAAAATATGCTTTGTGGTTAATAAATTCATAAAGTTGCCACCACTGTCTGGTCTGACAGTTCACAATTAAGTTTCTTTGTAGTCTTCACTGGAGACCAAGGTTTCTAAGAGTTAAAATTCTTCTGCTAAATATAATTAAGATTGACGGAAAATAAGCGAAACAACTTTGAATGAAAAAGCTGTAGAAGGTTTATGACGGGAAATTTTTGAAACAGAACTTTATATGTGGTCAGGACTAAAGTTGAAACAGATGGATATTAAAAGTACATCGGTATAAGATTGAAATTTTGCTTTATTCTCTGTTCAAAGACAGTTTTCTTGAATTGCTGGTTTGCACTTGATAAGAAAATGTATACTGCGGTTATCTTCTGTTGTCTGCCCCTGGAACAGTTTCTATGTTTTGTCTTCATCAAGTCTTTGATCACTTCGTTACAATTTCTAAATATTAAAGGAGCCAAGTTTTGCTAATAACTATATAACCCTACACATGTGCCTTTGGAATTTCTTTCTGCCACCTTGGTTAAATAAATAATTACGTTTTAAACTTTGTAATGATCTATAATCCACTACTCAGGCATGTGATTTATAACTTTCTAAGGTCTTTTAATAAACCTCTCAGTACTTAAATTGTAAATGAAGTCTCTAGCTCATTAGGCCTTTTTATTTGGTATGTTAAGTTACTCTGGAAGCACTGTTTAACAAATAATGATCAGCCTTAGGTTATGTTTGGGTAAATACTGTAACTGTTCTAGAGAATATATGTAACTCCTGAAGTTTTAATGTTTTGGTAATAAGGTCATCACTTGATGCTCTAATTATTAGGTGTTAGGTTTCACAGAAGTAACTGGATGTCCTTGCCAGCTATATGGTAACCTCTCATCAGATTTTTTTCTTAAGATTTTATTTATTTATTTGACAGAGAGAGAGACAGCCAGCAAGAGAGGGAACACAAGCAGGGGGAGTGGGAGAGGAAGAAGCAGGCCTCCCGGGGGGGAGCCCGAAGCAGGGCTCGATCCCAGGACCCTGGGATCACGCCCTGAGCCGAAGGCAGATGCTTAACAACTGAACCACCCACGCGTCCCTCTCATCAGATCTTTAACCACATCCATTTTGGAGTCTTTTCTCATTTACAATCATTCTTATTCTCTTGCAACATGTGTTTCATCTTCAAGGAGATTCATAAAAAGGGCTTTTGACAAATACAGGTTTTTGATATCTTTAAGATCCTAAAACTAAAATTGGTAGAATTTCCAGAACTAACTAAAAAGCTGCATTCAAAATGCACAAGAATTAGTAATGTGGATGATTTTTCTAACTCTTGTTTGAAACATTGCTGGTTCCTGGGGCACCTGGGTGGCTCAGTGGGTTAAGCGGCTGCCTTGGCTCAGGTCATGACCTCAGGGTCCAGCAGGAGTTGGGCTCCCTGCTTAGCAGACAGTCTGCTTCTCCCTTTGCCCCTCCCCTCACTTGTGGGCAGGAGCGTGCGCTCTCTCTCTCAAATAAATAAAATCTTTATTTTTTTTATTTTTATTTTTTTAAGGATTTTATTTATTTATTTAACAGAGAGAGACAGCCAGCGAGACAGGGAACACAAGCAGGGGGAGTGGGAGAGGAAGAAGCAGGCTCCTAGTGGAGGCCTGATGTGGGGCTGGATCCCAGAGCACCGGGATCACGCCCTGAGCCGAAGGCAGACGCTTAACAACTGCGCCACCCAGGCGCCCCATCAAATAAATAAAATCTTTAAAAAAAACAGAACAAAACAAAACATTGCTGGTTCTCTAATGTTTACTCTACCAGATTAAAGGACCTTTCCTTGAAGATATCTACGACTTACAGAAATGTAATAAAGTATTTATTTGTAAACAAACTGAAGCATTTAACTTTTCTTTCTACCTGAACCCTCTGAAATTCAGAAACTCCCAGTAAGCATTCTTTACTACAGGGCAATCACAGTCATTTGCATTAAGTTCAAGAAGAATCTGTTCTCCTTCCAAGAGGACACCATTGGAAATACTGGTTATTTTACCAAGGCTTTAACTGGAATGTCATATTTGAGAGACATGCATAGACTCAGATATGACCAGACAGCTTTAAGGAACTAAGGTTGACTTTATGAAACCTGGAGCCATAAAGCCCCGTGGAAGTGTTGGCCTGACACCTTGCTTACAGGGTTCCCAGCAGCCTTACCAGGTGAGTAAAGAATGTCACTCCCTGGCAGGTGCAGGAACCTAAGGCTACTTTGGGGACCTCGAGAAGAGGTATTCAGCCAAATCTACAGGTATTGCAGGCATGTCTGATGGCAAGAACTTCGCTTGGCTTCTGGCTTATAGAGGCTACTAGAAGTTCAATCGAGATCCCTTATAAAAATAAGCTCCAGGAAAGCAGATTCTAAAAGATCTACGTGATCAATCAGTACTCTGGCTTATGTAAATTATTAGGACAATTCTGTTAAAATAGGAACTTGTTTTACAATCGAATTAGCCTTCATTTGGCTATCTCTGATTAAAAACGAGGGTTGTTATAAAGTGTTTCAACAACACATCTTTGAAGATATTAGATTTTAAGCACTTGAGACTCAACACCGGGTTTCTAATTTGCTCTAACCATTAAACTATATTTTTTCTTTTGCTTCTATAAAGGTGCCTCTTATTAATTACCTAATTGTTTGCAAAACAAAAGAGTATATGATGGCTAACACCACTTGCTAATCCATTAAGGCCTCAAATAACTCTGAAAATGGCATTAAGATAATTTCATTGCTGCACAAGGTGAAACAAGTCCTAGCATAAAAACAGAATGTGGTGTATATACTCCAGATGTCATCAAAATGTAACAGGAGTGCTCAAAGCAACACTTTACATCTCTCACTTTCCTTTAGTGATTGGTTGAAGCTTGTGGACTGGAGGACAACTATGGCCAACTACCAAAGGTCTTTTATTCAGGCTTCTCTTTTTCATAATATTAACATTATTTTGTTGCCATTGCTGGTGCCGTGACTCCTTCGCTGCCATAACTTCCAGCTGACAGACGATCGTTTCTACTCAAGGAGGCTCATAAATGTTGTCTACCTTGGATTGGCGGCCTTTGCCTTTGGTAACTCCAATGTATAAATTTCCCACTTGGGGCGTCTGATGGCTCAGTTAGTTACGTGTCAGACTCTTGATTTCAGCTCAAGAGTCATGATCTCAGGGGTGTGAGATCGAGCCCCCCACTGGACTCTGTGCTCAGCAGGGAGTCTACTTGAGATTCTCTCTCCCTCTGCCCCTCCCCCCACTCACGCTCTCTTTCAAATAAATAAATTAAATCTTAAAAAAAAAAAAATTTCCCCACCTAACCAATGTTAACCCATAGGTAGAGACATCTCTAAGCCCCTATTTAGGAGGAAGAAGTTATAGGAGATAAGACCTTCTACCCCCAGCAACCCTAACGATTTAAGGGTCAAAACTGTTCAGGGGGAATGATGTGGGAAACAAAGACAGAAGGAAATGTAGACAAAACTAAACTTCCTTTTAACCTGCAGCCCAATGACAAATACTTGAGATAGGCAGAGTATAACATTCCTGCAGGAAACTCCCAACTGTCTTAACGTTAATGCCTTGCTAAAGGGAAAAACAACCTTAGCTGACAACAGCCAGGCCTCCCCAGGTCTTCTTTAGCATATGAAAATCCTTTTGGAACTTCACTTTGTCTTTACTCCCCCTCAACCGTAAAGTATATAATTAGTTGCTCCTCACAATCCCGGGGCAGCAGCTCTTTTGGCCCACAGGTCCTGTCTCCATGCTTTAATAAAACCACCTTTTTGCAGACCCCCAAAAAAATTAATTAAAAAAAATTTAAAGGAAAAGTCAATAAAATAATTCCAAAGGTTTTTTAAAATTTGATTCAAAACATTTCATTTAAAAGCCAATCAAAAGAGAGAACACTGCAGTAACAGCAACAATAAAAAAACTCACGGATCGCCTACGCTAGACAGGGATTACTACATATTAAGTTTCACTGCACAAGTGATGATGAGTAGTCTTAAAACTTTAAAGTTATATCTCCAATGAATTAGGGGATGATAAGGATGGGGAGCCTGGCTGGCTCAGTTGGTAGAGCATGCGACCCTTGATTTAGGGATCATGAGTTCAAGCCCCACGTTGGACCTGGAGCCCACTTTAAAAAAAAAAAAAGAAAGAAAAGAAAAGAAAAAAAGGAAAGACTTAGAGGATAAGTAGGTAAAAGTGAAGCCATACCTGTTTTCCTAGTAAATTTTCATCTTTAAGCATATCGTAGACTTTGGTAGCAGTCTCTCTCTGCTGTGCCATCCCACTGTCTCCCGTACCCTCGTAGGCGAAGTAAGGAAGAATATTTACAAGAATCTTTGGAAAGCAATGTGTTAGAAGACTTTTCCAATCCTCTTCGATCTGATTAGCAATGGACTTCACCTCATCAAAACGACTTCTAATCACTAGATGTGGGATCAAAACCTTGTAACATGATCTGAAAATATAAAATTTTGAAATATATCTTATATATAACTTCTCATAATCAAATTTTAAAATATAGCTTTTAAAATAATAAAATGCTTTACTTAAGCATTAGAGTGTCATTTTATCTAGATCATTAAGCATTCTTAATTCTGTAAGTGGAGAAATGAAGTTAAATAGATTCTAAATAATCAAATACAAGAAACAGATCTGAGAACAGACCACCCTCATTCCATGATCAAAAAAAGTGTGAACTGAATTTATTTCTTCTGCATAACCGACTGATGCAAAAATCACTTCATTTATGTAAAATGAAATGTGAAAGAAATTTACAAATTCAAACTACCAATGTAAATACTGTTATTGCCAAAATGAAAGAACAAAGGCCACCAAACAATCATGAACTGTTTTCCCATCATCCTGATACCTAAACATTATTCTTTAGTTGTTCCAAACCTCTCCGTTTTCAAAATTTTCTTCTCAAGAGTTTGGAGTTAGCAAAATAAATATTTTTACATTAAAGTTTAAATCTAATAAAAACAATGACAAATGGTCCATAGCCAAGCAACAGCAAGGACAGTTTATCTTTGATTTGTCATAGGGAAGATTATCAAACATTAAAGCTGAAAGAGCCCTTAAAGACCTGTGTAATTCCCTTAGCGTATACACTGAAAAACCAAGGCCCAGGGGCTGTTTCCATGGCTTGCCCAAACTCACATAGCTCATTACTGGCACAGCTGGGACTGGATCCTAAGTCTAGTGATTCCTTTCTATACACTTCGATTCAAACAAGCAGCCCTGCAGCTCCTACTACACAGCCTCCTAGCTCCATGTGTGTGTGTGTATGTGTGTGTGTATGTAAGGTGGGGGGAGGGGGCTGCCAAACACTTCCATCTTATTTTAAAATGAACGTATCTCATATGTGCCATATGAAACAGACCTACCTATAGAAATCCTCAACGGTTGTGTAGTTTAGTAAAATAAAAGGAAAAGAATATAAGCTATGTTCAGTATCTTGAAGATTTAGCCATTCCAAAACCAGATAATCCAAATGAGAAGCCATAAAGTCTTCTAAACGTCTGTATCCAAAAGTTTCAGAAACTTTCCCTAAAACCTGCGCAAACCAGAAAGAAGTCAATGCTTTAAGAAACCAATGAAAAAATAAATCACTTAAATCCTTTTATTTACAGTATAACTTTGAAGCAATCACTCAACCATTCTATTGCTTGATTTTCTCATCTAGGAGAAGGGGATAATAAAAGTACCTAGACTTCAGAAAGACTAAATGAAAAAACCGTATTTAGCATAATTAGCACCGAGCATGGCACACAGCAAACACTTATTAATAAATGTTAAATGAATAGAAATGGAAAAATATATTGCAATGTTCAATCTTTCATTATATTTCAAAGGAAGGTCTCAAGTAAAATAGTAATTCTTCTCAGTCCTAAGTCTAAGTGAGAAAAATCCAACCACTATAATCCACTTATAATATTAGGTAATATAGGAGAGCCTGGGTGGCTCAGTCGGTTAAGCACCTGACTCTTGATTTTGGCTCAGGTCATGATCTCAGGGTTATGAGATGGAGACCCAAGTCAGGCTCTGCACTGGGTGGGGGCGGGGGGGAGGCAGGAAGGAGGTTTCCTTGGGATTCTCTTCTCCTCTCCCTCTACCCCTCTCCTACTAAGATAAATAAATCCTTAAAAAATAATAATTTGGTAGTGTAGTAGTACACTTAAAAAAAAAAACATTTTAGTATGGAGAGGTAAAAGATTAGCTTGTGTAAGACTGATTACCTACAGGTTGGCCTACTATTCAGTTCATGAAAATCATGCTGGTAGAATCCTGAATGCTCTATCGGTGATCTATCACTCGTTCATCACATGAACATCTGCAATGGAAAGGTCTGGAACTTTCCAAGGTGGTGGAACAGGGCAGAGGCAAACGATTCTACAATACTGTGCTGATGCCCCTGCACGACTGGACCCAAGTGTTCCTTCCCTAGTCGTGCAGATTAAATGTTTCACAGCTCTAGGATTTGACTTCTGCCCTGCTCGATCCCAAGGTTGTAACCCAGAATCTATCAGGGAAAACACTTGCTACTGCTCTTTTCTCCATGTGTTTTCCTCAATAAAAGCAATTCCAGGGGGCATGGGCTGGATGAGATGTCATTCATCCCTGCTAGTTCAATGAATACTCTGTGAAATACTTAATATAAAAAGTGATACTCCATCCAAATAAACATACACTAAAGAGTTACTACTTTCCAATATTCCCAATCTAAAAAATAAAACTGTCTCCAAGTCTTCACCAAGTGTCACTTTAAAATAAGCTTTAACTTTTTAAATTATTTAAAAGTTACCGAAGGAGAATAAAAATTATTCATCCACATGTACCTTTTTAACGAGGTGAGGCTCTAATCCGTTCTCTTTCACAGACTTGCACAGCGCAAACAAAGCCTGTTTTTCACAGACTGGGCTACAGCATAAAACCACAGCTATCGTCATCAGTAAAACAGATTTTCTGTTATAAATCTCATCCAAAAGTTCAGGGTTCTCAGCTCCGTGGGACTTGAAAAGAATTTTAAAAATAATAATATAATGTAAATATATAAACATTACAGATAAACCAGTCAGTCTAAAATCAATGTACCCATTATAACATCTAATAAGCAGCCACTGAGCAGTGTTAAATCCCACAATGATGGAGTCAAGGGCAGAGATATGAGAAAATATCAAAGTTTCTGGAGTGGGACAACGGTTTTTGGTAAGATCTTATGGAATTCACAAGCCTTTCAGTGAAGTACAAAGCACTTAAGAAAACAAGAAAGAACCTGCAAGAAGGACGACGTGATGGTTATCAGAGGGGAGATGTGAAGACGGGCTAAGCAGGTGATGGGACTGAGGAGGGCACTTCTTATGATGAGCACTGGGGGGATGTGTGGAAGTGCTGAGTCACTGTTCTGTGCACCTGAAACTAATGTAACACTGTACATTACCTGGTACTAAAACAAAACCTTAAATTTAAAAATTGCAAGAAGGTGAGAATGATGAAAAGCTCCTTTTCCATGATCAAGTATACATCCTAAGATGCTTTCATTATCTTTATTATTTGATAGCTCTTTATACTTTAAAATATACTGTCACGTGTATTGTCAAAAGTAAAATCATGCAACTAGGCAAAATAATACAAGCTTCTAATTTAATGACCAATCATGATAATATCCCCACAGATGTGAACATTTTTTAACTAGCTATAACTGATAAAAGTTTCTCTGGGCACCTGGCTGGCTCGTCGGTGGAGCATGGGACTCTTGACCTTGGGGTTGTGGGTTCAAGCCCTGCATCAGATGTAGAGATTACTTAAAAATAAAATCTTAAAAAAAAAAAAAAAAGTTTCTCTTCACATTTTGAAAACTCTGCTATTCACTGATCCTACTTCTGTTTTTCTGGAACAAGGAAAAGTAAGCCAAATTCCTTTACTAAATGGCCACCACTGACATGTTTGAAGAGCGCTATGAGGTTCCCACAAAGTCAGCTCCCCCACCAACTCCTTAACAGACTCTAACATCCTAGTTAAAAATCTACTTTTCCTCAGAACCAAACCCAACAAGCTAGTTGCCCTCTATAATGTACGGAGGACCCCAGATTCTCTTTATTAACCTGTTCATGACAGTATGCTTCTATTAGTGATGTCTAAGACCGAATTTGCTTCTTTGGAACTATTATAATGTGGATTCATAGAATAGCTCTGAAGATGTAAAACTTCTTAGGACTTTTTACAAATGAATTTTTATCAGGTCAATATTTTGCTTTTTGCACAAGACAGGCTCATCTTAAAATGTATGATACACATCTCTATTAAGTTTTATATTATTCGTTCATTTTTCCAATCTATTGAAAATTTTTCTGAAATGCACATTCTTTAATGCAACTGTACTTTTCAGTTTAGTGCTATCACCAGTTAGACAACATTTAGTTAACCGTCTCACATACTTTTTACAAACACACCAAGCCATAAATAAGTAAATTTTTTAAAGATTTTATTTATTTATTTGACAGAGAGAGAGAGAGCACAAATAGGGGGAGTGGCAGGCAGAGAAAGAGGAAGAGGGAAAAGCAGGCTGCCTGCTGAGCAGGGAGTCTGAGAGGGGGCTCGGTCCCAGGACCCCAGCATCATGACCTGAGCCGAAGGCAGACACTTAACCAACTGAGCCACCCAGGAGCCCCAATAAGTGAATAATTTCTAACATTCTGATAATTGTGCCATTTAAGAAAAATATTATTCTAAAGGCACCTGGGTGGCTCAGTCGGTTAGGCATCCAACTCAGTTTTGGCTCAGGTTATGATCTCAGGGTTGTGAGATCAAGCTCCAACTTGGCCTGTACTCAGCGGGGCACCTGCTTGGGATTCTCTCTCCCTCTGCCCCCACAGCACCCCCCCCCCCACTCACACACGTGCACAAACTCCCTCTCAAATAAATAAAATCTTTTAAAAGTACATTATTCTACAAAGAACTATGGAAATCATAAGGTTCACTAAAAAAAACCAACATAATTTGATCTTCCTTATTAGAACACCGTTTTTAATCCATTTCCTCCACCACTACCTGTTCTCCAAATTAGCTTCTAATCAGCACTTATTAGAAATGATATTTTAAGAAGACTGAAGTCATATCAAGCAACTTTTCCAACCACAGAAGTATAATATAAACTACAAAAAGAAAAAAAGAGAAAAACACACACAGAGGCTGAACAGCATGCCACTAACAATCAATGGGTAAGTGAAGAAATCAAAGAGGAAATAAAAAAATACATGGAAACACAATAATCCAAAATCTTTGGGACATAGCAAAAGCAGTTCTAAGAGGAAAGTTTGTAGCAATACTCAAGAAAACAACAAAAGCCTCAAATAAGCAACCTAACTTCACACCAAATGGAACTAGAAAAAGAACAAACAAAGGCCAAAACTGGTAGAAGGAAGAAAATAAGAAAGATTAGAGAGGAAATAAATAAAAGACACACACACACACAAGACCAAAGGCTTTTTTGAAACCAAGGGCTGGTTCTTTGAAAAGATGAACAAAATTGATAAACCTTTATTTAGCCAGACTCATCAAGGGGGGGAAAAAAAAAAGACAGAAGACTCAAATAAATAAAATCAGAAATGAAAGAGGAGAAATAACAATCGACACCACAGAAGACGAAGGATTGTAGGAGATCACCATGAAAAATTACATGCCAACAAACTGGACAACCTAGAACAAATTTCTAGAAACATACAGTACCAAAACTGAATCAGGAAGAAATAGAAAACCTGAACAGGTTACTAGGAAGGAAACTGAATCAGTAATCAAAAAGCTCCCAACGAACAGAAGTCCAGGGCCAGATGGCTTCACACGTGAATTCTACCAAACATTTAAAGAAGAGATAATACCTATTTTTCTCAAACTACTCCAAAAAATAGAAGAGAAAGGAAAACTTCCAAATTTATTCTATGAGGCCAGCATTACCTCGATACCAATACCAGAGAGATGCCCCAAAAAACAAAGAAAACAGGCCAATATCCCTGATGAACACAGACGCAAAAATCGTCAACAATACCAAACTGAATTCAACAAGACATCAAAAAAGATCATTCATTGCAATCAAGGGGATTTATTCCAGGGATGCAAGGATGATTCAATATTCGCAAATCAATGTGATCATATTAACAAGAGGAAGAATAAAAACCATCTGATCCCTTCAATACATGCAAAAAACATTTGACAAAATACAACCTCCTTCATGATAAACACTCTAAACAAAGAGGGCTTAGAAGAAACAAACCACAACATAATAAAGGCCCTCTATGAAAAACTCACAGCTAAGATTATACTCAATGGTGAAAAACTGAAAGCATTTCCTCTAAGATCAGGAACAAATAAAGGATGTCCACTCTTGCTTCAAAACAGTACTGGAAGTCCTAGCTGCAGCCATCAGACAAAAAGTAAAAGGCATCCAAATCGGTATGGAGGAAGTAAAACTGTCACTGTTTACAGATGACATGATGCTACACATAGAAAATCCTAAAGACTCTATGCAAAAACTATCAGAACTCCTAAGTGTCAGCATACTGCTGCAGGATACAAAATTTATACACAGAAATCTGTTGCACTTTTTTAAGATTTTATTTATTTGACAGAGAGAGAGAGCACAAGCAGAGGTAACGGCAGGCAGAGGAAGAGGGAGAAGCATGCTCCCCGCTGAGCAGGGAGCCCAAAGCAGGACTCGATCTCAGGACCCCGAGATCATGACCTGAGCCAAAAGCAGACGCTTAACCGACTGAGATACCCAGGCGCCCCTCTGTTGCACTTTTATACACTAATAACGAAGTAGCAGCAAGAGAAATTAAGAAAACAATGCCATTTACTATGATACCAAAAAGAATGAAATACCTTGGAGTAAGTTTAACCAAGGAGGTGAAACACCTATACTCTGAAAATACAAGATACTGATGAAAGAAACTGAAGATGGCACAAAAACATGGAAATACGGATCGTGCTCTCAGACTGGAAGAAGGCTGTTAAAATGGCCACACTATTCAAAACAATCTACAGATTTAATGCAATTCCTATGAAAATACCAATAGCATTTTTCATAGAACTAAACAAATAATCTTATAAAATTTGTATGGGACCAGAAAAAGAACAAAACCAGAGGTATCACAATCCCAGATTCCAAGATACACTACACAGCTATGGTAATCAAAACAGTATGGTACTGGCATAAAAGAACGACACACAGATCAATGGAACAGAAAAAAAGGCCAGAAATAAACCCACACTAATATGGTCAATATACAATGGGAAACAAATAGTATCTTCAATAAATGGTACTGGGAAAACTGGACAGCTACCTGCCAAAAAATAAAATCAGACCACTTTCTTATACCATACACAAAAATAAACTCAAAATAGATTAAAGATCTAAATGTGAGGGGTGCCTGGGTGGCTCAGTCGGTTTGGCATCTGCTCAGGTCATGATCCAGGGTCCTGGGATCAAGCCCCGCCATTGGGCTTCCCTCCTTAGCAGGGAGTCTGCTTCTCCTTTTCCCTCTGCCTGCAGCTCCCCCTGCTTGTGCTTTCACTCTCTCTCTAATAAATAAATAAAATCTTAAAAAAAAAAATCTAAATGTGAGACCTGAAACCATAAAATTCCTAAAAGAAAACATAGGCAGTAATCTCTTGGACACTGACCTTAGCAACATTTTTCTGAATATGTCTCTTCAGGCAAAGAAAACTAAAGCAGAAATAAACTACTGGGATTCTACCAAAATAAAAAGCTTTTGCACACCAAAGGAAGCCATCAACAAAACTAAAAGGCAACTTACTGAATGAAAGAAGAAGAATGAAAGAAGACACTGATATAAAGAACTACAACTCAACACCCAAACACCAATTTTATTAAAAAATGGGCAGAGTACCTAAACATTTTTCCAAAAACATACAGTTGGTCAACAAGACACGTTATCTCCAGTGAAATGCAAATCAAAATGACAGTGAGATATCACCTTACACCTGTCAGAATGGCTGTACCAGGAAGACAAGAAATAACAAGTGCTGGGAGGATGTGAAAGAAAGGAAGGCCTCATGCACTGCTGGTGGGCATGCAAGCTGGGGCAGCCACTGAGGAAAACAGTATGGAGGTGCCTCAAAAAACTGAAAATGGAAATCCCTTATGACCCAATAATTTCACTACTGGGTACTTACTCAAACAAAAACACTAATTTGAAAGATACACGCATTCCTATGCAATATTTACGATACCCCAGTGATGGAAGTAACCCAAGTGTCCACTGACAAATGAATGGATACAGAAGAGGTGGGTGGCTGCGTATGTGTGCAGGTGTGTGTGTGAGATGGAATATCACTCAGCCATAAAAAAACGAGATCTTGACATCTGCAACAACATGGATGGACCTAGAGGTTATTATGCTAAGTGAAATAAGTCAGAAAAAGACACACATCATATGATTTCACTTACATGTGGAATCTAAGAAACAAAACAAATGAACGAGCAAAAAATCAGACTCTTAAATACAGAGAGCTGGTGGTTTTCAGAGGGGAGGTGGGTAGAGGGAATGGGTGAAATAGAGAATGGAGATTAAGAGGTACAACCTTCCATCTATAAAATAAATAAGTCACAGAGATGAAAAATACAGCATAGAGAATAAACTCAGTAATAATAACTGTAATAATGCCGTACGGTTACTGCACTTATCATGATGGGCACTAGGTAATGTACAGAAGTACTATGTTACACGCCTGAAACTAATGTAACACTGTAGGTTTAAAATTTCAATTAAAAAAAAAATTTTATTAAAAAAAGAATGCCATTTGTACTCCCATAGAAACCTAGTGAATTTTGTTTTTCCCACAAAAAATAGTACATATAAGTTAAACCAAAAGAAATTGCCATCATTAGATTAATTCTAACCAATTCCAATTAATTCACGCAGTTGTTTAAGTAACCTGGTGGATGCAAATTGTCTTAGGCCACACTGGTAAAGTAACAGATGGCATATTTATAAGAAGTATATGATAAAAGCAATCATGCATTGCTAAAATTACCACTTCTCTCATTCCTTCCTGAGCTTGCAAGTATGCATTTTCAAAAGCTGTTTGCTGAAGCTTCAGAGGAAGTGCTTTCAATAATGTGGATGAACCTCTGTGTTTCATATCCTGGAATAATCTTTAAAAAAAAAAAAAAAAAGGCAAAAAGTGAAAATTTTTTTACCATAAACATTATTTTCCAAAGTGTATTATGGGACACAAATAAATCACACTGTGAGATATACTAGCATAATGAGCCTTCTTTCAAAAAACCTAATGAAATCTAAGTCCATTTAAACAGGTTCACATCCACTGGTTAATATCGGGTCTTCAGAATATACTCCATTTTCTCCTAGAACCGAAAGGGTCCCAAAAAATCTTTTAGCTTACTGCCCAAACTTAAATAGTCCTGAACTCAAACTAGCCCATAAAGAAAAATTATCCTCTGATCAAACACCAAGCCTTAGACTCCTGTCCCCCTGCTCTAATTTTAAAACGTGATCTTGTCCCAGGGCGCCTGGGTGGCTCAGTTGGTTAAGCGTCCAACTCTTGATCTCAGCTCAGGTCTTGATCTCAGATCTTGAGTTCAAGCCCCGTGCTGGGGTCCACGCTGGGCACGGAGCCTACTTTAAAAAAAAAAAAAAATAGTGATCTTATCGTGCAAAGCGGCTAGCTTTATGCCTTGAAAACTATTTTTTTATGTGATGGAGAAGAGCTGACCAGTGCTCTCTGCATGATATCCTATCATATTTAAGGACAACTCTTCAACTAACTTTGTCCTTTATGCTTTTATAGTAACCAAAGCTTTTATACTTTTTGGTGTTCCTCTGATTCCTCCAGTGTCTCCAACAGCTCTTAAAACAGCCCAATATTAAATATCAACAATAACCAAAAAACAAACAAAAAAAATCCCAGCATGTCACTCTTAAATTTATACATTTTTTAAATCTTGAGAGGTTTTCCAAAGCCACCACTGCACTGCTCTCTTACATTTAACTGTGCTTTTCCATATTTCCAGATCTTTAGCTTCGGTGTGTCTTTTCCATCTTTTAAGGACTTGAAGTAAAGCTCACATTCATTAGCAACCCTTACAATGCAAGTCCTGAAAAGCATCCCATACCTGAGGGATGAGACATGATTCTGATTTGTGAAAAGACTACTGTCAGCACGTTCAACTGTGCACACGTTAGGTTTATCTAACACGTATGGTTACGTGGCTGCTGGGGCAATTTCTTTAGAGCAATCTTTCATTATTGATCACTTACATCTGAATAGTAAAGCTACTCAAATGATTTTCAGTTTTGGTGATTTTAAAGCATAATGTAAGTTCTTTTTTCAAACATTCATTTATTTTATAAATTACTGAACGCCTACCACATGCCATTATTGTTTTTGGTGCTAAGTATACAGCAATGAACAAAACAGAAAAAAAACCAATGCCTTCCAGCAGCTTATATTTAAGCTAGATGTGTTATATTTAAAACAGAACATTTCAAGTGGTCATACATGCTACTGAGAAAAATAAAGGAGAAAGGTGCATTACTTGTAGGGAGTGGGAAAGGCAGAGATAGGTTACAATTTAGATTTTAAAAATTACCCGGACAACCTGAGAAACATACAGTCCTAAGAAACATTGCTTCTTCAAGTACTCAAACATAAAGCAGGTCTCTATGCCAGAACTACTCCAGGGCCTAACTGTATGTTCGCTCATAGGAATATAATTGTAATTAGCACACTGTAAAACGTGCTCGTTTTCATTTTACAAACTCCTACAAAATCACAGTAATATCCAGACCTTCCACCCACCCCGTAAGTGGGAGTGGACACACCTCATTCAATTCTACCACTTACGGGCTGTATGGCAGTGAGCAAGTCACTTTCTCTCTCGAAGCCACTTTTCACTTACAAACTGGAGGAAATAACGGCACCTAAGTGACAGGACTGTCAGAAGTAAGAGCATCAGAGCCAGATACACAGTGTATACTCAGTAAACGCTGGCTCTTTTTCCCCGACAGCCGGTGAGCCGTGACTGCTACACGACATCCCAGACCCTTCATGAAGACAGGACCCATTACCTGTTGATTGACTCTGCAGCCAACATGCTAACTTGATGATGATTATCAGCAAGAAAATGTGGAAATACTTCATTTACAGGAAAGTCTTTCCCCATTACATTAAGAATAGCCCATTTTGAATAAGGATCTGTCTATGGGAAAAGAACAACTGGTGTTAAATACGAAATACTAAGAAAAATCACCCGTTAACAAAAAGAAACAAAGGCTACTTTAGAAATTTCAATGGAGACCTTACTAATAATTAACGTGGGATAACTCACCTCAAGCAAAGTTTTAAGGCACTTCACTAGTGCCATTCTTACAGAGAATGTGCATTTCCCCTCCTTTGCTAGGTGCCTGAAATAAAGTGTTTCAAACTCAAATAATTATTCCAGTAAAAGCTTGGTTTAAAAAAAAAAATTGGATATTACACTTATTCTAATTTCTGATTATTCTTATTCTTCCAAAATTTCTTTCCATACTAAATTTAATTCTCGTCACGTGGCATATGCCAGTCAATATTCTCAACATAAAAGAAGTTAGTTTGAAAATGAGTTAATTTCAGGGACGCCTGGGTGGCTCAGTCAGTTAAGCGTCTGCCTTCAGCTCAAGTCGTCCTGGGATTGAGCCCTGTGTCAGGCTCCCTGCTCAGCGGAGTCTGCTTCTCCCTCTCCTCCCCGCTCATGCTCTCTCTCTTGCTCACTATCTCTGACAAATAAATAAATAAAATCTTAAAAATAAAAAGGCGTTCATTTTAATGTATCTTATTTGTTTTACGCGATTATGCCTTATCTAGGGGCTATCATACTTCAGCTAACCATGTTATAAACTTGCTTTAAAAGGAAAACATTTGTGAAGTTTTGTTCTTATATCAGATTTCAAAACCACATTCTATACCGATTCAGAAGTCTTTATCAATCAAGTGGGTTGGAGGTTCTAACTTACATACATGTGCTCCTCTGTGAGTATCATCATGTCACACTGTGACTACATGCATAAAATACCCAGATGGTGACAAGGCCAATGTGTTCACTAGTTCTTCAAGCAATTAAGGAAGGAAACAGGGGCTACATTCTACTTTTGTTAACGACTATATATAGTTACATTCAAGAATTAGCATAAGTCACTAAAGTAGAAATGCAAAATTTGCAATTGTATCTAGAGAAGCAAAAGAAAATTAAGAACTCTGCAAAACACTCTGCACCTACCAGAATGCTCCAATCACCGTCAGAAACTGCCCTTGAGCATCCCTTGTGTTTTCAGCATCCATATCCCCTTGACACAGGTTCCTCACTACGTGAACAAAGTGGTTTAAAAGTGTTTTACAAACATCCTGGTCACGGCGATACAAAGAACACACATTGCTGCAATGGAAAAAGTTCAGCTTTGTAAGTATAACAGAACATAACAGTTGTTTTATAAATTTAAAGTGAACATAACACAGGGCTTTAATTTCTTACGAGAGTGGTTTTAGAAGTTCAACAACCTCTTCCATGGGCAAAGGATATTCTTCTCCAGGAAGCTCCTTTAAAAGCAGTAGATACTAAGATAATTGAAGAGAAAAAAATCATTTTTTTTTCATAAATCATTTGCTAAAGTATGTATGTAACCATAAATTCATTCATTAATGCATGCACACATACACACACGCACACAAAAAGACCAGTGAATTTTTTAAAGGAGGCAGTATAGTTAAAAAAAATAAAAGTCTGAAGTTAGAGCTGATTCAAATGCCGGCACTACGACCTGTTACTTGTGTGGTTAAAAACTTGCCACCCGAGGCTTTGTGCTCTCACCTATAAAATGGGGATAGAGCACATACCTGGCCAGATTACCGTGAGGGCTAAAGGAAATGAATGTTAAATGTGTAGCATTTATTTGTTGGAATTCCATAAATAGGTAGTTGTTATCACTGTTGGGGTTAAGAGCCTAAACAAGAATCTGAAACTACTGTTATGTCCCAACCCTCCAAAAATAATGCCTGGGGTAAGACTTCAATGGTCAAAAACTGTTCAGTGAATGAATTTTGCACAGGAGAGACAATTGTGGGCAGGGAAAAAGTCATAAATACCCTGAGTTATCTTCCTATAAAGCAAACTTGTAGGGGTCTCTATGCTCCTGTGGATACCAAGGAGCACTCAGCAACTACCAGGGATAATCACGGTAGTTACAACTAGGCAGTTTCTGAGAACTGCCAAATCCCTTTCTAGCTGTAGTAAGAAATCAGAAGATACTTTTTCCTATCATCTATGTGTAGAGAAATGCCTCAGATATTATAAAAGAAGACTAAACTGGACCATTTTAGTATTTGCCTTGTGAATCATACATGTGATATTACTGAGTGTCTTGAACTGACTTTAAGCACCAAAGCCTCAAGAAAAGCACACAGCCCTCCTCACTGGCCAGGGCTGGAGACTTGACTAGTATGCGAGGGTCAAAACCGGGGAATCAAACAGGGCTCAACCAAGCCCGTTTGCTGGGGTTGGTGGATCAACCAGCATGTTCACTGCAGCTGGAACATGACCAGGGATTCCACCAGGGACCCGACCTACAGGACTGCAAGAGGTTCTCACTAGGGAATCCCCTGGCATGTTTCCCAGCGCTAAGGAAACACAGGCATGTTTGCCAATTTGCTGGGTCTGGTGACATGACCATGGACTCACCCAGCACACAGGCTGAGCCAGAGGCTCGCCCTCAATGAGCACTGGTGCTGGGCAGAGGGGATGATGGCTTACACAGTCAGCAGGTACCTTACATATAAGAGTTCTGAGTGAACAAGTAACTGTATGGAAGGTAAGTGGGAAGCGAGCTTTCCCACTGTTGGAAAGGAGAGCTATAAATACGGAAAGATAAAAAAACAAATTCTACGATGTTGGACTGGAATTGAAGGTTTCATCTATCAGTAGATGGGACAGACTGATGGGGGTAGGGCAGGAGACAGATTCCTTTTCTAACATTCTCACCAATCCCTAAATCTAACTACAGGAAACAGAGAAACCTAAAGTGAGGGCTCCTAGAGAACAAGTGGCTGTACCATTTAAAAATACAAAGGTCAGGAAAGATAAGGAGAAACTAAAGAACCGCTCCAGGTTCAAAGAGACTGAAGAGACTTGACAACTAATTGCAATGATGCGATGTTAGTTTCCCGATTACACTGTGCTTATGCAGGAGAGCGTCACTGTTTCCGGCACGAAAACTGAAGTATGAGGGGCAACACGTCAGCCACTTAACCTCAAAATGGTTCAGAACAGAAGACGTGCGTGTGTGTGAGAGAGAGAGAAAGAAAGAGAGAGAGAGAGACGCACGCGTGCATGCAGAAAGAAAAAATGAAAAGGCAAATTTGGTAAAATGTTAACTGTTCCAGTAAATGAAGGGAAGAGAATTCCTGTAGTACTGTAACTTCACCGTCACTTTGAAAATACATCAAAAAATATTTAAAGCATATATTAACAAACTGGAATTTAAATAAAAACTTGGAAAGAAAAAAATAGTTAAAGCAAAAACTTTAAAGCAAATAAACTAAGGTCAAGGCAAGATTCAGAGTTCAACTACAAGATTATGTATTATTTTTACATCAGAGTCTGTGTTTCTTAGCCTACTTTGCAATAATTTATAATAATTAATTATACCTCAAGATAACAAATCTATCCAAAGTCCATGCAAGTTTTAATATTTCAGTATCCACTTAAAATTTTCTCACAGTACATTAAAAGAAAAAATGTATTTTATAACTGGCTTCAGACTCATACCTCAAGGAAGCGATTTCAAGCCATCAACAGTACTACATGATTTATATGTCAGTCTGCTACATTCACCCAGCAACGACAGACAGACTGAAGATATGTCACCTTCCCGTAACTCACCATGTGTAGGTGGAGGGATTTAGTAGGGTCTAGCATGCTAGTATCAATTAACATTAACAACTTCCTCCGAATGTCCGCTGCTCTAAATGACACAGGACTGGTCTGAGCTGTAGTTACGCACACACACAAGAACTTGAGCATGTCTAAAAAGAGCAGATCTTGCTTTGACAGATGTTCTTCAGCTAAAGGATTCATGGCACCTGAAAATAAAAAGCACTTATTAAAACTAAGAGAGGGATACAGCAAACACATATATTGAACATTACCTCAAATATCCTCCTGTCTATGAAAAAAAAAGAGAGAGGGAGAGAAATAAAAGTATATGGAAAGCAAAATTATGGTGAAACTGATTACACACTAAAAGCTTCAAAATTCTTCATGAAAAGTTACCCTAGGATTCTGTCATCAAGAAATAATCTATGGGAAAATCTATACAAATTCATTACAATACTGATAATTATAGAGAAATAAAAAGGAATCTAAGTTTCTGACAAAAAAGAATGATCAAATGAATTATGATACATATGTTAACTGGAATATTATGAGCCATTAAAAAGGACAGTTATCAATAGAAATAGTTTAATGGAAAAATACTTATAATTGTTAAAATGAACAAGATATAAAAAAGAATTTAAATATTGACACTGATTATAATAAAGGAAAAAGGTTAAAAGTGATGGCTGTATGGGTGTTTTCACTCTCCTGCTGTTTTCCAAATAATCC
This sequence comes from Ursus arctos, assembly GCF_023065955.2. Taxonomy (NCBI): domain Eukaryota; kingdom Metazoa; phylum Chordata; class Mammalia; order Carnivora; family Ursidae; genus Ursus; species Ursus arctos. The sequence continues at coordinate 5,362,086 of NW_026622897.1, read as the reverse complement.
ATCATATGGTTCTATTTCTTTAGTAAATATTTTAAATTCCTCTCATGAAGAATAAAACAAGTAACTAATAAAATTCAGTTAATAGAGAAATCTGAAGTACGCAGAAGGCAACAAACCTAATAGACTATGAGAGGGAAAATAAAATGAGCATACAATTGGTATGTCTGAGGCCTTTTACATCAATACAATCAATACAAATCAATACCAAGAGGTAAAAGAACTCCACAGTGGTAAATACGTATTTACCAAAAGTACTCTGGCCATCTCCAGACATGGGGGCATCACTAGAGCTACCAGGAGGGTAGTCACTGAACAGGGTCATGGATGACTGATCCTCCACCTCCATCAGATTTTCATCAGCCTCGTCTTCCAGCGATTCTGCTTCTCCAAAGTCAGATGGCTTTCTGATAAAGGATGCCTTCAAAGAAGAAAAAGAAAGATGTCCAAACTGGTTTCTTTCAGAAGCATAATGTAGTTAAAGTGTATCTATTCAAACAAATCAAGATTCATGTGTATGAACACTGCATATTTCTATTACGTGTCCAACAATGAAAAATGGATAAACTGCAATGTCTATATAATAATAATATGCAAATTTTAAAATAATTTTTTTCAGTTTTATTTGAGAGAGAGGGAGAAGGAGAGAGTACATGTGAGCAGGGGAGAGGGAAGGAGAGAATCCTCAAGCTGACTCCCCGCTGGGTGTGCCAGGAACCTGAGATCAAAACCAAGAGTTGGCTGCTTAACCAACTGAGCCACCTAGGAGCCCCAAAGTAATTTCTTATATTAAGCATTCTAATATCCAAAATTGATGAGCATATGAAGAAAAGTATAAACTGGTATGACTATTTTGGAGGAAAGTGACAATATCCATCAAAAAGTAAAATTCACGTTCCTCTTGAACAAGCAATTCCAGTGCTAGAATTTATTCTACATCCCTCATATGCACAAATCCAAACAGACAAAAGTACAAGAATCTTTACTGCAAAAACTCTTTGTAACAACAACAAAAAATAGAAACCACTTCCAATGTTAAGGTCAGATGGGCTAAAGATACAAATACACCATTCCCATATAATGAAATACAATACTACCATTAAAAAAAGGTAAAGAAGAGCAGCATGTAGCAACACGGAAAAATGACTAAGATTTATTATTAAGGGAAAATAACCAAGCTACAGAATATTTTTTCATTTAATATATATTTGAGTATTTATTGCATGTGCCAGGCACTGCTCCAGACAAAAGAGTATGTATAGCATAAGCCCGTTTGTATGGAAGAAAAAAAAATACCACAATGGGAGTATGTTGCTTGTCAGGTAAAAATTTTTTTTTATTATTTTTTTTTCAGAGAAAGAGCACACAAGAGTGTACAAGCGAGGGTGGGGGATAGGCAGAAGGAGAGAGAGAATCTTAAGCAGGTTCCACATGCAACACAGAGCTCGACACTGGGCTCGATCTCACAACCCTGAGATCATGACCTGAGCTAAAACCAAGAGTCAGCTGCTCAACCAACTGAGCCACCCAGGGGCCCCTTTTGTTTTTATTTTTAAGGATAGATGATTATTTTGAATTCTGCTACAGTGTTAGACAGAAATAAGTATAAGGCTGGATGATTAGTTTCTAATCACTCAGTCTATTACTCATTATTGAAAAACTAAAAGCTGAGCAGTATGCAAGGTACTGACATTTAGAAGCAAACAGTATGTCCCTCTCTAAAACCAAGTAATTTTAATTTCCATATTTAAAAAAATATAAGATGTCACATTTTGAGATGCACCCCTACTGAAGAGAGGTATCAATGAAAAACAAATCTTAGAATCAAGAAATAGGATGGTAAAGCAAACATACTTACCAAACTTCTACAAATATCTGCAATATCATTCATGAGCTTTGATGTCAACAATCGTAGGAAAAATCTAGATGCAATCTTATTTGGACTGGGCTGTAATTAAGACAAAAAAGCAAGCAAAAAAAAAGTTATCCTTGGCAGGTAATACTTTCTCTATCTTAAATGAAATATATTTTTTTTACACTGAATTCTCTATCATAAGAGAATACTTACGTTTATCATAAATAAACAGTATACTATTAGGGCCAAGATATAAATTGCATTAAAAACACTAACCTCTTTTTTTTAAAGTAATAACTATAATCCATTAAATTACGTATAAACATTAAAGTAAAATACCAACTACTAAGTTAGAGTTCATTCTTCCATTGCTCTCCTTCCCCATTTACAAAAAAACACAGAAAAACACATTACTTTTTTTTTTTTTAGTTTAAGAAAACAAAAGAAAAACACATTACAAAATCAAAACTATATGCTGGTCATATTGTTATATAGCCATGTAGTTATCATTAGTTTTCAAAAAACATTTTCTCCAACTACTACCAACACTCTGGGCTGGCTCAGCTAAACCTCAGGCTTGTTTCCAGTCAAAATGAAGATTACACAGAGCAGCACTCTTCCCACCAAGCGTTACAGAAGACGATCTGGGCAAAAGAGAGTCATGCATGTAGCTGGAGCTGTTATCTTCGTGGGGCTCGCTGGCCCTGGTAGAGTGGTGTGCACATCCACGGCCAGTAGTCAACAGATTTTTATTAAATGAATACAAATATGCAGGCAATAAAAGAGTCACCCATGTAGTTGCATATAAAAGCGGTAACATAACCTCAGAAACCTTCCTGAAATGAACTTATTTCATGAGAAACTCAGATTACCTGTTTCTTTATTCCTCCAGGTGCTACTTTTATTTACCACTCACTTTAATTTTAAATCAGTGTATAAACTTATGAAGGACCCAAAAACCAGTTACACCACCAACCAACCAGTTACCAACCTCCTAGACCCAGTCAAGTAAGAACATCTTACCTTGGTACAATTACACAAGCAACTGGTACAGAGATTCATCATATTTCTCAGGGAAGCAATCCTAGATTCCTCATTGGTCTTACTTTTGAACAGAGTGATACTTTCTCCTGCACACTGCATTAGAGACTATTAATAAAAGAAGGAAAAACCCAAACTCTAGTTAAAATTACAGTTTTGTGATTGCTTTTTAAAGTTTTACTTAGGAAGTAAAATTGTTTTTAGAAGTTATATTTGGCTGGGGCGCCTGGGTGGCTCAATCGATTAACTCTGGCTCAGGTCATGATCCCAGGGTCGGGCTCCTTGTTCAGCAGGGAGCCTGCTTCTCCCTCTACTCCTCCCCATCCCCCTGCTCCTTCAATCTCTTTCTCTGACAAATAAATAAAATCTTAAAAAAAAAAAAAAAGTTATATTTGGTTATACAGTGTAATTAAAAATCACGGTAACAATTTTTTTAATGACCTATCTCATACCCTGTTATCCTTACAAATCATACCACTGACTGAACTGTACTCAAAGATGAGAAAAGTTTCACACTTAGAGCCTACCTGTATAACACTCATCAAGGATTCTTTAGGACAATCAATCACAGGAAATAAAAAAATTTTTTTAACATCTTATTTGAGAGAGAACAGAGTGAGAGAGCACAAGCAGGGGGAGGGGCACAGGGAGAAGCAGATTTCCTGCTGAGCAGGAAGCCTGACGTGGGACTGGATCCCAGAACCTGGAGATGAAGACCTGTGCTGAAGGCAGACGCCCAACCAACTGAGCCACCCAGGCGTCCTACAGGAAAAGCTTTTAAAAGTGCCCATAAAAAATCAGTATTTCTGTTAATAAGATTAAATTTAATGTGATAATATTTCAGTTACTCTGTTTATAGTTGGCTTAAAATAACTGCAAATGTTAAGGAAGGACAGATGTATCATTTCTCTCAGACGGCATAAGTGAAAGAGAAAGAGCTAACCTACATAAAAGTGTTTTTCCAAGCAAGTATATCAATTTTCCCAGGAATATATTTCATTCAAATTTATCCAAAATTTTAATAGAATAAATGTTCATACCTTGGCTTTCTGGAATAGTTCTGATCTATATGCTTCCTCTTCAGCTATTACTCCCACATAACAATAGCAGCCAAGAACACCCACCAAAAGACTTGAACACCGGATAAGCGTTTCTGCATTTGTAGTCTTAAAGTAAAACAAAAAATAAAAAACATACTCATTTCATAAATAACTTTGAGTACTCCACAATTATCTTTTGTAAGAACAAATTCATGTACATATTAAGAAAGTTTAGTTAACGGAGTTAATAGTGGCAGGATTCTGATTATCTCTAGGACACCAAAAGACCCCGCAGAGCTGTGATATCTAGGATTCTCAGGAAAAAAAGAACTATCTCCGAATGGCCAAGTTAGGTATCTCTCTCCTAAGGTGGTGCAGAGTACCGCACACACAGGACCTTAACATCTGAGGTGGGGGCGGGGGGGAGAAAAAAAAAACATGAGTAAAAATCAGATTCATATAAAGAGATATTAAAATGACATTTTGACCTTCTGAAAGCTAAGAACCTTGACTTATTCAGCTTTTTAGACTTCAGAAACCACAGATTTTTCCAAGTAGATACCACATAGCCAATTTTATAAAACTATTTACAAACTTCTAACAGCTACACAGAAAAATAAGATTTTCAGACTGTTTTGTTCCTATACTGCAGGAAATGGCATTTTAGGGGAAAACACAACAGACTGTATTACAAAATGGTTACAACCGTGATCCAGGAGAATGTCAGTTAAGTAAGGATAAAGCACACTTTCTCTTCTCTGGTTCTCTGGGTCATCATCTTTGGCTGAATTCACTCCGCTGAGTAACTTGCAGATTTTATTTTATTCAATAAATATTTTACCATTTACCATGTAACAAGGCATTGTGGAAGATACAAAGATTAATAAAAATATACATGCCGTTTAACAAGTTTATAGCACAGTTTGAGACGTTTGTGTTTAAACATACAAATATCCACAGTACAAGGAAGATGCTAAGTTTCACTTTAAAAAGAAATACTAAATACTATGAAAATTAAAAGATGAATTACCATGGCTGAGATTATCTAAGAAAGGCTTTAGCAGGATTTTGACATGTGGATGATTTGAACACACAGAAATGGGCAGAAAGACATTTACTTCATGTCAAAAGAAAGGAGAGTTTTGGCAAGAGAATAGCACAAAGAGAATTTGTGATCTTAAGAAGGCAAAGGAAATGATTTATGAGAAATTACTAGTGACCTCTAAAATATGGGTGACTGCTATTTCCTCTGTTACATTTGATTAATCACTTCTGCCTCTCCAAGTGTCACCAAAATCTATTACATCAATTTAAATGATGTCCTTTCCTGTTATTGTAACACCTCCCTCCTCTGCACTGAGAGGTTCTTTCTCATCATAGAACCCCTATACTCAAAACCGTTCTTATTCTCCACTAACCGACATATTCAATGTCTACTAGAATTCCTGGTACTAAAGAAACACAAATTATTCTTCTTGGGTTTTCCTTTTTTCATGCTAAGTTTTCCCTATTTATACACATGTACTGTCACTCTGCTTTTTAAATCAAGTTTTTCATCATCCGTAGGGCCCTTTCTGCCTGTTTCTCCTTCCTAACCGTCCACCAAAGTTGAGTCGGAGACAGGCTTAAGTTCTTCTGAAAATCTCACCTCAGATGAGTAGTTATGTAAAAGCTGCTCTGATAAGCCCAGAAGATAGCGATCCAGTGATTCCTTGAGGTTCTGGTGGACAGAAAAGCCTACGGTGGACTGGTGCTTTTCTACAGCACATTCTTTCACAATGGTTAAAAAATCCATCTTGTCAAAAGTTGTCTGAAGAAACAGTTCTTCAACTTCTGAGAATGAAGGCTCTTCTTGATCTTTTTGGTGTTGTTCACTTCAAGAAAGTAAGATCTTAAATTTATAACTGAATGACCAACTGCTTCATCTCCATGTAGCAGTGATATGTTACAAATGAACACATTAATTTAGTGTCTGTGTTATTCACACACTGTTTATACAGTTAATGCATTACTCTTTTAAATGCTTCTCTTCTTTGGAATTGATACCTACCTGCACCAGATTTCATCACGCGGTGAGCCGATTTTATTAATAGATGGATAAAAACATATAGGGTACAATCTCCAAGGCAAATTCAGAAAGTATTAAAAAGAAAACATTAATAACACCAGGCATAAACACTAAGATAAACATTATCTGGAAACATTTTCCTGTTTGCCTGTTGATTTCTCCAAAATGAAGGAGTTTTTCATCCTCTGCCCTCTCCAGGGAGATTAGGAATCTTCATGCCAGTGAGTCATTTTCAGCCACAGTGATAAACATAGGCCTCTTGAGTCAATCAACTAAAATGAGGTTTTTAGATTTATTTTTACTTTCCCTATCCTCCATTACCATTAGTTTGAAAGCTAATAGATTTTACTTGACATACAGAAATGGGTCACGTCTTTAAAGAACTCATTCCTAACCTTCCATCCTAACTTTCCATGCATTCTCTCTTCCAATGGCAAATGTCACAAGCTATATTACACAGCATGAAAGAACAGTTAACTGGATCAAAAATTATTGAATGAAGATTACTATCACTGAATTAAAAGCAGCTTTTCCCAAATAGCCCTAATTGGCTAGTAGGTGTGATTTTTTTTTTTAACTGAACAACTTAGTTCATAATTTTTAAGATGTAGCTACTACTCTGTTATAATTACTACCTTTGTAATTAAAGCCGTATCTTAAAACAACACAGAACTCTATTAGATAACATACCATTCTGGCACTCTTTGGAGAAAATTCATTGCAGCTTTACAATTTTTCATAGTGAGACTCACAAGAATTTTCTCCACTGCAAGATGAGGAAAATTACTACAAAGGAAAAAAAAATCTTCACTTAGAAGAACAAAAACCATTTAAAGCATTCTTTAAACTTAAATACCCATGTCTGGCTGTAAATCCTGACTTCTAAAATCTGGATCCAAAATTAAAATTTCTTTTATCTGTACTGAATTTTTTAACATCTAAAACAAGAACCAAGAAGCAGATATCTTATGTTACTATCATTTTCAATACTTTCTGGCAGCAGACTTGACCGATTTTTAAAAATCATTTCTGAAATAAACAAATTATGAAATTAAAGCAAAAGCACGAGGATCCAAAGGTCTATCCTGCAGTCCTTCGGTCCCACCTACTAGCTGTGGAAAGGTTAAATGGGCAAGCTGATCCCCCTCTCCTGGTGTTTAAGCCGCACTCTGTGTGTTCCCTCCATTAACCGAATACCCGTCACCCAGGACATACTCTCATCATGATTCCAGGATTCCACTGCATCAGATATATGTTCAGATGAACTGATTCACACAAAATCACAAAGAACACATAAGGGCTCAAAAATTGTAATTCCTATTATGCAGGCACATCCCCCTTATTCTCATTGTCTCAGCAGAGATAAGAACAAAGTAAAAAAACAGAGAACCAAGCACAAAGACGCAGAACAGTGTAAAACAAGGGACTGTTTCGAATCTGGAGTTAGCTCTGAGAAACCCTGCATTACCGCTGTAAAAAGAGCCATCTGGTCTCAAATAACGGAGCATCTCTTCCAACACAAAGAGCAGCACCGAACGAACTTAAGTTACCTGTGAAGAACTGGAGGCAGCTCTGTACCGTCTTCAAAGTCATCCTCTAAATGATAGAGTAAGAGCCATTTCATTATCAATTCCTTTAAAGAACAACTTCTATTTAATTCACACAGACTGTGCTCCACTCCTGTTTTTACAGTTTCTGGAACCACACAGACGGTCGCTGCCAGAGTCAAGCAGCATACTGCAGGACTACAACAAACCAAAAGATGGCCACTGTTACAAATAAACTTTTTTTTTTTCAATCCTAAAAGTTCTTTCTTTAACATATTTGCTATGGGTTGATGACTTGCAATAGGTATCATCATGAGAATAACCAAAAGTAGACTGAGTGTGACAAAAGACTGACAGTTTCACACCCTTGGGTGATAGGATGGAAGAGTCAAGAACGGGAGAAAAACACTAAAAACGGAGACGTGCTACTTAGATATTCCTGCAGGAAAACCAGCACTGCATCCATTTTAAGAGTGACCAGTTCACCTCCCATTTCTTTCCCTCGAGAACAACCTGAATCTCTTTGGCTCAGTTAGTAAAGCTTCTGCCTGATGCTTATGCTCTTTTGCGTAAGTCTCCGATATGCTTCGTGAGTTCATACGAGTCCCTTAGGAGGATTCTAATTTCTTGTTCAATAGCAGATTGAGTTTCTGGACTCAGTGTCCCCAGTCACTGGAGATCATAACTCCAAGCTTTTCCCTCATTCCAAATTTGGTAACTACCCTCTTTGCTAAAAAATAAGCTTCCTAAGGAAGAACGACCTTGTCTATTTTCTTTACCACCATGCTGCTACTAATGCTTAAGATGATGCCTGACACATGTAAATATAGAGTGAACTTCTATTGACTAAATGAACACAAAAAATTGTGAGAAGTCTGATTACATTTGAGAACTCTCTCTTATAACTGTTTGTAGCACTAAAAAAAAAAATTTATGGATACTGAATAAGTACTTAATATGCAATTAAAGAAAAAATAAATTTAAACATTTAATTCTTTAAAATTTACCTTAGTAATCTCTCTACACTTGAAACTAAATTTTTTTATTTACTTATCAAGACTCCCTAGACAAACAACAAAAACATCTAAAATCGAATTTAACATATTGTTAACTCAAGTTACAAACTATAAAACCGAAAGAAAAGAAAGTATGTATGTCTATATATAAATCTCTTACAATACACAGTTGACTCACCATGAAGGTCTGCAGGCTGACCCAGTAAATAACTTCCAGAATTCTCTATCGACCTCAATTAAACGGCCTTGAATTATAGCTCCAAGTAAACCAAAGTTTTCAGCTTGTATTTGTTCAGAACTTATACCACGAAAGGTAAGAGACCAAATTTTAATCCAGAATTTCAATAAATCTGACTTTTGTGAGACTTCTAGGTTGGATTTCTTCCCTTGACACAATGCAACTTCCGTAAGGCATCGTAACACATACGGCGTGCGCTCCCCATGTCGATGCTGAGGTAGAAGCTGGTATAGTATCATCAGTAATGGTGACAACTCATAGTTAGGTAAACTTGAAGGATATTTTGATATTAACTGGGTTGTGATCTGTAACCTAGATAAAATAAAAGGATAATTAAATGGAAAATTATTCAATTCCATTAACAAACTAAAAGAAAACAAATATATAGACATAGCACCCTTACCATATCCTACAGTATCACCATCATTATTTTCCATACTACTCTCAAACTAAACTGGCTTTTAGTATTTAATCCCTACTTCCTAAAGTGGCAGGAAGAATGACAACTTTCTGGCTAAGTAGGTAAGTTGTCATAGCTCCCTTACACAAAAACTTTAAGGAATAACTAAATTAGGGGCACTTGGCTGGCTCCGTTGGCAGAGCATGTGACTCCTGATCTCAGAATCATAAGTTCAAGCCTCACACTGGGCATAGAGCCTACTTAAAAACAAAACTAAACTACGGGGCGCCTGGGTGGCTCAGTCGTTGAGCGTCTGCCTTGGGCTCAGGGTGTGATCCCGACATTCTGGGATCGAGACCCACATCGGGCTCCTCCGCTAGGAGCCTGCTTCTTCCTCTCCCACTCCCCCTGCTTGTGTTCCCTCTCTCGCTGGCTGTCTCTCCGTCAAATAAATAAAATAAAAATAAAAAAACTAAACTAAACTAAATTAAAATTTTCTGCTTCTGAGTTATTACACCCATCCTTGCTCTTCAGCCACCAGTAATATTCCTCCAAATCAAGAAAACAAACAAAAAAACCAAACAACTGTTTTACCTAAACTTTCAGTTAATTCAGTAAATATCTGCTATGAGTTCTCTAGAACGTGAACTACTCAAGAAGAGGAACTTTATTCATCCTTGTATCTCTCGTGCTTGGCACACAGCGCATATTCAATAAATAACCCCTGACTAAACGGAAAAATTGAAGAATCTGAAATAGGTATCCTCCACCATGTAAAAGAAACATGAACTTAAGCAACAGCTATCTAAATCAAGATGTTTTCCCCTCGAACTCAAGTTATATTTAAATATGACATCAACACGGTAAAAATCAAGGCACGGGTCACACGAGTTTGACTGTCATCTACAAACTTCTAACTGTCCTTGGGCAAGCTGCTTAACCTTTCCCAGTTTCATTTTCTTTTTGGTATAGCAAACAGGCTGAGCTGGATGAATTCTAAAGATTCCTACCAGATCTAGTATTTTGTGATGTCACAGAACTCCACAATTTATTTAATCATTTAAATAACTGTGCATGCTATACATGGCAAATTTTAAAAAAGGCAACCTCTTTTTTATTCTGTCCAAATTATTCTGTGATTTCTGAATGCCATCTTCAATTTCTTCCCCATCTACTTCTAGTAGAAGGAGCTTTACATGCTAAAATGTCTTTGTGTGGAGACGTAAGCTCAGCGCATTCCACGCCTGCGAGGCGGCCGTCCTCCTCTTTTCCCCGCTAAGCCCAGCTGCTCAGGAAAGGTGGCCCCCTGGCCCAGGCTCCAGCAGATAAGCCTTGGTGGCTGATGGCCAGAGGTCCTGGCAGACACCTTCCCCTTCACCAGGGACTGGTTTCAAAGTGGACAACCAACCTAGCTATGGCCAGGCCGTTCTACTAGAGGGTTTGTGAGAAAAACTAAATGAGACTAAAATGACACTGGAAGAGAAAACAGTAACATTTTACCAAGGCACAAGATCAAAATCACTCTGTGACTTCTGAAGATGATCTTTTATCACTTCCCAGCCTAATTCTATTTTCTTCTTTTTGCAAGGCGTGCTGTAATCATTAAGTTCTCTTTGGGTGGTAGTGTAAGACTGAGAAATCTCCAAAGATCTAGTATCTTCATTAAAAATCTATAAAATAACAAAAAGAAAATCTTTTTTTTTCTTTTACACTGCTTCTGTTTTCTAATACTTCATGAGGGAAAAAATGTTCCTCCTCAAATGCAGACATAGGAAAGTCACAGAGCAAGAGTAATAAATTATAGAAACACATAAATATGATAACACAGTAACAAACATTTTGCATGACTGTGGTAGCTCTCTAGAAAACAGGTATTACCAAGTAAGTTATTAGTTGTATTTCCCAGAAACATTCACACCAAGGCATCTAAAAGTAAAGCAAAAATCTGTTTTCAATGGGATTAAATTTAAAATTTCTTTCGATAAAAAAGGAGACTATATCATAAATTTACCATTAAGAAAATATCTGACAAGTGAAATTACCCAGGATAGTAACCAAATTTCTGAGAAAAAAAAGTTTTAGTTAAGAAATATTAAGCCAGGGGCACCTGGGGGCATAGCGGTTAAGCGTCTGCCTTCGGCTCAGGGCGTGATCCCGGCGTTATGGGATCGAGCCCCACATCAGGCTCCTCCGCTATGAGCCTGCTTCTTCCTCTCCCACTCCCCCTGCTTGTGTTCCCTCTCTCGCTGGCTGTCTCTATCTCTGTCAAATAAATAAATAAAATCTTAAAAAAAAAAAAAAAAGAAATATTAAGCCATCGACTGATAGATGGGTAAACAAAATGTAATACTCAGAACTGAGCGTTACGCAGCAATAAAAAGGAATGAACTAGTGATTCATGGCACAACATGGATGAACCTTGAAAACACTGTGCTATGTCAAAGCAGCAGACAAAAAAGACTACATGCTATTTCATTCCATTTATAGGAAATGTCCAAAGAAGGCAAACTTACAGATTTGTCTCTATAAGACAGAAAAGTAGATTATTGGTTGGTTGCTAAAGACTGGAAAAGCAGGGAACTGGGACTGACTGCTAATAGGTACAGAGTCTGTTTTGGGGGTGATGGAAATATTCAGGAATGAGATTCTAGTGGTGATGCTTGCAGAACACAGTGAAAATACTAAAAGCCACTGAACCGTACACTTCAAAACAGTGAATTTTAGGGTGCCTGGGTTAAGCATCTGCCTTCAGCTCAGGTCAATGATCTCAGGGTCCTGGGATTGAGTCCCGCGTCAGGCTCTCACTCAGCAGGGAGCCTGCTTCTTCCTCTACCCTTCCCCATGCTTGTTCTCTCTCTCTCAGATAAATAAATCTTAGAAATAAATAAATAAATAAATAAATAAATAAATAAATAAATAAAACTGAATTTTATGCTACGTGATTTCTAACTCAGTAGGGAAAAAATTGAAAAAACAAGAAACATTAGGGTTAGGATAATCTGATTTCCTATAGACCATCTTTTAAGAATAGAGTTCAGGGATGCCTGGGTGGCTCAGTCAGTTAAGTAGCTGCCTTCAGCTCACGTCATGATCCCAGGCTCCATGCCCAGCGGGGAGCCTGCTTCTCCCTGCCGCTCCCCCCTGCTTGTGCTCACTCGCTCACTCTCTCTGACAAATAAATAAATAAAATCTTAAAAAAAAAAAAAAAAAAAAGAATGAAGAGTTCATCACTAGTTTTTACTAAGCTCATATGTGCAAAATAGTTACAATGTCAGAACAGCAATTCCAAATACAGTTTTGAAAGGAACTGTTACATAAAGTAATTTTACAAGGCCTTTTATCAGAACACACGTTTAAAAAAACCAGTAAAACGGACACTAATGGAAAACTTCAAAATGTGACAAGACCTACTATACCTGGTGACAAATATCTGCCATCAACTCAATCAAGTTTTCCTTGACAGCAACATTACGAGATCCTGAAGAATATTTCCCTCTGCTTCCTATATGACTGATCTCGTTAATTAGCAGATCATATAAGTTATACAAGATACTTTTCCATTTACTTGATTCATAAGCACCTGCAATTCAAAAGATTAAAATATAGTTTACATATACACTCCATTTGCACTGCCAACTCTCATAGAACCACTCAGCTCTTAAGGTGGAAACTGGTCCAACCGTCCATTCCGTTCTAGTGCCTCTTCAGACAATATCCTTGCCGGCTCTACTTTGTAAGAGTGTCCGGCTCACACTCAGTTCCCTGTATTTGTTATAAAAATTCTTCTATAATCTGATCTAACTTTCTCTAATCAACTCCACCAAAATCCCAATCAAACCTTACTTTCTTCTCTCTCCTGAGGCAAATATGTCCCATCATTTACATGAGGACCAAGTTTTCTGTATGTCATTAAGACAAAAACATTACTAGTTCCTTTACTGTACAAACAACATGTTACTTAGACTTCTCCTCATTCCAGTCACCTGTCCCCAAACACACTCCAGTTCATTTATGTCCCTCCTGAAATGGCAACTCTACAAAATCTGGTGGACATGATACACCCACCGTGATCTGACCAGTATAGGTAACAAAGGAGCTACTACTTCACACAGACAACCATAAATCTATTAGTGTAGCCTAAAACTACATGAGTGTTTCTGGCAGACGCATCATCCTGCCAATTTTCAATTCATCTGAAATATACAGTTAACTAATGAACATCTCATGTCATCTCCTCAGTAAGCCTGATCTTCATCCTGACGAGAGCTGTGTGAAAGACGAAACCCTAAGAAAATCCACCATTCTTTGGCCTACAGTGGTTTCATGGGCTACGAATACATCTAACTTTACATATGAGAAGAGCCCATTAAACATAGCGACTTTAGAAAAAAATTGGCTATCACGGTTTTCCTCCATTTCAGCTGCTATTTCTCAGTGTAGCTTGATTTCCTAACAAGGCCTTAAACTAGCCATAATGAATTTGCCCAAAGGCTAGTACAGACCCAAAGATAAACACAGTATGCACCTGAGGGAACCCATTCAGTTCCAGTTTCACCCAATAAAATTCCTGTCCACTGAGTGAAGCTACATCATCTAAGATTTTTTTAAAGATTTTTTTAAATTGAGGTATAAATGACACACAACACTGATTTCAAACGTACAACGTAATTATTTGGTATTGTATACATTGTGAAGTGATCACAATGCCTCTGGTTAAGACACCTTAAGCAGTTACAAAAAAAAAAGTTTTTCTTTGTGATGAGAACTTTTAAGATCTACTCTCTTTGCCACTTTCAAATATGCGCTACATCCTAACAAGCGACACTGTCTTGGTGAAAGACAGACGTAAAGGTATCAAGGGAGGAGAAGTCACTCGTTTCTGGTTTTCCCAGCAAACAGGGCCTGGATTAAGTACGCGGCTGAAGGCACTGTGGACACATCTTCTGAGGAACTGACTCATCTATCTGTTTGCAGTCCACATTTACCTGCTTTACCTCCTATTAGAAGCAGTATGTAGACACACAAGACGCTGCCTTCTCTAAACTCTGTTACACTCCGGTCTGTGTAATCCCTTTCGGCACCAAATTATTGCTGCATAATCAGCTCCTTGAGGGAACCGTGTCTCTGATCTGTGTTGCTCATAATACTTACAAACGCACTACACAAACGGCAGGGCGTTGCAGGGTTCGCTACCACAATTTCAAATTCTAAAAAAAGTGTGAGAAACATCCTCAAGACTAATATCATTACCAAGCACAGGAACCCAGAGGAAGGTCATAACCTCCTACGAAATTCAAATTTCATGTTCCAATGAAGAAGAAAATCCAAAACAGCAAAAACTTTTATACCTTTTTCTTGGGTTTTGGCTCCCTTTGGATGATGCACATAAACTTGCAGTTGAAATAACTCAATAATTACTTCTTTTAAGGAATCGTTAAGTCTATGTTGGGTCCAAATATAAAGCAAGGTAGGAAGAATTTCATCTCCTAGTTGACACACTCGAATTCGAAAGTTTACAGCCAAAGTCTTGAGGAAGATAATAAACGCTGCTAAGATGTGATTTAGACCTGCAGAGCTCTTCTCCTGTCTGTCACAGAAAACAAACAGACTCAGCTTGGTGTAATGGCAGAAAAATGAAAACTGAAGGCAGTTATGAAGTTGCATGCTGAAAAGAAAAAAAATATCTAATCTTCAAGTAACAGTAGCCTTAGTTTCAGAACTATTCAGAAAAAAAAAAAAAATTCTGAATAGGACTACAGAGCAACAAAGAGAACAGCTCTTATTTGGTGCTGAGACATCCCGCCAGCTCTCCACCCCAAAACACTGTGCAAAATGGTACAAAACGGATTTGTAATACCACTATTTATACAATGCTTCACATGACAGACTGGGTAATGTCACACAGATATAAAATATTAATACTTCCAAAATATATTCCAATTTTTTTTCTTAGTATATCTATCTTCAAAAATGGGGAAAATGAAACTACTTAAGAGAATATTTAGTTTTTCCTGTCACTAGAAAAGCAACACTGATCTTCCATTTAACATCATTTTCATGTTCTGTCTGCCTTTGGATACTCAGAAAGTGGTAGAACTGACACTTTCTTTTGGAATTTACTAATTCTACTATAATGGGCCAGTTTTTTTTTTTTTTAATTGGTAACAGTTTTAGTTACTGGATCTAAAGCACTGTCTTGCAAGAAGATCAAGCGGCTTTTCAATACAAAACAAAAAGAGATTAGATTACCTTGCATGCTGAATAGCCTTGGAAAAGAAATCCAAAAATTTGGCATTTAATCCATCGGTTTGTGAACAGCATCCTTTGGTCACAGCATGAATTATTCTAGCCACTAAAACTCTATTAATGTCTTGTGCAGGTTTAAGGTACAGACCAAAGTACACAGAGAACAATTCTTTAAAAAACAAACAAAAAACACATTAGTTATTAAAAAGAAAACTATCAAAGCATTTACCTTAAAGGTCCTGATTTAATTTAAATTTCGACATTCCGGGCCACATGGGTGGCTCAGCCAGGTGTCCAACTCTTGGTTTCGGCTGAGGTCATGATCTCGGCATCCTGGGACTGAGCCACGTATCAGGGTTTGCACTCAGCGAGGAGTCTGCTTGATATTTCCTACTCCTCTCTGTCTCTTCTCTCTGCCCGCCCCACCCCACGCTGGCTCACTTGCTTTCTAAATAAATAAATTAAAAAAAAAATTCCAATAATCCCATATAGAGAAAAAGATTTAAAATTATACTAATTTACATTTATTAAGGTAAAGTTATCACATCAATATTTGATTTTACTTCATATAAACTGCTGTCAAGAGAGGAACAACTTTTGGTCAAGTATGTGCAGCCAGCCCTCAGACAAGCTGCTTAATTTCTCTATATCTGTGTCCCTTTCTCTAGGTCTAACAGAGCACGTGACACAGTGCACACACCACTGCTCTGCCCTGAGGCGGTCTGATTAACAACAAGTGTAAAATATATCAAGAACGCTGTCAAGGGGCTGAGATTTTACTCTACTATTAACCTAAGGAATCGGAATGCCAGTTTCATGGATTCTGGCAGAAGACACACTATTCCTGAGCGAGTACCTTCCTTTTTGCATAAATTCCTCAATCCCCAAGGCAACATGAAAAGGGTCAGGTGACACGGGTGCAAGCTTCTGTAACACACAGGTGGCAAGCAAACCTGTCCTCTGCTCTGAGGAAACTATCACCTCTGACACCATCTTGACTACACACACATACTTAAAACAAGTCAGGAATAAAGCAGGCACGGTCTGCTCATAAGACACGCAGAAACGTTGAGATGCACTGAGTCATCTCCCAGAACCAGGAAAACTCCAACTGCCGATACAGGATTTGCTCCCCTTAGAGATAAAGAGAGAGTCCCTGGCTGGTAAAGTCAGTGAGAATAACACTTCTGGGTAACTTCCTTTTCAGCTGTATCACATAATTCTGCAGAAATAATTTAAAATCAGATTTCGAATACAAAAGAATAAGGACAATATAAATACCTCAAACATTGTAGTTAGGAAAATGATTGTTCAAATGATTCCTATCGTATCTGACATTAATTTATACAACTCTGCATCAGTGCTTCCCCAAGTTCTGTCATTACAATTCCTAAATGATTAAAAACTATGAGTTAATACACACAAATGTGGAAACAAGAAAACAGGAGCGGGGGGTGCCTGGGTGGTGCAGATTATGCTCTCAGGGTCCTGGGATCCAACCCGCATCAGGCTCTGCACTCAGTGGGGCACGTGCTTGTCCCTCTCCCTCTCCTTTGGCCCTCCCCCTGACTACTGCTCTCTCTCTCTCTCAAATAAATAAAATCTTAACAAAGAAAAAGAAAACAGTAGTGGTTATCTTGATCATTTCCCTCTTATTATCTGGTAGGAGCAGAGAAGTGAAATGAGAATACCAACAGTCTTCGATTAAAGCTCAAGCTTTAGGACTTTTGTTAGTTGGGGGAAGTGATCCCAATTCTCACAGAATCCCGCATACTATCCTAGTAAGTGGTTAAAAAAATTGGCTTAAGACATTCAATGAAAGTCTCAGAAGTGCAGAGTTCAACTTCTTCAAAAAAAAAAAAAAAAAAAAAAAAAAGGCTGTGGTACATGCCTCCAGGTGAATTTACTTCCCCTATGAATTCAACAACAACAAAAAAGCTCAAAGGACAATGAAGGAACATGGTAGTAAAAAGGGCTTCTGGAGTTAATAAAATTCAATTAACTGTAGATTCCTTGGGACTTTATACATAAACAATCATGCTACCTGCAAACAGGAACAGTTTTCTTTCTTCCTTTCCAATCTGGATGCCTTTCATTTCCTCTCCTTGCCTAGCTCCCTGGCTAGAACCTCCAGTCGAGTGTTGAATAGGAGTGGTGAGAGCAGACATCCTTGTCCTGTTTCCAACTTCTTTTACGAAAGGTTTTAAATCATGGATTCGATTTCTGTAATAGCTACGGAACGATTCAGATGACCCATTTCATACTGGGTAAGTTCTGACAGGGAGGCGTTTTAAGGAGCTGGCCCATGAAAATTCAGTGGTCAAACTGACGTGCACACAGTTGTGCAGAGCATGCTCTTAACACTCTTCTAATACCTGCAAGATGGCAATTAGCTCCATTTCCTTCCCACTCTCAGCAATTTGTGTCCTCTTTTTTATCGTAGTCACTTTTACTAGCAGTTCTACATTTGAGTAATGTTTTCAAAGAATCAGCTTTCTATTTCATTAAATGTTCTCTTGTTTTTGTTTTCAATTTCAGTGATTTCTGCTCTTCTCTTTGTTTCGAAGTTTTTGGTTTTTTCTAGTTTCTTGAGATGGAAGCTAAGATTATTGACTTGAGATTTTTCCCTCTTTTGTAATGTAGCCAGTTAATGCTATAAATTACCCTGCCATATAACTTTAGCTGCATTCTACAAATTCTGACATGTTGTATTTTTTCATTTTCATCCAGTTCCAAGTATACTTTGATTTCCTTTGAGACTTTTTCTTTGACCCATGAATTGAGAAGTGTCACTGATTTTCACGGAAGTACTACGAAGGACACAGGGACTATGGTGGAAATAAAGAGAACAAATTTAGAAAGGGCAATCTGAAAATGGCAGTGACATTTAGGACAAGACCTGCAGGAGGAGAAGAAAGCAGCCATACGAAGGGGAGCCCCTGACAAGAGAAGGACAAGTGCCACAGGGAGGAAAGGGCTTGCACTGTGGAAACAGAGGGCATGACATGATCCATAGCAGTGTCTGAAGGAAATACTAGAACTCTTATTTTTTAAATTAAAATTAATTACAAATAAAAATCAACCTTTAGGGGCACCTGGGTGGCTCCGTCAGTTGAGCGTCTGCCTTCGTTCAGGTCAGGTCATGATCTCAGTGTCCTGGGATGGAGCCCTGTGTTGGGTTCCCTGCTCAGCACGGGGTCTGCTTCTCCCTCTCCCTCTCTCTCTCCCTCTGTGCCTCCCCCGGCTTGTGAACATGAGCACACACCCATACTCTCTTTCTCTCTCTCTCTCAAATAAATAAAATCTTTTTTAAAAAATCAAGCTTTACTGACATTTAATATAGAAATCAACAACGGCCACTTTGGAAGACAGCTCTGGCAGCTTCTTACAAAACTAAACATACTTTTACCATACAATCCAGCAATCACACTTTTACCCAAATGAGTTGAAAACTTAATCTGTACATGGATGTTTACAGCGGCTTTATTCATAACTGCCAAAATTTGGAAGCAATCAAGATGTCCTTCAGTAAATGAACGCATAATTAAACTGTGATACATGCAGACAATGAAATATTTGGTGCTAAAAAGAAATCAGCTATCAAGCCACAAAAAAATCATGGAGGAACTTGAAACGCATATTACTAAGTAAAAGAAGCCCATGTGGAAAGACTACATATTGTATGATGCCAACTATATGACATTCTGCAAAAGGCAAAATTAGATTGTAAAAAGATCACTGGTTGCTAGGGATCAGTAGGAGGGGAAGGATGAATAGGCAGAACACAGAGGACTTCTACAGCAGTGAAACTATTCTCTATGATGCTATAAAGGTAAATATATGTTACTGAACATTTGTCAAAATCTATAGAAAGTACAACATCAAGAGTGATCCCAGTGTAAACTCTGAACTTTGGGTGAGATGAGGTGTCAACGTAGGTTCACTCTGGTGCAGGATGCTGAGAGCAGACAAAGCTATACATGTGTAACGGGGGTATATGGGAACTCCCCACTTCCTGCTCAATTCTGCTAGGAACCTGAAATTGCTCTAAAAAATAAAGTGTGTTTTTAAGAAAATGTCCGGAAGCCACTGGGTTAGAGAATCTGAATAAAGGCCACTGTAGCTAGAACACAGAAATCCATAGGATGGGGGTGGCTCTTAGTTACGGTCAGATAGGTAGGCAGAAGCAAAATTACCCAGTTCTTCCAAGGCCTAGAAAAGGAGTCCATATTTTATCCTAGTTACACAGGAAAGCCACTAAAGGTTTTTAATATTTCTTCCTTCCTACCTTATTAGAAAAACTACCTTCTTCCTTGGGAGAATCCTAGGGCTCTTTCTTTGCAACCCCTTATTCTCAGAAAACACAGAGGGGCACCTGGGTGGCTCAGCTGGTTAAGCATCTGACTCTTGATTTCGGCTCAGGTCACAATCTCAGGGTGGTGGGATCAAGCCCTGCGTAGGGTTCCGCACTGGGCGAGGAGCTTGCCTAGGATTCTCTCTCCCTCTCCCTTTACTTCCACCCCCTAACCCCGCTCCTATGCGCACATGCTCTAAAAAATTAGAAATAAATTTAAAAAAATTTTTTAAAGAAAACACAGATAGTCTATTTTCCTGTGTATTCAACCACTCTCTCTCCATGGACTCCGTCCCATTACATTTATATACACTCCAGTCACTCCCATCTTTAAGAGGATCCCTCTTTCCCCTACAACCAAAGCTTTTGAAAAGTGCTTATTTGCTAGTCCTTTTCCTCACTTGTGACTCATGCTTTCACACCAGTCTGTTACACAACTGAACACCATCAACCAGCAGACTCTAACTGCCACATATAGAATAATTCACCCAACAACAACAAATACACATTCTTTTCAAATGCATATGAAGTACTCACCAAGTCAGACCTTATTCTGGGTCATAAAAGAAATCCTAACAATTATAAATAACTTAGATTATAAAAACTATGTTCTCTGACTATAATGTAACTAGACTGAAAACTATAAAAGGGAAAACAAAACAAAAAAAACAGGAAAAGACCCCCAAACAACTGGAAATTAAACAACACACTTCCAAATAATCCAGAGGTTAAAGAATTCTCAAGAAAAACTAGAACATATTTTAAACTGAAGAAAAATGAAAATACGACATTGTCAAAATGTGTGATATGACAAAGCAGTGTTTAGAGAAAATTGTATTAAATGCACTTATGAGGGAAGAAGCTCTCAAATCAATGACCTAAGCTTTTATCTTAAGAAACTAGAGAACAAATTAAACCCAAAATAAGCATAAGGAAAGAAATAATAACCAGATGAGAAATCAATAATAAAAGAGGCAATACCACTAGAGAGCCTACATACATTAAAAGGATAAAAAGCCAGTAACATCTGAGAAGAACTTTACGCTCCCACATTCAACAGCTTAGAAAAAAATGTACAAATTCTTAACCAAATTGCCAAAGCTAACTGAAAAAAAATAAACTAAATATTCCTATATCTATTAAAGAAACTGAATTCATAGTTAAAAACTTTCAACCACCACCTCCAAATTCAATCTAGTAATATATAAAAAGGATAATACATAATGCCCTAGTGGGGTATATCCCGGGAACACAAGGTTGACTTAACCTATGAAAAATTCATCAGTGTAAGCCATCCTATCAAGAGACTAAAGAAAAACCCAGAGGATTATCTGAACAGGTGAAGAAAGAAATTTAACAAAATTCAACATCCATTCATGATTAAAAACCATGAGCAACTAGAAACTGAAAGGAAAGTTGTCAACCCATACTGACAGCTAATATCATGCTTAATGGTTAAATAATGAATGCTTCTCCCTAAAACCAAGAATAAAACAGGGTGTGCTCTTGACCACTCCCATTCAAAATTATACTGGAGGAAAAACTACAAAACTCTAGAAGAAAACATAGAGGAAAAGTTTTATGATGTTGGATTTGTTAATGATCTCTTGGAAATGATACCAAAGCCAAAGGCAACAACAACAAAAAAATGTATAGATTACTTGTACTTATCAAATTTAAAATTTTTATGTATCAAAAGACACTATCATAAGAGTTAAAGGCAACCCATGAAATGCAAGAAAATATCTGCAAACCATATATCTGATAAGGGGTAAATATACAGAGTATATAAATAACTCCTACATTTCAACAACAACAAAACAACCCAATTAAAAATGGGGTAAAAGGTGTGACTACGGGCGCCTGGGTGGCTCAGCTGGTTAAGCATCTGCCTTTGGCTCAGGTCATGATCCCAGGGTCCTGGGACTGACGCGCACATCTGGGTCCCTGTTCCATGGGAAGCCTGCTTCTCCCTTTGCCTCTGCCTCTCTCATATGAATAAATAAATAAAATCTCCAAAAAAAAAATACGAATACTTTCCCAAAGATGATATGCAAATGACCAGTTACCGTACAAAAACTTCAACATCACTAGTCATTAAGGAAATGCAGATCAAAACCCCAATGAGATACTACTTCACACACATTCACATTAGGACGGCTGATATCAACACCAGAAAAAGAGTAAGTGTCATAAGGACGTGGAGAAACTGGAACACCTGTGATTGCTGGTGCGTCCATAAAACGTGTAAAGGGATGCAGATCTTTGGAAAACAGTTTGGTGGTTCCTTAATAAATTAAACACAGAATTACTCTACGATGCAGCAATTCCACCTCTGGATAAATACCCAAAATAACTGAAAGGAAGGACTCCAAGAGCTATGTGTACACTCATGTTCCCAACAGTATTATTCATAATGGCCACAAGGTAGAAACCACTCAAGCGTCCAATGACAGATGAATGGATCGACAAAGACAGTATACATACAACTCAGTCTTAAAAAGGAAGTCAACTCAGAGATGTGGTACAACATGGATGAACAGTGAAGACACGGGTGAAATGAGTAAAATGAGACATTCACAAAAGGGCAAATACTGTTATGACTTCACTTACAGGAGGAAGCCAGAGTAGTCAAACTCATAGATACAGAAAGCAGAATGTTTGTCAAGGGCTGTGGGAAGGGGAAAGGAAGTTGCTGTTTAAGTTCGGGGAGATGAACAGGTGTTGGAAGTGGAAGGTGATGGTTGCACAACAATGTGGATATACTTAATGCCACTGAATTTTATATTTAAAAATGGTTAAAATGGTAAATTTTATCTCATGTACATTTCACCATTTAAACAAATCATACTGAAGGTCCCCAATATAATACAGCAGAAAAAAATAAGTGAAAGTCATATGGCTCAGAAATGAAAGGAAAAAATGCAGATAATATAGGACTATCTAAAGAGAAAACCCGACAGAAGATACAAACGAGCTCCTAAATTTAATACGTGATTTTAGCAAGGTCCCAGGACACAACATTTACAACACAAAAACCACCTGTATGATAGCAATGAATATGGAAATTGAAAATTTTAAAACTACACAATTTACAACCTACTGCAATATAAATCTAATAAAAACATATAAATTCTGTATGCTAAGAATCATAAAACACTGATTTCTTTAAGTCAAAAAAGACCTAAACAGAGATATATCATGTTCACAGACTGCAAGACTCCATGTGGTTATGAAGTCTGCTCTTCCTGTCTTGTACAGATGGAGGTTTCTGTGATCTGTCCTGCATGACCGACCACCCCGACCTGCACATGCGCAGGGAGGTTAAAGAATGTTGTCTGTGAGACTTGTGCTGCGTAAGTGACATTGGGAGCTGGCCTCCAGGTCAGAATTGGCCTTTCTGGTCTGGACACCAAGAGCTATAAATTTTGCCTTACACTCCGGCTCCAGGCTGGGCTGTTCCCCTACCCCCAGTGGAATCTGGGAAAGGAAGAAAACACACTTAGCCCAGGATCCTTGAATATGTAAAGATATGATAATATAGGAATGTGACTAGCTCCAAACTGCACGTAGGCAAACAAATGTTTAACTCCAAACTGTCCTCTGCCCTACAAATATAGCCCTTACGGGGATGGTCAGCTGGAAGTCTCACCTGTGAGGACGATGCTCCTCCCAGGCCTCTCAATCTCGACTCCTGCCTGGGCGTCTCCATGGGGCTTTCCCAGCTAATGAGGTTGGATGTTATAAGTACCCGATTTGATGTAACTCTGTCTTATTCTCCTTTACTGCTTAGTATTGCCCTCATCTATGCATAGATTTTCCTTCTCTTCTTTACGTTTCTATTAGATTTTCATAATATCAATAAAGTTTTTTTCCCCTTAGAAACTGAGAATATGGCTGCTGTGAATCTTTCCTTTAGAACACTTCCTTAACTGTTCAATAGATTCACTGCAATCCCTACCAAAATTCCAGCAGAGCTTTTTGTAGAAATCAATAAGCTAATTCTAAACTTCATATGAAAATTTGGCTTGGCCTCAGGGCATCTTCTTACCTCACTCTAAACTCTCCCTCTAGACAGTCTTATCTCTAACTGTGGGTTCCATCAATACCTCTACCAAATATGTATTCTGAACATAAACTTCACTTCTTGGGCACAGTCCTCATTACGGAATCGAGTTTCAGAGAAGGGAGCTAACTAGAAAAATAATTCAACCAAAGGGCCGATTATGAGAAGTTAACAATATGCTCAAAAATAAAAAGATAATTTCAGAAAACATGTCAGATGATGGAACCATAGTAAGGAGACAACAGCAAGGATTGCTTTTGTTTCAGTGAGACCCGTGGTTAGTAAAATATGCAAACCTGAATATTTAGGATGAACCATGGTGGTGAGAGATGTGTCACAGTGCCTGGATATCACTAGCCTATTCTCTACTAAACTTGTTGTGAGGGTCAAGTTTGGGACACACCTTTGCTCACGCTTAGAACAACAACAAAGGCCTGAGATGAAACCTAAGAAATTAATACAACAGCTAGGAAGGCTTTCAGTCATGTGGGAACAGCAGAATATACTGCAGGGCGCTGATTTTGTCAGTTTTACCATCCATGTATATCTTGTTTTGAAATGAGAGACTGACAATAAACAACACAGACAAGTGTCTTTTCATTTCATTAGCACAATTTTTCTTACTTTCCATGAAAAACACTGAGCTTCTAGATTTTCAGAGGTGATTGTATTAGAAGACTTTGACATATGGCTCAGAGTTACTTCATCAAGGCCAAATCCCATTTTCACCCATTGAACGCAATCAGACAGAAATGCTCCACCTCTGAAATCAATAAACTCAAATGTTTCAGTCTCCGACCATAACTTCCTTCCTTTGTGGTCTCTCAGTACCTTTCACCTAGAAATAAAAAACACTAGATTCCTCCCTGACACCCACTCTACTTATGTTATAGTCCCTGGGTCCTAACATCCTACTCTACTATTTTTGACCCCTATTACCTTGTAAGTGACCTGCTAAATGCCTAATCCAAAGGATAGGTTTGTGTTTTATCATTTCTACCACACTTAAAATGCCATACCCCTCCCAACCGGAAACTGCTGCTTTCACTTTTACAACACTTCGTCTCCTTCTTGGTTTTCTTCTTTGTCTTTTAATCAGGGTGGTTTAGGTGTCACTGATCTGGAAACTCACTACGCCCATAGCTATATTGTAGTGCACTGTAGTTTTTGGTTTACTCGTTTTCTCCACCACTGGCCTGTCAAGTACTCGAGAACAGGGATGGCTTCTTCCAATCGTGTCATTCCAGTTCTGGTAGAGACAATCACTTAAGAAGTCCATAATAAAGGAAACTAAGGGCTGGATTCTGTAACTATTTAATTTTCCTAACGTACTGTTAAACTGCAGTCACTTGGAGGATACAGATTCTGATTGATCTTTTGGTGACATTTCATTTCACAGAAAAATCTCACAAATAACAAACTTCAAAACATACCTAGCCACTGTTGCTGAGATATTTCACACCAATATTTCCTCACTGAGAGAATGTCCTTGAGCAGAATGTTGCTACAATCCGCTCCATAAACGGGACCATTAGATGAATCTTTCACTGTATCCATGATATAATTCAAGAGTTCTTGACATTTTAGTCTGGGTGCTCCTATTTAAAAATAAACAAATAAATGAAAACATATAAATCTTAAGAAACATAAGAACACTTAGAATTCCATCTATATAAATAATTCCATAGGGGACATTACTATTAACTAATCTTTTTCTCATAGAGCAGGGATTAGCAAACCATGGCCTGTGGGCAAAACGCAGCCAGCTGCCTGTTCCTAGAACTGAAGTTTTCCTGAGCAACAGTAGTGTCCGTTCATTTACATACTAAGGCTACTTTCATGCTACAACAGCAGAGCTGAGTAACTGATACAGAAACTATACAGCCTGGAAAGTCAAAAACATTGACTGTCTGGTCTCTTTACAGAACAAGTCTGCCGATCCCTACGGGAATATATAGCAAAAACAATAATTCACAATTTCTGGCACTAGACCTAAAATGATCCAAAGTTTCTTGGTACTTTTTACAAAGAATGAATTCATTAGAATAACCTAAGATTGTAGGGAGGATGGGGCACCTGGGTGGCTCAGTCACTCAAGCATCTGCCTTCGGCTCAGATCAGGATCCCAGAGTCCTGCTCGGCAGGACTGCTTGTCCCTCTCCCTCTGCTCCCCGCCCCCAACTCATGCACTCTTTCTCTCAAATAAATAAATAAATAATCTTAAAAAAAAAAAAAAAAAGATTGTAAGGAGGATATTTGGCTTTGAAAAACCAAATTACTTTCAATTCATACAAAAGCATTTGTAGCATATAAATATTCAAGGCTGTAATATTTCCAGCAAATCACACTGATGTTGCAGCTAATACTGTATTTCAAAATTAACAATCTTAAAACAGCATATAACGTTTTTTGTTATAAGTTGTGAGCAGATCGCAAATCATATATATATATGATTATATTCTAGTTTAGCCGTTTCTTATGAGGAGTTTAGTGTTTTCTTATCAAACTATAGTAAATAAACACTGACATAACCATGTATCATTTTTACTTGTGGCTTATATCAAACTTTCAGGCATCTGACCAATGATGAAATGCACAACCACATGTTCCTCTGCTGTAATGCCCGGTGCCCCCTCTCTTAGAGTCCTTGTAACATTCTTTTAACTGTAATATCTACTATATTATAACATCCCTAAGGAATTAATTAAACCCTATATGGCAACAGAGCCCAGTAACTGTCCTAAATAGTATTTGCTTAAATTAATGTCACGATGAAATATTTCCCTATGGTCTTAATCTCAACAAATTTCCTTCCTCCGCCAATTTGAGAAAGGTTTCAAGAATTATGCTGACATTCTTTTCTAAGGAAATCTGCCTCCAAAGGACAACTAAGTTGGCTAAAGGGAATTTAAGGAACCTCATAAAACTTAACATTTTACAAAGCTGGGCTTTCTACCCTCTAGGCTCCCTCTGTGCTTCGTGCAGAAGCAGACAAATGCCTACATAAAAGAACGAACAATATTTGCCTATTGGTTCCTTCCCAGCTGTCTTTTTCGAATTTGTTTCTTTCATCATACCTTGAATACCAATGCTACATAAAACTGGACATGTGTTTAAATTCCCAACAACTCCCCTACTCTTTGAAAAACATAAAGTGAGATGACATGATAGTAACACTCTGATTTTGTTCTGAGATTAAAGATGTTTCAATTACAAAGTCAAACTTGAAAGAAAAGGAAGCCTCAAATAAAAACACAACTTTTCAACCATTTAAATAATCTTACATTGATAACTTCATCTACTCATTCCTGTTTTCCAATGTGATCTCCACTTTTAATTTTGCGAATGAAGGTTTTTTCACCATAAAGCAAAACTATACACTGCAAACTTCTGTGGCGGGCTACAAATGGGCTTGGGTATCTTTCTCTCAAGAACTCTATAAGTACATATTAAAATCTGTTAAGAACCCAATGTTAGTAGCCAAGAGAACAAATTTTAATAAGAGCAGAGCTATCACTCAGGGCAAAAGCAGGTGCAGAGTATTTCTGTGTAGCTATCCTCTGTCTCCGCTGGAGCCCCTGGCCCAGGCTTGCCACTATCCACACAAACTGGCACCTCAGAGCTGGAAAATGAAATTGCTGCTAAACCATTGCTTTTTTTTTTTTTTTTTTTTAAACCATTGCTTTTTAGACTCAACTCTCATACCACTATCCCGACGTATCATTCACTAACCATCTGTATCCTTCAACTTAATAATGTTCACTGACACTGGGCTTTTCTAATTCATTTTATTCAGTTTTTTATTTCAATTCCAGTATAGTTACCATATAGGGTTATATTACTTTCACATGTCCAATATAATAATTCAATGGCTTTTCTGATTCTTAAACTAAAGTTGGTATCACAAAGCCACATCTTAATGTGTGAAGAGTAAAAAAAAGTTTGAGTCCAAGAGTCCCTAAACAAACATTTCTACTTCTGGCTTTCAGCGTTGTATGAAGCCCATTTCCTTATGTAAGCTTACTGGAATCCTGCACTTTGGGTCAAAAATATCAACTCTTTAAAATATCCACTGCACCAGTTCAAAATGGGAAATGTGTGGCTCATCAGGAGTAAAAATTTCTACTCAACAGTAAGCATAGTGTTAGTTAAGAGGGTGGGTTTTGACTGCCAAGAAAGCTAATGTGATCTCAAAATGAATTAGTAAAAGTATAGCATAAAAGATATGCAAGTCCTGCTCCACTCTGTACCAATCAGAATATAGCTATAATTGAGTCCTACACTTTGAGATATAATTAAACCGAAGAAAATTCAGAAGAGAGTGACACAAAACTAGGTCATATGAGCTGAAGGAAGTATATCTGTTTAGCTTAGAGAAGAGGACTCAGAGGAAATGTCACAGCTAACTTCGAATACCTCAAAGGATATCATTCTGAAAAAACTTTATCAGGATTTTTCTGCATTATCTCAGAAGGCAGAAGCAGTAAGGAGGACAGGTTTCAGTACTATTAAAGCTATTCAAAGATAGAAAAAAAAGCCTTAAAAGTATGTTTGATCATTAAGGCTAAATGCTAGGAACACAAAGAAGGGATCCAAGAGAATGGGTAGTTGGAATACTAATTTTTAATCCTTCCAACCTAGAGACTATCATTACGTGCCTGCACAAATTCCTCCAAATATTTGAACCGATCATATATTAAAAACCATTATATGTACTAGAAATTAGAGTTAGCACTCAACTTTTACCTCACCATTTTCCAACCAAACTCACGCAACAATAACCTTTTAAACCAGCTCCTTATAATAAATAACAGCACTTACTTTTATTTGCACATTTGATGAAGTACTTGACCAAACTACTGATTTCTTGCATCTTTTTCTGCCTAGTGGCTTGTGTTGAGGCTGATACACTTGGTTTCGCTGTTCGCAGACATTCTGTTTCTTTCTGAACATATTTCTGTAAAAATCTTCAAGAAAACAAAGAATTTCAGAAACTTATTAAATGCTTAAATTATTACAACATTTGAAAAATGCTTTACACCATCATAAAGAGAATCTCTTAGGCCACAATGCTGTGATCAATGTACCAGCTAAATAAAACAATTTTCTCTTTCAAGGCCTAAGCCCCACAATACCAATTTAAAGTCTGTTCTGCAAAGTTCTAAACTGTAACCTCTATGATTTTCTGTTGCTTTACTGTTTATTTTCTCATTTTATTATTAAAAGCTTACAATGCTATTAAGGCTCTCAGTTCTCTCTTGTTATTTTGTACACAACCCAACCCTTTCCCAGGCAGTTGGCAATGCTTCTAGCCTTTGAATGAAGCCTGCCTAGAAGATACTCATGATTACCTAGAAGTGCCAGGTGCCGAATGGACCTACCTGATCCACTTATGCAAAATAATACTCATCTTTAGATAGCAACTATTTTTCTGGTACTTGAAATAAACTAAGTAACCAGAGAAAAAGAAGCATGCATTTTTTATGTTATCTGCACTGAAGTCTGTAAGTGCATCCAGTACCAAGTACGTGGTAAAAATAAAAGTTCTAAACACTTAAGAACAAATAAATATACTTTCCCCTTGACTGAAAATGTTATTTCGATCTTCTCAGTATTCTACATTAGTTTAAAATATTTTATTCATTTTTCCTAAGCTTTACAATCTATTTCTAGATACAAATAGACTTAAGAGTTGAAAATTATGTCTTAATGTAAAAAGGCATCAATTCTGTTTGGCACTCTAGTCCAGCAATCAATTATCTTTCCAATGCCTGATTTTTTTTAACTGCATTCCTATGGAAATTATTCTGTAATTATTTTCTTATTATAATTTAACACGTAGCAGTTACTCAGAGCAATGCTTAAAGATGTAAAAGTAATAATAAAGCATTTATAACTTAATTTTATTTTCCAATTTGAAATAAAGTTTTTTTTAAAGTCTTTTGATTGAACTAATATGAAAGGAATTCTTTCTAATCTTGAGTGAGATCTAAGAACTTTTATTGAACAAATGGCTTAAAAACTTATTTTTCCTATATGATCATCCTTTAAAAATCATGTTTAAGATAAATATTAAGCACCAACTTCACATGCAAGGCACAACAGTATATAGGGAGCAAAGAGAAGTAAGACCTACACACACAAAAATATCACAACAAATAAAATATCACAAACAAAATAAAATGAAAGAGAAAAATAAAGACAGTAAAAAAAAAATGAGAATGGAATACCTAAAAACAGCATCCCAGTTCAAATATTTGGTTTGTTTGGAATCTGAATGTCGATCTAAATGTTGAACAGTTTCAGGATCCCGAATCAGGCGCTTAAATTTCTCAACTTCTTTCTGAAAATGAAAAAGAACACAGTAATGGGTTGCCAATCACACACTAATTTTAAGAAAAGATTAAATGTCGGTAATTTACTACCCTTCGTTCTGTAGCTCTATCATGTTCTAGATGACGGCAGCAAATAAGCAGATCATTAAGTGCTAAGCTCATGGTTCAGAATTTCAGAAAGCACATCACTGTAAAAAAAAAAAAACACATAAATGCAAAATTATTTCAAATTGTAGTATTAATATACAGTAAGATCAAACTGTACAATTAGAGGTATACTGTGATCAAACATACAATGATTTTTTTTTAATGTTTCCACATTCAAGTGAGATTTTCTTAGAATATATCAAAACAAAGCCTCAACATGCAAATGGGTACTTGTATGCACTAGCAGGATAAAAATAGGAAACATATAATTTATTGTTCTGAGACCTTTTCTAACAAACATGATAATTAAAATTTGAAAGATCAACAGAAGACAGCCAGGTCAAGAATAAGGAAAAGAAAAGGCTGCCTGGGTGTCTCAGTCAGCTAAACACGTCTGACTCTTGGTTTTAGCTCAGGTCATGATCTCGAGGTCGTGAGATCAAGCCTCCGCATTAACAGGCTCTGTGCTCAGCGCAGTCTATTTTGGATTCTCTCTCTCTCCCTCCTTCTCCCCACACTCCACGCCGAGTGCACACGCATTCTCTCTAAAATAAATGCACAAATCTAAAAATCTAAAAAAAAAAAAAAAAAAAAAGAAGAAGAAAAAGAAGAAGGAAAAGAGCATTTAAGGATTTAACACTGACCGGCTGAACTACATAACTCTTACTACTTAACTCTTACACGGAGTGACAAGACGTGTCATTTGCTGAGCCAAAAGCTCAAATTGATTTATGCTTTGGAATTGCTATGTAGGAGGTTATCAGAGCTAGTAAGCCTTGTCTAGCACTTAAGTCTCAACTGGCTTTCTGGTTCTCATTTAAACCAAAAACACAAGGACAATTATGCTCCTGTTTTAAAAGGGTATTAAATACTATAGTGCCAAAAATAAACTACATTTTACTATGCCTTAATGCCATTGCTGTAGCCCTCCTTTTAGGTTTTCTGACATAATCAGACCTTCCTTTGATGCCCTTTAAAAAAAAAAAACCCTCAAGAAAAGCATTTTTTGTCATTATTTCTGACTCTTGTACAGAGAAGCTTTTTGTTAGACTATGAATGTTTACAAAGAAAAAAAAACATACTTTTTTTCGTCTATGACTTATCTCAAGAGGAAAAAGAGGAAGGGGAGTTCTTTTCCCATCCATTTATATAAACTCCATTCATTCTTTAAAGATCAGGTATGTATCTTTACCGTTAACTTGCAGTCTTAAATATGGAACTGAGAGACCACGTCTAATCTTCCTACAAAGGAAGAAATCCCTCCTACAAATTTATTTAAACACTCTCTTTAAACACAGTGAGAGCACACTACCTAACAAACCCACCTATTTCGCTGGTAGATAGCTCTAATTTGCCTCTCCATTTTTATTCATTGTTGTTGTGACTCTCTCATCCCTATTACAACCTCCTTTACTCTGCTGTAGATTACAAGTTGTTATTTACCTGACGGTCTTTTTCATTTGATTGTAAACTTCTTGAGGAAAAGGACTATTATTTTTATTTTCCATTCCTTATGGTTTTATCTAGGACTCTTTCCCCTTCATACTCAATCTTGGTTTAAAACCCTCTTGATTGAGTCAATAAGGAAAATAAAACTGGGATTGTAACCAATGAAAATACCTTAACAATATCCATATTCAAAGAACCATAAACATAGGCATGTTTATATCTAAGTATACTAAAGGTGTTATTTATAATGTAAAAAAATGCAGGTTTACTGACCATTCAACACTTCCAGGAAGATGCAGCCCTAAACTTTCTTTTTTTAAAGCTGTGGTTTTTCTGTTCGTCTCCTTCTGTGCTCCTCTCTTCTGTTTCTCAAAGCTTGATTAATTTGAAGAAAACAAAACAGTTCAGTTAGGAAATGTTCTTTCACTGATACATGCAACAATATTTACCGGGCCACTACTTGTATAAGGTACTATGACAAGGGTAGCCAGACATATGAATTAAACAGAAATCCTTCCTTTGTGGAGTCATAACTGGTGGGGGAGAGCGACAATAAACGAGTACCCTGAAAAATCAATGCATAATTCCAAAGTATGATATATGATTTAAAGGAACCAAATATACAATAACAATGCAGAGGATCACTTTTGATAAGCTTCCAGGGAATACGTCTCAGCAGAGGTTACAACAAAGCTAAGATCGAACTGATGCCAATCACAGAAAGAGCTAGAGGACCAGTATTTCAGGGAAGGAGACTAGTACCACCCAAAGGTCCTATGATGGGAAAGTGCATGGTATGTTGGAGGAATTGAAAGAAAACCGAAGGAACTACAGAATAGTCAGCTAAAGAGAGTCAACAGATAAGGCTGAATTCAATCAATATATTTACCCAGAACTAAGCACCCCCAACAGGCAACTGAAACTACACATACTTCCTGAAAAACAGTCTCTGAAGTGGCAAGTCCAACCTTTCTTTTTAGATCTCATTCAAGTTGATTTCTTTGCAGAATCTGACAATGATGCCTACATCGCATCTTCCTGCATATAATTCTGCCCTTGGCATGCCATTCTTTTCTGGACTAAGTGTGGACTCTGTAGTTAGACTGTACTGGTTCAAATCCTAACCCTGCCCCTTACAGGACCTTGGGCACACTGGCTAATCTTTCTAAACCTCAGACCTGTCAATGATAAAACGATAAACAATACTAGGGCTTCCTCTAGAACAATACTAGAACTAGAACAATAACTAGAAAGTTATTGTTAAAGATTCACGTATGGGTTTAACACAGTGCCTGGAACACAACAAATGCTCAATAAATGTCACCAGTCACCATTCTCCCCTTTGTTTCCTCAGTCTCTCTTGATGGTTCCTCTGCCACCCACACCTGCAAGACTATCTCTGTCTACTTCCCCACCTGAGGTTCTCCCAGTGTGATCTCATCCACTCCTAAGACCTCAACATGCTGAAAATGCCCACATCTGTTTCATTAAACGCCAGACCTCACTCTTGAGCTTCTGAAACCTTCCACGCTTTGTGTCTTTACACGCATTTCCCCCTTCTGTCTGGAAGGCCCCCACCATCCTCCTCGGGGGCAAGTAAACAACTCGAGGTCTCCTCGCAGAACCTCGTTAGCTCCTCTACGAACACGGTTCTCCCTCAACAATCACCCTGAGCTCTAACAGTCCTTTTACTTCTCGGTACCTGATAAAAACAGCAGCGAACGCTCTTGAGGGCTCACCACAGGCAAGGATTATCACAAGGGAGACAGGACGGCGCGGTCACCCACATGACTGCCAAAACTCCACGGCCAGCAACAAAATTCCTGAGTCCGTGCTCTTAACCACGCCACTCTAGTTTAAGCCTCAGCAGATGCTCGAGGATTGAAACTAATCAAGAAAACGGGGAAAAACACGGTTAGTCAAGTCATCTAGGTACACCTGGGCCATAACAGGGGCAGGGAAAGGGGACGCGCACGAGCGTGCAACGGGGCACCTGGAAGAAGGTTCGAGGCTAAGCCCGCTAGGGGCTCGGAGAGAGGGCGGGAGAGAAACAGCGCAGCGAGCAGGGAAGATCCGCTCCAGAGCAGCGGGTGAGACCGACCACCGGGGGGCTGGTCACAGCGGCTCGGACACCCCTGCAGCCCCCGACGCAGATGCCACTGCCCGCTTTCCACGCCCCTAACGGTGCTCAGCCAAAGTGGAATTTCCTAAAGCGGCGGCATCTGCAGCCTAAATCCCGGCTCCACTCGCCTTCCTCCTGCGGCCCAGCGCCTCCAGCCAGGTGGACACCCACTATTCCCGCTTCCGGTTCAAACACGGCGTGACCGCGCAGCCTGGGTCTCCCGAGGAAGAAGTCAGGGTCATCACCCGGGAGCGGTGACCATCTGCTCATGCGCGCCGACCCCCGCACGCTCTGCGCTCCCTGCGCTCGCTCGCCTCAAAAACATTCGCCTCGTCTGAGCAAACGCGCCTGCGCGTTGCCCGCCAGTGGCGTGCGACCTTGCGCTCGCCGCCCGCCCCCTGGCCCAGGCCGCGGCGCCTGCATCCCACCTCCTCGCCACTTTCGGCCCCACCCCTCCTAATATGAGGACGGAAGTGACGACAGTTCCGAGGGGAACGGAGGCGGGTTTCATTTCGGCGCCTTTCTTTCTCCGGCGGAAGCGATTGGCGGACGCGGGGCGAAAGAGGCGGGACAAATTGCCGCGGGTTCAGTGCCGCCACTGGAACCGGGAGATGCGGCGCAAGAGCTGTCGCTGTGTTGGCTTTTACCTGAATCTCGTCTCCTGTGGCGGTTCCTGTGGCGGCTTCGGTCATGCTATTACCTTCAGACATAGCGCGGCTGGTACTGGGTAAGCGCGGACGCGGGAAGGACGGGTAGTGGACCCGGCTGAGCAGGACGGAACGACCTTTGGGGCCAAAGGTTCTCCCCGGGGTGGGGAAGCTCTGGGGTTCTGCCTTCCCGCATGCAGGTCGAGACCTGCGGCGGTTCTCCCTTGAGCCGGGCGCTCGGGCAGCGTAAGCCTCTTTGTGTGCGGATGCTGCGCTTTTCGGAGGCTGCGTGGCGAGGGGAGGGCCGAGGAGAAGCGCGGGGCGGAACACCTGAGGCCCGGGTTCGGAGGGGGAGCCAGGCCTGCAAGCCTCGTCGGGACCCCCGGAAGGAGACTTGTCAGAGCTGGGACCAGATTAGGGAACACGAGGACGTCCCCGGGCCGGCCAGTCTCGTACAGAGACCTTGGCGACGTCCTTCTCATGACTCGCCCCGATAACGACGAATTTGGGGGCGAACGTGATCTTCCCTGTCCATCCTTCGCCTTCCCTCCCCGAAGTGACTGGTCCAGCGTAGGAGGTCTGAAATGCCAGCTGCATGTTGTAAAACAGCAGCAATTCCTCATCTTTCGACCGGCCAGAAATTTCACGGAGGAAAGAAAATACCTTCCAGTTGAACGTGTGCTAGTCCTACTGGTTCGTTTTTCCTCCATTTGAGGACGGTTGGTGTCACGGGCTTGTTGTCAGGGCGTATTGTCTGTGTGGGGAAACGGGTTTTGTGGTTGTGTGTCCCCGGGAAGAATCGAGAGGGTCGTGCTGCTGGGAGCGAGACCCTTAGGAAGCTCAGACCCCGAGCCAGCGGTTTGCAGACCTCTTACGCGACACCTCTGAAAGTAAATGGTAAACATCTCTGATGAAACTTCCCGTAGTGTCCGCAGGATTTACTGTCGTTACCCTATTGTTAGAAAGATCCCATTTGTCGTCTTTTTTAAATACTCAGCCCTGTCGGGAAAACTGACCTTTGTGCTCGGGGCTTTTGGTGAGCACATTTTGCAGGAAACAGGAGAGGGTAACGGTTGCACAGTCCCTTTTTAGAAAAACTTAAGGACTTAAGTTTTAATTAATATTTTGTTAATGTGTGGTTAATCTTTTGCCTGCTTTATCAGAACTGAATTATCAATAGTTAATCTATATCTGTGAGAAGAAGCTGTCTTGTAATTGTTACATTTATTGGGACAATATCGAAACCAATTTAAAGTAGACTTTCATACTGTTCAGGATAACATTGGCGTACTTTTTTTTTCCTCCAGGTATATCTTTTAAGGATTTTTGAGTTTTAGCAGTTTGGTAATCCACTCCAGTTTCAGTAACTATAGTCTTTAACGGGTTTTCTCACCTTGGCCCTATTGACATTTGGGGCCAGGTAATGATATATTATGGGGAGCTGTCCTGTGCATTGTGAGATGTTTAGCAGCATCCCTGGCATCTATCCATTAGATGTCAGTAAGACCCCACTCCCACTCCCACCCCCACCCCTTATGACAGGAAAAGAAATGTCTACAGATATTGCCAGTGTGTTCCCTGGAGGGCAAAATCATCCCCAGTTAATAACAACTGATCTTAGAGCAATATGATTTTCTAACTGGAATAATTCACACCAAATTGTATCCTCCACAAACCAGCTGCTCTGCTTGACTTCTACTTTTTTAATGGATAAAAATTCCAAATTCATTGTTTCTTACACTAAAAATTCTTTGTCATTCATATTCCATTTTAATTGCCACCAATCATACTTAATATACCCCCCCCATGCCTTCTTTGGGACT
This sequence comes from Ursus arctos, assembly GCF_023065955.2. Lineage (NCBI taxonomy): Eukaryota > Metazoa > Chordata > Mammalia > Carnivora > Ursidae > Ursus > Ursus arctos. The sequence continues at coordinate 5,325,695 of NW_026622897.1, read as the reverse complement.
TCTGTCGTGGCTTCTGATATAGTTGTGCTATTGATATTTACTGTTAAAAAAATCTTCCTGAAGCGTTCATACTACACGTATTCTAAAAGAAAAAATTGCAGTTACCAAAATTTCAAGTTATGCAAAAGAATACATGATACAAAAAAAGAAAATCTCCCCACATTCTTACTCTTATTTAATATTATGTCTTGAAGCTCATATCAGCACACAGAGTTCTATAATTCCAAAACTTCGAGGCTTAAAATTGTAACAATTATTTTGTCCTGATTCTTCATTCAGTACCCTCTCCCTATCTTCACCTCTCTTTTTATTGACTCCTTTTCTTCATAATGTTCTTTAAAGAAATCTTTGGGTGCTTAGTATCAAACCCTGCTAAATGCTAAGAATAGAGAAGTAGTTCCCCTTAGAGTTTACTTAATTAGGTTTCCTTATGCTCAGGCATGTGCCCCTCCCACACACACAAACCCGAAAATACCTTACTGAGACCTCATCACACAGTCTGTGTAACGCTCTGTGTCACCCTTTTACAAATCAAAAAATGAACTCTACTTCCCGCCTGCCTTTCATTCCTCAACATACCATACTGACTTGAACCTCACTACATGTAACCAGCCCTTGCTCCTCAGCTACATCCAGCTGTTGTCTCGCTGGAATTTCTGTAAATATTCTACAGGCCAAAATACATCAAAGTGTTGCTTATTACCCTTGGGACACCACTTCGGTTTTCTCAGTATGTTGTACAAGGTGTTCTGTGGAACTGATCCTGCCCGCCTCTCCTGCTTGATCTCAACTTTTCAATGTCTGCCCTGTGCTCCAGGCATACCAACTACTTGGAGTTTCTCCAAATAAAGTCCACACTCTTTAAAAACTTTTCTAACAGGTATAACTATTAATGTCTCCTTACGTGCTTCCCTTATTTACCATATTTTATTGTTGCTTGTGTTTACTTATTTTTGTGAAATATACATGACATAAATATATACAATATTTTAGCCATTTTTAAGTGTACAGTTCTGTGGCATTAAGTACATTCATATCGCTCTCTAACCATCACCATCATCCACCTGTAGAACTTCATCTTCCCAAACTGAAACTTAACTTTTGTCCTCAATTTTCTTGATCCGGGATTAAGAAGACAGGCCTTGAAAGTTCTTGGAAGCCCCCAAAACTAAAGGTTTATGTCAGGTGGGGCATTCTTATGAATGAAGGGGCGAGAATATTTTTTGGATTTCTAAATAGGTTTGTTCTTTCTGTGTGAGTCAAAATCCATTCAGGAAGACTGAAACCAATCTGCGTATTTAACGTGGAGGGATCTAATGAGGGAATTGGTTACACTGGTGATAGAAAAACTAAGAAGACAAGCTGCGTATGTGAGCCAACTCAGAGGGTAGCAACAGCAGGAAGCCCCTGTGATAATCAGGTGGACTAGGAGAAATGAAGCAGTCCAGAGGCTGGGTTTTCCTCTCTGTGGAAGATGGAAGGTAGACTTTTCTGGTGAGGGACCGGTAGTCACAGAGGAGAATCTACTAAGGCAAAGAGGGAATGGGAGGAAAACAACATGGCTTCTTCCAACTGCCCTCCAGTCTCCCACCAGTGCTTCCCATTGTTTGAGCACAGTCAGAAGCCAGCTGACAAGGAGCCTAAGAAACATTGCCTGCGTGGGGTCAGGTTTCCTATCATACAGCTCAGAGCAAGAGAGAGAGAGGAAGAAGAGATTTGAAGACAAACAGAATCAGAATTGACACACCTGAAAGGTCACAGAGCCACTGATCATATTCACCTTTATTTCACTAAGATATTATAAATTTAGTAAATATATATAGAAGTGCAACTCTGATCATAACATTTTTTTTCCTTATTGCATATCTGTCATTTAGTCAGATTGTTACTCTGTTTTCTGTTATTCAGATTGTGTTTATATCCTATTAATTATGCATAAAAATGTCATTGATGACATTTACAGCTTTTTTGGATCCTTACCCATTCTGTCTTTTCAGTTGTATCTCCAGCTGTTCTCCATCATATACATTGTGCTTTCTCCAAACTGGGCACGTTCCCTGAACATGCTCTCCATGTATGCTTTTCACAAGCTTTTTTTGGATTCCCCAACCATCCTTCAAGACTCATCTCTTCTTTGCAACATTCATAATTTTCCCCAAGTTGGTAATACTTTCTCAAGTCCCTCTCCTGTAAAATTAAGTCCTACTGTCTTAGCAGCCTTGCTTTGCATTAGTTACTTCCATATGTATCTTCTGGGTCCGTTTAGATAACTTCTTCATAGAAAGAAACTTTGTTATTTGTGGATCTAGTAATAATAAGGCACTGTAAGTCTTCCCAAGAATTGCTTACATTTTTAAATAATAAATAATTCAAAAATTCCTGGGAAATTATTAGAATATGTAAAGGAGATATTTTCAGGTAGGGGGATTTGATATTTCTTGCTTTCTTCATCAGGCTCCATTCTCTTTAGTTTTTCCTCTCCATAAATTAGAAGAAGAGAAGGCAGATTCTTGGCATCTCAGTTCCTAAAATTTGAAAACTCTAGATATAGTTCGGATTTTATCTTTACTTCTCTTTTCCAGTTGTATTTCCCCTTCAGTCTATTTAATTTGTTACTCAACAATAGGCAGAGGACAATATTAAGAAAAAAGGAAACTCAGGCATGCTTTCTTACCCATTTGTACATCTTTGTCAGTAAGTTTACACAAAGGATAGTTATTTTATTCTGAAGTTTTTAGGAGTAAAAAGAAACAATCACTAATGCTAATTGAAGAGTAATTATTTGCATTATAATAAGAGATCATTGCGCCCTGCTTCATATTTTCATTGTAAAATTTGATATTTGGAATAATTTATAGCTAAAACTTCCCCTATTATTCTGATAGAGGATTGATTACAATCAAGTACTTAAGAATGATAAATAAGATTTTTATAAGCAAATAAGTAGTTAACTGTATATTGATAGTTAATATTGAAGTACTCAATTATTACTTTACAGCATTGTTTTGGAACTCGTAGGACAAAAGTAAAACAAAATACATCAAGTCTAATCTAAAATATGAACTCGGGCACCTGGGTGGTTCAGTCGGTTAAGTATCGGACTCTTGATCCCAGCTCAGCTCTTGATCTTAGGATTGTGAATTCAAGCTGCTCATTGGGTGCCACATTGGGCATGGAGCCTACTTAAAAAATAAATAAAATAAAAAATAAAAACGGGGGCACCTGGGTGGGGCAGTCAGTTAAGCATCTGACTTTTGGTTTTGGCCCAGGTCATGATCTCAGGGTCCTGAAATTAAGCCTCATGTGGGGCTCTGCTTGGACTGTGCTGGAGATTGTGTACCCCTATCCCTTTGCCCCTCTCACTTTGCTCTTGCTCTCTCAAATAAATAAATCTTTAAAAAATAATAAAATGGGAACTCTAGATTGCCCAAAAGTGGGCATGTTTTTTTCGTTTTGTTTTTTAAAAATTTGTGGGCTTTTTTTTTTTTTTTTTAAGAATTTATTTTTAATTTCTACACCCAACATGGGACTCCTTCTTAAAATCCTGAGATCAAGAATTTCACATTCCACCGATTGAGCCAGCCAGGTGCCCCTGAAGAATTGGGTTTTTTTCATCTGAAGCAGTCATCAGCCTGGATGGTATATTCTGATTCCACCATCCAAAACACATTGGTCTAGAATAATTCACCCCACTATTAGGACCACTTGGGTTGTGTGATTTCAGGATGTTGTGGGGATTTCGGGTTTTTTTCCTTTTCATGTAACCAGCTGTAGATCCTGGAAAAACCATTTAATGTCTTCCATACTCAGTTTTCCTCTTCTGCAAATTGAGGAAGTCCAAGGTGCATCTCAGGTCTAAATTTTCTGATTGCCCGATAAATCTGCTCGCGAGAGGCACTTGTTAATGTCTCTGGGAGGGCTCCTGGGGCCCTGCAGCCTAGCAAGAAAATGAAGCTCGCATACTGACGGGCCACCTAATGACTTAATAGGCTTTGATGTGGGCGGCTAGGTTTTAATTTTCTCTTAAAGCACATTCCCTGGGGTAAGGTGTACTTTGCAGTGAAATAATAATAACCACATCAGATATTTCAATTGCTAGAGGATACCTCATTTAGAAATCAGGTTAAATCCTATTCCTTTGATAGTTTTTACTATCAGAATAAAATAAAAGCCTTCAAAGGAATGTTTATACTTGGGGTTTAAATCTGTTGCAATGTCAGAAGTATCTAAGAGTTAAGCATTTGTAAATATTTAAAACAGTGAAATAACAAATACTAATACTAATCTCTGTTAACTTTAGTAGAAGCCAACAGGAACTAGCAAATTCCCTAGGAACACTTTCAGTATAAACTTAATCCTATGGTCACGTCTAATAACTCACATTATAAGAGTTGGGGGAAATGTGTAATTTGCCTATACAAGCACATAATCAACTCTATCCGTGGGAAAATGGATCATGTGGAGAATGCTGAAGTCTTTCTCCTCTCTTACAAACTGATTACACTGCTACCAGACAGAAACCAGGCTGCAGAATAAAGTAAGCCATTCTGCCTGAATTTCCAGGATTTAACTACCCACACCCCTGCACACATGCATGATAGCTTTACACGTTACTCTAACTTTCTAGGATTATGGACCAGAGATATTTAATCTTTTATTCACTTCTTTCTTAATCTTCTCAAGGATCCAGAAAAGTAGCAGTTGCTTGCTCTATGATACGATGGTAGAAACCAAGGTCCAAGAGGTTATGTATGTGCTGTAAACTGCTTTTCCTTCAAATGCCAAAGAATACTAAAGAAAGACAGTATTGATCATAGATTTTTATTCATTTGTTCATTTTCCTTTTGTCCATTCATTTATTCTTTTGTCCATTTATTCAGGAACTTGTTCTGTTTTTAACATACCCTACTCTAAGGAAAGCTTCCTAGAAATCCATCCCACCCACCCCCTTTTTTTGCTTTATTTTATTGTATATATATACTTTATTCATGCATTCACGACTTGATGGATATTTGGGTTTTATATAACTTATTTAAACTTACAAATGTTTGCTATCTTGCTTACAAGTTTTTGTGGGGACATGTTTCATTTCATTTGAGTAGATAACTGAGAAGTAGGATTGCTAAATTACGTTTAAATCTACTATCTCAGGGTGCCTGGCTGGCTCAGTTGTTAGAGCATGGGACTCTTGATCTTGGGGTCATGAGTTCAGGCCCCTCATTGGTCATAGGCTTACTTAATTTAAAAAGTTTTAAAAAAATGAATCTACTATCTTGCTGTTGTTTTCTGTTTGTCCCATTTGTTTCTTGCTCTTTTTTCCCTACATTCTACTGAATCATTTTTAGTATTTCATTTTGTCTCCACTATTGGTTTATTACCTTTAGCTCTTTGTTTTATTTTTCTAAAAAGTAAAGCAGAATTCAAGTCTAATCTAAAATGGGAACTCTAGATTGCCCAAAGTTGGGCATGTTTTTAAGAGCAGAAGATAAATATCTTAGACATTGCTATTTTGAGATGCATTATAATTTTTAAACACTTTATAAAAGTAATCTAGCCTTTAACAAAGCCTTTTCTCAAGTGTATGTTAAAGTGTAATGTCTTATGATAAACCTTAAGCTGTCTGATCTGTGATAATTCCTTGGCCAGGATAGCTAGCACTGATTACCATATTTTTTCTGAGAAAGGTTAATTCTGTCACTACATTCTGTCTAGGGTGGTTTCTCAACCTTATTTCACTATTACACCCTTAAGGAGTATTTTTAGACTTTTTCCCCCTGACCTCTCACATGATACTTTAATGTCACAAATACACTGTTCATAAATTGTATGTACATCTGTGATTTATGCATTAAAAGGGTGGTCTTTGTTCCCTTGCCTCTCCTATACCAATTTTCATCCCCTTACTGCTATGTTATTTTTGAGAATGTTTGGTCTACAGAAAAGCAAATCCACATTAGAAATTTGATTTCACAGCACCACCTGTTAGAAGACTCAAGTGGCTGTGAATACATCTGGGGTGCTTAGTACTTTTGAAACTCTCCCATGAAAAGAAATTGTTTATCTTTGGTTTAAATTTTGACATATAAAAAGCTCCAGCTGCCCTGCTTCCAAAGTGACTCCAGTGGTTCATATACATTTTAGATTTCTATAATCGTGAAATCCTAGTAGCAGCTGACTTATTCCAAATAATGTAACTGTTAAAAAGCAAACCATCATGAAAAAGATTTCTTTTTAGCTGGCTATAGAATGATAAGGGTTTATATTGGCTATTTGTAAAAAATAAAGGGGGGAAATAGCAGTCTATCTTTGATCTAATCTCATATTTGAGATGATTTTACATCTTCAATGATGGAGATACTGAAGTACTAGTATATGAGATAAAAGATATATTTTGGTTTCTAAATGTCTTCCCCTACTCCAAAGGACAATGTCTTTGGGGTTTTATTTGTATATTTCTTTGTTTCTCTCTAGCATTAGTTAGCAAGCTGTTGGAAAACTGATTCATCAACTATAAGTAGAAAGTGGTGAGTTGGTTTCCAGATCCCAGCTAGGGCATTTCCTAAAATGGGATGACAATTTTCTTGCCTTTTCCTTTTATAATCTTCATATATAATGACTTCATAGGCACTCTAATTAGCTTTTTGACTTGGAGGGCCTGGTTAAAGATACAGTTCCAGGTGGAAAGAGTAGAATTATAATTTTAAAGACAGAAGAGACCTAAATAATTGCTTTAGTAGTTAAATACTTGAGTATTATACCGGCCCTGAGGTAAGTCTACTACAAAGGTAGGCATAAGGGAATCTAGTATCTGATAAGAGGAGTATGGCACATACTGAGAGGATTCAAAAAAAGAGTCTCTGAAGAAGTGGTAGTTAACCGTAGACCTTGAAGAATGAGTTGGAATTCGCTGGGCCAAGAAGATAAGCTGGGAGGCAGCAGGAATGGAGTATACAGTGGTCTTGATATCAGAGCATTTGCAAATTTGCAGAACTGAAAGACCAGTTAGTCTGGGAGAGATAGAATGACATGATATAAGGCTAAAGAAGAAATTAGGATGCAAAACAAGTAGCACTTCATATAACATGTTAAGAAATTAGGATTACATTTTTTTCATTGAGGTACAATTCACATCCCACAACATGTAAAATTCAGTGGTTTTCAGCATATTCACAATATTCAGTATATTCACAATGTTTTGCAACCATCACCACAATGTTAATTCCAGAACATTTCCATCATCCTCAAAAGAAACGCCAGACCTGTTAATAGTCACTCCCATTTGGCCCCTTTGCCCAAACTCTGGCAACCACTAATTTATTTTTTGTTTTTATGGATTTCCTTTTTCTGGACCTTTCTTGTAAATGGAATTCTACAATTTGTGGCCTTTGATATCTGACTTCTAGGACTTTGTTTTCAAGATTCATTCATGTTGTAGCAAGTTCAAGTAGTTACTTCCTTTTCGTGGCTGAATAATTTCCCACTATGGATATTCCACATTTTGTCTGTTCATTGATGGACATTTGGGTTGTTTCCACTTTTTGGCTATTAAGAAAAATGCTATGAACATTCATGTCCAAGTCTTGTTTGGACATACTGTTTCAATTCTCTTAGGTACATACCTAAGAGTAGAATCACTTGGTCATGTGGTAATTCTATGTCTAATATTTCTGAGAACTTCCCAAGTGATTTTTCAGTGATTCTGCATCATTTTACATTCCTACCAACAATGTATGAGATGGCCAATTTCATCAGATCTTTGCCAGTACTATCTTTCTTAATTCTAGCTATCCTAGTGTGTATGAATTGATGTATCTCCTTGTGGTTTTGATTTTATATTTTCCTATTTACTAATGAAGTTGAGCCTTTTCTCATGTGCTTAGTGGTTCTTTACATATTCTGGATTCTAGTTCATTATCAGATAGATGACTTGCAAATATTCTCTTCCATTTTGTCCATCTTCTTTTTTTGAAGATTTTATTTATTTGAGAGAGAAAGAGAGAGATGAAGATAGCGACAGAGATAGGGACAGAGAGCATGAGCAGGGAGGAGAGGGAGAAGCAGGCTCCCCAACGAGGAGGGAGCGTGATACTGGCCATCCTAGGACCTGAGCCGAAGGCGGACACCTAACCAACTAAGCCACCCAGGTGCCCCTGTCCATCATCTTTTCACTTCCTTCATAGTATCCTTAGAAGCACAAATGTTTTTAATTTTGATGAAGTTCAGTTTATCTAATTTTTCATTGGTTGCTTGTTCTTTAGATGTCCTGAGAATCCATTACCTAATCCTACATCAAAAAGATTTATACCTGTGTTTTTTCTATGACTTTTACAGTCTTCACTCTTACATTTACATCTTTGATCTATTTTTAGTTAATTTTTATATTTGGTATGTGATGTAACTTCATTGTTTCGCATGTGGGTATCAGTTCTCCCAGCACCAGTTGTTGAAAAGACTACTATTTCTGCCACTGAGCTGACTTGGCACTATTTTTGAAAATTAATCGACCTATAAATATCTGGAATGTTAATTCTGTCCCATTGATCTGTATGTTTATCCCTATTCTAGCACTACATTACCTTGATTACTATTTCTTTGTAGTATGTTTTGAAGTGGGTAGGTGTAAGTGTACCAACTATTTCATTTTCAAGATTGTTTTAACTACTCTGGGTCCCTTGTATTTCCCTGTGGATGTTAAGATCAGTTTGTTAATTTCTGCACAAAAGGCAACTAAGATTTTGATACGGATTGTGTTGAATCTAAGAGTATTGACATCTGAATAACATTAACTCTTCTAATCCATAAACAAGAGAGATCCGTCCATTTATTTAGTCTTTAATATCTTTCAGTAATATTTCTAGTTTTTAGCAAGATCATACACTTCCTTTGTTAAACTTATTCCTAGGTATTTTCTTTTTTGATGCTATTATTAAATGAAATCGGTTTTTTAAATTTCATTTTTGGTTCATTGCAAGTATATAGAAATGCAGCTGATTTTTGTATATTCATCTTGTATCCTGAAGCCTTACTGAAGTCATTTATTGACTTTAATAGTTTTCTTTCTGTACATGGATTCCTTAGAATTTTCTATTTAGGTCATCATGTCATCTGCAAATGAGGACATTTGATTTTTTTTCCTTTCCACTGTGGATGCTTTTTACTTTAGCTTCTTTCCTAATTGTCCAGACTAGAACTTCTAGTACAGGGTTGCATAGAAATGGCAAGAGCAGGCATGGTCTTGTGCCTGCTCTTATGGGCAAAGCTTTGACTCTTTAACCTTTGAGTATTATGTTAGCTGTGGGATTTTCATAAATGCCTTTATCAGGTTGAAGAAATTCCCTTATATTCCTATATTTTTATCATGAAAAGGTGTTGGATTTTGTCAAATGGTTTTTCTACATCTGTTGAGATGATAACACGGTTTTACCTTTATTCTATTAATATAATGTATTGGGCCGACTTTACTTTGTGAATAGAGTGTATTACATTGATTTATTTTGTTTTATTGAACCAGTCTTGCATTTCTGGCACAATTGCTCTTGGTCATGTTCATGTATAGTCGTGTTCAAATGTTAATGAATCTGGTTTGCTAGTATTTTGTTGAGAATTGTTACATCTGCTTTTTCATAAGGGATATTCGTTTGTAGTTGTGATGTCTTTGGTTTTAGAATCAGACTATTTCTAGTATCAGCGATTGAAATGGGAAGGCTTCTCTCTCTTATTTTTTATTTTTTTTTTTTAAAGAGTTGGTGAAACTTCTTTCAGTGTTTGATAGAATTCACCAGTAAGGCCATTTAATCCTAGGCCACCTTTATGAAAAGAGTATTTATTACAGTTGAATCTCTACTTCTTTTAGGTGTATACAGATTTTCTGTATATTCTTGAGTCATTTTAGTTAATGTCTAAGAAGTATTTGTTTCACCTGGGCTCTCTAAATTGTTGGTATACTACTGTTCATAGTATCCTTTTATAATCTAATTTATTTAAGATTGATAGTAATGTCCTCTTTCATTCCTGAATTTAGGAATTTGAGTCTTCTTTTTTTGTCAGCCTCTCTAAATATTTGTCAATTTCTGTTGATCTTTTCAGAGAATCAATTTTTTGTTTCATGGATTTTTCTCTATTTTTTTAATTCTGTTTCATTTTTCTTCTCTATCATGATATCTTTTATTTTCTTCTGCTTTCTTTGGGTTTAGTTTGTTCTTCTAGTTTATAAAATGGAAGGCTAGGTTATTGGTGTGAAATCTTTCATCTTTGAAATAAATGTATTTACAGATATAAATATACCACTAAGCACTTGTTTAACTGCATCCCATAAGTTTTAGTATGTTGCATTTTGCTTTTGTTTATCTCAAAATATTTTCAGCTTTCCTTGTGTTTTCTTCTTTGACCCTTTGATTATTTAGGAGAGTGTTTAATTTACACATATTTGTGAGTTTCTTATTGACTTCTAATTTTAGTCTCCTATGGTCAGAGAGCATACTCTATATAATTTGTCTTTTTTAATTTATTGAGACTTTTTATGTCCTAATGTGTGGTTTATCCTGGAGGATGTTCACATGGACTGAGAACAATGTGTATTCTGCTATTGTTGGGTGGAGTACACTAGAAATGTCTGTTAGCTCTAACTGGTTTATAGTGTTCAAGCCTTCTCTTTCCTTATTGAGCTCTCTAGTCTGTTCATTATTGAAAATAGAGTGTTGAAGTCTGTAACTTTCATTGTTGAATTGTCTAGTTCTTGTTCCACTTCTGTTAGTTTCAGCTTCATGTTTTTTGGGGCCTTGGTTATTACATGCATATATGCGTGTAATTGTTATCTTTTTGATTGACTGAATATTTTATCATTATCTTTGTCTCTACTAACAATATTTGTCTTAATTTGTCTAATACTGGGGTAGCCTCTTCAGCTCTTAGTTACTGTATGAGTGGTATATCTTTTCCCATCCCTTTAATTTCAACCTATTTGTGTGTTTGAATGTAAAGTGTGTGTGTTGTCAAGAGCATGTAGTTGGATCATATTTTTTATTCATTCTGTTCCTTTTTGTTTAATCCATTATCACTTAATGTAATTACTGATAAAGTGAGGGTTTTGCCTGCTATTCTGTTACCTGTAGTCTATATATATGTTATATTTACTTGTCCTGTTATTCTATTACTGCCTTTTTTATGTTAAATATTTCCAATTTACCATTTTAATTCTGTTTCCTTATTTTTTTTTCTTAATTTTTATTTTAGAGAGCCATGTGCATGTGAGCAGGGAGGGAGAGAGAGGGAGAGAGACAGACTCCTCAAGCAGACTCCCTGCTGAGCGCAGAGCCCTGTGTGGAGCTCTGTCCCAGGCTCCCAAGATCATGACCTAAGTCAAAAACAAGAGTGGAACACTTAACCAACTGAGCCGCCCAGGCGCCCCACCCCACTGATGTTTCCTTTATATTTTTTATTTTTGAGTTATTTTCTTAGTGATTGCTTGGAGGTTACAGATAACTTAAAACAGTCTTGTTTGGATTAATACCAACTTAATTTAAATAGTATATAAAAACTTTGCTCCTGCATAACTCCATCCTCTTCCCCCTTCTTTTTGCTTTTAAGGTCATATAAATTACATCTTCATCATTATATGTCACCAACCCAGATTTATACTTACTACTATATACAGTTGTCATTTTTTTTTAAGATTTTTTTTAATTTCTTTATTTGACAGAGATAGAGACAGCCAGCGAGAGAGGGAACACAAGCAGGGGGAGTGGGAGAGGAAGAAGCAGGCTCAGAGCAGAGGAGCCTGATGTGGGGCTCGATCCCATAACGCTGGGATCACGCCCTGAGCCGAAGGCAGACGCTCAACCGCTGTGCCACCCAGGCGCCCCTACAGTTGTCATTTAAAGCAGAGGGGAGTTACAAAGTAAATTATACTGTTTTGTGGTTACCTGTACAGTTACCTTTATTAGTGTTTTTTTTAAAACATGTATTTGTTTCACTGTTTAGTGTCCTTTAATTTTAGCCTAAAGGACTCCCTTTAATATATCTTAAAGGGCAAGTCTCCTAGCAACAATGTCTCTGGTTTTTGTTTCATTTTGTATTTTTAATCTCGGGATAGCTTAATGTCTCCTTTTGAAGGGGTTTTTCTGGTCTTGGTTGACTTGTTGTTGTTGTTGTTGTTAGCACTCTGCCTCATCTCCCTGCTCGTGGCCTCCATGATTTCTAATGAGAAAAAACTGTTAATCTTACTGAGGATCCCTTGTGATGTGATGAACTGTTTCTCTCTGCTTTCCAAATTGTCTTTGTCTTTTGACAGTTTGATTATGAGGTGTCTAGGTATGGATCTTTCAGTGTATCCTACTTAGAATTTATTGAGCTTCCTGGAAGAATAATGTGTTTTCTAAAATTTTGGATGTTCAGGTGTTCCACAGGTCTCAAAGACTTAACTTTTTGTGATACTTTTTTTTGTTCCTTATGCTGGATAATCTCATTTGATCTGTGTTCAGGTTTACTAATTCTTTCATCTGCTGCCTCACATCTGCTGTTGAGTCCTGCTCAAGGGAATTTTTCATTTAATTGTTATACTTTTCAACTCTAGAATTTGGTTTTTTGTGTAATTTATTTTTATTTCTTTTTGATGAAACATTGCTCTCATAATTTTTTTTAGGTATTCAGGAGTTTTCTTTAGTGCTCCGAACTTATTTAAAACAGCTGATTTTGGGGATGCCCAGGTGAGGCAGTCGGTTAAGCATCTAACTCTTGGTTTCGCCTCAGGTCGTGATCTCAGAGTCATGAGATTGAGCCCTGCATCAGCCTCCGTACTCAGTGCAGAGTCTGCTGAGTTTCTCCCTCCTTCTCCTTCTGCCCCTCCCCTCTATGCTCACGCTTGCTCCTCCTTTTTTTCTCTTTCTTTGTCTCTTTTTCTTCCTCTTTCTCTCCTTTTCTCTCAAATGAATCTTCAAAAAATGAAGTAGCTGATTTTTTTAAAGTTTTAATTCTTGGCTTCCTTACTGATGATTTCTACTGACTGCTTTTATTTGCACCTTGTATATGAAACATACTTTCTTATTTCTCTGCATGTCTCATAATTTTTTGCTTGGAATTAGACATTTTAAATAATAAAACATGACAACTCTTGTAATCAGATTCTCCAGCCTCCCTCATCTTTGTTATGACTGTTCTTTCAGCAGTTGCTGTGAACTGCTACCTGAACTAAATCTGTAAAATCTATATTCTTTGAGTTTATATTCTGTGATTGGACATTGATTTTTTTTTTTCTTTCTTTTTTCTCTCCCCCCCCCCCCCAATGCTAGGAGTCCATAAGTCTCCCATTGTTTGCCAAGGGGCTGTGTGTATGTTGGAGCGTGCTTCAACATTCAGCTAAGCAGTTAGCAACTCTGCCTTAGCCTTTACTTCCTGCTTACTCAGAGCCTTATTGGTCAGCCAGAGGTGAGGGATTAGGGGCCTTGTCAGATCTCTTCTGAGTATATGCACTGCCCTACACTTGCACATGTCCTTCTGATATCCCATGAGTATATCCTAGCTGCTCATACCCCAGCTTTTGTGTGTGTGTTTGTGTATTTTTTGTTTGTTTGTTTAGCTTGTTTGTGCCGCTCTTCCTCGCTATAGTGTTAAGCAATTCCTGCTGATAGTTTTAAACAAAAGTCTTAAAGGAGAAGTTTCTTTGCCCTTGGTAAATTCTGATTCAGTTCAAAGACAAGCTGTGCAAGTGGAGGTTTCCAGGTAATTTTCACACAGATCAAATTATGACAGTTTCTGGGAATGGGAATGAGTCTTTGGAAAAATTCCAGCCCTATCCGACCCCTCCATTGGCTGCTAGGCTGTTTGAAAATCAACAGCCCGCAATCACAGTTAAAACAAGTATACGACTCATCTGGGGAGATGAGCATGAGAATAGAGCAAGTTAAAATGCCACAGTGTTCATTATTACTGACATTCTTCTATTCTTAAATAAATGCTCCCAAGACTTCGATTACTTTCTGAGTTCTATAGAAGTTTTTCTTTTTTAAATAATTTTTGCCAGTGTTCTAATTGCTTTTATGTAGGAGAGGATTTTTGGAGGTCCTTACATTGTCATTCCAGCTGAAGCTGCTCAGAATTTAGAAGTTTAAACTGAGTACTATGGGAAGTGCTTGAAGGGCTTTACACAAGGGAGTTGATGAAGCACCTTAGTCCTGGAAGATGTGATTTTTTTTTTTCCCTCCAAATTCACAATGCTTATTTTAACCGAATGGAATAAGTACCTGGTCTCCTGATATCCTATCCAATGTTCTTTCTGTGCTATACTACTATTTTTAATGGTGGGTTTAGGTAAACCCCAATAATGATAAGAAACAAAAGAACAAGGATAGGCGGCTAGTCAAGACAAATGAAGTGTTCATATGTGTGCAAGTACCAAGCACTAATAAATAAGATTGTTCCATAAATGTCAGTTAGATAAAAATGCTCAAGCCGTTTAAAGTGTTTTGATTCTTTCTTTCCTTTCCTTCAAAGCACGTCTTTTGTTCATTTTTCTCTTAAACCATTAGGCAAATAAGTGAAATGTACAAGTAAATAGTAACATTGGGAGAATGTAATTTTTTGATAATCCAGTAAGTTACTTTTATAACCCTCTGCCAGCCTGGTCAGCATGGAGGTTATGGAGTAGAAGAACATTGATCATTTCTTTATTAGTTCTCCTGTTACGTATCATTACTTTAAGATTCGCTTGTAAGCATTACTGTGCATTAATTGTACTTGATCAAATACCATATGTTTTTAGTTTAGCTAGTTTTTTCCATCAAACAGCCATGTATTCTGTGAAGGCTACTTTGTACTGCAGCATAAACTAGTGGTTCTGGGCAAGGCTGCAGAAACCCAGCACATTCCACCTGAGGTTCCATTTGTGATATGAAACTGCATTTCTACACCATTTTGGCAAAAGTACAAAAGTTACTGGAATTACCTAACCTTCTGTTTTTCATTTAGGTTACTTACAACAGGAAAATCTCACTTCTACCTGCCAGACTTTTATTTTGGAAAGTTCAAATTTAAAAGAATATGCAGAACATTGTACAGATGAAGGTTTTATCCCAGCCTGCTTACTGGTGAGTGATCTGTTCCCTAAGGGAAGTATTTCCTCATTGACCAACATAAAAGACCACGAACAGCAGTCTTAACATCAGGTCATTAGCAATATCAAAATTGGTAGACATGTGATAGTATTCATACATGACTGGAAAGAGCTGAAGAAGGCCAGCTCTTCTTTTCACACTCTTATGCCAAAGCTGGCAACTTTGCTTCTAAGAATCAGTTTCAAAATGACACTCTAGGCAGCTCAGTCAGTTAAGCATCTGCCTTCGGCTCAAGTCATGATCCCGGGTCCTGGTATCAAGCCCTGCATCGGGCTCCCTGCTCAGTGGGGAGCCTGCTTCTTCCTCTGCCATTCCCCCCCACTGTGCTCTCTGGTGTGCACCCTCCCTCACTCTCTATTTCTCTCTCTGGCAAATGAATAAATACAATCTTTTTTTTAAAAAAATCATATTCTCTTTTTTTTTTTTTTTAAGATTTCATTTATTCATTTGACAGAGACATCACAAGCAGGGGGAGCAGGAGAGGGAGAAGCAGGCTCCCTGCTGAGCAGAGAGCCCAGTGCGGGGCTCAATCGTAGGACCCCGGGATTTTGATCTGAGCCAAAGGCAGACACCTAACTGATTGAGCCCCCCAGGCTCCCTGACACTCTCATTTCTAATTAGTTCCACTACTACTTGTCTTGGGGCTGACTTGTTTTCTGCCTGATATGGACTAAATATTTGTGTCCCTCCAAAATTCATAGGTTGAAACCCTAACCACCAGTGTGATGGTATTTAGAGGTGGGGCCTTTGGGAATTAATTAGGTTTAGATTAGGTTACGATGTTGGGCCCCTTGTGGTGTGATTTTTGCCTTTACAAGAGGTGGAAGAGCGATACCTTTCTCCTTGAAGAGGCGCAGAGGGGATGCTATGTGAGCACACAGCAAGAAGGGAGATGTCTAAAAGCCAGGAAGTTGGCCCTCACCAGGAACCATAAAAGGCCCCAAGAATGATATAGAACAGAAAGTCACAACCAATACAAACAAAGACTTTACTGGCAACATGGCATCATTGAAATCATATCTCTCAGTATTCAGTCTCAATGTGAATGGCTTAAATGCTCCCATAATATGCAACAGCGTTGCAGATTGGATAAAAAGACATGACCCATCCATTTGCTGTCTACAAGAGACTCATTTTGAACCCAAAGATACATTCAGACTGAAAGTAAAGGGATGGAGTACCATCTTTCATGCCAGTGGACCTCAAAAGAAAGCTGGGGTAGCAATTCTCATATCAGACAGATTGGATTTTAAACTGAAGACTATAGTTAGAGACACAGAAGGGCACTATATTACTCTTAAAGGAAGTATTCAACAAGTGGATATGACAATTATAAATATATATGCCCCCAACAGGGGAGCAGCAAGATACACAAGCCAACTCTTAACCGGAATAAAGAGACATAGATAAAAATACGTTAATAGTAGGGGACCTCAACACTCCACTATCAGAAATAGACAGAACACCCATGCAAAAAATCAAAGAAACAAGGGCCTTTTTTTTTTTTTTTTTAAGATTTTATTTATTTATTCGACAGAGATAGAGACAGCCAGCGAGAGAGGGAACATAGCAGGGGAGTGGGAGAGGAAGAAGCAGGCTCATAGCAGAGGAGCCTGATGTGGGGCTCGATCCCATAACGCTGGGATCATGCCCTGAGCCGAAGGCAGACGCTTTAACCGCTATGCCACCCAGGCGCCCCATGAGCCTTGAATGCCATACTCGACAAGTTGGCCCTCATAGATATATATAGAACACTACACCCCAGAACCAAGGAATACTCATTCTATTCTAATGCCCATGGAACATTCTCAAGAATAGACCATGTTCTGGGACACAAAACAGGTTTCAACCGATACCAAAAGACTGAAATTATTCCCTGCATATTCTCAGACCACAACGCTTTGAAATTGGAACTCAACCACAAGTAAAAATTGGGAAGAAACTCAAACACTTGGAGACTAAGAACCATCCTGCTCAGGAATGATTCGATAAACCAGGAAATCAAAAATCAATTTAAACAATTTATGAAGACCAACAAGAATGAAAACACAACAGTCCAAAACCTATGGGATACTGCAAAGGCAGTCCTAAGGGGGAAATACATAGCCATCCAAGCCTCACTCAATAGAATAGAAAATCTAAAATGCAGTTTTTATATTCTCACCTCAAGAAGCTGGAACAGCAACAGAGGGACACACCTAATCCACGCACAAGGAAGCAGTTGACCAAGATTAGAGCAGAAATCAATGAATTAGAAACCAGGAGTACAGTGGAGCAGATCAACAGAACTAGAAACTGGTTCTTTGAGAGAATCAATAAAATTGACAGACCACTGGCAAGACTTATCCAAAAGAATAGAGAAAGGACCCAAATTAATAAAATTATGAGTGAAAAAGGAGAGGTCACAGCCAACACCAATGAAATTGGAAGGATTATTAGAAACTTTTATCAACAGCTTTATGCCAATAAAGTAAGCAATCTGGAAGAGATGGTTGCCTTCCTGGAAACCTATAAACTACCAAGACTGAAACAGGAAGAAATTGATTTTTTAAACAGGCCAATTAATTATGAAGAGATTAAGTCAGTGATAAACAACCTTCCAAAAAACAAAACCCCAGGCCTGGATGGTTTTCCTGGGGAATTCTACCAAACATTCAAAGAGGAAATAATACCTATTCTCCTAAAGCTATTTCAAAAAAATAGAAACAGAAGGAAAGCTACCAAACTCATTCTATGAGGCCAGTATTACCTTGATCCCCAAACCAGGCAAAGACCCCATCAAAAAGAATTACAGACCGATTTCCCTAATGAATATGGACGCCAAAATCCTCAACAAGATCCTGGCTAATAGAATCCAACAGTACATTAAAAGGATTATCCATCATGACCAAGTGGGATTCATCCCTGGGATGCAAGGGTGGTTCAACATTCACAAATCTATCAGTGTCTTAGATTTTATCCAGAAAGAAAAATTCAAAAATCATACGATTCTCTCAATGCAGAAAAAGCATTTGACAAAATACAGCATCCTTTCCCGATTAAAACCCTTCAGAGTGTAGGGATAGAGGGTACATTCCTCAATCTCATAAAAACCATCTATGAAAAGCCTACAGCAAATATCATTCTCAATGGGGAAAAGCTGGAAGCCTTTCCCTTAAGATCAGGAACACGAGAAGGATGCCCACTCTCGCCACTGTTATTCAGCATAGTACTAGAAGTCCTTGCAACAGCGATCAGACAACAAAAAGGGATAAAAGGTATCCAAATCGGCAAAGAAGAAATCAAAATGTCTCTCTTTGCAGATGACATGATACTCTATATAGAAAACCCAAAAGAATCCACGCCCAAACTATTAGAAGTTATAGAGCAATTCAGTAATGTGGCGGGATACAAAATCAATGCTCAGAAATCAGTTACATTTCTATACACGAATAATGAGACTGAAGAAAGAGAAATTAGGGAATCCATCCCATTAACAATAGCACCAAACACCATACGTTACCTTGGAATTAACCAGAGATGTAAAGGATCTATATTCTAGAAACTATAAATCACTCTTGAAAGACATTGAGGAAGACACGAAAAGATGGAAAAGTATTCCATGCTCATGGATCGGAAGAATTAACATAATTAAAATGTCTATGCTACCCAGAGCAATCTACACTTTCAGTGCTATCCCGATCAAAACACCAATGGCATTTTTCAAAGAACTGGAACAAATAGTCCTTAAATTTGTGTGGATCCAGAAAAGGCCCCGAATCGCCAAGGAACTGTTGAAAAGGAAAAACAAAGCTGAGGGCATCACAATGCCGGATTTCAAGCTGTACTACAAAGCTGTGATCACAAAGACAGCATAGTACTGGCACAAAAACACACACACAGACCAATGGAACAGAATAGGGAACCCAGAAATGGACCCTCGGCTCTTTGGGCAACTAATCTTTGATAAAGCAAGAAAAAACATCCAGTGGAAAAAAAGACAGTCTCTTCAATAAATGGTGCTGGGAAAATTGGACAATTACATGCAAAAGAATGAAACTTGACCACTCTCTCACACCATACACAAAGATAAACTCCAAATGGATGAAAGACCTCGATGTGAGACAGGAATCCATCAAAATCCTAGAGGAGAGCATAGGCAGCAACCTCTTCGACATCAGCCAAAGCAACCTTTTTCATGACACATCTCCAAAGGCAAGAGAAACAAAAGATAAAATGAACTTGTGGGACTTCATCAAGATAAAAACTTCTGCACAGCCAAGGAAACAGTCAAAAAAACTAAGAGGCAGCCCACGGAATGGGAGAAGATATTTGCAAATGATGCTACAGATAAAAGACTGGTATCCAAGATCTACAAAGAACTTCTCAAACTCAACATGCGAGAAACAAATCATAAAATGGGCAGAAGATATGAACAGACACTTTTCCAATGAAGACGTACAAATGGCTAACAGACACATGAAAAAATGTTCAAAATCATTAGCCATCAGGGAAATTCAGATCAAAACCACACTAAGATACCACCTTACGCCAGTTAGAATGGCAAAAATTGACAAGGCAAGAAACAACAGTTGCTGGAGAGGATGTGGAGAAAGGGGATCCCTCCTACATTGTTGGTGGGAATGCAAGTTGGTACAGCCACCCTGGAAAACAGTGTGGAAGTCCCTTAAAAAGGTAAAAATTGAGCTACCCTATGACCCAGCCATTGCACTACTGGGTATTTACCCCAAAGATACAGATGTAATGAAGAGAAGGGCCATAGGCACCCCAATGTTCATAGCAGCATTGTCCACAATAGCTAAATCGTGGAAGGAGCCGAGATGCCCTTCAACAGATGACTGGATTAAGAAGTTGTGGTCCATATATACAATGGAATATTACTCAGCTATCAGAAAGAACGAGTTCTCAACATTTGTTGCAACATGGATGGCACTGGAGGAGATAATGCTAAGTGAAATAAGTCAAGCAGAGAAAGACAATTATATGATTTCTCTCATCTCTGGAACATAAGAACTAGGAAGATTGGTAGGGGAAGAAAGGGGGGGTAATCGGGAATGAAGCATGAGAGACTATGGACTCTGAGAAACAAACTGAGGGCTTCGGGGGGGGTGGGGGAATGGGATAGACTGGTGATGGGTAGTAAGGACGGCACGAATTGCATGGTACACTGGGTGTTATATGCAACTAATGAATCATGGAACTTTACATCAGAAACCAGGGATGTACTGTATGTGACTAACATAATAAAAAAAACATTAAAAAAATAAAAGAATGGCTAATGTAAAAATTTAAAAACTATCAGATACTTAGCAGTAAGGATGCAAGCAGCAGGAACTCATTCATTGCTGATGAGAATGTAAAATCATAAACCACTTTGGAAAACAGATTGACAATTGTTTGTAAAGTTAAACCTACATTCCCCATGTGACCCAGCACTCGTACTCCCAGATATTTATCCAGGTGAATTGAAAAACACGTTCACACAAAAAGTGCACACTAATGTTCATCTGTGATGGATAAAAACCAAAAACAACCACACTGTCCTTCAGCCAGTAAGTAGGTGAACTATGGCATAGTCAAAGAATCGAATACTACTAAGCAATAAAAGTAACATACTGTTTATTCACACAACAGCAGGAATGAATCTTACATAAATTCCTCTGAGTTCCTCTGAATTAGCCATTCTCAGCAAATAAGTAAAATGTATTGTAGATAACTGGAGCCAGGATTCTCTGAGAGAAAGAAGATAGAAATAAGCCTAAGAATGAAACCTGTGGTGTTGAGTCATAGTCAGAGATACCACTATGAAGCCATATTTAATATTTCTACAAATCTATACGGTGTGTTTATTTACATGGATTGGCATGTCTGTGTGGTTGTGTAGCTCTTTGTGCTGTGAGGGACAGCTGCAGTGGTCCTCCAGTAGCTACATGCACACCCAGCCCCTATATCTTCTCCCGGTTCTGGAGCCTGGGAAGTCTGAGATCAAAGTGCCCCTGATTCAGTTCCTGGTGAGGGCTATCTTCCTGGCTTGGTAGATGGTCACTTTCTCACTGTGTCCTGAGATGAATTTGGGGGGACACAGTATCAGTCATTCATAAATTATTAGCTACTAGAAATAAAGCAAGGTATCATGAGCAAGTTAGCATTAAGCAAATACCCAAACTTCTCAGGCTTTAGTTAAGACAGAACAAAGTAGAAATCTTGAGGAGAGAAAAGGAAACTGATCACCTGTCCTGTGTTAGATGTTGTCTTAGACATGTTTCATGTATCCTTACTTAATCTTCACAACAAATGACTCTACGAGTTAACAACATGTTCACTTTTACATATGAAAGTAAACCTTCCAGATTCTTATGACCTCAAACTTGAGGTAATAACCTGCACTTTAATAGTAGGAGGAATGGGGGAAATGAGTTTGTGAGAGGATGGAAGTGAAAATAGCAAGGTGCTGATCCTTAAGAAGGCTCTTTCTTATGCTGGGTGAGTTTTTTTCCCCCCACTGTGTTTTTTGGCAGGTTTACATGGCTTTCAGGATAGAAAGGGCAAATTAGGAGTGGGTCCTTATTGTTTTTAAAGAGTTATGGGACTGGATCCATACCCCGCAGCTGAAAACTGCTTTTCTGCCTTTGGACTCTCTTAGCTAATGAAACATAGTCACAGTGTCTTATTTGAACAGGCAAGAAGAGTCTTGACTCGTAGATTTGATGCAACCCCTAACTTAAGTGACTCTTCATTTTTGATAATCTGTTCTTACCCTAATCTGTTCTTCATCGAAAGATCCATATCTTTTATAACCTTATACAGTGAAATGTTTTATGGTGGGAAATTAGTAGTAGTATTGCACAATTTTTGTAATGCATGATCTTTTTCTTTTCAGTCCTTGTTTGGAAAAAACTTGACAACAATTCTGAATGAATATGTAGCTATGAAAGCAAAAGGTAAGAATTGAGGGTCAGGGATTCTTTTCTATTTTATATAGCATTTATCTAATTGCTTTAATTAGAAGTAATTTTTAAAGGGCACTAATGCCTCTTAAAAGCCAAAAGAAAACTTGTCTCAGTTATGATGAGATAGGTTTTACTGGGAAATATCTAATTAGTTTGCATTTATATTGATTAATAAGTAAATGGCAAAAATCTGATGCTAGTGAATTTAACCAGAAAATAATTTTCTTAAAAAATAAACCTCATAAGTCCAGCTGTCTAAACTGA
The DNA here is from genome assembly GCF_023065955.2 of Ursus arctos. Classification (NCBI taxonomy): domain Eukaryota; kingdom Metazoa; phylum Chordata; class Mammalia; order Carnivora; family Ursidae; genus Ursus; species Ursus arctos. The sequence continues at coordinate 5,303,374 of NW_026622897.1, read as the reverse complement.
TGAACAGGCATTGCTATGTGTTACAGAATTTCAAATCTGGGGCGCCTGGGTGGCTTAGTCATTAAGCGTCTGCCTTCAGCTCAGGGCATGATCCCAGAGTCCTGGGATCGAGCCCCACATCAGGCTCCTCCGCTGGGAGCCTGGCTTCTTCCTCTCCCACTCCCCCTGCCTGTGTTCCCTCTCTTGCTGGCTGTCTCTCTCTGTCAAATAAATAAATAAAATCTTTAAAAAAAAAAAAAAGAATTTCAAATCAATATTTTAATTTTAAGGTCTTGGTATCTAAATCTCAACACAGGAACCAGTCATAAAATTCTGGTCTGTGTTAGCCAGATTATGAAATAATACTTGCCTAAGTTAATATTTTAGGGGGAAAGTTGAAATTATTTATTTTATTCTCTAATACTGATTATTTTTGTAATTCACAACATTAACAAAATAATTACTATAAAACAGTAACATTGAAAAAAAGGAAAGTGCTTATTTATTACTTTATTGCGTTTCTGTCTCTTGGCAGCTAGATTATTTTAAGATCATTTTTAAGTATCAGAAAACTGAGGATTAGAGAAGCCAAATAACTTTTCTAAGATCACAGCACTAGAAAGAATGTGATAGCCTAAAGATTCTTACAGGAATATTTAGAGTGTAAATAACTTCAGAAACAATATGCTATTGGAATACAAAGATTTAATCCCATTTTTATGTTGGGTAACTTTCTCTGGTTTGAGTTTTTTTATAAGTATACGGTAAAGATTTTAAATATCATAGAAGTTTCCCATCACTGTGGGCTTTTAGAGCATACCCTAAAAAAAAATTAAACCGGTCTCAGGAATTGTACCTGTAACTCTAAGTATAGTAACTGGTGGGGCTTTTATTAAGGGGTTGCGCAGTCGCAGTGATTTGGACATAAAAACATTGGTTGTGGAAAAATAATTTCCATATTCACAGGAGTTTGCAGAACCTTTATGGTATATATTATAAATCAGATTATTTTGATTAACTTTGAAATGTAACATAATGTCAAATAGAACAGATTTAAAATAGTTTTGTCCTTTTGGGGGGCACCTGGCTGGCTCAGTTGGTGGAGCAGGCAACTCTTGATCTCAGGGTTGTGAGTTTGAACCCCACGTCGGATATAGAGATTACTTAAAAATAAATCTTAAAAAAAATAGTTTTTTTTAATACAAAGAAGATATAAAATTGATCTATAAAAGCTTCAGAGGCTTCCCCTCATTGCATCTGATACTCAAGGGCTTGAGAAAAGAAGGCAGCCTCATTTATAGCTTTGCAGGTCATTTTACAAAATAGGCTTATTTCTTAGTTTCCAACATATGTCAACAGCTTAGAGAAAAGTTTGTTTTCCTTGTTCATTTTGTGTTTAAATGAATTGGTGAATTTTCTTCAACTGTATTTATTAAGAAACTTTTCCCCTTATGATCTAGAAACGTCAAATGATGTCCCAGCAATTATGTCATCTCTATGGAAGAAGTTAGACCATACACTTTCTCAGATCAGGTAATAAAAAGCCTATATAGAAGCTTATGAGAACATGCGTGATGATTTTGGAATGCAAACACATGTAGGAAGCTGTTCAGGTTTAAATCTTCTTGTGACCCACTCAGTGCATTTCTATGATACTGATCTAATTTTAAATTTACTCTAGAGATTATTGATACTCATTTGTTTCTTATTGGAATGATTTGACATAAAATGCATACTTGAATAAAATGTTCAGAAAAAAGGAAATTGGGGGACACCTGGGTGGTTCATTCGGTTAGCGGCTCCCTTCGGCTCAGGTCATGATCCCAGGGTCCTAGGATCCAGTCCTGCATCAGGCGCCTTACTCAGCAGGGAGCCTGCTTCTCCTTCTGTCTGTCGCTCCCCTTGTTCGTACTCTCATGCACTCTCTCTCACATGCACTCTCTCTAGCTAATAAATAAATAAATCTTTTTTAAAAAAAATGAAATTGAGATTTACACATGTTTAATGACATTCCCAAGTTCCCATAGCAACTTAGAGGCAGGTCTCTGGCTAGAATACAAATCTAATGCCAGTCGTGTGTGAATTCCTGTACGTAGTTGCATCTTCATTACTCATGCAAAGAATTGATATGTTGAATTCATGCCTCATTGGTTCCTACCCTATAAATAAACAAACTTGAATAGTAATGCTACTTCTGGAATCTTCTAATTGTAGAATTTCTTCATGGTAGCAGTGTCCACCTTTTACCTGGGTCGTGGCCTTGGATGCCAGCCCTTATTGGTATCAGTTATAACATCTCTTATTTAACTTTAGAATCTAGTATGAAAACTGGAGTTTTTTACCCTTTCTCGCAGAGCTACAGGTGAATACCCAACATAAATTCAGCAGGGTCTTGGGGCGCCTGGGTGGCTCAGTCAGTTGAGCATCCTACTCTTGTTTCTGCTCAGGTTATGATCTCATGGTTGTGAGATCGAGCTCCATGTGGGGCTCTGTGCTCAGTAGGGAATCTGCCTGGAAATCTCCCTGTCCCTCAGCCCCTTCTGCTCCTTCTGTCTTTCTCTCTCTATGTAAAATAAATAAATCTTTAAAAAAAAAAAAAAAAACTCAGTAGGGGCTCCATTTCCTTCCTCAGTTTAAACTGCTGAAATGACTCCAAATGCTTTCTATTTAACTTTGTACCACATCTTATAGGATAGTCTTACCTTTTCCTCCACTTTTCAACTCATTTCTTCCCTTTCAAATAATCTTCAAAAACATTCGCAGTTTGGGGCACCTGGGTGGCTCTGTCAGTTAAGCATCCAGCTTTTGATTTCTGCTCAGGTCCTGATCTTGGGGTCATGGGATTGAGCCCCGCATCGGGCTACCCCCTCAACAGGGAGTCTGCTTGAGATTCTCTCCTTCTGCCTCTCCCCCCACTCACACGGTCTCTCTCTAAATAAATAAATAAATTTGAAAAATCTTTTTTTAAAAAAGGCATTCACAATTTAACACCTATAAATATTTATAAAGTTACTGAGATATCTTATTGACAAGATACTACATAAAAATAAAAGGCTCTTAGCCAGGTATTCTCCAGATTGGTTTGTCTCTTACTTAAAATGCTTATTCAGGGGCGCCTGGGTGGCTCAGTCGGTTAAGGATCTGCCTTTGGTTCAGGTCATGATCTCAGGGTTCTGGAATCAAGCCCCTCTTTGGGCTCTCTCTGCTCATCGGGGAGTCTGCTTCTCCCTCTCACTCCCCCTCTGTCCTTTTCTTTCTCTCTCTCTTTCTCTTGCTCTCTCTCTCAAATAATAAATAATATGTTTTTTTAAATGCTTAATCAGTTTAGTAAGTTTTGTTGCTCTTGTTGGTAAAGACTTATTTAACAGATTTCCCAGGAAGGTAGCAGTATCTGTGATTGGGTAATAATAAAAAGAGACTCACCTTATATTGTGTATTATGTTTGCTTTTCTCTCTTATTAGAGGCTGAATAAAATAGTTTTATAGTCATAAATTTAGTAAAAGCAGGATGTCCTTTGAAATTAACTTTGGGATTTTAAGTATTTATGGAGTCCTATGTGAAATCAGAATTTCTCTGGGAAGGTATCTCTAGTGGTAAAGGTAATTAATAGCCATAACATTTTATACTTAGCTTTCTTAAATATATAGACTTCCTAAAGTCAAGTCAAATTCTTAATGGGGTATCAGAGTTCTCTAATGCATACTGCACTGGATGGAAGCTTGATGGTGAAAATCATGTGTGCGTGAGTGTGCTTACATTATGCTCTTCTAAAGCAAGTAAGATTTGGTCATCCCTCAAAAAAAATGTGCTTGTCTTTTTTGTCTGAGAGAGATCTATTGCCTTTTAATTCAGTTTACGTCAGGCCTATTACTAAATTAGAGTGTATCTTGGCAGCAGAAATTTTTTAATGTCTAACTATTTTGTTTTATTTGTTAGGAGCATGCAAAGTTCCCCAGGGTTTGTTGCTAATCAGAGAGGTTGGTATTCAACTTTAAACTATAAATGATGTTCAGAATTACTTTAGACTCAAACGATCAGATGAACATTTTCATTAATAGTACATTTGTGCTAAGTATCTGTTTTGTTTAAACCGCTCTTCTAAATACAGTTATTATAATAGGAAATATTTTCATTTATCGTAGAAATCAGCGTTTGAAATACTCCCTACTTTTTCTCATTGGCTCTCATGTATTCACATCTTTTTAATTCTTACTTCATAGGTTTGTTTCTTAATTTGTAGAGGTATTATCAGTATGAATTATTACAGAAGAAATATACTCGTAGATTTATGAAATTTGTGTGTACAGATGACCCTTGAACCACACTGCTTTGAACTGTGTGGGTCCACTTATTCACGGATTTTTTCTGTAAATACAGTACAGGAGTATAAGAGTATTTTCGCTGCCTATGATTTTCTTAATAACATTTTGTTTTCTCTACGTTGTTGTAAGAATACGATATAATGTAACATACAAAATACAATCAACTATTGGTTATTGGCTGGGCTTCTGGTCAACAGTAGGCTATTAGTTAAGTTTCTGGGGAGTCCTAGGTTATAGTTGGATTTTCAGCTGTGCAGAGGGTCGGTGCTCCCAACCCCTGTGCTGTACAAGGGTCAGCTGTACTCACTTGAGTTTTTTTCATAGGAAATTACCATGTAATTTCAACATGAACTTAGTTGATACTTTGAAGGGCTCTTTTTCAGTTCTGTAAATTTCACATGTTAAGTAGTCGGACGTGTATCATGGAGACTTGTTAAAATTGCCAGAGTAGTCCGACAGCTAACTTTTTAAATGCTCCATGTTTCAGTCCGAACAAGAAGTGGAATTGCAGAAATCAAACGGCAGAGAAGGCTTGCGGCTCAAGCAGCTCCCGTCAACTCAGAGTTGCTGACTCTGGCGTATCTTTCGGGACAGTGTACCACTGCTCCTACTGTTCCTACTGCTCCTCCTCCAGCAGCCGCACAGGTTATGCGGCCAGCTGGCCAGATTTCAGCTCCTTTGAGGTCAAATTTTGTAGTGGTCAACCATTCACAGTCACAAGACACTGCTGCCAGTAAGTTGAAATTTGCTTCTCTGAAGTTTTGTTTTTAGTCAGACTGTATAAATAGATGATACACTACACTGTCTTAATACTCGTTTTATAAAATTATAGCAAAAAAAAAGGCTGGAAGTAGAACTGACTTGGGGTAGGTTTGCCTTCAAGTAAGCATATTACCGTACTTATGAGACATTTTAGCCTGGGATTCTTATTTCTGTTCTGACTAAAGGATAGAAAAGATTCTTGTTATACTTGATTTTAAAAGTATTACACATTACATTTGACTCCCTCCTTACCTTTGTTCATGCCAGTCTGTTCTATGTTGAGGAATGTCTTCCAGTACACCTCCGTCTCTGTTGTTGCAGATCCTTTGTGTGTCTGTGAATCTGAGAGCTAGGGATAAACTAGAGACCATCCGGTATATCTCGCTTATTGTATACTTGAAACTATTGAAAACACGTGATAGTAAGGGGCAAAAACTAGTTAATAGCAGAGTTGGGATAAAAATTCAGGTGCCAGCTCTCTCACTTCTTAGACCAGTCTTCTTTCTCTTCTGTGCAGCTAAAAGTCATCGCCGTCCATTACATTATCCCTCCTTTTCATCTTTTCTCCAACCTCGTTTACACCTCTGGGTAAAAACACTTAGTATACATAGCACACTGTAGTGTATGCTCAGTTTATACTTCTTACAGTTCCTCTGTTCTTCCATGTTATTTTTTCTTGGGACTGTACTGTACTTGTACTGTATTGTAAAACCTTAAGTCGTAGTATATATTACCCATCTTAGTATATTTTACAGTCCCTTGCCATAGTATTCAGTGTATGCTGAGTTCAATATAAAATAAGAATCATTATGTAATGCTACTTATTCCATTAATTCAAGCTTAGAAAACTATTCCATGTCCTTGACTTGATGCTTTGTTTTTTTTTGAAATACAGCTGGAGAGGCTTTAAATATCATTCCTGGTCCCCAGGAAAAGAAAACTCAGACCACAGTAATGTCTCCTGCTAGGCGCAAAAGGTAAATACTTTTCGAAAGGATGAGTTTCCAGTAACCACTAAAATTGAAGAATTATACCACCATATTTACATTATGAATAAAATAACAAGAATTGATTCAGTTCCTGGGAATATTTACTATTATACCCATTCTGAAATGCATTTTTTTCCCACATTTTAACCTCCTTGAAATCAGGTTGTATCTTAAATTCAATGGCTTATCACTCTTTCATTGGAAATCTGTTTTTTCTGTAGTAAGTACATAAAAATGTCTTAAAATTGGTGGTATCTCAGATTTTTTTTAAATAAGTGTGTTTTTTAAATAAATAGGAATAATACTAGCAGGTCCAGAAACATATTTCAAGTCTTAAAGTCAGAAATTTTTTCAGGGAGTCCCTGAGACCAAAGTTCTTTCTGTACTTAACCTGCGTGTCTTTGTTTAAAGGATATTTCGGAAAAGAGAGAGAATAGTTTTTAAAAGCTTTTTCTGATTTCTTAATGCCATGCCATGGGTATTTTTGTTAGAGTTTTTATTGTTGGTTATCTCTCATTCAGAGCTGACCTCGGCCTTTGAATTTTTGTTTTTTTATTTATTTTTTAATTGTTTTAGTAGTAAAACAACTGTAACAGTACCTAACATTTATAGAAACCTTGGCCTTTTTAAAAAGTCTCACACAGGGGCGCCTGGGTGGCTTAGTCGGTTAAGTGTCCGACTCTTGATTTCAGCTCAGGTAGTGATCTCAGGGTCATGAGATCGAGCCCCACATTGGGCTCCTTGCTGGGCGTGGGGCCTGCTTAAGATTCTCTCAGCTAAGTGAAATAAGTCAATCACAGAAAGACAATTTTCATATCTCATTCTAATGTGGAATTTAAGAAACAAAATAGAGGATCATAGGGGAAGGGAGGGAAAAATAAGACTAAATCAGAGAAGGAGACAAACCAGTAAGAGACTCTTATTCCTAGGAAACTGAGGGTTGCTGGAGGGGAGGTCATGGGAGGATGGGGTAACTGGGTGATGGGCTTTAAGGAGGGCATGTGATGTAATGAGCACTGGGTGTTGTATGCAACTGACGAATCACTAAACTCTATCTCTGAAACTAATAATATACTATATGTTAATTAATTGAATTTAAATTTTTAAAAATTGCCAAAAAAGATATTAAAAATTATAATAGACTGCCAAAAAAAAAAAAAAAAAAGATTCTCTCTCCTTCCTCTGCCCTCTCCCCACCCCCAGTTTGTGAGCATGGTCTCAAAAAAAAAGAAAAAGAAAAATTAAATTTAAAAAGTTTTTACACATACTTCATTTTATTCAGTTCTTTCATAAACCTAATAATGCAGTTGATCTTATCCCATTATAAAGTAGGTCAAAAAGCCAGAACTGGGCTCCCTGCTCCACAGGGAGCCTACTCCCTCTCCCTCTGCCTGCTGCTCCCCCTGCTTGTGCTCATGCTCTCTTTCTCTCTCTGTCAAATAAATAAAACCTTAAAAACAAATAGTCAGAACTTACCTTGCCACAGAGCACATAGTAAGTGGTAAAGCTGGACCTCAGATTCATTTCTTATTAATGCAAGTGTAATAATGGTTTTCTCCTCTAGCCCTTTGTTGCTACCACAAAAAGGGAAACTACCTGTTCTTCCATGGTCTTAAGATTTATATCTGTGTATGTAATTATCATTAAGTCTGTTTTTCATAGTAGGTAAAAGACAAGCTTTAAAATGTGTTTCAGTGAATCTCAAAGGAAAAATAACACTTTGTCTGGGCCTCATTCAACGATACGGAATTTCCAGGATCCAAATGCATTTGCAGTAGAAAAAGTAAGTGACCTTACCGAGCTTTGCAGTTTGAGATACTCCTGAGTTTTAAAATACTAATATTTACGTGTGTGTGTGTGGCATTTGTTACAGTATTTCTATAAAACTGTAGGGTAATTGCCTTGGGATAGAGAGTAGTAAAATGTATGAGTAGGAGACAGTCCATTTAGAATAGGTGGCTGTGCAAGTGCAGCAAGTAAGAATCAGTGCTGTGTTTAGGGAGGTGTAAATACATTGTGGAGGCTGGATTATGCAACATGATAGGGCATTTTACTAGAGTCAGATTATTAAAAACCTTGTATGAAAAGTTAGAGTTCAGAACTGTGTTTTGTAATCAATGAAGAAAGAGTTGGTGAAGGATCTGTGAAAACACTCGTGAAGTACAGAATTCAAGTAATAATGCGAAGGGAGCCACCATAACTGAGTTTCCACCTAGATCTATTAAAACGTGCTAGCTCCCATTAACTAGAACTCTACCTTATTCTTTTACTAATATTGACTTTCTTTTCTAGCAAATGGTTATTGAAAATGCAAGAGAAAAAATATTAAGTAACAAATCTCTTCAAGAAAAGCTTGCAGAAAACATTAATAAATTTTTGACTAGGTAAGCTATGTGTGTTGATGATGTCTAATTGTTTTCACCTAATTGAGAGCTAGGGTAAAAATTTTTCTTTCTGTATTACAGCGACAACAATATTGCACAAATACCTAAGCAGACAGAGAGCAACCCTACAGAACCAGAGACTTCGATTGATGAACTGCTGGGACTTCAGGTACAGGTTAGGGGGTGTGTGTATAGTGCATATACTCATAGTTAAAACTGATGGTATTTTGGTTTTATTTCAAAACCATTGCCAAGGAGTGCCTGCCTGGCTCCAGTCAGGACAGCATGCAACTCTTGATCTTGGAGTTATAAGTTGGAGCTCCATGCTGGTTATAGAGATTACTTAAAAAAATAAAATCTTGACCAAAAAACGAAAACCATTGCCAATAGATGTATAAAATTATTTAAGATAATAATTTTAGATAGAGATTTTCTACGTTATCCAAACATAAATGTAATCTGTTGTTGAAAATTTATTAGTGAATTTGCAAATAAGCAGTGTAAATTGTATCGTTTAAATGATAAAAGTAATAAGACATCTCTAACCCATGTAATATCTCTTAATTCTTCCACATATTAGTAAAACACATTACTACAGCCATACAACAATCAGTCATCAATATCTAAGTATTTAATACTTAAAGATTCATGAGTGGGTATGTTTGTGTGTAGTAAGCAACAGTACTGTACAACGTTGTATAAATTGCATTTCTTTTACATTGCTAGAGACGGTATAATAATGTGAGGAAACAATGAAAGTATATGTTAAGGGTATATAATGAATCCAAGTAAAATGAACAAGACACTTTAAAAAGGAAAGGTTACTAACTAAATGAATAAATTGTGTGATGGTTTACTGCCAAGAGAAGGAAGATGGGATTGCAGTCACTGTTGCTATTCAGTGATAGTGAAGATGGAAGAGCATCAGCTGGTAAAGGAAGAATTTAACAATTTATCTTTATGTGTTCATGTGTTTAAAAAAAAAAGATTTGTTCTTGTGCAAATATCCTTCCTCAAGAGCAGCTGAGGTTGTGATGGTAACACATCCTTTACTTGGACTCTTAAGATGGTATAATCCATTCTTGTTGCTATGCCCACCAAATGAATTCATTATAGCAGGTTTGCTTTCGGGTGAATTCTAGGTAAAACCACTGAATTTTTTTTAAAGTTCTTTAAAAAAAAAAATTTCCTATGTTTTCCCAGAGTGAAGTTCAGTAAATTTAACAAAATATGACAAACTTTTTAAAGCAACTTTAAATTATCTACCAGTACTTTTTAGAAACTTCTGTCTTAATGTTTAACAAATGAATACACCCTCTTCTAAATTTTTAGTCTTCAATTGCTTGTTTATATTTTCTCCACAAACATCAGATACTTCCCATAATCAAGGCACTGTGTTAAGTACTGCAAGAAGTTATAAAAAAAGAGAAGACATAACCCTCTGTTCTTGCTTTGTAATATTGTATATTTGGGAAAAGTTAAAAATTCAGATTTAAATAACTTTTTTAAAGAACAAACAGCAAGACAGATTGCCCAAATGAGTAGTAAAAAGATCAGATTCACTGAGAAGTAATTAGCCTGTTGACAAGTGAAGTAGGAATTTCAAAAATATTCACAAGTCTTTGTGATCTTGGAGTAGGCAAGATTTCTTAGGCTACACAAATAAGTTTAAAAAAAAAATCAGCTAAAAAAAAAAAAGCTTCTTAAAACTTAAAATACCTGCTTGTTAAAATCCTCATTAACAAAAAATTAAAAGTCAAACTTCCAACTTGGAGAAAATATTCGTAATACATGTATCTGACAAAAAATTTTTATCCAGAGTATAGAAGGAGCTCCCACAAATCAATAATAAAAGGATAAAGCACCTATTTTAAGAAAGGGGTAAAGGACTGGACCAGACAAAAGAAGATAGAGGAAGGGCCACTAAGGCCATGAAAAACTAACATTATTTGTCATTTGGCAATTGAAAGTTAAGAATACAGTGAGATACCATTTCGTATTCACTGCAATGGCTGAAAGTTAAAGATCTGACAATACCAGATGTTGACCAGGATGTGTAACGACTGGAACTCTGAAAAATTGCCAGTGGGAAGTTATGAAATAGTACAACCTGTTCGGGAAACTGATAGTTAACAAGTTATGTATACACCTATACACCTTCACGACCTGGCATTTACTAGGTTTTTATCCAAGAGAAACAAATATGTTCACATATGTTTATAAAAAAACTTCTACAAGAATATTTTTTAACAGCGTTGTTCCTAATAAACACTAAAACCAGATGTCCATCAACAAAAAAGGAATAAACAAATTTTGACAGTCATAAAATAGAATACTGGTGAACAATAGAAAGGACTGAGCTACATATAACATGGATGAGATGAAATAATACGTGGATGATTCTCAAACATACGTTGATCAAAGAAGGTAGACTAAAAGAATGTATGTACATAGTGTGCTTCTGTTTGTATGAAGTTCTAAAGTAGGCAACACAAATTCATGCTGATAGAAATCAGAAGTTGTTGACTGAGTGAGGGTGAGGATAGTAATTTGCCAAAGGAGGAATTTTCTGAAAAAGGGAACGGTATATATAGTAGATGTGTGGTTTTCTTGGGCGGTGGAAATGTTTTACTCTTTTTTTTTTTTTTTTTTTTTTAATATTTTTAAGTAATCTCTACAGCCAACAAGGGGCTCGAACTCACAGCCCTGAGATCAAGAGTTGTACACTTCCACCAACTTTTTATTGGAGTGGTGGTTACACAGTCCTTAAAATTGTCAAAGCCCACTGAACTGTGGACTTAAGATCTGTGCATTTTTATTGTGTGTAAATTATACCTTGAGTTTTAAAAATATTTAGAAGATTGATTTGCAAGTTACCTTTGGAACATTCATTTCAGGGTTTTTTTTTATCCTAATTCTTAAACTCGAGAATAAAACAACTACTAGAAAAATGCATTTCGTCAACATTAGCTTTTATTAAGACCGTATCCGCCATTTCATAATTTGCTTACATTGTGTTCTTGACATTATTTACATGACTGTAAATTTTCAGCTTCCTGGATATAGAAGTACTTGCTCAAGTTCCTGGACTCCTGCCAAATCACATTTCATCGAGAATTGTTGATGTTCTCTGTACATCCCCATAATCAAAGTAAACTGGCTCCTTAACTTCAAACAAGTTTTTCTTTTCATTTTATGGGCATTTTTATAAAAACTTTGTGAAAGTTATATTTTAATTCTCGCTCCGTGTGAATTTCCTATCTCATGGAATTCACATGTATGCCTTGAAGAATATGATATTGTGGGATGATTTATAAATAACTAAAATTGAGAATTTTAAATCTCCAACTATTGGAATAAGAGTAAATGAAGACCCTAGTCAGAAGTACTGTAACTTCTATGAAATCTAATGTTTTAGCTAAAAAGATTTATTACTTTTGCTTTTTTTTTTCTGGGTTTTTTCTTTTTTTGTATTTTTTAAACTTACATCTTCATGTAAAATTAATGCAAATGGAAAAAAAGATTTTTGTCCAGCTACATTACATACCCTCTGGCATACTACTCTAGGCTTTCACTGAGAATCTATCTCATCCATGTGTGAAGTATCAATATAATCTGTTTGCCCCAAATTTTACAGGAAACAAAGGTGGTGGTGGTGGTGGTGGTTTACCCCAATAGCTGGTAAACTTGAGAAATCACAGCGCAAAATCCCAAAAGGCTCAGTACCAGTAGCTCTGAAAGCACATGTAGAGACAGCTACAAGCAGGAGATAGGGTGCAAAATTTAGGAAGTTATTAGTTAACCTCTGAATCTTGTCCGCATTTACACTGTGTCCAGAAACAATGTTGTCAGTCATATACTCACCCAGCAAAATGTCTAACTCGCTCAAAAGAAAAAAACTAAAAATACAGATGGTCCTGTAAAATAATTTTGCTGTGTAGATGGTAATTAATTGACAAGCTCCCTCCATTAGCAAAGAGTTTGCAGGGAGCTTTTGGCATGCTACTTTTAAATGTGAACAGACGAGGGGCCGCTGAGTGGTTCAGTCAGTTAAGCGGCTGCCTTCAGTTCAGGTCATGATCCCAGGGCCCTGGGATCGAGTGCTGCGTCAGGCTCCTTGCTCAACATGGAGCCTGCTTCTCCCTCTGCCTGTAGCTTCCCTTGCTTGTGCTCACTCTCCCCCCCCCCCCGCCCAACTGACAAATAAATAAAATCTTTAAAAAAATAAAAGTGAATAGAAGAGCAAGGATTGTGCAACATTTGAAGAAAGCATTTAATATTAAGAGACCAAAGCAGATAGGTAAAAGGGGCGAGATTTGTATAGAAGTCACCCAAACTAATGGGAAAATAGACCAGATTTGTGGTTACCAGAGACAGGGCGTGGGGGGTGGGATTGGATGAAGGTGGTCAAAAATACAAACTTCTAGATAAAAGATAAGTAAGTACTGGGCTGTAATGTACAACATGATGACTAGTTAACACTGCTGTATGTTCTATTTGAAACTTGTTAAGAGGATAGGTCCTAAGAGTTCTCACAAGGAAAAATAATTTTTTTTCTTGTTTTTGTATCTGTATGAGATAACGGATGTTAACTAAACTTACTATGGTCATCACTTCACGGCATCTGTAGGTTAGGGCATTACACTGCACACTGTAAACTTAGTGCTGGATGTCAAGTTTAAAAAAAGAACAGTTATAGTGTGACTTGACTTAAGTTGTACACACACACATAACTATAGTTCCTATGTTCATTTTATTTTAATGTTTGGGAATATAATCTCCAAAGCAGTGAACTCTATGAAGTGGAATTAGGAAACATTCACTGTCTGCTTTCTCGTGTTTTTGTTTCAAGTAACCCTAGTGTTAGAATCAGAAGAAATTTTCGTGGAGGGAAATAATTATTCATAAAAATTAGAGCTATCAGATGCCCTCTAATTATTTTGCTGGTATTAAAACTATATATTAATTCAATTGGGATCACTCTTTTTTTTTGCAGAGTGAAATCCATATGTCTGAGGAAGCTATACAGGATATATTGGAACAAACAGAATCAGACCCAGCATTTCAGGCACTCTTCGATCTCTTTGACTATGGTAAGTAGACCGTTTCAAGGCAGTTGGAAGAAAAATGTTTCCGTTTCTTTGGCAATTTAACCAGACTGAAGTAACATTCTCAGAGCATCTCAAAAAATATCCTATTTTCATCAAAACAAACATAAGGCCATGAAAGGGGGTTGAGAGTTATTTTTTTCTTAAACTGTAGCTGTAGAAATGGAGAACCTTTTATATTTTTTGTGGGCATTATCGCCAGTCAACACAAATATGTTGATGTCAACTACTATACATACATTATACTCTAAACACAATCAGATAATACTAAAGGAATACAAGAAATTGTCCATTGCCCTCAGTTTTATGATCTTGTGCAGTAGTTCTCAAAGCGTAGTCTCCAAACCAGCATACAACATTATCTGAGAACATGTTAAAAATGCAAATTCTTGGATTCTCCAGATGATTCTGATACAGGCTAAAGTTCAAGAACTACTGGTCTGTTGGAAAAATCTTTGTTTTTGTCAATGATATACAAGGCAACATGTTAAAAACATCCAAAAGACCGTAATTTTAACATAAGATTTAACATTTGCTTGTATTAACTGATGCTTATTTTTATTTTGATCATTTAACCATTTAATCATTTCCCTTTTCCCTTTTTAACAGGTAAATCAAAGAATAATAAAAATATATCACAAGGCATTTCCAGTCAGCACCTGGAAACCAATCCCAGTGTAGTCTTAGCAGATGAAACTAATATAGCAGTTAAAGGTTCTTTTGAGACAGAACAATCTGGTAAGAATTTGGTTTTATTAGTATCTTCCATCTAAATCCTAGTATTGGTCTCAAAATTTTAAAGGCAGAAAGTAAGGTTTAATTTGGTAGTTGTTCAGATTGCCACATAGGGTTTGTTGTTGGTGGTTTTTCTTTTTTTTTTTTTTTTTTAAGTTTTTTCTTTTCATTAAAGAAAAAAAATCCCAAGTCTTTTAGTAATTTGAATAAGAGGTAAATTTTTAGTACTCATTCTTTCATGATGCAGTAGATTCTTGACATGCACAATTGAGTATTAATAGTATGGTCCAGTTTGACAAAAATCTATAACATTTAACTTAATTTTTTTGTGGCAGAAATTAACATCCCTACTATGTAAGGTTAGTGTGTGGTATTCATCTGATTCAGCCTGGTAAGCAAGTTCAGCTGACTGCTCAGCATCCATATCTCAGTTATTTCGAGGAAATTATATACTGCAGTGATAGTCTTGCAGTTTGGATTTTATAAGGTTTTAGGTCATCTTCCTATGTATCTAAGTCAGTTTTTTACATTTCTGCCTCCCGTACCAATGAGGTAGCAGTGGAGTACCAATATGGCACATAATTGACCCACAGTAACTACTTATTAACTGAAGGAAGGCAGTGAATATGTCCATCTTATCTCCTATGATATTTGCCAGTTATTTTAATTTTTTAAAGCATAACATTTATACAGAAGTGCACAATAAAAATGTGTATCTCATTGAATTATAGCAAAGCAAATACCCTGTATAACTATCTTCCAAATCAAAAAATAGAACATTGATCACATGATGAAAACCTTGGTTCATACCTCTTCCCAACACTAAACACCCTATCTCTTTTTCTCAAAGATGACCGTTATTCTTGCATCTCACACATGCTAAACTTTGTGCCTTTTTAGTATCACCTTTATCATTCTGTTAGTAACAAGTTAGGCCAAAATAATCTTTTCTGTTCTGTCTTCTTAAATGCCACTACCCCTCCAACTGCCAAAAAAAAACCTGATGGCTTCCGAGTTTGACATCATGTCTTCCAAAAACTAGTTTTGGAATATCTTGGACAACATTCCCACTCCGAATCCTTTGCCTACACTGAGCAATCCTCTAATTCTTCTTAAACTGGATTACAGTGTTATTTTGTATGGAAGATTATGCTTCACTTAAGCACTCTACGTGCACAGAATGAAACTCAAAATCTCATTCTCTCACAGTCTTACCACTTCACTGAAACTGATGTGGCCTGGATGTAATTTCTGCCCATCTCCCCACATTAGGATTCAAATGTGCTCTGAACCAAAGATTATTTACCAGTGTTACATTAACAGAATCGTAGGTGACAGACATTTTTCCGGATTTTTCCCTATGTTTTTCATATTGTTATTGGTAATGTTCTTGGTCCTACACTCTGAGTGCTCTACGACACAGTATGTCAGTGCTGCGTTACTTCCTGAAACATCCTTTCTTCTTATTCCAGCAATCACAGTTCTTCTCTTTTTCAAGATCTCCTCTTACAATAGCTTCTTTATAGCACTTTGTCGCATCCATTAGGCAGAAAGGGGTGCCTTTTGCTCCTATACTATTACGGTTTTTACATGTTTTATTATCTCCTTCTGTGTCTGCTTCCCTTACTAGACTATCTCCCCAAGGGCAGAGACTAGGTCATCTTTGTGTCCCAGCACTAATCACGTGGTTGATGGTCTTTAATAAGTGTGCATTGAAGATTCCAAATAGGACACCATAACATCAAATGCTGATCATACAAAATGTGCTTGGCTCATTTCACCTTGAATACATCAGATAAAGGAAGGTCAATAGAAATGGTACAAGTTGAAAAGTTAGCTATTTTGGAAAAAAAACTACACATGTGGGGCCAGTTTTTTACATACTAATAAACATTAGATGTTCTTAAACCTATATGCTTTCTCCTTCTTTGCGTCATTTGTTTTCTGAGAGGTTTGAAAAACAGTTTGGCCCTTGTTTAAAAAGGCATCAGTAATTTAAGAAAAAATGTACCTGTAAGTTTTTTGATACTCAGAAAATGTGAGATACAGCTTTTCAGACATCGGCTTACCAGCATATCAAAGATGAGTTACTTCCTTGGCAAAACAGGTTTTCTAGTAAATGTGACTCCCTCAGAAACGAGAACATACTCACCATCTCTGCCATCCTTACATTTTGCAGGTGATCAGTCTGGGCAGCCTCCCTTTTGTGCAGCCTATCAGAATGGAGACACCTCAGATGCTTTGAAGAACAGCAGCAACCATGAGGAGCTTCGCCAGGAAGCCCAGGAACACTTTCCTCAGATAGGCTCTGGCATCCAGAAAAAGGCATTTAAAACAGTTGTACCTAATGGACAGAAGTGTAACCTTGATATTACTTTTGAGTCTGTGCCTCATTTGAATGACTTTAACCAAAGAGTAAATGCTGATGCTGAATGTAATCAGCGTTGTGCTGAATTATACGCTCATCAGATGCCCACTGACACTGCCATGGCAATGGAGGTTGGAAAGAATTCTCTGTTGGCGGATGCACCCCGGGAACCTCCCTTACAGCCTGATCCGTCCGGTGTACCAATACCGTCGTTCGTTTCCCTTGGTGGTGAAACTAACAGTGAAAACTTAGTGCTCTCTGGGAAGAGTTCTCAGCTTTTATCCCAAAATATTACATTAACTGGAAAGACATCTAAAACAAGTCAGCTTTGTGAAAGCTCTAACAACACAGTAAGACTTAAAACGAATCTCCCTGGTTCTAAGTCACCAGACCCTAGAGAAATGCACCAGAATAAACCTGAGATTCACGGTGTATTGCCAGCTGCAGTACAACGTGCAGACTGCCAGGATAATTCTTCACTTCAGAGTAAAATACTACCTGTGTCAGTTGAAAGTTCAGGTTTAAACATACCTGCACAAGCAGACATTCGTCTTGAAGATTCAGTGTCTTCAGTTAAACAACCATCCGAGGATTTATCATCAGCTGAGTTAAATCATACAGAAAAACATGAAACTCAGCCCTCCAAGTTGGAGAAAGTCACTGTCGATTCACAAGATCCTTCCTCTTTAAAAGAAGACGGAGATAGTATTTTTCTCACGTTAGGGGAAGGTGGTAACTGTGGGGAGATTGCGCTGATTGCCTCCGAGGATGACCCCCTGGAAGAGAAGCAGGCTCTTCCTTCAGAATCTGTGTGTTCTTCCATGGCAGAGTCTCAGCCTGAGCCCCAGAGTGCTAGCGATAGGCCTGCGGTGGACAGTTCAGCAGACATAGATGCATCCAGTATTGTCTCTCTCAAAATCATCATTAGTGACGATCCGTTTGTTTCCTCAGATACTGAACTGAACAGTGCTGTTTCTAGTATCAGTGGGGAAAGCTTGCCGACTATAATACTGTCCTCTCCTGCCAAGTCTCCTGCCAAAAATGCAGATTTGGTTAAATGCCTGTCTTCAGAGGAAACTGCAGGTGCTGTCACATCTGCTGAAAGAGTAGGGGATTCAGCGCCAGTTGAACAGAGCCTCTTGGCCCTCAGACCCGAGGACTCTGCCGGAAACAGCGCTCCAAATGAAGCCAGCATCGCTTTCTCATCCAGCGTCACCCCGTGTGTTTCCAAGGATGGGGGATACATACAGTTGATGCCAGCTACGAGCACGACTTTTGGCAATTCAAATAACATTCTCATAGCTACCTGTGTGACTGATCCAACAGCCTTAGGAACAACTGTCAGTCAGTCTAACGTGGTGGTGCTGCCTGGAAATTCTGCACCCGTGACTGCTCCACCGCCACTGCCCCAGTTGCAGACACCCCCACGGTCAAACAGTGTGTTCACTGTCAACCAGACTGTGTCCCCCAGCTTTTCACAAGGTAGCTTTAAGAACATATTAAAGTTCGTTTCTCTGGAATGGGATCTAATTTCTCTTACGTGTGCGGTTATTGACTAGGAGGAATTTAATCACAGATGGATAGAGTGAGAAAAGACTGAAATTTGTGATTATACTCCCTCTTTTCTCTCCCTAATTAATTCAGTCGTATCTTCTTTTAAATCTGTAAGTTATGGAATTCATTGGTTTCAGTGATCCTTGAAGATAGAGCTGATACATTCATCTATCTTTCTTTACATATTGTTTCCTAAGCTTCTTTCTCCTTTTTTTTTTAATATTTTAGGCATATAGTAAAATCCGAATAAATACACACAGTTAACTAGTAAGCCTGATGGATCTGTTTGAAGTGCTGTTTAAAATAACGTAAAAGAGGGCTCAGAGTGAGTAGAGACTGTGGGACTTCAGTGGAAGCCCAGAGAAAAGTCATGATTGGAATGAAGGGTAGGAGTTGTCAAGTGTAGGTGAGGGAGACTTGAGATACTGAAGTGGGTGTTTGTAAAAGTGAGATCCACCTGACAGGAGCAGTTAGTATAAGGAAAAGTTTGATTTATGGGACAGGGATAAAATAGGATAGCTACAGACTATATATAGTGTTGACTTCTGAGGACCATATAACTATTGTCATTTCCCCTCATAGTTTTGACTGCTGGTACATTTCTCTGGACCCTTTTTGACCAGTACCACTGGGATGATAGATTGGCATTCTCAGCAGGTCTTGGGCCATTAACATTCAGTTGAGACCTAATTTTGTGGTATGATTCAAACTTGAAACCTTCACCATCACGGTTCTAATCAGTTTTACTATTGTATCTAGAAGAATCGACATATAATTGTAATGTGATCTCCTGACTATGAAGTCTAATGCTTAGAATATTTACCTTGACCAAATGCAATAAGATTACTTTAATGTTCAGATTGACTTCTTGTTCCTAAAGTTTTTTAAGCACAGTAGATTCTAGGGGCGTCTGGGTGGCTCAGTCGGGTTAAGTGTCTGCCTTCAGCCACAATCTTGGGGTCCTGGGATCGAGCCCCACATCGGGCTCTCTGCTCAGTAGCAAGTCTGCTTCTCCCTCTCCCTCTGTGATCTCTCTCACTTTCATTCTCTTTCAAATAAATAAAACCTTTAAAAAAAAAAAAAGAATAGATTCTAAGGTAAAGGGATTATAATTTTAGAGAATTTATTTTAAATAAATGAATAGTTACTTCGGAATCTTTTGTTTGGGAGAGAATCTTAACTGAGAATTTTTTTTTTAAGGATCTGCCATCATAATTGCTTCTCCTGTCCAACCTGTGCTCCAAGGAATGGTGGGAATGATCCCTGTTTCTGTGGTTGGACAGAATGGAAATACCTTTTCTGCTCCTCCTCAGCAGGTAAGCTTTCTGAACTGAAAATGGCACAGTGATGCTTTTCAAACATAGTCTCATTCCTGGCTGCTTCTCTTTTAGCTCCTTCATATGCCTTTGGCAGCACCTGTATGCAGTAGAAGTATCCCTCAAATCCCCATCCCTCCAAAATCTCAGAAGACTCAGGGACTAAGAAACAAGCCTTGTACAGGTACATTTTTAAGTTCATTAATGTTACTTTAGTGTCTGTGTACTCATTTGTTTACAGCAGCGCCACAGTATTTTCTTTTTGAATACTTGTTTCGTTCCTAACAGGTGATTTCCAGCCTTTGCTTAAAGTTGTTTTTTGTTTTGTTTTGTTTTCTTTTTTTAGTAATCTGAACTAAAAGGCAAAATAGAACAAAACCGAGTTCAGAAAGAGACCATGTACTTATGAGAACTCGTATGTGGTGGATATAGCATCAGAAGTCACAGAGGACAGGAAGGATCGATTAATAAATTTATTGGCTATTATATATATTATAGGAAAAAAATTAGATCCCTTCCTCCTACCATACACAAAGGTGAACTCCAAGATGATTAAAGACCTAAAAGTGTAAAGCAATACAGTTAAATAGTAAAAGAAATGTAAGACAATGTCTTAGTGACACAAGGATAAAAGGTTTGCTTCAAAAAAATGAAAAAAACATAATTATAAGTGGAAAAAGTATTGATAACACTGACTGCTCCAAAATTAAAGGTTTCTGTTCAACAAAATACACTATTTACAAAATAACACCAGATCTTCCCTGAGGGGTTGCATCAGACTTCTGCCTCCGACTTCTCCATCTTCGTGGATGAAAAAGTGACCATATCGTCAACCTACCCACCACCCTAGCCCTCAGAATTCTTGGACACCTTCCATTTCAGAGTCTCGATCTTCATGTCAGCTAGCCTCTCCCATAGCTTCACCTTTAATATTTCCCTTCTTACTAGCTCTGTGCAGTTTTTAAAGACCAGTAACCTGTCCCAAAATACTCTCATTCCCGTACAATGACTCTTCAGCCAGTGAGGGCTCCCCTTACTCAAGTCCTCACTTTTCCCTGAACCATTTCCCTCCTGGATTCCCCTCCTTCCCCATCCAGGCTAAATCCGCAATCCACCGCCTCAGCCACTCTTCCCAGGACTCCTAACATCTTCATGTGCACATTCTTCTGTCCCCCTTGCCTTCCAGCCCCGGATCTGTCCAAACATCCCTCTCTGCCTTTGTACCTGGGCTTTTCAGCATTGCTTTAGAAGCGGGGCCGTTCACTGCCGCTTAAAAATGTCCCACCCTCACTGCCACTTAGCAGTCATTTCAAATGTCTTTCTTTCCCATTCCCCCTTCAAACTCTTCCAAACTCCCACAGCTCCTCTCCTACCTACCCAGTCCCCACCCTCCTCGTTCTAGGCCAGTGATCTTCTCTCCCACCTAATCAGTAAGTAGTAAACTCTATATTTTCTCACATTACTCCCATTTGGTGTGTGTACCTATTCTACTTCCTCCCATTCCTTTCTTTCTTACAGGAATAATGCTCTCGTCCTTTGTACAGTTAATGCAGTCTACCTGCATCTTCTGTCTTCTGTATATCCTATATTTTTCTTGTTTGGAGCCTTCCCTCTCTGGCTGGAAAGTTCCTTGGGTTTTTCTCACCTGCCAACCCTTCATTCCTAACTTCTCCTGTCTCCCATTCTTCATCCACATTATTGTCTTTTTTCATGTTTCCACTGGAACTGTTTAAACTGCGATCATTGGTGGCTCTGGACATTTTCCGTAATGACCTTACTTTGCTCTGGAGGTTGACACTATTGGTGGTTTCTGGACCCACCGCTAAATTACCGTGCTCCTGCCTTCTTGACTCTGCCTAACCCCCCCAGACCTTCAAATTCTACGTGTCTCAGTCTCACTTCCTCCTCAGAGACCTCCTCTGCCTGCTTTTCTCCCCTTTAGTTAATGTCACCATTCTGTCCTCTTTGACCCATCATATCTGTGTGAACGCCCATCACTGTCTCCTAAGCCCTCGTCATCTCTTACGTGGAATATTTAGAGCCACCTAAGGAGAATTTCTGATGGCAGTTTTCTTTCTTTAGTCCCTCTTCTACACTACTGCCAGATGGACTTTGTAAAGCGTGTCTGTTTATGCCCCTTCCCTATTTAAAACTCTTGAGGATTCTCTCTGAAACTTTGTGTATAATGCACAAGGTCCTTCCTAATCTCATCTGTGCCTTCGTCTCCAGCTTGGTATCTTGCTGCTCTCCCACATGAATTCCTAAGTGCATGGAAATTAAAATATGGCTATTAAAACTCCAGAGCTGGTGCTCATGCAAACATGAGTTAAATGGGCAAAATTTTAAAATAGGCATAATACATTGCTTTCTTTAAGTTTCTGGTCCTAAGGAGTACCCTTAAGTGCCGTGTTGAACATTGTAATTCTTAGAGCCAGAGACTAGATTCATAATATTTGCCTAAAGTTGAAGCAAGTCATTTGCTCCGTATCTGTATTTCCTCTCTCAAATGGATGAGTGACCATCTTGTTTTGTATATAAAATTAGAAGCTGCGGGGGCACCCGGGTGGCTCAGTCAGTGAAGTATCTGCCTTCGGCTCAGGTCACAATCCCAAGATCCTGGGATTAAGACCCTCATCGGGCTCCCTGCTCAATGGGGAGCCTGCTTCTCCCGCTGCTCCTCCCCCTCCTTGTGCTGTCTCTGTCAAATAAATAAATAAAGTCTTAAATAATGATAATAATAATTAGAAGCTGCTTTTTAAACCCAGTAGGTGAGAGTACTTCATTTGTACATTAGCTGTCATTTACAATTTTTCACATGACATGTGACACTATGGTCTGTTCCATTTTTCTTTCAGAGTAATGTACTCTTTCTCTCAGGAATGTTTTTCTTTTCTAATTATTTCATTTATAATTCCAGGAAAGCAGGTAAATAATTTGGTGGATTCATCTAGTCATTTAGTTGGATGTCATGCACAAAGGTGAGCATAAAACTAGTTTCCATCATAGATACTTTGAATGCTCAGATTAAAAACATAAAGGATGTCTTTATGTTGCTAAAAGTATTTACTTATTTATATTTTACAGAACTGACGTGTCTGACAAGAATATGGCCACAGATCTTGGGAAAAAATTGGAAGAAATCACAGTTCCCTTCTCATTAGAGAGTATAGTTCCAACTAGCAAACCATTTGAAAGCCACAGGCGTGTGCTCTGTTTTGACAGCACTGCTTCTCCTGTGGCAAGTACACAGGGCACGAACCATAAGATGGTGTCCCAAAACAAAGAAAGGAATGACATTTCATTTCCTAATCTTGAGTCGCCCATTGTGTCCTCCACCTTAAAACCCCCTTCTAATAATGCTCTCAAAAGGGAGAGAGAGAGACCTCCTTTGCCTAAGATTTTATCTAAGTCAGAAACTGCCAATAGCCGACATACGACCATAAAAGAAACTCAGTCAGAAAAGAAAGTTTCACCAACAGAAATTGTACTTGAATCTTTCCATAAAGCAACAGCTAATAAGGAGAATGAATTATGCAGCGATGCTGAAAGGCAGAAAAATCCAGAAACTTCAAAACTGTCAAACGGACAGCAAAATGGTGGTTTACGGAATGAGAAAACCATAGCTTCACTGCAAGAACTAACCAAAAAACAAGGCACATCCTCAAATAGTAAAAATGTCATTTCAGTAGGTGCAAGTGTGAAGGATGCAAAACAGGAACAAACTAAATGTGCCAGTTCTCTGATTAACCCACTAACCAAACCTACCACGGAAGTGGGGCTGGAGGGTCCGTGGCAGAGCCCGGTAAATAGGCTCCCCGATAGCTCTGATGTGCCTGTCCCCCGGACATCAGGGGCAGGGGCAGGGGACAAACCTAAAGAGGAACCTAGAGATGGTATCAAGGTCCCCTGTAGTAGGCGTTTTGGTGAAGACAGTAGCACAGCCAAGGTAATGGTCCCTCCTGTCACCCCAGACTTGCCTGCCTGCAGCCCTGCCAGCGAGACAGGGAGCGAGAACAGTGTGAGCATGGCTGCCCACACGCTGATGATTCTCTCCAGAGCAGCCATCGCCAGGACCACCTCGACGACCCCTCTCAAAGACAATACGCAGCAGTTCCGAGCGTCTTCCCGGAGCACCACAAAAAAGCGGAAGATTGAGGAATTAGATGAACGTGAACGAACCTCTCGGGCTTCTAATAAAAATCTTGCAAATTCATCACTCCCAATGAAAAAGAAGAAAATTAAGGCAAGTTTGAAAGTCTTAATTTCAAAACCACACCTTTGCCCTTCCTTCAGTGCTCACATTAGAGATGTCAGCATTTTTGCCGCAGCTACCTAACTGAACGCTCTGGTCAAGACAGCTTTGAGTCTTGATTGACAATATGTTCTGTAGCAGTGTGTCTCAGCCAGTGTGGTGCTCAGAATTTGTCCAGGTGAAACGAAGCATTTGCAGAACAATTGCTAAGGTGTTGATTGATGAACCTCTTTCATGGGGAAAGGAGGTTTTTGCTTCTGTCGTGGTAGGACGCAAGTTTTTTGGGAGAATGGCATAGGCATGAAAGATTGGGAAGCCACTGTTGTGTGTGGAATTACCAAGTAAAAAATGGCTTTGCAAGTCCTACCTCTTGGGTTTGTTTGTTTTTTTTTTATCACCTGTCCTGCCAACTCTTCCATTGGCTCTTACGGACGTTAATATGTTGGAGCAGTGTAAAAGTTAAATTTACCTGTTTGTTTTTTTTTTCCTTTGGGCATGGCTATGTGCAGGAAGGCAATACAGGGATACCATTGGGAACCGAAACCCATTTTTCCTTAACCTGTTTTGTCCTTAGCCTGTTTAGCCTAAAACTGTTAGTAAATAAATTGGATAGAAAGAAAGGTGTTTAAAATGTCTTACAACGAGTTGGGTATCAGGGAAAGGTTCATGGCTTTGATGCCATGCAGGCCTGGGTCTGAACCCCACATCTCCTGCTTACTGGTTCTGTGATTGTGCTTAAGCCCGGAGCCTCTGGGGCTCAGCTGCATCCCTTGACATGAGGCCACCACATGTCTTACCTGAGGCTGGGAGGAGTAAACGTAGTGCTCATAAGATGCCCAGGCCGCACTCAGTGTGTGGACCTGGAACGGTACCTGTTAGCTGTAGTGAGGAAAGCTTCTGAGCCTTAGTATGGTTTGGGGAGAATGACCACCTTCATTGAAAGCATGGCCTGTCTTGTCTCAGCATTCACAAACTCTGAATTTGTCTAATGTCTTTTGCCCTAAACTAATGTTAAAGTACCACTGAAGTATAATTTATTAACTTTGAATTTATAAAATGTGTTCCTGCTTCTCTGTATAACTAAAATTCCAAGCAACTAAAAATTTTGGCAAATTTTAGTAGTATAGGAAGAACCTGATACAAGGTTCTAAGTGAAAGTTTTTTGGCCTTGTTTGAGTTCAATATGTTAACTTAGGTTTATTTTTTCTTTTTTTTTTTTTTTTCTTTTCTTTCTTTTCTTTTTTTATTTCTTTTTCTTTTTCTTCCCCCCCCCCTTTTTTTTTTGACAGAAAAAGAAGCTACCCAGTTCATTTCCAGCTGGAATGGATGTGGACAAATTTTTGTTATCATTGCATTATGATGAGTAAACATTCTGAACATAAGAGAACAGTAGCTGTTTAAACTCGTATCCCTTAAACTATGAGTGTAGGGAATGAGATACTGACAGAACCTAAAAGCATGACCTGCACTTTCCTTGTACTGAAATTTCACTTTATATCTGAATCATGCTGTTTCTGAAGCAGCTTCCTAGTTTGTAAATAGATTCACCTGGTATATTTTTTATTTTAGAAAAACCATTTGCAGAAATGTAAGTAAAGCCAATCTGCAAAACTGTATAGCTCTGACAATTACGTATTGTAAATATTGTATAAGTCTTGTTGAAATAGAGGTTAAATCAATCTAGTATTCTTACATTGTGTTTTTTGACTTCTTGTGATCCCTAACTGAGGCTTATTCATCTGGGGTAGTTTCTCTTTCTGGGGGGAAAATGATGCTTTTCCTTATAAAATTGCCTTCAGTGACTGTCGCACAAGACATTTAAAGACCCCCACAAAGTAGTACGGAGGCGATGACAACCTCAATTGGTGGTGGAGTGATCAGAAATGAACAATGTAGGTTTTTCCTAGAGTGAATACTTTATTAACCCTTCTTATAATTGCAGTAAAGATTATATTCCTGAAATTTTACACTTTAATGTGTTTCTCCTGGTTGTTCCAGTCTCTTTGTTTTAAAGAGAGAATTTTGTAAACCATTTTTGAGTGTTCTGATCTTTTGTTTATAACTTTTAGGATCTTTTACAGAACTTTAATGTTTAGACTATTGAGCCATACAGACTTTATGTAGTAGTTGAGATTTCTTGGTATGTATATACTTTTTCCCATATACTGGGGATTTGAAGAATTGCACTAATTCATAGAACTTCGTACATAGTAGTGACCAGTGCACATTTAATTTAAATCTTGTATTCTATGTTAAAGCTTGTGTGGAGGATTATCTTCTGGTATCCTTTTAGAAAGCCATGTCCATCATAAGATGTAAAAAGAGAAATCATAGTTTTATATTTTAACTTAGTATCTCCTAAAATGGGCTGTGTTAAGTAACTATATCTATTCTTAGATATAGTGCATTGTCTCTGTGCCCCTAAGGTGTTACAAAGAGTTACTCTCAAAAAGTCCTTAAGGAGAATGAAAGAGGTGCCTTCTCTGTATCAGACTCACACACATCAGTCAAGTGGAAAAATTGGTTTAAACCTTTAAATGAGAACAGAAATTATCATTAATATCTGACCGATTGTGCCTAGATTAAAGTATATTCTCTTAAGTGCTTTCTGTTTGGTTAAATATCAGTATATCAAGGATTTTTTCTACAGGTGTATATGTTGTTAATGGGTCATTTCCCTCAGCCTTTTTTTTTTATACTGGGCCTTTAAAAAACGAAATCCATCCTACTCCTATTTCTCAGTGTGGAAATCACGTCGTAATTGCTGAACCTTACTGCAGAAATATGTCTTGTTAAAAATTTCTATGATATGGCGGTGGTCTATTCCTGAGGAACTACATATCATACACGTAATGTTTATTTAACGCAACTTGATACTGTACTACAGTTAGGTTTGAATAAATATTTTCATTAATTGCAAAAGTTTGAATTACTTTATATTGGGAGTCACTCATGTAGATACTTTCATTAAATTCCTTTGCAAGTCACTTTTTCAGAAGTTCACATAGTGTTGGAAAACAGATTTTCTTCTCATTCAATTAATATAAAATAGGTGCTAATTACTAAGAAGTCCTACACAAATAAAGTTAAGTTCACTTTATTCAAGATTCTTAGGCACTAGCCAGGAGCCACTCGATATGGTCCAAAAACAACTTACATACTTGAAGCTTTCATTGATGTTCAAGAGCAAAGCCATAATCCCCTTTTCACCTTAAAAGTCCAAATGTCCTGGACATAATTGTACTGTATACCCGGTAACCTATTTTAACAGATGCCCAGGGACTGCATCTCAGGTCAGAGTATAGACACCATAAACAACTTGTGGCTACTTTTATAACTACATGTAAGGATCTACTCTTTATTTGGGACATTATTTAATGGCTAATGCCCTCAACATGTGTCAAATCTGGGAATTTTTGTAATCGAAATATTTGATTATTTTAGCTTGGATATTGGTAGAATTTTTTAGTAGTATGTTGAAACATCTGTCAGCACTCAGCCAAAGGCTAGATGTCCTGACTCATAAGGAGAGTAAGATGGAACCTTCAATAAGGAGTCATTTCAAATGCTTGTTACTATGTATTTTGCATTCATTATTTCTCAAGCCACCATCTTTTGGCCACAGGTTTAACCTCTTGAAATTCTGTATCAAGTTTTGACTTTATTATTAGATATTTTCTTTTAATAGACTTTTTTTCCTTTTATAAATATTAACATTTGGCATACTTTTTTCCTACATACTTAAACTGCAAATACAACTTCCTAATGCTTTTTTCACTTCAAATAATATCAAGCATTTTCCAGTTTTTTATATATTATAAAGAAAACCGTGTGACATTGAGTCGTTTTAATTTATGAATGAATAAAAAGCTTAGAAAGTCTAAAAAAAAAAAAAAAGCACTGACAGATTTGTAACCAAATAGCTGTTTATGTTATCATTTGTTTCCTTAGGAGACATTTTAGAGGGTGGAATTACCAAATTAAAAACTTAGTATACATCATTTTAAGGATCTCAGTAGGTTTTGCCAAATTCTTGCAGAAAATATTTTTCAGTTTACATTCCTGCCAGCAAATTATCATTTCTGCCATAGCATATGCGTATCACTTACCAAAGATACGGTGAAAGACGTCATCACTGGTTCCTAGGCTTTTATTTCTTAATTTATTAAAATTAGTTAGCTCCCAGCCATATAAAATTTGTTTTGATATCTGGTGTGAAGTAAAGATCAGAGTATATTTTTTCCCTAAACATTTAACCACTTGACTGGGTATAACTGATCAATAAGGTTTTTCTCTTCACACACATTTATTTAAAATGTCTCTCAGTTATTCTGTACTGACTCACAACCTCTTGTTCACAAATCTAAAATTCAAAAGGTTCTAACAACCAATTTTTCTCCCTAAGTTTAGCATCAGAATTACTTAATGGCAAAACCTGACCTGATTTGATAGGAGGCTACATGAATCTTTATCTCATTTGGTGGGGATATTCATATTTTATTACTAGAAAAGTAGTAATGTGCTAATTAAAATGCGCTATTTGAGATTCAACAGGGTGTATATGATATATACATCATGTTATTTTTTAAGAATCCTAAATATTCTGAATCCTGAAACCCAGCTAACCGTAAAGGTATAGGACCAAAGACTTTGAACCTGTATTAAATTTATACGTCTATACATATACTGTAGTATGTAGATTATTTTGTGCCACTGATCAGATCATTATGGTTTTGTGTCCACTGTAACTATTCTTAAATTCCAAGTATTCACTTCTTCCATGCTTCTTGATTACAAACTTTTTAGAGTCACATGTTTTATTTTGAATTAAAATTCTTTTGGAATATTCATTTGAAGTACATTAACCGTATAAGTTAACTGATCCTGAAAGAAGCAAATGGTATAAGGGCAATATGGTGAGTATCCGTAGCTTTGTAGTTACTACGCTAACGTTACAACTTCCTTGCTAAACTGGATATTTTGTTGTTTGTTGTATTCTTAACTCTTCTGTTTTTGTAACTGGTTATTGTTTTTTTAGTTAGTGTAAAAGTTTTATGGAAGCACAACATAGAAAAGGTGCACCAGCTGTGACGTTCACAGGTCAGTGGATTTTCTAAAAGTACATACATCCACTTAGTGCCCCAGATCAAGACGGGCACATAACCCGTACCCCAGAATGCCCTCCTGCTTCCTCTAGTACTGCTAACTCCACAGTTTTGACTTTGTTTTGACAGTATGAATGTATTCATGCAGAATGTAGTCTTTTGTAACTTTTGCTCAGCATTGCAAGACACACACCGCCCCCCCCCCCGTGTATGTAATTCGGATGTCCTCTTCAATGCTACGTGTTTTTTCATTGTGTTTCTCCATGTTGAATTATACCACAGTTAATCCATTTTATAATCGATGACCATTTATTTTCGGTTTGGGGCTGTTAGAACTGTGAATATATTCGTACATTTTTGGGTGAATGTATTGTACTCTGTTGGATCTATATTGGGTAGGGTTGCTGGCTCTTAGGGTCGCATATATCCAACCCTATTCAGATTTTTCAGTTGTCCAGAGTGGTCTTACCAAATCCTACTACTGCCAACAGTGTAAGGAGAGTTCCATTTGTTTTACGTCACTGTCAGTACTTGATATTTTCATTTTAGCCATTTTGGCGGTGTATATTGGCGTTATACTGCAATTTTACTTCAGTTCTTCCTGATAGAACTGAACACTATTTCATATGCTTATTGGCCGTTTGGATAACGGGTCTCCTTTTGTGGAGGATCTGTTCCGTGTCTTTTGGCCACTTTTGTATTGAGTCATCTGCCTTTTTTCTTACTGATATGTACATGTTCTTTTTGTGTTCTAGAAACAAGTCCTATTTCAAATGGATATCTGATGTCTGAATGTTTTACCATGTTTTTCTTCTAGCAGTTTTATCGTTCAACCTTTTGTATTTTGATTGATCATCCAATTAACCCAGCACCATTATTGAGAAAGACTTTCCTTTCCCAAATACACTGCACTGTGACCACTCTCCTGAGCTGGTCAACTATGTACGTGTGAGCTTGCTTCTGGACACTGATCTGTTCCATTGGTCGACTTTTTTTTTTTTAATTGAAGTGTAATTAACATACGATGTTATGTTAGTTTCGGGTATACAATATATTCCGCAGTTCTACACATGACGTGGTGCTCGGCACAAAGAAGGTAGTCACCATCTGTCACCGAACATCGTTATTACAATATCATTAACTGTATTTCTTCTGCTGTACTTTTCATCTCCGTGACTTATTTTATAACCAGAAGTTTGTACCATTGGTCTACATTTTAAAGATGTGCCGGTAACACACCATCTTAATGACTGCAGGAAATCTCTTTGTTTTAGGTTTTATTTTATATTTGAGCCACTTACTAAGTGAGCTCTATTAGAACTAATGGCTTTCCTGATAGTTTTTATTTACTAAAGATGTATCCTCTCTAAATAATTACTTTCTAGTTTCATTTCTTACTCTGGCGATTAGCACTTCAGGTACAACTAATAATGATCAAAGTAGGCTTCCATGTCTTAGTCCTCATTTTAATGAGAATGTGAAGTACAGTTTTGCATCTTGTTTGCCGTGTGTGAAGAATACATCAGTAGTATCTGTTCAACTTAATTAGCTGCTCTTCTAACATCAATTTAAATATTTTTATTAAATCCACAAATTTTTTATATTAATAATTCTAATATGTGCTTTGCAATCTTACTGATTTCTTTATAACTGAATTTGATTTGTCAACATTTTATTTAAATGTTTACTTCTGTTGAGATTGATTTCAAGCTTATGCCGTTTTTTTTCATTGAATTTGGAGCTTACCATCTGAATATTGGAATAGTTACTAAATAGTGCTTGTTTGAGGATTCACGTGATGGCTAAGACCGTATATGCAGAGCATTTACGTCAATGTCCGGAACATACGCATTTTCACGACTAGCTGCCGGTGCTGGTTTTTATTTCTGTATTCTGCACAGACTATTTAGAATGGGAACTAACTCTTCCTGAAACTAAATCCCCACG
Source organism: Ursus arctos (assembly GCF_023065955.2). Classification (NCBI taxonomy): domain Eukaryota; kingdom Metazoa; phylum Chordata; class Mammalia; order Carnivora; family Ursidae; genus Ursus; species Ursus arctos. The sequence continues at coordinate 5,272,552 of NW_026622897.1, read as the reverse complement.
AAATCATCCAGGCCGGCAGCTTTTGCAGCAGCAATTTAGGTTTTTTTCCCCCAAAAGTTCTTCAAAGAGGCTGATTGGTCTAATCAGACTCTGAGCTTTTTTCTGAATTAAATATATTTTTCCCCTAAATCTTGCTCGTTCCCTTTAGAGACTAATTTTCTGGCAAAATCACCTGTTACATTTAACAATTGTATACTTTTCTGACTGATTTGTCATTTACTTAATGTTTGCTTTTTTCCTCAGAGTTGTTTTTCATGTTTAAGTTCTTAAATTGAATGAAGAGTTATCTGCCTTTTTTTCCTTTTAAAACTATGTAAGCATTTAATTAAGGCTATGAATTTAGTGCTGATTTCACTTTAAGACCCCGAAATTTGGAGGATGGGGTAAGTACTTTCATTTTGTTTCATTATATTTTTTGTATGTTTAACTTAATTACTTAGAATAAAGTAGCATGCTAATTTTATTTATTTTTTTGCTTAAAATTTGTTTTTATGATTCCGGTAAAATGATTAGTCGATATTTCTGTAAATCTTGCATGGATGCTTAAAAACCAATACTCTGTTTATAAAGATACTAGGTTTGATACTTAATTTTATACTATCCCATCTAACTTTTTTGACACTTTTGTCATAAACCTTCACTTTCTCATTATTACTATCTTGGCCGTAGTTTCTGCTTCACTTGTTTTAGTATTGCTCAGGGCATAGTCTGTAACTGTCATAACTGCATTTTTTTCAGCTTTATTGAGTTAAAATTGGTGACTAGGCTTGTTCAGATATCTAAAGTGTGCGTCACAAGTGGATCTACGTACATCGTGGAAGGGTTCCTCCCATCGCGTTAGTAAACACCCAGCACCTCACATTTTCCTCTGTTGGCTGTGTGTGTGACGGGAGTTCTCGGCACATTTCAGTTCTATATGACAGTATAATCAGCTGTAGTCACCACATAATACATTAGACCCTCAGACTTCGTTCATCTTAGAGCTAAAATTTTGTACCCTTTTATAACATCTCCCTGCTTCCTCCGCCACCACTCCCCAGACTCGGGCCCCTGGCAACTACTTTCCTACTCTGTTTCTTGGAGTTTGACTTTTTTTTTTTTTCTTTTTTCTTAGATTCTGTGTATAAGTGAAACCATGCTATATTTGTCTTTCTCTGGCTTATTCACTAAGCAAAATGCCCTCGAGATCCGTCCAGGTTGTTGCAAATGCAGAATGTCTTTCTCATGGCTGAGTAATCCTCCAGTGCATACATTTACCACCTCTTCTTTATCTTGTTCATCTGTCGACGGTCACCTGGGTGTTCCCACGTCGTAGCTGCTGTGAGCTGATGAAGCGCAGTGAACGTGGAAATACACGTGTCTTTTCACGGTCTGCTTTTCACTTCCTTGGGGTATAACGACACACATACATACATGCACACCTGTATCCACAAGCAGGACGGCTGGATCGTATTTTTTCTGGTTTTCTTGAATTTTTGAGGAAACTCCATGCTGTTTTCTGTAATGATGGCACCAGTTTACGTTCCCACCACCAGTGCACGAAGGTTCTCTCCACACCCTTGCCTATGCTTTTGTCTTTGATGACGGCCTTTCTAATAGGTGTGAGGTGGTATGTCATTGTCGTTTTGGTTTGCATTTCCCGGATGACTACTGACGTTGAGTAGCCTTTTCATGGACCTGCGGGGCATTTATAGGTCTTCCTTGGAAAAATGTCTATTCTTATCCTCTGCCCAACTTTTAGTTCGATTGTTTGGTTTTTTGCTGTTGAGTTATGTGAGGTTTTTTTGACATTATCCACTTATCAGAAAAATGGTTTGTAGATATTCTCTCCCATCCCATACGTTGTCTTTTCTCTTTGCTGATGGTTTCTTTGGCTGTGCAGAAGCTGTTTAGTTTGATAAAGGCCCATTTGTTTGCTTTTGATATTGGTATCAAATTCAAAGAAACCATCGCCAAGATCCATGTCAAGTAGGTCACTTTCTATGTATTCTTCTAGAGCTTTATGGTTTCAGGTCTTAAATTTCAGTTTTTAGTCCATTTTGAGTTAATTTTTGTGTATGGTGTAGGATAGGGGTCTAGTTTCACTCTTTGGCGTGTACCTATCTGGTTTTCCCAATACCATTCATTGAAGAAACTGTCCTTCCTCCTTTTTATGTTTTTGGTTCCTTTGTCCTAAATTAACTGATTATGTGTTGCATAGATTTATTTCTAGGCCTCTATTCTACTGATCTGTGTGTCTGTTGTATGCCAGTACTATACTGTTCTGATTCCTAGAGCTTTATTTGAAGTCAGGAAGTGTGATTCCTCCAGCTTTGTTCCTCTTAAACTCGCTGTGGCTATTCGGGGTTTTTTGTAGTTCCATACAAAGTTTAGGATTGTTTATTTCCATGAAAAATGCCATTGAAATTTTGATAAGGATTGCAGTGATCTCTTGAGTACTATGGACATTTAAATCATATTAATTCTTCCAGTCCGTCACCATGGAATCTCTTTCCATTTGGTTCTTCTTTAGTTTCTTCCATAAAAACCTTTATCAGTGTACAGATCTTTCACCTCCCTGACAAAATTTATTACTAGATACTTTATTCTTTTTTGTTTTGTTTTTTTTTAAAGATTTTATTTATTTATTTGACAGAGATAGAGACAGCCAGCGAGAGAGGGAACACAAGCAGTGGGAGTGGGAGAGGAAGAAGCAGGCTCATAGCGGAAGAGCCTGATGTGGGGCTCGATCCCAGAACGCCGGCATCACGCCCTGAGCCGAAGGCAGACGCTTAACCGCTGTGCCACCCAGGCGCCCCGTCTTTTTTGATGAAATTGTAAATGGGATTATTTACTTAATGTCTCTGTTAGTACGTTGTTAGTGTATATAAGTGCAGCTTATGTCCTACAACTTTATAAATTCGTTTATTATAGTTTTAACGGGTTTTTTTGGTCGAGTCTTTAGGGTGTTCTATGTATCGTATTACATCATCTGCAGGTAGAAGCAGTTTTATTTCCTTTCTGATTTGGATGCTTTTTATTTCTTTTCCTTACCTAATTCTCTGGCTAGGACCTCCAGTTTATTGGTGAAAGTGGGCGTCGTTGTCTTGTTCCTAATCTTAGGGGGAAAACGTTCAGCTTTTCAACCATTATTGAAAGTATGTTAGCTGTGGGCTTCTCATAGATGAGCTTTATTTTGTTCAGGTACATTCTTTCTGTATCCAGTATGTTCGGAGTTATTATCATGCATAGATTTTTAATTTTGTCAAATGCTTTTTTTTTCATCTATAGAGATGGTCATATGATTTTTACATTTTATTAAATGATGTATCACATTAATGTGCTGTAGAATTTGGTTTGCTAGTATGTTGTTCAGGCTTTTTGCAGCTGTGTTCATCAGGAATACTAGCTGGTAATTTTCTTTTTCTGTATTGTCTTTGTCCAGTTTTGGTATCAGGGTAATGCTGTCCTCATAAATTGATTTTGGAATTGTTCCCTCTTTTTTTTTTTTTTTTTTTGAGAGAGCACTAGAGAGCAAGAGAGTACACACAAGTGAGGGTTAGAGGGAGAGGGACAAGGAGACACTCTGCTGAGCGGGGAGCCCAACAGGGGCCTCGATTTCAGGACCCTGGGATCATGACCTGAGCTTCAGGCAGTCGCTTAACCAACTGAGCCACCCAGGCGCCCCCTCTTCTTCTGTTTAAATGTTTGATGGAATTAACCAGTGAAGCTTGTCTGGTCCTGGACTTCATTGTGTGAGGTTTTTGATTACTGATTCAATGTCCTTACTATTAATTGTTTGTTCAGATATTCTGTTTCTTCATGATTCCGTCTTGGTAGGTTGTATGTTTCTAGAAACTTAGCCATTTCTTCTGGGTTCTCCAATTTGTTGGTAGTTCAGTGTAGTCTCCTGTTATCCTGTGTATTTGTGTGGAATTCATGTTATGTCTCCTCCTTCATTTATACTTCTGTTTGAGTTCTCTTAGTTTTGTTCTGATTTTAATATATGTGCTGCCAAAGCAAATTCTTTTATTTCCTTGCTAAGTCTAGCTAATGGTTTTTCTGTTTTTGCCTTTAAAAAAGATCAGTTCTTAACTCTATTGGTCTTTTCTATTGTCATTTTAGTCTCCCATTTCTTTCCACTGTGGTCTTTGTTATTTCCTTTTTTAACTAACTTAGGGCTTGGTTTTTTTTCTTCCTTTTCTAGTTCCTCGAGCTGTAGTTCGTGTGTTTGAGATTATTTGAGATCTTTCTTGATTTGTAACGTGAGCATTTATCACTGTGAACCTCCCTATTAGAATTGCTTTTGCTGCATCCCATAAGTTCTGGTATGTTGTATTTCCATTTTCATTTGTGTCCACATTTTTTTAAAGATTTTATTTTTAAGCAATCTCGGTACCCAACATGGGGCTCAAACTCACAGCCCGGAAATCAAGAGTCACGTGCTCTGCTGACTGAGCCAGCCAGGCACCCGTGTCAATACTTGGTGTATTCGTCTTTCGATTTCTTCTTTGACCCGTTGATTATCGGTAGCATGTTTTTAACCTCCATGTATTTGTGAATTTTCCACTTTTTCTTCTTATAATTGATTTCTAGTTTTATACCACTGTTAGAAAAGTTTGCTAGATATGATTTCAGTCACCTTAAACTTAAAAGATTTCTTTTGTGGCCTAACCTATGATCTCTCTTGGGTGGTGTTCCATATGCACTCACGATGAATGTGTATTCTGTCGGATGGGATGTTCTGTAAGTATCTGAGTCCATCTGGGTTGACCTGTTAATCAAGTCCAATGTTCCCATACTGATTTTCTGGATGATCTCCCCATTGTAACAGGTGGAACACTGAAGTCCCCTACTGTTGTATTATGCTCCTGTGTTGGGTGTGTATGTATTTGAAATTGTTTAACCTCCTGTTGGATTGCCCCCCACCTTCTTTATATCTTATACAGTTTTTGTCTTAAAGTCTATTTTGTCCAATGCAAATACAGCTATCCTTTCTTCGGCCCCCATACACGGAAAGTCTGTTTCCAACCCTTCACTTTGAATCTGTGTATCCTTGAAGCTGAAGTGAATCCCTGGCAGGCAGCTTATAGTCTTTAGTTCTCCATTCAGCTGCTCTGTGTCTTTTGATTGGAGAATTTAGTTCATTTGTATGTAAAGTTACTATTTACAGTTATGGCCATTTTGTTAATTGTTCTCTGGCTGTTTTGTAATTCCTTTGTTTCCTTCATCTCTTGTTCTCTTCCTTTGTGATTTGATAGTTTTTTGTGGTTGGCATCCTTAGATTCCGTTCTATCTTCTGAGTATATATTGTAGGTTTTTGTTTCGTGGTTACCATGAGGCTTATAGAAGACGTAATTTTTAACAAATAACTTCAAAAAAAACTAATTTTAAACACATACAAACACTACACTTTTACACTTCCCTACCACACTGGTTTTGATGTCACAATTTATGTATATTTTTACCTTGCACATCCATTAAAAATTTTTGTAGTTAAACTTATTTTTAGTATTTTTGTCTTTTAACCTTCACACTAGAGTTGTGATTTGCCCACTACCATTACAACCTGAGAGTATTCTGAGTTTGACCATGTATTTGTCTTTATCAGGGACACTTAAACTTTTGAATGTCTCCTTGTTACTAATTAGCGTCCTTTCCTTTCAGGTTGAAGAAGTCCCTTTAACATTCCTTGTAAGACTGGCCTAGTGGTGAGGAACTCCTTCAGCTCTTGCTTGTCTGGAAAACTCTCTCATTCAAATCTAAAGAACAACGTTGCTGGGTAAAGTATTGGTTGGCATTTTCTTTTCTTTCAGCACTTTGAATATATCCTGCGACTCTCTTCAGGCCCGCAGACTTTGCTGAAAACCCTGTGCTAGTCTTAAGGGATTTCCCTTGTAGGTAACAAGTCATCTTTTCTCTTGCTGCTTCTAAGATTCTCTCCCTGGCTTTAGCTTGTGCAAATTTAATTATAAGGTTGGGCTATTGGGGATTCATCTTTCTTGGAACTCTCTGGGCTCCCTGGATCTGGATTTCTGTTTGTTTCCCCAGGTTAGAGAAATGTTCAGCCATTATTTCTTTGAATAAGCTTTCTGCCCCTTTCTGTCTTCTCCTTTTGGGACCCCAGTAATGCAGATATTTGTCCACTTGATGTTGACATCTAAGTGCTTTAAGTCCCCTTCGTCTGTCTCCTCTGCTGATTGGATGAGATTCACCATCCTGATCTCATGGATCCTTTCTTCCACGTCGTAAAGTCTGACTCCTCCTTAAGTATTCAGTTCAGTTACTGTATTTTTCAGCTCTGATTTCTCTTTGGTACTTCTGTCTTTTCTCTTTTGAAATTCTCACCTTGTTTATATATTGTTTTCCTAACCCAGTGAGCATTTTTATGGCTGTTGTCAGATAAATCACTTAATATCTGTTTCATTAAGGTCTGGTTAAGTCTTATCTCGTTCTTTTGTTTAGCACAAATCCCTCTGTTTCTTCATTTTCCTTAACTCTTAGGTGGTTTCTACCAATTGACCTTGTGTGGGAGACGAACCTCATTAGTCAGGCTGGCCGAAGGTCTTGTCGTCTCTTAATCATCTTTGATCGCCTCTGCTGCCTTCTTGGTTTTCAGTGGCTCCCATTACTTGAGGGTGTGCCAAGACGTGAGTGTCCTAGAGGGAAGGACTGCAGTCGGCACCTAGATGTAGGCGGGACTGCTGGGCAACAGCTGGGAAGGTATGTAGTTAGGCCTTTCCTGAGAGAAAGCAAACAACAGACTTTGTGGCCAGCAGCCTCTGCCATGGAGCTGGGTGTGGGGGGATAGGGGAGGGGAGGGGGTTGCTCCTACACCCGCTAATAATTGCTTCTGTGCTACAGTTCTTTGCAATCCAGGAGTGCAAGCCCTGTTGCCTATCAAAGCCAGGTGATGCAGGGACCCAGCCTTTGGGTGGCAGCTGCAAAAGGTAGGGCACCAGACATATATGCAAACTACTTGTAGGAAGATACTTGTCATTTGTAATGAGTTCAAGTGAGAAGTCAGAGGTGGGGTAGGCTGGCTTCCTGGTCACCAGGCAGGACCACAGCTCACTTCTAGACATGTGCTAAATTCTTGTCCTCCATAAAAACTGTTCTCTTTGTCTTCAGGTTCTCTAGAACTTTATTTTGAATGAATTTTTCTTTATAAAAGAGTTCTTGCCCTGTTTCTGCCTTGACTACTAGTAATTTGATATATACCAACCTTCTCTTTTTACTTTATAATGGAGCTTTTCAGCTTTTAACTTCTATAGTAATTTACATTCTACTGGCATTTGCCTTTAGTTACCATATATATTTTTTTTTACCCCAATTTTACTACATTCCCCTCCTCCCCCACCAGTCCTTTTAAACTTTTAAATTTAAAAATTAAGAAAATTAAAAATTTTACATTCTTGAATTCTTTTGATTCTTTCCATGTGCTGGTAATAAATTTAGCCATTTTTGGAGCAAATATTAGAGCATATTTTAAAAGCTCTTGCCTGCCTAGAGATTCCTAGTACCTTTGTTTCATTAAAAATACATAGATGTTGGTCACTTGTCTTCCAGTATTTATTAAAACAAATAAAGACTGAGGCTACCCATTTTTTCACCTACATGTTTTCTCCAGAATCTTAATAGGATTCTGCTAATTTTGCTAATGAAATAAGGCCTACAGTTTTTTTCTATTATAATTAATCCTTGGGAGTACCACATTTTTTGTTCGGGTTTTTTTCTTTTTAAGAAATACCATTTACTCATTGGTTCTGTATTTTTCTTTTCCTCTCCCAGAACTGTCAGAGAACTTTGCCATGTCACTGACTTTGAGATGCAGTGTTAATTCTGCTTGTCTTCAGTGAAGTATTCTAATATATTTTGGGTTTCCATTTCTTCATGTGTCTTACCCCTGCAGTCACAGGGCGGAGGCTTACTGAGCACAGCTGCAGCGGAACTGCTTGGAATGGACCCAGCTTCCTGACCAAGCCGCTTGGCACCAGACCTTGCAGTTTCCCTACTCCATGCCTCAGTGTCCTCATCTGTACCTGGAAGGAAATGATGGTACCCACCTTCCAGAGTTCTTGTGAAGATCAAAGGACTTAGTACATAATGAGCCACAAATATTAGCTGTGATTGCTCTACAGATAATTTTAAGTGTTCTGTCTGAATCTTAACATTTTTTTCCTTATATTGTCTTTTTGTTCCTTCTTAGATAAGGATTCCCAAGAATCATTTGCTGAGAGACTGTTTATACGTGACCCTCTCTGCCCCTTCCCTCCCCCAGCGCTGTCAGTCCCACTGGAAGAGGAGCTTCCCTTCTCCGAGCCACTGCTGAGGTGGGTGCACAGCCACTGCATTTTCTCCTGCTTAAGAACAGTCTCTACACTTGATAAATCCATCCGGTTGAGCAGTTCCCCCTGCCCCAACTCTTTCTCCTCTGTGTGCTGCTGTAGTAATCCGGAGGCCAAACCCAAGGACTTTCTCAGACCCGCTACCCCTCCCCAAATCCTGCATGCTAATGTTGTGAGAAATTGTACCCCCTCTAGACCTGAGCACATGGATCTGTCCTGTTTCCACCAACACTGCTCTCAGTTTCAAGAGTCTACTAAACCCCAGTTAGTTACACATGACGTTCGCTTGACGTTTGACAGTCCTCAAAATATAAATGATTTGTTCTGTAGAATGGAAGCATCTACTTCTAAGCCACTAATAACTGCACACTGGTATTGCAAATAGTACAGCTTTATAAAAAATATTTTGAACTACTAAAGATTACAAAAGACTTAAAGCAGAAGAAAACATTTATTTATAATTTCAAACAGTTTGAGAGTTGATCTTATTATCTTACTGTGAAAATGAAACAGACTGAGTATATAACCTGGCCCAGGGACCACAGCAGACCTTTCTAGCCACGTAGGACTATGGCCGTAGACAACACCAGTTGTCTACAGCTTCTGGATCAGCAGGGCAGAAGCTCCGCCTCCTCCATTGCAAATGCTGGCGAGACCGTATTCTCCTTGCTTCAGGGCATGTACCAAATGAATGACGATCCTGGCTCCAGACATCCTAGGTTTAAGAAAGCATTTGTGCTCTTTAATAAATTACAGAACACCTAACCAAACCAAGTTTCCATTCCAAATTAAGTTGAAAAGTCTGCTAGAGAATTTAACTCCTTTTCTTAAAACACTGTTCTTAGGCAACAAATGTGGCACATCTGTGTTCAGTGTTGGATGCTGTCAGAAATGGTGTTTGCCCTTCGAAGGGCAGATGGGAAGGAAACCGGTTTGACCAGGAGTACCAGGGGTCCGCGTGAAGCAGTTACAGCTTAGACAAAACCACGAAGGCCGTTACACAGCCATCAGCCTGGATGGGGAGAGTCGTCTGACGTCACCTACCCAATCGGATGCCCCAGAGAAACTGCTCCTCCATCGATGTTCACTTTCTGGGGATCGAGGTCCAGCGTTTTAATGTTTGCTAGCACAACCAGACTGAAGGCTTCGTTCACTTCCCACAGGGTAATATCCTCTTTTTTCAGTCCTGCATCTTTGAGAACCTAAAATTTTTTTTAATGATAGATTAACAGTCAAAACTTATTTTCATTGTTTCCGATCCTCTCTCCCCGTATTCCTCACTGATTTCTGCTCTCTCTGGGTGCTGGCCTCAGAAGTTCCCTCCCAGGGTGAGGCCCTCTCCTGAAAGGGAATATTTGCTGGAATCTCCTGAGATCCTTCAGCCCCTAAACTTCTTGAGCACCGTCTCTTCCTGTGACCCCTTAGCAACTTCCCTTAGAGACACTGACAGCTTCGAGTATGTAGGTTTTCTCTGTTTTTAGTTTTACTCTGAGACCAGCTCCCAGCACTTCGTTTCAGAATGGAGACCTCTCCTAGTAGTGAATTATTCTAGAACCAGAACCTTTAGTATTCCCTTTTTCTTTGCCACACCAACCTCCCACTTTGTGGTTACCGTACCAGGTGTGAGCACCCTACTTAAAATGTAATTACATAGTTCCCCTGAAGCTGTAGTCTGGGGGTTGCTCAAACTGTTTTCAGAAGTTGGAAGATTTGGGGGCCCCTTGATGGCTCAGTCGGCTAAGTGTCTGACTTCAGGTCAGGTCATGATTTCGGGGTCCTGGGATTAAACCCCTCATTGGGCTCCCCGCTCAGTTGGGGAATCTGCTTCTCCCTCCACCCCTCCCTCTGCTCCTGCTCTGTCTCTCAAATCTTTAAAAAAAGTAGGAAGATTTGAAACCAAGCTATCTCTAGGCTTCTGCAGATGAACAACATTTAAAACCTCAACCCTGCAGCTTTGCTCAAAGCCAAGCAGAAGCTGGCATGATGGAGTTCTCACCTTAAGTACAGCATACACAGGTGCAACTGGAAAATCAATAGGTTCGACAGCAGCATCAGCAAATGCTTCATTTAAAAAAGATAGATGTCAAATAGGTCATTAAAATCTTTTTTACAGGTGATAGCTGTCATTATATATAATATGCAAGACTGCAAGCTTCCTCACCCCAATAATGTATGTAAACGTATTTGTTCCTTTTCCAAGATTCCAGGCTTTATAAAATTAGATCCAGCATCTAGGCCACTGGGTTTTGTAAGTAGAGGGCTGGGGGAAATTTGCCTCCAGGGACACGGGCATTAGCCAGAGAGGGAGAGAAGCTAGGTACGACCACAGGGGGAATGCACTTCCTGCAGCTCCGGGGGGTTGAGGCTGAGGCGGCAGCTACACGTCCTCTAATATGCAGAGAAGCCTCAGAAACAAAGAATTATTTGTTGCAAAATGTCAAAAGTGCTGAGGTTAAGAAACCAAGATCCCAACTAAAAATGAGAAGGGGTGCCTGAGTGGCTCAGGGAGTTAATAACGCATCTGCCTTGGTTTTGGCTCAGATCACAATCCCAAGGTTGCATGGCTTCTGTGCTCAGCAGGGAGTCAGCTTGTCCCTCTCCCCCTTCTCCTCCCCCTGCTCGCGATTTCTAATAAAATCTTTTTAAAAAATAAAATGAAGTTGTAAGGCCTTTATAAAGTGATATTCAACTCATTAACAAGGTGGATTTTACAGCTAAAAATATGTTTAAGGAAACTGAGGGTATGACAGTTCATAAATGCCAAAACAGATTTCCTATTTCTAGACCCCTAATTTCATATTCTTTTTACTCTATCTGGTTCCTTTTCCCCTTCGTGCCAGGAACATGTACTTTCTATTCTCCCACTCATCAGACAGGATCGGAAAAGATCTTTAACGCTTACTCTTCTACAAAACGAGCTTTTATCACACAGTACCACCTCTAGATGGAAGTCGCCGACTTCAACACCGCGTATTACCAACAAGGAAGCTCCATTTCAGGAAGCTTCAAGGGGGTTAGGAAGAAACGAGTTTTGAACGTGTTTTACCTGCTACCCTGGCCAGCGGCTTCACGCTGAGCCTCCGGGCCGCGTCCGTCGTCATCAGAACCACAGCAGCCGCACCGTCGTTGAGCGTGCTCGCGTTGGCAGCTGTGATGGTGCCTGAAAGCAGCAGCGAGCGTGAGGTCACAACACACTTCCACCCCGCAGTCACCTGGTTCAACTGAATGCACCCCTGGCTTGCTAGATGCGTGGACATGACCAGGACGCATGGAGATCGTTCCTGCTTTCAGGGAATCTACACTGAGCCAACTAACAACTCCTGTGCGAGTGCCTTTCTGTGTGTGTTCTGCACCGGTTTGTTCAGAGCCAGCTCAGGAACACCTGCACGGTGGCAGTAGGGATACGCTGGCTTACAAGTCTTCCACGATGAGGACCAGCTCAGTACTTTTTCTTCCCAGAGTCTAACTTCGCTTATCCACACTAGAGCAGATACTGTGTCGAAACCAGGTACGTCTTCCTACGAGCACTTGAAGTTAAATATCACGAATACTAAAAATCACTGTACATTTTAAATTTTACAGTACGTAAATTATGTCAACTAAGCTTTTATAAAAATTGGAACCAAGACCCTATAGTAGATGGCACCTAAAAATATAAAAATATATTTTGCAATATAAATTTTACATGGTGTTTTAAAAAAGACTGATCCATCCCTATAGTTGGTATTGAGAAATTCAAATCAGGAAAGACAAAAAAGGCAACTTTAGATTATCACCAATAAATCTGCTAATTTTAAAAGCAGAACAGACCACCTCAAGAATTTCAAAAGCATTAATTGAGAACACTGGAATCCCATTTATAGTAGCATTCAACACTTACTTACTGAGGACCTACTACAAGTCAGGCACTGGAAGTAAAACAGTGAACAACACTGCTGCCAACTTAATCCTCAAGAATCTTACAGGTATTTAACATATGAACACCCTTCATTTCAGAATAAACTTTGGAAATGAACTACATATGAAAAACTGAATTCTATACTCATGCTACAGTCTCTTCCCTAGGATTTCTATATTGAAGGTATTAACTTAATTTTAAATACTTTTTGGATAAATTTGTTAATTTCACATGAGCCTGACATACTGAAAATCTTAAATAACATCTAGATGTTTTCTGGAATTACTTTTCTAAAATCCTTAGGCAGTTCCAAGACTAGAGATGGTTTATTAACCCCATTTTTTGCCATGTTTCATTTCTTCATACTAACCATTTTCTTTCTGGAAAACTGTCTTCAGCTTTGGAACTTTGCTAAAGTCGACACGTTTATATTCTTCATCTTCTTTCACCAGTACATCGGGTTTACCTACAACGCAAGTGTTTCATCACCAGTCAGGACGAGTCACTCAGTAAGACACAGCAGGTGTACCTCCCCATGCTGGGCCTGCACACCTTGCACCATCCCAAGTCAACCCTACTCGAGAATACACCACCTACCATCTTTGTTAATGAATTAAAAAGTTTATTAAGTAGTTTAACACAGTTTAAATCCTTGATTTGGCCACATCCCATTCTCTTCTGACCCCCTTTTTAGATCACAGATCCCATCCGCTCTCCTGACCGCTGGGCTGGACAAGCTCTAGTAATTCCACCATCCTGAGCCCCGTCATTTCTCAGTGGAAATGGAACCTAAACCAAGTGTTCACTTTGGGTTCTGCCGGAGTGGGTGAGGAGAGCCCTCTGCTCTGTGCCTGAGAGCCTTCAGATGGGACTCTAGAGACGGGATGAAAGTTTGCAGTGCTCAGCACCAGGTCCCGTCCCCAGAGCTCCCAGGGTTGCCGCTAGCTGCCGAGCAGCCTTCAGTTCTGGGAGGTGCCCCCGCAGCCTTCTTCCTCACTTCAAAGGCTAATAAACTGTCAGTGATATAAAAAAAGGTTTCTAATAAATATATTTCTCAAATTGAAAACATTATTAGTGGAATTTGCAGTTGAGTTGGAAGCGGATATGAAATTGGGTTGACTTACACTGTCTCTAACCTGGCAGCATTTCCCTCTACTAACCATAAGCAGAAGTATTTATGTCCTCAGTTGAATAAAGATAAAAATATACTAATTTAAAACAAGATTTTTCAGCAAACTGTGAAAAATCTATTTTGGAACATCATCCCTCTACCTTTTACTGTAATTGTGACAGGGATAACTTCATTTCCAAATTTTCCTGCTTCCCACGCTGCTCTACTCCTGGTGTACGAGTTAATCGCGTACGTATCCTGTTCCTCTCGTGCAATGTTCATCTTCTTCGCGGTATTCTCAGCACAGTTCCCCTGATAAAAGTTGGAATTCTTAAAAAAATAATTCACTTTGCATAATTTATATCTATTAACTTGCATAACATAAAATAGCGGTTAGCCGTTAGTTTCTTAAAATATACCTCTTTCTGTACTAGGTCATTTTTCATTCATGTCTCACCTTTAGATACTTCAGTGAGCCCAGAAATCCTATTTCAAAGGCAAATAAATAGTTATGGAATCCATTATCAGAAGTCAGAAACGCCCTATTCCAGTGTGGGGCAGTGTATTCAACAACGGAGTCAAACTGATGCAGGGAGTAAAGAAATATTTTCCTGAAATGCATGGCTAAAATAAACATATAGAGCCCATCCTTCAATTTCTAAAATATACATATTTTTAAAAATCAAGCAGTACTGTATACTAGATGGTATTTCTCCTTCAAAATCAAGAATTACCATATGGATTTTATTGTAGACATCAGTTAGCCCATCTTTCACAATCAAATCTTCAAGCTTGACGCCACCATACGGCGTTGCTCCTCTGTTCATGACGTAGGGAACGTTGGACATGCTCTCCATCCCGCCTGCCACCATCACATCCTGCTCAGCAACAAAAACAATGTCAACTCAAACGACCTACAACCCAGTACACCCACCACACAGCTACCACAAACAAGAGTCGACTTCGTTGGGCTGTTACACGGCAAAGTAGGAAGTAACCTCTTTGACCCTGATGAAAAGAAATGGTCCAAAACGTGTCATGAAAATTAAGAATCAGGTATTTATAATACCAGGATCCTTCATGTAAGACTGACCCTCTCGTGACATTCTTCTAACCCTTCATCGCACTCAACACTGCTAAAAATGTAATGTCTTCTAAAAGATGACAAGTAACCTGTTTGCAGAAATAATCCTACTTCTTTGAGATTCTCCTGATCGACTTTTCCCAGACGGCCGTGATAACTTCCTACGTGATCATCCGACACGCATCCTTGCTTCCACCCCAGCGGCGCCGACACACGCCCAGGTCACTCTGGCTACAATGAGAGACTCCTCGGCCCTTCCGCTGGAAGGCTTCTCGCCCTTTCCAGTCAGGTCATCCGCACCTGCTGCAGGTCTTCAACGACCTTGTGCTCACTCACACACCCCTGTGCACTCTGCCCCACCTGCCAACATGTGAAACACCTGTATTTCCTTTAAAACTAATCAAGACGTGGCCACGTCGTGCTTTCCCTGACCACCTGTGCCCTCTTGGAAGAGTTGCCCTTCCTTCTTTTTTGTTCCCCAATTAGTGGGAAACGCATTTATGAGCACGACTGTACTGCACTTAGCTGCACTTGCGTGTCCCATCTTCACCAAACGCAGCTCCTTTCAAGGCCAGAAACCTTGTCACATTTATTAATATCAATTAACCTGTTAGTACAAACCAACAAAAAAAATTTGTATATAAAGGCTAATGTAAAACAAGTAGTTTAACATAAAACATTAATGTAAGCATTAAAGCCAAGTGATTTTCTCACAGCCTTTAATCAGGAATAAAGACAAACACAAGTTCCAGACTAAAGAAACCTAAATATTTTCCAGTTCTGAAATCAAGAAATTCTCAATTAGTTCTCATGTAACTTCTACTCAGTTATCCTAAAATACTGAATATTCCCTGGGGATGATGGCAGTAATAAGTGACAGAAAATAAGGTATCAATTATTCCTCAATACAAAATAAAAATGGCCACTTTCCAAAATATTTCAGAATATCGTGATAATTCAAAATATTTATTCCTAGTATTCCTGTAAGTCAAGTAATTGTATACACGCACAAATAATACCAGCTCAAAGTATGTCAGTGTAGTGCAAATAGCATTTGCTACAGAATCACAATGAATCCACTGAGACAACACTTCCCTCCACAAACAGTTTTCCAGCACATAAAGCTCCACCGATTTCCACTCGCTCTTGTGACAGGGGCTTAGTAACACCCTGTGTTGCTGTTTCGCTCTGTACAGATGAGCTCTCAATATTTGCAAAGTAGGCAATCGGTACCACTTTCATGGAAAGCACTTGAAAATATCATCTGAAAATTTTCTGACTCAAATTCTCTTAGTAATCTTTCAAAGAGACCAATTTGTACACGATGTCCGGCGGCCTCCAGTGAATGTCATGTAGCAGGTGCTCAGCTCGTGGGGCAGAAGGAAGATTTCACGCTAGTCTGGCTCCAGACTTGGTGTTCCTACCACTACATTGTACTGCCTCCGAGTTGTTGCTCAAGGACTGAGAAGTATTTACAAAGATACAGCGGAGAGGCATATATGGCAGCATTATTTAAAATAGTGAAGAAGGGGAGACAACCTAGATGTCCATTTGATAAGGGCTCAGAGTATAGGCCGTTACTCATCATTACACTATCATGTGCTGATGTAGAAAGATCTCACAGACATTCAGTGGGGTACACAGTTTAAGCAACTTGCCCAATGTTTCTCTGCTTTCAGTGGCAGAATACACAAAGAGTGGTGGAGAGAAGAAGACTTATTCGTTTTATACTTTTCTGTACCGTTTAAGTGTCTAGCATGTGCACACATGGGATTTATAATAGTGTCAGACACACAGCTAGATAGCACTCTATCCTTTTTTTCCTCTTTGATTTATAACTGGAAACAGGGAGAAGTCAACAGTACACGTAACTGTGGTTCTTGTGCGTGTAAGCAAGCGTTCACAAACACCTCACAACAGGCCCTCGTGTATCACACCCTGAGACCCTGAGAGGTTGGAAGACACGAGGTGGGGACAAAGACACCTGCTTTCTAATTGCAACCGCGTAACTGTCGGCCGTGTCTCAACCTCACTCTCAAGCGCGAAACGAAGGGCTTGGATCTGCCCAACTCTCGGTTCTGTGAAACCGGGTCTGCTCTCCTCATGCCACAGCATGCACGTGCCGAGCAGCCACCTCCTGCTTGCCCTCAGGTAAAGACGAGCGGAACCAGGCAAGGCAGCAGAAAGCGTGATTTAACAAATGAACGGGGCGACGCAGGAACTACCGATCTGTCATCAGTTCTGGGCTCTGTCAGTGACTGGATTCCCAGGCTCGGCACCTTCTTCGCATCTACAATGAAAACCCTTCTTATTCTGGCAAATAAATTTTTTGTGTGTTGAGTCCCCCAGAATCTCAGAAAAAGACCAAGGGCCACCTGAAAACCAAAACATCTTCGCTGAAAACTACTTTCTAACACAAGACATTCAAGCTACTGTCTGAGCTCCCCTCAGATGGAATAAGCCAGGCCAGATGCTCCCGAGCCTCAGAAACAACACGCTACTGGCACTGAGGGGAAAGCATCTCACTTCTAGAGCCCAGTGTGCCTCGGCTTGTAGTGTCTTTTAACACTGCATATTATTTCAGTTATAAAATGGAAAAGAAGGTGCTTCTTACCTGATGTCCACACATAAGGTTCTGAGAGGCCATCATGATGGCTTTCATGCCTGAGGCACAAACTTTGTTCACAGTGGTGCACGGAGTAGAAACAGGTAAGCCTAAAACCAATACAAACAAGTCCTACTTCTGAAAAGCGAAGATACCCTTCAAACACAACTGTAGAATTTAAATTAACACAACAGGGCACGTGAACCTCGAATGTGCAACGACATCACTCCTGCATTATATTACACATTTAACATCGTGTTTAAGCTGAAATGGTCTCCACTTTGCTCTCGCAAACACAAAGTATAAAAGCAAACACGGATCCTAGTACCTGCGCCCAGGGCTGCTTGCCTTGCTGGGGCTTGGCCTTCACCCCCTTGCAGAACGTTTCCCATGTACGCTTCCTTCACTTCTTCTTTTGGAATCCCTTGTTTTACAAAAACAAAACAGGCATTTCCATGTTTTAGTCAATTTAAATATAACTAGTGGTTACCTAGTCAGGTTCATGATATTACCCAGCAGGAACTGTTTCTTCTTGTCAGCTCTGAGTTTCATCCCAAATGTAGTACAAGGATTTCTTTACGAGGAAATTTAGAAAGGCAGGCATTGAGTATTTCTAAGTTATGTATACAGTAAGTACAAAGTATTTGCTCCATTGAATCACTGCCCCCCTCCACACAAAAAGCAAAGCAACCGGGGCACCTGGCTGGCTCAGTTGGTAGAGCACGTTCAAGCCACGCACAGAGCTTACTTTTAAAAAAATAAAAAATAAATAAAAAACCCAGAAAAGCAAAGAAGTGACTGACCGGCCTTTTCGATGGCTCCCTGAATTGCAATGGACCCGAGCCTCATGGCCGGCAGGGAGGAAAGGCTGCCCAGAAAGGATCCAATGGGTGTTCTTGCTGCACTTACTATGACCACTTCCTACCAAGACAGACAGTGGTAAAAATGATCACACTTAAATATTTTATCCAAACCATCTTTCATTAAATAAACAAAATTGAGAGCTACACAGTAGTCCAACGTTATCCATGGGGAATTCGTTCTAAGACGCGCTGTGGATGCTGGAAACCTCGGGCAGAACGGAGCACTAGGCTGTGTTCACTCCAGCCCGCGCACCGAGTCAGGCTCGGTGACAGATGGGCAACAGTGACTCACCCAACAGAGCGCTACAGCGACGTACGTGAGTGTGGTCTCGCAGAGTGTCGCACGGACTGTACTCACCCTTACGACCGGGATGCAAGATGATAAAGTGCCTCCATGACAAGATGAAGGGAGGCGAAGGACACGGGCACTGGGCTACTACTGACTTCCTGAGGATGGCAGGAGGAGGCTCATCTCCTTCCAGACGGAGGCAGACCACAGCCAAGTGGAACCGTGAATAAGGGGGGCCATTTTATTATCTAAAATACAGACTTCTTTTTTTTTTTTAAATATTGTATTTATTTATTTGAGAGAACAGCACACGAGTGGGCGGAGGGACAGAGGAGAGGGAGAAGCAGACTCCCCGCTGAGCAGGGAGCCCGATGCGGGGCTCGATCCCAGGTCCCTGGGATCATGACCCGAGCCGAAGGCAGATGCCACCCAGGCTCCCCTAGACAAACTTTTTTATGAAAGACTATTTACTCAATAAAGATTAAAATATTCTAAATATCTGAATAGCAGTAAGACTGATGAGTTCACTGTGATGATGCCTTAGGATCTCTGCGTATTTTAGACTTGGTTTGTCTTAGGCTGGAAACCAGAAGCTTAAATTTCACTTCTACTCCTCAGTGAAAAGAAGGGATCACTTTACCCATGTTCACTGCACAATCAAGAACCCGAACCAAAACGCTTCCTTCCTGAAGACAGTTCTGGGCTAGGAATCCAGACCCACATGCAACGCAGAGTCCTAACTTCCTAAATGATGAATTCGAACAGTAATACGAAATTGAAGAGAAAGCAGCTAAAAGCTCTCCTAAACACTGTCAAACTCTATTTTAACAACTCCCTCCTTATACTTCCCTTCCACATTCTCCTACTGAGCTGGGGGATAATAAGAGAACTGTTCCTCAGATTTTGACAGAAGGCTGTCACCAAGTCATCTGAGGGACCCAACAGACACAGAGGACCCATCAGAAAGCACCACGCGATCAGATGACGGTCCTCCCTGTGTAATCCCCAGCCTGGTTCAGTTCCTTTTTCTAGGATCTTCCATGTATCCCTCACAATACAGTGGGGGTCCCTGAGAGTAAGGAGGAACACCGCACAGTTTGAGAGAGAAGGCTGTTCTGCGGGAGATGCTGGGGAAGCAGGAGCAGTTGAGAGGGGAGGGCCCTAGACTGTGCTCTCTTCATCAGCACCTGGGATTTCAATCATTAGCTATTCCTAACCCCTGCAGCATCCCAAGATGACCCCACATACATGCAAATATAAGAATATGCATTTTTATTGACTATATTTCCCTTTAAATTCTGTAAATTTTAAAGCACAATTTAAATTTATACTTACATTCAAAGTGGGTTTTGATACGTAACTTCGCTCCACGTGTCTTATTTCCTGTAATATTAATATTTGTAAAGTTATAATGTAAAAAATTTTAACCTACATCATTTCATACTTCTCTGTGTGGGATTCCGGTGAGTTCTTTCTGCTTCCTTATATATATATTTTTATTATGAAATGTTAGTCACCATACTGTAATTTCGATTAGTTTTGATGTAGTGTTCCCCGATTCATTATTTGCGTATAACACTCAGTGCTCATTGCAAGACATGCCCTCCTTAATACCCATCACTGGGCTAACCTGCTTTCTTAAATTTTTATTTCCACATTCTACAAAGCACATATCATTTATAATCAGAAAAAAAATTACGACTTTATACTTTTCTGATTAGCTGTTCATTGCAAATGTTTTAACTTCTGACACCTTTTTAAGCTTTAAATCTATAAACCTTTAAGTATAAGCTTTAAATAAAATGTAGTTTTAAGTTAAATCTTCTCAATTTTCTTTTTTTTAATTGCTCTTAAGATTTTATTTATTTATGTGACAGAGAGCACAAGCAGGGGGAATAGCAGAAGGAGAGGGAGAAGCAGGCTCCCTGCCGAGCAGGGAGCCCGATATGGGGCTGGATCCCAGGACCCTGGAATCATGACCTGAGCCAAAACCATGAGTCGGACACTTGATCAACTGTGCCAGCAGGCGCCCTGAGGTCTGTGCTTTCACTCTCGGGAACTTCACACGTACACCGCTGTTGCACACCAGCACACGTCTGTGCTCAGCAGCCAAGACCTGAGTCAGCCTGCTTCATGCAAGGACTCCTCACCAGCAGCTATGCAGAAACGAGTACACCCTTCACATGTCACCTGATTTGGGGTGTTGCGTAGAGAACCTACTTACCATGAAGGATTCCAGCCTATTATCTGTGATCAAATTTGGAATTAAAAGTTCCCATTTGTATTCCTAAATATCTGGAAACTAATACACTTTTAATGGAAACCCAATATATCATACTCTGTGGGCTGTATCCAAAGCAGTGAAATTTTTTTTTAAAGTCCCCATTTGTAGCAAACATGCCACTCACTGCCTCTCCAACTACACCCCTTTCTCAAAAGGGTGCAGAAGGGACAGTCCTAAATACCTCCAACTCCCATCCTCCTCCCACTGGCCAGAGCAGACAGGACCCGGAATGGGGTGGACTTTGATGAGAGACTGGGTCGGCTGGATGACCACAGGTACTTGAACGGGGAGGTCCCAGGAGCTGGAGCTAGTCGGCACCAGAGCCAACCGCTGCCTTGTCAAAGCAGAGGTGACAGCAAAGACAAAAACCATTAGCAAGCAGAGAAGCAAAGGAATGGAACAAAAACACTCAGGGGAAAGAAGGAAAAAGAGCACAACACACTACAAGAGACAGAAGATTCCTTTCATCATTGGCTTCCCTGTTTTGGTTCCAGCAAGGGCAGAACACTTTATTTTCTTGCCTTGGACACCAAGCACTTGCCTCCTGTGTAGAATCAAAGATGCCCTTTCTCCTCAGCGAGTCCGGAATGGGATGTGGCTCCTCGCCACCTAAGCCCCTTCTCCCGTGCAAGGCGGCTGGTGCAAACGGAAGCTTCCCGGCCTCTCCATTTGGTCCCAGAAGCCACCTCCAGTTGCCTTTCCACAGACGCCCCATCTTCAGGCCAATCCCCTCTACACTGGGATCATCCCACCGCACACACTGGCTCTGCTCCCTCCCACCCGAACAACACAGGCCAACTTCCCTGAACCCACTGAGCTGTCACCTCATTTCCTGGCTCCCCAGGACATGAGTTCTCCACCCAGGGACTTCAAGTTTGTTTCCCATCCTCACCTCCGCCTGGCTGTCCACGCGAGTGCACGTGCTGAGCCAGGCCCCCCCACGGGCAGCGGCCCGAGCCGCCTGTTGCTGGGCGTCGGCACTCACAAGGCCTGAGGTTCCCTCCCACCCAGATGGGGGGTCCCCTCCTCCCCTGCCCGCCCTCTCTTCAGCCCTGACCGCTCCGCGGACCTCCAGACTCAGAGTCCCAGTGCCCAGTTCCAGCTTCCACCCAATGTCCGAATCACCACGCCCGATTCCCACCCAGGACACCAGCTTCTTCCCAGCACGTCCTCCCTCAGAGTGTCGCACTACCATTTACCCGGTGCTCGAGCCAAAATCCGAGCACTCGCCCTTCGTCCTGCCCTGAAACCCAGGTAGTCTACCAACGGACACTGCCAACTCTGTGTCCTCCCCGGGCTTCACCTCCACCGCTGCCTCCGAGTCCCGTCGCCTCTCTCGCTAGTGTCACAGGCACTGACTCACCTCCTGCCACCCCGGACTCCCGCCGGCAGTCAGCCAGTTTTAAACACATCAATCAGATCTCATCGCTGCCCTGATTAATCCTTCCACGGCTTTCCATCACTCCGGGGATGACATCCAAGCCCCGTCTGTCATTCTACAATAACCCAGCTCCTCACTTCTGTCCAAGCTCACGTCACTCTTGCTCTGCGCCAGCCCACAGTTTGTCCTCAACCCGCCCCACCTCCCAGACGCCGCCAGTAACAGCCCATGCGCCACTCTCCACGCGGGCTCGTTTTCACCTTTCCACAGTGCTCCTCCCACACGACCCCACGGAAGTCAGCCTCCCCCGCCTTTCACATGTTTACTGTCCTTCACAGCACCTCTCACACGGGGCCAAACGCAGCCTCCACTTTATTCTGTCTGTCTGTCTCCCTCTCCCTGTCTGTCTCTCCCTGTCTCTCGTCGCCTCTGTCTTGTCTCTGTCTGACTCTGTCTCTGTCTGTCTCTCCACCTAGGTCAAGCTCAAGCTTCCTGGAAGCAGGGCCGTCTGTCGCTCAGGCTCCATCCCTGTCCTTTGGCACAGCGCTCGTGAAGTCTCCCAGGAGCGAACGACAATCCCGTGGCCGAGTCAGGACACCGAGCACGGTGTGTCATCAGTAGGCAGGGGATGAACACAACCAGCAGACTGTGATCTGCGTCCCGGGGCCACTCAGCCACACCGCCGGCCCGGAAACCTCCCCTGCCTGCCTCACCTTCCACGGCACCCTGGGAACATTCTCATTTTTTCCGGAACAGCAATTTCGTGCCCCTCGGTGGCCTGTCTCCACACTGTGAGTTCCAAGAAGAGACACATTATTTACTGTCTCCCCATGACAGCAACAGACACTAAACAAATATTTGACCCAACAAAATCTGATGCTCATCAGCAAGTATGAGAAACAACACTGCAGGCAGGTAAGTCCTTTCGGAAGCCGGTGAAATGGCTACTGAGCTAGGGGTGAGGGTCTACCCTACGTGGAGGGGTCAAAAAGGGCTCCTGGGGCAGCCCCTGGAGCCGAGAAATGAGTCTGAGAGCGCAGCCTTGGGGGGACCTAGGAAAGGAGCACTTGGCACAGGGAAGGAGGAGAACCAAGGCCTTGAACCATGAACACACCTGGCACACGCGAGGGAGAGGACGTGGAGGAGCGCGGCAGGGCCAGGCAAGAGCTCCGGGCCGCGGCGAGGGAGGGCACAAGAGGGCGCTACTACCACTCGTATTTTACAGGTAAGGAAACAAAGGCACAGTCAGGCACGCAACTTGCCCAGGTCACATAGCCGATAAGGGGAGAGCAGGTATTTCAAATCTAAGCAGTCTGACTCTATCTATAGATACGTGTATATGTATATATACTTAGATATGTACACTTATATGTATAATAGACACATTGTATATTATACATATGAGTTTATTTAAAAAATAATAATAAAATTTAGGAAGCTGAGGCCAGTACTTTCCAAAGTACTGCGTCATCTTTCAGGAACTAATGATTTGCTTATGATGTATTTCACTGATCAAGTTTGTCAACAGAACACCAACGTTCCTTTATTCCATTGTAGAAACAGGTGGACCCACAGGAGACAGGTAGATTCGCAAGGAACACCTACATGCCAAAAATAACTACAAAAATGAGCCAAGTGAGTTAGAAATTGAGCCATAATCAAGGAAATATTTTGGGAAAACTGATTAAACCATTTTTGGAGCTTTTCAACTTCTTAGTATAGAGAGCTTAGCAGTTAGTATTTAAAATATCTTTGTTTATGCATATTATTGTCTGTATAAGGAAAGCAAAATTCCCTGGGGCGCCTGGGTGGCTCAGTCGTTAAGCGCCTGCCTTCTGCCTTCCGGCAGCTCAGGGCGTGATCCCGGCGTTCTGGGATCGAGCCCCACATCAGGCTCCTCCGCTGGGAGCCTGCTTCTCCCTCTCCCACTCCCCCTGCTTGTGTTCCCTCTCTTGCTGGCTGTCTCTGTCAAATAAATAAATAAAATCTTTTTTTAAAAAAAGGAAAGCAAAATTCCCTTATGTGAAAGTGTAATATCTCAAATCTGCATTTCTTTTATAAGTTTGTTTTTTTGTTTTTGGTTTTGGGTTTTTGTTTTTTTTTTTAGAGAGAGCACAGGGGATGGAGGGGAGCAGCAGAGAGAGTCCCAAGCAGGCTCCATATCTAGCAAGAAGCCAACATGGGGCTCCATCTCACAACTCATGAAATCATGACCTGAGCCAAAACCAAGAGTCAGATACTTAACTGACTGAGCCGCCCAGGCACCCCATCAAATCTGTATTTCTTAAGGTCTTTATACAGCTCTCTAAGTATTAAAGAGTGCTGCTAATTTCAATCAACAATTTTCATCTTAGGTTATTTCATTTATATAATTCCCTTGTTAAAACGTTACCTAACCCCTTTGTTATATTAAATTTTTACAGCACTGAGTGCTCTGTTATGGATTAAATTGTGCCTCCCAACCCTACCAAAAAAAAAAAAAAAGTTCTAACCCCCAGTACCTTAGGATATAACTTTATAAATGTGGTCTCTATAGAAGTAATCACGTCAAGATGAGGTCATCAGGATGGCCCTAATCCAGTACGACTGATGTCCTTATAAAAAGAAAATTTTAACACAGAGAAAGACAAGCACAGAAGATGAAGAGAAGACCGGGGCGGGCGGGGGGGGGGGGGGTTGCCATGTGCAGATGGAGGGTAGGAATGATAGATCCGCAAACCAACAACCTCCAAAGATCGGCAGCAAACTACCAAAAACAAGGATTAGACAAGGGGGGGATTTCCCTACAGGATTCAGAGGGAGCGGGGTCCTGCAACACCACGATTTCAGATTTCCTGGCCTCCGGAACTGTGAAACATTTCTGTTGTAAGCAGTCCAACTGGTGGTATTTTGTTACAACAGCCCAAGGAAGTAATACCCCCTCCCTGTTGAAAATCTCACCTCCCTGGGCTTTCAGATGACACTACATTCCCTGCTTTTCTTCCATGACACTATCCTCTCTTCATTCACCTTGGCAGGCTCCTGCTTTTCTGGCCCGTCCTACAACACCGTGTCTCCCAAAGGCACCATGCTAAGCCCTCCCTGCTTCTCCCTCTACACCTGCTCTCGGTGAGCTCATCAATGCCCATGGATGCCACGGTCATCTGCAGCTGGTGATTCCCAAATCTCCATTTCCTCCAGTTCTCTTAGCCATTAAACCGGCAACTCCAAACTCAAGTCCAAAATACAACTCATCACTTTCCTTCTACCGCCACATCTGTTCCTCTGAAAACCACTACTGTCCACCGAAATGGCAGGCCAAGGCCCCCAAATTATTCTCAACTCCTTCTCACTAAGCTCCTCTTAGTCCATCAGTTATTAGGTCAACAGACTCTACCTCCAGTCTGTCTGGAATCTATCCGTCTCTGCCTACGTTCACTACCACTTCAGATTGCTATCAACACGTGCTGGCTTACCACAAAACTCGACTGTTCTTTTGGCCTGTATAAGAAGAAAGTCCCAAGGACTGAGGCGCAAAAATCCACAGGGTTAGAGGGAATGGGGAGTAAAAACAGTAAGGGTATCCATCAGGATGCAACCAGGAAAATAAAAGCCATTCTGTTTGAAACATAATTTAACGCAGAGATTAAATATACAGGTGATAGAAAAGCTAAGAACAACAGGAGGCAGGCAGTAGAGATTAGCAACAGGAAGGCATTAGCACACATAGGCTGTTGGGATGAAGGGAAGCAGCAAGGTCACCAAAGCCAAGGGGTCAGGGTCACCCTGCAGAAGGAAGAACCAAAGGAGCCACAGACATTGTCAGAAACACCATCTACGGGCAGACAGAAAAAAATTATCCTGGCTTCTCCCAGTCTCCTACCAGTGTCTGAACCCAGGTGACAACACTGTGATGTTTGCACCTGCAAGGTCAGCCCCACAGCCACACAGATGAGAGGAGGGAAAGAATTGGGAGTAAACAGGCTGAGGACTGGCACAATGCAAGAAATTCTTTTAAAGTCTGAGTATTAAAAAGAAACAATAATCTGGGGTCAAATCAGCAAAACAGGAGTTTCAAGGAGTATCAAATGCAGTATAAGATCAAGAAGATTTTTAAAAATACAAAAAAAAAAGCACTGGCATTCTTCAAATGAGGGGCACAGAAGTCTAACACCAGAGGCTTAAAGAGTAAGGGGATGTATTTAAAAAACAAAGTGGTTACTGCTGGAAAGGCAACAAGCCCCAATAAATTAGTCCATCACTTTGCTGGTCATAAGGCTGACTTTCCATCTGAAGGCAAACCTCAAAGAGTCAGTGTAATGGGTGAAGGTCAAATTCCATTCAACAAACTGGGACTGAATAAGGAAAATCCTGTTACAACAGGTTTCCAACTAATTGCCAGAATTCAATAAAATGAGCACCACATGCTGTAAAACCCACAGCGCCATTCTCCTCACCAGCAACATGTGTTTGGTCGTAAGTTCTTGATTAAACTATAAATTAAGAGGTTCTGCATTCGTTTTTGGTTTTTTTAGAGGGCGTAGTTCACCTAATTCACCTGGTCAACATTGGTTGAAACCCAGGTTAACCTACTTGTATTTTTTCCTGACCTCCCAAATCATTCCATAAAATAACAAATATGCTGATCAAGAACTGATCCAGGTACGTTTCCTAGTTCCTCTCTGCCCCTAGGTTAGGGGGGAAAAAAAGAAAAAAGAACTCCTCCTTCCTGGAAACCCACTCCTCCTGACCTTCCTATTAGCTCAGTCACCCAGGATTACTCTGACTCTTCCTTTTCCCCTTGGCTCCTCACACCCGCTCCCTATTTGTCAAATTCTACATTTGCGCCTTCACAAATCTCTTGCCGAACTCTGCTGCTACCTCTTACCGCCTCTCGCCAGCGTGTAGCTCAGGTTACTTCACGCCAAAGTAATGGTTTCCCCCACACACACACACCTCAATTCTCCCCGACCGCTGGCCATGACAAAACCCACATCACCACCGTCTCCACTGACTTGGGTCAGATTCAAACTCTTACAACATGGGCGGATTTCAGAGTGTCCAACCGGAACCAACCTGGCAAAGTCACGGTTCACCAGCCACACCCCGAAGTTCTCTACTACTTCCCAGGTTTTGCCAGGCCGCAAATCTAAGACGCAGGCTCCGTTGCTTTGACAGTCTTGGAAAGACACTCTCCCTTTCACGGACGTGGCTCCCGCGTTCCCGACACACAACAAGCGGGAGCGAAGCACTCTGGACGCCCTCAGCGCGTAACACCAAGTACGATCTATGAGGAGCCACTGATTTTCCGCGGTAAGCCTGAAGCCGCATCAGAGCAGGGGTTATCTTCTCCCTTAGGACCTCACGCCTGCAGGCCCCATGCTGCCCTACTGCCTGAACACAAGCACGCTAAAAAAAATCCCGGAGAAGGCGTACGGCCCAGGCGGCCCGTCAGGCAGGCCCAGGGCCCGGCCCTTCTGGCTGCCGAGGTCCGTGCCCCGTGCAATCCCAGCGCAAGGGAGCAGTAGGAGGCGGCGGAGACCCCGCGAACCACGGGTACGCACAGGTGCCAGGTAGCGGCGCGCCCGGCGCGCAGGTGGGCTTCCCCGGCGCGGATCCCTAGGCCTACACCCGGGGCTCCGCGCGCCGCGAGCGGGGGCCCTCCCAGGCAGGCGGGCCGGCACGCCGCGGCCCGGCCCCCAGTCCCCCTCACCTGCAGCAGCCTCTGGAGCAGGGGCCCGCGCCCGCGGGCGCTACAGCTTAGAAGGGCCGCCAACACAGCCATGACCACAGGGCGTCTCAACAGACCTCGCAGACGGAGACTACAGGAACGCGCAGCCAAAGCCCGCGCCGCTGCCCCTCCAGCCGCGCTCCCGGCGCGCCGCGCCCCGCCCGCCCCGCCCGCCCCGCCCCTCCAATAGTGGCCTCGGACGGCAACTGCGTGCGCGGCTATTGGCCGGCAGCGCAGAGCCGGGCGGCAGGGGGCGCAGCCTCGGGGCACAGACTCGGCCTGAGGCGCTGGCACAGAGAGGCCGCCAGTCCCTTTCTCCCATCCTCCCCCCCACAGTCCCGCTTCTGACCTTGCCGCTCGGGTGGTGCAGGTGTCACCCAAGCGTTTTCCGCTCACAGAACTGGCTTCTCCCACTCAGACTCACCCAGCTTATTCAAATGTTATTGACCAATCCAATTAGCTTTTTGTTTGCGTTTAAAGATTTTATTTGAGAGAGCGCGCACGGGGCGGGGCGGTCAGAGAGAAAAGGAGAAGCATTCTCCCAGCTGAGCAGGGAGCCCGGGGCGCGGGGCTCCATCCCAGGACCCCGAGATCATGACCTGAGTCCAAGGCAGACGCTTAGCGGTGGGAGCCACCCAGGCGCCCCACCAATTAGTTTTTAATTTATGATGAGATACTTTTGCAACTATATTTCAGTAAGAGGAGGAATAGAATACATGTTAATAGCTAACGTTACTGAACATTTAATAGGAATTTTTAATTTATTTATCTTTTAAGTAATCTCTCCGCCCAACATGGGGTTGGAACTCAGACCGGGAGATCAAGAGTCGCATGCCCCACCCACAGAGCCAGCCAGGTGCCCACACAATTAATAACCATTATATTAATCTTGGGGAGTCAGTAGGCTCAGTCGGTTAAGGGGAGGACTCTATTTCACCTCAACACAAAGTACTGGAGCTGGGGTGGGAACTGATTATTTCTACATTGCGTTGCTTCCCTGATCCTTTTCCCAGGGAACCACGAAAATGTCAGCTGTGTTTACTGTCCTCACACGTTGGGAACCCATTACTTAACCTTGAATCTTCACCTGGAGACAGCAAATCATTGTGTCTCTACCATTATGTTTTTTTATATTGATTGTCATACAGAAGACACAAGGAATAGGGTGCCCCTCGGTGGCTCAGTCAGTTGAGTGTCTACACTCGGCTCAGGTCATGATCTCAGGGTCCTGGAATCGAGCCCCACATCAGGCTCTCTGCTCAGCAGGGGAATCTGCTTCTCCCTCTCCCTGTGCCACTCCCCCTGCTTGTGCTCTCTCTCTCTCTCAAATCTTTTAAGATTTTATTTATTTGAGAGAAAGCACAGAAGGAGCAAGAGAGGGAGAAGCAGGTGCCTGCTGAGCAGGGAGTCCCACGTGGGTTTTGATCCCAAGACCCTGGGATCGTGACCTGAGCTGAAGGCAGACGCTGGACTGACGGAGCCACCCAGGCGCCCCTCAAATAAATAAAATCTTTAAAACAGAAGAAGAAGATACAAGGAGTGATAGCATACAACTTAGCCCAAGACCATATTTTTCCTAAAGTAAAATTCCCACCCTTCATTAGGTTTTGTTTAATATTATGTTTTGTTGGCAGATGAGGGAGATTGTATTTTTCAAAGATGGCCACACCTGTAGTTAGCCACCCGCCCCCCCCAACAAGCCCTTCTTTCCACATGACTGATGCTTACTCCAGAGATGGGGTCTGTGTTCCCTCCCCTGGAATCGAACACGGACTGCCTGGACCTGTGCAGTATGGCAGAAATGAGGCTGTGTGATTTCCCAAGTTAGGTCTATGCAGAAATGTGGATCAAAAGCCTTGAAATGATTCCAGTCCCCAGCATTCAACCCTTCCAGCTGAAAGCCCGAACATTATGGAGCAGAGATAAGCCTTCTCTTCTGTGCCCTGAATTCATGGTCCACAGAACCCGTTAAAGATATTAAATGGCTATTTCTGTTTTTAAACCACTATGTTTGGGGTTGGGTTTTTTTTTTCTTTAAACAAAGCAATAGATAAACACAGCACCCCTATCTTTAACTTCCCAGGCACCCCTGGTTGTCTCTTAAAGTAGTGTTTGATTCCTTCACCCACCAGAGCCTCTATATTCAAAGTCACCAAGTCCTACCCCCTTCCTTTGAAGGTCACACTCAATGCCTTCTCTCTTGCTAAGCCTCCTCCAGGCCAAGTACAAACCTCTTCATACCTATTGCTTCAACAGCTACTGAAAGAAAATCATTACAGTATGTATCCATGCTGAAGCTCCGTATATGTGTGTGTGTGAGGCCCAACATATATATACCTATATAAGAAATATATATATGGGCGCCTGGGTGGCTCAGTTGGTTGAGCCACTGCCTTTGGCTCAGGTCATGATCCCAGGGTTCTGGGATCGAGTCCTGCATTGGGCTCCCTACACAGCGGGGAGCCTGCTTCTCCCTCTGCCTGCTGGTCCCCCTGCTTGTGCTCTTCTCTCTGACAAATAAATATTTTTTAAAAAGAATTTTATATATATATATGTGTGTGTATATATATAAAAGATTTATTTATTTGAGAGAGAGCATGAGCAGGAGAGACAGAGGGAGAGGGAGAGAATCTCAAGCAGACTGAATTGAGCACGGAGCCCAACGCAGCTCCATCTGATGACCCTGAGATGACCTGAACTGAAACCAAGAGTCAGACGCTCAACCAACTTTGCTCCCGAGGTGCCCCCCAAACGTCACAGATCTAAAGCAAACCATCTCACTGAGCACTACTTACCACTCTGTACATGTAGATACTTCACTTCAAAATGCAGGCCAAGAGGCAAGCCAGCGGCAACCGAGACGGTATAAGCACGCCAGGAGACACTGAACACTCGGCGAACACAGAAGTGAAGGTAAACACGGTCTGATTGTAGATATAAAACAGAAGTAGAATTCATAAGCT
Source organism: Ursus arctos (assembly GCF_023065955.2). NCBI lineage: Eukaryota > Metazoa > Chordata > Mammalia > Carnivora > Ursidae > Ursus > Ursus arctos. The sequence continues at coordinate 5,242,037 of NW_026622897.1, read as the reverse complement.
GGGGTGGGGAGGGAAGCAGTAGAGAATTCCATCAGGGTTGCTGACCCGGGAGACCAAGTTCCGAAGCGGAGCAAGTGTCTGACTCCTGATGCAATGTTCAAGAACCGGCCGTAAAGACACGCTGCTCCTGGCAGGGAAAGCCTGGCCTGGAGACCGCCTGGAGCCTCCACACGCAGATAGTGGCAACGGTAAGGGGAGCCAGTGAAATCAGCCCGGACGATCACGTGGCCCAGCAAGAGGAGGGAACCAAGAGGAGAGCCTGGGGCGTGCAGGCAGAGGAAGAGCCAGGGAAGGAGACTGACAGAGCCAAGAGACGAAGTGAGATGAAGCGGGAATGGTATCCTGGACAGCAGGGGTTGAAACGAATTCTCTAAGTGGGAGGGTTCAAGATGCAAGTGCTGTATGTGGAAATTAAGGAACAAAACAAATGAGCGAAGGGAATAAACAGGCCAGCCAAGAACCAGACTCTTAACTACAGAGAATGCACTGATGGGCACCAGGGGGGTGGTGGGAGGGGTGCAGCAGGTGCTGGGGAGGAAGGAACGCACCTGCTGTGACGAGCGCGAATGTATGGAGGCGTTGAATCACTAAAGTGTACTTCTGAAACTAATACCACACTGTATGTTAACTAACTGGAATTTAATAAAAGCTTTAAAAAAAAGTTGCAAATGCTCTAAGATCAAGTGAGAGGAAGATCGAAGATGCACCTTTGATTAAGCAACAGGGAGGTCACGGATGACCTTGGCAAGACAATGGTGGGGACATAAGGCAGTGAGTACTACGGGGAAGAACTAGGGGCAGACAGTGGACGGCACTTTCAAGATGTTTAGAAGAGAACAGAAGGAAGAAACTAAGGTCACAGCACAAGCAAGGTAGGGGAAGAATTTTCTGTAAGGATGGCCGACACTTGAATACGTCTGTTAGCCAGGGGGTCTCGAACTTAGTGTGCATCAGCCTTACCTGGAGGGCTTGTTGAAATTCACATTGCTGGGTCCCACCTGAAGAGTTCCTGTATCCACAGATCTCGGGTAGAGCTCCAGGATGTGCTTTTCTGAGTTCTCACGTGGTAACACTGCTGGTCTGTGGACCGAAACTTTGATAACCGCTGTTGAAGGCTAAGGAAGAAATAACCAGACAGATGTCTGGAAGGTATAGGGGACACAGGGACCTTTGCAGCAAAGCATAGGAAGCAGGAGGTGGGTTTCAGTGAGAGAGTAAAATAGTTGTCCCTGAGTAAGAGTGAGGGAGCTCTTCCCCTGAGACAGTAGGCAGGTGAAGATGTGCACTGCTAGAGGGAAAGCCTAGAGGTGGAGGGAAGGCCCCATTTCCTCAGCTATTTTCTCAAAGCAAGGTCATCTGCTGAGAATGGAGAAGGATAGCACACTTGTAGCAGCCACAGGAAAAGGACGGAGTGAAGGTATTCCCACATCCCGCTCTTTCTCAAAGGCACGGGACATACTGTCTCAGTGACCACTGCGGATTTTCCAACCTGGCTCAGTGCAAAGCTGGCTCTTTCCTCCGGCCTTCGTCTACCTGGTTGCCACTGCTAAGCTTCCAACATCAACCACGGTCGAGGAAATCTCTGAACAGCATCAGTCTGCCTCAGTAACCACAACGTAATAAAGGAAATACTGGATTTCTCGAGTCACTGAATGAAAACAGCAAAAACCATTAACGCCCGGGAAAGCCTCCTGTCATTCTTTAGACGAGCAGCCGAAGAGGAGAGCAGATCTGAGTTTGGACCAGCACGTGTGACGTGAGATCATGACCGGGCCGCAGAGCAAGCGGCTCCTTACTTCTGTACTCACTCTAGGACGTCACGATCATCGTTTTTGATCTTCAGTGTGGGAACATTTAAAATTTACACAAACAATTGTGTATATATTTACATGGATATCTTTCTCTTTAATCAGACATTCATGAAAGTTTGTAAATCAAGAATCTAAGACTCCAGGCTGTCCATGGGTCAAAACAGAATGTAATGACATACAAAGCCCGTATTTGATTTTAGAGCTTAGAATAAGCAATCGGAAAATAAAGGCTCCTCATTCAAAGGTTAAGATACCGATCTATGCTATTCCCAAGCACACGGGTTCTCACCCACTCACCCCACATTTGAGCGCCTACTGTGTACGTGCCACACAGGTTTCTTTTTGTATTCAGTTTTAGCCGGACTCGATTCAACTTTTAATATTTTTGGGACTCTGAGAAAAAAAAATTATACAAAATTACAAACTTTCCCTTTTCCACGTTGAGGTGAATGAGCTCTTTATACATTTAGTTATTACCTGCATGTTGGGTTTATCGTTTACGAGTATTTCCTCCCATTCACTAGGTTGTCTTTTTGTTCTGTTGACGGCTTCCTTTGCTTCACTTTCGTATAGTCTCAAGTTTCGTGGTTTCAGGTCTCACATTTAGGTCTTTAACCACTTAATTTTGTGCACAGTGTAAGAAAGTAGTCCAGTTTGGGGGCGCCTGGGTGGCTCAGTCAGTTGAGTGTCTGACTTCTGATTTCGGCTCAGGGTCATGATCTCAGGACTGTGGGATCAAGCCCTGCATCAGGGGCTGCGCTCAGCAGGGAGTCTGCTTGAGATCCTCCCTCTCCCTCTGCCCCTCCCCCCCTCAAATAAGTAAATAAATCTTAAAAAAAAAAAAGTGGTCTGGTTTGGCCAACACCATTTATTGAAAAGACCATCCCTTCCCCCATTGCATATTCTTGCCTCCCATGTCATAGATTGACGGTATAGGCATAGCTTTTTTTCTGGACTCTTTATCCTGTTCCATGGATTTACGTGTCCACTTTTGTGCCAGTAACACACTCTTCACATACAGGCTTCGGTGTTCCATCTGTAGGGCACGGACAGAAGAGACTTAGCATAATTCTTAAGGAGCCCTAGGGTTTTCAGAGTGGTACACGAGCATTCCCTTCAACTTAGTCGCCAGCGGCATCAGCCCCTAAGAGTCAGGCCGTCCTCGGAAGCTTTGAGGCATTGACTTCTGCTCTCTAGCTATCAAAGTCCTAGGTGGCAGCTTCTTCCAGTAGGAGGCCAGTTCATCCACACTGAAAATCTGTTACGTGGAGGCACCTTCGTTAATGCTTTCAGAGAACTTGCCGTCGCTTGAACGCCAGCACTCATTCTGTACCTTGCACTTGACCTCTGCTAGCTTCAGACATTTGCAGCTTCTTCTCTCTCCGCTTTCACGAAATTGAAGAGAGGTAAGGCCTTGCCCTGGGCCAGGCTTTGGCTTCAAGGAGTTATGGCTCGTTTGATCTATCCATACCTCTAGAACTTTCTGTGTATCAGCAGTAAGTCTGTTTGGCTTTCTTATCATTCATGTGTTCACTGGTGTAGCACTTTTAATTTCCTTCAAGAACTTTCTCTTCACATTCACAACTTGGCTGTTTGACACAAGACGCCTCGCTTTCAGCCTATCTCCGCTTTCGACGCGCCCTCCTCACTAAGCTTAATTAATCCTAGCTTCTGATTTAAAGTGAAAGATGGTTGACTCTTCCTTTCACTTGAACACCTAGGTGCCACTGTAGGGTTGTTAATTGGTCCAATTTCAATACTGTTGTCTCAGGAACAGGGAGGCCTGAGGAGAGGGAGTTGGGGAAACAGTCCGTTGGTGGAGGAGTCCGAACACACAGCATTTATCAGTTGAGTTTGCCGTCCTTACGTGGGTGCAGTTTGGGGCACCTGAAACCATTACAAAAGTAGCATCAAAGATCACTGATCACCGTTAACAAATGAAAGTTTCAAATATTGCAAAAATTACCAAAATGTGATTCAGACACAAAGTGAGCATATGCGATTGGGAAATGAGCTGGGTTGTCACAAATCTTCAATCTGTAAAACAAAACAAAACTTCTCTGCAAAATGTAGTAAAGTGAAGCACACCGAGCTATGCGGTACAGAATTCCCAGGGCCCAAAGGAGGGGCCTGAGCAAGTGACGGTGAATCGATCTCCAGGTTGAGGTGAATCTTACACGGAGACCACACTCTCCCATCAACTCCCCACCCCTCCCCAAGCCCTGCTCAACTCCCAAGCTGAGCTTAGGGTCATTAAGTACAATAGAATTAATGTCTGTGTCTCCCCAAAAATCCTATGTTGAAACCTAATCCCCAAAGGGATGGTATTTGGAGGTGGGCTTGGCTTTGCGAGGTCATTAGCTCAGGAAGCAAGGCCTTCACGAATGAGATTCCTGCCCTTACACAGAGACCCTGGGAATTCTCTCAGCCCTCTTTCCTCCCTGTGAGGACACGCCAGAAGTCAGCCGCTGTACCTGGGAAGAGGTTCATCACCAGACTCAACCACGCGGGCACCTTCTTCACCTTTGACTTCCGGCCTCCAAACTGTGAGAAACAGATTCTGCTGTTTATAAGCCACCCAGTCTATGGTCCTTTGCGAAAGACACTGTCCATCCTCATAACCTTATTACCAAACTATCTCTAGCTTTGAAATTTAAATATTTCACAAATTTTCAAAAAAACACAAAATGTAATAATTTTATGTATTTTTTTACTTTTATCTGATATAAAATTCAAACTGTGGTTATGACATGGCCTATCTAACCTGATGAAGGAATGCATTAATCACTTTCAGGTCTGAAATAGTTTATCTTTTCCAGGCATGCTAACCTTAGGCTGCTATCATCGAGAAAGCTATATTCCTGATAGCTTTCATTATGGACTAAAATTCGAAATCTAAAAGAAGTGGGTTACTTTTCATGTTTGATTCCTCAGGCTAAGATTTACTATTTCACCACGAAGTGTATAAATATACTTATTCCACAAATTTAACTCTTAAAAACTAGTTAATAGTAGAACATCAACATTTTCTGGATAGGTGAAAGCTTTTATATTACATTTTTATTTTGCAAGAAAATAAATTATACAACTTAAAAAATAAAATCCAAAAATTAAGCAGTTCATCAAAATATTTCAGCCTACTGCATACAGAAACTGCTACCATTTAAAATTGTACAGCATTATCATCTCAGTATGTAGTGGCACACATTCAAAATCGTATATACCATACGAAGATAGAGTACAACTTAGGAACGCAAATTTGTTCAACACTCCAGACGACATATATAGTGTAGATGACAGGAAAGCTCTCATGTAATGTTGATTTCACAAACATGACCTCGGAAGAGTTTTATAAGATAGCATCCCAGTCATTTACATGAAAATAGAAAAACCGGCTTGAGTTTACGATAGCAAATCTTTCTGGAAAACTAGCAAATCTTTCACCCAAATTGAATTTTTAAAATTTGCCCCGTGAGCCGGGCTAATGACATCCTACTGAAAATAATGCAAAATACTTTGTAACTACTCCGGTCATATTTTGTATTAAATTCAATAAAAAGTAAAAACAAGAAAGCTAACAGTTCATTTTTGGAAACTGTAACATTTATGCACAAAATAAGAGTAAGAGACTTAAATAAACAGGTTGACAATGCAGGGACCTCTCCAATAAATGTAAAAATTGGAAGACTTCATAATTTACTTCGAGATCCTCATTAAATCATTGGAACACTAATGTCCTAATATTTATCTCATTGTAAGCATTACAATTGCTCCTTTTACTTTGTAAGTTTTGCTTCATGTCTACTTACTCTGGCAATGAGGACAACAGAGGTTAACATTTTCCAGATGGCTCCATCTTTATATTAGTGTTCACAGTTTAAATTAACCTGTGGTGCGTTCCATTGCCCTGCTCCTGGCAGCCGGGATTCTTCTCCCCTAACTATGTCAGTTCTCATCCCCGCTCAGACAGCACCACTTTTAAGCGCAGAGAGAAGGGACTTAAGAAAGGATACTAGCTGTGATTCTGTACCTTTCGCTAATTGCTGGTAAGGTTTTTATCAGATTCTTTTTTTTTTTTAATTAGCAAATCTATTGTCAAGACACATTTAAAGAAAACTTAATGGTATAGGCACCTGTCAACTAAATAAACACCAAAAAGTAGTTAAACTTTTGTATACATAACAACAACAAAAAGAAGATGAAAACTGTTAAGTCTACAGTATTTGCTGCTGTTCAACTTCCCAAAATACAATTAGGACATAATTAGCTATTAAAAAATTTATAAAATTTAATAGAAAACTTTGCTATGGATTTAGTTACCCACTTTTGCATTAAATTTTCTTTTATAAATCAAAACATCATGGCTCTCAATTCTTAAATTAAATGACCAAAAAGATAAGAAATTCCAAACATGTTCTGAGAACAATTATGGTTTAAAGCAACAAATCTGAAACTTTAAAAAATAACCTGTAATTCTTTCTTCCATTGTCTTCCCGTGGGCATTCTTATATGGGAGAAGCAAATATGCCTGATCCTGAACTTTTTGTTAAACGTAAGGGCCACAATTATTACAAATTATTATTTTTTAACTTCAAATGTATCCATCATCCACAGTCATCAATTTAGTTTAATTCTCCACAAGACACTCGGTCTAATAATGGACACATGCTGCCCCCAGAGTTAAATGTAAGATTTTAAATTAGAAACAAAATTCCAATTTCCTATGAGTTTCAGAACAGACATGTGACTATACCCAGTGACACCTTCGATGTTTTGAATTTGCTCTCCTTCCTTTCAGCACGCAGCTCACAACGTCTCCTGGGACTGGGGACAGATGCCACGGACCGCTCCTGAAAGCACTTTGCATAATACTGTCTAAGCATACACCTTTCAAAGCTCAGCATTCCACTTCCTACTATTTCCAAAATCATAGGTTTAAAGTATTACTTAGTATCAAACAAGATAGAAAAGTATTTGCGAAAACACTTGGAACGTGCAGCATAATGAATAAAAATCCACGTAGAGCCATTCTTTCCCAACAGGGAACACGATTTTCTCCGCCAAGTTGCCCGTGTCCTCAAGTCCTGAACTCCGCATTACTCTGGGTGTTCAGTTACCAGCAACCAGTAAGTTGCTGCTTTGGATTGACTGAAAGGAACAAGGTAAGTGTTGCCTTCTGAACATTTTAAAAACGTTTATTTTTAAAATATATAAATATATATGTACATATATTTGGCAAGTTTACTTCTCATATTAAGACTGCAACAATTTTGCTTATCTTATGCTTTTCAGGTCTTGTGTTGTCGTTCCTCTCCTCCCCCTAGGTAATGGACTACTCACTACTTTCTAAAACAGAATGTCTTCCTTTCCAGAAACCTGACGCTTTAAATCCCTAATCATGAGACTTTGAAATTCCAAAATATTTCTATGCTACAGATCAAGAGATCAGTTACATAACTGTATGAGAGTAGATTTCTGCCTTGTCTTTAATAAATTTGGATATAATAAATTTGGCATAATAAATATTAGGTATACAAACATTACGTGTGTTAGTGAACACACTTACTAGCTTTGTTTTGCTATTTTGACTCTGCAGGTGAAATGACCTATCTCCATACATTTTTTTAAACAATTGGAGCAACAAATTAATATAAGCTTCAGTTTTTCAAAACAAGTTCTCCAGCCATATAAGATTTTAAATCTCCCTATTTAACAACAAACAACTAAAGTAGCAGTCTCCTGCTTAAAGAAAGCCAACGTTTGTAAGTTGGAAAAATGTAATCTATTTTCAGATCACCATTAAGTCCAGTTACTATACTGAAGCGGGGCGTGAACAAATAGTGTTATACTATTAAATATTTATCTTCTCACCTACATCTGCCCTCCCCCAATGTTGTGTAGACCAGCTCCCTCCTTTGATCGAAAGAAACCAAGAGTGCTATTTCTAGTTTTAATTGCATTTTAAAAAACAAAACAGAACAGCATTATTCAGTGCACGAACATCTGAAGATCCTTCCTTGTGCAAGTACATTTTTGTAAGAGAGGGGGGAAAAAAAGGAAAAAAAAAAAAAAAAAGCAACAAGAACCCCGCCCTCACCCTTCCCATTTCTTCTGGTGGATTTCAATCAAATTTACTTTTACAAGTTCATCATGGGCTCTTCATGAATGCAAGTTTCCCCACAAAACAGCATGCTGTGACAGAGTGTGCAACATGAAGGGAATGCCATCATGCTAACTAATGTGACTGGCAAAAGACAGTTGTTTCGTCAGGTAAGGCAGAGATTTTAATATTTATGTAATCAAAGTCCACATACACCTTCCTCCAGCACAAACTGTTACACTTCCTGCCCACGCACTCTGAACTCTGGGTCCTCGGTGCTGCCCATGATAGTCAAGGCTACGCCATGTATATGAAAGTGTTGATGTCGGACTCGTCTCTTCGGATGTATTTGTGCTCTATTAGCCACTCTATTTGCTCTTTTATCATTTTCTTTTGTGGCAAAAACATGTTTTTCAAAATTTCTACTAATTCAGTCTGCAGCTGAGCATTACTAATTTTCTTTCTCATCTTCATTATTTGTATGATAGCTTCCTAAAAGAAAAAGAAAAATGAAAGATCATTAGATTAAATTTTAAGTAAAACAACAAAACATGACTTTTTATGTATTTCATTCACTTTCCGACATCCACCCAAAAGACTAATCACCAGATTAATCTTGAGACCAGCAGCTTTTACTTAACAAATAAAATTCTTTTTTTCTCCCCACTCACTGTAAAAGAAAATCTGATTGTAAAGATTTTGAAAAATAAGAAAAAGCAAAATTACCCATAACCTCTCCACAGAAAACCACACCTAATGTTCTGGGATACTTCCTTCCATTATTTTTTTTCCATACTATGCACATTTTAAAAATTCTCTTACCTGTGAACATAATACATATATAACCTGGTATTGTGTTAATATCAATTAAGATACAACGAACCCCTTATCCACCCTTTTCCATCATAGGCAGAGTTATTTCTTTGTGTAGAAGCACATGCCAGCTGGTGTCTAGTTTTAAAAATCAGTAATTACTACTCTTTACATATTTATCAGAATAATAAATTATATTTGTTATAAATATTACCTTCAGTTTATTGAGTCAATGAAATATTCTGACTTCCTACAGGAGTAAGCACTGTTCACCTAAGTCAATTTTATTTTTTTAAAGATTTTATTTATTTGACAGAGAGAGAGCACAAGCAGGGTGAACAGGAAGGAGAAGCAGACTCCCTGCTGAGCAGAGAGCCTGATGCGGGGCTCAATTCCAGGACCCTGGGATCATCACCTGAGCTGAACGCAGACACTTAACCAACTGAGCCACCCAGACACCCCTCACCTAAGTCAATGTTATAAATATTTCCTTGATGATTTAATTACTATTAAGCTTGTAATAGGGATAATTAGAAAATCATTAAATATTCTTTTCTCTTTTGCTTTTCCCATACAAGCTCTATACTTACCAAACCAAAGGGATCTGTCTGCCTTGGTAGAGATTAGGATTTGTTAAAAAGGAAATGTGAAAACAGAAAATGAGAGGTAATACTGACTTTTCACATTCAAAGTGAAGTTTTGCTGCAAAGCGGTAACAGGCTTGGGGGCCAGGCACCATCCAGCAAGAGAAAAGACTCTTCCCCGGCAGAGACATGAGGATCCCTCCCCTGTCATGAGGAGGTCAGTGAAATCCTTCCATTCTCAATGTATCCAGATGCCAGGCTCTCGACAACAGGGGCTTACGTCAAGGATCCAGACAGAAAGGAAGGGGGAAAGCCTTCAGACACGCGGAGATCTCGGGAGCCAGGGAAGAAGACCGACGGTAAGTGACCCAAGCTTTGGCGGAAAGCGGCTGCGTTTGAGAAGTGACAAGGAAAACAGAGAGCACAGTGGGGGTGGGGAGCCTGGTCTGCACTCACTAGCCAGATGTCACAGGAAGAGGGGCATGACAGGGTGGGAAGAACACGTACTCCTGAACCTCCTTCAGTTCCCACATGACGCAGATAGGGTGTAGAGCTAACAAAACCCCCACAGGCCTTTAGTGCCAGGCATGAGTAATCCCACAGCAGCAGGTGAGAGTGACAGAGTGCATGCAGGCCAAGGGGCCACACGGGAGACGGGGCAGAGTCTCAGAGAGCTGGAGAACTCCATAAGAAAGAGGACAGGCAGTCAGAGCAGGGAAGAGCCCATGTGGTCCTTACCAACTGGAAAAAGAATGGACCAGAGCCCATCTGCTACAGACATAAGCAGCAGACAGCAACAGAAAGTCAGGTTCCCGCAGCTGACAGATAAAGCACTGCACACAAAATGCAAGAACCCAGGACACTGTCACCAGGACATGACAATCCCTTCACTGTCCACTGTCACTACGAGGTCAAGTGAATTCCTCTCACCCTCGGTCCTTCCAGATGCCATCTGTGAAACAGCACAGAGTGGGGCTGGGTAGAGGAAGATCAGGGAGAAATGAGAAAGGCTACCTAAAGGGACAGCCCAGATTACTGGCAAAACCGAGGTTTTGCCAAACCAATAGAATCTATCTACCAGAAGCCATCAAGACATACAGACGTCTCTTTCGGCAGCTAAGAGAATGCCAGCAATATAATTTTTAAACTCAAGTAAAGTGAAAATTAGCTCTTCATTACAAACAGTTTGAATACCTACATGCTTTTAAAGAAAAATTAAAGATAAAAAACAGAAAATGAAATTTTTTCAAAATACAGACATTCGTCTTATACAAACCTGGGTTCTAAGTATTCTGAGCTGCACTATTCCTTCATTCTCTTCTTCTCTCATCCTTTCTGTAGTGAGCTGCAAGCGTCCAATCAAGTTGATTTTACCCCTTTTCTGAACTTTTGCATTTTTTCTGTAAAAAACATTGAAGCAAATATTTTACAGTTGAAGGCCTTCTGACATCATGTTACAGCAACAATGTCTGAGAAAAAAGATTTATAAATATTCTGAAGATTACTCTCCAGAACTGTTTAAAGAAAAAGTAACAAATAATCAACATACAGCTTTATTTAAAATGAATCATATGATTTCCCCAAAACACAACAAAAGCTGAGTTAATAATGTATGGGTGACAACAATTCCTTGTAATAACAGAGCTATGTAATTTATACTGCCATCAAAGTGCGTAGAGAGCTGGAGATACAGGGGCTGCTACTAACATTATCATCTAAATGGATCTTAGGGGGAAAAAGTCCTTTATGTGAATGAAGCTTCTTTGGAGTTGAATAGGATCTTTTTTTTTTTTTTTAAAGATTTTATTTATTTATTAGACAGAGACAGCCAGCGAGAGAGGGAACACAAGCAGGGGGAGTGGGAGAGGAAGAAGCAGGCTCACAGTGGAGGAGCCTGATGTGGGGCTCGATCCCATAACGCCAGGATCACGCCCTGAGCCGAGGGCAGACGCCCAACCGCTGTGCCACCCAGGCGCCCCACAGAGTTGAACAGGATCTTTAAAGATGAAAAGCAATGTAACCACAACCAAAATGTATCTTTGACAGATAAGAAGTAAGCATCCTCAGTTCATTACTGTGTTTAATAAACAATTAAATGGCATAGCCCCTGAGTGATGCTTTAAATAAAATATAAGGTACATAATTATTGCACTAACAATAAAACTCCAAAATTCAAACAAGGTATTTTTATTTTACATCAATCAACATCAACCTTACATTAAACTGAACTCCTGGTTCACGGAGAAGAGGGTGCCTTCCGTAAAGTCTTTGGGTGAGTTGACTTGAGGTTCATACAATAAAACTTGCCGCTTGAGCTTTGGGAAAGCCACTAAAGACTATGAAGAATAAAAAGAAAACAGTTAACATCTATAAATGGTGTGGAATACTAAGATCAATTTTCCAACATGACTAGAAGAGGTGAGAACACATTATAAGCACAAAATAACAATTCAATTTTTATTTGGTACCTCGAAGAACATAACAATGTAAATGTATACTGAGAAAAGAACAAGGAGAAAGAGTCCCTTATGAGGAAGGAAGCAATAAATGATCTCTTTACAGTAAGACAAGAGACCAGAGGGACTGGTCACAGGGATCACAGCAAAACCAACCTACCAGTTACACACCAGCTAGTTCCCTCTAGACAATTATTATTCTGGAACTTTCAAGAGGTCTGCAGAGAAGGGGTAGAATGTAGCTATGAGCAGGAGACCAACAAGTACATTTTGCCGGCCCTCAAAAAGACCAAAGTTTTCTAATTCTTACATTTTTGGTCACCATAAAATCTTTGAACACATTCTCAGTATGAAATCTCTGGTCACACTCCTCACGGGTAATGTTTAAGCAAACTCAATCTTTTTTTTCTTTCTTTCTTGTCTTTCACCATCTTGGTAACTTGCTTATTTTCAATTTCTTTACCATGAATACCTCATTGGTGCATTAATACCTCATTAGTGTATTTTTTCTTGGTTGAAGATCATTTTCAGAGTGCTATGAATTAATAAATTTATTGTAAGCAAGCCATCAAATATTTCCCGCCTTGTGACTGGATACAACTTTAAAAACAAACATAAAACAAACCCATAAAGTCCTTCTAAGCTCAGCATCAGGGAGTTCAGTTGCAAGTTTTAGATTTTCAAAGCTGATTTTCTCTCTGGGTCTTTGGTTCCATGCAAACAACACAGCCAGCTGAAACGTCGTTACCTCCAAATCATACTGACCTACTTCATTCTTAAATGTTATCTATAACAGACAAAATAATACAGAGATGAGACTCTCTTCAGGATGATTACCATCTCTCTACCATATTCTCCCTTACATGAGATTAAACATGAGAAAGACTGCTAGCTGTCTTCCAATATTCATTCTTCCTTTCTTTCATGGTAATCAAAATTTTAGCAGACCTTAATGACTGCCCAGAATAAAGGCTCAAATCCCAGCTCTGCCTGGGGCAAAATGTGGTTATGTGACCATTTCTGCCCAATGAGATATGAGGGGAAATGATGGGGAAACTTCTAGAAGTTGCTCCTGAAGTAAGGTACACTCTCATCTTGCCCTTCCTGTTGGGCTGGAAGATGGCCACAGTGGGGATCATATTGGATCTGCAGACAAGAGCAATACCTGAAATGTGCTGATACAACCAGAAGCCCACATCCCTACAACTCCATGGACTGGATTCACTAGACCTGTCCAAACTTGCACACGTGAGACAAAGATCTCGCTTATTTAAGCAACTCTTATTTGGAGTCCTGGTACTTTCAGTCAAACCAATATCAGAACTAACACGCCCTCTACTTACAATTCCATTTGACATGAGATGATGCCAATGTAATTTTCTACCACTATGATTTTTTTTGTAGAATTCTTCTACTTCAGGTATCAAATCCTCCAGTTCCGTAGGAAGTGAGACAAACACTTTCTCAGAGCTCCTTGACCAGGCGCCAGCATTCAGAATTTTTATATTAACAGAATCAGCTATAGGCAAGAATATCAGAAAATATGAAATAAATAATCTTGAAAATGTATAAAATTAAAAAGAAATAAATATGTACATACTGGGTAAGCATTGGTGAAAAATAAACAAAACCCTAAAATTTTTGTTAAAAGTGTCATTTACAAAAAAAAAAGGATTAGTGGGTGCCTGGCTGGCTCAGTTGGGTGAGCATGCGACTGTTGATCTTGGGGTCATGAGTTTGAACCCCACATTGGCTGTAGAGATTATTTAAAAATAAAAGTTAAATAAAAGGGGGGGGAACACGTGTGCCTGGGTGGCTCAGTCAGTTAAGCGTCTGCCTTCTGCTCAGGTCATGATCTCAGGGTGCTAGGATCGACCCCAGCGTTGGGCTCCCTGCTCAGGGGAGAGTCTTCTTCTTCCTCTGCCCTTGCCCCTACTCCTGCTCTCTCTTTCTCTCACTCTCTCAAGTAAATAAATAAAATCTTTTAAAAAAAGCGGGGGGGGGGGGTGATGCCTGGGGGGCTCAGTCAGTTAAGCGTCCGACTCTTGGTCTCAGCTCAGGTCTTGATCTCAGGGTCATGGGTTCAAGCCCCCTGTTGGGTTCCATGCTGAGTGTGGAGCCTACTTAAAAATAAACAAACAAACAAATAAATAAAATCTTAAAATAAAAAAGAAATAAGTAAGTCTCTTCATGTGACTGGCTCTGAAACATGTAAACCTCAGGCAGTGAGTTGTGGCTATTTTGAAAAAATAAAGAATAGGGATGACTAGGTGGCAGAGTCCGCTGAGCATCCAACTCTTAGTTTCAGCTCAGGTCAAGATCTCGGGGTCATGAAAGTGAGCCCCGTGGTGGGCTCTGCGCTCAGCACAGAGTTGGCCTGAGAATCTCTCTCCCTTCCCTCTACCCTTCTTGCTCTATTCTCTCTCTGTCTCTCTCTCTCTCTCAAATAAATAAATCTTTAAAAAGTAAAAAATAATAAGAATACATACATACATAAAAATAAGGATTAGCAAATCTAAATTCTGTTAAATTCTGTTTTGCTGGATGTCTTCAAGGACTGTGGACTTTGTAACATCTTTGTATCTGTTATTGCTAGAGTTCATTTTTAATATACTGGAAAACAAAAATATTCTCTTTAAAAAGGTATATATATGTATATATATATATATGTATACACACACACACACACACACACACACGTAATTATAAAATACCTGGTAAAGCCAATTTATTATTTTTGTGCATTTCCTTAAAAGCTTGGTTCAAATCTTCAGATACTTTTATATCCTGAAACATTCTAGCAAGCTTGTTTACATAATCTGCTGGCATACCAACTTCCTATGAAAGGCAAAGACAAAAGAGGTAATGAACAATAATATATAATCTGATATACTATTAGGAAAAACTTTGAATGGAAAACTAAGTCTTAGATGCTTTAATATAAAATCATTCCCCTCTTACTTATTAGAATACTTATTCTAATACCTATTAAATTTGATTCTTAGAAACTAAGCGAGAGTACAGGTCACCCAGGCTTTCTCTGCAAGGTTCCAATATACATGAATCAGTCACCACAGTATAGTTCAACAGCATCAGTCCCTCAACAAAGCAAGTCAACTCTCAGTTATCACCATACATTAAATGTGAGGAATGCATAAAGTACAAAATTTACTTCTCATCAGTGACCAATCACAACACTTTTTTTCAAAACCTGTTAGCCACCTGTTAATTCAGTTTACCCACAGAAAGCAAAGCATACAGGTTTGTTGCATCCTTGCCTTCCAGAGATAAATCCACTTGACATTTTATAAAAATGGATAATCAAGAGAGTTAAGTGGCCAATGATGATGATAAAAGCAGGCCACAGAAATAAAAATAAAGCTGGAAATGAAAATAATTTAATAGAACATAAATGGCATTCTAGAAGAGCTGACTGAGGTCAACCTGCCAATGCTGAAGACTCTAAATATACAGGCACAGGAACTTAAGGTAAACTATCAACTTAAGTGAGAAAGGAGTAGTAAGATAAAAAAAGAAAAAACAAGACGCCCCAGGAGAAGTGACACCAGCAAAAACTTTCACAACCCTGAGAGCGAAAAGCAACAGGCTGGAAGCTGACCCAAACTTGCAGCGAGTCTGACAACTCTCCACGGCACACGGAAGATGCTTGCGCCATATTCTAAGTCACACAAGAGGCCCAGGTGGTCAGACTACTCTTCATTTCCAGGACAGCTTTCCTGAGATACAGCTCATCTACCACAACATCACTCACTCTTTCAAGTGTACAGTTAGGTAGGTTGTCGTGTATTTAGGGGTCTCTGTGGGTTTGGCCACTGTGGACACTTTGTTTTAGTGGAATCATATACTACGTGGGCTTTTGTCACTGAATTCTTTCACTTAGCAGTGTTTTCGAAGTTCACTCATGTTGTAGTGTGTGTCAGTATTGCTTTTCTCGTGACTACTAAGTGTCACCCACTGTATGATTAAACCACATTTGGTTTATCCCTTCATCAGCTGATTGACATTTTGAGTTTTCACTTTGTGGCTCTTACTAATAATGCTGCTGTGAACTTCACAGACAAGGCTCTTGGGTAGTCACATGCTCTCATTTCTCTTGAGCGCAATTACGGAGAACTGCTGGGCTGACTCTGCGTCTAACTTCTAAGAAGAGCCGAACAGTTTCCCCCGTGGCTGCACTGACTGATGGTCTCATCAGCTGAGCATGGGATTCCAATTTCTCCTCTTCCTTGCCAACACTTATTGTTTTCTTTTGAATTTTAGCTACCACAGCAGGAGTGAAGAAGAGTGGGAGGAAAGGAGGAGGAAAGTAAAAAGTATCTCACTGTGGTTTTGATTTGCGTTTCCCTAACAACTAATGATGTCCAACGTCTTTGATACGTGCACTGGCCATGTATCTTCTGGGAAGAAATGTCTATTTTAATTCTTTGCCCATTTGTAACTCAGCTGTCTTTTTACTGTGGAGTTTTAAGAGTTCTTTGTGTATTCCAGATACAATATTGGACATATGAATTGTAAATATTTTCCTAACTAATCTTAGGTTTTTACAAAGAAATAGCACTTTAGTTCTAAAAGTTTCTTATGTTTTAAATTATAGTGTACTAAATACATGCTCATTTTATAATTTTTTTCCTATGTAAGAGAGAGTTTTTAATGTTTTAACAGAAATTTCTCAGACTTACAAAACAATAATTTTTCCCACTGATTAACAGTAACATCATTTTGCACACTGTCAGTTTTACTCTCCCATAGTATCATGCAGGGCAGGGCAACCTATAAATGTGTATTGTGAAATATATATATAAGTGAAAGATACATATAAAATATATATAACTATTTATAATATATAATCTTATATAATATAATCATATTATGTATCTTAACACCATATATATAAGTAAAAGCCATTCATTTTAATATAACTCAAATTCCATTTAAGTGAACTGACAGGAACAGACTTAAAATACTTTGATATGAGAATTTAATCATACTTAAATTAGCATTGTTTACCCTAAATAAGCCATCATCTTTTACATATTGGTTCTCTTAGCTATATAAAAGTCTTTATTTACAAACATCCCTACAGTTAAGCATTTAGTACTGAAAACACCTTAAAAATTCAATGATTTGTCCCATAACCCATTTAATAAGGTCAACTCAAATGAAAGTGGAAATACAAAACTGCAAAACATCAGAAGCAAACCAAGAGCAAAAGTGTTTCACTAAAAGTCTTTATTAAGAAAATATACTTCAGCAGGGAGACGAATCATGAAAGACTATGGACTCCGGGAAACAAACTGAGGGCTTCAGAAGGGAGGGGCGTGGGGGGTGGGTTAGCCCAGTGATGGGTAGTAAGGAGGGCACGTATTGCATGGAGCACTGGGTGTTATACGCAAATAATGAATCACGGAACATTGCATCAAAAACTAATGATGTACTGTATGGTGACTAACATAACAGAACAAACAAACAAATAAATAAGTAAAATTCCCTATCCTAAAAAAAAAAAGAAGAAGAATATATGCTTTATTAGATATCATTTTCTTTTATATAACTGATGCCATGCTCTTGTAAAACATCCCCTACTTCTTTTGCACTAATATCACCAAAATGTATTACTTAAGCACACAGAAGAACCATGTGCTATATTAAAAAAAAAAAAAAAAATTTTAAATTTACTTACTCTTAGCCACTCTACCATATTCTCTTCAATTTCACTATCAGCAGAGATGTCTAATATAAGACGTCGTGTCAAATGAGCTTTGTGGTATCTCATAAAAACATCTTTATTTTGTACGTATTTAAGTACCAATAGCTGTACAGAAAACAAAGTTACTTTCAATTCACGTATATTCTTAGCCAACTCTCTGAGACCTTTCCATACCCCCAATGTCAAAATCCAGAAATTCACATAAGTATATATAGATAGAAGCCTACTGAACCACCCATCTCTGAAAAATGACCAGTCCCAATACCCTACTTTACCACTTCAAAAGCTAGCAAATTTGAAATTGTAATCACATAACCTTTTAGTTCCTATAAACATCAATTTTTTAGATTTAATAAATAATGTAATAAAAGTTTACATGAAAATTAAGGGTTCTTCCCCAAATTTCTCTTCTATATAGCCTTTTCACTTTGATCTTACACTAATCTTCTAAGTCTTTTTGTCTATATTTTCTATCTTTATTTTTTTTCTTCTTTGTATTCCTGGGCTTATAGCAAATTATACTAACAACCAGGAGGCAAAAATGAAAGCAACTAACTCTTACCTACATTCGCTCATTTCTAGTTATCTATTTTGAGCTCTCACAAAAAGAAAGAAGTGACAAACTCCCGGTCTCTCTACTGTCATTCCAAACACCACCAGCTCCATTTTCCCTTTGTCTTTTAATAGGAGCTAGCATTGAATTCCTTCAAAACAATCAAGAAAGGGGAAGAATTAAATACTATTTCCCTTTTTTAGAAACTACAGAATAAAAATTTCCAGGAAGAGAAATAGCTGCCCTACAGAGATCTTACACTGTAAAATTTCACATTAGCTGCTATCACGCAAAGTCTTATAAGCACAACACAAACTCAAAGTAAAGTAATTAAATTTTTTGAAATTAAAAAAAATAGGTACCACTTCTTTAAGCTTTGCTTCAATCTCTTCAGAGGTTAGTTTTTTGCTTAATGGTGTTTTTCTTAGCAACATGTCACAGTAATTGGCAAGCAGCTCAGGGCATTTTGATTCAGGCTGAGTTTTTAATCCCACCCTAAAAAACAAATTAAAAGCAGCTGATGAAAAGTGAATGATATCTGCAATTATTTTTTCTAAAGCCAATTTTTCACAAATTTCTTATGTTGTATAAACCCAGTGATCAGCACTGAGACTAGGATGAGCAAGACAACGAGGGTGCATAATTTAAAGAGGCAATTACTCTCAGTTCCCACAGGTGCACTTGCAGAATGCTGGGAGGAGACCTACATACTTTGCACCCTGGGTGCCGCCCTGCCCCCACCCCCCATCGAGTGGTGACCTTGTCAGTGATCTTTAAAAATTTTTACTCAGGTACTAAAACTTGCTAAATACTTTTGAAAAAATTGTATAAATCCTTGCATATTTATAAGTTAACATTTAGAACTTTTCATTATTATGTAAAGAAAAAACTGTTCTTTGGAAAGTATCCAACGTAACCTAAATTCCAGTTATGTGATACCTACCATTACCCATTTTAGAAAACTAAACAAACTTTCCTTAAACAATGAAGAACTTGGATCTCTATTTTACTTTGCTAACAAAATTTAGAAACCAATGTACTGTATTTTTATGCTTAGAAGTCCTGAATTTATTCTTTATCTGGCATTTATTCTTTATCCAGCTTCTCTAAATTATAAATGTAAATAAATTAAAGTTCAACATTTTAAAATTTGTTTATATAAAATTCAAGTGTTATTCTTCGCAGAATTGAGTTATTCAAATTATTTTCAGTACACAACTTACCAAAAACAACATAATTATGTCGTGTCTGTGTGTATAACACATTTGCAAAATCTTCGTGAGGTAGATGAAATTTTTCCCTCCTACTTAACGAATCCAGAAATTACAATCAATTTTATTTCTACTTTTTATTTTTATAACTGTACGTCTATCCTGAAAAATCTTATTCACATAAGTAAGTACATGGGACTGGAAGAAGTTTTTCTGATGTTATGCCACTCGTTGAGAACCTCCTGAGTTATGTGCTTAAAAAATACTTACAGATCTAACAAAAAGGTTATTTTTAGTAATGCATCAAATAAGCCATCAATTGTGTGGAAGCCAAGAACTGGAAACCATGTAACTTGCAAAAGGATCTGACACTGAGTTAATTCATTTTCTGTACATCAATCCCAATATTTCAAAATATTCCTTTCTTTTTAAAAAAAAAGATTTTATTTATTTCAGAGAGAGGGAGAGAGAGCAAGCACGAGCAAGCACGTGCAAGCACGGGGGGGGGGGGGGGGGCGGGAGAGGAGGAGCAGAGGGAGAGGGAGAAGCAGACTTGCCACTGAGCAGGGAGCCCAACACAAGACCCTATCCCAGGATCTTGGGATCATGACCTCAGCTGAACGCAGATGCTTAACCGACTGAGCCACCCAGGCACCCTAAAATATTCCTTTCTTATGAAACTTGGAGGCTTTTCATGTTTCAAGGCAACACACCACAGTAAGAACAGAGAGATGTACGCCTTTCTTCGTAAAGCAGAGAAGATTTACTGTGGGAAGAAGTGGAGAGGACAAATTGTAGCAACACTCCCACCAGAGGGCTCCAGTGTAGAGGAGAGCAGATGTCCACACCGGCGGACTCCAGGAAGGTTTTCCTACAACCAGAAGACCACTAACTTACTTCCCAAGAATCCCTCTATTTCTTCCCATTTATTCACAGTGACAATGCCTAGCTTCTGCGTGAACTGCTGCCCTAACTGCAGTGGTCTACCTGTCTCCCTTCCTCCCATTCGCCTGCTGAGAAGACAGCGGTCAGCCTTTCAGTGTTGTCTCTGTGAAGGCAGTGTCGTTTCCCCTCTGGTGGCTGTTTTAGAACTTGTTTGTTTTCAGTTTTTAGCTGTTTCACTATGACATACTTAGGAATGGTTTAATTTGTATTTATTCTGCTTGGGACTCAAAGAGATGCATGAATGTAAGAGCTGGCATCTTATATCCATTTTGGAAATTTCTGGTCAATAGCTCTTCAAATATTGCTTATGTCCCCCTTTTCTGTTCTCTATAATTCCAATTACACGTTGCTATAGATATTTTACCTTTTCTCAGGTAACAATTTCCACCTATTTGTCCATTAATATGTATTCTTTATTACTCCTGTTCTATTTAAACTTAGTATTACTAAGATATAATTCACATACCATGCAGCTCATCCATTTGAAGTGCGCGATTCAGTGTTTTTTAAGTATATCTACAAACTAGTGCAACTATCATCAAAATGAAATTTCAAAACATTTTCATTATCCCCAAAAGAAAGCCCATACTCATTAGCAGTCAAATGTCATTCTCCAGCTCTCTCTCCCTCCCAGCCCCTGGCTACAAGTCATCTACCTTCTGTCTTTATGGATTTCCTTATTCTGAACATCTCAATAAAGGGAACCATACGATATGTGGTCTTTTGTGACTGACTTATTTTACTTAGCATAACGTTCTTAAGATTCATCCTTGTAACATATACTAGTAGTTCATTTCTTAAAAAATATTTACCTTTTTTATTGTGGTAAAAAGATTTACCATTTTAACCATTTTTAAGTTTACAATTCAGGAGCATTAAGTACATTCACAATGTTCTACAAATATGACCACTATCTGTGTGCAGAACCTTTTCACTGTCCTAAACAGAAACCCTACACCCACTAAACAGTAACTTCCTACTCCCCCCAGCCCCAGGCTCTGTTAATGTCTATTTTATTTTTTATATCCGTGCATTTGCCTATCCTAGATACCTCATATAAGTGGAATGATAGAAAATGTGTCCTTCTATATGTCGTTGATTTCCCTTAGCATATTCTCAGTGTTTCATTCATGTTGTAGCGTGTGTCAGAATTTCATTCCGTTTTATGGTTGGATAATATTGCATTCCATGGCTATACCACATTTTGCTTACCCATTCATCAGACAATGGGCATTTGGGTTGTTTCCTTTTGGGGAAGGCTATTAAGAAAATTGCTGCTACAAACATCCATGTACAAACTTTTGAGAGGGTGTACGTTTTTCTTCTCTTGGGTATATACCCAGTAGTGGGATTGCTGGGTTATACAGTTAATTCTATATTTAACTTCTCGAGGAACTATCAAATTATTTCCAAAGTAGCTACATATATGAACCATATATGAATCCAATCTCCCCACATCCTCACCAACACTTGTTACTGTCTTCTCAATTTTAGCCATTCCAGTGGGTGTGAGTGGTGTATCAGTGTGTTTAAGCTATTGATCTTAATTATTTTAAAGTCCTTAATGCTAACTCCAGCACGGGGATCATCTAAGAGTCTGTTTCTAAAAAGGTTTTTCTCTTAATTGATCCTAAGTATCTCTGCCTTCACAAGCCTGGGAATGTCATACTGAATACTGGGCACTAATACAAAAGCATCACAGAGGCACCCGATGATGTCATCTTCCAGTAAGAGTGGGTTCACACTCTGTTCTGCTATGGAAGAGGCTAATCACTGTGCTCCAATCAGGGACTGGGCTGCCGTTTTGTTAAGAAACAGTCTACCTCTGGTAGAATCAGCCATTTTTCACAGAGCCCTAATTTCTTTCAGCAGATGATAATATTTAGCGGACTAGATCTGTCCTAGTTGTGTTCACTGCTTTTGGGGTGTCACTGCTGCTAGGCCCTCTCCGTGGACAAACGTAGAGATACACATACTCATTTACAACTACAGTGTCTGGCCTTGTTTCCTTGTGGATGTATTCCTCATCCTAATGAGGTTCTAACGTAAGTCCGACAACTCAGAATGAACACACCTGACCACAACTAAAACAAGGTTACGTAAGAAATCTGAAGAGGCTGAACTTGGGATCAACATCAGCCCATCAAGAAAACCCCAAGGCCAGATGGTTTTACTTATGAATTCTATCAAAAACATAAGGAAGAAGTAATACCAATTACATGAATTCTTTCAGAACATACAAAAAGAGGAAATAACTCTCAATCCTTCTTACAAAGCCAGCATAATCCTCATACCAGAAAATGACAGACATGACAAAAATGAAAATTATACAGGGCACAAAGACCAGAAAAGAAAGAGGTAAAATCCTTCATGAATATAGATGAAAAAAAAAATATCTAACCAACATTATTAGTGAACTGAATGCATGACTATATAAAAAGAATAATATACATCATAACCAAGTAGAGTTTATCCTAGCAATTCAACCTTGGTTAATTGTTTTTTTAAAAAACCAATGCATTCACCACATCAGAAGAATATGGAGGAAAAACCTATGCTCATTTCAACACAGAAAAAGCATTTAATAAAAGTCAATACCCATTCATTATCAAAACTTTTAACAAGCTAGGAATAAAAAGCAATCTAATTAAGGGCATATATGAAAAACCCTCAGCTAACTCTGTACTTAGTGATAAAATACTGAAGGTTCCCCCCAAGCTTGACAAAAAGGACAGGGATGCCCACTCTAACTACTTCTATTCAACACTTCCTTATGACCCTTACCAGTGTAGCAAGGCAAGAAAAAGAAACAAGTAGTATAAAGATCAAATAAAACTGTCTGTAGTCACAGACTACATGATTATTTACATAGAAAACTCTTAAGAAATCTATAAAACAACTACTAGAACTAACAGCTTTGACAAGGTTAACAGGATATAAAATCAATATACAAAAATCAACTGTATTTCTATATACTAACAAAATACTAGAACATCAAAAGTGTTCATGGAAAAAAAAGAACAAAATTAAACTACTCTACTGACTACAGAACTGTATTAATTAGGACTATGCAGTAACAGCCAAAGGACACCCAAATAAATCAATGGAATAAAAGAGAGAGCCCAGAAATACACACATAGTTTTAAGTCACTTGGTTTTTGACAAAAGGTACCGAAGCAATGCAGGGGGGATGGAAAGCATTTCCAGCAAATGGTGATGAAACCACTTGCTACCCATATGGAAAAGAAAAAAAATCATTAAATTTAATCCCCTAATTACATTATAAATAATCATTAATTTAAGATGGATGTTAGAACTAAATGTGAAAGCTAAAATTATAAAGCTTCTAGAAGAAACAAAAAAGATTATGTCATAGGGGTAGAAACAGACAAAGGTTTTCTAGACAAAACATAAAAAAGCAAAAACCATAAAAGAAAAGCATGTATCTCTCAAAGAATCTACATACAGAATATCTAAGAATGTCTACAGCTCCCTAATACAAAGGAATAATGCAATGGAAAAAAAAAAGTGGAAAAAATGGAACAGATACTTTATAAAGTAAAATATAAGAAGGCCAAATAGTACAAGAAAAAGTGCTCAACAGCAACAGTCATAAGGGAAATGGAATTATAACCATAATGAGATAATCACTACGCACATCCAGAATGACTAAAGTTAAAATGACAACACTAAATGTTGGTGAAAATGAGGATCAACTGGTACTCCCTTATTTTACTGGTAGAGGGTAAAGCGGTACAAACACTTGGGAAAACAAACCACTGATTTGCAAAAACATGGGTGAATCTCAGAAACACTATGCTGCACTGAAAGAAACTTGACAAAGTACATATTGTATGATTCCATTTATATAAAGTCCTAGATCAGGCAAAAGTAATCTATGTTGAAATAACCAGAACAACGGCTGCCTCGGGAAGGAAGCAGGGGGAGCGCTGACGGAATGGGCATGAGGTAATTCTCAAGGATGATGAACACATGGTACATCTTAAAAGGGGTGTAGGCGCATTTGCCAAATCTCACAAAATTATACACTTAGGACTTATGCATATGTCAGCGTGTAAATTTTACCTGAAAACATAAACCAACACTAAAGTCAATTAATGACTGCGTGCTGAAGTGTTCAGGAAATAAAAGTTACTGGTGCCTGAAACAACTTTCTTTTTTTAAGATTTTCTTTATTTACTTGAGCAAGAGGGGGAGAGAGCCCACAAGTGTGCACACGAGCACGTGGGGGGGGGGCACAGAGGGAGAGGGAGAAGCAGACTCCCCCACTGAACAAGGGGCCCGGCATAGGGGTCCACCCCACGATCCTGAGATCATGACCTCAGCCGAAGGCAGATGCTTAACTGACAGCTACCCAGGCGTCCCCTGAAACGTCTTTTGAAATCCATTTAAAAAGCTGACTGATGGATGGGTAAAAAGATACATATTTGATAAAGCAACAGAGTGACAAAAATTTGAAAATTTTAAAAAATGCTAGGAGCAGGGGTGAATAAAGAAGTCTTTTCCAGACTTCCATATGAAAAGGTTCTGAAGACACAACATTTACGTATTTCATACATTTCACAATGTATAAAGAAAACAAGACAAATGCCTCTTAAACTATGCCAGGTACTATAACACTGTATGACCCAGGTATCTTCCACTGTAATATCATTCAACTTATACAGCTAAAAAAGACAAAATGAAAACGATTAAAATAAAGAATTCTAAACAATTACTTTTCGTTCTTAAGAAAGCTACTTTTCAAGTATTTTAGCATTATATATAAATTTTGTTTAAAATAGCAATTCTAGGTGCTCAGTCGGTTGCAGCCGACTCTCGGTTTCAGCTCAGATCATGATCTCAGGGCTGTGGGACTGAGCCCCTGACCAGTTCTGCACTCAGTGGGGAGTCAGCTTGGGATTCTCTCTCTCCCTCTGCCCCTCCCTCCTCCATGTGCTCTGTAAAATAAATCATAAATAAATAAACAGCAGTTCTTGGGGCACCTGGGTGGTTCAGTCAGCTGAGTGGCTCTTGATTTCAGCTCAGATCATGATCTCAGGGTCGTGGGCTCCAGCCCCATGCTGGGACTCCCTCTTCAGTGGGGAGTCTGCTTGAGATTCTCTCTCCCTCTGCCACTCCCCCCCATTCAAGTGCATGAACGCACGTGCTCTCTCTCTCCAATAAATAAATCTTCAAAAAAAATTTTTTTAAAGATTTTATTTACTTATTTGTCAGAGAGAGAGAGAGTGTGTGTACAAGCAGGGGAGTGGCAGGCAGAGGGAGAAGCAGACTCCCCACTGAGCAGAAAGCCCGATGTCGGACTCCATCCTGGGACTCCGGGATCATGACCTGAGCCGAAGGCAGATGCTTCACTGACTGAGCCACCCAGGTGCCCCTAAAATAGCAATTCTTAGTTAGAAATTGTATCAAAACATTTTTCCAATTAACCTTCAGTGCTTAGTACTACTCTAAAGGTACCAAAACTAGCTCAGGTTTATTAATTTTTAAATTTATTAATTAATCCATTTTAATTCATTGTTTTGATTTGTTAAATGGCAATATATTTACATTAAAACTGACTTCCCTCTTTTATTATGGTGAACCGAGTTATATTCTATGCTTTTATAAGTAATACAGTAACTTTAGTGACTAATAAGGAGGAAAAAACAATCACGTAGAGATTCTAAAGGATTAAGAACAGTTTTCTACCTAAAAAGTAAGATCAACATTTCTGGGTCACAAAAGGAGATAATATGAAATTAAAATTTGAGACAGTTTTTAATATTCAAAGGTAGTAAAAAATCATAAAAGTAAAAAAAAACAACAGCAACAAAAATCAAACCTAATAGATTTAGGGAGATAGGGCACTATGCACACCCAATAATGTATAAAACACTCTAAAAAAGTTAAGAATTTTAAACGTCAGTTTTAAAAACTTACCCTTTCTGCTTCAAAGGTAATTCAAGTTTAAATATGGTAGCATCATTAACAACTGCTTTGTATGCCTGCAAAGAATTTACAATGAAATGAACATTATTTTTAATATTTAAAATACAGTTTGATATTTTAAAGGTGTCTGTGGCCTCTATTAAACACCCATGTGGCAATGTCAAGCTTAGTGTGTAAGGGAGAGAACAGACCTGATATAATAAATTTGGGAGCTTTATATACCCCTGAGGCAGGGTATAAGGGAAGTTCGAGAAGTGTACTTTGAGGTGGGTCTTAAAGGATGGATGAATAGGAATTCAATATTTTAAAAAATTCTTGAAAAAAGGAGGAGAGAGAAATTTCCTAACTAGATTCTACTTCATAAGCATACCCAATTCTTACAAAAACATGTAACAAACCAAATATAATAAAAATGGTTGTCCTCCACAGATAAAAAATCAAAGTTGCTACGTTTTTAGTTTATAATTTAGTAGCATAGTGGTGCAAGTTTCTTTTTAAAGAACATCATGACAATACTGTTAATATACAAGAATATATACCTTATCTCTTGCAGTAAGAAATCGCGGATCATCTTGAAAAGCTTCTTTGACGAGTTTACTAAATCTATTAAATAATGTAAGTAACTGCTCAACGTATTTCTCAGAGTCCTAAAAATAAAATGTTTTATACTCAATTGAGTTTTTTAAAAAAAAGAAAATACAAAAAATGAGAAAATATAAACGAAATTTTAATAAAACACTGTAGCTCTAAAATTTGGGAAATTCTCTGAAAAATTTTTTTCTTGATATTAAAAGGCATTCCAACACTACTGTTTTGTCATCAATTACGATTTTAAATACCCAACCCTGACGCACATCTATCACCACCACAGAGGAAACTTACAGTAGTAATAGTTTCAGCAGCTGCCACCATATCTGCCAGGCCAGCACTAATGATATGTTCCTCCAAGTCTTTCAACATTGGCTCTATCCCATTGGGAACTTTGTCCATCAATGAAAACATTAAATGTAATTCTGAAACAACAGAACACACTCATGTAAGCATCTCATCCATCAAAATAAATTTTCTCTTTGATTTGTATCTTGGATCTAGAATGCCTAGGATAGTAAAAGTCTGGAGAAATATTAGTTGGAAATTGAGAACCTTACTAGTATTCTTTGGATATAATTAGGAGTTGTTATAATAAGTACTATAACTTACTGATCCACTTTCTCTGACAAAAATTATTTTTAAAAGAAACTCTAATTAAAAGTGATCACACACCACAAAACTTAACTCCTCTTAAAAGGTGAGTCATTTGACCTTCAACTCAACAGAATATTTTTATTTATTTTCCAATTTTTTAATTTAAATTCACTTAATTAGCATATAATGTATTATTTGTTTCAGGGGTACAGGTCAGTGATTCATTAGTTGCATATAACACCGAGTGCTCATTACATCACATGCCCTCCTTCATGTCCATCACCCACTTATCACCCACCCCCCAGCAACCTTCAGTTTGTTTCCTAAGATTAAGAGTCTCTTATGGTTTGTTTCCCTCTTTGGTTTCATCTTTTTTTTTTTTTTTAGTATTTTTCTGGTTTCATTTTATTTCATTTTTTCCTCTCGTCCCCTATGATCCTCTGCCTTGTTTCTTAAATTCCAAATATCAATGAGACCATATGATAATGGATTTTTTATTCTAAGTAGTACAAAAGTTTACACAGAAGTGTAGTATATTTCATAAAGTAGACACAATATTAAATACATTGGTGCCACATCAAGTGGCAAAAAAAAAAATCACATCATCAGACTATTCAAAGTGATTATAAAAGTGTATCAGAGATAATATAAAACTGTATTCATAGGGAATTTTTCAGTTTATAAAAGCACTTTCTCGTTACACCATTTAACTGACCTTCACAAAAATCTTGCTGCATAGAACTGGTTCCCACTACAAAAATACTTTTGAAGGGAGCCCAACATGGATCAGAAATAACTCTGTTTAGCCTGGCACACAAAAATTCAAGTATTTCATTTATGCCAATGAGCTTTTTACTACAAAACTACAAGTGTATGACCCTAAATGAACCGAAGTACATACTTTAAATGCAACTAGAGATTAAATAGGACTTTGTAATTATACACAATGAAACCTGGAGAGGAATACATCAAAAGGTTAAAAGTTGTTATCTCCATGTAGTAGAAATATAGGTAACTTTTACCACATTGGCTGTAATATACTCACAACCTCCCAAAATCTATCTTTATTAAGAAAACGTGTCAGTAATAAATAAGTACACTTGCAGATATCTTAAACTGTTACATATTTTAGGGGAGAGGGATGAAGATCATTAACGTGGACTGTTGTATTACTTTCTAAAAATATTCGCCAAGAAGTTCCACACAAAAGTCAAATACCTACTTCTAGTCTCTCCCAGATGTTTATCATTTAAATTAGTCTTTAAAAGCAGAGCCGTACATCTGAGAACAAACTGAAATCCACCCCCATTCTCTACACACAAGTATTGATACCAAAGGGTGGAATGTTTAAAATGTAAATTTATAACCGTCTTTACAGTACTGCTGTTAAACATTTTATCATTTTCCTTAAGCACAGTTTACTGTAACAAATATACCTACGTAGGAAAGGATGATCTAACAGCAGCTTATTAAAAGTAATCTGCTCAAAGGTACCCTCTTAAAAGATTATGAGAACTTTATGTGATGTTTTACCTACTTTCAGTTTCATTTCGCTTGATCATGCCTTGGCACTCTGCTAAGATAGTCTCTTTAAAGGATGTCACCAGGGCATTTACACAGCATTCCATGAGCTGAAACATATCAAAAATTGGTCAAGGCTATTAGAAACACAAACCTACTCCACCCCACTTTGCTTTTTTAGCTCCATAAAACCATACTGTTCAACAACAGCAGAACGTTAAGCATCATGAAAGCAGATCTTACTCACCTTTACTGCAGGAGCACTGAAGGTGGATGGATACTCTACGACTAGTTTACCAAGGCATATTCACCCCAAGAAAAAGGCTACAGAACTTGTGTTCTCTTTAGAAATTTTAATAGAAGTCCCCAAGGAGGGGAGGAAAAAAACTGAAAAATATTCAAAACAAAATGAAAAAAATAAACTTTGATGAATTCTTATCTGGAGAGAATATGTGTTAAAATTAGATTCTAAAATTCTAAATACAGTCATTCCACAAGCCATCCCTGGACGGCTACCATGTGCAGGCAGCAGGGAAGTGGTGAGGAGACAGAGACGACTGAGATACGAGCCCTGCTTTGGAGGAGGAGCCCTGTCTCCTGAAGCGCAGGGAAGACAGCAACAGAAACTAACACATACAACCCAGTTAAGCGGCAACATACACACACACACACACACACACTCATGCCCAACAAACAGAAAAGCAGGCAGAGGAACTAGACACTTCTGGGGTAGTTAAAAAGGTCTCATCTACAGGATGAAATCTAAATTGGATCTTGAAAAATAATTACAAGTCCAAAATGGATTGAGTATTCAAGCAATAAGAAGAAACTGAATATGGTAGGGAAGAGACAGAGAGTGGAAGAGAAAACTAAAAAGGTAGGCTGGAGCCAGATTATATAAGAAAATATATATTTGGGATTTTTATTCTATAGATAGGGTAGGGAACAAAGAATCAAAGGTTTTAAACAGAAGATAAATGGAACAAATATCTACTCCCCTAAGAGCAGACTGGTCAACAAGGCGGCTGAAATATTCCAGGTAACATGGCCAGGGTCTGGTGTCCTAGGCCGTCCTCAACAGAATCCACCCACCCCATCACTGCTCCCACACGTCACAGAATTCCTCATTCTTCTTGCAGGCATCAAGTAAAATGAATAGGTTATGAGTACTGGAGCACAGTACACTAAGGCTGATATGTATCTTCTGAAATAAAGATCATCTGTTCTAAGGAAGGGAATTATGTGTGTCTTAAAAGTTCTTTGTTAAAAATTCTCCTTGGAATTGACATAATGTTGATAATAACTGAAGCTAAATTTAGATAATGGGGATTCATTATACTATTCTGCCTCCTTTTTAAATGTTAAAAAATTTCTGTAATAAAAAGTTTTTTTCAAGTCCCTTTTTTTGAGAATTATGCTAACAACTTTAAAACCCAAGGACGCCGATTTCCTAAGAGAAACAATACACACAAAAAGTGCTTGAGAAATTCCTGCCTTGCCAAGGTGGGACGGTGTGTCCGAGTGCTGAGTTGTCTCCTCCGGCACCAGCGCTGGACCACGCACGGCTGAGCACTCCTGCCGCAGTGGCAAGGCCAGACTGACAACACGTGAACCTAACTACACAGAACCCAGGGGGAAGAGAGAGCACGTGCAGTTGGAATGAGCCCCGAGCCTTGTCCCTGCATCCCCAGTTTCTATTTCACTGAGAAGTCAAAGCTGTGTGACTGGATAGTAGTCCAACTTCTGCAAATTCCAAAAATCCAGCGTGTGTTTCAAACTGTTGTTCTGAAGTGTGTTAATGGCTGTAACCAGCTTTCTTTAACACAAAACAGAAAAAAGCAGAGAGCATAATACATAACAAAAGTGAATATTATTTCGTAGAACTTTCATTTCAGGTATGTGCAAGTGAGCAGACTGTATACTAAACCACAAAATAATGTCTTCCTTATTGTGGGTTACAAGGAGGATTAAAAGGAGAGGACAAGGCAACTGAAGAAACTCAACAGAATCTAGTTGAGTCTTCGATGACAGGAGCTAGGGAGTCTGCTGCGGCGGTTTCTGGTTTGAGAGGGTTAACTATCACAATACGAGGGATCTTTAATGAGCACTTAGTCTGCACCAAGCAGTGTGCTGAATGCTTTACGTGCATTATCTTATTTAGCCCACATGACCACCTTAAGCAGATATTTCACACAGAAGGAAACAAGCTGAGAGAGGCTAAGTAACGTGCAAGTGTTACACACACAGTTCACCAGGTCTTGTTATATGAGGCCTGGTGGGTGACTCCAAAGTCTACAACTTCTGTTACTACATTAACAGAAAAAGTATACACTTAGCAATGGCTACATGCCGAGATCTGAGTTAGGCGCTATAAGGAATAGAGAAGTATAAAACATGGTTTATACCTTCAATAATCTTACAGTCCAACTGGGGACATGTAAGTACACATCTAAAAATCTGTGTATAATTCCCATATAACAGAGGTACACTAAAAGAAGTTCAACTTGCTAATAAAGCAAAGATGTGGAAATAAATGCATCATTATTATACTATAAACTTCACAAGGACAGAGACTGTGTTTGTCCATAGCTGTGTATTTATGGCCCCAGCCACAGCTGGTGTCTGAGAAATAACACAACAGTCTATAATTTGCTACTGAATCTAGCGGTAGAAACAATAGGTATAGTGGAAATTCAAGTTAAGAGGAAACTGATGAAGTCTACAGAATTTGCAGGGACTTTATCACAAGATGGACTATAAGGGTTCTGAAGGATTTAAACAGGCAAAGGAAAAGTAGAAAGTAAAACATTAGGAAAACAAGTAAAAAAAATTCTTAAAAATGAATCCAAGAAAAAAAAATGAACAGAAAGAAGTTTAAGAATGAGGAACTACTTACTGGAGCAGAATGACTCTTGCAGGAAAAGTATTAAGTTAGAAAAATAGGTGAGGGCCGAATAATGAAGAGTCTTAAACATCAAATATAAGAAATAATGATACTATGGTTTCTGAATAAAGAATGAAAGTGATGTTTATGAAAGATTAGCCCGAACTCACAAAAGAAGAAATATAAATGGTTCATAATAAGAATAAAGATATCTAGCCTCAATAGTTTTTAAGTGCACACAAATTTTTTTTAATCTACAATACTAGGAGATTGTCACAATTAATAGACTAACAAAAAACCCAGATTAACAAAAATAAACACGCACATTGTTGATGGGAGTAAGAATTACTGTATTTCTGAAGATCAGTTTGGTATTATGTAGCAATTGGTCAAAGGTGCATATCCTTGGCTTCAGCAATTTCACTTCCAGTAAATTCCATTCCAAGAGAATGCCCCATGTGTACTTAAAAGTGTTAAAGAGCTAAAGGCATATAAAGATGTCCCAGGTAGTAATATTCATAAGGAATAAGCTACAATAATAACAATAATAAAAATGCCCATCATTAGAGAATAGGTTGGGTATATTCACTAAATATATATGATAAAATACAGGCATCGAAAATAATGTTACAATACACTTCTGTGTTATACAGGGTAAAATATGCATGATATCATAAATTTCTTGGAAATGATCAAAGGAAGGAAGGGAAGGGAAGGGAAAAGAGAAAAGAAAAGGAAGGAAAACAGGCAAGGAGCAAGCAAACGGAACGAAATGATGACCACGGCTGAAACCAGAGGCTGGCTGTGACGGTTAGGGTTCGTTGTACTACTTTCTCCACTTTTGTAAATATTTGAAAACTGTCATAACCAGGCTTTTTTTTTAATAAAGAGATTGATTATGGTCTAAATCCTTGTGAGATGAAAAATCCTTCAGAGAACTATTTCACGTGGGCAAAGAGAGGAAAGGGAGACTGCGTGGTGCTTTCCCCTTGTTGCAAATGAGTCTTGTCTTAACGACAGGGTTGGTTCCATGAGGTCAGAAATCATGTTACTCCTCTTTCATGTTTCTTTCCCATCATTTACCAAAATACTACATAGAGAGTCGACCCTAAATATATACTTGTTATTTGAAAAATACATCTCGAAGGGAAAGGGTAGTGATAAACCATCTCTCTCACCTTGTATTCCCTTTCTGTCTCCTTTTGCTAGCTTCGGTGAAGAAAAAAACTTTTTGCCACATGCCATCAAATCCTGTATTTTGCCTGAGATGAGCACAACTTCTAAATCCATAGAAATCTCTCCCCAGAGGTCTGCAAGGTGAAACACTTTAACTATCAATGTGCTTGATGTTTTACCTTCCTCTATAGCAAAACTCTTCAAAGATGATGCCTGCCATAAAACACAGCAGGCACTCAGTATTTGTTGAATGAATGGATGTAAAGGTCAAGGTCTGTGAAGATGAAAGGTGGGACAGATAGGCTAATTGATGGAGTAGAGTCTTCTTTTACTGGTATTCAATTTGCACAATTAATCCTACTTCACTGAAATTTATTACAAAGCAACAAGAATGGCTCTAATTTTCGTTATTCAAATCTGTACAAGTAATAATTTGCTTTAACTCAACTATAAAATAGGAGATGAACTAAAAATTATCCTAGGTTCTTCACTTTAAGACTTTATCATTGTAAGGTCTTTAACCATATAAGGATATCTGTAACGTATTCAGTAACTAATTTATTCTACGCATGGTAGGTTACTCTCAAAATTAATTTCCCTTGACTTTTCTAGCTTGGTTAAGATTTCTTTATTTTACCATTATAACTAGTGGTATTTGTTTTATTTCTAAACTGTTTACACAGTAACTATACACAGCAATGAAAATTCAGACTTACTCACCTTGACTTTTTCAAAATCGCCCTTAATATACTAAGATACTAAAGGTCAATAAATACTTTAATGTTAATAATCTATGACTTGTGACCTGGTTGCTAATTCAATGTTCTGTATAAACAGTACGATAGTTCCTATCTGTCTTCGAATCAGCAACTTTCTCCAAACCTGAGCTTTAACAGTAAAATCCACCATGCCAGGCAGTGTTTTACTAAACTCTGACAATACATGTGGGTGTTACTCTGTTTTGCAGTTAAGGAAACAGATTACAAAGGCTGAATAACTTGCCAAAGAGCACACTGCTGGTAACATGACAACAAAGGAACTCAAATCCTCCTCTGATTCTTACATGTACGTCCCTAACGACTCTAACACACCACCTCCCTCGTCAGGGCCTTGGTCACAGGGAAGAGATGAAGACTTGCCACGGCCAATCCACGCTCTAGTCCATCACTCTGCTGTATAAACAATTCGTTTTATTCTAGTGTCACTCTGAAGACAGGAACCAGATCTATGTTACTAGGCACAACTCACAGGAGGCCCAGCATATTTTAAGTGCACAATAAATACAAACTGAATGCCCTCAGGGAATGCAGGTATGTAGGACAATCACCTAAAATACTAATAGCCATAGAAAAACTTTTGAAGTTGTTTTAGTTTAAGTTTTTTTCTCACTTTTTTCTTATTATTATGTTTCATCTTTTCCTGTCAATCATGTCTCTTCAGCAGACAGCTCAAAGCCTCTCCTGGTTTCACACAGACACTGCTGCTCACGTCCTACAGAACCATTCAACGAGAATCAAGCTTATTGGAACTGTGTGCTTAACTGGTTCTGAGTGGGGCTACGTGGCTCTCCCATAAGCAAAACCGGAACCATGCGCCTCTAGGCTTCTAACCAACACTTGGCTGCTCGGATTCTTGGACTGACTTTTCAGGTTCTCCACTGAACTGTAAGCAGCTCAAGTTGCTGTAAGGGCTGTCCTTCGGACAAGTCAAATTCTACGATATTATACATACTTCAGACCCATACACATTGACAGTGAAGCATGCTCACACACGTGGGCAAAGACACACACAGAGCGCATTAGATCCAAGCTTGGGCCCTCAATTCGAGCTGGGTCAATTAGAGCTAGGATAATTAAAACCGTGGAGCCAGACTCTTATCTTCTTTCAGGTCACACAACGAAGGACAGCAATCATGGTCCCCACTTCAACAACAACAACCAAAAGACTAACAGCTGTCAAAGATAACAGAATTAAGAGTACAAAAATACACATGCAGAAAGTTCTTACAATGTTCCAAATTCCTAAATCCAGATATCCTTCATTTTAGTGTTAGCCCTGTACTTTCCACACTGGATTTTACATGAACTAACACATTTGCCTTTTTTTTTGTTTGAGATGGGTTCCTGCTTCTTGTCACCAAGAGTGCTGACTACATATGTGTAAGTGCAATACATATATCCAAAATTATGTACCGAACTTTGCATATCTTCTTCATACACCCCCAAAGTGCTTAGCATTATCCTTAGGAACTCAGGACCAAAAACTGCACTTAATTAGAAGCCCGGCTTCACCATGTCCCAGCTGTCTGAGGCCAACCTTCTGCAGTCTCTGACCTTCAGTTTCTTTACCT
This sequence comes from Ursus arctos, assembly GCF_023065955.2. Taxonomy (NCBI): domain Eukaryota; kingdom Metazoa; phylum Chordata; class Mammalia; order Carnivora; family Ursidae; genus Ursus; species Ursus arctos. The sequence goes on along the minus strand of NW_026622897.1, from coordinate 5,206,768 downwards.
GTAAAGGATAAACAATGACAGCACCTACCTACAGGTTCTCCCTCCGAAATACATCCTGAATCTCTCCACTTATATATCTATCTCCACTGCCATCAACACCTCTCACCTCGATTATAGTTTGTAATCCAAATACCCTACTGCAACCTAAATGCTCTTTTGAAATACAAAAATAAGATCACATCAGCATCTCTACTTAAAATCCTTCAACAGCTGCCCGTTGCACTGAGCTCCTGCTCCCCACCCCTCCCCTCATCCACCACACTGTGGCCACACTAACCTTTCTCTGTTCCTAAAACATGCTGAACTCATTCCTGATTCACAGCCTTTACACTTGCTCCTCCTTCCACCTGGAAAGCTTTATCCCAGATCTTCACAAGGCTACACCGCTATCACTTAGGTCTCAGCTCTAATATCACTCCCTGAAGACGACCTTCCCTGACCATATTCTGTAAGGCAAAGGTGACAGCAGGAGCATTACCAGAACCAGTTCGCTCTCTACGGCATTCATCTATTTTATAAAGAATCACTTACACTGGGACACCGAAGATTTGGTACATACTTCCCTGGGTGTTATTAAAAATATCACTGGCTGCTTGTACAAGATAAAGGATTGAGAGACAAACAAGAGCTGAGACAGGGCTGAATGAAAGGAAGAAGTAAAACTCCACTATTTACAGATAATAGTATATTTTATACAGAAAACCACAAGATGCCACCAAAAACCTGTCAAAATAAATTCAGTGAAGCTGCAGGACATAAAATCAATATACAAAAATCTGTTGCATTTCTTTACATGAATAACAGAGTATCACAAAGAGAAATTAAGAAAACAATCCCACTTACACTTGCATCAAGAAGAATGAAATACCTAGGAATAAACTCAACCAAGGAGGTGAAAGAACGGTACACTGAAAACTCTAAGACACGGATGAAACAAACAGAAGACACAAATAAATGGAAAGATATCCGGTGCTCACAGAATGGAAGAATAATAGCATTAAAATGTCCACACTACCAGAACCATACAAACTCAATGCAATCTCTATCAAAAGTCCAATGGCATTTTCCACAGAAAAAGAACCACCAGTCCTACAACTTGTAGAGAACCACAAAAGACCCAGAACGGTCCAAGCAATCTTAAGAAAGAACAACAAAGCTGGAGGCATCACCTTCCTGACGTCCAACTATGTTACAGAGCTCTGTCATCACCAAAACGGTGTGGTGCTGGCATCAGAACAGACACAGAGATCAGCGGGACAGAACACAGAGCCCAGACACCAACCCACACGTATACAGTCAGCTAGTTCACAACCAAGGAGCCAAGAATATACAATGGGGAGGACAGTCTCTTCAATAAATGGCGCTGGGAAAACTGGACAGCCGCGTGCAAAAGAACAAAACCGCACCGCTATCCTGCACAATATGCAAAAATTAACTCAAAATGGATTAAAGACTTGAACCTGAGACCTGAAACCATAGAACTCCTAGAAGAAAACACAGGCTTAGGTGAGTTCCTTAACATAGGCCTTGGTGATGATTTTTTTGAATGTGACACCAAAAGCAACAAAAGCAAAAATAAACAAGTGGACCACCTCAAACTACAGGACTGTGGCACAGCAAAGGAACCACGGACACAATGAAAAGACAACCTTGTAACGGGAGCAAATCACCGCACGTCACCGATCTGACGAGGAGCTAACACCCAAAACAGACAAAGAACTCCTACAACTCAATAGCAAAAAATAAACAATCCCACTGAAAAACGGGCAGAAGATCTACGCAGACGTTTTCCAAAGAAGACACACAGATGTGGCCAACAGACACACGAAAAGGTGCTCAACCTCACGCATCGCCAAGGAAATACAAACCAAACCCACGTGAGCCATCGCCTCACACCTGTCAGAATGGCTCGTACCGAGAAGGAAGAAAGAACAAGTGTTGGCCAGGATGCCGTGAAGAGGGAAACCCTGCGCACTGCTGGTGGGACGTAAAATGCTGCAGCCGCTGTGGAAAACAGTATGGAGGTTACTCGAAAATTAAAAACAGAACTACCATATGACCAGCAATTCCCCACCTGGGTATTTATGCAAAGAAAACAAAATACTAACTCAAAAAGACATATGTACTCTCAGGTACACTGCAGCATTATTTACAATAGCCAAGATATGGAAACAACCTAAGTGTCTACCAATGGATGAAAAGATAAAGATACTATGATACAAATACACAACGGAATATTATTCGGTCAATAAGAAGAATGAAGTCTTGTCATTTGCAATAACTTGGATGGACCTTGAGAACATTATGCTTGAGTGAAATAAGGCAAAAAACAACAAATACCATATGATCTCTCTCATATGTGGAATCATTCAAAAAAGAGAGAGAGAGAAATAAACCCCCCAAACTCATAGATACAGAGAAGAGATCGGTGGTTCCAAGAGGCAGGGGGCTAGGGGTGGGGAAAATGTATTTTGTTTTTAGCTTTAAAAAACTGAGTATGGGCGCCTGGGTAGCGCAGTCGTTAAGCATCTGCCTTCAGCTCAGGGCGTGATCCCAGCGTTCCGGGATCAAGTCCCACATCGGGCTCCTCCGCTGGGAGCCTGCTTCTTCCTCTCCCACTCCCGGGCTGTGTTCCCTCTCTCACTGGCTGTCTGTCACATAAATAAATAAAATCTTAAAAAACAAAACAAAAAAAACCTGAGTAAAAATTTTCAAAAAATCATTTTTATTTGTTGACTAGTCTGTTATCTGTCTTCCTCTATCTGAATGCTAACTCTGTAAGGGCAAGGACTTTTTGTTCATGGTGTACCCCTTTCTACCTACCTCACTACTAATAGAGACTAGATACATATTCACTGAGTGAATGAGTGCTCAATAAACATAGGTCAAATGGTTTAATGAAGAAAAATAAAACTAGAGGATTGTAGTCTCTAGCAACAGAATCCTATTCCCCATAAACCCAGGGCATATTCACCAGCAAACAAACAAATCTGTAGATTATATATTTTGATCCATATCCCATGGCCCATCACACTGGAAGAAAAGTACTAGTTTGGAGCCAGGAGACAGAAGCTGTAACTCATCATTACTTATGTAATACTGAAGACAGTGATTTTTCATTACTTTTCACAAAGTGCTGTATAATAGGCTGATTATTATTTATACACACTGCCCTCCCCAAAATTCTAACTTAAAACTCCTCAGAAGTCCTTAAGCTCTTACAAGTATACAATCTTTCAAAAATTGGAGAGGGCTCTCACAATTAGCTCTTCTCTGACTCTCTACTCAGATTACTCCAATAACCCAGTCTCAAATCTTTCGATCATCATACAGGCCATTAAAATGTCTTTTAGGGGCACCTGGCTGGCTCTGTCAGTAACCATGTAACTCTTGATCTCAGGGTCATGAGTTCAAGCCCCACATTGGGCGCTGAGCTTACTTAAAAATAAATAAATTAATTAAATGTCCTTTAATTATTTCTTCAAAATGCCTCTTACTTCCCTTCATTTATCATTATGTACCTAGCTGAACCCCTTTTACCACATTCGTGACAACCAAAAGCAAGTCTCTTGCCTCTTTAGAGCAGCTCTGATCCCCTCGTCATAAACTTTCAAGGCTCTGCACCACCAAAGCACTGGTTCTCAAACCCTTCAGGCCCAACACTCCCTTTTACAGCAAGTCTTACACTGAAATTTACCTATATGTTATTTCAAGAACATTGATACAATCTCTAATTATAACATACAGCAGAAATCAAAGGACAGTTCTTTATAATAAGTCAATATATATTTCAACCTGTAAAGTCGTGGCCACAACCAAACAAGAGATACAATGAAGCAGTCAGGCGCCTGCCCCTCTGCGTGGTGTCTCTGGGAAGGTGACAACTACGAATGCAGTGCAGCACAGACAGGCCGGCGACTCACACACCACAGGGAGCACCGCTACCGGCGACATAAGCGTCTGTAGTAAAAATAGGTTTAAATCCCAAACAGCAATAAAAATATTATCTTCCCCCAACTTACACAATAATATCAACACTAGAAAATAAGGTGTATTATTAATATCATGTAAAAATATTTTGGTTTATAAGTAAAACACAATTCAGATTTACACTCAGGCATAACAAGATTTTCCTTGACCCGTGTGGCCAGTGGGACCACTGACTCACTCCTTTTGGGATGTGACCTAATTTTGGTTTATGTGGGACACTCTGAGCACCGTGAGACATGTGGCATTCCTGACCTCATTCACTGCAAATCAATCACTGTGGCAACCAAAAAAGCCTCCACAATCTGCACAACACTTTCTGGAGGTAGATGTTACCTGAAAACCCCTGGCCTAGAGAGTTCATCAAAATATATTAGCCTAGGGGCTCCTGGGTGGCACAGCGGTTGGGCGTCTGCCTTCGGCTCAGGGCGTGATCCCGGCGTTGTGGGATCGAGCCCCGCATCAGGATCCTCCGCTATGGGCCTGCTTCTTCCTCTCCCACTCCCCCTGCTTGTGTTCCCTCTCTCGCTGGCTGTCTCTATCTCTGTCAAATAAATAAATAAAATCTTTAAAAACTATATATATATATAGTTTTATATATATATAGTTTTATATATATATAGTTTTATATATAAAAGCTATATATATATATATATATATATATATATATATTAGCCTAGTTCAAACATACTAATCTAGAATTCAAACGTTCTCCAAAACAAGACTAAAATCCACCCTCCACTTTTCCTAACTTCCAAAACTTTCCAACACACAGGCCAGGCATCAGAAAAGAATTAAAAATTAGAACATAAAAAAGTGCTCCCCACTTTTTTCCCACCTTTTGCTTACTGGCATCTTCATGTTGTGATATTTAAACAACTCACAGCATGACTAACTTCCCACTGATTCTGCTGTATTAATGACAAGCAATTTCAAGTAAAAGTTGAATTAGGATAAATCTATAAAAGGATTCTAAAGATATTATTCTCGTTACATACTAAATTTAACATCTAAACATTTTACATATAAGAAACTTAGAGGAGGGGCACCTAAGTGGCTCAGTCGGTTAGGCATCCGACTCTTGATTTCAGCTCTGGTCATGATCTCAGGGTTGTGAGATCGAGCCCCGCATCGGGCTCTGCGCTCAGTGTGGAGCCTGTTTAAGATTTTCTCTCCCTGGGGCGCCTGGGTGGCACAGCGGTTAAGCGTCTGCCTTCGGCTCAGGGCATGATCCCGGCGTTATGGGATCAAGACCCACATCAGGCTCTTCCTCTATGAGCCTGCTTCTTCCTCTCCCACTCCCCCTGCTTGTGTTCCCTCTCTCGCTGGCTGTCTCTATCTCTGTCGAATAAATAAATAAAATCTTAAAAAAAAAAAAAAGATTCTCTCTCCCTCTGCCCCTCCCCTGCTGCAGCGCTTTCTCCCTAAAAAACAAAAACAAAAACAAAAACAAAAAAAACTATGAGGGGAAAATCTTGGGAGTAACTTTTATTGGCTATATAGGATATGTCAAAATCCCTTTGGGGCACACGTTTATCCATTAATAAATGGGACATTGTGTTCATTCCTAAAATGGAAGAATGGCTTAACGTGAAGAACTCTGTTGATGTGATTTACTGAATTAGTCCAATGGAGGAAAATGCCATGTAGTGAACTCTACCGATGCTTCCCATATTGAAAAGGCATTCTTCATAATATGTTTTTGTTTTTATTTTTGTATTTTATTTTGATTTTAGCATTACAGAAAAGTTGCAAAAACAGCACAGAGTCCCCATACATCCACCACCTCATTTCCCCTAATGGTAATGTCTTACACAACTACAACGCAACTACTAAAACCAGGAAAATAGTAAACTACTAACTATGGATCTTACTAGAAATTCACCAGTTTTTCCACTAACGTCTCTTTCCTACCCCAGGATCTTACCTACAAGCCCACACTGCATTTAGTTGTTGCTTAGATCTCCTACTCTCCCCCAGTCTGTGGCAGTTCCTTGGTCTGTCTCTCTCTTTTTTACTCTTTTGGTCTGTTATGATCTTGACACTTTTAAAGAATACTAGTCAGTTATTGTGTAGATTGTCGTCCAATTTGAGACTGTTCAATCTTTTCTCATTAGAATAAGGTTATCCATTTTTGATGAGAACACCACAGGAATGAGGTTGTCTTCTCAGTGCATCACATCAAGAGGTTCACCATGTCAGTACGTCCCTCCAACTGGTGATGTTAACCTTACTCACTTGATTAAGATAGTGTCTTTGGGGGGCATCTGGGTGGCTCAGCCGTTAAGCGTCTGCCTTCGGCTCAGGTCATGATCCCAGCGTTCTGGGACTGAGCCCTGCACCGGGCTCCCTGCTCAGCGGGAAGCCTGCTTCTCCCTCTCACACTCCCCCCACTGTGTTCCCTCTCTCGCTGGCTCTCTCTCTGCATCAAATAAATAAAATCTTAAAAAAAAAAAAAAAAAAAAGATAGTGTCTTTTGGGTTTCTGCATTGTAAAGTTACTATTTTTCCCTTAGAACATATCCTGGGGAATATACTTTGAAGCTGTTAATGTACTCCATTTTACCTCACAGTTTTGGTTATTAACTTTAATATCCATTCTCGGAGCTTGTCTACAACAATTATTACTGTGATATTTGCCTAATAGGGACTGTCAAAACCCTCCATGTTTATAAGGTGGAACTCTTCTATAAGAATGAGTCTGAGTATTTTCCAAATGTCTGATAGCCAGTATTAGGTATATATTTGTGTCATCTGTCTGTATCTTTTCTCAACATTTTTCTACCGGGTTCTTACCCATTTTTGTTCCTCAATTTTGAAAAGTTCTTTATATAGCAGGGCTAATAGGCCTTTCTCTGTGATATATGTTGCAAATATTCTTTCCCAGATTGTCAGTTCTCTTTTGACTTTGTTTATGGTTTTCACAATTTTATTTTTTTTAAGATTTTTTAAAATTTATTTATTTGACAGAGAGACAGCCAGCAAGAGAAAGAACACAGCAGGGGGAGTGGGAGAGGAAGAAGCAGGCTCCCAGCAGAGGAGCCCGATGTGGGGCTTGATCCCAGGACCCTGAGATCATGCCCTGAGCCGAAGGCAGACGCTTAACGACTGAGCCACCCAGGCACCCCCACAATTTAAAAAATGTAGTCAAATTCATCAATCTTTCCTTTTATTGGCTCTGAATTCTGAGTCATGTTAAAAAGCTTTCCCCTAAACCAAAGTTAAAAGAGGAATTATTCTTGTACCTATATGATTTCATGTTTAGCATTTCAATCCCTGACCTATTTGGTGTTTATTCTTCTGAATGCTGTAATATACAAACTCATCTTTTTCCAAATGGCTACTGCGTTGTCCCATCACCATCTTCTAAGTCTATCTTTATCCCCAATGATTTGAGATCCAACCTTTGTCCCATAAAATTCTGGACTGTCTACTCCATCCCACTGGTCCCCTATCCATTCATGCACAATTACCACACTATTTTATGAAGGATGTCTTAATGTCTGGTAGGGCTTTCTACTCATAGTTTTTCTTTTCCAGTGTTTTCCTGGCTATTCCTACATGTTTATTTTTCCACACAAACTTTCACATCAACTTGTCTTTTTTTTTTTTTTTAAAGATTTTGTTTATTTATTTGACAGAGAGAGACAGCCAGCAAGAGAGGGAACACAAACAGGGGGAGTGGGAGAGGAAGAAGCAGGCTCCCAGCAGAGGAGTCTGATGCGGGGCTCAATCCCAGAACGCTGGGATCACGCCCTGAGCCGAAGGCAGACACTTAACGACTGAGCCACCCAGGCCCCCCACACATCAACTTGTCTTAACTTCATTAAATAGTTGTTAGTATTTGCATTGGCATTACAGTGAATTTATAAATTCATTTAGGGAAGAACTGACATCTTTATAATTCTAAGTCACAGAATTTAAGAACAAGGGATGTCTTTCCATTTTTTTGAGTTTACTTCTGTGTTTTTTGAATGTTTAAAAAGTTTTCCTCTTACAGGTCTCATATATTTCTTGTTAAATTTATTCCCAAGTGTTTAATTTTCTTTGTTAATACCATAAGTGATGTTTTCCTTAATATTATATCCTGTTTATTATTTGTGTATAAGAAGACTATTGGTTTTTGCATGTTAATTTAATATCCTACTACCTTACTGAATTGCTTTATTGTTTGAGTTAGTTTTATCGTTGATTGTCTGGAGTTTTCCAAATATACTATCATATCATCTCCAAACTGAGAGTTTTACTTCTGCTCACCCATTCTCATACCTCCAACTGATTTCTCCAGTCTAACTGCAGAGGCTAATACCTCTTATACAATGTTAAAAAGCAGCAGAAATAGTGGGCATCCTCGCCTTGTTCAAGATCTTAGTGGAAATGACTCGTTTCTCCATTAAATAAGATACTGGCTTTGGGACTAAAGTATATACATTTTTAATAATACTCTTCATAAAAGAAGAATAAATGAATAGTTTCTTAACGTAACAAAATGCATACATCATGCCAAAATGCAACACCACGCTTAATGATGAAAATGTGGAAGCACTCCCATCAAAGACTGAAGAAGCAAGGATCCCCCATATTTAACATTTTTCCCAAAATTAACTACTAATAGATTGAGTCTACTGAAGGAAATAGGAGATATTAATATTAGAGAGGCAAAAGCATCATTATTTGCAAATGATGTTATCAGCTGCTTGGAATATCCAAGATAACAAAACTCTGATAACAATGAAAGAATCCAGGGAGCTGCTAAGTACTATAGTAACATTACTTGAGATGTTCATCTGACATTTAGGAGGCCTGGCCTCACAACTGGGTACTACCTAGGTGAGATTTTCTCTACTATACACAATACAGGTCGAAAAACTTGTTTCTCTTCATATATAAAAAAAACTAGTCAGGTTGAAAAAATTGATATTGATTTATACTAACTAAATACAAAGAAGGTAATTGATCAATGACAATAATTTGCTAATTTACAGAGAAAAACATAAATGCCAAAAACATACATACTTTAATCTTAAATTCTGGTGTGCATTACAGTATAGCCCCATATGAAGTGACTGTTAACAGTAAAATATATTTTCCCTATACTGTAATTGTCCTCCATTAATAAGAATAGTCTAACAGGTAAGTACATACCATTGCATGTTCTGATGGCTGATAATTCTTCCCAGAGAATTTAGGGCAGTAAGTCTGTTCTGAATAGTTTGTAGTGTGGAAAGGGACTTGTTTCTTACGAGCAATTCAAATAATGCTCTTTATATTTTATTTATATCAGGACTTGGTGATTTTTTGGTTTACTGTTCCTTCCATCACAACATACTTCATTTTAATATATATCATTTCTCTTTGAAAACAGAAACTATAAATTAACAAATATATAATAAATGTTACGTACACAGTATAAGGGCCTTAGCTCAGTGAGGTGTATAAACAACAATACATCTTCATTAAATCTGAAATTCCCAATGTTAAAATTAATCCTGCAGTTTTGGTACTTATTTCTCCTCTGCACCAAATATTGCTGTACAAACTGCATATTAATCTACGTCATTAAAAGTTAAGAGAGTGATAACCTTTGAAGAAAAAGATGGTTAGACTAATTTGGAGAGGGCATGATGGATGATTTCAGAATTGCTGGTAATTATTGTCACGGTGATTTTATAGGTATGTTCACTTTGTGATAATGCATACCTGAAATTTCTGTGCACTTTTCTGTATATACCTTATTACTTGAGTCAAGAGTTCATTTTTAAAAATAAGCAGAAAATCGAAACAAAAGAAAAACAAACCACACAAAAGACCTCCCACATCCCAAATAAAGTACAGTTTCTTTGGAAGCACGCTGTATTACACTTAGGGTCTCTCTGTTGAAAACTGTAATGAAAAAACTTATCTTTGAACCCTAAAGTCCTTTAGCTTGATGAGATGCTCACGCTATTTGGTAACTGTGAAAAAGTAAATTCACACCTTCTATTTTAACTTTTTTCCGTGTGCGTGTGCGCGTGCGCTTTGAAGTAGAAGGGGAGGGGCGCCTGGGTAGCTCAGTTGGTTAAGTTTCTGCCTTCGGATGGGGTCATGATCCCACGGTTCTGGCATCAAGCCCCACACTGGGTTCTCCACTCAGCGGCGAGTCTGCTCCTCCCTCTCCCTCTGTGATCTCTCTTGCTTTCACTCTCTCTCAAATAATAAATAAAAATCTTAAAAAATAAAAATACATGAAGTAGAAAGGGAGGCTTACTTGCTCTATACCAACTATCATGTGCAGCTGACTATCTACCATTGTCATCATCTTTTTCTTGCTTTCTCTTATCTTAGACATCTACAGTTGAACTCCTTAGGCTTCATATAAATATGATACAACTAAGCTGTATAAACTAGAGGAGAAAAACAACAATTCTATCTCACGGAACTGCAACATCCCAGCCAGATGCTACGGGCACATCCATCAACTCGAACCCCTCACACTGACTCCTATTTCTGATGCAGGACTGAGACTTACTTTTCCCCCCAACCTCCCGTAGCAGTGAATTCCCCCAGGCCAGAGCCTTGGGAACACTACAGACTCCGCTCCCTTTAACCTTTAGCCCCATCCATATGACACCATGTTCCACTTCTAGGAAGTCTTTTTCTCTCTACTCGCTCAGCTACGTCCCCGTTGCTATCATCTACGTGGTACTCCTAAACCCCTGCATGAATTATTGCAAAACCTCCTACCTTCTCCTCTTCTCTCTTTCCCATTCCAACTCCTCTTTCATACCGTTACCAGATTAATCTCCCCGGGGGATAACTCTGAGCATGGCACACTTGCTTAAAAAACATTCAACAGCCTTCCCTGCATTCTGGATGAAGTCCAAGCCTGGCTTTAAATTTCTACAGAAAATTTCTATAAACAACCATGAAATTAGCCCTCTTTTCTGGCCAATATGAAAGTTATTTAACCACTAAAAGAGGAAATACACTGTATATCATGTAAAGCAAGACAAACAGAAAACAAAACAAAACAAGAAGCCAAGGGGGGAAAAAATCCAACTCAACCTGTTTTCTGAACAAGGCATAAACATGACTATCATTCAAGACGGAAGAGCTGAAGAAAAGTCAGAAGCAAATAAAGAAAGAAAGAAAGAAATCCATCCATAGCTGGAAAATGTTTGGTCGCAGGCAAACAGGAATATTGCCCCCTTGAATGTAAATCTAAATCCAGTTCCTAGGCTCCAAAGACTGAAGGGAATTAGAGGAAGTACCACTGCCATATGTGAGCAATTTCTAAGACTCTCGCGAACGTGACTGCTGTTTTCCTTACTATAGCACATTTAGGTCATTCTCTCTAAGAAAACGCTCAGGACAGATATTGTAACATGGCTACTATCTCTGATCAGTTTTGGTTTTTTTTGAGGAACTTACAGTATAAAGAAAAACAAAATAACAATATAAAGACTGATGTTCCCTGATCAAGTAATATTTTATCTCATGACAAGTTTGAAAACATCTTCCCATAACAAGAATAAATATCCCCTAGAAGTAATGATTTGATCAGTACTCACTAATTCAGTGTTCACAGTCACTTTACGGAACAAAATCACTGTGAATAACAAGAATCAACTGTATCTCTAGGGAGCATATTTTACTTGCAACATGAAAATCACTAAAACGGTTAACTACAGATGCACATAAAACATAATATAAGGAGACTGTTAAAAATTAAGTACATTAAACGTAACGAAGTCAGAGCAGGGATGGCAAATAGATCTCATCTTGCACATCAGCTCACAAGAACAAGGACTGAGTCCTGAGTAAGGGGCCTTCTGCAGCTGTGCTCGGGCACCGGGGCAAGGGTACTAAACGCATTAGTCATGCTGGTCAGAGACGTGAGAAGGATGAGTAAGAATACTCGCATCACATATTTGCCATCCCTGGGCAACTACTTGAAATAATCTCAAAGAATACACGATCACACAGTTACTTACTGCTTCAACAGAGTTACATTCCCGTCTTGTTTCTAAGTAACGTAGTGCTCGTTTTTCTTCTTCTTTTAATTTAGCATCTGCCTGCCCAGAAGCAAAATAGCAATCATTTTTAAGAATATCAAGAGAACAGCTCAAATGATCACACAGACTCAGTTCTGACTTACATATTTCATATAATTCTGTACACCATTTTGTTGTAAATACGAGGGTGCCTGTGTTCTATAAAATCTCTCTGTTGAATCCAAGTATGCCTTCTCAAAATTGTCCCTATAAATTTGAAGCTTATCCTCGGGATTAGAACAAAGGTTAACTGAAAAACAGAAAATAAAATTTTACTCTAATTACACTTTAAATCAGTATTTTGAGTATAAAAAATGAAATAAATAGTGAGGAGTCATTATGTGCAAGGGACTATGACAACGCTCAGGAGAACATAATTATGCGAGACAAAATCCTTCTCTGTAGGTAACACATAAAGCACTCAAGTGACAAACAGTACAGACAACATGGTCTATTGTATTTCTGAATAGGAAAGAGAATGACTTCCAACTAGATGGTCAAGAAACCATTCACAGCTGAGATGGGATTTGAGGTGAGTCTAAAGAAAAACTAGAATTTACACGGAAGCTAGTAAAGGAAGTAAATATTGGGAAGAAGTCACAAGGCCAAGTCAAGGTAAAATGACCAGGTTGTCTGAGTGGACCGTAAGGTTAATAGAAAACAAGGCAGAATGGGAAGTTAGGCGTAGCTGTGGAGAGCCTCAGCTCCCTGATTTGAGCATGGTGTACCACCAAATGCCAAGAAAAATAATAACAAAATTGTACTTAAAAGTTCACCTTGTGAACAGTATGTGGGTTAAATGATAGTGCTAAGATCACTGTAAGAAGACTGTTTCAAAAGTCCAGAAGCAGAAAAAAAAAAAAAAAAAAAGTCCAGAAGCAGAGTTTACACAGTATAAACTGGTAGTAGTTGAAATAAGAAGGAATAAATTTCAACAGCATGGGTAATGAAAGCCTAAAGACTTTGATACCTAAAGAAATATGGGGGCAACAGAGAGAGCCAATCGAAGACAGCTGAAGGTTCATTAATACAAAAAATTCTTACCGAGGCATTCTTAGTGCCCACGTTCTACGTTCAGTAAAGAAACGGTGTGAACCACACAGTGAACTAAAGTGATGAGAGGGAGGCACCGGGACTATGAAGCCATGCGAGAGGGACCTGACCTAGTCTGGGAATCAGGGAAGGCCTCCGCCGGCAAACAGGATGCGGATGAGCGACAAGTAAAGCGGGAGGAGGAGCATTCTCAGAGAAAACAGTGTTATCTGATTTAAAGAACAAATCAGAGTATCATGGTCAGACACTGAAAAGTTCAGAGAGGAATGTGTACATGGAATAAACGTACTTTCTGAAAACAGGACAAAACCAGTTACCACCTTTTCTGATCTATCGATTCAAATCTACATTTCTCTAATTTAGGTCACTGAAAGGATTCACCAGCCAAGAACTGAATGAGATGGAGAAAACCAATATTAATCACAGGAATATAGACCTTTTTCCCGTATTTCCTTGAAGAGATTTACTACCTTCTGTGGGCTCTTCAAAGCACCTGGCACCAAAAGTAGACATGACTATTGCATAGCACACATAACTCCGATGGTACTATATTCTGCAACGGTCGCAGAATTTCCAGAAAAAAATTATGATCATAAAAGTTCAGAACATACCATAGGACTCTCTTACTCCAATGACCAGCTGAGAATCAAAAGCTTCTCCTAGTCTTTCTGCATGTACCAGCTTCATCGCACTGTCCTGGAGTCTGTTTTTTATATTTGAAAAGATGGACTCATTCCATGTATCAAGCATGAGCTAGGAAAAAAAGAAATATGCAGTCATCTCAATTATTCATATACCAGGTATCCTACAGACACACAAAAAATTTTAACTAGAAATACTAAAAAAGGAAATCAAATTCTTAGGCCTATATTCACTTGAATACTTCAGGGAATGAGTGTGTTTAAGTTTGGTTAAATGTTAACTTATTTACTGGATTTCCCATCTGTAAAATAGTACAAATAATAATACAAATTTCAAGTGATTGTTGTAAAAATTAAATATAACAATACATGTTAAAGGTTATCCTCTCCTATAAATACAAGGTTAAATTTCAGCAATACTGGTGTTTGGAATGCTCATATACATGTTTGTATAAACACACAATAAATGCAAAAAGCACCAAATGAAAACCTGTGTGATACTGGACCTTTAAAAAAAACACACAAATGCACCTGACAGATGTTCCACTTAAATGACGGCAATGTTATATACACAGCCATATGTATCATCATTCCAAGAAACTGTGTCAGATACAGAAAATGTATTAACGACAACAGCACCAGCATCAATAATAACAAGAGCAGGTATGCGACATTCACTACACACCCAGCATGGCTCTAAGTGCTTTTCACAAGTAACTCATTTAATCCTCAAAACCAATAAATCAGTACTGTTATCTCCCTTTTTAGAAATGTAGAATCTGGGGCACTGAGAGGAAAGCTAGCTTCCCCACACTTATACAGCTCATAAATGGCAACACTGGGATGTGACTCCAACAGGTATGGTCCCAGAATCTAGGCTCTTAATCATTAAATGATGCTGATTCCTGTAATCAGTAGGGAATGGTATAAATTGAAAGAATAACAGAAAAACAAGAGAGGACAAGATTATGAAACTGCAAATTAAAAAGCATCTAGAAGTATTTCTCTTTTTCTTTTGGGGGGGAAGGGGATAATTTCTCACACTACAGTTATTTCTACTACTGGAGAACCACTGGGTGTCTAAATTCATAGCATCCCTGTCCACATCAGCACAAAGTTTAGAGCTGGGAAGGGGCAGGAATGCCTATGCCACTATTTGAATGCCTGACTTTGTTGCTATAACCATCACAGCAAGGAGCAAGTTGCTTAAAGTCCAAGAGGCACTTTTCACTTTTTTACTTTTCAAATCTATGTTTTCACTTGATTCTCAGAAGCAGAAATACATATGAGAAATGAGGACAGAGAGTTTAGGTCATTACTGATTGAAGAGTTGAAAAGAAAACCAGGAATTCCACTTTCAAAGCTGAGTTCTTTACATTAAATCACGAGGGATTACTGGACACAGAGCTTCTAACTAGAAACTATGCAAAAATATGAAAATGAACACAGTACATAATGAGTTCATGATAACTGGAATCAAGTAAAAAGAATATCATGTAGATAACAACAGTTTAGCCACAATTAAACACAAAGATACAAGAAGGTAACCTAACAAGAGATTTTTGAAAGAGGAAAAAAGTAATTTAAAGGAAATACAAAGTAGGAAATAGAATACTGAAGATAAAACCAGGAAAAGGAGAAATTAAGGGAGTAAAGTCTGAGGACACAGATCCACAACTTAACACCACATGACATAAAGAAAGAGAAGTGCAGCTAAACGTGGATGGAACAAAGTTAGTAGTATTCAGTAAAACCCAGCAAGAGTCGAAAAGGAATTTATACATCAAGTAGAAAAACCCACTTAAAATCTGAATTACTTTCTAAAGTTGTAAAATCACCCTCTTTCTGAGCACTATTAGGGTAAAAAATGCAACAATTAACTTACTTTTCGAACAATACTGTCTTCTACAGTTGATTTTTTATTGCTGCCCTGTTTACCCATTAAAGTAATCTCCAACTGACAAAAAGGCTTCGGTAAAATATCGCACTGTGTAAAGAATTTTCGCCATTCAACAATGTATGCTTTTAACAAAGCTGTATCATCTTGATGGCTCAGTACTCGCTGAAAAAAAAGAATCGTACGAATTTGAAATAAATACAGGTAGGTGTTTGAAAGAATAACAGACCACATTCATGCTATAAATATAAAATATTTTATTTATCGTACAAACTATATTATATCTAAGAGAAATTAAAACATGTATATATCCAAGAAAAATAAAAACATTTTCACAAATACTTACTGTGGCAATGTTGGTACATATGTAAAATCATAACGTATACATGAAACTAATAAAATGTTTTACGTCAACTATATTTCAGTGAAAAAACCCTAAAACCCTATATCCTTAAGCCATCACTTTTTTGGCCTTCCCTAACTATCACTCCCATCCATCCCTTGTCCAGCCGTAAGCAACCACTAATTTACTTTCAGTGTCTACATACTTGCTTGTTCCAGATTTCCATATGAAAGGAAACATGTAATATGTAGACTTTTTTTTTTTAAACGTTTTATTGATTTATTTGTTTTTGAGAGACAAAGAGCGCACGCAAGGGAGGGAAGGAGGGAACACGTGCACAAGAAGGGGAGGGGCAGAGGAAGAGAGAGAATACCAAGCCAACCATATGCTTCATGCAGAGCCCTACCCAGGGCTCGATCTTACCACCCCGAGATCACAACCCTATGTGAGACCAAGAGATGGACTCAGTCCACCTGACTGAGCCACCCAGCACCCCCAATGCAGGGCCTGAATTCATGACCCTGAGATCAAGACCTGAGCTGAAATCAAGAATCAGAAGCTTAATCAACTGAGCCACCCAGGTGCCCCTATAATACGCAGACATTAATAATTGACTTCTTTCATTTAACAGTTTCAAGGGACCCCCAAGTCCTAGGATATATCAATACTTTATTCCTTTTATGGCTGAACTCTATACCATTTTATAGATATACCACATTATGTTTATCTATTTTGTCCACTGATGGACATCTGGGTTATTTCCACCCACTGGCTATCACGAAAAATGCTGCCATAAATATCTATGTCCCAAAAAAAGTTCATAACAAACCTGTGCACAGTCACCAAGAAAAAAAGAGAGGACTCAAACAATATCAGAAATAAAATAGAAGACATTACAACTGATAACAGAGAAATACTAAGGACTGGGGCCCCTGGCTGGCTCAGTTGGTAGAGCATGCAATTCTTCTTTTTTTTCCTTAAAGATTTTATTTATTTATTTGAAAGAGAAAACAAGAGTACAAGTTGGGGGGAGGGGCAGAGGGAGAGGAAGAAGCAGACTCCCTGCTGAGCAGGGAGCCCAATGCGGGGCTCCATCCCAGGACCCTGGGATCATGACCGAAGCCAAAGGCAGACGCTTAACTGACTGAGCTAGCCAGGTGCCCATATTTTATTCTTTTTGATGCAACTATAAATGGGATTGTTTTTTAAATTTCTCTGATAGTTTAAGTGTAAAGAAATTCAACAGACGTTTGTACATTGATTTTGTATCATGCGTCTTTACTAAATTTGTCTGTTCCGACAGTTTTTTGGTGGAATCTTCATGGTTTTCTCTATATTATGTTATCTGCAAAGAGTGACGGGTTTGTTTTTTTTTTAAATCTTCCTTTTTGACTTGGATGCCTTTTAATTCTTTTTCTTGTCTGACTGCTATTCCAGTACTATGCCTCATCAAAGTGGTGAGAGTTCACATTCTTGTCCCGTTCCTGATCCTACAGGAAAAGCTTTTAGCTTTTCTACATTGAGTGTGATTTTCTACATTGAGTGACTGTGGGTTTGTCATATATTGCCTTTATTATGTTGAGGTACATTCCCTTTATACCCACTTTTTAAGAGTTTTTATCATAAACAGATGTTGCATTTTGTCAAATGCTTTTTCTACATCTATTTGAGATGATCATAAGATTTTTATACTTCATATTGTTAACGTAGTGGTTCACAAAGATTCGCTTGTGGATGTTGAACTAACCAACCTTGTATCTCTGGGATAGATCCCAAGAATACCTACAAAAAAACTCAACCAAGGAGGTGAAAGAACGGTACACTGAAAACTCTAAGACACAGATGAAACAAACAGAAGACACAAATAAATGGAAAGATATTCGGTGCTCACAGAATGGAAGAATAATAGCATTAAAATGTCCACACTACCAGAACCATACAAACTCAATGCAATCTCTATCAAAAGTCCAATGGCATTTTCCACAGAAAAAGAACCACCAGTCCTACAACTTGTAGAGAACCACAAAAGACCCAGAACGGTCCAAGCAATCTTAAGAAAGAACAACAAAGCTGGAGGCATCACCTTCCTGACGTCCAACTATGTTACAGAGCTCTGTCATCACCAAAACGGTGTGGTGCTGGCATCAGAACAGACACAGAGATCAGCGGGACAGAACACAGAGCCCAGACACTAACCCACACGTATACAGTCAGCTAGTTCACAACCAAGGAGCCAAGAATATACAATGGGGAGGACAGTCTCTTCAATAAATGGCGCTGGGAAAACTGGACAGCCGCGTGCAAAAGAACAAAACCGCACCGCTATCCTGCACAATATGCAAAAATTAACTCAAAATGGATTAAAGACTTGAACCTGAGACCTGAAACCATAGAACTCCTAGAAGAAAACACAGGCTTAGGTGAGTTCCTTAACATAGGCCTTGGTGACGATTTTTTTGAATGTGACACCAAAAGCAACAAAAGCAAAAATAAACAAGTGGACCACCTCAAACTACAGGACTGTGGCACAGCAAAGGAACCACGGACACAATGAAAAGACAACCTTGTAACGGGAGCAAATCACCGCACGTCACCGATCTGACGAGGAGCTAACACCCAAAACAGACAAAGAACTCCTACAACTCAATAGCAAAAAATAAACAATCCCACTGAAAAACGGGCAGAAGATCTACGCAGACGTTTTCCAAAGAAGACACACAGATGTGGCCAACAGACACACGAAAAGGTGCTCAACCTCACTCATCGCCAAGGAAATGCAAACCAAACCCACGTGAGCCATCGCCTCACACCTGTCAGAATGGCTCGTACCGAGAAGGAAGAAAGAACAAGTGTTGGCCAGGATGCCGTGAAGAGGGAAACCCTGCGCACTGCTGGTGGGACGTAAAATGCTGCAGCCGCTGTGGAAAACAGTATGGAGGTTACTCGAAAAATTAAAAACAGAACTACCATATGATCCGCAATTCCCCACCTGGGTATTTATGCAAAGAAAACAAAATACTAACTCAAAAAGACATATGTACTCTCAGGTACACTGCAGCATTATTTACAATAGCCAAGATATGGAAACAACCTAAGTATCGATTGATAGATGAATAAGATAAAGAAAATGTGGTATATATATATATACAATGAACTCAACCATTAGAAAAAAAATGAAATCTGCCATTTGCAATAACAAAGATATATCTTGAGGGCATTACGCTAAGTGAAATAAGACAGCAAAAGATAAATATGATTTCACTTACATGTGGAATTTAAAACAAAAACAAAAACACCCAAACTCACTGATACAAAGAACAGACTGGTAGTTACAAGAGGCAGGGAGTGCTGGGTGGGGCACAAATGGGCAAAAGAGTCAAAAGGTACAAATTTCCAATTATAAAATAAATAAGACTGAGGAAGAAGTAATGTAGCATATGGGTAGCAATAACAGTTAACAATACTGTACTGAATATCAGAAAGTTGGTAAGAGATTTTAAAAGTTCTCATCACAAGAAAA
Source organism: Ursus arctos (assembly GCF_023065955.2). NCBI lineage: Eukaryota > Metazoa > Chordata > Mammalia > Carnivora > Ursidae > Ursus > Ursus arctos. Next base: position 5,187,295 of record NW_026622897.1, on the reverse strand, counting down.
AAAATTCTGTAACTATGTGTGGTGATGGATGTTAACTAGACTTATTGTGGTGATCATTTCATAATATATACAAACATCAAATCATTATGTTGTTCACCTAAAACTAATATTATGTCAATTATAACTCAATTTAAAAAAAACTACTTACACACAAATGTTCATAGCAGCATTACTCAAAACAGACAAAAAGTAGTAACAACCCAAATGTCCACCAATGATGAATAGACTTAAAAAAAAATGTTGTATAGTCATACGATGGAATACTATTCAGCCATAAAAAGAAATGCAACACAGATAAATACTACAGTGTAGTTGAACCTTGAAAACATTATTATCAACAAAAGAAGCCAGTCATTAAAGGCCACATATTGCAGGATTTCATTTCCAGGAAATGCACGCAGCAAACAAATGCACGGAAACAAAGAAGATGAGTGGTTGCCAGCGTTTGTGGGGAGTGGGTTATGGGGGATTAACTCCTAATGGGTACAGAGCTTCTTTTTAGGGTGATGAAAATGTTCTAGAATGAGTGGATGATAGTTGCACAACTTTATGAATATACTAAAACCCACTAAACCTTGTACTTTAAGAGGGTAAATTTTCTGGTATGTATATTATATCTCAATTTTTTAAAAGATGGCAGAGTGTATTTCTGCACTAGTGGTTTGGGCTGGTCCTGTGACTTGTTTTGACCAACAGAATGCAGATGTAACACCGTGAGACTTCTTTTTTTTTTTTTTAAAGATTTTATTTATTTATTTGACAGAGATAGACACAGCCAGCGAGAGAGGGAACACAAGCAGGGGGAGTGGGAGAGGAAGAAGCAGGCTCATAGCGGAGGAGCCTGATGTGGGGCTCGATCCCATAACGCCGGGATCACGACCTGAGCTGAAGGCAGACGCTTAACGACTGCGCCACCCAGGCGCCCCCACCGTGAGACTTCTGAACCAAGATCTGAGGAGGTCCTGAAGATTCCACCATCACCTCAAAAGCTGGGTTCCCCCAGAATGGGAAACCACCTGAGGGAGAAATGCCAGGTGGAAGCCAGCACCAATTACCAAGTATGTGAGAAAAGCGCTCCTGGATCATCCAGTCCCAGCAAAGCCACCAGCTACCTGCTGGCACATTAATAAGCTTAGGAGAAATCAGGTAAGCCTAGCCCAAATTGCTATACAGAATTATAAGCAAAAAAGAACACTTACATTAATTTAAAACAAAACAAAATTAAATACCCTCATAACCTGCCAAGCATTGTACATTTATCTTTTACTTTCCATTTTGTCATTTCAAATAATGCTATAAACATCTTAATGCGTATGGAAACAATCTCTCCTGTTTAAGAGATTTGGTCCTCCCTAACCAGATAAGCTCAATTAGTCTAATAACTGACTAGTAAAATAACTCACAAAGCTAAATTTTCTTAAAAGTTTAGAAATCAAGGTGTCTGGGTGGCTCAGTCGTTGAGCATCTGCCCTCAGCTCAAGTCATGATCCCGGAGTCCTGGGATCAAGCCCTGTGTCGGGCTCCTTGCTCACGGGGAACCTGCTTCTCCTCTCTTTCTGCCACCCTCCCCCCAGCCCCACGCGTGCTCTTGCTGTCAAATAAATAAAATCTTTAAAAAAAAAAAAAAAAGTTGAGAAAGCATATAGGCATATCTGGCATTACTATTCCTACCGTTTAAGCACTCTGAATTAGTGACACTAAACCTCATCCTCAGGGTCTTGCTAAAGTCTACCCTCCAGACTTTACTGAGTCATGTTACAGTGAAACACATACTTTTGTTTTCTAGTGTGAAGTGTATTTTTTAACATTTGTTAACAATATCTAAGATGATTCTTCAGGAGCCCATTTCCAGAAACTAAAGACTAAAGCTCCATCAATTTGAAATAAACATAATTTATATTTTCACTGAAAGTCATAAACAGGAAAGCTGATATGCTTTCCAATGCATTATTTCTAAATGAGTTCTGGAAAAGTATAATTGTGATTCAAGTGTGATACTGAAGTATTTACTTATATAAGCAAAGCCTGAAAATATCGTTTATATTCATTAAAAGAGAATTTCCTATAAAACTATATATATATTTTTTAATTTTTCATTTATCTGAGAGAGAGAGAGCGCATGTGCGAGAGAGCATAAGTGGGGGAGGGCAGAGGGACAGACTTCCCACTGAGCAGGGAGCCTCCATCCCAGAACCCAGGGATCATGACCTGAGCCAAAGGCAGATGCTTACCCAACTGAGCCACCCAAGCACCCCAAAACTATACTTTTAAAAAAATCATTTATCAGGAGGCATCTGGGTGGCCCAGTCAGTTGAGCGTCTGACTCTTGGTTTCAGTTTGGATCATGATCTCAGGGTCCTGAGATGGACCCGGGTCGGGCTTTGCACTCAGCAGTCTGCTTGAGATTCTCTCATTCTCTCCCCCACCCCGACTGTCTCTCTCCCCTTCCTCCCTCTCTCTAATAATAAAATCTTTTTAAAAAATCAAGATGACAGAATTAACGGTGATATCAAAACATTTCATTTTGTAAGTAATACCCCATGTGACATGAATCTTTTAACATCATGGTGGTGGCTAGTAGCAGAATTAAATATATAACAATCAGGTACTTGACGTCAACATCTTTCTTTAAGTCATATATAGAAAAAGACCATTTTTGATTTTGAACTGTTAAGCTATTAGTATTTAACAAAATTTCTAATAGACTACTTTGACTAATGTTTGAGATACTGACATAAAAATTCACCTAAAGAATAAAAAATTCTAGCTCTGTTGTTTTCTAACTTCATTTTATAGAACAGAAAAAAAATTCAGTGTTAAGAGTTGATTCAAAGTAATACCTTATCTCTGCACTATTCCCAAAAAACAAAGGTGTTAGTAAAGACAAAACAAAACTAACTCTTGCATAATTGACCTAATGTCTAAATGAGCTCTGTCTTCATTTTAGTAATATTAAACACTTATACATATTATCAACCCAAGTGAATTTCAGCTCAGCAGCAGCAATAAAGGACAGTGCAGCTGAAGTAGTATCTGGAATTGAAGAAAATTACTCTCAGCTTAAGAAGAGGTATTAATTGTGAGGAAAAAAAAATCGATTCTTGTGTACTGACATGCAGCAAAAAAAAAAAAAATGGTGGGGACTTCTAAAGAACGTATAAAAAACTGAATTCTGTACAGCATCTTTTAATTGAGGATAATGATGTACTGTCTTAACAAAAATGTTACTGAGGGGGAATAAACGACCAATAACAATCATCTCATTAAAAAATTTAATCAACATGGGACGCCTGGCTGGCCCAGTCAGTAGAGTGCGCAGCTCCTGATCTTGGGGTCGTGGGCTACAGCCCCACGTTGGGTGTAGAGATTGCTTAAATAAACAAACTTTAAAAAAAATTAATCAATAAATGTCAAAAGTCAATGGGATATTTTAAGATTATTTCTAGAAGTCCTACATCGGAAAATATGATATTCTCTAAATCTTAAAATAATCTAAAGATATGGAACTTACTGCCTGTGCTTGCTTGATAAACTCAAGAATATCTTCTTTTAAAGCCTGATGAATTTTTGCTGGACCTTTATCATCCCAGAGACAGACTGCATGCACATCCCTGTAAAAATAAAGCAGGTAAACAAACATGAACACTAGGACAAAGACAAAACTCACATCAAGTTCTGCATGAATACAGTTCTGAGGACCGTGCTACTCCCAGCTGAGGGTGGATAAATCCATCCCTAAGAACCACGAGTTCTCTGTAAGTTATCGAACACACACATTTTTTCTACTTTCATTTTGCTTTCTTTGTCATTGTTTTCCTCCTTAAATCTCTGCTAGTCACTGCTTATCTTTAATTATAAAAGCCTGCTCCCATCTTTAAATCCCACATCCCATGGTTAACCATTATCAATTTTTTTTCTCATGTAAAGTATGAACTGTTTTAATCTTTCACCACAATACACGTAAACTATTCCATCTCTTTAAAAAAAATTTAGTCATTTAAATACCAGCAAATCTCTCAGCTTCCCCCATAGAGTCATCCTATTTACACATGAATTACCACTGTATCTCCTTTATTTAAAAAACAAAACAAACAAAACAAAAACAAAATGTTCCCCAGCGACTCATTTAGTAACGAATGGAGCCCCTGCTATTAAAAAAAGCCAAAGAAATCAAAATAAGAGATCTCCAGAATTGTAACATTATAACAATGGCCAAATCGTTTGTTTTATGTCCAGATTCTCAGGGACATCACTGTAACTCAAAGTTCTGTCTGCATATCATTAATTTGAACTTGCTTTTGTCACCTGTTAAATTTAGCTTTGAGCTTAGAGTGGTATCTAGCTCACTGCCTAGCATACAGCAAACACAAATATTTGCTGAATAACAATGTACTATTCTAAGCTGTTTTAATTCACTTAACCTTCACTGCTACTCTGAAGGTAGTACTATTTTTATCACCATTTTACAGATGGGGAGACTGAGGCAAATAAAGGTTAAGGAACATTCCCAAGATTGCAAAGATAGTATACGGTGGAGCTGGGGCCACATGGCCAGCACACGCTGAAACCGGCAGGTGGGCCCCGGAACACTCAGAAAACCATTTCCCCAAATTTACCCCTGCAACTCTCCAAACTAACCATTCCACAAACAGTAGCCAAAGTGAGTCTCTGAAACAAATTATACATCATAGTAGCTCTAAACGTAAAACCTCCAAAACCAGTCTGCTCCCTGTAGGGAAGAACAGAAAGGATGGCTAAGTACCAAGAGCCTTAGGCCTTAGGCTGTCAGGCAGTTCTAAGAAAGTATGGTAACGCTGTTGGGAGTTTTTGGGCAAAAGTCATGCCTCAGAGGAGTCAGAGGCCACCCCGAAAGAGGACTACCCTGGTATCCTTGTCCATGGAAGTACTGCTGGGTATACACGTCAGAAGGGTTAAAATGTGGCTTGACTCTCATAAGGCAAGAAGGAATGGTGTGGTGAAGAATGCGGGATTAATCTCACCCGAAAGAGTTAAACTTCTGATTGATTTAGCACTTCTCCACCCCCTTTTATCAACCTCCAGTTACTCCTAAGTGTTGCTACATCAGGAAAGCATGCTCTCAATACACTCTTATTCAAAACACAGTATTACTCATCATCACACAAAAGACCTCCTCAAGTCTCCTGGTCAATCTTCACACACATTTTGAAAAATTTTATATTATACCTGAGGAATGGATTATGGTAATACCCTACGTTAATGGGTTAATAAATACCCTATGGTAATACCTGTATGTTCCTCTCCCTGATCCTACTCTCTTCCACCATCCCCAGAAGTAACCAAGACTGAATCTGTTATTATTTTTCAAGTTTTACAACAGACTATGAGTATTTCTGAACTTCACAGAAATTGTATCTAACAGGGATGCCTGGGTGGCTCAGTCAGTAAGCATCTGACTCTTGACCTGGGTGTGCAGCCTGCTTAAGATTCTCTCTCTCCTGGTGGTGCCTGGGTGGCTCTGCCGTTTAAGCGTCTGCCTTCAGCTCAGGTCATGATCCCAGGGTGTGGGATCAAGGCCCCATCAGGCTCCCTGCTCCATGGGAAGCCTGCTTCTCCCTCTGCTGCCATTCCCCCTGCCTGTGCGCTGTCAAATAAATAAATAAATTTTTACAGGAAAAAAAAAAAAGATTCTCTCTCTCCCTCTTCACCCTCTCTTAAGAGAAAGAAAGAAAGAGAAGAAAGGAAGGAAGGAAGGAAGGAAGGATAGATTGTATCAAACAACAGTTTTTCTAATGATTTTTCACTCAACATTGCTTCTGGTATTTATCCATAATAGGTGCAAGTAGTTCTAGTTCATTCACTTTATCTGTTATATCAAATGACATCTGAATATAAAGGGAAGGAGTAATAGCAAGCAATAAATGTACGAAATTAAATCTGAATAGTTAAAAATACATTCTCTTGAAATATATATCCAAAGTGCTTTTATTTATTTTTTTTAAAGATTTTATTTATTTGAGAGAGAAAGCACAAGAGAGAGAGCGAGAGAGAGAGCGCGCGAGCGGGGGGGGGGGGGGGGGGGGGGGGGGGGAGGGGGGTGGTGGGAGGGGAGAAGCAGGCTCCCCAGTGAGCAGGGAGCCTGAGGTGGAGGTGGGGCTCGATCCCAGGACCCTGAGCTAAGGGCAGATGTTTAATCAACTGAGCCACCCAGTCGCCCCAACCAAAGTGCTTTTAAAAAAAGGACATGTAGGGGCACGTGGGTGGCTCAATCGTTAAGCGTCTGCCTTCAGCTCAGGGCGTGATCCCAGGGACCTGGGATGGAGTCCCTCGTCAGGCTCCCCCGCTGGGAGCCTGCTTCTTCCTCTCCCACTCCCCCTGCCTGTGTTCCCTCTCTCACTGGCTGTCTCCCTCTCTGTCAAATAAATAAATAAAATCTTTAAAAAAAAAAAAAAAGAAGGGACATGTAAGCAAAATTCTTTTTAACTACTTAACTATATTAGAAAAATTGGGGAGCGGGCAGGGTGGGAAAGGAACAAAGTAAAGGTTCTTCAAAGGTTTTAAGGCAATAGACAGAAGGGATGGGAGAAGAAGCAGGAGGTAAGAAGTATTCCAAAGGTTTCAAGTTCCTTGGGTATAAAGAAAGTAAAAGAGAAAGTGTGACCCTGGTATAAAAAAACAGGTATTTTGCTTTTGATTAATAGTAACACTATTTGCTTCTGATGGAAAGTGAGAAATAGGAATGTAACCACTAATGGAAGTGAACTTTCAGATTAACAAAAATACGGAAAACAAAAAAACGAAGAAACAAGAATATCTACTGAGTGATAAAGTTAGAGAAGTAATAAAACAAGGATATCAGTTGTAATATTAAATATGAACTCAATAAATTATCCCACTGGAAGACAGTATGTCCTTCAAAAGGACAAACAGTGTATGATTCCACTTATACGAGGTACCTAGAATAGGCAAATTCATACAGGTAAAGAGCTCAAATCTTCTGTGTGGGACGAGGAAGACGGTGCAAAAGATGGATAATGTTGATGTTGGCAAAACACTGTGAATGTACTCAGTGCCAATGATTGTAAAATACCACTGAACTGGTTAAAGTGGTACATTTTATGTAATGTACAATTTACCAAAAAAAAATTTTTAAGGAAAATAAAAAGACAGTGTGTCTTAAGAGATACCAGGCAAACACAAACCAAAATAAAGCAGGGTGGCAATATTAATATCATCCAAGAAGGAATTTAAGGTTAAAAGAACTAGAGAAAAGAAATCTTATGTAATGATAAGCATTATTTATGAAGATATATCCAACTACTTACATTATTTTTGTGTTACATTTTGATACATATGCATATCAAAATGTAACACAAAATAATTAGGAATGAAAGAACTTGATACAAATACAATGGAATACTTAAAACATCCTTAATTATATCAGTTAGGATGCATTTAGATAAAACATTAAATTCAATTAACAGTGGCTCCAACTACTACGTTATTTTTCTTAAATAACAGGAAGTCTACAGGTAGGCAGCTGCTGGTGTGTGGTCAGAGACTGAGAAGATCATCCCTCTCTCTCCATTCCACCAGTTTAGCATGTTAGCCTCTTATCCCTGTGAAGGTTAAAGGTGGAAAAGGAAGACCACGCCTGGCACATTAGTTTAATTCATCTGAAAAGCAAAACCTAGAAGCCCTCCTGTAAACCTCTTTGCTGGAACTGTGTCACATCGTGACCAAACAGCAAGGGAAGCTGAAGAAGTGAGTATTACGAACGCAGCCGCATGGAAAGTACACAAGGCACATAAAACCAGGAATGGGTGTGGCTTAGCATGTCAGCAGTGTCTATCCCAAGATCTCTCAACGTGTGAAAATCTAGACCAAAAAAAAATTAAGGACAAAGAGGAATTTAAAAATACAATCAATAAATATGATTTATTAGAGATTCTCATTACAACTATCAAAAAGGTAATTTTTTCGGGGCACCTAGCTGACTCAGTGGGTGGAAAATGTGACTCAGTCTCAGGGTTGTGAGTTCAAGCTCCACACTGGGTATAGAGATTACTTAAAAATGAAATCTTTAAAAAAAAGGGGGGGGCATCTGGGTGGCTCAGTCTGCCTTTGGTTCAGGTCATGATATCAGGGTCCTGGGATTAAGCCCCTCGTCGGGCTTCCAGGGAGCCCGCTTCTCCCTCTGTTGCTCTCCTTGTTTGTGCTCTCTCTCTCTGACAAATAAATAAATAAAATCTTATAAAAAATAAAAAAATTATTTAAAAAAGATAATTTTTTCCTAAGAACATATGCACCCATATAAAATTTTTTAAAATATTTTTACAGGCTATTTCTCTGATCATAATCCATAAATAAATAAGTGATCAAAAAAGACATCACTATTAGGAATTAAGTCCCTGGGGGGCGCCTGGGTGGCTCAGTCATTAAGTGTCTGCCTTCGGCTCAGGGCGTGATCCCGGAGTTCTGGGATGGAGCCCCGCATCAGGCTCCTCTGCTGGGAGCCTGCTTCTTCCTCTCCCACTCCCTCTGCTTGTGTTCGCTCTCTCGCTGGCTCTCTCTCTCTGTCAAATAAATAAATAAAATCTTTAAAAAAAAAAAAAAAAAAGAAAAAGAAATTAAGTCCCTGGATAATGCGTGGATTTGAGAACACAAATTTCCTAACAATAGAGAGAGCAATAAAAAGGAAAACATTTCATACTGTAAAACCTATGGTAACAGTAAAAGCAGTATTAAGGAAAAAATGTATAGCCCTGAATGCTTTCATCTGAAACAAAAAGATAAAAGAACTAAGAATTCATCCTAAAAGAAACCAGAAAAAAATAATAATAATTCAAAGTAACCAGAAAGAAGACATTAATAAAGCAGCAACTTATGGGGGCGCCTGGGTGGCTAAGTCAGTTAAGTGTCCGATTCTTGATCTCAGCTCAGGTCTGGATCTCAGGGTTTTGAGTCCAAGCCCTGCATTGGGATCCATGCCCAGCATGGAGCCCACTTAAAAAAAAAAAAAAAAAGCAATTATGGATCTGATAATGAAAATAAATTGAATAAATATTATTCTTCCCAAAGAACTAATATTTGCCTTTTCCTTTTCTCTGTTGCACAATTATTTTGTATTTCATTAATTTTGGCTTTTGTCTTTTCCTTCCTTATACTTTCCTTAGTTTTAACGTGCTAGGCTTTGTCCTCATTTTTTGAAATGAGCACTCAGATCACTGACTTCCAAACTCTTTTTTCCTGACATACGCATTAAAGGCTATATAAACTCCTCAGCACCTAAGCCCTGCTTAGATGGATCGAACAAGTTTTGATATGATGTATTTTATCAAAGCAATTTTTAAAACTTGGTTATATGAAAAGATCAATAAAATGGATCAACTCCTTAAAGATCAGATTAAAGAAAAATATGTAGGATTAGGGATGATATATGAGATATATAAACATGTACAATATAAATATACTACTGATAATACCATGGCAACAAATTTCGAAATCTAGGGGGAAAAGAAATGAAGTGTGCAAATAGACTCTTGGTCTTAGTCCCAACTTTAAATAGGTTTCCAACGTATCACTATTGAAATTATGTCTACTGCTAGAATACTTGCAGATGACCTTTATCAGATTAAAGAATAATTTTTTATTTTTCTAATTTTTTAGGAAACATTTATCTTTTTGTTTTTTCTTCATCTACTGAGATTATTAATTTCTGATATGATTTTGACTTTTCCTATTTGTTTTGAGTTCAATTTTCATTTTATTTCCTCTTACTTTTTTTGATTTCTCTCCTTAGCTTTTGAATTTCTGATTCAAGATTTCTTAAATTACCCTAAATGTGTGTGAGGATACCAAACTCAGTTTGGAACATTGTGTCTGTGTTCTGCTTCATAGCTGGTTTCTGTGGAATAATTTTTATCAGCTAAAATGTTTTGGTTTCTACTTCCTTATAGTTTTGGATGGATGATGTCTGCCATCTTCTATTCATGGTCATCTTGAGGTCCGGATTCCTAGTTGGGGAGCACCACCTTCTGTCTAGCTTAGTAAAGCTCAATTCCTTAATGACCAACGTTGGTAACAGAAGAAAGGTTACCTACGTCATTTCTGCAGGACCCTTAGATCCTCTAAATCCTTACCTATCTGAAAATATGCTCATCTTGTTTTAAACCTGATTATAAACTTGACTAGAAAATACTAATTTTGGAATAATTTCTGTTCAAATATTTAAAGAAAATGTTTCATCAACCTCCTACATCCAATTTGGCCAATGAAAAGTGCTGAATACAGTCGGCTTTGTTTTGAAAGTTAACTTTTTTCCCTCATGCCAAGAAAACTAGGGTATTTTCTTTATCCTTGGAATTCTGAAACTCCTTAAGGATATGTCTCAGCATGTTTTCTAGCACTTTCAATATTAAGACTTGTGGAGATGGGTGGGAAGGGACAAGAGTTCCACCTGGGGAGTTTCCACCTTGTATTTTTGGACTATACCCTCTCCTCTACTATTTCTAGTCTCTCCCCCTGGTTCAAGTTTACCCAATTCTAGATCTACCTTCCCTATCTCTTCATTTCTATTTTATCTTCCATACTTTGTTTTTGCTCTACATCCAGGGAGAATTCTGCTTTTATTTTTCAAATCACTGATTTGGTCTTTATGTTTTGGCTCTTTATCCTTTATTTCAAAGATCTCTTCTTTATCTTGACTTTCGTTTTCAATGTAAGTTCTTTTTAAATCTTCTTCCTCTATGACATAAGCTGGAGTTTTTAAAGAGTTCTTTCTAAACCTTGCACCATCTATTTCCTCTAACTCTGAGGTACAGCCTCTAAGACGGCCCTCGATGATCCCGGTCTCCTGGTATTCACACCCGTGTACTGTTCCCGCCTACAGTGTACAAGCATGTCTGTGCGGGTAATAGCGCGTGACACGTGTGGAGGCTTATCACCGCCAAAACTATGACAGAAACACCATGAGCTCTGTCTGGGGAGTACCCTCTCACTCTGCGCAAAGCAAGCGGCCACATGTAAACTGCTCCATGGAGGGGCCCACATGGTGAAGAACTGAGCAGCTAGGGAAGAACTGACCCCTGCCCACAATCCCGTGAAAGATCACTCAGCCCTGCCTGAGTCTGGGCCTACATCTGCTACTGAGCTTCGCTGCAAGCTCACGAGAGACCCTGAGTTGGAACACCCGATCAGGCTGCTACCAGCTTCCTGACGCTCAAACCATGACAGGGTAAGTGTGCAGTGTTTCAAGCTGCTAACCTTGAGAGTAATCTGTTATGCAGCAGTGGACAACTGATACATGGAGACACAACAAAGACAGGGAGGCAGAAGACTATTGATACTTAGATGAGATGAAGGCCGGGGAAGAAGCTGGGATAGAAAGAAGGTCAATTCAAGAGATAGTTAATAAAACCTATGAAACCTAAGAAACCTAGTAATCAATTCAATATGAGGGAGTAAGAATACAGGAAGCTGATGGTAGCTTTCAGAGTTTTGGTTTGAAGCTATGAATAACACATTTTTATCATTCTGAATATGGAGTACTTACAGAAATTAAGAGACAGACATATAGAAAAAAACAATAGGACCTTTGAGTATGGAAGTTCAACTCAGAAGAATAATCTGGATTGTTTTTGTAGACAGGAGAACTCAGTTAAAAGGAAAAAAATGGAACTCTGGAAGAAACCAGGATTTAAGGGGTACACAACAACAAGTCAGCTTACATGATGGAGACGAGATAGACAAGAGAGGAGAAAGTGATGCCCAAAACCAACTCAGGAACAAGAAAAATGTTTCATAATTTTTTTTTAGATTTATTTATTTACTTTATAGAGAAAGAAAGAGTGCATGAGCAGGGGGAGGGGCATAGGGTGAGGGTGGGGGGAGAGAGAGAGAGAGAGAGAGAGAGCAGACTCCCCACTGACCGTGGAGTCTGACATGGGCTCGATCCCAGGATCCTGACATCATGACCTGAGCCAAAACCAAGAGTCAGAGGCTCAACCAAGTGTGCCACCCAGGCGCCCTCAAGAAAAATATTATTTAAGATAATTTATAGTAAAGGGGCACCTGGGTGGCTCAGTCAGTTAAACACCTGCTTTCAGCTCAGGTCATGATCTCTGGGTCCTGGGACTGAGCCCTGCCTCGGGCTCCTTGCTCAGCAGGGAGTCTGCTTCTCCCTCTGCCCCTCCCCTGCTCGTGCAAATAAATAACATCTTAAAAAAAATTTATAGTGAAGATATATTTTCTTAAAAATAAGGTTTTGGGGTGCCTGGGTGGCTCATCACAGGATCGTGAGCTCAAGCCCTATGGTGTGCTCCACGCTGGGTGTGGACTCTACTTTAAATAAACACATAAATAAATAAAATAAAAATAAAAATAAGGTCTCACAAGTTGAAAACAATTTATTATTTAATTCTGGCTTTAATTTCACTAACCAGAGTCAAACCAAGTATGTGTCTAGAGCAGTAGTTCTCAACTGAGGGACATACCATCCCCACAGCTCATTTGGAAAAGTATCATAGCTTTTTTGTTTGTTTCACTAATGAGGGGTGGGGGTGGACAAGGAATGTCCACTACAAGAGTGTCTGAGAGTGAAGACCAGAGGTGATAAACATCCCACAATATGCTCGACAATCTTTTATAACCACCTAAAATGCCAAAAGCACTCTTATTGAGAAACAAGGATTTATGAGGAAAAAAAGGAGCTAATAAAGGAGTTTAATTACAATATATTAGCACCCCAAATTTAGAAAGATATAAGCAACCTAAATGTTATTAATTTACGTGATCAAACAGGATAAAATTTGAAAGTTTTTTTTACAATACATTTTTTTAAGATTTATCTATTTGAGAGAGCAGAGCGAGCATGAGCAGGGGAAGGAGCAAAGAGAGATGGAGAGGGGAAGCAGACTCCCCGCTGAGCACAGAGCCCAACATGGGGCTCAATCCCACAACCGTGAGATCATGACCTGAGCCAAAACCAAGAGTTGGACACATTCAACCAACTGAGGCACCCAAGCAGCCCTAAAATTTTAAAGGCTTCAACTAAAGTAGGTCTTGCAATTTTGGTGATAACATGTTAAGATATACAAGAATCCTTTAACCTAACAGGACTACATATTGAGCTACCTTGGGTAACTCCAAGGAGATCAAGAATTTTTAAAAACGACGTGATGAGACCACTAACTAGAGCAAGTACAAAGGTACTGACTGTTTCTGCTTAGAACTGCACTTTAAGCAGGGAACACACTACACTCCTCCCAGTCAGGAGTGCACAGAAAACAAGCATTATTCTAGATGATAAATGACACAATTAACACAAATTGACAGAAACAAAACAAAACCAAAAAAGACCCCACCACATTCAACATATTATTCATAAAATAGTTTAATCAAATAATTTAAGAAGAACATAAGTATACATGAATGCTATGTATTTCTAAAAAGGCTTAGCTGTTTATTGAACTTTAATTTTTCAAAAGGCAGAATTGTGCATAAAAGTTAATATTATGCAACAAGTTCTACATTATTTAGGGAAATTAGATTTTTCTTACGTGATGAAGAAAAAAAAACTGAGCACAACAGCTTAATGTGTATGGATCATTCAGTCACACATCTGTAACTCCTGATACAATATTCCACTAAAACATACGCAGAAAAGCTACAGCAGATCTGAGACCACTGTCCTTAGGAAGATATGTTTGCAATGCTGGCCATTGGCTGGTATCTGGGAACTTGGATTTTGCGAAGGTTCTGTTTCCTGATGAGAATCGCTCACTGTGCCTAAATATTTAGGTAAACAATCTGATTTATGTTGAACACCTGCTTTTCACCTAGGAGTCTGGGACTTAAGTTCATGTCAGGCAGAGTTAAAACCCTGGACACTGTCTTTAATGAGCTTCCCTGTAGACAGACTTTCACATGTGCTGTCACAATCAGCTGTTGGAGAATTAGGTGTCTCCTGTGTAATTCCAGTGGGAGAGGATGCTTGGAAACATGCACCTGGTTTCCCCTGAATTTGCCACCCACACCTTTGTTGCATTTTACTATAATAAATCATAGCCATGAATACAACTATATCTGAGTCCTGTGAGTATTCCTAGCAATCACCAAACCTCGAGGCGGTCATGAGACTGGTGACACAACTGGTGTCAGAAGTGGGATTCATTAGACTAGCCGGGACTCGCCGAACCATGGTGAGAGCACGGTCTGATAAAAGGAGGAAGTGACTGGACAATGAACCTTTGGTGTTTGAGTGGCTATGGTATGAAACAGCAGCAGAGCTGCATGTGTTTTAAGAGAGAAGAGTTACCCAGGAAAGCTGAAAACAAGAGATCTATCCCTATAGAGCTGGCTTCCTCATCCCTGGCTGCTTTTGGCCATGTGGACTCAAGTGAAAGAAGAAAACACACAGTCTGGCTAACACCTTTGATTTTGTTCTTGCCTCCAACTGGAAAGAGAAAAGGCCCAAAGTTAAGCTTTGGGTGAATCAAAAATGTCAAATGTTGGCATTATTCTCCCCCCTACTCCCCGAGCCATGAGGTAATAATAGTTAAGTCAGATCCTGGGGTTGGAGAAAGATTTAGATAAATCAGGGGAGAAAATGCTGGGGTGGGGTGCTTACAGGGAGAGGAAACCACTCCAGCTGTTTCTTCAGCCCAACGGCTGCTGCTAAAGCAATCCTTCCAGGCCCCTTGATTTCCAGCCAGGATCTCCCAGCAACTCTAACATTAATGTTGTCAACGCTGCTAGGGGTTTGAATGAATTTATAATGGGAAGAAAGGGGAGGTTTAAAAGATGGCTTTGTATTTTGTGGCAATGGCATCTGGATGTATGATCAAAAAAGATGTAAAATGTTATATGCCTGTACTTTCATAAATGCTACAGGGATTGTACCTATCAGGAAAGGCTATCCCTCAAAAAGTTAGCGGACACAACTTCCTTGTTTTAAACTGCTGGTAAGGGAATTGGAATTTAAAGTGTCTGAATATTGGAACAGAAAAACCCTCTGTAAAGGGTGATATTTACTACTATTTTAACCTACTGGTATGTCTGAGAAAAGTGGGACAACATAAAAACAAAGGAAATCTTTAGATAGAAATACACTTTTGGAGTTTTTAAAGCAGTTTTTAGTTGTCATTGGGCTCCTGTGAAATCAGATGTCTGACCCTTAAGAGGCTAATGATTTTCCAGCCTGATGTGCATGTTTCTGAATGAGTCAATTTGGTCTCCAAGACTGGTAAGATGAAAAGGGCTTAGGAAAGTCCTGCTTGTTACTTGGACGTGGAACATGACTGTCTGTCTGTCACGATCTTGGCTTTGCAGCTGGAGAAGAAAAGTTGCTCTCTTTTTTAGAATCTCAAATTTACAGATCTTAATTGCCTGGATCTGATTCTGCGCTGAAACTTGATACTATCTGTTACTGGCAGTTTCAAGTTCAACATAAGCTGTGCTGAACTAAAGCACACATATGCTCAGTGAAGAGGACTTTGACATGAGGACTGCTGCAGGTTTCAGACACCCTGTGCAGAGCCGTAAACTGAAACCACCATGGATTCTGGCTGGACCACCTGAGTCACTTCCAGATGCCCACAGAAGAGGGTTTATTCTCTGATGGCGCCATCTGAAGTCAAGCAGAGGCCTGGCTCTGTTTATCCGACACAGACACTACCTGCACTCCTAACTTGTGGTTACTGCCAAAAGCCGCCAGTGGCAAGACAGTGACCCACCCCTCACAGATGGGACTCCTGACACCCTCTCAGTGAGGTCTCACTGTGATGGACTCGTATTCAGTTTTCAACAATGGATTAATAATAACCTGACTCTACTTCCCTCACCTTCACCTCGCCATCCTTGTACATTCACCCTAATAAGGCAACTTGGTTGTGAAACACAGCCATCTCCAGAAAGCAGCAGATCTTTTCTAAGACGCTCACTAGATAAATGATCAGGACAAAAGGCATGGGAGGTGACATAAACCTACTTTAAAAATTTCTGAACACTTGGGATTTCATCCAGAACAACACCCAAACACGATACATCTTTCTAGTGAAGGGTATATAAAGTACTTTGCTGTAAAAATGTGTTTGCTCCTCTTGCAAGTGCACATGATTGGGGAAAAAAAACTGAAAAGTTTTCATTACTGAATGGGACACACTGGTTTTCCGAGAAAGAAAAAACAAAACACAGCACCTGAGAAGGCACAGGGGAGGAGGAAGACATCAATGATTTTTGTTTTTCAGCATTATTCTTCAAAGCTCTGCTGTCTTCCTGAAGGACAATTTCCGGCACTGGTTTTCCTCGCTGCTGTGAGTACCCTGAAATCAAACCTGACAGTGCTAGGAGACAGCAGGGAGCAGCCCAACTCCTACACTTCCCACACAGAGCCCTTCAAAACATCATCCACACTAGTGAGGCCAATCAGCTGGTTTCATGAATAAACAAAACTATTTGGAACTAATTTCCTTCAGGCAGTTCATCTGAAAACAAGGCCCGAACTGAATTAACACAACAGGAATGAGAACTCTAGAGCTAATGGTCCTGGGGGCCTTGTTACCGTATACTGCCTGACCAACATATGTATCGCCTGGAGCACCTGAACAACAGTAAACTCTTGGTTTCTGGGGGACCACATATGCCATTGTGGACAAGCTCTGATGATCATGACACTGCTTTAACCCTGGAAAGCTTTCAGGTGTGCTTCAACTTAGGGGCCCGGAGTTGTGCTGTGCCTGAGTTGACGCTGCAGGCCATGTAAAAAAGGTTCATATAGAAAGTGAAGGAGAGGGGCGCCTGGGTGGCTCAGATGAAGCGTCTGCCTTTGGCTCAGATCATTATCTCAGAGACCTGGGATCGAGTCCCGCATCATCAGCTGGAAGTCTGTTTCTCCCTCCCTCCTTCTGCCCCTCCCCCTGCTTGTGCACTCTCTCTCTCTCTCAAATGAATAAAATCAGAAAGAAAAGAAAAAAGAAAAGTAAAGAGAAAAGGAAGGAAGGAAGGAAGGAAGGAAGGAAGGAAGGAAGGAAGGAAAGAAGGAAGGAAGGAAAGAAGAAAACTACCTGGTTTCCTAAAATAAACTTCATGGTTGGTGGGATTTATTTTCACTAGCTAAATCTAGGACCTCTAAAAGACATAACTGAGATCGGTACCACAAATTGGCCTTGCCTTGTCCCATTGTATCCTACTAATAATGAGTTTACTTAAATGGTGAACAGTTTCCTACCCTGATATATAACTTTCTTGATAGTAAGAATGGCCCACTGTGCCTTAAATGTACAATCTATATGGTTTACATTGAACACCTGATCTGAGAATCTGAAATTTGGGTATATGCCAAGCAGAGGCTACCTATGTGACCAGTCCCCAATAAAAACGCTCATTACTGAGTCTGCAAGAGCTTCTCAGGTAGACAACGTATCACATGTTGTCAGTCTTGTTGTTGGAGAGACTGTGTCATATGTGATTCTACAAGTACTCTGGGAAGCCTGTGCCTGTTCTTCCCCAGACTTTATCCAAAGTACCTTTCCTTTTTGCTGCTTCTGCTTTGTATCCTTTTGCTGCAATAAACCACAGCTGTGTATGACAGAGTCCCCCTAGCAAATCACTGATTATAGAAGAGGACATGGACTAGTAATAACTGTAAACAGGTAAACAGTCCAGTCTAAAGTGAGCATTCCATTTGGATATAGAAATGCACCACCAAAATTTCCTTTACGTTAGCAAAAAGTTAGAGTTAATGGATTACTTACGAAAACAGATCAAACCACTGCTGTTTTGTAACAGATTCCTGGCGTAAAAGCTTCAAAACAATCGGGCGCATGAAATCCCATTTGTCTTCAAATTGAAGTGACCCTTTATTCTTAAAAACAAAAACAAAAAAAAAGAGTTTAATTTAAATGCAGTTAAATCAAAAGTGTTTGTTATTTTTGTCTTTCAAGAGTTCACTAGAGAAATGCAAGGTTCAAAATTTAAAACAATCTGTTTTCCATAATGGAATCCCTATAAACTTCATCAGGTTTCAAGAAACCACAGTAAGACACCATAAAAAAGAAAATTAATTGTACAAACATATAAAGAATTTGGCCTTGCCCAAGGAGAAGGTCTGGTCTTTGTCCTTGACTTCTGGTAGGTAATCTCTGGGCTCTCAGAGTGTGTCTGATAAGAGACCTTTGTTTGCTTGGTAACCTTGGGTCAAACTGGATAATCTAACAAATGTGATTTAAGGAGAGAAGTGGCCATACCCACAGAGTCCTTAGGGTTGGGGCTGACCAATCCAGAAACACCACTGTAACTCTGAGAGGTGGTTTTGGGTTAACCAAAATGGAGACTGAGATTATCCACAAGCAATTAATCAGTCATGCCTACATAACGAAGCCCCAATAAAAACTCTGGCTGGCTCAGTAAGTGGAACACGCGACTCTTGATCTCAGGGTTGTGACCCCATGGTGGGTGTAGAGATCACTCAAAAAATAAAAATTAAGCAAACTCTGGATCCTAAAGGTTGGGTGAGCTTCTCTGGCAAACAGTACTCCATACACATGGTCACACAGTAAGGCCAAGAGAGATACACGATCTGACTACAAGCGAGAGGACGAGGAAAGCTCTGTGTTTGGAACCCTCCTACACTCTGCCCTGCATGTCTCTTTCTTTGGCAGATCTCAATCTGTATCCTTTCTCCTTAATAAGCCATATCATGATATATGAGTCTGTAAGATCTATCAGTTTTTCTAATGAATTATTGAACCTCGGGGTGGTTTTGGGAACCCTCCAAACCTGTAGCTGGTATCAGAAGCGAGGGTGGTCTTGTGTATAGAGACTGTGCCTTCTAATTTTATAGTTGCCCTAAATTCCCCA
Organism: Ursus arctos; assembly: GCF_023065955.2. Taxonomy (NCBI): domain Eukaryota; kingdom Metazoa; phylum Chordata; class Mammalia; order Carnivora; family Ursidae; genus Ursus; species Ursus arctos. The sequence continues at coordinate 5,168,458 of NW_026622897.1, read as the reverse complement.
CAAAAAAATACACTGAGAGTCTATATAAACTCTGAAAACGGAAAAACAAAACAACAACAAAAACCAGAAAAATACCCATCCCCTTTTTTAATACTAACAAAACCCTGACACCAAACTGGTGAGAGGAGCACAAGAAATGGAAACTCTAGACAAATTCAACAAGGACATAGGTGCAAAAATCTTAAATAAGTATTAGCAAATTAAACAAGTGGTGTATTAAAAGAATGATACTTCATAATCACACATGGTTTATCCCACAAATGTGAAGTGGTCGAATATTAAAAAGAGGTCACCAATTCATTACATTACTAGAAAGAGAGAGAGAGAGGAGAGAGACCATATGTGTTCAGTCATTACTACTGTGGCCATGTGACTTGCTTTCACCAATAAATTTCCACACGAGTCATCCATTTCCTAACATGCTCATGAAAAATGTCCAAACACACCTATGGAACTCATTGTTTTTACTATATAATGTTCTTAAAGATGCTGCTCACTCGTTATCAGGGAAGCTTCTAGACTGACTACCTGGAATCTGCAAACTCCCTAAAATTAAAACCCAGAAGTGGTCTCTAAACATGTGGTCTAACAAGATCCCACACCAGAATCACCCAGTGCGGAGGTTTCACATACAAGTTTCTAAAACTTAACTCAGACGTACTGGATCAGAATCTCTTGACTTCAGAATCAGCATATTTAGCAAATTCATGATAAAAATGTTGGAGGGTCTATGACATGCAGGGCTGCATTTGAATGTGTCTGGAGTCTTGCAAGCCTTACTACCCTGCGCTCTCCTACAAATGGACCCTGAGAGCTTGTTTGGAGGTTCTAGCAGAGGAGTATAGCTACTCATATACCCTCGACAAAAGAACTGTCTTCCTCTATTGGGGAGGGTCATCCTCTTCAACCAAGTGTGCAGCTTTGGGAGGGATGTACATGGAGTGGTGAGGGAAGGAGGGGACACCTGTCTAGTCAGCCAGATCAGCCAGATCAACCCTGCTGATCAATGAGGTGACAGACATCACAGCCAGACTGTGCTCACATTTTATATCCACGAACACTGATGATCCTAAAAGTTACCGTACTGTCTTGCCCCAGGTACGTATTTTAATTACCACATTCTTTTTTTTTTTTTTTTTAAGATTTTATTTATTTAACAGAGACAGACACAGCGAGAGAGGGAACATAAGCAGGGGGATTGGGAGAGGGAGAAGCAGGCTTCCGGCTGAGCAGGGAGCCCGATATGGGGCTCAATCCCAGGACCCCGGGATCATGACCTGAGCCAAAGGCAGACGCTCAACAACTGAGCCACCCCGGTGCCCCAAAATTACAACATTCTTATTATAAGCACCCACAAGTGATATTCACTCAAAATTTTGTACTGGGATTAGCTGTGCTTCGTTTTTACCTTATAGACTTTAGTGAATCATGTAGGTAACTTTGCTCTTAAGTGTTGGCTATGGAGAAATTCAGAGTCACATTTTAATTCTATGCCATAAAATTTGTGTACTAACCTTATGACTGGCTTCACTTTTTCTACTGTTCCGAGGGAGGAGCATGCAAATAAACAAATTCAAAAGAACCACAGAAAGTTTTTTTGGCTATGACGCTGGAGAATATATCCCCTTAATCTGAGGATACTTTGTAACATCAACTAAGTCTATTTCCCTTAGCAATTTTGGCAATTCATAAAATTAAACATAGTATAAATCTTGCGATTAAAAATCAAAAAGGTACAGAGGACTGGAGTAAACAGGTGTTTGAGGTAAATTAAATACCAGTTAGACTCTGAAACCTATTAGCTATGGCAAAATAACAGGAAATACATTTTGGTTCTTCTGCTTGATGAAACATAAAAAACTAACTTCAGAAACATTTTCCCCTAATACTGAATTAAAGGAGGAATTCAATAACTGAATGTTTTCTATTAATCTTTTATAGTCAAAAAATGATGTTCAAGCAATTCTTTGGCCTATTCTCTGTTAAACTGAAAAGCATATCATTAAATCATAACTAAGCAGCAGGACACCAAATCCACTATCTACAAAACAGCATGCCTTATCAGTATATGAAGGGACCTCCAAATTATGAACCCTAATTTATGAACGTTTCCATTGGCTAACTGAAGGCTGCCTCATCTCTATCAATTTGCTACAAAGTGTCTTATGCATTCTCTCATTATTACTCAGAACAGCAGTAGGCTGAACTCACCAATTCCTAGTATATCTAGGATTATCTTGCCCACTCGCTCTTTTTCACCAAGATTTCAACATCTGCTATACCCCTGCCCCTCTATCCCTCACTCCTTTCAGTGCAACTAATGCCCTCACAGGCTTTCTTCTCAAACACACAAGCGGGCTATGAGGAGGCCAGTGGGGAGCTGGTCATGAGGGACATCTGAAGGAGCATTCCAGGCAGAGGAAGCAGCCACTGGAAAGACCCTAAGGTAGAAGCATGCTTGATGTATTCAAGGTAGAGCAGAGAAAGGACAGATGAGAGAGCAGAGGAAGTGAGGGAAGCAAAAGAGGTTTGGATCTTGCAGGGCCTTGAAGGCCATTATAACCTCTATTATAGGTGAGATGAGGAACAATGAGAAGATTCTGAGGAAGCAGTGACATGACTGATTTACATCTAAAAACCTTCCTGGGGCACCTGGGTGGCTCAGATGGTTAAGTGTCTGCCTTCGGCTCAGGTCATGATCTCCAGGTCCTGGGATGGAGCCCCATGTCAGGCTCCCAGCTCAGTGGGGAGTCTGCTTCTCCCTCTACCTCTCCCCCAGCTTCTGAACTCTCTCTCTCAAGTCAATAAAGAAAACCTTGAAAAAAATTTAAAAATTTAAAAATTAAAAATTAAAATAAATAAAAAATAAAAACCTTCCTGGGGCGCCTGGGTGGCACAGTGGTTAAGCGTCTGCCTTCGGCTCAGGGCGTGATCCCGGCGTTATGGGATCGAGCCCCACATCAGGCTCCTCCGCTATGAGCCTGCTTCTTCCTCTCCCACTCCCCCTGATTGTGTTCCCTCTCTTGCTGGCTGTCTCTATCTCTGTCGAATAAATAAATATTTTTTAAAAATAAATAAATAAAATTAAATAAAATAAAAACCTTCCTGATTGCAATGTTAGAAATACATTATAAGGGGCAAGAGCAAGCTGAGTGTAAGTTTAGGAGGCAAGGTGAGAGGTGACAGGGACTTGGACCAGCATAGCAGCAACAGAAGTAGGGAGCAGTAGTTACATTTTATGTTTTAAAGGTGGCAGTAAGTAGGATTTCCCAATAGTATGCATCGGGCATGAGAGAACAGAGCAAAGCAGGACTCTAAGGCTTTTGTCTGATCTGTCAAGACCCACAATAGGAAGTCCACTCCTGGAGCCCAGCCCATGTCACAAATCTAAACCTACGTCCTCCTGCACTTACGGGAAAAACCTCACTGCCAAGGAAACCTAACACCACAGTCCTCCAACTCAGCTTCAGTTAGCTTATCTTACCCTTGAGAAGCGGGCCTGCTTGCCTCATAAGGTAATCTCCAACGTCCTAACCAATCAGGCCCTGTTTCTGTGCCACCTCTTCTAACATTCTACAAAACTTGCCCTTGCCCCAAATCCTTCAGGAAGAGTACTCTCTCCACTGGCTGTTAGGCACTGTACTCCCTCAACCCATGGATCATCTTCCTTGGAATCAAGGACATCAAACTCGTTTCTTAATTGTTTTAGTTGTCATTTGACATGTCCAAGAAGTATGGCACTGCCATCAACTGGAAGGGAAAACACCGCACATGGAACAGGCTGAGAAGGAAAGCCCTGGCATTTGGTTTCAGATGGGCTACATCTGACCCATCTACTCAACAGCCCTTTGAAGATGTTGAATACAGTTTCATAAGCAACTCTACAATTAAAAGAAACGTCTGGTCAGGAAATTAAAATATGGAAGTCACTGGAGTACAGATGGGTTTATTCTTTTTTTTTTTTTTTAAGATTTTATTTATTTGACAGAGACAGCCAGAGAGAGAGGGAACACAAGCAGGGCGAGTGGGAGAGGAAGAAGCAGGCTCCCAGCAGAGGAGCCTGATGTTGAGGCTCGATCCCAGGACTCCGGGATCACGCCCTGAGCCGAAGGCAGACGCTTAATCACTGAGCCACCCAGGCGCCCCTACAGATGGATTTTAAAACTTGTTACTGGACCAAGGCAGTGAACCTAAGAGAGAAGAGGACCAAGGCCCACGGCCTTAGGCATCCAACACTAAGAGGTGGGAAGAAGAGTAAGAACTAGGAAAGGAGACAGAAGGAGCAACCACAGAGGTGGCACAAAAATCAAGACTCTGGTATTCTGGAAACCAAGGGAATAAAGCATATCAAGAAAGGGGGGAGTGATCAAGGGCAGCTCATGCTCCTGAAAGATTATGTAGGAGGACTACTGAAATAGCAAAAGGGAAGTCAGGCTTTACATTAATCATAGAAAAGCATTTCATAGAGCGCTAAGGACAAAAGCCTGACTGGAGCGAATAAAGAGAGAAAAAGAAGGAAAAAACTGGAAAAATACAAACAACTCTTGGCACTTTTGTTGTACAAGAGCACAGAAATGGCAGGGGAGCTGATACAGGGAGAGGGAGTCAAATTTTTTTTTACAATGGGATAAATACAGTATGTTTTTATACTGATGGGCATGTTCCAAGATATACTATTGATGATGTGGGAGAAAAGGAGGGAAACCGCTGGAGAATTTGCATTTAAATTTAATTTGCCCTGGGTAGGCAAGAGAGAGAGGGGCCTACAGTGCACAGGTGGAGGAAATGACTATACACTGAGAGGGGAAGGCAAGGCGTGCACATTCAGATGTTCGGAGGAGGGGAGATGATGTAAGTGCCACTCTGCAAACTTCTCTGATTGCTTCAATTTCTCAGTGATGTAGAAAAAAGGAAAATGCCTTGGAAGATGTGGGAGGAGGTACTAGAATTCTGAGAGAAAAGATACGAAACAGCTATCTAGGAAGTAGAATAAATGACTATAATCGTGTGACTGGGCTCACTTACAGACTCTGGTCATGGATTTAAGGTGAAAATGGTACAGATGTGTCTTTTTTGCCTGCAACATTCACACAGGTGCTGGCACTAAAAGGTAGAGAGATGATTTAACCAGGGTTGCGGTTTTTGCAAGTGAAATGAGAGAGGAGCAGGGAGGTCAAAGTGTATTCAAGGGAGTGATTACAATACTGAACAAAGAATTAATGCCAGTAAAGACTGAGAGAAAGGACATCAGAATAAGAGACAGAGTTCTGCTTCCAACCACAACTGAACAACAGTAGCCAGATTTCCCCCTCCTGCCTCAACAACTAGAGCCAAAGGGCAGTACAAGACAGTACTTCCCGAGAAAACCATCGTAGGAGAGCCCTACAAATCCCCAACATACTGCCTAGAGAGTTTCCAAGCCTCAGCACAAACAGCCTGGACGCTTCACTTAGGAGCCAGAGTTTAGAGAGGACAAGGAGACAAAAATCTGTGGCGTAGACAGAAAAAAAGAGAGCTGTACTAGAGCTATACAGAGAGGTCCCCTTGAGCCCTTGATTGAATTCTGACTTGCACATGTGTATGAGAAAACTATCAGAGACTAGGGAAAGGTCCATCAGAAAGGAGCAGACAGAACAATCAGCCAGGCTCATAAAGGGCTAAGAATAGTTTGTGTTCCTACCAGCCGGGGTAGAAATGCTCCTTAACATTAGAGAGAGTCCTCAGAAAGGCACTGCATGTATAGCGGAGCCAAAGTACTCCTACCCTAAATGTTGTTGCAGACCCACTCTAACAAAACTCAAAAGCAAGCTTCAAAAAGATCACGCTGATTCCAAGTAACTTAATTGTGTCAAAGCCAAATCCAGAAATATTTACAGGATATTTGAAAAACTCAGGCCCCAAAAACATAAAACTCACAATGTCTAGCACTGAATTAAAAATTACCAAGCAGGCAAAGAAGGAAAATATAACCCATCATCAAGAGAAAAGCCCATCAACAGAAACTGCCCCGGAAATGACATGAATGATAGTTTCAGTACAGCATGATGTTAAACCAGCTATGATATACTTCACAAGTTCAAGAAAATAGAGGAAAGCATGAACATCATAGAAACATTTCTAAAAATGATTCTCGGGAAGCTATGGAACAACATCAAATGACCTAACTTACATATAACCAGAGTCTTGAGGTCAGGGGTGGAGGGGTGAGTAGATACCTGAAGAAATAAAAGCCAAAAGGTTTCCTAATTTGATAAAAATTATCAACTCACAGATCTAAGACACTAAGACACTAAGACACTAAGGTGGTAGAATCAATGAATTAAAGGCCTTAGTGAAGCTAGATTACTGGACTAAGAACATTAAAATGAGTCAGAAAGACAGGAGGGGGTAATCAGAGTAGGATGCTTGACACTGACATTATAGAAGGGTGAAATTTAAAAAACTTCTCATTATATTTTTGTTTTTGTTTAGTCATTCCCTTACAATATTTTGTACTATTTCTTTCACTGCAAATATATGGCACTTAACTAATCTGGGGTTAGGGTCAATAAATTTTTTACATGTGATAACTGCGATACGAAAGATGATTTCCTTTTGCTCATCTCTAAATAGCTTCCTTTACATTTTGGTGGGTAATTTGAATATCCAATAACTGTAACCAAATCTGAGTTCAGCTATTTATAACTTCTATTATTTAAGTTCAGTATAATCTTCAATGTAGCTCATTCCATCAACTTTGATTGTTTTACTTTATAATATCTGACTATTAATTGTGTGTCAGGTACTGTTTTAAATATTACAAGTATTAATTCATTTAATCTTTATAACTACTCTCTGCGTTTGGTGATATTATTCTCACTTTATAGATGAAAAAAACTGTACACTATAACCTGAGATTAGGTTAGGTTATTTCCCTAAGATTATAGACAATAAGTGGCAGAGCTGGGGTTCAAATGCAAGCAGTGTATTCCGGTTAGAGCCTCTTTCTTTTCTTTTTTTTCTTTTTTAAGATTTTATTATTTTTTTAAAGTAATCTCTACACCCAACATAGGGCTTGAACTCCTGACCCCAAGGATCAAGAGTCGCACGCCCTTGTGAACGAGCCAGCCAGGTGCCCCTGTTAGAGCCTTATTCTTAACTATTCCTTGAGTGTTTCCTGAATGAGTAATGGAGGGACTTGCAACCTATGGGCAGAATACAACCCCTGACTTAATTTCATTAAAAAAAAAAAAAAAAAGGCAGGAAAAAAAAAATCCATGATTATAAAAATTCACTGGTAATAATCTAAAAACCACAACGCAGAAGCACCACTACATGAAAGACATATTTATCTTTAAACATGGTGCAAAAGAGAACACTTTTCCAAAAAGCTAAACATCTTTTTCCAGTGAAATGAGAAATTTCAAACTAAACTTCCCTTTAAAACCTTTAGGTTTCTTTTATAGAGGAAAAAAATTTTTTAAACAAATTCTGATAGTGCCTAAATTTTTAGAAACGCAAACAGCTAATTTTAATGAAAAAAACAGCAACAAAACTTACAGGACTGGTGAAAGAGTCTGAACTTATTTGGGGGGCTTCATCATTCCTTTGTTTCATTTATTCATTGAACGAATATCTTGATTGCCTAATGTACTTGAAGAATTATGCAAGTCATTGGGACTTACAAATGAAAAGTCTTCAAGGAAATCACACTCTAATATGGCATTTCTTAAACTGTGATTAAGGGACTCCTAGAAGGGTCCCAAGATATATTTTTGTGGCTCAAAAGTATAACAATAAATTCTTCATTTTGTTTTTGTTTTTAAAAATTAAGTAAGATATTAACACAAGTAGAGTCTGGATCATTTGTATGACCTTATAACCAAGCACTAGCCATAAAAAAAATTTGGGTAAACTGTACAATATTAAAAATAAGAACTTTTGAATATTAAAAATAAGAACTTTTGCTCCTTAAAAGATACCATTAAGGAGGTGAAAAAGCTGCCCACAGAGTGGAAGAAATTATTTCTAATACATATATCCAAGAAAGGCTCTTATCCAAAATATGTAGAGATTACTAAAAATCAGTAAGAGAGGAAAAACAATCCAATCCAATTCCTGGCACAACACTTGAACAGACCCTCCACAAAGCCAATATCTAAATGGCCAATAACCATATGAAAAAGCACCCATCATCATTAATCATCATGGAAATACATATTAAAACCTCAATGAAATATCACTACATACAAAACGCTAAAATTGAAAAGAATGACAATACCAAGTATTAGAGAAAATTCAGAGAAACCCGAACTCTCATCCTTCCGGTGAGTGTAAACTCATACAACTGTTTTAGGAAACTACTTAGCAGTATCCACGAAAGCTAAACATATGTATGTCATGTGACACACTAACTTCACTTCTGGGTAGACTTCCAACTGAGCTGCATACATACATCTACCAAAAACCTGTACAAGAAAGCACATTGTATCTCTATTCTCAAGAGTAAAAAACTATTAACAACCCAAATGTCCATCAACAATAAGATGAATAAACTGTGAAATATTCCTAATAGTGGCATACTATACAGCAATAAAAATTTAACATGTAGTAATATAGAGGAACCTCACAGACATGTTGAGCAAAAAAGTCACAAGACTACACGAATAGAGTTCATGAACAGAGAAAGCACATCTACAGTTATTAGAAGTCAGCATAGTGATTACCCTGGGCTTGGGGGTTCCAAATTAGAGACTAGGACAGGGCAAGAGCGAGGGGGCTTTCAGGGGTACTGTTAATATTCTATTTCTAGATATGGGTGCTGATTATACAGGTATGTTTGCTTTATAAAAAATGTATCCAGCTACACATGTAGGATTTATATGCATTTCTGCATATAGGTCACATTTCAATAAATCTTGCTTTAAAAATTGTTACGCTAGTGCTGTTCATTTAAATATTACTGAGTTTTTAGTGTTGTATTTAATTGGTAACTATCTTTTAATTGTTAAAGAATTCTGAGTTTAAGGAATTTATAGCTGGTTTTACATCTATACATATTAAAAATGTTGTAATAGCTTCCTCCCTTCTTTCCTTCCTTCCTGAATAACTCAGTCCGAAAGCCAGTGTCAATGAGATTTCTCACTGTCAGAGAAAGAAGTCACATTATATGGAAAGGGAAAAGGACAGAAATGAGTTTACTGGAATTGGAAGGACTGCGGTGAACTCACTGGTGTCTACAGAATACAGAAACGAGCACAGGGTGTGTGCGTGCGCGCGCATGCACGTAGGGGCATGTGTGTCCCAGCTCCGCCCAATGGGAGGGCCTCGGAGGAACAACACCCCAGTAGCAATTAGCATACCTAGCATCCAGATTCTGATTTCTCAATACCATACTCCATGAAAAGGTTCCTTGGAGAAAATGTTAATTCCAAGGTTGGGGCAGAGATGATCCTGGAACACCTTTTTGTGTCAGAAAGTAAGAAAGTATTTAATCTAAGCAAAATAAATGACAGTAACAGATTAAACACATTAAATAAAATTCTTTAGCTGGGGGGAAAGGTAGCCACTGGCTATTGGCATGATTACATTCGACTTCTAAATGATCACCTATAAATTCATTGAAGGAAAAATTAGAACAGTCTAACAGGAAGCCTCCACAACAGTCCATACAAGCAATACATGACGAAGCCCTACACGGAGGCAAGGTGCTGCTGGTGAGATGTTCATGAAGCGTTTTGTAAGAAAAGAATTATGACTTAGCCATTTACCAACCATGTGACCTTGAATAAGTTACTTAAACTCTCTGTGCTTCAGTTTCATCTAAGTCAAATGGATTTAACAAAGTTATCTATGTGCAAGGGTTGTTACAGGATTTAATAAGACATCTAAAATGCTGAGAGACATGAATGAAATAATTAAACATGATATAAGTGCTGTCTACCTTTATTACATTAGGGACTCCTACCATAACTACTATTCCTTCTTATTCTCCTACAGTAACAGGATTTGGTGGTAGTTAGATATAGGAATGAGAGAAAGCTCAAAATGACTCAACAAAAGCAACATTAAGGCACTAAGCTCTTAAATGACTTATCAGTCGCTCCCCCTCACTGGAACTCCCCAATATAATTCAAAATACAAAGGATATTAATTTTAGAATTTAGATTAGAGGTCCAATATAGATTAATAAATAGGTCTAAAACATTTTCTTTAAAAAAAAATCATATATAACCCCACACACACTTTTTTCTCATTTTTTTAAATGGGACTAGGGTACCTAAACATGTGTTTGTTCTTTCTACGGCACTCAGATTTCTGACTTGAGTGAGTAACTGACAGAACGCTGACCATAGAAGAAACGCCAGGGGAGGAATGCACCTGAGCTGAATGATTTGGAAGAAATGGTAGGTTGTTTGGGATGTACAGTCCAATAAAAGCAAATGCTGAAGTTCTAACTCAACTCTTGGCCTCATTTCTTTTCTCCTGTGTTCACTGTTCCTCTTTATTTTAAATAAGATAAAAGTATACACTACTAAACTGTTCTTTACTTAATGTCTCCCCCACAAGGCTGAGGAAAAAAAAAAGCATCAGTGTGAAGTTTCTCAGAAACAAGAGGAGAGATAGGATGAAAACAGTAAGAAAAAAAAAAGAAAGAAAAATAGATGAACAAAGGCTTACCTCCCTTTCCTACTCTAATCAATACAGAGAAATCAGGATCTCTTAATAGAACATGTTGGTTACTCAGAACCAATAAAATACGTTCAGCTGTATCTATAAAGTACCCCCTAATGGAATAACCAGTTCTAAAACAAATTGACGGTCAAATCCTACGATCTCTTATCTATAGCCATGGTGATTATTTCAAAGAAAAACAAGCATGCATTACGAAGAAAGCGAAGTTTAATTTTTTGTAAAATGTTTGGGGTGGGGGGATGTTATAGTGCAGTAATGAAAAATGCCATATAGATCTTTCTAGAATATGTTATTTAAAAAAGTTCTGCACACTTTCTATTGAAATTCAAGAGTGGTTTTTCAAACAATGGGTTCATCTGCAACAATTCCATTTTATTTAATCCCAAGAAAAAGGTAGGTACATAATTCCTTGTGTGCACATATAAAATGTGGTACCATGCTAAAAAAATTAGTAATGCTTGGGGCGCCTGGGTGGCACAGCGGTTAAGCGTCTGCCTTCAGCTCAGGGCGTGATCCCGGCGTTATGGGATCGAGCCCCACATCAGGCTCCTCCGCTATGAGCCTGCTTCTTTCTCTCCCACTCCCCCTGCTTGTGTTCCCTCTCTCGCTGGCTATCTGTATCTCTGTCAAATAAATAAATAAAATCTTTAAAAAAAAATTAGTAATGCTTAAACACAGGAGAGTAAACAAAAACAGAAAATTGTCCACTAGCTTGCAAAATGTACTTAGAATCATTTTTAAATTACTCAATTTACAACAAAATAACACAAATACTGACCAATTGGTTTGCCCTGAAATGTCCAGAAATCCCTACATAACATATGGGACAAAACATATGGCATCAAACTGTAGAAGTAATCCTATGACAACAATTTATGATATCAAATGTTGCATTTGGGGGCGCCCGGCTGGCTCAGTCAGTGCAGCAAGCGACTCTTGATCTCAGGCTGTGAGTTCGAGCCCCATAGTGGGTATAGAGCTTACTAAAAAAAAAAACACCCAAACCATCTTAAAACAAACAAACTTGCATTTGGAAAAAAACAGAAAATTTAGTTATTATTACTGTACATGTTCTTATAACATCCTTGTGATGACAAAGGAACAAGAAAAGTTAAAGGACAAGTTGAGGCAAGGCCAAAAATAATGACATGGACACAGTTAGTAGCCATTACTTTTATCACCTGCACACTTTCATGCCTGTAACATTCTGACTGCATCACAGGGAGGTTGTGTGATTTAAGATGTGCATTTGTTCCCTCTGTGAAGTTCCTATCCTATTGATTATGAATTTTATCCAATGATGGCATTCTAATCACTTTACAAAAGGAATCCAATTTGTGTATTTTGTGTCTTCCGTGTAAATCATGAGGCTATTTGAATGTGTGGGTTCCTATATAGTCTATGACCCACTAGCATTCCCAGTTATGGGATTTTAAAACCACATCTGCAATCCCCATTAACCAAAAGAACCACAGAACTCCAGTATATATTTGATTCCTGGCAATTCTCACTAGGTTCCAGCCACACCACCCTTTTAAACGTGTTCCTCAAGTAAGCCAAGCTCACCACAGCACCTCAAGAGCTTTGCCTAGAATAGAATGCATATCAGTCAGGTCTAGCGTCAATGTCACCCCCCAGAGGCCTTCCTAAACCAACCTAAGAAGACCGCCTTTACCCCATTCCTCTCTGCAGATCTGAAGCCAAGGGCTTAAGCATATAGATTTAATTTGGCTTTGAGATTGAAATTCTTAATTTAGACTAAAAGGACTTTTTTTCTAAAAAAACAGAAAGCTAGGAGACGGGGTTGAAATGTCATCAAGTGGCAGGGAAGGAAAATTCAACAGAACGTAGTTGAAAGCAGTATTGAGGGGAAAAAGATAAAATTATTTTGTTGTATATAAGTAAAATAGTGCCCCCATCTTCTGAACACTCTTGATTATACTGTTTCCATCATAGCTCTCGTTTCTACAAAAACTACCCGATGTGTTACTTCTTTGGTGTCAGCATTTACAAGTCTGAATATAAGCCCCAAAGACCAGGGACCTTGTCTGTCATATCCACTACTCTACCACACTTAGACTAGTATCCAGCACAGAATAAATGCCTACATATTTGTAGAATGAACAAACCCCATTACAAATATCACACATCCAGGGCATCACCTGTACTACATGTCTTATGACCAATGTTCTAACCCGCGCCGTCACCTGGTCACTTGTGTAGAGTCCATCAGGCACCAACTCACTCTACACCTCCTACACCGAGGCACAAGTCAGAAGGCTTTCTGGGACACAACTAGGTTCACCAGGACACCTTGCAAAACATCCAATAAGAAACACCTGTCTTTGTCTATCTCTCCTCCACCCTTCTTTTCCGCCCCCGAGATGGATGTCTAGTGTCCTCTTGATATCCTCCTGCAGTCTAAAATTTCCCTTTTCTAACCCACTGATAAACGACTGATGTCTCAAAGTCTATCCTAAACTGTCACTTCCTGTCAGAGCATTAATACACATCACTGCCAGATTATTAATTGCTCATTTATTTTCACAGAACATGAACAATGCTCACATCGACATTTATCACAGACTTATAGTAACTAATTTAGTCCACCAACATACATAACCCTGAGTTCCTTTTCTCCCTAGGCCATGCAGAAGGTAACCATGTCTAAGACGGGACACTGGAGGGAGGGCAGGTGGCTCGAAGGATCATGTGCCTCTCACATGCCCATTTGGAAGGGCAATTCCCCTCAACTCAATGAAAAGTGACAAGGTAGCTTCTAAATAAGGCTCTCACTTATGTTCAAATAGAAATTAAAAAGAACCACTCAGTTGTGTATCTTAACCATTTACTGACAACATTCACATCTCGGTAATCACATCCATAGTTCTTTGCCAAGCATGTTCCTGACTTAATGCCTTTATGCTGGCCGCTCCTGTTCCCTCTACCTGGAAATCTCCGAAATATGTACATGGCATGTGCCCTTGCTTCACTCAGGTCTCACGTCCAATGTCACCTCCTCAGAGGCCTTCCCCTATCAACCCATCAAAAATAACATTGATCCCTCTCTACCCTTACCCTAATTGTTTTTTTTCATAGCATATCTGACCTATTTATTTGCTTATATGTTTTTTTGCCTCTCCCCAACAGAAAAATATACGTGGGCAGGAATTTGCCTAAATCACCAGGTGGAATTAGAAAATGCTGAATACTTGTTCAATGAATTGAACTTGTTCAATGAATTTCCAGAGACTTACTGACTCCCTGTTAAGGTTCCAATGAACACGGTGTCCCCGGCACAAATGCCCCTCATTCATGACCACCCTACGAGTCAAGATTTTGAATACACATAAAATAAAAGTAATGATAAGTAATAGGTTTTATGTGGAAGAGCCAAGAATAAATTGAGGGCTTGACAAGATCTCCGCTCACATATTTTTCAAATATTCCTCATCATCTACAGGACTTTATTTCAAACTCCTTTGCCTTGTATTGAAGACCTTTCACAGCCCAGGACTTTCCCTCATCCTCTTGTCTCCTCGCGTTTCCCCTATTCTGGGCCACTGGGCTCCGACAATTTCAAGGAACACCATTCACTAGCATGCAACACAGCAGGCAGTCCTGCTTCCAGCACAGCCGAACCAATCTCCTCTCCATTCCCACCAAATTTTACCCTAATCACCACCTACAAAAAGTCTACCCTGTCTTCAAAATCCAACTCCAATGCTTGATCAATCCACCAGAAATGATCTCCTCAGTCTGTGAAGGACCACACAGTGTTAACACTCCTTACGTTCTTGCCTTAGAAAAAATCATTAGTGCCTTTTAATTTCCTGTAGTATATGTGAATTCCCAAAGAGGACAGATGTTTTACACATCATTGTATCATTCATGGTGCCTAGTACATATGTGTCTAATGAATCATTTTAATAATGAATTTCCATTTTCTTTCCTCTCAAAAAATAAAAAAGTTTCCACTGGGAACAGTAGCGTGCCTATTTCAGTTTCAAGTTTGGATTCTCTAATGGATTGGTTTTTATACTTCTCCCCTCTTTTCTCCCCCTCTCTCTAGATCTAATTACAAGGGAACAGAATCAGAAATTCCTCCTTTTGGGGCGCCTGGGTGGCACAGCGGTTGGGCGTCTGCCTTCGGCTCAGGGCGTGATCCCGGCGTTGTGGGATCGAGCCCCACATCAGGCTCCTCCGCTGGGAGCCTGCTTCCTTCTCTCCCACTCCCCCTGCTTGTGTTCCCTCTCTCGCTGGCTGTCTCTATCCTGTCAAATAAATAAATAAAATCTTTAAGGAAAAAAAAAAAAGAAATTCCTCCTTTTAACCAATCAACACTCATTTAATGAGTATCTACAATGCACAGATACTGCACTAGACTTCTCTTTTGAAGCAACTATTACTCACGGAGCACCTACCATGAGTGATCACCACACTTGATGGTTAAGGCATCAAAAGATCAATAAAATAAAGACCCCGCAATAATGGAGCTTACAATCCTGAAAGGGAGTTAGATATGCAAATAGACTATGCAACTAATATACAAGGCATAAAGCAAGTGCTAAAAGAATGTGATGCGGTGCTCTGGCTGTGCACACAGGCAACAGGTTCAAATGAGAGCACTAAGAAGGGAGGAATCTGGGCTGGATCTTACTGACTAAACAGATTTTAAGAGGCCAGTACTGAGATAATGGTACCAGTGAACCAACAAGAAACCAGCCAGGTAGAAGTAGGGGTGTGTGAGAGAGAAAAAGGGGGAGAAGGGGACAGAGAGGAAAGAGAGCAGGAGGGGGCAGGGGAGGCAGACAGAGAGATATTAGGGAGAAGACCCAACTGGAAAGATATCAAAGAATTTGAACCACCAAAGGTATCTGAGCAGGAAAGTGATATGGTCAGAACTGTGTTTTGGTCCAGAGCTCAGATCAGAGTTAAGAGATAAAAATAGTGAAATCATGGGAGTTAGGACTGCCCCAGAAACAGAAGTACAAAGATAGAATAGGGCCGAAGATTAACTCCTGAGAAATAATCACACTGGGGAGGACAGGAGGGAGGTCAGTGAAAAACACCGGTGATTTGAGAGAGAGGACACTACAGAGAGAATCTCATAAAAATCAAAAGGGAAGCAGAGATAGTCATCAATAATATCGGAGAAAAATCTCATTTGGCAATCAGGAAGTTGCCACTGCTCTCAAAACTAGCAGCTTCGCTTTAACTAGGTGGGGGTAAGGGGAGTAGAGTCACGGTAAGTTGAGCAAGAAGGTGAAGAACTATAAAGGCAGCAAGTGGGGGCTGCCTTTCAAACAACCTGGGGAATGAATGGCAAGAGGAAAAAGGGTCGAAGTTTTATAAGAGGAGATACATGAACTTTTTTACTCCATGGAAGCCAGAATAAGGGGACTGAAACAAAATAACAGGGAATGTGCTGCCAGGTCCTGCAGGCGAAATGAAGGCTGAAGAACAAGCCAGGAAGCAACACAGCAGGTGCCTTGAAAAAGAGAATATAGGGAAACTGGATGAATGTGTGGTACTGACCACAGTGAAGGGCACTCGAAATACCTACATACAGTAATATGCTAAGAATTAAATGGGGTTGAGACTCAGTGAAATAAGATTTAAACAACTGTTATTTGGGATAGGATACTCAACTAGAAATGAAGAAAACAGCACTCAGGGTCTAGATACTGCCAAAGCAAAGGAACCAGAATTATATGTTAAAAAAAAACAAACTTAAAGTAGTAATACTAAAAGGTTTGGGGAGATATAATTCCCCCCCCCCCAGTAACTGGTAACTGTTCATGACAAAATATACAACACAAATCTTTGTATATTAGATTTCCAAAATCTAGTCATAGTCCACTTGCTTTAAATAGACAATACAATCATTATTATATCAAATTCCAATATTAAAAATGTAGGTGGTTTTTACTGCTTTGCCCTCTGACTTGTACGTTTCCTATCAAAGCTCTGAATCTTGTTATCTTTCGTAACATATTAGCTATCCCTCCAAACTGTCATCCAGAAACTCAATAAACTTAACTCCACCCAAGTTACTGGCAAATAGGAAGAAAACTTATTTTTTCAGCAGGACACCACAGACCTACTTCAGGGTTGATGATTTATCACTTCAGGTACAGCTGTTTATGATCATGAATCCAGTTCTAACTGTATTCTCATCTAGCCCACGCTTCTCCATTTTGACCACAGGACATGATAATTCTGTCAAATACACTCTGGTGAAACCTAATTGCACAATGTCTAAGGCATTTCTCTTATGAACCGGTCTATTAGTCCTGTCAAAAAAGCAAACAAGGCTAATCTGACCACATCCCACTCAGCTCTATCTTTACTCAAGGTACCACCACACCTGAATTTAAGTGATCCTATGAATTATGTTACGGGTCTACCCTGGCAGGGTCTCACTACATTTCTCCAAAATGACAAACTTTTCACTTTTTAATTAGCTGCTTCTTTAAGTATTAACATGAGACAACCCCCCTCCCTACTCCCAATACAGAAAGAAAAAAGAAAAAAAGAAAAAGATTTTTCTGGCCAACTTGAACATGTAAACTTTCGGAGATACAGATAGAAGAATCAAATGTCTATGTATAATGCCCATTATATGATGTTAGTTGTATGTATTTAAAATCACATACTACATAAAATAACATTCAGAAATTATTTCTCCCCCTTTCGACACTTCATAAAACAATTTGAAAAATTTTCAGTGTATCTTTGGCATCTGTCTTCATGTTCACTAGAGTGAATGAGTCCTTCACCTGTTTTTTCAAAGCATTATCACCTTCCTTTATTTTATAAAAGTTGTCTGAGTTACAGAACTTTTTGAATCCTTGTGAACTTTTTAACCTAAGTCCTAAATGCCCACTTTCTATATATTGAAGCAGTTTTTTCCTTCTACAGCTGTGTATTGGATGCACAGATTCATAATCTCTACAAAGTAAGCACTCACTGGTATTTACTCAAGCAGCTTCAGACGGGCACCTTCTCCTCCTTTGTGAGGCTTCCTAGGGAGTGGAATAAAGTGACTTGCTCTTCTCTAAGAGAGAATTCTTGGGGGAGTAAGCCCTTGCTTTACATCCAAGTAATCAAGTCCAAAAAAAAAAAAAAAACACAAACGATCATGAACCCAATTATTTCTTAAACACATTTCGACGAGTAACATTAGCGATTGCTTATGTAAACATGTGGGAAGCACTAGCAGGAGTCTTCAGAAGGTAAACAAGTTTTCTTTCTGAATCTATTAGAACTTTGCTATCCTGTTCTAAGAGAGTAGGTTGGCTTACTCCATTCCCATGAATTCGTTTTCTCAGAGAAAGTAGCAGTAGTCACTCTGGTTATTTGCATGCATCGGGCACTAATTCAGTGCCAGTCACTGCTTTAGGCATTTTACATACGTTGACTCGATCTTAACAATGCTCCTACGAGATAGATGCTATTGATAACGCCGTATTATTGATAAGGACACCTGGGCATGGAGAAGTTAAGAAACTTGCCCAAAGTGACATAGCTTCTAAGTGGCAGACTGAGTTTCGTTCTAGGCCCCTCCCCCTTTTAAAAGAAGATATACTGCCTCTTAAATTAGTAAAATTTGGTCTGCATTTCATAAGACAGTCCCATCTGTTAGGCAGTTAGTACTGGTGGTGTAAAGAAGACATAAGTGAGGTTCCAGCATATTTCAACGTATTTTCCATTATTTTCTATTATGCATGTGCCATGTGTTCCTCATTCTCCTCCCAGCTTTCTGAGGGCAGGGAATACGCCCCTCTGGGCCTGCATCTCCCTTGCCATCCCACAGATCCAAAACTAACTTTAACCCTTGTCTTGGATCCGGTAACTTTGCGGAGCGCTTCCTCGGCACTCAGCGGACTGTGTGCTGCACCGTGGCTGCGGAGCAGTTTCCCAAGGAAAAACATGAAAAATGGGAACTCAGGAATGGGAGGACAGGAGCAAAGGTGCAGCGAGCAGAAGAGGGAGGGCGCGAGCGGGGTGGAAGGCACCGCTTGCTGTCTGACCCGGAATTTCGTGCACACAAGAGGAGGCCAACAGAGATTAAGAAGGCGAGGGTGAGCCGGGCCGTTGAGACCGACTGGGCAGCATTCTCTCGGATTTCCCCTTCATGCGTCTTGGACTCTCGCCGCACCGGAGACCCCCAGGGTACCGCGGCACGCGGGGCCGGCGCACAGCACCACCACGCGCCCGCCGCCCCGGCCCACAGCGGCTCCCCCGCCAGCCGCGCTCGCCGCCTGCCCTCGGCCGGGCCCTGCACACCCCGGGCCGGCCGGCGGGCGGACAGCCGGAGCCTCCCGACCCCAAGGCCACAGACCAGCGTTCCGGTCCCCGGCGGCCGCCTCCCCGGCCTCCCCCGAGGCGGACAACCCCCAAGCACTCCCACACTTGGCCGCCGAACCCGAACCGGGCCTCTCCCGAGGCGCCAGAGCCGGCGGGCGCGAAGTCCAAGCCGGGCTGGACGGAGGGTCTTACCTTTAACAGATTCGACGTCGCCATGTTCCTGCAACTTCGCCTCTCGCGAGACGGCGCGAGATTTCGTGCCGCTCCGGGCCAGGCCACAGGCGGAGGCCCGGCTTCCCAGCAGGGCCGAGCAGCCCGCCGGCCTGCACCGCGGGTGTGCTGGGCGCAGCGGAGGCGTGCCGACAGCGCTGACCTCGTCCCAGGCACCTGGAGCTTCCTCGCTCTTTCCGCCTACATGGTCACCGGCGTTTCCCCACACCAGAGAGCTCATGCACACGCTCGGGCAGTCGGCAGCGGCGAACGGGGAGGAGATAGCGGGAGCCGACCTGAATTGGAAGAGGAAGCATCGACTCCGCGAGCCTCCCCAGTCTTTCGGATTAGCCTTTGTGGTTGCACCCGCGGAGGCCACCCGCAACGAATTTAGCTCGGCTTAGGCCCGGCAGCTCAGGTTCCGCGGCCGCATCACGTGACGCGGCGGGCGGGGGCGCGCTCGGGAGCGAGCGTGGGAGCCGGGAAGCCTTGGTGGGTCGGGAGGCTGCGGAGAGGGCGGCAGCGCGCCCTCTGCTGGCGGAACTGGATATATTCCCTGGTCCCCCCCCCACCTCCGCCCCAAATCCGGGGACTGGGTGTGCTGGGGAGCACCGCGATCCCGAAGGAGACGCTTGTGACAGCTCGGCTTGGGTCCGGCAGCTCAGTCAGTAAGAACTGGCACATCGAAGGCGTCCAATAAATGTTTGTTGAATGACTGCATGAATCAGTGGAGGCGCAAAAGTGTTAACTATTAATATTTCCAGCCCAGAGTACCTAGCGCCAAAATAATCCATGCAAGGTTGTTCAGGCAATGAATATTAATCTTGGATTTCCTGAAGGCACATGATCCTAGAAGGTACTCACCGTAAACCCCCAAGCTTTAGCCCTTCAGACCACTAACCACTGGCCCGGGGAAGAGAATCTAACACAGTAGAAATGACGGTGTACCTGGTATTATACGATGCATGTGTACAAACCATATCCGTTCCTACATTCATTATATTTTTTTAAAGATTTTATTTATTTGAGAGAGAGCATGAGCAGGGGGAAGGTCAGAGGAATAGGGAGACTCCCCCTGCTCAGGGACTCCATCCCAGGACCCCAGTATCGTGAACTGAGCCAAAGGCAGATGCTTAACCAACTGAGCTACCCAGGTGCCCTATATTCATATTTTAGGGGGGAAAAATCATAAGATCTCTGGAGGAAAATGCAGCCCGGAAGGGGCATGAAGTTTGCACTTTGCAAAGAGTGACCCCAGCAGGCGTCACCGTCACCATCACCCCGTCACCATCACCGAGAAGATGGCATTTGAGCAAAGACGTGAAGGAGATGGGGGGCGAGGCCAGGCTGTGTGTAGAGGGCATTCCAGCCAGGGGGAAGCCCGGGTGGCAGGTTGCCCAGAGAGTGGGAAGATCAGTGAGAAGGTTGGTGTGTGGACAGCAGAGAGGGGAAGGAGAGCCTAAGATCATTCAGGGCCTTGTGGACCACTGTGATTAAGGACGGGCTCTGATTCTGGGGGAGGTGGACAATCACCTTGGGCTTCTGAACAGAGACGCAGCATGACCAAATTCCCGCCTCCACGTGCTCCCTCTACTGTGTAAATAGTAAACAAGCAGAAGGGTAATGTAGGGAGCTTCCCTAATGTCTCCTTAAATTGATTCAACAACCATGCCACCTAGGCGTCCCCACTTTACAAATGCTTTATTAGAGCGATCTAGGCATGATTAAACAGTAACTGGGTGACAGACCAAGGACTCAGAGCCACTGTGCCTGGGATGTCCTGGCCAAGTGTTAGCAGAGGGCTGATCCTCCATTATCGGAGGTTATCTGTCTTGCAGGGTGATCTGGCCAACGTCAGTCAACTGGGTCAGAGAAAAGGCCTCGTCCAGGACAAACTTGATGTAATTACGGTTCCCTTTTCCAGGGAAACTGGATTTTCTCTTCAACCCCAGGCCAACTCCACTGCTTAATTTAAGGTGTAAATTGATTACATTATCGTCAACCTGATGTATCTTTAAAAAAGTTGACAAATTGATAAAGTAATTGCATTGATTAATGGCTAACGCTGCTTAAGAATCCAATTAAGTATTTCATACTTGTTTGAGCGCCTATTATGTACTAGGTGCTGGAAATATAGGATTAAATGAGGCAGAGAACCCCCGTGCCATCTTGAAGCTTATCGTCTCATAAAGGAGCTGGATATTAAGTGTAGTTACACAAATTAAATTTACTTAGTTGAGGGCATCTGGCTGGCTCAGTCAGTGGAGCCTGCAATTCTTGATCTTGGGGTTGTGAGTTCGAGCCCCACTTTGGGTGTAGAGGTTACTTAATAAAATCTTTTAAAAAATTGCTTAATTGCGGTTGTGATAAATAGTGCAAAGGAAAAACACTGTGCAATTCAGAGCATATGGTAGGGAGGGACACTAATACCCTAACTGCCACCATTCCCATGTCCACAGCATGGACCCTATGACTGCTCTTCAAAACTCAGCTGCAGGGTCGCCTGGGTGGCTCAGTCGTTAAGCGTCTGCCTTCGGCTCAGGGCGTGATCCCGGCGTTATGGGATCGAGCCCTACATCAGGCTCCTCCACTGGGAGCCTGCCTCTTCCTCTCCCACTCCCCCGGCTTGTGTTCCCTCTCTCGCTGGCTGTCTCTCTCTGTCAGATAAATAAATAAAATCTTTAGGAAAAAAAAACAAAACTCAGCTGCAAACATCCCACTGACTAACAGGATATTTCATCCCCCCTCACTTGTCGTGGCAACACTTCTACAAGTTGTCCCCAGCTTCCCGTGAACTCTCCTTACCATGGGCTCCTTGGAAGTCATTGGAAGTAACAACACTTCCTTGTTGCCTAGCATTCCCCATTTTCACTGTCTTCCCCTTCCTATTTTGATTTGATGGCCCATCATTAGAGAAATGTTTAAATATTTTAAATGCTTAAATATTGCATTTATTTTAAAATAGAGATCACAAGCACGTGGTACAAAATTCAGAATGTGCTAAAAGGAACACAGCTAAAAGCAAGCCTCCTTCCTGGAGTCATGTTCTAGACTGTGGTAGAGATTTGGGTTATTCAGGTGTATGTATTTGTCAAAACTTAGCTGTGTGCTCTTCAGGTTTTTGCATCACATTCAAAAGAAAAAAATAGTAAATGGTTTGAAATTTGGTTAATGGTATTCATGCTGAAGACTTTAGGAGTAAGTGAGGTCATGTTTACAGTTTACTTTGAAATGTTTTCAAAATAACATGGTTTGGGGCACCTGGGTGGCTCAGCCTGTGAAGCGACTGCCTTCAGCTCAGGTCATGATCCCAGGGTCCTGGGATCAAACCCCACATTGGGCTCCTTGCTCAGTGGACAGTGTGCTTCTCCCTCTCCCTCTCCCCCTCCCCTCCACTCGTGCCCTCTCTCTCTCTCTCTCTCTCTCTCTCTCAAATAAATAAATAAAATCTTAAAATATATATATAACAGGGATTGATGGTTGCATGGAAAGGTTGACCAAGCAAGTATAGTAAAATGTTAATGACAGCATCTAGGTGGTGGGTATACTAGTGTTCAATGTGTAAAATATCTCAGCTTGTCTATACGTTTGAAATTTTTCATAATTAAATGTTGGAGGAAATTTTTTTTTAATAGGCCTCCCTTCTTCCACAGTCCCCCAGCCCACCCATCATCTCTCATGCAGGAACAAACACAGTTACCAATTTCTTGTGGAACCCTAGGACATTCTGTGTCCATGCAAGCATTTGTGTACGTATTCTCTTTTCTCTCCCCACAAATGGTGGCGTCCTACTTATACTCTCTTACGTCTTTTTCCCCCACTCAGCTGTATGATATAAATTACTGAAAAATACGTTCCTGCTTTTTTTTTCTCATAATTCTTGATGGACATTCAAACAATTATTGGCAGGCCCTAATGCAGCCATTGCCCCCAGCGTGTTTAGGATTATTCCTTCAAAATTAGGCTCTTGCAGTCCCTTTTAAACGTGATAGCTATAAAGTCAAAGCTTTTGATTTGTAGGAAGCAAAAAACAAAAAGTTTCTGCACATAAAAAAGATAATATGTAAAGTTTAATCGATATATTGATTGATAAGAGAATTGGTGAAAACCTGGAGGGACACCAAGAGTTTACAAGATTTTAGAGCAAGAGAGGGAGGAGAGAAACAGACCCAAGAGGAGGGGGATGGCCATTGGGCTTCCCAGATCTCTGTACAGCACCTGGAGAAAAAGAGTCCACCTCAAGACTGCCCTCACCCCCCCACACCCGCCCAGCACTAGGAAGACCCATGGGAGCCAACCCTAAGCCTAAGCCAAACTTGAATCTAACCATAGCCCGATATCCATTTCTATTCTTATCCCTAAGCCAGAAGATCCTTCCCCACTCTGCCGGGGACTGTCACACATCACCAGTGCTGAGCCATCTGTTAGCTGTCTTTCTTCGGAAGGCTATGTCAGAGGGAGCTGCCTTCTCCATATTGCTTATAAGACAGTTGTCCCGCGCTCAGCCCATGGCACTACTTTATATGGGTGACTCCCTCTTCCATGGCCCCCGAACACTTCTAAGCTCCATGCCTACCTCTAGGAAGTGGGGCCCTGGACAAGATGTGTGGCCAGGGGCTGGGGGTGGGGAGGTAGGGGGGTGGGGGGGAGGAAATGAAAACCCCGCTAGCAGCTGTGTGAAACTAAGGAGAACCATCCTGAGATTTCCACCCATGGGACCAGGTCAGGGGGGAAACTTCCACAGCCCCCTTTCTACATGTCACATGATCACTTTTCTTGCAAATGTCTTCAACAAAACTCGTCCCTTTCCCAGTCCATCAAACATAAGTAACCCAGTCACAACCTTGAATAAACCCTTCCATCTTTTTCACGCCTACACCCAAGGAGTGAAACATCACCAGAGAAAAGCCTGGAACCAAGGTCAGAGGCTTCTCTCTAAACTCCCAGACTTAGACCACAAATGAGCATTGAACACAACCCAATAATCCTGGCGTGTGTTTCTCCAGGGGGCTTGCTCTTCCACCCCATTCCCTGGTACACCCATTCATTTCAGACCTCCTCAGTGCATTACCTCCATCCAGACTTCACTGCAAACATAAACGGCAGCTTTCTTTTCTTCCCAAAGCCCATCTTCAAACCTCGGTCCCCGCATTCGTAATTCTTCTCCCCGGTTGCAGTATGCTGGCCGGGCCCCTGCTCCAGCTCAGGACCATTGCTTCTGCTCTCACTCTGGGTCCTGTCCCAAGAACTCCCTTCCTCCAGCAGGCTTTTACCTCTCCTGTGGTCTGGTGTTCCCCTCTCTCCCATATCATTCCCACCCCCATAAAAAACCCCACTCGTCAGCAGCTGTCACCTTAAAAGAAATGAATCCCTCCTTTGACTCTTGCCAATTCTGATGGTCACCGCCCTGGTCTTACTGTTCCGCGCGTCTCAGTCCCAATCTCCACCCTCCCGGTCCCGAAGCACTTTCCTCACTTGGCCTCCACAGTACCAAATCCTCCCCCTTGTTTCCTACTCCACAGGTCTGCCTCTCTCGCTGTGGTCTGCCTTCGGGCCATCATGAACCTCGAGTCCCAGGCTCCCTGCTTAGCGGGAGGGAGTCTGCTTCTCCCTCTGACCCTCCCCCCTCTCATGCTCTCTCTCTCTCTCTCTCTCAAATAAGTAAATAAAATCTTTAAAAAAAAATAGCATCTGCATCATAGAGGAGTTTTTCTTTTTCATGGAGTTATTTTAAAGATTAAATATGGGGGCGCCTGAGTGGCTCAGTTGGTTAAGCCTCCGACTCTGGGTTTGGGCTCAGTCATGATCTCAGAGTTGCGGGATCGAGCCCTCGGGGGACCCCCGCTGGGCAGAGTCTGTCTGTCCCTCTCCCTCTGCCCCTCCCCCGCTCGAGCGCGTGTGCAAGCACAGTCTCTCTCCCAGATGAGTAAAATATTCAAGAAAAATTTAGAAATAAAGATTAACTGTGATAAGGCGTGTAGAGCATAACGTATCACGCGTAAGCAGTCGTGCACAGTAAGAGCCGTACGGACGCGGCAGGCCCCGTGCGCTTCACCTTTCACACGGAAGCAGTCGTGCACGGTAAGAGCCGTACGGACGTGGCAGGCCCCGTGCGCTTCACCTTTCACACGGAAGCAGTCGTGCACGGTAAGAGCCGTACGGACGCGGCAGGCCCCCTGCGCTTCGCAGAGGTGACGGCTCGTGCTGCCGCAAGTCTTCCCTCCTCGTGGAGAACTCGCGCAGCATTTAAACTTCACGTCCGGCTGATGCGAACAAGCTGGTAGGAGGGAACAAACGAAGATGCAGAAGGTGGAAGGGGGGAAGCTGCCGGAACCATTGTCCTGATGAGGAGCGCGGATGGCGGTGGCCGGGAGCAGGGGCCGTCACACACAGCAGCCGGAGGGGCACGACGCCTACATGGGCTGTTGGAAGTGAACGTTCTCTTCTGATGGCTCTGCTGCCCAAGTTGGAAGCCTGACAGCGAGGGCATTGTGAGAAAAGAAGGTGGGGAATTATGATTTACGGTGGAGGGGGAGTGAAGGGACTGAGGGAGTGCATTGTGACTTCTCGGCAGCCCCAAGGACGCCCTTGAGACGACTGGTCCTGAATTTTAGTTGAGACTGCTCAGCATAGCTGAGGAAACTAAGACTCGGCAGGAGTAGGTGATGTGCCCACAGTCCCGCAGCTCGTGAGTGGCAGGATCTGTCTGGTTTTAAACCCACATTCAGCTGCTCAGATGCAAGGAATGAATGGGTAGAGAACGCGATGGGACCAAGGCTGGGGTTGTGCTGAGGGAGGATGATGCAGGAAGTTGAGCACACATGTGAAAGCATAAGTGTGATGGTTGACTGTGGGAGTAAAGCTGAGTCGGGTCGGGGACAGTGAAGAACAGTGATGAGACAGAAGGATCAAAGAGCTGGGATTCTAAGGATTGTTGGAGCCAAGACACAATAGGGGACCGAGTTGATAGGAAAGATATGAGCAGGTGGTTGGGGGTGAAATAGAGCTCAGGCTGTGAGTGGTTGCAGGAGAGAGGGGAGTTGAGGTAGGGTGGAGGACAGGATCCCTGGGAAAGAGGAAGGTAGGGAACTGAGAAACCAGGCATTCCTGATGCTTTTGGGATCCTAGTCACATTCCTTAACCCACTTCTGATTTCAGCAGCAGTTATGGTGGAAAGAATTTCAGTCTCCCCCTGATAGCTTCCCACTTGAAAAGGGCACCTCTCTTCTCTGCTTTCACTTCGGGGTCTTCTCCAAGACCCCAGGAGCCTACTAGGTTCACAAGCAAATGTAGCAAGTATGGGGAAGATAATGCTTCAAGGAAAACCTTCAACCAGTAGGGTCAGAAGCCAGTGAGTAAGTGACCCAGCCTCCAGTGCTTTGGTAGACAACGTTGTGGGGCACTCAGGAGACTTCCCAGAGGTCTCAGTGGACTTGAGTCTCTGGGGTTCATGGTAGTGGCCTTGATGCCACACCTTTACAGAGGCTTTTCCGCCTTCCCTATCTTATTCTCCTTGCTCCCTAGTTCCTGATTCCTGGATCATCTCCCAAATAAACCACTGGTATGTCCAGTCCTTGTTTCAGGAGAAATCTTACTAAAACAGCAGAGTGTTAGTAATCTTCTGTTAATATTGAAATCACTAAGAATTATGACAGGGGTCATGTTGGAGAGAATGATAGTGAGTCAGCACTTTAACTAAGGAATGAGAGTATGACCTCAGGGGTCGATACATGATGGCGACAAGGAGAGTTCATGGATGGATAGTCCATTGACACCCAACTCAAAACAGAGTGTTTCTAGGAAGGAAGGGAGAAGATGATTTGGAACTGGGAGTGGGAGGCAGAGAAGACCAGCACAGGAGCTCCAGGCCCAGGGAACATCAACCATCTTGTGAGAGACGCAGGAGAGGCAGTGACTTCAGGGCTGAATCAAGCTTCACGGAGAATAAAAAAGTAAAGAGAAGAGTTTGAGGGTACAGAGGATTTTACTGCCTGTCCAGAGGCTTGGAGATTGGGGAAATGGGAGATGAAATCAGATGGGGTAAGTGCCCAGGGGTAACCTTCTTGTGGATACAGACATAACAAGGGTAAAGGCATAATGAGGTTGGTTTTAATAGTGTAAGAGCAGATAGTGGAGGTGTGTCAGGCAGTAGGGCTGGGTGGGGATCTTGCCAGAAACACACAGAGTTCTAGGGTCCCCTTTCCTCTGTTACAGTTGAAAGTGTGGAAGCTGGGGAACGGCGCTCCTACTCCATTCAAATCCAGAGGATTCTTGGGAATTCTCTCTCTCTCTCTCTCTTTTTTTTTTTTTTTTAAGATTTTAAAGTAATCTCTACACCCAGTACGGGGCTTGAACTCACAACCCTGAGATCAAGAGTTGTACACACTCCACCAACTGAGCCAGTCAGGGGCCCCAGGGATTCTCTTGATTCTTATTAGAAGGAGGAGGGAACCCAGGGAGAAAGACAGGCTTAACCAAAGTACTGAGAATTCTGGGGAACAAATTTTAATAACTAGTCTGAGACTGGTGTTCTCAAGGCAACCGATAAGTTGTCACCGTTCTTTCCAGCTTCTTCATTAACAATTGTTAGCCAACGCCTGAAGTTTATGCTTTAAATGTGTTTTCTAGACAAAGATGAATTAAGTAATATGGGGTTTGTGACATTTTATTTATATAATGGAAAATAACCCCAAATCCTGAAAAATAGAAAAAGTGTCTAAAGATGAAAAATATTGCAAAACAACACTGTGAGACCCCAGAATTGTCAATTCTTGAAAAACCAGTGATTGGGTGTACGATTTCTGGAACAAACAGATATTTTAACCAACTTGATGGGTTGACCAACTTGTATCCTATGAATGTGCTTGGAGTCAAGTTATCTTCCACCATAGTAGCTAGTGTTGGTGATTGACACTAGATCCAAGTCTTCAGATTTGGAATTTAATGTTCCTCTTGTCTGAAGGATGACTTCACAGAAAAATATCAACGGAAATATGCTCAAGGAATGTTTTGCTTGAACTGTGGGGTTGAGCCTTCACTTCTAGACCTGATTCTTCTTACCTTCTCTGAGGCTGTCTCACCAAAGACTCAGACTCTAGATCTTCTTTGCACCTGTCACATCCGCGGATCTCTCCTTACTCTCATGATATACCCTAACTCTTCTCGTAGGAGAGGAGCGGTTAACCTGCAGATGGCTCCAAGTTTTCTGACATTTTTGCTGGACTTGTTTGTTCCGGTGCCCAAGTCAACCTCATCCTCTTCCCCTTCCTCTCCCACTGAATATTCCCCAAAATGAATAGTTCCCCAGCAGGTAGAAATCTTCCTTCTTGGAAAAAGAAGACTGACAGGTTTGAAGTCTGGGCTCCTTAATTTTGCAGTCTGGTGCACTCCAGCGACTACTGTTGGAGTTGCAGCCGCTGGGATGGGGAGTGTTCAACGCTCTGTCTCATGCGCTCCCCCTAGTGGCATATCAGTTAACTACAGGAGCAGGAGATGCCGTCTGAGACGAAGTTGATCTGGGGCTTAAGGGGGATTTCAAAGAACCTGGAAAAAAAAAAAGACACACACACACAGAGACACCCTAATACTTCTAATACTTGTTTCATTATCTATAATTACACAGGCAATTATTCACTTTCCCAGTACCAGAAAAAACAAGCAACTTTATCTTGCCTAATTAGCGCTAAGTGGAAAAAACAAATTAACAGCTGTTGGCCAATTATAACATTTTTATTCATGCTATCACTTGGAGACCTCATCTAATTAGAATTTTATTTTACAATTCTATAATAGTACTTTTACTCAAGCTAGTACCATTCAAAAGCCTTATCCAATTTATTTTTAAATTCTCTGTTTAGACAGTTGACAAGATAAGGATGAATGATGAAAATAATATCTTAGTAATAGAATTTACAGACTTTCTACATGAAACTCAATTTCCTAATTGAATTAAACCCGAAGTAAATTGTCAGAGAATTTTTCTGTGCCAAAGCAATCCAGTTGTTGGAGCACGAAGGATGTGTCTGCTTTATTTTGCTTAATAAATTACTTATGACTTATGAAATTAAAACAACCCCAGGTTTCACAAGACTAGGCAATGAAGTCACATCAGTATATTTTTTAAGTTCACTTATTTTAGTAATCTCTACACCCAACGTGGGGCTCGAACTCACAGCCCTGAGATCAAGAGTCACGTGCTCTTCCGACTGAGCCAGCCAAGAGCCCCAGTGTCACATCAAAATATCAAAACCACACTTTTGCCACCTCGTCCACCAACCTCCGCTTCTCCCCTTCACTCTTTCTGTTTTGTTTTATTCTGTTAGTCTTCAGGGCATCCTTCAAAATGCTCAGGATCAATGCAGCTCGTACTCGGCTTCACTTAGCCCTGTCATTTACAATATATTGATGATTTCAGATAATACAGTTAGAAACTAATTCTGAGCCAACGGACGACACACATAAGGGGACGAGTAGGGCATAAAATATTTACAGTATAGTCTAAAGCTGTGCTGGAGAATATGTCTTGGAAGGGAGGCCCAATGTCTTTTTTCTTCTCTCTTCTCTCTGAATAGAACTCACCCGCTCAATTGTCGATGGGGTGGCTGGAATAGGACAGCCCTCCTTCAACTGGTGCGATTTACAAGGTACCATAGCTGGAGCCCATCCACTGGACACACGCAAGAGTCAGCTCAGACTGGCAGGGACGTCTGGTTACACTTACCTCTGATACGGTTTCCCCTAAACTAATTGTATATTCAATAAAATGCTGATAAAATGCTTACCTGATTTTGTTTGTTTGTTTACAGAAATGTGACAAGCCAATTGAAAATGTATTTGGAAGAAATATGTGGAAGAATGACAAAAAAAATTAAAAAAAAACAAAGAAAAAAAACAAAAAATAAATTAAAAAAACAAAGGAGGACTTGCTGAACTACATATCAACCCACATTACATTTACTTTTTCTTTTTCAAGATTTTATTTATTTATTTGAGAGAGAGGGAAAGAGAGCATGAGAGCAGGGTGAGGGGCAGAGGGAAAGCAGACTCCCCACTGAGAAGGGAGCCCGATGTGGGACTCAATCCCAGGACCCTGAGATCATGACCTGAGACGAAGGCAGATGCTTAACCAACTGAGCCACCCAGGTGCCTCCTACTTTGCATTTCATCTGCAATATTGACTCTTCTTGATTTTACAGCAGGTGGCCTCCAGACTCAAGCTGGCATTCTGGCTCTCCTGCCAACCGACCCTGCGGATTCTGGACTTGTGAGACGCCATAATCTAATGGCCAAATTGCCCATAATGAATCTCTTCGATATCTATGTCTTATTGGTTCTCTGGAACTAATTCACTAATACAATGGCTCTGCTTCTAGACGATGGGCAGCCAGAGTGGAATACGTCACTCTATACTGTCAAAAAAAAAATCAAGGATATATGATGAGGAGGGCAGTCACTCCAAAAAAAAGTCCCACATTCCCAGAACCTATTGACTTTAGAAGAAGTTGGGTCCCCAGAAGGAAGGACCCCACAACATCTCAGCGAGTGGGCATAGTGATGATTTCTCCTGTTCTTTGCCAAAGAGACTTACAGTTATTTACTTTGGCAACTATGCACTTGGGAAAGGGGAATACCCAAATATTTCAAGGACCATTTGACACAAGGTACAAGTTGACTTTGAGATTCAGAAACCTAAAGTGTCATCATGGTCCCACTGTTATAATGGAAACATATGGGAACCAGGTATTAAATGATGCATTTGACTGGTTCCAGCTCTCAGTGGGTCCACTGCATCTACAGACCCACCTGGTGGTCCTCTCGCCCCGTCCTCCAATGCAGAATCGAAACAGACACGCCTGGTACCTTACCCGCCATACCGGGGAATCAGCCTGTGAACTAAATAAAAGCTAGCATAGTGCGGAAGGCCAAAGTCTCTGCCCTGGCAGGAGAAGATATATATCCTGAGGGAAATGGTGGAAATTAAGGCTATTCTTAAAGATTCTAGAATTCAGGGGTGATAATCTTCATCACATCTCCATGTGATTCACCAGTCTTGCCCTCATTTTGGAGGACAGTAGACAACCAAACCCAACCAACTGCAGCACCAACAGGTCCAAATTGTGGTGCAAGTGACTGTACTACCTGGACCCAAAATCAGCAGACCCTCTGCCATTGGTGGTTAGGAAAGACGTATGGCAGAGTCTATGGTGAGACCCAATGGGAGAAGCACAAGCAGCCCTTCGGGTCCCTGATCACAGTCATTCCATCTAGAGCAGAGAATTATATGCCTTTTTATTTTATTATTATTTTACATTTTTATAAGATTGTATTTATTCATTTGAGAGGGCGAGAATCTCAAGCAGACTCCCCACTGAGCGCGGGGCCACCCAGATGCCCCTAGCATGTGACTCTTGATCTGGGAATCCTGAGTTCGAGCCCCACGTGGGATGCAGAGATTACTTAAAATTGTAAAAATAAAAAAAACTTCCAGGGGGGTCTGGCTGCCTCAGTTGGTTAAGCATCTGGCTATTGATCTCAGCTCAGGTCTTGACCTCAGGGCTGTGAGTTTGAGCCCTACATTGGGCTCCGTGCTGGGCATGGGGCCTACTTAAAAAACTAAGCTAATAAAAAACTCAACAAATGAAAGTGTGGTGTTAGCTCAACAATAGACAATCAGTGGAACTGAAGTCTGGAAACAGATTCTGTACAGACACAGAGAAGCTAAACTATAGAAGAGTAAATCTTTTGTGATAAAGATGTTAATTCAAATGTTTGGAGAAAGGAACACAGGACATTGGAACAACGGACTATTCAGAAAAAATTCCTATGTCACACCATGTTCAAATAAATTCTGACATATAAAAGTGGTAACATAAAAAGCAAAACGTACGACAGTGTTTTATAATTTGGGCTAGGGAAGAAGTTCCCAATCAAGACATAAATCCTAGAAGACAGGAAGAAAAATGAAAACTTTAAACAGAAGATAACTTACACAAGCTAGTCCTGGCTGTAAGAGAATAATCTCAAAACACAAAACAAAGCGTTTCTGTCTATATTATAGAAAGTAGTCGTAAAAAAATCAGTAAGAAAAATTCTAATAATCCAACTGAAAATTGGCAAAGGATATTAATACATAGTTCACCAAGGAAATACAAATGATCGATAAATTTATGAATGCAGCTTAGCCTCAGAACAGAAAAATGCAAATTAAAGAGAATATTTTTTTAAAAAATAAAATAAATAACATGAGAATATTTTTGCCCATCATTTGTCAATTTGTACTACCGTAAAAACATGCCAACGGAAGGAAGCCAGTCACAAAAGACCATGTATTATTTGATTCCATTTATATAAAATGTCCAGTACAGGCAAAGAGAGACACAAAGTAGATTCAGTGGTTGTTTAAGACTCAGGTGGTGTGAAGTGGGAGGGGTGTTGGGAGTGACCACTAAAGGGTGTGGGGATTTCTTTTCAAGGTGACAAAAATGTTCTAAAACTGATTGTGGTGATCGCTGCACATTTCGGAGTACGTGAAAAACCATCTAATGATACATCTTACATGGGTGAATTGTACGGTACGTGAATTCTATGTCAATAAAGCCATTTCCAAAAAATCTTTTAAAAAACAATGCTACCGATAATCATTTCATACATAACTAAGAAGCCCAGTCCTTTGGCCCAGGTCCTTACCACACCGCGCACACACACTGTTCTGGTGATGACTGTTTCTAGCGCAGCTACGGCAAGACACGAAGGCTACACTTATTTGAGGCCCTGTCCATTGGGTCGGATGCCATCGGGGAACGCCAGCCATCCCCAAGACCTGTATCATCTTCTGTTTGTCCTGCTAAAGCGTGCTCCCCTGATTCTAAGAATCAGACCATTTCAGAGAGTCATGACCCTTTGCAATGATCTGTAAGACTGCCATTATCAACAATTAGTTTCCAGGACACCTTGGGGATTAAAACTGGCTTCCTGGCAATTCGGTGGTTGTAAGAATACCACTAAAAACAAAAATAAAAGGTGACATTTATTAGGTACTTACTATGGGCCAAGCATTGTAAATATTTTACATGTGTAACTAGTTTTCTGTGCAGAAGCTATGAAATCTTTTTCCGTGTGATTGAACACTCGATTCAAAATTTAATGTGCTCTTGCTATGTGCAAGGCTGAAGTATGACAAAGATGAACTAACTAGAGAAAAGTCACAAATTCTGAATTATCTGTTAAGGCATAATAAAAGACCATGATCCTTTTTCGAAATTGTGAAACCCAAAAGGCTCTGAAAATCTGCAATTCTCTTGATAACTCATTTGGCAGCCAAAAAAAAAAAAAAAAAAAATCTGACCTCAATTGATGACAGGTTATTTATAGACATTTTTTAGTGTATATATTCATACATTTTGCTGTACATATATAAATGTTTGATTATGGGGTTCTGCCCCACACTTCACCAGGGTATTATGTAATATATATGGGATTTCAGATCTGATTCTTATTTGGCATTTCATTTGTAAATACACACACATGGACATGTTTAATTGCATTAAATAGTTGCTTCTGTTTTGAAAGCACCACTAAAGATGGATAATATAACAGTCCTGTGACAACCACAGTTCTCATTCTCATTCTTTTTATTCATTATTTAAAATCAAATAACACTAATAACATACTTCAAAAAATGTATACCATGTCTTTCTTTCATTGGCTGTCATTCTAAAAACAAAAATCTGGGAAGAGGATTGTAGCAAAACATGTTTGTTTCTCCATGGAATGTAGAAATTAAAACCACGTATATGGAATCCACATTTAATAGGATTAATTCAACATAATAATCATTAATTACCAGTCACCAAAGAGCACATCGACAATGCTTTAGGCACTATTTAAAAAAAAACAAAAAAATTTTCCAGAGAGATGTAACAATAAGGAGCACTAATTTAAAATACAATCTTTAAAAGTTTTCTTTTCTCTTCATTTATTCTATATCATGATTATGCGTAGGAATGAATCACAGTCTGTAATGATTGATATAGATTGTCACAGCTCAACACGCATGTGTCTACTTTCATCAGTGATTAGGATTATAGGAATACCAAGTCACGTAGCAGTTCATCCAAGTTCGGGAGAAAAGTTTGTTAGTTATCTTAAGATCAGGTGAAGATTGGTTGCTCAGGTAAGTTTAGTGAAAACAGTGGGATTTAGAAAGATTTTGTAGCAGAGATGGCTATTTATCAGCTGTGGAATTTCCAAGAGCTAGCTTCTTGTTGGGAATGTATTCTATATTAAAATACAAAGGATCTAACTTTAAAGCTTTTATAGTTCTCTTCCTCTTCTTCTTCTTCTTCTTCTTCTTCTTCTTCTTCTTCTTCTTCTTCTTCTTCTTCTTCTTCTTCTTTCCTTAAAGATTACATGTTTCCTTTGCATTTCCAGCTAAATCTCTCCAGGCAGTTACTGGGGAACAAATGAATAAGCTTCCAAAATGGGTCTTTAGTCTTCCAAATCCATGTCACTGTCAGACCTAAAGAAATTATTCAAATACAGTGCACTCTTTGAAGTCAGTGGAAGCTTTGTACTTGATTGAAACAAAGGCAATATAAAATCAAAAGCACTCTTAAAAGGATTTTATTAATCTATAGATTCAGTTTTTGAAAACTGTAAAGTTGGATAAATAGATTTGGGAAACTTATCTTAACAATAATAAAGGCTGCTTTGGTTGCCACTAAAAAAAATCATGCAGGACTTGGAGGCTTTTGGAAACCTAGTGTAAACTCTCAAAGAAATCTTGATTGCTACTCTTACGTATATAAAGGCCACATTTAAAAGCATTCTGTTTATAAAATCATTTTGGCTTAAGCTTACTGTTCAATAAACCATCACTTTACCACGGGCACCGAAAGTGTTAACGCAACTCAAGATGAAAACTGTTTGTCAGGGGGACACGTGTATTATATGATCAGATAGTTCTTCATTTCTTCTTTATCATATTTATCTAAAATATTTAGTAACTAGCTACATCATCCATTAGTTTTGAATTTTAAGTTAAAGTAGGTTTAAATTTAAATTAATTAAATTTTAAATTAAATAATTTCAATTATAGCTGATTCAAGTATATATGACTTGTAAGACACTTAGTCAGAATGTTTTGCCTGGAGCAAATATTTTTACTATTTTGGCGTGATTATCCATCTTCTCCATAATTACGTGTAAGAAAATAGGTCAGTTATTTTATATATATATATATACATGGATAAAAATATCTGGCTAAGGTTATACAGACGTTTGGCAATCTTGCATAAGAACTCAGATCTTTGTAGTTATTTTTCATTTTAGTATTGTTACACCACAAACAACTCTTCTATAACCTTGAAATGCCATGGCCCAGTTTTAGTATTTTGTGGATTAAGCTAGATCATATTTTCCCTTTGCTTTACCACACATACACACACACACGCACACCCCTGACACAGCAGGGTAATGGGAAAGAACCCTGACCAGGCAGAGTTCTAGGTTTGCTTCTGCTTCTGTGTGACCTTGGTGAAGTATCAATTTTGGGGGGCCCTGCATTTTCATCTGTTTCTTATGACTCTTTGGTACTATTCTAAATCTTGGAACACATCATACCCTCTAGGCCAAATATTAGTCTTACCCCAATGTTAGTATTATAAAGGGCGTCCACTGAAGTTAAATATTTTATACCTTAGCTGTTTAACTTTACAAGTAGGCACAGGGGACCATACTTTAAATTGTTGTTAGATACTCAGTTTCTGAGTTGGTGCTATTTTGGACCGATGGAAAATTGTAATACAAGATTTAAAATTGTAGCAGTAAAAACAGATGACTTCACATTTGGAGGGGGCAGCTGTTCTCATCTGATCAATTACAGTTTGAACTCACTCGAGTGAAATTAATACAAGGGTATCAAGAAAATGTTGACAACAGAACTATTCACAATCTTACACTGATGTTACAATTTATATTCTTCTCTCCATAAGCACTATTAAAAATACTTCCATGAACCTAGAAAATGTACAAGTATTTAAAATATAATTAAATATCTACTTCAAAGATGCACAAAAACCACATTCAAACAGGACTTCTGATTGAATTAAGTCTCCCGTGATTTCCCTCCCTATTTTTTGCACCCTGGAGGAGCAGTGTTTCCGAGCAAGAGGGCAGAGGGCATACATGAAACCAAGAGAGTCCCCAGGTCCCTGAAAGCATGCACCTTTCTGCTCCCTCTGCAGAATGTGGGGACGAGGGGAAAGAACATGAGAAAACAAAATTCTCATCCGTTGTAAATATAATAGTATGCCCGCGAGCCGCTGATACAACGCTCGTATTTGCATCATGCTTTCTCTTTTTACGAAGCTTTTTCACATGACACACTTGATTCTCAAAATAATTCCATGAAGCACAATAAATGGGGCTATTAGCCTCATTTTACGGTTAAGAGCAATGATGCTTAATGAGGGTAAGTGACTCACTCATGCTTTACTGGTACAGCAAAGGCAAGCTTAGGACCCAGGTTTTCTGGTTTCTCATTAAATATTCTTTCTACTATATCACTTTGGTTTTCAAACAAATGGAGCTACTATTTTAACAGTAAAACCCATGATTTCAAAAAGGGGGCTGCATTTGGTGCCTCATTGTGATTAGGGAAGCATAACAGAACAGAAATGTAGGTTATAAAATATTTGGCTTTGTGATCAAATATTCCAGGAGGAGAATTTAATCAATAAGTTAAAAATTAGAAAACTCAGAAGTCATTTTATAGCCCTAACTCATTATTTTTTTTTGAAGATATTATTTATTTATTCGACAGAGATAGAGACAGCCAGCGAGAGAGGGAACACAAGGAGGGGGAGTGGGAGAGGAAGAAGCAGGCTCCCAGCAGAGGAGCCTGATGTGGGGCTCGATCCCAGAACGCTGGGATCATGCCCTGAGCCGAAGGCAGACGCTTAACCGCTGTGCCACCCAGGCGTCCCCTAACTCATTATTCTATCTTTAATTTTACTGAAATACAATTTGAATGCTAAATATATCGAACATCTAACCAATCTTCCTTGCCCAGAAATCTTTCCTGTACATTTCTTATACAAGAAATGGGCAAATTCAGAAACTTACTTGGACAGAGCGATCACTAAAAATATTCCATATTTACCTATGTTGATAATTTTGACAATAGTTCAAGGTAAACTGCACTTACTTTCTCTGAAAATGTCTGTATTATATAAATCAATTTGTTTCTCTTGTCTAAATAAGGACAATATACTCTAACATCAAAACATTTGCTGATGAATGGTCCTTCATTTTTATTTTTATAAATATTTGCAATAAAATATTTTGTTTGGATCCTTAGATATCTTTACAAAACATAAAATTATCAAGAACAATAAATCAGAGAACAAAAGTGAGTATAAAACTTATTTTCTTCTGTTTGGGCAAATTAAGGGAGGATAGCTATTTCAAAGAATGGTTAAAAACGTGGTACCTCCTACAAGGAATTGTTACTTTAGTCCTAGTTGATGACGCCTCTGAGATGACTGACTTTGTAAGCGAACAATGCACTTTTAAACCCACTTCACTCTTCAGCATTAACAGATTAACTCATGAGAATGTAATGCCTGATAAAATCCTTTCGATCAGACTACATGTGTATAAAACACCCATTTCAAACTGTCAAGAAAAATGAGTAATATTGATATACGTGGACATTCAGGTCAGCTACACGCTAACAAAGTGAGAATGGGAGTAATTCTGTAGACATTCGCGTTTCAAGAAGTAGTTGTCTGCTTTGCCTGATAATTGAGCAAAATACCCAACTGGTAGTGTAGCAGGTGAGCATAGGACTAGCTCTGAATTAAATAACTCACAAAAGAGCATTAGCACGGGCTCATAACTGTTTCTCAAATGCTTTCGCTGCACCGTTCTGCCGTTAACGTTGGCATTTATCCTGAGATGACACCCAACCTGTTCATGTGAGTTCTTTGGCCTGTTTGAACTCAGCAGAAGCACTCTTTCCTGGGCTTTACCGCTTCCTCAGAGGAATGCACAGTATTTGGGACAAAACCACTTTTAACCCCTTCCCAGCCGTCTTGAATACAAATTTCTCCCCTTTTAATAAGTTCATAAATGTCTCTTGTCAAGATCGTGAAGGACTCCTCGACATTGGTGGCATCCTTTGCGGACGTTTCTATATACTTCATGCCACAGTCTGCGGACAGTTTTTCGGCTTCTTCCCTCGTCACCTGACGTCGTGAAGCCAAGTCACACTTGTGTCCCACCAGCAGAAACACAATCCGAAACGGCTGAACGTGCATTTTTGCCTCTTCTAGCCAATCTTTCACGTGTTCGAAAGATCGTCGGTTGGTGATGTCAAACACTAAAAACCCACCAACTGAGTTGCGGTAGTAAGATCGAGTTATTGATCTGAAAAACAAGCAGAAAAACAGGTTGTCAAAGGACACATTGTTCCTTCAAACAATGTAGCACCGCAATAAAATGTGAAGGTAACTTGATGTGACTTAACCCAAATTTATAAATCAAATATGACATGTTTTAAGTGGATAAAAATATTCTGAAGCTAATGGCGAGCTGGTTTCATCCACTGACAGAACAGTAAAGTGTCATTTCTTAGACAAAAGGACTTACAGTGTATGTCATCTCACACTTAGGATGATTTGTTTTTATTTTCAAGTATCTGAGAGAGTAATTATTACATTACTGGGATTAAAAATAGGCATATAGAAAGTTTTGGTGAAGGGCAGAGGTTGCCCCGTTGCAGGGAGGCCCAGCCAACAGAAGCACCAGCTGGAGACCAGAGGGAAGAGGTTGGGTATCTACCCTTCTCTTTGTCTCCGCCAGACCGTGGCTTAGTAGCAGCTGTGTTCCTGGTTTTGGTCATGGTTCCTGCTGGGCAAGCGCCCTTCTTGTGGGTTCCACTGGGTTCAGGTAATCCCATTCTCTTTCCTGTCTCTTTTGGCCAGGTGGCGAATGGCTTCTCATCATTGCTAACTCCAAAAGTCTCACCATCCTTTGTTGACGCCCTTCACCTTGTCCACATTTCCAGAAATGGTCACTTCATTAAACTTTCCTTTAACTCTTCAAGTGTGCTGCTTGTTTCCTGACTGAATCATGACACAAGGTGGCAAGGCCATACTGTTTTACATTTCTTGCCTTTACATATGTTATTGTTTCTACCTAGAATGTCTTCAACCCTTTTCTGCCTAGCAAACTCCTATTTCTTCTTCAAGAATCAGTTCAAAAATCACATATATGAGAAGCCTTCCCTGCCATTGGCCTCTTGTTCTGCACCCCTCTTAGGGAATCCTCTTAGAATTCCATGGAGCCTTTGGCATAATGCCATTATGATTGTGCCCGTTTTCACAATGTGCTGATTGGATTGGTTGGTATGTCTTCCACTCAATTCAAGGCGCCTTGAGGGTCATGTTTTCTCTAAGTATCTAACAATCATACTGCCTGGCAGAAGACAGATGTCACTTAATATTTGTTATACTGGATTGATCAATCTTACTGGAGAGAGGAAGTACTAAGTGTTGTATGAGGCAGAGATGGCACGTGTCTCAGTTTCTAAGCTGTCAATGATCTTGAGCACTGAGATGATCTGACCCCCAAAGATCTTTGTGGGGGGTCAGCAGGGCACCTGGTACTCTCTCCACCTCTTGTAGACCTTCGTTATCCTTACTGCTGAAACCACAGCTCAGTTCGGTGACCCAACACCGCAAGCACCACTTGCTGTGGAAGTGTGAAGAAAGTACTTCACTTCTTTTTTCTTTCCCTTTCGTTTGCTTCCCTGCTTCTCCTCAGAATTCTTTTTTTTTTTTTTTTTTGGTAAGATTTTATCTATTTATTTGAGAGAGAGAGAAAGAGAGAGAGCACAAGCAGGGGGAGTAGCAGGCAGAGGGAGAGGAAGAAGCAGGCTCCCTGCTGAGCAAGGAGCCTGACGTGGAACTCGATCCAAGGATCCTGGGATCGTGACCCGACCTGAAGACAGATGCTTAAACAACTGAGCCCCCCAGGCGCACCAGAATTCTTTTTTTTTAAAGATTTATTTACTTTAGAGAGAGAGTGCACGAGAGAGGGAGAGGGAGAGAACCCCCAGCAGACTCCCCTGACTTGGGGCTCGATCTCATGACCCTGAGATCACGACCTGAGCCGAAATCAAGAATTGGATGCTTAACCGACTGGGCCACCCAGGTGCCTTCTCCTCAGAATTCTTAGTAGAGAGATTCTCAAGTGACTATTTTAGGAGTGTTTTCTCAAGGACTACTGTATTACACAGCCACTGACAATAAGAAAAATCTCCCACTATCTTTGGCAGGCTTCAACTAATGTAGTTCATTTTTTTTAAAGATTTTTATTTATTTATTTATTTGACAGAGATAGAGACAGCCAGCGAGAGAGGGAACACAAGCAGGGGGAGTGGGAGAGGAAGAAGCAGGCTCCCAGCAGAGGAGCTCGATGTGGGGCTTGATCCCATAACGCCGGGATCACACCCTGAGCCGAAGGCAGACGCTTAACCGCTGTGCCACTCAGGCGCCCCTAATGTAGTTCATTTAAGTTGCTGCTTTTTTTTTTTTTTAGTTGAGGGATAATTTGTTATTGCTTTGCTACTTATCTT
This sequence comes from Ursus arctos, assembly GCF_023065955.2. Lineage (NCBI taxonomy): Eukaryota > Metazoa > Chordata > Mammalia > Carnivora > Ursidae > Ursus > Ursus arctos. Next base: position 5,127,621 of record NW_026622897.1, on the reverse strand, counting down.
TATATGTGTGAATTTAGGCGGATGTGCAGTGCCTTTTAAAACACAATTAGGGCTGTGTTATTAGACTGAAAGCTTAATTTACTCAGCACCAAGTCTGCATTACTTTTATTCCCCCTCCTATTGAATCTACCATTAGTTTAATTTATAAAGACATGCTTTTGTGGTTGAGCACTCAATGCTGAAATGCTGGTATATTAGGCAGAGGCATATCTTACAGTGTGGAAAATGCCATGTTTTCTAGCCCTTTGTATTTAGTTTTGCAAACACATTGGGAATAGAGTTGGCAAATTAATCTACAGAATGAAATTAGAGCAAAGTATACACCATGTCCACTACAAAACGGCCCTTATTAATGATTAGTTGGAATAAATGGTCTCAATATGGCATCAGTCATTTTCTATACAATAACGTGATCTTCAGTTTCTCTGTGTGGGTATGGATATGAGGTTTAGAATCCTGATACGGTTAGGCTTCAGATTCAGATATGGTTGTCCCAGGGGGGTAGGTTTCCCCTAAAACAGTTGGGCATCCCTGCTGTCAATTATTTAGGGGACAAGCCAGGCCCACAGACCGAAAACTGGAACTTGAAAGGCAGGTCTTACAGAAGGGTATGAGGAGCATCTGTCTTTCTTTGGACCTGCTCTCCTGGGTCACACTTAGGTCTCCAGAAGTTCTCGGAAGTGTTGTAAAAAGTAGGGTACAGATCCTAGAAGAACTATATAGGTCAGCCTCCCTATACAGAATACCAGAGTTGATGATGAGTACAAATTCTTTGTAAGCAACAACATCACTTTAACTATTTCCTTCTGAGCTTTGCAAGTCTCACAGAATGAACGGATGATTTAAAGAAAGGGAAACAATATTAGGGGAGCGGGAAGTGGAAGGAAAGAAGAGAAGGAAGGAAGAGAGAATTGAATGGATTCCAATCTGGTCTCAGGTGTGTTATGGGAAAATTAAGAGTTATGAGGCTACCCTCTGGCAAGACCAAAAAGGGGATACAGCACCCCCTAAATCCAGCATGATGCTGGTATAATGGGGAAGGTGAATCATGGGCGATAGCTTCAGGGATACAAGTTCTCAGCAGACCCTTGTCCCTCCCAAGTAGATCTGTTTTTTGGTTTTCTTTTTTTTAAGATTTTATTTTTGGGGCACCTGGATGGCTCAGTTGGTTGAGCGTTTGCCTTCAGCTCAGGTCATGATCCCAGGGTCCTCGGATCGAGCCCCACGTTGGGATCCCTGCTCAGTGGGGAGTCTGCCTCTCCCCCAGCTCATGCTCTCTCTCTCAAATAAAGTCCTTAAAAAAAAAAGATTTTATTTTTGAGTAATCTCTACATCTGACGTAGGGCTCAAAGTCACAACCCTGAGATCAAGAGTGGTACAGTCTACCAACTGAACCAGTTGGCATCCCAATCTGGTTTTGAGTATGAAAGAAACCTACTGGGTCTTTTACACCTTGAAAGCACACTGTTAGCAATTCCTATCCCATGTTCAAAGACTAGTCTCCTGGCAGAATGTTTTCCCCGCCTCCTAGCCTCTACTGACCCCTGCTGTATGTAATTGCATTTCCTGATCGCACGGCTTCCCCTGCAGCATGCTCAAGCTGCTCATTCTATAGGATGGGGAGGAGGTGGCTTCTGCTTCCCCAGTGCCACTTCCAGATAATTCTCTCCCAAACCCTGTCGTGAAAAACAAAACAAAACAAAAAACCGGAAAAAAAGGGGGGGGGAACCCCCAAACCCCACTGTTCCTTTGAGGCGTAGGCCATCTGGCTCTATCGTCTACTGTCATCGGCCAAGTGCTTGGTCATTCTCCATGTGCCGAAGACTTCAGCACTTTGCTTTGTGTTTCTTTCCATCTCAATGCCTGTCACTCTGCTCACTCATTTGGACGGGCTCTCTGCTGACATCTCTGTTACTCCACTTCCTCACGCTAATGAACTATCCCCTCCACTCTGCCTTTCTCATCCAGTTCCTTTCCATCATCAGAAATTCACCACTTCCAAACCTGTAGATTTACAGCCTACTTTTTGATCAAAATCTTGCAGCCTGCAGCCTATTTTTAGTGACAATTTTAAAATTTTATCCACATTTGTAATCTACTGAGTAATTCTATTACTTTCTACCCAGTACATTAATACCCTCCTATATTTACCTCCTTCCTTGTTCTGTGAGACATCACTATAATTGGTCTCTTGGAAATATCTAAGTTCCCAAGCTATACTCATTGGGGAAAACTCTATCTCCGGATCAGTCCAGCATGCCACTGAATGTTTCTGGGGAAAATCACTCAGCCAGGCAGCCTGGTGTCCCTATGAATTATAACCAAACCCAAGTAGACACTCAATACTGCCAAGGAACACTGCCGGTATCAGGAGAAACTCCTCTCCCCTCTCTCTTACCCTTAGACCTCTACTATAGGATTTCCCTCTCAACCCTTTTCTCTCCGCAAAAGAGAACTGGAGGAACACTTCACTCCTCTTATGGAATACCCCCATTGAAGGAAAAATGGCGGTAGCTCGGGTAGAATCGGTTTCTCAGGTTGGTGGGCAGAATTAACCGTGTTCAAGGTTAGTAACTCTTGCATACCACCCTTCTCCACCTCTTTCCACTTTCTGAATTCAGGATATTGGTTTGCTAATTGTGAAAGGTAGGCAGGTGCCATGTCTATGCTCGTCACTCGATATCCAGTGATTCTCAAGCGCCTGGCACACAGTGGGCACTCAATACATTCTTAGTGAGGGAATAAGTGGTTGATTTGGTAAAGCCATGAACACAGCATAGGGGAAACAGGGAAATGGCAGAGAGAATGAGGAAGTTTGAGGGAAAGAGATACTAGCAGTGCAAAAAAAGAAGGTGCCCAATATTAAGATCTATCAGCAGTGTTATATTCTCACACCAAGGTCACTGAGATTCTATGAGCATGTCAGTGGCTAGAGAAGAGTGGGTAAACCAAAGAGAGACATGACAGATAGATAGATCTCATACTAAATACATATCCCATGAAAATACAGCCAGTAATTTCTGTGAAGTTTCTTGGGGGAGCTTGGCTGGTTGGAGTTATGGTCCATCAGATCTAATGGTGCCTTCCAGAAGTGTCCATAGCAGACTGGGATGCTCTGTCAAGCCTGAAGGTTCCACCGGACAATTACGGGAGTGGCATTTTGGAATAAAGGTGTGCTCTCTTTGTCAAGAGCTATTATTCTTTTGAGAAATAGTTCTTGGTTTACAAGCTGGCTTTGATAGAGACTAAATGCTTGGAACGCCAAGCGACTATACAATCTGAGCGCTCATTGAGAGCTAGGTGTTCTCTGTTTCACCAGGCTGGAACTTTGCCACCAAGCAGAAGCCGTATATAGGGCAAGACAGGGGTGGAACCTGAGGGGACCCAGAGTAACAAGGCTCACACACCCAGCACGCCTATTTCTGCAGGACCCTCTCAACCTGCGGCCTTATCGGGATTTCCCCGTAACTAAAGAGGAGAAAACTCACACCTGCCTTACAGATGGCTGTGCACGGTAGTATGCTGGCATTGGTAAGCCCCACTCAGTAGTGTGCTTGAAGGCTCGTGGAAAAGAGAGTCCCTCCCATTTGTGGACTTCTAGTGGTACTTTTTCCAGAGAAAGAGATGGAAGGATGTAGGTAACGATCTACACCAATTCATAAGCAGAGGCTAAGGGTTTAGCACAGTGGAAAAAGCAAGATCGGAGTTCTGATAAGGTCTGGGGAGAGGTACGCTGATGGGTCTAGAGCATGAGAAGACCCGTGTTCTATGTGAATCCTCCCCCCCACCCAACCCCCCTCTGTGGAGAGTTACTAATAACTGGTGAAACAAAATATCCTGTCATGCAATTATCAGTCTGTATTTTTACCCCAGTCTGGACTCAACGTGATCATGGCAGAGAGATGGAGGCTGTGACTGGGCTCAACAAAGACGTTCTCTTCCCTGGACTGTCACTGTTCAATAGCGCACTTTCCAGCAGCGACTGACACGTCAGATATGGTACCTCTCTCTGGGGGGACCATCATGGAGGGGACACTGATGTGTCCCCACTGTAACATACGTTGAATCTGGACTCAAACCATGCTGGCACCACCATCCATGAACTTATGGAATCCCTTGTATATAGATGTGGCGTTCCACACTTTGCTACAGACCAACAATTTCACTCAGCAGAGGCAGAGACAGGGAAACGGCTGATGCCACGGGACTCGTTGATCTTACCATGTCAGTATCATCTGGAGGCATCCGGCCCTATGAAACTGTGGAATGGGTTAAGATTCAGTTACACCTACATCCAGGAGGTAACAGCTTGGAAGATTTTGGCTGGATGATTCAGGATGTATATGTTTTAAACTAGTGAGGGACAGAGTAGGAGTTAAGTTTTCCTCATAAACAGATGCTGTGCTTTGGGAGACAAAGGGTGGAAGTGGGGTGATGGTGCCTCTCACAATTACACTTAATGAGTCACTACAATTTTTTGTTGCTTCTAATCCCTGTGACTCTGAATTCTGCTGATGTAAAGGTTTCGGTATCCCAGGGAGAAATGCTTTCACGAGACAACACTGGGATGCTTCCTACTGAATTAGCTAAGACCGTCAGTGGGTCATCTGGGGCTTCTTATGGCAGTGGGCTGCCAGGTGACAAAGGGGCGACAAATTGGCCTCCTGTGGTTCTCGTTGCCCAGAACTCCTGGGATCTTCTGATTCATTCCAAGCCTGGTCCGTCCAGTTTCCAGTCAAGGCTCTGTGTCTCAGATGTGCTTCCAGAAACTTCTGTTTCGTGTAGATTTACATTTCCTCAAGCTGGTTTTGGTGGTGGCAACCAAAGACCAGACGGGCAGAGTCCACATATATTTTGCAAGAGAAGAATGACATAAAACAAAGTCACAAACGTTTTATAACCTTCAATGTTGTTTCACGAGGCCGAAACTCATTCTTTTTTGAAATTATTGTGGTAAAAATGTGAGATCCACCCCTTATTTTTGACGTGTAAGCACAATGCTGTACACCCCATCTCTAGAACTTTCTCATCTTGCATGACCGAAACTTCATGTCCAGTGAACTGCAACTCACTTCCTTCTCCCTGCTCCCAGCCCTTGGCAACCACTCTTCTTTTTGATTCCCTCCGTCTGATCACTTTAGATGCCTCATATACGTAGAATCATGCAGTATCTGTCCTTCTGTAACTGGCTATTTTCACGTAGCATAACGTCCTCAAAATTCGCCCATGTTGTTGCATGTAACAGAATTTCCTTTTTTTTTTAAATGACTGAATACTATTCAATTGTATGTATATACCACATTTTCTTTTAACCATTCATCTGCACAGTTGATTTTTTAAAAAAGATTTTATTTATCCATTTGAGAGAGAGAGAGAGAGAGAGAGAGAGCACACAAGCAGGTGGAATGGGAGAGGGAGAAGCAGACTCCCCGCGGAGCAGGGAGTCTGACGCAGGGCTCCATCCCAGGATCCTGGGATCATGACCTGAGCCAAAGGCAGATGCTAATTGACTGAGCCTTGTCTTGGATCCGGTAACTTTGCGGAGCGCTTCCTCGGCACTCAGCGGACTGTGTGCTGCACCGTGGCTGCGGAGCAGTTTCCCAAGGAAAAACATGAAAAATGGGAACTCAGGAATGGGAGGACAGGAGCAAAGGTGCAGCGAGCAGAAGAGGGAGGGCGCGAGCGGGGTGGAAGGCACCGCTTGCTGTCTGACCCGGAATTTCGTGCACACAAGAGGAGGCCAACAGAGATTAAGAAGGCGAGGGTGAGCCGGGCCGTTGAGACCGACTGGGCAGCATTCTCTCGGATTTCCCCTTCATGCGTCTTGGACTCTCGCCGCACCGGAGACCCCCAGGGTACCGCGGCACGCGGGGCCGGCGCACAGCACCACCACGCGCCCGCCGCCCCGGCCCACAGCGGCTCCCCCGCCAGCCGCGCTCGCCGCCTGCCCTCGGCCGGGCCCTGCACACCCCGGGCCGGCCGGCGGGCGGACAGCCGGAGCCTCCCGACCCCAAGGCCACAGACCAGCGTTCCGGTCCCCGGCGGCCGCCTCCCCGGCCTCCCCCGAGGCGGACAACCCCCAAGCACTCCCACACTTGGCCGCCGAACCCGAACCGGGCCTCTCCCGAGGCGCCAGAGCCGGCGGGCGCGAAGTCCAAGCCGGGCTGGACGGAGGGTCTTACCTTTAACAGATTCGACGTCGCCATGTTCCTGCAACTTCGCCTCTCGCGAGACGGCGCGAGATTTCGTGCCGCTCCGGGCCAGGCCACAGGCGGAGGCCCGGCTTCCCAGCAGGGCCGAGCAGCCCGCCGGCCTGCACCGCGGGTGTGCTGGGCGCAGCGGAGGCGTGCCGACAGCGCTGACCTCGTCCCAGGCACCTGGAGCTTCCTCGCTCTTTCCGCCTACATGGTCACCGGCGTTTCCCCACACCAGAGAGCTCATGCACACGCTCGGGCAGTCGGCAGCGGCGAACGGGGAGGAGATAGCGGGAGCCGACCTGAATTGGAAGAGGAAGCATCGACTCCGCGAGCCTCCCCAGTCTTTCGGATTAGCCTTTGTGGTTGCACCCGCGGAGGCCACCCGCAACGAATTTAGCTCGGCTTAGGCCCGGCAGCTCAGGTTCCGCGGCCGCATCACGTGACGCGGCGGGCGGGGGCGCGCTCGGGAGCGAGCGTGGGAGCCGGGAAGCCTTGGTGGGTCGGGAGGCTGCGGAGAGGGCGGCAGCGCGCCCTCTGCTGGCGGAACTGGATATATTCCCTGGTCCCCCCCCCACCTCCGCCCCAAATCCGGGGACTGGGTGTGCTGGGGAGCACCGCGATCCCGAAGGAGACGCTTGTGACAGCTCGGCTTGGGTCCGGCAGCTCAGTCAGTAAGAACTGGCACATCGAAGGCGTCCAATAAATGTTTGTTGAATGACTGCATGAATCAGTGGAGGCGCAAAAGTGTTAACTATTAATATTTCCAGCCCAGAGTACCTAGCGCCAAAATAATCCATGCAAGGTTGTTCAGGCAATGAATATTAATCTTGGATTTCCTGAAGGCACATGATCCTAGAAGGTACTCACCGTAAACCCCCAAGCTTTAGCCCTTCAGACCACTAACCACTGGCCCGGGGAAGAGAATCTAACACAGTAGAAATGACGGTGTACCTGGTATTATACGATGCATGTGTACAAACCATATCCGTTCCTACATTCATTATATTTTTTTAAAGATTTTATTTATTTGAGAGAGAGCATGAGCAGGGGGAAGGTCAGAGGAATAGGGAGACTCCCCCTGCTCAGGGACTCCATCCCAGGACCCCAGTATCGTGAACTGAGCCAAAGGCAGATGCTTAACCAACTGAGCTACCCAGGTGCCCTATATTCATATTTTAGGGGGGAAAAATCATAAGATCTCTGGAGGAAAATGCAGCCCGGAAGGGGCATGAAGTTTGCACTTTGCAAAGAGTGACCCCAGCAGGCGTCACCGTCACCATCACCCCGTCACCATCACCGAGAAGATGGCATTTGAGCAAAGACGTGAAGGAGATGGGGGGCGAGGCCAGGCTGTGTGTAGAGGGCATTCCAGCCAGGGGGAAGCCCGGGTGGCAGGTTGCCCAGAGAGTGGGAAGATCAGTGAGAAGGTTGGTGTGTGGACAGCAGAGAGGGGAAGGAGAGCCTAAGATCATTCAGGGCCTTGTGGACCACTGTGATTAAGGACGGGCTCTGATTCTGGGGGAGGTGGACAATCACCTTGGGCTTCTGAACAGAGACGCAGCATGACCAAATTCCCGCCTCCACGTGCTCCCTCTACTGTGTAAATAGTAAACAAGCAGAAGGGTAATGTAGGGAGCTTCCCTAATGTCTCCTTAAATTGATTCAACAACCATGCCACCTAGGCGTCCCCACTTTACAAATGCTTTATTAGAGCGATCTAGGCATGATTAAACAGTAACTGGGTGACAGACCAAGGACTCAGAGCCACTGTGCCTGGGATGTCCTGGCCAAGTGTTAGCAGAGGGCTGATCCTCCATTATCGGAGGTTATCTGTCTTGCAGGGTGATCTGGCCAACGTCAGTCAACTGGGTCAGAGAAAAGGCCTCGTCCAGGACAAACTTGATGTAATTACGGTTCCCTTTTCCAGGGAAACTGGATTTTCTCTTCAACCCCAGGCCAACTCCACTGCTTAATTTAAGGTGTAAATTGATTACATTATCGTCAACCTGATGTATCTTTAAAAAAGTTGACAAATTGATAAAGTAATTGCATTGATTAATGGCTAACGCTGCTTAAGAATCCAATTAAGTATTTCATACTTGTTTGAGCGCCTATTATGTACTAGGTGCTGGAAATATAGGATTAAATGAGGCAGAGAACCCCCGTGCCATCTTGAAGCTTATCGTCTCATAAAGGAGCTGGATATTAAGTGTAGTTACACAAATTAAATTTACTTAGTTGAGGGCATCTGGCTGGCTCAGTCAGTGGAGCCTGCAATTCTTGATCTTGGGGTTGTGAGTTCGAGCCCCACTTTGGGTGTAGAGGTTACTTAATAAAATCTTTTAAAAAATTGCTTAATTGCGGTTGTGATAAATAGTGCAAAGGAAAAACACTGTGCAATTCAGAGCATATGGTAGGGAGGGACACTAATACCCTAACTGCCACCATTCCCATGTCCACAGCATGGACCCTATGACTGCTCTTCAAAACTCAGCTGCAGGGTCGCCTGGGTGGCTCAGTCGTTAAGCGTCTGCCTTCGGCTCAGGGCGTGATCCCGGCGTTATGGGATCGAGCCCTACATCAGGCTCCTCCACTGGGAGCCTGCCTCTTCCTCTCCCACTCCCCCGGCTTGTGTTCCCTCTCTCGCTGGCTGTCTCTCTCTGTCAGATAAATAAATAAAATCTTTAGGAAAAAAAAACAAAACTCAGCTGCAAACATCCCACTGACTAACAGGATATTTCATCCCCCCTCACTTGTCGTGGCAACACTTCTACAAGTTGTCCCCAGCTTCCCGTGAACTCTCCTTACCATGGGCTCCTTGGAAGTCATTGGAAGTAACAACACTTCCTTGTTGCCTAGCATTCCCCATTTTCACTGTCTTCCCCTTCCTATTTTGATTTGATGGCCCATCATTAGAGAAATGTTTAAATATTTTAAATGCTTAAATATTGCATTTATTTTAAAATAGAGATCACAAGCACGTGGTACAAAATTCAGAATGTGCTAAAAGGAACACAGCTAAAAGCAAGCCTCCTTCCTGGAGTCATGTTCTAGACTGTGGTAGAGATTTGGGTTATTCAGGTGTATGTATTTGTCAAAACTTAGCTGTGTGCTCTTCAGGTTTTTGCATCACATTCAAAAGAAAAAAATAGTAAATGGTTTGAAATTTGGTTAATGGTATTCATGCTGAAGACTTTAGGAGTAAGTGAGGTCATGTTTACAGTTTACTTTGAAATGTTTTCAAAATAACATGGTTTGGGGCACCTGGGTGGCTCAGCCTGTGAAGCGACTGCCTTCAGCTCAGGTCATGATCCCAGGGTCCTGGGATCAAACCCCACATTGGGCTCCTTGCTCAGTGGACAGTGTGCTTCTCCCTCTCCCTCTCCCCCTCCCCTCCACTCGTGCCCTCTCTCTCTCTCTCTCTCTCTCTCTCTCAAATAAATAAATAAAATCTTAAAATATATATATAACAGGGATTGATGGTTGCATGGAAAGGTTGACCAAGCAAGTATAGTAAAATGTTAATGACAGCATCTAGGTGGTGGGTATACTAGTGTTCAATGTGTAAAATATCTCAGCTTGTCTATACGTTTGAAATTTTTCATAATTAAATGTTGGAGGAAATTTTTTTTTAATAGGCCTCCCTTCTTCCACAGTCCCCCAGCCCACCCATCATCTCTCATGCAGGAACAAACACAGTTACCAATTTCTTGTGGAACCCTAGGACATTCTGTGTCCATGCAAGCATTTGTGTACGTATTCTCTTTTCTCTCCCCACAAATGGTGGCGTCCTACTTATACTCTCTTACGTCTTTTTCCCCCACTCAGCTGTATGATATAAATTACTGAAAAATACGTTCCTGCTTTTTTTTTCTCATAATTCTTGATGGACATTCAAACAATTATTGGCAGGCCCTAATGCAGCCATTGCCCCCAGCGTGTTTAGGATTATTCCTTCAAAATTAGGCTCTTGCAGTCCCTTTTAAACGTGATAGCTATAAAGTCAAAGCTTTTGATTTGTAGGAAGCAAAAAACAAAAAGTTTCTGCACATAAAAAAGATAATATGTAAAGTTTAATCGATATATTGATTGATAAGAGAATTGGTGAAAACCTGGAGGGACACCAAGAGTTTACAAGATTTTAGAGCAAGAGAGGGAGGAGAGAAACAGACCCAAGAGGAGGGGGATGGCCATTGGGCTTCCCAGATCTCTGTACAGCACCTGGAGAAAAAGAGTCCACCTCAAGACTGCCCTCACCCCCCCACACCCGCCCAGCACTAGGAAGACCCATGGGAGCCAACCCTAAGCCTAAGCCAAACTTGAATCTAACCATAGCCCGATATCCATTTCTATTCTTATCCCTAAGCCAGAAGATCCTTCCCCACTCTGCCGGGGACTGTCACACATCACCAGTGCTGAGCCATCTGTTAGCTGTCTTTCTTCGGAAGGCTATGTCAGAGGGAGCTGCCTTCTCCATATTGCTTATAAGACAGTTGTCCCGCGCTCAGCCCATGGCACTACTTTATATGGGTGACTCCCTCTTCCATGGCCCCCGAACACTTCTAAGCTCCATGCCTACCTCTAGGAAGTGGGGCCCTGGACAAGATGTGTGGCCAGGGGCTGGGGGTGGGGAGGTAGGGGGGTGGGGGGGAGGAAATGAAAACCCCGCTAGCAGCTGTGTGAAACTAAGGAGAACCATCCTGAGATTTCCACCCATGGGACCAGGTCAGGGGGGAAACTTCCACAGCCCCCTTTCTACATGTCACATGATCACTTTTCTTGCAAATGTCTTCAACAAAACTCGTCCCTTTCCCAGTCCATCAAACATAAGTAACCCAGTCACAACCTTGAATAAACCCTTCCATCTTTTTCACGCCTACACCCAAGGAGTGAAACATCACCAGAGAAAAGCCTGGAACCAAGGTCAGAGGCTTCTCTCTAAACTCCCAGACTTAGACCACAAATGAGCATTGAACACAACCCAATAATCCTGGCGTGTGTTTCTCCAGGGGGCTTGCTCTTCCACCCCATTCCCTGGTACACCCATTCATTTCAGACCTCCTCAGTGCATTACCTCCATCCAGACTTCACTGCAAACATAAACGGCAGCTTTCTTTTCTTCCCAAAGCCCATCTTCAAACCTCGGTCCCCGCATTCGTAATTCTTCTCCCCGGTTGCAGTATGCTGGCCGGGCCCCTGCTCCAGCTCAGGACCATTGCTTCTGCTCTCACTCTGGGTCCTGTCCCAAGAACTCCCTTCCTCCAGCAGGCTTTTACCTCTCCTGTGGTCTGGTGTTCCCCTCTCTCCCATATCATTCCCACCCCCATAAAAAACCCCACTCGTCAGCAGCTGTCACCTTAAAAGAAATGAATCCCTCCTTTGACTCTTGCCAATTCTGATGGTCACCGCCCTGGTCTTACTGTTCCGCGCGTCTCAGTCCCAATCTCCACCCTCCCGGTCCCGAAGCACTTTCCTCACTTGGCCTCCACAGTACCAAATCCTCCCCCTTGTTTCCTACTCCACAGGTCTGCCTCTCTCGCTGTGGTCTGCCTTCGGGCCATCATGAACCTCGAGTCCCAGGCTCCCTGCTTAGCGGGAGGGAGTCTGCTTCTCCCTCTGACCCTCCCCCCTCTCATGCTCTCTCTCTCTCTCTCTCTCAAATAAGTAAATAAAATCTTTAAAAAAAAATAGCATCTGCATCATAGAGGAGTTTTTCTTTTTCATGGAGTTATTTTAAAGATTAAATATGGGGGCGCCTGAGTGGCTCAGTTGGTTAAGCCTCCGACTCTGGGTTTGGGCTCAGTCATGATCTCAGAGTTGCGGGATCGAGCCCTCGGGGGACCCCCGCTGGGCAGAGTCTGTCTGTCCCTCTCCCTCTGCCCCTCCCCCGCTCGAGCGCGTGTGCAAGCACAGTCTCTCTCCCAGATGAGTAAAATATTCAAGAAAAATTTAGAAATAAAGATTAACTGTGATAAGGCGTGTAGAGCATAACGTATCACGCGTAAGCAGTCGTGCACAGTAAGAGCCGTACGGACGCGGCAGGCCCCGTGCGCTTCACCTTTCACACGGAAGCAGTCGTGCACGGTAAGAGCCGTACGGACGTGGCAGGCCCCGTGCGCTTCACCTTTCACACGGAAGCAGTCGTGCACGGTAAGAGCCGTACGGACGCGGCAGGCCCCCTGCGCTTCGCAGAGGTGACGGCTCGTGCTGCCGCAAGTCTTCCCTCCTCGTGGAGAACTCGCGCAGCATTTAAACTTCACGTCCGGCTGATGCGAACAAGCTGGTAGGAGGGAACAAACGAAGATGCAGAAGGTGGAAGGGGGGAAGCTGCCGGAACCATTGTCCTGATGAGGAGCGCGGATGGCGGTGGCCGGGAGCAGGGGCCGTCACACACAGCAGCCGGAGGGGCACGACGCCTACATGGGCTGTTGGAAGTGAACGTTCTCTTCTGATGGCTCTGCTGCCCAAGTTGGAAGCCTGACAGCGAGGGCATTGTGAGAAAAGAAGGTGGGGAATTATGATTTACGGTGGAGGGGGAGTGAAGGGACTGAGGGAGTGCATTGTGACTTCTCGGCAGCCCCAAGGACGCCCTTGAGACGACTGGTCCTGAATTTTAGTTGAGACTGCTCAGCATAGCTGAGGAAACTAAGACTCGGCAGGAGTAGGTGATGTGCCCACAGTCCCGCAGCTCGTGAGTGGCAGGATCTGTCTGGTTTTAAACCCACATTCAGCTGCTCAGATGCAAGGAATGAATGGGTAGAGAACGCGATGGGACCAAGGCTGGGGTTGTGCTGAGGGAGGATGATGCAGGAAGTTGAGCACACATGTGAAAGCATAAGTGTGATGGTTGACTGTGGGAGTAAAGCTGAGTCGGGTCGGGGACAGTGAAGAACAGTGATGAGACAGAAGGATCAAAGAGCTGGGATTCTAAGGATTGTTGGAGCCAAGACACAATAGGGGACCGAGTTGATAGGAAAGATATGAGCAGGTGGTTGGGGGTGAAATAGAGCTCAGGCTGTGAGTGGTTGCAGGAGAGAGGGGAGTTGAGGTAGGGTGGAGGACAGGATCCCTGGGAAAGAGGAAGGTAGGGAACTGAGAAACCAGGCATTCCTGATGCTTTTGGGATCCTAGTCACATTCCTTAACCCACTTCTGATTTCAGCAGCAGTTATGGTGGAAAGAATTTCAGTCTCCCCCTGATAGCTTCCCACTTGAAAAGGGCACCTCTCTTCTCTGCTTTCACTTCGGGGTCTTCTCCAAGACCCCAGGAGCCTACTAGGTTCACAAGCAAATGTAGCAAGTATGGGGAAGATAATGCTTCAAGGAAAACCTTCAACCAGTAGGGTCAGAAGCCAGTGAGTAAGTGACCCAGCCTCCAGTGCTTTGGTAGACAACGTTGTGGGGCACTCAGGAGACTTCCCAGAGGTCTCAGTGGACTTGAGTCTCTGGGGTTCATGGTAGTGGCCTTGATGCCACACCTTTACAGAGGCTTTTCCGCCTTCCCTATCTTATTCTCCTTGCTCCCTAGTTCCTGATTCCTGGATCATCTCCCAAATAAACCACTGGTATGTCCAGTCCTTGTTTCAGGAGAAATCTTACTAAAACAGCAGAGTGTTAGTAATCTTCTGTTAATATTGAAATCACTAAGAATTATGACAGGGGTCATGTTGGAGAGAATGATAGTGAGTCAGCACTTTAACTAAGGAATGAGAGTATGACCTCAGGGGTCGATACATGATGGCGACAAGGAGAGTTCATGGATGGATAGTCCATTGACACCCAACTCAAAACAGAGTGTTTCTAGGAAGGAAGGGAGAAGATGATTTGGAACTGGGAGTGGGAGGCAGAGAAGACCAGCACAGGAGCTCCAGGCCCAGGGAACATCAACCATCTTGTGAGAGACGCAGGAGAGGCAGTGACTTCAGGGCTGAATCAAGCTTCACGGAGAATAAAAAAGTAAAGAGAAGAGTTTGAGGGTACAGAGGATTTTACTGCCTGTCCAGAGGCTTGGAGATTGGGGAAATGGGAGATGAAATCAGATGGGGTAAGTGCCCAGGGGTAACCTTCTTGTGGATACAGACATAACAAGGGTAAAGGCATAATGAGGTTGGTTTTAATAGTGTAAGAGCAGATAGTGGAGGTGTGTCAGGCAGTAGGGCTGGGTGGGGATCTTGCCAGAAACACACAGAGTTCTAGGGTCCCCTTTCCTCTGTTACAGTTGAAAGTGTGGAAGCTGGGGAACGGCGCTCCTACTCCATTCAAATCCAGAGGATTCTTGGGAATTCTCTCTCTCTCTCTCTCTTTTTTTTTTTTTTTTAAGATTTTAAAGTAATCTCTACACCCAGTACGGGGCTTGAACTCACAACCCTGAGATCAAGAGTTGTACACACTCCACCAACTGAGCCAGTCAGGGGCCCCAGGGATTCTCTTGATTCTTATTAGAAGGAGGAGGGAACCCAGGGAGAAAGACAGGCTTAACCAAAGTACTGAGAATTCTGGGGAACAAATTTTAATAACTAGTCTGAGACTGGTGTTCTCAAGGCAACCGATAAGTTGTCACCGTTCTTTCCAGCTTCTTCATTAACAATTGTTAGCCAACGCCTGAAGTTTATGCTTTAAATGTGTTTTCTAGACAAAGATGAATTAAGTAATATGGGGTTTGTGACATTTTATTTATATAATGGAAAATAACCCCAAATCCTGAAAAATAGAAAAAGTGTCTAAAGATGAAAAATATTGCAAAACAACACTGTGAGACCCCAGAATTGTCAATTCTTGAAAAACCAGTGATTGGGTGTACGATTTCTGGAACAAACAGATATTTTAACCAACTTGATGGGTTGACCAACTTGTATCCTATGAATGTGCTTGGAGTCAAGTTATCTTCCACCATAGTAGCTAGTGTTGGTGATTGACACTAGATCCAAGTCTTCAGATTTGGAATTTAATGTTCCTCTTGTCTGAAGGATGACTTCACAGAAAAATATCAACGGAAATATGCTCAAGGAATGTTTTGCTTGAACTGTGGGGTTGAGCCTTCACTTCTAGACCTGATTCTTCTTACCTTCTCTGAGGCTGTCTCACCAAAGACTCAGACTCTAGATCTTCTTTGCACCTGTCACATCCGCGGATCTCTCCTTACTCTCATGATATACCCTAACTCTTCTCGTAGGAGAGGAGCGGTTAACCTGCAGATGGCTCCAAGTTTTCTGACATTTTTGCTGGACTTGTTTGTTCCGGTGCCCAAGTCAACCTCATCCTCTTCCCCTTCCTCTCCCACTGAATATTCCCCAAAATGAATAGTTCCCCAGCAGGTAGAAATCTTCCTTCTTGGAAAAAGAAGACTGACAGGTTTGAAGTCTGGGCTCCTTAATTTTGCAGTCTGGTGCACTCCAGCGACTACTGTTGGAGTTGCAGCCGCTGGGATGGGGAGTGTTCAACGCTCTGTCTCATGCGCTCCCCCTAGTGGCATATCAGTTAACTACAGGAGCAGGAGATGCCGTCTGAGACGAAGTTGATCTGGGGCTTAAGGGGGATTTCAAAGAACCTGGAAAAAAAAAAAGACACACACACACAGAGACACCCTAATACTTCTAATACTTGTTTCATTATCTATAATTACACAGGCAATTATTCACTTTCCCAGTACCAGAAAAAACAAGCAACTTTATCTTGCCTAATTAGCGCTAAGTGGAAAAAACAAATTAACAGCTGTTGGCCAATTATAACATTTTTATTCATGCTATCACTTGGAGACCTCATCTAATTAGAATTTTATTTTACAATTCTATAATAGTACTTTTACTCAAGCTAGTACCATTCAAAAGCCTTATCCAATTTATTTTTAAATTCTCTGTTTAGACAGTTGACAAGATAAGGATGAATGATGAAAATAATATCTTAGTAATAGAATTTACAGACTTTCTACATGAAACTCAATTTCCTAATTGAATTAAACCCGAAGTAAATTGTCAGAGAATTTTTCTGTGCCAAAGCAATCCAGTTGTTGGAGCACGAAGGATGTGTCTGCTTTATTTTGCTTAATAAATT
Organism: Ursus arctos; assembly: GCF_023065955.2. Classification (NCBI taxonomy): domain Eukaryota; kingdom Metazoa; phylum Chordata; class Mammalia; order Carnivora; family Ursidae; genus Ursus; species Ursus arctos. Next base: position 5,111,375 of record NW_026622897.1, on the reverse strand, counting down.
ACTTATGACTTATGAAATTAAAACAACCCCAGGTTTCACAAGACTAGGCAATGAAGTCACATCAGTATATTTTTTAAGTTCACTTATTTTAGTAATCTCTACACCCAACGTGGGGCTCGAACTCACAGCCCTGAGATCAAGAGTCACGTGCTCTTCCGACTGAGCCAGCCAAGAGCCCCAGTGTCACATCAAAATATCAAAACCACACTTTTGCCACCTCGTCCACCAACCTCCGCTTCTCCCCTTCACTCTTTCTGTTTTGTTTTATTCTGTTAGTCTTCAGGGCATCCTTCAAAATGCTCAGGATCAATGCAGCTCGTACTCGGCTTCACTTAGCCCTGTCATTTACAATATATTGATGATTTCAGATAATACAGTTAGAAACTAATTCTGAGCCAACGGACGACACACATAAGGGGACGAGTAGGGCATAAAATATTTACAGTATAGTCTAAAGCTGTGCTGGAGAATATGTCTTGGAAGGGAGGCCCAATGTCTTTTTTCTTCTCTCTTCTCTCTGAATAGAACTCACCCGCTCAATTGTCGATGGGGTGGCTGGAATAGGACAGCCCTCCTTCAACTGGTGCGATTTACAAGGTACCATAGCTGGAGCCCATCCACTGGACACACGCAAGAGTCAGCTCAGACTGGCAGGGACGTCTGGTTACACTTACCTCTGATACGGTTTCCCCTAAACTAATTGTATATTCAATAAAATGCTGATAAAATGCTTACCTGATTTTGTTTGTTTGTTTACAGAAATGTGACAAGCCAATTGAAAATGTATTTGGAAGAAATATGTGGAAGAATGACAAAAAAAATTAAAAAAAAACAAAGAAAAAAAACAAAAAATAAATTAAAAAAACAAAGGAGGACTTGCTGAACTACATATCAACCCACATTACATTTACTTTTTCTTTTTCAAGATTTTATTTATTTATTTGAGAGAGAGGGAAAGAGAGCATGAGAGCAGGGTGAGGGGCAGAGGGAAAGCAGACTCCCCACTGAGAAGGGAGCCCGATGTGGGACTCAATCCCAGGACCCTGAGATCATGACCTGAGACGAAGGCAGATGCTTAACCAACTGAGCCACCCAGGTGCCTCCTACTTTGCATTTCATCTGCAATATTGACTCTTCTTGATTTTACAGCAGGTGGCCTCCAGACTCAAGCTGGCATTCTGGCTCTCCTGCCAACCGACCCTGCGGATTCTGGACTTGTGAGACGCCATAATCTAATGGCCAAATTGCCCATAATGAATCTCTTCGATATCTATGTCTTATTGGTTCTCTGGAACTAATTCACTAATACAATGGCTCTGCTTCTAGACGATGGGCAGCCAGAGTGGAATACGTCACTCTATACTGTCAAAAAAAAAATCAAGGATATATGATGAGGAGGGCAGTCACTCCAAAAAAAAGTCCCACATTCCCAGAACCTATTGACTTTAGAAGAAGTTGGGTCCCCAGAAGGAAGGACCCCACAACATCTCAGCGAGTGGGCATAGTGATGATTTCTCCTGTTCTTTGCCAAAGAGACTTACAGTTATTTACTTTGGCAACTATGCACTTGGGAAAGGGGAATACCCAAATATTTCAAGGACCATTTGACACAAGGTACAAGTTGACTTTGAGATTCAGAAACCTAAAGTGTCATCATGGTCCCACTGTTATAATGGAAACATATGGGAACCAGGTATTAAATGATGCATTTGACTGGTTCCAGCTCTCAGTGGGTCCACTGCATCTACAGACCCACCTGGTGGTCCTCTCGCCCCGTCCTCCAATGCAGAATCGAAACAGACACGCCTGGTACCTTACCCGCCATACCGGGGAATCAGCCTGTGAACTAAATAAAAGCTAGCATAGTGCGGAAGGCCAAAGTCTCTGCCCTGGCAGGAGAAGATATATATCCTGAGGGAAATGGTGGAAATTAAGGCTATTCTTAAAGATTCTAGAATTCAGGGGTGATAATCTTCATCACATCTCCATGTGATTCACCAGTCTTGCCCTCATTTTGGAGGACAGTAGACAACCAAACCCAACCAACTGCAGCACCAACAGGTCCAAATTGTGGTGCAAGTGACTGTACTACCTGGACCCAAAATCAGCAGACCCTCTGCCATTGGTGGTTAGGAAAGACGTATGGCAGAGTCTATGGTGAGACCCAATGGGAGAAGCACAAGCAGCCCTTCGGGTCCCTGATCACAGTCATTCCATCTAGAGCAGAGAATTATATGCCTTTTTATTTTATTATTATTTTACATTTTTATAAGATTGTATTTATTCATTTGAGAGGGCGAGAATCTCAAGCAGACTCCCCACTGAGCGCGGGGCCACCCAGATGCCCCTAGCATGTGACTCTTGATCTGGGAATCCTGAGTTCGAGCCCCACGTGGGATGCAGAGATTACTTAAAATTGTAAAAATAAAAAAAACTTCCAGGGGGGTCTGGCTGCCTCAGTTGGTTAAGCATCTGGCTATTGATCTCAGCTCAGGTCTTGACCTCAGGGCTGTGAGTTTGAGCCCTACATTGGGCTCCGTGCTGGGCATGGGGCCTACTTAAAAAACTAAGCTAATAAAAAACTCAACAAATGAAAGTGTGGTGTTAGCTCAACAATAGACAATCAGTGGAACTGAAGTCTGGAAACAGATTCTGTACAGACACAGAGAAGCTAAACTATAGAAGAGTAAATCTTTTGTGATAAAGATGTTAATTCAAATGTTTGGAGAAAGGAACACAGGACATTGGAACAACGGACTATTCAGAAAAAATTCCTATGTCACACCATGTTCAAATAAATTCTGACATATAAAAGTGGTAACATAAAAAGCAAAACGTACGACAGTGTTTTATAATTTGGGCTAGGGAAGAAGTTCCCAATCAAGACATAAATCCTAGAAGACAGGAAGAAAAATGAAAACTTTAAACAGAAGATAACTTACACAAGCTAGTCCTGGCTGTAAGAGAATAATCTCAAAACACAAAACAAAGCGTTTCTGTCTATATTATAGAAAGTAGTCGTAAAAAAATCAGTAAGAAAAATTCTAATAATCCAACTGAAAATTGGCAAAGGATATTAATACATAGTTCACCAAGGAAATACAAATGATCGATAAATTTATGAATGCAGCTTAGCCTCAGAACAGAAAAATGCAAATTAAAGAGAATATTTTTTTAAAAAATAAAATAAATAACATGAGAATATTTTTGCCCATCATTTGTCAATTTGTACTACCGTAAAAACATGCCAACGGAAGGAAGCCAGTCACAAAAGACCATGTATTATTTGATTCCATTTATATAAAATGTCCAGTACAGGCAAAGAGAGACACAAAGTAGATTCAGTGGTTGTTTAAGACTCAGGTGGTGTGAAGTGGGAGGGGTGTTGGGAGTGACCACTAAAGGGTGTGGGGATTTCTTTTCAAGGTGACAAAAATGTTCTAAAACTGATTGTGGTGATCGCTGCACATTTCGGAGTACGTGAAAAACCATCTAATGATACATCTTACATGGGTGAATTGTACGGTACGTGAATTCTATGTCAATAAAGCCATTTCCAAAAAATCTTTTAAAAAACAATGCTACCGATAATCATTTCATACATAACTAAGAAGCCCAGTCCTTTGGCCCAGGTCCTTACCACACCGCGCACACACACTGTTCTGGTGATGACTGTTTCTAGCGCAGCTACGGCAAGACACGAAGGCTACACTTATTTGAGGCCCTGTCCATTGGGTCGGATGCCATCGGGGAACGCCAGCCATCCCCAAGACCTGTATCATCTTCTGTTTGTCCTGCTAAAGCGTGCTCCCCTGATTCTAAGAATCAGACCATTTCAGAGAGTCATGACCCTTTGCAATGATCTGTAAGACTGCCATTATCAACAATTAGTTTCCAGGACACCTTGGGGATTAAAACTGGCTTCCTGGCAATTCGGTGGTTGTAAGAATACCACTAAAAACAAAAATAAAAGGTGACATTTATTAGGTACTTACTATGGGCCAAGCATTGTAAATATTTTACATGTGTAACTAGTTTTCTGTGCAGAAGCTATGAAATCTTTTTCCGTGTGATTGAACACTCGATTCAAAATTTAATGTGCTCTTGCTATGTGCAAGGCTGAAGTATGACAAAGATGAACTAACTAGAGAAAAGTCACAAATTCTGAATTATCTGTTAAGGCATAATAAAAGACCATGATCCTTTTTCGAAATTGTGAAACCCAAAAGGCTCTGAAAATCTGCAATTCTCTTGATAACTCATTTGGCAGCCAAAAAAAAAAAAAAAAAAAATCTGACCTCAATTGATGACAGGTTATTTATAGACATTTTTTAGTGTATATATTCATACATTTTGCTGTACATATATAAATGTTTGATTATGGGGTTCTGCCCCACACTTCACCAGGGTATTATGTAATATATATGGGATTTCAGATCTGATTCTTATTTGGCATTTCATTTGTAAATACACACACATGGACATGTTTAATTGCATTAAATAGTTGCTTCTGTTTTGAAAGCACCACTAAAGATGGATAATATAACAGTCCTGTGACAACCACAGTTCTCATTCTCATTCTTTTTATTCATTATTTAAAATCAAATAACACTAATAACATACTTCAAAAAATGTATACCATGTCTTTCTTTCATTGGCTGTCATTCTAAAAACAAAAATCTGGGAAGAGGATTGTAGCAAAACATGTTTGTTTCTCCATGGAATGTAGAAATTAAAACCACGTATATGGAATCCACATTTAATAGGATTAATTCAACATAATAATCATTAATTACCAGTCACCAAAGAGCACATCGACAATGCTTTAGGCACTATTTAAAAAAAAACAAAAAAATTTTCCAGAGAGATGTAACAATAAGGAGCACTAATTTAAAATACAATCTTTAAAAGTTTTCTTTTCTCTTCATTTATTCTATATCATGATTATGCGTAGGAATGAATCACAGTCTGTAATGATTGATATAGATTGTCACAGCTCAACACGCATGTGTCTACTTTCATCAGTGATTAGGATTATAGGAATACCAAGTCACGTAGCAGTTCATCCAAGTTCGGGAGAAAAGTTTGTTAGTTATCTTAAGATCAGGTGAAGATTGGTTGCTCAGGTAAGTTTAGTGAAAACAGTGGGATTTAGAAAGATTTTGTAGCAGAGATGGCTATTTATCAGCTGTGGAATTTCCAAGAGCTAGCTTCTTGTTGGGAATGTATTCTATATTAAAATACAAAGGATCTAACTTTAAAGCTTTTATAGTCTTCCCCTTCTCTTCTTCTCTCTTCTTCTTCTTCTTCTTCTTCTTCTTCTTCTTCTTCTTCTTCTTCTTCTTCTTCTTTCCTTAAAGATTACATGTTTCCTTTGCATTTCCAGCTAAATCTCTCCAGGCAGTTACTGGGGAACAAATGAATAAGCTTCCAAAATGGGTCTTTAGTCTTCCAAATCCATGTCACTGTCAGACCTAAAGAAATTATTCAAATACAGTGCACTCTTTGAAGTCAGTGGAAGCTTTGTACTTGATTGAAACAAAGGCAATATAAAATCAAAAGCACTCTTAAAAGGATTTTATTAATCTATAGATTCAGTTTTTGAAAACTGTAAAGTTGGATAAATAGATTTGGGAAACTTATCTTAACAATAATAAAGGCTGCTTTGGTTGCCACTAAAAAAAATCATGCAGGACTTGGAGGCTTTTGGAAACCTAGTGTAAACTCTCAAAGAAATCTTGATTGCTACTCTTACGTATATAAAGGCCACATTTAAAAGCATTCTGTTTATAAAATCATTTTGGCTTAAGCTTACTGTTCAATAAACCATCACTTTACCACGGGCACCGAAAGTGTTAACGCAACTCAAGATGAAAACTGTTTGTCAGGGGGACACGTGTATTATATGATCAGATAGTTCTTCATTTCTTCTTTATCATATTTATCTAAAATATTTAGTAACTAGCTACATCATCCATTAGTTTTGAATTTTAAGTTAAAGTAGGTTTAAATTTAAATTAATTAAATTTTAAATTAAATAATTTCAATTATAGCTGATTCAAGTATATATGACTTGTAAGACACTTAGTCAGAATGTTTTGCCTGGAGCAAATATTTTTACTATTTTGGCGTGATTATCCATCTTCTCCATAATTACGTGTAAGAAAATAGGTCAGTTATTTTATATATATATATATACATGGATAAAAATATCTGGCTAAGGTTATACAGACGTTTGGCAATCTTGCATAACTCAGATCTTTGTAGTTATTTTTCATTTTAGTATTGTTACACCACAAACAACTCTTCTATAACCTTGAAATGCCATGGCCCAGTTTTAGTATTTTGTGGATTAAGCTAGATCATATTTTCCCTTTGCTTTACCACACATACACACACACACGCACACCCCTGACACAGCAGGGTAATGGGAAAGAACCCTGACCAGGCAGAGTTCTAGGTTTGCTTCTGCTTCTGTGTGACCTTGGTGAAGTATCAATTTTGGGGGGCCCTGCATTTTCATCTGTTTCTTATGACTCTTTGGTACTATTCTAAATCTTGGAACACATCATACCCTCTAGGCCAAATATTAGTCTTACCCCAATGTTAGTATTATAAAGGGCGTCCACTGAAGTTAAATATTTTATACCTTAGCTGTTTAACTTTACAAGTAGGCACAGGGGACCATACTTTAAATTGTTGTTAGATACTCAGTTTCTGAGTTGGTGCTATTTTGGACCGATGGAAAATTGTAATACAAGATTTAAAATTGTAGCAGTAAAAACAGATGACTTCACATTTGGAGGGGGCAGCTGTTCTCATCTGATCAATTACAGTTTGAACTCACTCGAGTGAAATTAATACAAGGGTATCAAGAAAATGTTGACAACAGAACTATTCACAATCTTACACTGATGTTACAATTTATATTCTTCTCTCCATAAGCACTATTAAAAATACTTCCATGAACCTAGAAAATGTACAAGTATTTAAAATATAATTAAATATCTACTTCAAAGATGCACAAAAACCACATTCAAACAGGACTTCTGATTGAATTAAGTCTCCCGTGATTTCCCTCCCTATTTTTTGCACCCTGGAGGAGCAGTGTTTCCGAGCAAGAGGGCAGAGGGCATACATGAAACCAAGAGAGTCCCCAGGTCCCTGAAAGCATGCACCTTTCTGCTCCCTCTGCAGAATGTGGGGACGAGGGGAAAGAACATGAGAAAACAAAATTCTCATCCGTTGTAAATATAATAGTATGCCCGCGAGCCGCTGATACAACGCTCGTATTTGCATCATGCTTTCTCTTTTTACGAAGCTTTTTCACATGACACACTTGATTCTCAAAATAATTCCATGAAGCACAATAAATGGGGCTATTAGCCTCATTTTACGGTTAAGAGCAATGATGCTTAATGAGGGTAAGTGACTCACTCATGCTTTACTGGTACAGCAAAGGCAAGCTTAGGACCCAGGTTTTCTGGTTTCTCATTAAATATTCTTTCTACTATATCACTTTGGTTTTCAAACAAATGGAGCTACTATTTTAACAGTAAAACCCATGATTTCAAAAAGGGGGCTGCATTTGGTGCCTCATTGTGATTAGGGAAGCATAACAGAACAGAAATGTAGGTTATAAAATATTTGGCTTTGTGATCAAATATTCCAGGAGGAGAATTTAATCAATAAGTTAAAAATTAGAAAACTCAGAAGTCATTTTATAGCCCTAACTCATTATTTTTTTTTGAAGATATTATTTATTTATTCGACAGAGATAGAGACAGCCAGCGAGAGAGGGAACACAAGGAGGGGGAGTGGGAGAGGAAGAAGCAGGCTCCCAGCAGAGGAGCCTGATGTGGGGCTCGATCCCAGAACGCTGGGATCATGCCCTGAGCCGAAGGCAGACGCTTAACCGCTGTGCCACCCAGGCGTCCCCTAACTCATTATTCTATCTTTAATTTTACTGAAATACAATTTGAATGCTAAATATATCGAACATCTAACCAATCTTCCTTGCCCAGAAATCTTTCCTGTACATTTCTTATACAAGAAATGGGCAAATTCAGAAACTTACTTGGACAGAGCGATCACTAAAAATATTCCATATTTACCTATGTTGATAATTTTGACAATAGTTCAAGGTAAACTGCACTTACTTTCTCTGAAAATGTCTGTATTATATAAATCAATTTGTTTCTCTTGTCTAAATAAGGACAATATACTCTAACATCAAAACATTTGCTGATGAATGGTCCTTCATTTTTATTTTTATAAATATTTGCAATAAAATATTTTGTTTGGATCCTTAGATATCTTTACAAAACATAAAATTATCAAGAACAATAAATCAGAGAACAAAAGTGAGTATAAAACTTATTTTCTTCTGTTTGGGCAAATTAAGGGAGGATAGCTATTTCAAAGAATGGTTAAAAACGTGGTACCTCCTACAAGGAATTGTTACTTTAGTCCTAGTTGATGACGCCTCTGAGATGACTGACTTTGTAAGCGAACAATGCACTTTTAAACCCACTTCACTCTTCAGCATTAACAGATTAACTCATGAGAATGTAATGCCTGATAAAATCCTTTCGATCAGACTACATGTGTATAAAACACCCATTTCAAACTGTCAAGAAAAATGAGTAATATTGATATACGTGGACATTCAGGTCAGCTACACGCTAACAAAGTGAGAATGGGAGTAATTCTGTAGACATTCGCGTTTCAAGAAGTAGTTGTCTGCTTTGCCTGATAATTGAGCAAAATACCCAACTGGTAGTGTAGCAGGTGAGCATAGGACTAGCTCTGAATTAAATAACTCACAAAAGAGCATTAGCACGGGCTCATAACTGTTTCTCAAATGCTTTCGCTGCACCGTTCTGCCGTTAACGTTGGCATTTATCCTGAGATGACACCCAACCTGTTCATGTGAGTTCTTTGGCCTGTTTGAACTCAGCAGAAGCACTCTTTCCTGGGCTTTACCGCTTCCTCAGAGGAATGCACAGTATTTGGGACAAAACCACTTTTAACCCCTTCCCAGCCGTCTTGAATACAAATTTCTCCCCTTTTAATAAGTTCATAAATGTCTCTTGTCAAGATCGTGAAGGACTCCTCGACATTGGTGGCATCCTTTGCGGACGTTTCTATATACTTCATGCCACAGTCTGCGGACAGTTTTTCGGCTTCTTCCCTCGTCACCTGACGTCGTGAAGCCAAGTCACACTTGTGTCCCACCAGCAGAAACACAATCCGAAACGGCTGAACGTGCATTTTTGCCTCTTCTAGCCAATCTTTCACGTGTTCGAAAGATCGTCGGTTGGTGATGTCAAACACTAAAAACCCACCAACTGAGTTGCGGTAGTAAGATCGAGTTATTGATCTGAAAAACAAGCAGAAAAACAGGTTGTCAAAGGACACATTGTTCCTTCAAACAATGTAGCACCGCAATAAAATGTGAAGGTAACTTGATGTGACTTAACCCAAATTTATAAATCAAATATGACATGTTTTAAGTGGATAAAAATATTCTGAAGCTAATGGCGAGCTGGTTTCATCCACTGACAGAACAGTAAAGTGTCATTTCTTAGACAAAAGGACTTACAGTGTATGTCATCTCACACTTAGGATGATTTGTTTTTATTTTCAAGTATCTGAGAGAGTAATTATTACATTACTGGGATTAAAAATAGGCATATAGAAAGTTTTGGTGAAGGGCAGAGGTTGCCCCGTTGCAGGGAGGCCCAGCCAACAGAAGCACCAGCTGGAGACCAGAGGGAAGAGGTTGGGTATCTACCCTTCTCTTTGTCTCCGCCAGACCGTGGCTTAGTAGCAGCTGTGTTCCTGGTTTTGGTCATGGTTCCTGCTGGGCAAGCGCCCTTCTTGTGGGTTCCACTGGGTTCAGGTAATCCCATTCTCTTTCCTGTCTCTTTTGGCCAGGTGGCGAATGGCTTCTCATCATTGCTAACTCCAAAAGTCTCACCATCCTTTGTTGACGCCCTTCACCTTGTCCACATTTCCAGAAATGGTCACTTCATTAAACTTTCCTTTAACTCTTCAAGTGTGCTGCTTGTTTCCTGACTGAATCATGACACAAGGTGGCAAGGCCATACTGTTTTACATTTCTTGCCTTTACATATGTTATTGTTTCTACCTAGAATGTCTTCAACCCTTTTCTGCCTAGCAAACTCCTATTTCTTCTTCAAGAATCAGTTCAAAAATCACATATATGAGAAGCCTTCCCTGCCATTGGCCTCTTGTTCTGCACCCCTCTTAGGGAATCCTCTTAGAATTCCATGGAGCCTTTGGCATAATGCCATTATGATTGTGCCCGTTTTCACAATGTGCTGATTGGATTGGTTGGTATGTCTTCCACTCAATTCAAGGCGCCTTGAGGGTCATGTTTTCTCTAAGTATCTAACAATCATACTGCCTGGCAGAAGACAGATGTCACTTAATATTTGTTATACTGGATTGATCAATCTTACTGGAGAGAGGAAGTACTAAGTGTTGTATGAGGCAGAGATGGCACGTGTCTCAGTTTCTAAGCTGTCAATGATCTTGAGCACTGAGATGATCTGACCCCCAAAGATCTTTGTGGGGGGTCAGCAGGGCACCTGGTACTCTCTCCACCTCTTGTAGACCTTCGTTATCCTTACTGCTGAAACCACAGCTCAGTTCGGTGACCCAACACCGCAAGCACCACTTGCTGTGGAAGTGTGAAGAAAGTACTTCACTTCTTTTTTCTTTCCCTTTCGTTTGCTTCCCTGCTTCTCCTCAGAATTCTTTTTTTTTTTTTTTTTTGGTAAGATTTTATCTATTTATTTGAGAGAGAGAGAAAGAGAGAGAGCACAAGCAGGGGGAGTAGCAGGCAGAGGGAGAGGAAGAAGCAGGCTCCCTGCTGAGCAAGGAGCCTGACGTGGAACTCGATCCAAGGATCCTGGGATCGTGACCCGACCTGAAGACAGATGCTTAAACAACTGAGCCCCCCAGGCGCACCAGAATTCTTTTTTTTTAAAGATTTATTTACTTTAGAGAGAGAGTGCACGAGAGAGGGAGAGGGAGAGAACCCCCAGCAGACTCCCCTGACTTGGGGCTCGATCTCATGACCCTGAGATCACGACCTGAGCCGAAATCAAGAATTGGATGCTTAACCGACTGGGCCACCCAGGTGCCTTCTCCTCAGAATTCTTAGTAGAGAGATTCTCAAGTGACTATTTTAGGAGTGTTTTCTCAAGGACTACTGTATTACACAGCCACTGACAATAAGAAAAATCTCCCACTATCTTTGGCAGGCTTCAACTAATGTAGTTCATTTTTTTTAAAGATTTTTATTTATTTATTTATTTGACAGAGATAGAGACAGCCAGCGAGAGAGGGAACACAAGCAGGGGGAGTGGGAGAGGAAGAAGCAGGCTCCCAGCAGAGGAGCTCGATGTGGGGCTTGATCCCATAACGCCGGGATCACACCCTGAGCCGAAGGCAGACGCTTAACCGCTGTGCCACTCAGGCGCCCCTAATGTAGTTCATTTAAGTTGCTGCTTTTTTTTTTTTTTAGTTGAGGGATAATTTGTTATTGCTTTGCTACTTATCTTTATATGTGTGAATTTAGGCGGATGTGCAGTGCCTTTTAAAACACAATTAGGGCTGTGTTATTAGACTGAAAGCTTAATTTACTCAGCACCAAGTCTGCATTACTTTTATTCCCCCTCCTATTGAATCTACCATTAGTTTAATTTATAAAGACATGCTTTTGTGGTTGAGCACTCAATGCTGAAATGCTGGTATATTAGGCAGAGGCATATCTTACAGTGTGGAAAATGCCATGTTTTCTAGCCCTTTGTATTTAGTTTTGCAAACACATTGGGAATAGAGTTGGCAAATTAATCTACAGAATGAAATTAGAGCAAAGTATACACCATGTCCACTACAAAACGGCCCTTATTAATGATTAGTTGGAATAAATGGTCTCAATATGGCATCAGTCATTTTCTATACAATAACGTGATCTTCAGTTTCTCTGTGTGGGTATGGATATGAGGTTTAGAATCCTGATACGGTTAGGCTTCAGATTCAGATATGGTTGTCCCAGGGGGGTAGGTTTCCCCTAAAACAGTTGGGCATCCCTGCTGTCAATTATTTAGGGGACAAGCCAGGCCCACAGACCGAAAACTGGAACTTGAAAGGCAGGTCTTACAGAAGGGTATGAGGAGCATCTGTCTTTCTTTGGACCTGCTCTCCTGGGTCACACTTAGGTCTCCAGAAGTTCTCGGAAGTGTTGTAAAAAGTAGGGTACAGATCCTAGAAGAACTATATAGGTCAGCCTCCCTATACAGAATACCAGAGTTGATGATGAGTACAAATTCTTTGTAAGCAACAACATCACTTTAACTATTTCCTTCTGAGCTTTGCAAGTCTCACAGAATGAACGGATGATTTAAAGAAAGGGAAACAATATTAGGGGAGCGGGAAGTGGAAGGAAAGAAGAGAAGGAAGGAAGAGAGAATTGAATGGATTCCAATCTGGTCTCAGGTGTGTTATGGGAAAATTAAGAGTTATGAGGCTACCCTCTGGCAAGACCAAAAAGGGGATACAGCACCCCCTAAATCCAGCATGATGCTGGTATAATGGGGAAGGTGAATCATGGGCGATAGCTTCAGGGATACAAGTTCTCAGCAGACCCTTGTCCCTCCCAAGTAGATCTGTTTTTTGGTTTTCTTTTTTTTAAGATTTTATTTTTGGGGCACCTGGATGGCTCAGTTGGTTGAGCGTTTGCCTTCAGCTCAGGTCATGATCCCAGGGTCCTCGGATCGAGCCCCACGTTGGGATCCCTGCTCAGTGGGGAGTCTGCCTCTCCCCCAGCTCATGCTCTCTCTCTCAAATAAAGTCCTTAAAAAAAAAAGATTTTATTTTTGAGTAATCTCTACATCTGACGTAGGGCTCAAAGTCACAACCCTGAGATCAAGAGTGGTACAGTCTACCAACTGAACCAGTTGGCATCCCAATCTGGTTTTGAGTATGAAAGAAACCTACTGGGTCTTTTACACCTTGAAAGCACACTGTTAGCAATTCCTATCCCATGTTCAAAGACTAGTCTCCTGGCAGAATGTTTTCCCCGCCTCCTAGCCTCTACTGACCCCTGCTGTATGTAATTGCATTTCCTGATCGCACGGCTTCCCCTGCAGCATGCTCAAGCTGCTCATTCTATAGGATGGGGAGGAGGTGGCTTCTGCTTCCCCAGTGCCACTTCCAGATAATTCTCTCCCAAACCCTGTCGTGAAAAACAAAACAAAACAAAAAACCGGAAAAAAAGGGGGGGGGAACCCCCAAACCCCACTGTTCCTTTGAGGCGTAGGCCATCTGGCTCTATCGTCTACTGTCATCGGCCAAGTGCTTGGTCATTCTCCATGTGCCGAAGACTTCAGCACTTTGCTTTGTGTTTCTTTCCATCTCAATGCCTGTCACTCTGCTCACTCATTTGGACGGGCTCTCTGCTGACATCTCTGTTACTCCACTTCCTCACGCTAATGAACTATCCCCTCCACTCTGCCTTTCTCATCCAGTTCCTTTCCATCATCAGAAATTCACCACTTCCAAACCTGTAGATTTACAGCCTACTTTTTGATCAAAATCTTGCAGCCTGCAGCCTATTTTTAGTGACAATTTTAAAATTTTATCCACATTTGTAATCTACTGAGTAATTCTATTACTTTCTACCCAGTACATTAATACCCTCCTATATTTACCTCCTTCCTTGTTCTGTGAGACATCACTATAATTGGTCTCTTGGAAATATCTAAGTTCCCAAGCTATACTCATTGGGGAAAACTCTATCTCCGGATCAGTCCAGCATGCCACTGAATGTTTCTGGGGAAAATCACTCAGCCAGGCAGCCTGGTGTCCCTATGAATTATAACCAAACCCAAGTAGACACTCAATACTGCCAAGGAACACTGCCGGTATCAGGAGAAACTCCTCTCCCCTCTCTCTTACCCTTAGACCTCTACTATAGGATTTCCCTCTCAACCCTTTTCTCTCCGCAAAAGAGAACTGGAGGAACACTTCACTCCTCTTATGGAATACCCCCATTGAAGGAAAAATGGCGGTAGCTCGGGTAGAATCGGTTTCTCAGGTTGGTGGGCAGAATTAACCGTGTTCAAGGTTAGTAACTCTTGCATACCACCCTTCTCCACCTCTTTCCACTTTCTGAATTCAGGATATTGGTTTGCTAATTGTGAAAGGTAGGCAGGTGCCATGTCTATGCTCGTCACTCGATATCCAGTGATTCTCAAGCGCCTGGCACACAGTGGGCACTCAATACATTCTTAGTGAGGGAATAAGTGGTTGATTTGGTAAAGCCATGAACACAGCATAGGGGAAACAGGGAAATGGCAGAGAGAATGAGGAAGTTTGAGGGAAAGAGATACTAGCAGTGCAAAAAAAGAAGGTGCCCAATATTAAGATCTATCAGCAGTGTTATATTCTCACACCAAGGTCACTGAGATTCTATGAGCATGTCAGTGGCTAGAGAAGAGTGGGTAAACCAAAGAGAGACATGACAGATAGATAGATCTCATACTAAATACATATCCCATGAAAATACAGCCAGTAATTTCTGTGAAGTTTCTTGGGGGAGCTTGGCTGGTTGGAGTTATGGTCCATCAGATCTAATGGTGCCTTCCAGAAGTGTCCATAGCAGACTGGGATGCTCTGTCAAGCCTGAAGGTTCCACCGGACAATTACGGGAGTGGCATTTTGGAATAAAGGTGTGCTCTCTTTGTCAAGAGCTATTATTCTTTTGAGAAATAGTTCTTGGTTTACAAGCTGGCTTTGATAGAGACTAAATGCTTGGAACGCCAAGCGACTATACAATCTGAGCGCTCATTGAGAGCTAGGTGTTCTCTGTTTCACCAGGCTGGAACTTTGCCACCAAGCAGAAGCCGTATATAGGGCAAGACAGGGGTGGAACCTGAGGGGACCCAGAGTAACAAGGCTCACACACCCAGCACGCCTATTTCTGCAGGACCCTCTCAACCTGCGGCCTTATCGGGATTTCCCCGTAACTAAAGAGGAGAAAACTCACACCTGCCTTACAGATGGCTGTGCACGGTAGTATGCTGGCATTGGTAAGCCCCACTCAGTAGTGTGCTTGAAGGCTCGTGGAAAAGAGAGTCCCTCCCATTTGTGGACTTCTAGTGGTACTTTTTCCAGAGAAAGAGATGGAAGGATGTAGGTAACGATCTACACCAATTCATAAGCAGAGGCTAAGGGTTTAGCACAGTGGAAAAAGCAAGATCGGAGTTCTGATAAGGTCTGGGGAGAGGTACGCTGATGGGTCTAGAGCATGAGAAGACCCGTGTTCTATGTGAATCCTCCCCCCCACCCAACCCCCCTCTGTGGAGAGTTACTAATAACTGGTGAAACAAAATATCCTGTCATGCAATTATCAGTCTGTATTTTTACCCCAGTCTGGACTCAACGTGATCATGGCAGAGAGATGGAGGCTGTGACTGGGCTCAACAAAGACGTTCTCTTCCCTGGACTGTCACTGTTCAATAGCGCACTTTCCAGCAGCGACTGACACGTCAGATATGGTACCTCTCTCTGGGGGGACCATCATGGAGGGGACACTGATGTGTCCCCACTGTAACATACGTTGAATCTGGACTCAAACCATGCTGGCACCACCATCCATGAACTTATGGAATCCCTTGTATATAGATGTGGCGTTCCACACTTTGCTACAGACCAACAATTTCACTCAGCAGAGGCAGAGACAGGGAAACGGCTGATGCCACGGGACTCGTTGATCTTACCATGTCAGTATCATCTGGAGGCATCCGGCCCTATGAAACTGTGGAATGGGTTAAGATTCAGTTACACCTACATCCAGGAGGTAACAGCTTGGAAGATTTTGGCTGGATGATTCAGGATGTATATGTTTTAAACTAGTGAGGGACAGAGTAGGAGTTAAGTTTTCCTCATAAACAGATGCTGTGCTTTGGGAGACAAAGGGTGGAAGTGGGGTGATGGTGCCTCTCACAATTACACTTAATGAGTCACTACAATTTTTTGTTGCTTCTAATCCCTGTGACTCTGAATTCTGCTGATGTAAAGGTTTCGGTATCCCAGGGAGAAATGCTTTCACGAGACAACACTGGGATGCTTCCTACTGAATTAGCTAAGACCGTCAGTGGGTCATCTGGGGCTTCTTATGGCAGTGGGCTGCCAGGTGACAAAGGGGCGACAAATTGGCCTCCTGTGGTTCTCGTTGCCCAGAACTCCTGGGATCTTCTGATTCATTCCAAGCCTGGTCCGTCCAGTTTCCAGTCAAGGCTCTGTGTCTCAGATGTGCTTCCAGAAACTTCTGTTTCGTGTAGATTTACATTTCCTCAAGCTGGTTTTGGTGGTGGCAACCAAAGACCAGACGGGCAGAGTCCACATATATTTTGCAAGAGAAGAATGACATAAAACAAAGTCACAAACGTTTTATAACCTTCAATGTTGTTTCACGAGGCCGAAACTCATTCTTTTTTGAAATTATTGTGGTAAAAATGTGAGATCCACCCCTTATTTTTGACGTGTAAGCACAATGCTGTACACCCCATCTCTAGAACTTTCTCATCTTGCATGACCGAAACTTCATGTCCAGTGAACTGCAACTCACTTCCTTCTCCCTGCTCCCAGCCCTTGGCAACCACTCTTCTTTTTGATTCCCTCCGTCTGATCACTTTAGATGCCTCATATACGTAGAATCATGCAGTATCTGTCCTTCTGTAACTGGCTATTTTCACGTAGCATAACGTCCTCAAAATTCGCCCATGTTGTTGCATGTAACAGAATTTCCTTTTTTTTTTAAATGACTGAATACTATTCAATTGTATGTATATACCACATTTTCTTTTAACCATTCATCTGCACAGTTGATTTTTTAAAAAAGATTTTATTTATCCATTTGAGAGAGAGAGAGAGAGAGAGAGAGAGCACACAAGCAGGTGGAATGGGAGAGGGAGAAGCAGACTCCCCGCGGAGCAGGGAGTCTGACGCAGGGCTCCATCCCAGGATCCTGGGATCATGACCTGAGCCAAAGGCAGATGCTAATTGACTGAGCCCCCCAGATGCCCCTGCAAAGTTGATTCTTACAGTATTTTTGCTTTAAAAAAGAAAAATGGCCAACTAATTTATGTTAATCCTCCTCTTAATTTTTTTTCCTGAAACAATATGTAGACAAGTGATACTGAGAGCACCGGGGTTTGCTTGCATTTACAACAAATTAATACAGGAGCAATTCAATCAAGTGTGAATGATAAGCCTTGGGGAATCTGGAATTTTTTTGACCCAAATGACATGACTACTGAGATTCTAAAAAATGTAAATAGCTCAAATTAAACAGTTATCTAGTTTCCTGGAGGACACTGAAAACAAGATGCTGCTCTCCCATGAAGGACAAAAATCCACAGGTCTTAGAATGCACATGATTATTTATATTATATTTATTTAATATAAAATGTCATCTGAAAAAGTGGCCAGATTATCTAAATCTTATGTGCTATTAATATGAATTTCGTTGGATGTGCACAGGTCTCTTAAAAAAGCACCAAGATATAGAGCCCTTGCTGACTTGCTTCGGTCAAACGAACCAGATGTTCCACCCTGGAAATGCCCTTCTTGTGGCTTTGCCAATTATAAAGCAGGCGTTTAGAGGACAGAAGCACTTCGATGCCAAAGGCTGCTGGCAGTGGACAGTGTATGAATGCATTAGCCCCGGGAGCGCTCCCCACCGTGACATGACATTCCAGCCGCCCTGCTGGGAACAGTCATTGTGTCGATGCTGTATTTACCTGCTTCACTTGCCTTGTGATCCAGACCCTCAGGACTGCTTTCAAGAGACGAAAACACAGGTTTCTCCTCTCCTTTTATTATTATGACTCTAACAGGCCCTCTCTGCCCCGAGACTCTGAAACTTGGAGCTCATAACTTGATACCTTTCTTTATACATACCAACATTAAAACTCTTCTTCTTTGTGTGATCCCAGGGTCTTGGCATTAAAAAATCAAGTCTGTGGTTGCAGGCCAGCTACATCTTTGACAAGACCTAACGGGCCATACTCTCTCTTCGTACGTAGCTCCCATGACCACCTTCTATTTCCTTCTTTGACAGATCACCACTTGATGATAGTGAGGTCTTCCCACGTCCTAGCACGCTCTATTCACCTCTTACCTTCTATTTTCCTCCACAGCACTTAACGCTGAGAGCCTACAGAGTTTTTAAAGCTTTTCTGGTTATAACCTGACCCTCCCATTATCAGATAAGCTCCACAAAAGCAAGGATTATTGTCAGTTTTTCTGGAATGCTGTATCCCTAGTGTCTACCACGGAACTGGGCACGATGAGTCCTGGCAATATTTGTAAAGGAATACATCAACAGCTGAGTAAGTTCATACTGTCGGACTGTGCCCAGGCAGCATGCAAATGCCGAGCAAATGGGAAAATAACAGAGAAATACAAAAAGCTTTTCTCCTTTCGATGTTTATGTAGTAGGGATTTGTGAAGCCAAAAGGAGAGAAATGGGCTGAATAACTGCATATACTTATAAGCATATAGGTGAAATCAACCACATTTTCTAAAGAACTGCTGTTTTAAAGTTGGTAGTAATTCAGGGGCGCCTGGGTGGCTCAGTCGTTAAGCATCTGCCTTCGGGTCAGGGCGTGATCCCAGCGTTCTGGGATCGAGCCCCACATCAGGTTCCTCTGGTTGGTAGTAATTCAAATTGTACTTTGCAGTGGATTCTGGAAGGGAGAACAAGTCATGTGTGAAAATCGAAACAGTTTGTTCGGAAATCAATGGGAACTGTTTCTAGCTTCGCTAATTGTCTGCAAGGTGATAATGAAAGGATGCTTATTTTCTATTCCGTATGTTACCAGAAAATGTATAAAAAACTTCAGCAGGCACTCCAATGCTTTCTGGCATCCTTCTGCCAAATAAAAATACGACAATGACCATCTTCTCATGATTATTTTATGTTCCATATAACAGTGCATTACGTGATCTAACAATTAAAGAATAGTTTTTCTTGGGTTTTAAGTCTCCCACCATTTTTGTAACTTAAGTCTGTTTCCACAATACTTTCTCTGTGCTGCTCCATTTCACGTGCTTTTGTGCACCTCTCCACATCACGGAATTTATAATTGGCGTGTAGCCTTTTCTCCTTTTTTTCTATCTCTGAAGTTATGCAGCTTTTATTTTCAAGTCATTTGAACAGATTATGTGCATGTTCTTTTCCTTCTTTTTTGTTTTTTTCAAAAAAGATTTTACTTATTTGAGACGGAGAGAGCAAGAGAGAGCACATGTGCGGATGGTGGGGGATGAGCAGAGGGAGAGGGAGAGAAGCAGACTCCTCAGTGAGCACAGAGCCTGACTCGGGGCTCGATCCCACGACCTTGAGATCACGACCTGAGCCGGAACCAAGAGTTGGACGCTCAATTGACTGAGCCACCCAGGCACCCCTGAGTTTGTGTTTTTATCAAAGTGACATGTGCACTTACCACACATCCTTACTTTCCCCCACTCCCCAACTGCCAGTATCATTACATCATAATTTTAGACAGATCATCTCTTGGCATCTGGGTTATTCTGATCATGGACATTCTTTTCATTGCTAAGCCCTGAAGTAAACTGTGACTTCTTCTCCTTTCCTGCACAATCTTTTCTAAGGTTAATAATTATCTTGTGTATTCCTAAAGATGGGCCAGGCTTGCTGTAGTGACAGACCCCCCAGCTGTGGATGGGAGGAATGATAAAGAATCTGGGCTGATTTTTAAAACCAGCATGTTCTACTTCTGCTCAAATCCACTGGCCACAATTAGTCACGTAATTCTGTCTCTGTCGGAGGAAGGGGAATACATGCCTCCCACGTGTCCCGAAGTAAAGAAGCACCTGATAGGAGTGAGCACGAAAGTCTCCACCACATCTTTTTCTTTGTGCTAAGCTCAATAATCCCATTTCAGACACTCGGCCAGTTGTGTCCTTCCAAGGAGTTCTCATTAGCCTTTCTGTCTTTCCCACCGTCCTGAGCAGGTCTCCGCTACGGCCCTCTGCCCCGCTACTGAAAGCAGAGGGGCCACGCTGCAGTCTCCCCTCACCACCTTCCCGGACACGGCCTCTGCCTGTCTTCAGAGGGAGCTTCCTGTTCCCCGTATCCGTGTTCTGCACTCCTGGTTTCCTCCCTCGCGTGTGTGTGCTGAGCACACATGCTCAAGCAGCTTCCTTACAAAGACACAGGGGGTGAGATTTTGAAATCTTGCACGTATGACTTATTCTGCTCTCCCGGGTGAATGACAGTCGAGTCAGACATAGAATTCTCCCAGAATTTCGCAGTCTCTCATTGCCTTCTGCTTCTACTGCTGTTTTCAGGAAGTCTGAAACCAACATGATTCCTGATTTGTTTCCTCCCCTCTGAACATCTGTCTGTAGGAACTTCTCTGTGGTGTGAGTGTTCTAGAATTTCATGACGATGTCCCTTCATCTAATGTGCTAGGCCCTTCCCATCTGAAAATGAAGTCCTGGAAGATTTTCTTGAATTGCTTCAGTGAGGATTTCTCCCCTGTTTTTTCTGTTCTCTCTGGAATGCCTGTTACTTATGTATCGAACCTTCTGGACTATTTTCTAATTTTTAATAAAATCTTTTCCTCTCTATTTTCTTTCTCTTTTTGAGTGCTTTTTTTTCTACTGTGTTTCTAACAGCTCTTTTGTTCTCAAAATATTCCTCTAAAAAAACAGTATCCTGTTCTTTTGATTGTAATATTTTCCCATTATCTCTATGAGGAAATTAAAGACAGTTTTATTTTGTTAACATTCCCTTCCCCCTTATTAAATTTGTTTCTCTGGTTGCTTTGGTCTCTGTTTGTTTTGGTCTCTAGGTTTTATATTACAGATTTCCTAGTATTTCTTTTCTTTTTTTTTTTTTAAGATTTTATTTATTTGAGAGAGCGCATGAGTGGGGCAGGGCAGAGGGAGAGGGAGCAGACTCCCTGCTGAGCAGGGAGCCGACTTGGGGACAGGGGGCTCGATCCCAGGACCCTGAAATCATGACCCGAGCCGAAGGCAGACACTTAATCAACTGAGCCACCCAGGCGCCCCCCTAATATTTCTTGCAATCTTGCATTGAGACCAAAAATCCCCACTGCCAAAAAATCAGGCTGGATCACTTAGTTGCAGGAACTCTCATGTTGGTATCTTAAGTTTCTCCTTTTGGGCTGGTCAGATTCTTCAGAAATGCTTTCACCAATGTTTGAAGGGGGGTGCGGGCCTGCCGGCCAGCATCCTGGGAACTGAGCAGGGGAGCAGGGGAGAGAACCAGACTGTATTAGTATCCAACATGCATGCATTCGCTTAACGGCCTTACTTTTAATAAGCCAGCCCGACTGGTTCTTCCAAATGAAGACTTTAATTCTTTCCCAAGAATAAATTCCCAGTTTTTGCCAATGTGGGGGGAGAGGAAGTTACCTGGTGTGAGCAAAGGTGGTGGGGATGTGAGAATCCAAACTTTCTTAACCAGACTGACAATCAGTGATCCTTATTTTCGCACTCCTACTTCTGGAAGTATCTGGTGCCAACCATTTCCTGAGTCTTTGGGGCATTGATGGTATATACTGGGTTGGCTGTTAGCTTTTTTCCATCAGTTGCTTAGAAGCAGTTTTCTTAAATCTGCTTACTCATTGGACATCCTCCCATCTGCTTTCCTGCTTCCAAAATTTTGTTGCTATTGTCTCCTTACCTAAGTCTCCTTGTTTGAGGGTTTAGGGTCCCAAAACAAAACTATCCTCACTTTGGTGAGATTTCAGGAAAAAAGGCTAGAATCGATACAGGTGTTCAATCTGCTATTATTACTGGAAGCCACTTCTCTTTCTACTGCAGTTGGTCCTTTTGTCACTTCTCTCTCACACATCCTTCATGTCCCAGCATAAAGGACAAGCGTCTTTGGAATACATCCTCTGACACGAGCCCTCGCCCGAGGCACAGGGACGATTCCTTCCTTTGTTCTGCCCCTGGAACTTATTCTAGTACTTGCCAGCCCTTAATGCAAGTATTTGATTATTATCTTTCTAGCCACAGTCTGTGCGCAAGACCACGGTCTCCCAGGGTCGATTCTCCCTGCCCTCCTTTAGTGACAGAACTCCCAAGTTTGGGCTGGCACCTAGCAACTCAGAGACAGCCTGTATCCCCCAGCTCTCCTGCAGTCCTCTGTGGTCATGTCACGAAATCCGGATTAATGGGACACGAGACATAGTGTGTGCGGGCTGCAATCCACCTCCTTGGAGAAGCCATTTGCGGTAGGCTTCCTCCTCCTCCTTCCTGCTCACTGGGAGACGGCAAAGACTGAAGAATCCTGGAAGCTGGTCCTGAGGCAGAGCCACCCTGGCAGCCCGGAACCGTTCATTCTATCACGGGAGGAGTAACAAGGTCCTGCAGTATTTACGGAGCCGTATTTGGGCAGTCTCTCAGTTACGGCAGCATAGTCTGCACCCAGTAGAGGGACAGCATGGACCTTGAAAGTGAGACTATATCTTACTTATTTAAAAAAAAAATCTATTCATTTTAGAGAGAGAGAGAGAACAAGTGGGAAGGGCAGAGAGAGAGGGAGAGAATCTCAAGCAGACTGCCCCCTGAGCACAGAGCCCTATGCAGGACTCGCTCCCACGACCCCGAGATCATGACCTGAGCTGGAACCAAGAGTCAGATGTTTAACTGACTGAGCCACCCAGGCACCCCTATATCTTACTTATTTTTATATCTATTACTACATCTAGTGCTTAACATACAGTTAAGCTAAATCAGTGTCTGGATTTCCACAAGTAAATCATCCTGGTTGATTTCAACTTCTCCAGGAAAAAGGGACAATGCTTAAGGCTTGGAAGCTACTCAGCAGCACTTATGACATTTGAGGACACCAGAGCCAGTATTTGCCGGTAGCTTTGGGCAATATCCGACGCCTCTCCTTGTCTAACAAGGCGGGATGCTTCACACAAGTCTGTCCACTTCAGCAGCTGGACTCGCTCCTCCCACTGAGAAAAGCAGTGCAGTCATGGAGTACTGCATGGAGGCGGGGGTAGGGTCCGTGCAGCCACAGCTATTTGCTGTCAGTGATCAGTACTGCTGTGTGTAATGCTACTTCCACCTTGTTTTCTGAATACAGCAGTAAAATACCGGTTTGGGTGGAGCGGGTAACTAACGTGGGTGTATCAAAGACGGGGGAGGTGACTGTGCGCAGAGTACTTTTCAGGACAGAACCGATGTGCCAGTAAAACTCTCTTCAATCACGACAGGACCCCTGGTGCAGCAGAAAGAGCACTGAACACGGAGTTAAGAGAACAGGGTCCTTGAGCAAACCACCGAGTTGCTAAAACCTCTGGGGCAAGTTGAAGCCGTTCTGGACATTAACTGTATTATTAACAACTGCTGTTATCGGATCACCTGTCTGTTCTTTCCCGGTCCTGCGGCTACCGTTATTTATGGACTAAAATGGCCAGCATGTCGACCAGAGTGTGGCTGACCCCTGCAGCTTTTTTTTTTTTTTTAAGATTTTATTTATTTATTTGAGAGAGAGAGAGCGAGCACAAGAAGGGGGAACAGAAGAGGCAGAGGGAGAAGCAGGCTCCCCGTGGAGCAGAGAGCCTGATGTGGGGCTCGATCCCAGGACCCTGACATCATGACCTGAGCTGAAGGCAGATGCTTCATTGGCTGAGCCCCCCAGGTACCCCTCTGCAGCGTCTTTCTCGTGTCTGTTCCCCTCACTTTCTCACTGATTTTCTTTGCTGCCAGTGGTCCTCTGCTATACAACGAGCTGTATCTTCCCTTTCACTTGTAATTCTCTTTTCAGAGTGTATTCACCTATTCTATCAAATCGGTCTTAAATTTCACCTCATATCTGCTTCATTAACATTTGCTTTCCCACAGCCTTTCTACGGTAGCCCTTTTATATCTAAAAAATCCAAAATTAAGATGTTTCATCTATTTGCTCCTTCACGTTTCTTCCAGTTTCTCTAGTGACTCTAACTGGGAGGTTCTGTGCTTAAGAAGAGTGCTGAAGATCCTGTGTGATCTCAGTAAAAGTGTGACAAGGGGCTGGAAAATCAACCTCTTAATTTAGACAGATGGGACACAAATTGAGGGACTTTCAAGGGCTACTGAATCTTTTCCTGAAACATCAAGAGTTTTAAAGGGGAAATCTGATTAAATCATACCCAGGAGCACCAGCAAAAGGGACATGGGGAAATCACATGAAAGAAGAAACCGAGAGATTCTTAAATATATTCCTAAAATTTAAGGAATTGCCTATACTTTTTTTTTTTAAATATTGTTTCCTAAAGTGCTCTATGTACCTACCTACCTACCTACCTACCTACCTACCAGTTTCTAAAATGCTCTGTGTAAGGACGCCTATTACTATATCCATGTATTAAAAGCTCTGAGAAATCCTGCAATAGCCCAACATTTCCCAAACTATTGGATCCAGGAAAACTCTTCTCAAATTACACCTATTAACATCACTCTGAAAAGCACCCTCGTTGAAGAAAAACGAGAGGCAATGCCTAGAATTTAAGAAATTATAATCTTTGTTCATCATGCCGGGAAGTTCTTAATAATCTATCTAACTCCTGTTTGGAGTAGTCTTTCTTATCTTTTCTCAGAGAGGGTTCAGTGTGGGACCCACACCATTCTTTTGTGTTTCTGAGGCAGGAATCTGTTATTAAGGCTGTCCCTAAGCCTTATCTATGTGAGGCTGTAGGCCACTAAGTCCCACGAAAAGGAAATACATTTACAAAGACTTAAAAATCAGAAGAAAAGCCACTTTTAACATTCTTAGTACAGCAAGATAATTTAAAAAGAAACTATGACCAATCATACAAAATTAAGGAAGAAAAAAAAAACTGGCATAGGGTGCCTGGCTGGCCGTGTCAGAAGAGCATACGACGCTTGATCTCTGGGGCTGTGAGTTTGAGCCCCACACCGGGAGTAGAGATTACTAAAAAAAATCAAATAAACTTCTAAAAAAAAAGGTATGGGGAAAGATCACATTTTGCCAAGAAAAGTCACTGATGACCTTTTGAGCATGGCTTGACAAGACCTTTCACACGTGACTTCCAAAGCACTCACCACATCAGTGAAGCAGAAACAAGCCTAACCTGACTTCAGTATTTTTTGGCACTTTAGTATTTTTGATGGTTTCTGTATCCTTGCTATTGATACCAGTCGGTGGTTTTAAAGACTTACTGACACTAATACAGTAAATTTGACTTAGCAAGTTGTTCCTAAACTAAAAATGAGCAGCTACCATAGGAAGGAAAACAGGAAAACTTCACTACATTTCAAGAACGTTTAGAACACTGTTAAGATTTCAAGCCAAACTAAAATAATATACCAGCCAGCCACCAACGTTTACTTAGACATGCTCACATACAGAACTGCTTACCTGTATTCTGAAACTCTTTCACGGCCTAAACTAGAAACACACTTGTATATTTAGAACATACTTTCACGTTTGTTTCATGTTTTTCTGCAACTTTTGAAGGTCGGACCAGTACTTTATTACATAGAGTGATTCCTTTCAGGAAACAATGGCTTTTACCCTAATAAGATGTTTTGTGATAAGCCAGGTAGAATGTGTGGGGTTGCAATTTTTATTTATTTTTAATTTTTTAAAGATTTTATTTATTTATTTGAGAGAGTGTGAGAGAGCAAGCACAAGCAGGGGGAGGGGCAAAGGGAGAAGCAGGCTCCCTGCTGAGCCCCCCAGCCCCCCACATGGGGCTCGATCCCAGGATCCTGGGATCATGACCTGAGCTGAAGGCAGACGCTGAACTGACTGAGCCACCCAGGCGCCCATGGGGGTAGCAATTTTTAAAGTGAACTTTCTGGAATTATATATTATCAGAATTGATGAAAACTGACTGACATTTAGAGATTTATTAAAATCATAAAGTATAAGCTATGCAGGCACTTCGCTTCAGAAAGAATTAAAATATCTTATTAAAGCAATATCTGATGTTCCCTGGTGTGTGTGTACCTCAGGGTCACTTGGGTGGCTCACCTTTTCCACGGCTTGACAGGGCAGACTGGAAGAAAGAAGATTCCCCCTAAGTCAGCCAGGACAAGAATAACTAACATAGTAAATAGTCCTCGGCCATTCCAAGAAGTCCTCTTTAAACTTTTAAGTAACATGGCTATGAAGGATAAATCAGAAATCTTTATCTGCTAGCCAAACTGACTAACGGTGGCTGGAAACTTCCTCTTTCTCTCACAGACTGAGCAAAGCACGTTTCTTCAATTGACCGCTTTACTGTGGTAATCTCTGTACTCACAACGTCATCTCTAACTTTTTTTCCTAACCTGGCTTTGAAAGCTGAATGGGGAGCCGTGTCAGAATAGGTGGTCATCAGTGTGGCAACACGAGAGAACATTCCACCCCACCAGCCACATTGTCTAGAACTCTGCCACAGGAGAGGCGTCAAGATGAAGCGGCATTCCCTCGCCAAGTGGCCATCCTCTTTTAGAATCTAAATACTCCTGGAAAGACCCTTATTAAGCTGTTTTCAACCATTAATAGTTGTGTGTCTGTCTGTGAAGCAGAGATGGACTATTAAGGGATGTGAGGGAAAAACGGAAGAGAATAGGTCAAGGTCTCGGTGGCCAAAACACAGAAGTTAAGAAAACTGGGAAAGCCCCAAAGAGTCGCCAAAAATGAGTCCTGTCTACTTTGTAATTTGGCCCGGGGCCCTGAGACATTTGGGAATATTTAGTTTACTTCAGGAGGTATAATACCTTCCTATATCAACAAGGCATTGAGGTTGTGGCCAAATCAATTGAATTATGGAAAAAAAAAGAAATTAAGAACGACAATTATATATTTTTCAAATTACAGTTTCTTGACTATGCTGACGACACAGTCACTCAAAATGGGCTGAATGCCCTGAGGGGACAAGGACAATAACCTTTAGAGGATAAAAATATGTCTGGCTACACATGTCATCTCTTCACATCCTGCTACACTTGGGAGAAATGATGCTGGCTCATTCTTACATACCATGTTACCCTGAAACACCACAAAATAGATTCTCTGGGGAATGACTGCTCACTTCCTTCTGTGAATTTCTCTTTTCCAAAAAGTAGATCCTTACAGATAGATTTGGGTTTTATGACCCATAAATACATACCTCGGGTATTTGTATCTGTATTACATGTGTAATATACATATTATATGCATATTATATGTGTATATATATATCTGATATATATGTATTTCTATCTGTACTATATGTGTAGGTATCTTACAGTTTGACTGTGGGGAAGCTGATTCACTGGTAGGCAATGAGTAGCAGATGAAATTGTCAAGTAGCCCAGGAGACTATTTTCCTCCCAGAATCTGAGTAAGAGGCTGAGACACCGAGACAACTGGGAGCTGATGGTGTTGGAGAAGAACCAGAGGGCAAACCCACAGCCTCTCACTGTTGGAGTTCCCATACTTGACACCTGCATGTTCCACAAGCTTCTGTCATTCATGAGATCTGGATCCTTTATCATTTATCCCCTCCTACCTAAACTAATTTGGCTAGATTTCAGTTATTTACAACACAAATAATTTTTTTAAAGATTTTATTTATTTATTTGCGAGAGTGTGTGTGCAGAAGCAGGGTGAGGGGCAGAGGGAGAAGCAGGCTCCCCACTGAGCAGGGCGCCTGATGTGGGGCTCGATCCCAGGACCCTGAAATCATGACCTGAGCCAAAGGCAGGCACTTCACCGACTGAGCAATCCAGGGGCCCCTTACAACACAAATAACTTTAAACAAGACATTATTTTATCTGATGACTCAATAAACAAGACATTATTTTATCTGATGACTCAACACAAATAGAGTATCGCTTTTACTGTTTCTAAAAACCTGGACCAACAGGAGACTACAATGATTATGGCACTTAATTACGGACAATTTCCCCTCTGTGACATATGCAGTTATGAACCCACCGATCCAGAATCAGAAAATCTTTTTCTACTGAAGACTATGAACTGCAGTTAAGAGGGTAGGAATAAAAAACAAAACAAAACAATTTAGTTTAGGCATTTAAAACATTCTCTTAAGGGGCACCTGGGGCGGCTCAGTCAGTTAAGCATCTGACTTGGTTTTGCCTCAGATCATGATCTCATGGTTCATGGGATCAAGCCCCGTATGGGCTCCTCGCTCAAGAGGGAGTCTGCTTGAGGATTCCCTCTCTCCATCTCCCTCTGCCCCTCCTCCCACTCATGCTCTCTCTCTCTCTAAAATAAATACATAAATAAATTTTAAAATAAATAAATAAAAGTTCTCTTAAGCAGAAACAGAAAATGTTGATCTTACTTGCTTTTAAAATCAAAAACAAAGAAGATAAGTTAAGCCACTTTTATTTTTTTTCATCTTTTTAAAATTAAAATTCAATTAATTAACATATAATGTATTATTGGTTTCAGAGGCAAATTGAGCCGCTTTTAAACATTAACTTCATATGAATGTTTTGAAGGGGCAAGAGGAAGCAGAGACAGGAAGGGAGCCAGGGGACAGAGGAAACGGAATCAGAGAGTAAGAGACACACTGAGATGAGAAGGAAGGAGAGAAAAAGATGGAGGGTGGGAGGAAACGGAGGAGGGACAGACAGAGGAGAGGGGTAACAGAAAAATAAAAATAAAAATAAGCCGCTGAAGGAGAGGCAGGACACAAGAGGAAGAGAAAGAATCACAGTAGAAGAGGAGCTACAAAGAGATGATGAGGCACGCAGAGGGTTAGGGAGAGGCCCAGAATGTTTAGTGTGTTAGTTAGAGGTTACTGTCAGACGCTGGGGGGCCAGTGGAGGGCAGGCTGTCCCCTAGAGAGCACTGACCACCTAACGCCCTTTGTAAAGGAACTTTAGAAGCTCTTCCATTGCTTTACACCTCAGGATTCTGCTCCAAGGATGCGACCACAGCATCTCATCAGTGGAGCTTCTCTTGGGTTATACTCCTTCCAACACGAGTTACCATAGATGTCTACATTTTAAAAATAAAATTTGAGACACGATGGTTTAATCAAAGTTAAACAGGCTTCCCTGCTGCAAGACTTCTGAGAGCCTTTGCTATCAATTTCTAAGAGAGTGGAATATACATGGAATATAGGGATTCCCAAATTTACCTGGTCACAGAACTCATTTTTAAAAAGAATCACAAGGGATAACTGTTCTGCAGGACACACTGTGAGAAGCACTGTACCTGGAGGATCCTGTTCTCTCTATAGCTGGGCTTTATAATTACTTGCTCTAACTCTAACACCCCAAAGATCAGACAACAAGAAATAAAAGGCAAAATCTGGTTTAAAGCCTTGAAGTTTCCTATTCCTACAGCCAACATTGCTATTTCTTTATCTTGTTTTATCATCATATTGCTCTAAGCGCTTTCCATGGGAAGTTCAAAATTTATATTCTTCTATTTGATGCTCTCCATACTCTAGCACCTTCTAATATTTATCCTTATTTATGCTGTGCTATATGATACTCTTGCTTCCTTTCCTGCTAAACTTTGTCCATGTGATAATTAAATTTTGGAAGTGTGTGGGGGGGGCACCTGGGTGGCTCAGTCGGTTAAGCATCTGCCTTCAGCTCAGCTCATGATCCCGGAGTTCTGAGATTGAGTCCCACGTCGGGCTCCCTGCTCACCGGGGAGTCGGCTTCTCCCTCTGTATCTGCTCCTCCCCCCACTCGTGCTCGTGCTCTCTCTCTCAAATAAATAAATAAATAAATAAATAAATAAATAAATAAAATCTTTAAAAAAAATTGAAAGTGGTGTTTGTTAGTTTCCCTGCAAAGTCCACAATGCCAGATCCACCTTTCCTTCTTCATGGGCACATGGTAGCCCAGCCTAACTGTGGTCTTGTAACTAATTTCTTCTCAGCGAACTTATTGCTGAAGTAATCTGCACCACAGTGGTTTCACTTGCTTGAAAGGAGCATTGCTGGGACGCCTGGGTGGCCCAGTCAGTGGAGCGAGCAACTCTTGATCTTGGGGTTGTGAATTCAAACCCCATATTAGGCATGGAGACTACTTAAAAAAAAAAAAAAGGAACATTGCTTGATTTAGAGCTTTTCTTCTTCCTTCTCCTATGCAGGAACAGTGTTCACAAAGATGATGATAGTATCTTAGGGTTGGCAGAAAATTAAAAAGGAAGGTACTTGAATGATGGCTCAGAGCAGAGTCCCTCCACCAACACGGACCAATTACCTTGAGACTATCACACAGAGAAATAAATTTTCAACTTTAACGAAGGGACTGTAATTCTGACTCTCTTTAAGACAGTAATTTGACATCCTCATTAACACAGAGTGTTAATAAAAACATTACAGTTTAAGGTATGCTCACATATACATTATTTTTGTAAACATTTTTCACTTTGATTTTGTTCCTTCTTACTTTTTGCAGGTAATTATTGTCTTCTAGCATGTGTTAAT
Source organism: Ursus arctos (assembly GCF_023065955.2). Lineage (NCBI taxonomy): Eukaryota > Metazoa > Chordata > Mammalia > Carnivora > Ursidae > Ursus > Ursus arctos. Next base: position 5,080,872 of record NW_026622897.1, on the reverse strand, counting down.
CTGAACATCGAAAATTAATGCTTTATGCATCAATTATATCTCAAGCTGGGGGGGGAGGGAGAAAACTTAAAAAACTAAGGCTAAGTATGGTCATAATTATCAGCTAATTATTTTGTTCTGTTTTCTTAATGCTTTCAAGCTACATCCTGAGTTATCTAAAGTAGATTCCTTTTTGTTAATTTATATCCAATCAATAATAAACCTTGAAATATAAAATTTCCCATGAATTCCTAATGATATGATATGGTTAATATCTTCATGAACTACAGTACATTTCTATGAAATAACATGTGTAAGGATATCTACTACTCAAAATGTATCTATTTTCTTAGATAAAGATACAGAATGATTTAACAATGATTGTTTCAAATGCAATTTTATGGGGAAACATTCTGCTAAACAGAAGAGCAAGTATTTGGAGGTAGCTACTGAAATATGTATGTATTTATGAATATATCTTTGGTAAAGAGCCAGACAAAATAAAGCATGACTCATTGTCAGTAAACATTCCCTAAATGTCCTTGTATTACTATGGGAGAGGTACTGTCTGGTTTTAATAATGTATATACAACGAATTACTATTTACATGTGCTTAAAGGCATTAAAAAACAATGATCTATTCAGCAGAAAGGACTTTAAAATCTAACAAATTAATTATCCTTAACTTTCTTGTCAGTAAGTTGAGGGGCTACTTGTTAGGAAATAATTAGATACAATAAGATTTTACTACTTATGTTTCTTGTAGTTGCAACTCACTAGTTTTTAGAAGTTCAAGGCATAAAGAATATGTTTTTATTATATTCATTTCAGAGGGTAGAGCAAAAGGTATTAATAAATGCTTTTTTTTTTTTTTTGGACCACAAAATATCTAAAGTTTCATCTCTGATTGAGATGACAAGGGAAGGAATTTGCAATCAATCTTACAATGGTAAAACTGGAAGGAATCTTAAGAGATCATAATGACCCCATTTTACAGATGAGGAATCATACTTTGAAACCCTGTTTTAACTAAAAGAGGCTTCTTGAAAAGAAAAAAACAAATTCTTCATGGAATTCTAAGCCTTGTACAATTCAAAGCGTTAACAGGAAGTTTTAACATCTCTCTGAAGGGCTGGCCTTATCATCTTTCCACTTCATACACGGGAGAAAACTAAGGTATGAGCAAGCTAAGCAGTTCCTTTATCATCTGTCTGAATCCGCGTGTAGCTGGGAATGGAAGCCAGAACTTTCAAAGTTGGAGCATCCTCACTCACAGGGGGAGGCTGGCTTATTGGGAAGGGATGCTGGCTGGGGCTGGTGAGGGGAAGCCATGTTTGGGAAGTCCCCTCACGGACTACTGCATTTCTCAAGCGAATACTTGAAGATTGCAAAATGCTTGCTTAAGTGAGTTTCAGGTGACAATGCAATCTTAAAACAACAAAAACCACCCAAAACATTACAGTGTATCAGATTTCCTAACTTCCTCTAAAAAAAGTGTCCTCAAATCCTAGAACTTTAAAATACGCTTTATTACGCTGTTCGGTCTTAAACACCCATGGAAATGCGTACAAATTACTTAGTTTGTATTTGCGTAACGTGAGTTGTCTTTGCAAAATCCTTCCTTCAGGGTCTCAGGGAACATTTAGAAAGAGACTCTTCATTGGGTTCCCTCCTTCTCTATTCAGAACGCATTTTCTGATATATTAGCACCCTGGAACGTTAAGCACCCATTACAAATACCATAAAGGAAAAGTTCGTGACAAAATCTCAGTGTCTCTCTCTCTCTCTTCTCCACCAAACCACCAAGGATGACAAACTTCTAAAGACAACTCAGCCCTTACTAAGCAAAACAAGGAGCCTCCACGCTGTGCCTCTGTCCCCGATGTCCTGATGATCCATCCAGCTGCTACCTGAGACACATTCCCACGGGTCACATGGCCCAGCATTTCTGATGACCACATTCGTTGCTGTGAGGTGTTCCAACCATTACAGCATCCCCCTCCCTCTCTGAACGGTGCCCAATGAGCTCATGCAGCAGGCTGGGCTGGAGCAGCGCTCGCCGTCAAGCCGGAGGGATCAATCACCAACGTGGGAACCCCACTTTGCAGTTCTCCCGGGCGGCACGGAGCGGGGTGCAGAAGGGGCGCTCGGAGGAGGGTGGCCGGGTCAGGGTGTGCGCAGCAAGGGGCGCCGAGTTTGGGGAGCAGGCAGCAGGGGGAGGGGTACCGAAGAGATGGGGATCCCAGCACCCGCAGGGGCAGAGAGCGCGGGGCCAGAGAGGGTCCGCGAGGGGGGGGGCCGGTTCAGGCGGGAAAGGAAAGGCGCAGGAAATGGGCGCCAAAGAAAGAAGTGAGAAATTGCGGAGGAGGAAGTCGTCCCTGGAAGAGGAGGGGCAAAGGGGAAGCGAGGATGGAGTGTTTGCACTTTCGAGAGGGAAGGGCCGGAGCCTCCTCCAAGCCGGGCGGGGGCGGCCGACCGCGGGGGAAGCGGCGGTCCCCGGGGTGCCCCGGGGTCCCGGCGGCCCTACCTGAAGCGCTCCTGCCCCGCCGTGTCCCACAGCTGCAGCTTGATCCGCTTGCCCGGCTCGATCTCCAGCAGGCGGGAGAAGAAGTCCACGCCGACCGTGGGGTCGCAGGCGGGGGAGCGCAGCCCGGGGAAGCGGCCCTGGGTGAAGCGGTGCAGGAGGCACGACTTGCCCACCGTGGAGTCCCCGATTACGATGAGGCGGAACTGGTAGATCCAAATGGTCTCCATCGCTCACGTGCCCTCGCGGCTCGGGGGCCGCCCCACCCGTCCTGCCGCCGCGGGGCAAGTTTGGCGGCGGGAACTGTCCCTTCAGCACCGCCCGGGCGTCAGCCCGCCGGCTTCCAGCATATTCCTGCGACTGCGGCCGCCGCCTGGTCCCCGCCCTCTCTGGAGGGAGGGGCGGGACCCGGCCAGGCCGGGGGCGGGGCCTCGGGCCAGTGGGCGGGGCGGGGGCCGCAGCTCGGGTGGGGGTGGGGGGACCGCCCGGGCTGGCTGCGCGCGACTCCCGCCCCCGCCCTCGGTAAATCTCTCTCCCCCAACGCTCACTGGGCGCCGCCGGGTAGGTGGGTGTGGCGAGGTGACGTGACGGCTGCGGCAGCCAATGAAAATGAAGCAAGGGCTCCACCCCTAGGGTCAGCCAATGAAAAGTGAGAATCGTTTTCTTGAGGGCGAGAGGGCGGGCTTGTCGGAGTAGGGGTGGGCTTCTGCAAGTCAAGGAGGCCGGCACAGGGGTCAGTGGTGTTGAGACTGCCTCTGCGGACAGTAGCGGCCCTGGGAGCTCTGCCCCTTCCCGACTGCTGCAGGTTCCAGCTGACGACGTCCTGCTATCTGGCCTTGCTCCGCGCCGCATCCGACGCGCTCAAGGTGAAGGAGCGAAGAACAGAATCGAGATAAATTTGCAGAGCCAGTTCTGGATGCTTCTAGCAAGCGCTTTGGCCATTGCTCCTGCCACCGAGTATCCTCCTCGTTGCTTTCAGTGCCACAGAAGAGGGAGAAGAATGCCTGGGATCACGCCATCCTCTGGGGGCCTTCCAGCCCGGAGGAGAGGAGGGGGGGAAAAAGTGTAACGTTGAGATGCTCACGAAAGCTCCTATTCTTCTGGGTCTGCGTTCTGTAAATCGGAAAACATCCTAAAGGGGTCTCCACCTCGCCAAGTCAGGTCCGGGGAGCCAAATATAAATAAAGCACACTTGGATTCTGATGCGGTCTTACTGCTGCTTTTTTTTTTTTAAGATTTTATTTATTTATTTGACAGAGAGACAGCCAGCGAGAGAGGGAACACAAGCAGGGGGAGTAGGAGAGGAAGAAGCAGGCTCCCAGCGGAGGAGCCTGATGTGGGACTCGATCCCCGTACGCCGGGATCACGCCCTGAGCCAAAAAGCCAGACGCTTAAGGACTGTGCTACCCAGGCGCCCCACCGATCTTACTGCTTCTTAATGCCTGTCTTAAAATTGGGGAGTAGTGAATTCAAGGTCTAGCTTTTAAAACTTCCAACAGTTTTAAGGTGTTTTTTTTTTCCAAAATAAGAGTTTTTGACAATCCCACTTTTTTCATCCCCGCATCCAAACCTATTGTTATTCATCCTTAACTTCCTTTCTTGTTTTGGAGACAAAGTTATCGCTTTCAATATCGCATTTAATTCCCTGTCACACAAAGGATTTTGCACTTTTTTCCAATAGTTGATCTTTTTGTCATGCTGTTTATAGCTGTGATCTCCTCTCCAATCGTTTGGGCTCAGCCTACAAACATGCTCACGTAGACACAATCCTAAAGCCAGACAAAGCCTCTCCACCTTATGGTTTTTCAGATTTTTGCTCCATTATTCTCCTTTTCAAACATGAGGAAAGAGCGGGCGCCTGGGTGGCTCAGTCTTTAAGCGTCTGCCTTCGACCCAGGGCGTGATCCCAGGGTCCTGGAATTGAGCCCTGCCTCGGGCTCCCTGCTCCGCTGGGAGCCTGCTTCTTCCTCTCCCACTCCCCCCTGCTTGTGTTCCCTCTCTCGCTGGCTGTCTCTCTGTCAAATAAATAAAATCTAAAAAAAAAAAAATGAGTAAAGAACCATCTGTAGTCGTTTCCCACCAACCCAATTAGTCTTCCACAGCCTTCTCCTTACCTAATGAAATCGCTTTAAAAAAAAATTATTTTTAAGTAATCTCTACATCCAACCTGAGGCTTGAACTCACAGCCTGGAGATCAAGAGTCCCTTGCTCCACTGACTGAGCCAGCCAGATGCCCCTCTGAAACTGCTTTTGAGAGGTTGTCAGGAACTTTATATCAAATCCCTCCTACCCCCCATCTATCTTTAGTTGTCATTCTTCTTCACCTCCCTGTGGCTTTTGTTGATTATAATCTTTTGTTAAAAGCTGATTGGGGGGACAACTGGGTGGCTCAGTCGATGAAGCGTCTGTCTTCAGCTCGGGTCATGATCCCAGGGTCTTGGGATGGAGTCCTGCATCGGGCTCCTTGCTCATCAGGAAGCCTGTTTCTCCTCCTGCCTGACACTCCCCCTGCTTGTGCTCTCTCTCTCTCTCTTTCTCTGACAAATAAATAAATAAAATCTAAAATTAAAAACAATAAAAATTAAAAAAAAAAAAGCTGATTGGGTGACCCAGCTCCTACCCATAGTCCTCTTCTAGTCTTCTAGGTAAGGATGGCAAGGTGACAGAGTTCTGACCAATGAGACTTAAGTAGGGCTTTTGGTAAAGCTTTTGCTTTTCTGGTAAGGGTCCAGCTGCCATACTGCCCTTCACTCTTTCTCTTGTGCTTTTCCTTCCTGTCTGGAAGGTTTAACAACCATCTTGTGACTGTAGAGATGAAGGCTAGATGCTAAAGATGGTGGTAGGAGAGAGCGGAAGAGCTTGAGTTCTTCATGGAATCCTGGATCTGTTTGTTGTACCAGATCTGAACATCCTATTGTTTGAGACAAATAAGTTAATCCCTGTTTAAGCCCCTGATGGTGGGGTTTTCTGTAAGGATAACCTGGATACTTTAATTTCTTGGCTTTTACAAAAGCATTCTCTCCTAGTCTCCTGTATTTTTAAACCTTATTTACTGACATCCGTTTCCTAAATATTAATGTTCCTAAGAGACCCGTTTTCCTCTCTGTGCCCTGTCCTCCTTTTTTCCTTTACTTTGAGCTGCTTCTGATGACGTCCTCAACTCCAGTGACTTCAGTTACTCCCTTACCCAAACCATGTGTCCTCCCCTCTGTCTTCCAACGACCTCTTCCCTTAGGTGTTGGATACACATTTCAGACTCAACACATCTGTGTTGGTTAGGATTCTCTGAAACAAACTCCAGTTAGGATGATATAAAAAGACAAATGCACTTATCATAAGGATACAGAGGTATTTTTACACGATCCACAGGCAGGAATGCAGATGGTGTTGTAAAGGGATTGGAACAAGGAAAGGGAAAACTGTAAGGAACACAGGCAGCGTAGGTCTCTGTCCCTCTCCTATTTACTTCCTTCTAACATCTGCTCACTTCTTACCTCTCTGCAAACCAGAGAGGTTTATTTCCTGCTTCGTCCATATGGAAAACTATAGTTGCTGCAAGTTCATGTTTGATACCTAGACACATACAGAGACCAATTTCCATTTTTCTCCAGAGACAATCTAGTTTGGAACAGATGTTTATACCAAAGATATACAGCCAGTGAGACAGGAACATGTAGCAAGCCAATCCCTTTGGATGGAGTATATGGGGTATTAGCGGTTCTGGAGAAAGGATTAGTCAGTGGCTCCCCTTTGTGCCAAAAATATATTCTTTATAATGTCCAAAAGTGAAATCATATTTCTTTTTTTTAAAGATTTTATTTATTTATTGGACAGAGAGAGAGCACAAGCAGGGGGAACTACAGGCAGAGGGGGAGGGAGAAACAGACTCCCCACTGAGCAGGGAGCCCGATGTGGGACTCGATCCCAGGACCCTGGGATTACGACCTGAGTTGAAGGCAGACGCTTAACCAACTGAGCCACCCAGGGGTCCCTGAAACCATATTTCTTGCTGTGTTTTCTTTTCCTATACTTTACAGATGGGTTGATGTCTTTAATGTCTATTCTAGCTTCCTAGACCAGTGAGAGCTTATGGTGCTGAATCTGGGGGCTAGGGGTCTGTGCTGTGGATAACAGAGGGATGGACTTGGTCTAAAGGCACCAGAATGTAAAGCTAAGGATAATCTAATATGTAGCATCCTGGACAAAACTAAAATGGAAAGGAAAGTAGCAGGTCAAGTGAAGCCTCTTACAGGGACTAGGTAGATAGAGCAGACCATAGCTACAAGCCAACTGAATGGAAACCAGGGAAACCAGTCCAAAGAGAGGTCTGAGTGGGAGGTCAGAAGCATAGTTAGATACCATTAGCCAGAGGAAGAGGCACGGGGCTTTCTGTAAGGTTCCTGGCCTCAGGAGAGCTCTAATAAGGATCTAAGGTCTAAGGTAGTTCAGACACTATGTTCGGTTGATTAAGACGGAATAACAGCTTCATCCATCTTGGACTCCTCTCTCCTTTGGCATTTTCAGCCAATCATTAAACCTGTTTACTTTTGCCTCGCAATATCTTTCAGCTTTATGACCTTTTCCGGACTTCCCACTGTCAATGTCTTTGTTCGGTCTCTTATCACTTCAGATGGTACTGCTCAATATCTCTGTGTTAGTTTCCCAGGGCTGTGCTAACAAAGGGCCACTAGCCGAATGGCTTAAAGGAACAGAAATTTATTGTATCCGAGGCTAGAAGTCCAGCGTGTTCCAGGCTTGATTCCTTCTTCAGGCTGTGAGGGAGAATCCATTCTACGCCCCTTTCCCAGCTCCTGGTGGCTTCCTGGGCAATCTTTGGCTTTCCTTGGCATGTAGGTGTACCAGTCCAGTCTTCCACTGTGACATGGCATTTTTCCTGTGTCTCTTCACGAAGTCTTCCTTCTGTGCATGTCTGTGTCTGTGTCCAAATTTCCCCCTATGAGGACACCAGTCATATTGGACTAGGGCCCACCATAATGACCTCATTTTAGCTTGAGCATCTGTGAAGACTGTTTCCAAATAAGGCACGTTCTGAAGTACGAGAGGTTAGGACTTCTTTGTATCTTTCTTGAGGGATATGATTCAATCCATGACAGTCTCCCATTATTTCAACATTGCTTCTAGAATTATGATACTGAACACCCTTGATGACTCATTCACCCTAGGATAAGGTCTGAATACCTAATCGTGTAATACACGTCCAATCCTAATGTGGCCTCTTGATCTAGTCAGTGACCCCGCTATTCAGGCTGGACTTTTTCTCCACCCCCCTACCTCCTGTGCTATTGTGTCCTCTCCTTATATCCTTTTCAACCTTCATCTGGTCAGCAAATTTCTATTCATTTTTCAAGGCCCCGAACAAATATTATCTCCCCTTTGTAATCTTTCTAAACCACTTATATCCCCAAGGAGAATTGATTGTTCACTCATCTGTGTTCCTACAGCAGTTAAGCAAAGAGTACTCTGTACTTCTATGATATCTCCTACCTTCCATAACATATCTCATATTGAATTATGGCTCTTGGTTTGATTGTCTGGCTAGATTGTAAGTTCCTCAAGGCAGTTATTAATTCATTGTTATTTCCCCAGCACACACAACACTGGCACAACAGTGGTGCTCTGTAAATGCTCACTGAGTGGAAATGAACTGTTAACTATCATTCTCTACGACCCTGCACTTCTATATATGTGCAGTGCACATAACCCGATGAGCTTCCTGATGAACTGAAATTGAATAATTTTATGATCCCTAAGATCTGCCTTTGAATAATCCACGAACAATTACAATTTTAAGTATATTTGGATTATGCTGAGTACAAATAATATTTTATTTTATTTTATTTTTAAAGATTTTATTTATTTATTTGACAGAGAGACACAGCAAGAGAGGGAACACAAGCAGGGGGAGTGGGAGAGGAAGAAGCAGGCTTCCTGCCGAGCAGGGAGCCTGATGTGGGGTTTGATCCCAGGACCCTGGGATCATGACCTGAGCCGAAGGCAGACCCTTAACCGACTGAGCCACCCAGGTGCCCCACAAATAATATTTTAATTAGAAGAGTTTATAGAAGTTTTGGCTTAGAAAATAAGGCACATAGGGACGCCTGGGTGGCTCGTCAGTGAAGCGTCTGCCTTCGACTCAGGTCATGGGTCCTGGGATCGAGCCCTGAGTCGGGATCCCTGCTCAGCAGGGAGTCTGCTTCTTCCTCTGCCCCTCCCCACTCATGCTCTCTCTCTCTCTCTCAGATAAATAAATAAAATCTTTAAAAAAAAAGATTATTGTTTCATGAGACTTTTCAGTAATATGTGTGAATGTGAGTGTGTGTGTATACCTACATGCATGTGTGCTAGGTCAAGATGTAAAATTTATTTCTTTTGAAACAAAGTAAAACATTTCAGGGGCACCTCAGTGGCTCAGTGGGTTAAGCATCAGATCCTGGATCTCAAGGTCATGAGTTCAAGCCCCGCAGTGGACTCCACACTTGCACTCCACAGAGCCTACATAAAAACCAACCAACCAACCAAAGTAAAACATTTCACAAAGATTTTATTTATTTGAGAGAGAGAGTGATCGAGAGAGAGAATGAGCACGAGTGGGGGAGGAAGAGAAGGAGAGGAAGAAGCAGAGGCAGAGGGAGAAGCAGACTCCCAGCTGAGCAGGGACTCCGGGATCATGACCTGAGCTGAAGGCAGACGCCCAACCGACTGAGCCACCCATGCGCCCCTGTTTTGTTTCTTAAATCCCACATATGGGTGAAATCATATGGTATTTGTCTTTCGCTGACATATTTCACTCAGCATAAATCCTCTAGCTCTGTCCATGTTGTTGCAAATGGCAAGATTTCATTCTTTCTGATGGCTGAATAATATTCCATAGTATATGTATATACCACATCTTCTTTATCCATTCATCAGAAAATGGACCTTTGGACTCTCTCCATAGTTTGGCTACTGTTGATAATGCTGCTATAAACATCCGGGTCCCCGTGCCCCTTCGAAGTAGTATTTTTGTATCCTCTGGGTAAATACCCAGTAGTGCAATTGCTGGGTTGTAAGGTAGCTCTATTTTTAACTTTTTGAGGCACCTCCATACTGTTTTCCAGAGTGGCTGCACCAGCTTGTGTGTCCACCAACAGTGTTAGAGGGTTCCCCTTTCTCCACATCCTCGCCAACACCTGTTGTTTCCTGTGTTGTTAATTTTAGCTATTCTGACAGGTGTGAGACCATGTCTCATTGTGGTTCGGTTTGTATTTCCCTGGTGAGTGATGTCGACCATCTTTTCATGTGTCCGTTGGCCAAATGGATGTCTTCTTTGGACAAACATCTCATTCTTGATTCCACTCTTTGTCATTTCCCCCTAAGTATTCCATCAGCAAATTCCATAGCCTGTATATTCAAAATGTATCGATTCTAACCATTTCTCTCCACTTCCTCCTCTGCCACCATGATCTGAGTTGCCGTGACCTCTGGTCTGGATTACTGTAATAGTCTCTAGTTAGGTCTTGCCCTGCTAGTACTATTGCGAGCAGCTGCTAGGTGATCCTGCAAGATTTAAGTCAGATCTTGTCACTCCCATGCTCAGGACCTTCTAATGGCTTCTTACGTCACAGGGAAAGTCACATTCCTTGGTCTCTCATTACCTCTTGGGCCTCATCTTCCACCTTCCCTTCCGTATCTTCACAGTATCCTGGCTTCCCTGATGTTTCTCAAACATGAGAGGCAGGCTGCCACCTCAGCGCCTTTGTACGGGCTGTTCCCTCTGGAAGGGGTCTTTCCTTTTGTCTTTACAAGCCCTGCTCTCTCACCTCATTCAAGCTCCACTTGAATGTCTTCATAAGCTTTCCTTCCCTACTATATACAAAACTGTACCCCAACCCCCTTCTTGGCTTTATTTTTCTCCATAGCATTTATCATCACATAGCATGATATGCATTTCACTTATTTATTTTGTTTATTGTCTGCCGCCCGCAAGACAATGTAAGCTCCCTATGGGTAGGGATTTTTGTTTTGGACTGTTTAATTCACGGCTGTATCCCAGTGCCTAGCACAGTGCTTGAATTATAATAGACAGTCAATAAATATATGTTGGATAAATTTAAGGTTCCCATAAGTTTCCCACTAGAAGACAAAATCAGGGTAACTTATAAAGGATCTTTGTTTTCTTTTTCAAGATTGTGTTTTTAAGTAATCTCTACACCCAACATGGGGCTCAAACATACAACCCCAAGATCAAGAGTTGCCTGCTCTACTGACTGAGCCAGCCAGGCGGCCCTTGTAAGGGATCTTTAAATTGAAAAGATAGTGGCATTTGATTTCAGACATGAAGACTGAAGACTTTGGATGGGAATTAAAGAAAAATATTTCTGGGTATGGAGAACAGACACAGGGCGTTATCAGTTACAAGTTTGTATTTATAAATTGAGTGTTGCCTAATCTTCTCCTACCAAGGATTAGTTTTGATAATAAATTTGATGTCAAAGCTAGCTATTTTCCTAGTGGTTCTGCCAGGGAGTCATGACACAGATGACTGAGGGTCCGTGTGAAGTGATAAACATCCTCACTAAACTCAATCCCTGCTCCTCAAGATCAGGGGCTGATGACACTGGAACCAACGTTCTGATTTGAACTGGTTAGCTAGTCTCATTCAACGGTCTTATGAGACTGCTGGAGACAAATAGAGTTTTTCCAAGTTTATGCATAGGATCGGCTGAAATAATTGCATAAAATTAGAAGTCAGTTTGAAGTGTAAGTTCATGCCATTCTCAATACTCTAAAGAATTATGATCTTCACAATTCTTTTCTGAATAGGGGAGTTCATCCAAAGTGAATCAGAAGTCAATTTATGCTTCAAAAATATAATAATAATTTTCTAATGTGTGTAGGCATTATTTTTATTTTGTTATATTTGACCCGCGAGGGGCACGTGAATGGTAGATTTCCACTATGTACTCCTGTGTACTTAAAAGATACGACTCTGCAGCCATTGCATCAGTGAAGGCTTTTGTCATTTTTCAGTTGGACCAATGTGCAATTCCACTCTCAGTCTCCAGTACAGTGAGGTCATATAAACATCCGGGACTTTAAATGACCTGAATAAACATGAGGAGGGAGATAAAAGGTCCTGAATGGGCAGAGTTTAAACCTGCAATGGCGGGGGGGGGGGGGGGGGGGGCGGAGTGGTGGGAATCCTAAATAACTACATTAGGTCATTAAGTGGAATGGAGACTGAAATCAAAGGAAGCTGAACTGTAGAAAGAGAAAGTTACAATTCATATGCATGCCTGAAGCTGTAGACTGAAGATATCTTGCTTGCTAAAAGAGGAAGGACTGATCAAAATGATAACCAATATGTAAGAGTGATTTATTTTTTTAAAAGATTTTATTTACTTATTTTTGAGAGAGAGAGAGAGAGAGAAAGAGAGAGAGAGCTCGTGCGAGCAAGAGGGGCATGCAGAGGGAGAAGCAGGCTTCCCACCAAGCAGGGAATCCCATGCGGACTCTATCCCAGGACCCTGAGATAATGACCTGAGCCTAACCAAAAGACCCCAGCTCACCTGACTGTGCCACCCAGGTACCCCAGTTGGTTGTAGTCTTGTAACAGTGCCTATTTGTCTCCATTGCTTCAGAAGTCATTCAGGTTGACCAAATTCTGGTCAATTCTACCTTGTATATATCTTTCAAATCTTTCTACAGATTTGCTTTCCCCAATACTGTTGCCCAGATTTTGACCCTTCTCGTCTCTTATCAAAGTTGTTACAAGCTCAGTTCCTCTGGTTTTGTCTAACTCCAAAAGATCTTCAAGAATCTTTCTAACATACAGAATAATCTAATCATATTATTACACCTAGCTCGAACTATTCCAAATACCCCAGGTGTGTGTATATATATATATATACACATACACATTGCTAAAAGAATAACATTTAACTTATGAAGACAGCATAAAAGATATGCTTTGGTACCATTGGATTTTCCTTCACCTTCTACTTTCTATTTGCTTACGTTATCATGCTATAGGGAGCTCCTGAAATGCCATGATCTGGCTCAACACCATATACTTTGCTTCCATTAGTATTAGCATTAGATTAGGCTATAAGTGATGGAAAACACCAAAATAACAAAACAACAATAGCTTAAATAAGATGGAAATGTATTGCTCCTTCATGTAAAAGATGTATGAAGTTGGGCTGTCTAGGACCAAGGGGGCAGCTTTACAAAGGTAGAGACCCAGGCAGTAACCATACTGTCCTTCTGCCGTGCTCCGCGTGTGGCTTTCACCTCCAAAACCATCATGGAAGCATCAGCATCATATTCACATTCTCACCAGCTGGAAGAAGGAGGTGTGAAGTGCTTCTCCTCTCAGTGATTCTTAGTGAACCTCAGAACTTTAGTGAAAGCTATTTAAAAAGAGAATCTCTCTGGGGCAACTGGGTGGCTCAGTCAGTTAAGTGTCTGCCTTCAGCTTGGATCATGATCTCAGGGTCCTGGGACCGAGTCCCACATTGGGCTCCTTGCTCAGCGGTGAATCTGCTTCTCCCTCTGCCTCCGCCTGCTGCTCCCCCTGCTTGTGTGTTCTCTCTCGCTTGCTATCTCTCTCTCTCTCTCTGTGTCAAATAAATAAATAAAATCTTTTAAAAGAGAGAGAGAGAGAATCTCTTTCAGTTGGATTGGAGTTTTGAGGCTAGTGAATTCAGCCTTCTTGCCCTCATGAGGAAGTGCCTGCCTGAGGATGGAATCGATATAGAGGAAGCAGAGCTCTTAAACCCAGAAAAGAAACTGAGTTCTTTTGACATCATCTGATAGCTAGCATCAAGCTATAGCTAAAGCAAGATATACCCTTGTATTTTTGTTTTTATTTTTTTTAAAGATTTCTTTATTTGAGAGAGAGAGGGAGAAAGAGAAAGAGCATGCACGCACACGTACACATGAGCGGGAAGGAGCAGAAGGAGAGAGAGAGAAATCCTCAAGCAAACTCCCCACTGAGCGCCAAGCCTGAGGTGGGTCTAGATTCTAGGACCCTCAGATCATGACCTGAGCTGAAATCAAGAGTTGATGCTTAACTGACTGAGCCACCCAGGCACCCCTACCCTTGGATTTTTACATTACACGTGTGATCATGTATTTAGGCCATGGTACCTACGGTGGATAAGGAAGAAAGTGAAGACAAGAACACTTGGAAGGATAGACTGAAATGGTGGTGGTGTCCATGGACAGCTGCTCTTAATGAGACGAAGAATGTGGCCACACCCTCCTTGGGTAAAGAAGGTGGATGTGCAGCAAAGAGGTTCAGATGTTAGATCTGTGAGTTTGGAAGTAAGTGTAACCATTTCTGGTGATGATATTCAGAACGTGAGCCTGGAAAGTAGGTACATCAGGTGGTGTAGATGAAGAATGTCCACAAAGAGGAGGAGGTCAAGAAAGTGAGAGGCCAGTGAGCTTGTTTCGTATCAGTGCCCTTTGGTGTAGGCCAATGACATCATATCTGAGTTTAATTTAGCAAGAACAGAATCATCAGGGGCTGACGTCCACTTCTCTTCTGGTTTGGTCCTTCCTAGGGATAGATCTTAGCATGAACGGGGGGAATAGCCCATTCAGGCAATCTTCCAGAAATATTATGTCTTACTTTGGATAAATACTGTAAGTTCAATGTCATTCTCAATGCCAGGTACCTGTAGTGTAGTTCAAGGTAGATTCATAAATATTAATAGTGATCTGGGCTGGGGATAGGATTGACAGCCTCTTTTGAGGGCAGAAAAGTCTTAGAAGGGCATGGAGATAAGTCAAAGGAATATTCTTGAGTAGAGCCTACATTCTCCTCAGGCAGAGATGCAAGGGTCTTCAAGTCCCCAAAGGTCAACGTAACGAAGCATGATTTTAGGAGATTAACCTGGAAAAATTTTACATCAGATGAAACTACATGTCTATTTCAACCATTCAAAATGAAAATCCATGTCGGCAATTCAATGAGTTAACTTGTCTAAGTTTATACTTGAGGAGCAAGTTAAACATTGTTATCTGTCTTTCAAGGGTAAGAATTTATTGTTAGAGCAGTTGACTTTTTAGAAACATTTCTTGTCTGAAAATACAGAACAGAGCAGTTATGCAAAAAAATTTAAAAGTGATTCACGTTTAAGATGGTTAGTTGTTTAGTTCGTTTTGTTTGGTTTTACGGCTACAGACCTGTTATCTACTCATCCAAGAGCATTATCTTAAAGCACAAATTTAAAAAGAGAGGGGATGGAACATAGTTTGTCTTTACTCCAGTGGAAATTGCCATCTGATTTATCAAAAGATCATTTCTACCAGTGAATGGTCAGAAATGAAGAAATATAAATGGCCAGTAAGCACTGAAAAAATGCCCCACCTCAGTAGTAATCAAAGAGATGCAAATTAAATCAATGATACCTCTCAAACTGGCAGTTTTGCTGAGAGTGACTAACTTGGTGATCGATCACTTTAGTTTTTCCTTACCTCACGTTTCCCATCACTGGAAATTAAATGACTCAAAGGTTAGGGTATAAATCATCACACTGAATTTCAAGATCATTAAAGAAAGCAGTTTTGTTGGAATTTCTGAACTGTGAATGTAAAAGCAAATTTTCCTCTAATTGGAGACCTAAGACATTTAGAAAGTTTTTCTCTACACAAATACTCAGAAACCAATATTGTTTAGGGAGAGCAAAGAGAAAGAATTGGCTCCCTTCCAATTCTAAACCTTCTCCCATGCCAGTCCTTTCTGACTGGAAGTCCACCAAAGAGTGTTCAGGACCTATTCACCTTATCAGAGCTAAATGCTTGGGCTCTTATTATTTTTTAAGAAATGATTTAGCTTTTACTACATTTTCTATCAAGCCACATTTCACTAGGAGTAGGCAGCCTGAAATGTAGTGGGCATTCTTCAGTAATGCATTCATGGAGTTGTTGCAAAAGAATGCCCATTTATTTTTATTAAAAACGTAGAGACGTTTTAAAGATTCTATTTTTGAGTAGTCTCTACACCCAACATGGTGCTTGAACTCACAACCCTGAGATCGAGCGTTGCACGCTCCACTGACTGAGCCAGCCGGGCACCCGGAGACCTAGCGTATTGTAAGAGTCATTGTTATGATCCTTCCTTATTTAAGTACACTGAACAGTATTTTCCTAAAATCCTAAAGGTCTCAAAAAGAAGAAGAAAAAAGATTTTTATTTTCCTAAACCACCATCTTACAGGTCTCTTCAAATGATGGGTGTCTGCTCAGTAGTTCTTTGAAGTCTTTCAGCCTTTCAGCCTGTCTTCCAAGGCTTTCAGGGAGAGTCCTTAGGGAATAAATATCATGTGGCCAACAGCTACATGCACCCCAACCACATCCCACCATGCACACGTGTGCACCTCTCTTCCTCTTCTCACTGCCATTACCACTAGCATTTCATTCTTCTCTTCAAATGTACCTCCCCCCACCTCTGCACATTCACTCTTTAGAGCTGGAAGAGACCTTAAAAATCACCCAGTCCAGGGGCACCTGGGTGGCTCAGTCAGTTAAGCATCTGCCTTTGGCTCAGGTCATGATCTCAGGGTCCTGGGATTGAGCCCTGCATCGGGCTCTGCGCTCAGCGGGGAGTCTGCTTCTGCTTCTCCCTCTCCTTCTCCTCCTGCCTGTGCTCCCCCCCCAATAAATAAATAGAAGCTTTAAAACAAAACAAAAACAATATACAGTGGCAGTTTGACCTAAATCCCCTGTACAACAGAGAACATATTCCAAAGCTTCTTCAGAACAAGACACAAAAATTTCAAGAGACATGGCAAAACTGGTCATTCAACTCCTATCTCCCTGTCTGTGTAGACTGTGTAAGTCATGGGTTGCTGGTGATGAAAGGTGAGTTCTGGAGAGAGCTGGTAGGGTTCTGAGAGCTCCTCTTCCCCTCCCCAGGGATGCCTGCCCCTCTTCTCCCGTCCAGGGAAAGCCCCTCAACAGGACCACTCACAGAGTTCAACTTGTGCCGCCAGCAGTTTGGGAATGTGTTTTAAGGACACCTGAGCAATCTAAAGAGTGAGGGCCTTGCTGGCTTTCTGTTCTAGTGGAGGAGCGAAGGAGAGGCTGCCGACGTGTTGGGACTCACCTGCATTTCTCTATGTCGTTGGGGCAAAGGATGAATAAGTGTGTTCTATGGACCCGAAGCAGAGTGTGCATCTGAAAGAGGCAGCTTGGAAATGTCTTAATTCCATCCACGGGGACTCCCTGGGAGGTGTTTGGCTATTCCTTCCAGCAAAGCAGTGCCTACGTAAGGCACAGTTCAGTTCGCACAGGCGATAATTTAGGTAACATGCTGCTGGGAGATGTGGTCTATCAGTACCCCGACTTCTCATTGTAACAGCTCCCCACTCCTTCCAAAAAACCCAGGTCACATAATCTCAGATCTCTATCCTTGATGTCTGTTGCCTGCAATCCTTTTGGGTCCAGACAGACAACAGAAATCACCCCAGTTGCTTCTAAGTAGACAATTATTTAATGCAGGAAGGAATTCAGTGGTGAAAACAATTGCTATGAGGGCCAGGAGGGGGGCAGGCTCTCGATGGGGCCTCCACGGATGATTCAGAGGACAAGACCAGCTACTAGACTGCTGCCCTATGGCCCTGATGGAGATGCGGGGGTGGAGAGGTGGGCGGTGGTGGTGGTGGTGGTGGTGGTGCAGGAAGCCATGCTACAGCTATCACCTCCAGGAACAGCAATCGGGATGTAGCCACTGAAAGCATTGGCTCTGGAGCCATTTTACACTCACTACAGTCACAGCAGCAAAAAAAGGTGCCATGCACGCTGTATAGTCATTCTCTACTTACTCAGTCCTGAGTTCAAGTCTCGATGCAGGCACGTGATTCATAAAACTGACGTCTTCAAGAGCATTGGGTGAATGTGTTTTCAGCTTTCCGGCCTCTAAAAAAACCCAGAGAAGCACAGCAGGAGAAGGTCAGACAGGTTCGTGAGCCCAGTCACTGCATGGCCCACACCTTCTCTCTTTCTCGATAGACTCTTCGACTTGGAGGATCACACTCTCCAGCAGCTTCCCAAAAAAGGATGCAGAACAAGGAATGTTTTGAGAAATTTCATGTCTAAAATGTTTTTATTTTACCCTCCTGTTTACTTCATAGTTTGCCGTACTGTTTTGTGGTTGGAAATCATTTTCCATCAGAATTCTGAAGACATTTTGGCATTGTCTCCTAGATTCCAATGCTCCGTTTGAGAAATCCTAAACATTTTCATTCCTAAACATTTGTGTGGAAACAACTGGGTTTTTTTCTCTCTGGAAGCTTTTCTTTCCTTATGTCTGGTTTTATAAAATGTTACAACGATGCAACTTTCTCTTTCGCTGTGGGTTCTTTCATTATGGATACTCTAGCTTTTCAATAGGAGGATTTTTTCGTATTTGTTTTGATTTGAGAATTTCTTTTTCTTCACTTCTTCATTCTCTTCCTGAAATGCCTAAAACTTGGATGTAAGATCTTTTGGATATGTCTCCGATTTTCTTATTATCTCCCACTTTCCATCTCTTTGTATCTTGGTTTCCCTTCTTAGTAGATTTCCTGAACTTTATCTTTCAATCTTTCTGGTAAATTAATTTTTTTTATTTTTTAAGTAGGCTCCACCCTGGGCTTAAACTCACAACCCTGAGATCAAGACCTCAGCTGAGGGGCGCCTGGGTGGCTCAGTTGTTAAGCGTCTGCCTTCAGCTTAGGGCATGATCCCAGGGTCCTGGGATCATGCCCCACATTGGGCTCCCTGCTCTGCTGGGAGCCTGCTTCTTCCTCTCCCACTCCCCCTGCTTATGTTCCCTCTCTCACTGGCTGTCTCTGTCAAATAAATAAAATCTTTAAAAAATTAAAACAAAAAAGACCTTGGCTGAGATCAAGAGTCAGCTGCTTAACTGATTGAGCCACCCAGGAGCCCCTTTCCTGTTGAATTTAAAATTTTTGCTCCCATCCTTTAATTTCTGAGAAGTTTTTGTTGTTGTTGATGCCTTCTTATTATTTTCTCTTTACAGCATACTGTTTTTATTTCACGGATACGTTATTGTATTTTCTCTCTGGTCATATTATTATCTTCAAAGTTTTATTTTATTTTTTAAAAAAGAGTTACTTATTTTAGGAGAGAGCGAGAGCGAGTGAGCAGGGGGGAGGGACAGGAGAGCGAGAGAGAGTCCCAAGCAGATTCCCAGCTAAGCACAAGCCCCACGTGGGGCTCCATGTCATGACCCTGAGATCTCGACCTGAGTTGAAACCAAAAGGCGGTCGCTTAACTGACTGAGCCATCCAGATGCCCCCAAAGTTTTATTTTGGTCCTGGCATTGTCTGCTTCCTCCGACTTCATTTTATTTTATCTAGTGGTTTGTTTTGGCCTCTGAATTTTCACGCTAGGTTTCAGCTTCCTTAATTCTGCTAAGTGAATTACCAAGTGTTCAACTACTTTTATCTTCTAAAATTTTCTTCTTTTTGTCCTGGTGGGTTTAAGTCTTCCTTTTTTGTTAATCTTTTTTTTTTTTAAGATTTTATTTATTTATTTGAGAGACAGTGAAATCGAGAGATCACAGAGTCAGAGGGCAAGGGAGAAGCAGACTCCCCACTGAGCAGGGAGCCCGATGCAGGGCTCGATTCCAGGACCCTGAGATCATGACCTGAGCCAAAGGCAGATGCTTAACTGACTGAGCCACCCAGGTGCCCCCCTTTTTTTTTATCTGTTTACTATATCATTCCCTGAGGTTTTGGAAAGGAACAAGGATAAACATACATTTCAATACACTGTATTTTATTTATTTATTTTCCAATACACTATATTTTAAAATAACTTCCATTTGACGTGTGAGGAATGAAATCTAGGGAATGAGGTGCTCTGCCCAAGGTCCAAACACTAGCTTGTGGGAAAGACAAGCTAGTCCTTAGTTCTTCTGTTTCCAACGTTAAGGTTACTATCAATTTCTGCTTTACCATTCCTTCTCTCCTACCACTAGCACTTATAACTACCTGATACTCTTCCTGCGTATCACTCATTCATTCATTCACTTCCCAAACCCACCTCCATGCTGTATAAATGGCATAACTAGAACAGTGCCTGGCACCGAGTTAGTAGTCAATATTTAATTATTGAATAGATTAATGAAAAGGTATGTGACCTAGACCTCCGATTTCCCACCACTTAGGATTATGCTTTGAGGGAAGACAAGCTCTTCTCCAGGTGATGGCTGATGAGAGGATTTCAGACATTTTGACTTGGGGGTTGGGAAGATAATATCTAACCTTCTTTGTTAAAAGGCAGAAAACAGGGTGACTGGAATCATGAAATTTGAAGACAGAGGTAAGTCTCAGTCTTGGGTTTAAATCCCAGCTACCTCATAATTTGCATAGCCTCTTCCTCCTTTTCAAAAGGTAAGAAAATTTAAGTGTTAAAGCCCCAGATCAGTGTATTTTTTCAATTTCTTCTCTCTCTCCCCTCATAATTGTTCTCCCCTTTTGAAGTTCTGTGGTGTCTGCTTTTGAAGAAAGGAGGCATTTCTTTCTCTGTCTACATGGGTTAAATGCTAACCATATTTTGTAGAACTTGTATGAGTCCTCTCCCCGACAGGCTAGAAAAATCATTCTTTATTGTCTTGGTATTTTTTCTGTAAATCTTCAGAGTATGCTCACTATAGTGCTTAACAATGCTTTGGCTTTTTATTAATAGTAGACATAAATTCTAACCTTTAGTGCTTTTGGCCGAAGACTACAAGAAGATAGTACAGCGAGTAATTACATTATACTTCCAGCCCTTGTTTCTAATTGGTCCATTACTTCTTGGTAACTTAATAAAGCTAAGAATAAAATCCTTTCAGATTACTGAATAACTCTTTTTTTAGGTCATATAGAAATTATTATTGAGTTAAGGTTTTATTCTGGGAAATGCCAGACTATGGTAGAACTCCTAAAATGTTTCCTCAAAGGTTACACAGACCAAGAATATGTCCCATTGGATTACTTTTGGCCTCGAAGTATTTGAGTATGTTTCCTAGAACAATGAGGTGGGTGAGGTACTTTCCTTCTGCTATTGCATCTGGGATACACACGGAGGCAGTACAGTCTAGTGGACAGATCCAAGGTTGACACACTGACTTTCACATCAGGGATCTGGTGTTGACCAGTCGTACGGTTATGCTCACTGGCATACGTTATTAAATCTATACCTCTGTATGTCCATACATAAAAGGACGTTTTTCAAATTAACGAAAGAATATTATACACTTGGAAGGGCTGCATCCATCTGATATTAATGGATATTAAGAAATCACTTCTGAGTGTCAGACATGTATTTTTTACTACCTCACTATACATCTCCATCTGGATGTCTTTGAGGCATTGCAAACACAAGAAGTCCAATGTGAAATTCATTATTTTCCATTTCAGACTTGCTCCTCTCCCTAGATTCCTCAAGAGGAAAAAGCCGTCTATTGGATGTTGCCTTAAACAGAAGCCTGGAGTCACCGTCCCTTTTACCTGTGACATCCTACCAGCACTAAACTTTGTAGATTCTACTTTATAATATTTTCACACTCTGCTTCTGCCTTTCTGTCCTTAGTGTAGGCTCCTGTTATCTTTGCCTGGACTACTACAGTTTCTGCCCCCCCTTATCCCTCACACACATTACTGTCCCCACGAGCATGACATTCCTATGCTTCCTGGTGTCACAACTCTCAGGAGGCATCAAGCTCTTCAAGGAAGGCATGTTCCTGCTGACCTTTCTGACCTTGTCTTTCACCACATCTTCACCTGCCCTCTGCGAGCCAGCCACACCCAGTCTGTTTGTAATTCTTCTCCTTTTGCCGGCAACGTTCTATTTCTTTGTCTACCGAACCCCTACTTTTTAAGAAACTGCCTTTTTCATCTCAGTAACATCATTGCCGATCTCCTGTTACCCTCTCCGTGCTGTCTCTTGCCTCTTGCATCAAGAACCTACCTCTTCCTTTCTACTTCCATAGAAACTCCTATTCACCTCTAAGACTTGATCCATCTATGTTGAAGAGCCAAGAGTGGAGTCAGCACATCTGGGTTTGAATGTATTATTTATTAACTGTGTGACATTGGAGAATTTATATGACCTCTCTAGGCCTCAGTTTCTCATTCTATAAAATGGGGATAATAATAACATGGTAAGCACATAATAATAATAATAATAATGAGCATTATTATTTTTGCATCATTTTACTTTATTTTAATTGGTGATTAATATGTCTGGTTTCCTGCATTGCCCATGAGCATGTGAAATCAGAGTATCCTTAACTAATTATTAAGCAACATTAACCAAGCACCTTTTTTTTTTTTTAAAAAAAAACTAAGCACTTCTTATGTGTATACATCCACTCATGTAATCTTCCTAATGTTCTGTCTGGATCTAAGTTTGCCCGACTCCTAAATTCACACTATTTTACCAAACAGCCTCCTGGTTTTAATAGCAACCTGTTTAAGTTCTTCCAATAATTCGGCAGTTCCATAAAAATTCATCAATCGTATTCCCATGCTTGAATACAAGGTAATTATTTCCAAATGTTACTTTGTTGCTTGACATAATGTAGAATTCAGGGATTCATCAATGAGTAGGTTTGAGAAATACCTATAAACTGTTAGTGAATAATTAGGATTTAAGCATATATTTGAATAAATTTGCCTTTGTCTATGTGACCACATGATTCTAAAACAATCAATCAAATACATTAATCCTATTAACTTGGTCAACTTATTTTTAAAAATCTAATTAGATAATTGACTCAGGTAGCTAGCATAAGTGATTTATTTCCGCATACATAAATATGTAATTATTATGGATAACTTCATCTTATCCTTTCTAGAAATTTTGTATTCATTATTAACGCAAATATTTGTATACAAATACTTTTTAGCCTTCATCTCGCGTAAATGAGGAATATACATTTAACTTGAAAACATCCCAGTATTTATCTCTCTTGATATGTTATAATTTCCATTGGCAGAATTCGTGAAAACAGGTTTTGGTTGGTATTGTTCTTGCTTTTTCATGATTCTTTAGTAAATTTTCAATATCTTATATTTGTTTTGTTTTGTTTTTTAAAGATTTTATTTATTTGACAGAAAGAGAGAGACAGACAGTGAGAGAGGGAACACAAGCAGGGGGAGTGGGAGAGGAAGAAGCAGGCTCCCAGCAGAGGAACCTGATGCGGGGCTGGATCCCAGAACCCTGGGATCACACCCTGAGCCAAAGGCAGACGCTTAACGACTGAGCCACCCAGGCGCCCCTTCAATATCTTATATTTGTCTGAATACAATTGAGAGATAAACTTCTAAGATAATAGTCCTAATCATCACTTGTTTTACGTGTTCCCACTTCCTGCATGGACATCTGCAGTGTCTTTCTGTCAGATGGGAGCCCCAAAGGTGGGATGACAGCAGGTGGTACATGCCATGAAAGGACTCACCGGAGGCAGAACAAAGGAGAGAGAAGTTTGTTGAATACTGCGCAGGGGAGCAGTGGGCAGGGCAGCAGAGGAGAGGCTGTCTGTCCAGAGACACTGGGTGGGGGCCACTTCTAAAGAGGGAAGGTGAGCAGCTATGGCAGCATACAGAATTCTCCCTTTTTTGGTCACTGTGCCTGGTTGTAAGTAGCCCATGTTTTGAGGGGGGGGTCCCCTGATGGGTCTGTCTGTAGTCGGCCAGGGGGGTCGCTGTGGTCCTTTCTACATTCCATCGCTCAAGCCTGTTTGCCTAAAAGCAGCCTCTACAACAGCCATCAAATGTTCTGGCTTCCACCAAAGGCCTCTCTTCCTCTCTCCCTCTAAGTGAGGGCATTTGCTAGGTTCGTTCCTTTTTTCTCCATCTACATTCTCATCCTGAGGGAATTTCATTTGGTTTCATTGTCCAGCTACCACGGCTACGCCAGATCTCTTTCTCTAGCACCGTCTTTCCTGTGCATGTTAAACAGGCCCAGACATGACCCCCAGCAAACAGAGCTGCCCCTTGACACTTGCAAATCAAACCCATTCTCTCCGTCACAAACTGTTGATTTCTCTTCAGTCCTTTCTTAGGCTTTCTTTCATCTCTTCTTCCTTGCCAATGCCAACTTCTATAGGTTCTGCCAACACCTCCTTTGTTTGGGTTCCTTCTTTTGTATTCCTATCACCACAATTCACGGGGACCCTGGTACCAAATCCCTGCAGCAGTAATTACCTTGTAATGGCTCGTTCACTCCTGTCTTTCTAATGTGTTCTCCCGGATCAACCTTCTTAGTACTCAGACTGCTCAAAAAGCCTCTTAATGACTGTCTGGCCAATGAAACCCAAACCACTTGACCTCAGTTCAAGGCCCTTCCCGGTTTGGTCCCAACCTACGCTTCTTTCCTCATCTTCTGTTTCGGACTGAAGTCCCCTCTTCTGTCCAGGCTCTTTCCTTATTTTCCATGCTTATAGGTAATACTCCACTTTGCACCTTGATTCCAAATGCTGTCTTACTCATCAACTTATCCAAGGTCCTAACTGCAATTTAAAGCTCAGAAAAATAGCTTTTGTTTCTTCCTTCCTTCTCTTTCTTTCTTTCTTTCTTTCTTTCTTTCTTTCTTTCTTTCTTTCTTTCTTTCTTTCTCTTTCGTGGAAGTTTTTTCTGATTGAAACTAGTGCTGTCTCACCTAATTTCGAATCCCTGTTGAATTTATGGCACTTGACATTTAGTGCCTCACTTTGTCAGTTAACTTTTATTGTATACGCTTTATTTCCCTAATATAATGCCAATTTCTCGATGCCAAGGACACATATACATAATAATACACGTATTAGTGTCTTGAGCCAAGGACCATATACATTAAACCAAAAACTGGGACGTACAGTCTGTGAAAATAGGACAGTACCTATGGGGAGACAGGACTGTGATTTGAATTCAGAGCACGCAGGACTTGTGGAAAATCCACCCAAATGTCACATTTCTTAAGTTCCTTTGGTTGACACATTGAAGTTTGTTTTGCAACAGATGGATTTTGCAGGACAGTAAAGGCAATGTTGTTTGGCATGTGGGAGTTGAAAGTTGAACTGCTTTTTTATTTTATTTTATCTGAGTTAATAAGAAAACAAGTAAATCAAAGCATGGAAATCAAACAGATTAAACCTCAGAATATTCTTAGCTGATTCCTTTTGACAAATGTTTAAATTATTCAGCTATTCTGAATTTATTTGATTTTAATTATTTATAACAACACTGTAGTGCATTAGTAAACGTCCTGAAGAGTATTTTGTAAAAGTAGGTAGCATCTCAGAAATAATATCACAATAACTCGGCCATTTAATTTTTGCTGACAAGTGGGTTGAGCCTGTGAGGATAATTGTAAGGAACATTAGGGGACAGCACTTATGCAACTGATACAGGATGGCACTATAGTTACCCTTTCAATTCTTCGTGCTACTATAGTTTTTCGATATTTTCAAAACTGTCAGCAGTTCAATAAGACTTTTAGTTCCTTCTTGAGCTTAAAATATCATCTTTCTATGTACTCAATGCCATATGCCCAAATTTCTCAAGTGCTTACCTACTTACTTTTTAGCAGCAGCACTTTTAAATGATGTTCCATAACATCCTAAATGTCCCAAGCTCTTCTCTTTCTGCTGCTGCTTGGAAATTTTTCAGAAGTGCATCAGTATTTGAACAATAATGCAATAATCCACAATGCAGATTTTACTGGAACAACTCTAGGTGATTAATCTACCTTCCTCATGCGTTTCCCCCCTTCATTATTTTCCCTTGACATTTTCCATAAAGCCTCCTTATTTATTTCTCAGTGAGAAAGAGATTAGTACAAGGAGGGTGAGAGTAAGGCATTCCCCGAAGTTTGTTGCCTTTGAAAGCAAAACCAAGAAGAATCAGTGCATTAATTACGTAACTCCTGCAGGGGATACGACCACAGGACTATCCACTTGCAGACACACACTGCTAATAAACACTGCACTTAGACTGTAGTCCTACTGCTGGTAAATACCCCAGAAAGTTAAAACCTTCAGCACTATCCAAGAAGGAAAGACATTACATTTCACAGATATAAATATTCCAGTTACCAGAGAGATGAAATCATATCTTGGTAAATATTTCAGGAAGCATCTCTAACTGTTAAGTGTATTTTTTAAAAAAAAATCGACAATAGCTAGGTTGTTACAAGATGTGTGTGGTCAAGATTTGAAAGGTAGAGGTGAGGTAGAGGCCAGCTGTCTGTTCCTTCTGCTGTTCAGGATGGGTAGGGAAGATCTCGGGGTTTTTCTGCCACAGAGATCCAGCGTCTAGTTGCTCGCTATAGGCAAATAGAGGATCACTACCCTCACTGGGATGACTGATCTTGATCATCAAGGAGAAATAGGGTTCCTGCTATACAAGGGAACAAAGAAAGAGTTTTTCTGGAATTGAGGGAACCTGTTGGTTTGCGTCTTATGTGCCAAGCCAGTGGTAAAAGTTAATGGAAAACTACCTTCCTAATGCAGGCAGGACTTCTCAGGAATAAACAACAAATAACCTCGTAGGTAAGAAGCATCGACTACGCGTCAAATACTGTTTTCTCTCTTACATGTATCAACTTCTTTGGTTCTCACAGTATTACTATGATGTAGACGCTTTCATTATCTGTTTTGCAGAGGCGAATACTGAGGCACAGGGAAATGAAATAACCTGACCAAGGTCACAGAGTTAATAAGTGGCAGTGCTGGGCTTTGAATCCAGATAATTCCCGACCCACGCTCTCCGTGACCACGTTTTACTGCGTTCTTCGCTTGGCTCACCCGACCAGGTCAGACCCAAATCAGCTGAGGCCCAGAGAGCAAAGGGAGCGCTGAATGAGTCATCAACAAGGAAATTCTAAATATCAACTGCAATTTTAGGGCCCGTAACAGAAACGAGACCTGTTGGAGCAACCCAGATTTGTTTCCAGTCCCTTGGCGGCTGCCTCTGGTTTTAGCAGCGGTTGGGGGGGGACTGATTTCCCTGGTGGACAATCCCTTTGCAGGCTACAGCGTGTCACTTCAAGTGTTTGTGTTTTCTGTGACATTGTGAAAGTTCGCTTCACCCATGCACAGGGCACCCCAGACAGAGAGGAGGGAGTGCCCCGGGGCAACTCTCCACCATGGCGAGGCGGGGTTGTTGGATAAAGTCCCATCTCTGACCTTGAGACGGTCAACTGTGAGATGCGTGCAACCTCCTCCCCAGAGGAGTTCCAGTGGGATCAGCTGCACCTTGTCCACAGCGGTCACCAGCTTATAATGGTCCTTTCCCGTCTCTCTCAGCCCCATGTCCTATTCCTCCTTCATGAGGTCACCTCCCAAATTAATAAGTGCAGCAAGCCCTTGCCTTGGGTTAACATGTATATACTTGAACCACTTTCCTTCATTTTTTCCCTCTTCCTTTTTTCCTCATATTTGTACAGGATGTGTTGTTGGTGGTTAACTTCAGAATTTAGCCACTGTTATAGAACACGGACTATGGCTGGACAAGAAGAGGAAGGACCATCACCCAGAGATCGAGGCCGTGACTCTTTAGCACTTGGATGTACCCTCCTCGTGAGAGGTTTTGCACGTCTTTTTATCAGGAAGGATAATGGCATCCCGTGAGACGGGAACAGGTTGTTTTGGTCTTTCCATTGTTTAGAAGTTTAAGTGTGGGTACAAGTGTGCCTAGATAGCGAGCAGCCGAAGGGCTCAACTCTGGGCAACATAATTCATGATTTACCTCCATCCCCAAGGCTTCCGACCTGGCCCTATACCTTGGAGTCTGCAAAGTGACACACTGCACTTCCCTTGTATTGATGATTACTGCTGTGATAGTTTCCACGAATTAGATACACTTGTGATGTCAGAGGGAGGTGAGGTGAAGGCCATCGGTCTGCTGTCATGTACAGTCATGTGTCCAGTCTCTCGCTGTGCCGATAGCAAGAGACAAGGCACGGGGTATCCGACAGTCCTGAGTGAGCTCACAAGCAGCAGCGGCTTCCTCATCCATTAGCTTCCACAGTATGTTCTAGAGGCAGCCTCTGTTTCTCCACCTTCCTGGCTGTAGCAGACGCTGGGGGTCCTCCGTTGGGCTAGTTCTGTGTTCTTCCCAGATGTTGTCCCCAGAGAGCAGACCAGAGTCGGCTTCTCTAGGCATTCCAAACAGTTTCTGTAAGTGCCTAATACCAAATCCTCGATTTATATCCTTTTATGTTTAAAACAGTTCCCAGTGCTGTTTTCTGAGGGGAAAAAATAGAATAAGACATGTCTTTTGGGGCGCCTGGGTAGCTCAGTTAGTTAGGCATCTGACTCTTGATTTTGGCTGAGGTCATGATCTTGGGGTCATGAGATTGAGCCCCACGTCGGGCTCCAAGCTCAGCAGGGAGTCTGCTTGTCCCTCTGCCTCTGCCCCTCTTCCTGCTTGCATGCTCTCTCTCTTCCTCTGTCTCAAATAAATAAAATCTTTAAAAAAAAGAAAAGATGTCTCTGTGCCGTATCATCTTAGGGTTATTACTGGGTCAAGCTTCTCAGCAGACCTGAGGGTCTAGCCCTCAACTACTCTTGCCTCCTCAGGGTGATGGCACTGTGAGATCTGGTCTAAGTTAGCTCCCTTTATGATTTCTGTTCTCGAATAAAGCAAAACCTCTTTTCAAGAACGTTAGACCAGGAGGCACATAAAAATAATCTCTTTCAGCACCCTTGTTGTACTTGAAAAATGTTTTTGTACTATGTTTTTTTGTTTGGTTTCCTTTTTTTTTTTTTTTTAAGATTTTATTTATGT
Source organism: Ursus arctos (assembly GCF_023065955.2). NCBI lineage: Eukaryota > Metazoa > Chordata > Mammalia > Carnivora > Ursidae > Ursus > Ursus arctos. Next base: position 5,052,595 of record NW_026622897.1, on the reverse strand, counting down.
ATTTGACAGAGAGAAAGAGAGAGGGCACGAGAAGGGGGAGCAGCAGAGGAGCGGGAGAAGGAGAATTCCCGCTAAGCGGGGATCTCGTCACAGGACTCGATCCCAGGACCCTGGGATCATGACCTGAGCAGAAAGGCAGATGCTTCAATGACTGAGCCACCCAGGCACCCCTGGCTTCCTTTTTATTTACTTTTGAAATTGGGTATAACTTAAAGTGCAGGTAAAAGTGTAGCTCCATAAAGTTTCTCCATATCTATACATCATGTAACCACTCCCCAGGTCAAGATACAAAAGAGTTTTTAGTAGCCCAGAAGGTTCCATTGTGTTCTCTCCTAGTTGATACCTCCCCATAGGGAGTTAGTTTCCCAGGGCTGCCTTACAGATTGCCACAAACAGAAATTTATTCCCTCCGGGTTCTGGAAGCTGGAAGTCCAAAATCAAGGTATCAGTGACGCTGGTTCCTACTGGAGGCTCCTGGGGAGAAGCTGTTGTAGACTCTCTTCTAGCTTCTGCTGGCTGCCAGTGGTCCTTAGAGCTCCCTGTCCTGCAGCTGCCTTACTGAGCTCTGCCTTCCTCATCACACTGCCTTCTCCATCCACATCCCTCAGTCTCTGTGTCCAAATTTCCCTCTTAAAGGACACCCATCATTGAGGTAGGGCTCACCCTAATCACCATGACCTCATTCTACTTACTACATCTTTGAATATCCTATTTCCAATAAGGTCACATTCATGGGTACAGGACTTAGGACTTCGACTTATCTTTTTGGGAAACTCAATTCAACTCCTAACACCAGAAGTAACCCCTATTCTGATTCCTGTCATAACAGAAAAGTTTTACCTTCTTGGGCTTCTTGAAATTCATATAAATGGAAGCCCAGAGTAGTTCTGGCTTTTTTCACTCTATATACGTCTGTAGATCCTATGTCGTTTCACATATTAGTACTTTGTGTTTTTCCCATGCAGTACAATATTCCATTGTACAGATTTATCTGTCCTATTGTCAGTGGACATTTAGTTGTTTCCTAGAATCTGGTTTTGCCAACAGAACTCTTCTGACACCAAGTTTGTAGATTTTTTCACACCAACAACCAACTCTCCCACTCTCTGGACACCAACTGGGTGTCCTACTATCTAATTCAATTCTGTTACTAAGTATCAGGAGTTAGCACAGACCCCACTGAGTAAGGACTCAGCCTCACAAGACTGTCCTACTTCAGATGCCAATCGCAAGTCAGGACCACCCATACTCCTGACCAGCCAGCTATAAAGTCAGAGGGTTCCCATGACCCTCTCCTCAGGTTTGATAATTTGCTAAAAGAGCTCACAGAACTCAGGAAAATAGTTCACTTACTGTTACCTATTTATTTTAAAGGACGAAACTCAGGAGCGGTCAAACATGGGAGATGCAGAGGACAAGGTGTGTATGTGGGGGCAGGTAGGCACAAGTCTCCACACCCTTTCTGGAAACACCACCCTCCAGGGCCTCCTTGTGTTCATCAACCCCGAAGCTCTCTGAACCTCATCATTTAACTTTTTATGGAGGTTCCAATAAGTAGTCACAATTGATTAAATCACTGGCTGTTGGCAATGAACTAAATTTCTAGCTCTCTTCTCCTTCTTGGAGGTCGGGGGGTGAAGCTAAAAGTTCCAACCCTCTAAACACATGGTTGGTGTTTCTGGCAACCAGACCCCTTTCTTGAAGACTTATCACAGTAGGATAAACTCAGATATGGTGGAAAGGGGCTTATTATGAATAACAAAGGATGTTCCTCTTACCCCTGTCACTTGGGAAATGCCAAGGGTTTTAGGAGCTTTGTGCCAGGAACTGGAACCAAATATGTATTTCCTCTATGTCACAATATCACAGGGTAATACTGATAAAGATGCTACGAACATTCTTGCATATGGATATTGATGCAACCACGTGTTCATTTTCTTTTGGGTCTATACCAAAGAGCGGGGCTGCAGGGTCATGTTTGGCTTTAGTGGGTATACAGCTTAATGAAGTAGTTGTATTTTTTTACGTTCTCATTAGCAGTATATAAGAGTAATAATACTTCTGGATCCTCATCAATATTTCACATTGCTATTTAAAAAATAGCACTTCTGTTGGGTGTGTAGTGGAATGTTATTGCCTTTCCTTGGTGACCATTTGGATATACTCTCTTGGGAAGTGCCTGTTAAAATTATTTTGCCCATTTTCTAATTGGGTTGTCTTTTTCTTCTTCAATTGTAGGAGTTTCTATGTAATGTGGGTATGAGTCCTTTGTCAGATATACATATTGTAAATATCTTCTCCCAGTCTGTGGCTAGTTTTTTTTTTTTTTCTTAAATTATCTTAATGGTTCAATACTTTTATGTTATAAATTAAGTAAATGCAGAGTTCCATCTCAGGCAGTGTTGTCAATTGGATACCCTGAATGACCCTATAAACTAAACAGATAAAACATAAAGAATATAGAATCATTTAAAATCCGTTGCTGAGCTGGAAGGAAAGGAACACCTCTGCAGAGGCCTCCAAACTCAGAGACCCCGGGAACTAAGAATGTGCTAAAACCCATTTTCTGCCCTGCTAAATCCTGAAGGTTTAAGTGTAAATGTTAAAGTTCGGGGCATGCTTAAGGTGAATGGCCTGGTAATAAGCCTCTGAATAAAGCTGGAGGCTCCAAGAACTATACCTGAAGTATAAGTGTAAATGAAAAATTAACCCCATTCTGCAGAAGGGATCAGAAAAGAGAGCTTTCTGTTCTGAACTTGAGAAAATATCCTTGTAAGAGTCATAACAGAAGCTGGCCCTTGTGAGTTACGCAGTTCTAATTCATGCTATCTGTGTGATTTAAAAAAACAACAACAACCCTCCAGCGTAGAATGTAATTTAAAGTGGTCCCGATGAAGGGTAGTTGGAAGAAAGGCAGGCAGGGACAAGGGGCCCCCACTGTAAAAGGAAACCACCCTTAAAAAGATTTTATATCACCCTGGAAAAGAGCCCTTCACCTTTTCCCATGTGATAGGTGGATGACAGGTGCAGGGAGGGTTAATCAGATTATAACAGCCCACCAAGCCCATAAAAACCCCTAGACTTAGAAACTCCAGTGGCAACCCGTTCAGATCCCCTCCCTCTTTAGGAACTTTGTACTATCACTTTGCTATTGCTCCATAAACTTTGCTTTGCTGACCACCACTCTTCTGTCTGGTCTACCTCTTCATTCTTCAAAGTGGCATGACCAAGAACAGTGGGCACTGAAGGAGAAGAAATCCTTTAATGGTTCCAGTTTGATGGGCCCCCCCAGGTAGAAGTAACTCATCTTTGAGGGGAGTCAACTCTAATCTAGATATTAACATATTCACAGATAATATTGCAAAGAAAACAACAGTTCAAGAGAAATAAGGCATTGGGGCGCCTGGGTGGCTCAGTTGGTTAAGTAGCTGACTCTTGATTTCAGCTCAGGTCATGATCTCAGGGTCTTGGGATGGAGCCCCATGTTGGGCTCTGTGCTCAGCACAGTCTGCTTGTCCCTCTCCCTCTGCTCCCCCACCCCATAAGTAAATAAAACCTTAAAAAAAAAAAAAAAAAACCCAAAGAAGAGGGGCGCCTGGGTGGCTTGGTCTGTTAAGCATCTGCCTCCTGCTCAGGTCATGATCCCAGGGTCCTGGGATCAAGTTCTGTGTTAGGCTCCCTGCTCAGCCCCTCCCCCGCTGCTTGTGCTTTCTCTCTCTCTCTCTAATAAAAAAAAAATTAAAAGAAAAACAAAGAAGATACAATCAAGATATTCTCAGACAATCAAAAATAGAGAGACTTTACTATCAGAAGACACACTCACTCCAAAGGAAGTTCTAAAGATGTTAACTCAAATGGAAAGAAAATAAATTCTTGATGGAAGATCTGGCTACATGATTTTGGGGTCTCCGTGCAGAGCCCTGAAAATGCAGGGCCCCTCGTTAAAAAATTAATAAGAATTTCAAAATGGCAACAGCAGAGTAGGAAGTCAAGCATGGGGCCCTTCTGAGCAGGGGGCCTGCAGGGACTGTACAGGTCCCACACCTAGGAATCTGGTCCTAGGTATGTCTAAACAATCAATGACTGTATGAAACAATAATAAGTGTATCTATTCTGTGGGGGGGGGAAGAAATTAGAATTAAATTACTAGACAATAGCATGAAACTTGGAGAAATTATTATTCTAAGGTTCTTGTATCATTTAGAAAGAGGATTAACACTGATGAATTTCAAAATTGTTAAGTTTGCATGTTAGACTAGCTAGGGCAACCATACAAGAACAGACACAATTATATAACTTACAAGTAAATAGAGGAGAAAAAAATATAGCCAATCCAGAAGAAGGCAAGAAAGAGAAGAAAAAGTACCATTAAGTGAGACAAGCTGAAAACACATGGTAATTTGGTATAAATAAATCTGAATATTCCATTAATCATTCTATGTGTAAATATGATGATGAAAAGACTAGATTATCACATTGAAAAGGAAAACGAAATCTAGCTATGTGCTATTTCAAGCGATGTATAAAAATCATTATTATACAGACATATTATTGAAAGAGTTTTGTCTGGGCCATGTTTGAGATGCCTTGAAGATTTCCTAGTGGAAATGTCCAGGAAGCAGTCAGACGTGTGAATTTTCAGCTCAGAGGATTTCCACACCAGAGATTTAAAAAATTGGGAGTCGTCAGCCTATGGATAGTATTTGAAACTATGCAACTGAACAATAAGAAATAGCTATGGGCAACTACAAACTTTAGGTTTCTCCAGATGATTCTCCCCTTCTTTTTTAAATTTTTTATTGTTGTTCAACTGCATGTCTGTTTCCTCTTCATTGGCCCTTAAGTCCTTATTTCAGAGGTTGGACGACCTCAGGAAAAAGGATTCAGGCAGTAGCATCTGGAAAAGGTGAAGGAAGAGGAATCCTTCAGTTCTGAGCAGAAAAGAGGGCATGAAGTGAGGGCTGGCTGCAACTAAGAAATAATCCTGGAAAAAGGTCATGTTTCAAACTCTTCTTTCCTTGCAGAGATAATAAGGTCCTTTAGGGTTCTGTATAGATCTTCTCTATTAAATTTTAGACCATCTGAGGGCAAGAACCAAGTCTTTACATTTTCCCTGCCACGTACATGGGTCCCTGATTATAGCAGGTGTTCTAAAAGTGTTCGTGGGGGAGGGAAGAAAGGAAAGATGGAAGAAAAGGTAAAAATATTTTTCATGCCTTGAATATTGCTGATCATATCTAGAATTGTGGTCTGCACATAATTTGCATTCAACCAATGCCTGGTTGATTGATTTACGATATTCCCTATCATAAGATAATGGTTTTGATGTGAATTCTCCAAACTTGCCATCTAAGCACACAGTATTATTGATTTACTCTGTTTAATGACAGATAATTCTGACATTTTCATTTTCGGTACCTTGTGTCCTTCCAGCAATTCAAATCGAAGAGAGCTTGACACCAAGATTCTTAGAACACCTAGGAAAGAGAAAATAAGGAGGTTTAGCTAGAACAAGACGGCTATGTGTCTTTGTGGGCCTCAAGTGTAGTGGCAGTAGGATGCCAGGAACAGGATCTTTTAAAATAAGGGTTTTTCCTCCAGCTTTATTGAGACAATGATTGACAAATAACATCGTGTAAGTTAAAGTGTATAATACGATGATGTGACATCCATATGTATATATACGTTAGAGTGATTACCCCACTAAGGTTAGTTAACACAACCATCACCTCACGTGGTTTCTTCCATTTTTGTGTGTGTGTGTGTGTGTGTGTTTTTTTTTTTTGTGAGAACATTTAGGGTCTATTTTCTGAGCAAATTTCAAGCTTACAATTCAGCGTGGTTAACTGTCGTCACCAGGCTGTACATTAGATCCCAGAAGTTAGGCATCTTATAACTGAAGTACTCTGACTGACATCTCCCAATTTCTACTTCCCAACCCCCAGTAACCACTGTTCTACTCTAGTTCTATGGTTCACCTTTTTTAGGTTCTGCATATAAGTGAGGTCATGCAATATTTGTCTTTTTCTGTCTGACTTATTTCACTTAGCACAATGCTCTCAAGGTTTATCCATGTTGTTGCAAATGGCAGGATTTCCTTTGTTATGACTAAATAATATTCCATTGTATTAAAATAAGGCTTTTTATATAAGGGCTTTATGAGGAAGTTATACATAGATTGCATTTGTGAAAAGTTCCCATTTACTTTTCATGAAAAGTAGTTAATTTAGTTCTGGATTCAAAGAGCCTTTTTTTTTTTTTTTTTTTAAAGTAGGTTCCACACCCGGCATGGAGCCCAATGTGGGGCTTGAACTTACAGCCCTGAGATCAAGACCTGAGCTACAATCAAGAGTCAGACGGTTAACAAACTGAGCCACCAGGCACCCCTGGATTCAAAGAGTTTTAAATATTGATGTGTGCATATTGAAAATGTTTCTTCTTTTTGATCATGTTGTAGTTCATTACGAATATGGCATTTTTAGTTTTCAAATATGCCTCATAAAATAACATGATATAAAATCTTTAACACTGAGAACCACAATCTTGTGTTTTTAGATTGATGAGAATCAATATGGATGTGACCATAACAGCTTTTATTAGACAGTATGTTGTATTTGGTGAGATTTACAAGTATGTTTATTTACAATTATTTTTACAAACAGGGGGGAAAAGATATGGAGAAAGAGGCTCATGTGTGCTTTTTTAAATTGGAGAGAAGCCTATTGAGCCTGACGTCAGAGTCAGTTACTACCATGAAGAACAGGGGCAAGTCCCTTAATCTTTCTGAGCTTTCATTTACTCACCTGAAAAAACAGTGCTAAAAAGCTAATAAGAGCTAACAAGCCTGGCATTTTGAAAGCATTTGTGGCAGACTCTACTTTCCAAAGATGTCTGCAACAGTATCTCCCATCCCACAGGCTCTTTCCCGTGACTTCCCTGTGATGCGTCAGGTGGCAGTTGTCTTAGTCTATTCAAGCTGCTTTACCATAGACCGTGTTCCTTAAACAGCAAGCATTTATTTCTATGTTCTGGAAGCTGTTAGCCTGAGAACCAGGTGCCAGCACGGTCATGTTCTGGGGAGAGCCCTTGCCTGGGTTGTAGACTGCTGACTTCTCATTGTATCCTCACATGGCAGAGAAGTGAGCCCGCTCTTTGGCCTCTGTTCACGAGGAGTCCACTCTCACCACCTAAATTACTTCCCAGAGACCCCACCTCCAAACACCATCACACTGGGGATTAGATTTCAACATACAAATTTTGGAGCGGCACAAGCATTCAATCCAAAACAGGGGTCCTTGCATCTAGATGGCCTTGTGATTATAATGAAGATGATGCTATGCGACTTTTGATGTTAGGCCATAAATGGAAATACGAAAACAAAACAAAACAACAACAAAAAAAAACCAGTCTTTAACATCTGGAAGCTGGCCTGGCACTCACAGCTAGGCCATTTTTCGTTTTCTCTTATTGAACATAAACAATCTCACAGAGCAACATCCTCAGACAGGATTGCTCTGAGACCATGATAAAATGAGACAAGGCAAGGCCAGTTCATTATTTTATCGAAGCAGAAGCCAGGATCATTGTGCCACTCACAAAATACCAACTCTCTCTCTCTTGGCCAAAATGAGCAGCTGCTACTTCCTTACCAATTGCAGTTTTATCCCCACCGTATTCAGCCCTCCATACAGATCAGATTTACTGACTGAGATACCAGGCGGAATTGCATCCAGTCCAACAGCATTCAACCCAGGGCAAATCCCTGCTTCCTTACACCTTTCCTCAAATCATCCAACCAAAGCCCAATATTCAGCCCTATAATAGCTTCTTTCTAACATCCTCTTACTGAGAGGGGTTTGTTCTCCCTTGATGCAAGGAGTAATAAATTCAACTTGTTTAACTACATGCATATACTTGGTGGTCTTTGGCTGGAGGATATTAACAATGTTTTGGCTTTTTTTCTCTTGGGACACTAGCTTGTGGGTGGGGGGGACCAGTTGCCATATAAGCAGACTAACTATCCCAAAGTCACCAGGCTGTGAGGAAGCCCAAATTAGCCCACCACAAGAGACCCCATGGAACTAAGTGAAGAGAGAGAGGCTGGTCAGTCCCTCACTGCTCCAGCCCTACCTAACTCCCAACCACCCTCCAACACCCCCACCTTCCAGCTTCAACTATCTTTGGACTGCAACCGCATGGAAGACCTTGAGCCAGACCGCCTGGCCCAGATCTTCCTAAATTTCTGACCCACAGAAACCATAAGAGATAATAAAATGATTATTGTCTGAAGCCACTAAGACTTTGGGTGCTTTGATACAGACAACAGATAACTGGAACAGAACTGAAAACATATACGAAGTACCCGGCACACAGTAGGTGTTCAATAAGTGGTAACTTTTTGGGTACTTGTAAGAAGTAAGGCTATTCTGTGCAAAAATCTCCCAAAACTAAATAATTTTTTTAAGTAAATTTCCTTGACAAAACCTTGTGGATTGACGCCCACAGATCCACTCAATATATGTTAACCCTGATACTAAAATAATATAGACTGATCAATAATCTTCAGGGAGGGGGATGAGCTCATTTTGGAGCAATGCCAGAGCGATACTATTATTGCTACTCTTTGAGGAGGATCTTCTACTTAGAAAATACATTTAACTCTGTCCATAACTTCAGAATCCACATCAGTGTTGACTACATTTCCTGACCTCATTTTTTCTGTGGGGGGTGAGATGTTGAGCCTAATATGTTTTTAATTAGGATTAACATGACCTGTAGAAAAAATGTCTGCGTTGAATATCTTTCAAGTTGCAGAAGTAGCATATGCCCACAGTAAGAACACAAAATGAAGATGTATAGTATAAGGACGTTTTTTCTCCCTTACCCCTCTCCTCCACCTCCCCCCATCACTCCTGTGACTTAAACAGTATCAGTAGCCTGGTATACAGTCTTCCACACCTTCTTCTTCTTCATATGAACAGAAGCAAGAATAAATACATGCATATAGATGTATACCTAGAGATAAAGATATTTAGTTATTTAGTTGCTGGTGTTTACTAAAACAGAATCATATTATACAATTATTCTGCAAGTCTGTAACTTGCTTTTTTCACAGGACAATATATCATGATCTCTACCAGTTAGTTTTCTCTGGCTGCTGTAACAAATTGCCACCAATGTACTGGCTTAAAACAGCAAAAGTTATTCTCTTACAGTTCTGGAGGTCAGAAGTTCGAAATCAGTTTTTTTTTTTAAAAGATTTTATTTATTTATTTGACAGAGATAGAGACAGCTAGCGAGAGAGGGAACACAAGCAGGGGGAGTGGGAGAGGAAGAAGCAGACTCCTAGTGGAGGAGCCTGATGTGGGGCCCTATCCCATAATGCTGGGATCACACCCTGAGCCGAAGGCAGACACTTAACCGCTGTGCCACCCAGGTGCCCCCAAAATCAGTTTTATTGGACTATAGATGAGGCTCAAGTCCGCAGTGCTACTTCCTTCTTGAGGCCCTGAGCTTCTAGAGGCTGTATTGACTCCTTGGTTTTGAAAATGTGGTGCATTTTCAAGGTGCATTCCCCCAACGTCTATTACAGCGTCATGTCCCTTCCGCGGTAAATCTCCATCGGCTTCTCTCTCGTCACGACACTTGTGATTACGTTAGAGCCCACCAGACGATTCAGGATAATTTCCTCACCTCAAGATAGATCATCTAATCACATCTGCAAATCTCGTTCCCTATCCCGTAGACTTTGCTTTTAGGCCACAGGCTGCTTGCACAATGGGATGTAGAGAGGGCCCATAGCTCACTGAATACAAACAAGACCATCTCAAAATACCTGTAAGCCCTAACTGACCAACGGGTTACTGACACCTGGACACAGGTACTGCAAAAGGAAAATTCCTTAAGTTCCATTCCCATACCGCCTCACCTTCCTCCTTTAAATACAGGCCCCACCCACTGCCTCCTGGCAGACACTCTCCTTTGGTGTTCGGCCTGTCACACCCTTGCCCGCAGCTCCTTGCTGCGAATTCCAGGAACTTCTACCTCCTTTGTTCTGCCTCAGGTGAATCTTTTCATCACCTGTACCACCGACCCCACCCAGTCCCGTCGCCCTACATTTGGGGCCGCCATTCCATTGGGAGAATCACCACATATTTGAAGGAATATTCTTAGGTTCTAGGGATTAGGAGCCGAATATTTTTTGGGGGTATTATTCAGCCTGCCCCAACACCTAAATCTACCTTTTAATCTCATATTTAGACAGAACACACACTTTTATATAATAGGGACTATATCATACATGCTGGAGTGGTTTTTTTAAGTGTGGATTTTTTTTTTCTTTTTTGTATCCCTTAACTTTTCTAAAGTTACTTGTGTTGACGTGCATCCTACACTTTTGTTCATGCTCACGTAACTATATACATATTGTCAAATAAAAAACAAATCTAGGGTGCCTGGCTGATCAGTTGGTGGAGCATAAGACTCTTGATCTGGGGGTTGTCAGTTCAAGCCCCACATGGGGTGTGGAGATTACTTATATAAAATCTTTCAAAAAATCCGATTTAGGTATGCAAAAGGGGAAGGGGGACTCTTCCCTGCTTATGAAAAAGAGGAATGAAAGGGTGGCTTGACTGAATAGTAGATCAGAGAATGTTTTACCCTGAGGGGACCATATTCTCAAGAGGGACCCATTATTAGGGTGGTTATAGTGGGCTCCTGCTGAGGTGGGTCAAAGTTCCCAGGCCTGGAGGAAGAAGAGGAATTTGGCCAGTTAACGAGTATTTTGTTCTGAATGGTCAGGGGGGAAAGCAGTTTAGCCATCATTTATGAGGCAGAGGACAGGAACTTGGAGGGTCTTCGTCTAGCTGTGTCCTAGGTGAAAAAGGACAACTCTGGGTCTTTATCTGAGTCATATGGGAAGCCTGTTTCTTTGCAGCATGCCACTTCTAAGAATACCAAAGTATGGGGGAATTTCTTTTTTGTTTAGAGAAGCATGGGGGAGGGGCAGAGAGAGGGAGAGAGAATCTTAGGCAGAATCCAGGAGCCCAGTCGGGGAGCCCAGCGGGGGCGGGGACGGGGGGGGGGGGGTGGGGTGGAGAGGACCCTGAGATCAGGACCTACGCCCAAATGAAGAGTCAGATGCTTAACCGACCAAGCCACCCAACATGGGGGGCAGTTCCTAACCATTACTATCTTCCAGGAACACAGGGCTCAGGTAAAATTCAACACTGTCAATATATAAGGTTTAATGGGCTGTTTGCTTTAGAAAAATGAGATTACATTAAATATAATTCTCTATATCTTACTGTTTTCGCTCAAAAATAGCAGAATTACCAACTCGTTTGAATTTACCTTTATTTTGCTCCTTCTTCGCACCCCTCCTCCGTCCTCTCCCCGCTCGCCCGGGGAGGGAGGCGGCCAGAAGAGAAAGGGTCCCACACCTTCTCTCTTGTCTTCTGGAGCCTTCTGTCGGCGAGGACCGGGAACTTTCCCACCACAGGTGCTGGTCCCTCCTCAGTCCGCGGAGGCATCGCAAGGCGTGGCCCAGGCGCCGCGCGCCGTGGCTGCGCGCCAGCGGGCGGCGGCGTGCGTGGCGCGGGCACCTGCCGAACAAGCTTGCTCACCGAGGAGGCCCTCCCACAAAGACGTGTTGCAAAAATCCCTGTGGGATTTTACTCAGGTTTTGCATTGAAAAGAAACAGCACGAAATTTAGCGTCTTTAGCTTTTTTATCTGGGAAGTGTCTTTCGTAAATTAGAGGGAGGGAGGCCGGCCGGCAGTCAGGGGAGGAGTCAGCCGGCCCTTTCCAGTTAGCAAAGTTCAGGCGGCTGCAAAGTCACTGCTCTTTAGGTTCGGACGCGCTGGCGTAACCTCGTATCACCTCGTGAGCTGGTTTTAAACAGGTTTTAAAACCCTGAGATGCATGTGGGGTGTCACCCATCCCCGAGGCTCGACTGCCAGAGCGGGGGAACACAGTGTCTGTTGTCCTCCAGCTCCCCGGGAGGAGCCAGGTTGTAGTCTGCAAATGTCTGGTCCGGCCCCGGAGGCCTGACGGCGAAGGACTGGCGGCCGCCGAGGGCTGAGGAGGGAGCACGCGAGCGAGCGAGCGAGCGCGGGCGCGCGGGCACGGAGCCGGGTCCCGCCGGCAGCCCAGGCGCCGCCCCCTGTCTTCCCCGCCCCGGCACGTCGGGGGGTTCCGGGCGCCGAGACTGCAGGGGCCCCCATGGAGGCGGCCTCGCCGGCGGGACCCCGCGTCTCGCAGCTGTACGCGCCGGCACCGGCGGCCTCGCTGGGCAGCCTGCTGCGCGGGCTCAAAGGCCAGCTCTTCACCTGGTGAGTGCGGGGGTGGCCGGGGCGGCGGCGGGGGCCCTGCGCGCACGTGGCGGCGGGGCGCACGCGGCCGGGGGGCGGCGCGGAGGTGGCGGCTGCGCGGACTCCCTGTCCGGGTTCCGGCGGCTCAGCACGTGCGGCGGGGACGCGGCTGCTCACCTGGCTTTGTGAGGCTCCGCGCGCTCCTCCCCGGCGCCCTCTTGGAAATGTGGGAATGTGCTTCAGGCGACTGGGGGGACGTGGACCGTGTAGGCGCGGTTAGGTCGGTCCCCGGTGGCACCCCTCCCCCCCCAGCTCCCCAGGGATGCCGTGAAGGAGGGCTTGGCAGGTGGGTGAGCCCGCGCCCGCATTCCTTCCGCTGCCAAGCCCGTCAGACAGGGCCCTGAGCCTCCACTACGCGACGAGTTCACCCGAGTGAGAAATGTGGGTTTTCTGGTCCCGCTCCGAGGTCGTCCGGAGCGTGCCTCCTTCCTGGCCCTGGGCGAGGTGACACAGCCCCTCCTGGCCCGGGGTGCAGGGAAACCGGCTTCTGGTGTCTCTGTGCTCCGGAGGAAACAGAGAAGTGCTCCAGGGATTGGCAGCGACTCTGGTATGGGGAGCCTTTCTGTGGTCCCTGCGGGACTTGCCTTCTGCAGACACAGAGGACTTAGGACCTCAACAGGGAAGGCCACGTCTGTTGAGCTTTCAGTGCTTGGCCTACTGTGCTTAGCCCCTTATGTGGACACTATCATGTAGTTTTTACCACTTTCTGAGATAACACTATTATAGCCACTTTGCCACGAAGAAACAAGGCCGAGCATTTTGCCCAAGGCCGTGAGATCACCTGTAAGGGGTATTGCCCGCAAGCGCCAGTCAAAAACTGTGATTTAACTACTTCTGGCCACCAGCACCTCATGAAACAGGCTTTTTTATTTTTCCTTCAGATTAACAAAGCAAATATCCCATTAATGACTGTGAAAACTCGTTTTCAAAACCAGATCGAGAATCCTGTGTGCATTTTTGTTGTGTAAATAAGAATAACCTGAAATAGATGCCCTGCTTAAAGGGCCAACTTGGCCAAAAATCACCTTGCGTCCTCCCATTGTATATGTCCTGATAAATGTCCACAGGTTCTCAGCTGGGAGGCAGCGTAGGGTCATGGCTAACAGCCCAGATTCTGGACTCAACTGCTGTTTGTGCCACGTCTGAGCTGGGTGACCTTGGGCAAGTCACTTAACTTCTCTGTGCCCCGTTTTCTTACTTGTAAACTGGAGATAATTACAGTTTGTATCTTGGAGGGGAAGTTGTGAGGCCTGCGTGGCTGACCACACAGCCTGGCTCATGGTACTGCTCTGTAGAGGTTGGCTGTCACTTGCCATGAGCCCTCCATTCCTGGGTGTCGGGAAATGTGGTGTTGCCCCAAGAGATGCCACAGGCCCTAAGGATGGGCAGACATGGTGGACAGAAGGATGTAAGAACAAGGATTAGTGGTGCTTTCTTTTGTCTCCTAATGTTCTAATATTTTCAAAATCCTGGTATGCTGTACAGTCGGGAGTATCTAAGAGCTTCCTAAATAAGAGATTTCTTCTGTCTCTGAACACACTTTCTTATACCTCCTTTATGGATTGTTACTCTTCCTTGTGTGATAGCTGTTTGTGGCGGTCTTATGTTCCTGATGGACGGAGTCCTTCACAGCAGGAATGAAGTCTTTCCTTTTTCTGTCTCCCATAACCCTTAACACAGAAATGCATGAGTGAATAAGGGGTGACAGGGGCTCTTGAGGCTTCCTTTACCTTCTGCCACACTCCCAGCACCCTTCCTTTCATTGATCTTTATTCCAAGGATCTTGGGCTGAAGTGTTTTTTTTTTTTTTTTTTTTTTTTTTTGGTTGGCAGAATATTTTTTTTTAAATTAATTTATTTTAGAGAGAGAAAGCATGAGTAGGGGATGGGGGCAGAGGGAGAAAATATCCAAGCAGACTCCCTCTGAGTGCAGAGCCCGCCTAACGCCGGGCTCGATCTCAGGACCCATGAGATCAGGACCTGAGCCAAAATCAAGAGTTGGCCACTTTACTGACTGAGCCACCCAGGCGCCCTGGTTGGCAGAACTCTTGTTCCTTAAGGTTTTCATTCCTACCTTTGGCAACCGTCCAGACACTTGGATTCTGGTTTGCAGTTTTTCCTTATCTGACCCAGCAATCAGAAAAATGGAGTTTCCCAGATATCCAGTATTCTTTATTCTCATTATATTAAACTCAGTATTAAAACTCACCTCTCAGATTTAAGTTTGGCTCCGTGAATCCCCAGCTGTAGCCAGGGAGCTGTCGGGGAGGCTGGTGAGTGGATGTGTTATTACCATATGGATAGTACATAGAGGAATAGTTTGTATGTGGAGGGACAGACATGATTCTTTTCTGTCTGGGATAAAAGGGGAAAGAATAGCCCTTTTGGCAACTGGGTACTAAATACAGAGGAAACATTTGGGGCCTGTTTTCATTATGAGAAGGATGTATTCTAGGTAACCCCAGCTCCTGATACACTTGCCTTATTAGTAGATAATTTTTCCCTTTGGTTAAGAATATCAGATCACTCATTCAATAAAAGTTTATTGAGGACTTACCATGTGCCAGGCATTCATGATAAGAAGCACTGTATGTTTTCAAACCGACTCTGCTTGGAACTTTGGCCGTTCGCTGCTTTCAGCTCAGACGACAACAGCTGTGATAGAAGGCTAAGGGTTTCCTAGTGTACCTGAGGAGAGTGATTTAATTGTATACCATTTAGCAGTTTACATCCTAACACCTGTACTGTAATTCATATATGAAAAAAATGCATATTTCTTGTAATGACTATCAAGTTTGCATCTCTAGCAAAAATCTTCAATTATTATTTCACATATTTATCCTTTTCCCATTGAGGAGGTGGTAAGCTTTTTTTCGTTATGTTTATTTTCAGGATTTTATTCTGATGAAAAATGAGTTCACATTTGTTTTAAATATAATATTAAGACACATATAAAAAGATCAGAATCATTTGCATTCCGCTAACTGTATTTACTGTTATATTTTGTGTGTTTATTTCTAGTCTTTTATTTCTGAATTTTGTGAGGATGTGTGATGGTATATAGGAAGGGACTTTTGGGTACAGTAATTTATTTGCTTTAAGTGTAATGTCGACTTAGAATTCTGATATTTTAGTTTTTATTCTTTTAAAGATTTATTCTTTTTAAAGATTTTATTTATTTGAGAAAGTGAGATGCCCACGTGGCACCCCCCCCAGTCCCTCCCACCCCTGAGCTGTGCTGATCAAAAATCTTTCCAGACGTTGGCCAATGTGTCCTTCCCTGGGTGAGAACCTCTGATGTCGCCCTCCTGTTTCTCATGAAGTGCTGGAGAGTGTTTTGAGCTTCCACAGCCCTCCAGTGATGGCCACTCAGGTAGTTTCTAACTCTGAACCTCCACAAAGCACCGCGTGCCGAGTGTTCTCCTTTGTGTCCCCTTACGTGCTGGGGAAGAGCCAATGGCTGGGCTCAGGTGAGTCCCGCCAGGTGACGAAGGAGAAGGGAAGGGATGAACCCCAGGTTGGAGCCTCTGTGGGCACCAGCATCACTCCTGATTGCTGCTGCTCTGTGCCCTTTGGCAGGCTCTTCTAGGACCCCGGCAGCTGCCCTGGAAGGAGGAGGAGGCTGTCTCTCTGGATTGTGGCCCATGAACCCTAAGAGCTTGGAGGGGGTGGGTGGAGGAATGATTTTTGGCTGGACAGCTTGATCCTTTTTATTAACTTCTCAGTGCTGCAGGGAGTTGGTAAAGGGACAGGCAGTAAAGTGTCCCCATGCAGCGTAGGACAGAGGTGAGGTGGACTTCATAAGCTTCCCTCTAGCGTGCCCCGATTGGGCCCCTGGTGAGTCTCTGCCCCAGGCTGTCATCCTCCCCCTCCTGCAGACCAGCTGCACATAACCTTTGGGTTACTCCTGCTTATCTCTGCTCCCTTTCTCAAGTTGACTGGGAGACAAATGAAATGATGGCTTCTAGTGCTTATTCCCCAACTTTTTCTTTTCTTTTTTTTTTTAAAGATTTATTTATTTGAGAGAAAGTGAGAGAGCATGGGGAGGGGCAGAGGGGGAGGAAGAGGGACAAGCAGACTCTGTGCTCAGGGAGACCCCATGATCACCACCGTAGCCCAAACCAAGCCCAACCGCCCCAATTCCCCATCTTGACAGCACTTTCAGACTCTTTCCAGGGTCCACCTCCCCCTTCTGCCCCTGCGGTCAGGACTTCAGAGCAGTTCTTCATCATCTGTCACGTGGACTCTTGTCATAACGGCTGTCCTCGCCTGTGCCTGCCCAAACCATCTCACGGCACAGGAACCAGAGAGATGCCAGATAACTCCAGAGGCTATCAGGAGCCGCCATCGAGTGAGAATTCACCCTGCGTCAGGTGTCCGACTTACCTTTCATCCCTCAGGTCTTACGACAATCCTGTACAAATCTTTTTAGTCCTGTTGGTGGCAGGTAGGTAACTTGCCCCAGGGCGCTCGGCCGCTGCGAGGCCCAGTTGTGACAGTTTCCTTTGATTGTAAAGACCAGACCTGCTTTACTATTTCAGAAATCCAACTGCGTCCTGTTTGGTTTCCTCTAGGGACCTGCACCGGGTTTGCAAACCAGGGTGCTCTTGGGGTTCCCTGGAGGTTCCTCAGGGCCCATTCTGGGGGCGAGTTGGGCGATGGGAACTGGTGGGCTTCTCCGATGTCTGGCACCCATCAGATGCTCTGCCTGGTGCATGTATGGTTAGGCTTTTGTGCCAGACCTTTGAAGAAAGGGTTCTGGAGCGAAAAGAAGCCCGAGAGCTACTGGTTACGGGATAGAGCTCCAGCTGTGGTGGTCATTGTTCCCATCCCCCCTTCCCACCCCCTCCACCTCCTCCTTTACCTGAGCCCAATGATTACATTTTTAGTGGTTTTCATTGTGGTAAAATGTATGTAACAAAGTTTATCATTGTAACCATTTTTAAGGGTACAATTCAGTGACATGAAGGACATTCACAGTGTTGTACGCCCATCACCACTGTCCATGTCAAGAATTTGTTCATCATCCCCTACAGAAACTCTGTGGCTGTTGAACACTAACTCCACGCCCGCTCTCCCCTCAGCCCCTGGTGAGCACCATGCCCCCTCTGTCTCTACGAATCTGACTACTCTAGCTCCCTCACAGAAGTGCAGTCCTGCAATATTTGTCCTTCTGCGAGAGCCAAGCTTGACATGAACTACAGGCCCCCCGTCACTGGCCCACAGGCCTCACCAGGCTCGTCTTCCAGAACGTCCATCTCGCAGAGGGTAACGCTGGCGACAGCCACATGCCTGCGATTCCCCTGCACACGCCTTAGTTGGCACCTTTACACCCGTAGCTTCCTGCATGGGTGCTTTTCCTCTCCCTTAGAGCCTGTAGATGGCCCGGGTCAGGCCGTCGTCTTCCCTCTCTCTCTTCACACACATCTTCGTCTCTACTCTTCAGGCCCTTCTTCCTAACTCATTACGCTGACCATATTGTGACGTGAAACCAGCCTGGGACAATGTGTTAAGGCTGGAGATGGCAGTTCATCTTTGACATACCTGTACTCACTTCGTACCTGGCTTTGGACTGAAATGGTGGCTGCTGATTTCTAGAAACAGTACTAACCTATTTGCAGCAAGATTTGGTAAACCAGATGTACGTGTTAGGGCTGAAATTAAAGTCGGCTGTTTTTGAAGAGGACTTTTCAGGGATGCTCTGAACAGTAGCCACATCTGTGGAAGAAGTGAATTGCCTCCCAAGGTATTGCTTGTGTGTATAGGTTTTGGTAAGATTATTAAAAAAGCTATAAGAACTTTCATATAGTATTGTTTATTGAGGATTGTTGGAGAAAACGAATCCTTTCATACAGGTGAATTTTACAGATAACTTAAAACGCACTCTTTCAAGTATTAAAGTTTACTTTTAAATCCAGTTGCGTGGCACTATTCACGGAATAGGTGACTCGCTTCTGTTAATTAATTCATAATTTGGGGCAGCAGTTTTCCACATTTTATTGGTTTGTATTGAACAGCTTTCTAGGGCATGTAATTATTTTGTGGGTCCATTTGTAACTAATCCTGGAGATTTTGCCCAGAAAAAACCAAAACATTATTTAAAAGTCTTCATGGTAGGGGTGCCTGGGTGGCTCAGCCGGTTGAGTGTCTGACTCTTGATTTCGGCTCAGGTCATGATCTCTGGGTCATGAGATCCAGCCCCACATCCGACTCTGTGCTGGGTGTGGAGCCTGTTTACAATTCTCCCTCTCCCTGTCCCTCTGCCCCTCTCTTTAAAAAAAAAAAAAAGAAAGAAAGTCTTCATGGCATATTTATTTATTTATTTTTTAAAAAGATTTTATTAATTTATTTGACAGAGATAGAGACAGCCAGCGAGAGAGGGAACACAAGCAGGGGGAGTGGGAGAGGAAGAAGCAGGCTCCCAGCAGAGGAGCCTGATGTGGGGCTCGATCCCATAACGCCGGGATCATGCCCTGAGCCGAAGGCAGACGCTTAACCGCTGTGCCACCCAGGTGCCCCAAAGAGGAACTGGTTTTTAAATTTTATTTAAGGAAACTAATTTAAATAAAAGCTTTATAGACCGATATACAGAACTGCTACAGAGATTAGTACATCTTTTCACCCAGGCGCCCCCTTCGTGGCATATTTAAAACAAATATATAAGACTATTCACCTTTTAGTAAAGTGTATTCAACATAACACCTTTTCTTCGTGACTCAGGGTCATCATCCTGAAGTTTAATTATTCTGCTGGGTGCCAGTAATAACAGTATGTTCAGGGGCCACTGAAGTGAATTATTTGTCTTATTTTTTTCCCACAGCTGTCACATGTGATTTTTTCTGTGTTACTGAGCATATCTCCGGAAGTCTGCATTCTTTCTAAATTATGACTTCTAACCTGCTAACACAGTAGAAACCAGATAACCCAATTTCTCAGAATTGCTTGTAGTGAAAGTATAGGTCAGCTGTGAGATTTAGATAATTTTCATTTTAATAAATTATAACAACGTTTAGTTCACAAATTTGAGGTCTTTTTTTTAAAATTTTTTTTTAAGATTTATTTGACAGAGAGAGAGACATAGCAAGAGAGGGAACACAAGCAGGGGGAGCGGGAGAGGGAGAAGCAGGCTTCTCGCTGAGCTGGGAGCCCGATGCGGGCTCCATCCCAGGACCCTGGGATCATGACCTGAGCTGAAGGCAGATGCTTAATGACTGAGCCACCCAGGCGCCCCTGAGGACTTCTTTTTAAATGGTAACAGAAGTCTTTGTTAATTAGAGTCATCAGATAAGTGATATATCAAAAAAAACTTGGCTATTTATGTTAACGATGCAGAGAGAGAGAGTTTTGTTCCTCTGTGTATTTCTAAAAAGTATGCTTTTATTATCATGTTTTTAACTTTATTGAAAGGGTATCATGCTATAGATAATCTGTTGTGATTTATTTCCCTTTCTGTATCATACTGCCAAGGTTCATCCGTGCTGTTGCCTAATGCTGCAAGATCCCTCACTTTGGATAATATGCTTTCCTGTGCATATACTGTGCTTTATTAATTCAGTTAATGGGCATTTGGGTTTTTTCCAGGTCTTTTCTTATAGTGAAGAGGACTTCCAGGAACATTCTTCTATATGTCTTCTATTGATCACGTATAAGCACTTCTTTTTCTTTTTCTTTTTTTTTAGAGAGAGGAAGAGAGCACAAGTGGGAGGAAGGGCAGAAGGAGAGGGAGAGAGAGAATCTTAAGCAGGCTCCACGCTCAGCGCAGAGCCTGACCTGGGGCTTGATCTCACTACCCTGAGACCACAACCCTAGCCAAAATCAAGAGTCAGACGCTCAACCGCCTGAGTCACCCAGACGCCCCAGCACTTCTTTTACACACACACATGCATATACAGTATCTGGGGGGGGGGGTGGACAGCTAGATGGCAAGGCACCTGACTTTTCAGCTTCACAAAATGCCAAATGGTTTTCCCAGAGCGGTTGTACCAGTTCACACAGCCATCAGCTGAGTATGAGAACAAACATCCTTTCTAACACTTGGCATTAATAGACTTTTAAAGTTTTGACAGTCAAATGAATGTAAAGAGTATCTCTAACCTGCATATCCCTGATCACCAGGGCAGGTGGGTCCCTGTTCATAGGCCTTCCATGTTTCCATTTCCTAGAGATGCTAAATGGTTTGCCCTATACAGAGTACAATGTACACGGATTTTTTTTCTTTTTAAAGATTTTATGTATTTGTCAGAGAGCGAGAGAGAGAGAGAGATAGAGAGAGGGTGAGCACACATGGCAGGCAGAGGGAGCAGCAGACTCCCTGCTGAGCAAAGAGTCCAACATGGAGCTCTATCCCAGGACCAGGGGGTCATGACCTGAGCTGAAGGCAGGTGCCCCTCTCTATGGATTTTAAGAATACCCCTTGAGAGCTGAAAAAGTATGGGCTAGCATCAGGTTCCCCACTAATGGTAATTTACTTCTCTTTGCCTAATAAAGGCGTTCTGTTGAAAAGTTTGAGAGTTGGCTGGGTTAAATCAGGAGCAGGGAAGCTGACTAAGGAAGCAAGTGGGTTTTTCTGGTGTGAGCCCTTGTGGGGGGTTGAAAAGCTCACAGGAAATCTCCCTTCCGCCTCCGCCTCCCCTTCCCTCCAGGCCAAGTCCAGGAACTTCTAGATCAGACTCAGACTGCTCTTTTCTGGGGCCTGGTTGGTGTTTGAGGAGTGTATTAGTGAGAACTCCAGCTCACCACTGGTGTAGGTAGGACAGAGGATTTATGACTTCACAGAGTTTGAGGAGGTGAACGTGCCAAACCACAGAGGGCAGGGCCACAGCTGGAGCCCGGAACCCAGCCACGCCGGGATTTCTGTCTGTACTTTGGCTGGCTGTTGGTTTCCTTCTTTTAACTGTCTGTTGGTTGATTGTCTTCACCCCGGATCGCACTTGACAGTTTAAACCACACACAGAAACAAGCAGTTTTGTTTTGATAATCCCCAGGAAGGCTCATTTAGATTTTACAACAGTTTAAAAAAATAGTCCTTCAAAACTTCCGATTTAGCCTCAGTGAGCAGGCAGTAGTAGGAATTTAAAGTTTTATGGGCTGTGGCTTCTTGGCTGCTTGCTGAGAACAGGGTTAGTCTGTTTCCTTCCGTGCCTGTGCCAGACTGGGGTGGGTGGAGAGAGGGCGGTGTGTCTGTCATAAACTCATCATCTAGACTCTTTTTTTTTTTTTTTAAAGATTTTATTTATTTATTTGACAGAGATAGAGACAGCCAGCGAGAGAGGGAACACAAGCAGGGGGAGTGGGAGAGGAAGAAGCAGGCTCATAGCAGAGGAGCCTGATGTGGGGCTCGATCCCATAATGCTGGCATCACGCCCTGAGCCGAAGGCAGATGCTTAACCACTGTGCCACCCAGGCGCCCCTCATCATCTAGACTCTTGAAACAGCAGTGCATTCATTGCCCCGTGCTAATCCCATCCTTGACAATCTACCCTTCCCCCATCCCTGCATCCACCCGGAGCTCATGTTCCCGGCCTCTGCAGTATGTTCACATGGGTGCCCCTGGTTAAATTCTCACAGAGGTGTCTGGGGGTTGGGAGGGTCCTGGAGGTGAGAGGCCTGTCCTCCACATACTGACCACAGTTAATGCTGCCCCCTCCTCGCATCCATCGAGGCTGTAGGACTCACGGTCCTCTGACAGGTTCCCAAAGAGAATAGGCAGTTTGCCCACATGTTTCACGCTTTCTCATTTCAACCAATCACAAATCGAAGGACAGAGGGAGGCTATCATGTGTAGATCTTATGTCCTCTCTCATTTTCATTACAACACCCCTTATTAAAATAATTGTTGGACATCAATCAGATGGGCGGAGCTGATTAGTGCTGACTGTTCAAGATGCAGGATAATTTGTATCACGTGATCTCCTTGCATGATATCAGAATCTTCACTATCATTTGATTTATTGTTGTTATTATCAGGGAGGCAGTGTGTAGAATGGGAAAAACATAGACTCCCTGATTTTCTGACCTTAGGCCAGTTTCTCACTGCTGCAGGTGTACACATGATCCCTATCCCATGAGAGGTTCTGTGAGTTTTAAATGGAGCCACTGAGCACGGCCCCTGCCATGTGGTATTTTTCTTTTCTTTTCTTTTCTTTTCTTTTCTTTTCTTTTTTTTTCTTTTCTTTTCTTTTCTTTTGTTTTCTTTTTTTTTAAATATTGACAGAGAGAGAGACAGCCAGTGAGAGAGGAAACACAAGCAGGGGGAGTGGAAGAGGAAGAAGCAGGCTCCCAGTGAGCAGGGAGCCCGATGTGGGGCTTGATCCCAGGACTCCGGGATCATGCCCTGAGCTGAAGGCAGATGTTTAACGACTGAGCCACCCAGGCGCCCCGCATGCGGTATTTTTCTTAAGCCACCTCACTTTTGTAGGATAATGAGAAAGGTTTTCTGAGTCCCTAATAGATGCCAGTAATGTGCTCCCGTGGGGCAGTGATGATGAGCCCATCCTGCTTGGGTTGGTTTCCAGGGTCTGCCATTCGCTAGCTGTGTGATATTGGGCACATTGTGCGACATCTCTGTGCCTCAGTTTCTTTATAAATACCAGTAACAGTAGCACCTACCTCTTTGGATTGTTGGGAGGATTGAATGAATTAGGACTGTGAAATCCTGAAATTGCTGGGACAGTGCCTGGTACATAGAAAGGGTGCCCTCAGGGTGTTAGATACTGTTTTCACTGTTAATAGTAACAATGATAACAGTAATAATGGTAATTACGGTAGTAACTATAACAATGGTAGCAACAACCATAACAGTAACAGTACTAGATACTGTGTAGATATGCATATGGGGGGGGCACAAAAATATCCATGACGTAGTTTCTGCATTTATAATCTAGTAAAGCAAACGCAACAGACGTATAACATACTACAGGAAGGATCTAGAAAACGGGGAAGGTGGGGTACAACGCAAATGCCGTAGGAATGGAGAGGTCGTCATTCTGGAACTCAGCCCCTTTCTTACTTTCTTCCCACAATTATTTTCTTAGCATAGCGGAATGGAAAGAGCACAGGCTTGAGAGCCTTGTTTGGATTTTGATCCCATTATTCATTTACCTTAGGAACCTTGTGAAAAGGCTCTCGAATTTTGGCAAGATGATACCTACATTTTCGGGTTGAATGAAAATCCAGTAAGTTAATGTACATACGAGGTGAGTACAGCGGCTGTCACTAGTCTCCCTTCCTTTTATGGCATCGAGGACGAGTCCTAATATGTTTCCCCTGTATTCTTGACTATCTAAGAGTCCTGCAGGACGGAATATGTAGGAAGTGATCACTGAATTTACAGTTTCTACTTTTGATGGTTTGCATAAAACTAGTTCAGTAGTTTGTGGTTTGATGGCATGGTTGCATTTTCTCCCTGGCAAATGATGGAAGTGTTTTAATCCAGGATGACTCTTGATCAGCTTTGTCTGCAGTGATTTAAAAGACTCTTGTTTATATGATGTAACTGTCTTGTTACTAAGGAAATTCATTGAGGTGAATATAAATAGTTATAACATTATGATTCAAGTGTTATTTCAAGGTATCACACCCATTGTCGACCTAGCATGTTACTTTTCTATTACTGTTAAAAAACCACCACAAACCTTATTATCTGACAGTTCTGAAGGACAGAAATCGGACACGGGTCTCACCGGGGAGAGCTGATTTCCTCGTCTCTTCTGCGTCTGCGGCTGCCTGCCTTCTTGGGCTCCGGCCGCCCTCCTCCATCTGCAAAGCCAGCAACGCTGCATGTCTCTCTGACTCTCCTCCTGTGGTCACATCTCCTTCTGACAACAGCTGGGAGAGGTTCTCCCTTTTAAGAACGCGGGTGATTAGATGGAGCTGAATGGATAAATCCAGGGTAACCTCCCCAGAGCCTGGGATCATGATCTGAGCTGAAACCAAGAGCCAGATGCTTAACATACTGAGCCACCCAGGCTCCCCTTTGGTAGGAATTATATGGACGACTTCATTATGTAGGCACAGGTGATGAAATCATTGGTCATTAGTGAATGGCTCAGTCTCCAGCCTTCTCCCCTCCCTGGGGTGGGGCTGAAAGTTCCAACCCTCTAAGCGCAGGTTAGCTCCCTGGGTAACAGCTCCCTTCCTCCTCAGGGATTTTTCCAAAAGTCACCTCATTAACATAAACTTGGGTGTAGTTGAATGGGGCTTGTGATGAAGAACAGAAGATGGTCCTGTCTCTCTCATGACTTTTAGGAGCTCTGGAGGGAGCCAAGATTAAACTATATATTTCTTATTATATCACAGTAGGTGAGGTGATGTAGTCACAGGTTCCAGGGGCCTAGTGCGGGGGCATTTTTGTGGAGCCGTTATTCTGCCTACTGTGTTTGGTGACAGAATCTAAATATAGTTCCAATAAGAAAATAGAGCACGAAGACCACCTAGATGCTGGTGAAAAGGTAAACAACCATTCGTAAAATGTCAAGGACACATTTTCTCAGCTCATCTAACCCACAACCTTTAGTCATTGTTTGAAATGGTCAACTGAGATTTGCCAGACTCTTTTTAAGCTGCACGACATGTTTGAAAGATTAGGTGGCCGCTCATCTGGGGGGTTACGCCTGAGACTCCAGGCAGGGAGGGTGATGGACAGTATGTACTCTTCCTCTGCTGGGACACAGTTCCTGTTCCCTTTCTCTTGATCGGAACAACTTGTCTTCATTGGTCGAGTCTCAGATGAAGTATTGCTTCATGAGGAAAGTCTCCCTTGGAATCTCAGATTAGGTTAGGTCCCATCCGTCGTGCCATTTTTGACAAAATGGATGGACCTAGAGGGGATTATGCTAAATGAAATAAGTCAGACTGTTCCTCCAGCATTTTTCTTCACTGCTGTATTATGAATTCCATGAAGGTAGGGCTGGCTGTTTCTGTGTACTCCGGAGCCTGGCCATGTCGGGGAATTGAACTCGATACCATTAAGAAGATGGTAATAAAAAGGTCACTGTGGGTGTTGAAGTTGCTGCCAGGTTGGACAGTTTCCACCAAGCAGACGAGGAGAATTTGCACACATTCTGCTCTCTAGGTAGGAGTCTGGGAGGGGTATGCTATTGCAAGCGCTACACCCCCGCTTCAGAAAAGGTACAGATATAAACTTGATTTGAGCATCCGTGAGACAGATCAGCTCCCGCAGACAAGGCTGCAGTGTTCCAGGCCGTAGGTGTGGTTACCTTCACACACCTCAGGTGACTATTCTCTCTCTGCAACTTCTTTATGCGAGGGTGTGTGTGTGTGTGTGTGTGTGTGTGTGTGTGCGTGCACGCGCGCGCACTCAGTAGCCAGTCAAGTGAGTGCTGGCCCCTTCAACTAGCGTTCACTTGATTTCCTGCCAAACTCTAGTTTTCCAGATCTGATATTGCTAGCTGATATTGCTAGCTTTCTCTTATTGGCTCTGGGATGACGTTGTGATAATTAAAGTGGACACGTATTACAGAACGTTGTGTACTTCCGTAGTGTGGATGGTATTGATTAAATTGATTGGAGTGTGTTAGGATACATTTGCCCACAAAATTCCAAGTAAAATATAAAATAATTATTATTCTATAGGAACTGATTTAGTTCTGTGATAACCGAGTCTGCAGTTATCGTGGACTGTAGTATCCATTATAAAATGTATGGGAAAATACAATGTTGATGTGATATTCAATGATCAGATAAAAGGCCACGCATTTAAAAAAGAGCCTTTGAATGATCTGACCTGCATTTTTGCAGCTTCATCCATTTTTATCAAATATGGGTTAGAGAGAAAAAAAGGGATGGATCCTCCGTTCTGAAGTTATTTCATTTTATTTTTTAGATTTATTTATCTGTTTGAGAGAGAGAGAGAGAGCACAAGCGAGCCAGCAAGAGTGGCAGGGTGGGGCAGAAGGAGAGGGAGAGAGAGAGAATCCCAAGCTGACTCCCTGGTGTTCATGGTGCCCAACACAGGGCTTGATCCCAGGACCCTGAGATCATGACCTGAGCCGAAACCAGGAGTCAGACACTTAACCAACCGAGCCACCCAGGCCCCTGAAGTTATTTAGCAGAATCATGTAGGAGGGAATGTAGTAGGCAAGGAGATGCACTTTACTTAGTGCTGGGGGTTTGCCCCTGATTCTGCCACTTTCAAAAAACATCAGTTGGGTGACCCATTTCACCTCTCTGAGCTGCACTTTCTTCATCTGTCACCGTCCGGTGGATCAAAAATTAAAAACGAGAGGGTTCCGAAGAGTTTTTGTAAATGGCAAGGCACTGTAGAAAACAGGTATTCTGATGGGGTCCATTAGCATGGATGTAATAAATAAATAATACTTGATAATGATGCGTGTCCCACTGGCAAATCCAGGGAGCTTAAAGTCAGCAGTCTGGAAACCTCGAGTTGTCAACAAAGAGTCGCGGGTCATAGGAGAGAAGGTGAGCTCTGAATCCAAATTAGCACAAGGATTCAGAACGAGGAATCAAGAAGGCTTCTGATGTTATCCTTCATGATTGCTTTGGTCCCTTCATTTTCCCAGGTCTTTTAAGAAAGAACACAGATTTGAAAAAATAGATCTCTCCTTGTTAGAAAATTTGGTATGCACAAAATGGATAAAGAAGAAAACAACCAAAAAATATCCTATAATCCCACCCACCTAACTTTTCTGTTAATTCTTTTTTTTTTTTTTTTTTTTTTAAAGATTTTATTTATTTATGTGACAGAGAGACAGCCAGCGAGAGAGGGAACACAGCAGGGGGAGTGGGAGAGGAAGAAGCAGGCTCATAGCGGAAGAGCCTGATGTGGGACTCGATCCCAGATCGCTAGGATCACGCCCTGAGCCGAAGGCAGACGCTTTAACGACTGCGCTACCCAGGCGCCCCTTCTGTTAATTCTAAGGTTCAATCAGGCAGTTTGACCCATCCATCATTGTAGTCATTGACTTCTTATTCCTTCCACGACTATCCTTTGGCTGTAGGCCTGCTCTTGTTTGCACAGAGTCAGAATAGAAAGAAACAGTTCTGGGGCACCTGGGTGGCTCAGTCGGTTGAAGGTCCGATTCTTGGTTTCGGCTCAGGTCATGATCTCAGGGTCGTGGGGTGGAGCCCCATGTCGGGCTCTGTGCGCTTACTGGGGAGTCTGCTTGAGATTCTCTCTTTCCCTCTTTCTCCCGCTCACTCTCTCTCTCTCAAATAAAATCTTTGAGGGGAAAAAAAGAGAAACAGTTCCAGGAATGAGCAGAGTTGGGAAGGTCCAGAGGTTGAAGTTCAGACTGGATGAAAATACCCTGAGGTACAGCTAAAGTAAATGGGTGTAATTGGATGGATTCCTTGCTGGATTTAGACCCACCCTAAGCTTGCTCTTCTGTCTACTAAAGCTGTATTATTACAGAATACTGAAAAATTGGTTAGCCCCACTCCTCCACCTCGAGTCTAAGAAGTGTTCAAGAGGACATATGGTGAGGAGAAGTAGAGGAAAAATGTTTTGCTAATTTCAGAAGCGTCCTGTTCTCTTGTTCTGTATAATAATCATAAATATAAGAGACTTTGATAGGTGTTATTTATGGTGCAATTTTTGGAAGAGCTTGCTTCATTACTTAGTTAAGTACCGGACTGTGGTTCTGCCAAACCTTTATGAACACACTTCTAGCATCGTAGCTAAGAAAGCTGACCTCTGAAGCTCTTGATTCCTGTACGTTGGTGGAATATTCCAGTCTCCTGTGTCTGGGACATCATGGTCAGTTCATTTGAGGGGGGCACCAGGCTCTAGGTACGATTCTTGCCGTTCAGACTCGTATTTATGCCTGAAAATAAATGTGTTAATTTATAACGAGGATTGTTGCTGTTATACTTGACAGCTACTCGCAGGAAGACCATCCCAACAGAAAAATCTGCTTAGGAAATATGAGCTCTGAAGTTGCTTGGTGAACGTAGAACAGAGACAAAAGAAATTATGTGTCTGTCCAAACCACCCCCCACCTTTATGACACACCTGCTTCTACTCCTGGCACCTGCCTTCCAATTATGAGTGACTTGTTAATAGACCAGGGGACTCTTGCTCCTGTGCCGGACTGGAGAAATGGATAACTTGCCAAGTTTCCTTTTTCTGGAATTTATATTGTTTGGGAGAGCAAACTACTGTCACTCTGTCCATATCAATATGCACTGTAACTTATTTTACATTTTTGTTTCATTTTATTTTTTAAAGATTTTATTTATTTGTTAGAGACAGAGTGTGCACACTCGTGTTCATGCAGGAGGTAGGGGGTGGGGGGCGGGCAGAGGGAAAGGGAGAAGCAGACTCCCCACTGAGCATGGAGTCAGACACAGGGATTGATCTCAAGACCCTGAGATCACGACCTGAGCCAAAATCGAGAGTCAGATGCTTAACCAACTGAGCTACCCAGGCGCCCCTCATTGTAGTTTTGATTAGCATTTCCTTGATGATGAGTGATGTTGAGCTTCTTCTCATGTGTCTGTGGGGTATCTGGATATCTTCTTTGGAGAAATGTCTGTTCATGTCTTCTGCCCATTTTTAATTGGATTATTTGGTTTTTTGAGGTTGTATTGTTTAAGTTCTGTATATATTTTGGATACTAACCCTTTAGGGGCCATATCATTTGCAAATATCTTCTCTCATTCAGTAGGTTGCCTTTTAGTTTTGTTTCCTTCGCTGTGGGGAAGCTTTTTACTTTGATGTAGTCCCAATAGTTTATTTGTGCTTTTGTTTCTCTTGCAGACATATCTAAAAAAATGTTTCTACAGCTGATGTCAGAGATAACTGCCTGTACTGTTTTCTAGGATTTTTATGGCTCCAGGTCTCACATTTAGGTCTCCAATCCCTTCTGAGTTTATTTTTGCCTATCACCCATTTTCAGTACTTATCAACTCATCTTCTTTCCTCTTCACTTCCTCCTTTCTGGATTATCTGAGAGTAAATCTCAGGCATCATACAACCTCATGCATTAATATTTCAGTATTCATCTCTAAAAGATAAGGACGTAAAAAACATAGTCATGATACCTTTATTCTACCTAAAACTGAACAATAATTCCTTAATATCAGATATCTAGTCCATGTTCAAATTTCCACAACTAGCACATGATTTTTAAACTAGTTTCTTCACGTCAAGATGCATGTAAGATCCATACGTTTCAATGGGTTGTTGTATTGATGTCTCTTTCTTCTGTGGGCTTCCTCTTGCTCTTTGTTTCTTGCAGTTTATTTTTGAAGAAACTGTTCATTTGTCATGTAGAGTTTACCGCGCTCTGGGGTTTGCTGATTGTATCTTTCTAGTGAGTTTACAGTATTTCCTTCTCAGAATGTTTTTAAATGCATAAAATAACATAAGTGGGATTATAATGGCAACCAGTTTCATGTGTTTGGGTATTAAACTATTAAAAACACATGGTGATATATGTTAATATATATGTTTCTTTTTTAAAAGAGAAGTCATTAAATAAGGTGTCATGAATGGGTGTTTAACCATCATGACGTGGAGTCATGATGACTGTAAATGGTATTTTGAATTTCAGCAACAGCTGTCATCTGATAAGAAAATGTTTGTGATTCTTTGGCAGTAAGGTCTTAGGCACTGCTATTACTACTGTAGTTTGTTGCCTATGTTCATAATTGAAGGGAATGTTAAACTTCAGTTAAATGTTACTGAAAATCAGGGTGTATTTTTTTCCCCAAGTTCATAGATTCTCCAGAATATTTTCATTGACCTGGTCCATGAGCCCCATTAAAAATCCTGTGGTCTCTCTCTCTCTTTTTTTTTTTTTTGGCAAGAGTATTTCATAGATATTGTGTATTGCCATCAGGAGTTGCATAAAGTTTGCTTGTTTCTCTGCTGTGTTAGGAGCTATTGAGGTTTATGGCCTAGATTCCTTACTTTATTAGGGGTTGTAAGCCATTCGATTTCTGCCATTCTGCTTTTAATTATGATCCATGTATTTCTGCACAGAAAAGCCCTGTCATCAGATCATTGCCCTGAGGTATCATTTGTACAGGAAGGGCAGGGTAAATGTTTGTGTGTCAGTTTTCAAAATAATGGTTTGTTGGTTCCCTAGCATCCTTCAAGATGACCAGTGAGTTTTATTTTTATTTTTTTAAAGATTTATTTATTTATTTTATGGAGAGGGGGAGAGAGAGAGAGAGAGAGCGGGAGGGAGGGAGAGAGCATGCGCAGAGGGAGGGAGAGAGCATGCGCAGAGGGAGGGGCAGAGGGAGAGGAAGAGAGAATCTCAAGCAGACTCCGCACTGAGCGTGGAGCCCAAGGCAGGGCTTGGTCTCACCACCCTGAGATCAGGACCTGAGCCAAAAGCAAGAGTCGGACACTTCACCGACTGACTACCCACATGCCCCATGAGTTTTATTCTATTGCTTTAAAGCATTGCTTATTAACTCATGGATTTAAACGTATTTGAGATGCTTCAGTCCATTGCAGCTGTTCTTACTGATGTTCAGAATGTCTTCTCGTCATGACTACACTAGTCTTTTGCTCACTTTCTTGCCATCCTGTGTGACAAGGTGTTCTAGGCTTATTTCGTACATTTCTTACCCCAGGTCCGAGATCAGCCGTGCTCCAAGGAGCCCTAGTTCTTTTTAGTGGGAAATCGTATTTAGTTGCCATATCTAGGCACTTAAGAGTGTTCATGATTGTTGGTTGGTCATAGTTTCAGACTGGCTTTTTAGTGGACAGAGATAGGAATTATATATTTTTAAAATATATAAAATGGCATATGTGTTAATTCTAATTTTCAATAAAGTTCAGAACAATACGGGGTTTTAACTTACCCTGTTCCATCTCACATCTTTATCTCCTTTTTCCTATACTATAAGTCAATGCGTCAGTATAATTTCTTTTCTGCTTTATTCCAGTCTCAAAATAATGTTACTACCTCCAGGGGCGCCTGGGTGGCTCAGTTGATGAAATGTCTGACTCCTGATTTCGGCTCAGGTCGTGATCTCAGCATCATGAGATCGAGCCCTGCATTAGGCGCCACGCTCAGTGGGGAGTCTGCTTGAGATTCTCTCTCTCCCCTTCCCTTTACCCCTTCCCCCAAATCCTGCCTCCAAACAGTTTAAAATATTTTGCAGTTCTTACTGTTCTATGGTCCATCCCATTAGGAATGCACTGTCAAATTCGTGTTTTAAAGTCATTTGAAATAATTTCTGTTTGGTCTTGCTACCAACTTAAAGCGTCCTTAAGTCATGTAACATTTTGGTTTTTATTTTATTTATTTATTTAATTGTATTCTATTCTGTTTTAAAGATTTTATGTTTAAGTAGTCTCTACACCCAACATGGGGCTTGAATTCAAAACCCCAAGATCAAGAGTTGTCTGCTTGTACTGACTGAGCCAGCCAGGCAGGTGCCCCTGTTTTTTATTTTAGACGTGGCTTTTTAAAAATAAAATTCTTGCTCTATAATTCTGTAAAACAGTCACATGGCTCCTAAAAGAAAACTATAAAACAAGATATATTCAGGCATATACCTTTTACTTGGCTGTCTTTCCTGATCTTTGAAAACAGTTTTGATTTTATCTTTACACTTAAAAATAGCACATACAGGTAAATGTTAGCATTTCATACTCATTTTCCTCGACATTTGCTTCTTTTTAAAGTAGATCCTTGCAGTAACTTTATAGCAGATAGAAATGTTTGCCTGGCTTTTTATAGCCCACAGTCCTCCTTTGTGTTTATTCGGCTAGTTCGCTGTTGGTAGGCATTTAGGTTTTTTCTGTAGTCTTTTACTATTATAGATAGTGGTGGAATGAATAGCCCGTATATAGGCCTTTTGTATTTTTGCCAGGGGATCTTGGTGATAGACCCTAGAAGTAAAGTAACTAGAAATGCCCCCGCCTTAAGGACTGTGTCATTCTGCTGTCTTACCAGCAATGGTCAGAAGTACCGTTAAGCTTTTTGCAGTGTCGAAAACAGATTCTGACCAGACTGCTCTCATTAGTTCCGTGGACTCCTAGAGTTGAGCGACCTCGGCCTTGGAGGCACTGCCCTAGAGGCCTGCTCCTCGAAGTCTGGTCCAGGCACCACAAACACAGGCAGCACCGAGAGCCGGTGTGAACTGCAGAATCTCAGGCTTCTCTCCAAATGTATTGAATCAGAACACACAATTTTTTTTAAAAGATTTTATTTATTTACTCCAGAGAGAGCAGGAGCATGAGTGGGGGGAGAGGCAGAGGGAGAGGAAGGAGCAGATTCCCCGCTGAGCAGTGAGCTGGATGCAGGATCCCAGGACCCTGAGATCATGAGCTGAGCCAAAGGCAGATGCTTAGCCAACTGAGCCACTCAGGGGCCCCCAGAATGTGCAATTTAACAGGATTTTCAGGTGATTCACATCACGTTAAGATTGGAGAAGCGTCGGTCTGGAGTTGTCTTTGGTGCGACCTGTGACTACTTAAATTAAAATGAATTACATTGAAATACGGTAAAAGCTTCAGGTCCTCATTCACAGGCCTACCCCCATGCTCAGTAGCCCCCTTTCCAACTTTCCGTCACTGTAGTGACTCCGCTGCACTGTGTTGGTCTGTGGCTACACTAGCCATTTACTGCTATTTTAATTTGAATTGAAATTACATAACGTTCAAAATTCAGTTCCTCGTGTACATTGGCCCCATTGCAAGTGCTTCACTGCTGCCTGTGGCCGGAGCCTACTGTACTGAATGGTGCATCTACAGAACATTCTCGTCATCTCAGAGATTTCTGTCGGATAGTTCTGGTCAAAAGGTTTCTGAAAAGCTGGGTGAGCCAGAGGCAGGAAGGAAAGAAAATGCATTGCGTGCCCAATACGGTAGGTGCTTTTATATAGGTTACATTAATGAACCCTTAAACTCATACAGGTGGTGTTACAGCCGTTAAAAAAACAAACCAGGGGTCACCTGGACGGCACACTTGGTTGAATGTCTGACTCTTGATTTCGGCTCAGGTCCTGATCACATAGGTTGTGACATGGGGCCCCCCATTGGGCTCTGCACTCAGCGGGGAGTCAGCTTGGGATTCTTTCTCTCCCTGTCCCTTTGTGCCTGCCCCCATTTGTGGGTGTGTGCTCTCTCTCTGTCAGATGAATAAATAAATCTTAAAAAAACTTTAAAAACAGAAACAGTTTTTGAGAGACAATTCAACTTCATAACACTAATAAGGGGTGGAATTAAACTCTGATTTAAAGTCTACAGTTCTCTACGCTGTGTTCACAAAGAATTCTCCTTTCCTAAAGATCACATCTGGGGTGCAGTCTCCACCAGCCTTTTATAAAACAAAACGTGATGTGAACCCCTCTTTTCCACTTGCCTGCCCCTGTTCCTCTTCTCTTTCATGTTTCAAATTTAAATCTAGACCCCAGTGTTCTCTGATTCCTGTGCTTATATTCATGCCACTATCCTATTCCTTGAGTTCACTTCTGTTTCCTAGCTATAGTATTTGTCTACCTTGCATTTTAATGTTATGAAATGTCATTTACCATTACTACATCTCAAGAATTAATTGCATTTATTCACTAATCTAATAAACATTTACTGAGTATGTACTCTGAGTAAGACATAATCTAGTGGGGGAGAAAGAAAACACACGTTTCCTTTCCTTACTTGCCTTCCTTTTAAGGTAATGATCTATCCTAGTACACATTCTAATCTTTGAAATTTGGCTTCTTTGGCCTTGAATATGCTTTTTTTACACAAGACTGTGGGTTCTTGTGTTTATTATTCTAGCTCCTTGTGTTTATTAGAATGACATGGTACTGGGGCACCTGGGGGGCTCAGTTAGGTAAGTATCTGCCTTTGGCTTGGGTTACGATCCCAGAGTCCTGGGGTCGAGCCCCACATTGGGTTCCCTGCTCAGTGCGGAGCCTGCTTCTCCCTCTGCCCCTCCCCTTGCTCGTGCTCTCTCTCTCTCTTTCTTCAACTAAATAAATGGACTCTTAAAAAGAAAAAAAAAAAAGAATGACATGATACACTAGTGGCTAAATTTTTGAATCAGAAATGTAGATATGGAAGGAATAGAACCTGTCGTCAAGGCTGCTTCTCACTATGTAGAGAAAGACTATATATTCTCTAGCTTGCTGCCAGTATCCTTGAAAATGCTGTAGTAATAGACACTAGATAATCTATGTGCTACGGGTAAGGATTTGGTCTAAGTGACTATTTCTTTTCAGATTTATAATAGGATTTTTATAGAGGGGTTGGAAGTTACTCTTCTGTACCAGGTCGGTGTGATGGATTTTGCAATCTCCCTAAGGAAGGTGTGCTCCGTACAAGTCTTTTCGCCCTAATATGAAATCCTGCCGTTAGCTGACGATGTGCAACCCAGCAGCACAGATTTATTGAGACATAAAGTGAAGAAAAATGTGTGATTTGCATTCCAGCAATGCATTTTATCACTCATTTGGAACTCTTTCTTTCCCTCAAATAAAAGGGAGAGAATAACTCAGTGGTTTGCCATCCTCAATGTATATTAGACTCACCTAGGGGGCTATTCAAATGGACTGCTGTTGGGACCCCATCTCCTGAGAATCTGATTTAACTGGTCTGGGCTCAGGTCAGGTTTGATCGTTTGTTTTTAAAGTCTCTGATGATTTTTAAAAAAATATACGCTCAAGGGGCGCCTGGGTGGCACAGCGGTTAAGCATCTGCCTTCGGCTCAGGGCGTGATCCCGGTGTTGTGGGATCGAGCCCCACATCAGGCTCCTCCGCTATGAGCCTGCTTCTTCCTCTCCCACTCCCCCTGCTTGTGTTCCCTCTCTCGCTGGCTCTATCTCTGTCGAATAAATAAATAAAATCTTAAAAAAAAAGTATACGCTCAAGTAGAGGACTGCTGATCTAACTTATTGCGAGTTAAGAAGAGCTAAAGAAATGAATCAATCTGATCATTGTGTCTCATGTATATTTTATGTAAAACTAGTGTTGGAAGTAGGCAAGAACCCACATAGCTTTTTCTTCATTCCTGAATCTTCCTGGAAATTGTTGACTCTTCTGGTCCGTAATCAAGTGTTTCATCCTGTGAACCTTCTCTGGGCAGTCTGGATCCTTTCTTCCCCTTGGCCACAGACCCAGCTCAACACCGACACTTTCCATTTTGTTGTGAGGTCTCTCTCCTCATGCAGACAGAAAGCCCGTTATCTTGTTTAAAAATGGCCAGTGTCCCATTAAGCACTGACATGTACCAGGCACTGTGTTCATCATGGAAGATATAATGTCCCTGTCCTCTTGGAGTAGAGAGTTGGAGGGGGGAGACCCACAAGCAGTGTGGTAGGTGTTATTTCAGGGCTCAAAGTGTGAGCCCCCTGATGTGGCCTGGGTAGAATAGGGTCTGGGACCAGGAAATACGTGGGCCTTTTAAATTCTAAATCCCTTTTGCTTAGCATGTGTTAGGAACCCAGCAAACTCCAGTGAATACATGACTGAATACACGAATAAGAGAAGATAGAAGGTATAGTTTCACTAGCAAGTGTGTGCGTGAGTATGGATTTTGGAATGGAAGGAATATTAAGATATGTACTTTTATGTTTTCTGGAAGAAGGAAGGAGGAAATAAAGTGCTTTAAAATGCTTTTCTTCTTTCCATCCTTACATTCTCTTTTTAAAAGATTTTTATTTATTTATTTACTTGAGAGAGAGAGCATGAGCAGGGTGAGGGGCAGCGGGAAAAGCAGACTCCCCACTGAGAAGGGAGCCCAACGTGGGGCTCGATCCCAGGACCCTGGGATCATGGCCTGAGCCGAAGGCAGACGCTTAACCGACTGAACCACCCAGGTGCCCTAAATTCTTAAACTCATGTAATATATTCAAGTAGTAATGTGGTCAGAAGTGACCTTATTCATTTATCTTCACCTGCTTTCCCACCCTACCCCCTAATGATTGATAGCTCTTGTTTGCTCTGCTTTCCGGAGGCCTGGCTCCTGCAGCGGGAGGCTACCTTGGGAAACGTGTCTTAGACTTGGACCATATCCTGCCATTGAACTTCACTGCAGCCGAGGTTCCGTTTGAAAAACCATGACAGGATATATCCCATGGTTAGAGGCACGTTGCTTCTGGCAGCTTCCCTTAGAAAGGGACAGGTTTTGTTATGGTTTACAGAGTCCCTGTGTTCAGAATTCCCCATGAACTAGGACCTTGTGAAATACGAATGCTTAAATGTGAGGGCATGCTAACAAAAATTGTTCTGAGGCCTTTGGTATCTCTCTCGGAAGTCTGAGTAGTTTCCTCTTCTTTCTCCCTTTGTTCAACCTCCATCCCCTTCAGCTTCTCAGCTTCTCCCTCTCTCCGTCTCTTGCTCTCGCTCTCTTGCTTCTCCATTATAGATGAGGTCATTAGGATTTGGAGCCAAGAGAAGTGCATTCCTGTAACTTTAAATCTCCATACTCAGTTTGCGACTTTTTTTT
This sequence comes from Ursus arctos, assembly GCF_023065955.2. Lineage (NCBI taxonomy): Eukaryota > Metazoa > Chordata > Mammalia > Carnivora > Ursidae > Ursus > Ursus arctos. Next base: position 5,015,833 of record NW_026622897.1, on the reverse strand, counting down.
AGAAGATGGTGATACTTTATAGTGGAGGACAGCTTGCTTAATTGTGCTATTTTAGATGGCAAATGGCAGCTTACAAGAGGAATTTTGTCAATTTGTGAACAGGATTTCATGCTTCCAGACTTCTTATTCTCACTTATTTCAAATGTATCGTTGCTTTTTAGTCTGTTATGGGGTGTGAAAAATGCTCCGAATTTGGTTAGGTAATGGGTCACTTGGTTAGCTCTCTGGTGCCTTGTACTTCAGACCTCCAGCTGCCCGCTGATGGACAGGGAAGCAGGGTTCATGCTGGTAGGAGAGAGATCCGCCTAGATGCCTTTCTTGGCAGTGAGGTGGGGGGCAAGGGTCCCTTGAAGAAGGGGTTTTCAGGTGTCAGCTCTGTTATGAAATCATAAGAGAAGGGACACAGGGTGAAGAGAGGGGTCTGGGGGAGAGGAGTGAGGAGAAAGAGATCAGAAAATAAGAAGATACCAACTTTGAGGGATGATCTCACGTATTATCCCCAAACCATGTGCTGCCAGGGGAACAGCAGATATTTGGTGATCAGAAAATTTGGGCATCAGCTCGGCTTCTGTATCATCTTGGGCAAAACACTTCCTTCTTCTGGTTCACCGTCTCTTCAACTTAAAAAATAAAGTGGGGATTAGCACCAAAGGTCTGTACTTCTGAGACTTCCTTCCAGGGAGGAGAGGAGAAGTTTCCCTAGGTCCTTTAAGTAAATCTGAACCCCTGATCCAGTCTTTTAATAGCTGAGAGCACTGACTTCCCCAGCCTTCTCCTGGTTGTACGACTGTGGGTGAAGCATGGAGCCTCTCTGGGTACCGTTTTCCTCATCCGTAACAGGAGGGTGGTTGTACTTTTCTCTGGTAGTCGTGACGATTATGTTGAGAACGTGTGCTATAGCGATACCAGTTGAACAGTGAAATGCAGGAGAATTGGAACCATTTCTTTGTTTAGGTGTTTTTCCTCACATGATCCCTGAGGGAAGTATACAGCTGGGGACAGTGACACAGAATGAATACACTTCCCCACTTTCTGGCTTTGGCTCCTTAACTTCTGTAGTGCTCTAGGCAGACCAAGTAGCGAATTTCTTTTCTTTAGCCTAAAATCTAGAATCAGTGTCTCCTTTAGAAAGAAGTGAGCACGAGAGGAAGACGTCAAAACCCCTCGATGCATTTTGCCTCATCCTCCTGTGATGGGCAGAGCATCCCCAGAAAGACTGCTACCCGTGTGGGGGCGAGTCCTGAACTCTTTGCTCACCTGGCTGAAAATGTCCTTCTGTAGCCTAAAAAAAAGTCTTTGCGTCTGGCCAGTTACTGATACATTCTTCCCCTTGAAGGGTGGAGATTCCTGTAGTTCCTTCCTTTTGAGAGCAACAGAGTAAACAACATGAAGTGATAGAACCCTTTAAAGAGCCGTCTAGCAAAACAAATAAAATTGAAGACGCTTCTTCTAGCCTAAGAGCAACCATTCCACTCTATTTCTTCAGAGCAAATGATTCCTTTAAACTTCGTGGAACAAATAGGAAGCCATTATATTTGTAGGATACTCTGAGTAGTCCCTATCAGGCCATCCTGAGTGCTCCTGTCAGGCCACCCTAAGATTATATCTGAGCATATCAGCAACCCAGTTGCATCAGTTTGCTAAAAACCAGAAAAACTCTTAAGATTTGTCCACTGGGAGACATATGCAAGAATATCTGCAGAGGCATTGTTTATAAGAGCTTGTGCTCGCGCGCGCGCACACACACACACACACACACACACACACACACTGGAATACAGCTTCAGTATCAAGAAGGGAATGGATAAAGTGATATCATGTAGTAAAAATGAATGAACCACACAACTAACGTATCAACACAGGTGACTCTCCTACAATGTCAATCAAAATAGCGAGTTGCGACAGAGGTATACATACATATTATGCTGTTTATATAAAATTTTAAAACAAGCAGAGCAGTGCTATTTATTGCTTAGGGATATTTACATAAATATTAAAATATATGGAAATGCATGGCATGATAAATGCCCAGTTCTAGAATAGCTAGTTACCGCAGAGAGCTGAGGCTGGGGAGAGCGGAGGGGGATATGTTGATGTTGCTAGTGTTTTGTGCTTAAGCTCCCGGGTAGATACATAAATGCATGTTGGCTGCACATTATACTTTGTTGTATTTTAAATATCTTACAGAAATTTAAAAAATCAAAAATTAAAGCTGTGAGAGTAGTCCAAGATGAGACTGGCAAAGTGAGCCAGAGGTCAGATGATGGGGTGCCCTGTAGGCTTTCATCTAAGGACAAAGGGGATCCATAGAAAGATTTCAGGAAGCGTGAGAGCAGGAGGAGCAGAGGGAGAGGGAAAGCATCCTAAGTAGGCTCCAAGCCCAGTGTGGAGCTGGATGTGGGGCTCGATCCCACGACCCTGAGATCACGCCCTGAGCCGAAATCAAGTCGGACCCTTAACTGACTGAGGCACCCAGGCGCCCCTCAATTTTTATCTTCTTGTCCTGACACGTGGCAAAAGCTCTGCAAGTGTTGGTTGACTCACCCCACAAACTTCCCTTTTCTCTTTCAGCCCCTGGGCTAGGATTGTTCGAGGTTAGTTGCAAATTACTGAAACAGTCATTCCAGAAGAAAAAATACACTGTAAACTCTTAGAACAGATATTCTGCAGTTTTGATATTTGCTACTTTACCTAGAGCAACTCTGGAAGGATTTATATAGAGAGCATTTTAAACAAAAGGGGCGGTGTTCTCGGTCCTGATCTCTGATCCTTCCAAGAGTTGTCTTTATAATCTCTTTTCAATTTCTTTTTTGTCAGTCTTCACATGTTCACTCTTACTGCCTTCTGCTCATCTCCCAGATCTGTTTAAACGTCATTGATCCTTCAACAAGATGATAATGATAATAAATAATTAATAAACCTGTCTTCAGCACTGCTGCTTATTCTTCAGACTTTCCTTATCTCCGTTCTCCTTTTCATCATTTTACAAAAGCAGCCGGTCATGCTTGGTGCATTCACTGGCTCGTGGTCTACTCACCCCACCCACTGGAATCTGACTTGAGGCATTCCCACTGGCCAAAAGCTTTCCTGCAAAGGTCTGAGTACTGCCGCTTGCGGATCCAGCTGTGTCTCTTTAGCCATAAGGCCACCCCTTCTCTCTGTACTTTTTGATACTATCGTATTGATCATCTCTTGATTTTAAAAAAGTTTTTCCCCTCTTAGCTTCTGTGTCACGCACTCTCATATTTTCTGGTGTTTCTCTGACTTTTGCACTTCACTGGAAAACTAGAGAAGTATCTTATATTTGGAGTTACCAATATATTTGGGCATGTATGATCATTTCTTTATCCATTTACATTCATTCAGCAAATACTTACTGAGTGACAACAAAGTGCCCGGCCCTTGCTGTGTGTAGTGGAGAGAAGACAGAGGCGGTCTATCTTTCTGAAGTCCAGTGCTTCAACTTTGTTATTTAATACTGTGTGACAAATTACCACAAACTTAGTGACTTGAAATAAGCTCCGTTGTTGTGGGTTAGGCCTGTCTCTACCCTCTGCTCCGGGGCCTCTCGCAGGGCTGCGGTTTGTGGTCTCTGCGGGGCTGGGGACCCAGCTGCAGCCTCCCGTGGGGAGGACTTTGCTTCCAGACTCATGTTGATGTTAGCGAGACGCATTTCCTTGCGGGCCGGTGCGCTGACGTTCTCAGTTCCTTGCTGGGGTTTGGCGGGGGCACCTTCAGTTCCTCTCCACGTGGGTCTCTCTGTACAAGGAGAGGGAAGCTAGCAGGGAAGAGAGTCGAGTTGACTTGTAAGACGGAAGTGACAACCTTATGGAATGTATTCGTGGAAATGACATCCCACTACTTTTACTGTGTTGCACTGGCTAGAAGCAAGTCACGGATCCTGCACACACTCAAGGGGAGGTTACACAGGGCGAAAATGCCAGGATGCAGAGACTCACCAGGGGCCTTCTTAGAGTCCGCCTGTCAAACCTCTCACTGTTTTCCCTCCAGCGATACAGCCCTCTCAGTTTCTGCTGCTCTCATGCTGAACTCATGACCCTCCCCTTGCCCAGACCTACCTCTCGTCCTGTATTCCCTGACCTGGTCGGCAGCCTCGTATCTGTCCAGTCATCTACTCTAGAAACCCAGTGATCGGGGCTTCCGGGTGGCTCAGTCAGTTGAGCAGCTGACTCTTGGTTTTGGCTCAGGTCATGGTCTCAGGGTCGTGGGACTGAGCCCCGTGGCTGGCTCCAGGCTCAGCCCAGAGTCTGCGAGAGCATCTCTGTCCTCCTTTCCCCCTGCCCCTCCCCACCCTGTGCTTGCTCGTGCTCTCTTTCCCTCTCTCTCAAATAAATAAATAAAAATCTTAAAAAAGAAAGAAACCCAGGGATCATTTTCAGCAGTCCCCCTGAGGTTTATTGGGCGGCTGGGTTCCATACGTTCTATGCCTGGGGAGCCTTTCACATCATCTTCCACTTTCCACTTGCTGACATGGCTTTCGTTGCTTGTTAAGATGCCTCTTCTTTTTAAATGCCAAAAGGCAGAGTCTGGGTCTTATTCTTCTATGGATCCCAGGTGCCCTCCTCTAGAGCAGTGATTCAGTGTCGGCTACACGGGAATCACCCAGGGAGCTTGGAGCATCAGCAACGCCTGGGACCCACTGCCAGGGACGCTAATGTGCTCGGTCTGGGTGCAGCTGAACGTTGGCGTTCAAAATCTTGGTGATTCGGGGGCACCTGGGTGGCTCAGTCGGTTAGTGTCGGACGGACTCTTGATTTTGACTCAGGTCATGATCTCAGGGTCATGGGATCAAGCCCCGCATCAGGCTTTGTGCTCAGTGGGGAGTCTGCTTGAGATTCTCTCTGCCTCTCCCTCTGCCCCTCCCCCAGTGGTGCTCACATGTGTGCGCACGCTCTCTTTCTCTCTCAAATAAATAAAAAATAAAACTTCACAGAGTCTCCGTGATTCAAACATGCAGGCAACCTTGAAAGCCATTGCTTCTCGTTGAAGAAATCAGGTCTCCGGCACAGTGAAAGGATGAGAAAACGGTGAACGCTTCATGCGTAGGAAGAATTTAAAACTAGAGTTAAAGTTAAAAAAAAAATCACCCACACACTTCGACTAGTCTATGACACAGCTTAGTAACCCACACGATCTCTATGTGGTCAGTGAAGTTGGGGAATGTGTATTTTTGTGGGAGTGAGGAGGAAAATCAGAAATGTGAAGGAGTAAAGCTATAGTCTCTCAAAATACAAAACTTCAGTTTTTGTGCATATGAAGTAAGCAATAAAGTGAAATAAAGGACCCCCTGGAATAATTAGAATATTTCTTTGTGTTGAGTGTGTATGTGTAAGGAATAACTTACTTGCCAGTTATTCTGATTTTCTCCTTTATTTTCCAGGAATATTTTGAAGACAATTGCCCTGGGTCAGATGTTGTCCTTGTGTATATGTGGGACAGCCATCACCAGCCAGTACCTGGCAGAAAAATACAAAGTGAACACCCCCATGCTTCAGAGTTTTATCAACTATTGCTTGCTGTTTCTATTTTATACAATGATACTGGCGTTTCAATCAGGTAGGTCACATGTGAGGATGACCTTCCCAACAAATTATCTTCATAAAAATGTTTGGCTTCTAGATATTTAAAAAATAAAATGTGAGGTAAATCCTAGAACAGGAAACTATTTTTCATAGAAGTTATTAGAAAAATAGGACTGAATGCTCTGAAAATGTATGGAGATTTATGTATAATTCTCTGAAATTGTTGATTAGAACAGGTAGCACCAAACTGTCCTGATAGAAGTTGTCAGAAAAATGTAAAGAAGTGCTGGGGTACCAGGCTGGCTCAGCATGGGACTCTTGACCTGGAGGTCATGAGTTCAAGCCCCATGTTTGTGTAGAGATTACTTAAAAAAAATAAAATTAAAAAAAAAAGTGGAAACGCCATTATGAGTTAGGTTTTATTTTTTTCTCCTGTGGTTGATAAATTTAAGAGACAATACTAAAAACCCTTAAAAAGAGCCTTGCTCTTCAAAATATATATTTCCAGCCAAGTGGAGAACATTAAATGGAACATTGATTATGTGTAGACCAAGTCTGTGCTGTGAGAGAGACAAACACAAGGAATTGGCAAGGAATTAACATCTTTATCACTGCCTGGTTGTTATTTTTTTAAGAATTTATCATTCTTGGGGCGCCTGGGTGGCACAGCGGTTGGGCTTCTGCCTTCGGCTCAGGGCATGATCCCAGCGTTATGGGATTGAGCCCCACGTCAGGCTCCTCCGCTAGGAGCCTGCTTCTTCCTCTCCCACTCCCCCTGCTTGTGTTCCCTCTCTCGCTGGCTGTCTTTGTCTCTGTCGAATAAATAAATAAAATCTTTAAAAAAAAAAAAAAAAAAAGAATTTATCATTCTTTTTTTGGTAAGATTTGTTTATTCCAGGGAGAGAGAGAAAGTGTGTGCGTGCAAGCAGGGGGAGGGGCAGAGGGAGAGAATCTCAAGCAGACCCCCTGCTGAGTGTGGAGCCTGATGTGGGGCTCGATCTCACAACCCTGAGATCATGACCTGAGCCGAAACCAAGAGTCGGAGGCTTAACCGACTGAGCCGGCCAGATGCCTGGGTGAAGTTGTTTTAGAATCATGACAGAATTATGATTTCTAGCTAGCTACACAGAAAATGGGAAAAGCTGGATTCTGGCTGACGTTACTGTGCAAGGCATCACTTGAATTGCTTAACTCCCTTTGGTGATGTGTTACCTCACTGAATCCTCCCAATGACGCAGGTGGGTATTACTATTACCCCCGCTTTGCCGGTGAGGAAACTGAAGTGTGCAGCACTAGGGAATGGGATGTGAGTCATGTCGGTAGGAACTGGAGCCGGTTTCCGACCCAGCCAGCCTGCCCCGGAGCACAGCTCTCACCGGCACTCCACACTAAGGGCTGCCAGTCACGACAAACATCCTTGTCACAAGAGGAGAGCATGACTTTGAAAAATAAATGAAATGAGATGGAACTCGGAAACTTGAAGACGATGAGTAACCCAGACTGATCGGGAGGGGGCAGTACTTCCATTTTCATCATCTTAAGATGCATAATGACATCACTGGTATTTGCGCATCCTCGTTAATATGGACCTTAATGCACAATGGTACGCGGTGTCTGGATAAGTGACTTATTTTTGAAAGAAAGTGGAAACAAGTGGTGGGAGAGGGGAAAGTGTCTTAAGGGGGAAGTACCAAATTTGGTAAGAGCTTTAGGAGTTGGAAATAGAATTGGGTCCATGGGTAATAGCCCTGGACTTCGTTCCTCTCTAAGCACTGGCCTTTAGGAAGTCAGCGTGACTCCTACGTACATCAGTGAGGTCCCCCTGCGGGGTGGTTGGTGGGTGCCTGCCACGTCATGTTGAGGAAGACTAACTTTGTGTTTTCAGGATGTTCCTGATAATTGGGTTTTAATGATAATTTTTTGGTCATGATTCCCACTTGTAGGTTCTTTTTACCATAAAGCCTTCTCATATGTGCGCTGACTACATATCTCCTATCTACTAGATTCTCCAGAGAAGTGAATTGCAATTAACTAAGTAGAATTTAGGGGATAAAAGATGTTTCTTCAATGATGCCACCAACTCTTTTTTTCCACACTTATCACTGAGTTCATTTTCTCTTGAAAGAACATCTCTTCCAAAAGAATGATCACGTGCGGAGGTTAAATAACCAATGAAGTCATAAGATAACATTTGATTTTTTAGAATAATCTGTAGCTTGTCAGGAATGGCAGCATCCAAACCCGTATCTGGTTATTATATTTCTGTTACAGTAGGAAATGAAATTTAGCTGCTTTTCTCCTATTCACTTTCTCTGTGGTGTTTTCTTTAAACCCTTGGTCTATGCGGACATCTTAGCTTGGGTCTCATAATAGAAAAAAATCTGACCCTTGCTGAGCTATTGTGGGCATTTTGGTTATGAGTCATGGAAATTCGGAGAAGCCACCTTTACTTTGACTCTTGAATCTCTAAATTGACGTTCGTACCATCATTTTCAAGTAGCAGGTACCAACCCAGATTTCTTTCAACCAGGTAGTGATAACCTTTTATCCATCTTGAAGAGAAAATGGTGGAAGTACATCCTGCTTGGGCTAGCAGACGTGGAAGCTAATTACCTGATTGTCAAAGCATACCAGTACACCACTCTAACCAGTGTCCAGGTAAGGGGCCCTCCTCTGACCCGTGTGGGTTTTGCAGCTTCAACAGAAGAATTGGAACCCATCTGTGCTAATAAAATTTTGTTGAAAAGCTGTTCACTTACAGAAAACCTAACCACAGGTGGGTGCGATCTGTTTCTTCGAGGAGCATATGTGCTAATGAGTAAAATTTCCTAGAATTAGTGAAAATGTATACAAGTTAATCAGTTCTCAAACTGCCAATGCTGTTCCACAATAAAACAGTTGCTACGAAAGTAAGCATAAATATTTAGTTGGCAGTTGATGCTCTGATGTGGACGTGAGTGCTTTTTTAGTTTGCTTAAAGATGGCATATAGAGTGAATATACTTTTGTGCCACAGAAAAGTTGGAGGTTTGCTCGTAAAGTAGATACTCAAGACAAAGGGAACTGTTGGAATCACTGGAAAGAACCTTGTAGACCTCAGGGGTAGAGATTAAGCACCTTGGGTAGCCAGAGGTAAAACTGATACCCCTATTCCTTTTTTAGGTTTATTCTTGCTGGATTGAGAGAAAAATGTTCCTGCAGAGCAGTGCTTTTTAACTAGGTGTTGAGGAAGACTGATTCAGTTGTCTTGATGTGAGCAGACTCTGGACCGTATCATGACACTGACTCACTACTGTTAACGAGGAAATGTTTCATGAAGGGAGGTGAAAGTGAGAGACTCCAATGCCAGGTTTAGTCTTCACACTTTAATAAATTTGTGACTTTTTTCTTTTCAAGTTTTTTATTTATTTGAGAGAAAGAGAGAGAGAGAACATGAGCTGGGGTGAGGAGCAGAGGGAGAAACAGACTCCCGCTGAACAGGGAGCCCGATGGGGGCTTGATCACAGGACCCTGGGATCATGACCTGAGCCAAAGGCAGACACGTCACTGACTGAGCCACCCAGGCGCCCCTATATTTGTAATTTTTTGATGCATCAGTTTTCTCACTATATGAAACAGAGATGTCCTTATTTCATCTCTGGAAAAATTAAAGTGTAATTCAACTTATTTCACTCGAGGGACCCCTGGGTGGCTCAGTCGGGGTTAAGCATCTGCCTTCTGCTCAAGTCATGATCCCAGGGTCCTGGGATGGAGTCCCGTGTTGGGGGTCCTTGCTCAGCAGGGAGCCTGCTTCTCCCTCTGCCTGCTGCTCCCTCTGCTTGTTCTCTTCCTGACAAATAAATAAATAAAATCTTTTAAAAAAGACTTATTTCACTTGGAAGATGTAAGGACTGATGAAAATTCAGTAGTTTTCCAACGTGAAGATACATTAAATGCTACTATTATCTGAATGCGTCATACTAACTATTTTTTCTTCCGTAACATTGTGCTAGTCGAGCTAAGCATTGTCTTCAGTGGACCTTTTGGTTTAGGGAAATATGGGTTATGACAGATATCACAGGAGGCACCTAGAAAACCCAGCATTCACAAACCAGGAGTTACCTAAAGGATCAAGTTCATCAGAAATAGGATTAAGTGTGCTTTTAGCTATGGGTTATAAGCGTATATGTATGTGGAAAATGGCACGTTTCTAGTCACATCTACCCTCCTAACCTCATGCACAATTTAATGACTTGATTATAATTCCCAGAAACTTTGGTTGCTGACAACCGAGGATGACCGGTTTGACTTGGTACAAGGTCTAAACCCAGCTAAGCAAAAATACTTACAGTTGGGTCTTTGTGACTGAAGCGCATGCCTTAGACTATTGAAAACAATTTCTTTCATTCTACCCTCATAGAAAAACCTAAGCATTTGGTTGCCAAACATGACGTGCTTCTGGCCTTTGCAAGGAGTCTGTTATAAAACGGGCATCTGGCCGCTAAAGCTCCCTGCTGCAGTGGCTGGGGACTGTCACCGCGGCTCTTCCAGCTGGTTCTCTACTTGAGTACATCTGCGGTATGGGTGGAAGGGTGGAGGTTGGGCTCAGGGGGTCTGGAATGGCAACCGCTGACGGAGTGGTTTATGGGAGGTTCATGACGTGGCCGTCGGCACCCCGTGGAGTAGGTTTCTACCCGTGTGTCCTCCCGCTTTACCCCACCTCTGTTCCTTCCCCACCGACAGCCAGCTTCTCCTCCATTGGGCTGCTGCCTTGTTCTTTCGAGAACACAGTGCTGTTTGAAGCCCCCGTCCTCCATCTCCAAGGCCTCCTTCAAGCTCACTTTCTCCTGCCTGCTCCATCTCTAATAAAGTATTTCCAACAGAGCCTAACTCAGTTTTGTATCTGTGCCTTCCCCACTCGGGGGTCTGACTTCGTGCCTTGCCGACTGTGGCTGAACAATAATTTTTAAAGATTAAATTAGATAGGGAGGCTCTTGGGACTGAATGCATCAAGGAGAAGGCATCCATCACCAGGAGTACTCCGTGACGAGAAGCGATGTAGATAGACACCCAGTGTGCTAGGTAGCAGGTGAGTAGTCGTGGAACTTTATGGTAGGAAGGGACCTGTGAGATCTTTTGGTCTCATGTCTTCGTTTCATATTGTGACGCCAAGGGGCACTGGCTGGGGAGCATGCCGCTGGTCAGTGGCGGGATGACATAGGCAGCTCCCTTAGATGGCCACTCTTTGCCCACCAAAATTGTTAGAACAGATTTTTTAAAAAGATTTTATTTATTTATTTGACAGAGAGATAGTGAGAGAGCACAAGCAGGGGGCGGCAGGCAGAGGGAAAGGGAGAAGCAGGCTCCTCGCTGAGCAGGGAGCCCAGTGCAGGACTCCATGTTGGGACCCTGGGATCATGACCTGAGCTGAAGGCAGGCAGCTGAGTCACCCAGGTGCCCCCCAAAATAGAATAAGTTTTATTTTAAGACACAATTTAAGGATAGGGAGTCTCCTGTGAGAGTTTTGAGAGTGACCTTTTTTTCCCCTTTTTTTGTTTAAGGAACATCATTTAGACTTTGTTAAGTCATTATGGCTGGATCGTGCTGGTGTCTTCCGGGACGGGCTGTTATCATTTGCGTGGTTTAATGGTTTGTTATTCGGGCTGGCTCAGGAAAGCACTTAGGGGATTAGAGCTCTGCAGCTGGAATAAATAACAAGGCAAGGTGCCCGTGCCGGGCGCGCCGGCCCCTGGAATGACACTGCAGTGCAAGGCAGTCAGTCAGCCGTGGACGGGCTCGGGCAGGCTGCGGGAGATTTAGGGGCCTGCCTTGTCCAAAACGAGACAGACACAGAGAGAATCTGAGACAAGGTTAAAAAAAGAACAGGGGGAGCAATAAAACCAGTTCAGGAATATTGTCAGTATACGGAATAAATTTTATCCTTGAATGCACTTCACAGAATTTGTGAATTCGAGAATCGAGTGAATCAAATCTCCAGTTTTTCCCTTTACTAGTGATTTTGAATTTGCTGTGATGTTGGCACTGCCTTCTAGCCTGGAAATATCGGGGGTGGAGGAAGTATTTTCTGGACCCACGATCAACAGGTGATGGAATATTCGATGAAGATGAGCAGGAGAGTTCGCTGTGAGCTAGGGTGGGGTTAGCCACTGTCAGGGAGATGGTGCTTTTGGCTTTCTGACAATCTCTTGTACTTCTTGGTAGCGCTTAGCCCCACGACAATTAACTGTCTGCCTGTGTGACTATTCATTCTGTGTCTGTCCAGCCTGTATGCTCCTGAGGGCTGGGCTGTGTCTCATTCTCTACGCTCCAGCTCCTCTCCTAGGGTCTCCCCCCATGAGGTGCGAAAGTGTTGGTGGACTGAGTGGGTGCCTGATGCTGGACTTAGGAGAACCGCGGGCGGCAGGCTAGAGATAGAGCACGGGTTGTGAGGCAGAGTCCCTGGGGTCAGCCACTGGTTCTCCCACTTCCAGCTGTGGGATTTGGGGCAACTCATTTAACCTGTCTGTGCCTTGGTTTTCCTCATACGTAAAATGGGAATCATGGTTTCCGTCTCACAGGGCTGTGAAGATTTCAGTGAGACGATCCAGGTAAAGGCAAATCCAGGTAATCCCGGTAAATCGCCATGAGAGACGTACAGGGCGAGCAGGAGTAAACACAGACTCTGAGGATTATTTACCCATCTTTTGGCTGAGGACAGATGGCTTACGCTGTGGGTGTCTCCTTCCTTGCAGCTTTTGGACTGCTTTGGGATCCCTGTGTTGATGGCTCTCTCGTGGTTTATTCTTTATGCAAGATACAGAGTTATCCACTTCATCGCCGTGGCTGTGTGTCTGCTGGGCGTGGGGACCATGGTCGGTGCAGACATACTAGCGGGAAGGGAAGACAATTCAGGTGAGGCCGCGGTCCTTGCTTCTGCTTCGGTCACAGAAGAAAGGTGTTGCTTGTGTTTTCGCTTTTGTATTGCAAAGCTATATGGGAAAAGACAGAAAACATGTCTTGGTTAAGCTGTCTTTTAAGTTTTATTTTCAGATTTACTTGCTTCTGCTATTGAAACCCCTTCTACCAAGTGTGCTTTCAGTTTCTGCCCGCCCACGGCCCTTGCTCCTGTTTGCCACACTAAATAGCGTTGTTTTGTCTCCTGAGAGAGAAGTTTCTTTAAATGTTTGCCATCATCCTCTTTTGGCCCATCCATCTGGGTTAGTTAGTGGAAAAACCTACTCTGGATTCTTGGCTTTTTATCAAAAGGAAACTTCGCGTCCACTGGGTGACCAGCCTCTTTTTCAGTCGCTCTGTGGATGAGAACACTTGGACATTGTTTGGGTCAAAGTTCAGACTATGGTTGCTATAAAATCTAAATATGGTCTCTGAATTCGCCCAGTGTACAAGTGACGTCACTGTGTCCTTGCATTGAGGGAAGATGACCTTGACCACCTAACTTCCTTCCCTGTGGTTTTTAGTTAATTCCCTCCCATAAATTCCATTAATTTCTTTGTCATAGAATCAATTCCTAAGGCCTTACACTATCCATCTTCCAGTCACGTCGTCTCCCGAGGGGTCAAAATATGAAAAATCAGCAGAATTGTGCCAGAAAGTGAGAGGAGTAAGAGTCCTTGAACTTCTAGAAACCAGGGTTTCTTTCTGTAAAATCTTACTTAAATGAATGTGAACCAGATAAACTCCTGGAAACAAGCTAGAAAGGGTCCCCTGTCTTGACACTGTGTACCTTTTTGTGTCTTGTCTTCCTGTAGGTAGTGACGTCCTGATTGGTGACATCTTGGTCCTTCTTGGGGCTTCCCTCTATGCTGTTTCTAATGTGTGTGAAGAATATGTTGTGAAGAAGCTGAGCAGACAGGAGTTTTTAGGGATGGTGGGCTTATTTGGAACCATTGTCAGCGGCATACAGCTGTAAGAGTCTATAAATCTCCCTTAAAAACAAAATAAGCTCTTATATGGTATGTGGTTACTTTCCAGTTACTAATATTCATTGCTGATTTGGCCCAGATTCCCATTTGGAATCAGTAACTTGCTAACTATTAGAAGTTTCTTGAAATATCAAGAATTATGCCACATTTTCTGATCATGTGCATGATGTTTAGGATTTCTGCTTTCAGTGGGGTAGAAGCATTACCAGTATAGACTTTATTTTTCAGTTATTTCCAGAAAACACGAACTCCCTATTCAAATGGAAAACACAATGTCATGCTGGCTACTATTTGAAAAGTGCCTTGAAGGGCCTCAAGCATGTTTATGGGCTCCTTTGGTTTTATTCATTGTCCTTTATATTAAAGATATTTATTTTTATACCCTAAGAAACATTTTAAAAGATCAATGTAATTCCTCACCTTAGTTGAAGTATGGCAACTAAAATGCTTATAAACTAGTGAAAATGAGTCTGTGGATCTCTCTCTGACCTCTTGTTTTAATCTTAGATTGATCGTGGAATATAAGGATATTGCCGGCATTCAGTGGGACTGGAAGATTGGTATGTACATAAATGGTTATCCTTTTTTGGTCAGTATCCTTTCCTCTCAGTGACAAAAACACACGTCAAGAAATAAATACTTCATTTAAGTAGTGTTTAACCATTTTTGTAAAATCACAGAGTAATTCGGTACCCAGAGGGCTCCGGGGGGTTACATTGAGTTTTCCCTGAGAACTTGTAAATGAACCTTCACTGGAGTTAATTCTTAATCCTTACCTTCAGGAATAGCTTTCCTTTGCTAGGAGTGCTGAACAAGACTGACCTTTGGTCACAGTCACTTTCAGCTCGATCTGTATTGCGAGTCCTCAAACCTCGTGTGAAGGTTGTCTGCTCGATGCAATTTGGGAAACATTAACCCTCATATTCTTATGGTGTGTGATCACCCACCACCTTCCATTACGACTCTCACCTGATATTCCCGGGCATCTGCACAAATAAATAATGCAGAAAACAGTGGTGGAACAGTTAGGAAAGACTCCTCCAACCTTATTTAATCATGGGTGGAAAGAAGTTAAAAACAGTCCATAAAATGTCATGGAAGTTCCTATGCTGTGCTTGGATAATTTAATTCAATCAAATAACTTGGATTGCCAGAGTGTGAATGAGTGTGCATGAATGTGAGTGGGTGTGAGTGGGCGTGTGTTGACTGTGGGGGTGGGATTGAAGGTGTGGTTGCAAAGCTAAATGGTGAGCACCCACATGACCAGCTCTGTCCTGAAGAGGACGGTTGTACTGTGTTTTCTGAGAATGCTGAATGTAATGAGATGAGCACAAGATAATGGGCTAACAGCCAGCTGCCTTCGATGACTAAAAATACTTATCCTGAGTCCAGTGACACCGATCATGTCCAACCAATGAACCGGATAAAAGCCAACAAAAGATAATGGGTGATTTTTCTTGATAGTGATTCTGCTTTGCTTGGCCTTTCATCACAACATCACGCTCTCTGGGGTGGGCGGGGTGGCCAGAGCTGTTGAACCAGTCACTCCATGAACAAGTGCATACGGCCTTCACCGTCTTACACCCTGTTGCAATTTTGAAGTCCTTCCTCTGTGTCGCATCTTGTTATTAGTATGATTATTGTTTTCCTGAGGGCTTTCTGGGTCTCATTTGCAATGCTGAGCATTAGCAAGTGGCTTTTTAGAGAGTGTGTTAGAGGATCAGGAAATTGTAGACGGCAGCCAAGCCTTAAAAGGGTCTTTGCCTTCTGATTTCTTCCTGTAACGTTAGATTTTCCCCTTTGCTTTTTCTGCAGCCCTGTTGTTCGCGGCATTCGCGCTCTGTATGTTCTGCCTGTATAGCTTCATGCCGCTGGTGATTAAAGTCACGAGTGCCACTTCTGTCAACTTGGGCATTCTGACAGCTGACCTCTACAGTCTTTTCTTTGGACTCTTTCTGTTTGGCTATAAGGTAAGCAAATAGATATGTTCAAATAGGAACACTTGTTTGGTCTAAAAGAAGTCATGGGTGTCTTCACTATTTTAGATCCAAAAATAAAGCCTCATCTTTTTTGGCAAGAATCTCATTGGACAATCTGCACTCCAGGCAAACAGCGTCATGTTTGTATTTCTAATAGGAGTTTTGATGTTACAGGCTTCTGAAAGGGTCTTGGGTACCTCCAGGTCTTGAGAGCACACTTTCAGAACTGCTGCATTGGAAATCCGTCTTTCTTTAGTATACCTTCAGTAAATGCTTGTCGACGAGCTTGCTATCCCAGTTATTTGAACAAATAGTGAAAATGTTGGCTGTTGCTTGATAATTTTAGTTTCATTTGGGGACAGCAACTACACTTCTTTGTCCTTGTAAAATTTTGTATCCAGGCAGAGATTGCTTGGCACTGATTTACACTATTCCCAGGAATTGGCCATGAACTCACAGTGCCTTTTTCAGTGGGTTCTCAGAAATTTCTGCTTAAGCAGCATAAAACATTTTGCCTGCAGTGTTACATATGAAAGGAACTGGGTGTTATCTTTGTAAACTTGCTGGTTAAGGTATTCCTGAACTTAGACCAAAGGAGTATATATAGCTTTTTGGCTGCATCATTAAAAAGTAACAAATGTCAGAGTGAATCAGAGAAGTGATCTGGCAGGCCTAGTAGGTTTTTTTTTTTTTTTTTTTTTTTAATGAAAACGACTGCCAAGGGCCCCAAAGTGAATTGTGGTGCTGTGCTTGCATTTCACGAGGCCGCCGCTAGGGGGTGATGGTGTTTATATTCTGCAGTTAAGCTTGTGGTTATACGTTATCTATGTAACTAACATATGGTCCCACTGACCTATGTGTTTTTCTTTTTAAACCAAGTATATTGATTTAGCTTTAGTAGTTTAACTTCTAAGTAAAATAGTATCCAAGTGGGAAGGAAGAAGCAAGGTTAAAGAAAGAAAAGCTCTGAAAATACACCTGTCACTACCTATTATAAGCTCCCTTCATGTAGATATTTGTTCTTTAACTGCTCTTAACTTTAACACGAAAAAGCCTTTTTGTGTGTCATTTTTTTTTTACCACATAACTTTAAACTGTTATTCTCAAAATCAGAGCATGTGAACGTTAAATTCCTTCTCAGTTCTTTTGCTTTATGTTTCTTTGTCCTTGCACGTCTTGCAGCTCACTCTTTTTTTTTTTTTTAAGATTTTGTTTATTTATTCGACAGAGATAGAGACAGCCAGCGAGAGAGGGAACACAAGCAGGGGAGTGGGAGAGGAAGAAGCAGGCTCATAGCAGAGGAGCCTGATGTGGGGCTCGATCCCACAACGCCGGGATCACGCCCTGAGCCGAAGGCAGACGCTCAACCACTGTGCCACCCAGGCGCCCCTTGCAGCTCACTCTTAACCCAGATCAGATTTGATTGTTTTCGTTCAAAGGCCATTTCAAGGCTTGTAGAGCAATGAGTGAGTCTTCTGTGATCTTCAGAGTAAATTACAGGGGTGGAAAACCATTCAGAGCTTAAAGAACATACCTAGCATTTTATTTATTTATTTTTAAAGATTTTATTTATTTATTCATAAGAGAGAGAGAGAGAGGGAGGCAGAGGGAGAAGCACGTTCCCCACGGAGCAGGGAGCCTGACATGGGACTCGATCTCAGGACCCTGGGATCATGCCCTAAGCCAAAGGCAGACACTTAACTGACTGAGCCATCCAGGTGCCCGATACCTAGCATTTTAGAAGCAGTTTTTAAAGGCAGAATTATAAGCCCAATATACCACCAATTCTTAAAAATGTAGTTTCTAAAGCAACTTTGGCTCTTCTTTTTAAAATCAACAGTTTAAAGAAGTTTAAAAATTTCTGCACTCCTCATTGTCAGACTCTGCCTCCTCTGGAACTGATCTTAAGAGTAGCCACAAGAAGCTTCCAGTATAGATCCGGACACAAAGGGTAGAATTTAAACAAAAAAGCAGAAAGGTAAAGGTAAGAGCCTCTCGTTCAGGAGACTTACTTCATTCCCTTAGAGTCTCTCCCTTCAAAGGGAAGAGACTCCATTTGATCACCTGCTTCTTAAGAGAAACAAGATGCTTTTTCTTCTACACATTTAAAACCACCAAACAGGATGGGTTTTGAACAAGTTATGTAGGTTTTCCTACAGGTAACAGTGAACATTTTATAGGAGGGCATAAATACTGACTTGGTAATACTGACTTAAAAGTTTAGGGTACTCTAACTAGGTTTACTTTTCCCTAATATTCTCGGAATCATTTTTTCCCCTAACAAATATTTATTAAGTGCCAGCGGTGTATTGAGGACCATGCTAAGTTTTGGATCCGAGAACTAAAGCCAGGTTTGGCTTTCAGCTTGACTTGGCATCATTGCCATTGACTCTTGCTCTGAATCTGGTGAAGGCTTTCCTGCTTTGGGGAAAAACTGTTCCTTAAAGGGTTCTAAAGGCTTGAGGTTAAGAAGGAATTGAGCAGGGGCGCCTGGGTGGCACAGTGGTTGAGCCTTCGGCTCAGGGCGTGATCCCGGTGTTATGGGATCGAGCCCCACATCAGGCTCCTCCGCTAGGAGGAGCTTCTTCCTCTCCCACTCTTCTTCCTCTCCCACTGCTTCTTCCTCTCCCACTCCCCCTGCTTGTGTTCCCTCTCTCGCTGGCTGTCTCTATCTCTGTCGAATAAATAAATAAAATCTTTAAAAAAAAAAAGAAGGAATTGAGCATCTTTAAAAAATTAACGTGCAGAAGCCAATAGTGACTCACAGAAGCCCACAGCTGGAGGTGACCGGCACTGTACATGATACTCATTTCAAAACCCTGGTTAGTTCCTCCTTCTGCTTTTGGGAGTGTATCTGGGTTCTTCTTCTCTCTCTCCCTCTCATCTTCTTTCCCAACCTGTTGTGTTTTCTTATTGTTTTTCTTTGTCAGCTATTAGAACTCTTTTTAGGCATGAGAACTCTTTGAGGGCATCCTATGAAATCTAAGTGAGTTTAAAAATATTTATTGGCTTGAACAAAATAGCATGCTCTGTTCTTTTTTTTTTTTTTTAAGATTTTATTTATCTGAGAGAGAGAGAGCGCACAAGTGGTGCGGAGGGCAGAGCGGGGTGGGGGGAGACTCCCTGCTGAGTGGGGAGCCCAGCACAGGGTTCCATCCCATAACCCTGAGATCATGACCTGAGTAGAAGTCAGACGCTTCACCCACTGAACCACCCAAGTGCCCCAGCATGCTCTGTTCTTAACTTTAAAATCAGGTTGTCAGGACCATTCATAAATTTGAGTTTGCTTGTTCCAAGAAAAAAAATGATCCTAGGCATTTAATTATGCATTCATTATGCTACATAGTTTCCTTACATTTTTACTATATCATCCTGGGTCAGTCTTTAGCTCTTCTCTTTCTGTGTTTTATCTTTCATGCTGTCAAGAATATTAATTTCTTTAATACTTGAACTTTTGTATGGATCCTCAATTTAAATAAGAGCAAATATAGAGTGCATAATACTATTTATTTAAACTTTGGGGGTATGTCAGTATGCCATTTTCAGTCATAATACACAATGAATTAGTGTCTTGTCTTCACTGCATTTTGCTCGGGGTGGTTGTTTTCCTAAAAAGGGGGGCGTGTTGGAGAGGGTCACCAGGAACTCCATCTGTCCTCGTGGTGTGTCTGTCAGAATGGGGCTCTCGCTACAGTCAGTCCTCTGGGAGCTGCGAGGGTGGGAGACTTCTCCCGCAGGCTCCGTGCCCCGTGGTTGTCCGACTGCACTTTACACCAGTAACCTCTTTGCGTTTGAGACTTTTCTGAAAAATGACATCTTTCGAGCTCTAAAAATCTTAACCTGCTCAGTCCACCATAAATCTGATTGTGTAACACTTGTCTACCGAGAGAAGATAATTTATTGAATTTTAGCAAACTGGATTTTATTGCATTAGCATACATGAAAGGTTGTGGAGAACTTGTCATATCTGTGCCTCCACATTTTATCTTAGGTCCTGTGTTTCTCTGTTTCGTAGCAGTATTATAAACCGTGTTTAGGGTCTGAAATTGGCTCTCTCATGGTCTCCGTGCTGACCTTTGAGTCTCTCCACGAAGTGGGAGTGGTTGCAAGGTGGAAGTACAACTAGGAGTATCACAGAGAGAGGCAGAAGTTCCATTTCCTAGTGATCTGAGGATCCACCTGGCTATTGTGACGTCCGAGACCGTGCGTTCACCAGTATACGCATGGGAGGGTTGGGGGCCTTAGTGTCTCCTTAGGCGGCTTCCAGAAGAAAAGATAAGGAGAAGGGAGCCCTCAAAGCACAGCTGGCAGAGGGCAGCAGCCAGCGTGTGTTTGGCAGAGACCACAGTCCATCGCCTGTTCTCCTCCTAGTTTTCCGGGCTCTACATCCTGTCCTTCACCGTCATCATGGTGGGCTTCATCCTGTACTGCTCCACCCCGACGCGGACGGCTGAGCCGCCAGAGAGCAGCGTGCCGCCCGTCACCAGCATCGGCATCGACAACCTAGGGCTGAAGCTTGAGGAGAACCTGCGGGAGACTCACTCCACTGCCTTGTAGCTGGAGAGGAAGGCACCCGTGCATGTGTACCCGAGGCTCCCCGGGAAACCGGGAGCGGGTATTGGGAGGCTGCGGAGCCTGCGGAAGGCAGAGGGGACTCTTGGAAAATTATGACACGGGGAGTGAGCACTGCAACATTGGATTGGATCCAGTGGTTTGATTTTACAAGGAATAGAGAATAATGTATTGAAAGTAGAAATACGAAAATAAGCAGAAGGCGAGGCGGCTGGGATCATGTTTCTGTGGGTTTGAGGACCAGTACCTGTTCTTGTCAGGGAGACAGGGTGTGCCCCACACTGGGGTCTCGAGGCACAAGTGGGAAAGCGTGGTGGGGCCGATGCCCAGGCGTCATCCAGCCAGGGCAGAGCCTGCAAGCAGGCTGTCCATGCTGGGCTGGACATCAGGAGTTGGGGCAGCCCAGGGTGGCTTGGGAGCAGCTTTCCACACTCGGACGCTTCTGGGTTTTGTCTTGCTGAGGTCGTCATTGTCCATGAGCCTGTGGCCTCTACGTCACAATGAGGTCTGGTGATGGATTGCATGTGGCAGCAACATGGGTGGGGTAGCACTTGAGAAATCCTGAGATACCAGTGTGAGTACCATCGAGGCAGGAAAGAGGGGTGGTGCGGTAAACCTAGGGACCCTCTCTCCGCTGTTCAGAGAGGATACTGCACTACTTCTTACCAAGGATTTGTAATGTGCCATGAGATTTTTGTGATACTTCTTCAGTTCAAAGTGCAAATATGTAGCATCATTATATCAACTACCACTCTGCCACTTTACAAAAACTGTAAACTGTATGTAAACTTTTTTTTAATGTAATTAAGGAATTGTTGGTAAGTGTTAATGTTATTAAAAGATTTTGATTTCATGGAAATACATTCGTTGTGTGGTTTCTTTGATTAACCAGCTCCCCTTCTGGACTTTTAAGTGACTTAATATATTCAAGATTTCTTCATATCCAACTTTTCAGAATCATGTTTGTCTGTAAAGTAAGGCAGACCTACCTGGGGTTACATTGGGATGGAGGGGAAGTCAGAGGGAGCCCACAGATCATTTGCCAGAAGAAACTTTTTAGAATTCTGTTTTCTTTTTTCTTTTCTTTCCTTTTTTTTTTCTTTTGTTAGTGAAATAACTTTTTATTCTCTGTGGCCAATTAAAGCTGATGTTTGATTTTCACTGTGCGCCATTCACAGCTGCCAATGAGCGGGAAAAGTTTAGGTTACAGTGTTTGGCCTTTGGGGGAAGACTTTAATTTTGATTAACATGTCATTTCTTAAAATATCCTGCTTAAGAGCAAACACCTGTATATTCAGGGTGAAGTGGAGAGTGTCAGGTAACAGCATCCCATGTCTCTGTCAAGTCTCAGCTCAACCATCATCTCTTTGAAGCCCTTCTCAGGCTATCCAGGCCAGGCCCCCTCTCCTCTAGGTTCCCAGGGCCTTTGTTCATATCTTCCTTGTTGCATTATTGAGTGCTTGCTGTTTACCTGCCCTTCCTCACCACTAGCTGAGCTCTTCAAGGTCAACTGTGGTCTCTGTTCATCTTTCTAGACCTTTTGTCATCTCACTTCTTGGATGTTTATTTATTTTTTAAAAGATTTTGTTTACTTATTTGAGAGACACAGAGCAAGCATGGGCAGAGGGAGAGGGAGAAGCAGACTCCCCTGCTGAGCAGGGAGCTTGATGTGGGGCTTGATCCCAGGACCTGAGCCAAAGGCTGACTGAGCCACCCAGGTGCCCCCTTGGGCATTTATTAAATGAACTTTGTCTTTGGCCCCAGTTCATAACATTTAAGGGGAGAGTGACCTAAAGTAAGGTGTTTTATGCAGATACATATGGGCAGTATTATCTTACCCTGCTTGGCTCTTTCTCCCCTTCCCCCTAAACCTAGTGCTTTTTCTCCTCACCTGCTCTCTCTGGAGAGGGGCAAAGGAGTTCAAACCTGAGCATCCTAAATTAAAACTTAGAATTCAGTGTTCCAGAGAAGCAGTGCTGTGAGTGACATTCAGCAATTAAATAATAATATTGCAAAGCCGTGCGTCCTGGTTTCATACAAGTTTGTGAAGACTGAGAGTTTCACCGGTCTCTGTAATACACTTCCCTGGAAAATGTATTTTCAAACGTCTGGCTCACATACAAGCTTCTGAAACATAACACGTTCTTAAGTTGAGAACCTCCCATAAATTGTTTTCCAGCCTATTAGAACAATATTGATTTTTCAATATTTTCTTGTAGATATTCATGCCATTAAAAAAACCCTGATGAATAGTATAATAGGGCTGCTGGATTGTTCCCTCGTGTTGTATAGAGGTAATAAATTGTGCGTTTGGACTGTGGTTATGTCGGAAGAAGAGAGGGCTTTGCTGGGGTGGTTTTCACTGTTTGTACTTTGAAACTAGTTTCTCTTGTGGGCATTTCTCACCTTTCTGGGACCAGCGGCTCAGAGAATTTGTATGTGTTATCCGTGGCGTTTCCAGCAGGTGGCGCTTTAACAGGTAGAACAAAAATCTGTGACCTGAACGGTCATGTTTCATTTTATAGCACCTCCATAATGTCCTTTTAAAAATATTTTATTTATTCATTTGAGAGAGTGAGAGAGTATTAGCTGGGAGGAGAGGCAGAGGGAGAGGGGGAAGCAGGCTCCCCGAGGAACAGGGAGCCCTACACGAGGCTCCATCCCAGGACCTCCGGATCATGACCTGAGCTGAAGGCAGACACTTCACCAACTGGGCCACGCAGGCGCCCCTAAAAGAGGGTGTTAGATGACTGCCCTCGGCCGGGATTGTCTTTGACGAACAGCTGAAGGATGGAGTTCTCAGGAAAGCTGAACCATATCAAGAGGGCACACGGTTGGTGCCCGTGGTGAAGACAGAAGCCAGGATTCCTTGCCGCGTCGCTAGCAGCCTGCAGTGGCTTTTGAAACACCGAGTGCTGAGGGGCTGCGCTTCCTGTGGACTGCCGAGCCAGCACACGCATCTTGGGGGAGGACGGGGGAGGATCCTCGTGTAGATAGCAGCCTGTTGGTGCAGTGTTCCCACAGCCCCGGAGCCTGCCCTTCTAAGAAGCCGTCTGCGTTTGTGTCTGAGGTCCTCTGTATGCCCAGTCACATTCTTTCCTCTATCATTATTACAGTGATGTGCCATTTTCATCCACATTTAATCACTTAGTATCTGGACATATCCTCAGGCCTCAAAAGATATCCATAAATCAGGGGAATTCAGCAGATAGCCACTTAACTGATTAAAAGGCAAGAGATTTATGAGGAAATTAGGTAATGCTGAACATGCAGTTCTCCAGCAGTCTTAGAAAGGGCGTTTGGAGACGTCTGGCAATCTAGAGATGATATCTCAAGGGGAGTAAAAGCTCTTCAGAACAGCAGAATTTTACTTGTAGGATTTAATGTCCCCAAATGTCTTCTAATGCTTTCACTGTGCACTTTATTTCTTGGTTTCCATATTGTCTTCTTTGACAAATCTTTTTTTGTTTGTTTGTTTAATTTTATTTATTTGAGAGGGGGTGGGAAGAAGCAGAGGGAGAAGGACAAGCAGACTCCACGCAGAGCATAGAGCCCTACGCGGGGCTCTGTCGGATGACCCCGAGAGCATGACCCAAGCTGAAATCAAGAGTCAGACGCTCAACCGAGCCACCCAGGAGCCCCTCAAGCAATCTTAATTTGAAGGACAGATACTTTTGAAGGAGGAGGAAATTTGGGTTGAAAGGAAAAGAGAAGTGATATGAATAAAGAATATAAAGTCGTTTGAACAACTGCTGGCTGCAGCTGACTGTAACGAGTATCCGGCCGGTGCCACGTGAGCATCCCGCGGTCCGCGGTTACCAGCCGTGGCCTGCCCACTGGGGAGGCTGCATTCTGATGCGAGGTGGCGACTCGCAGTGCTAGAAGCTGGAGTTTCCATGCGGAGTCCCACCTTCCTGACCATAGGTGTTACTTTCTTCCTGTTAGGTGACCGTGCTTTTCCACTTTTGCCAGAGTATTTCCCACTTTTTCATTCTTTCAGATTTCTGACTTTGGTCTTGTGAGGCCTCATCCAGCTTGGTCTTTGTGAAAATGCTGCTAGTTCAGCGTGTGCACCTTTCCATGCGGGGACACCCACAGACACACCACCG
Organism: Ursus arctos; assembly: GCF_023065955.2. Lineage (NCBI taxonomy): Eukaryota > Metazoa > Chordata > Mammalia > Carnivora > Ursidae > Ursus > Ursus arctos. Next base: position 4,991,709 of record NW_026622897.1, on the reverse strand, counting down.
TCACCAGTAACACCAACTCCGCCCCACCCTGCCCTCCAGCATCTTATTTCTCCAGAAATTGCTTTGTCGGTAAGACTGATGCAGCTGCTTTGGGGAATCTGCCCCCCTACCCTTGACACACACCTGGAGGCATTCCTGTAGAGCTTCAATTCCCTAGTCCGCCTGTTGGTTGAGTGTAAGTGGTACCTTTATTTGCTCCCAACTGGTACACAACATTTATTTGGTCTCTACTGTGCATTTAGAGGATTAGACAGGAGGGGGAGAGCCAAGGCCTGATTCCTGATCTGCTCACTAAAGTGTGAGCCGTGCCAGAGCAGGGGTATGTGGCTCAGTTGAGAGCCATATCCGACTGGGGAGCGTAGTGACCTTCCCCGAGGACTCTTGGGTCATGACACAAGAACATGGTTCATGCCCCCGTCTCATTGTGGGGAGCAGAGCAGGAAGACTCTAGGTCAGGCCAGGAGACTCTGGCAGACTTATTTGTAGAGAGCAGGGCACTTTCTGATTGCCTGGAGTTCGGTGAGTGCACGCTGATCTCCTAGGAAGAAGGCTGGCTAGGTGATAGGAGGACAGTCACATAGATCCCCATGACAGTGATGCATGGGATGAGAAGAAACTAGGGAAGGTCAGAGTCCTGGGCCCCTGGTACTATGGATGACACTGCAGGGCTTTCAAAAGTCGGTTTGTAGAATCAATATCTAATGTAAGAAAATAGGGATTCTATGAAAACACTGAATTTGAGGTTTACCTTCCTCCTTATATTGCTAATTTACCTAATTACCAACCCACATGAATATTTTACCCTTGTAGTGAAAGAGTAAGATCCATATGGACAGGTCTCACCCTACTTTGTGGCAAACCGAAACCCTGATGGAATGAGAAGTTTCATAAACAGACACTTTGAAACATTCAACACAGCACCAACCATAAAGCCTTAAACATAACAGGGACTCAGTAGTACTGCATTTCTGTTCGCTGATAACGTGTTTCTCATGTTCTATTCAATCTTTGTCTTGTGAAGCATTATTTCTGGTTTTGGAAAGTAGGTAATTGCTCTATGATAGAAGAAACCCAAAGATGATTTACTGTGCTGGAGGATGCTGGATGGTATCCATGAACTGCTCGTTAGTCTTTTTCCCAGATAGTCTCATTCTTGGCAGCAGTACAAATAGGGCAGAACAAAGAATTCTAGAAGATATTTGGTGAGGAAGTGCTGCACAATTTGGGTGAAAGAAACAGCTAGATCAATAGGTTGTATTTCCTGTGGTTAGACAAGTGTTACTGAGAAATGACAAGCAAATTAAATAGAAGGGAATAAGAGCAAATTATGATCACCCCAGTGTTAACATGAGCACCGAGGAGAATGACTGGATTTGGAAGCTAGAATATATATGTCTGAATAGAGAACTGGGTCTTTGATAGACTCTCCAAGTGACTGCTTGGGAGGAAAGGAAATGGTTCTGTGATTAAAACTCTGGATGATCTTGAGCAGTTCTTTGCCCCTTTCTACTCATACCTCTTACTGACCTAGATGTGCTTTGTGTCTGGCAGTGTGGTAGGTTTTCTTAAAACCCGCGTTTTTTATTTAAACTTCACAACAGTCTAAGGAGGTGGGTTCTATTTTTTTTTTCTTTAAAGTAGGGCATGGAGCCCAACACAGGGCCTGAACTCATGACCCTGAGATTAAGACTGAGCTGAAATCAAGAGTTGGATGCTTAACCCTCCGAGCCACCCTGGTGCCCCTAAGGACGTAGATTCTATTTATGCCCCAATTTAACAAGTGAGGAAATTGGGGCTTTATCAGTCAGGATGGGCTAGGTTATGCTGCTGTAACAAACAAAAGGGAATACATTATTGGCTTAAAGCAACAAAGATTTGATTTTTTGCCATGCTAATGTCCACTGTGGCTCTGCTTCAGGTTGTCCTCACTCGGGGGCTCTGGCTAATGGAACAGCCATAACAGGGAAAGAGGGAATCATAGAAAATTCCTCCCTGGCTCTTAAAGGCTGCCTAGAAGTGACAGGTAGCACTTTCTCTTACATTTCATTGGCCCAAGCAAGTCACCTGGCCATGTCCAAATTCGAAGGGATGTAGAAATGCAGTGCTGTTCTGTGCTTGCACCGGGAGAAGCCATGGGGGTGTTTGTGTGCCTCTCTATCAGAAGACCTAAAGAAGTGAAGCGGCTTAATGATATTCAGACTCTCATCTCTCTGACTCCAGAGTCCGCAGTCTTAACCACCATACGTGGTAAAATGTAATGCGTTCATTATGTATCACTGTTGAAATAGCAACATCAGTAATGTAGGGAGGAAATAAAAAAGGGTCATCAAATTGCAAAGTATTGTTTTAATTTTTATAATAAAATAATAGTCACTTAGATACGTGGAAGTCTTATTAGAACCAGGAGAAGTGTGCGCTTTAAGCATTGAGGCCTTGTTGCATCTTGATTAGTGGCACTCAAGTGCAGTCATTTGATAGAGTGCGTGGTTGGTAGCACCCTTGCCTGACAGAGAGTCCTGTTAGTCCCTGGGAATTTGAAAATAAGTTCTGAGCCTCAGGTTCTGGTTGCTTTCTAGACCTGGGTCTGCTACCTGGGGAACTATTAGAAATGCCAGCTAGAATAATGAATATTACTACGTTAAACCCTGTAAGAGATGGAGTTGTTTGTCTGCCACTTAAAAAAACCAAACAAACAAATGAAAAACAACCAACCCAAAAAATACTGGGTGAATTGGAGGACACAAGGCATCTTTGGGCCTGAGAAGAGCTGTCTCCTGGAGGGAACCACCAGCTTTGAGATCACAAAGCCGCCGGGCGTGGTGCTTGCACGCGCACAGCCAGGTGTAGGCCCAGCTCGCCCGCCAGCGCCGAGCGCTGTGCAGCACCATGCTTCTGGCCCTGCTGGGGCCCACTGTCCTCGGGCGGGGGGGGGCTGGCTCTGCCTCCCAGGGCTGCAGTCCCTCTCCCTGCTACAAGTCAACTATTTTGAGTTTCGTCATCTCACAACTCCCCCTGTCATCTTGAGACACCCGGTTGTTTCTGTAGTTGACCACGAAGGAGAAGGATCCAAAAGTCAAGAGAGCGCAAAGTGACTCGTCGTTATTAATGTCACGAATAGAAACTGCTCCCTAAAATGGGGGCACAGTTACATCACGTTTATTTTACGAATGAATTACTCTACAACTCATGGTCCTTATTAGTAAGAAATTCTCTCTTGAGGGGCTCTCCTGTTTCCCTGAATTACCCAAAAACCCAAGTTCATTCATGATGGCCGAGGGGTGCTTTTGTCCAACCCACAGAGGCGGGAGGAGCGGTTTCTGCTTTGTCAGCCGCTGTCGTTTCTTCTCCCCAGCGTACGGTGTCACCATGGAGAAGCTGGGCCTCGAGAGCCTGGCAGAAGCTGCCGTTCCTTTCCGGCGAGGCTTGTGTTGGTCCAGATGGGCACAAACTCGATGTGGTTCGTTATGGTTCTCAGGGAGCGATCCAAACCTGCTGAAGCGTGGCCAGGTGTGCTGCAGTCCTTACTACTTAGCATTTGGATTTATACACTGTCATCTCTTAAGGTGTCAGCTGAGCTCATGCGCTTAAATACGTGCCTGTGGCCCACAGCTGCTGAGTGCATTTCCTGTCTAGGGGTCCACACTTTCAGGGGTCAAGCAGTTTTAAATTTTTCAATCCTCAAAACACAGTATTCCCCCACATAGACCATCTGTCTTCCTAAGGGATGCAGTCTTACTCCTTTGAAAGCCATGAAGGTAACTCACCTTTTAAGAGGAGCTTCTCCAAGAGATTCGCATGTGTCCATGCCAAATTCTGGGGAAGTAACTATTTTCAATGAATCTAAGCTATCCTATTCCCTTTTGAAGGGAAGCTGCTGTCAATGATAGAGCAGTTTTCTGGTGCCTTCCTCGCTGATAAAGAGAAAAAAAAAACCCACAAATTTGTTATCTGGACAAAGTTGTTCCACTATATTAAATTTAGGAAGACTTGGGGCGCCTGGGTGGCACAGCGGTTAAGCGTCTGCCTTCAGCTCAGGGCGTGATCCCAGCGTTCTGGGATCGAGTCCCACATCAGGCTCCTCCGTTATGAGCCTGCTTCTTCCTCTCCCACTCCCCCTGCTTGTGCTCCCTCTCTCACTGGCTGTCTCTATCTCTGTCAAATAAATAAATAAATCTTAAAATAAAAAAAAATAAATTTAGGAAGACTTATATTTAACAATAAACTATCAAGTTGGAAAAATCTAACGATTTTTCTTTAGAAAGTAGGAATCACTTCTCTGATGGGAATTAATAAGTATTTGTGCATTATTGCCATAAGCAGTAAAATTTGTTGCCAACAGTATTATTTCAGTTTTTGGCCCAATGGAATGATTAGTCTGTGATTTTCTCAGAGCAATAAAATTTATATCCAACTATACATTTTGTTTTATTATCTTCCAATTTCATATTTAGTTTTATACTCCCTATCTCTTGGTATGGTCAGCCAACTCCTGCCTCAACATCACTCACTGGATCTCACTGAGGACTCTGACACTGGCCACCATCTTCCCACCCAACTGCCTCCATCACTTTCATGGTCTGTGCCCATGTGGATGAATTGCCCACACTTGGACCTCACAGTGTATTTATGTCCTTCATGCCAACATGTTGCCTTAATGTCTCTCTGTTACTCTCATGATAAATCTACGATTTGTTATCAGAAGTGCTTGATATAGTCCCATATTCTATATTGTGAGCACAATTTACATCCCTAAACCCAGCATACTGGTTTTTCAAGCCCTTCTGAACTTTTACTCTTTGGTTACTTTCATTTTCACCCTTCTGGAATACTCTTCTCCCTATTCTGCCTAGAGTCTGTGATTGGTTGCTTGGATTTCCTCCCCTCTCCCCTACACTCTTCCTTGCACCCACACTGTGCCCAGCAAAACCCACTGCTAGATTAGTGGTGTGAGACAAGATCTTTCATGACTTCCTAGCCCGAGAGACACAGATTTGTCTCAACTGGATGTCCTAGCCCATACGTTGCTCAACTGCCTGCTTAACATCACCTCTGGTGTAACTTAGGAAATGCGTGTTGGAGAATCCCCAGGGCTGAGAGTCTGGCTTATCTTCTATCCAGTCGAGGGAGTCGCATGATAGTCGATTAAGTGTCAGCAGTTTTGTACTAGAAGCCTCCCTATCACTACAACTTTATCCTGTGTTCTTTGATTTCCGTTGGTATTTCTGATGGTTCATCCCTCACATTTGATCCCAACAGCTCCGTTACCAACTTTTTGAGGGCGAGGAGAATGGATAGATTTTGAAGTTCAGTGCAATAGCAGCGTTCCATTCGGAAGTCCTGGTTTCCCCCTCTGTAGGTCACCGAATCCTGATATGGAGCAGAGTCCCCAGGGACCTCTGGAAACTGCACAAGGGTCATTCTTACACCTGCTGTTTGACTAAGGCACATGACTGCTGCTGACCCCGCACTTGTAATTGTCCTGATGGTAGTAGATCCTTCCTGATGTGGCACTTCACGCATTCCAACAGCTACCTTTTCTTTTGTCAAGTTGTTTATCATTGATAGTTTCCAACTCCATGAACTGCAAAATCACATGATTTTTGGCAGTTGGCGCTCCATTGTCTGTTTTTTTCGTTTTGTTATGTTGTTTTTGTTTTGGAAACGTCCAAAGGTTTCCAAGTCCATTTTCAACAAGCTGCAGACTGACAGGCAAATGGAAGAAAGTCGCTCCATGTTACTATGCCTCCTACAAACAAGACAAATGATTCACCCATCAAATGTATAAAATTTACAGAATAAATTTGCATAATAAGCAAATGGATACTTCCATTCAGAATGTCCCGTTGTCCTGTACAATCCAAGGACGAGTTCAGGAAGTTTGCTTGTAAGTACCAGACCTCGGGTACAACTCTTCAAGTGGCGTATATACCGGGACTCCCGCCATAACTCACGTACCGCCCTGCCGTGCTAACATGGCCGCTACTGCCTAGGGCCCTTTGAGAAAATGAAAGTTGTTAGTCCAGTGGCCTTCTATCCACAAGAATGGCTATTGCAACTTTAATTATAATAGCAAAAATTTGGAAACAATTGGTCCATCAACAGAAAGGATTAATAAATTTTGGTGTGTTTGCAAATGCAATGCTACTCAGCAATAAAAAGGAATGCACTTATGATACTTGTAATGACATGAATAAATCTCAAAAACATTACAAGGAGTGAAAGGAGCCAGAATGAACTGAAGAGTCCATCTTGCATGATTCCATTTATAGAAAGTTCAAAGACAGGCAAAAGTAATTTGTAGAGAAGAGGGAAATAATTTATGGGGAATAGAAATCAGAATGGTGATTGCTTCTGGGCAGCACAAGGGTCATTGGAAGAGTTCACGAAGGAACTTTGTAGGGTGGTGGAAACATTCTGTATCGTGCCCTGAAGTACCGGCTAATGGGTGTCTAATGTCTTATGTATGCCCATTGACTTCTTTTACTCAAGCCTACCTCCTCTGGCTCTGTTCCTCATCCTGTATGACCCACCCAGGGTCTCCGTTCCACCCTCCAACTGTGACCTGTCTTGGTACCTCTCAGGATGGGAAACCAGCGTGGGTTGTGAAGGAGGTCCTGCACAAAAAGGGTGCATGCAAGCTCCGTGTGGACCGTGGTGTGGTCATATGGGCTCCATATGGGCCAGAAGCGTGGCTGTGGGATGTGACCTTCCAGCCTTAGGGTTCCTTCTCCCAGGGGATCAGGAGCCTGCTGCCAGACACACAAGGAAATTTGCGTCTGCTCTCTGTGAGAAGGAGCTCCCAATAGCCACTTCCTCAAGGACTCATCGTTGCTTTAATAAAAACAAACTACTATAGGTACAAGTTTTTTAAATTATAATTTCAAATATGTAAAAAATTCTAAAGATCGGTGTGCTTTGTTAGGCAGAATAATGGCCCCCCGAAGGAGTCCAAGTCCTAATCCAAAGAGCCTGTGAATATGTTACCTTATGTAGTAAAGGGGACTTTACAGATGGGATCAAGTTAACAATCTTGACATGGGGAGAATATTCTGGATTACCGGGTGGGCCCAGTGTAATCACAAGGGCCCTTGTAAGTGAGAACGGGAGGTGGGGGGTCAGGGAAGCAGTGACTAGAACCAGAGTCGCAGCGGTGTGATGGGAAGATGGAAGGAGGGCCACGAGACGTGGAAGATGGGCGACCTCTAGAGCCTGGACAAAGCAAGAAAGCAAATCCTCCCCGGCAGCCTCCGTAAAGGAACATAGCCCTGCCACACCTTAATACTGGCCCAGTAAGAACCATTTGAGACTTAGGATCTCCGGACTGCAGGATAATACTGTTGTGCTGTGTGAAGTCACCACATTTGTGGCCGTTTGTTGCACGGCAAATAGAACACTGATGCGCTTACCGTCCGTGGCTCACATTCTCCTGCATCCCGGAGTCAAGCGGAACAGAGGACCAGAGGCATCCTGGACTCTAATTCTTCCAACTAGCGGCGTGACTGTGACAGTAACTGGGTTCAAGTCATTGGGCCCCAGATCCTCTTCTGTGAAATGGGGATGATGGCAGCCCAAGCTTTCGATTATTTTTCTCAGATATTTGTTGCTCATTATCCTGAGCCCAGGGAAGTGCCCGAAAGAACGCAGGATCTGGGCTACGGAGTTAGCCAAACCTGTGTTCAAATCCCAGCTCTTCTGTTTACCAGCTTCAGTCTTGGGCGAGTTACTTAACCTCTCTGAGCCTTTTCTCCATCGGCAAAATGAGAAAGATGATCGTGCCTAACGCCTCTGGGTGTTGTTTGGAGGGTTTAACTGATCAATACATGTTACACTCTTAGAGCAGGACCTGGCATTTAATGCGTGCTCAACCCCACTCATTATTGGTTACTATGTCTGTGAGCTCAGGTAAAGTTATCCTATAAAGATGAACCTTTGCTTATTTGTAATGTGGTTGTGCTCTAAGAAAGATCCACTTCATAGATTCTATGAGGGTTGAAGAATGGTGCCTGACCCTTCGCATTCAAAAAGATTAACTCCCTTTTCTACCCAGGCTTGTGGATAACGTGGGGGATTTTCTTAGAAACTTGGAGAGGAATTGTGTAGTGGCTGAGTGTTTGGGCTTTGCAGGAAGACCTAAAGATTTGAATCTCCTATAACTTTGTGACTTGGGATAAGTTACTTAAATCTCTGAGCTTCAGTATTCCCATCTCAGGAGTGGCACCTACAGGACTGCTTGAACATTTCCTATGGGAAGAGCTCGGCGCAGTCCCTGGCACGCAGTTAATGCTCGTTAAAAGGTGGCTAGCGGTTTGGTAGAAGGACGTTACCTGACTTTCCTGGTGTACCTTACAATCAGAGGAACACACTGTACATAGTATATGCTCAGTAAATTTCTTCTGAATATATCTAATTCAGAAAAATAATATTTTGGGGGGATTCTCATTTTGGGGGCTCATTTGGTCTTTTCAAAAATTGTTTCCTCCTATTCACATGATTATTCTTCGATTATTCTTATGGAAAACCTGAAGAATAAGATGGTAACAAAAGTTCCCCCAAATCCTACCGGTCAGAGATAATCACCATCAATAATTTGGAGACTGTCTTTCCAGATTTTTAGGCGTGTGCTCACATGAATCAAGTTTGCACACACACACACACACACACACCCCTATGTGCATTGAACTATAATAGTACATACCACTTTGTGATTTTTCTTTCTTTCTTTCTTCCTTTCTTCTTTTTTTTTCCCCCCATTCAACAAGGTGTCGTAGATATCTTTCCAAGACAGAGAATATTGACCTTCCTGTCTTAAGAGTTGAATACTCCAGCTGGTCACCTGAGGCTTGGTAAATCACAGAAGTGGACACTAGGTGGCAGTGTTGAAACAATGAAAAATTTGGAAAATAAATACCAGAGTTACACAGTAACAAGAGGCCCCTGGGACTTCGTTTGGCTGAATCTTGTTATTGACATTCTGATAATTAATAACTGGTAAAAGGACATTTATCTGATTAAGATTGTATTACTTTGGAGGCTCCGTATTCCCCCAGCTTGGGCTGCAAGCAGCAGCTCCTAAGACTCTGCAAGGTTTTTGTAAGACTGCATTCAGATCTGTTTTATCATCCATCTGTGAAAGTGAAAATATGCCCTCTGTGGAAGGAAGAAACGACTTGCCGTCTTTTTCACACTGTCTTCCCAGCCCTCATACTAGACACAGCAGATGGACTGACACTCTTGCCACCTCCCCACCCTGAAAATCCAGCCTGATTCGTGTGTATTTCTATCCGTGGCAGCAGAAGCCCTGTCCGTGGCAGTCAGGCGAGAACCAGCTCCCTGCCTGGCCCAGGACACTCTGGGTGCCGCTTCCCTCTGAGATTCCAAGTCCCAGAGACCTGGAGCCCCACACTCCCCAGCAAGTGTGTCCACAGAGGGATAGCAGGTCAGCTCAGACCTGCAGAATCCTAGTCTTCTTTGCGTCACGTCACCTTGTTTTTTGTAGATACTTTCCTCTTCTGATCCCAAAGCATGCACACACCGTGCGACATGCTCTGGGAAGAATGCAAGACGCAAGTCAGGAGTTTCAGCTCACCTCCTAACCAACCTTATGACCTTGGTTAAATCCCTTTCTCTATTTCTCCGTCTTGGTTTTGTTAAATAGGAGTGTTACTAGGGCCCCTGGTGGCTCAGTCAGTTAAGCATCTGACTCTTGATTTGGCTTGGGTCATGATCTCAGGATCATGAGATCAAGCCACGCCTCAGGCTCCAGGCCCAGCTGCCCAGCTTAAGGTTTTTTTTTCTCTCTCTCTCCCTCAACACTTTCCCTCCTCCATTTGCATGTGTGTGTGCACTTTCTCTCTCTCTCTCTCTCAAAAACAAAAACCAAAAACCCCAAAAGAGTATTAGAAAACCAAAAGTCCAAGATGGAGTCACTTAGGCCAGAGCAAGTCACCGAGATGGGGCTTAATACCTAACCTGATTGCAATTCCAACCTCCCCCAGAAATGTAGTATTTTTTTTTTAAGATTTTTATTTTTAAGTAATCTCTACACCCAGTAATCTCTACCCACAACCCTAAGATTAAGAGTCACACAAGCTCCACTGACTGAGCCAGCCAGGTGCCCCAGAAACGTGGTCTTAACTGCTCAGTCAGGAATCTTCTCTGGTCAGCACCGATGATGTGATCTGTCACATGGTCTCTCTCCATCCCCGCAGAGGAAGATGAGGTGACACCCTGACCTTCTCTCTAAGGGAAGGTGACCTTGCCTGGAAAAATCCTTTCTTTTCTTTTGCTAATAACGTCCTTGCCCCATCCTCCTTCCTTTGAAAACCTTAAATTCTGTGCCATTGGGAGTTCCCCCCTGCTTGCTAGATGGGAACTATCCAGCTAACAACTACCTTAACTATCATGAGCAGCTTAGTAACGCCAGTTAGATCTTCAGAGTGACTCAGTGGAATTTTTGTTTCACATGAATAATAGCAGCTGGCCCCATTCTGGGGTATTAAATACGGAGACAACATACAGGCTTAGGACCCTGCCGGCCACACCCATGAATTAGAAAAAATATTCTGAATTGGATCATTTCTATTTTTAAGAACAGCTGTCATGGGAAAAAAATCAAAACTTTATGAGATTCTTTACAGTTGTTTTATGATTTCGTTCATTTTTTTTTTGCTCTACACTGACATTTCAGACCACTCCATGGTAGAGACTCTCATAAGCTTAGTCCCATCAAAATACTCTGTGATTCAGGGCATGAAGGTATTTTCAGAGTCAGAGCTCAGTGCTGTCACGTTCACTGACAGTAACCCCATGTGTCTATTATAGCACTGAGTCACTGACATCAATTTCATCTTGCGGGAAGTGGCACAAGGCGAAGCGAAGTGGCTTTGTTCACACAGATTCCCTGAAAAGCTGTGGTCACACTTGCTCTGGAAGCCGACCCCGCCGGCTTCAGCCGGAGAAAATAATCTGTCTTAATTGCAGAGCCTGTAGAGGGAAAGCTTGAGGAGATGGTTTGGGGAAGGACATTATTGAACCTGCGAAGGTGAGCCAACTCTCTCCCTAGTCACAAGCAACCACGAAGACGGTCAACCAGTGACCCAAATCGAGCACCGGCAATTGGATAACATTACATTCAGTTGAATTCAATGATACGTATTCCGATCCCATTAACAGCTTTTTGTGCCTCCTATGGCTAGGGATTGTGAAAGATGAGGCGAGCGGGACGTCGTCCTGCCTTCAGGAGGGTACCGTCTAGAGGAGACAGATGCACACACAACTGTCCGCTCTACTCCAGCCCAGTAAACCCCGGGGCTTTGTATGTCCCCTTCATCCACCCTTTATCCTCTGCCCGCACCGTGGGAGGAGCTCGTCACTGGGCTTGGACGAATGACCATGGAATCCACGCAAGGTGCAATGTGACAGCTGCTCTCCGAGAGATAGAGTGCTGCTGGAACACACGGAAAGGAACAAGGGAGTCTGAGCGAACGAGGTGTTTGAGCAGCCCTTGAGGGATGGGAAGCACTTTGGAGGCAGCAAGGATGGGGAGAGCGACTGATCTCTTGTTCCAGGAGGGAACGCAAAGAGCACGGGCAGACAAGTAGAGACAGACAAGGGCACCCTAAAGCACAGAACACAACCCAGCTCCCTGAGGCTCCTGGGGCAGGCCCTGCTTGAAGCACTTTGTGAGCAGTAACTGACTGAATCTCCCGGCACTCCGATGAGCTTTGTGCTAGGATGAGCTCATCTCACAGACGAGGAAGCTGAGGCACGGAAAGGTTGAGTCCTGTCCAAGCTCACACAACCACCACGTGACAGAGCCAGCATCCAAACCCAGGCAAGTGGGTCTTCGGAGACGGTGTCCTTACCCGCGTGGGGTGAATTGCAAAAGGGGGCGCGGTGCTTTTCTCTGTAGGGAAGGCCTGCAAATGTGACTCTGTCCTTCCTTCCATCAAGAAGTGCACTGGACTTTCTCTAACCCCTAGAGTCTGGCCAGAACCTGTGACGTGTTTTGGTCAGTCATCTGCAGTGGAAGCAACACTGCGGTTCCAGGCCCAGACCGCACATGCTCCCGTGGCACCCTGGAGCCTCACCTGCTGCGGCGGAAACGGGCCCGGGTGCACCTGCTGGCCTGGGAGACAGACACGGCCCCCTGACCGGCTTTGTTCCGGCTGACAACAGCCCGTTCCCAGAACCGCCCAGCTGATCCCAGCCCAAATTCCCAATCCGTGAAACCGGGGCCCGAATAAATTGTGGTTGTTTTAAGCCCCTGAACTGGGGATAGCTTGTTAAGTGCAAAGACTAATTTGTACAGGACGACCCTATGCTACTTCTGACTCTCTTGTCGTGGGACACATTTCATACATGGTTTTGCATGTAATCTCACAGGTACTACATGAGATGGAATTAAAAAAAAAAAAAAAAAGCAGAGATGGTAGGAAGTTGCCCAGTATCAAATGGCTAATCGGTGGAAAACACAGGCTTAAAATATATAAAATGTACAGTGTGTCCATATGCTGGGCCACCCAGGCGCCCCTGGAGCTCCTATGTGGCATAATGAATGTGTAATTAAGTGCCTACGATCATTTTTTTCCCCCTTGGAACAAGCAAACTCCAATTTATGAATGGCCCTGCTAACCTGATTTTAGTGTTAAGAACGGAACGTGCTGGGCCGCCTGGGTGTCTCAGTCGGTGAAGCATCTGACTTCAGCTCAGGTCATGGTCTCAGGGTCCAGGAATTGAACCTCACATCGGGCTCCCCACTCAGTGAGGGGTCTGCTTCAGATTCTTCCTCCGTCTCCCTCTGCCCCTCCTACAGCTTGTGCTCTCTAAATCAATCAATCAATCAATCAATAAAATCTAAAAAAAAAAAAAGATGACTTTGCCCTAATGCTGCTAAGGAACAGAGGCTACTTCCAATCCTAGAAGAGCTGGTGAACCGGCAGGGCTGCCAGCCTTCCTAACCGAACCACAGACACTGAAACAAAATGCATGAGACTCCACCAGTCAGCTGTGGGGAGGTGCAAAGTGATTAGGATCTGGTGTGGAAAGGAAGGCTCAGTAGAGGGTGGGGAAGTCCGGGCTCCGGTGGGATGGAGGAGGGAAACTCGGTGATGCTCTTTTCTGCAGCCCACATGGATCATTGAGGGCTCATCTGCAGCCTAGAACAGAAATACGGCAGCTCCAGTGCTGGGCGAGGAGAACCAGTGGGTTAACAACAGGACGACTGACCAGGGTGGGGTGAGATAACAAGGGTATGCTCCCATCATTGAACCTCCCCCCTCCTCCTAAAGAGAAAATGCAGTGTTTTTCTCTCCGACTACACTCATGCTCCCCTTCTGACACCATCTGCCTAGGCCAGCATCAGGTCCCCCAGGTTCCGGGGTTCCATCCCACAGACTGCCCCACTTGCTTTCAGACACCAACCCCAAACCCTAGGTGGTCACTGTACTTCTGACTGTTCAGCTGGGAATCAGTGGTTCCTAGGACAACATCCTCGGGTTTCATAATTTGCTGAAAGGGCTCAGAGAAGTCCAGAAAGCCATGTACTTACTAGATTACTGGTTTATCATAAAAGGCAAGAACTCAGGACCAGCCAAGATGGAAGGTGTGCATAAGGCAAGGTATGTGGGAAGGGGCAAGGAGCTTCCCGCCTTCTCAGGGTAGACCACTCTCCCAGCATCTGGAAGCTCTCTGAACCCCTTCAGTTCCCTTCTTTCCCCCTCTTTTTTAAATGGAAGCTTTATTATATAGGCACAAGTGATTGAATCATTGGTCAATGGTGATTGAACTCAATGTCCAGCCCCTCTCCCCTCCCTAGAGGTCAGGGAGTGGGACTGAAAGCTCCAACCGTCTCATCACAAGGTTGGTCCTTGCCACCACTGCCCCCCAACCCAACAGTGATCTCATTAGCGTGAACACGGTGTGGTGAAGAGGGGCTTGTATGCATCACAGAAGATGCTCCTCTCCCCTTTATCGCCTTCATTACTTAGGAAATTCCAAGGATTTTAAGACCTCGGTGCCTAGGAGGAGGACAAGGACCAAATATATATTCCTTATTATCAAGCCCAGTACCGCACCTCCGCGTACCCGGGGTTGGACAATTACAGAGCAGAGAGAAAAGAAGATCTTTCAGGGGAGAGGTTTGAGGAGCTTATGTAGCTTCTCCAGTAGCTCAGAGATCGAATCAGAGTCGCCTGGTGAAGGTGCAAAAAATAGGAGCACCCCCCAAATCTCCAGGAATGATATAAGCAAGGAAGTGGGCCTCAACTTCTCGCTCTGGGTAACATCACCAGGTGAAAATGAGCTCACAGACAGCAGTCTTGTGGTAACAGGAGTCTGGTATGTTTGAGAGAAAAAACAGCACCCAAATGACCTATATTAGAGGAAACCATTAATGTAAAACATAGACTAAGACTTGAAAATAAAATAAGCTTAATAGATACCCTCAGAGATAGGAGGTGATATTGGTCGTAAGAAGTAGGGACAGAAAGCAACTAAGAAGAGCCATGCAGATGTCCTGAGTATAAGAACACAACTGTTGAAGACTGGATTCGACAGACAACGGCCCTCAGCGGCATGAACACAGGCAGAATGAATGACAGTTGCAACGTCAAGTCAAGAGATTCCCCTACAAGGATGAAGAATTGAGGCCCTAGCTGTACCCTAGTTGGCACCAAATCCTGGAGAGTTTTGCTGAAATAAATTCCTAGGCCTAAATGGAGGGCTTCGGCGTGGGGGTGCCATAACAGCAAACAAAAACTTGGAGAATTTTCCCATCCCTCCGAGTGTTCTGCTTGACCAGAAACACAGCTCAGCCAATCCTCAACCACCAAGCCAACTCTGGGCTCTGGTGACTTCTTTGTTCCTTATTTTTTATCCTATAAAGGCATCATGCCTTCTGCCCCATTTTGCAGTTTTCCAGACTTTTGGGGATGGAGACTGCCTGCTTTACAGAATGCTAAATAAAGTTTGTATCACCTTAATTGTCTTCTTTAATCATATTTAACAGTGTGTAGGGGCAAATTCTCCCACTTTCTGTCATTTGTATCTCGTCTCTTCCTTAGGTAAAAGGAAGCACACTATACACTCTGTTTTGAATCTTGCTTTTCATTCAATCCCAGAGATTATTCCATAGCAAAATAAGAGATCTCCCGTATTTCCTTTTATAGTTGTATAGTGTTCTGCAAAATGATGTGGGGGGGCTATAGTTTATCCAAATAGTTCCTTATTGATGGACACTTGGGTGCTTTCCAGTCTTTTACTGCAGTGATTCACCTTGTTTATGTTGGAGGAGGCAATCCAGAGGATGTGACCCCTGGCTGACCCAAGAGCTGGACCTGGGATATTGGAAGTACCTCACCCCCACCCCTGTCCTTGGAATGTACCTTCTGCCCACCATTCCCACAGTGGGCGCCATTTTCAAGGACCCAGCCTTAAGAGAGCAATGTGTTGTTGAGACCATCTGGATGGTATCCAAGCCCAAGCCCAGTTAAGGTTTCTATATGAAGTTATAAGATATGGTGGGCAGGTGTGTAGGTCCACTTGTCTTATAGGTACCCTTGCCTATTAAAATTATCACCTGCCAACTTGGAGTGACCTGCCTCTTTCTGGAGTCTCTTCTTGCCCTCTGTGTACAGGGCCAGTTTGGGAGCCAACAGTTCACTGTTACTTTTTTTTTTCTTTTTTAAGAGAGAAAGAGCGTGCACAAGCAGGAAGGAGGGGCAGAGAGTATCTTAAGCAGGCTCCACCCCTAGCATGGACCCCATCTCAGAGCTTGACCTCACGACCCTGAGATATGACCTGAGCTGAAATCAAGGGTCACGTGCTTAGCCAACTGAGCCAGCCAGGTGCGCCTGTTCACTACTCCATTTTGACATAGTAAAGGAAGTCTGGCTAGTGCTGAAACAAACAAAAAAGGCGTAAGAGGTATAAGGACTGAAAGGAACGTGTAGAGGCCAAGGGCAGGCCACCCAAGACGGGTCCCTTTGACATGAAGGTTATTTTGAGTTAAAAGCAATCGAAACCCAGCAGATTCAGGAAAAGCTCTTTACCTCCCCCAAAACTACCTACAGAGAATTTAGGCAGAGGACCTGCTCCAGGAAGAGAGCTGTTACCATAGAGAAGCACGTTATATTCTGATCTAGGTATGGTGGACAGGGAAGAACCTAGCAAGGCCTGTTTGATCCAAGTCCTCTGGGTCCCATTGTTTCCAAATGTCCCAGAAAATATTTGTTTACCAAACATTTATTCTTTTTCATATTCCTGTGAGTTGCAGTCCTTCCCTTTGAAGTCCCAGACCCCTACCCTCTTCCTTGATTTGAATGACACATACACCTCATTTTGCCCGACTGACTTTGGAATTTCCATGTCTGTGTGTGGATTCCTACATGTACAAAATTAAATTTGATTTTCTCCTGTTATTCTGTCTCATGTCATTCTGGTTCTTAGTCCAAGGACCTTGAAGGGGACAAGACATTCTTGCTCCTCAACAGAAGAGCTAAAACCGATCTATTCAATGTGCAAGTATATTAGAACTAATACGAATATTTGATGAAATTGTTGGATACAAGGTCAAATAGAAAAAATCAGCACTCTTTCTCTAGACTAGTAATAACAAACTTGAACATGATAGAGAAACAATCTGTTGACAATAGCAATAAAACTTGCACAAGAGGATAGATAATTAAAATACAATGGCTACTCGCTGTGTATTGTGTAAGACTGATGAATCACGGACCTGTACCCCTGAAACAAATAATACATTATATGCGAATAATAAAAATATGTATATAGTGACCACAGACTGAAACAGAAGTTTTGAACTAGATATTCATTCAGGAATAGACAGTTCTTAAAAATGGTGTTGAAGTGGGTGTGCCTGGGTGGCTCAGGTGGTTGAGGGTCTGCCTTCGGCTCAGGTCATGATCCTGGAGTCTTGGGATCGAGCCCGCGTTGGGTTCCCTGCTCAGCGGGGAGTCTGCTTCTCCCTCTGCCCCTCCCCCATGTTTTTGCGCACACACTCTCTCTCTCAAATAAATAAATAAATAAATAAATAAATAAATAAATAAAATCTTTTAAAAAATGGTGTTGAAGTGATAGAAGTAAGAAAAAGATTGAAGTTATTTTGAAAGTATAAGTTTCATGAGAATATATGCCTAATTGAGAACATATAAAATGCATTATAGTTAGTGACTCTGGGGGTCAGGAACGTAGGAAAAGAATAAAAGGATTAAGTAAAATATAAAAAGAAATAAAAGAATCAAGGGATAAGAAGAGTGGTATTTTGCATGGACTGATGATGACAGTGTGTTAAGAATTAGGATTCTGCACAACTTTTCATCTGAGGTAAAACAAACAAAACCAGACCTCATAAATAGACATCCCTGCAAATCCTCAGGGACGAGGCTCATGTTACGCTGGGCAAGCAAAGGTTACAGAAATGGATCATTAGAAATCACACGGCATGTTGAGAAGCTGTATGACAGATTTTCCAAGCATGTAAGTATTTTGTTGAAATAAATTCAACAACTTGTTAAATCAAGGTCTCTGTGTCTTAACTAAGATGGCAGGTGTGGTACGGTGCCATTTTGCATCCTTCTGAGACCTGATTATTAAAAAACTCACTGGATTTTCTCCCATGAAAGCTAGCTAGCAAAGTGTAGGGGTTTCCACTGTTCTGTGGTGATTGTCGCTCTGCAGAATTTAAAGTGGGAAGCAACTGTCAGTGACCTTGAGTCACAAAGATTCATGGTTAGAATATTTCCACCTGAGGGAATATTTTACACAAACACCACCTCCTGTTGGTGGGATTCACGTCAGGGCCCCTCTGGGTGATGGTGTTTAGAAAGTGCACAGTCTTAAGGAGGGTTGAGTTTCAATTGGCTTAATCCACTTGGCTAAAGGAATGAGCTCTAGGCAGTGTGGTCAAAACAAAAGTATCCAAGGGAACTGTGTTCCTTTGACTCATAAAATATTTTTAGAAGGACCCGATTAAATGGTTGTCCCGTCTAGTTCTCCGTGTGATGCTTAACACTGCTTAGCAAAATTCCATTAATTAGTCATTTAATTACGATGGAACATCCTTGTCTGGAAAGCACATTACGCCAGCAATAGGGATGGCATGACTCTTTTCATACAGTAATATATTTATTAACAAAATTGTATTGAATACCAACTCTGTGCCAAGCACCAGGCATACAAGGTTGAACAAGACAGACAGACTTCCTACTCCGTGGGTCATGCCATGTGGTTATAGAGAGAGGAATCAGCACAGAGATAAAGAATATGTCACCGAATACTCCATGTGCAGTGATGTAATAAAGATGTAATGATGTGGGGCGGCTCTGTTAGGTGGGGTGGGATGGAAGGACCTCTCCGAAGAGATAACATTTAAACTGAGCTCTGAATAGTGAGTCAGAGTCATTCGAAGGAAACTTCAGGGAAAAGTGCTCCAGACTGAGGCGGTGACCGGTGTAGAGACTCGCTTGGAATAGCTGGTGTGTTGGAAGAATAATAGGAAGATCTTGACTTGAGGGGCAAATGTTTCCTAGTCATTTTTTTTTTTTTCTATTTTGGGAATCCTATTATTGACTCATTTTATATTTATTTATTTATTTATTTATTTATTTATTTATTTATTTATTTATTTATATTTTTTACCTTTTAGAAAATTGGATGTCCTTTCTTTTTCTTAGATACTTTCAGGTGTTCCTGATACAACCTCGGAGTTAATTCCTTGTTCATGTTTTATATGGCAAACATTTTCTAACCTGTCTCCTTACCACTTGGTATGGTGTGCTTTATTGAACAGAAATCCTTCATTTTCATGTAGGCAAATCTCATCAACTTTTCTCTTTCTGGTTTTGCTTTCTGGGTCTTGTTTAAGAATCCTCCCCTAAGTTGGTAAGATCTTTTCTGACATTTTTTTTTCTTATTTGCCTTGTGTATTTACCTTTCACGTGTAGTTATTTAACACATCTGGGATTTACCTTGATTAATGGTGTGAAGTGTGGGTGATGCACGTTAATTTTTTTTTTCCATGTCATGAGCCCTTCTTTCCAACATCATCTTTGCCTCATTTTTAGTGATGTCATTTCTACCATAAACCAAGATCTGGGTACTAGGGATGCTCGTTGCTGCTGGCATGTTTCAGAAATCAAAAGTTCATGCTTATACTTTTAATGCCGATTCAAGACCACAAGAATCTTCCTTTCTTCTGCCCATTGCATAGTTGCACCTCCTTTCTTCTGTACTGAGAACTCTGGCTTCCTCAAACCTAATCACATTTACTCAATCCTACAGTAGGTATCGGATAGATTCAGAACAGTTGCATGCACAACACTATGAAAAACAAACCCTACCAAAAGAAGAGTTCAGGATTTGTTTGTCCTGTTCCCTTTCTCTCTCTCATTCATTCATTTGAAATACAATTGAGTTCATTTGTTTCTGTTTCTACTCAGCTTTAGGTATTCCCCTTTTCTTGTTGAATTAATTTCGTTGTTTGAATATGTAGCAAGTTAACACGCTTCCCAATTCAAAAGTATACTCAGAGGAGTATTGCTCCCTTCCTACCCATCCCTCCTCATTTCCTCATTTCTCCCCACTCTCTGTATGGAATCCATTTTATGGTTCTTTTGGTTATCCTTCTTCTGTTTCTTTTTGCAAAAATAAATAGGTATGTGTGTGTTTCTTGTCTCCCTCTTTTTTTTTTAAGATTTTGTTTATTTATATGAGAGAGAACAGGGGAAGGAGCAGAGGGAAAGGGACAAGCAGACTCTGTACTGAGCTTGGAGACTGATGCGAGACTCTCTCTCAGGACCCTGAGATCATGACCTGAGCCGAAATCAAGAGTCAGATGCTCAACCAACCGAGCCATGCAGGCGCCGCTCTTGTCTCCCTGTTCTAACACAAAGGGTAGCATACTATGCACACTCTAGTACTTATTTCACTTAAGAGTGTGTCCTGGAAATCACTCTTCAACCCTGCTGTTTATTTAATGCTATAACTATCGTGTGTATTGTATTTACTATGTTTCTTCACTGTTTAAAAACATTTCTTTTGGTAGTTGGAAGGTTTGTATTATTTGTTGTAACAGTTATCTTTGTTTTTTAAATTGAGAAATAATTGACATGTAACGTTATATTAATTTCAGGTGTACAACATACTGGTTCAATATTTCTATACATTGTGAAGTGATCACCACAATAAGTCTTGTTAACATGCATTGCCACACACAGTTACAGTTTATTTCCCCTTGGGATGAGAACTTATCTACAGTCACCATGCTGCACGTTACAGCCCCATGACTTATTTATTTTATAATTGGGAGTTTATTCCTTTTGATCCCCTCATCCATTTGCCCACTCCCTTCCCCCTGCCTCTGGCAACCACCAGTCTGTTCTCTGGATTTATGAGTTCAATTTGTTTGTTTGTGTGTGTGCTTGTTTTAGGTTCCACGTATGAGTGAGCTCACATGGTATTTGCTTTTCAATATCTGACTTATTTCACTTAGCCTAATGCTCTCAATGTCCATTCACGTTGTTGCAGCTAGCAAGATTTCCTTCTTTTTTATGGCTGAAAAACATTCTGTGGTACACATGCACGTTTACACCACATTTTCTTTCTCTGTTCATCTACTGATGGATGCTTGGTGGCTTCCATTTCTTGGCCATTGTAAATAATGCTGCAATGAACATGGGTGCGTGTAACAGTGATTTTTCTTCTAAAGTCTTTTCTGGTACCCCTTGTTCCTGTTTTCAAAGCTCACAATACCCTTTCAGTTTAAATGGGCATCTTTTTTTTTTCAGAGTCAATCATCTTTTTTCTACTTTCTCCTTTATCTCTTCTCCTCATGTTATGTTAGCGGCATTGTTTTTATTTTGTTCACGTACCATTCTTCCACCTATTTCCCAAGCCTTGTTTTAGTCTTAGTTCCGCAATGAGATACATCAAATGCTCGTCATCAGACCTCTTGCTGAAGTTTTCTTAGTTCTCTCTTGGTCGAATGAAACTTATCCCCAGTAGGTTTCTCCAGAAGTGTTTGTGTGCAGTCGGAGGACAGCTTGGTTCTTCCAGTCTTCCTGTCAAACCTGCTACCTGTTCCTTTTGTCTCCTCCAAGACTGGAGACTTACGTGCTGGGACCACCCTGAGGGCGAATATTCTGTCCCATAATCAAACCTGTGTCAGATCATAAGTTCTACTTCTGGGTTCAATATATGGTCACCAAATCTTTAAGCTTAGTGTTTTATACAAGAATTAGTAATAATGGAGATTTATGTCAAGGCATTTGGCTAGGGTTTGGGCGAGGGAGAGAAACAATCCAGAATGTCCAGACCCCATCACCATTTAAACCTGTTGTGGAAGCTTCATTTAGATAGGGTTCCCAGAATATAAATAGATAAGAGACTAACTGGGGAATGCCTCTGGGGTGAGGCTACTGAGAAAAGAAGAAGCTTTCATAATTAAAAAAAATGTTCCAGAGCTTCCTTCCCTTGTAACAGCTGACAGTATATTCCTAGCCCCTTTCCAGCACTTACTCAAACAAAAGGTCACTCATCTACAATCTCTTTAAAGCCTTTGAGATTTTGTAGGAGGTTAGAGTGTCAGGGCTGGAAGCAATCTTAGACGCGGTCTAATCTACCTTTTCTTTCTTTAGCTGATGAGCAGACTGGTGGTGTTAAGACTGGAGTGGGACAAGAATATTTGAAAACTGTGTGTGAAGTGTCAGGCTTACTTAAAATGTTTTGAAAAATAATTTTGGTGCAGAAATGAACAAAGAGTTATAAAATATTTTTAAGTTTTAGATTTAGATTAAAATTTATTTTTAAGGGAAAAAAAGCCCATAAGCATAGCATCATGTATAGAGAAGTTAAATCATTATGTCCTACGTGAGACTAATGTAACACTGTCAACTACACTCAAATAAAAAAAGAAAAAAAGAAAGCCCAACAAAGTTGAAGTCCCTATATTCCCTTCTTCTTTTTTGCACTTTTTATTCTTTTATTTTATTTTATTTTTTATAATAATTTTTTATTATGTTATGTTAGTCACCATACAGTATATCCTCAGTTTTTGATGTAATGTTCTGTGATTCATTAGTTGTGTATAACACCCAGTGCTCCATGCAATACGTGCCCTCCTTACTACCCATCACCAGTCTATCCCATTCCCCCACCCCCCTCCCCTCTGAAGCCCTCAGTTTGTTTCCCAGAGTCCGTGGTCTCTCATGGTTCATTCCCCCTTCTGTTTACCCCCCCCTTCATTCTTCCCTTCCTTCTACCAATCTTCCTGTTATTCCTTATGTTCCACAAATGAGTGAAACCATATGATAATTGTCTTTCTCTGCTTGACTTACCTATATTCCCTTCTTAATCTTATTCCTGTCCTTTCCCAGAGGAAACCATTATCACAAATTTGGTATATGTTCAGTCCTGCTTTTATGCTTTTGGTCATATGTGTATGGTATAATTGTAATATATATATATTGCTCGTATATAATTATGTAATTATTTTAATTTATAGAAATGGTAACATATAGCATTCTGAAATCTGCTTTCTAAAAATTTTGATGGCAAAGAGTACTTCAGTGAACCACCTCTGTGTGTGTGTGTGAATTTCTTGAACTATCTATCTATTTATCCATCCATCCATCCATCCATCCATCCATCTGTCACCTATCTATCTGAGAATGTATCTGGAAATGGAATTAATTGCTGGGTCATTGAGCATTCTCAGCTTTGCTATACATTGTCTTATTCCTTTCCAGACTGGAATTCTTGGTTGTTCTATCTTCATCAACACTTCCTATGGTTAGACTTTAAAATTTTTATAAATTTGATTGGGGTGGAAGGTTTGTTATCTTAGTGTTTTACTGTGCCTTTTTAAAAATTATTATTAACAGTGAGCATTTTCATGCATTCATTGGCCATTAAAATTTCCTGTTTGTTGTGAAATGGCTTCTGATATCCTTTGCCCATTTTTCTGTGTCTTTTTCTTATTGACTTGCAGGAGTTTCCTGAACTCTAGATATTCTTACTTTGTTTTGATGTGCAGTTCATATTCCCCCCCCCAGTGTTTGGCTTATCTTTTAGCTTTGTTTAAAGAGTCTTGCTTTTACAGAAATTTTATGTTTTTATGTAGTGAAAATGAACAGTCTTTTCATTTGTGAGGAGGCTGGCCTATAACCTTAAATGAAATCAAGGCAAGACCAAGGAAACCCCAGTCATTTCAGCGTCCTTCAGGCTGCTGGTGAACGAGCCACTCGGCACAAGTATTCTCGTAATGGGACATACCGTGATAATTAGCAGTGTCAGTCTGTATCAGGTGTCAGGACACTCTTGCCTTCTGGAAGGAGCTTCGGATGAGGAGTCCAGTCTCCTGCTGGCTCTGTTCCTAATGCTGTGACTTTGGTGGAGGAGCTGAGGTGTGGCAGAAGGAGCCCTGAATGTGACGCCAGGAGACTGGCTGTCAGTGCTACCGCTAACTCTACTTGAGCCTCAGTTTCCTGGTATGTGAAGAAAAATGGTGTGGTCTCACAGGGCTGGATAGTGGTGAAAATGCTCTGTGAGATGAGCGATAAAAGCAAAACGTTGTCATTACTCACTTCTGTGGGCTTCAGGTTTCCTGTCTGTAGAATCAGAGTTACAGAACTAGGTCTGAAGGCCCATGGCAGCTCGACAGTAGCCTGCAATTCTGTGACTGGGGTGAACACAGACCGTCCGGACCAGAGGGGGTAGCAGGTGGCCTCTGGTGACTTAGGACTCTTGGTAAGGCCACCTTCTGAAACAGAAGTATTATGAGGCCAATGAGATCATTCAGTATCCATTCCTTCCTCCCTCCATCACTTCTTCCATTCTTCCCTTCCTCCTCCCGGCCATCCATTCTTCTTCTACCCTCCTTTCTTCCATTCCCCGCACTTGCTATACTTCCTGGAACACTCATTCCCACCCTTTCTGGCTAACTTCTGTTCCTTCTTCAGATGTTCTCTTTCTGGGTGCTGTCCCCTTGGAGGCTTTTACTGATCCCCCAGGTTCTGTGTGTGATGCTCTTCCCCTGGGATCCCATAGTGCGCTCACAACCCTTATCATTGCACGCGCCATGCTTACTTCAATCGTCTGGGGGCACGGGAGGCTATGTCTTGTTCACTGCTGTATCCCAGAGCCCATTCTAGTGCCTGGAACATAACAAGTACTGAAATCCTGTTGAATGAATGAATGAATGAATGAATGAGTGTAAATATACAGGCACTATGCTAGCCGCATGGATACAGAAATAAATAAGGCAAAGCCTTAGCTCTCAAGGAACTAAAAATCTAGTAGGGAGGACAGACGTTCAACCGAGTGACTGCAATGTTGCGATGCAACATCAAGCAACAGAAATCTGTTCAAAATGCAGTTAGAGAGGAGAGAGTTTAGTGGGTCAAGGAAAGCTGTACGAGAGGTAGGTGAGCCGAATCGTGAAGGAAGAGCACGAATGTGTTAATCGGAGACGAGTCAAGCACGTGCCAGGCAGAGCAGCAGCACATTTATTCAGGAATTTACTCAACAGATATTTGTTGAAGCCCTACTATGTGCCGAGCACTGCTGCAGGTGGGGGGGGAGCGAGCACAAAGGGAAACAGCACCCCCGGAGTCCCTGCCCTCCTCCTCCGTCTGACCTGTGTCATCCTGAGCCTCTGCACATCTTTGGCCAGTGTGGGTGTTTACTGCGTATGGAGCCCTATGGAACGGTTGGCATGCCTTTTCTTGAACCAAGAGAACAGGGTCCTGGCTGGTTTTGTGCTGAGGAGGACGTGAGGGTTTGTGTTTCTCAGTGTTTTGATCAAAGGCACACAGCTGTTATGTGAGAACGCCTTGGAAATGTAATGTGAGCCCCGTAAGGCACCTCACCATCTGTCTCAGGCCACAGTTTGACCGAGGACTATCTTTGGCCCAACACCCCTTGCATGGCTCAAATGTTAACACAGGCATTTGCTAAAGGGAAAGAACAAAGTAAGAAAAAATACAAATGGAATAAAGTCTGGAAGAAGTTTCATGACTCAACCTATGTGATGATGCAGGGTTTTTGTGGAGAAGATCAGTGGAAGGAAGCACACACAGTCATAGATGAAAGAGAAATCACAAAGGGGTTGGTTTATGATTAGACTAGGATTTCCACGTCCGGCGAGCTTGGGGCCCATTTCTATAGAGGGCTAGAAAGGAAATGATCTTCTTTACTGTCTGAGTGAGTTCTACTGATTTACCAGAGTAAGCCAACCTGTTCTTTAAAACCAACCCTCTTTTCCAGCTGATTGGCTGGAGGGATTGGCATAAGGTTTATAATGAGGGAGAGACAGAGAGAGAAGAGAGGGAAGGGAAGGGGAGAAGAGGAGATAGAGGGAGGATGAACATGTTATACCATGTAGAAACATTTATCTACATTTTATTTTATTTTTTAATTTTATTTCTGTGGAGAGAGAAAGCATGCGTGCACAAGCAGGGGGGAGGGGCAGAGGGAGAGATAGAGAGAGAGAATCTCAAGCAGACTCCACGTTGAGTGGAGAGCCTTATCCAGGGCTTGATCTCACGACCCTGAGATCAAGACCTGGGCTGAAATCGAAAGTCCAATGATTAACTGATTGAGCCACCCAAGTGCCTCATCTGCATTTTAATCTTTTAAGTTGTATATGTCCTAGTGTAAGGTGACTAATGCCTCTGCCACACACCGGACCAGTTCTCTGCTCACCCCCACGTCTCCTCCCTCTGAAGCCAACCATCCCCACCTCTTCGCTGATTCATTTCACGTTTACATATATGTTTTTAAATAACATGTTTGCATTACTCCTTGAGTTTTCAATTTTAAGCATTATATTGACTTCTTACTATAGTAGAAAAAGCGTATTTCTTTTTACTCCTTCCCCCCTTCATGTCTCAATAGAGTTATACCTTAACATTGTTTAGTGTTGTGGAGATGCTATTCATAATTTAGCCATGTGACTCCTTTTCATTTTCTGTACGAAATTTAATTTTTTCCTGGTGGTAAAAAATAGCACCTTTTTGTTTGCTTACTTGCTTTTCTAATACTTACCTGTTATTCAACTCCAAATTTTGCTGATTCTCTAAAAATCTTTCAAGATATTCAGGTGTATCAGGCTTCCTAATGGTTTGCCTTTTCCAGAAGGCATCTCTCATGGATGCCTGACCTACTCCAGTGTGGACCAATGGCTCTTTATTCCAAGGTACCCAGACATCACTTTGCCACATCCATTCATGATTATCTTGGCATCCCCTTTGAACCCGTGGTTTCTTGGATCCCATATCTTCTTTCGCGGGTAACCCCCTCATTTTTGTGGAGCACATCATCTGGGGCTGAGCTAATGGGAGGTGAATTATTTGAAGCCAAGCATGTCTGAAAATATCTCTACCTTTTCGCTTGATGGATAATTGGCTGGGGATAAAATTCTCAGTTGGATATGGTTTTTTTTCCCTGAATTTTGAAGTAATTTCTCCATTGCCTACCAGCTTCCAATGTTGCTGGTGAGAAGTTGGACACCAGTAGGATTTCTTCTTCTTTGCATGTTTTCTTCTTCCCTGTATGATTTCTGTTTCCTGCAAGTTGCTTTTCTTCTGTTTATTTTGGGCTCTAACTTCTACTTTTTCTGCTAATATTTAAGTATGTGGACTGAAAACTGCTAAGACTCTTTGAGGATATGAGTTAGTTTTCTGATTGTGCGATTCTCTATAAGATGAGCTATTGAGGCCTTTTTTTTCTTTTTTTTTTTAAGTTTTTATTTCAAATCCAGTTAGTTAACATGCAGTGTTATATTAGTTTCAGGTGTACAATATAGCGATTCATCACTTACATAAAATGGTTCTCATCTTGACAAGTTCACTCCTTCATCCCCATCACCTATTTCCCCCATTCCCCTGACCTCTTTGCTTCTGGTCACCATCAGTGTGTTGTCTATGGTTAAGAGTCTGTTTCTTGGTTTTTCTCTCTCTTTCTCTTTTCTCTTTGCTCATTTGTTTTGTTTCTTAAATCCCACATATGATTGAAGTCATATGATTGAAATCAATCTTTCTCTGACTGACTTATTTCACTTAACATAATACTCTCTAGCTCCATCCATGCTGTTGCAAATGGCAAGATTTAATTCCTTTTTATGGTTGAGTAATATTCCATTGTATATATACACTACATCTTCTTTACCCATTCATCAATTGATGGACTGCTTCCATTTCTTGGCTCTTATAAATAATGCTGCTATAAATATAGGGGTGCATAAATCCCTTTTAATTAGTTTTTTTGTATTCAAAATACCCAGTAGTGAAATTGCTAGATCATAGGGTAGTTCTATTTTTAACTTTTTGAGGAACCTCCATGCTTTTTTCCACAGTGGCTGCACCAGTTTGCATTCCCACCAACAGTGCACGAGGGTTCCTTTTTCTCCACATCCTCACCAACACCTGTTGTTTCTTGTGTTTTTGATTTTAGCCTTTCTTACAGGTGTAAGGTGATATCTCACTGTAGTTTTGATTTGCATTTCCCTCCCACATCTTTTCATCTGTCTGTTGGCTGTCTCTATGTCTTCCTTGAAAAAATGTCTGTTCATGTCTTCTGCCCATTTTTTAACTGGATTAATTGTTTTGGGATGTTGAGTTTTGTAAGTTCTTTATAGATTTTGGATACTAACCCTTTACCAGATAAGTCATTTGCAAATGTCTTCTGCTGTTCTGTAGGTTGCTGTTTAGTTTTGTTGATTGTTTCTTTTGCTGTGCAGAAGCTTTTTATCTTGATGTAGTCCCAATAGTTCATTTTTGCTTTTGTTTCCTTTGCCTCAGGAGACATCTAGTAAGACGTTGCTGCAGCCAGTCAGAAGAGTTACTACCTCTTCTAGGATTGTTGTGGTTTCTTGTCTCACATTTAGGTATTTAAACCATTTTGAGTTTATTTTTGGGTATCGTGTAAGAAAGTGGTCCAGTATCATTCTTCTGCCTGTGGCTGTCCAGTTTTCCCAAGATCATTTGTTGGAGAGACTGTCTCTTTCCCATTGAATATTCTTTTTTGCTTTGTCAAAAATTAATTGACCATATAGTCATGGGTTTATTTCTGGGTTTTCTATTCTATTCCCCTGATACTGAGGCCTTTTCATTGGGGAATTCCAATGTCAGTATCCTCTCCTCTAGGGCTGCTCAGATGCTGCAAAGAAGCTTCTTCTCATCTTTTGCCTGGAGCTTCATGTGAAGGCTTAGCTTCTACTCTTCCGGAACCTGAGCAGGGGAAGAGGGCTTAGCGGGAGATAGATTCACCATACAGATGTACATTCATTTAAATCCCCCCTGTCAATAGGATACTTCTTTCTTTAACTGTGCCTGTGGTTTCTCAGTCCAGAGACTCTCTCCAGGGAATAAAACTCCAGGCCTCTGCCTATGTGGGGGAAGGGCAACTGTTGGCTGTAACAAGTTTGGAGGGAGGGAGAGATCTTGGCACCTAACAATTTCTTGAAAAACTCTCAACCAATTCTCATTCTCCTTATTTTAGACACCCCATTTTTTATCCCCACTGCCACCAATCTGTAGAGTCTAAATCAGATTGGCTCTGGCTTTCTCTACTACCAGTTTAGGACTCAGTTTTCTTAGCTTTGCTAAATTGGTTACACCCGTCCTTTTGCTTTACAGCTTCTAAAATTTATTTGCTGCTTTTTCCTTGATTCTCCTTGTCCTTATGGCTTTATGTCTTTAAAAAAATCTTTCTACTGTTATTTTAGTAGGGTTTGGAGCGGGAGCAAAATCAGATGCATTTGTTCAATCTGCTGTCTTCACCCAGAAGCCCAGAAAACTTTTAAATTGAGGGTAAAGAGATGCTATTCCTATTACTGAATCTTGAACATCAACTGAAGCCAGGAAATTAGCAACCAGATAGCATAAGGATTCAACGCTTAGACCCTGGAATTAAACCTGGGATTGAGCCCTGTGTCTGCCACTTGTTGGGTTTCTGACCTTTTGACATTTACCTAACTTATTCTAGCCTCAGTATCTTTTTTATCTGTACAATAGAGATAATAATGCAGCTCCTTTTTGAGATTAAAGTACATATCCATCTATGATATGCTTCTTACATTGTCTAAATTCTAGAACATTGCTCAATAAATTGAGGGAACTTCGGTGCCCATGACAGGACAGTCAGTAGAGAGAAACCATAGTAAATCACTTAAGACCTTCTGGGTGCATGTTATAACAAATATACTTTATCTCTTCTTTTATTCTTAAAGAGAAAAGAGAGCTATTCATTTGATTAAAAAGTTTGTGTGTAGATAAGTCTGACTGGTAATTATATTTTGCTGCAACCAAATTGTGAAGGTTTATTCTACAAGTGGTTTTTTAAAATATGACAGCCAGACCGTATTTCAATCTTTGATAATCATTTAATATATTCATAAAAGAAAGTGCTGGCCTTTATCAGCAAGATCTTCCTTTCTGTAATGAGTACAGGGACAGACGTCATGGAAAAGAAAAATTTGTTATTATTCATTACAATTAGCATTATTTTGTGTAAATAAAATTAAATTTCCTGATTATAGAAATAATATAAGCAAATTGCAGAAAAAGAGAAATGTTAGGAGGAAAAAATTAAGTAGAAAATAGCAACGTTAAACACTATTAACATTTTGTCACTTACATTCTGGTCTTCTATTTATGTTTGTGAAGAACATATCCATGGGCTCAGAATGGGTGGAGGCATACTACAGTACAAGGGTCATATTGGTGGAGTCCCTATGGTGGGGAGGGGTCCCTGTAGAGGGGGAAGAGGGAGGGGAAGGATTTTTTTACTTCTTCCTTTAATCATGTCCAAATACTTTTTATGTTTTACTAAAAAAAAATTAAATTCAGTAATAAAACTATGTAATGGGGAATAAATGGGGGGGGGAAATTTTGTTCTCTCTTCTTTATAATTAACCTCATTTATAATATTCTTATCACCCTAAAATTGTATGGAATTGTAGAAGCTGTGAGTTGAGAGATTATTCTGTCCAATCTCTGTTTTATAGATGAAGAAATCAAGGCCGAGAGAAGCTAAATGACTTGATAGAAAGATCACAATCACATTAAAAAACAATTGGAAAAATTGCTATGGACAAACACGGAGAGGGAAACTACGTAGGTAAGCAGGGCCTGAAGGCTCCTGGTACTTTGGAAGCCGGGACTGAAGGCAGGGCAATGGCTTCATTGCCTTCATGAGATCAAGCACTAAACCCATCCTGCTCATGAGAGGATGGAGATGCAGTTCTCTTCTTTAATATGGGGGACGAGGGCTATTTCCTTTGCCCCCAAAATCACCTGTGTCCTACAAACATGAAGATACTCAGCGTCATGAGAAATAGTTGTAAATCCATAATAAGAAAATTTATAACTAAAGAAAGAACACTAACAGAATAATTTGGAAAGGACTTAAAGTTTAAAACTGTCCAAAAATATTACCAAAAGGCAGAATTATCATCCATAAAACAAGATTAGGAGTTTTTGAGAGCAGAAGAGTCAAACATGAAAATTAACCTCTGGGAAATCTTGGAAATAAAATATAGTCACAAAATTTAAAAATATAAAGGATGGGCTAAATAGTAGTTTTGATAGAGCCAAAGAGAGGGATAATGAATTGAAAGCTAGAACAAAAGGAATCTTCCAAGATGCAAAGAAAAAGGATGTGAGAAATGAAGGACAATTTGAGATATATGGTAGGGATGCAGGACATTAAAAAATAACTAAAAATCTTAGAAATCACTATAGAGAAAGAATGATATATCAACCAGACCAGTAGCAGACTCCTCAGTCATAGCAATAGAAGCCAGAAGACAATGCAGTTATTGCTTCAAAGTACTGAGAGAAAACAAATGAAAACATAAAATTTGATACTTTGAAAAGTTACACAAATATTAAATGGACAATTTTCTAGTCATATAGTAAACTTCCAGAATCGACTTGAGAATAAACAGAAAACCTATTAAGTGGGACCTATAAACATAAAAAATGGTGAAGTCAGTAGTCAAAAATGTCCTCTCATACTCCAAAAAGGTCACCAGGACCATATAGTTTAGGAACCAATAGTTACAAATCTTAAAAAGAAAAAAAGATAATGCCTGTTTTACACAAACTGTTTCAGAGAAGAAAGAGAGGAGGGAAACCTACTTATCAGGCCAGCATAATCTAGATGCTGAATCTAAGAGGTTTAATTATAGAACTCGGACTGTGCCCCAAACTCATAGCAGCTGTTTTATCTGGGGAGATGGGACAGAGCATAGCATTAATGGTTCAATGAGACCTCAGCTTTATCAATCATATTTTAATTCCCTTATTTATAAAAGACATGAAACAATATGACAAAGATATTAAGAATTATGAATTTTGTGTGGTAGGCACATTTGCATTATTTTTTATATTTCTCAATTTTAAAATTTCCTTCTAAAAAATCAACAACAAATTATGTTGCCTCTCGGCTTCAATAGAGAGAAAAATCATTCTTTAAAGCATATTAAGTACCAACCTAAAAAACAGCTGTCAGACCTGGTCAGTGGTAAGAAGCCTAGAATGTACTATTTTTAGATGAAGAAATCCTGAGTAGTTCAAATTACTCCAGGTCCTGTGAACATCATCTTTTCTCATGTAGATTGTTGAAAGGTTAGAGAGTTTTATTTATTTATTTTTATTATTTTATTGTTTAAAAGGATTTATTTATTTTGGAGAGAGAGAATGTGTGTGAGCAGGAGGAGGGGCAGAGGGAGAGGGAGAGAGTCTTAAGGAGACGCCAGGCTGAGCAGGGAGCCCCATTCGGGACTTGATCTCACGACCTGAGGGTATGAGCAAGCATCCCACACTTAACAGCCGTACCACCTAGGCGCCTGAGACTTTTTTTTTAAACCATTCATTGGCCCATGAGTCTTCAGAGTTGAACAGCTATTAACCAAGCAATCATTTTTGCATTCAGACATATTTTTATTCAGCAAACTTCTATGGGGTGGCCCGTTACGTTCTTTATACTACCTGACTTGGCACTGTGTCTACAGGGTGAGACCCAATCCCGATCCCTGTCCTTAAGTCGGGGAGATGGATAAGAAGGTCCGCGCTGACAGTAGGGTGGAGTTAGTAGCGTGCAGAGCTAAGTGGATCCCGGCCTTAAAGACCAGGAAATGTGACGTGTGATTTGATTCCGGTACCGTTGTTCATCATCAGAAGTGAGGCATGTGGAGGGGTGGGAGAAAGGCTGCTCAATCAGAGGGAATGGCATTCGCACATGCGGAGAGAGCGTGCGAAGGCCCGTGTGTTTGGGATTGCTGCACGGGAGGGCAGGGAGCTTAGAAGCGAGATCATGGTAGGCTCCTGTGTCTGCAGCTGACGATTTTGAACTTCATCCGGGAGTTACCGGAAAGCAAAATAGTGTGCTTTCTGTCTGGAGCGCGAGAAGCCAATTTCTGATCTGGCCTCCACGGAGGGGTATTTGGTGGGAAGTGCCGTGCGTTGTGCGGTCTGTGCAGGGGTGCTGGTGTGCTGGGGCCCGGGCGGGAGCCTGAGCGGTGTCGGGGGCTGCATTCCAACACCTGTCTGCGCGCGTCGTGCGCCCTGATGGAGCAGACCCGGGAGAGGTTGGTTTGCTCTGAGAACTTAGCCGCCTGCCGAGAGACCACCTGTGCTAAGAAAGAGAAAGTTGAGTATCAAGTGTTAGAGGTGGAAGGGGAGGTCTGAGATAAGAAGATGCCTATGACTTCTACATAGACCCTGCTGGGCTTCCCCATGAACTCGTGTCTGGGAAGACATGGGCGCGAGAGCAAGGGGGTCTTCCTTCGGTGTTCCTCAACGGGCGTCACACACGGAAGGCGCACTGCCCCACCGCCCCTCATCATCTTGCTCCAAAGTGAGCGCACCTCTGGGACCACGGTGGTCAAAATCTATGGTACCCAGCAGAGGAAGCTGCAGAGGACAGGTGTCTTGTAGGCACAAGACAAGGCAAGCCGCGGTGGCGCTTGGGAAGCGCCGTTGTCCAGAGCCGAAGCGGCAGGGATGTCTCTGCTTGTGTTGGTCCTCAGTGGGCGTGGTGGACAGGTAAGGGCCTGGCGAGTGCCGTAGCGTCCAGCAAAAGAGGGAAGAAGAGGAGAAGACAAAGAAGTTAGTTGGCTGGATTGTTGTTAGTGCCAAAGGGGTACCCCCATGAGGACACAAATATAATTGGCCTGAGGTGTGCAGGCCCCCTTTCCTCTTCTACACCGGCCCCTGAGGGCAAGAATGAGCAAAATGCAAGCCAAAGAGGAGGCCTGAACCACTTCTCCCAGAGAAGCTGCCCAAATTCCCAGAATATGAGCCCCTGGCAACTTCACATCACTTACTGTAAAAGTGTAAAAGGTTAGGTTACTCCCCAGGCTCTAGAACAAGTGCCCAATTGCTCTCAGAGAGAGTACGTCCCTCATCCAAAAGGAAACCTAGCCTGTAGCTCGCATCCAGCTAATCTCCTTCCACATTGCTGCAACGAGGAGCCTTGGTTTTATCATTGCCTTCCCGGAGAGCAGAGCTAGATTTTCATGAATCTTCACAACTCCGTTCTCTTGGCTTTCAGAGCCACAGCCAAAAGCCAAATGAACTCGTTCACAGAGAGCAAGCAGTTTTGCCTGAGCCTCATTATTCGTGTTGAAATTGCAATTGTGTTATTCTGACTGACAGGTTCTCAAAAGAGATTCAGTGAAATCCTCGATCAAATTCACCAGGAAACAGACGGTTTCAAGTAGGCGTGCCTGGCTTGTCTCCCCGAACGGCTCAGTAACAGCGCATCGAAAGACTGCTGAATTCTTAGTTCCCATCAGAAAAATAACAAAGCCAGTCTGAAATCTGGGAGTGTTTTGAGGGCAGATGGTATTAGCCTAGTAGTAAACACATTTTTGGCTGCTTCTTCTTTCTCCCTGGTTGCTATGTTTAATGTGCTGCAAGAAAGCTGTTTGCTTGCAGAATCTTATTATAGAGCAGAAATACACTTGTTCCAGAGAAGAGGAATTTAATCGGTTCCAAGTCAAATGACGTGAACAGGTGTCATCTCCCCAACCCAGGATCTGAAATGGGTTATTATGAAAAGGACTAATACACTGTTTTTTTCTGGCTGTTGCTCCCCCCTGTTATGCAAGACTGCATGCGCCCATCATGTTCCTCCTGATTATTTCCAGCACCTAGAGGAGGTGGTTCACACGGACCCATGCCCGAGTGCGGCTGGCCTCCACGTGGAGCTTGCCGTTTTCTTACTCTAGCTTAAGCTACTGTCTGCTATTATTTGCTACTGGGGCCTGCACAGCTTAACACGAACTGCAAGTTGGTCTTGATGGGTACTGCTGCTTCTGCCAGGCTCCGTGACCCTTCACCAGAAGAAAGTCACATTGCCGGGTCCCTGGCTGCCCCGAGGTCCGCGAGATCGCACAGGTAGAGGGAGAATCTCTCTCCTGCTCAGTGTTACACGCTGCCGAGAGTTTTTATCCATACCTCTCTCTCCTCTAGGACCCACACTCCAAGCTATGGTGAAGCCAGATGGGTAGCGTGTGGGTACAGGGGCCACGAGATTGTGCCTGTCATCGACAGCAAGGTCATCGGGGTGGATCCCAGCTGAAATCAGAATCACGGCTGCACAGAAGCCAGGAGCCCCGTGGGCTACTCCCGGTCAACGATCAAGCATGGGAGGAATACGAAGGCCATCTCATCCCTGGGAGATGCGGGATGTCTCCGACATGCGACTGTGACTTGAGGCTTCCTAAGAGCCTGGTCAGGCTTTCCTTAGAACCGAATTGCAGTCCGAGATGCTTCTAGCCAACCTCCCTTCCTCTTTTCCCGGTCTCTTTCTCTTGCCATTTGATGACTCTCTCAGTTTCTCTCTCCCTCCATGTTTTCTCTCTCAGGCATTTCCCCTAATATATTTTACTTTTGCACATCTAGTCCCACCTTAGCATCTGCTTCTCATGGGACCTGCTTAACCAGTTGTGTTGTGTGCAGTGGAATGACTCTGTTCTCTCTGTGCTGAACCACATGTATCTTTTTCATCACTTCCCTTCAAAGGAGTTTTCTCTCCCAGGTGGTATCTAGATCCTTTCATGGATAAATTCGATGTCGACCTCAGCTTCCCCCGCTCATGTTTGCTGGGCATGCTCAGACGTGTCTGGATTGCAGTAGATGTGATATGTTGTAGGTGCAGACTGAGCCCCTTGCTATACAGTCTAGAGCATCTGTTATCATCCTTTGTTGGTTCGATGCACGGCTGGAGAACAAAAGAAATACAAGAAACTATCCCTGCCTTTGAAGTTAAATCCAGTTAGTGAGACAAAAATCACACATATGCCATAAACAGTTGAGAATACAGATAGTAATCATTACTTTTTCAAGGACATGGAAAGAGCTTCAAGAAATAGGGCTTCCTCTTTCTCTGGGCTTGTACTTATGTGTTTGGGATAATGAAAAAGCATAGCAGAAGGTTGTTTCTTTCCTTCTGAGCAGCTCCATGAGCAGCTGAATGTGAAGATGTGAAGGCGAGAAAGACCTCGTCCTTATCATCATATTCCTTACCGTGATGTGCTAAGAGCTTATCGCCTTTCATCAGGTCTTGCTGATTTCTTCCATCGTGTCATAGACTTGACACAGAAGTCATGGACTGATTTGAGGTGTTCACTTTTTGCAAAGTAAAACAGTGGATGAAAATGGGGAATAACCGGGCACAAGAGCTCAGCGTTGATTCTCAAAGAGTATACTATACCAAAGAATGTATGGTGGCGGTGAAGGGGGAGGGTACATAAGTGCTAAGTAGACCATCGGTATCAACATCGATGTGAACGTCATTTACTTGACTTTTTTCGAAAAGATATTATTTATTTATTTATTTGGCAGAGAGAGAGAGAGAGAACAAGCAGTGGGAGCAGCAGAGGGTGAGGGAGAAGCAGGCTCCCCATCGAGCGGGGAGCCCAATGCAGGACTCAATCCCAGGACCCTGGGATCATGACCTGAGATGAAGGCAGTCGCTTAACTGACTGAGCCACCCCTTTACTTGACATTTTTGACCTTTGTCTGAATTTTACATTAATAGGCATAGAAATAAAGTCAAAGGTTTTTTAGTACGTCTTCTTGTTGTTGGGCAGAACAGCACCTTGAAGGAAAGTTGATAGGGAGTGAATGCTGTTAAGTCATGGGAATTGCTCAGTGAAAGGAAAATGTCAGCAGACTGTAAGGAAGGTTAATTGAAAGGGATGCATTTGCTTTGGCACTGAGGTTTGAAATCTTGTTATTCTCAGTTTCTTAAATGAGAGACAGTAATGTTGATTTTTTTTTTTTTTAAGAGCCCTGCAAATCCTCAGGGCTAAACTATCCCGTAGGCCTTTGAAGAGTTGTCAGGTGACTTTGGGTGGCTTGCATATTTTTCTGGAGAGGGTTAGGTCAAACCGATAACAAGCTAAATTCTCAATGTAATCCCGTTCTCTCATGACATCACAGAATAAGCCACTACTATGCAGAAGCTTCTGAGCCTCTGTCCGGGAATTTGTCAATGTACTGGGCATAGTTGTCCCTGGTATAAAGTGGACAGACTTAAATGGGACAACCACGTAGACAAATTGAACTGACTCATGAATAAGCAGTAGGATTTTCCCTCCCAGTTGCATTGAAATTGACCAATTCGACCAAATTGACAGTGTTGGCGAGCAGTTTTGGAATACGTGAACATTTCCCCATTATATTTAATGTTTTAAATATTGTACAGCTAATCCTGTTTTGAACATGTACAAAATAAATGCTTGTCCCCTACACACAATACCAAACACATGGCATAGTATGAATTTGAGTCTACGTGCATCAGAAAAGATAACAGCTTTCCAAGTATCAGATTCCTTTACCAAAAATATCTTGGGAATTTGAGATTGTATCTGCGCAGCCTGAACACGAATAAAAAGTAGTAGAAAGGATTTTTCCCCCCATTGAGTGGTGAGATTAATAGCTAATAGAAATTTTCTTTAGGATTTAATGTTTTCAATGTTCTATAATAAATATATAACTTTTTGATTGCCCCCAACATAATTTTGAGTGGTTTAAAAAAGGTACGGGTGTGGCTTGGTGACTAGGAAAACACTCCCAGCTTTTGAAACAATCTGGCAAGGGCTGGGAGGCAAAAGACGGAAATCTGACTACATTTGAAGGGGTTTGCCAGATGGCAACACATCAGCGCCAATGTTCGATTGAGCTATAATCACTATATACTATCTGTCACTTCACCAGGCCATCTTCTCACAAGGCATGTGGTGACAGAATGTTGTCTTAGCATTTTCTATCATTGGGTTTATGTTGAAAAATGAAAAAATGGGTGGAAAGTCTCTTAGTAACATCTCTGGAGTATGAGGCATGGTGGGGAGAGGTGTGACAATGAACACAAATCTATGGAGAGTTTTGCTTGCTGATGCCTTCTGGGAATGCGTTATTCTGATTGACCCTAATCGGGAATGCAGAGGGGGATTTGCTCTCTTATCTGTAAGGAAGGGATTTGCTGAGCAAACACATTTTCGGGGTCCCGTGGAAAGTGCTTCGCTGCTGTGCTTTCAAGTCCTGTTAAGTAGTCCAGGGGCTCCATTTACCTCCAGACATCTGGAATGTTGATTGTACACTCATCTTAACAGCCCAGTTTTAGTTAGCATTTCTAATAGAAAGTTCTACGCTTGTATTTCTTGCAGATAGGTTCCGTAATTCACGAGTGCACTAGTGTGAATCATGTCTCCTTTTACCCCCGAGGTCTCTCCGAAGCACTGAGTTTTGTGGTATGAGTTTGCTGCAGGATTAGTTTACTGACGGAGAGATATAAACCATGCCTTCCACAGCTGTCTCAGATGAAACTGTATATTAATGTGTAAACTTCCAAAATACGACTTAGCTGGAATGTTGTGCAGAGCAGGTGACTGACGAGATAGCTTTCACTGCTTGGATTAAGGTCACTTCTGAAGGAGCTGGAGATGTCTGTTGAATTCTGGTGCCCGGGGGGTTTGGGGTGTGCGTGTGCAGGGCCGAGAACTCTTCATATTTCTGATAGTTAAGGATATGGGTGGTAGAACGAAGTCGTATTTTTTACATCCTCATGTGATGAGTAGGGGGAACGGCCAATTTCAGCATCGATCTGTTAATATTAGTCTATCGCTCTGGGTTTATGATGTTCGAAACACATGTTAGAGCTATTCATGAATATGTAAAAGACAAATTTAAAATCCACATCAATTGTGCCTAAAGTCGACGGGAAGGGAAGACGTTAAGTCCTTGTGGTGTTAGTACAAATAGGCAGCCAAAGGACTAAAGTCTTAGTCAACAGACGTCTATATCCCCCCTACACACAAATAGCCTCAAACCTTTGGAGGTTGTTCCTTTGAGATGTTTCATCAGTGACATCACAGTGATTGCCACCTCCCCGAGACTACTTTAGGCCCTGCCCGGAGTCCAGGAGTCCAGAGAGCCTGGGAGACAAGCCGGAGTGGGAGCCTGAGGTGGAGAGAGAGAGAAGAAGCCTCCTGCAGCCAGGTGTGTCCTTGACCCTCTTCAGGTGACAGCAGGATTTTTATACTTAGCAGAGAGAGAGAGAGAGAGAGTGATTATGTGTGTGTGTGTACAAGTTGCAAATGAGAAACACAGAAGCATATTTACATTTCTTAATGAAACAGGCAATACCTAGTGTATCCAGTATTTTTTAAGATGTAAAGAGTATTATTTATTCCTATTTGCCTTTTTTCTTTCATCTTGTGGTGTGCATTTCTCCCTTCCTAATTCTCAAAGCCTCCATTCAAAGAAGGTCAATGTCAATGTATTCAGAGCTTTTCTGGTTTTTATTTCATCCATCTGGCAATCACTCTGGATCATATGGTGTGATCTTGACTCTGGGGAAGATTTACAAGGAAGCCAGAATTGTCTTTGTGGGGTAACAGCAGACAAATAGAAGGTTGCTGATCTGAATATCTGCCTAACTTTGGTATAAATGTGTGTGATAAGAAAGTCTATTTCTTACTGTTAGCATGTGCATTGATTCAGTTGGATTCATTAGAAATTCTCACCTTAACTCTTCACGTTTTACTTATTTAAAAAATATATAAAACAACAAATATTCAAGTTCACCATCAAAGTGCAAGAAATAGTAAGAGGTAAACTGTAGGAAATAAGTATATGAGGTAGCCTGTCAATTCAGAGACTACTGGAAAAAAAATGTAAGGAATCATAAAACAGTTTGGACAATAATTATTAAGCAACACCTGTATACTATCACCCAGGTCAAGAAAGAGATCATGGATGGCACCTCAAGTCCATTCTTGGTCATCCTCCCTTCTGCCCCACCATAGGTGATCACCATCTTGATTGCTGAGATCATCTTGTTTATTCTCTTCTTTATGGTTTTACCACCCATGTCAACATTCCTAAACAACATGACTAATTTCCCTGTTTTGGGTTTTGTATAAATGGAATCACATTCTGTGTGTCTTTCATAAATTCTTCTTCGGCCCGACAGTTCAATTCGTGAGATCCATCCTTCTTGTTGTGTGTTGCTATGGTTCGTATATTTGCTTTGCTCTGTAGCATTCAAATGTATGAATGTGCCAAAATTCATCATCCATCCCACTGCTGATGAACATCTGAGTTGTTTCCAGCTTGGGAATATTATGAAAACGTGGCAGTGAACATTCTTGTAGATGGATCCTGGTGCACACGTGCTTGAGTTTCTAGAGCAGAAGTGAAATGGCTGGATAATAGCGAGATAGCATTATCAGCCTTAATAAAAAATGTCAAATTGTTTTCCCAAAGTGTTGAAATTTTGCACACACTTTGTGTAGTCAGGGCAGTTAATTACAGTGATAACTCATTCTTGTAATCACTGCTGTGTGGTAACCACAATTCTAAAAACCAGTGCCAGTCTG
The DNA here is from genome assembly GCF_023065955.2 of Ursus arctos. NCBI lineage: Eukaryota > Metazoa > Chordata > Mammalia > Carnivora > Ursidae > Ursus > Ursus arctos. The sequence continues at coordinate 4,951,799 of NW_026622897.1, read as the reverse complement.
CCAATTCTAGTTCTGCCTCTAACCTGCTACATGCCTTATGCAAACAATGTAGCTTCTCTCTCAGTTTCTCAGCTACAGTGGTGGGAGAGAGAAAAATCGCGGTAGTATTGCCTGAGTTGTGAAGGTCGCGGAGTTGTGAAGGTCACACAAACAGAGCTGTGGACAGCTTTCAGTAACATTTTCTGAGTATGTTCTTGTTGGACACTATCCATGGATCCCTTTATCTGAGGGCTTAATCTAATAGGCGGATTTGGTGGGATCTGCCTTCCCCGAATTAGGTTGTTTTGATCATTATAAATAGTCTCTCTCTTTTTGCATATCTCTGTATTTCTTCAAAATGCACCCAAATAAATTAGTGTTTGGACCAGGACCAGATTTTATTAAGAGAGAAGAGTCTGCCTATGATTCTCATTCCTTTGCCTCCAGGCTCGTGGCCTGGATTCATCACCTTCCCGTTCCTCTCTGCTCTTGTATACCTTCTAACACATTACCTCTACTTCCTTTATCCATTTATTTTCTTCTGTTTACTTTCTCCTTCAAGCAAATCTTTGTAAAGAGTTTCACTGGAATTTACTGTATCCTGAATGTGGAGGGCCAAACGATGGATAACAATGAAAAGGGAAATGATACAGAAATCAGTCATTATCAGCCGTTTTTTAAAGCAAGATTCAATAAGCTACTCGTTGACACCATCTCATTTGAACCTGTGTGTTAATTACATCAACCATTCCATTATATGAAGAATGATTATTTAGTTGGTGTGGACAGCTAATAATTTTGTCCATTACTAACATAATAAACATGGTAATTACAATTAATAATTCAGTCCACTTAGATGGTTAAAAATGCCATTCAGGCCCAAAGTATGCTAACAACTGTTCCTACCCCCTGAACTCCCTTAACCCTTAACAAATAAACAAAACACTCCTTCCCCCTGAACTTTTTCACTTCATGGTACCTAAAATTTTAGCATCTAAATAAATATCTAAATTTTTATCTTTTTTTTTCAAAGATTTTATTTATTTATGTGACAGCCAGCCAGCGAGAGAGGGAACACAGCAGGGGAGTGGGAGAGGAAGAAGCAGGCTCCCAGAGGAGGAGCCTGATGTGGGACTCGATCCCGGAACGCCAGGATCACGCCCTGAGCCAAAGGCAGACGCTATCGACTGCGCTACCCAGGCGCCCCTAAAATTTTATCTTTAATCTTTAATTTTGTTTGGTTTGCATACACAAAGTACCAATAATGCCACATCACTGAAGGCAATAATCTCATTGAGTGTATTGCATATGTTCTCAAAGTACGATTTCCTGCATGTACTGTCTGTCCACACTCTAAAGATACCATCCCTGCTCTTTGAAGTGTTTACAATATAGGCACATCCTGCACTTGACTAAAAATAGCTGGCAGAAGCCCTTTTTGAAATAGAAGCACCCATGAGGTTAACACTTGCTCTGTTGACTGAGTGGCTGTTATGCGAGGGACTTTTGGTTGACCCCAGTGGGCTCTGTGCCCAATGCAGGGCTTGTAAGAGGCCAAGCAGCTGCTGCAAGAACTCCATGCGTTCACGGGCTTAGATGAAGACTTATGGCAGCCCCATGCTTGATAAATTACAGGGTCCTACTTCTACACGCAATTCCAAGCAAGAACAAACACTAAACCGTATCATTTTGGTTTTTATTTTGTTTCGGTGACCTTGGTTGCTGGTACCCTACGTTAGCAAGGCAAGCACACACATCCTGGAAGAGAGAAAATACAATATTTTGTGTTTTAGCCAAAGCATCTATACATTCATCACAGGAAAAAAAATCAGGACTTTGTTGGTCTTTTTGGCATTAGGCAGAAAAACCAGGTTCTTCTTATTAGTTAGGGTTCTTCAGGGAACAGAACCAATAGGGTGTGTGTGTGTGTGTGTGTATGTGTGTGTGTGTGTGTGAGAGAGACCTACGTCTATATGTTTTGTTTTGTTTTTAAAGATTTTTATTCATTTATTTGACAGAGAGACAGACAGCGAGAGAGGGAACACAAGCAGGGAGAGTGGAGAGGGAGAAGCAGGCTCCCAGCGGAGCAGGGAGCCCGATGCAGGGCTCGATCCAGGACCCTGGGATCACGCCCTGAGCCGAAGGCAGACACTTAATGACTGAGCCAGCCAGGCGCCCCTCTATGTTAATATCAAGTCAGATGTAGGTAGATATATGGATAAAATTGGCTTAGGTGATCGTGGAGGCAGACAAGTCCAAAATCTACAGGGGAGGTCAGCAGGCTGAAGACCCAGGAAGAGTTGCCGCTCTAGTCCAAAGATAGTCTGGAGGCTAGAAATTTAAGATGAAGGCATTGGCAGGGTTGATTTCTTCTGAGGCTTCTCTGCTTGGCTGGTAGATGACTGTCTTCCCCTGCCTTCAAAGAGACTTCCTTCCACACATGTCTGTGTCCTCGTCTACTTTTCTTATAAGAACACCAGTCATAGTGGATTAGGGCGCATCTTAATGGCCTCATTTAAACCCTATTACCTTTTGAAAGACCCTATCTCCAAATGCAGTCATATACTGAGACACTGGGGGTTATGATTTCAACATATAAATTTTGTTGGGGCCACCGTTCAGCCTATAACACTCTCCTCTTCCACACTGAGGACAGAATGCTCACGAATCTCCCCATGTTTTCTTTGTTGCTTTCTGTTAGGTGAGGACAAGCAGGAGGTCTTTCGCGTGCCCTCTGAAGTCCGCCGTCTGTTCTCACTGAGCCAACTCGGAGAATGGGGATATCCACCCGGGAGCTGTTTCTCAACTTTACTATTGTCCTGATCACCGTAATTCTTATGTGGCTCCTCGTGAGGTCCTATCAGTACTGAGAAGCCATGCCACGCTCCTGGGATTGACTGCAACTCTCTAGATCTCCCACAGCCGTCATGGGTTGCCTATCTCAGCACCCCAAGGCACTTCTGACCCACACGCACACTCTCTGAGGTGCCTCCAGTGTTAGGATCGATTGTGCGTCCTCTAAAGATGCTACTCACGAGGGTTGCCGAGTATTTGCCAGTGAGCATTAGATTGATTCCTCAACTCTTACTGCAAATGTGTTAGACAAGCCACAAGGTTAAAATTAAATGATTCATGATGATGTAGAATTGTAACCAGCCCCTGATCTGTCTTCCCACACATCCCTTCTACCCACACTCTCTGCAACCAAACTCTACATCAACTCACCAGAAGAAAGAAATGTTAGAGGAAGTCATTGTCGACCCCTGTAGCTATCATGTGAATAAAGTGGAGTCAACCACAAAATGACTTCTGGAATTTATTTCAGCTTCTATTTGCGATACTGCATTTGACCCGTGGCTGGGATGGAAGTGACAAATGTTACAGTATTTCTAGCATTTGAGATAAGCCAAGACGCTCCAACTGCTGAGGATTTGAAACCAAGTCAATTAAGATTTGTCACATTTCAGATATTTCTGTTGGTTCAGGGTTCCTCAAACTTTCCCTCCAAACTAGTCCCAACAGCGAGGGAGAATAGATTCCGCTAGGAGGTCTGGAGCATAAACTGAAGTGTCCCCTTAAAGCACAAAGTTTTTTTGAAGTCTTGCGTTTTATCTTTAAAATTCACAAGAAATGTGTATTGTACCCTGTAACATCCCCTTGTTTGTTTTAATATAAATATTGAAAATTATTTGCCACCAAGCGAAAGTAGGACATGAGTCACATCGCTAAGCGTGGCATATTCCAGGTTGCTTATTATGTATCATTATGCACATAGATCTAGTCATTAATAAACTACAGTTATAACAAGAGAGAAAATAGAAAACACAAATTTACACATGTGTGTATGAAATAGACGTTTCTTAAACAAGTTGCTGGGAGGCCCCATACTAGAGAGACCACACTCATTCTTTGTGCCGCTTCTGAGCTGACCATCGAGCAAAGGAATGTTGGTAAAGCTCGACTTTCAGAGCTCCCTCTGAAGGCGCTCCTGGCTGGAATTAGCCTGTCTCCGAGGCCGTGCCTGCCTGCCATAGTCGTTCTCAGCCCTGGCTGCACAGTGTATGTGCTCAGGGGTGACTTTTCAAAATATTTTTGCGAGGTCCTCTTCAGACCAATGAAGTAAAAGCCTCAGGGGGTAGAGCCCAAGCATCTGCATTTTTCAAAATTCCTCTAGATGATTCTGTTGTGTAGCCAGAGTTGGGAATCCCTGATCCCCACATCAAGCTTTGATGTGATTATGGATCATGGGAAGTGAGGATTCCGATTTGTTCTGATTCTAATTCAGTCTGGACTGGGGCCCAAGATCCTGCATTTTCAAGAGCTTCGAAGTGATGCTGGTGCTGTGGCCCAGGCTCTACACATGAATCAGCACGTGAAAACTGCCTGGGATCTTTGGAAAACCATCCAAGCTTGGGCCCTCTTCCCAGGAGTTTCTAATCTAATTGGTGTGGGGTGAACCCGAGCATTACTCTTTTTCAGAAGGATTCCAGGTGCTTCTTCTGTGTAACCAATTAAGAACCCGGATATAATTAAGGGAAAAAATTGTTTTTTTGAGGGGTTTCCAGCAAAAGTTAGGAAATAGCAGTGTATGGTCCTCAGTGTCCTGTTCCTAATTTTATTTTATTTTTTAAAGCTTTATTTATTTTGGAGGGGAGGGGCAGAGGGAAAGGGAGAGGGAAAGAAGCAGACACCACCCTGCCCCCAACCCCCGAGCTCGGAGCCTGCCGAGCCTGCCACAGGGCTCCATCCTAGGACCCTGAGATCAGGACGTGAGCGGAAATCAAGAGTCGGATGCTGGAGACTGAGCCAGCCAGGCGCCCCTCCTGTTCCTGTTCTAGGGTTGGACTACACCCACGGAGGTGCATTTGTTAATGATTTAGTGCACAATGTACCTCCGCCTAGACACATGGCCCTGGGGCCCTTGGTAGAGGGTTATTAGTCTCTCTCTTACCCTGAGAAGACCTCAGAGAATCTGCTGTTTGTGTTTGTGTTTGAAAAGGTGAGTGTATGGTGGCAGAGGGGGGAGTGGACAAAATGAGTGACCACAGTCCCTTTGCCTGAGTCAGTACTGGTGCCAGCATTTACCACAGCTGCCATTTACTGTCTGCTGGATAGGCTGTCCCGTACTAGGCACGTTCCATGGATTATGCCATTTAGTAGATGTGGGAGCGGAGGGTCACAGACGCACTAACCAGATGTAAGTGGTCAAGCTCGGGTGACAAAAGGATCTTGTTCGTCTCCGGACTGCACACAAATCAGGCTTTATTATTGATCTCCAAACCATTCGATTATAAGTTTTTACCCTCACATTCTTTAGCATTCTAAAACGTCAGGCTGATGAAATAAGGGCACAGCTGTAATTCTGTACGTAATTTTTCTGCTCGTCACTCCTCACCTGCTTTTCTCCTGCCTTTCTCTTTCTAACTTGCTGTGGTTGGGTCTACTGATAGGACCCATTCGCAGACCACATTAAGCATCACCTTTGCAGGGGTAGGACATCCATTTGCAAATGTGTCTGATTTCCTCCGCGTTCAGGAGTCCTAGTCATTATGGCTAAATTCCTGTTTGACTTGTAAGTCTGTCTGTCTTTCTTTATTTCTCTCAAGATTTTATTTTATTTATTTGAGAGAGAGTGAGCAAGAGAGCATGAGTAGAGGGGAGGAGCAGAGGGAGAGGGAGAAGCAGACTACCCACTGAGCAGGGAGCCCAACGAGGGGCTAGATCCCAGGACCCCGGGATCATGACCTGAGCTACCCAGGCGCCCTGTAAGTCTCCTTTCATGTATAACCTTCCCTGAGTCCTCAGGTACCTAAATCATCACAGTACCCTCAGTGTTGGTCCCACCCACTCAAACAAGATGCTAGTTCTCTGCAACCAGAACGCTGGATCCTACTTGTTAGCTAAAGTTTCAGCTCATGGGCTTGATCCATCACTAGGTTCTTTCTCTTTAGTTCATTCATTCGACAAGTACCTATGTGGAACTATGATGTGTTGGGCATTATACTAGCCACTGGGTTCAGATAAAATGACTAATAAAACAGGCAAGACCCCTTCTCAAAGAGCGTATCATTTAGTGGGGGAGACAGATATATGACTGGGTGGTTATAATGGCATACATTCTTCAATGAGAGAAGGATAGGGTGGGTGTTGTTGGAAGAGATTCCAGGCAGAGGGAACAGCAAGAATAGAAATTCAAAGGTCAGACAGCATGGCAATTCCAGGAGTTTGAAAGTGTCAGCACAGCTGAAGCATAAAGTGCCTCTCTGACCACACGAGGTCAGGTCTCAAGGTTCTGACTGCATCTGTCTTCCAAGCTGGACCATCTCTGGTTTTCCTCACTGTCATGTCTCCTCATTCACTGGAAGGGACCTCCTGCCACCAACAATCATCCGAACGATGTCTGTGCTTACACGGGAATTAGACACTGGGCCTGGGAACACCTGGCCACCTGTACCCCCAGCAGTGAGGAGAGTTCTCCCCACTTACCATTTCACACTTGGAGTAGCTCTCCATTGGGTGATGGTCTCTTTTTGCCATAAACCCCAGACTGCCCATTCAAGCGCCTCTTAAAGTTGAGCTGTTTATACTACAGTGGCAACCAGTCATGTGAATTTTAAAAAGAAGGTATTTTGAAGCATTGGCTTAGGCTTTTCTTCCAGTCTTCCTGAAACTCACTACTAAATTGGCCGTCTTTTACAACATGCACCTCCCCTTCTTTTTTAAAAGATTTTATTTTTACATGATCTCTACACCCAACGTGGGGCTCGAACTCATGGTCGAGAGCAAGAATTGCATGCTGTACTGACTGAGCCAGCCAGGCGCCCCTGGGACATCCCCTTTTTACCTAACGATTTTCTTACACTGAGGAAATACGCATGCTTTTATCAGTTATTTGACAGTCCCACACCATACCTGGTTGGCAACTCCTTTCCCTAGGATTGCCAGGTAGTTGGCCTTATAGGCATAAGAAATTATTCATATAACTCGTGTCCCGAGGCATGGCTCTTAGACAAGAGCCCCAATGTACTCCAACCTGATCAGCTTTTCCAATCACATTTCCATCTTTGCTCCATTGATCCCGACAGGGAAGTGTGAAAATCATCATAAAATGATGGTGCTGCCACTGTTGTCTTTTTTTTTTAAGATTTATTTATTAATTTTAGAGAGAGAGAGAGAGCATGTGAGCAGGAGGAGGGGCAGAGAGAGAGGGGGGAAAATCCTCAAGCAGACTCCCTGTGAGCTGGGAGCCCAATGCAGGGTGTGATATCATGATTCTCCGGTCATGACCTGAGCTGAAATCAAGAGTCGGCTGCCCAACCGACTGAGCCACCCAGGTGTCCTGCCACTGTTATCTTTTAATGTGGGCTCTCAAGCATTCTAGAAGAGAATTCAGGGGAACAGCACCCATCTCACTTTTACTATTTTGGGGGGGCGGGGACTAACCATGGACTTTATTCTCTCACTGAATAACAAATTGGGGAATCCTTGTTTAGAAGGCAGTCTCACATGAAAAGGTAAAGGTCAGATTTGCAATTTTATTTTCCTCCACCTTCTTCCTACTCCTATTTGTTTAGAATCAAAGAGTAAGAGTCACAGAAAAAAGTCATCTCTTGTTCTGCAAGCCTGTCCCTTGGGTGGTATCCTGCCACATCAATAGATATTTTCAAACAAAGTATGGATATTCTGGTCTCTTCCACACCCTCTATCCATTCATTTCTGATTGACCATCAGGTATACTGGAGAAATGATTGTCAAACTGTATTGGAAAGGCTTGGATCTTGTGGAACGGTCTGCTCTCACTTTCCTTTTAGCTCATGGTTAAGGGGACAAAGATTTTCTCTTTGCTTAGCTGTCCCTTTTATAACCCTGGGACGCAATTCTTTTTTTTTTTTTTTTTTAAGATTTTATTTATTTATTTGAGAGAGAGAGGGAGAGAGAGAGAGCACAAGAGGTGGAGAGGGAGAAGCAGACTCCCTGCTGAGCAGGGAGCCTGATGTAGGGGCTCCATCCCAGGACCCTGGGATCATGACCTGAGCTGAAGGCAGATGCTTAACCAACTGAGCCCCCCAGGCGCCCCTCCCTGGGACACAATTCTTTGTGCCATTCCACCCACGCACAGCCATTTGGGTGAGTGATCCCTGTCATTCCTGTATGGGATCCCAGAGCCTCCCGCAGCAGGCGGGTATGTGTGCTACCTCCTTGAGACCTCACTACCCAGAATCCTGTCCTGAATGCCTAGAGCACCCCCAGTAGGTAGGGATCAAATAAAGTAAACTGTTTCTGTGCCTCTTTCCTCCAGATATGTTACCCATCATCATCCTCCTAGATATGTTTTATCATTTTCTTGCTTTTAGAATGTCTTTAAAATTTTTTTTTGGTACAGAAGACCTTTCTTAGGTGACCTATGTCTACCTGTAGCTTCTGTTCTGTTGACCTGTCCCACGTGCCCCACTCCACCCTTCATTTCCTACCATTTCTTACTATTTGTAGTTTTCAAGTATGCCAGGCTCTCTTACACTGCTGTGACCTTGCACATCTCTTCCCTTTGTCTGAACTTTCTTCTCTTTCCTTTCCTGGCTAATTCATTTGTTAAGACTGCCATTATTTGTTATTACCTCTTGGAGGTTATCCCCAGAGGATCCCCTTCCGTGAGCCTCATGCCTCACGTGTCTTGGTCCGTATCCCATTGTTTGTTGTTTGTCTCTCTCATTTCTTTTTGGTCCATGGGGTGTGTGTGTGTGTGTCTCATTTCAAAGCTAAACTTTAGTTCCTAGCTGGTGGACCATCATCACTAGGTAAGTATCCATTGAATCCATCAAGAAATGCTTGGCTGGATATAATACTCTTGGGAATAGACAGGTACCCGTTTCTATGATTAGGGGCATGATCGGTGCTCACCACAGTGTAAGAAAAGAGGGGGCATGAAATCTGTGTTCTGGAAGTTCTATTACAGAGTGAGCAAAGCAAACTTCTTTTAAACTTCAGGCGGTTGAAACAGCTTTTCCAAAGGCAGTTTGCTTCTTCATGAAATATTCATGGTGCTTGCTCCTTCTCATCTAGCTCTGCCACCACCCTGAACAGTTTGACAGTGTTTATGAATGACTCAGCAGAGCCAATGTGTTGAGCACACATCTGAGTTCATCTACAAACAGCGTGATACTGGAAAAATTTCCATTTTCAAGCTACGTAAAGTTAGGGTTAAACTTCATTTATAAACAGCATAGTTAAACAAAACTTATGGTACACCCACTGTGTGTAAATAAGAGAAACTTATTTCTCTTTTATCTTGTTAAGTATTCATTTTTATTCATACCTTAGAAGTGAGAAGGCTGGACAGAAAGGACAGAAAAGCTGGGAAAGGACAGATGACCAGCCCTAAGACAGAGCTTATGAGAGGCAGAGCCGAGAGGCATATCCAGTTCTTTCTAGCACAGATCACAGAGAGTCCTTTCCAATCACAGGGCTGTCCCTCTGCATTATCAGATGAGTGACTCTAAGGCAGAAGGTACATTCCCTTAATCTGAACTGAAAGTACAAAGTATAGTATCTATCAGAGGCCTCCAGGCTCTACAGCTCACTCACGCAGGGTGTGCAATGTACACGATTCTGTTTCCCAAGAGTTTGATACAAAGTCCTGGAATCATCTTTTCTTTGTCAGTCAACTGAGCAACAGACAAGAAAGGACAAGAATATTGATGGCTGATTAAAGCTATTTTCAAAGTGTCAGTGTTGTCTATGGGGCTGAGTAGACGTGGCAGCTCTGTCTCCAGCAGTAGCCACGTATACACACTTGCAGGAATTTGTCACATGGAGATGTTTTCATCTCCCGCTCATTAGATAATTTTAAAATAAAGCACTGGAAAAAGTACAGTCTTTGGATTCACAGACTATACTTTGCATACTAACGTGGCCTCAGACAAGTTACTGAACTTTTATGAGCCACAATTTTCTTCGCTGTAACAATAGAGAATAGTATTTTCTTTGTAGGAAGGTTAGATATTATTTAAATATCCTGTGTTTAATTAGAGTGCCTGGAAATTAGTAAATACTCAAATATTGTAACCTAAGTAAAGTGTGTACAATGTTTGGAACATTGCAGCCCTAAAAAAGTGGTAAGGATTTGTGGTGAGTAATGCTACTGAGATTTCAATGCTATTTCTTTTAAGAGGGAAAATAAGCACTCTGTAAAAGTTGGGATTTTTTTTTTTTTTAAAGCAGAGGAAGGGATGGGAGAATGACCGATTCCTTTACTCCAAAAGAGTACATTATTTTTCTCAAAATGCAAGGACCATTTGAATGATATCTGAATTCCTGCGCCAACCCCGAATCCACTGATGGAATCTCTAGGAGTAGGGTCTGGCTAGCTACACTTTAATCCTGCTCCCTAGATGATTCTTATTTCCCTGAAGCTTGCGAACCACGAATCTACGATGCCCACACAGGCCAACCCACAGGATTTGCATCTCTAATACTATTAAGGATCTGGGTGCTGGCTGGACTCATGAGTTCTCCCAGTTTCACTTTCTCAGAGGGATCACAGAATTCTCACCCCATCCCCTTGAACTGCAAATTTATGTTCTTGTTCCTTCCCATCTTTCCAGGGAAAGCTCTTCTTGCACCCTCTAGCCCCTATTCTTAGTTCCCATGAAGAATCTATAGAGTCTCTCTCGAAAGTATTTGCTTCTTTGTACCTGCAGATTCAGTTGCTCTCTACACCTCCACTAATACTAATACTAATACTAATACTAATACTAATACTAATACTAATAAAAGTATTTCTAAACCTGAGGTTATGTAATGTGTTAGCTTGTATGCAAGAATTCTATTTTCATACATTTTCAAAGAAATTGTTGGAGCTGTCACTCAAATTTTGATAGCTTTAGAAACACAAACATCAATAGACCTTTTCCAATTATGTTCCCACTTGATCCTCGCCTGTTCCTGGCAATGAGACTGCACCCAAGGCTAGAACATCAGCAGAAAGCAGTTACTTCCCATTCGACCTCAGATTTTAAAAATGCAGAAATTCGTTACTTTCTCCCTGGGTGGGTAAAGTGAAAATGACTTTTCTCAGCAGCAGCTGTTCCATCCAGGGTCTGCCTGGTGTGACACCGGTCTGGTGGCAGCGTTCACAGGCTCCAGCCAATGCTGTCTGACCTACATCCACCTGTGAACTGCTTCTCTTCCAACCACTTACCCAGTTTAGATTCCTCTGACCCAGCCTCAAAAAGAGCACAGAGGAGAAAAAGTCTATTTTCAACACATGCTGGGTCTACAGTGACATATAAAGTCATACGCAGCACCCACACACACGTCCTGCCAAGTCCTAAGATGTTTTGTCTTCACAGTGCAACCTTTTCAGGTATTCAGAGATTTCATCGTGATTATCTGATAATCCAACATGAAAACGGCCCCTGTCTTTTGCTGCATTCCCCGATGAACTTTGCGTTTCGCCCAGAATGACAAGACACTCACAGTATCTTAAAATCACTTTTGAGATTTCTCTGTGAGCGGAAGAGCAACACTTGCAAGCCAGTGGTACTAGAAGGCCGTTTGTGTGAATCACCACTGCCCTCCCCACCCTGTCAGAATGAGTCTGATCACTTTCAGCTTGCAGACTCCCAGAATAAGCGGGAAACTACACTTGTAAGATCTGATTTTGTCTCATGCGATAATGCCATCAAACCTTGATTTTGGAAATGAGAGACTGTCATAAGCAATTGGGGAGACTGCCAACCCGAGATACATTTTGCATTATACCATATGTCACTGACTTTAATGATGGTTCTGGACCAGTTCATTTTGAATATCACTTATGAAAGATCATATCATTGACATTTAGTATTATTGATGATTTGCCTCCGAGCCATAAAGCTTTCTCTTCCTGAGAAAGATAGGTATCGTGAAATATATGTTCCTTGAAGATGTCTGTACTTGGTCCCATCTTTTCTATCTTCTCCTGGTATTTTCCCGGAGCTTATTCGGATGCCATAATGATTAATATGACTATTGGCTCGGGCTGTATTTAATCTGCAAATTAATTCCCCAAATAAAAGCACATTTTTTTTTTCTATTTACAGTGCAAAGGCAATACAAGCCTCATCTTTAGTCCTGGCTCTATAAACCACATGACCCCTCCTCTTTGGGGATGAGAATGAAGGAATATCTTTTATGGGAGAAAAGGATGCAGTCATACCCAATAACAAGGCTATATTTTGATATATACCATTTTTATTTGCAATTCAGAAATGTTCTTCTGAATATTAGATATGATGACTTAAAAAAAAAGTTTCAGAAGTCTTTTTCTACCTGGGTACCAATCAAAAAAGAACTCAGTCCTTTTCAAAAAAAAATTTTATCTAAATTATAGTTAACAGTGCAATATTGGCTTCAGGAGTAGAATTCAGTGATTCATCACTTACATGTAACACCCAGTGCTCATCATAACAAGTGAAGAACTCAGTCCTGAAATATGAATGGTTATAGCTTACTATACTATTTTAATTACAAATGGTCGTAACACTTTATTATGATGTCTTATATTTTCTGGAAAGAGAGAAATTTATTCAAATATTGTTTGGCTGGAGTTTCCCTGAGGCTGTTGGAACTCTGGTAAAGTGGGTGGTCTTAAGCTACTCTTGCACTAAGGCAAACAAAATGGAAATAATGTTGACAGAAAATAAAGTTTCTAAAAAAGAAAGAAAGAGAGAAATTAGAAACCTTTCAAATGAAGGTTTCACGTTGGGAAGCATCCAGTGACAATACTTAAACTAGACCATGTGATGTAGGCACAAGCTTCACTGGAGAGGAAGGAGAGTTTCCCCCACAATAATTTGGGGGTAATTTCAAACATAGGGAGTAACTTTCTCTTCACTACCGGATCTCCAATAAATTTTCTGGAATGTTTCAGCTAGAGAGAATTTCAAAGATACTTGGTTCAACTGTGAAATTTTACGGTGGGAAGCCAAGCTTAGAAAAGTTAGGCAACTACTCCTGATTTGTTAGTTGTTGGTTGTTATCTCTCCTGATAGTTTGGGGCAAGAAGCCAGACACCCTGATGTTCAGGCCACCATTTTTCAACTGGCAGCTCTGAATACTTGGGTTTCTTTAGTGGAATCTATCTTCATAGCTAGCTCTCAGATGGAGGAAAAGAGGCAAAATCTGATTCCTTCAGGCTGTGGCCTAAAGAGTGGATCTCATTCTCTATTTATACAACTGAAAGTATGTGATTGTGTGGTTCCCCATGGCCAAATTTGTCTTGCTGTAGGCCAGAAAATATGCTGGCACTTCTTCCTAGCTAGATGTCCAGGCCCTTCCATTTAAAATTCAGCTTTCTAATAGTGCAGTTACCCAAAAAGTGTGGGCTCAGGGGTGCTGGAATCAGAAACCTGCAGAATCTCTCAGAATTTTTTTTTATGATGATTTAGCCTTCATTATTATGGCTGGAAGGAGGAAATTTTCAGCAAGGGTTAAAATTTTAGCCACAGGGAGGAACAAACAGCTCCTATGACCTCTGAGATTTCTTACAATATCATTGGATGGTTTCCCTGAGAACTTTCTTTACAACTCAGATGCTAAAACCGGCTGCTTTCAGATATCTTTCCCTACTCTCAAGGAACATGATCTAAATATGAATCATCACAGGCTCCAAGACCTTGGCTTGAAAATCTTCCTAGTGACACAGTATCCTATTCTCTGAGAGATGCCAGAGGAATTCTTTCCACAGCTTCTTCCTCAGTAGAGAGGCAATAGGGCATAGTGGAAAAAGCTCTGGCTTTTGCTACAGTTGAAGTATTCATCCTGACTCAGCCATTTATGGGCTGTTTGACCTCTGATAAGTAAAATAATTTCCCAGAGCCACAGTGTCTAATCTAAAAATGGTGATAATGTTATGTACCTCAGAAGGTAGTGAAAAAGTAGAAATAGTACACATAAAGTACTCTAATATAGTAGATTCTAGATAAATTATAGCTTGTACTATGAAGCACAGGTTGAGTGTGATTACTGGAATGTGCACCATCTCTGTATAAGGCAAGCCTGTGAGTTTAATGCCCCACCAAGTCCCACACATGGATCAGTGCAGCTGTGTGTTGGGGGTGGGGGTTTGTATGAGAGAAGGCAAGAATAAGAAATAAGATCTGGGGCGCCTTATTGGCTCAGTCATTTAAGCGTCCGACTCTTGATTTTGGCTCTGGTCATGATCTCAGGGTGGTGAGATTGAGCTCATGGGCTCTGTGCCTAGCAGGAGAGGAGGGTCTGCTTTACTTCCTCTCTCTCTGCGCCCCACCCCACTCACACACACACTTTCTCTCTCTCAAATAAATAATCTTTAAAAAAACAAAACAAAACAAATATGACCTAATTTTCACCTTTTTTACTAAGGTGTTTATATTCTCTTTTCCCCTTTCCCTTTCTTGTTTCTTACTCATTTACTTTTTTAAAAACAATATTTGATTTTAAAATCAAAAGTAATACATCAGTACATTCTTGCTAAAAAATGTGAACAGAAGCATCCTTGTTATTCCTTTTTTCTGACTTTATGTTCTTTGTATTCATGTTGCATTGGCTAGGTTCTCCAATAGTATGTCGATTAACAGTGATAATAGAGGGCATCCTTTAATTTTTTCTTACTTTACCGAGAAGGCTTCTATAGTTTCCCCATTAGATATGGTATTTGATGTAAATTTCTGGTAGATAACTTTCATCTGGTAAGGAAATTTTCTTTTCTATTTTGAATTTGTCAATTAAAAGAATCAGGGTATGGTTTTAGCTTTACCAAATACTATTCCTTTGAAATTATCATACAGTTGTTTTTTTTTCTCATTTGATCTGGTAATTAATTAACCTACTTACATTCCTGGGATATATCCTACCTGATCACAATGTATTATTTTTTGCTATACTACCTGTTAGGGTGGCCAGTGATACTGGTGGCAAAGATCTGCACAAAGAATAGAGCAATAAGCAGGACAGAGTTTATTCACTGTCCAAGGGAGGAGCGGGGCCAGACACAGAGAGAGATGTAGTCCCTGAGTTTCTGTGAGGATGGGCCTTTCAAGGCATTTTAAGGATGGGAGAGGTTGCAGCTGCATGGGGGAGGGTCTGTGAGGAGGGGGTCGACTCTTGGCCAGGTAGAGCAGGAGTAACAAGTTTCAGAAGCAGGGGGAGGGCTCGTCCTGGGCTCCTCTGGAGTGTGGGCTGTGGTCCTGCTAGAGAAGAATATGTTTTGTCATTGTAGTTTCTGAGAATGAGGGGCACTATGATCTGGAAAAACAAAACAGACACCTGTGAGTTTTATCTGTAAGCTTGGCTGGGGAGGGGGATTTGAATAGAACCCTTTTACTACCAGAGTCAGAGTCATAGCCATCCATGAAGAGCTCAGAAGTGGATTCGTACACAGATTTAGGGCATCCTTTTCTCCAGCTGTCTCTCTTCTAGGGTTTTTCCGATATCCGCTAGCTCTCAGGAGCACCTTTCATGGTCCTTAGAAAGCTGGAGTTAGAAAGCAGGACTGTTTTTTTTTTTTTTTCCATGCAGTTGCATACTTTCCATAGCTGGGTCTGGCCCAGGAGCAAAGGGTAGAAACAAAGGAGAGAGAAAACAATTAATAATAGAGATTCCTTCAACACTGTTCAGATCACAGGGACTCCTTTTCTCAGTTCTTATGTAATAAAGAAGGATTTTTCTCTGGGTTTTAGGTGCCTGCAAGCTCACCACTGTTGCTTTGTTGCAAGAGTTGCAGCTTTATGACTTTACACAGGGCATGGCCAGGAGATTAATACAAGAAAAAAGTGGGAGGTTTCCTTCAGATTCACAGTCCCCTACCTGGTCCTCTGACTAGAAAATACAGGTTTCTCTTGGAGCTATTCTGTTGACACATGCTGTGTAGTTCCAGGATTTGGGCTTGCCCTAGAGTCTAAATTAGAAGACCTGAGTAGAAAAATAAAAACCAGAAAACTCACCATTTTAATAGTTGTTAAATGATTTTATAGAAAGATAGAGAGTGAGGTTTTTTCATTTTAGGCAAAAGCAGAAGTTCCTGAACTCTAAATTTGAACCATCTAACCCGCTGACTGGATTAAGATGATACAAGATTGTTAGTGGGACAATGGTCTGGCAGAGCAAATGAAAACTCTCTTGGGAGAGACTCTCTCATAATCCTAGAGCTACATTTATTTTTGTAATTTTTGATATGCAATATCTGGCACTCAATAAAAAAAGAGGGACACGAAGAGACAAGAGAAGGTAATCAAAAACGAGAAACAACAGACAATAAAGAAGATCCACAGAGTACAGACATGGACTTTGAAATAACTCTGCTAAAATGGTCAAGGAAAAAATATATAGTTATAAAGTTGTCCCTTGTATTCTCTTATAGCTTTTAATATTCTGTGTATCTACAATTTGGTCTTCTTTTAGAAGGCCGGCCAGCCGCTGCTGCTTTTTTTTCCCCTGCAAAAAAATTTATTGTTTCCATTTGGTCCGTGGTGTGGGAGAGGTCTCGCAGGCGGCTGGAAGGCTGTCTAGTGGCTGCATGGAGAGGCTCAGGCAGAAGCCCTGACACCAGGGGGACACGAGGGAGACGCCATAGCAGCCCCTCAAAGCCTCCTGAGCTCCAGAGGCTCTAGCTGTGCCTGAGAGCGAGCCCTTCTAAGAGCTACTGGCGCAGTCCAGCCTGCCCGCAGGCGTGCAGAGCTGCGTCAGGGCGCCGCCATCTTCCTGATGGGGTCACGTCCTCACGTAGGAAGTGGTTCTCCGGGAGGTCACAGAGATCCCGGTCTGCGCGGGCACAGCCGGCGGCTCTGGCTCTCGGCGGGCGCACCTCAGGTTCTTCTCCCAGAACCACGGCGGCTTACACGGCGGCCAGGGGGCTGTCCCACTCCTCCGCTGAGGCCTTGTGCCGGTCCTGGCAGAGGGTGCAGCCCCGCGCTGGCTGGGAGCCTTCGGCGACGCCGGCGCCCTCGCACTTCCCCGCAGGCGATCCTGAAGAAGGAGCCGCGCGGTGCAGAGCCACGTGGAGGCCCAGGACCCGGAGCCCGGAGAGAGGTAGGGAAGGAGGCCCTCCGGTGCTCGGGGCAAGAGGGTGCTCGCGGCCTCCACCTGGGCCGACTAGTTCTGACCAGTCCGGGCGTGCGAGCTTGGTGGGCTCGAGGGAGGGTGTTGGCCGGTGCGGAGGCGGAGGCTGACTGGGGACATGCTTCTCAAGGTCTGCTGGGAAAGAGGCCGGAGGGCGATCGGCCGCCGGACGAAGGGGCGTCCTGGGCCTGTGCGGTCCACACCCTGCAGAAGCCAGGGGCAGACGGGCCTCACCTTTGGGTGAGTTCGTTGTATGGGAGTGTGAGGGACTCCCTTTAGAAGAAAAGAATGTTATAAAGTCAGCGACCTTCCCAGAATAAACAGTACTGTTGCCTATATGCAGTTCAAAGAACTAGTTCGAGTCACTTTTGCTTAGCCCATACTTTGATTTTTAAAAATTTTATTTACCGGTGTATTTTGAGATTTTACTTTTAAATAATCTCTACACCCAAGGTGGGGTTGGAACTCCCAACCCGCGGGTAAACCAGTCGCATGCTGTACCCGCTGAGTCGGGAGCCCCAATTTTTAATATGCACAAATACATGCAGTGGTATTTTTTTTACTCAGCTTACCCATTTGGACTATAGTCTCCAGGTTATTCAAGTGCCCTCTTTATTTGACAGTAAGTTTTCTTCAGGGAATGTTACCTTTTTTTGGTGATTTGCTTTGTCTTAATCTTCCTGTCTGTTCTGCCTCACCTTAATTTTGTAAATTTTCTTCTCCTATCCGTTGAAAAGGCTTAGGATTCCCCTAGAGGTGGCCCTCTTACTTGCCTCAGTTAACACTAAAACAAGGAAAAGGTTTTCAAATTTACCCAAATTTGTTGCTGCAGTTACAAATCTATCATACATCCTGGTGAGTGTCAACTGTGATGTCAGTCAAAATTAATTCAAAGGAACTGATACTCCAGCAGTAGCAGAATTAGGGAATAAAGGAGTTTTGTACATGTAAAAAGCGCGCTACTGTACTTGGCTCATCGTGCTCCCTGGCTTTCAGTCTGATGGGCGTGAAGGTTTTGTGTAAGCACATAGCACCGCCGTGTCATGGAACTTTGCTGCTAATAGAGGTGACTAAGAAGAGGCCAGTGTCTGTGGAGCACTGAACATTGAGTTATTCAGAGCAACTTTCTTTGAATATGGTTTCTCTTACGTAAAAACAGGTATATAACTGGAAATGCATCTCCCCACTCACATTTCCTTTCTCACCACAATGTCCAAACAGTATCTGCTGATATATAAATTATATACTCTTTTCAGGCAAATATAGTATTTTAAATAACTTGCTGCAAGATTGTCATTTTTTTAATCTCTTCTGTTTAAACACTTTCTTTACACTTACGTGGTTAATCATGGCATAGGATATGATTTATTAAAAGTGTGCTTTACACGGGCATTCCTCAGAATTTGTCTATTGTCTCAGTTGAGGTGCTTCTACAGTCAGGTGTCTTTAGCTAAAATCTCAAGTGATGGACATGTCCCAGGTACATAGTTGCTTTCTTGCTCTCTTTTCAGAGGATTTTCAAACATGGTAGAGTGTGGAGTCCTGTGAGCTGTCCTTCCATCTATCCCACCACCTCTCTTTATTTTACTATTCCGTTATTACTTATGAGGGGCTTATTTATGATCCAAACAAGATATAAAACCTGAGCCAGGGATGCCTGGGTGGCAGAGTCAAGTGTCCGACTCTTGGTTTCAGCTCAGGTCGTGATCTCGGATTGTGAGATTGAGCCCTGAGTCCAGCTGCATGCTCAGTGCAGAGTTGGCTTGGGAATCTCTCTCCCTCTCCCTCTGCCCCTCCTACTCGTGCTCTCTCTCTCTCTTTCACTCTCTCTACAGTAAATAAATCTTTTTAAAAAAAGAAACAAACCCTGAGCTAAACATTTTGTTTTTACAAATGACATGGGTGATTGCAGCTGTAAAATGAACGACGCCAGGTATAGCACTGGGGAGGGAAAGCAGTACTACTTAGCTAAGGAGATGAATCCTTTGCCTGGAATGAGCCTTTCTGGAAATTTCCAACTTTACTTGAATTCCCTCAGGAGTTTTGCTTCTTACCCAGATATGTGAACAGATCCATACACAGCAGAGGGCGCCCCAGTATAACACTAAAGCCCCAGGGCCACTGAACAGCTCTGCAGTTAACTGAGTTTGTGCTCAGTTCTTACAGATCTGGGGATAGCTGTTCAACAAACATCTGGTGAGTGTTTATTATGTGCCAGGCACATATACACTTTAGGCACTGCAGACACAAAGATGAATTTGGCTCAGTTCCTGCTTTCAAGAAACTTACATGCAGTCAAGTAGGGGAGATGAGAGTAAGTGTTAACTAAAAATAACAACAGCTAACATTTATTTTCCACTTACTATGTTTTACACACCATGCTGAGGGTTTTGCCTTCATAATCTCATCTATTATTCATGAGATTTCTATAAGTCAGGTACTGTTATTATGGCTGGCACCACACTGTGAGCAGTGCTGTAACTAAGGAATAAGGATGCTTAGGAAGAAATAAGAAAAACTTAAGTCCACTGAAGGGAGTCAGGGAGGGGAAAGAAATAAGATGGTGACATTAGCCTTTCCTCAACTGTGAGCGGGTTTAGTGGGCAGACTATGTTTTGTTTAGTTTTGAAACCTTTGTGCTTAGCCTCAATAAATATGTTCTAAAGAATATTGTTTGAGGTTGATCTTGAATGATGAGATTTTCGCAATATAGGAGAGAGAAAAGGACCTTCTAGGCAGTGGGTGCAGCATAACAAAGGCAGTGTGATATGAGTGTGAGATGGGGAATTTCAAGCGCTTTGGTATGAAGGAATATCAGAGGTAGGGATTAGGAGGAGAAGCTGGAAAGTAGGTCGGTGTCTCAACTATGCTGTGTAATAAGTCACCATAGGCTATTGTTACGTAACAAATGACCATAAATGTAGTAGTTGAGGCAATCAGTATTTATTGTTTATGAGGGTACAGGGCAGTTGGGGGGTTTTGCTGATCTCGCCAGACTTGGCTAATTTCAGGTGGGCTTGGTCAGAAGTCTGTGGTGACCTAATGGGTAGACTAGGGGCTGCTTTGCCTAGCATGGCCTCATCCACATGTGTGGTGGTTGTCTGGATGTTGGCTAATGGATCAAGGTGATTGGGCCTGTTATCATTTAGTAGGCTAGCCTGGATTTGTTCATTTGGCAGTGGTAGGGTTCTGAGGTGAGTGGAAGTGGGCAAGGCCTTTTGAGACCTTGGCTTGGTTTTGGTACTCTGCCATTTCTGCCATTTTCTATTGGCCAGAGTTAGTCACAGGTCAGCCTAAATTCAAAGGGTGGGGAAATTGACTGCACCCCTAGATGGGAGGAGCTTCAAAGTCAAGTTGCAAAGGGTGGGATATAGAGCGGGGTGAAGACTTGTGGACATGTTTGCACTCAGTCTTTGCAGTAATATCATATACCAGAGATTATCTCCATCCGAATACCAAGTATGGACATTATTTTGTAAAAATGGGAAGCTCTCGAAGGCTGACATAGATTTGGGTTTTTGAAAGATATCTCTGGTAGTGGTATGATACAAAGTTTGGAGGGAGGAGAGATTGAAGGCAAGATGACTCTGAGATGGGTAATGCAAAAGTTCAAGACTATGGGTTTATTTATTTATTTATCTATTTATTTTTTAAGATTTTATTTATTTATGTGACAGAGAGATAGCCAGCGAGAGAGGGAACACAGCAGGGGAGTGGGAGAGGAAGAAGCAGGCTCCCAGCGGAGGAGCCCGATGTGGGACTCGATCCCGGAACACCAGGATCACGCCCTGAGCCAAAGGCAGACACCTAACGACTGCACTACCCAGGTGCCCCAAGACTATGGGTTTAAACAGAACCCACAACCTTAGTTCACTCCTAGTGATCAAGACCACCTATTCTCTTCTCTGTACTCACCAATTCATTTTTCATAGAGATTTAAGGGTTTTGAGTTTAAATATGTAGGCCTATGAATTAACTTAGGTGGCCTCTGAATTTCTTGTCTATATAAAATTTCCATCATTTTAAGAAGAGCCTTCTCTGTGGTTGTTCCAAATGCCCATTTAATCCAAATGGATTAAATACTGTCTAAAAGTTATTTTCTTACATAAAAGAAATGTAGGTTGTGAGGGATCAAGGAAGGTTTTTGATGATGGAGGAATGTTGTAAGGGAATCATTTGGAACCCATAGAGATAATTCATGTAGGAGTTCATAAGGCCTGATTTAGACAGGGGGTGGAGTGTGGTGGATGGGAACTGGGAGTGGGAAGGGAGGGATGATCTGGAGGGTGCTTCTGTTCAGATGGGGAGAGCTTCCAGCAAATAGAGAACAAACTGACGGTTGTCAGTGGGAACGGGGTGAGGGGTGGGCAAAAATGGGTGAAGGACAGCGGGATATACAGGCTTCCAATTATGGAATGAATAAGTCATGGGGATGAAAGGCACAGCATAGAGAATATAGTCAGTGGTATTGCTTTTTTTTTCCCCCAAAGATTTTTATTTATTTATTTGACAGGGAGTGAGAGAGCAAGCACAAGCAGGGGGAGCACCAGGCAGAGGGAGAAGCAGGCTCCCGGCTCAGCCGGGAGCCTGACGTGGGACTCGATTCCAGGAGCCCGGGATCACGACCAGAGCTGAAGGCAGACACTTAACTGAGCCACCCACACGCCCCTAGTCAGTGGTGTTGTAATAGCATTTTATGGTGACAGATGGTAGCTACGCTTGTGGTGAGCATTGCATAAGGTATAGAGATGTTGAATCGCTATGTCATATACCCGAAACTAAGTAGCGTTGTTAACTATGCTTCAACAACAAAAAAATAGTATCAAGTGTAAATAAAAAAAGGTTGATAAATTGGACTTCATTACAATGTAAAACATATTTTCTCAAAAGTTATCATTAGGAGAGTAAGAAGATAAACCACTGAGTGAAAGATGTTTTCAATATGTGTATTTGATATTAGATTCACAGAATATCTAAAGATATTATGTCCATCAATAGGAGAAATTGGGCAGGCTATTTTTTTTTAAATGAATAGAAGTATGAAACAGGAATTTCACAAAAAAATATTCAGATGGCCAATAAACAAATATAAAAATAGTTAATTTCATTAGTTATCAGGGAAATCTAAATTAAAGCAAAAATAATATGTGCACCTGCCAAAAAGTTGAAAATAAAACAGACAAATATAATAATACCAAGTGTTTGTGAGGTTATAGAGAAACAACAATTCTTATATACTGCTGTTATGATTTAAAATTAATATAACTACTTTGAAATTAATAGAATCACTTTGGAAAATTCAGAAAGCTGTATGTTAGTCTTATGAGCCAGTAGTTTCACTCCTAGATATGTACCCTATTTCAGTGAATGTATAAGTACAACAAAAGACTTGCACAGGAATGTTTATTATAGTACTTGTCCTAATAGACCAAAATAGAAAGCAATCAAAATGTTCATGAATTATAGCATCGGTAAATTATAAAATTCAAACAATGGATTATTATTGGGCACTGAAACAGAACAAAGTATTGGAGTATGAAACAACAGGTATAAATCTCACAAACATAAACTTGAATTAAAGAGGCCAAATACAATGGAGTCCATTTCCTATAATTCCATTTATATTAAGTTCAAAAACAGGCAAACTAATAATTTGTATCGATAGAAGTCTGCAGAATAGTGGTTCCTTTTATGCGGGTTATTGACTGGAGGGAACATAAAGGAACCTTCTGGGAGAGCTGGTGATACTTACTTCCTTTTTTGGATATGAGTGATTACATTGGTTATACATATGTGAAAACCTATGTTTTATACATTATTGTATTATACTTCAATTAAAACTTATACTAGAAAAAAGTATAAATCATCTCAAAGGCCACATGCGTAATGACTAAAGCACCACCTTGTTTTGGAATTTTTGGCAAATTTTTCCACAATGGAATAAGTAAATACTAAATGGCCCAAACAGAGGTTACTCTTGTGCTAGACAATTGTACTTTAAGCTTAGAAAATTATTAAATTCATTTTTCATACAGTCACAAAAAGACTAGAGGGTACTTGGAGCCTTATTGGTTGGAGGGGTTCGACCAGGTAGAGGAAGAGATGGAGGTAAGTTCATTGATTAATGTCAGTCTTCAATCCCCATTATATCTCCAAAGTCACCATTTTATAAAAATTAAATTTTATGGCTTATGAAAGTAATAGCTAGTCATCATGGAAAATGCATGGGGTTTTCAAGGCTTTCTGGAGGAGATAAACTTGAGTTGAGGCAGACAGTAGAAATTAGATATAGATACGAAACTGACTCTGCCATTGGTACCAAGTGTGGGACCCAAGGCAAGTTTTAACCTTCTCTGAGCCTCAGTTTCCTTACATATAAAAAGGTGATTGTGCCTACTTAATACATTGGGAAAGCCATAGAGATTGTCTGTACAGTACTCAGTATATAATGACAATAGCAGATAATTACATAGCATTTGCCAGGTGCCAGACATTATTCTCATTTACTTTATTGCTTAATTTCTTAGGTAATATAACTCATTGAATCCTCATAACAATTCTCTGATGTGGATGTTTCTATTATACTAATTTTGCATATGAAGAAATTGAAGCCATAGGTGTTAAACATCTAGCTTGCTACGTAGTACATAAGTGAATAAACTGAAATTTATTTTTTTTATTCAATCTTAAAAAATTTTTTTTAATTTGGGTATAGTTGCGTATATCTTTTTGAGTTAGTGTTTTTGTTTTCTTTGGATAAATACTCAGTAGAGGGATTGTTGGATCATAACGGTATTTATATTTTTAATTTTTGAGGAACCTCCATACTGTTTTCCATGGTGGCTGTACCAACTGATACTCCCATCAGCAGTATACAAGGGTTCCTTTTTCTCCATATCCTTGCCAACACTAGTTATTTCTTGTTTTTTTGATTTTAGCCATTCCGACAGGTGTGAGATGATCCGTCATTGTGGTTTTGATTTGCATTTCCCTGATGATGAGTGATGTTGAACATCTTTTTATATGTCTGTTGGCCATCTGTATGTCCTCTTTGGAAAAATGTCTGTTTAGGTCCTCTGCCCATTTTTAAATTGTTTGTTTTTTGGTGTTGATTTATACAGGTTCTTTGTATAGTTTGGATATTAATACCTTATTAGATACATCATTTGTGAATATCTTCTCCTTCAGTAGGCTGCCTTTTTGTTTTCTTGATGGTCCCTTCACTGTGCAAAAGCTTTTTATTTTAATGTCATAATAGGGGTTTTTTTTGTTTTGTTTTTGTTTTTGCTTTTGTTTCCCTTGCGTTAGGAGATATATCTAAAAAAATATTGCTATGGACAGTGTCAGAGAAATTACTGCCTGTGCTCTCTTCTAGGATTTTTATGGTTTCAGGTCTCACATTTAGGACCTAATCTAGAATTTTAACCTGTGCTTTTAACTGCTACCCTATCATCTCCATAAAAAGTAAAATAAATAAATAAAGAAAGAAAGAAAGAAAGAAAGAAAGAAAGAAAGAAAGAAAGAAGGTAAATATTATTAAAGGAGGACGAGCGCCTGATGCACAGGAAACAGTGTGTAAAAGGACAGGAAGTAAGAGATAGCCTAACATTGAGTTATTCCTAAGACTGGTTCTGGTGGAATATTATTGTAACAGTCAAGCTTTTCAGTCTCCTATACTAGAAACTGACTCAGTATAGCTTGAGCTAAAGGGAACTTTTGGTAGGATGTCAGGGGGCTCACACAAGAGATAGGAGGCTGAAGGACCAGGCCTGGAGACGTAGAACCCATAAAAACCCATGGAAATCTCAGTAGGCCTTGTGAGGAAGGAACAGTGTGGTGAGCAACATTTGGAAAGAATAACGCCCAACCCTAACTCAGCTGAAGCTGGCTCAAATTCTGAGTCCTAGGATGTGTCTTACTGGTCAATCTTAGTTACTTGCATCAGTCCT
Source organism: Ursus arctos (assembly GCF_023065955.2). NCBI lineage: Eukaryota > Metazoa > Chordata > Mammalia > Carnivora > Ursidae > Ursus > Ursus arctos. The sequence goes on along the minus strand of NW_026622897.1, from coordinate 4,926,795 downwards.
GCCCCTATTCCCAGGGAGGATCTGAGCCCTTCATCTTCTATTATGGGAAGTGGTTTCTAAGAATTTTCTTCTAAGATTACACAGTGGAGGAGAACTATTTCCCCACAAGAAAATTGAGGTACTATTGGAATGGGGGTGCATGTCGGAAGCTAAATAATGAATGACCTAGTTTACTACGTGTATTAAGAGCAATGACAGTTGATATTGAGCTACCACTCCCTATGTCATCAAACAGGTCAGTGTTTCAAGGAGAGAAAGACATTTGATTATCTTCACAGTGTCAACAAAGAGTCCTTATTACTGTTGGAAGATTTGAAACATTTCTGGAAAATGGTAGTAGCCAGGAGATTATTCTTTTTCATCATGTGTTTGGAGACAAATATATATATATCTCCCTCATCCTCAGCTTTGGCCGGACAGTTGACTCGGTTTTTTGCTCCTCTTCCAGCTCTCTGGAGAAGAGCTGATTCTTGGACCACAGGTAAGGTAGATGAAACATTCCAGAAATTATATTTTTTGCTATATAAGGGGGAGGGGAGAGACAGAAGGAAGAGAAGGAGGAGGAGGAGAGAGAGAAAGAAATGGAGAATTTTTAGACATGGAGGAAAGGTTAGAGATTATTGAATTTCTTTATTTTATAGATGAGAAAACTAAGATCCAAAGATGTTCTGGGGTGCCTGGCTGTCTCAGTTGTTGGAGGGTGCAATTCTTGATCTTGGGGTTGTGGGCTTGAGCTCTGGGATGGGTGTAGAGATACTTAAAAATAAATAAATAAATCTTCAAACAAACAAACACCAAAACCCAAAAAAAACCCAAAGACATTCTGTGGCTTACCCAAGGTAAAGCAGAAACAAAACTTGCATCTCCTGATGTCAGCTCTGCTTTTTCTATTCTAGCACAAAAACAATGAAATAAAATTTTCCAGATTTTTTTGTGGTTTGATGATTCAGATCCTTTAGTAAACTATTAGAGCTTCCAAATTTCCAGGGATCATATTCTTCCCATATTCTTCCTGCTTGGTTTCTTTCCTTCAAGTTTCCTGCACCCCAGGGCTGGCCGTCTCCCTTCTCCAGTTTCTATTTCACTCTGCTCCTGCATCTTGCCTTTGTGCACTTGGTCATATCACAAGGATCATTATGCTCTAATTTCATGAGCTGGTGTCTCCTCTCCCCATCTCCTTTATCTTTGCCTCAAGGCCTAGACCTCTGCATCACTTAATAGTATACCAAAAAATGCATGAATTGAAACTTGTATGTTGATTGGTTCGCTTTGCAAATTACCTTTGTTAACAACTTACTTCTGCCTTTCAGTACTCTTGGCCCTGATCTCCAGGATCTCAGGCTGCTAGTGTAGCAACCTGCTCAGGCTGCAGCCATGTGTCTGTCTCTTTCCTGCTATCTTCCCGAGCACCAGAACTAGCCCGTTAGTATATTGGGTTTTGTTGTCTTTGTTAATTTTGATAATCACATTATTAGCCATAAATGGAGAATGTGTTTTTCAGATGCCTGTTGCTGCATTATAAATCACTATATAACGTAGTGGCTTAAAACAACGACCATTTTTTTTTCTCATGAGTCTGTGGTGGGGTGGTTCTGCTGATCTGGGCTGAACTTGGCTAGTCTTGGCTGGGCTTGCTCACGCATCTGTAGTCAGCTGGCAGGTCAGCTGGGGCTGGTTGGGTCTCCGATAGCTTTACCTAGGATATCTTGACTTTCCTCTACTTGGGTTTTGATCCTCTAGCACGCTAGCCCAAGCTTGTCTTCCTGGTGGTGGCCAAGTTCAAAGAGAGGAGGAGGAAACCTAAAGTTTTTTTTTCAGGCCTGTTTGTATCAGGTTTGAGATTGTCCCATTGGTAAAAGAGAGGCACCAGTTTGAGTCCAGAGTCAGTGGGGAGAGCAGAGAGATCAGATTCAGGGAAGTGTGAAGACTGGGGCTACAAGTACATTCGATCTAGTACAACACCCAAATAAAGCAACCTTGAAATTATCCAGGCTGGTTGCTTGTTATGTGTATATTACACATGTAATATTTAGGCATGTGTATATGTGTATATGTAGTTTTAATCCAAAGTAATAATAGTAATTGATGGAGTAGTGACCAATGGAATGGACACTGGTTCTTTTTTTGCCATCTCCCCCCATGTCCCTACTTCTTGCGAAGGATTTAAGACTGAGTGACTCCTCACCTACTCTCAGTGTATACAGTTTTGGGAGAGTGGCACATGACCACATCTAGTCAATCAAAGCCCCACTTCCCTCTAGTAGCAGTGATGGGCACGCGTCTGCAGTTGGGCTAGTGAGAGACGCAATGTGAGGTCTTTATCTAGAGCAGGCTCCTCCACCTAAATCCTTGCCAGGCCTGCACCTAAAATTAGACAGTGTGGAAGCTGCTTCAATCACTGCCCCTGCGGTGCCAAGAGATGGAGACATACTCAGTCCTGGTGTGGGTTTTTGAGCTTCTGGATCCATCTGTATTTGAAGACAGACATGACTCATTTTTTTTCATTTAAATTTTCTCCTTTTATTTAATTGAGTTAGAAGATTAATACATATAAAGTGCTTGGATCAATATTCAGCAATAATAAGCACTCAATATGTGTTACTATTATTTGTTTATATCAATTTGAGTTGGATTTTCTGTCATTTGTAACCAAGTGAATCTTAACTGATGCAGCTAATGAGAAAATATGATGAAAAAGAGAGCCCATTTAAAATAGCAACAGGGAAATAAAAAATCCATACGTATTTTCTAGAAAGAAAGAAGTGACCTAAAGTGAAGAAAATGATGAAATGTTATTGAGGGACTAGAAGAAGATTTGAATATTTGAAGAGACAATAAGAACCTGGATTGGAAGATACCATGTTTTAAACAGATGAAATTTCCATAAAATAATCTGCAAATTTTCCAAGTATTGTTTCCTTCTCCCTCTCCTACACTGATACTCCTCTCCCAACTCATCCAAATGCAAACCATCCTATTCCTTTAATCAGGGACCAATGTGTTCTGATTTAATCTTTCCAGTAGTTTCTGAATCTGTTTACTCTTCCATATACCCACCCCCAGTTTCAGTTTGGGCCCCCATAATTTTGTTTCCTGGACTGTACTACAAAGCTCCCATTAATCTTGCTGCCTTACTTTTGATCCTTTAAATTCAGCCTTAAGTCCCAGCTCTTTCTTGAAGTCTTCGAGGCCATTCTTATCCCATCTCCCTGCTCTCTGACAACACTGAACGACTTGTCATGCTCTGCCCCTACTGCTCTTTTCAGGTTGGTGCCTTTGTTCATGTTGTCCCCATTAGTGGTATCTGCTACAGCACCTGTGACCTACTGCCATCCACTCATTGCACTCACCTCACCTCAACACCAGGCTGTTGATGTGTCTGTCTCCTGACCCAACTTGCAGGCAAAGAACATATCAGCTTTGTGTCCTGGAGCCCAGCACAGGGCCCTTAGTGATTATTTGGTGGTGGATGGATGGACGAATGCATGGTTCCCTAGCTCTCTGGTTGCACAGGAAAGGAAAACTGAACATTTCTTCCAGGAGCATTCCACCTATGTAACAGGACCATATGCAAGTCCGCAGCGGGGTATATGATGCTGCTGAGTGGGAGAAATAAAGAATATTCAGGGTCAAACAGTGAGATGAAAACGAATATGGTCACTTGTGCTGAAACTGTCATTTCTTGTAGCCGTGATACTAACAAGACATAAATATTCATGGTGCCATTATTCAGAGACTTAAGAAGTGTTGGCAGAGGATGTGCTGTCTGGAATTTTTGCTTCAGTGCCTGAAATTATTACTGACAAAATTTTTTTTAAAGAGGAAAAACCAACGAACTAGTGGTCTCAGAGCCAGTGAGATAATGAGAATCTCTCAAGGTAATGGCTTTGTGAAAGGAGGGTCCTTCCTGGCCGGCACCAGGAGCTGCCATCTGACAAGGCTTTTACTGGGAGTATTTATTAGGCTTGGCTCTCACTTCTACTGCAACCTGGGCCTGTGATTTAAGACCCTCCCCTGTTTCCTGCCAAAGAATATGTGCATATGTTTAGATTTCCAAAGCTATTCTTTCTCAGAGTGTTATATTATTATTTAAATAGAAACATTGCTTCCTTTAGATTATAGATACCATGTGAATGCATGGAAGAAAATGTGGGAAAACATAGATGTGTATAAAATAAAAACAGCTTCTACCATCCAAAGGTAACCATTTTGTTATATTTTCTTTCAGTTCCTTTTCTGAAAAACATAGAATCTGAGTGCTGAACTGGGGGACATAGCAGAGGGTTGTGTCATAGAGACCTGCACTGAGCCAGAGAATGGGGCTTGAGGCATATCCTTGTTGGTTTCTACCTGGGAAGTTCTGAGTAGGATACTCAAGTTTTCCTTTTCTCAGTTTCCTTATTTGTAAAGTGTGGATGAAAACTATCCCGCGGAGTGAGTCTGAGAATTAAGAGGTGACAAATATGAAGCACTAGATTCAGGGAGTAGTGTGGAGTTGGTGGCCAGTGATTGGCGACTGTTTCCGGTAGCTTTAGTATTAATAACTTAAGTTATCTCAGACCAGAAGTCTCCCCATGCTCCTCCCTATCCTCATCTCTACATCTACCAGTCACCAAATGCTGTTGATTTTACTTTTACGTGCTACTCAAATATGTCTCCTCCTCTCTGCAGGGAGGAGATCCTCAAATGCATCCCCCCAGTTTCTGCTTTGGTTCACGCCCTCAGAATTTTTTGCTTGGGCATCGCAATTTTATTTGCTTCTTTTCCTGCTGCCTTTGAAACCATTTTCCATGCAGCAAGTAGAGAGAAGTTCTTAAGTGTAAATCTGACCATATCACAGCCCTGTGATAGTCACGGGGTTGCTATGTTTACCTCCATGCATGCTCGTGTGTGGATTCATGCAGGAGAGTGAGAAAGTGTGTGAATGTGTGTATATGTTGTGTGTGTGTGTGTGTGTGTGTGTGTGTGTGTATTCTGAGGGTGAGGGAAGGAATTTTGTGCTTTAGCTCCAGAAGTGTGGAGAGAGTAGAAAGGTGTCTGAAATCCCATCTGGTCTTGAGACCCCCCCCCCATGGGGGAGGGGAGTTTGGGCCTGAGTCTGAAGGCACTGTCTTTTTTTTTTTTTTTAAAGATTTTATTTATTTATTTGACAGAGAGAGACAGCCAGTGAGAGAGGGAACACAAGCAGGGGGAGTGGGAGAGGAAGACGCAGACTCCCAGCAGAGGAGCCTGATGTGGGGCTCGATCCCAGACTGCTGGGATCACGCCCTGAGCCGAAGACAGACACTTAACGACTGAGCCACCCAGGCGCCCCAAAGGCATTGTCTTCTTAAGCATTTTTGGTGATATATACTACAAGGAGTGCTGGTGGAGAGATCTGGTGACAGGAGACTCTGAATTATTTGTCATAATATCTGCACCACAGCTGCAGTGTCAGCTGCCAAAGCAGCAGTAAAGCCAGGAGGCTGAGCTGCCCAGCAGATCCTTGGGAGGCAGTGGCCTCAAGGAGGGCTCCAGCCTACTACCAGGGCCAAGCTTCCCTCTCAGTGGTTAGTGGGAAAACCCATCTGGATGCGTGGGTATTCCTAGACCTTTTAGGTAAGCTTTTGAACGAGAGCTCTTTGTTGCTGTAAATGAGCAGACCTGGTATACCATACCCTTCATGACTGGACCTTGCTTTTGTCTTTGGCTCCTGTTTCATTTCTAGTTAGATAACAAGTTAGGTAACTCCGCGCTCACACTGTTCTGAGCTAATGGTGTTTCCTGGATGGATTATTTATGTCTCTATGCTTTGGTACCTGGTCAGGATTCAGTCCTGCTATGAATAACAGGGAATTAAATAAAGAACAGCCTAAATCACATAGTTTATTTTACTTTCACATAAAAGTCTGGGCAGTACAGTCTAGGGCTAGTTGGTCTGCCGGGGTCCTCAGGGACTTAGGCTACTTCCAGCTTACCACTCTGACATCCTGAGGATTCAGCTCTTGTATTTATGGTCCAAGATGGCAAATATCACATCTAGTTTATAGCAGCAGGACGAACCAAGAAATACATAAAGGGGCAGAGGGTATATTCTGCATTTCTTTAATGGAATATTCTTAGAAGCTTCCCACAAAACTCCTACTTACAAGATATTAGCCAGAATTAGTCAAGTGATCATACCTAGCTGCAAGGGAAGACAGGGAATGTAAATCTTTACTTTGGGGTAGCCAAAATTAGGGGTTTCAATCACTATGAGAGATGGGTCAGTCAGATACTGGGGAGTTCCTGGCAGTCTCTGCTGTATCTAGAAATTCCTGTTCATCTTTTGTGTACAGTGGTTCAACTCCTCTGGAAAATAATTTGGCTGTTTCTTATGAAATTAAATGTGCATTGCAGCCCATGTGTACGTTGATAGATGAATGGATAAGGAAGGTATGGTGTGCATAGATACGTAATGGAATATTAACCATAAGAAGGAATGAAATCTTATCATTTGCAACGACATGGATGGAGAGTATAACGCTAAATGAGATAAGTTAGTCAGAAAAAGACAAGTACTATATGATTTCACTTACATGTGGAATTTGAGAAACAAAACAAATGAGCAAAGGAAAAGAGAGAGACATATACACACAAACCAAGAAACAGACTCTTAAACTATAGAGAACTGACTGATGGTTACCAGAGGGGAGGTTGGTGGGAGAGGGGTGAAATACGTGATGGGGATTATTTTCACATAAAAATATGCACACTAATATTCAGAGCAACTTTTATTTGTTTAGCCAAAAACTAGAAACATTTCAAATATGCTTCAACAAATGAATGGTTAAAGAAACTGTATGGTTAGTCGATGGAATGCTATTCAGCAATAAAAAGGAATAAACTATTGCTACATGGAAAAATTGGATGGATCTTAAGAGAATTACGCTGAGTGAAAAAGCTAATCAAAAAAGGTTACATACTGTATGGTTCCATTTATAAAACATTATTGAAATGACCAGATGATAAAGATGGAAAACAAATTAGTGGTTGTCAGGGCTTACGGACAGGGGTGGGAGAGGAAGGTGGGCATGCTTATAAAAGGGCTGTCTAAGGCATCCTTATGGTGATTGCAGTGTTCTGAACATTGATTGTGGTGTCAGTTACACAAGTGTACACACAGGATAAAACTGCACAGAACAGAGCTCATACAAATTAGTACATGTAACACTGATGAAATCTGAGATGGATTGTATCAGTATCGGTTTCCTGGTTGTGATATTGTGCTATAGTTATGCAAGAGGCTACCATTGGGGGGAAATGGATGACGGGTATATGGGATCTTCCCATATCATTCCTCACAACCGCATGTGGTAAGATGTACAGTTATCTTAACAATTTTGATTAAAAAATGCTTTCAGAAGCTGGGAAAGTAAACAAAATTAATGTAATTAAAACATATTAACCCATAAAAAAAAATAAACCCACAGCAAGTTAATAGCATTTTAGATGAATCCTGTTTAGATGATCCATGTATCCTTCTTCAAATAGTAATAATTAAAAAAAAAAATAAACTGTCACATTTGTGTAGCACATTCATACATGTTAATTCATTTTATATTTAAATAGAGTCAGGAACACAAGTATAAACAAGGAAAAGACCTAAAGCCAGGAAATTAGCTATGTGGCTTATTGTGAGGATAAGCATGACCCCAAAAGTAACAGTTTCATAAGGACATTTAAATAGCTTTCTTGTAATTGACTAGTATTTTAAATTGGTTTAAATTTGCCATTTTTATTCTAGATCATGAAAAAAGATTCAGATTTTTATAAGTCAGGTGAAATTCTTTGGTTTACTTAATACTGGCTCTACCTTGTTCTGCAAATGTTTGGTTCTCTCTTTAAAAAATTTCTTGAAGTTTTTGTTTGTTTACAGAGAGAGAGGAGTGGGAATGGACAGTGGGAGAGAGCGAGAGAGAACCTTAAGCAGGCTGCACGCCCAGTGCAAAGCCCAAGGCAGGGCTCTGTCTCATGACCCTGAGATCATGACCTAAGCTGAAATCAAGAGTTGGACACTTAACTGACTGAGCTACCCAGGCACCCCTTTTTAAAAATTTTTTTAAAATTTATTTTTATTTTTACTTACAAATTTTTTTAATTTCAGTTGACATACAAGGTAATATTAGTTTCAGGTGTACAATATAGTGATTCACCACTTCCGTACAATACCTGGTGCTCATCACAGCAGGTGCACTCCTTGGTCTTCTCTCAAAATAGAGTCAGAGCACTTGGGTGGCAGAGTTGCATTATTCTGTTTCTTACCCTCTTGATGCTTCCAAGTTTCTCTGGGTTTGCTCTAGGAAGCACATGCCTCAGACTTCTAATGGCTTTTCTGGATGGTTGCTGAGTTGCAACTGGTTGATTTCTGTTTGGCAAGGGGAAGACTTTGGCTAATATGTGAAGACTCTCTTTGTTTTCTCCAGCATGTAAGAGGCTGGCCACTCTGATAGATAACTTTGAGAACAAAACTCTGAGAATGGCCTTCAGTGAGAGTATGCATCTGGGGCAGCACCAGCTTTGGCTTCTCAAGAAGCATTTGGGGTGGAAGGGCAGGCCATCCTCCTGTGTCCAAGTTGATGTCTTAGTCAGTTTGGGCTACCCACCCATAGGCTGGGTGGCTTAAACAACAATTTATTTCTCATAGTTCTGGAAGCTGGAAAGTCCATGATCGAGGTGCCAGCAGATCCACTGCCTGGTGAGGGCACTCATCTTGGTCTGTTGATGGCCATCCTGTCATTGTATATTCAGGGAGAGAGAGGAAGAGAGAGAGAGAAAGAGAAAAGAGATTCTTACGTCTCTCCTTATAAGGGACCTCTCCTATCCAGGAAGCCTTATGACCTAATCACCCCCAAAGGCCCTACCTCCTAAGACCATCACAGTGGGGGTTAGGATTTCAGAGTATGAAGGGGACACAGTGTATTGAGGGGACACAGACATCCAGTCCGTCACAGCCCTCCTCCTTTTCCACGTTGACTCCTGTCTGCACTTGTGAGCGGATGACAACAGAACATGTAGTCCTTCTTTGCTTTCCAGAGTAAGTTGTGGGAAAACAAAGGGAATGTTTGATTTATTTCTAAACCATTAACAGTTGAGGCTTGGGCTTCGTCAGGTTTCAGTGGAGAGGGACTGGATCAATACCCTCTAGAGCAGTGCTTGTCAAACTTAAAAGTGCACGTGAACCAGCTCAGGAGAGTGTTACATGATTCTTGTTCAGTAGGTCTGGAGAGGGGTTGCAGTGATTCATTTCTAACAGTGCTCATGCCGCTGGCCGAAGACCACATTTGACAAGCAAGGCGTTATTTAGACAATGAGGTCTGTGAGACCAAGGACACTGTCTTGTTTCCCATTTTATCCCCAGTCTTGGCATGATGCCTGGCACAAAGTGAGTTCTCAATAAATATTTGCTGAGTTGAATTAATGGGGGACACTGTCTACAAGGACAAATTTTATAGCTTAATTTTCTGTTAGAGTAAGCGCATAGCCAAAAACCAAATGGATAAATACCAACCGTAATTAAACATGCGTTTACCCAGTACTTTGGAGTTTCCCAAGCACTTTAATTAATGAGAGCTTATTTGATTTTTACTCTTAACAATGATCCTCTGAAGAGGAGCTGTCATTATTTTTCTATTACGGATGATAAAAGCAAAGTCACAGAGGGCAAGTCACTGGCCTCATGAAGGCTAGCAGCAGGTACGCTGCAGGGTCGGTCTTCTGACTGCCAGTTTTTTTCCTTCTGTACTTTGCAGATATAGTAAGAACTTGACCAAAAGCAGATTATGTAACTTTTACATACACCTAGAGGCTGCTGATGTCCCTATTCCTTGTTAATTGCTACACACTTGGCATAGAAGAGCTATTATATCTAAAATATAAGTGTGTGGGAGTGATATGATGAGATTTGTCAAAAAAAAATTCACAAGCTGTCTTTCGGCTGCTTGACCAAACTATCTGTGCCTGAAGGCTCTTTTCTCTCCCTTCAGAAGGGGTTGCATCTATGCTTACTTTCCATTAGGACCAGAGATTTCCTTCCCCAGGGCAACATCCTGCACACACCACAGTCTGCAGGCACGGGGCAGCTGGCAGCCAGATCCAGACTGCCTGGGTACAAAGTGATCCTGTCAGATCACCACCTCCCCCATGGTTGCTTTCAGGCTTGCCCTAAAAGAAGGGAGGACAACAGGGGGCTGGGGGTTCTTCACCCGAACTCACCTACAGTGTGTCTAGCATAGCACACAGACCCTGGTATGCCTTGGAGCATGGGATGCACTCATATCGTCTTTCCTCTTGCTAATCCTTGATTTAGAAATGTCCCTAATAAAGTCTATTCTGATTCCCATGCCTTGTGATGCTGTGTAATGCATCTGAGCTATTGTTACGGTAGGTGGCAGTCTTGATGGGACCTTCCTTAACCCACCTTGCATGATGGGGGGGGGTTCAACTGTTGCTTTACAAGCTGAATCTCAGCTTTCTCTTCTCTTTGCCACACTTACCTCATTGCCATAAACATTTATTTATTTAAGAGAGAGAGAGTGCGGGCGCTTACATGAGTAGGGGGAGTGGCAGAGGGAGAGAGAGAATCTCAAGTGGATTCCATGCTGAGCGCAGAGCCTGACACGGGCTCAGTCTCATGACCCTGAGATCATGATCTGAGCCGAAACCAAGAGTTGGGTGCTTACCCGAATGAGCCAGCTAGGTGCCCCACCATAAACTTTCATCTATATAGCCTCCTTTGCAAAGCAGGCCACAGTGTACATAATAGATAAATAATGGGAAGGCACTGAGTCAACACTTTATTCTTTGTAACCCTGCCCTAACCTCTCTCCTAAACATCTTTGTGAGCATATTGCAGCCCCGGCCCTGCAGGCCCACAGAGGAACCTCACTGAAGTTTCCCACAGGGGGACCTGGAGGTGGTGTGCAGGCTTCCAGACTCTTGGGGGGGGGGGTTAGAGGTCAGGAGAGGGAGCTTACAATCCTGACAAAATTGTTCCTTGTGTATCAAGGAAAAAAATCTAACCAAAAATGGGGGAGGTCCTGAGGGACAATATGGAGCATTTGTGATCTGTAATGTATGAATTCATCCTGAAGAGACCTGAGCAAGAACTGATATTTACAAATATATTATCACTTGGGGGGTAGGTTGTGTACTTAGGTTTATAATCTACTCTGGGCAATAGTGAATAATTCCAGTTAGGGAGACAACATGATGATTAAAAGTCAGGGCTTAAGGCCCTTGGTTCAAGATCTAGCTGTGCCATTTACTACTTCTTTTTTGTACCTCTTGACCACCTTTACCCATTTCACCTAGCCTCTGCCACCTGCTCCGGCAACCACAGTATGTATCTGTGTCTGTGAGTTCAGGTTTTATTTGTTTTTTAGATTCCACATATAAATGAGATCATAAGGTATTTTCCTTTCTCTCTCTGACTTATTTCACTTAGCATAATGCTCTCAAGTTCCATCCATGTTGTCACAAATATCAGAATTTACTTCTTTTTTATGGCTGAATAATATTCCATTGTGTGTGTGTGTGTGTGTGTGTGTGTGTGCGTGTGTGTGTGTAAAATATATGAATAAAGAAAACATGGCATACATATAGATATAGATATATTTATATCTATACATTTTTCATCATTTGTTGGATACTTAAGTTGTTTTCATGTCTTGGCTATTTTAAGTAATGCTCTAGTGAACTTGGGGTTGCAGATAGCTTTTTGAATTAGTGCTTTCATTTCCTTTGAATAAATACCCAGAAATGGAATTGCTGGATCATAGAGTTCTATTTTTAACTTTTTGAGGATCCTCCACACTGTTTTCCAGAGTGGCTGCACCAGTTTGCATTCCCACCCACAGTCCACCCGGGGTTCCCTTTTCTTCACATCCTCACCAACATTTTGCTGTGTGAGGTGATACCTCGCTCTCTTGAGACCTGTGGCAATATATCTGATTCTCTAAGCCGCTTGTCTAGAAAAAGAAGGAAGCAATTTCACTTTGTATGTTACTGAGGAGATGAACTAATGCAAATAGAGGCTGGCATGGTCCTGGCACAGAGCATCAGCACTCAGTAAATGTTTGCTCTTGAAATGGAATGCATACTAGAATCTCTGTCATTCTAGGACTTGATGTTATATTTGATTGTTTTTCTGCCATTTTGTTTCCAGATTGGAGCAGTTACTTCAAGCTTCCTGAGGAGTTAGAGGCATTGCTTTGATAGAGTATGTCACTGTGGCTCGAAGTTTCCTAGGTATGGCTGTGGACCTAGCTGACACTTTTTTTCCCCCTGTCCCCTTTTCCTTCTGTTTCTCATGCCAGATCCTGACACTTCACCAACTCTGGTCTGCTCCTGATACTTCTTCGGTTTGGTTCTGGACCCATCTGTTTACAGATCAAGATAATTTAGGGCCATGGAGTTTGATTGCTGGGTTTTGTTTCCCTACTGCTGACTTTCTATAAATAAGCCTAGCCTATTCATGTGAGCTTCTCAGATGAAGCTTGTGCATCTGATGGGTCTTTAAGTTGTTGGGTAATATCCCAGATATCAAAATGTCTGTATCCCTATGGTGTACTTCTGCCAGAGGCATGAATGTGAAGAAATCAGTTTGCATTTGTCTGAGCTGTGGGTAGACAGTCCCTACTTAAGTCTGACTCTTGGTCTCTCTCAGGCACCTAATATCTCAGTTTCCTTATACTGTCCCAGTTCACACTGTTGCCCTAGAGAAATTATTAATAGCATCTTCTTTTTCTCTCAAAAGTGTCTTGAGCTTTGGAAGATACATTGTAAGGTCATCCTACCTTTTGGGATAGGTATATATTTAAGTTTTGTTTCAAGTGGAAAAGATGGTTGGTTATCAAGCAAAAACTATTTTTTCAGTTACAATAATAAGAACTGTGATAAGGAAAGTCAGATGGAAGTCATAATTTTAAAAAATGGTGCTTCAAAGAGTTTTTTTTCCTGTAGTGCAAACCGGAATGTGTTTTTATCATAGCAAGCAGTGTTTTGGAAAACTTGTAAGAGGCTTGCTACGTAATTTACATTTTAAGTGGTCAACCCTTGTTCATTGGAATAAGGATAAGCAAGCTAAGAATGCTCAAGGGGAAAACACATACACATCACACATTTTTTTTTTATGCTTTTGAAACCTTCTCCTCTTCTTTTTCTCACCTCACTTCATGTTACTGGGTAGAACGCATCTTTCACAAAGAGGTGTGAACAAGAAGTCTAATAATACTCAGAACTAGAAGGAGCTGGCAGTTGGTTCATCCTCAAATTGTGCAGCCATGTTAAGATAGAACAGAGAGAGACGCAAGGAACGGGGAGGGAAAACTCCCAGCTTTGTTACCATCAACTGTCTCTACCTGAGCAGAAGAGACGTGAGCTGGTGTAAATGCCACATACTATCAAGCCGCGTCAGTGACACGCGGCCGTGGTGGATAGAAAGAGACAGGGCACACATGTGGCTGACAAAGGCTGTACTGAGCCGAGCGCTGTCTGCACGCTTGGCAGCGGCAGCTGCGATGCACACTCACGGCTCCCAGGACAGGCCAGTTAGCAGGCTCACACATTCTCACCCTGGAGAGGAATCTATATTCTTGTCATTCCTCATGATACACATCACGTGTTCATCAACTCCTTCCCTTCTCCATTCTTTTGAAGGGCACAGGGCTGTAATAGATGCAATGCAAAATGCTGCCACCGGGTAAGCAGCTGAGAGAGAAAGTATAGCACAGTCCCCGAGGAGCTAGAAGGGACAAGGAAACAAAAGGCAGCTTAATGTTGCCTTTATCAGTTGTCTAGCAGTAGACAAACCATGCTTTATAGGAAGTTACAAAGAAGAAGCTGGATCTTATTCTTTCATTAAAGCACCATCAGGCCTCAAGATTAAATAAAAGAAGTCTCTCAGACATGACACTCTAATTTACACCTGGTTACTCTGAATGATGGCGTGATTTATATTCAGCTCTTGGTTGTCTGTCTTTGACATTCTGCCCACTCAAATATTTGCATATTCAGAAGCTGTACAAGCACAAAAATATTAAAATGAAATCCACCATACATTACAGTAGAATGACATGTAATTTATTCATGTAACTGACAGTTAGGCAGTACTCAGACTTCATTTAAATAAGCAAGTGATTACACAAATGTCTAATAATACTAAAATTGATCGTCAGAAGGTATAAAATACCATGGGTATGAAATGCCATGGTAAATACTATTCAACAGACTACAATCATAATTCCAAACTAAATCATGGTTTTTAAAATGATTTTTAGCAGTTTTGGAATGATTTGATGTTTTCCCCTTCCAAGCAATTTACTTTTTTCACTGATACAAGACAAGGTCATTATTTTCAAGAAATATTACAGAAGGACACAGCGTAGGTCCCTCTCTTGCAACACATTTCCTTGCAAATTGTTTTTTGATATAACCTCTTGACATTGAAAACAAACCAGTCAGCACTCAGTTCCCCAAGCAAAGATGCTTGGATCAGAACAGTGCCAGGGTATAACTCTGAGTTCAGCAAGAGGCAGGCAGTGAAAAACCTTTTGCAGCTTTTGAAGTATGCATACTTCTTTTCTGAGGCTCCAAGCATCATAAACATATTTAGGCATCCAAGCCAGTAAAATTATGGGAATAAAATAATTTGGTATCCATATGACTATGACACAGTTGCAGCTGGGGGAAGTTACAATATAATTCTGCGGTTCTTCAAACAAAAACAGCACCTACCTAAATCTGCTTCTTGTAAGCCTCGTTACATTTTCACGAAGCACGGCTGTGTTTGCAGGAATGGTTTGGCTTATCATGTGTCTGTCTGTATTATTTGAAAGTCATATACTTTAGTGGAATGAGATCCAAGTGTGAACCTGGCCCGAAGATCTAGCAGCGTAGTCATGAAACATATCAATAAATTAAAAGGCTTTCACATAACTAGATTCAGCTAAATCTCTCACATACAAAATACAGCTAGAGAAATACAGTTCTTCAATGCTGAATTACGAGGGGGAGGAAAACAATCTAAAAAAATAGAAAACTCTCTCCATACCTGGGTGTCAAGGCAAATGTAACACTGCATAATGCCACAATATGAACAGTCACTGGATGACAGATACTCCAGAAATAGTGGTATCTGGGGATCTGGTAATTATGACCGAGAGATGAAAATACTGTACCAAAAGGCATGCATACAATCACTGTGCATTCAGTGTGTGAGCTGGGAGCTAAGCAGGGATCTAACATAACAATGAGGCAGTGTTCCGGGGTATCCGTTAAAACCAGCGTGGGTGACTACATGTTGATTAAACCTTCTGAGGCAGCAAAGTGTGGGCACAGCGCCATGTCTGGGTTCTGCAGCTGTCTTATGATCCTCTTGCGGAATTTCTCCCGCACACGATTGAATTCCATTATGTCCATGGGGTCCTCTTCAATCCAAAACTTATGAAATTCATGCATCAAATAGCCTGTTAGAGATAAGACAGTGATAAGAATGCAGGAGAAAAAAAAAGTCCTTAATTACATTCAGAATCACTGAATGCTGAAAGAGATGTCAGACCAAATGACAGCAACCATGGAGCTCAAAGAAGAGATCAAAATGCAGCAGATATTACTGTTAAAGATTATTCTTTAAAACTAGTGCAGTGGAATCTGCAAGATTTTTGCAACTGGTCCTGGAATTATTCTCACTCTTCCCAAGGAGGAAGACAAATCAGTTCCGCCATCTCTTGAATATGAATCACATCTGGAACATAATCCGAAAGGCCGACAATGACTACTTCATCCTTCCCCTCCTGATTAAATTAACATAATGGTCTGATTTTTCAAAATTACTCCACTCAGCTTTTTTTCTCTTGCTATTTGATTTGAGTAAAGTTTTAAATTACTCTGACAAATCAAACAAATGCATTCTGACAGTCTTTTATGAGACAATAAAAATTTAAATCAACTCTGAACAACACAGACTGGTCATTAAACTACATGAAATTGTTAATAAGACCTTCTTGCTCTGAAGCATAATGTCATATTCCAAAACTTCTGTGTCTCAAAAGTGTTATCTATGAGTGATCTGAATAGTGTTATCTATGAGTTTTCTATTCAACATTTTTGGATAAATGTTAAATATTTGAATCTATTCACTGTGTTCTGTTTCCCCACTGTGCACCCTCCCCCCACCACATTCAAAATTGAAATATGAATAGCTTTTTAAAAAGACAATAATAGATATTTGTATGTAGTAAACCTATTACAAGATCAAGTGTCTCATTATGTATTAGAAAAAAGCACTTAAGGAAATAATCCTAGTTAAAAAAACCAAACATGACAGAAGCTTTTCTTGGTTTTAGCATTAGAAGCTGCAGAATATAGGAAGGAGCAAGGATTCTGAAGCTAGAAACCTGGTTTGAATCCTAGCTCTTCCACCTCCACAGGAAGGAGTGAACAGCAGAAATGACAGGGGGCATGGGGAGAGAATTTGGTAACAAACATTTTCAATGCTAATAGTAAAAAAAAAAAAAAAGAGGGGCGCCTGGATGGCACAGCGGTTAAGCGTCTGCCTTTGGCTCAGGGCGTGATCCTGGCGTTATGGGATCGAGCCCCACATCAGGCTCCTCCGCTAGGAGCCTGCTTCTTCCTCTCCCACTCCCCCTGCTTGTGTTCCCTCTCTCGGTGGCTTTCTTTATCTCTGTCGAATAAATAAATAAAATCTTAAAAAAAAAAGAAAGAAATTAATACCATTTGTTTTTCTATTAACTAGCTACTTACGAGAAAACTTTTAACATAGGTCCATAAACGTATTTTTAAAAATCTTTACCATATCTCACTGTAATACAAAATTAGAAGTGACCTTCTTTCCCACCCTGAACACACTCCAGATTCTGGTCCACTTCCACAAACAAACTTGGTGTCTCATTCATTACATTGCTAAATATGCTTATACATCTTTAAGTATATGGTCTCTCTACAACTACAGGAAGAAAGGTAGTAAGGAGAGAGAAAACTTATTTTGGGGGTTTGACCATTGCATTTTTTAAGGATTGGATTATCTTTGGGCCCTCCACACGTATTAACTGATGTGACTGTTTTTAATATCTCTTGATGGGGACACACACCAACCCTCACTCATATGCCTCTGGGCCACACCCCAGGGCCCACTGCCACTGTTAGGGACACCTAATGACATCAGGGAAGCCCCAGATCACAGGTATCAGCAATTCCAGGGGCTGTCCAGTCCATCTCTGCTCTGTCTGGTGCTTGGAGTCTCGGAGGCAGCATCTAGCCTTGAGCTCTTCTGGTGATAACACTGACATTAGCCTGTCGCATGGATGAAGAACCTGATTCTTAAAGGGTTTTCCTCACACTGGGCCAAAATCTGTTACTCTGTATTTCTTGGAACAAATTCAGTCCTTCTCCAGCTCATGTAATTGAAGTGTCTTTTATGCTCTGAGCTGCTCCCTTTTCCAGGTTAAGCATTCCTGTTTCTCCTCACCATTTCTCACACGCCGCGACTGGGGGTCTGTTTACTGTTATGCTGGGTTTAGTGCACACCCAGAGAGAGTGGTTTCCTCTAATCTCAGTAATTTATTTAACCAAAAGAATTCAGTCATCTGTCCATTTCAGTGACTGGGCAAACTCCAGAAGTATCCCACGAATGCTATGGGGTACTTTTTAAAAGTGCAGTCCTCCCATCCCAGATTCACTGCAGTGCAGGAAGATGAATCTCAGGTCACTAAAATTTAACTCCACTCATTTTTATAACATTATAGAGTGTTCCTTTATCTACTTGGTCAATTGATCAGTTGGCTCATCTGCCAATTATAACAAATATGCAGCAGATACAAGGAAAAGGTTGAGTTCCTGTGCTCCCCAATTCTCTGTCTCTTGGGGAGAGACACCCAGGTAGACAATTTCAGCTGATGATGTATTAGCTAAGGAAGCTAACAAAATGGCATGGAAAGTAGAGGGAGGAACTAGAGGCCAGGTCATTGCTTACAGTCTCTTAATTCTTACAACAGCTTTGTGGAGTGGGTAGTGCAGATATATCTTCATTTAACAGATGAGAACATTGGGCTTAGAAAAGATATTTGAATAGTGTACAGTTACACAATATAGCTGGAGGCAGGAAGCAAGAACTTGAAATCAGCTGACTTTCCACCAGTGTACCTGCTGTCTTTCCTAGTGTATTCTCTTCCTCTGGTTCTTATTCTTACTGAACAGTCCCTTCTTCTGAAGGCCAAAGGAAAGATAATTCTTTTTCCTCTTCTGATCATTACACTTTCCTTGTGCTCACTACACCTAGCCTTACTTCATTTCAGTGGAACTGTATGTTCAGTGGGGCTTTAGATTGAATGCAATCTTTGTAGCATACTGCCTTGGCAGTGCGGTATTCACTGAATAATACTATAAAGTCAGAATGATAGAGCTATTATTTTCTTATATTTTTTCCACCTAGATGAGATACCTGTTTAGAATACTAATTTGGCTTTCCAACCCAAGCCTGCAGTGTATTTGTTGTTGCTTGAATGTATCTTGGTTTTGCTTCACTGCATTCAGTTAGTAGACAGCAGAGACATAAGCAAGGACACAGGTAATTGCAAGAATATTATGGAGGAAACGTGCAGAACTGATCATGTCTGATGGAGGAACAGTGAATTCAGGGCACGGTTTGCTTCTTCTGGGGAGGCATGAGTTCCTCTGTGTACATCCCAATTCATAGGGGGATTGCTATTCTTTCTGAAACCTGGTGAGGGCCTTGGGAAATAAGTAACCCTATTGCATGCTACTCACCTAGGCTAGGGTTGTCTTGAAAGCCTGTCAGTTCAGGCCAAGGCTAAATTTTCCACGAGGAACTAGAATTCCTTTCTTCCACAAAAGACATTATCCAGTATTTTAGCTTCCCTTCCATCCATCTCATCCATCCATCCAAAAATATTTACTGAGTACCTATTCTGTACCAGGCTCTATGCTGAGGATACAGTAGTGAATACTAACAACAAAATGCCTGTCTTTAAAAGTCAGTTCCTATGGTTCTAATTTTGATTTTCCTCTGTTAAAGCTCCCCCACTGTGTGGCTCTGATTTTTTTCCTTAATGCTCATGAATCTCAAATCTGCCCTTATAATTCCTCAGAGCTCCAGGGCCTTACACTGGAATGTCCCCTATTCAGCTCCATGTGGATTTCCCAAAAGGAACTCACCCCCAGTATGCCTGAAACTAAAACTCATTCTATTTTCCCTCAAAACTGCTTTCCTAAAAAGCATGGTAAATATAGAATAGGGTACGTACAAGGGGTAGGGAAGCAAAGCAAGGGGACTTATTTATCTACTGTTGATGTTCTTTCAGATGGTTTACAAAGCTCTTCAAGATATGTGCTCCCCACCACCCATCCCTGCTCTTACTATTGTCAGCTCTGTCACCTGCCTCCTCAAACCCTATGCTCTGTTCCTTGAGTCCACCATGTTCTTTGTCTTGTGGCCTTTGCCTGTGCCGCCCCCTGTGGCTGGACCACTCAGCCACCATTTCTTGATTTCCTGCCACTCATCCCTCAGGTCTCATGGGAAGTGGCATTTGCTTTGGGAAGTTTTCCTCAACTCCCCGAGTAAGTGAGCTGTGCCAGTCATAAGCCTTTTCAATTTTTTTTTTAAAGATTTTATTTATTTGACAGAGAGACAGCCAGTGAGAGAGGGAACACAAGCAGGGGGAGTGGGAGAGGAAGAAGCAGGCTCCCAGCGGAGGAGCCTGATGTGGGGCTCGATCCTGGAACGGTGGGATCACGCCCTGAGCCGAAGGCAGACACTTAACGACTGAGCCACCCAGAAACCCCAAGCCTTTTCAGTTTTTAAAAACAGTATCTTTACTTCCCAATCACAAAATTCTTCCACTATGTTTTAATTATTTTTTTAGATGCACAGAACCTGATCTGTAGTAAAACTTCAATATCTGTCAGAAATGGTCAGAGTGAATAGAATCATCTAGTTGTCAAAGTAGGAGCTATAATCACATATGTAAGGGACTTTAATTTTCCATTTTTAACAGGTCACAAAGTATATGTATTCTTAAATTTGCTCTTCATTTTTATCTACGTTGTACATGCACATAGTTTAGAGTCATGTCGTTTAACAAGTCTTGTTGCAAAAAACAAACACATAACCAGCAACACCTTCTGCCTTAATTATTGCTTCTCTAAAGGAACATAACAATTCTTGTGCTGATACTTTCGATTATCGACCTCCATAGCTTTATATAACATGAGTGCCATTGCTTGATTTTTTGGACTTCCTTTATAAGACGACGAAGATTTAGCTCCCTTTCACCCATTCCAACCACATTCTCACGTATTTTCTAACAATTTTCTTTGTGTAGTATTGCCAACTGCCCTCTCTGTTTATTTGCTTCGTTTTCACCCATGAACTCTAAACTATGTCAGCATCTTTGCAGTGTATTCAAACATGTAGATATTCCATCAATTTCATATTCTTCAAAGAGTCTCTGCCAGAGCCTTCCAACCTGCTAAATCTAGATTTATTATTCTCATCCTGCTGCACAGATAGCACCTTGGGCTTTCCCTTCACCTTCATCCTTGAAGATTCTCTTCACTTGGTGATAGATTTCCTGCTCTCTGGACCCCATTTATTCCTTTCAGGATTACTCTCTTTGTGAAAACATATCCTTCAGGAGCTTCTTAATAAAGGTACAAGGAGGTAAAATGTTTAAGACTTTGCATTTAAAAAAAATGTCTTTATTGTTCTCTCAAACTTAATTTGGAAGTTAGCCTGGGTATAGAAATCTAAATTGAAATAATATGTTCTTAGATTTTAAAAAACATTCTCTTAAATTTTTGAAGACATTATTCTACTGTCTTCTAGAATACAGTGTTGCTATTGAGAATGCCAGTGTCATCTTGATTCCCAATTCTTCGTGTGGCAGCTTTGGAAATTTTTAGAATCATCTCTTTCTGGTGTCATAAAATTTCACAGTGATATGGACCTTGGTGTGACTCTATTTTAATCTATTGTGCTGGTGCTTACTAGTTTAAATATGAAAACTCATCCTTTAGTTCTGGAAATTTTTCTTGATTTATTTCTTTGATTCCCTCCCTTTAGTGTCATTGTTCTTTTTCTGGAAATTCCATTATTCATATATAAGACTTATAAAATGGTCCTTTAAATATCTTGACTTTTATTTTCTATTTTTCATCTATACTTTTTGTTCTACTTTCTGGGAGTGTTTTCAGCTTTATCTTCTAATCCTTTTTGGTGATTTCATTTTTGCTATCTGATTTTTAATTTCTAAGGGCTCTTTTGTCTTCTGAATGTTCTTTCTGTAGCACCTTGTTCTTGTTTCATAATTACAATTTCTGTTCTTAATTCCTTGGGGGATACTAATGATACATAGTTTTGAAGTTTTCCTCTCCCTGTATAGTTTCCTTTTCCTTCTAGTGGCTTTATTTCAGCTTGTTTTGGACTCTCTTTCATGGTGGCTCATGCCTTCAAAAATAGCTCAGTCCCTGAGAACCAGGCAAAAACCTTTTCTAACATAGTTTGGGAAGTCACATAGTGTTAACTCTGCTATATTCTACTGGCCAACCAACTGGTCAGCCCCGATTCAAGGGGTAAGAGGAACCAATAAACCCAACCTCTTAATGGGAGGAGTGTTGAAGAATTTGAGGACATGTTTTTAACATTAAGACATCTGATAATCCTTGGCTGTCTGAATATTTTTTTACTACATAAAAAGCCAGGGACTAAAAGCTTATTGGAAGCTTTGTGCATGTAGGTAGGGCTTTTTGAGTGTGAGCATGACTACAGAGTGATATGGCTGGGTTGTTTCACCGGGGAGCCCCAGAGGTCAGCATCTTCAGCTCTTTAATGTTGGGCTGCTCCAATAACCCAGAGAATCTTGTGACTGGCTGCCAAAGTTAGAGGAATGGGGAAGGAGAAGGCACCTGCATGATTCAGTCCCCATCATCACTTTCAATATGGTTGGCCAGCAGCTATATCTAATTCTCATCAGACCAGAGACCCTTTATTTTTAACTCTCTAGAATAATCCACCAGCCTCTCCTGGGGGGCAGGTAAGGATAGAAGTTGTGTCCTAGGGAGGGGAATTTGGGCCTCTAAGAGTTTCTTAACATATTTTCAAGCAGTCTTGTGGTTTTTGATCCTGCCTTCACCCCTATTTCCAGAGACACCCAATGCTGCCAATTCTTGAACCTTTTGGGAGGTCCCATGGAATAAATCAGGTTGCTTCTTTCTTTTCCATGCTACCTATTTGGGATTTGCTTTCTCAGGACTACTAAATCAGTTATCACTTCATCTGTTTTCCAGCTTCCAAAATGAAGTTTTTCCTGCCTCGTTCCTGATCTTTCCTGTTCTTGTGGGTTTAGGCTTTCTTGGAAAAATCCTTTTACATTAACTTTAGTGAAGTTTCAAAAGGAGCATAATGCATGCATTAATTATGCCATCTCTAACCAGAAGTCCTGATTAAGCAGACACTAAAAAAGACAAAATCCTATATAACATAATCACTATTAATTTAGGAGTTTAGATAAAAGAAATTGCTGTTAACTCTGTCACATTGTAAAAATAAAGTGGGGACAAGTGTTTCCCTGCAGTGGATTTGGGATGAACAGCTGTGTCTTAATCATACTTAGAGTGGCAGACCTGCTCAGCAAATTAACAGAAGAGAAGAGCTGAAAAAATTTAAAGAAGAAAAACATTGAAATTTTCTTAGGAAATTTCTAAGAAATCCTGGGTATAAGGCCCTTAGAGCAGTAAGCATGGTTTAAATGACATTTTTCCTTCAAATTGCCTGGGTTGCTTAGTGACTTGGAACGTCTTTCCATGTTCCTCCAAACCAGGTTGTGTCTGGACCCACAAGGGTCACAGTGACATTCAGATTTTAGGATTCTGTCTCTAAGAATAGAAAATACCATCCCAGGGCTCTGTCATACAGTGTCAGTTTTTATCTTCTGAAACCTCAGTATAACTGCAATCCCAAAGGATGCCCCTCGTTAATAACTTCCTTCTGTAGCAGTACTAGGGGTGGTAGGAAAAGTAAGGCTGTTGACAGCTCCACCGTCATCAGTATCACCCACTAAACCAACACCTCCTCTTTCTTATGTTCACTGAGCACTAACTATGTAGTGAGCTAATAAAAACTTTTCATCCATGATCTCACTTTATCTTCATAGCAACTCTTTGAGGAAAGGACTCTTTATACCTGACATAACCTAGGCATGGTTGGTAAACATAGATCTCAGAGTCAACTCAGGCTGTCTTCCGAACCTGCACTCTTACGTGCTATGCCATGCTGGGTCAGAGGGAGAGAGATACCCAGATCAGAAGTTGATACAGTGGATATTATGCAAGAACTGGGAAAGAGAAACATCCACGATGCCTGAAAATATTACTCTACGGTTTTAAATGAGAAAACAACAACAAAATTAATACCAAAGGGTAAGTTCAAAGATCCCAAAGCAGCCAAATCACTAAGATCTCTCAGCTTTGCTCTTTGCGTAGAATGTTCCATAGAAACTATATTGATAATTTAGCAACAGGACACTTACAGAATGTTTGCTGGAAATGAGACAGTGTTGGAGCTTCTGGGGCGATGTTGTAGAAGTGAGTTTTTAGAGCTCCGCTCACCAGTAGATTATATGCCAGATCAGTTATATTGATGCCCACAATTGCAAATGAGTACCTGCAAAGTGCAAACCACAAAACCAACTGTGTGTCACGTATGCATTTAAAAATAACCTAATTTTTAAATTACTGCTAAATTACCAGTGGCAGATTGCCATTCCCTTTCTTCCCAATCTTTACCCTGAATGTTGTAACTTACTAGAAAATGCCAGTAAGGTAACCAAGGGAATTAAGAGTCATATTCTTTGATTTGGTAATTTCATTTCCAAATATATGAGAGAAAAAAAAATCAGAAACGAAGAGCTTTATACTCAAGGATACTCATTATAGCATTATTTATAATGGCAAAGACATGGAAACTATTCAGATATTCTAAAAAAAGATGACTGGTGAAATAAATTTTGGTAATCTCATATATTACAGCCAATAAATACTGTATTCCTATAGACTGTTTAAGTTGGAAACATTATGTATGAAACCATCTAGGTTTTATTATATGCTCACAGGTGTTCACAAAAAGAGGGCGAGAATGAAGTGCCACCAAATATTACTATGTTATGTTGGAGGAATGAGACAGGGGTGATTTTTTTGTTTGCTTTCCTGTATTTTCTTTATTTTTCATAATAAGTCATATATTACTTTTAAATGAGGCAAAATTTAAGTATCTTGACACTCAGGGTATATTTCCTAGTTCCTTTTCTACATGGCTACCAAAAATTAAATGGAATTGAGGTCTTAAGTCTCTGGGTAATATAAATCCAGCACATAAAAAATAGGACTTCTCCATTCAGAAATATTTTTGAATGAAATGGGGCATTAAAAAAAACCTAATAAAGTAAATTTATAATCTAATAGCCTGATGCTTGATCAAAATCCTTAAAAAAAAGAACTACCAGATACAGGTTTTTTTTAAGATTTTATTTATTTGACAGAGAGAGAGATGGAGCAGAAGCAGGGGGAGTGGCAGGCAGAGGGAGAGGGAGAAGCAGGCTACCTGCTGAGCAGGGTGCCTGATGTGGGGCTCCATCCCAGGAACCTGGGATCATGACCTAAGCCGAAGGCAGCTGTTTAACCGACTGAGCCACCCAGGCGCCCCCAGTTCTTTTTTTTTAAAAGTAGGCTCCACACCCAGCATGGAGCACAACTCAGGGCCTGAACTCATAACCCTGAGATCAAGACCAGAGCTGAGATCAAGAGTCGGATGCTTAACCAACTGAGCCGCCCTACCCTACCAAATATAATTCTGAGTGATGATTTCTGAAAATCATTTCCATACATTTATAACTTTGTAAAGATTGTCAGTTGGTCAAAGGCAAAGTAGTACCATAGAATCACACAAATAAATCCCAAAACATATAAACAGGTTCTTTTAAAAGTTCAGCTGGATTATATATTTCCATCAGGACATTTTTCATCTTTGTCATCTTTTACAGTGTTCTTAGGACATTTTTTTTTCTGGTTCTGGTTCTGACTGACAACCTTTATATATGAAATCCCACACTCACCCAATTGCTTTATCCATCCTTTTCTTCTCCCATTCTGCTTTGCTGAATTTGCTGAGTGAATGAATAAAGAAATAAGATTTAATCTGTAATCGGTACTTTTCTCTTTTAATGTTTATATTAAAACTGTTGACTAGATGCAGAGATGTCTGTAACTTAGTTCTCAAATACTAATCAATTTAAATTTTATCAGTTAAAAATCCACAGTAAAATTTATGTGGAGTTCAGAAATGGGATTATTTAAAGCCCTGCTACTTATCCTCTGTTCCCTTTAGTGTAGCAGTGGGAGACAGTCCTTAAGGTGAAGCGCTAAAGTGCTTTTTTATGAGATCATTGATTATCAAACAATACTTTCTCCAAGAACCTTTGCATGGTATGTCTCTTCTAACCAGATGCTCCCTTGCTCGCTCATAATTCCTGACTGCATTTCTTTTGGTTTTATTTCATGGCATTTATCCTGTTCAGTCTTATTTGTGATGTCTGGTTTACTGTAGATGCCAAATAAATGTTTATTGATGAATAAAGTAGTGAACTAGTGAAAGGAAGGAGGGCGGGGAGAGAGGAATGAAGGATATATAGGTCTTAAAAACTCTGTTCTGACAAGTGCTATGGCATTTCCTCTGTCTAAGCTAAGACAGCTAAACCATAGCAGTTCCATTTTAATCCATGTTATAATTTGAGCTTCTGAATAAGACTTTGTAGAAAGGGCTCTATCATAGAAGTATTCTGAAAGTATTGCCTTGCATTCTTTTTCTTTGTGGACTTGCAAGTCCTTCCCATTCTCCCCCACTCCATACTGCCAGTGTTTTGTAAACAGGAACCATGTTCCACTCCTCTTTGTGGCTAATGTAATCCTCATTTTACACTAAAAAAAATGTAGTTAGCATTTAACTAAATAACATTTTAAAACTAGAGTTATGAACATTTAACTTCCATATAAGTAGGGTTCTTTATAATACCTTGCAAACACTACATTAAAAGACACACATGTGATACACGCAGAAAAAGACCACAAAAACATGATGCAAAATTGATATTTAACTATATGTACTTTCTACTCTGTAAATGACTGGTTGTAATTCAAAGTAACTGCTTTTCATTCATTTTAAAATATGCCACTTCTTTTTAAAGTGTAACTGCCTGCAAGCCAACTAACCAACCAGCCAGCCAAAAAGGCATTAGGAGATTTTTACTTAAAAGACTCATATCTGAACTAAACTGAGTTAGGAGTGAAATTTAAGAAACTTTAAATAGACAAATTTATAAGCACCTATTTTCTCTTAACAAAGCTTTATAAATACATAGTGTCTTTGCATCTGTTAAATAAAGTCTCTTTCTGCATTGGAAATAAAAGAAAAGGCCAAATGACCCCCACTCATTTAATCACTTACAGGATATCCTGTACCAAATAGAATGAATCCCTTTCTTCAGGAAACACACAACAATAGCAACAACAACAAACAATCCAACAGGCAAAATTCTCCTCTTAAGCTTGAATGTACTTAGGTTCCTCAAGCTACTTTAGGACTTAACAGATGGAAGTTTACGAGGGCAATAACAGCAATGTATATAATACTTGTTGTTGGGTAGACTGGGGAGAGTTTCCTTAGTGTACATTGCTGCTCGACACCTGAAATATTCAGGGCCTGACAGAACCTACGTTGCTATCACAAGTGGTCAATAGATACTTATTTTAGACGTTGTGAAGGAGAATAGCATTTTCAAAACATTCTGATTTGTTTTTACTGACATTTACCATCAATATGAAGTGATTAATATTTGAAGTTCATCTACTAAATTTTATAGTGGCTTGAGGGACAAAGCGTGGTGGCTTATCTATATGCCTACACACACACACACACACACACACGCACACATACGCACACACATTGTAGTCTCTTCTTAAATAAGAGTATTCACACATAAACTCTCAAATATGTTGTCTCTGATGGTTGACATGAGAAATAAAACTACAAAGCCTAGCTTTAAGAATGGCTCACAGCTAAAATTTATCACCCTATAATGATTAATCAAAAAAATATTTCAAGCTTATTGTCACTTGCCAACGACCATGGAGGGTTCATGTGTTTTTCTGATGCTCTTCCAGGCATACCTGAGTTTAGACACAGACTCCCCAAGACAATTTTAATTAGAGTAAGTTCAGAGTCTCTACATTACAGAAATATGCAATTCAGAAAATGGAGTTAAAAAACTTAAAATAGCTTGATTTCAACCATGTACTATATATATCAAGAAAGAGCTAAGTGATTTTACTGTTTTTCTCAAATAAATAAAAGGTAAAGAAAATGGAAATCTTATAAATACAAATTTAGAAAGTATAGTGTAATTTAATGAACCTAAGCCAAATGAAGCTTGAATAAATATAATAGTAAGGTGGTGGGGACAAAGTTAACCAGTTTCTGACTTTTGAGAATGGTATGATATAATTTTGGGTTGATTTATTAAATATGAACACTAGCAAGGAACTTGGCATGCTGAAGAGAAAAAAGTGATATAAAAGCATGACTGCAAAATGGCAGAACTCCTTATATACAGTAACTACTACTTATAATAATGAAATTAGAAATACATAGAAGAACAAAATTGCTCTATGCAACAAAACTTCCAAATAAAATGTCCCTCTCTGGGGAGTAGATGAGGTCACAGCATGTGTGGTGACGTGTTCAGCCATTAGGTGCAGTGCTCAACATGGTTCTCCGATTAGGTACAGCCATGACTGTACAAAGGTTCTTTGATATTTTCTGTTAGGTTGGTCTAATGTGGTTTTCCTTCACTAAAACACAACCTAAATATAATGAAGTATATTAGATAAAAAGTTGGAAAATGTTTGTTTTTTGAAAAATTTTCATGAATTTATATTTCTGTAAAAATTCTTACCCATACTTATTCTAAAATGAAAAAAAAGCAACAAAACACAAAAGCAAACAAAAAATACCTTATTTCCTCTTTAGTGATATCCCTTCATGTAATCAGTTAAAGAAAGAAAAATTTAGGAAGGTAAATGAAAATGAAAAATATTTAGAATCTAGATTTTTACCAAGGAAGATAAAAAAGCCTCAGCATTCTGGATTTTCTCAGTTGGCCCCTGACTTCGTGGCTCCCAGTCTCCCCTCTGTTACCCCATTGTGCTCCCTTGTCTCTGAAATCTTTCTTTGAGACTCTTTCTCCTCTCCTGCCCAACTCCTTAGTCCTCTGGATTCCAGCGATGTTGTCAGTCCCTTTAAATACTCCTCTCACTTGAACGGTGCCACTTTACATCCTGAATCCTGTACCTGCAGTTTTAACCCTCCTATTCAGTATTTGTCCAAAGGGCTCTTTTGAAAGAGCTTTAAGCCTCCCTTCTGGCGGGTTGATGCTCCTGAGAATTCCACTGACGTATCTTTGGAGGAGAAGTTCCTCCTACCTAATCCATAAACCCTAATCCATCCTTATTTTCAGCAGTTACCTGCATTTTGGATGAAGAGAGTCAGAGAGGACTTGCTGAGCTGCTGCAGCATCCCTTTCTGCAAAATACCTGTAGTTGGAAGGAAAGAAAACAACAGCTCCATACCTGTCGGATGCATTCATTTTAATCCAGTTTCAGGCCATTTTGCATTCAGAGGTAGACACCAGCAGAAGATTCCCACTTGTTTCAGCTCTCCAGAGAACAGACAGCTTTTCATAATAGACTTTTCCAAATATAATGACAGTATAATAGGGCAGTTATAAAACCTACACAGACCTAGGAATGTATCGAGTGGGTTTGAAATTTTATTGAAGCTTTTTATTTTTAAAGATTTTTATTTATTTACTTGACAGAGAAAGAGAGAGAAAGCACAAGCAGGGGGAGTGGCAGGCAGAGAGTGAAGGAGAAGCGGGCTCCCTGGGAGCCTGTTGCAGGGCTTGATCCCAGGACCCCGGGATCATGACCTGAGCTGAAGGCAGACATTTAACCGACTGAGCCACCCAGGCGCCACAGGTTTGAAATTTTAGTTATGAACTTTGCCATTCCCCGGGGAGCTAAGGATATTTGTAGTAAGAAGGGTTATAGATGAGGGGGGAGGATGAGGCCTGTCAGAAGGCAGAAGGCAGCCTGGATGAGAGGACATGTGGAGGGGCTGTGACAGCCAAGGGACAGAGAGGAAGAGAGTAGAGGAGGTGAGAGATGATGTACTTCAAGTGCATTTTTCTTGGACAATATTCATGGGTATTTGAATTCTGGATGAATGGAAAATATGGTGCTAAAAGCAAAATTCTATCCTGGGGAAAAAGGGCAATGAAATTTCTTAAAAATACAGTTACATACATTATAAAATATATCACAAAAAGTATTTCATAAAGACAGTAACAAAATGAAACATCAGCATGTGTTATTGAATTTGAAGTGTATATATTTCCCACATAAAGCTGAAGTATAAAACAAGCTCTTAAATTTTCTCTCAGAAAATTTCAGACCACAGTCAGCGGTTGTAATACACATGTCCATGATTATTAATGAAACTGAGTCTCTTTTCATACTTTCATTGACCATCTAGAAAACCTGGATGTCTTTTGTGTCTTATCTGTTTATATTTTTTGGTCCAGCATATCTAAAAATGTCTTCAAATAAGACAAATAACCCTACAGAGAATAATATACTGGATGGGGATCCTTTATCATTTATGTGAGTGTTAGACTTGGCTTGTCTTTTCATGTTGTTTATGGTGGCTTATCTTTTAATGTGTGAGATGTATTGATTTTTGTTTTATAGCTTGTGCTTTTGTGTGTGTGTGTGTCTTTAAGGGATCCCTCCCTACATATCTGAAAGATTTTCTCTTTCAGAGAAGTTGTAAAGTTGTAAAGTTTGTTTGGACTTTCAATTTATGAAACTGAGGTTGAGACAGAGGTAGAGATTTTATTATTTTTTTTTCCTCAGCTCTACTTATTCAAAAGCTCATCCGTTATCTACTTATTTATTACAATACCTTTGTCCTCAAAATTTATTTTTTATTCATTCATGTTGTATAATAATGTGGTATTTACAACATTTCATAAACGAATAGGTGATTATTAAACATCCCAAATTAAAATAAAGGCAAAAATCTAGAAAAATGGGGTGCATCAAAAATGACTAAGGCTTCTTTTATTTTTTATTATTTTAAAAAAGCTTTTATTTATTTATCAGAGAGGGAGAGAGAGCACACAAGCAGGAGGAACGGCAGACAGAGGGAGAAGCAGGCTCCCCGATGAGCAAGGAGCCCAGTGTGGGACTTGATCCCAGGACCCTGGGATCATGACCTGAGCCGAAGGCAGACACTTAACCGATTGAGCCACCCAGGTGTCCCAGGGTTTGTTTCTTTTAAAAATACATAGCTATCCTAACTAATAGGATGGTGTCAAAGCGCAAAGAACCAACTGAAAAGGACTCCCTTTGGCCTAAAAAATAGTGACTCCATATGAATTAATTTTTTTTTTTAAAGATTTTATTTATTTATTTGATAGAGAGAGAGCCAGCCAGCGAGAGAGGGAACAGAAGCAGGGGGAGTGGGAGAGGAAGAAGCAGGCTCCCAGCAGAAGAGCCTGACATGGGGCTCGATCCCAGAACGCTGGGATCACGCCCTGAGCCAAAGGCAGATGCTTAACGACTGAGCCACCCAGGCGCCCCCATATGAATTAATTTAAACATGAAAAAAAAGAATGAGCACACAGTTATTTGAATCATGATGAACATATAAGAACCATGAATTAAAAATGGTATTTAAAAAATAGTTAAAGTAAAAAAAAATTTTTTTTTTTGGTCACTAACAAGGGAACTAGGGCACCAACTCCTCACTCTGATAATTGGCAACTAAACAGAAAAATCGAGCATCTGTTCTGCCTATATGTTAAAGAAAGTAAATAACTATAGTTGATGAAGGAAACCAAGTCTTTACAGAATTCCAGCCAACATTTGTGGGAGGAATCACAGCATTGGAAAAGCACTTTTTGTACAATTAATTAACTGGTCCAGTGAAGATCAATGAAGGATGAAATGGTTGGATAAAGGGCTGATGGGGGACTTTACAG
This sequence comes from Ursus arctos, assembly GCF_023065955.2. NCBI lineage: Eukaryota > Metazoa > Chordata > Mammalia > Carnivora > Ursidae > Ursus > Ursus arctos. The sequence continues at coordinate 4,895,590 of NW_026622897.1, read as the reverse complement.
TGGAGCTATCAGGCTGTGATGCCTCCCATCCCTCTCAGCACAGGACTGAGAAGGGGACACTGCGGGCTGCCCTTGTATGTCAACCTGAACCTACCCAGGCCTTTCTGAATACCTCCAGTTTTCAGAAAATCCAGACCATGGGATATTTAGAGGACAACTGACTTGGGATCTTGCACAATTTATGACATTGGGGAGGGGGCAAAAGGAGAAGGCAGACGGGGAGAGACATAATAACCAAGTGCAATGTGTAGATATTCATATGGAACTGGATTGGAAGAAACCAGCCATAAAAAGACATTTTTGAGAGAGCTGGGAAATTTTAATATGGACTGGATACAGATGACACCAAGGAATCACTGTTAATTTTGTTAGGTGTGATGATGGCACTGTGGTTAATATAAGGTAATATTGATTTTTTTTAGAGCTACATATTGAAATGCGAGGGCAAAATGACAAACAATATAGGATTTTATTGCAGGTGTTTCAAAATCTGGGCAGTATAAGGGAGTTCCTTACAGTCTTCCATTTGTTTTTGTATCTACTTAAATTTTTTCATAATACAAAATTAAAAATAAAAACATTTGAGATCCACTTGTAAAACACAATGAAGTTTGCCAAAGAAAAGGAAGAGCTTTTTAAATTTTAGGAACCTGAGTTATCTCTCAGGGGACTTCAGTGTTTTCTTGGAGTTTTCTGCGAAGTGGCTTTTGGAACTAGTAACTCAACTTTGTCATTTCCACATGACCAGGACATCACTTTTTAATGTTCGACCCTTCTCCATTTTACTTACTGCAAATTGTATAGGCCCAGAAGTCCCATTCCTCGAAAATCTGTTTTAGGATCATCACCTTGGAAACCAATTTCACACCACTGCTTAGAAATCCGAGATTCCAATGGAGTATTGGGCTTCAAGAATTTCCATAACTGGAAGACAAGACAGAAAGCCTGTTGATGTAAACACAAACACTCTTTCCTATGGCAGATTTTGTAAACTACATTATTAGGAGGAGCTTTACAAAGCTGGATATAGAGTTGATCATATTTCAGTGATCTATGACAGCAGTTCTCAGTATGGTCTGAAGACTCCCTGGAGGGACTCCAAGACCTTTTCAGAGGGCCTGGGAGGTAAAAACTATTCCATAGTAAAACTAGGAGGTTATTTGCCTTTTCCCTCTGATCTTCTCATGAGTATACAGTGGAATTTTCCAGAGCCTGCATGACGTGACGATGTCATTACTCAGGAGGCTATGGAATGTGTACTTGTATGTTTAAGTGTTTTATATCTTTCTGTTTTAATTTCTAATAAAAACATATAACTGTATAATCACCCACAAAAGAAGGTAAGGGGTGAACAGGGAAAAATTTGAGGCCATGTATTATTTTTACAGCATTATCAACAAAAAGAAAAGTGGATTGACTTGAGTTTCATTTCTCACCTGTAGCAGAGGTGAGAATAAACAAGCATCATAGAGCTGGATAAAGGAGGATCACTCGTGTTCATGAATAAATAAACCTCAAAATATATGATCATTTTTAAGAGTTACCTAAAAGAATTTTAATTCCACTCAGTATATATTAATTGACAGATACAAAGTGTAAACACTATGTGGGTTCTATTTTCCCGAGTTTTCTAGAGAAAGATTCAGCACATACTATTACTTGAGAAAGAGTGAGACCCACCACTGCATAAATATATAATGCTCAAATTATTCCTTCTAACAAATAGAGATGGGCATGTAAGCAAATTTACTTTTTAGACTATTAATAATAAATCTTTATTATAGACAGGGACAAATACAAATGTAAAATTTTCTTGTTACTATTTCAGACATAATTCAACTTCTAAATTGTTTATTCTGTGTTGTATGGATTTTAAATCTTACAGAGAATAGTAATACAGAAATAGCTTGCTTTATAGTGAATTGTCACATCTGACACAGTATAGAAGAAAATATTCAGTGACAGGAAACACCAAAAAAAAAAAAAAAGGTATAATTCAAAGGATACAATATGTTAGTGGCACAACAGGTAAATGCAGTCTAAAGGGTGAGAGAAAAAATTCAGAGGGAAGAAAGTAAATCTATCCTGCTTGAAAGCAAAATAGCAAAGGTGAGTATAAGAAATCTCTTTTTATATCATGCATATGAAAATTTGCCAGTGCTTTGCATTCATCAGGACAGAAAATGTTTGAGTTCAACAGAGGAGCACTAAAAAAAAAATTAGAAAAGGCCCTCTTTTTAAAAATTCTTTAGGAACTGATTTGGTTACTGCCACAATGAAAAAAAAAAAAAGAACGAAAGGAAAAACTTGGTAAAGCTCATTGCACTCATTTGGCCAATAATTCAAAGTAATCTCAGGGCCCTACACAGTGGAGTGAAATGGCAACAGCGAACATTTCATTTCTATAGGTAGGTTATAAACCTCATTCATTAGGGGAATAATTTGGGGGGGTAAGAAGTTTGAATGATGCTTAAAAAAGAGATTCCATTGTATTAATTTCATGTATCACGACAGACTAGACCAATGCCTAAAAACCATTCTTAATTCTTTTTTTTTTTTTTATGATTTTATTTATTTATTTGACAGAGATAGAGACAGCCAGCGAGAGAGGGAACACAAGCAGGGGGAGCGGGAGAGGAAGAAGCAGCCTTCCAGCGGAGGAGCCTGAGGTGGGGCTCGATCCCAGAACGCCGGGATCACACCCTGAGCCGAAGGCAGACACTTAACGACCGAGCCACCTAGGCGCCCCCATTCTTTTTTTTTTTTTTTCTTTCAAAAGCAGTTTTGCTTCTTTTTTTTTTTTTTGAAGATTTTATTTATTCGACAGAGAGAGAGACAGCCAGCGAGAGAGGGAACACAAGCAGGGGGAGTGGGAGAGGAAGAAGCAGGCTCATAGTGGAGGAGCCTGATGTGGGGCTCGATCCCATAATGCTGGGATCACGCCCTGAGCCGAAGGCAGACGCTTAACTGCTGCGCCACCCAGGCGCCCCATCCCATTCTTAATTCTTAAGCCTTTCTGCTTTAATAAGGGTTACTTTCTCAAAAAATGAAAGTCAGTTACGCTTAAGTGCCTATCTGAAGTGCTACCACGTGTACATTTCCTGTAAGAATGAGCTACTGGATTCTCTTCTGATAGGCTTTTCCCTGAAAAAGTAAGGGGAGGAGGCAGGGTGGCCCTGAAGGGTGAGGTCCTTTCTTGCATGTATGGAGCTGACCAGAAATCTGAACAAAGGTGGCGGGCCTCTGATGGGGGGCTCTGTGGAGTTCAGCCATCTAAACTATGTTGTTGGGAGTGGAGTTATTACAAAGTTACCTGCTAGAGGCAGGAGACCAGAGACAGAAAGGGTGATTCCTGTGGCAGATGACAAGCTACAGGTGTGGAAGCTGCACCCTGAGTCAGACCGTCATCGATCATGGCCTACGCTCTGTTTGTTCTCTTTGCACTGAGCCTTTACCACAAGCTTATTTCAACATTTCCCCTTGTCTCAGGTCTGCTGCGGAAGAGCAAGGGCAAGGCCATTTGTCTACCCATTCATTCAAGGAGAAACAGCCTCCCACCAAGGCCACCTTGGGATTATCTCTTCCCTCAGGAGAGGATCTTTTAATTTTGGGTTTTGTATTGTTTTGTTTTGTTTTAGATGGGGGGGAGCAGAGGGAGAGAGAGAATCTTAAGCAGGCTTCACACTCAGTGCGGAGCACAACGTGGGGCTTGATCCCGCAACCCTGAGATCAGGACGTGAGCTGACATCAAGAGTTGGATGCTCAAGTGACCGAGCCACCCAGGAACTCCTTTTTTTTTTTTTTTTCCTGTTAAGTACATGACTCCAACCTAGAATTTTCACTTTATTATTAATGTGGTTAGCAAATGTTTAATAGACTTGTCTATTTGAATAACTCCTATAGACAGTGCTATATGAACATAATGTTATTCAGTTTCATCTCACCCTATATTTGATCATAAAATCCAGGTTTTTTTAAATACTTTAACACTATAAGCATTGATAATGGTCTCCCGTTTTTTTAAATCAATATGACAATATATTACCTAAGCCTCTACATCAAGGGTTGGCAAACTTTGCCTGTAAAGGGCCAGAGAGTAAATATTTTAGGCTTTGGTGGCCAAACGGTCGCTGCTGCAATTACTTAATTTTGCCACTGTAATACAAAAGCAGCCACAGATAGTACATACATCAATGAATGGACATATTCCAATAAAACTTTACTTACAAAAATGGATGGCAGGCCAGATTTGGCTCACAGGCTTTAGTTTGCTGACGCTTGATCTAAACAATTTATGAAGTAGGTAACAAGGCTATTACTACCCATTTTAAAGATGAAGCAGCCTAAGATCAGGCAGTTAAACACAAACCACGGGCCAGCCTCTCAAAATACAAATGGGAACAGACATGGCTTCTCCCTTGGGAGGTAGTGTAGTGCAGTAGTATGGAGCCCTTTCTAACTGTGTGAGCTTGGGCAGCACTTAACTGCCTGGTCTCATCCTCCTCCCTGAAAATGGGGATAATACCAATATCTTACCACAAGGTTATTGTGACCGTTAAATGAAATAATGCTGTAAAACATTTACTGTAATGATTAACGTGTGCTAAATATTCACTTAATGCTTTATTATTACTGATTTCATTATCATACTTGGAATTTGAATAAACTAAAGAAGAGAATAAAGATCCCACTCCTAAGTGTTCTTGGGGAAACTAGAAAAGATTTCAAAATCGAATGAGTAAGGATTTTAAAAAGAGCTGGCTTTTGCTGTGAGAATAATAGGTAATAGAGGGAACCTGGGCATATGGGATGGCACGGCCTGTTCTGGGTCAAGGTGAGTGACGGAGCATGGAGGATACAGGAGATACACCTTGGAGAAATAGATTGGAAAGGGTCCAAAATGCCATGTGAAGATGCATGGGATTTCTTCTGTCAGATACAGGGAACCTGAAGTTTTTAACCTAGGCAATAACATGACTAATTCCTCCACAGTATTTTAGTAGGTGGAAGGGAGGAAGCTAATACTTAGTGGCAGAATTAAAAGGCTATTATAGGGGCGCCTGGGTGGCTCAGTCGTTAAGCGTCTGCCTTCGGCTCAGGGCGTGATCCCAGAGTCCTGGGATTGAGCCCCACATCAGGCTCCTCCACTGGGAGCTTGCTTCTTCCTCTCCCACTCCCCCTGCCTGTGTTCCCTCTCTCGCTGGCTGTCTCTATATCTGTCAAATAAATAAATAAAATCTTAAAAAAAAAAAAAAAGGCTATTATAATGGCCCAAGCTGGAGATAATGCTAGAATAAGGTGGTGGGCTTGGGAAAGATTCAAGAGCTATTTTGAGGGAGTTCTATGGATAAGGATTAGTGATTTTTGTAGATGCATAGTATCTCCCCAGTTAGATTGCAGAAAAGATGCCTTTCCTCACAGTGCTTAAGGCAGCAGTGGACAGTTGTGGCTTTATAACTTACTAGCCATATGGATCAGAATCTGAACTGAAATGCTTGTAGTTTGCTTACTGTAGCTACCAGCCATCACCCTGCTTACCTCCTACAGCTGTGCCAGTAAAAAATAATACATAACAAACTCAAATCATGACCACAGATAAAAGGTATATTATAAAAGTTCCTGACTTTCTGGGGCGCCTGGGTAGCGCAGTCGTTGAGCGTCTGCCTTTGGCTCAGGGCATGATCCTGGCGTTCTGGGATCGAGCCCCACATCAGGCTCCTCGGTTGGGAGCCTGCTTCTTTCTCTCCCACTCCCCCTGCTTGTGTTCCCTCTCTCACCGACTGTCTCTCTGTCAAATAAAATCTTAAAAAAAAAAAAAGTTCCTGACTTTTAGTATCTAATGAACCACAGTAATTCATTCATTCACCCGTATTTGTTGAAAACCCACTATGTACAGCAACCATACAACAGGTCAGCTAAGATGGTGTGCAGCTCGCACCCGCATGTCACTCATTCTGAAGGCATCACGGCCATTCTAATGAATTCTTCAGCTGCCTGTGGCCACTCTGCTATTTTTTCCACTTCTTTTCTCTTTCGTTCACCTCTTATTTCTCACCTTAAGGTCATTTTAATTGAACTCGACTACTTCTATCAGAAAATAAGATAAAAAAGGCAATAGCAGGAAATGAAGCTCAGCCAGTAGATTAGCTAAATTTAAGCAGAGCAGAAAGGGAAGAAGAAAAACTGCTAAGATTGAGCCTTCTTTCATTTTCAGGGATTCACATCAGATGTAGCACTAATTAGCAGAGACAAGTCATCTGCGTAAGTATTTACATACACAAAAGCACGCACTCCTTCACACAAAATTACAGCTCCTATTGACATTTTTCAATAAGATAAACTTACGGCAGTTAAACGAATGTTTCCTTCCGATTCTGTTAGTGTCTTTTGTATTCTAGCAAAGGACAAGGAAGCACTCCATCCTAAAAAGCATCTATTTTCAGAAGTGAATTTAGAAAATATTTCAGACGAATAGTTCTAAAGGTTGGGTCTTAATTTCTTAAGTTCCAAATTCAGTGTTTTGAGGTCAAGTTTTATTGGTGTTTAATGTACATCGGATCATATAAGATCTTTAAGGCTTTGCTTTAACAGCCAGAAGAAGTATTTACAAGTGCATATTGTTCTTCCAAGAGTTTTAATAAACCAGATATAAACCTTAACCTCCTCTTCTGATACTCTCCAAGTTACATGAATAAATAATCAGCAATAAGATCTTAAGTAATTTCCCAAGAGGGCTATTGCTGAAGCAGAAACCAACTTAATCTTCTTTGATGTCTATTAAAAGTCATAAATGGAAATCCCAGGTCACTCTTTGACAAATGCTCTTTCTCCTACTGGCTTTCAATACAGTTAAACAGCCTAAACCTGAGCCAGAATATGAGCACTCATGGAAATCACCTCTGATGATCTCTCAGATTTAAAAAAAAAATTGGCTTTACATTTAGCTTCCCACGTGAATTTTCTAATGAAGAAGTTACCTCCTACATCTGAACCAGCAAGCAAAGTAGGCTTTACCAACCAGTTATACGCCCGTGTCTTATTCATCTTTGTATCCTCCCTGTCAGAGCAGTGTCTAGCACTTAGCAGGTACTTGGCAGAGCTTAGCTGACCTAAGAAAAGCACTGAAATGTGTTCGGGGTCTAACCTTCAAAAGCATTTCTTCATGTTGGGGGTTATCAGAATCATAGGGTTCTCTGCGCAGTTTTTCCACATCTGCGATAAGGTTTCTGTAGCCAACAATTTGCAGAAGGCAAGCCTGAAGAGAGATTCCCAACCTAAGGTGTTCAAAAACAGAAGAAATGCATGTGAGGAAAAACAAAACATATATTTTGGCATTTGTTCACTTGATGTGTGCACAATAGAACTTTCCATATTTATATAATATTGAGGAAATTGCTCATGTGGGATGTATTTAATCGAAGCTCAGTTTTTCTTTTTATGGACCTAGAACCATATTTAGTTTACTTAGAAAAATAAAGCAATGTAACATTTCCTGCATTGGTCTCACAGACACTTCTTACTTGAGTGGAGGCAGCACAGTTTCTTACTGAAGCTCCATATGGACAGTTGTAGAACTCGGCTAAAATTTACCTTTCATTCTGACCTTTTCTTAAGCCAAGTTGGAACAGTATGGCTTAAAAAACAAGGGAGTTCTTTATGCCAGTGACTTAAGTAAGATGTAGAAAATATAGGTGATAATGAGTTCAGAGGGATGGCTTAGCCCTGCTAAGCGGCTATATGAGAAGTACCTCAGGGGGGTGTGTGTGTGTGAGAGAGAGAGAGATAGCTCTCAGGGGCACAGTGGAAGGAAGATTTCAAAACAACAATAACAAAACAAATACGAAAACACCTGTGCTCGGGAGCATCCCTGACGAGGCAATGCCAAGAGAAAGAACTCACTTTATAAAATTTCTCATTCTATTCTGACTGCTCTATTTGTCTGAATGCTTTTTCTTACTGTGAAACAAAATTTGCTTTCCTTATTACCAAGTGGTTCAAATTTTGTTCTCTCAGCAAATTTATTTCCAACTTTCCCCTGCCGTGACTACTTATTTTAAGATAGTGATTCTTTCTTCTAGTCTGATCTCCAGGGTTAAAAAAAAAAAATCCCGGATTCCTTCAGTTCCCATTTATGGGACATGGGTTTCACATGTTTTACTCTCTTGCTCAGTCTTCTCTGAATGTATTCTGTTTGAGTAACAGCCCCCTTAAAACATATCACCAGAACAGAAAACAGTCCGGCGGCAAGCGTGATACACAGAGGATCACTACTTTCTGTGACCTCAGTGTTGTTTTTCTCTCCTACAATGTAGCAGATAAAAGAGAGTCTTTTCAAGTAGTCACATAACAACTTTATCAAACAGGTGACTAAATAATAACCAAGATCATTTTTTCTTATAAACTACTGTCATGTAGATTATTCTCCTGTACTTGTTTGATGGCATTTTTAAATCTAAAGGTAGTATTTCACATTTACGTATTCCTGTTGTTTCTTTATAGCCATTCACTTTTGTAAGATAGTTGAACATTGGCAATTTCATGATTCCACTCAGAGTTACTGTCCAATATGCTCTTACTCCCAATTCACACTGAATTTGAGAATTTTGTTGTGGTGGTGGTTATTAAAATCATGATCGTCTTTTTTTTTTTTTTTTTTTTGAGGAGAAAATGAGATGTTTAGAGGTTAAGTCTAATGTTGGGAGCCATAGAGAATTATATGTTTTAGGATTGTATACCTATTCCACACATCGAGCACAGGGTCAGATAACCCAAATACTAAACTTAAATAAAACCATAAGTTCAATTAAATGGCCCTTACAGTTATCTGTTACCATAGCACCAAAAAACCAAATGAGATACTTAAATTTAGGAAGAGGGCAGAGTGGCACTGATCACCCAGAGAATCAATGTAGGACTGAGAAGAGAGTTGATTTTGAGGAAGAGAGCAAGAGAAATAAAACAGGAGGGAACAAGAGGAGCCAATTCCATTTCCCCCCCTATTTTTACTGTAGTAATTTTTCAAGTGCATAAGCAGCAATTGAAAAAAATATAAACAAAATGTGGTTAAAATTATGGAAGCAGCCCAAGTGTCCATCGATAGGTGAATGGATAAAGAAGATGTGGTATATATATATATATATATATATATATATATATATATATATATACACACACACACACACACACACACACAATGGAATATTAATCATAAAAAAGAATGAAATCTTGTTTTTTTGCAGCAACATGGATGGAGCTGGAGAGTACTATGCTAAGTGAAGTAAGTCAGTCAGCAAAGACAGATACCATATGATTGCACTCATATGTGGAATCTAAGAAACAAAACAAACAAAACCAAAGCGGAAAAAAGAGACAAATCAAGGAACAGACGCTGAACTACAGAGAACACACTGCTCGTCTCCAGAGGGGAGGTGGGTGGGGGATAGGGGAACAGGTGATGGGGAATAAGAAGTGCCCTTGTTATGATGAGCACTGGGTGATGTATGGAATTGTTGAATCACTATTGTGCATCTGAAACTAATGTAACATTGTATGTTAACTACACTGGAATTAAAAAAAAAACAGTGTGGTCAACAGTAGTAATGGCTTGATAAATTATAAAATATTTCCCCTAGCCTTCTCTATTTCCTGATTTTTTCCAGAAAATTATTTAATTTTTAAAAATTATATTTTGTCATGTCACTCTAGAAAAAAAGCACTGAAATCCACATTGAGATGTAAAACCACCATCTACTGCCTGTAAGGGTTTTTTCCACCCTAAAGGAAAGCAAAAGAACAGATGGCAAGGAAATGCTTCTGAATGAAACATATAACTTTCAAAGAAGAGACAAAAAAGATTTACTATTAAATTGAATCCAATCTCCAAATACGATTGTGGGTCTAATATATCCCTCATGCCCAACTGCAGTCTTAAATTTTTGGTTCAAGTTAATTTAAAATGAATTGCCTTCTTATCATCTTCCCAAAGAAATAAAATATATGTCAGAGGTTTCAAAAAGACATTTGCCATATAATTAAATCACCCTTAATGACTGAATAAGGAAAAGACAGCTAATTAGCTGAAGTGTCTACAGAAGAATGCTGTGGAGACCACGTGGAAATGGAGTTTTGTGATGAGCCCCAATTAGCTAGTACCCAGAATCCCTCCAAGAGACAGACCTATATGAAATGCACTCTGAAAGTCCCTTCAACTACAGCTCCCTGTCTTTGGAAATTAAAAGCCTTTCTCAGCAATAACGTGAAGTTCTCGCCTATGCACATCTAAAAGACAGTTTGATTGTTACCTACCTAAACTGTCTCTAAATATATCTGCCTGCGGAATTTATTCTACCCAACATCCTTAGCCCAAAATTTTACTGAAAAACTCCTGTACCCTGGAAAATATAAAGCTAATTTTAAACGTCATGTACATTGCCAAATGCATTTTAATATTTCCAAGATGAGATGACTAAATTACAAAGTTCTGAAGTCTTCATATAAAAACCATCTCTCCCTCCCACACATGCCAGTCTTCTTGACAAGCAAGTAGGAACCGTCTCCAAGATTATCAGCCTGTCATAAACTGAAGGGATATTTTTGATGGAGCAGAATCAGCTTAAGCACTTTACAACGTGAACATTTACTGTTAGTGTAAAACAGGCATCGCACAGAGCGACTGTGGATAAACGGGCTCCTTTGATTTCATCTTCTGATATCAGGGCATCCATCAGATTTCTTACTGCACTCAGAAGCGTAAGCATAAATCATAACAGAAGTAGAGAGTTGCTGCTATTTACAAATATGAAAGAGGCACCTTTTTTTCTTTATCCTTCATCTGAAAATCAGACACATTGCAGATGATTGTGGCAGGGAGAGAGGGAGAGCATGCTAGCGAGCTCAGCACTACAGAAATACTAAGTACGTGCCACGTGTTCTGTGTTTTCAACAGCATACATGCATTCTTACTGTGGATTTATGTCGGGGTTAATTTTTTTCAGTTCCATGATGTCCTCTATAGTTTTCTCAATGGCGTCAGGGTGAACACTCACTGAAGTCTGTAGCAGCTGGAAGACACGGCTCAGTCAGTTCCCTTGTCAAGAGCATCAGTGCCTTGAGCGGGGTCTATTTAGATGGGGCTTCAAGTATTTGCTTAGAGCTCCTAAATGAGACTAAACTAAAACTAAACTAAAAGCAAAAATTTGTTTCATATTTGAATTCTAGTAAATTAGACATTTTCATAGTGGGGGGGTACTGCAGTTTTCCTGATTAAGGTAATTAACATAAAATAAATGCATAAATTTTTTTTTACTATTTTCATCTTTTTAAAGCTACTTATATTGAAATACTATTTTATTTTTCTTATCCAATATACATGGTTTCCATTGTTAATGGGCAGTATTGCCTATGACTAAGTGAAGTACATGGAGGATATAGTCTTAAGGATGCCAAAATTAAATAATAATATTCAAGAGTTGTGGGAAAAAAAACCCAGATTTTCTCTCTTATGTGGATGCTTAACTGCTACAAAAGCTAGCATAGTGGCTTCTCTGATTTTCTTGGGAAATCTTGAGTATAAAATTAAATGATTTGGATATTAAGAAATGCCAGAGAGTTAACATTGCTCTTATTTTCAAGGAATATTTATTCTATGATTTTTGAAAGTATAAAAAAGGATTAATTCAACAATGAAGTCATAAATGCATCATAAATCTGCTTAGAAATTCACATACTGCAGCTGCTCTCATGTCAAAAGGGGAGTGGCTTGTGACGGACAAACAACTCTTCTCAGTTTGCACAGCCATTGGTATATTTTTGTTTCTTAAAGTGTTTATTTTTTGATGATGGAGGTAAGCCTCCAAGTGAAAAGTTGCTGAAAAATGTAGAAACAATTTTACTTACCTTACTTTTTGAATCCCTCAGTGATGTTTCTGTAAAAGTGACAATTAGAAAAAGCTATTCAAAAATTTTCCTTTACAAGTGGCTTAAAATTACTATACACAAATATAACACAGTATGTCCACAATCCCACCAAGCTTACATTTTGCTTACTTCTTGTTTCATGCTTACCTATTTTCATGGTTCTAGAAGCCCCAGGCTTGGTATTGTAACAGATCCGTTGCAATTCACATCTTCCAGTCAGCTTCCTCATGACAAATTTTAGGCAGCGCCACAAAAATTTACAGTAAAAATACAGGCACACCTGGAAGAACATTCTGTCAAAGACAAAAGACAGCACCCTTCCACTAGAATTCTGAAAGAGAACAGAAAGCAGCCACCACCAGCAGGAAAAGCCCAGAAGAAAATCAACCATTAGACTTCTGGGTTTACAAGCATATTTTGTTTTTCTAATCCCATGTTATTTTTATTTGACGTATCTACAAAACCCATTATTGGGAGGGAAGCCCAAGGTCTGTGAGGATGCACTATCTATCACTGCAAGTAACTCCAGAATGCTCTATTCTAGCAAATTTGATATTCCAAAAACTGAAGATGAGGCTCAGCCAAGAATCCTTACTTTTCCTACCTTTGCCTAAAAACATTTTGAAAATAAATCAGTACCTTGAAAATAGTATCCTTGTGTTTTGGAAGTTGTTTTTCCCTTGGTCGTGAGGAAGAACGTGCTATGGCAGCTCTCTTCTTCTGCCTCTGTAGACAGCCTCTCAGCTAGCTCTGGTCCATTACCAGCCCCTCCTTGCTGCCTTTTGGGAGGGGGCCCTCTTTTGAGTCTTCCCTTGCTCTCATTCTTTCCCTCCATCTCTCTGCTTTCCTTTAGGCACTGTTGCTCCCCTAGAGGACTTGCTTGTGTAGCACCTGTCTTCCCTGCTGCCCAGTCCCACCACTTCTTGGACTTGCTAGAAGGCTCCTCATCAGTTCATTGAACAAGTGGGTTTACCTTTATTTCTCCAACATTCTCTGATTTAAAACCTTCCCCAAACTCCACCTTTTGACAGGTTTGTTCTTGGCTCCTGTTAACAAAGTTTTCTTTATAGCACCCTCGATCTCACTCCAATAATTCCTCAACAAACTATGAAGTATATAGTCACCAATCATGTACTTACAACATCTTTGGCACAAGGGGATTTGTGTTTTATGCTGACTTTTATTTCTAATATGTGAGTGTCTTCCACTCCACAGTACTGTTTGGAGTCTCAAAATGACTCAGGCTACACAAGTAAAGAGGACTTCTCATCCAGGAACTTATATTCAACCCATCTTCTCTTCCTACTTTGCATTCCTAGGAGGCAGAATTATTTATATAACTTTCTATTGGTGTCATTTCTAAAAGATGTTTCTTTTTCACAAATGTTCACTAATTCCCTCCAACTCTAACATAAGGTGATCCAGGGTCACTCAGATTAATGAGAGTAGTTAATAGCCTTAGTGATGTGATCCATCTATGAATATGAACCAACACTTTGATTGTGTTTCTTTGCTTAATTGCTCTGGCCCTAATATCTTGGACAGCCTGTGTTAAAAATAAAAATTTTAATAGGCTTATTTGTACAAGGGCATGGGATCTATATCATATAAACGCAAAGGGAACAGAGGAAACAGTAAGTAACCAAACTGCTACGCTAAGATAACACAATGGAATCCTTTGTAGGCAATAAAATTATGTTCTAGAAGATCTAATAACATGAGAAGATGTCATAGTATGCTTAACAAATAGAAAAAACTAGAAAGAAACACATGAAATGATCTACTTTTTCTTTAAAAAAAAATTTAGTGATAGGGTGCCTGGGTGGCTCAGTCGGTTAAGTATCCGACTCTTGATTTCAGCTCTGGTCATGATCTCAGGGTCTTGAGAATGAATCCTGTGCCAGGCTCAGCGCTGGACATAGAGCCTGCTTGAGATTCTCTCTCCTTCTCCCCCGTCTCTCCCCACCCGTCTCTCCCTCTCAAAACATTGTGATGTATGAACAAGGAGAAAAAGATGCAGGATATACAACAAAAATGTTAACAGTGGTATTTCTAGGTAAAGGAATTATGAATACTTTTAATTTTTACTTTTGGCTAAGTATATTTTCCCTTTTGTATAATAAGTACATTTTATTTCAAAAAAAAAAAAGGTTATAACAATCAAGATGTATAAAATGATCATCAAAAGCCATTACAAAAGTGCATATAAAATATCTATGTGAAGTCAGATTCTGCTGAAAGATAAAAAATGGATTTACTATATCATAAAATCTGGAATTCAACTATTTTAGTCAAATACATCCTAAAATGTATTAGGATTGAGGTTATTAGCTTCCCTCCCTGCAAAAAAGTTAACCTAGAAATAAATTTAGAGGAACACTGTTTTTTTTTTTTTTTTTAAGATTTATTTGTTTGAGAGCACCCGTACATGCACAAGTGGGGGCAAGGGGTGGGGGGAGAAGCAGGCTCCCCGCTGAGCAGGGAGCTCCATGGGGGGCACCATCCCAGGACCCCGGAATCATGACCTGAGCTGAAGGCAGACACTCGCCGAATGAGCCACCCAGGCGCCCCTAGAGGAATGTTTTAATTAGATGAGTGAAAAATTTTATGAAACGTCAACTTTCTCTTTTGGAAAAAATTTTCTGTTTTTCCACCTAGTAGGTAGCTATGCCAGAAGAAAAGATTGAGCAATATCTTTGTTAACTGGTTACCACAAGTGGTAATGATATTACAGGTTGGCTTTATGTCTGTTACTCAGTGGAGGATAAAAGCTTTCCATGATCTGTCCTTATGGTGCCCACGTAGTTTGCCTAGCACGTGTTCCAGCTCCACAAGCGAAGCCTCTTCGGTTCATGTGTCAGGACTCCTGTGACAGGTTCTTGTGGTACCAGATCTTCCTAGACCAAAGGGTTCTGATTCTTGTTTAAGGAGTATCTTTGTATGTATTCTACTTAGGGTACAAGCCACCAGACCATTTTATCTTTTAAATTAAACTAGAAAGTTTCCCCCATGCAACTTCTACATCAGATCCATACAAAGATGTGGCTTGAGGCTTGGAGGGGCCTCCTAAGGCCAGGGAGTGTCCAGGTGTACAGTGGCTTCTAGCCCATCCGTAATTTCTCCCACTGGCCTCCTTGCACACAAGAAGAAAATGCCTGGGGAACTGTTTTGCATTAAGACAGCCTTATATAAAAGGAGAGAAAAGACATCATGTTCTGTTTGCTCTTCTCTTTTCTTTTTTTCAACTCTCCTGAGGATGTTCCTACTGTCAAAGACAGGGAAACCCAGTGGAAACGTACATGAGGCGTTCGAGATGCTGCATCATTCCTCTGGGCTCACCTCTCTGAGGTGTACCGCATCCCTCTCACACAGCCCTAGAAGCACTGTCACAAACTGTGCACAAGAAATGCCCATTCACTTGGAGAGTGACATTTATACACTGCTTCTTTACTCTTTTGTAATTTCTGGGCCAGTTGTCCTGATAATATTAATTATTAAGGATATTATTTTAATTATTTTTCCTAATGGGTCAAAACACCCACAAATATTACATTAAAAAGCCAGCTTGCTATGCTGGGCACTATGTTTTTTGCTTTGCTAGGTACTTTGTATTTTTTCCAGCCAGATCATCAAACAGTGTTTTGACAGATATAATTTATTTTGCATTCAGATCATAATCGAAGGCATGGTCAGAGATGGAAACACCATTGCTGCCCTTTACATTGGAAGGCTTATTTTGATGACTTGAACAATATCCAACTTGCTTCCTCATGAAGGGACCAGATCGGCAAAGCCTCCCTATGAGCGTCTCAGGATGGCTGTTCTTCACCATCAAGTGTTGCCAGGGGCTTACTTTTTAAATTTTTGAACCTATTTAAGTCCCTAAATTGTAAGGTTTATGAAAAAACTGTTGAAGGTCCAGAGGAGAATAAACATGATTAAATATTTTGGGAGAATGTTAAATTCGTTTGGCATGTTCACCCTGAAAAGGAAGAAATTAAGGAATGGATCTTTAAATGCTCTTAAGTTGAGCAGTGGTTGGTTTAGGAGAAAAGGGAAGGAAGGAAGTTCCTACTCTGAATAAGAATTACAGCCACACCCTATCCACCATCTGAACTCTATATTCAGGGGTTTTATAATTCTGCTTGGTCTTTCCTCCTGGCCTAAATCACCAAAACAAGAGGCTTACTTTTAATTAGGGGAATCTTTTGCTTTTTTTCTTTGTAACACTAGACTTATTTTCTTAGTTCTGATGGAAGATTCTCAACTCACTACTGAAAAGATCTACATTTTGTAGGAACAATAACATTCTCAAGAGTACTAGGAGAAAATACTGATCACTATGCCGTTTTTAACAATTGCATGCATGGACAGCAATTTTTATGTTTATTTCTGTTTCTTTCTTTTTTTAATCACCGTATTTTGATAGTCTTCCAGAAGGACTTACTGTGGCTTCCTAACATGAATGCCTTGCACAAGCACTGGGAGAAACTGATTTAATAATAAGAACTACTTATGTGTGTCTTATTTCCAACATTTTCTATTACAACTGTTTATTAATATGCTGCAGAGTAAGGTTTATGGTGGAGTTCACAGCAGTGTTTTTCCACAGGCAGTTATGTTAATTCATTCTCTGGCTTGAACCAGAATAGCCATCCAATGTAAATTATTCAAAGTGGATCATATCTCTAACACCAAATAAAAGCGAGCTCCTGTTTTGTGGTGCTTTGTTAGGGGAGTCCCCACAGCAGGGACGGGGCCTCTGAAATGGGAGAATCACCCAGAACCATGCAGGCCCCTGCCTGCGGGGTGGGGGGTGTAGGTACCTGTAGTGCAATACTACTCCAGCATCTTAAATTTGTGACTGATGTCTTCGTTTGGAATAATAAGAGAAAAGTGGCTTATTTTGAACAGTTTCAATGAGTTTGCTAATGAAAGTTAATTCTTGCTTGAAGAAATCCTGTAATAAATAAGAAGTACACTACTGGTGAGGAAGGATACATACAAAATAATCACAGTTCTTGGTTCAAACCAGTTGCCTAAATGAAACACTTTCCATCTAAGTGGCCATAAAGAACAATAAACTTCTCAATGTTTCCAGCATTTTATGCATTTTCTGAAATGATATTTAAAAAATTTTAGTTGTTCTATTGGAGTTCCTAATTAGGGGCACTGGCAATCAATTTGAAATTAACTTGTCAGTAGGGGTTTGGCTTAGTAAATGGGCCCCTCTCTATAATGAGCTTGCTACTACTAAGAGAAGCTGGATAGGACCTGATGCATGAACGGATAATATGAAATCACAAAGAAGCCATTTGTGGGCCTCTAGAAGAACAAGAGTAATTCCCCCCCCCCCCCCCCCCCCCCCCCCCATCGAGCCTCAGTGAGGCCATGCCCACTGGCCTGGGCATGAGGATCACAGTGCCTTTGAAAAGTAGTGGTATACATTTACCATGGGTTGGATCCATTCCAGATCTTACTGCTAGAGCAAAGGGCACTGTTTTTATATTGCAGGGAACTTTCATCTGAGGGTGTAGAGAGCAATAGCTGACAGAGGGATAACTAAAACAATAAATTCATGGTTTATCTGTTTTATTTCAAAGGAAAGGAGGCACAGGCTTATTTTGATTTATTGATGACTCACTCCTCTATTAAAAACGTGATGCTTAGGGGCACGTGGGTGGCTCAGTCCTTAAGCGTCTGCCTTCGGCTCAGGTCAGCCCCGCATCGCATCATCGGGTTCCCTGCTCGGCAGGAAGCCTGCTTCTCCCTCTCCCACTCCCCCTGCTTGTGTTCCCTCTCTCACTGCGTCTCTCTCTGTCAAATAAATAAATAAAATCTTTAAAAAGAAAAACAAAAACGTGACGCTTAAATACATATATTTTACAAGATTTATTTTTAAAATTCAGATTTTTTGTTTTGCTATTTGGTGAATACTTTTATTGACTTATTTATAAGGGAATCAATAAACACATTATACTTTGACATTTAAAAGGTATTTTAAAAAAGAAACTAAAGAAGTATTTAAACATAATTTCAAATATAAAGTTTTATTGTAAACAAAAATATTTTTAAAAGAACCCAAATTAAACAAATCTGTATGTAAAGTCATCATCCATAATAGGCCTCAGAATCTTCTAGAGGGGATAAGGAGTGGGCCTGTTACTCTTAGAGATTCACTACATAGAGGATGTTCTCGGTATTATGAATATATTAATTTCTGTTGAGTTAAAGACCTGGAGTAGCTGACGGAAAGAAATTTGAAATGAATTGGGGAGAAAAATGAAAAATGATCATTGGAAGGTAGTTTACTTATTCCTTCACTGAACTGAACAAATACAAAATGAGAAATTGTATAGTACAGAAGAACAGGGAGTGGGGAAGAGGTGGATAGGAGTCAAGAACTTAATGTCACTGCAAATCCCATGCCATCCCTTGTCCACAAAGAACTTATAGTCTAGTAAAGAAAATGACAGTAAAAACAGAAAGTGTGATAATTCTACAAAAGAAATGGCCCAGAGTGTTAGAGAGGCAGAGGAGAGAAAGTACCTTCCTCTGAGATTGGACAGGAAAGCCAGCTCTCGGTGACCTGGTTCTCCTAACAGGGAGGCAGAAACAACATGGAAAATCAGCATTCCTTCCTCCCTTCAGAACAAAAGTGAAACATACAATAGTTCAGTGAGTGAAATTCAAACCAACACGTATTGAGTGTCCATGGCTTTCATTTATCTTGCTCATGCTCTGGAGGAAGAGCTTCCCGAGAATGAAGTGGCCGAAGAGTCGGCCTTGAAAATCTGAGGGAAGGCAAAGGGGTGGGAGAGCAGGGCTGCCTTCGGTGGAGCTCTAACACACCCTCTGATGGCAGCTGGATGGTGAGGCCACCCACAGCAAACTGCCTAGAAAATTTTTCAGGTTAACATATTTCAACAAGCATACGGAAACAGTTTTTTGTTGTTTTGTTTGAGTGCAGGGGACAAAGTAATTTAAAATATATGTATGTGTAGATATACATACATGTGTTCATGTATATATGTGTGTAAATGCACATGTATGTATATACATATGATCTACGTGTGCACGTGCTTGTGTCCTAAGAAAGAGAAAACTATGGCTAAAAGTACTGGTCTCCGGTGAGAGAGGTATTTGGATGCTTAGGCCATAAATCTTCCCCTTTTCCGGACTCTGCCTCTGAATCTCCTAAGCTCAGTCATCGTCTCTCAAGCAATGTTAACTGAATTCTGCAACAACTACATGCATGACTCTATACCTTCTGCCCTTTAAAATACTGGACATTGGTTGGTGGAAATACTGCCTGATTAAATAGGGAAGTGTCTGAAAGCCTGACTTCAAGTCTATCCTCGATTTGCCACTGTGAGCTGTGTGACTTTGGACAAGCGACTTGGCTTCTCTGGGTCTCTGCCCTCTCATTCGTCAGGTGAAGGGAATGGACTAGCTTTCTGGCTCTAAGAAAAGGCTAGACATGTTGCAAGGCAACAAGAGTTTTCATCAGACTTCCTTCTCTTCAAGTCCCACTGTAGATGTGGCTGAAAATGTTACCATGCTTCTGGGTTGTGTTATGCCCAGCCTGCAAAGGTCTCTGAGAACGGACCCAAGTTTATCTTTGCCACTTCTCTTCTACTCACCCTAAAAAGGGTCTATAGCCAATAAACCTGGACCACCTGCTGCTTGTGGCAGTTGGTCACACATGTGGGTATCATGTTACTTAACTGTGGATTAAAATGCATCCTTTCCTCCAACTCGGTTTAAGATTAACCTTATCTGTTCTGGAGCTGTACATGAAGCGTTTCATTCCAGAGCAACTCAGAGGTTGACAGATTAACCACTCTGTGGGCTTTTAAATAATACTGAATTCTTTTCAGAATCAACTCCTTATTCTGCATAATGTATTTGCAGAGATCAGGAATAAACACTCCCTTTTCCCTAGCCTCACCTCAGTGAAGCCTTCCCTGAAAATTTCTGCCACAAAATGCCTGTGGCACATCAGTAGGCACATTACTACTTACGTCAGAGTTTTGTGCGTGCCTTAACTCCGTAGCAAGTGGTAGGTTTGGAGCAGAGGTCCCCTCATACTCGCTTTTGTGTCACCTAGAACACCTCACAACAGGCACAGAATGAGGAGGTAATGTGGTGCAGAAATAATGAGAAACATCTCTAAGTCAGACAGGCTTGACTCAAATATCTGTGTGCCCCTGGATGAGTTCCTTAACTTTGCTAAGCTTTCTTGCCCTGCTCTGTACAAAGGGATAGTAATCCCTACTTTGTTACAATTGTTATAAAGAGAAAAAAAAAATTAAAAATGTGGGATACTACTGGAATTACTAGCAGTAAGTGCCTACTAAGTGAATCAGTGGACCAAAATATTAATCAAGTGTGAATGACTTAAAAAAACAATTTGCAGATATTTTTGCTAATTGGAAGCCTTTATTTACCTAATGATAGCAGTAAAATACTTTTTCCCCCTTCATTGCTTTATAGCCAGGACTTGGGTATAAGTTTGTTCTCTTTCTCAAAATTTCTCCCTCAGACGTGTGAGTGTGACAGATGCTTTCCTTCCCTCTCTTCTGCCTAAGGAAGAAGGTACGCAGTGAAGTTCATGGCCAAGAAAGGGAGATCCTGAGGCTGGGATAGTTGGAAGCAATTATTTATATGGAGGGACTTAAAAGATTCCCTTATTAGAAAATTTCATAATGTTCTGATAACTGTAAAAAATACAATTTCAGTAAAAAATCTTAGCAAGGGAAAATATTTTAGTACAAGTTTTAAGCCATCCCTATTATATATATCAAGTTAATTAAAATTATTAGAATATATAAACTAAACCCTAAGCCTCAGTTCTATTTGAGGCCCAAAAAGTGCACCCTCTTTCTCTGATCATCTACATAAATACACTTTCTTCTGCATTTTATCTTTGTATTCCTTTAATGCAGACCATGGCTAAATGAATGACTACAGGCTACTTATCCAGTATCCCATATCTACTCTCAATTTCAGATACACCCTTCAGCTGGGTGTACTAATCCTGTAGCATTTATTTCTAATATCTCATGTAATGTTTTTTAATCAAATATTTTCTCCACTCCGCTATGCTCTGAACAGTTACACCATTAATAGACTGATGGCAGTTACACTGATGGCAGCAGTGAGCTAGAAAGAGTGGAGTGTGGGTATCATGTTACTTAACTATGGATTAAAATGCATTCTTTCCTCCAACTCGGTTTAAGATTAACCTTATCTGTTCTGGAGCTGTACATGAAGCGTCTCATTCCAGAGCAACTCAGAGGTTGACAGATTAACCACTCTGTGGGCTTTTAAATAATACTGAATTCTTTTCAGAATCAACTCCTTATTCTGCATAATGTATTTGCAGAGATCAGGAATAAACACCTAATTTGTTTAAGCTGTGTTTACATAACCTCCTATTTGGCTCAAATGAAAAGATTGCCGAAATTGTCCCACATCTGTGGGAAGGGACTGCAGGGGGGGGGGGTGGGGTGCAGGGAAAGGCAATCTAAATGACCTGATAGAGCTTTAATTCAGGGTAATTCTCTTTGCCCTCTTATCCTTCCGATTTCATAAACACCAACATATAGTGAATATGTACATTATAGCTTAATAAAAAACATTAAAAACACCAACATATAATGAATATACACACATTATAACTTAAGAAGAAAGCATTGAAACCACAAACTAAGGCCAAAATAATAATCAACTTGGGGCAGTGACTGAGTTTCCTTTTCTTATTTCAAAACCAATGGTCGATGAAAATCTTCATTTCTGGGGTGCCTGGGTGGCACAGCGGTTAAGCGTCTGCCTTCGGCTCAGGGCGTGATCCCAGCGTTATGGGATTGAGCCCCACATCAGGCTCCTCTGCTATGAGCCTGCTTCTTCCTCTCCCACTCCCCCTGCTTGTGTTCCCTCTCTCATTGGCTGTCTCTATCTCTGTCGAATAAATAAATAAAATCTTTAAAAAAAAAAAAAAAAGAAAATCTTCATTTCTTTCTTGATATGTAATGTTACCCTAGCTTCCGTTTCATATAGCTGATCAATGTCAAATAATATTTATAAAATACGTGTCTTGAGTTGAAAGAGAAGGGTTTGTATCAGAACACGGGACTGATCGGGATGTGCTGGTTCTGTTCTTGGTGCTAGCCTGTGTGAAGTCACAGCAGTAGGTTTTTACCAGACCAGTGCTCAGTCCCAAATACACGTTCATTACAAAAATGTTCTCATCTCTACTAGATATGGTGTTGCAGCTGTTCAGCTTAACAGAAGACTAACAGAAACAAATGCTACTTTTCTCCTTAAACGGTTAGTTGTGAGGCTACTCAAGTCTTTCTAAATGAAGACTCTGAAGAGGAAATCCAGTAGTACGAATCTTGCCCCGGACTTCACCACTACCATCAGCCCTTTTTCAAAAGGAACTTCTGACCTCTAAGCTTCATCTAACACTAAAACCTTCTGCAACTAAAAAACACCATGTTTACATTTAGGAGGGATTCGTAAATACCAATTTTTCATGAATGTGTAAGTAAATAGATGGGTTAATTACCATGGCAACCACAACCATGTCAGGTCAGTACTTTGCTGGCAGATGTCCTAGTGATTTTTCAAATACTGTCCTTTAACACAGCTGAGATAAACAGGCTGAGGAGTATTCTGTACAATAAAACCAAAGCTAATGCCTGTAAACGGTTGAACATGACCTGAGAGGTTTCCATAATTCTAAGACCAGAAT
This sequence comes from Ursus arctos, assembly GCF_023065955.2. Taxonomy (NCBI): domain Eukaryota; kingdom Metazoa; phylum Chordata; class Mammalia; order Carnivora; family Ursidae; genus Ursus; species Ursus arctos. Next base: position 4,872,915 of record NW_026622897.1, on the reverse strand, counting down.
CCTCACCAAAACACAGTGAATCCCACACAAACTGATCTAGGTGTTTCAGACACAGTGATAACAACCAAAATCAGTGAGGAAAAGAAAATCTTAAATGGCAGCCACTAAAAGAATGAAATCATTTCCTAAAAGAAGTAAGCCTACTAATTACTTGCTTAGAGAAAACAGCCAGAGCAAGGGGCAAGAATGTGTAATAGAGGTAGGCTATCCTGAGGAAAAGAAACTCAATCTTCTGGAAAGTGTGTATTATTTTCTAACTTTTGGAACCAGAATAACTCTGTTTTGTCATATTTAATATGATGTAAAATTTCTCTGGAAATTTCATTAATAGATTGTGAATGGCCATCAAATTCTCTTAAAAATAATTATAATTATAGGTCCAGCAAATGGCTTTCAGAACAATACAATATCACCACAAAACACACCAGCATATATGTTACTCTACACAGCACAATCTTGAGGGAACCAACAATTAATGCAGAGTTCAGAGGCATCAAGGAGGCAGGAAGAGCAAAAGCTTAGAACACACACACACACACACACACACACACACACATATATTTTTTTTACCAAAAAGGAACATTTGAAAATGCCGTATGAATGACCAGCCAACCAAAATCTAAATTAAGGAATATTTAAAATTACTTTCTTCAGGAAAATGATTCTACACAAATTATACGGATTCCTTGAATACTTACTTGCTCATTCCTCAAACCTTGACCTTAAGGCTTTAGAGACACATGGCATCCAGGTTGTCCAAAGTCCACCTACCCCATGCTTTTGTGCCTGTGTTCTCTTACACTCTCTTGTAATCTCCAACTGGTAAGTGCTCTCTTAGCATCAGTATTCAGATAGGGCAGCGGAGGAAACTTGTGACCAAATTATTCTTAGCAAAAATACAATGCTATTTTATGGATCCTAAGAGACCTGGTTATAGGATTACAAATGGTGAACAGAACTATTTTCCTAATTCAAAAGGAAGTTTCTCCCTTTTAGAGGGCTCAACCAGGGGACCATAAACACTTACCTCAGGAAGTGCTTCATTGTGCCCGTTTTGATTATCTAGGTGTTATCCAAACTGTCCTCAAGTAATTGCTTCCAAATTTGCCTTTGTCAGAGTAAGTATAAGCTGTGGGAAGAAATTTCATGTATTTACTATTAATGGCGCTAGAAGTCCCAAACCCAAGATTACTGCTTACCTTAGTAAGCAGATAATGTGCTGTGCACCCAGAACATGATCAGCTAAACTGCTCACATAGCATTGCAGTTCGGTGGGAAAGCCAAAGGCTTTCACTTCATAGTTACATAATTAGTCTCTCATTGTAAATCCCTTGCTGGAGAAAGAATTTGTTTCATAAGCAATCTCTTCAGTAGTAAGGGTTTTCTCTGTTTTGGGTATTATTCCTATATTTTGAAGAACAGCAATTTGTAAGAAAAATAGAAATGAAGAATCATGAAATTAACAATCCTAATTTCTAGATATCTGGTGGTCTTAAATCTGGCAGCCTCAACTTTCCAGAAGTCTGACTCGAAAATAACTAGAAGCAACCACTAATGTCTTCAAGCTAAAAATTAGATGTTAAAGAGCCAAGTACTCCAAACGGACGACTGTTTTGCCCCCACCACCCTCCCCTTTCGGCACTGTGAACAAAACAGTAAAAATTTCTCTTTGCCTAGCAGTTTCCAGTTTATAGTTTGTTTTTGCAAAGTCTACTGGCTATTGGTCTTCCTCCTGACAAAGAGGTTGCCGGAAGCTGCCTACAAAGCAGCAAGTTGGGACGAGATGGAAAGGTACAGACTAGAGAAGAGAGAGTGGCTGGAGGTGACTGAGAGAAGAGATGAATGGAGGCCCAGCAGGTGAGAGCGAGGTGGGAGCTGAGTGTGTAGACACGTGGCTCGGGGCACAGACACCACTACCAACCAGAACAGCCCAGGAAGGTGGGCAGCTAAGTCCCAATAAAAGCCAGGTTTTTCCTGTAATACATATGTTTCTGTAACTGTTCCATGAATGCCTGAAAAAGAGTATCTACCCCTCAACTTAAGACTGTGGTTGCTTCTGGGAGGCGAGGGAAGGGATTAGGACTGGGGAAAAGGCCACTGGGGAAAATGGCCTTTGACTTCGCGTGTTGTTTCTTAAGATATATCTGAAGCAAAACAAAGGGAAAAAAGATCTGCTCATTTTGGGTGGTGGGAAGATACATTAGTCTTTGTGCTTTTGTGGTTTTTAAAAATGAATCTGGTTTTGTATTAAAAAGTGTTAGTACCTACCCAGAGCCCAGATGGTGGTTTTCAATAGAGTTTACCATTACGGGAACCAGGGCTCCTTGGAGAAAGGGCTGATTCTAGGGAATATACAAGGTGAGCCTGAAATGTCTTGTGTCAGAAAGTAAGGAAGTGCTTGGAAAGACAGACAGTCAAGGATATGTCAGATAAACACAGGAGCCAACCAAAAAAGTTCCCGATGGACAAAGCTGGAACTATTTAAGTAACAAAATAAATAAAGTAGTATTGGATTATTGCCCAAAGTAGAAAATAAATATCCACGATTGCATACTGATATAAACAAACAAGCAAACAAAGGGGAATATATAAGTCTCTAGTACAAATGAATTCCAAATAATTTATGTGGATACTCTGCCCTCAAGGAGGTGGAGCCTAACTCCTAACCCCTTAAATGCAGGCTGGACATAGTATAGTGACTTCCTGAGTACAAAATGGAAAGGGGGGTAATTAGTAACTCTGTACTTAGAGAAACCTGGCAGATACCACCTCAGCTAGGTGATCAAGGTTAATGTCACAGTGGTAAGGCATGTTGACCCTCTGTATCCTTGATATGATGTGATATAAATGGCACTTTACCTCTGTGGTCTTCCTCCTCCAAACTCATAACCTGGTCTAATCATGAGAAAAACATCAGATGTATTCTCATTGAGGGATACTCCATAAAATACCCAATCACTACTCCTTATAACTCTCAAGATCATCAAAAAGAAGGGAAGTCTGAGAAACTGTCAAGGCCAAGAGGTGCCTAAGGAGACACGATACTAAATGGAATGTGGTATCCTGAATGGGATCCTGAAACAGAAAAAGGACATTAGGTTAAAAACTAAGGAAATCTGGGGGCATCTGGCTGGCTAAGTCAAAGGGGCATGTGACTCTTGATCTTGGGGATAATGAGTTCAAGGCCCACATTGGGTGTAGAGATTACTAAAAAATAACTAAACTTAAAAAAAAAAAACTAAGGAAATCTGAATAGCATGGCTTAAGTTAATAATTAGGTATTAACATTGGTCCATTAGTTGTGACTAACGTATCACATTAATGTAAGATGTTGACAATAGGGAAAACTGGGTGCCAGCGTAAGGGAACTCTTTGTGTTGTCTTTTTAACAGATAGCACATGCAAAGTCCTAGAAGCAAGAGAATACACAGTGTGTAGAGGGGAAATGTTTTCTTTGACCTAGTTGTGCTTGGTGAGAGGGACAGGTAAAAAGGGATGGCAAGATATGGAAAGGCAAGAAAGTCTCAGAAGGCTTTGTAAGCAATATTAAAGCCATCTGAACCTCATCCCATGAGCAATGGGGAACTACTGAAAGTTTTCAGACTGAGATGTGACGTGACCAGACTTCTAGTTTTAAAAATATACTCTGATTGTAGTATGGAGAATTAGTTAGATTGTGTTAGAATTGTAGGGAGGGGCACCATTTAAAGGGTTGTTAAAACAATCCACGCAGAGATGCTTAGTGGCCAGAGAAGGCAATGGACAGAGACAGAAGTGCGATGGATTTGAGAGAGATTTAGAAGGTAAAATCAAGTGGACTTTTGTTAATTTACTGATTAGGGAACATTAGCGAAGGAAAAGGAGGAGTCAAACATTATACCTATCCCCGTGGCTAGACAGTAGAATCTTCCACTAAGATACGGAATTCTGGAGATGCAGATCTGAGGGTCTACATGTATTTGGAGGTCTTTGGGGCATTCTGAACTTGCAGGGTCAAGTGGTAGTGTAGATGTACATGGATCTGAAAGTCAGGAGAGAAATCCCATTGGAGACAAAGATCTGGGCTTTCCTCAGCATATAGATGGTAATTAAAACCACAGTCCAGAAGGAAATACAAAATAAATAGTGTATACAACACATTTGTTGCTCATAACAATAGTTCTTTGTCATTAGGGTAATAAATTAGAATTGTACTACTAAGGCAATAAAGAATGAAATACATTTCAGAAAGATTTTATCAAAATAAAAATAATTCTATCCTTAAATGGTTTAATTTGTTATCTAGAACTGGTTTATCTAAAAAAATTTCATAATGATGTGGGGTAGGTGAAGTATTGTAATACTTCAGCTTCTTGTCATCTACTTAAGTATTCCTGAATCTATCCATTAAAAAAAAAAACAACCTTTTTGAATTCTTACATGCTAGCATCATGCTGGGTAATATAACATAGCTTAATACTGCAAGGGAGCTTTACTACTTAAGGGAAAATTCAGCAAATATGGCAGTTATGTGCATGGTGGTTAAGAGCGTAAGTTTTAGAGACAGAGAGTTCATACCTGGTATCTACCACTTGCCAAGTGGCTTTAGACAAGTTGTTTACCCCCTCTAGGGTGTAGTTTTCTCCCTGGTAGATGGGGAAAGAAATTATAACTACCCTGTAGGGTTGTACTAAGGATTGGATGAACCAAATCATGTAAGATGCTTAGCATAGTGACAGGTGTACAATATGCACTAAATGGGTTGGCACTCGTTAGTATCAATATTTTATCATTCTTATTAAAGACTCTTCTAAAATAAAAGGTCATTTTGTCAAGTGAAGAATCACTGAGGAGATTGTTTAAATTCCGACAAGTTGTGACCTGAACTGGGACACTGACAGTGGTAGTGGAGAGAAGTGAATAGAAGTGGAAAATACTCAGAAGGTAGCATCAACTGGACTTATTGGTTGGATGGGAAAAGTGAAGGGATGGAAAATAACAATTAGTTCCAATTATCTGTCCCCCAAACAGGAAACAAAGAGAGCAATTAGTTCTAATTATCTGTCCCCCAAAGAGGAGACACCAAAAATGGCTTTGGGTGGAAAGCCTGTGTAAATGCTGTTTAACTTAGTGCTCACTGGGTATTCATTCAATAGCTTCTTTAAATGTTTTCTATTAAAAAAATTACTGCTTACTAAGTTTTTAAAATCTGGCTTTGTTTTAAAGGAGGCACATTTGTCAATGTCCTAGTTGCTGTTAACTAGACAATCTGTGTAAAGATAGGAACATGCAACAAATAGTGTGCAAAGTGTGATACTCTGAGCCACTATGATTTAAAAAAATTAAAATTTTGAGTTGCTTTTCGCCTGAGTGGTGCTGAGTTAATCTCTTCCTTTGTGGCCAAAATAGCATTTTTCAAGTACTGGGCAGGGCCAGAGTTCAGGGAGAATTTGCAGCTGCTTCTGTTCTTTGCAGCATTTTAACAAAATGGTAGGCCGGATAGATTCTCAAGTATTTTACACACCAGCTTGTTGACCTTAACTCAATTAAGTCACTTGGCCTTGTTTGTATCTGTCTTACTACTTGAAAAACACTGATACTAACTTTTTGTTTAACTCAGATTTATTCGGGTCTTATTTTATATAAAGTTCACCCTTTTTTGGTCAGACAGGAACTCTAATGCCACCTGCTTTGCAGCATGCAAGGACAGTGTGGGGACTGCTCTTGTTCAGTGTCTTCCCTGTAACTTCCTCTCTAGGGGGGTTTTTAACCAGGACATCAGAGTTCCCTGCTGTGTTTTAAATCTCTCTGGTTGTTCTGAAGTGATGTGCTTCCTGTTTCTTTCCCTTTGGACAACATGCTCCTTTAGGCCACCAGGGAAGCCCCAGGGCCTGATACAACGCCAGGCACACTAGGGGCTCAGTATGGATTTGTTGGAATGAACTCTGCACCCTTCTAGAGCAATGCACTTCATTAACAGCACTATTCCATAACAGCATCAATAAAACAAATGAAAAATCTCCCCACTGGAAGAAAAAGAAAACCCTGTAGATGGTTTTTTTTTTTTAAACCAAAATAAAGAATATGATCATAATCGTGGGTTTCCTGATCCTTCCAGTTTATCTGCAGTGATTCCTCTCCATGTGCATGAGTCCACTAACCGGACCTGTTCCAAAGGGAAGGACCAAATGACTGCGTTTGATGCATCAAACACATCCAAGATCAGTTGACACTTCAGTGCTGCGCGTGGGGTTATGTCCCCTTTGTACTTTTTTTCTCCAGCTGGGAAGAAAGGGGCAGCAGGCGCGGTCTGCTCCTTTGAGAACTCATCTTCTCACCTGGTATCAGGGAATCTCCCCTGCCTCTTTTGAGTGAGAAGCCCCGTACAGCTCTTTGTAGAGTCCCTCCCGGTGACCCTGCCTCTTAGAAACCAAACTATCTATTGAGCATCCCAGGAATGAATTAGACACTCGACTAGAGAGAAAAGAAATCCTTTCAATAAAATCATAATCCCTACGTGAGACTAAAAAATCGATGTTGTATGTAGCCCTTCAAATTCTAACTGACTAAATCTTACCCTATAACAACCAAAATGGTTGTGGACTCATAATGTTTATATGTAAATAAAAGACAGTCTACAAAGTAAACAGTGTTCTCCTCTCACAATTTTCCTAATTTGGGATTATCCTAGTTTTTTTTTTTTTAAGTTATATGGAACACATTTAAAAAATAAAATTTAATTTACATATTTAGTCTCAGCCTAAAGTTTTGTGAATAATAACTAATATTTGTAAAATGCTTACCATATGCCAGGCAATATTCTATGAGCTTTGTTTTTATTAACTTACCTAACAGTCATCTTGTGAAGTGAATAATAATTACTATCTCCATTTTACAGCTGGGAAAATTGAGGCACAGAGGAGAAGTTCCCTTCTCCTCAACCTTGCATGGTCACACAGCTACTACTGGCAGAGCTGGGATTCAAAGCCTTGCAGCCTGGCTCCTGAGGCATTGCTGTTAATCACTCTCCTGTGCTGCCTCTGGAAACCACTGAAGTAAAATTCTGGACTGACATAAGACTGAAAGAAATGAATAGTGTATTCAATTCAAACTAAACTGCAGAGCTGGGGATAATCAAGGCCTGGATGTACATCTGCACTTGAAAACTTAGTGTTCCTCCGGGAGCTAGCCAGGGGACTCTTGCATAATAAGGGTTACTGTGGCACTAAAATTTAACTTCTTTCCTTTCCTGAAGCAAATGCACTGCAGATCTCTAAGTTTCCAAACAAGAACATTTTATGGGAAGTTACACAACAGAGCCCCAACGGCTGGGTTTTTTATCTTCTCTTGAGGCCACATTTCCAAGGACAGATGAATCCTTGGTAGTATAATTCTGAAATAACTAATAGTAAAAGTTCCCTTCTCCTCAATGTAAATCTAGTGCTCCCCTGGGGAAAATCCAGTGAAATTCAAGCTCCAGGTGCATAGTGCTGTTTGTGTGGTGATTTCATTCTCCCCAGATTATTCTTTGAGTCATTGATCAGTGTGACAGCGTCTTCAAATCAGCATTTTCTCTGGGCTTGCTTTCAGTCCACCTCTGTATGTTTCAGTTTTCATAATACATTACATGTTTTCCTGTGCAAATGAAAATATTTACCTATTATTATTACCTTTTTTTTTTTTTTTTACTGTACATAAGACATATCTAATGGCTGGTAAAATATTCCACATCTACCTAGGAGATATCTATTAACTTGAGTGAGTTTTCTTGAAGTCACTGAAAAGCAAAATAAGTTCCATTCTCCTTTAGATTTCCCTAACTGCTTCTGTTGTTTTCTTTTCATGCTACAGCAAAACTAAGGAGAAAAACAGGTCAATCTCAAAATGTGTAATTATAATCTGGAGATGAAAACACATTCCATTCCCACCTCCCCTGAGTCTGGATTCAAAAGACAAAGTTTGGGCAACAGTTTTTAGCGGTAGTGAAAAAAAGTCCGCTTAGCAGTTGAGAGAGGGGGGCACACCCACAACTTCACTCTGCAGATGATAAAGTCAAGGTCAGCAGTAGCGAAATGATTGGCCACTGATTTAATTTCTTCACTTTGAGATTTTCTTCTCATTTCACTTGAAAGAAGAAAACAATGACACGTTGAACCATAAGGTCCAGAAATAATAACTTTTATAGCTTTCTCCCCTAAAAATACATTTGATCAAAAGCTGCTTTGGGTATCAGAAGAAAGCCTATGGCTAATTCGGTTCAATTCCATTTATTCTTTGTCTTTATTATACTATGTCACTTTAAATGTTTCCTAAAAGTATTTGAGACAATAATAAACCCAAGTGAACCTTAACCTGTGGGGCAGTTTCAGTTTCCCTCTGGAATAGTCTCAGAGTATGTTCCTAGTGCCCTTGCTAGCTTCCAGGGAAGTCACAGTGATGACATCCCTCAATCAGTCAAGGAGAGATTTGGGACTCTTGCAGGAAAAGATACAGGCTCCTCTTCTTCCACCCATTCATCAGTGATAACTATATGTCTGTAGGTAAAACGGAGGAGAGGCAGCTGCTCTGATAAAGGCTAAACCTTACAGATGTTTGAAGCTAAGGTTGTTTTAGCATGTGATTACTTGAGAATCTCTCCCAAAGGAGCACATGTCTGTGGGAACACAGGCAGGGGTCCAGATGGCTGTGGCTGAGGAGGGGCTGGTAAGCCACCTGCCATGTGAGGGGCTGGGCTCTAGCTGAGCCGACCCACAAAGCAACACAAGAAGGGGGAGGTCAGTCTTTTAAATCTGGTGGGCCAAGTATCAGATACAAATTAGGTGAGCAAATGGGTCCGGATTAGCAAGTTTAGGGAATGGCAAAGCTTGCATCATGCTTCCTATTTTGTCAAGTCCTAAAAAGTACTGTTGTCAGGGAGCCCTAGACAGATGAGGGACTCAGTCTTCAAAGGATATAATGCAGTCACTCACCATGTGGAATAAGAAGGGAGGGGTGAGAAGGGTAGGGGAGAAAAGAGAAGGGAAAGAAATATTTTTCTAAGGCTACTTTTGAGCATTTGAAACATGTATACAATGCCATTTTTGACTTTATTACAGGTATGCAGATGAGGGAGAACGCAAGCAATATGAAAATTTACTACCCTAAAGAAATGAAAAATCTTTCGGATTATGCATTTACATTTCACACATGCTGGCCAGCATGCCACATTAGAGGTATAATGTTCATGTGTAACATTCTCCCAGAGGCCACATTCCAGAACTTTCCTCCTCTGGCAATTAGCTTGAAAGATGCTCTGCTGACACTCACTAAAATGACAACTAGGAAGGTTTTTTCTCCTTCGGGAATAAAACACTCATCCAGGGTTTATTTTTTTGATTTATAGCAATGCAGGCCGATGCCAGCCACAGAATTCAGGGCTGCCTGCAAATATATTTATGATCTGCTTTAAAGGTACAGTGATTTTCCGGCTTTCACTGTGGTTGCCTACATGTCTGTACTGTTTTCATGGAGGGAGCTAAGGATGGGGAAAGCAGAATTGATCAAATTTGTCTTTCATTTTTAAAAGAGTAAGAAAATTTCATGGAACACCTGGGTGGCTCAGTCTGTTAAGCATCTGCCTTCGTTCAGGTCTGATCCTGGGGACCTGGGATTGAGTCCTGTATTGGGCTCCTTGCTCAGCAGGGAGCCTGCTTGTCCCTCTCCCTCTGCCCTGCCCCTGCTTGTGCGTGCTCTCTCTGACAAATAAATAGATAAATAAAATCTTTAAATAAATAAAAGAGTAAAGTTCAAAATCTAAGTATTAATCCATTTTAACATAAAAATGCTAAATGTAGATTTTATACATTCTCAATTATATATTTGAGTTTTGAAAGTTAAATTTCTAAATAAAACCAATTAAAAAATGGTAAATTTATGTCTACATAAAAGTTAAGTGGATATGACTTTGCCAATCTAAACTGATACTTTTTGAAAATTTTCGTATAATGAAAATACAGTGAGGGCATCGGCTAGGAATGTTGGACAGGAAAGCAAATTGGAGCATTTTCAGGGCCCTGGGGGCAAACAGAATATCCTGCCCCTAAGGCAGTTGCTGACCCTCATCACACAGAGGAGACAACAGCATTCACTTATGACAAGTAGATATTTTACGTTAGGCTTCTGCAACAATTCGTACTGTAAAAAAAAACACAACAGTTTCAAACTCACTTTAGAGCTATGACTTGATGTGCATGACTTGATTAATGTTTGCTGAGTGAATATTCTTTTATTCTCTCCAATGGTATTTCATCAGGGCCATCAAGGGTAAATGCACCATTATGTCATGTGTCCTTAAGGAAGAATAAAATACTGCTAATTAAACTGTGATGCAACCTAATTTCAGTGGTGTGGGAAAAGAAATCTTAGAATCAATGAAATATAGTAAGACTGAAGCCTACTACTTATTTCCAAATTCCAAGCTACGATGTTTCTGCAGAAGAATCCATTGGTTGATGACAAAGAGCACTAATGGCCTGCAGCAAATCACACTGGGGGATTCTTATTCCCCAACTCAAACATTTCTATTCAGGTTACACCAGGCTAACTAATTCCATGATCTGTTACAGGCTGATTACATATGAGCAACTTGTGTCCTTTTTAACTCACTGGAGATCCTCCCAACCCCTTACTGCATAGTCTCTGGGCTCTGGTGTCCTTCCCTATCATAGTCCCTCCAGTATACACACAGCATGCACAATTCACACACATACATGTTCTCACACAACTTCCTTATGCTACCATCTTATCTCTCACCATAAACATCTCAAGAGTGGAGAGCACCACGCCTTATCTACACAAAGAGTGAATGAATGAGTATGGAAATGCTTGGTTGAAGACAAGCACCGTCTAGTCCAAGCTCCATTTTCTTGTCCTTATCTTAGTTGATATGATTTCATGTGATGCTGCTTCTTGAAGGGCCGGTTTTTTGGCTTCTGTGATCCTTTTTCTCCTGGTTCCATCTATTTCACATTCTTTTTCTGCCTGCCTTTTAAGCCTAAGTGTTCCCCTTGACCCTTTTCTTCCCCTTCACCTCTTCTAAGTGACCCTCTCTTTTGGGGCCTCAATCAGATCCAACAAATGACTTGTCCAAGGCCAGACAACCAATTGGTAGGAAAAGACCTCAGCTCTTATTTCTGGTCAATAAACATGTTCACTTATTATGTTCAGTTCTTTCTAGGCACTAGAGACGCAAAATAAACAGGACACAGACTTTGCCCTCCGGGAGTGGGAACTCTAGTAGGTCTCACACATGGAGTCTGGGGCCTTTCTGAAGTCAGTACAGAAGCTCTGAGCCGTCTCAAATGAAAATACATTTAAGCCATGTCAGACTAAACCAGACTATCCTCTTAGGCAAGGCTTCCTAACCAATCTGTCAGTGTTATGAACTCTTCATGGATGTGTGATAAGATTCTGATCAGTGGTAATGTGAAATTCTCTCTTTTTAGGGGAGAGTACATATTATTTACAGTAGTGTGTGTTAGGTGGAATATTTTGCTAAGAAGTTGGTATGAGCAGGTTAAGAGAGTATGAAATTTTACTGTGGGTTAGGAGACAAGAGGAGTAAGGAAAACAAGTATGGCAATTGTGTGAGTTTACATAGGCAGCATGAGATCCTTAACTACATAGTAATTCTCTCACGGTAATTATTGCTGATGTATTTAACAGTATTTTACCTCTTTAATTCCTTTTAAGTGTGCCCTTAAAACTTTTATCATGGACTTCCATTTAAACATCACAAATAAAACGCGTGATATCCCACTGACATGAGAGTAAAGAAATCAAAAAGCCATAAATCCATAAGGCTGAGGGCAACAGGGGCATACATGAGATATCAGCAGATTTCTAGAGCTTGAAAAGGATGGACAAGTGGTAATTTACTTAGCCTAATTGATGAAGCCGGCAGTGAGGGAGGTGACCCAAAGGCAATATAATTTAGAATACAGAATCTTGGTTTAATATTCAGGACTTAGTGATGCCTAGTTCCTCTAAAAGCGGTAGTGTACAATGAAGTCAACACGGGAGGCTTGGTTGACATTTTCCATAAGGAATAGTTAGATCTCTTTCCCTGTTCTTTGAAATCAAGTATAAGCACTCTGTTCTAGCAGAAGACATGAGATTTACTCTTGAAGAGGTTGAACTAGAGAGGCTCTGAACTTTTGGTTCATACTGAATACAAGAAGCTTAAGTAAAGTCTACATGGTAAATGTGAGATTTATTCAGGCTTCTTCTTCCACTTGGCTTCTGGAACAGAGGCAGCCATAACGTTACTCCTCAGGTTACTGGGGATTTATCCCTCAGGAATTTACCCGACACACATGTGGATCTCCCCCAGTGAAGCACCAGCCCCTTACTGGTCAACGAGCCCCACTGATGCATACAAAGCTTCCAATCAGTGTTTTAGTGCCTCAGTCTTAAATATGAATAGACAGCCAGGGATTATCAGAGAATTAAGAAAAGTTTCTAACTTGACTGAATTATAGAGGCTCAAGGAAAGGTGAGAAAAGGGGAAATTTGGAAGAAACAGAAGCAATGCAAAGAGAAGAAAACAATCAATACATCATAATTAACTTTCGTAGATATTAGAAAAAATATTGCACTCATGAAAGACATAAGAAATAATAAAAATCCACATTAAGAGAATAAGAAAATGTTCTTAATTTTTTTAAAATGATAGAAATGAAAGTTGAAGAAATATCCCAGATTTGAGGAAATCTGCTGAATAGAAATTGACAAAAAGATGAAAAATGGGAGGAAAAGATTCAACATTCAAACAACAGATATTCCAGAGAGAAATAAAAGTGAGAAACTATGTGAAAAAATTACTGAAGAAATAATACAAGAAATTCCAAGAACTGAGGAACCCTAGCCTCCAGATCAAAACGGCCCAAGAGATACCCAGCTCCTTAAGCAACAAAAGACCCTCATGGCATATCATGATGAAATTTCACAACATAAATGTTTCCAGTGGGGGAATAAAAACAGACAGTTCGCATACAAAGAGCTAAGAATCAGATCATCCAGTTTGTCAGTAGGAACATGGAAGCAAGAATAAAAATTATGAGAAAAAATTCTCTCCAATTTAGATTTCTATATCCAGCCAAAATATTAAGTATGAGGTGAGAATGAAGACAATTTCAGACACACAAGCCTTTCATGTACCTCCCAAGCATGGCTTTTTAGGAGTTTCCGAAGGAAGCATTCCATCAAAATGAAGGTAGAGAATGAGAAGACACTGGACCCAGGAATCAGAAGATCTCATATTTGAGAAAGGTGAAAGGAATTCTCAGGACGATGGTGAGTGGGGGCTTAGCAAAGGATGTCTTCATGAAAAAAATGAACTGACAAATTATTTGACTGAAAATTATATGATGTTTTAACTGATGGGTATTACTCTGATAGAAACAAAAACTTAAATTTAAAGAAGATGTCACACAGAGGCTTCCAGCCTCCTGAGGTCCAGTGCCCTAAGCTCGGTGAACCCATACAGAACAGACAGACAGACAGAAAGGAGAGAAAGAAAGAAAGAGAAAGGCTTAAGGAACCAGAGTACTGCCTGCAACAAGTGGATGGATTCAAAAAGCCACCTTACTTCTAGAACAGTATCCAACTAGGCCATCAGCTGCAGGTTGAGTGCTGGATGTGACACAGATGTAGACGCACCGGAAATCTTCAACAGGAGAGTCTCAGAGTTTGCGTTAACACATGCTAATATGGGTCAGTAATGTAACAGAATGTCCAAGTCATTTGATACAGTAATTATGAACCCTCCTTTTAGGAATGAAAATAAAAAGGGATAGATATGAGTTTTCTGAAGATTGCTTTGGAAATGGCAAGAACAGCAGTATATTTATACAAATTCTCAACTGGAAAACACATTCATAAGAAGGCTACAGAATGGAAAGTCAAGGTCAGTTCTACTCCAAAGCTGCACTATAACCTACCAGCATCATATTAATCTCTTAAGAAATCAATGGACACGGAAATGAACCTAATTTGGTTTTCTTTTTAAAAACCTCCAAAGAAAAAAAGCACCTTAAAACCTAAGTAATGAATACAAAATTTGTTATTAAAAAAAGATTCCACAAATTATAGATAAATTTTTCAGGAATGTAGTAATGATATTGTGATTATGTTTCTGAAAAGTCAGTATATTTTACAGATACATACACAAATATTTACAAGTAGTATGATATGTGTCTAGGATATGCTTCAAAATAAAATGGGGTGGGCAGACAATAGGTTAAAAATTAAACAATACTGGTCATGAGTTGATGATTTTTGAATATTGGGATCCATTATACTGTTCTGTCTACTTTTGTATATATTTGACATTTTCCAAATAAAAACTTACCAAAAAAAAAAAAGGTGCCTTCAACAAAATTGAGAATCACTGTAACCATAAGAGGCATTTTTTTACAGCCAAGCAATGATGATTAGCACCTGACTTTTTTCATAACAGAAGTTAGAGGTAAATTTATTACTCTTTAACAGCTTTGGGAGACTGCAACAAAAATGAACAGCAGTTTGGTGTCTAACCCACACCACTTCCATGACTGACTTAGTTCTCTTAGGAATTTTAAATTCTTTAGAGCCTCCATATGGTGTTAGGTGTCACCATTTTAAAATATTTACTGAGGGGCGGGCTGGGTGGCTCAGTTGGTTAAGCGTCTCTCTCTTGATTTCAGCTCAGATCATGATCTCAGGGTCATGATTAGAGCCCTGCGTTGGGCTCTGTGCTAAGCGTGGAGCCTGTTTGAGATTCTCTCCCTCTCCATTTTTTCTCTCTCTCTCAAAAAAAATTAAAATATTTATGGAGCTTGTTCCTTAGTGGTTAAAACATGTGCTAGTGTATATCAATGACATATTTGGTGAAATATGGTAGATGGGTTTAGGAGAAAGAAGTGGCAATTAAAATATGACATACTCTAACAATGTTTCCTAATTTCAGAAATGTTAACATGAAAAAAAATGGCCTCTTGGAATTGATGAAACACAGTATCTTCCTAAAGAGCATCCTTTCTTATCCCAACCCTTTATCCCCATGCTAAATCAATCTTCAGAATCAGGAAACCCACAAAATGATATCTGCCTCCCTCTTGTTTGACAGTTGGACAACCTCCTCCAACTTGTCCCCATAGCACTAATTTGAAAACACCAGCTTCATGTGCCTCTTCTGTCCAATGCCAAGCAAGGTGCCTTATTCCAGAAATTCTCAGAAAATGAACAAACGTTCCCTTTTGTGCTTTTCAGAGTGCATCATGTTCAGTAGGTCCTAGTGACTAACATGCCAGCATAAGCACAGACCTGCACCCTCTAACAGGATTTCTTATCACAAGGAACAGAAACTAGCTCTGCCTATTTTAGCGAAAAGGAATTTGTTCTGAAGGTAACCCATAGACTCTCCGGGAGGGCCAGAGAACTAGGTTTAGAGGTTATGTAGCCAAAAATAACCCTGAAAATGATGGCATGGAGCCGGTCCAGTAGAGACAGCTCTTCTGCTGCCACCAGGTCCAGACTCGGGAGCAGGCCCCGCTGATCCCCCAGCAGGGGGCAAGGGCTGTTGCTGTCTGGAACACCTGTCTGACCTGGGGCAGAGCCTGGGTCATGGGCCCCAGATGGAAGCATGATGTAGCTAGCATTTTAGCTCCTGTAGTGGGGAGTGGGCACTGCCTCAAAATGTGGGACAGCCCCCAACATGGGAAATGGGTTCAGATGGCAGCGTTCAAAAAGAACAAGTGTCCACTCGACTCTATAAAGAAATACTTTTGAAAGCCAGAATACAACGCAGAGTAATGGAGTACACAGCAAGTACACTGAGGGAACACGTTTGCCATCCATCTTTGTCTAAGTTGATGAGGGGTACTGTGCAATTTTATATTAAAGACTGGACACATGCCTATTTTATGGCTATTCAAAATACATACCATTTTTTTTTAAAGATTTTATTTATTTGACAGAGAGGCAGCGAGAAAGGGAACACAAGCACGGGGAGTGGGAGAGGGAGAAGCAGGCCTCCTGCCAAGCAGGGAGCCTGATGTGGGGCTCGATTCCAGAACGCTGGGATCATGACCTGAGCCAAAGGCAGACACTTAATGACTGAGCCACCCAGGCGCCCCAATACATACCATTTTGAACTAAGAATTTCAATTATGATCTTAGATAATGAATGAATACCTGGAAATAGCCTTTTAAATTTAACCCGGTGGTGGTCACAGAATAGATGCACTTACTTTAAGTGATGATTGATTAATTATCTAGGGAATAATCATTAAGTAGAAAAGAATAAGGATAGATATTCACTATAAATCAACAAAAGGATATATAATAGTTACATGTCACATAAATATTACTGGATCAGGCTGAGTTAGACATTGGCAGACTCATGTATAAGTGCCTGGGAGCTCAGTTTAAACTGCATAATAAGATTTAGGAGGTGCTATTAAGGTCACGTGAGCCAGCGTCCAACCCAAAAAGGCAGTCCCCCTTATTACATCCCTAACAGGGGTCCACAATGCACTGTTTGGTGTATAGTGTGTTATGTTGTTTGTTTCTGATACGGACTCTGTTCGTCTATGAATCTCACGAAGGATAGCATTAATTTCTTTTTCTTGTTGGTTAAAACTCAAGTGACCTAAAACTTTCTTAAAACCCAAACTGTTGTTAAACTAGGAATTCCATTCCATGTCCTTGGGCAACTGATTTTAGAACTTAATGAAGCCAACATCTATTCTTTTTAAACATAGTCTTAGTTTCAGCCCTTGCTCTGGGCTCAGGGGTATCAAGTTTAATAGTGATTGTCATTCAAATTCACTAGTGCTTTGAACTTGGCATCATCAGCAAACCTAATATACATATAATAGTCTAAGCATACCTGAGTTATTGATAAAATTGTAGAAATGTCAGGGTCAAGGCAAAAAAATCTGATGGTCTGGCTCTATTTTAAATACTCTAGGTTATCTACAATTTAAAGAAGTAGTAGGAGAAATTTCTGATACATACAGAACTCTTCAGTGAAGCAAAAACTCTCACCCAATCCTTTTGTAAGTCTTGATTTTCATATGCTGCAGTAACGGTTTACTATTGGGCTACGTACACATGGTACGTGAGTCAATATGAAAGTTAAAATTCTACATTAGGCATTTTAATGTAGTTTTTAAAAATTAATGATGTGCATGACGCACCTTTTAATTAAAACAACTTTGATAAATGCTTACCATTGTAAGAGAATGTATGATTTAACTTCTTGAATAAAAACAATTGTTTTAAGTTTTTTGCTAACTTAAATGGATTCTAAGACCAAAGAAAATCTAATTAAAATTAAAGTGTTCTACTGGAATGTAGAATCTTCAGAAAATCTGGCTTCTTAATTCTAAAGGGTGGAACATTCTTCTTCTTCTTCTAAAGGAAAACGGAAGAAATGTACTTGTAGAGTAAATTCATTGCAGAGATTGATTTATATTGATAATGCCAACTCGTGATATAAAAAAAAAGGGGGGGGACACAGAGTTTATGATGTCATTGATATTTGCTAAGCCAAAAAGCAACTGTGGGATAAATAAATTATTAGTTTCACCATGAATGAAACCTTCAAAACATATGGCAGTTTTTTGCCATCTACTTGTACGAGGGAAATGGGAGGGAGAGTTACAGCAGCTGAAATAAGCTCTTATACTAAGCATTCTAATTAACCAAGTCCTAATACCAATAATTAAAATGGAAACTACATTTAAAAACTATGTAAAGACCTTTGAATTCTGCAGTTATTAGCTTGTTTGAGACTGATTTTTTTAAAGGGTTTTAATGAGCTCTTCTTAAGCATTTACCACAATCATCTCTCTTTGTATCAAAAAAGCAAAAAATGAAACAGAGCAAATTGTGAATTATTTCAATGGTGTCTAAAACAGCAGAGGGTATATAGACAATATACAAATTGTCTAATTACCCTGAAAATGAAGTTATTTATCCCTTAAAAGAGTAGTAACAGCTAACATTTATTTTATAGACATAGAGGAGTGGAGTTGGCATAATTTTTTTTTTTAATGCGCCCATCTTTCAATTTACAGCACAGAAACTGATGTGAAATAAGACTTGCTTGTGGTCAGCATAAGAGCGCTGGAGTGTTCAAAGCTCCTGGGATGCAAGAACACACTCTCTTCAGGTTCTTTAAAGTCAGAGTATTTACTGAGGACTTAGAATGTGAACCGAGCATACAGTTTCAGTTAAAGCTCTCTCGGGGTGATAGTGCACAGAAGCTGTCATTAGAGACCACTGCAGTAAGCCTTTCTTTAATAAGCCATTTCCATGGGAAATCTGGCTGAAAATAAAACCTATGCTCTAATTGCCTGGAAATTTTAGTAAGTTCAGTATGTCCTAGATCACTTTTTTTCTCATCTATCAGAATTATAAGGCAACACATGTTTGGCAGACACTACAAAGAGGAATGGTACAAACACCTGAAATAGAACTTTTTTTTTTTGCCCTATTTTAAAGGATAATCCTTTGATAAGAAAGGCCCTAATTAACTACTTCATTATGCATTTTAGCATAGAGTAATTTTTATGATTTTTGAGACTTATTATAAAATATGAAGTGGAAATTTAACCATCTGGATACTCAAACATATGATCCTCTTCTGAAGATGGCCCCTCAGATAACTACGGTTGTTGCCAGAAGTGCTGTCTAGAATGGCACTCTGTGTCCTTCGCTGGAGACTGACAAACTGGAATCTTTGAGTTCTCTACATGGCCTGGAATGATTTGATCTTCAACTTCTCTGCAAACTTCCTGTGCTGATTAATAGTGAAGGCACGCCGCTGGGCTTTCAAAGACACGAATGTAAGCAGTGTGCTATTTTTTGGAATTAATTGCATTTGGAATATTCTGAGTAGGTACTCTCTGGTACTACGAGCATATGGTCATTTTCACATAGTGCTATTTCTGTAAAATCTACATTCTTTCCACCATCAGAATCTGCTTCCTTAAAGATAGCTGGACGACATCAGAAAATGATTGCAAGTTAGTATCTTTTCCTACTTGAGGCAGTAGATTTGCTAAAACTAAAACATCTGCCAGTCCTGTCAGAAGTTGTGCCAGAAGCAACTGAATATTGATCAACATCTCCAATATTACACTTAAATACAAAATACTTTCATACAAAATACTATATAAGTGTTACACTCCAGTGTTACTTCATGACTGTTTACCTGAGGAAACCAGGATGGTAGCAGAATAGTGAAGCAGGACATTGGGTATTAGTCAAAGGGCAGACCAACTTCTTTTTTAAATGCAGTGAGATGCATTCACCCAAGTACCATTTAGTGGGCCCTGCACTTGCCCCATCTCAGTTCCCTCCCATCAGCAACTCTTTAAAGTCTTTCTTTTTGAATCTCCTTCTCACTTCCCTCCTCAGCAGGCCACTCTGTCCTCTGACTGAGGACATCAAGTAAAACCCTTCAACTTCTGGCTCCCCTCCACTAGGTATAAATCGAGAGGTGGTTGTCCTCCCAGAATAAGGATAATATCTCACTCTGTTATTCAAGGCCAGACCCGTCAAAAGTGCTGGTCATCTCTGTGACTGGAGCTGCCCAGCAGAATTCAGTGTTGCTCCCAGGCTCCTACACACACTTGGCATAGCAAGTTTCATGTCTCATGGCGTAGATTCCCCCTCACACACACTGTCCCTACTCATCTTCACAGCTTTGGCACCTCTCACTAAGCCTAGCAAGCAGAGGTACTCAACAAATATGTGTTGAACTGAAACTACTAACTTTTAAGCATGAGTTATTTTCAATAGCTTGAACCAGAAATGAGCTTGTCCCAGATTGTCTGCAGAACAGCATATGATTCCTGCTCCACTTTATTTTCAACCCATAAGTGACCCAAAAACGAGGAGTGAGAAATTTCCAGTGACTAGAGTTGCTAGATGAAATACAAGCTGCTCCATCAAAACTGATTTTCAAATAAACAATTTTTTTTAAGAATAATAAGTATGTCGCAAGTAGTGCATGGGGCATAAACTAAAAACAATTATTCATTGTTTATCTGAAATTCACATTTAACTGGGCAGCCTCTATTTTTACTTGCTAAGTCTGACAATTCTACCAGTGACTCCTTAAGAATTCTAAAGATGCTTCTTTAGGGCACTTGGAGGTTTGTGTCCCAGCTCTGCAAATTTCTCAGTTGGGCAGATTTTATGTCTTTTAATGCAGCTGGGTTTTTTCCGAACATCTCAGTAACATGCTTTAGGAAATGTTGTTTACTATATATAATTTCCATTTATTTTACTAATTTATAGAATTCCTTTCTAATATCTATTAATAATTTTAGCAGAAAGAACACTGTAGCATTGCTCAAAATCTCTTACAAAGCTGATATTCGTTATTACTATGCCTGCGTCAAGTCCTATCTACATGTGTTAATAATAATTTTAAAATTTTTCATATTTTCAGTTAAACCCGCAAAACACAATATTGAAAATAAGTAAGTCTTTCATTTGCGGGTTTCTTGCCTTCACTAATCCAGCACAGGGAGACACACTGTCCTCACTCACAGGCCAGGAGAAGCAGCGTGGCAGGCGGAGCTGGAGCCTGTGATGTAACTGCTGAGGGTCTTTGTGGGAGAAGCCTTCCCTACATGTGAAACGTCTGGAAACCCAAGCGCGTTAGCTTCAGTGTGAATGGGTGGAAAGCGGAAAGAGTCCCCTCTTTCAGTTTCCTGTAAATCTTGGAGGCTTGCAACCTCGGTCAACCGAAGGATTCCTCACAGGTCTTTACAAGACATACCTGTCTCAGTAAGGAAAGGAGCGCAGGTTTCCTCTGCAAAGGAGTACCACCAGGGAAACTGCTGTGTGCGCGGGTCTACCGATGGTGATGGTGCAGTGGGAGTGCAAGGGACAGCCTGTTCCAGTCCTGAAAGTTTGCCACACTAATGTGTTCTTTCAGCGTTCTTGACAGTGATTGCTCATTCCTTATTCCCATGAAAGCATTAGGGAGAGATAAACACTTCCCTAAGGAGAGGGATACGGGTGTACCTTCCTCAGAATTTCAACTGGACTGATCTCAGCTTCAACTTCTAGGGAGAGAAGGACTAGGTCCGTCCTAACTGCCGGTGTCACAGGAGGATAATGAATTAAGACGTTTATCCCGACACAAGCACAGTACCTGCTTTCCACCATATTGGCAGCTCCGGTTAAGGACGGTTGTCAAGCTACCGGCACAACACGCACACACTGCAGAGATGCAGAACAATGCCTGGATGCCCGCCCAAAACCGGCCTCTCCAAATGACACACTCAATTTATGAGACCATGCCAAAGCTCACCGGGGGTTAGTAGCGGCATTTTCCTAGTTGGCGCGAGAAAGGAAGGAAATTTGGAAAGCTTAAGGCAAGGGGCTTCTACCTGGCTGTGCAGAGCAGCGGGGCTGACAAACACACACTCGTTAAACTTGATCTGAAGCAAGCGAGCCTGCGAGGTCGTTCCTGAAATATTCACAAGGCGTGTTACCGGACTCGCCACTGAGAGGTGGAGCAGGAGCACGCCGAGTACGAGCAGCCCGCACCCACACTTGGGGAAAAAGGCACTCGCAACAGCACCCCCCACCACCGCCACACTCCACTGTTCCGCATTTAGCAGCTCCGCCGCCCGTCGCTCCCCACACGCCTGTTCGATTCTACCTGCCCGGGAAAGAGGTGCTCTCGCAAGTGCGGAGTTTCCCAGCAGTTGCAGGAGCCCCTCGGGGACCGCAGCGCGGAAGACCCCCTGCCCCGCAGCTCCGCACCGCCCCTGGGGCCCAAGGCCGCGGCGCTGGGGTGGAGGGCAGGACCCGGGTCGGTCACTCGCCGGGGCCAGGCCGCCCTTAGTGTCCCCGCCTCCCATGTTGGCCTCTGCCAGGGATGCCTCCTCCAGAGCCCCGGTTCGGTCGCTAGGTGACCCGTGTCCCGGCCGAGACGCAAACGGCCTCCCGCGCGGCCCCGCAGCCCCGCGGGCGTTAGTTCTGGGGGGGGCGGAGGGGGAAAGGATGACGGTCCTGGTTGCCCCTGAAGCCCTGCACCGAGGCTGGGCTTACTCTCATTCCAGCCCCTCTCTGGCCACAGCCCCGACCTCTCCGCTGCGCCCCAGACGCAACGCAGCTCGCACGGTGCCGCGTCCTCATCACCACCTCCCAGCTCTCCAAGGGCATTCGCCTCTCGCCCCTCTGCACCTCCGGGGTCGGCCCCAGGCGCGGCGACTCACCCGGACCCCGGCGGCGGCGGGAAGCTCAGCAGGTCCCGGCGCGCAGCGGCCGGGTCTCCATCCCCGCCCTCCGCAGGCGCTCGTGCTGCGCGCTCGCCGGCGGCGCTGGACGCGGTCCGTCCGTCCCCCGCGCCGCGGCTGCACTGGGTGGCCGCGGCTGCCGCACTGGCTGCGGGCGGGGCGGGGGCGGGCCAGGAATCTGGGTCGCGGGGAGCGGAACGAGCCGGGAGGCAGCCGGGCGGCTGGCGGCGGGGAGGCGACCGAGAGCAGCCCGCGGAGGGCGTGCGGAGGCTTCCCTGGGAGCGCGATGCGGGCGGCGACTGAGCATGCCCAGTCCCCAGTCGGGGGCGCGGGCGCGGGGCCGGGGGAGGGATAGCTGCTGGGGGCCAGAGCGGGGGCGCGGCCGCGGTGGCCCGCTTGGGTTGCGCCGGGCAGACTTGCGGGAGGCGCGGGGACCCGGACACCTGTCTGTCCTGCAGCAAGCCCTGCAATGAGGGGCAAGGTGTGCGCCTCGCTTGCTCCGCAGAGAATTGTCCAGAAGGCAAAGTTTGCTTTAGCTCAGCTCCGGCCCTTGCGGCCTCACCGAGCGATTCCCGAAATCCAGGCACGCGCGCCCCACCTGCTTTCCTGTGCCTGGGGACCAGCCTCCCGGGTGCGCCGGCAGCGCCCGCCTTTCCCGACTCCTGGACCAGCCGGGTCAAGTTCTCCAAGAGCCAGCCCTTTAATTAGGTGTAATTGAGAGATGCTGTCAGGCCTCCCAGGTCACATATCTGCGTTTCAACCAGGGCTTCGGAAACAGTATCTTCACCCCGGGGTTAATTGTAATGGATGGATGATACACACCGTGGTCTGGGGCTCTTCAGGGAGCACTGCTTCACAGTGCAACAGGAGTGGCCCAGAGTGACGCACTGAACGCTCTCTGTGCTGGGCTGCATGTGGAATGACGCCTCTTATCTTAGAGGTAGCGTGGGGTCAGGGAAAGAGGGTGAGCCTCCAGGTCGGCCTCGATCTCAGCTTATCTACCACCCCGGTTCCCTAGCCATTCTGTGCCTCTGTAGCCTGGAGAATGGCGATCCTGACTCCCTGGATTGTTCTGAGGATTAAGTGAGGCAAGTAGGCAGAGTGCTTGCTGTATAGCAGATGTTCACTAAGTAGGTCTCTGAAGGTTCCACGGCCACTGATCCGTTTTCATGACAGGTTGGGTTTGTGCTAATCTTGAAATGGTGAACATTTGTGGTGTTGCCTCATCACATTAAATAACCTTTAACTTGGATCTTTCTAACTTTTTGTTAAAAAACATTAGCCACTGTTACCTTTTCTCTCACCTCTCCAGTTTCTTCCTACTTCCTTGAATAAACCTCTGGGGAAAAGCTAGACCACGGCCACAGGTAGGAGCCATTCACTATGGGCAGGATTATCCACATAAGAATTTCACTCCATAGTCTTCTACAAGTAGTTTAATTGATGCGCATTCCCTGTGGTCCTTGTTTCACAACTATTGCACAAAGTAAGGTCTGGAAGAAAGTTTACTCTGCACTAATACTGCCCACTCTTAAGAAGTATCAATGTTCAAAAAGAAAACTTTTCAAAGGCGCCTGGGTGGCTCAGTTGGTTAAGCATCTGACTTTTTTTTTTTAATTAACACATAATGTATTATTTGTTTCAGGGGTACAGGTCTGTGATTCATCAGTCTTATACAATACACAGTGCTCACCACAACATATACCCCCCCCAGTGTCCATCACCCAGCCACCCCATCCCTCCCACCCCCTCTACTCCAGCAACCCTGAGATTAAGAGTCTCTTACGGTTTTCTCACTTTCTGGTTTCATCTTGTTTCATTTTTTTCTGTCTTCCCCTATGATCCTCTGCCTTGTTTCTCAAATTCCACATAGCACCGAGTTCATAAAGCATCTGACTCTCGATTTCAGCTCAGGTCATGATCTCAGGATGGTGGGATCGAGCCCCGCATTCAGCTCTGTGCTGGGTATGGAGTCTGCTTAAGATTCTCTCTCCCTCTCCCTCTGCACCCCTGCCCCTGCTCATTCTCTCTCTCTCTCTCAAAAAAAAGTAAACTTTTCATTATCTCCCGAACATGTCATTTTCTTTATGATACTTTGCCTTTATTTATGGTATCCCACCCTTTCTGGAATAGTCTTCCCTTTCCATTCCACTTCACAAAGTCGTACCCACTCTTCAAGCTCAACTGCCACCTTCTTTCTGAAGACTTACCCAATCCCCACAGCAGAGTTCATGCCTGCTGCCATTCTGCTGTCTTCATGTGTCACCATCTACTGGCATTGTCGAAGCCGTCTGAAACAACCTCCCCAGCAACTGTTATGTACAGGCACTGTCCCAGGCACCAGAAAGATAGCAACACACAAGACAGACAGGGTCCCTGCCCTCATGTAACTTATCGTCTAGTTGGAAGAAGATAGGCAATAAACACCTAAATGATAATCGCCAAGGACACAGGTCATGTATATTTTTGTCTTTGTGTTATTCTTCAGATTAGTGTACATAGTCTAGATTCATCCTTCCAAGAACATCAGTATAATATTAATATTGGCACTAGGCCGACCAGACTACATGGACATGGATCCCTGGCTGGTTGTTGCTGAAGCAATGATTTTTACTCCTTTTATTTGACTCCCTCACCTAAAATAGTCCTAATCCCAGACCATTCTAGGTAGGTACCTACAATCCCATGTGAGGAATGGAAGGGGATGGGGTAAAGCTAGAGAGTTTAGCCCCCACACCAAATTATATCCTTTCTCTAAATTCAAGGAAGGGCATTTCCAATGGCTGGATTCAACCTGGATTCCCAGCTCTCCTGAGTCCCAGACCTTTCAGGATCACGCACCACTTCCAATCCCTCCCCTCTCATGATCTTTGGCCTCTATTTATGTCAGTAGTCATCTCTGTTGTACGTCATTGGACTGTTTGGATCTATCCGCTCTCAGAATGACTCCAGCTTTTTTCTCTGATTCTCTTGTCTGAGTGTGAGACAGACTTGGCACCTCTTAGAACGAACTGTTCCAAAGCACATGTGTATATATGTGTTCCACAGCAATTAGTGACAGCCTTGCCACTGGTTAATGTTTAATCCAGGGCAGGATCTCATTCACCCTTACATAGACAGCACTTTGCAGATGACCATTATCCAATAGATCTTCGATAAAAGATTGTGAAATGAATGAATGAATGAATGTATACAGGTTCTCAACTCTTCTCACTCCCTCAGACTACAGTTCTTTTTTAATTACGCTTTCTGCTACCCCTACGATTTGGCTCAATTTCACCCTTTTCTATTCTACTAATTTCCCTCCTGTCACAAATCCACAGATCTCTGCACTTCAGCATCCACAGAGCATTCTGAAGAAAACCTTAATTCATTAAATAATTTGTGTGATATAATGAAAACCACAGCCTATTATCTGTAATTCGGTATCATTCTTGCTTCCTCTGGTCCACAGCGACTACCTGTAAAACTTTTCTCTTTTCCATCTCCCCTACCCGCCATGTTTTGAACAATGTGCTTCTGGCTCTCCCACTGCCCCAGAGAAGAGAGACCGTCAAGGGTCATCACCCTAGGCATTAGCTCATTACGGTGAATATGCCACCCACCCCCCTCCTCTTCCTCTTCAATCTTAGCAGAGTAAATATCTTTGTTCTTGGGTGCTAGTCTTATCAGTAGACTATTTTCTTCACTTTCTCCCGGCTGTTACCAACCTTTCTCTCTTTCTCTTCTCTCTCTCAACCACCTTCCACCTTCTGATAAACATACCCAGAGTTTGTTGGGAAGCCTGATTTGACACCCAAGCCCTTTTAAGATGTCTAAAAATGACTGTCTGGTGTGACGCTCACAGGGGTTCTTTCAAGAAGCCTTGTTGGCTCTTTCCCATCTCCAGGCACTTCTTTTGTGCTTCATCATGGTTACCGTTACAACTGCCAAGCTTGTAAGTACACCAAGATGTGTGACCTCATGCTCTGCTAACTGAAAAAGCTTTTCTAAATATCTCCATCATCAGACATCTGTTTTCTTTTAGTAGAGTACCAACCAAGCACTGCTCAAGGAAAACTACTCTGATATGCAGCTTTGTCACAGGCAAATAAAGCATTTCTCACCAGTTAATCAACTCTGGAGCACTATGACTAATAGTGTAGTGGAATGACATACAGAGAGACGTACAGCATTTCAGGTAATAACCTTGTTTGGATTAATCCAGGAAGTCCTCACGGGCTTCCCAATCATGGGGATCCTTGCCCAGGTAGTTTGGCACCAATTAATTGTTGCAATGAAGGAAGTAAAGTGTTTGGTGACACTTGCTACAGCAATGTTACATAATGATAAAGCACAAGCTTAGAAATTCAGGGATCTGGGCTTCGATGTTTTCAGCCGTCTGTCTAAAGTAAGGATGGCAGTAAGAGTGTCTACCTCGTTGTGTTTCTGGTGGGATTAAATGCATGATTTGTACAGTGCTTAGCATCATGGCTAGCCCATAGTGCTCGATACATGTTAGTCATGACTCGAGCTCCATTATTTTTGGATAAAACTTGTATTTAACAAATTACCATGGGATCAATGGAGGTGGCAGCTGAAGGAACTGAGATCATCTGATGTAGCATTTAGATGTAATGAGCAGAGGGTCCACAGAGGAGGAACTTGTGCCACTAAAGTCTGCCCCAGTTACAGCAGTGGAGCTGGGGTGGATGGGTGCTGTGCTCTGTCATCTGTGGGAGTCCACAGCAGCTCATTACAGGTGACACAGAGTCTGGGTCTTTCCCAGGCAGGTGGGTGTGCTGCTATGCTGCCTTGCTCAGGAGATTTCTCATGGAACATCATCCTTAGGTGTTTATTTGAATAAAAACCTCCCCACCCAGAGGTTTCTATCTTTAGCAAGGTTCAATTGCACAATGGGCAAGTAGGAGTTTCCCGCCTGGATCATTTTGTGGGTGGGGTGGAAGTCGTGGCCCATTTACTTATTTTTAATCTAGCTCTGGTCTTAATGTTGTGACTTGAACAATTGGTAGTAGGGGATGTATGTGTTGTATTTATTGGCTTCATCATGAGACCGGAAAGGCAACCTGTAGGCTTGACGTGTTAGGCCTTGTCTCATTTTGCTGAATTGTTGTATAAAGTTTAGAAATTAATATAAGGCCATTCTGTTTTCCAATAGAATGGATTTTATAAGCCTGTGGAGTTCTGGGTACAAAACTGACATGGCAGTTGGACCCAATATGTCTCCTAATATCTACATTGGTAAAATTGTGCCTGGGATTGTATGAGAGTTAGTCATCATGCTAGAGAATGCTTGAAACCAAATACACTAGAGCTCTGAGACTGCTGCCATGGCAGGAGTTCTCAGGATATGGTACAGAGAGGGCTTTCCAAGGCCTAAACCCTGGTCCAAAATGCAGTCCACTTAATAATCATTTATTGAACACGCAGTGTATATAACGTGTTAACACTAGATACTGGGGAGACAAAGATGGATAAAACACTGTCTGTGATCTTGAGGAACTCATATCCACATAGAGCATAAACACCTGTGCGCGCGCGCGCGCACACACACACACACACACACACAAAGTGTGGGCCTTTTCTCTGGGTTTTTGCTAATACAGGATTAAATCTCTATCAAACCTCTTTCTCCTCCCCTTTCAGTCACCCTGTCAGACTCCTCTGGGCCTGGTTTTTGTTTGAGATGTCGTTGCCCTGTGACAACACAGGCCAAAACCATCTGTGAGTCCTTGTGCTCAGGCCCCCACTCTTGTCAGCCAAGTCCAACGGAGTTTAGTTAATCTCTGAAAGATGGCGGATCATGCAGGAATCCAAGAGCAAGAAACTCATGTCAGACAGCAAGATAAAAGTTGGACTGTGTTGTGACTGACTCTGTGGATGATGCTTCTACTTGGAAATTTTATTGGGCCCAACCCGCAGTGACCTTTACTGATGGTCAGCCTGGAGCTGGGGCATTGACGTTTAATAGGTAGCAGTTTCTATACTAGAATATATTTAAGGAGCAAATTAACATTTTTGAAGGGGTTGTTTTGTTTTGTTTTTTGAGGACCGTCACGTTTAGTGGATGGGAGAGAATTTAGGCTTCTATGGGTCTATGAAAACCAGGCTACTTAGGTTGCATGGAAACCGTTTGATGAAACTCTGGAAAGACAAGTCATCTGTTGGGATGCCACGATAAATTTCCAGGACAATTCGAGTCACCTATAAAAACACGTATTTTCCAGGGACAACAAATTAAAAAAATGCATCTTTTGGAAATGACATGACCTACATAAAAGTAAAGGGGAATATCATTTGTTTTGTGGATGGTGCTGGGCTAGACAAAGATGACATCATTTCCCTTGCTGGTCAAAACCCAGCCAACTTCTAGGATCTCAGTAGTGGTGTAAGGTAGGCCCAGGTGTATTACATTTTTAAATTGCTCATTGCTGATCCCAGGGTTGGAGCCATGCTCCACATGGTTTTAGGTGGAATAGTGAAATTGACTATATTGCTTATGGCATCTTGAAACCGCTGAGAGCTAGAACTCATGGCTCTTGTGGTCAGACTTGAAGGAATCAACATGTAGGGGTCTCAGCACACATGCAGCTGTGTCCACCTCCTGGATGCTTCTGGCCTTGACTAGGAGGACACAGTCAAGCAGGCTGTGGCCAGCATGGCAGAGAAGTGGCTCCTTGTTTCTCATTCTTTGGGGATACGAGTCTCCATTCCTAAAAAAAAGGAAAGTTCTCATCACTAGAAAGAAAATAATTTTCCATTGAGGGGGGAAAAAAGGACTGAGTGAGGGTCACGAGCCATATGGAAAATCTTAAATTTGTACTTTTCCCAACAATTAATTTCACATCTAGTTTTCATTAAAATAATTTTTCATGTTATGTTCTTTACATGGTAAAACTTCCAGTGGAGAGCATTTTGCTGACTTTTTCATACTCTTTGTGAATACAGTGAAAATTTTTGTATTAGGACCTAGTTTATTTAAAAGAATTCTAGGGGCACCTGGGTGGCTCAGTTGGTTAAGGGACAGACTCTTCATTTCGGCTTGGGTCATGATCTCAGGGTGATCTCAGGGGCGTGATCTCAGGGCTATGAGATCAAGCCTGGGGTGGGGATCCGTGCTTAGTGGGGAGTCTGCTTGGGTTTCTCACCCTCTGCCCCTTCCCCTCTGTGTGTGCTCTCTCTCTCAAATCTTAAAAAAAAAAAAAGATTCCCTCTGCCCCTCCCCCATCCTCACTCTCTCTTTCTCTCTTTCTTAAAAAAAAAAAAAAAGAATCTGGATGTATGGCCTAGAATAATAATTTAAAAAATAGAGATAAAAAACCTCTGGCAAAATTATATTTAAAACAGATGGCTTGGTCATGTTACACTATTCAAAGGATACGACTGAAACATTATGACAATTAGCTATTACACAATATAACATTATTCCAAGTTTCTCATTCCAACACATATTGGGAATTTATGGGGTTGTTTTATTCCAAACTATTTTCCGGTACACTATCCACATGTTTACATATGTATTGTACCATTTGCCTTAACCTTGAATATACTATTTACCTCACAATCAATGTCAAAACTAAAGGCTTTTTTTGTGTGTCTGTGGAGCAGAAATTTTCATTTTTATTTCATAACTGAATAATTCTGATTCTTCTGAAAATCGATGTAATTCATTCATCTTCAGGTGAGGCAAGATCAAGATCAAGTTTGTTATAGACATTGGTGTTTTAAATTTATTTTTTCTTCAGGATCTACCAGCTTGTTGTAAGAGGGAATAATATAATAAAAATGTGGCTTTTTCCGTGATATTTATCTATGTGGTGGAGAAGAATTTGGTTTAAGTTTTAAGTTTTGGTGAAGGTTTTAAAATGTGTTCACTAGAGGCGCCTGGGTGGCTCAGTAGGTTAAGTGTCTGCCTTCCCCTCAGGTCATGATCTCGGGGTCCTGGGATCCAGCCCCTTGTAGGGCTCCCTGCTCTGCAAGGAGTCTGCTTCTCCCTCTCCCTCTGTGTCTGCCCCCTGCTCGTGTTCTCTCTCTCTCTCTCTCTCAAATAAATAAATAAAATATTTTTAAAAATAAAATCAAATGTATTCACTAATTTAAATCCCATATTATGTGATGTATTAGCAAGAAATTCTGTACTAATAAGCAAAAAAAAGTAATCTTTGTGACTATGTATTTATTTAATGTCAAAAGCAACATATATCCCACCCCCTGCCCCATTTTACAGGTATGAATTGGTAATGTACTTTGAGTAAATAAGGGATGGATGGATGGATAAGTGGATGGATAAGTGGACGGACGGGTGGATAGGTGCAGAGGAGGGAAAGAAGGAAGGGATAAATGAATACCATGGACAAGGCATTCATCTGTCCAGAATTTTCTGAGACTCTCCAGATTTCAAATATTGTCTCTCACTGTCAGATTGTGTTTCAGATGATGAATCTCAATTTTTGGTTCAGAAGTCATGTTACCGGGGTGCCTGTGACTCAGTCATTAAGCGTCTGCGTTCGGCTCAGGGCGTGATCCTAGTGTTCTGGGATTGAGCCCCGCATCAGGCTCCTCCACTGGGAGCCTGCTTCTTCCTCTTCCACTCCCCCTGCTTGTGTTCCTTCTCTCGCTGGCTGTCTCTCTGTGTCAAATGAATAAATAAAATCTTAAAAAAAAAAAAAAAAGTCGTGTTACCATATACATGGAGATATTTCTCCTACTTATTTAATATGCAAACTAAAAAAAAGAAACACATTACCATGACATCCTATCTTCATGCTGGATTTATTGAGTGCTATGTACTAGGTTCTGTTGGGCAACGGGGATGTGAAGATAAATACTGTGGAGACCAGCCTCAAAAATAGTAGCAGTCTGGTAGCAAAAAGAGTCATGGAAACAGACATACTTTTTTTTTTTTTAATGATTTTTTATTATATTATGTTAGTCACCATACAGTACATCCCCGGTGGAAACAGACATACTTAATGCAAAAGAGTAAGTGGTGGACTGGAGATATGGACAGATTCCTGAGGGGAGCCCACCGGGAGGAGTGTCTGCGTATATCCCTCTTTAGTAAGGACCAGCAATTTCTACACACAAGGGAACTTTTCCATCAAAGCGCGTGTGTCCTCGTAGCTCAGTGGCGTGTCACGACAGTGCCCTGTGACTCTTGCAGTGTCGGTATGCAGTTTATGGAAAAGGCTGTGGCTTTACATTCGTATTGAAGTGTATTAGTCACAACGTAGAGCAGTCTGCCTCTGAAAGTTCGACTTTTCAGCTCTTGAAATTCCATGTGACAGCCAGGCTTAGAGTACCTGTTCTTTTGTTATTGTAGGAAGGGCATTTCCTCTGTGAAGTGTCTCTGAAGTCCAAAACCATTACTTATAAATTCATAATTAACTCCCTTCGCTTCGACAAGCGTTTCTTGAAATCCTACTATAAATGAGACACATTTCTAGGGAGAGGCCACATAGTCGGGTCCTGAAAATTAACTGTAGCCCCCTGGATAATAATAATACCTGAAGGTAATACAAAATAATAAAAATAACTGACATCTCCACATTGCTCTCATGATGTGCCAAGCACTGCTGTAAGCAGTCGACAGACTGGCTCAACTAAAATGACATGGGGCTCTCACGTCTCTGATTTAACTGATTTCTGTGCATTTGGGAATAAAGGAGATGAGAAATTTGTGTTTGAATATGTGAGGAAATACAGCCCTCTTTGCAAATCTCTGTTTTGTTTGCTAGATCACTTTAGCCAGTGTTTCTGTAGAGCCAGTGTGGAAGGAGCTGCACAGATGGCCAGATTATCAACACTTTTTAAAGGCAGAGAAGCAGCCAATGGTAATACGAACTTTCAGTGCTGAGGAGCTACCCGTAGGTGAACCAATATGGCTTTTTTATTTATAACATCTATCGTTTTATGAAAGTAAAACACATGCATTAGTTAAGTAGAGGAGAATCTATTACATTTTTCCTGTTCCCTGTTCTACTGTTGTTTCTGGATCAAAGTTCTGCGTGACTGGGGTGCCTCGGATATGAATGTGAACAAGCCTCTAAAATAAGAAAGTAGGGGGCGAAGCCCCCAAAGGAAAGATCAAAGTGGCAACAGCGAGGCTGTCACGCTCGCAACATCAGCTTCAGTTGGAGGAAGTGAGTCGCAAAATTATCCACAAAGGCTCTGTTTTGTTGTTGTTCTCATTAAAATGGCAGAAGAACCCGCTAGAAGAGTTCCTAGTAGCTCAGACCTCATGGAACAGGATTCCATGGTTCTGTGATGAAACTGAACTGCAGACATTTTCTTCTGTGATCGGAAAATTTGCTAAGAAATCCCCAGTCTGCCTAGTTGTATGGAGAGTGCCATCCAAACTGCGGGTGATGTTTTCATTCTCCTTGAAATTGGCTTTTGTTGAATGGGAGGAAAGGGGCCAGGAATACTTGGAACACTAGTTTTGCATCAGAATAGCTTGGGTAAATATCTCCCAAATAAACATGCCAGAACATCACCTAGGCCTAGGGAATCCGAATCCTTGGGGTTTGGGGCTCAGGCATGTATGTGTTTAAAAACTCTCCCAGATGACTCTAATGCACACAGCTGATTAAGAACCATACACTTAGGAGATAAGCCAAGTTCTGTAAAAGCATGAACGGGAGCTTGTTTGTTTCCTATTTTATTCTGTTCTTGCAGTAAAATCATAAAATGTGTACATTTCCCCAGGCTGAAACTTTTGAACAGGCCTATTGTGAATAGACTGTAATGTGCTTATTTCCTTTTTTTGCCTAAGTGGCACTAGTCCTTAACTAGCATGACAGCAAGGGCGTTTAATAGGCGCTCCAGAGAGAGAAGCAGTGCTTGCCATCACTTACCATTAACATTTATTAGGCTCTGGTCGGCATGGTAAGGCCACCCGAGACTGGGCCAGTTCATTTACAGAGGAACATGGTGTAGCAGACAGGGATGGGGGAAAAGTCTTAAAGCAAAACATTTCTTTAGAATCTTGTCCATCATCTGTATGGCCTCGCTTTGGGCCAGCCTCAATTCAGAACACTGTGCTTGCATTCTGTCACGTCATCGTCGGAACAACCATAAAGGTGACTCCTTTGATTATTCCCACTTTAAAATGAGGAACCTGAGGGGCGCCTGGGTGGCTCAGTTGTTAAGCGTCTGCCTTTGGCTCAGGTCATGATCTCAGGGTCCTGGGATCGAACCTGCATTCAGCCCCGCATTGAGCCTGCATCAGGCTCCCTGCTAGGTGGGAAGCCTGCTTCTTCCTTTCCCATTCCCCCTGCTGGTGTTCCCTCTCTCACTGTGTCTCTCTGTGTCCAATAAATAAATAAAATCTTAAAAAATAAATAAAATGAGGAACCTGAGACATGGAGAGGTCAAGGTCACGAAGCCAGCAAGGTTCCAGGCAGTCTAATCTAACTGCATTTGAACGACTGACTGGGTGATACCATCTCTCGAAGTCATGGCCTTGACTGCAATCTGGGGATAGGGAATAGAGTGCATATTTCATTTGGCTTTGTCTGTTTACTAATTGTTCATCAGAAGCAGCCCCATACCTAATGGCAGCCTGGGGTGAGTTTTAGAGGAGGGCGAGGAAGAGTGCGTATGGCTATTTGCTGAGACCACGCACACCTCCTTCCCCCGTTGCTCTCGCTCCCTCCTCCCCTTTGTCTTTTCCCTTTTCTTCCTGCCCCAACTTTTCCTTTTCCACTGCTCAGGCTGTCAGTCTAGAGACATTACCTGCAGAAATTCTTAGTGTTCTTGGGAACCCTCAGGTATAAATAAGCAGAGTGGGAGAAGAAAGCCAAGTGTGATGTCAGGCAAAGGAGGCACAGGTAAGAACCCTGTGGAAGGGAAACGCTGAAAGAGCCAGGGATGTATCCATGCGGAGTGGAGGGAGGGGCATCCCAGGGGCCTTTCCCACCTGTCAGGACACCGATGAGGTTCCTGCGAAGCTGGAGGAAAGGGAGGTGGGAGGTGGGTTCGAGTCAGGAACGAGTGAGCTGAGGGGTACAAATGAGGGATGCAGTTCGATGCAACCCAGCCCGGTCTGTTTCATCTCTGCAGACCTGGAGGGCAGCAGTGGAGGCCAGGGTGGGAAAGGGAAGCACGGTCCTTGGACAGGGATGGATTATTACCTAGTAAGACTCTTGTCCCATGAAATTGCAAAATCCTATTATGTTAGAGTGAAAGGGCCCTTTGAAATGTTCGAGTCAGGTAATTTAAAAAAAATTTTAGTCACGGAACCCGCATAAATGGCCTTCTACTGTGAACCCCACAATGTAAGATGGATAGAAGCAGATGTGCTGTCCGTAAAGTGGGCTTGAGCCAGCATCCCTCCCCTCTCTCCCTTCCTGCTGTGGTTGGTGACTACCTGACACATCTCTGAGAAACACAACTGAAATATCAATAGTTCGGTCTAAAGGCCCCATTTCACAGAGAAGCAGTTGAGTTGTAGAAAGGTGACGAGACTTGCAGGAATGAAATACTCCTCACTTGTGCCCCCAGCAGTATGTTCTTGGATGTACCTCACTGCCTTTCAACCCGTGAACAGAATCGATACACGAATATACACTAGCACTATTTACATGCAGTACGTGCTCCTGGAGGCAATAACGCAAGATGTAAAAGTATAAGCTATGGCCTTCAAAGAGTTTATAGCCTATTTGGGGGAAATTGAATTAATAACCTAAAAGTTGAATAGTTGAAAGAGACCAGGGGGCGGGACCTGCCAGGAGTGATATAAATCAGACACCGTCCATCTCTGCTCCCAGAGGGGTTGGACTGTCCCCACAGTGGGAGCCTTCTGAACACACCTGGAGTCCTTGACCTCTCACTTGTCTGCTCAAACCTGCCCCAGCTGCTTCCCCCAGGAGGGATTTAAAGCCCCCACAGGGCTCCTCCCTGCTGCTCAGTGTCTGGTTTAGTCTGTGAGCTCTTCAGAAGTGTTTGCTGCCTGTTGCTTCTTTTTAAATTAAAAAAAAAATTTTTTTTTTTAATTTTTAGGGGGCGCCTGGGTGGCGCAGCGGTTAAGCATCTGCCTTCGGCTCAGGGCGTGATCCCGGCATTATGGGATTGAGCCCCACATCAGGCTCCTCCACTATGAGCCTGCTTCTTCCTCTCCCACTCCCCCTGCTTGTGTTCCCTCTCTCACTGGCTGTCTCTATCTCTGTCGAATAAATAAATAAAATCTTAAAAAAATTTTTTTTTAAAGTAATCTCTAGACCCAGTGTGGGGCTCAAACCTACATGCCTGATATTTAAAGTCAGGTGCTCTACGGACGGAGCCAGCCAGGGGCCCCTCTTGCCCCGTGCTTCTGAGCCCAAGTTCTGGGAACTTGCTTTCCCTGAAACTGTGAGCTCTTCTGAGTCGACTTTGTCCTTAAACTCTGGTGACGGAGGGCTTTTCCCTGCTGGTAGACTTCCCTGAAGATGGTTTGCTGGGAGTTTCAGTAATTGCCCGCTTTGGATTTCTTCTCTGTCACTGTTTTGGGATGACTCTGCTACCTTGGGTTGCTTGCATGGCACTGGTAAGTCTGCCCTGCTTTCTGGATGGACTGTCTTCTGGCAACACTGGTGGATGGGCAGCTCTGCATCTTCCCTTTGTGGAAACAGACCTTGCCAATGGTGCCCGAGGAGGTCCTGTCTCCTTGCTGGTGGCTTTTCCTGGTCTTAGCTGCAATCCGTCTAACTGAATGTGGACCTGAGTGCATATGTATCTTTCGGGCCTTTATGTCACTAAGGGGTGGAGAGTTGTTTTTTGCAACCTAATTTGCAAATAAGAGCATGAGTGAACTAGCAGCCTTACCTGTCCCTTCCAGGCCCTGACCTCCCCCTGGTAATACTATGGCTGTGTGGCATCTAGACCAGCAGTTACTATGGGAGAATATTGCTCTGAGGCCTTATATCTCCTTCCTCACCCAGGAGGACCACCTCCTAAAGACCCAGCACACGGGACATCTCGTTACAGTGCGGCCTACCTCACTGACAGTTTGACCCATGTGGAGGAGTTAGAGAAGTCCTGGCTAGCTATTTGGTGTTGACCTACCTTCTTCTATTTTTCTAGGTCCTAGAATCTAGTCATGGACTCTTCTACTGATCAGGTGAAAATCAGGCTGAAGATCATTAGTCTCAAGAAGTAAGCAACCTGCTATGTGAGTAACCGCCCCAAGGACCGCATTTATGGAAAAGCCCTGACAAATCTGGGGGAGAAAAACAGTGCTGGTGTGAGAGAGAAGCAGTAACCCAGCTTTTAAATTCAAATAGAAGTCTTTCTCCAACTGAAATTGAAGTGCATCACGGCAGAGAGGAGCTCAAGCCCCAGCTGTTGATAGGAGACTTATGTTCACTGTGAGAGTCTGAGAATTTTCCAGCCGTATGCCCAGTGTATAGCAAGGGTGGAGACGGCTCAGCTCCATATTAAAGGCCCGACAGTCTCCTCTGTGTGGGCTGCTTATGTTGTCCACTCCTGGCATTTGTGTGTGACTTGGGACTTTGGCTTCCTGGCCTATGGTTGGTATGGAAAGTGCCTTGTTTGGAGGGGTGGGGTTTACATTTACCCCCTTCTAATAGGGCTGGACCCTTACCAACTGTGGCTACATGTTTAATGATAGACTAGTGGCTGGAGCCTCAGTTCCTAGGTCCGTGTAGGATGGCATCCTCAGTCTCCCGCACAGTGTTGTTGGGAGCAAGGCGGGGTTCTCATTGTGTTTTATGGTCCAAGGGCCTGGATCATGGTGATCAAAGTCTGAATTTCAAATTCCTTAGGAATTTCTACATATCAGATTTCCTTTCTTGTTTGTGCAAGAAACAAAGCAAGGGTACTCTGGCTGTGGAGTGCTCTGGTTTCGCTTGCTTGCCATCATTGACCTGGGGGCCATCTCTGCCAAGCACTTGTTCCAAACCTGACTCACCAGGAGAGTACGACCTTGGATCTTGAAGTGAAAGGGGAGAGGGTTGAGAAGAGTGTTTTGGACTGAGCAGGAGCTGTGCTGAGGCTGTGCTATGTATCTGAGGCCAAGCACCAGGCCCTATTCCTTAAAAAAAGGATGGATGACTGATTTCTTGCTTCATCCTGGGCTCTGGACCAGACAACCTGATACAATGCTGCTTTAACCGAAAAATATGGCTAAGGGAAGGAGTGTTCCTGACCCACATCTTCCCTCAGGAAATAGAAATGATTGCTGAAACCCAAGTGTTTTTGTTTAGAACACCAAACAAAGGTTTTCAGCTCTTCTTCAATTTGTGGTTTGACCCCATTTCTCTAATGTCAGTGTTTCTAGGAGCATAAAGCTCCAACCATCACCTCTGTCATAGACTTGGGTAGAAGAACTAACGACCATTCTAGATCATCTTGAGACTAAGCCATGCTCTATAAAATGGCACAACGAAGAATGCAAGACATTGTACTGGAAGTGAATTCATTACTGTAGTAATCTTTCCTTGTGATGATTAGGTCTGACCCCCCAGCCCCAACAACAATCTCTTCAAGCTCCTGGGAAGAAACATTCATTGACCTTCTTTTATCCAACTAATTGACACCTTGGTTTCATTCCTTCTTGCTCTATTTAACAGCTAATGGAAAGGGGGCGTTTGTGATCTGCACCATTTGATTGTAGCTGCTCTCATTACCACTTCATATGGCTCCAGAAACCGAACTACCCCCAAACACATGACTGCTGACCTGAGTCCTCCCAGGGGCGCTCCCCACCACTGTTCCAAGAACTGGCAGAACCGGAGGCCCAGCCTAAATCTTCAGCACCGGCCACCGTTGTCAACATTTTTAGTTCCCAGTCAGATTGGCTTTTCTGCTTTGTCTGTGACTTATGGTCCGAATCCCTATTCATCATTTTGCTTCTTACTGAAATGCTTTGGTGTCTCTGTTACTTGTAGTTGATTTTTCTTGGTAGAAAGTGGGCTGACTTCTGAGACACCCTTTGCTACCCAGGCTTGGTTAAGGTCTGCTCAGTATGCCTAACGCTTTCTGTTGGGACTCTGAGTGGGAGAAGCCTGGGATCCCTTGAGTGCCGCGGCATCTCTGGAAGGCTTCCATATCGGCCAGAAGCCTGCAGTGATGCCGGAGCTCTGGAGGCAGGCTCCTGATTTCCAGGGATGGATTCTTACTTATTTTTATTTTTTCCTGTAAGTTCCTGCTTCCACTGCTGCCATCTCCTGGTTGGAGGTGCTGCTGCATTGAATGGGATATGCTTTGTGCTTCCTGCATTTCTTTAGGTCCTAGACGCTAAATTGTTTAACAATTTATCCGTAACTCCTTTTCTCTCCTGGATTCCCAGCCAAGGCTTGTCTGCCCACCCTCCTCACCCCACCCCACCCCACCCCACCCCAGTTTCCTTGGATTAGATCAGAACTAGTTAACACAAGGCCACTGTCACAATAACATATAGTCACTGCACTGAAAGAACATTTAAAACTATGGAGGAATTTGTAACAGAAGGGATGACATAAGAAATCTGTCAGAGACTCTTAAACCTCAAACAACTATTTAGGCAGGCATGGAAAACATTTTTAAACTTGAGATCATGGTCTATCTGTATCACCACCTCAATAATTCAAGTTCATTAAGTTTCTTGTTTCAAATGATATTTCGAAGCTATCTGTTTCCATTATGGTGTGTTAAATTTCATGAAGAGCTCCATAATCAGTGCTAATTAATTATTAATTCTTCATCCTGAGAGTGTCAACAGGCTTCCTAGAGATGTTGAAAAGTAAATTCTAGGTCTAGTTGACTTCCTCTTAACCACGGTCTCTGAAGCCATGATCATAAATAGGTGAGAAAGTTATGGTGACCAATCTTATTTCTGATGCTGAGAGCTGGAACGAAGAGAACAAGACAATTAATACTGCTTGTCTTTTTAAAAAGTTGACAAGAGAGTATTTAAACTTGCAATTAGGATTCTGGACACACTACTTTATTGAAGGTTAAAAGTTATACTGTGTAAATTATTCTTGCAAGTGTGCTTGCTTAAAGATGCAGCCATTTAAACAAAACATTGTTCATGTTTGTCATGTCCGTATTTGTCTCATGATGCTTGGACAGACTTCAGAATACCAGCGGACATCTTCCTCCAGTGCTGTCCTTGAGCATAATGCATACGCTTGGGGAAGGAGGGACACTGGGATGGACTCCTGCCTCAGCCACTAAGTGCGTGATTTGGGGAAAGCCGCTTCATCTCGAGGAGACTTTGCTTCCACATTTGTAAAATTGAGAGCATGAAACTTAGTCCTAGGGTTGTTTTTGTTGTTAGGGTTAAATAATAACGTATGTTCAGTGTTAGTTCTTGCCAAAAGATAGTAGATAGATGTGTTTTAACATATAACACTGTGAGCACACAGACATGAATGTGAATCACTCTCCTAAAAATGTCTCCTATTTAACCAGCTTACACTTTGTCTTAGGTCTCAGCTGCTACATCTGTAAAATGGGATATGGAGATGACAGTAATTAGAACGGTTTTGAGACATACATTTTACAGGTTCTGTAATAATTTGATAATCTGAGTGCTGTACCATTTGGTTTCTTTGTCTCTCGTACTTTATAAAGTGAAAATATTTCACTTAAAATAAATTCCCAAAATATAAGAAACCTGGCCATTTGTTACACTGGGGAAGGTTTTTAAAGAGCTCTTTGTTAATAAGTAACATGCAAAATTTTTCTTCGATGGCTGAACATTTGAAAAGCAGTCGCATGGCTTGTTAAACATGCAGATCACCAGGCCCTGGCTGCAGAGATTTTGAAATGCACCCTATAATCCACTGGGGCTCAGAGAAGCTATTAAAACTTACATTTGCGTTTATTTGGCTCCTGTCTAGTGGGGCTTGGAATTGTTTTTACCAGGTCCTGCCATGCTGCTGATAACAGCCAGTCTGAGGGCCACCCTTGGAGAAACCTGCCCCAGTGCTGTGGCCGCTCATGTACCGTGTGCCCAGCTGAGAGTAGCTGGAAGATGTTGGAGATTCTATTTACAGTTTCATGCAGAGCAAGTTAGACTCCACTCACAGTTGGTACACTGGAGGCTTCATCAGGTCTGCGTGTCGCATTGTCACGCGTCGCAGACTTAGAGAGATACTCTAAAAGAAGAGCGGAGTGGGAGTTCTCAGGCAGAGGAGCTGCCTCTCGTGCCTTCCCTCCTTTGCTTTAAGCGAGGCATGATTTTGGTGCCTGGTAAGTTGCTTACATAATCCAAAAACTATTTTTGCAAAATGGACAAGTGGGTTAGAAAATTCTAAACTCCCTATGGTGAAGGTGAATAAAGATAATTCCAGCCCAACCAACAGAAAATGGCAAAATTGATGCTTCTGGCACGAGGGAGGTCTCCGTTAGCCATAAAGGAAAAGCTAAGACTATCTAATCAGATCTAACAAGAAATCCCCCCAAATTAGAAATGATCATGAAGATGATATGAAGTATGGATTTACATCCAGTACAGTTACTGATGAAGCTCGGTCTCTCAGCAAGTATCTTTTTAGTTAGGTGCGTTTTTGAGAGATTAATGATAGTAGGAAGCCATCAAAGTTGACATTTTAAAATGAATTGTTTATATATTTTTAAGATTATATGTTTTAAATTCTTGTAAAGGGAAACATTTTTAAGAAGTTGCCTCATTTGACCATAATTTTATAAATCACAAATCCCAGTCCTCTGACCACATCTCCCTGAAAAGTATGTTGCAAATAAGTAATTATTCTGTGAAGTAGCAGATCTTCAGCCTCAAGAGTAATAAGTAAACCATTTTGTGTGTGTGGGGGGGGTGTGGGCATTAAAACATTAATGTTTTACAGGTAAAATCTTATGTTTTCCACCTGACCAAGAAAACCACCAATCCTCCAAGCAGTGTTTTATGTTTTATGTAACACATTGAAGACTGGCCCCTTTTCTTTTTTTTCTTTTTTTCTTTCTTTCTTTTTTTTTTTTTTTTTTGGCCTCTAATTACTGCATGGGAATTCTTTCACCATATGACTTACAAAACTGCAAACTTTTCATTGAATTTTTATCACCAAAGCATGAATAATGCATTCAGTCCTGAAATGTCACTGTGAACATCAAATGGTTTTACATAATGCATTCTTGCTGGAGTTTTAAGAAGACAGCAATCCGGGAAGCAGCAGAGACAAAAGTTTGGAAAGGAAACTTGTCATTTGATACAAACTTGTCATTTACCTAGGAGGGATAAAGTAAGTAGCAGAAGAATAAGTGGAAAGACTGAGAAGTGAAAGTTTTTTTTTTTAAACCATAAATAGGAAAAAAAAAAAAAAAGCAAAAGTAGTACACTTGCCACTGGGGACGATGGTGGGGAAAAAGCCAGAAGGTAGCCAAAAACAAATGGTCTGGGTTGGGAGGGA
Organism: Ursus arctos; assembly: GCF_023065955.2. Taxonomy (NCBI): domain Eukaryota; kingdom Metazoa; phylum Chordata; class Mammalia; order Carnivora; family Ursidae; genus Ursus; species Ursus arctos. The sequence goes on along the minus strand of NW_026622897.1, from coordinate 4,831,292 downwards.
GGGAAATTAGAAACCTCTCAATAGGAATTAAATCTGAAACTGCAGTGAAATGATACCATGATTTGGAAACATAGTAAATATATAATAAGTCTCAAGGACTATTGGGAGCATCTTTGATATTTTCCGATTGAGGAATCTTGAAGTAGAAACGTAATGTTATTAAAATTCTATCTTTCAATGCTTTATTAGTTTATGATAGTATAGTGCTCATCCTTCTAGCATCCTTCTCTCTTAGGTTTTGAGATAAATCCAGCCGGATGAAGTGTTCAACCCCCTTACGGAATATGCTGTTACTTGTCTACCTAACAGCTGTTTTTCCTGTTTTTCTTGCTAACACAACCCTAATTTTATTTTTCTCCAGGTACAGTGTATTCTGTTAAGGTCTCTTGATCACAGGGAGCATGGGCCTCATCTCAGCCCCATGGAATTAAGCATGACTAGCCTGAAGCAGCCGTGGCAGTCCCACTCCCTTTAGCTAGTGATTGGTCGGAGGTAAGCGTGTTAATAATTTTCTGTTGCCACTGTAACAAATTAGCATAGAGTTCTTATTTCACGGTTTTGTAGGCCCTAAGTTTGGGTTGGCTCGCTTGGTTTTTTTGCTCTGAGTTTTCTAAGGACAGAATCAAGGTGTCAGCTGGCTGCGCCCTGATCAAGAATCAAAGTGTCGGGACGCCTGGGTGACCCTGTCATGATCCTGGGGTCCTGGGATTGAGTCCTGCGTCAGGCTCTCTGCTCAGCTGGGAGTCTGCTTCTCCCTCTGCCTCTGCTGTTCCTCCTGGTCTTGATCTCTCTCTCTCATGCTCTCTCTCTCAAATAAATAACTACAATCTTAAAAAAAAAAAAAAAAAGAATCAAGGTGTCAGCAGGCTGGGCCCTGATCAAGATACTGTGGGAAGGATCTGTTTCCAAGATTATACAGATTGTGGGCAGCATCTAGTTCTTTGTGGTTCTAGGACTGAGGTCCCCACTTCCTTGCTGGCTATCAGCTGGGGGCTGCTTCTAGCTTCTAGAAGCCTCTCTCCAGACCCTGCACACAGACTCTTACCTCTCTGAGCCAACAACAGTATGTTGAATCCTTTACACTTGGAATCTTTTTGATTTCTTCTGCTCGATCTCTCTTGCTCTGGCCAGAGTAGATGTTCTGTTTTGTTTTTTGTTTTTTATTCAAACCTTGTTTGAAACAGCCCACAAGCTATATACCAGACTATAAGCACTGGGACGCCAGCTTTATTGTTCCTTTTCCTCCTTTAACTACCACCAAGACCAGTGTTCAAATCAGATGGGAAAGAGAACCAGAGGGTTGGATGTTCTATTCTTAAGGAATTGCGTGGTTATATTAGGCCCCTAGATCCCCTCTTTTGAGGTTTGCAAACTTCATTATTCCTGTGTATTCGCAAGTTCCAAGGATGAGAGTGGGGTATCTTTGGGGGTCCATTATTCTGCCGCCCATAGTGTGCAACCCATGTATGATCAAAGAAACAAGGAGTCCATTGGGAACTTCATTTCCTGGATGAAAAGACAGAGACTCCGCTCCTTTTTTTCCAGCTAGAGGCATGAGTATGGGGACAAGATATCTGGAGCAGCTGCAGCAGCCACCTTGTAACAAGGAGACATCAAGAATGAGGACAAAAAGTCCACATACAAAGGGTGATGGGATGGGCGAGTAGGTAGCACCTGGGTTCTTGATGACAGTTTTGAACAGTAGGACCAATACCAGTGATTGCTTTTGTCTGGCTGTCGTGTCAGTTGAGGTAAAATAACTATTTTTTTTTTTTAAGCAGTCTGTCTAGTTTTCTGTCATTGGCAACTAAAACCAATTCTGAATGATATGTTGCTCCTAGCCTTTATTTCTGGAACTCTACTGTGGGACAGATCTCTGCTTTTCCATGCTTAAAACATAGTATCGACTAAGCTGATTAAATTCATTTATACAGTAATTCATAATAAATGTCTTCAGTCGTGGCACCAATCTTAGCTTCATCTTGAGGCTATGCTCAGGATTACAGAGTCCAGGAAGGGAGCCTGGGAGTCAGAAAACTATAGCCTGTGAGCCAGATCCTGCTGGCATAAGCCAGGGGAGTTAAGGAAGGTTTTTAGATTCTCAAAAGGTTGTTTAAAAGCAAAGCAAAGCAAAAAAAACTAGAACAAAAAAAGAATATGTGACCAGAGCCCATGTGTGTCTACAAAGCTGAAAATATTATCTGGTCCTTTATAGAAAATTTTGCCAACGCCTGCGTCAGTCATACAGAAGGTTGTACCTACCAAGAAGCTGAGATGAATTTTACTAAGGAAAGAGTGATTAGGTCAGCATTTAATACCTTCGAGAAATTATTATAGATCACCATGTAAAGCTTTTGGCACAGGTGAAGATGAATTCTATCTTCAAATTAAGTTTCTTTTCAGCTCAACATTTATTAGATTTCTATTATTACAAGACTATGGAAGACACTGGAGTTACATAATGAATAAAACAGGGTCTTAATGTAGCTGAAAATCGATTCAGGGAGTCATCTTCTCTGGGAGAAACGATCCATGCAATATTCCAAGCAAAAGATAAGGGCCTTTATAAAAAGGATTTCATGCAAAATTTTATATGTATCACCTTTTTCTCAGGATATGGAGGCAAGGATGGACAGTGGGTGGTTGGAAATTTGTGCTGGTAACTCAAGATCAGAAAGGTAGAAAAAGAATGAACAACCATTTAATAGGTATTTTATAGTAGTTAATTTTACATCAATACCCAGAGGTGAATGCTACTTTGTAGTTTCTGCGTCGGGTCATACCCCAATGCCCATATTGTTTTCACTAAACCAAACTGACTCCTAAAGGGAAGTCAGGGCTGAAGATAAAGGATTAAGGAATGATTCACAAATCCCTCAAACTCTGGGACAGCAGATGGGGAAAGACTATAGAATAAGAGAAGAGGGTCAAACGAAACCTGAAGGATTGCTTCTGTTAATTGTGGAAAGATGAAGGTAAGCTAGTGAAAAACTCTGAAAACAAGTGATCAGAATGCGTAAAGAGTACTAAGAGAACTAAGGTAGTTTCATGGAGGCGAAGAAATTCAAAAGTTTTAAAAGTTTCAGTACCTTCAAGCAGGGTGGATAAGAAGATGAAATAATTGAATTTGGCTAAGACACATATTTTACATGGTCCAATTTGGTAGCCACTAGCCACATGTAGCTATTTAAATTTAAGTTAATTAAAACCAAATAAAAATTTTAAAAATTCAAAATTCAGTTCCTTCGTTGTACTAGCCACAGTTGAAATGCTCAAAAGCCACATATGATCAGTGGCTACCATACTGGACAGCTAACACATTTCCATCATCACGGAAAGCCCTAGTGGAGTGTGTTTTTTAACACATCCAGTTGTGCAGAAGGAAGAACATAACGAGGACGCTGAGCAGGTTGTCCCTTATCCTCTCTGGTAGTTGGTGCTGTGTGGTTGATCTGACCTCTCCAGCTTGCACTTGGCTCTTCAGTGTTGCAATTCAGCCTCAGCCTCACCCTCTCTTCCCTGGACCATTGCAATGGCTGCCTATCTGCCCCCCAACTTCTGTTCTTTCCTCCTTCTAACCTGTCCTCCAAAAAGTCATTCCCCAGCACTCTTTTTGGGGCCATCTTCCCCTGCCGGTCAGCCCCAGCTGTTACCGCTGGTCCACGGTGGCACAGTGCACATGGGGGCCCTGCATCGATTGGCACTATGGGAGGAGATGTCCTCGTCACTCCCGTTTTCTTCCCTGTACTCACTCACACAGCTCACAATACAATGCAGGCAGAATGGTGACAGTACATTCACGTCCCACACATGACATCAGAGCAGGAACAACGGCCAATCATCATCCTCTCCTGTGTCTTGTGGTCTGCAACCAAATCTTTCCTTTCTGTCTGCCACTGCTGGGTCCTACCTGGTAGTTTATTACCTCGTTATTTAGCCACTGCACCACTTCTACTCTCTCCTCCTGCCTTCCACCAGCAGCTCTGGTCACACAATTCCATTTCCTCCAGGGGCCCTCTTAGACCTACAGAAGGGAATGGTTTCTGTAATTACAGAGAGTCCTCTGTGACGGGGGCAGCCCATCTTTCCAGTTTTACACGCCCCCCCCCCCCCCGCATCCTTGCACGCATCGTCCTGTCGCTGTGCGGTCCTCCCCACTTCCCTGGCACGTTCACGCATATTCCCTTTCCTTTTCTCTCCGTCGCCCGCGCGAGGTCACCTTTCAGACCCCAGGGCCCTCTTCCATTCCTCCAAGATTCAGGAGGAAAGATGCACTACCCAAGGAGGCGAGGCATCATGGTGCGACCGAGGGACACAACCGGCTTGACAGTGACCATGTGGGGAGCTACCATTAATCAGATGCACTCCCAGCCCTTACTATTCCCGCAAATAAGGAAGCCAAGTCTTCACCGTATTGCACAGCGGCTCACTGCCCGAAGCCTCGAGACCGCGCAGGAAAACGACAGCCTCAGGGCGGCGAAGGGGATTGTGGGAGCGCCTCCTCGTCGCCCCGCAGGCTCGCGGGAAATGTAGTGCAGTTTCCTCCAACATGGCTGCGCCCAGGTGAGGTGATGTGCGGGTACCCGCCGCAGCTTTCAGGGACAAACTGGTGAGGGTAGCGAAGGGGAGGGCGCCGGCGTGGCGAGAGTTCAGCCTGAGCCGCGGCGGCGATTTGTGGAGCTTCTTTCTGGCGGGCGGGATGGATGCAACCCCGCGGTCTTCTGTTGTCCTCTTCCGGTCTCCTCTGTCGGCCTCACCCGCGTGGTCCTGAGGCCAGAGCCGGGTCAGGGGGGCGGGATAGAGGCCCTGGGCTGATCCGTGGGCAGCTGGTTCCGTTGGTGTTTGGGGTGCACGTGTGTGTGTGTTCGGTGCGGATGCTCACGTGCTGTCTGTGTCACTTTTCTGTTTCCTTTGAGGTTGGGGACGGGCGACGGCAGCCGGGGAGGGTTAGGCTGGCGCTGCTCGGGCTTGTGTGACCTGTGCCAGTGCGGCGAGGAAAAGGCATCGCTGGTGGTCTGCTGGGTCACAGCTGAATCTTGCTGTGCTCACGTTTGAGCCTCTTGGAGTGTCGGGCTGTGGTTTCAGCTGATTTTATTCCACAGATATTGACTGAGTACCTACTGTGTGCCAGGCACTCAAGTCTCTGACCGCATGTCGCGACAGTTTTAGGGGCGGGCCCAACACATAAATGGGTAATTATAATACCATCTGAAAACAGCAGAGACGGAGGCACACACCAAGTATTAGTGAAAACGTCGAAGAGGGCCACCAAACTCAGAATTCTGAAGAAGTGGTTTAGGAGATAAGGCAAGGTTAGTTAAGTTTAGGAAGTACTGTCTTACTCAGTAAACGTTTATTGGGTGTCAGCCTGTTGCTAGATCCTGTTCTAGGTGCTGAATGCTCCGGGTGAATAATACAGACAAAATCTCTACTTTCATAGAGTTTATTTTCTGGTAAGAGGAGAAAGAAAATAAATGAATGAGGACGTAAGAGAATATAGAGTAGGTGTTCTTTAAAGAATTAAAACAGGGTGATAGGACAAGTGATGAGGTCAATTTTTTTCATCATTTAAAATTTTAATTTTTAAATAGGCAATGCAGTTTGAATAGCTACTAAATTCAAATTTATCTACAAGCACAGAAACATTTTTCTACACTTCGTTATGGACACTCTGTTGTTCAAGTGGGGGCAGGATCACACAACTGTTAGCGCTTAGGGCAATATCCAATAGGATATGTTGAGGTTAAACTTCCTAGCAGAGTCTGTGTAATCTCTAAATTCTTGGTATCCCACAGAGAGTGTGCTTAGACTGTTTTTTAAAAATAATTTTTATATTGTTATATTAGTCACCATACAGTACATCCCCAGTTTTTGATGCAATGTTCCATGATCATTATTTGCATATAACACCCAGTGCACCATGCAATATGTGCCCTCCTTAATACCCATCACCGGCCTATCCCAAACCCCCACCCCCCTCCCCTCTGAAGCCCTCAGTTTGTTTCCTGGAGTCCACAGTCTCTCATGGTTGCTTAGACTATTTTTGATTAGACTGGACTCAGTATGGCTAATATCCTGTCTAGTAAATAGTGACCTCACTCCCATAACATCCCATAACACTCCCACAGCATGGCAAGGAGCATCCAACCTTTGTGCAATAGTAGAAATTTTTGGCCAGGGAAGTGGCCTTGTTAGAAAGGGGGCATCTCCAAGACCTCAGTGGTTGGTATCAGCCTATTCCTTGTGTTGAGGTGACTCAGACCTGCTGGGCCAGGACATTGCCAAGTCACTGAATGGGAAACAAATGGGGCTCCAGAGCTATCTGGATTTGTCTTTGAAAGGGAAGAAAGGAAAAAAAAAAACAAAAAAAAAACCAAAAAAACAAAACCACACACTATCACTTGAATTAATGGCATTGTTTTTAACTCAATAAGAATATTTCTGATTGAGTTCAGAGTTCCAACTTCATCAACTTTTTAAAGTATTTTCTAATGACCTTAATTGAACTCAAGTAAAACATTTTAAAATTAAAAAAAAAATTGGAAGGGGGGAGCGAGGATGACAGAATGTAATCATGAGGCTCCATCTGCTGGTGCTGGGCTCTTAGTGTCACACTTTAAAAAAGATGTATTCAGCATCCTTTTCTCATTTCTTCCACTTTGCTGTCTTTGCTTATGTGACATATTAAAACAAGAATTCTTTGTGTATTTATCCCTGTTTTCCATTTCACACTGCAGAGATGCCATTCCAAAGATGATGATCTTGAAATAGAATGGCAGTACGATAGCTCCTTTGAGGGCCCTCAGCTTTTGTCTTCTTAAATCATTCTGCTCTGGCTCTTCTGGAAGTTATCAACAATTTATTAATAGACATTTAATCCTTTTAACAAATTTATGAGATGGTGTCAGAAATTAACACAGCCAGACATTAAAGTGGTGAAAACAGGTTTTATTTAGTCACTATTGACAGTAGGGGAAAGAGCTGAGCTCCGTTCCAATTTGTGAGAAATGATTTGGGTGTTTTAAAGGTAGAATGGGGTGGGATTAGAGCAGGGGCTATGTAGAGTCAGAGAAGTGAAAAATCACAAAGAGTTGGTCCTTTCAAATGCAATTAGGCCAGCTGTTTTTGCTACCTGGCAGTTAATCAAAGTTAGGATTTTTTTTTTTTTAGGATTTTTTTTTTATCAGAGGTCCTGTCCTTCCTGATGATTACATTTCAAAGGAATGGCTCTCAGGTCCTTGAGAGAAATACTTCTTCTTTTTAAAAAATATTTATTCATCTTAGCGAGAGAGAGTGGGAGTGCGTGAGTGGGGGGAGGGGCAGAGGGAGAAATGCAAGCAGACTCTGTGCTCAGCATGAAGTCCATTGCAGGGCTCAATCCCTTGACTTTTGAGATCATGACCTGAGCTGAAATCAAGAGTTGGATGCCCAACCGACTGAGCCACCTAGGTGCTCTGAGAGAGATACTGAGTGTAAGAGATACATATTCACAGTTGTAATCCCCTTTTAGTAAATACTCTTGAGAAAGGGAGATCGGGGGCCTATTGGCAGGTGTTGCTAGAACAAATAGTAAAATTTCCTGCAGCATTTTTAGTTTTCTCAGGCAGACATTGTAATGGGGAAGCTGGGACATGCTAGGGACGTGGCTTTATGCTGCTAGATTCCGTGGTAGAGTTTGGTCTAGTTTTTTAGTGCACGGTTTAGGTGGAGTTATGTGCCAAGAGCAGGCACTATTAATCCAGTTTCACAGGTGAGGAAACCCAAGCACAGAAAGAAATAACTCACACAGGATGGTACAGCTAGTAAGTGGTAGTGCTGAGATTTGAACATAGAACCTGGACCCCTAAACACTGTTATAGTGTCTCATAACACTCACAAGAGATTCTGGGCAAACAGTGAGAATTATGATTTAATCCTTGTCCTCAAAGAGCTCATAGTCCAATGGAAGGGGCCAAACATTAGAACAAATAATTATAATCAGTGCAGTGTCAAAAATATCTGTTCAACTATCCTCTTCTTGTCTAATGAGGACACGGAAAGCTTTCTAACCTGATTTCTTCTTTTAGCCACTTCATACTGTCACTCGCCAGCCAGACATTGCAACTGTGTATCTCACCAGTGCCTCAGACCTGTTACATCCTCAGTCCTACTCATTGTTACCTCCCTCACTCGCTACCCTCTCTCTTCTTGACCCTCTTCTGACCTCCAGTTTCCGAATGACATCGCTGGTCTCTCAGTCACTTGGGCTCTGTCCTGTTAGGAAGTGATCTGTGTTTCCTCTTTCCCTCACGTCTCAGTAGTCACCAAGTCCTATGGAAGGTACTAGAACATTTCTTTTGTCTTCCCCATCTCTCTGTTTTCTTTCTTCTTACAGCCTCCCTGCATGCGGGATCAGCCCGTTGGTCCTACTTGCCAGGTCCTCCTGTGTCTCGCTTCCAGCTGTCTAGCTCCTCTCACATGCACCCTGTGGCTTAGTTAAGTTAGCTCCTGGCTGTTCTTCCAATCGACTCAGCATTTTCTCTCTAGACATAAAGATTAGTAATTAGAGATTTGGCTGTTTATGAGCTGTTTTGGAATATGGTTTTATTTAACTTCCTAAATTTATTTTGTTTGCTAACTTTGAAGACTTTCAAGTGGGTGAAGAGTGGGATTGGTGGATCAGCTGACAGTCTCTGCTCTAAAAAAATTATGCTTACCTCTCACTGTCTTTGCCAGACATATCCATTTCTGTTTTTAGCTCCTGCTCTTTATTGCTTCACCGGATACTTCCCTTCCAGATGACTCCGTATTCCTCTTGCCCTTCAGTGCTCAGCTCAAGTCAACTTCTGTTTTGAAGTTCTCTCAGATTTTTCCAGTTAACAGGGATCTTATTTTTTTTCTAATTCATGTCACATCTGAAGACTCTATAATTAACAATTATATCAAGATATGTTATTCTTTCACTGTTTAGTGTTTGTGTGTTTTCCTCAACTAATTTCTAAACTTGTTGAAAGCACGAACTGTGTATTGTGGTTGTAGGCTGTAGAGTGCCGATAGTATAAATAGGCACGTGTATATCTGCCCATTATCACTCATGTAGCCCTTCAACACATTTTTATTGAGCACCTACTATGTCTAGCATTCCTGATGTCTTGGAGTTTATATCCTGGTGGGGAGATTAAGCTACCAAACGAATCATCACAAATTATGTTAAATTCTGTGACTAAAATAAATAGGCTGCTGTAATAAAGCATGATGTAGGGTGTTGATTTAGATAGTGTGAAGGCCTTTGTGGGAAAGTGCTCAGTAACTACTTGCTGACTAACATATTTTAGTAGAGGGAAAACACAGTTCTATGGGGTTCTTACATCTGTATTTAAAAAATTATGGGTATAAGTATATATAATATGTACAGCTTAAAAAATAAAAAAATATCTAAATCACCATCTAGCTTAAGAAATACCTTTGATGCTTTTGTCTGTTCCTTTTATATCACATTCCTCTCCTCCCATCAGAAATAACTTCTCTTCTGAATTCTGTGTTTATTATTTCTTTGCATTTTGCTATGTGTATTTTTAAACAATAAATTTTTGGGTTTTGAACTTTATGTAAATGGAATCATAGCATATATTCTGTGAAGTTTTTGTATTCTTTCTTTTTCTTCTTCTCTTTTTTTCTTTCCTAACCTTATGTTTGTGTAATTTGTCTGTGGCACATTTTACCTAGGACTTCACAAGTAAGGGGATATATCACGTATGGGTAATGTAGTGCATTTAACAGAGCTAAGGCATTAGAACCTTTTGTAGAACCCTCAGAGATGCTCTTGCTTTTTTGATGTTCCTGCTTTTTTGTTACCTTCTTAAATATCCCTTTGTTCTCCAGGCATCTGTTCATTTTCACTTCTCTTCGATGGTGAAAAATAAAGTAAGTGTTTTAAAAAATGATCACATAAAAATATTTATAAGCTATGGAATATATGAATAGCATTGTTAGGACTTCCGTTAGGATTCTTAAAGTTGACATTTTATACCCTTTTTTTCCCCCCAGTATTGGCATGGACAGCAACCATCAAAGTAATTACAAACTCAATAAAACCGAGAAGAAGTTTTTAAGGAAACAGATTAAAGCCAGGCATACTTTGCTGAGACACGAAGGCATTGAGACAGTATCCTATGCCACTCAGGTAACCTAGAACTATTACTGTTTGAGTGTAGTTGTGTCGCCATGTTAACGTGTTGTAATCATATTTGTTAATAATTCCTCGGAGAAGAAGGCCGTGATCGTTCAGTCTTGTGTTATGTCTCTATTCAGTATACAAATGATGGGACCTGCTAACTTTCTGTTTTGGGGACATAGTTTGAATTTCCATTGACTGTGTTGATTGAACTGGAGGGAGTGGTAGGTATATGTTAATAGCAGAAATACTGTATAACTGTAGAATTTACAAAGCATACTTCCAGTCATTATTATATTTAATTGCTTAGGAATTCTTACGTGATGGGTTAGAGAAATAAGGCTCTGACAGGTGTTATGTCCTTTGATAAGGTGGTTGAGCAGAAAACTAAACCTCAGTCTTTTTTTTTTTTTTTTTTTTTTTTAAGAGTTTATTTATTTATTTGACAGAGATAGAGACAGCCAGTGAGAGAGGGAACACAAGCAGGGGGAGTGGGAGAGGAAGAAGCAGGCCCATAGTGGAGGAGCCTGATGTGGGGCTCGATCCCAGAACACCGGGATCACGCCCTGAGCCGAAGGCAGACGCTTTAACCGCTGTGCCACCCAGGCGCCCCTAAACCTCAGTCTTTTGTATACTAATGTAGTCTTTCCCCTCTATTCCTAACTTCATTTTTGTTATAAAGTATTTTGATTATGTGCTATAAAACATTTTAAATTTATTAGACCTTATTTACAAAGCCTTTTCATTTTCTAATGGCAATAATTCAAATATATGTATTATATTATAGTATATTATCAATTATATATATGAGGGACTGTGAGACTTCTTGGACTGTGAGTTAAGAAGAACTTAGTTTAAATTTTAGCTTTTCCACTTATTTGGACATGAGCAGTCCATTTGATCTCCGCTTTCTTCTTTTGTAAAAACATAGTATCCCATGTGTTTTCATTCCATTAGATTATTAGATTCTAGAGCAAGTATGTGACAGTACTTATTAATCATTAAAATTCCATGTGAATATAAGGTATTTTTTCTGGTTCTAAGGAGTAGGAAGGAAGATCAGCCATCATCTAACCAAGGGCCGAACACATGCCCTTGAGAAGGTGAAGCTGGGATTAAAACTTGGGTTTCAGACCAATACTCTTCCCTTATATCATGTTATGCTGTCTTCTGTGCTGTGTGATAGTTTTAGAAATGAGTAATCTGTTACGGGAGATTTATTTATTTATGTATTTAAAGATTTGTTTATTTTAGGTGGGGGCAGAGAGAGAGGGAGAAAGAGAATCTTAAGAAAACTCCATGCTCAGCACGGAGCCTAATGTGGGGCTTGATCTCATGACCCTGAGATCATAACCTGAGCTGAAATCAAGAGTTGGACGCTCAGCCAACTGAGCCACCCAGGTGCTCCTGTTGAGGGAGATTTAAATTTAGCAGGCAACAGGCCCATACTTAGATTAAACACAGTATTAATGACTTCAGAGAATTAAACCAAATTCCTATAAAGAAGATAGAATACACAATGGATTAGAAGTAATATGGCTGCACACACTATACTATTTCTGCCAAGAGCCACCGAGGCTGTGAGGCATTCAGAAGATAAACTGACGTAGTCTCTGTTCCTCTCTTCCCAAGTGTAACTTGCTTTCTTTTCCTTCTAGGTGAAGATAAGTGTAAGGAAAGAAATGGGTTAAGTTTTTTTTTTTCTGCCTCTGAAGCTGTTTCTAGTGGATCTGTTTTTTTTTAGATTTCTAGAAGCTTTAATCTCACCTTCTTGGCTTCCAAATTGTCTTCTTATTTGGGCTTGATTATTTTTTTCTCCACAATATTTTTAAAAGAAAAGAATAAAATTCTAGAAGGACCTCTAATTGCATATTATCTACCCAGGAGACAATAAATATTCTGTTCATGATGTATTATATGTATACGTGCCTTTGTGCAAATTTATAGCCATTGTGAGATTTTTCTAGAGCAGTGGTCCTCAAATTGCCAAGACTGAAGATAACTTTAAAAAAAATTCTGAATTCTGTACTTAATGTTATTGGGAAAATTGCTTGCCTGAACAATTATAAATAAGACATTGTGTGACTCACATGCAATTGAAAATAAATTCCTCCCTTTCCTCCCCTCTGCACTTGCGTTTGTGTGGTTTGCCTTTAGAATTGCCCACAGATCACTTAGCATCCTTGAGGACCACTAGTATTCCTCAAGTGGTACTTCACCATGCTCCTCAATTTCTAGATGGGGCAATGAATCCTTGACAAATAACACCTTTGCAATTCCTTAGATTTGGGAATATAGAAATATTTTTGTAACTATGGCTGCATATAACAAATTATTTTAGTACTTTATAAACCCTGTTGAATGAGGTCCAAGGCAAGCCATCTTAGACTAAATTTTATACCATGTTTTGTATCATTGTATTAGCGTATTTGTTCATCATGTGTATGTGTGTATTTGCAAACATATGAAGCATTGAGTCTTCTGTGACAGCACAGAGCTTTACTTTTCTCATCCAGTTTTATAAAGATCTATTACATTCTTTTAAGTCAAGTTTTTAGATATTCCCATTTGGTGATATATGAAACTAATACATTATATTCTGAACTCCAGCTTGGAATATAAATCAGGGTTCAGCAAAGTACTGTCCCCAGGTCAAATCTGGCTTGTAAGCTAAGAATGAGTTTTACCTTTTCAAAGGGTTGTTGAAAATGAAAATAAAGAGTATGTGACAGAGACTTGCCAGAGAAGCCTAAAATATTTACTGTCTGGCCCTTTTCAGAAGAAATTTGTCAATACCTAGTATAAATGATAAAACTGATAAGAGTAAGCCATCAGTGGTTTATTTCTCTTATGCTACAAAGTTTTTAGAAGTCGTAGATTATAAATTAAAAATGTTAACGCTGTGTAGAATGTTTTATAAGAGGTCCTAGTCTGTAACCATCAGAATAAAAATAGGAACCCCCCCCCCCCCCACCGCAAACAAATCCCTTGAATAAAGTTTAGTGCAGGACTGCAAATAACAGGAAATAAGCATAAAACTTAATAAGGAAAAAGTTTTATTTGCAAAATGACCAAATTACTCAGACACAAGAAAAATTTCCTGTTTTATGTTCAGTAGAAACTGTAGTAAACATTGTGTCATGGTTATATCAAGTCTGGATTCTGGAAACTGACAGAAATAGGTTTGAGACCCAGCTCCCTCTAATCACTACCTTAACTTAATTGTTTTGCTATTCAATTTCTAACTGAAGTGGGGCTACTGTTACCCATTTTGTAGGCTTGTTGTGAAGGTTATGTTAATGAGGATTAAGTAGGTAAAAGTATATAGTATAGTCTGGCAGAAAGTATTTTGTAATTCCTATTCCTTGTCTCCCTCCTGTTTCTCTTTCATTGTGTTAAACTTATATGCAGTAATGTGACCTTTTAATTTGTATGCGTGGCCATTAAGAAAGGAATATTTTACTGCAAAGGCTATTTAAAGCAGGTTTTTTTTTTTTTTTTTTAAGATTTTATTTATTTATCTGTCACAGAGAGAGTGTACAAGCAGAGGGAGAGGCAGGCTCCCTGCCTAGCAAGGAGCCTGAGGAACTTAGTTCCAGGACCCTGGGATCATGACATGAGCCAAAGGCAGATACTAACCGACTGAGCCACCCAGGCGTCCCTGCAAAGGCTATTTAAAAATCAGTATTATTTATATCATAGGTATACTTTTTAATTCACAATATTTAATAAACTGGTTTATATACTGTGTATGAAATTAGAAAACCAAATAACCACCATAAGGAAACCTTTTTCCTGTCTTATTTACACCTTTGTGGAAATCTTATTTAAAAAGAATCTTATTTTATCTTATTTTAAAATCTTATTTGAAAATAAATGGATTGATACTAATTGCTCATTTTTTTTCTTTTTTTGTTTTTTAAAGAGCCTGGTTGTCGCCAATGGTGGATTGGGTAACAGTGTGAGTAGGAGCCAGCTGCTCCCAGCGCTAGAGAAGTGTGGGCTGGTGGATGCTCTCCTAATGCCACCTAATAAGCCCTACTCGTTTGTGAGATACAGGACTGCCGACGAAGCCAAGAAAGCCTACATCACCCTCAACGGGAAGGAAATAGTGGATGATTTAGGACAAAAGATCATTCTGTACTTGAATTTTGTGGAAAAAGGTATTAGTATACAGGCGTCTTTTAAAAAATAGTCGTTGGTTTTGTGTGACTTTTCTTTTCATACCTAAGTTAGGAGGTTGAGTTATTGTGAAACCAAATAGGACCTCAGGTAAGCAGACCCTTTCTGTCTAACAAACACTCTTTACGCACCTAGTTTGTGCCAGGCATGGGGCCAGTACTTGAAGGGACGTGGATTAGACATAGCCTGCCTTTAAGGAGCTGGGCCTTCCACCCTCACAGTATATTTATCACCCCTGTTATTTATTTTGGAACCCTGCTACCTAATTGTGTTTTTCAAAATTTAATGCTGGGGGAAGCTTTCAGTTCATCGCTTAAGAATCAGTTGTGATCTGATGATTGTGTGCCAAGCTTGCCATTTATGGGGGAAACCTTTAGCCACCAGAGATCCCTAAAGCTTTATAGTGGCCGTGTCCAGCAGAACCTTCTGTGATGACGGCAATGTTTGTACGTTCATAGCTGGACTGTCCGATGTGATTGTGTGATTGAGGAACTGTTTTTTTTTTTTTTTTAAAGATTTTATTTATTTATTCGACAGAGATAGAGACAGCCAGCGAGAGAGGGAACACAAGCAGGGGGAGTGGGAGAGGAAGAAGCAGGCTCATAGTGGAGGAGCCTGATGTGGGGCTCAATCCCGTCACGCCGGGATCACGCCCTGAGCCGAAGGCAGACGCTTAACCGCTGTGCCACCCAGGTGCCCCAAGGAGGAACTGGCTTTTTAATTTTATTTAAGGAAACTAATTTAAATAAAAGCTTTATAGACCGATATACAGAACTGCTACAGAGATTAGTACATCTTTTCAGCACTGTCCCATGGAAGTAAGATGCACTGGGGTGAACTTTGATGTGGACATCTGGTCTCCCATTATATTCATTTGCCACCTATTTAGGCAACATAATGTTTGTTCAGATATCCCGGGGATGGGTAGGTGAGTCTAATCTGACCGAATTTATGTTTTTGTAAAATAAGACTCAGAGGAAAGTTTTAAAGACTTTTTAAAGATATATTTTAGGAATTATAATCCGCAGTATCTATATGTATTTAATTTAAAATCTGACATAAGCTTTAGATTTTAAAAAAACTGTGTTATTTTTATATCCTATGCGTTTATGAGCAGTTTTTGAAAACTGAATGATTTGGGAGTAAGTTTTGATCAGGAAGTACTTGGGTTTTCCCCTAATTAGTATGTTGAACACTCTGTAAGAAATTGTACAAAGTGAGTCCTGGAGTGTTCTTTATTTGAAATCCCACATTAGATCCAGATGTATTTACAAGGCTGTTGTTAGGAAATAAATCTGAGTAGAAGCAAATAGAGAACAAAACTGTGTCACGAATGTTTTGATACTGGTTTTGGTAACTACTACCAAAGAGCCACTGAGAAATAAATACAAGGGGTGTTTTTAATTCTTTTTTTTTTAAACTGTTTTTAGAAAACTAAGTATGAATTACTTGTATTATAAATTGCCTGTCTTTAAGGAATTTTCCCCAAAGCTTTCCTTACATAATTTGAGTAAGTAATATAATGCCTGACATGTAGTAAACACTTGGTAAATATTTATCAGGTGCTTCACTGTTTGTATTTCTGAAATAGTAATAAAATCTAGTAGACATTTATATTATTGTTCTGTGAATTTTTATGTTAAATGATTCAAGGATGAAAACTCTTCAGCAGAAAAGCTTTAGAAATCACATCTGTAGCATGAACGATGAGATCCCTAAGAGTAAATGTGACTTGCATTATTCCCTTTAATCATAAATTCTTTCTTCTTTTTCTTTCACAGCTACACCTGTCTTGAACTTTGAAGGGCATAGGGACTTAAATTATTTTAATATATACCAAATAATTCTTCAAACGATGATATTTTCAGTTTTTGGAATACTTTTTTTGTTGTTTTACTTTTTTCTGTTACTGGACCATAGCTAGCTAGTATCAAGAACCTAAGGGCAAAAATGAGCATTTAAGTTTTTATATTCAATATTTAGAGACAGTCTGGATTTTTAATAAAGTGGCAAACTGTAGACATTATGACAAGCCTTCTTTCTTAGTGAGATTTAAAAAGTAGCTCAATCAAATAATATTTAAGGAAATACTGTTTTATTTGCTGTTAGTAACTGTGGTGGATACAGTGTACCATAATTTGTATCTTGGTTTTCGTTTTTGTATTTTCCTGTGTCATGTGCCTTTAGCATTCTTATTTCCGAATATGAGGATTGGGAATTTTATGAACTGATAAATGGCCTCTGGACAGAATTATTTGTATTTAGGAAAATTTAAGTTTTGTATGTGACTGTTTTGTTTTGGTTTCCCACAGCACAATGGAAAGAGTTGGGGCTTCAGGCCTTACCTCCAGGCCTCATGGTAGTAGAAGAAATTATTTCTTCTGAGGATGAGAAAATGCTTTTGGAAAGCGTTAACTGGACAGAGGATATGGACAATCAAAATGGTAAGTAAAACTTCTAAAATATGATACTTAAATATCTCTGCAAAACGCCATGCTCGTGCTTCTCCTTTCCTTCTCCTCCTTTGCTTTATTAAAATTTCTAATGTTTCCTCAAAATTACTGAAAGTAGCCTAGATCTAATATTAGGCAAGTCATGCCTACAATTTGTAGGGGCATCAATAATAAATGACATTT
The DNA here is from genome assembly GCF_023065955.2 of Ursus arctos. Taxonomy (NCBI): domain Eukaryota; kingdom Metazoa; phylum Chordata; class Mammalia; order Carnivora; family Ursidae; genus Ursus; species Ursus arctos. The sequence continues at coordinate 4,814,321 of NW_026622897.1, read as the reverse complement.
ATATAGCTATCAATTTTAAGCTCCAAACTAATTAATATTTATTAGCTAACATTTGTAGAGCTAACACTGGTAAGCCCTTTCACATAATCTTTGATCCCGTCCCCCACGAGGCACATTTCCGGTGTGGGATCAGCACCTCAGCACCTGCTGCTGCAATGCAGTGAGAGCCTGCTGGAGATATTTGCAAATTAGAGTTCTTCTGACTTTTTCAAGGTCTTAAGTGGCCTTGTGAGTGGCAGCATCCATGTTTGAGGTTCATGGGGTGAAACTCTGCAACGGTTTGTTACCATTTTAGACTGAAAAGGACAGCAGAGATGAGGTAGAATGTTTACTTTTATTAAAGACAATAGTTAGCAGTTAACAAAAATTGCCATTACTAAAGGAATCCTGACTCACAAGTTTGACTTTGAAATAAACTAAGGAATGCAGACATTTTTTCTCTCAAATAGTTTACTTTCTTTTCTTCATTTAGCTCAAAAATCCTTAAAGCACAGGAGAGTAAAGCATTTTGGTTATGAATTCCACTATGAGAACAACAATGTAGATAAAGACAAGCCATTACCTGGGGGTAAGTAATTGCTAATACATGACAAATGTGGCTCAGAAAAGAGAGATTTAATATATTGGAAGTATGTCATAGTATGTTTCATTTGTCATTTCTAGGTAAGCTTGTTGAAATAGCTGATTAAAACATTTAAATTATAGGGGCACCTGGGTGGCACAGAGGTTAAGCGTCTGCCTTCGGCTCAGGGCGTGATCCCGGTGTTCTGGGATCGAGCCCCACATCAGGCTCCTCCGCTAGGAGCCTGCTTCTTCCTCTCCCGCTCCCCCTGCTTGTGTTCCCTCTCTCGCTGGCTGTCTCTATCTCTGTCAAATAAATAAATAAAATATTTAAAAAAAAAATTACATACGTAGTGCAGTTTTGTTGTAAAAATTGGATACATATAGCTGAGGCTAAAGTTCCGCTTGAACACCATCCTTCCTCCCGTACTTCTTCTCAGAAGTAGTACTGTTACCAGGTGAGGACACGTTATTCCCGTGCTGTAACAAATGACTTTACATCCCAGTAGAGATACTGTAAAAGTATGCTGTTATTAACATGTAGTATTATATTGTGTGTTCTATGTTCACATCTTACATGTATACCTCCAACTGGTTCTCCCTTTATTAACTGTCTTGGAGATCTTATGTGGTTTTTCATTGTATTCAGCGTTCAGTAGTGGCTTCTTCAGTTGGTTCCTTGTTGGTAGACATTTAGGTGATTTCTAGTTTTTAGCTTTTAGGAGTGCTGCAGTGCGTGTCCTTGTGTATCTCTCTTATGAGGTAAGCAAGAATTTCTCAGGGGAGACGCTAAGTAGCAGAATTGTTATGTCAGTTATGTTCATTTAAAAATGTTAATAGATACTGAAAAACTGCCCCCTAACCCAGCGGTATTGACGTATTCTTGCTGAGCGTGCACCTCCTTCCCCTACCCACACCAACATAGGATATTATAAAACTTTTAACTTTATATATAATTTCCTGATTACTGGTGAGGGTGGCCATTTATATTTACCTTTCTGTGAATTCGTCTTTCATATCTTTTGCCAGTTTTTGCTAATGGGTTGACTGATCAATAAGATTTTATTGTATGATCTGCATATTAAACTTTTGGTAGGATTGTGTTGGAGTTATATTTATTTGTATGACTTTAATCTTATTTAAGGCTTATTTTCCCTCATAAAATAACATTTCTGGCTCCAGTGAAAGTAAATTAGTTCTACTTTGAAAACTGTGTTTTGTTTTCATTTTTGAAATATTTTAATTTTTTAAGTAATCTCTGCACCTAACATGGGGCTCAGTGGGGCTCAGACTCACATCCTGAGATCAAGAGTCGCATGTTCCTCCTACCAAGCCAGCCAGGCACCCTGAAAACTGTGTTTTTTAAAAGAAAATAATTTAGGGTCACCTGGCTGGCTCAGTTGGAAGAATGAGCGACTCTTCATCTTGGGGTTGTGAGTTTGAGCTCCACATTGGGTGTGGAGATTGCTTAAATAAAGAGAAAACTTAAAAAAAAAAATAAAAGGAAATGATTTAGAATAAGTAAATTAAATTGAAATTTAATTTTAAAAAGTGGAATAATTTAAAATAAAAAGAAAGAGTGGTCAGGCTAATTTCCAGTATATAATAGTAAATTTTATAATTTCATTGCTGTTTTACAAAATGCCAGATTTGTGAGCAAAATTTTTCTTTTGGATATTTTGTTTGATTAAAATCAGTAAAATAAGTTTAAAAGATTCTGAAGGTTTTGTTCTTATTTTGTTTTTGTCTTATGGGTTTATTGTTGTATTTAGATCTTGACTGCTAAATTAAAAGCTGTGTGATTTTTCTCACAGTGGCTTTTTTTATTCTTGAGTAAAACATGCAAAGTAAATATTTTAATGTTTTATCTTTATGATTACTGACATCAGGTCTTCCTGACATTTGGGATAGCATTCTGGAGAAATGGTTGAAAGAAGGTTTCATTAAACACAAACCCGATCAGTTGACCGTAAACCAGTATGAACCTGGGCATGGTGAGTCTTTTCTTATTTCCACATTGCAATCATATATTTCATAACTAAGTAGATTCTTTAACTCGCTAAAATCAAAGATACGATATTTTAGCTTTAACTAGCTCTTCACAGTAATTTGCTTATGTGTGTTACCTGTGTTGACTGTTTAATCCCATGGAAATCTACATGTTAATCCCTTGAGGAACTTGGGTCTCAGTATAGATAAGCAGAGTGGCGGGGCTGCTGTTTGTGGTTTTTTGTTTGCTTCTCAGCGTTTCATGTAGACAGAGGGGATTGTTTCAGACATAGGCGGCACGCAGTGGAAGAACCATGTAATTTACAGATACCCTGGAAGAACGCTACTCGGTTGGATGGCCTTGCTCTTCCTTCTCCTCTGAGAATGCGAAGACAATTCTAGGATGATATTAGTAAAAATCTTCAGGCTCCTGAGTTTTGCACTTAATATTAGCAGCATCTTCATGTAATATTTCTAGTACTGAAATGATCTTAAGGATTTTATTAATGGCAGACATCGTGGGGTTTTGGGTTTTTTCCTGCTTTTATCATAATGTATTATAATTACGTATTTACCTGTCAGTCTTTCTGTTGGTCTGTATGCTCCCTGAGTACAGGGTTGTGTTTTACTTGCTTTATATACTCTTACCACCTAGCAAATTCCTTTTTCTTGGGAGACGCTCAGTTAACATAGATGAGAAACTGATGGAGGAAGCCATATCTGAGTTATTGATATGCTTAGTCTTCACACCGGGCTCTTGCTTTTGTTCCGCATGTATTTGGGAATCTGCGTTTTAAGGGAAAACATGACTGTGGTATTTACCTGTCACATGTTCTCTTGGGCTGGGATTGGGTAAATGCCCCAGGTGAGCAGTGACTCTCACTGCTTGGTTTCAAAGTGGAGTACCAGTGGCTCTTCAGAGTGAGGTGAAGGTGTTTTTAATTCAGATTTAGTTTGATTTTATGTAGCCACATTCACCCTCAGTGTTTCCTTTTACCTAAAATTACAGTATCTTCCTGATTATCAGACCCCAGTATAGTGTGAGGCTTTATTTAGAGTCATCTTAAATCTACTGAAAGGAAAAATGAAGTGACATACGATTTTGTTTTCTATCCCAGGAATTCCTGCTCATATTGACACACATTCTGCTTTTGAGGATGAGATTGTTTCTCTCAGTTTGGGGTCAGAGGTAAATGTTCAAACATTTTCATTAGCCATCAACTGTCTTACCTTACGTGATGCTGTTTTCATGGGATTTCCCACATTTCTTAAGTAAAGTGAGTTAAGATTTAAACATGAGAAGTAAAGGTGCTATTAGTACTTTCATTTCTTATAGAATGTAAGATTATCAAAGCCTCTTCTTTCAGGTGTCTGAAGTTTTATCCATCAGCTGATCAGATGGTAGGAAAACCCCTGTTTTTTACACATTTTTTTAAGCATTTCACGTGTGGCTGTTGAAGCCAAGTCAGACTACCCTCCTGAGTGGTGCAGCATTGCCATCTAGTGGCCAAAGATGGTGGCTGCAGGCCACAGAAAAAGGAACACAAAACTAAAATGTGTATGTCCAGAATTTTGATACTTTTTCCACATATTTCACCTGATTCAATCCCTTCAGAAACTCTGAGCAGTACAGGGTAATATCCTCATTTTTACAGATGAAGAACACGAGGTTCATGTTATTCGTTGACTTGTTGGTATAGCTGCACTTGACTTGAACTGCTCAGGAAGATAGAAAAAGCATGATTTAAAGTGAGGGGTGCAAACTGCAGGTAGAATTTTAGTTAGAAATCAGAATTTTAAGTCCAGAAGAACCTTTAAAAATATCAGGTCATCTAATCTAACTAGAGGTTGCTTCAAAATCTGATCTTGTTCCTGGAGGCGAATACAGTTTACTAGGTGGTTTTGTTTTGCATTCGTGTAGTTCCCATCACTAGGTTTTTAGTGCTGTGGCTTTTTAACTGCTGCTGAACTCGTGTGATCGTGTTGATGCTGTGATGAGAGAGTTAGTCCTGTGCGATGAGATGGAGCCATCGTATCACCCACATGTGTGGATGTTTATTAAATGCTTTATAAAATAATAAGGATGGGTAGGGAAAATGAAAGAGCTCTTCTCTGTGTGGCTTATTTTTATTTTACCTCTTATCCTGGCTTGTGGCTTTAGGAGATCAGTAAAGAACATCTTTGTCTTTTCCTCTCAACTGTGTAACCAATTGAGAAAGGAGACCTAACTGGAGATCAGCGTGTCCACTTTACTACTGAGAAAACACAGGAGAGTGTGGCTTTAGATCTGTGCCACATGGATGTGTTAAAGTGACATGCTGTCGTTGTCACTGGTGCAGCCAGACAGTGGGAGACCTTCCTCGTAAAGGCAGGGGATTCCTCTCTAACGTAGGACGTAAAGGAGCATGTATTAGGTTCTGCAAACCAGCTAGATCTGAAAAAGAGAGAGGGTAGAGCTCAGCCGAGCAAGCGTGGCCCCAGGCTAGCCACTGGCTCCAGCCATGCCTTCTCTCCTGGAGAGTTAAATGTGAAGGGCACCTGGGTGGCTCGGTAGGTTCAGGGACCAACTCCTGATTTCGGCTCAGGTCATGATCTCAGTCAGGGTTGTGAGATCGAGTCCCCGGGTTGGGTTCCACACTTAGCAGCAAGTCTGCTGGAGACTCTCTCCCTCTTCTTTTCCCTCAGTTCCTCTCCCTGGTTGCCCACACGCGTGCTCTCTCTCTCTCTCTCTCTCTCTCAAAAAAACCAAAAACAAACAAACAAAAGAAGTAAAGGAGGGAGAAAAGCCAGGTGTGTTGTTCCTATACTTTCACTCCTGTGGAAATTTCTGCCCCACCTAGGGAAATACGAGGAGTGGGAACTAAATGCTCTCTCCACAATTGAAGGTCGTACAGAAGGGAAAATGTTCCTTTACCTGCGCAGATAATCTGCTGCAGTTGTCACCTCCACTTAATGTCTCTGAAGGCACATCATTTTTAGCTGCCAATTTGAATGATGGGGTTCTTGGTTAAATCTGCCCTCATAATAGCGGGAAAGCACGGGTGTTACAATTTAGGACAAGAACAATAGGTTTTCTTGTAAAAGATGGTCTTTGACAGTAGCCAATCTTTGTAATTTTGGAAAAAATATTTTCTAAACATGTAAGTGTATCATGCAGTTTAAAAAGTTGACTCTATTTGGAGCCCTTTGTGTCGTATATAAAAGGGATTAATATTAGCTCTTGCCTGGCTGAAGGATTGTGAGTTAACGTATGTGAACTGTTTTCTAACTCAGAGCAGTTCATACGTGTAGAGACTTACTAAGGTAAGCTGCTTCTTTGGTCCCTTCCTGGAGGGAAGATGAGATTTTCGGTGGTCCCCAGGAAGGTGGCTTCACCTTTTCTTCTTGCATTTACCCACCGTTGCGCCTGTTCTGTTTGCTTTTGACACTGTGTAATTGCTTGCTCTCTCTCCTGGCTCTTTGCCCCAGACCTAGAACCTGGCTCCCAGACTTCTGTCCCTTTTTCTGTATTTCCTCATCCTTGACATCCTTAATTGTTGTAAGAAATTTACTATAGTATCTACTCCAGTTTCCATTCCATTGTAGTAATTTGTCAGTGGCACCATTGTTTTTAGTGTTTGTTTGTTTCTCCTTAGTTTAAATCCTTGAGATTATATTTAACTTCTTACTTGCTTCCTCTTCCTAGAAAATTTGAGAACTCCTATTTTTTTTTTTTTGAGTAGAATTGACATACAGTATTATCCTGATTTCAGGTGAAACATAGTGATTTGAAATTTATATACATTACAAAATGATCACCATAACAAGTCTGTTACCTTCTGTCACCCTACAAAGTTAGTATACATTACATCAAAATTCACAGAAAGACCGACCAAAGGGTTACCACAATGGGCACAGATAGCTGCCGGTATTAAACACAGAGATATATGGAGAAGTACCAATTTTATAAGAAGTTGTTTATCAGTTAATATTTTTTATTATGATGATTTTTGCAGCTGAGTGGGCTGGGCAATTGGGTATTTGGTTAATGAAGACTGTGTCTGTTGAATGCCTGCTAGAGGTCCCCGTCTTTCATTATATTACCTGTTCTCTCTCCAGGCTCATGCTTTTAGCAAATATTGAGTCCAGGTTGATCTTCTGAAATATAAGGTATTGGGTAAAAACTTTTTGTGGGATTTCTCGAGCGACCCAGTTTCTCCGTTGCCAGCTGAGTAGTTTTGTAGATTCTGTGTTTTTTTGCAAACTGCATAGTTTGCCCCAGAGATGTTCTGATGCTGGAGTGATTCTCATCGCTTCCTGTATATCCGGAATGACTCATAGGGTACGTCTCTGTTAGGAGTGTGTTGCTTCAACAGACAAATGTTTCCTTATTTTCTGATCCTCAGCACAAATTGGGGGAAGAAAACAAAGATACTTTATGGGGTTTGAAACAACTAATACAGCCTGGACCCTCAGCATCCTGACCTCATCTTTAACCTCAACTTCAGCCCTCAAAATGTATATATGTCGGCAACATTTATAGCCTCAGAAGCCAAGCGATTTCTTCTTCCTTATTTTTATCTTGGTTCCACGCCCCAGACTTTATTCTTCTGTGAGTCCTTGGAATATTTACATTTTGTTAAGTTCTGTCAAATAGATTGTGTCTGCTGTGTAGCTCCTTTCTCCCTTCTCTATCCTTAGAACTTACTTGTGGTATTTCCCATCGTCTCTGTAGTGCCCTCAGCATTGAAAGGATGACGATCTGCCATCCAAGTGGGTTTATATTGTTCCCCCATTTCTGGGTGTGCGTGCAGGGGCGCTTTGTACCCATAGCTGTGGTATGGCTGTGTGTATTGGTGGGGGTGCATTGGGCCACGTCTTCATTTGCCTTTTTATCCATTGTGTCCCTAACATTCAGAACTAATGTGGACAAGTGGATGGATCTGCTGGTTTATGGGCCAGAAGTAAATGCTTTACCTTACTTGGTCGTGTTGGTTTTTATACATTGAGTTCTATTTTCACTTAAGCATTTCCCCTACTAACTTATGTTCTGAAGATTCCAATTTTTGTGTAATTTTCTTATCTTTCAAGATCTCTTGGAAGCCAAAATTCCCTTTTGTGTAAATGGGGCAAATGAGAGTCTGTTGACAATTCTTACAGTGTCCTCCTTCTGTCCTTCATATGTCGCAGTATCCATGCTGCCATTACAGTAAGGATAATGGCAAAGAGATATGCCCGTTCCGGCCTGTCATCTGCTAAAAAAAAATCTTTCACAGCTTGACACCATGAAATAGAACGTTTTGTTGTATTTGGAGCCTTCCAAATACCAATTCTTTTATCTTTTCGGGTAGAATTTGTGCATTTACTTTGTAGCAAGACAGCAGCATTATGTCACTCCAGGTATGTGGAACTAGAATCAAATTCATCGAGTGCAGAGAGCTACAATAGAGGCCCGTTTAGGAGACACAGTAGGAACCAGTGCTTGGCTGTTTAACTGAGAAGTCACTAAAATTTGGGGATAATAATGCATGAATATTACAAACACTTTGTTTTAACCTACATATAAATTCACTTACCAGTATTTTGATATAGGGCCCTTCTTTCTGGGAGGGTCCACAGTCTGCCTTGTCTTTCCAGTTTTCATTTTTTTAAGGTGAAGCAAAAGCTTAAAGAACCTGTGACACCTGAGTGTAGGGTTTTATGTTTTGATGTTTGTGTTTCCAAGATTTTATTATTGAGTTATCACATTTGTTACAACAATTCATTATTTTGTTCCCTTGTACTAAGTCAGCAGCATTCAACCTAACGTATAGAGAAAAAAATCCTGGGGCGCCTGGGTGGCTCAGTTGTTAAGTGTCTGCCTTCGGCTCAGGTCATGATCCCAGCGTTCTGGGACCGAGCCCTGCATCGGGCTCCCTGCTCAGCGGGAAGCCTGCTTCTCCCTCTCCCACTCCCCCTGCTTGTGTTCCCTGTCTCGCTTCCTCTCTTTCTGTCAAATAAATAAATAAAATCTTAAAAAAAAATCCTATCTTTCCTTTGTCAATTTCATCAGTTTACGTAATATATCATTAAATTAAGTAACAGCAAAACAAGTGTGGATGGCACAGAGTGCTTGACTTGTTAAGCTTGTAGCTCAGGTGGTGAGAGTGGAAATGCATGAACGTGTTAGAGAGTTGCCTGTGATCAGCACACATTTGGGGCATGAGTATGCCTTCCAGAAGTAATGGAGCATATAGGTTGGTTAAATAGATGTCTCTTAAAAGAGCTTTTATTTCTGTGACCTGCATTTTCCCAAGCAGTGTGGGAGATACAAAATTATTTCCAGCCTTGATTCCCCCCTCCCCACCTCTGATTTTGGACCTGAGTATCCAACTTCCTAAAAGACATTTTTTAAGTCTGAGCTCATCTTTGTTTTCAGCCATTTACCACCCACTGCTCTTCTCCCGTACAAAACAAAACAAGCTTCTGGTCTTCCTGAGTTTCCTGTTCTGTTTGTCCACCAGTGGATCAATTTAGAACCTGGAAAATATTCTTTTTTTTTTTTTTTTTTAAGATTTTATTTATTTGTCAGAGAGAGAGAGAGACAGAGAGAGCATGAGCTGGGAAGAGGGACAGAGGGAGAGGCAGGAGTAGATGCCCCACTGAGCAGGGAGCCCAATGCGGGGCTCCATCCCAGGACCCTGAGATCATGACCTGAGCCGAAGGTAGACGCTTCACCGATTGAACCACCCAGGCATCCCAAGAACCTGGGAAATAGTCTTGGCATACATTTTTATGATTGTGAATTCAAGTACTGTTTTAACTACATCCCACAACATTTTCTTTGAAAAACCGCTCCTAGTGGCATAGCTGTCATTCAGTAAGCTGCATGTATTAAAATAGACACTCGCGAAAGCTTTAAGACTTTCAATATGACAAATGTGTCCATCTTTCCCAGAAATTTGCTTATCACCTCCTGTTCCTCAACACCTTAGATCACAGATATTCTCTGGAGTCTGTTATACGGGCATCTTACAGGGTACACCCTGCTGTGTGGCTTCTTTCACTCAACATACTTACTTGAGATGCATTCAGAGTCTAAGCTTATTTGGTATCTTTTTTGCTGAATAGTATGATAACTTCAGAACTTTTTAACTCCAGTACTCCCTGATAATTTATATCCTTTTATTATTGTGTATTTGAATTATCTTACTTTTTTAAAGATACTTCTGTGGCAGTTACAGTCAGTGTTGTTTTCTTTGTTCTTCATTCTTTAATGTCACACCTTCCATCTGGGGTCATTTTCCTTTTGTGTCATGCAGCACCCTTTACATTTCCTTTACTCCGAGTCTGCTGCTGGCCATTCTGTGTTATTTTTGTCTGCAAGTGTCTTCATTTCACCTTCATCCTTCGGGGGTATTTTCACCAGGGATAGAATTCCAGGCTGGCGGTTATTTTCTCTTTGTGTACGAAAGATGTCATTTACTTTCTTCTGGCTCCCAGTATTGCTTTTGTGACCTTTGAAGGTGACCTTTGTTTCTTTCTCTGGCTTCTTTTAAGATTTTTTTTTCTTTATCTTTTGTTTTCTGTAGTTTCCTTTTGATGTGCCTGATTATTCTGCTTATTTTGATGGGTTTATTTGTTCTCGGGATTTGTGGGATTTCTTGAACCTGTGGATTTTTTTTTTCCATTGGTTTTGGAAAACTCAGCCATTATCCCTGTAGATTTTGTCTCTGTTCTATTCTCCACCTGCCTGTTTTCTGTAGACTCTATTTTGCTTAACCTCTCTTCTGTGTTTGGTGTATTTTTTCTCTCCACACTACTCCAGACAGTTTCTTCTGTCACTAATTCTCTTCTCAGCCACAGCTCATTTGCTGTTAAACCCAGTCATCAATGGCCTCATTTCAGTCCTGGTGTTTTTCTGTTTTAGAGTATCTGCTTGGTTTTTCTTCAGACTTATGATGTCTTAAAAAAAATCATCTCCAGTTCTCTGCTGAAATTTTCAAGCTTGGCATTCATATCTATAAACATGGTAAGAAACTTTGGTTCTTAGCCTGTATCTGATATTTGCATATTTGAGGTCCCTGTGGTTTGTTTCCGTTCTCCTTGCTAGACTAGCTTTTTCCAGGGCAGGTACTGTGGTTTATTCTGATTCAGAATGTCTGAGATGAAGGCCGGTTTTCTGTATTTATAGAAAGCTCACAGACAATTACAATATTTAGCTAGGATTTTGAGTTAGAAAATGCTGAAATGCTAAATCTGTGTAGTATGAACTCCAAAGGCAGTAGGATTTCATAGTAATCCTTCCCAAATAAGTAAACATGAAGTACTGTAGGCCCCAGGGGCGGTTGTAGTCACCATTCAGTTAAATACTCCAGCACCGCGCTAGGGACCAAGGAAGTCAGAGTCTCTGTGTGTTGTGTCCAGACCCTCAGGTGTTTGCACTGGGACTGGATTTGGCATTGGACAAGTTGGGAGAGCGGGATTCTAGCTCATCCCTATTGGTAACTCCTAACGAACCATGGAGAAATCACTTCATTTCTGTGCTTTCTGTGATAGTTTGAAGTTGGCATCTAATTCTTGAATTTCAGTTGTTATACAGAATTGAGAAGAATTTAATAGTAATGACAGCAGCCACTGTAGCTCCCCCTCCTCCTGCCAACGCTGGTGTTACTATGATCATCACCACCAGCAATGAGGTGTTTTCGTTTTCTTTTTTCTTTTTCTTTTTTCTTTCTTTCTTTGTGGTTTTTTTGGTGTGTATCTCCTAGTTTGTTTTTTTGTAATTGAGATATAATTGACATATAACGTTGTATTAGTTTCAGGTGTATAACATAATGACTTGTTACATGTCTGTATTGCAAAATGGTCACCACAGTAAGTCTAGTTAACATCTGTCCCCACGCATGATTACAACTCTTTTTTGCCTTATGATGAGATCTTTGAAGGCCTCCAGCAGCTTTCAGATATGCACCACACTGGTAGTTACTGCAGTCATCATGCTGTACCTTGCATCTCCAGAATTTGTTTGTTTTATAACTGGATGGTGGTTCACCCATTTCACCTACCCTGCCCTTCCTGCCTTTGGCAACCACCAGCCTGTAACTAGTGGTTTGGCAACCACTCTCTGTACCTAGGAGTTTGGTGTTTTATTGTTTTTTGTTTTTGTTTTTAGATTCCACATATAAGTGAGATCATATGGCATGTCTGTCTCTGTGTGACTTACTCCACTTAGTATAATGCTCTCCAGGTCCATCCATGTTGCTGCAAATGGCGGGATTTCCTTCTCTTTAATGACTGAAAAATATTCGATTGTATATAAAAACCCAACTTCTTTATCCATTCATCTATCAGTGGACGCTTAGGTCATTTCCACGTCTCGGCTGCTGTAGATGATGCTGCAGTGAACATGGGGATGTAGGTAACCTTTTGAGTCAGCGCTTTCATTTCCTTTGGGTAAATACCCAGAAGTGGAATTGCTGGATCATAGGTAGTTCTATTTTTAGATTTTTTGAGGAAGCTCCATACTGTTTTCCACAGTGGCTGTACCAGTTTGCATTCCCACCAACAGTGCACAAGGGTTCTCTTTTCTCCTTATTTTCAACACTTGTGCCATTCCCTTCCTTCTTCCTTCCTCCCTCCTTTCCTTCCTTCCCCCTTCCCCCCCTCCCTCTCTCTCTTTCTGTTTTTCTTTTGATAGTAGACTTTCTAAGAGATGTGAGGTGGCAACTCATTATGGTACCTATGGAAAGTACTATCCTCGATGAATTTTTCTTTATGATGAGTAATCTAGGGCTAGAGATACACTCATGACTATTATTGTCCTTTTTACTCTAGCTGTGTATATGAATTTTGGTTATCTGTGTATATGAATCTATTGATTTATTTTGCTTAAGGAGGAAAGCTCAGAAAATAAATAAATGGAATTTAGGAAGCCTTCTGTCCAAAAATGTAAGGTACATTACCCTGTTCTTTTCACATAAATTGTTTATGATGAATTTATTCATTAATTTATTTATTCAAAAATATTTGTTGAGCATAATCTGCTAGACAGAATCTAACAAGTAAGTAAGGATAAAATCTCAAAAAATGTTTTTTAAAGGTGAAATGTTTCATTACCTTTGGAGCTTTGTCATATGTAAAATAAAACTTAATTTTACTGAAGTGGTTTTTGATTGACTCTCGTTTTTGGAGTCTGATTTTGGATGACGTGGATTTTCACTTCACAGTTCCTACGGAGGAACGTAGCCACAGTGTGATAGATGAAAGCTGATAGTAAGTGGTCTCAGTGCAAACACATAAGCATGATTATAATATAATCATGCTTATAATCATGTATTTTTTTAAAGATTAAATTTGTGTGAGAGAGAGACAGAGGAAGCAGAAGCAGGGGGAGGGGCAGAGGGAGAAGCAGACTCCCTGATGAGCTCACATTCCAGGACTCTGAGATCACGACCTGAGCTGAAGTCAGACGCTTAACCAACTGAGCCACCCAGGCGCCCCTATATTGTAGGCATTTAAGCTAAGCATTTATAATATGGGATATTCAGTGGTGGCTAAAGTGTCTCCGTTTTAGCATCTTTTCTTTTTCAGACTTTTCTGTTATGCAAGGTTTCCTTTGCTCTCTTTTGTGCCTTTTGCAGATGTGTTTCGACCATTAAACTAAAAAAATGCGTCCTCTTGTTTTACATTCTACTTGAGCTCAGCCAGATAAAACAGTTCAGAATCATGTGTATTTGGGGGTGGAGATGTAGAGATGGCAGCTTCTATTCATTCTGCAGCTGAGACCTAGTTCTGTAAGGCAGAGTTGTTTTGAGAGGTGGAATTTGCTGACATATGCTCTAAAGTAGATTTGTTTGTGGTGTTTTCTTTTAAAATTTCAGCCTTGTTTTGCTAGTTTGACATGCACAGTACTGCGGACAGGTTCCCAGGTATGTATGCTAAATGCACACGTGGAACCCAGCAGCGAGGGATTTTCACACCAGAAACGTCAGATGATGCTCTGCCCCTCACATCTGCTCTCAGCAGCAGTGAGAGGCCAGTGCGTTTGGCTGCAGTGCTGTTTTGTTCCTGCATGTCCCAGTCGAGGGACCACTTTGCTGTGCTGTAAAGCACCATCTTTATGTTCAAATGCGGGAGTGTTTCCCCCTCCTGATGAGAATACTGAGACCTGACCTTTATAATACTGCTCTTACTCCAGAACGAGGGAGAGGAGTTTGATTTCTTTCAGTGATTTTCAAATGAGGGGCCCTGGTTCTTGTTCTTGCCATTGTTTCTTTCCTTTGAGTTTCACAAGACTTGGTTATCTTGAGATTCTGGTTTTCAAGAAATTTAGCAAATTTCAAGGCTCCTGTTTTTGTTGTTGTTTGGAAACCTGTTTTGCTAGTAGGAGTCAAGGAAGGGAAATAGGTTGGTTTCAGTCTTTGATATTAACTTGCTTTAAGGAATGGAAACTGAGCAGGCTTATGTGGGAGGAGATGGAAAGGTCATTGACATCAGCTGCTGGTCTCGAACGCGTTCCAGACAAACTTCCTATTAGGTCCTCTGCCCTGGAATAATTTGGCATGTCAGCAGGCTTCTCTTCCAGCTACTTTTCAGCTGGGCAAGTAGGCTTCTAGGAGTGTCATTTTTGTAGAGAGACAGAACATTATATTTGTTTCACTAAAATGTTTTCAGTTCCTTGTCTCCCCCACAGTGGACTAACGATCTCATGATACGCTGGGATTCTGTATTTGTGATCCAAGGAGAGGATGTAAACAGACATTTTTGACATACCTGTAGTTCTTTGTCAGTAGTTTGTGGCTTCAGTCTTGTCCACTTGCAATCGTGAGCGTGTCTCCTCTCCTTTCCCGCTTGTCCAAACATGGTAGACATGGCCGCAGGGAAGCGTGTGGAATCACCTGTTTGCTGTTTACAATAAAAAGCAAATTCTTACTACATTTGGGTCCAATGACAATATCAGCGCAATTACAGAAGATTTACTTTTGGCAGCCTGTGGGAAACAGGTGGACTTCTCTCTCTTCTCCCTTCTTGGCTGTGGGATACTTTCTTCAGGCAAACAGAGTGACTTAGGACATTCGTCATTCACTGTGAACCACATGTCCTGCTTCATATCGTGTTGTCTCTTGTGTGTATGCCCTTCAGGGTTTCAGGAGGCTAACCATCTCAGCCCCTTTCTAACCAGTAAGGATCCACATTAAATTTGTGTTCTTCTCCAAAGTGGTCCCAGGTGCAGTGTACTCTCCATTTTCCTGTTTAGCCGATGTGGAGATCAATTTATTTCATGTACTTTTCTGTCACGAATCTTCTCTTCACTTGAGTGATAGAGATGGCTGTGTCTGGGGTTTTCATTCAGTTGTACTTTGGATGCGTAAAGGTTTTATAAGATCAGAAAGTCTAAGATTTTTTGTTTACTTGCTTTGAACTGAACATTATCCTCAGTCATGCCCCACAAGCTTCCTGGGATCTTGATCTTTATTGACTCTGCCATCTCGGAAAATAAGGAAAATAGGTAAAACCAAAAAGAGTAATTGGAAAGAAGGTCCTGTGGAGCGAAGCTGTCACATGGCAGAATGATTCAGGAGTTGCGGGGAACATTATTGATTGTGAATCCTTGGTGAATTTTTTAAAAAGTCTTGTTTTTTTCCTCTCTCCCTCCTTTTTTTTTTTTTTTTTTTTTTTTGGTCTTAAGCATTGTTCAGTTAAGATAAAGATACTTTAAATATGATGATAGTGACAATATTTTATGATGGGCTTTTTAAGAAAAATTTAGTTTTCATAGAAAATGTACATTTAATTTTATAAGTAAAAATTACTTTCTTAAATTAAAAAAACTGTACTTTCACATTAGATAACCTGTGAGGTAATAGAAAACATATATGTTGGTCTCTTTCCCCAGTTCCTGGCACAGAACTCCTGAAACACTTGTAAATTTCCTAAGCGATAGGAGTAGTAGGAGCATTTTTTGTTCTAATGTTTGGTCATTCACCTGGGCTCCTGACACAGAGTTCCTAAATCCCTTGGAATATCCTGGGGGATGACAGTGTTTTTTGTTCTAATGAGATGACTCTTAGTGGGCTCCTGGATGAGGGCTGGTCACCAGAAAGACCAAGCTGGGGTTAGAAGCGTGGAATTTTCAGTCCTGTCTCCTATTCTCCAGATGGAAGTGGGGCTGGAGATGGAGTTAATAATTGATCATGCCTATGTGATGAGGCCTCCATAAAAATCCCAATAGTATGGGGTTCAGAGAGCTTCCAGGTTGATGAACAAACACGTGGCGGTCCTAGGAGGGGGGCACACCCGGAGAGGTCAGGGATGCTCTGTGCGCCTTCTCACATCCCTGCCCTGTGCCTCTCTTCCATCTGGACGTTTGTCTGTGTCCTTTATCATATCGTTTTATAATGTTTTATAATAAACTGGTCAACAGTGAGTAAACTATTTTCCTGAGTTCTGTGAGGCTCTCTAGCAAACTGATAATGGTCATCAAGAGTAATAATAAGTATTGTGTATATTTTCTAACCTATATCCCATAATATTTGGCTTAGTTGGTAGTGTATTTTTCTTCCTTGAAACTTGGCTTCTGTATTCAGGACAAGTATTTCCAAATTAATTAGTGTTATGTTCATACTTGTCTTGTTAGTTCTAATCATTTGTTTAAACTAGGATTTCCCTATTTAAAAATCATTACTCTCTGTCGATGGGAGGAAATGTGTTTGAATTTCACAAGTAAATAGGTACTATTTATTTGTCACACATGTTGAGTGTTAATTAGCCAGAAACTGTAACCTCTTGGTGGGCAAGGACATGTCCCTTGCTCAACATTGTGGCCTTTGATATCTCAGACAATGAAAAATAAGTACTTACCTAAAGTTCTTTCTTTCTTTCTTTCTTTCTTTCTTTCTTTCTTTCTTTCTTTCTTTCTTTCTTTCTTTCTTTCGAGAGTGAGCACAGGCAGAGGGAGCGGTGGGCAGAGGGAGAAGCAGGCTCCTCGTTGAGCAAGGAGCCCGATGTGGGACTCGATCCCAGAACCCTGGGATCAGGTCTTGAGCCAAAGGTAGACGCTTAACCAGCTGAGCCGCCCAGGCGTCCCTCTCCAACTTTTCAGTATGAAAATTTTCATACAAAAAAGTTGAAAGAATTGTACAACAAACACCTATATACCCACCACCTAGATTCTATAGTTAACATGTTAATATATTTGCTTTATCAAATATCTGTCTATCTGTCCATCCTCTTATTGGTATATTTTACTTATACATTTTGGGAAGTTGTGGGTGTCCATGCACTTCACCCCGACAACTTCTGAATTCATCTGCAGTGTTCTCAATAGAATGTTTTTAGAGTGTGGCTATTTGTAATTACATGTGATCATTTAGAACAGATAATTATTAGAAAATGAAATGCTGTCATCTTACTTTATTTTCCATACTTCCAAGGGAAGAAAGCAGCTTAGATCTGTATAATTCTTTGTAGTTTATGAGGAATTCTCATGTCTGTTATCTAATTTGGACCAATAATATTGCTGATAGTAACGGTAGCTAACAGTTAACTGTGCCAGGTACCATGCTAACAGTTAACCTTTAACAAAGATGCTACATTCTGCTCATCCCACTGATATTTGGTTGGCATATTTATTTTTCAAGGGGATTGATTTGTTCACTTAAGAATATTTTTTAGCCCTGTGACATGCCTTTTAAATTCACATTTGTCAGCTGCTGCTATGTTTAGACTGAACTCTTTGGTGTTTGGGTTCCTGAGGACAAAAACAGTTTCTTGGGTGTTGTATCTTTATAGGTTGTTATCCATAATATTTATCCAATAAATATCCAATAATATTTCAGCACAACTTAGGAGGAGTTGCTGAAAATATTCCTGTGTTCTTTGATTATCTCTTATAAATTAGCCTGTAATATCCAAAATGTTGAGTGACTTTAAAGGCAAAATGGGTTATATGAGAATAGGTATCTAATGGTTGTTTGGGGGGTTATTAATTTTTAATATCCTATGAATAATTACAGCTGCTGTTGTTTATATTTATTGTGTGCCAGATTCTGTGACTTATTTTGCATCGCATTTTTAATTCACGTAACCAGCCTTTAAGGGCTGCCTCCATGAGGCATGGAGGGGTTAAGTGGCTTGTCCTGAGTCATGTGGCTACAAATGGAAGAGTCAGGAATGAGTGTTTCAGCTCCAAGTCCTAGCATTTGACCACCGCCCTAGTGTTTTGCATCCTCAGGCCACCTGCGTCATAATTTCCTGGGGTAATTGTTAGAAATGCAGACTCCTGAGCCCCATCCTAGACCTGCTGAGTTTGAACCTGTGGATGAAATATGTGTTTTAGTCGTTCATTGATTTTTTTCAATAATTTATTTTATTTATTATTTTAGAGAGAGAGAGAGTATAGGAGGAGGGACAGAGAGAGAGAGAGAATCTCAAGCACACTCCCTGTTGAGTGCAGAGCCCATCGTGGTGCTTGATCCCAGGACCCTGAGATCATGACCTGAGCCAAAATCAAGAGTCAGACGCTTAACTGACTAAGCCACTCAGGTGCCCCATTCAGTTGATTTTTATGTGCTCTGAAGTTTGAGGACCACTCCCCTATGCTCTTCTATAAGAAGCATAATCACGTTTTAATCTCTATTAACCTAGAAAGATAGCCAGAATCAATCATACTTGTTCTTGGAGTACATGGTGTTTTGGATTCATCTTTATGCATTCATCTTTCCTTCAAGATTGTCATGGATTTTAAACACCCAGATGGTGTCACAGTGCCAGTCATGTTGCCTCGTCGGAGTTTGCTGGTGATGACCGGAGAATCTAGATACCTCTGGACACATGGGTATGTATCTAAATGACCTTAGTGACAGAATACCTCTTGCTTTGTGAGAGTTCTCAGTCTTTCCTGCTTGAGCCACCAGAATCACGCCCCTTATCTGCACATTGAGGTGTCCAGGTTTTAACCCCCACGGACATCTGTGCCCTTTTATGGTAAATAGTGACCTTTTATTTTGATGAAATTCAAGTTTAATGGAGGGTTGCAAGCATGGTATAATGAACTCCCTTCACCTTTCACCTAGATTTACCAATTGTGAGTATTTGACCATGTATTTTATTGCTCTCATATGTTACCATTATTATTACTATTGCTAAATCATTTGAGAGTAAGTTGCAGACATCATGATCCTTTACTCTTACACCCTTCATTGCGTATTTCCTGAGAGCAAGGATATTCGTTATATCAGGGGTTGGCAAACTATGGTTCATTGGCCAAATTCAGCTCTGAGCCTGCTTTGCGGCTCTTGAGCCAAGAGTGGTTTTTATATTTTTATTTGTATTTTTAAATTTATTTATTTTTATTATGATTATGATTGTTATTTTGGTTTTTACGTTTTTAAAGTGTTTTTAAAAAAACAGCAGAGAATAGAAACTGTATGTGGCCCTTTTTACCTAAAAATGTTTACTATTTGGCCCTGTTTTACAGAAAAAGTTTGCCAACCCCTATGATATAAAACCTCTATACAACTCAAATTCAGAAACATCAACATTGATAAAAATACTCTTCTACAATCCATCTTCAGATTCTGCTAGTGGTACTTATAGTATAGTACTGTTGAAGACTGCCAGCAGTTACAGGAGCAAAACCAGATTTCACTGAGGGACTATTGCAGTAGGAGAAAAGGGATGGCAGTATAGAACTGGGCTGGATTCCACATACAACAGGAAAAGTCGGAATAGATAGCCGAGGGGGCGGGGGCGGGGCTGGGGCAGTGCCAGTGGGTGGCGGGCATGCCCAGGATGAGCCAAGTTGGGCTCAGGGGAGTCCGACTAAAGTTTGGTCAAGCAGAGAATCTTTGTTAGTGGTTTGTAGTATACTGTCCCTCTGATCCAGGACTCCGTCTGTGACTCTGATTAGTTGTCATTTCTCTGCAGTCTTTCTTACTTGGAAACAATTCCTCAACTTCTCTTTGTCTTTCTGGACGTTGGCACATTTAAGGGGACCAGTTATTTTATGGACTGGCCCTCAATTTGAGTTTGTTTGATTGAATCTAATCTCAAAGAAATGGGTTATGCACTTTTGGCAAGAACATAGCTTTAGCCTTTAGAGGAGAAGCATCGCGCTACTAAAATTTACGTACCTTCTGCTGAAAATACTGCTGAGTTCTGTGCTTATTAATAATGTCCTGCTTGGAGATTTTTAACTGATGCATTTAAGAAATCAAGGAAGTGAACACGTAGATGATTCTGTAACAGGTCCTGAATGTGAACCATAAAAACAGATGGCCTGATTTTAAGCAATGAGGCTTAAATTTACCTGATTTGTTTTTCATGGCCATCTAAAATATTTTTACTTACAGTAAATGAAAATGGTGAGGTGATCCAGTGGTTTCAGGTATTTCTAGAACTGAGAATATTCACATTTTCTTTTTTTAAGTTTAAGCATTTTTATGATCGGTACATTTAAACTTAAGAGTAATGGTATTTCAGCAAATACAAAATGAAAAATTACTTTTCGTAGGCCTGTGTTATAACAGGTTTTAATCTACTCTGGGCACTGCTGCTGATTAATTCTCCTAAGCATCATTTCGATCACATTATTCTCTTTCTTTCTTTCTTTTTTTATTTTTTAAGATTTTATTTATTTATTTATTTGAGAGAGAGAAAGCGCACGCTTCGTGCTGGCGAGCATTGGGCAGGGAGGGGCAGAGGGAGAGGGACAAGCAGACTCCCCACTGAGCAGGGAGCCCAACATGGGGCCCCTTCCCAGGACCCTGGGATCATGACCTGAGCTGATGACAGACGCTTAACCAGTTGAGCCCCAGGCGCCCCCAATCACATTATTTTTTTGGTTCAAAGCATATTATGTGGTTAAATGTTAAGAGTAATTATCTCTGGAAGATTGAATTGCAGGCAATATTTATTTTTAAACCTTTCTCTAGAATCAGAATTCTTTACAATAATTTCAGGGGAGAAAAACCCTCAGTATTATTTTTAAAGACTTCCATTGATACCCATTGCCTGTAATGTGATTGTGCGTGTGTATAGGGAAGAGAAGGAGAAAGGGAAAGTGTAGGGTAAGGAGGGAGGGGCTACAGGTAAAGACAGGAATAGAGAGAGGCTGACCAAATAATGACGTACCAATTATGGAGTATTATCAGCATCAGAATCTCTGGGTGACAGGAGAATAGGTTGAAAAAGCGCATTTAATACACTTAAAAATATGTATAAACCAAGGAAATACACCTTGATAAAAAAAATTTTTTTCTTTGATCTCTGGGCTGAAAACGGGATACCACTACCGAGGCACAGGAATTGAAGAAGGTTGATTTGGGGCCCCTGGCTGGCTCAGTCAGTGGAACATGTGACTCTTGATCTTGGGGTTGTGAGTTTGAGCCCCACGTAGGGGTGAAGTTTACTTTATTTATTTTTTTTTTGTTAAAAAAAAAAGAACTATTTTTCTTTATTTTTTATTCAAGTATAATTAATATGTAGTGTTATATTAGTTTCAGTGTACAATATAATGATCTAATGTTTACTTTAAAATAAGAAAAGGTTGACAGACTCTGTCGTGTAAGGTTAATTCCAGACTCTCATTTCAGTCTAGTTCAGATTACTGTTGTAGCCACCACGGCTTAAATCAGAATGGCTGCCGGCAGCACCCGAGTCAAATCCAGCAATCAGGCATGTTCTCTGGCTGGCGGTGGTGGTCTCTGTGGCAGCGTTTTTATAAATTGCATACATGTAAAAATCAGGAGCTTTCACCTAAAAATCTGAGCCTTCAGCTTCTTTTGAAAATTGGGCAATCTGACAACATTGGGCCCTCGGATGCCTCGGCCCTGGTTGGAGACCGTCTGTGGGCTTCTGTAGATGAGGCCTGCATTCTCAAGCTCTCTGCAGTTCCCAGCACGTTCTGTGGTGCCCCACACTAGGGCTGAGCATCGGCTGTCACATAGCACTATGCTTGCACTGTTTTGCTTATGTTGGGACAGAGCCGCTTGGAAATGAAATAAATCTTGTCTGCATTAAGAGTGGGAAATGGGAAGCTAAAATGAATGGGAAAGTTTTCAGAAAAGTGGAAGAGAACACTTTGTTGTTTTGAAATGAAACCATTCATGTGTTTAACAGCGAACATTGTGTTTCTAGACAAACCCACGTGCTTCCCTCCTTGAGGTTATTCGACTGACTTGGCAGGTGTTTATCTATAAGTTTATTTAACTCTCCTTTTAAATTACTTTTGGAGCATTTTCTTTCTGCTGAGCCTTGTTCTCAAAGTTTCATACAATTAGCTCACTTAACTCATACAAGTCACAGTGGAAAGTTTGTTCTGTGGTTTTGTCCCCATTTTTAAAGGAAATTGGAGCATAAAGAGGTTATGTAACTTTTACAAAGTCACAAAACCATTAAGTGGCAGAGCCAAGATGAGAAGCCAGGCAGTCTGGCCTCAGGATCTGTGTCCTTAACCTTGTGGTTCCAGCTGGCCTTGATTGCTCCCTCTGCTCCAAATTCATGCTGTGCCCTCTGGCCTTTACTCTTGCGCCAGCCCTCAGTGCAATAGATTTCCTTTTACTTTGTTTTTAACATAGAGCGCAGCTCTTACTTCCTTATAGTATGTAAAACCTTTTCTGGGTACATTAGCCTGAAATAATTTCTCCCTTGAACTCCTAAAGATTGTATTGTCATCTTCTACCTTGAGATGTCTCTTCTATCGAACTATTATTTAAATCTAAAAAATGTTTTTATCTTTTTATTTAATATTTTTTTCAGCTAGATTATTAATTTGAGTAGGGAGAGAAAAAAAGATGTTCAGTAATGTTTAAAGAATTCATTAATCTTTAACCTATGGATTACCTACTCCTAAAAATCTGAGATTGGTGCCGAAAGCAGTTAAGTACTGCTTGGCCTTTGTTTAAGATTTAATTCTAGGCAAGTAAAGTAATTGACTTAAAAAGCCTGTGATAGAGAACTACTTGGTCCTCAAGAGGGAAATTTATTTGCTAATAAGAGTTTCAAGATACTCATTGTTGTCAACTATCATGACTGTGTATAATACCATAGTTTTACTCATTTTCCTCTATCAGGGTAACAATCATATAAATTCAGGCAATGTTTGCTTTCTTTTTTTTTTTTTTTATTTATTTATGTGACAGAGAGACAGCCAGCGGGAGAGGGAACACAGCAGGGGAGTGGGAGAGGAAGAAGCAGGCTCCCAGCGGAGGAGCCCGATGTGGGACTCGATCCCGGAACACCGGGAACACGCCCTGAGCCGAAGGCAGCCGCTTAACGACTGCGCTACCCAGGCGCCCCAGCAATGTTTGCTTTCTTTTTACTTCTAAAAAAATTGCCTTTGGTGCAAGCTCTTTTAAAAGAGCCACTCTCCTTATGTGTTTTATGAGACCAGCATTACCCTTACACCAAAACATGTCAAGGATGTTACTATAGGAGAAAATTACAGACCAATATCTCTTGTAACAGGTGAAAAAACATCCTTAATAAAATTGGAGAAAATCCAGTTGTACGATATATAAAAAAGAAAGTACATCATGACCAAGTAGAGTTTATCCCAGGACTGTAAGATTGGCTTAACATTTTGAAACCAAGCCATGTAATTCAAGACATAAAAAGAACAAAAGCGAAAAAAATATTCAATCATCTTGATTGATGCAGAAAATGTATTTGACAGAATTCAGCATCCGTTCATGATAAAAACTTGGCAAAGTAGGACAAGAAGGAAACTTTTTCAAGCTGATAAAGGGCATTTGTGAGAAACCCACAGCTGACAGCATATTTAATGGTGAAATATTGAATGCCTTTTCCTAAGATACCCAACAGGGCAGGGATGTCTGCTCTTGCCACCTCTTTTTGATATTACAGTGGGTGTTTTACATAGTATAATAAGTCAAGAAAAAGAAATAACAATCATAGGGATTTGAAAGGAAGAAGTAAAACTCTTTATGATTGTGGGGTAGAAAATCCTAGGAAGTCTACAAAACAAGTGTTAGAACTAAAAAGTGAATATAGCAAGGTTGTAGCCTACTAGGTCAATATTCAAAAATTAATTTTTGAAAAATGAAATAAAATGCTTTTTAAAATATACATACCACATTTTCTTTCTTCATTCCTCCATTGATGGACACTTAGGTGGTTTCCATGTCTTGGCTGTTGTAAATGATGCCTCAGTGACCATGGATGCAGATATCTTTCCAAGTTAGTGTTTTTATTTCCTTTGGATAAAGATCCTATAGTAGAATTGCTAGGTCACAGGGTAGTTCTGTTTTTAAATTTTTGAGACATCTCCATCCTGTTTTCCACAACAGCTGCACAAATCACATTCCCACCAGCAGTGCCCGGGGGTTCCTTTTCTCTACACTCTCGCCAACACTTGTGATTTCTTATCTTTTTGATAATAGCCACTGCAGCAGGTATGAGGGGATACCTCAGTGGGGGTTTTGATTTGTATTCCCCTGATGATCAGTGATACTGAGCACATTTTCATGTGCCTGTTGACCGTCTGTATGTCTCCTTTGGAAAAATGTCTATTCACATCCTCTGTCCATTTTTTAAATGGTTTGTTTTTTGCTATTGAGTTGTGGGAGTTCTTTATATGTTTTAGATATTAATCCCTTACCAGATAGATAATTTAAAATATTTTTTCTCATTCTGTAGGTGGCTATTTCATTTTGTTGATGGTTTCCTTCATTGTGCATAAGGTTTGGTGTAGTCCCACTTGTTTATTTTTGCTTTTGTTGCCTTTTGGGAATTCTAACAACAGATTGAAGAAATAGTATAATGATGACAAAATGAAAATTGAGAACTGAAATACATTACATTTTTTCATTTTAGGATCAAATCTATTTTAATTATATGGTTGAACTTTCTCTTTTTTAGATGTGTTGAAAAAACTTACCTGGCCCCTGATAAAGAGAAATCAACAACCTAAATATAAAATTATGCTTTTTAATAATTTGCTAAGATCTTTCAGGCTTAGCACATTCCCTCTGACTGTAAAACCCACCTCTATAGGGGATAGATTAGCTAGGGTATATGAAGCAGAAAACTTAGAAGATTTAAATCTTAGGAATAAATTTAACGAAAGTTGTGCAACACATATACACTGAAAATCCTGAAACACTGCTGAGAGAAATTACAGAAGACCAAATGAATGAAGAGGTAGAGATGCCATGATCAGGGATAGGAACTTAATATTGTTAAGATATCAATTGTCCCAAGCTGATCTGATGTTTCAGTGTAATTCCAATTAGAAATCTTAAGACTTTTTAATAGAAATTGATGAGCAGGGGCGCTGGGTGGCTCAGTTGGTTGGGTAGCTACCTTCAGCTCGGGTTGTGATTCTGGGGTCCTGGGATCGAGCCCCACATTGGGCTCCCTGCTTGTCAGGGAGCCTGCTTCTCTCTCTCCCCCTCTGCCTGCAGCTCGCCCCACTCGTGCTCGCTCGCTCTCTGTCCTCTGTGTCAAATAAATAAAATTAAAAAAAAGAAATTGATGAGCAGATTCTAAAATTTATAAGGAAATGTTCTTGAAGCAGAACAGTGTTAAAGGATTTATTTTACCTGGTTTTTAAAATTTACTGAAGCTACATAATCGAAAAGTGTATGGGATGTCCAGGTGGCTCAGTCGGTTAAATATCTGACTCTTGATCTCAGCTCAGGTCTTGATCTCAGGGTTTTGAGGTCAAGCCCCACAATGGGCTCCATGCTGGATGTGGAGCCTACTTGAAAAAAAAGAAAAGAGAGAGAGAAAAAAAGAATGTAGTGTTGGTGTATAGACAGACCAGTGGGGCAGAATATATCCACATATAAAGGTCAGTTGATTTTTTTTTTTTTTTTTGACAGAGAGAGTGAGTACATGTAGGGGGAGTAGCAGGCAGAGGGAGAGGGAGAAGCAGGCTCCCCGCTGAGCAAGGAGCCCGATGTGGGACTTGATCCCAGGACCCTGAGATCATGACCCGAGCTGAAGGCAGATACTTAACCAACTGAACCACCCAGGCGCCCCAAGGTTAGTTGATTTTTGACAAAGACACCAATGCAATTCAGTGTGGAAAGGAAATTTATGAACAGGTGGTGCTGGAACAATTGGATGTCCATGTGGAAATAAAATGAACCATGATCTGCCTCACACCATTTACAAAGAGTAATATGAGGTAGATCATAGATTTTCTTCAAAGATTTATTTATTTATTTTGAGAAGGAAAGCCCGAGCATGAGTGAGCTGGGGGAGGGGCAGAGGGAGAGGGAGAGAGGGAGCGAGAATCCCAAGCAGACTTTACACTGAGCATGGAGCCCAACCTGGGGCTCGATCTCATGACCCTGAGTTCATAAACTAATTCGAAATCAAGAGTCGGATGCTTAACCGACTGAGCCACCCAGGTTCCCCAATGTAGAGCATAGATTTAAATGTAAAAGTGAAACTTATAAAACATCTAGAAGAAAATACAAGAGAATATTTTTGCAACCTTGGGGTAGGCAAAGTTTTTTAAAGAAAGATTTTAGAACACACTATAAAAGAAAAAAAAAGATGAACTGCGTCAAAATTAAAAAACTTGTCAAAAAATATTATTAAAAAAATGAAAAAGCATGCCACACATGGGAAGAAAATATCCAGAATCCATATATCTAACGAAGGTTTGGGCTTAAGATTTGAACAGATCCTTCACCAAAAAAAGTATCAATGAATGGCTAATAAGCACCCGAAAAGATATACAACATCATTATTCATCAGAGTGGTGCAAATTAAAACCACAATTTCAGGGGCGCCTTGGTGGCTCAGCTGGTAAAGCATCCGACTCTTGGTTTTGGCTTAGGCCATGATCTCCTGGGTCCTGAGATAGGGCTGCAGGCTCAGTGGGGAGTCAACTTAAAGATTCTCTCCTTCTGCTTCTCCCTCTACTCACGCATGCACAATCCCTCTCTCTCAAATAAATAAATAAATCTTAAAAGAAAAATCACAATTTCATACCACTTGCCACTCACTAAAATGACTAAAATTAAAAACTCAGGTAATACCAAGTATTGGTGAGAATGTCAGGCAGCCTGGAACTGTTCCATTATCTGTTATTTTCTGATGTTGATATCCTTGTCCCTCAACTAGATTTCCTTTACTAAGAAAGATGTATTCAAAGCTACAATGATAATTATGTATTTGTCTATTTCTCCTGTTATTTTTTGTTCACTTTTTGCTTTATGTATTTTGATGCTATGTTATTGGTTACATGCATACAAATATGCATTGTTTTTATATATTCCTGTTGTATTGACACTGTTGTTATTATGAAATGTTCCTTTTTGGGGCGCCTGAGTGGCTCAGTTGGTTAGGCGTTGGATTCTTGATCTCAGTTCAGGTCTTGCTCTCAGGGTCATGAGTTCAAGCCCCATGATGGGCTTCATGGTGGATGTGGAGCCTACATAAAAATATAAAATAAAATAAAAAAGGAAATGTCCCTTTTCATCTCTAGTAATATTTACTCCTTTGAAGCCTGCTTTGATTAGGATAGCTATACCACTTTTCTTTTGGTTTTGCTTGGAACATGCAAAATACTTGTCTTCTGTATGTTATATCTTTTTTTCTTTTCTTTTTTTTTCAAGGTTTTATTTATTTGAGGGAGGGAGAGAGAGAGAGGCAGAGATAGTGACAGAGATAGCGAGAGAACACAAGTGGGGAGGAGAGGGAGAAGCAGGCTCCCCTCTGAGCAGGGAGCCCAACATCGGGCTCCATCCCAGGACCCTGGAATCATGACCTGAACTGAAGGCAGACGCTCAATTGACTGAGCCACCCAGGTGCCCCTATATCTTTTTTTTTTCTATCTTGATTTTCAACCATTCTATGACCTTATTTTAAGGTGGGTGTCTCTTGTAATCAGCATGTAATTGGACTTTATTTTTTTAACCCATTCTGACATTCTTTGTTCTTTAATTGGATGTTGTAGTCGTTTTACATTTGCATAATTATTGATTGAATTTAAGTTTACTGTTTATGTGTTTTGTCTTTGCTCTATCTGTTCCTTTTTTTTTTTCTTTTTCTCAGAATTGGTATTAATCAAGTATTTGTGGGCGCCTGGCTGGCTCAGTCAGAGGAGTATGCGACTCTTGATCTTGGGGTTCTGAGTTCATGCCCCGCATTGGGTGTAGAGATTACTTAAAAATCTTTAATAAATAAATATTTGTTATTATTCTATTTGCATTTCTTGAATAATTTGTTAGTGTACATTCTTTTAATATGATTACCCTGAAGTTAACTTCTTAAAAAATACAGACTTCTATTTCTTTGTTTTTTCTACAATGCTTAACAGTTTGGCGAACCCAGCAGTTATTTGCCATTAATTCTTCTAAATTTGCTCTGTTCCCTTAATATTTTTAAGAGGACATGAAATATTTCTATGAATACGATGTTAAATAAATTATTTTGACTGTCGTTTTTAGAATCACACCCAGAAAATTTGATACTGTTCAAGCATCCAAGGGTCACAAAAGTGGAATTATCACCCGTGATGTTGGAGACTTAACTTTAAGCAAGAGGGGAATAAGGACATCATTTACATTTAGGAAAGTGAGGCAAACACCTTGTAATTGTAGTAAGTATATAATTTTGGTTCCACTGTAAAATGGAGTAAATCTAGTGTAAAAATCTTTTAAAGTCCCATCAGAACCAAGGAGAGCTTTGTCTTAACTTCTCTAATGGCATTTCTCATATTTGTATAGTGTTGTCCTTAATGTAGATTTTTCTTAACTGCCCCCAATGAGTTTATATTCCTTGAAGGTAGGGACTGCATTTTATTCATCTTTATTTTTCCTAACTATAGTACTTAGCCATAGTTGGACGCCAAGTAAACATTTTTTTACATTGAAGTCACAGTTAAAAGAGTGCTAAATAAAATTGTAGGACGTTAAAATATCACTTGTAAAAAATAGGTTTTATTGGAAATAGCTTGTTAGGTTTCTAAATTACTTCTCATTAACCCAACAAGGAAGTTAGAGATGACAAATTGCTCCATAGTAAGTAGATAACTCTAGGGGGATAAACAGTGGTTTGTGTTTTGGTCAATTTGGAAATCTAGGAGGGAATAACAGAAATGCTCAAAAACTTGTCAAAAGGGTGTTATTTTGAATTATCTATACGAGTACATCATGACGTGTATTTCTTGGACTCATTGAACAAAAATCTCTTTCATTTTGTAAATAGTATCTGTTAGAAAACTTGAAATTGCTATATTTGATATCTTTTTTTTTTTTTTTTTTTTTTTTTTTTTTGCTAAATCTTATATCTTGATGTTAGGGAAGCTTAAAACAGATTTTTGTTTCTTTTGCTAAAAGTGTCATTGAGGCCTTGAAACATCAAATTTTTTTATCAGTTAAAAAAAGTGTATTTCATATTTGTTGAGTGTCTGACACTGTCTGTAGTTTTACAAGATACTGAAAAATAAAGCACGACTCCTGTTCTCGAGGAACCCGAGGTCTAGCTGGAGAGAGAGGCTAGTTTTCTTCTGCAGAGATTTCTTTGTTGTGGACGTTTATTGAATGTAAGGCATGTTGTAGAAGCTCTGAATGTATATTCAGTTTACAGATGTTTTTCACGTTTGAGGCTTTTTGGATACTTTTGGTCAAAATTTGTGAATTTTTAAGGATTAGGATTGATCCTTCCTTTAGATTACTTAGCTGTTTATAATTTCTAAAAGAATAACATGTTACTAGGGCCGTTTTAGGGTCATAGTAGTGCGTGTGGTAGTGTAATCCTGATGTGCCCAAGATACAACTAACCCGTCTGTTGGGATCTGCATGTGTTAGAGCCGTCAGGCTTTCTTAAATGTCCACATGAAATGTTTAGAGCTGCCCTTCACACAGTAGCAAAGACTAGCTCTCTCCCACCCCTTTCTCAGGGTTCGGCACCCTCTGATCAGAGTTGGGAGAATTCCTGAGGCCGTGAGGGCTGCAGCCCACTTCTGAGCTGCCACATGACTTCTCATTATTGCCTTTGTCCTGACTGTGGCTTCTCTGGGAGCACCGCTCCTCCTCCTGTATTTCCTGCAGTAAAAAGATGTGTCTCATAGACTTCGGCCGAAGATAAAGGGAAATTACGGTGTAGCAGAGAACAGGCAAGGATTTAAAATGAGCGTTAGGCATGATTGCAGGGAACAGGGAACAACTTCAGCTTTCATTTAATTAGGATGTTAATTAGGATAACAGTGTATCCTCATTTTCCTTTGTCATCTCCTTGACTTGATGGTGTTCTCCTTAGGGTGTGCTGATCCTAGTGAAGGAGGTGACGCCTGTAGTCGCTGAGATTGTGGGCTCGCGAGTCCCCACTGGCTCCGTGACTTACCGTTCTTTGTCACTTCGGGATCATTACTTGGCATTCTGGGCTTCAGTGTCCTCATCTGTAAAAAGGACACAGCAGTACTGTCTCATGGTGTTATTGTGAGACTTGAGACCATCCGTATAAACTGCTTCAAATAGTGTTCATTAAATGCTTGTGATCATAACCAAATGACACTTTGCTCCTAGGTCTCGTTGTTTTTCCAAGAGTGCTAGGGCCCCAGAACTCCTGTTTCCTTTGCTCACCAAGAGAAAAACCCTAACTCCTGTTAATTCAGCTCCCATCAAGATGCTTTCCTAAATGAAAGGACCCTTAATCCCAGGATGAACTAGGCATCTGCATTAGAAGGCCTGCAGAATTGCAGTTCATGTCTTGTTGCAGATGGATTTTTCCCCTTTTTCTTTAGACCCCTCACATGTGTAATTGGACTCGTTAGGTTAAGAGCTATTTTTAAACTGATAAATCAGAGCCTGCTTACCCCAGCCACCAAATTTGCATTGATTTGCTTGTTCTTTTAAGAAACGTGATACCTTATGAATCACTTGGATAAAAATGAAAGGTTTATATTGCTTTATTTTTTCATTAGGCTACACTGTGGTCTGTGACAGCCAGATGAAGGGGACCCCCCCATCATTCCCAGGGAGTGCCAGAGAAGCCTCACAGCTGGAGCAAGAATACGTCCATCGAGTCTATGAGGAGATTGCTGGGCACTTCAGCAGTACAAGACACACCCCGTGGCCGCGCGTCGTGGACTTCTTGAAAGCTTTGCCAAGTGGTTCATTAGTGGCCGATGTTGGCTGTGGGAACGGAAAGTATCTCGGCATCAATAAGGAGTTATATATGGTAAGTCGTTGTTGCTCCTGGCTCTCTTTTGGCTTTATTTGTTAGGTTATTATCACCTTCTGCCTTATGGTATAATGCTGTTTTTTAGGTCATTGCCGAAAAGTTATAACCAACAGACGGAAAATTAATGAGCACTCCTATTCTTTTGTCGTGTATGTGTATGTTGTTCTCCTCCCTTTAGATTTTGCTTATTTTATCAGTAAAACTATCTTAAATTTATAAAACTCCTTACAGGTCAGAAAGGATATTTAGAGAAGCCACTTTCTTTGCTTAGATTGCCCTAAGTATGAGAACGTTAAAGCTGGTATTTTCATCTGTTTTAAATGAAGCAACTGAGATTCACAGACTATATTATTCCCCTGATGGCATGTAATTAGGGGACATAACTGAAACTTGAACCCATGCCTCTGATGTCAAATATAGTGTTCTTTTATTCACTGTAGGAAAAAATAAAGGTTACTATTTATTGGTGTGTTACTGTTGAGGAAACTAGGGCTTAAGTGGCTTAAACCATGTGACCGAGGTTATAGCGCAAGGCCCAGGATCTGAACCTACTTGTTTCTTGTGCCACATTTCTGTTTCCAGTTGCTATTACTTACTTTCCTACGGTCCACTTTTTTTTTCCTGCTATGCTGGGAAGGAAAACATTCTCCCTACACTGGTAAATATTGTAAATACCCATATCAACGCTGCTCTGGGAGGACTGAAGCTTCCCTTTCTCAAGATTAGGGGCTGGAGGACTAGAGTAAGGAGGATAGGTAGGGACAACGAGAGCAGTCCTCACTCAGGGGCTCTTGGAGGCCGTCATGTTGCACGTCTCCTGTATCTTTACCTTCTCCTCCCTGTATCTTTACGCAACTCCGTGAGGAAAGTAAGTCACTGCTGCTCTTGGGGGAAGGCAGAGTTCGTGCATTAAGAGACAGATAAAGCATAGCTTGTCATCAAGATAAGACATTAGTATCCATGTATTGTTGTCATGTCTACAATTAAATTTTAGTTTATCAGGAATAAGGTCACTGTTCATGTGGAAGAAGTAGGTTTTGATGTACCACTTAAAATCAAAGTGATATCTTCTGATATTTTAATCTTCAGGTATCATCCAGAACGTCTCTCAGTGAGCTCTGCTCTGCACCTTCTCGATGCTAACGCACAGTTTTACCGAGTCAGGCAGCACCTGTGACAGCGAAGCTGGGTTGAGGTCAGCCACACTGACGTAATCATACTGATCGCGTTATCCTGTTCTTAGTGAGAGACATGATTTCCTGGTAAACTGAGCCCCAAAATCTGAATCTGTTCAAGAAGGAATACATTTAGAAGAATTAGAAAATCACAAGTATAGTCACTTTCCATTATTTGTATTCATTTTACAGTTGGCAGTCTGCGATTCGCAGAGCCTGCTATGGTGTCTGACCTCCCGGGAAGGCTCAGTGGGTGTTGGTTCAATGCAGGAATGAGACGCTTGTCTGGCTGGAGTTGCGGCTTTCATTACACCAGAAGTGGAGTTACACATGACCAAAGGGAAGCAGCCGAAGCTCCAGCCTGTATATTTGCGTGTATTTTGAGCAGCTGTCTTTGAGCTTGAAAATCTGTGCATTTTTTGATATTCATGAGGGAATGTGACGTGGGACATTCATTCTACGTGTTCAAACATAGGATTGTCTCAGAATTAAAAATACTGTTTATATTATTATCACATGCTTCCTTAACAAAATGTACTTTTTAAATACTAGCTTAGGCTCTCATGGAGATCGTTTTATAAGCTGCTTTTCATTTGTTAGGTATCTTCAGTTACTCTTCACTTCTGTCTTCAGCACTGGCTGCTGCCTTTATGTTCAGAGGTAAATTTTGTAAGCAAGGACTTTATACCTTCATGAGACTTGCCACCTTTATAATCATACCAACAATAGATGAGATAGTACGTACCCAGAGCTCAGTCCGGCTCGCTCACTAAGTGATGACTCTGTGCATTGGTCTCAGACCACATTCGGTCCGGATGTGTTTCTCAGGTTAATAAGTACTTAATACATTGTAGGGACTTTCTTGGTTGGTGTGAGTAGTTGGGATGCAGATCTAATAATAATGCCAGTTATCTATTGACAATTATAAGAATTGGAGATGTGTTTCTGGAAGACTCTTCTGTATATTTCTGTTTTTGTTTTGCTTTGTGTTTGAACTGTTGACCACCCCAGTAATGGAAAGGACAGAACGGCCACTAACAGTGTCAGGCTCCTGCTGTGTGCCAAGTGCTAGGCTGTGTTTTCTCATGGGGTGTAGGAGATCAGTATTACTGTCCCCATTTTACCAACGGGAAAACAGGCCCAAGGTTCCATGGTGTCAGAACAAGTATTAGAACCTCGTCTCCAGCTGCAGGGTCCATACTCAGTGGCATTCCACTGAGAGAGATCTTAGCGGCCAGCTCTGCTGACAGAACAGCCAGCTGTCGTCTCAGATGTGGCAGAAATCACTTGGCACATGATGGACACTGATTGATGGTTTGTTGAATGGTGAGGAGCAAACCTGTGAGTTCACCTTCAGTTTCTCACTTGCAAAGCAGAATATACACAGTGCTGTGTTCTATACGTTAAAGGAAATGGGACAAACTCAGAACGGTGGGCCTTCACTCAGAGTGACGGACATTTAGGATACCTGGATTTCTCTTTGTATCTGGACCCAGGAAGAGAGGTTGTGTCCACTCTTTGTTCTGTACAGTTGTTATAACATTTGTGGAGTGAAGTATTTAATATACATCATTTCGTTTGGTTCTCATCTCAACCCTGAGAAGGAGGCATTTATATGATGAGGAAACAGAAGGTTAGTGGCTTTTCTAGGTTGTTCACCTGCTTCAGCTCGAGACTGTAGGTTGCTGTTTTCATTGTAGTCGACAGGTTTCGCCTGTTCCTCTGAGCTCTGAACCCCTTCCTGTCAGTCTCATTTCCCTACAGTGCTTGTTTCCTTAGTAGTTTAAAAAATGTGGTATTTTTTAAGTAATAAAAATAATACAGCCTCAGTTCAGAAAATGGACAAAGGAAAGGTGTTTGCCTTAATCTTAACACCCTAATAAAGCAGCTTGTTGTGAGAGATGTCCTTCCAGTGTTTTTCCTGTAATGTTTGTATTGTTCCGAGTACGCATACACCTGGATGACTCATTTGTGTCACTTCATATTTCCTTGTTGATGTGTAGCCTTACACAGTTCCTGACTGGATAACACTCTTGAGGTAGATGTTACTTGATGGTTCCTCGTGTTCAGTGTGGAATTATTATAAATAACACAGTAACGAGCATCTCCCCTGAGAAACATCTGACGGGAAGGAAGAAGGTGGGGTTTAGAGTGAGAAAAGCCCAGGTCTAAATCTCTGCTCCACCACTTAACTATTTTAACTTGGGGCAGAGGAGTTATCTGTGGTGAGACAAGTCTTCCTCATTTGCATGTAGTAACAGTAGCTAACCCAGGGTGTGTGTTCCGGGCTGAGGTCATTCATACAGAGAATCTGCTGTCATATCGGGTGGCTGCTTCTGGTAAAAGGCGATTTTTTTTTTATTTCATTTACCTTTTTTCATATTTTGGATAATTTTTTTAGGGTGAATTTTTAGAACAATTATTGGGTCAGAAGTCATGCACATTTTTGGGGCACCTGGGTGGCTCAGTTGGTTGAGTGTCCGGCTCTTGATCTCAGCTCAGGTCTTGATCTCAGGGTTGTGAGTTCAAGCCCCGCATTAGACTCCGTGCTGGGTGTGGAGCCCACTTAAGAAAAAAGAAGTTATGAACATTTTTATCCTCCTTAGAAAGTGGTGCACCAGATTGCTTTCAGAAACCGGTGGAGTCTGTTTGTACTGTGCTAGTCCTTCGGAGAGCTGGTTTTATTGCTGGCATCACTGTGGTGGATTTTGGTTTTAAAACATTTTAGATACTTTACTGGGAGAAAAATGAAACCTTGTTTTGTAGTTTGCACCTTTCACTACTAGGTCGAATGTTTTTTCATTTTTTACCAGTCTTCTCAGAATTGTGTGTTTAATGTTTTGTTGAAGATTTTAAAAAATTATAATGCAGTGGAAGTGTACATTTCAACCCCAACCAGCGTGTGTTTTCATGTCACTGACCTCCGTCCAGCACACAGAATTACGTAGCCCTTATGTGAGTCATTTAATAAATGTGAGTATTTATAAGTGGTATTTATAAAGAAGCCACTTTCTGTCACACTGTTGACATTATGCATCGTGATTAGGGAGACCTTCAAATCCTGGGTACTGTCCTTGGTACAAAGACTTAAGGAAATTTAAAAATAGAAAGGGAAGAGAGAAAATTAGTGATGACTGTATGAGAACGTATGAAAGACTCGGGCAGAGTAAGCGCGGAATGAAGGTTGTGCGCCAGGCACGAGTCACGTCTACACTAGACCTGCTGCTTTGTGAGTCACACGGCCCCTGTCTCTCGGCGCAGGGGAGCCCTCCGTCCCACGTGCGGCAGCCTGGCAGCAGGAGGAAGGACATTTCCTCTGGCTTCATTTGGCTGCTGTTCTCCTTGTTCTGCTTTATCTGTGATTCGCGGGTAATAACATTCCTTTTTGGTTGTGCTCTCTCTCCTGGTATTTGTTTTGTAGTAAAATTGGATTTTTTTCCCTCTGTTGACTTTTAGCAAGATTTATAGCAATCTGTCGGAATTGGACAAACTTGAGACTTTGACTGCATGAACTGAGTTTTATTGTAAAAAAAGGTGGCAAACCCCGGAATGTAATATGCATATTATTTGAGTGGTATTGTCAGCTTGACTGTTGTGGCTCCTGGCTTAGCGGCATAGAATATGGTGGAAAAGAGGTAAAAGTAAGAAGCCAGTTGCGTATCCTACGTGCGTAAAGACCGCAGTCAATTGGGAATTGTGCCACTGTTGTTATTAATGGGCCTTCGTACTTCTTCATCTTAAAATATATCAAAGGGACATTGGTGTACTTTACCTCTAGCTTGGTGCCTTTTATTATACTTCAACAATTAGCGCAGCTCCAGGATAGAGTATAGAAGCTGTTTAATATCAGTTAGAGATTGAGCCAATTCATATGAAGTATGACTAGCATGGCAGTGTGATTTAACTTAGTAAGACTTGTTTTGACATGAGGACTCGTATTCTTTATTCTCAGCTAGACTGAGGGAATCCCAATACTCAGTGCTCACTGCATCTGAAATTCAAATGAGTAAATACGGGCTTGAGGTGGCCGCTTTTGTCTGCTGAGATCTACTTTCACGTTTCTTTTTCTCTATTGTAGAGAGTGAGTTAGGAAGAAATATATTAGTGAATTAACATTTCTTATGCCCCTCCCCCCTCCCAGTGCTCTCTCAGTTTACCTGTGCACATTGTGCATTGCTCTTGCCCTCCACACACATGTGTGCATGCATACACACCCGCACACACACCATTCGCTCGGGACTAAACAGCAAAACTGTACAAAAATAACAGAGCTCGAGAGGAGATGGGCAGTCCTGCTCCCAAACACATCCCGCAGAACCAGGTCCCGGCGGAGGGCTCAGGAGGCCTCCCTGCCTGGGGAGACTAGGGGATGCTGCTGTTCCCTTAGGATGGTCGGCTTAGACTAAAAGGTTTAATTAAATAGCATTTTACAAATTTTGGATTTAGCACTTTATTCTTGGTGTATATAGGTTAGGCATTTAGCAGAACAAGACTCAAGAGCTTTAAAAAAATGAAATAAATCATTTTACTTTTTTATTGTTTGGGGATTTATTTCTGATTGTACAGTAATATGTATTGAAAAGTGAAAAGAAGCAGGCAAAAATCCCAGCTACCTCCTGCTATCTGAGCCATCACAGTATAGTTTATGTTGTGTTGAGAGACACCTGTAGCTCCCCACAAAAGACTAAATGTCTGTGTTTATGGGGATGATTTCCATTTTTATATGTGTGATATTACAAAAAGATCTAGGTTCTGGTCGGGGATGCATTCGATGCCAATTAGGACTTCCCGTTTCCACCGCTGTCATGTTTACTCTAATCACTGATTTGAGTTCAGCTTGACACCCATGGAGATGGTAAACGTTGCCGTCTAGGTACTTGATCTGACCCTGCGCCGGCTGTAAGAACTGCGAAGATCTCGCCTTCCACCTTTCCACAGTGAACGTGCAATCTAATAACCTATGGTAGTGAGTGCACCCATGGCTCTTAATTTCTCGGGACATTTTAACAAGATGTTACGCAATTCGTTCTTTTTCTCTGTTACAGATTGGTTGTGATCGTAGCCAGAACCTTGTGGACATTTGTCGAGATCGACACTTTCAGGCCGTCGTCGGTGACGCGCTGGCCGTGCCCTTGCGCGGCGGCTCTTGTGACGCCTGCATCTCCATTGCTGTGATTCACCATTTCTCAACAGCAGTGAGTATTCCTTTCTCTCTCCAAGGACTTGTAGCTCAGGTGGCAGGAAATGTTCACGATGTGACCGCTGTGGACCCGATCGTAGCCTTTCCTTTCTTCCCGTTCTCTTCCCTGGTGGTCCTGCAGTTTGCCCCCTTTACTGAGAAAGCGTGTGGAGCGGAGAGGAGGTGCGTGGCGCTGGTGCTTACGGGAGGCCAGTGGACCCTGCTTTTAGTGCTCGTGGTTCTGCTCTTGGCCCGACCTGAGTCTTCCTCCTCTTTGACTGGCTTCCTCGAATGCAGGGTCTCCGCATTTCAGCTGTCGGAGACGGGGGAGCTCGCCTGGGCCGCTGGCACACTCCGCTCAGCCTCTGAGCGGCTGCTCTCTCGGTTTCTCGTCTGCCCTTCTCAGCCCTTACTCGCCTCCCTGATGTTTGCGAATCCCTTCCTTCCCATCCTGCTTTTCTTCTTTTTCAAAACTCAGGTATTTAGTAGCTGTCACTCATGCTTTTAACTTGTCACAGATACTCCTAATTTTAAAGTAAGTGAATTTAATGTTTTGTATTTTTCTTATAAGAAAAAACAGCTTTTTTTTCCTGTGTGTCAGTAGTTTCTCCCCTAAGCTAAGCAATAATTTTATAGACCACCCTGTGCCGGCATCACCAGGAGTCTCCGTACACCTGATGACCTTAAGTGAATTCAAAACAAGATCAAGTGGAAAACCTTCTGTGCCTCTATTTTATTAACGCAAATAAAAATGTCCTTTTCCCTGTTTCTTCAACACTTTTTTCCTGTCAATCACAGAACAAAATGTGCCTTTTTTTTTCTTTTTTGTTTTATATTTTGTTAGATTTTCTGGGCTGTTCATCTTAATTAAAAACAGCCCTGTCGTCAGTCATACTTTCCGGTCTCCTCCCGGTTGATAAAGGGCACTGTGTGTTTTTCACCAGGAGCGGAGAGTGGCGGCTCTCCGAGAACTTGTTCGACTCCTGAGACCTGGTGGGACAGCACTCATTTACGTCTGGGCGATGGAACAAGAATATAATAAGAAGAAATCCAAGTATCTTAGAGAAAACAGAATTAGCCAAGGAAAGGAAGAGATCAGCAGTGGTGCAGCGGTGCCAGAGTCGCTGGCGGAGCAGGTGCCTGACGTGGGCAGCCAGGACGCCGCAGGCTGTGTCGCCGCCCTCACTGACCTCCAGGAGGGAGGGGGTCATGCCAGCACAGTCACCAAGGCCAAGCTTCCTGTTCATACTAACAGGACTTCTTTTCATTCTCAAGACTTACTGGTTCCCTGGCACCATCAGGGGAAGCCTGGGAAAGACAAGGCTGTTGGTGCAGCAGGACCCCGTGACCCAGGCCCCGTGTTTCATCGTTACTACCACGTGTTCTGTGAGGGCGAGCTGGAGGCGGCCTGCCGGACTCTGGGTCACGTCCGCCTACTGCAGAGCTACTACGATCAGGGCAACTGGTGTGTGATTCTTCAAAAGCTCTGATTGTCTCCGTGAACATAGAACAGCGAAGAAAGGCTCAGCTTGGTTTTTTAAAGGAGACTAAATTTTCCGTCTTTATAGTTAAAGAGAAAACTTGTGGAAAAGTCCCAAATGAGAATGAATGCCTGAGAGAAATTTGGGAGCCAAGATTAGTTAGGACACATCCAGTCTACTACTATTGCTGACCTCATCCGTAAATGTAGGCTTCTCCTGAATGGGGAGGAACAGGGACGGTCTGCAGCAGTGAGTGAAGTCATCTGTGAAGTATTTGGGAACCTGGGGTGAGAACACAGCACGTCGAAAATAAACTTCTGCTATAAATGTTACTAATTGAGCTAAATCATGTATACCTTAGTGATGTAATCATACATTTTAATAAAATATTCTTGGTCAGTAGAGAATTGTCTGAAGTTTTATCTTTGATTATTAACTCTGTAAAATCACAGATGATAACCGCTCTGTCCCCTCACCTTACTAACACAGGGCCTGACACACAGTAGGTGCTCAGTAAAATTGTAGTCCATCTAATAGCCATACCTTAGTAGGAGCGTCATCCAACAAATCCTCATTGAGCCCGTACTATGTATCAGTTACTATTCTAGGTACTGGGAGTGGAGCCCTGAACAAGAACAACAGCTCTTGCCCTCCTGGAACTTAGGTTGTAGGAGGAGGACAGACAATCAGCAAACAAGCACACTGTGTGCTAGACGGTGATAAATGCCACAGGGGAAGGTAAGATAGCGGGAGGGTGCACCTGAGAACAAAAGATGTAGTTTTAAAGGGCTGAGATAACCACTAATCCTGACTGTAGTTTATTACCAAGAATGAATTGGTACCCCTAATGCATTGACTATGTGCTAAGGGCAGCCCCAATATGCTCTTGTAACTCCTTTGTTTAAATAGCAAAGGTTAGAATTGTCAGACCTAATTATGCCCGTAGAGCCAAAGCTATGGTGCCACTATTGGGTATTTCTAGTTCATTCATAGTTCTGGTCTGGGTGCCATAAGCAGTTTTTACCTACAAATGTGTCCTAGTTACTCAATTAACTTACCATTCAGGTCGTTTCCAGGAGGAATAAAGGTAGAAAGTTGACCATAGGTCAAACAATC
Organism: Ursus arctos; assembly: GCF_023065955.2. Classification (NCBI taxonomy): domain Eukaryota; kingdom Metazoa; phylum Chordata; class Mammalia; order Carnivora; family Ursidae; genus Ursus; species Ursus arctos. The sequence goes on along the minus strand of NW_026622897.1, from coordinate 4,774,695 downwards.
ATGCAGAAAGGAAAGTACTTTTTTTTTTTTTTTTAATACTTTGCTGCTGGCATGTGTTGCTTTTACAGTCATAATGCTTAAGACAACTTCAAGAAAAATTGCTTTCCGTGGTTGATGATGCCCAGATGATTGTATCTCTTGTTAGTGTTAGTGATGTTTATTTTCAAGCATCAAGCTTCCAGAAACCGGTGGTGATCAATAGGTCTTACATGAGACAATGATTATTTTTGTCCTGGAATTTCACTGCAAGATTATAATTGTTCCTTCCAGATGAATTTATAAGGTTCATAATATGGAACGAAAAAATAGAGGGCTAAAAAGCAGTTTTAACCTGGTAGGAATTCTAGGACTTCACAATTTGAAGTTCAGCTCATGCTAACAAATTTTAAACTCTGGATGGAATCGATTTCCAAGGAAGACGCAAATACCAACATTACCTGGAGAAGAGGTAGAGCAAAACTTGGCTCTTGAATCAGATTTGAAGTTGAACTCTTGATCTGCCATTTTTGTTTTAGCTGTGGGACTTTGGACAAATTCCCTAACTTTGCCACGCGTCAGTGTTTCAGCAGTAAAGTTGGAAGATTTGTTACGAAATTAGCTGAAATAATACCTACAGAGCTCTTAGAGTGGTATAAGAATATAGTAGGCATTTGGGAAAAATGTTTATTCCCGTTACTTCCAAAGAACGGCCATGGGAGTTTTAGGTATTGAGTGATGTCAAAATCTAATTTGTTAATTATATAATCAAAACCTATGTTTTTACTGATTTTTTTTTATCTGCTTTGTTCTTATCAGGTGCCGCAGAGGTATCAAAATTTCCTGCTATGATTGTGGATTTCTCTATTTGTCCTTCTAGGTCTATCAATAATAACAAGGCAAAACTGGAAAAAATCCAAATGTCTACAGCAGTAGAGTGAGTGAGTAATGGTCCATTCGTTGTTACTGCATGAGCGATGACGTGAATACATTGTCCTTACAAGGCACACTATGAATGGATCTCAGGTAATGCTGCGTTGAAGAAGCCATACACGGAGTAATAACCATATGACTCCTGTCGAGTTCAGGTGTGTCTCTTAAGACCACTGTCGCTTCTGACGCCAGCTGCCCGTTCGGGGGCTCCCATGAGCACGCTCGGGTTTGATGATTTGCTAGAAGGGCTCGCAGGACTGTAACACAGACTGTTACACTCATGACCATAGTTTATTACAGCAAAAGGATAGGGATTAAAGTCAGCCAAGGGAAGATGTGCATGGTGCCAACTGCAGGAGTGTTACACGCATGGAATTTCTAGTCGTCCTGTCCCAGGGGGGTTTGGACAGAGCTGACTTCTCCCAGCAAGATATATGACAACATATCTGGAGCGCTGCCAACCAGGGAGGCGCACTGGAGGCTCGGTGTTCAGATTTTTAATTGAGGGCCTAACTACACGGACATGGTTGACCACTCTTGCTGCTGACCTTTAATCGCTAGCTCCTGTGGAGGTCAGGCTGATAACCACTTGGCACAGGGCCTCCAGGTAAACAGATACTTACCAGGCAGGATATTGCAAGGGCTTAGAGATCCGCTCCCAGGAGCCTAAGGTAAAGGCCAGCCAGACCTCTTTCTGGATAAGGTTAACTCTACTGTACAGTTTTCACTTTTCTTTAGGTGAGAGTTTAAAAGCAAGCAATATATATACTTTTACAAGGCTAGATAATAGGGAACTTTTGAAAAGAAGGGGTGAATGGGCCTTCTGGGGTGTTCACAGTGTTCTTTCTCTTGGGGGCATTTACATAGGGTGCTTGCTTTGTGTTAACTCACATACTGAATGTGTGGTAAGACCCTTATGATTTATATACCTTTATGTGTAATATAAACTTCAAAATTCATAACAGTTTGGGGGCGCGTGGGTGGCCCAGTCGGTTGAGCGTCCTCTTGATTTTGGCTCAGGTCATGATCTCAGGTAATGGGATCGAGCCCCGCATTGGGCTCCTTGCTCAGTGCGGAGTCTGCTGGTCCCTTTCCCTCTGCTCCTCCTTCTGCTCACGCTCTCCTCTCTCTCTCAAATAAATAAATGAATAAAATCTTGTCAAAAAGAATTTAAAGCAATTTGTAAAAGAAAGTTCAAACACACAGTTAAATGTTTTAAATATATTATGTCAGCTACTGTGAGGTATAATTTACATATCATATTCACCGATTTTAAGTGTGTAATTTGATGAGTTTTGACTCATTGCAACGGATAGTCATGTAATCATTCCCACAATCAAGACAGGGAACATTTCCATCACCCCATAACGTTCCTTCCTGCCCCTTTGCAGTCGGTTTCCTTCTCTTATGGGCAAGACTGATCTGCTTTCGATTGCTATACTTGAGTCTTCTCTAGAATTTCTGGAATCATACACTTAGAGACTTTCATGTCTCTCTTTTTTTTCCCCACTCAAGACAATGCTTTTTTTTTTTTTTTAAAGATTTTATTTATTTATTCGAAAGAGATAGAGACAGCCAGCGAGAGAGGGAACACAAGCAGGGGGAGTGGGAGAGGAAGAAGCAGGCTCATAGCGGAGGAGCCTGATGTGGGGCTTGATCCCGTAACGCCGGGATCACGCCCTGAGCTGAAGGCAGACGCCCAACCGCTGTGCCACCCAGGCGCCCCTCAAGACAATGCTTTTGAGATTCATCTTTGTTCTTGTATATATCAATAGTTTGTTCCCTTTATGGCTGAGTAGTCTTCTATTGTAAAGATTTATCACAATCTGGTTATCCGTTCACCAGATGATAGACATTTGGGCTATTACTTCCAGTTCAGAACTTGTAATTTTTTTAAGTCTGCTCTCAACATTTAGGAGCGCATTTTTGTGTCTATATGTTTTCATTTCTCTTGGGTAAATACCTCAGAGATGAATCGTGGGTCATATGGTAAGTGTATGTTTAACTTGATGCCAGTGAACTGTTTTCCAAAGTGGCTGTTTCAGTTCAATATCCCATCAGCCATGTTCGAGAGTCCACATCCTTGCCAACATTTGTATTACCAGTCGTTTTAATATTAGCCACCCTACCGTGCATGTGTAATGGCATCTCTCTGTATTTTAAATTTGCATTTCCCTAAACACAAGTGATATGGAGCATTTTTACATTATTTGCTATTTGTATGTATTCATTGGTGAAGTGTTGGTTCAAATCTTCTGTCAATTTTTAAAAATTGAGTTGTCTTCTCTTTAATGAGTTATGTAAGTTATGTGTATTCTAGATAAAAGTGCTTTATCATACGTAGATTTTGCAAGCATCTTCTCCCAGTCTATGCCTTACCTTTTATTTTCTTAGGAATGTCTTTTGAAGAGCCAGCATTTTAAATTTTGGTGAAACCCAGTTTATCCATTATTTTTTAATTTTATAGGTTGTGCTTTTTGTGTTCTATTTAAGAACTTTTTGCCCAAGTCAAATCACTAAGATTTTCTCTTATGTTGTCATTTAGAAGTTTCATAGCTTTAGCCCTTCCATTTAGGTCTGTGCTCCATTTCAAATTAATTTTTGTATACATGTTGTGTGGGTTGGCTTACTTTTTTCTGTGTTGCTATCCAGTTGTTCCACATCATCTCGAAAAGATTCTTTTTTTTCCCAAATGAATTGCTTGACACCTTTGTGGAAAACCAGTTGGCCATACAGATGTGGATATATTTCTGCATAGTTTTTTTTTGATCTTTGTGTCTGTTTTTATGCCAGTACCTCACTGTTTTGGCTACTATAGTTTCATGATAAGTTTTGAAATCAGGTTTCCAGCTTTGTTCTTTTATGCACTTAATCACAGCTTCAAAACACACAAAGCAGAGACTGATCTAAGTAAAGGCAGGAAACATAGACAAATCTATAATTTTAGGTGGAAGTTTCAGTGACTGATAGGACAAGCTTGTAGAAAATGAGTAAGGGTAGAGCAGATGTGAACAACACAACCACCTTAACATTATTGACATTTATAGGACAGTCCAGCCAATAACAGCAGAATACACAAGAACATTTACTGAGAAAGACCGTCTTCTAGGTCATAAAACAAGACTTGATAATGTAAAAGGATTAAAGTCATACAAATTATGCTCTCTGGCCCCAGTGGAAATAACCCATAGATTCAGCAAGAACTCAAAAGGGAAAATAGAAATATTTTGAACTGAATGAAAATAAAAGCATGATATATCAAAATTTGTGCAGAGGAAAAAAAAAAAAACACAGCAGGCCTGACATTGCTATTCTTAGAAAGGTCTACTTAGAAGGTTAGCCCTTGGCTGGTATCTCCGAATTTGGATTTTGGTAGGGGGTTCCCCAGAGCCCTAACTGATAAGACCAGCTCCCTGTGACTGAAGTGTTTAGACAAACATTACAGTTTGTGCGGAGCACCTGCTTTCCTTCTGAAGTCTAGAATTTGGGTGCAGGCCAGGCAGAAAGTGCCTACGTGACCAGCTCTCAGTAAAAAACGTGGGCACCGAGTCTCTAGCTTCTGTGGTTGGCAGCATTTCACGCTGAGGGAATTCGATGTGTCCCGTGTGACTTTACTGGGAAGGGATTCTTGGAAGCTTGTGCCTGGTTTCCTCTGGACTTCACCCTGTGTTCCTTTCCCGTTGCTGACCGTGATCTGTTTTGCTACAATAAATCTTAGCCCTGAGTACAATGCTGTGCTCGGTCCTGTGAGTCCTCCTGGTGAATCACTGAACCGGGGGATGGACTGGGGACCCCAGCACACTGCTGAAATAATCCTCAGGGGAAATTGGCAGCACTAACTGCCTCTGTTAGATGGGAAGAAAGTTCTCAGATACAAGAACCTCAGCTTCTTTCTTAGGAAACTAGGAAAAGAAGAGAAATGAAATGCCGAGTATGCAGATGAAAGGGTATGATAAAGATCAGAGCAGAAATCGATGACACAGAAAACAAAAACAAATAGAGAAAATCAATGAAACCAAAAGCATGTTCTTGGAGACCAATACAATTGATAAACTTCTAGCCAGACTGAGTTGACCAGGGAGAGAATTCCATGAATTTTATAATTGGAAATTCAGTTAATAAAACATAATTAAGGTAGATTCTCATGAACCCACTTTTTAAGGCTAATGGTGGAAAAAGGTTTATTATTCCATTAATAAGGCTTTTTTTCCAGAACTATTTGGAGTAGGATTACTTCAGATGACTACCCAATTTAATGATGCAGTTTTTCTGTAATCCGCTGAGGAAATTAAGACACTGTTTATATATGAAAAAAATATGATCTTAGCTAGTTCCTAAATATGTTTGAAGATTGTGTTTGAGAATTTGAGATTCCAGATAAAGCAAGTAAGCCATGTTGACTGACCTTAAGGATAAAAATTTTTAAAATGTATTATTCTTTTTGCTACTTTGAATATTTCTTTATTCCTTGACATTTAAAAAAAGTTAAGAGAGATTCTTCCTTTGCATTAATCCCTTCATTGCTTTCCTGCTTTGGAATAGCAACCGTGGCTGTGAGTCAGGAGTTTACTAAGTGAGTCCATTGTTCTTACCAAGAGCCTTAAGTCAGCCTCCTGAATGTTTTCCACTCACAGTGGTCAGAGAATGTATGATTTCTCTCTGTACCTCCCGTGTCCTGCCTCTTCTCGATTCCTAGCTTCATCTGTGTATTTCATCTTCCCTTGAAGATGAAGAGAAGTATTCAGGCCTTCTCCTAAAAGAACTTTCTTTAGTAGAAGTCTTGATCTTGCCGTAAAAGAATTCCCATATAGAAAGAGAGAATGTATAATATGACTTCCAATTAACCTTTTGAGTTACGACCCTATCATCTTGAAGAATTATCATTCTTCAGTTAATGAGAGAAAGAATCTAAAGTTTTAGCAGAGGGTGTTGGGGGGACCAAAACATAGTGTGACTCACAATTCTTCCCTCTGCTCTTTGTTTGATCACTTTCGAATGAAAATACCTTGGGGCTGAGGGTAGGGATTATTTGGTTAGAAATATTAGCTTCTCACATGTGGCTTCAAAACCTTATTTATGGTAGGGAAGATACTCTGTTCAAATCAGCACTGGATAAAATAGGACAAACGTATAAGAAACAATAACGGAGCTCTGCTCTGATACGAGTCATATTTTCTGTGCTTTAAGAATTATAGCCAGATCTTTGAAAATTAGTGTGAAGAGAGCAGTGTGGTCGCAACTCTGTGCCTGCTTGACTTTTTAGGGTCCGCCTTGCTGAACGCTCTTCCTTGGTGCCCTGCTGACCTGACGCAAATTGGTTTAGTGGTTCTAGAAAGAATAAAGTGTTTTTTTTTTTTTTTAAGATTTTATTTATTAGAGAGAGAGACAGCCAGGGAGAGAAGGAACACAAGCAGGAGGAGTGGGAGAGGAAGAAGCAGACTCCCAGCAGAGCAGGGAGCCTGATGCGGGGCTCGATCCCAGAACGCTGGGATCACGCCCTGAGCCGAAGGCAGACGCTTAACCACTGAGCTACCCAGGCGCCCCAGAATAAAGTGTTTTTAAGTCAGACAAGTATTTGAAACTGAACTCTACTGCTTACCAGCTGTAGGACCCTGGGGAAATATAAATCTGTAAAGAGAGGATAATAATACCCACCTTACAGGGTGTTGGGTAGGTTATGTGAGATCGCATTAAAATATTACATCATAGACGGTCAATAAATGCCAGCTTGTTCCTTCCCCGTCTTCTGCTGAATTGCATCCCTGAGAGCACATCTGGTCTTTACCTTTTCAAATCTGTGTGTGTGTGTGTGTGTGTGTGTGTGTGGTCAGTTTGACATGTGCATTAATTAATTCAGTGTGGGTTTATTGATCGCTTACTACATGCCAGGCACCATGTTAAATAGTGCATTTACCAGTGAACTTCAAGAGATCCTGTGCCCGTGGAACTTACAGTTTAGTTGGAGGGAGTGGTATTGTGCATGGTAGGTGGTAGAACAGACAATAAACAATAAATATGAGTAACTAAGTAAACCATATATTACATTACAAAGGGATGCTTTTTTTTTCCTCCATAGGGAAAAGAAGGAGTAGAGCAGAAAAAGAGGTGAAGGGTGGGAGGTCACATGGGTTCTGTTTTTTTTTTTTTTTAAGATTTTATTTATTAATTTTTAAGTAATCTGTACACCCAACGTGGGGCTTGAGCTCACAACCGCAGGATCAAGAGCTGCACGCTCCCTGCCCTGAGCCAGCCAGGTGCCCTGGGTTCCAGTTTTTAAAAGGGTGGTCAGGATGGTCGTCTGTGAGAAGGGGGAGGAGCGAACTGTGTACTCTCTGGGAAAGAACGTTCCAGACAGAGGAAGAGATCAGCGCAAAGGCCTGAGATGCAGGAGCACTCGGAGGCCAGTGTGGTTGCAGCCAATGCCTGAGAGCGGGTGGAGGTGAGGTCAGAGGGTCATTTGGGAAGTGAGGCGGACCACACAGGGTGTGCCTAAAAGTCTTCGGGTTCTCCTCCCAGCAGATCTGAGTGGACAAGCAATGTGATGTCAGTTCCGTGTCAGAGAGTCTAGCTGCTGTGCGGAGATGAGACAGGAGGAAGAGGGTAGAGGCAGGGAGACTGGTGCGAAGGCTGTGGCCAGAATCCAATGGGAGAGGATGACCGGCTTGTCACAGCGAGGTGGCTGTGCGGGTGGTGGCCAGTGGTCATCAGCTTTGGGGTGTGTAATGTGAGGGTGGAACCATCAGCGCCGGTGATGGGTTCGAGGTGGGGTGTAGCGGAGTAGGAGATGCCCCCGATGCCCCCACACTTGGGGGAGTGGAGCTGCCTCACAGTTCTCCCCACTGTCCTCCAGATGCACTTTTGCTTTGTCCTTCTCTTCCCCTCCTTGCTTGCAGGCATAGGTCCATCATGATGCTGTCCTGAGCACGTCTTCCTGGCAATCCTTCTGCAAATAAACCCAGCAGGTCCTTTAAGCTCAGACAGTCCACGCTCCCAAGCAGCTAGATGTTCAGTCAGTGAAATAGAAATAGAAAGCAGTGCAAGGATTGTGATCATAAATTCCTTTAGGGGCCATTAGACCGAGATAAACACGCACATCCACAGATTCCAAATTAGTGTAAGCCATAGAAAGGCAGGTGATTGATGGCACTTTATTTTTAGTAAATCACTCGAGAGAAAATGCTTCCCCAAGAAGAGCCAGGCCTGCATGAGCATAACCTTCAAATGCCCTTTGCGGAAGCAAGGGGGAATAAATAGTGATGAAAAGAGGGAGTGAAGAGCTTTATTCTTGACTTGCCTTCTGTTGGACCTCTCTTTACAGATCCCAAAAAAGCCCTGAAAAGCAAGTGTGAAAGAAAAAACAACAGGAGCTATTCTATCAGAGTGCAAAGTCTCATTGTCTTCCCCCTTGCAGAAGCAGCTGGAGTTTGTTATCGATTAATGAGAAATGGCGAATAAGCCTCTAATGCAATTTTAAAGAATGTCCATTCTGGCTTTTGTCGTTGCCAGCAAGGAAAATAGGGCAGCAAGGAAATAAAAGCCTTTAGAAGCTGTTTTCAAGGATCAGCGTAAAAAGCTAGAGAGGTTTGTAGAGTTAAGGAAGGAATTCTTCACTTGTGGTCGGTAAGTTTCAGAGTGTTAATGAGTGACCCACAACGGTATGCAAAACTGTGGGAAGGTGCATGTGGACATCTTTCTTGGGGGAGCGTCCATACTTTTTTTTTTTTTTTTCCAAAAAAAGTTTAAACACACAAGCTACAGACTCTAGGCAGTGACCTTCCCTTGCTCATGCTCACGAGATTTAAAGACAGCCCAGCGACGAAGCACCAGAGGTACTGGTCGATTGGGATGTCAAGGTGCCCTGGGGTGTGTGTGTGTGTGTGTGTAGGGGGTAGTAGGTCTATATGATTTTTACTTGACTCAGTCCTTGGTCCAGCCTTTTGAAAACATATTTGTGTCCTATGTGGGGAAAAGACTCTAAGTTGAAATGAAGAGAGTGTGTGGTATATTCCTTAGTGTGTGATTAACCTGAGGCAGGAGTAGGAAAGGCATGATAGGTATTAACCAGGAGAGTGGGTTTTTTCCTACAGAAAACTCCCTTGTTTCCTCTTGGATAATACACAAAACAAGCCAGACTAGTACATCTGCTTGTTAAATAGAGCAATTGCGCCCATAGTAATGGACCCCCCACAATTTCAGGCAGAGACCAGTGGAAACATTAGCCAATTCAAGGAAAAAACAAAACTGTCATCCTACAGATTGTTGCTGTAGGACCGTATAGTCACGAGCCCGGTGGTACAGGATTCTCTCTGATCTGCGGCACCATCATCTGGCCAGGAGAACAGAGGGCTGATCAGCTTGGACCTGGGTTTGGTGCAGTTCTCGGCACCTATTGCTGTAGCCAGAGGAATGAGATCTCTTGACTGCCTTAGGCCATCAGGCCCTCTTGTGTACCTTTGGGTGGCATTCGTACTGCACCAACCACGGGACTGAGAATGGGGAGGAAGTTTCCCACGGGGGCTGTGGCCTGCACTCACCAGAATGACCATAGATGCTGGGCTACAGACAACGGGAATTTTACTGGGGCTCTAGGCCCTCTGCAGAAGAGGCTACAAATGAATCCACATCATACTGGTTCGCAGCAGCGCACCATGAGGCTTTGTGGTAGGGCCGAAATGACGTGGCGGCATCTCCTGGCCGGGCTGTCATAGCCGTGGGATTAGTGGCAATGTCTACGGGGACCGGCAGAGCAACAGGGACTGTCTTGTTCCAAGCAGCAGCCGGAGAGACTTCAGTGCGAGCGGAGCAGTGACGGTGGCAGGAGGAGTGTGGGCAGAAGGGGACCTCCAAGGAGATGTTAAATTTGTGAGGAGACCCTAGGACACATGAAGAGCTCTGTGCTCACTCTCCTCCGAAATTACAGTGAGAGCTGCTGCCATCAAACCAGAGCCCCCAAAGCAGTGGGGATAATTGGATTCCTGGGGGGCAGGAGCTAAGTGGCTGGCATGGTTACCATCAGGGATGGCAGAGTCTGACTCCAGGACGCCTGTGGCTCTGGCTGGGTGAGTGTGGTGTCCCTAGAAGACAATTAGGTGAGAATCTGCTACATTTTTACTTGAATATGGTAAACAGAATAGTTATAGGTCAAATCTAACTTGAATCTCCAACACAAAGAGTCTCAGCCCCTCAATCAATTTCCAGATGTGAGCCAGTTTGCAGACCCAGACCCCTTGAATTAAGAGGATGCCAGCGCCCCTTGGGGAAGGATGCTGGTGCACTGCTCAAAGTTCATACCGTGAGCCTTCCTCACAGGGACATACAGCCCCTAACCAGCCGACGGACACTGGGGCAAAGAAAGTAGACCTTGTGGGGATGAGTGGACCCCCGCTCTGAAGTGCCCCTTATTCTGGGACCCCCAAGATGGCGCTGCGGCCCCACGGGGAGATGGGCTCGCAGAGGCCAGGTGATCAGTGGAGTCTGAGCTTGGGTCCACCTCACAGTGGGCCCAGCGGGGTCCCGAACCCGTCTTGCGGTTATGTCCCTGCTTCCACATGAGTAACGGGAATATTCGCACCCGGCAGCTGCCAGAGTCCCTGCATGGGTCCTCTGACCTGAGGAGGAAGGGCCGTTCTTGTAGGAAAGGCCAAGGGCAAGCCAGTGGCACTGCCTCCCCCAAGAAAATAGTAGCCCAGAAGCAGGACCGCGTTCCAGAAGGGCTGCAGAGATGCGTGCCAGGACTCGGAGGAGGCAAGGGTGGTGATGCCTGCACGTCCCCATTCAGCTGGTCCTTTCCTCAGCTGGTGCGGTGAACAGACGATCTTGGGGAACGACGGTGGCTTATGGGCCACATATGCTGGTGGTGACTGCACGGCTGCTGCTGTTTCAGAGACGCTTTGATTTCTCCCCTGCCCTGCGCCTCACCTGTCTTTGATTTTCTACACTGCTGCCAAAATGAGTGTTATAAAATCTGAAAGATGTTTCTCCTTAATTGAACTCCATCAGTGACTTTTAATTCCCAGGAATAGAAACCCGAACTCCAGCAAATACCAGATGGGACTCTTTGTAATGGTTCTCAGCCGGGTCTGCCCTGTCGATTCTCTCTGCTGCCAGGTCACTCACGCCCAGGGCCCTGTTCACACCGAGCATCGTGCTCCTTCCCACGCATGCCTCACACTCTCCCTGCATTCTTTACCCATTCTTTCTCTTCCTGCTCCCAAGATGTTCTTTTCTGCTATTTTCGCATACTCACATCTTACCCATTATTTAAGGCCTGCTTTGAATGCTGTCTCCTCCATAAAGCTTTTTCCAATCCCTCCCCCAGATGTATCTACCCCCCACTCCAGAATAGTATCTTTTTCTTCTGATTTCCAAAGCGTTTTATCTGGGATGCTCTTGTTCATTCCTTTGTACTTTATAGTCATTTGTACACGTGAACGTGAGCTCGCTAACAGTAAGAACATAGCAGGGAATCAGTACTTCTTTGTTGAAAGAAATGTCATAATTAAAGATATTCGAGCTAAATTTGGAGAAGGAAATATTAATAAATTTGATATCTGTTATACTTGTATCAAGTTCAGTTATCTCTCAAGAAGCTCACGGATGTGGAGAAACAATCCAGTGTGGTAGAGGTATAGTATAGGATAAGAAGTATATCATGCCACTGGGGTTTAAAAGAGGATACGTTGTTACTTTTTTTACTTCATTCTCAGCTTTATTCCATTTTCTTATAAGTAATCAAATCTATTCTTGTCTTACGTACATTGTTACTTTTTGTGTTTGTACCATTCATGGGTCTGTTCATCAGGCAGTGGGTAATTATTGAGTGCTGGCGGTGTGCCAGGCACGTGGATGTCCCAGGTAACACTGGTGAATGAAGCACACCTTCCCTTGCCTTCCCGAGGCTTAAAGTATTGTGAAAAGGACAAACAATGAATAAGTTAATATGCAAGTCATTATCCTGTAAGTGCTCTAAAGAAATAACTTGGGTTTGCCAATAGAGAATAAAAGCAGGAGGGCTCCTGCAGAATGATGAGACTACCAAAAAAGTAAGTGCACTTTTACTTTGATTTCTTAAGTAATATATTCACATGGTTCAGAAAATTCTAAATACTAGAAGGTGTTTTGTTGCTTCACCATGGGTACCTTTTCACTGATAACTTTTTTGTTTTACAATTTCAGAACCCTGCCCAACACCCTGCCATCTCTACGCTCGGTTCCCAACATCTTCCCGTTTCCGAAGGTGGCAAATGGTGCCGATGATGCCTGCCTTCTGGTATTCATGCCCTTCTATGATCCTTCCTTCTGCAAGTGGGCTAGACCTTGTGACTTGCTTCTGAACAATAGGATGGCCAGTGTGATGGGTGTTGCTTCCACGATTAGGCTGGAGAAAGTGACTTCTGTCCTACTAGCAGACTTTGTTTCCTTCTGGGCTAGCAGGCTTTGATGATGGGCCCACCATGTGGCAAGGAACTCGGGGTAGACGTTGGCCATCGGTCAGTGAGGAGCTTAGTCCAGCTCTGTTGAGGAATGGATGTTGCCAACAGCCACTAAGCTTCAGATGAGCCTGCAGATCCTGGGTCGGCATCTTGACGGCAGCCTTGTGGGAGACAGTGAGGCAGATGACCGAGCAAAGCGGTGCCCAGATTCCTGACACCCAGAAACCGAGATCGGGCACGTGGATTGTTTCAAGCCTCTATGTTTGGGGATAAGTTGTTACGCAGCAGGAGGTAACCAATATATCTGTAGGAACAACACCAAAGGGTGGGACTGTGGGCTCAAAGAGAATGTGCATTTGTAAATTTGTTTGCTATTTTCAATAACCCATCACATAATTCATACTGATTTATAATCCCACCAGCAATATATGAGAATAACTCCCCATCTGAATTTGTTATGAAAATGTTGGATTTTGCCAGTCTGATAGATGGACATCATAGCTCAAGGCATTTAATTTGCATTTCTCTTATGAGTGAGGTTGAACATATTTTCGTGTATTAAGTCATTTATAATTGTTTCTGTGAATTGTCTCTTCATGTCTTTTGACTATTTTTCTATTGACTTAAGTTTTTCTCCATTGATTTTTAGGGATTAGGCCTTTGTGAGATGAGTTGAAAATACTTTCTTTTCAGCTTTTTATTTGTCTCTTTAGTTTGCTTATGGTATAAGTAGCCATACATGGGGATTTGGTGTCGATCTTTCCTTTCCTGATTCTGGATTGAATCAAACTTAGATCTTTCCTGCCTGAAGATACAAAGGAACTGTCCCATTGTTTTCCATTCTCACCCCGCACTTAAATTTTAGTTATCTTGGCTTGATTTTTTTATGTTTAAATATTTGATTCATTTGGAGTTTGCATGGTGTAACATAAAGGTCAAATGTATTCATTTCTCCCACACAGCTACTGGGTTGACCCAACACCATTTATTAAATAGTCTGTATTTGTCTTACTGGTTTGGGATGTCACATTTGCCACATACTAATCTTTTGTATGTAGGTGGATGTATTTCTGTGCTTTCTAATTTGTTTCATTATTTGCTTAGTCTACTTATGTGCTAGTTCCGTGAAGTTGTAATTGTTGAATTTTTTTTAAAGATTTTATTTATTTATTTGGCAGAGAGACACAGCAAGAGAGGAAACAGAAGCAGGGGGAGTGAGAGAGGAAGAAGCAGGCTTCCGGCCGAGCAGGGAGTCTGACGCGGGGCTCGATCCCAGGACCCTGGGATCGTGACCTGAGCTGAAGGCAGGCGCCCAACGACTGAGCCCCCCAGGCGCCCCTGTCGAAGATTTATTATATCTGGTGAGTCGGTCACTTCTTCCCACCCACCAAGTGCTCTTATTTAGAGTTTCTTGCCTGTCTTGTGTGTGTGTTGCTTTTGAATCACCTTAATTTTAAAAACCTTGTTGGTTTTTTAATTTTGGTTGTAGCAAATTGATATATGAACTTGGAAGGAGTTGGAATTTTTATGCTAAGTCCTCCGACCCAAGAACATAGCATGGATTTTAACCAGTCAGTTGCTGTGTTTGGGTATAATGTTTGAATTCTGTGGACTAGTTTCATACCTTCCGGTTGTAATTTCCAGTGAGTTCTTTTGTTATTCCCACATACTCAGCATATCATACACAAATAGGGTAGTTTTAACCCTCCATTTATAATTTTTATGACTCTAGCTTCTTTTTCTCATCTATTTGTGTTAGTATCTCCAGTACAAGGTTAAATAACAACATAGTGATTATCGTTGCCTTATTCCTAACCTGAGTGGAAATGATTCTCGTGATTTCCTTTCAGCATGCTACTTGTTTTGAAGCTGAAAATAGGCTATCCCTATTTTACTGACTTTTGTTTGAACAAGGATGTTGTTAACTTTCCAAAGTGCTACTTTAGCACCCAAGGACATGGATGTAATTATTTTTTCTTATATCTCGAATGCGATAAATTATATTAATAGATGTTTTAATATTGAATCATTGAAAATTTTTCAGGTGAACCTTACTTGCTCATGTATGTTTTCTTTTAATAGCCTAAAATTTTCATCAGGATTTTGGCATTGTTATTCATGAACGAGAATTGTTTGTAGTTTTCTTTGCAGTCTTTGTTGGGTTTTAGTGTCAATGTTACACTCTTTTCATAAAACTAATACAGAAACTTTTTTTCTCTGCCCATCCACTTCCCTCACCCCCCTCCTCAAGCTCTGAGATAGTTGCACGCGTTGGAGTGACCTCCTCGAGGGCTTGGCCAACTCTTTTATGAAGCACTCTGGGCCTTTCAGTTTTATTTGCTTTGTTAGGTAGGGATAGCTCCTTAACAAATTCTCTATTTCTTCAATGGAAATGTAATTAGATTTCCTGCTTCCTGAGGTCAGATATTGTATCTTAGAATATTATCGCTTTTACCCAGGTTCTCATAATTGCTTACACAGGATGGAACAAAGTGGTCTTCTATGATTCTTTTAACTTTCTTTTCCTGTTGTTACTTTTTCTAATCATTTCTTACTTTGTGTTTCTGTGCTTTGCCCCATTAGCATTGAGTCAACTTTCTCTTTAAAGAATTCGCTATTGTATTTATTCCTTAATACTGATTTTCTATTTTCTGACTTGCTGATATCCTTCCATCTGCTTTCCTTTGTGAGACACATGCTTAATTCATTTATTCATTTTCCTTTTGTATTGATAAAGGTTTTCCATTGTCTTTCAAACTCTTTGGGTTCTGATAATGTCTTATTTCCATCATGGTTGATTTTAAGAAATCTGGCAACTTCCATTTGTCAAAGAGTTAATCACATCAAAGACCTTTACATTTTCCAGGCACAGTGGAAACTTTTCTTGTCTGATTTTATAATAAATTTTTAAAGTTCCCTTATTATTCTCTTCTTACTGCATTTATGATCGGAGAATGACATCTGGGCTGTTTCTACCTTTCACTGATTTATTGAGGTTTGGTTTATGGCCTAACGTATAGTTTTTGTGAATGTCTGAGCATCTGAGAAGAAGGTGTTTATTTTGCGGTTATAAAGTTAGATCTGTATGAATCAGATCTGCCTTATTTGTCATCTTATCATCTGATTTGAGAACTCTTTTTCTTTACTTTCCAAATCTGATGAGAGGCAGCCCTAGTTTCTTTGCACCACGATGACTACGAAGTTCAGTGTTGTTAACCACGGCTGGTGTCAGGGTTGCCATCTGCGTTAAGTCAGGCTCCAGCAAACAGCACAGGCAATGCAATCAAATAGGTACGAGGGGAAAGTTTACTGAAGGGACTGGTGACAAAAGTGTGGGCCAGGTTGGGGAAACCGTCAGAGAGAGGAAGCACCCGGGGTTGGCAACAGCTGGGAGCCATAACTCTCCCTGGGCCTGAAGTCACAAGACCAGAGGTAGGGATAGTTTTTGGAGCCGGGAGAGGGTAGCTGTGGGAGAGGGCTGCTGACAGCAGTGGCTTTGATAGAGCAACACAGACTAGTTCATCGACAGCCAAACAGGTAGCGAGTCAGGGGTATTTATTCTTCCTCTTCTCCGTCCAGTCTTCTTCCTATGTCTCTCGCTGGCTGAACCCAAGAGGAAACCAGAAAGCAAAGGACCCCAGGGAGGCAGTCCAGGAAGGGCAGCTTCCTGGGACACAGAGTAGGGGGAATAAGGTGTGGAGTGCATTTCCCCACACCCAACTAACAACTAACTCCCCTTTGGCTTGAAACCCCAAATTAACTAGTTTCCCACTTCCCTTTCCAAGGAACTACTAAAAGGCCTGGATATTGTTTTGAGAGTGGGGAAAATTCCTTTCAGAGAGAAAGACACAGCACTGGGTAATTTGCCAGTACCCTGTACACTTACCCTTGGTATTATTTTATAACTGACCAGACACTCCTGACCTTCTTAAGAAACCAGAGGATTGGGAAGGGCAAGAGACAGAAGTGTTTTGAGCTCTAAAGCCAAGTGGTACTCAAGAGAATAGAGAACCTTATTTTAAAATTCAGTTTAAACTAGACACAAGGACTCATCCGATACAGTGTTGTGTCCTTTCTCTACATAATGCTACACAGGTGAGGGAAGATTCCCTCAAGGAATGAAAAATCTATTGCCTCCAGTTAGAGAATAACCTTTATACAAGTCCTGCTTGAGAAATGAATAGACCCAAGTAATCTTGGACTCCACAAAGTTCTCACACAGAAGTCAGGATATTGTTGACATATTTGACCTCTGGAAGAAGTTTCATGCAAAAAGGCCAAATGTCAGTTTTTATTCTTGCTGATCCTGAAAAGAAGTTTTCTTCAGAATGTCAAAGTTGTTGTGAAATGGTATCATTTAAAATACTGGAAACTTTCCCACAGAAGCAGGTGGTCCTGTTTCTAATCGAGGCAGAGGGGTTTTTTTTTTTTTTCCAGGAAGCCATAGAACATTACCCTAGTCAACTGAACAGAATGTCAGTGAAGAGTCTCTCATGAGGGAAATTTGGTTTGAAAGCTCTGAGCCAAATGAGTTTCTGCAAAGCCCTTCTGAAACGAGAGATGCTGCAAGTGACCTCTGTGCTTCCCAGAGGAGGACTACAAAGCAAGCACGCCTGTCATAATTCAGAGGGAGGAGGTTTGCACTGGCCACCAAGCAGACATCTGGTCTACCCACTATCTGCTGGTCTGGAGGACTGACAGATGTGGTTTTAAGAAGCAACTTTTACAATTACAGAAAAAGAGCTCTTGGGCAAAAGGCCTGTGATCTCTACCGGCCAAAACCTGTTTTTCCCTCAATTAATTCTTAATTACTGTTGAATTATCGTTTTACATGGGTATTATGGCCCTTTGGAGGTTTCCCTACAATCTCTATATAGTGTGTTTTCACCTAGAGCAGTTTTTCTCAAAATGTGGCCCTTGAGCACCTGTAGAAGAATGATCTGGCGGTGCCCATCGGAAGTGCAATTTCCTGGACCCATGCAGGTAGATGAGCCCGAGTCGCTGAGGCTGGGACTCAGGTGCGCGTGCTTTGATGGGCTCCTAGAGTAACATTTGTGTGCTGCGATGGTAATGATTTGATTCTGTACCTGTTTTAAATATTTCCAACCCAGTCATTAGGCTCAGAAGACGTAGGCGCAGCATGTGGCTTTGTCATTTACCAACTGTGTGAGCTTGGGGGAAAAACTCGTGCTCTCTGAGCCAGAGTTTCTTGAGCCATACCTTGGGGGAGATAAAGCCTCCATTATACAGTAAATCAAAAAGATTAGAGGAGAGATTTGTGGAAGAACTTTGTGAACTGCCAAACCCAAAGTCAGTTAGAATTGATTAGTTATAACATAAGAGATTGTGTAAGTGGAAAGACTGGTGTAAGAATGTAGAGAAAGTCGGAGCTAGGGGAACCGGGCGAGAGATTCATGGGAGGGGTGGTGTTTGAGCTGCACTTTGAAGAATGGGTAAGGTTTTCCATGGGTGTAAATGGCCTAATTACAAAGAGGTGAAAGCAGAAATGCACACACTCCACTTTCAGAGTCTGGTGTTGCTTCTCTGCACATCAAGACCACTTTTGGGCAGCGTTTTAGAAACAGAGTTCTGA
Organism: Ursus arctos; assembly: GCF_023065955.2. Classification (NCBI taxonomy): domain Eukaryota; kingdom Metazoa; phylum Chordata; class Mammalia; order Carnivora; family Ursidae; genus Ursus; species Ursus arctos. The sequence goes on along the minus strand of NW_026622897.1, from coordinate 4,756,761 downwards.
GCCACCCCCCACCCCTGGCCAGTTAAAGAAGGACCTCTGGGCTTCTAACAGGAGCCCAGGTTGAGAAGTATTATTTTAGACAGCGTTGTCTGCATAGGGGTGAGGGGAGCGGGCAGTGAGGCTGGAGAGAGAGGCTGGGATAGGAATACAAAGGGCTTCACATGCTGGTTAAGGAAAGTGGAACTTACACAATACGAACAGAGTCCTAATAGTTTTCTGAGCAGCAAGTGATTAAGTTAAAGCAGCAACTCAGGAAGCTCCTTGCGGTGGAGGCGTTGAGATCAGGCTAGGGTGGGAGGGGGGAAGGCAGGGCAGGGTGCAAGGAGACCAGGAGTCGTCCGTGAATGATGGCAGAGACAGACATATAAAAGGCAAGATCAGAAAAATGCATTTCTTCTTTAAGGAAGATGTGCAGCTTCAAAGCACAGTGGTACCTGACAGCCAGATTGAAGGTCAAAGGAAACGTGTAGACACCAATGTCGAGGTATTTTTGGTACCTTTTCACTCTAATAATTGATCTGTAACTTCTCCCTCAGAAAGAAAAGAAAATTCTTTTAGCACTCAGAAACTTGATGGTTTACTAGTTTTGTTTTTCCTCCTTTCTCCCTCCCTTCCTTCCCTCCAACAGATTAAAGACCTTTCATCTCTTGTGCCTTTTAAATGTTTCTTAAACATTGTTCAGATAATTATACTTCAGAAAACAGTTGTAAATGTGAAAATTAGAGGTGATTTTAAAATGTATTTATTTAAAAATGTAAAACCTGGGGTGCCTGGATGGCTCAGCTGGTTGAGCCTCTGACTCTTGGTTTTGGCTTAGGTCATGATATCTGGGTCATTGGATCAAGCCCTGCATCGGGCTCCATGGTGAACAGGGAGTCTGCCTGAGAGTCTCTCCCTCTGCCCTTCCCCTCACTTGTGCATGCATGCACTCGCTCTCTTTCCCTCTCTCTCCCTCTCTCTCAAATAAATAAATCTTTAAAAAATGTAAAAACTTACTAAGTTTTTCTTTAAGAGGCTGAGTATTCAGAGCTTATAAGAGTTTCATTTGTCTGTGTGGTATTCAATGAACAACTTATCACAGGAGAGGTAAGCACTGATTTGAAAAGTTTTCCTGACTCTTAAACAGTATGGAAAAATTTTGTTTGCCTAATTGACTTTGACAATGAGATGATAAGACAGTGCAGTGGTTGGGTAGCAGTGGGAAGCAACAGGAAGGAATGGTTGTGAAAATCCTATAAAAGAGGATGTAGCCACACTTTGATGGGGGAGAGCAAGGGCAAAAGAGAATTGCCCTTGTTGGTGTCCCTGAGAGAAGTCCAGAGTGATCTGAAGGAGACACTGGCTCTTGGGAAAGATAAATCCAGGGTCCCTTACTTGTGAGTGTGAGGTGCCACCCCCTGTTCCTTCTTTTCACCTCTACCTCTTCTTCCTTCTTAGGACAGGTAGAGAAGACAACCCCAGAGATTACAATTTCATTGCCCTACTGTTGTTGGGAAAACAGATGAACATAGGGGAAAGGAAGGAAAAATAAAATAAGTCAAAAAACAGAGAGGGAGACAAGCCATAGAGCCTCTTTAACTCTGGGGAACAAACTGAGGGTTGCTGGAGGGGCGGTGGGTCGGGGCTGGGATAACTGGGTGATGGGTATTAAGGAGGGCATGTGATGGAATGAGCACTGGGTGTTGTATGCAATTTAAGTTCTACCCTGAAACTAATAATATACTAAAGGTTAACTAAATTGAATTTAAATAAAAAATTAAAAAAGTAAAATAAAATATTTTCATCCCTCAAGCCAGATTTCCAAAGAAGTACACCTGGGATTTTGGCATCCTGCTTTATTATACCTTTTCACTTAAGCTTGAAATTTCCTCTACCAGCTCTGCCAACAGAACTTTCTGTGATAATATTAATGTTCTATAGCTGCACTCTTGGAAATAGCAGCCACCATGTGGCTCCTGAGTACTTGAAATGTGATTGGTCTGACTGAGAAACTGAATTTTTAAGTTTTCTTTCATTTTAGTTCATTTTAATAACCACATGTAGTGAGTGGCTACCATGTTGGACAATGCAGTTCTGGAAGAAAGAAATGGTTAAGAAATTGTGCCAGAGAACTATTGAAAAGTCCTCTACCTGCTTCCATAGCATTCAGCATTGGAAAATAATGACAGTGTCACTCATGGGGATCGGGACCAGGGGGTGATGGTCACTTGTAATTTCTTTCTGTCATTCAGTAAACTTCAGGAGACCAACAGCAGCCAAAGACGTAGGCCTGTTTATGACCCATGACATTGCTTCATAAGCAGAAGTTTGGCTCATATAAAACAGGTCTTCTACATTTGCAGATTGGGGTTACCAGCAGTCAGATAGAATACTATATAATACACAACACAAAATACTCAAACAAAATGACTTTTTAGCACATATCAGTGTTATACTGAACCCATTCGTGAAAGAACCAGCAGCAAGACAAGGTCACTGGCTCCAGGAGTGTGTGAACAACCAAAATGTAGAGTCTGTTATAAAAGAAAAGCTGAAATAGCATTGCTAAATCAAATAAAAAAAATCATTTCCTGCAGAGCAATAACAGTTTTTTAAAGTTTTTATTTAAATTCCAGTTAGTGAACTTACAGTGTGATATTAGTTTTGGGTGTACAATATGATGACTCAGCACTTCCATATATCACCCGGTGCTCATCACGACAGGTGCTGTCCTTCATCCCCATCACCTGTTCCCTCATCCCCCGCCTCCCCTCTGGTCACCATCAGTGTGTTCTCTGTAGTTCAGTCTGTTTCTTGGTTTGCCTCTGTCTCTTTTTTTCCCCCTTATGTTCATCTGTTTTTTTCTTAGATTGCACATATGAGTGAAATCTTATGGTATTTGTCTTTCTCTGACTGGCTTAGTTCACTTAGCATAATACCCTCTAGTTCCATCCACGGATGAAAGTATCTTAAAAGGCATGATTACCCGACACCGCGCCATGCTGTACCTTTTACACCCACCCCCCTTTGGTGACCGCTACCTTCTGTGGTGACGCTTGTGCACGAAAGCCCTTGGCTGCAGCCGCAACACGAGCTCCCAGCCTGTACTGTAGCTACGGCATGTGGGCAGAGGCACCTTGAAGGGAAAAGGTGCCAAGTCCTAGCAAGTCGGATGGGGTTTTCAGAGCAGAATCCCAAGAACTGGGCCACAGGACAGCCTGGGAATCACAGCGCGGATAGTGTCACAGCTGTGATAAGAATTGAAACATCGGCATGTGGTGATTTAAGCGTCAGAGTCTTCTCTGCTTTCTCCTCTTGGACAATGGCTGATGCTTGTTCTCAGCCTTTTCCTTTTCGAGGCTCCCAAAGACTTCCCTTTTGTATCACGGGTTTTTTCCTCAGATGTAGTTCACTTCCGCCGAAGCTGGGGCATTTATATAAACCAAGCTCTGCTGTGACCCGCTGTTGTACGTAATCAACACTGGGCTAAGATGGAGATGGAAATATAAAGGTGTTCTCCACTATCTACCCCTACTTGCCGTTTAGCACTCAAATCATCTTTCATCCAAGATTAAAAGGGCTCACTCGCTGCAAGAAATGTTTTTTCCGTCTTTGATGTTCCGTTAAAGTTATACTTAACATCGCTGCCTTTTCTACTATGGAAGCCTGTAGAAAATAAATAGCAGGGAATAATGTTGATGTTGAACCAGACTATCTTGGATTCTTGTGGAACGTCCCCTCTCTGCATTGCTCACCTGTGAAATGCCTCCTTCCCGGGCCGGTTGCAAGGACTCAAGGAGCTAACGCACATAAGTTGCTTAGCGCAGTTCTTGGAATGGGCAACCCCCTTAGCAAATGTGTGCTCTGCCCCTCTGCCTCCCTCTCCTCTTCTTCTCTTTCTTTTCTTTCCCTGCCTTCTCTCAGAGTCTTGATTAACTCTTTTATTATAAAATTATTTTCACCATGAAGCGAACAACCGTAGTGCCTAAACATGTCAACATTGCAACAGGATGTCACTGAATAAATGTGTTCTCTCATTGTTTTTCTGGCTATGTTATTCTTCTGTGAGTATGTCATTAGCATAACCGCCCACGTATTCAATGCCTCACTCCAAATGACACTCCATTTCCACCCCTTATTCCACCATATGCTCTTGTTACGTGATGTCTAAAGTGGTCATGATGGACTCTTCACAGATGTACGGGATTTTTCGATAGTAAGCATCTAATCTAAATATCTAAGCCAAGACTGACTGGCCTCTGCCACTGAAAAAGCTTTCGGGATGTCTTTTCCTATGATTATAAGGCTGAGTGCTCAGGAAAGGCAGACTCATTTCAATAAAATTACAAACACAGGATAACTAGCAAAGTACATCTGCTGCTGGGGAGAATAATTATGTTCCAAAGCATACGTTATTTAGGACAGTGCTCTATAGAGATATGTCATTACTCCCTTCCATTACTATGGATAATTAAGAGTTGATTGGTACTTAAAACACAGTGAACTTTATGCATGGGAAATAGAAATTAATATTTTGTTATTCCCTGCCTTTGTTGCTTGCAGGGCTAAAAATCTGCTGACCATAGGCTCAGCCAACCCAGGCCCTGAACTCATGAAAGTCTCATGTGGCAAAACAGTGGAAGTCTGAAGCCCACTGAGGTGGGTGGGATCAGTGTCTTGACCCCTCGTCACACCATACACCAGTGTCTCTATTGACTGCAGAGCACAGGGGAATAGTAGCAGGAGTTGGGAGAAACTATAACAGGAACAGAAGACACAGTCACCTACATGGAAAAAAACAGCGTTCTTAAATCACCAAGATCAAGGGAATTTAACCAGTTCTGCTCGGAATAGGGCAAAGGGGGAGACGATGGGGAATCTTAGTTATCTGGTAGTGATCAGAATCATTCAGGTTGGGGGGCGCCTGGGTGGCACAGCGGTTAAGCGTCTGCCTTCGGCTCAGGGCGTGATCCCGGTGATCCGGGATCGAGCCCCACATCAGGCTCTTCCGCTATGAGCCTGCTTCTTCCTCTCCCACTCCCCCGGCTTGTGTTCCCTCTCTCGCTGGCTGTCTCTCTCTCTGTTGAATAAATAAATAAAATCTTTAAAAAAAAAAAAAAAAAAGAATCATTCAGGTTGGGAGATCCTTTCAAAATCGTGTAAGGTAACAAGAGGAGGGTCCAGCTGGCAGGTAAGGGCGGTCCCAGAGCCCCCTCCAACAGAACTGAGGTGCAGAACCAGGTTCCCATTCTAGAATCCAGCTCCAGTTTTACCCCAATAGAGGAAAACCAAAGCAGAAATACTGGGTGGAACTGAACTTGTCAGGTGGCAGACCTTGAGTGTTCATGGCAGTCAGGACACATCAGACAGGGGGAGAGTGAATATTTTCACAGCTGGAAAATTCTACTGAGACATCAGACACTAGTGAAAGAGTTCATCATGGTGACATCTTTCACCTTAAAGATCAATTCTTAATTAAGAATCAATGAGGTAAAATTAAACACATCAGCGTTTAACTAATGTGGGCCAGGTGAGGTGAGGTGACTGGGGGGCACATGGTCTTATAGAAGTTGGCTGCTTTGTCCAGTGCTCAACTAGAGGAACCGTGATCTGCCAGTTCTGGAGAAATCCTGGCATGGTGGACTCGCTGAGAAATGGTTTCTTAGCCTCCTGTAGGACTCATAAATACGAACGCAATACATCTAGCCAGCATCCCTCCCATAAAGATTAGAGAGGAAAGAATGGTTTAATGTGACATCTGACAAAGATGTGATGAAGTCTCAAACAATTATTACTGACATGGCCTGAGCACTTTTCTCAGGTTGAACTTATTCTATGTCTTAATGTTTTAATTCGTTTAATTCTCACAGTTCTGTAATGTACGTATTATCATTATTCCCATTTCACAGGTGAGGAACCAAGGCACAAAGCAGATGATGTCACCTGACACAGCTAGTTAAGTGGCAGGGTTCGTATTCAACCCAGGAGACTGGCTTTGGAACCTGAACATTCAACAGCCAGCTAATTCCACTAAATCATTACAGTTGTGGCTGGAAGACAGGGAGATTTAAATCTGTGTTACCAACTTCAGCATATTATTAGAAAAGACTCTTCAACCCTACCTTCATCTGAAGAAAGGCAGGCTTATGTTGAAAAAGAATTAAGATCTTCACGGGAGAGTAGCCGTATGATATATCATCCAAACTGGGACACTTGCAAAAGGAAAAGGCTATTAATAACTTCACCGGGAAAACTGGGACACATGGTCATCCTACTTACAGGTAAGTTTCAACCTTCAAGACCTGCAGGGCACTGGTGAAATCGTAGGTTTCCATGCCTGTTATACACGAACACACGTATATTACTGTTGTCTTCTCTAGACGAGGTGTCTGTATCTGATGGGCGATTTGAAGGATGTTCGAGGATAATTTTGTCTGTGCCCGCCTTACCCTTGGGTGATAGAATTTACCCCCTACACAGGAACCACCCCACAGAGGCAGGTTAAGTAAGCATTTTCAAATAAGTGCTCTTATGGAGCAGGTTAGCCAATTGGTAGAAAAACGTTTTTGAGAGATTCTGCAGGGACCAATAACTTTTGATTTCCTTCAAGAATTAGTATGAATTCCAAACAAATGACGCTTGCAAAGAGCTTTTTTTTTTTTTTAATTTTATCATGTTATGTTAGTCATCCTACAGTACATCATTAGTTTTTGATGTAGTGTTCCATGATTCTTTGTTTGTGTGTAACACCCAGTGTTTTAAAACTGCAAGCAGATTAATACATTTCTTTGGTTAACTTCATCCATTCACAGAATTTGTTGAGCTGCCATGTGAGACACTTTGCTAGGTGCTGGAGATACAGTAGGAAACACACAGACTGGCAAAAACAAAAGCAAAACAACCAAAAAACCCCAACCAGTCAGGCTAGTTGTACGTAGAGGGAAGTGATAGCATGAATGGAAAATAGAGGGGTGTGTGATGGAGTAATTGGGGTGTAGTGTCAGGATAGGGAAGGTAGGCTGTGGTCAGGGAAGGCATCCTCAAGGAAGGGACATTTGATCTGAGATATTCACGACAGGCAAGTGCAAAGGCCTTCTGAGGGAATGGGCACAGCAAGGAGGCTCCCGTGACTACAGGGGTTGAGAGGTGTGGAGGGAGGGAAGGGTTAGCCATGCAGCTCCTGAGCCCTGCACATGTCTGTCACCATCCCGTCATCCCTCGGGCCTTGGCTGTGTTTAGTGAGGAATGGGAGTGGACAATGTCAGGATCTGGCTGGGGTCAGGCCTCACTGGGCTGCATACCTCCTTCCACAGTGGTGGGCCCAGGGCAGAGCAGACCCCAGACACAAATGCAGGTACAGGCAATGCAGGCCGCTCTGAACTTCACCGTAACAGTATCAGGTGGCCTTCCCCCAGTCACGGGGTAGGCCAACAGGAGTGGCAATAAAGGAGTATGAAAAATCAAGTCTTTCTGCTTCCTTGTATCCCCATTTCCTGTGAGTGTTTCAGTAGACGGGCTGTTTCTTTCTCCACAATAAAATGACCTTTGAAAGCTTTTCTGACTGACAGAGATGAGAGGTCACTGTGTAAAACATACCGGAGCGGGGAGAGGCTATCCCGTGGCAGGCTCTTTTGGATGCCTGTGGGACCGGGAGAGCAGGTGCACCAGCCCCTCCCATCAGCTCCGCCTTGGCCGGTTACCCTGACCTGAGACGCACCAGCTGCTTGGGGCACGGCCTCCCTGATCCAGGCAATCAAATCAGATCGTCTTCGAGACATCGTTCTTCTGGGTGGTTAACTACTCTGGGGTTTAAAGGATGGAATTCACAGCCTAGAAAACAGAAAACCACATGGCTTCCTGCAAACTCTAACTTAGATACGTAAGCCCAGCTCCCTATCGGACCTCTCCCCTTAGATGCTGATGTTCCAGCTATCCCTGAGTAGCCAGAGGCACAAAGGAGAGGGAGCTGGTTTCCCCAGTCTTCCTTAATTCATATACGTGGGCCGGCTGCGTAAGACCAACCTCCTGTGCGGAGACCTCTTTCCTGGCGGGGGGGAGGTAAAGGAGACAAAGGAGGAGGGCCCCGGGCAGGGGACAGTCTCACAACGGGGCATCTCTCCTCAAGGCGATGGAAACTCCTTTTGTACCCAGGCTTGAGCAGCATGAGACGTTCAACGTCTGTAGCGTTTTCAAGGAAGAAGCCCAGGGGTAGAATCAAGTGTCAGTGTGCCATTCAGAGAGGCAGGATTCTTCCAAAGTTGCTACATTAGAAAAGGGATCATTCTGGGGCGCCTGGGTGGCGCAGTCGTTAAGCGTCTGCCTTTGGCTCAGGGCGTGATCCTGGCGTTCTCAGATCAAGCCCCACGTCAGGCTCCTCCACTATGAGCCTGCTTCTTCCTCTCCCACTCCCCCTGCTTGTGTTCCCTCTCTCACTGGCTGTCTCTATCTCTGTCAAAAGGTAAATAAAATCTTTAAAAAAGAAAAAAGAAAAAAGAAAAGGGATCATTCAAATTCACTCCTAGCTAATGTGTTACGCGTGGGGGCAGCCAGTTCACTGTTCTCCCCCCTGAAAGGGTCATGTGCTCTTGTGCTTCTATACATTTAGTTATATTGAGCTCTCTGCCCAAAAGTCACCCCCACCTCAGGAACCTTTACTCTGCTCTTACAAGCGTTGCAAGATTCAGTTTAGGATTAGTGACTATAGGAAGCCTTTCCAGAAGTCTCAACACTGACCTGGGAGCATCCCCCACCCCCACCCCACCACCTGCAGTCCTGATCACCCGAGGGATGCCTCTACGGGAGCCAGGACATGCCTTGAAATTCCACAGACGTGTATTTATGGTAGGCGCTGTCTTAGGCACTGAAGCAATAGGAGACTAAAATCCCCGCTCTAAGAGCACTTATTTCTGGTGGGGGAAAACAGGCCACATATGAATGAATACGTTCTTGTAATAGGATGCCATGAAGCTGTAAAAGGGATCAGGAAGAGATGAGTAGCTTGCTCTGTGATCTCCAGGATCTATGACTCGTCTAGTAAAATCCCGGATTTGTTGGATCGCTTCCGTGTGATGTCACTTAATTTGTTTTTCTAGCGCCTGTGTTTTCAATAAACTACGTAGATCTAGAGGTTGGATTGAATTCACAGTTTTGTTTGTTTTTTGCAAAAATGCCTTGTCAGCAATGTACTTCCTATTGTATCACATCATAAGGTACGTAATTTCTAGTGTGCTTCATTTGTGCTTAGAGCTTTCAAATGAAACTAAAGAAGGTTAACCAAAGGCTAGTAAAAGTGATTACCTATAGGGGAATAAAGGAACAGGGATATAAGTAAGACTTCTCTGAGTGTGTCTTGTTGAAACTGTATAAATATTTATGTAATTTAGAAAGAGTAATCCAGGCTGAGGGACCAGCATGTGCAAATGACCAGAGAGAGGCACACGCCTGGTTCATTCAAGAGAGATCAAGGTCAGTGAGTAATTTCTGGTTTACTTGTTTGCCTTCCTGCTAGCTGGTAAGCTTTTGAAGAAAGGACCGACAACTTTCATCTTTCATCAGCTCAGCTTTTGTATAGTGCCTGTCACACAGGCTCTGTTTGATGCATATTGGTTGAATAAATGAGCATCAATAAAGCACGATTAGGGTCCCATTGCCACAAAGTCACAAATCTATAATTTTCGTCAGTCTCCTCTGATCAATCAGAGGAAGGTTAGATAGTTAAAACAGGATAACTGAGGCAAAATAAAAATATCAAATACTGGCATGCTATTAAAGATCTTCAGTGTACATGGAAACCTACAAACCACACCGCTCCTCGGAGTGTAACACTTCAGAGCCATCTTTCTATTAGGTATGCCCGTGTTTTATTATTACAACTGTTTAAAGGCAAAAATTTAATAAAAACAAAACATGAATACTTAGCTTTTAAATAAGATAAAAGTAAACTGAATTTTTTAAATAAGTAAAATTAGAATGATAAATACCTAATAAATCAATACTTTAAAATAAGCAAATAATTAAAAATCATAAGTAATTTAAATACCTGAGCTCATTTATTTCCTAGATGAGAGTAAAATGAAGATCTCAGTCCTCTGCTGAGTCCATCTCCACACGTGCATCTGTGTACGTCATCCCAACACGTGTGCCGATTTTAGAGCGGAATCAGGTAGGACCCATGAGTCACTGATCTTCCTTCAGTTTATGTCTTCCTGGGTTGAGGCACCCAACCGAATGCAAAATAAAGGAAGGGGACATTTTATTGGCCTCTGAGAGGTTGGAGATGCATATTTAGAAGGCCTTGTTGCAGTAAATAAGGAGGTCATGAGCAAGTCTTACCTGAATCACTTGGGAAGGATGGTTCTTTACAGTAAGCCATTTCCTGGAACACAAAAGGGTGGGCATATTCGTACCCCTGACCACTAAAACAACTGTTTTCAGGAGCACAGGGCTCAGGTAAAGCTCAAAATTGTCAAAGCCAAGATCTGGGCACTAGATATGGTCATATTAACATTGCGACGTTGCTGTTCCCAGGTCCTCTTAATGGACAGAGCTAGGGAGACAGATCATATAGATACAAAGATACAGATACAGACACACAGAAATGTCTGTATTTCTGTATCTACCTATGTATATTGAAGACATGAGTTCTTACAGTTACCTCCAATTCCAATTCAACACCACAGGGTTCATTCGAGTTTGCTTCATTTCCATGTTTGAAACTCCATTCTCCAACAGGGGTATCAACCTAGTATATTAACTTCTATGTGCAATCATCCAGGATGTAACCACCATCTGTTGCCCTCACTGCTCCCCTCCTGGCATGGGTGTCCTCCTCACCCCACTGGATTCCTGACATCCTGTACTAGGTTATCCCACTCAGGCTCCCGCCCTCGCAGGTGCACTTCCCACCCTGCTTGGGCCCTGATGCCTGGGTTCCAGCTGCTCCTCTGCCACAGGAACACCCTTCTCAACCCGTGGTGCTCAGAGCACTCCTTACCACTGCCCCTGCACACATGTACACCGTGCTTAGCCCACCCAGTAGATGGCTTTGGGCTGAACTGTACAGGAAGGGAATGAAGAGAGGAATTAGAAGAGAAAGATGACCTAACAAGTCTGATGCCAATTTGATGTCCTTTCTCTTACTACTGAATCCATTCATTTTTACATAACACACACACACCACACACAAACTCCATTTTTATTATTATTTTAGTTTAGTTTATAAATGAAACTTTTACTTTTATTTAATGGAATATATGAACAACTAACAGGTGAAAACGATTTAAAAACACTACATGTTTACTTAAGTCGTACTGGATAACATTTATTTTTGTCCTCAGTAGTCGATCTTTTAGAAGACGAAACTCCCTGTAGGATTATTGATGCTACATTTATTTATATTTACGAAAAAATAAATTGAAACAACAAAAATTAAAAAAAGAACTGAATCGATCTTTCTGCCTGTATGCTCCAGGTTCTTTTCTCCCTTTAAAATCCGATAGTTTACTAAGCTAGGTCCCCACGTTGGCCGTCCTGGGTTGATTTTCCCAAGTTCACGGCGCGTACTTTTAGTATGTAGGTTTAAGGCTGCTTTGTATTTAAAGAGTTTTCTTGAATTGTAGCAAAGCACCGTAACTTCAAAGCAATTGGTATTTCCCGCCCCCTTCCAGGACATCCCTCCAGCACAGGGAAATTCTTTGCCCAGAAGGGCACTTCCGTGGAAAATTTCGAGGTGTAGGGACTGAACTTCGACGAGCTTCTAACTCGAAAATTTTGGAGAGGAAACAGAATACCGTTGGTATCGTGCAAGGCACGTAATAAACGTACAGTGACATTACTACTGCGGCTGGAGAGTCCAGTTTACGAAGGGAGCGCAGCAACCCAACTTACTTTGCAGTCTCCCCTGAATTCTGAACTTGGCGTAAGCACCTGAGCCTTAAGCAGCGCTCACATCCCCGCATGCTCCGTAGGTGGAGCAGCGCCCCTCCTACCCCCTCCAGGCGGAAGTCTCCTTTTGTTTATTAAATTACGACAGTCGTAAACTGCGATTTTTGTGCCGGCTTCCTAGTTTTACGACAACAACAATGGCGGCTACCAGTGGTAGATTTGAAAGTGCAAGGAGTATCGAAGAACGTAAAGAACAGACCAGGATTGCCAGGGCCGAGGTGTTGCGCCAGGTATCTCCGTTTTGGGGCTTTTGGAATCATTTAGAATCGTGGGAGTGGACGGTTCCTGGGAACTTGGCCTCTGGCTCGCCTCCTTCACCCCCTCCCCTCTCGTCACCTCAGTGTCTCACCTATCTGGGTGAGGGTCTCCCCTTGGGATGCGCGAAAACTCTTGGTTATTTCCCGCCTACCTAGATGCGTTGGCAGTCTCCGACTGCTCTTTCTCTTTTTAGGAAGACCCGTTTCTTGAGTTTCCTTACTTTTTAATTTATCCATTCTTGATACTTTCATTACTTGATTCTGCGCTGCGCAGTTTTGAGGGACTCCACAACTAATGACGACTCTCCCAGCGCCATTTGACAGCCTTAGTCCTCGATCCTCTTGTATCTGAAACAAGGATTTACGTTTTCAGAAACACACGTGAGGCACATTGGAATAGACTGACCGTTTCCCTCTCTTATTATTGGTATCAATTCCAGGGTTATTGTAAATCCTTACTGATCCATACGAGGGTTGACAGAAGAGACTCAGAAAATTTAGCCCCTCGAAAAAGGTTAGAAGCATGGTATTTTTCACTAAGATTGAGATGTATAGAGGTAATTTATAAAGAATGGGGGAAGTAAACTGTATTATCTGACAAGATGTAGAAAGTGTGGCAATAAAGGGGAAAATTTGTATCTGGAGAGCAACATAGGATACAAGTGAAGGTTTTTGTTTTTATTGGTTTTAAGACGGAAGAATTTTAAATAAGTGCAGATGAAAAGGAGCTGGGGCGGGGGGGGGGGGGGGAGGCATAACGACTATGCCCAGAATTTAAGGTGAAGAGTGGGCGATTAGTATTGGACAGGTGAAAGGTTGTTATTGTTTTCAGATTTCAGTATATGTAACCTATATGCATAATAAATGTTCTTCATCCTTGCCTTTTTGATGTTTCAGGCAGTTTTTGGGGCGTGTTGGGTTTGTAAGCTAAGGTAAATTTTATAGTGGAGATAAGCATCGAGTTTGAGAAGGACCAAAACCAGCTTTGGAGTTTGGAGAGAGAATGAAAAGGCAGAAGCAACCTCCTAGGAGGAACTAATTTTGACTGTTGTTGAAAGGTGAATATAAATTAGCTGTATGATTATTTGGTTTTAGAAAGATGATTCTTCCTGAAGCATTTTGGGAGCTTGGGTAGAAGGATATGATCATTACAGATGGAAGGCATGGTCAGTCACTTGATACGGCATGATCAGTTCCAGAAGTCTCAGTCAGTAGCAGTGGGATACTGAAGGAAAAAGGAGATTCAAGTCCTCTTTTAAGGTAGGGTGCTTAGGGAGAGAGGAGGATCTACTATAGGTCCCAGGATTCTGTCCTTGATTCACTAGAGATTGCTGATGTGATTGGTAATGTGGAAGGAGAGTTTTGTTTTGTTTTTAATCTTTCCTGCACTTTGGTAGAAGCAAATTCCTGGCAAGGGACAGACAATGACTGATGAGACCTTATATGAAAGTGGAAAATGGTTTTATTTTATTTTATTTTTTGTGAAAAGCAATTGGATAAGTTGTTAATTTTTCTTTTTTCATTGTTTCAGGCTAAAGTCAATTTTGAAAAGGAAGAAAGGCGTAAAGAACTTAAACGAGTTCGGGGTGAGGATACATGGATGCTACCTGATGTGAATGAGCGAATTGAACAGTTCTCACAGGTGAATACTAACAGGTTCACTTGATGTAACAGATCTGTCGTTTTTTGCACTTACTCAAGTTAATATTGGAAGAGCAACTTTATATACTATTTTCAGAATTTACAGGATGACTATCACATAAGTGGCATTACTAATTTTATATCTCTGGCAGAAATAATATATTTTAATATTTTGGACGTTATAACACTGGATGGATTTTGTTACTTGAGTTGACTGGTAGAAAGCTTAGCAAATTTCTGGCCCACTTGTATCAAGCTTATGGATCTAAAAAATTATGCATTAAAGTTTAATGTCATTTTTTTTTGGTCTGAATTCTTGTTTTCCATTTCCATAATTTTAATTTCTGCTGTCCTGTTATATTTCATATGGCCTAATAATCTTTTATAAGTTCTTTTTGGGCCACAGAAAATATATGTATATGTGTATGTATATGTGTGTGTGCACTTGAGTATAAATGTATTTATTTGATTATATCTGTCAGATGAATCTGTAAATAAATTAAGACTAAAACTTCCCTCATTTTTCTGAGAAGATAGCTATATGATTTATTAGTGGTGCATATATTATAGAAGCATGTTAAAGTTTCTCAGAAGATTTTATTTTGTTGTCATATGTGTTGTCTCATTTCATGAAAATGTAGTTTTTGGAATACAGATTTTTTTTACCTCAAAATGTTTGTTTTAATGTAAGTTAAAACCAAATTCCTTTCTTACCTCTTTAAAACAATCATTTTTAGGAACACTCTGTGAAGAAAAAGAAGAAAAAAGACAAGCACTCAAAAAAAGCAAAGAAAGAGAAGAAAAAAAAGAGTAAGAAACACAAGTATGAAAAAAGCAATGAATCAACAGATAGTTCATCAGTAAGTATATGTTAAAGCTAACCAAAGCAGCTACTTGAGAAAATTGTATTTAAAGGAGAAATGTATAGGAACTTAAAAAATATATGAGAACTTAAAAAATATTACTAGTTAGCGTATGAAAGTGCCTGGGAAACATCTACTGGGAGATAGGAAATATTGGAAATACGGATCTTAAGTTACAGAGAAAGGTAGGAGGATGGGGATACGATTTAGGAGTCATTGCTCGGTGAAGCTGTTCAAATGGATGGATTGCCCAGGGAAGTTGAAGAGAAAGGAACACCAACACTGAGGAATCAGACGGGAGTTAAGGCCATCAAGTAAAAGTAGTTGGAAAATTTGAAGGAGATGCAAGGAGAAACCAGTACTGTAAAAATAAAAGAGTTTTAAGACATTTGAGAGTCTAGGGATGCCTGGGTGGCTTAATCGGTTGGGCTTCTGCCTTTGGCTCAGATCATGATCCCCGGGTCCTGGGATTGACCCCCGCCTCAGGCTCCTTGCTCATTGGGGAACCTGCTTCTCTCTCTGCCTCTGCCTGCTCTGCCTTCTTGTGTGTGGTCTCTCTCTGACACATAAATAAATAAAATCTTAAAAAAAAAAAAGACATTTGAGAGTCTATTACTCTTGTTTATTTTTTAATAGAAATTAACATTTAAGTCTTTAAAATAGGACATGCTTATATGTTTATCTTTTGGGCCAAAAGGAACGGAATGCTGTCTTGGCTGTGTCTCTAGCCAGTTCTGGGATGAGAGCACTCACAGAGGAGGGGTAAACCTTTCACACTGATTTTCAGGAAAAAAGAGGTATATTGTTGGGGTGCCTGGGTGGCTCAGTTGGTTAAGCCTTCGACTCTTGATTTCAGCTCAGATCATGATCTCAGGGTCGTGAGATAGAGCCCTACATCGGGCTGCATGCTGGGCATGGAGTCTGCTCAAGATTCTTTCTCTCCCTCTGCCCCTCCCCCTGCTTGTGTGCACTCTCTCTAAATCTTTCAAATAAACCTTAAAAAAAAAAAATAGGTACATTGTGGTTAGA
This sequence comes from Ursus arctos, assembly GCF_023065955.2. NCBI lineage: Eukaryota > Metazoa > Chordata > Mammalia > Carnivora > Ursidae > Ursus > Ursus arctos. Next base: position 4,741,049 of record NW_026622897.1, on the reverse strand, counting down.
GAGTGATGAGCTAGAGATGTTGAGGGATAGTTGGTCTTCTAAGTATGATTTTCAGATGGTCGTATGTGCAGTTGAATCACCAAATTCCAAAGTCTGGTCCTCTTGCACTTTTAGGAACTGAGTTTTTGGCAGTACACCCTGAGATGATAAATGGCTGATGAAAGCTTATCTTATATGAGGATGCAGTTTATTAATTCATAGTGAGAAATATATCTGGATAGTTTTGTCAAGTAGCCAGCCTATTTTTGTGATGGTAGGAATGTTTAAGTTATATAGAAAAAAGTTGTTAGGTGTAATTCAGGACAAAGTCAGTTAGAAAATCTTAAAGTGAAAAGAAGGTAGAGGCACTGTTTCCACAATTGTGGGTTAAGTTGTTGATCCCATTGAGATCTTGAAAAAATTAAGTTATCCTTTTTCCAAAAAGAAATTTATATACAAAGTTGTTTATTTCAGTGGGATTTATAAAACTCCCTGGAGTTTAGGCAGAGATCACAGGTTAAGAATTTCTGTCCGTGGGGACAGATCTGCTAGGCTGAGTAAACATTTATGTGTTTTGCGTAAGGGTACTTGCTTGCCCTTATTAGAGATACATTGTTCTGTTATTTTTCTTTGTTCTTTCCTGGAAATACAGTTGACCTTTGAACCAACATGGGTTTGAACTTCATGGATCCACTTAGAAGCAGATGGTTGTTAGATAAATACAGTACAGTTCCGTAAATGTATTTTCTCTTCCTAATAATTTTCTTAACATTTTCTTTTCTCTAGCTTACTTAATTGTAAGAATACAGTGTATAATACATATAACATACAACATACATGTTAATCTTGTTTAACTTATCAGTTAATCTTCTGGTTAACCATAGGCTATTAGTAAAGTTTTTTGGGGAGTCCAAAGTTATATGTAGATTTTTGACTGTGTGTTGAGTCAGCACCCTTAACCTCCTCTTTGTTCAAGGGTCACCTGTGTATATAAGTCTTTTTGTTGCAACATACAATATGTACATTTTTACATATCTAATAAGTTGTATAACTGTACCTTAAAGAGAGTCATTTGAATGAATGCTTGGTGTTCGTATTGCACTGGAGTAGAAGGAAGAATGAAAGAAGCTTGTACGGACAGTGAGGGGAAGGAAAGACGGATAGTTAGAGGAGTCTGACTTATCGTGAAGTCTTTTTGAGAAAATGTCTTTAGGGAAAGAGGGGTAAATAATATTAAGGAGGCTAAGTTTGGATTAGCAAGGATTCGGGAAAGGGGTAAGCTTTGATCATTAGTAGGAGCACTCTCTCATCTGAGCTATGAGGGCGTTGTTAAGATGTGAAAAATACAGAGAAATGGGGAGGTGTGTGGAGAAGGGGAGTAGATTTTTAGTGGTGTTTTCTGTTTTCTGTTTCCTTTGTGAAGTAGCAGTTCAGATCATCTGAGAAGATAATTTGGGAGTAAAAGTAGGATGAAGGATGAAGAGATAGTGTAGATTTGAAACTGTTGTTTAGGTAATACAAAAGAAGCAAATGAATGGCTGAATAGTGTTGAATGATCCACGTGAGGTTGGAAAGCAGATCTTGACTTTGGCAAGGTCTCTCTCTCTTTTTTTATAACTTTTAAAATCAACTTTACGGGGGCGCCTGGGTGGCACAGCGGTTAAGCGTCTGCCTTCGGCTCAGGGCGTGATCCCGGCGTTGTGGGATCGAGCCCCACATCAGGCTCCTCCGCTATGAGCCTGCTTCTTCCTCTCCCACTCCCCCTGCTTGTGTTCCCTCTCTCACTGGCTGTCTCTCTCTGTCAAATAAATAAATAAAATCTTTAAAAAAAAAAATAAAATCAACTTTACGGAGCTATAATTTACATATAATAAAAGGCTCTCATTTGAAGTGTACTCTGTAATGAGTATACGTGTTTAAGCCTGTCAGTTAAGATACAGAACATTTCTTTTCCCCAGAAGGTTCTTCATGGCCCTTTGGGGTCAGTCCCATCCAGGCCTCCCTTTTCTCCCACCCTGCATTGGGCAACCATGGATCCGCCATAGCATACCATAGATGAGTCTTCCTTGTTCTGGAATTTTGTACGAATAGATTCATGTAATCTCTTTTTTGAGGGTGGCTTCTTTGCCTCAGCATTCTGCTTTTGCAGCTCGTTAATGTTGCATGTATCAGTTCCTTCTTTTTTATTGCTCTATTTCATTGTGAGGCTGTACGACAGTTGGCTCATCTGTTTATTCATTTTATTTTTAAAGATTTTATTTATTTATTTGTCAGAGAGGTGAGGGGGAGAGAGAACAAGCAGGGGGAGTGGCAGGCAGCGGGAGAAGCAGGCTGCCCGCCGAGCAGAGAGCCCGATGTAGGACTCAGTCCCAGGACCCTGGGATCATGACCTGAGCCAAAGGCAGACGCTTAACCACCCAGGCGTCCCGCTCATCCGTTTACATTTTGAAAGTCATTTGGGGTGTTTTAGTTTGGGGCCATCATGAATAACACTACTATGAATGTTTGTGTATAGTCTTTTTGTGGACACATCTTTATTTCCGTTGGGAAAAATGCCACTCTTTTCCAAAGTGGTTGGATCGTTTTATAATCCTGCCAGTTGGGTATGAGAGTTCCAGTTATTCCGTATCCTCTCTGTGACTTGGTATCGTCAGTCTTTGTACTTTCCAGCCATCCTACTGTGTGTGTAGTAATCTTATGTGATATTTCCTTCAAGACCAATGATGTAGAGAAGCTTTGTAACTCTGGATTTTTTGCTTATCAGTGAGCCATTTTGAGTTAATTTTTGTTTATGCTATGTAGTAATTCTCAAAGTTTATTTTTTTCCATATGGATTTCTAGTTGTTCCAGTATTATTTGGTGAAAAGGCTGTTCTTTGTCTTTTGAATTACTTGGGCTCCTTTGTTGAGAATCAATTGAACAGTTACTTTTGAGTTAATATCTAGACTCTATATTCTGTCCCATTGAGCTACACATCTCTCGTTGTCCAATAAACACACTTTCTTAATTACTTAGCTTAAGGTTAAGTCTTACAATCAGGTAGTGTAAATTCTGTGATTTTTTTCTTTTTGTAAATTTTGGTTACTCTGAGTTCATTGTTTTGCATCAATAGATCAACTTTGGGAGAATTAATATAATAAAAGAGCCAGTCTTCCCACCATCATGTTTGTGGTATATCTCTCTCCAGCTATTTAAGTCTTCTTTAATTTCTCTCATAGTGTTTTGGAATTTTCAGTGTAGAGGTCTTCTGTATCTTTTGTTATAGTTTTTCTATTTTATTTTCTTGAGTTACTACTGTAAGTGGAATCTTTAAAAAATAAGTGGCAGTTTCCATATATTTGCAACTAGTATATACATTTATATTTGGTTTTTGTATACAGGTTTTTCCTGCTCTCTGAAAGTTTGTTTTATGCCACTTTGCTTTTGTGAAAGTTCAATGTTAGTACCTGTTTTTGCTAACCAAAAGAAATCTGAAGATGATTTTCACTTTTATGAAATGATAATTGCTTCTTTATTTTATGCCATTTTGGCTTACACAGGGTTTCATAGGAATGCTCTACTTTGGATAGTGGAGAAACCTGTATTTACCTTGTATCTTGTCACCTTTCTAAATTTAAGTACTAGCATTCGTAGCTTTTTTTTTTTTTTTTTTGGTGATTTCTTTTGAGGGGGAAAGAGGCAGTGGGATGGGGGAGGGACAGAGGGAGAAGGAAAGAGAATCTTAAGGAGGGTCCACACCCAGTGTGGAGCCCAGCACAGGGCTTGATCCCACAACCCTGAGATTATCATGACCTGAGGCAAAATCAAGAGTTAGACATTTAACAGACTGAGTCACCCAGATGCTCCTTTTTTGTTGATTTCTTAAGATTTTTTTATGGCATGTGTAAGTGAAGACACTTCCCCGCCATCTCTGTTTCTTTTATTTCATTTATTAATATTTTGTTGTTTTATTTCACTAATGTAGGATTTCAATATCATATTAAATCAAGTGGTAAGAGTGGATATCCTTGCTTCATTTCTTACCATAGGTGGAAAGCATTTATCTTTCACTTTTAAGCTTGACGTTACTGGTGAGCTTTTCATGTATGCGCTTTTCAGAGTGAAGAAGTTGTCTTCAATTTTTGTATTTGGGAGAGTTGGTGTCTTGAATGAACATTGAATTTTGTTAAGTGCTTTTTCTGTGCTTATTAATATGAGCATATGATTTTTCTCCTTTAATCAGTTAATACAGAGAATTAATGGGTTGTTTTTTGTTGTTGTTTTTTTTTTACATTGGTTAGTTTTTGACTATTATACCACCTTGCTGTCTTGGGTGAACCTCATTTGGACATTGTTGTTTATTTATGTGGTATGTAGTGAATCTGGTATGTGTGGTATCGTGTGTGTGTGTGTGTGTGTGTGTGTGTGTGTATGTATTTTTATTTATTTTTTTTATGGATATATATATATATATATATATATATATATTTCCCCCCACGGTTGTATTTGCCAACAATTTCGTGAGAAATACTGGGTTTTGGTATAAGGGTAATGTTAGCCTTATGTATGAGTTAACATAATTTCCTCTTCTGTTTTCTAGAAGAGTTTATGCAAAATTGGTGAGATTTTTTTCCTTAAATGTCTGCTAAAATTTACCAGTGAATCTCTTTGGGCCTGGAGTTTTGTTTATGGTGGTTTTTAATCCCAAATTTAATCTCTTTAATATTTATATTAAATATTTTCTGCTTATTCCTGAGTTAGTCTTGATAAGTTTGCAAGGAATTTTCTTATTTCATCTAAATTGGTGAATTTTTTGGTCATAAAGTTGTTTATGATATTCCCTTATTGTCTTTTTAATGTCTGGAGGCTCTATCTGTAGAATCTGGTTGTGTCCCCTCTTTTATTCCTGATTTTTGCAATTTCTATTTTCTCTTTGTTTTCTAGGTCAGTATAGTTTGAGGTTTATCAATTTTATTAATCTTTTCAAAGAACTGCCTTTTGGATTCATTGATTTTCTGTTTGTATACTTTCTATCTCATTGATTTCCACTGTCTTTTTATTGTTTCTTTCCTAATACTTATTTTGTGTTTAATTTGCTCTTTTCTTTCTAGCATCCTAAGGTAGATATTGATTCTAAATCTTCCTTATTTCTAATGAGTATTTAACCTGTAAATCTTTCTTTTAGCACTGTTGTATTGCTAACTAATTTTGCTGTGTTAGATTTTCATTGTCATGGTTTTCAAAATATTTTCTTTTTTAAATATTTTTTTATTATATTATGTTAGTCACCTCAAAATGTTTTCTAATTGATTTTATTTTTTTTAACCTGTGGGTTATATATGTTTTAAAATTTCCAGATATTTTTGGATTTTACCAGTTTTTCTTAATTTGTTTTTGGCTGTAAATTTAATTCTGTTACTGTCATAAAACATACTCTATATAATTTGGTTTAAAAAAATTACTGAGCATTTTAGTTCAAGAAGGCAATGCAGGAAGACATTTTTCTTAATTTGTTTTCTTAATTTGTTTTTGGGTGTGAATTTAATTCTGTTATTGTCATAAAACTTATTTTATATAATTTTGGTTTAAAAAAATTATCGAGGGATGCCTGGGTGGCTCAGTTCAGTGTCTGCCTTCAGCTCAGGTCTTGATCTTGGAGTCGTGAGATTGAGTCCTGTGTCGGGCTCCTTGCTCAGCAGGGAGCCTGCTTCCCCCTCTGCCTGCTGCTCCACCTGTTTGTGCTCTTTCTCTCTTTCTCTCTGATTGATAAATAAATAAATAATCTTTACCAAAAAAATTACCGAGAGTTTCAGTTCAAGAAGGCAATGTCAGAAGACTCTGAACTCATCTCCCACACCACATAATACCTATTGATAGAACAACTTCTCTTGAAGAAGAGCTGAGGGCTGACTGAACAGCTACTGAACAACCAAAGATAGAACAGCAAGGGAACAAACAGCAAGAGGGATGGAGACACCGTGGTTTAAAAGAGTAGTTGACGTATATAGCCACAGATCCAGCCAGCCCGCAAAAATCACCAAGCACACACACAGTCTGCATAGAGGATACCATGTACAAGATTCCTTACTTTAAATGTAAATGGCCTAAAGGCTGCAATCAAAAGACATAAAGTGGCAGAGTGGGTAAAAAACCAGGAGCCATCTATATGCTGCCTACAAGAGACTCACCTCAGACCTCAAGATGCAAACAGACTGAAAGTGAAGGGATGGAAGAACACTCACCTTGCAAATGGAAGTGGAAAAGAGAGCTGGGGTAGCAATATTTATCTCAGACAAGATAGACATCAAAACAGAGAGTTAGCAAGAGACAAGGGCATTACATAGTGATAATCCAGTAATTCCACTATTGGGTATTTACCCAGGGAAAATGAAGACGCTAACATGAAAAGATACATGCACCCCTATGTTTATCCCAGCATTATTAACAATAGCCAAAACATGGAAAGAGCCCAAGTGTTCATCAGTAGATGAATGGATAAGGAAAATGTGGTGTGTACACACACACACACACATACACACACACACACCCTATGGAATATTACACAGCCTTAAAAAAGGATGAGATTGTGCCATTTGAGACAACTTGGGTGGGCCTAGAGGGCTTAAATAAGCCAGAGTAAGAAAGACAAATATCATGTGACTCCACTCATGAATGGAATTTTAAAAAAATGAATAAACAAAAAGGAGAACCAGAACTATAAATATGGAGAACAAACTGAAGTTTGCCAGAGTGGAGGGCTCTGGGGGGCTTGGGTAAAATGGGTGAATGGAAGAGGGAGGTACAGGCCTCCAGTTATGGAATGAGTAGGTCACAGAAATAAAAAACAGAGCATAAGGATTATAGTCAGTGATTATAATAGCAATGTAATGGGACAGATGGTAACTACATTGTGGTGAGCACAGCATGATGTATAAACTTGTCAAATCACTAAGTTGTACACCTGAAACTGATGTAACATTGTGTGTCAACTATATTCAAATAAAAAAGGAGGAGGAGGGGGCGCCTGGGTGGCGCAGTCGTTAAGCGTCTGCCTTCGGCTCAGGGCATGATCCCGCTTCTCTGGGATCTAGCCCCACATCAGGCTCCTCCGCTAGGAGCCTGCTTCTTCCTCTCCCACTCCCCCTGCTTGTGTTCCCTCTCTCGCTGGCTGTCTCTCTCTGTCAAATAAATAAAATCTTAAAAAAAAAAAAAGAGGAGGAAAAACCTCTCAAATGTGTAGGCTAACAGTAGAACCCCTCTGAATCTTGGACTTCAAAAAAAAAATTACCAAGAATAATTTTATGGCCTAGCCTGTGATCGGTCTTGGTGAAAATTCCATGTGTATTTGAAACAGATGTGTATTCATCTGGTAAGTGTAGTGTCAATTTGGGGAAGTTGATTAATAGTGTTAAGTCTTTTGTATTCTTATTGATTTTTCTGTTTTCTGTTAATTACTACAAGAGCAGTATTAAAATCTCTAGCTGTAGAGTTTTGTCTATTTCTCCTTCAGTTTTGTCAGTTTTTGCCTAATGTATTTTGAAGCTTTATTAGGTATATACACATTTGGTACTATTCTATCTTCTAGATGAATTGACCATTATATTATTGTGAAATGTTTCTCGTTATCTCTAGTAACAATTTTGTTTAAGGTCACTTTGTTTCATATTAATGAACTCTCTTCAGTTTTATTATTTGTTTTTTACATGGTATATCATTTTTATCCCTTTATTTTTAATTTTTCTATTTTGGTTTATTGACTGTATTTCTTGTAGACAGTATATATTTGGGTCTTGCTTTTTTTAAATCTAGTTCATCAGTTTCTTTTTAATTAGAAGATTTTCTGTACTATGTAATATGGTAGCCATATGTGACTTTAAAAATTTAATTAAAATTCATTAAAGTTATATTAGGTTGAAAATTCATTTCTTCATTTTCACTAGCCAAATTTTTCAAGTGCTCAGTAATCACATCTGGCTAGGTTAGTGGCCCCTGTACTGAGCAATGTAGGTATAGAAAAATTCTGTTGGATAGGAATGGTTTAGATCATTTATGTTTAATATAAACATACACAAATCTTCCTTCACTTATGATTGGGTTATGTTCCAGTAAACCCACTGTAAGTTAAAAAATATCATAAGTCAAAAATACATTTAATACACCTAACCTACTGATTATTATGGCTAAGTCTAGCCTACATTAAACGTGCACAGAACACTACAGTAGCTCACAGTTGGGCAAGATCATCTAACACAAATACTGTTTCCTTAGCTCAGTGAGATTGTCATATTGAGCTTGAGTTTCCTCTTCCTTGTACCTTGGTCTGGGCGTTGCTTCAAGGCAAAAAGCTGTAGCATTCACCCCATTTGTTTCCCTTTTCAGGGATCACAGCCCTGTATTACTGAGATTCAGTGTTCTGAGAACACTTTCAAATATTTTCTTTTCTTTTTCTTTTTTAAAAAAGATTTTATTTATTTGTTTGCTAAAGAGACAGCGAGAGAGGGAACACAAGGCGGGGGAGTGGGAGAGGGAGAAGCAGGCTCCCTGTGGAGCAGGGAGCCTGATGTGGGGCTCAATCCTGGGACCTTGGGATCATGACCTGAGCTGAAGGCGATGCTTAACGACTGAGCCACCCAGACGCCCCTCAAATATTTTCTATTATTACTTCTATTTCTACATATTTCTAGTCTGATGCCGTTTATTTTGTCATGGCCAGAAGCAGAAGTCCTCAATTTCCTTTAACTTTTACTGGTTGGACTCTGCTGTCTTGGTTCTATCTTATAGATGTTTTTCTGATACGATTAGGGGTGTGGTTATTACAAAGGTCACACAGGAGAAGTGTTCTGGGAGCTGTTGTTAGGTCAGGAGGCACATTAAGCTTGATGGTGTATGAGTTCTTCAAGGTAAGGTGGAGGATTGAAACTAAAATCAGCAAAAGAACTGAGGTCATTGCATACTGGGGAGAAGGGAACAGCAATTGTGTGAAAGTAGTGTGGTGATTGTGTAGTGGTGAAAATAAGAAAAAGAATAAAAAGAAAAGGAATGAAGGCAGGCAAGTTCTGCAGAATGGTCTAGGTATCACTGTTTTGTGAATGAATAATAAGAATACTAAGTGTATCACTGATGCTTCTTTCATTCAGTGGCTGGTTTTTAATGCTTGAATGCTGGCTGCTAATTGAAGTTTCTAACTAGGGCTAGTGGAAGAGTAGAAAAAGAGGATTTAGTTAATTTTAGTGCACCTTTACTGAATGTCAGCTCTTTGTCAGACACTGGTATAGACACAGGGAATATAAAAATAGAGGTGTTTTTTTTTTTTTCCAGGTGTTTGGGGAACTCATTTTCTAGTTAGATAAATAGATACATAATTTCAGTATGTAATCTCATAATGCCAAGGCAGAACAATGTAGCCATTGGTTAAACAAGTTAGTTGAGTTTTCTCTCCTATGAAGGAAGTCAGGTAGGCATTCTGGGACTAAGGCTTCTGCTGTTCTGGTACTCCCTCATCATTACAGTCTTACCTCTTAGTCTAGACAACAAGAAAGAGGATACCCTCTCTTTCATAATTTGACTTCCAGAAAGTCGCACATAATACCTTTATTTCCATGTCATTGGACACTTGATCATAAGTCTTCACTTTACAGCAAAGGAGGCACATTATGTCTCCAAATAAAATAGGGTTCTTTTGGCAAGAAAGAAGAGCTTTGTGACAGGGAACCATAGAAGAGGTCAGATGTGTTCTCTTTATATTACTCCCAGGTGTATTTAGGGTGGGGGTTGGAAAAAGGAAGGGGAGCAGGAAAAACTGGAGTCCAGGAAACTAATTTGGTTATTCCAGTTGTCTAGGTGAGAGATAAGATGTGATCTAGGATACTTTAAGGGAAGGGGCATGTATTAGTTGGGGCTCTGGGTTGCAGGTAACAGAGATCAAACTTAAATTAGCTTTTTCAGAACAAAGAGCAATTTATTATGAGAGTACAAAAGTCTCCTAGGACACGTAGGTGTGAGAATGCAGCTGGGTTTCAGGAATGGCTGGAATTAGAGTGTGAATGCTTTTATGAATCATCTTGCCATCCATGTTTGTTTCTCTCTGAGTTCAATTTTTTTTTTTCTTGGTAACAGATCAGTTTTTTTGCTGAATTCTATTCCTCATGACAAAAATAGCTTCTGCCAGTGCATTTCCTTTTCTCTTTAGTTTTAGAGCAGCCCCATTTAGTCTTGATTTCAAATTCCTGGAGAGTAACTCAGATTGATATAAATTGGGTCAGATACCTACCTTTGAACGAATCAGCTGTGGCCAGGGATGGAAGTGGGCTCCCATGGTAGGCATGTGGTGTTCACTTTATGGTGTATTTGAGAAATACTTTGGAAATGAAAATAGTATGTTTAAATGGGAGGGTTAAGTTGATTCTGAGATTGTTGACTTGGATAAGTGGGTGGTTGGTGGTACCATGTAATTGAATTCAGTAATAGAGGAGGAGGAACAGGTTTTATGGAAGAAATGATGAGTTAATTTTTTGTTCTTTTTGAGTTCAGCATGGCTGGTTAAATCACTGAAACTTTGGGTAGACAAATTTGAAAGATATCAGCACAATTGGTGGTCATCGGAGGCATGAGAGTGGATTTAATGGCCAAAGGGGATGTTTAGAGATTGAAAAAATGTAGTGGGCAAAGAATGGAACCCCAAACAACATTGATATTTAAGGGCTGAGCAAAGGAGGAAAAGTGCATGAGGGAAATAGAGAAGAAACTAAGAATGGGAGGAGAACTGGGAGAGGTCATGGAGGTTGAGAAAGTGAGTTATCCAGAGTTGTATTCAGCAGAGGTCTCGGGAGATAAAGATGGAAACATTTTGCTGCATTGGGCAAAGTGGAAACTATTGGTGACCTTTGAAGAAGTTTTAGTACGTTAATGGAGACATTAGCCATACGGTAGAGTTTGAGGATTGGGTGAGAGTGAGAGGATGTGCAGGCAGAAGGTATAGACTGCTGTTTTAAGAATCTGGCTAAGAGTAGAGGTTGGAAGATAAATGGCTGCTAGAGGGAGATACAAGGGCAATCAAGGTTCCCCTTCTTCCTGCATATTCACACACAGACACACACACACACACACACACACACACACACACACGATGGGGAATACTTGAGGATATTTCTAGACCAGTAGAGAGCTTTGGCTGAAGCTACAAGAGAAGGAGACAATTGATGGTGCAGGGTCCTAGAGGAACAGGAGTGGTTGGGGCCAAGATCTGTGGAGAAGGACCTGCCTTGAAGAGAAAGAGTTAACAGGAGGTAAGGATAGTCACAGGCATAAATAGTTTTGTTGGAGCTTGGGTAGGAAGCTAAAGTGGCTTCATTTTTATTGATCAAGGAGGAGGAGAGATCCATTTGCTGACTGTGTGGGGAATGATGTTTAAGAAGATGATGAGCATCACCTCTGCTAAGGTATTAAGCAAGGATACAAGCTAGGCAAGAGCAGATGTGGTTGTTGTCTTCATAGAACTTACTGTGAGATAGTAACCAGATAGTCACACAAGTAAGTGTAAAACTTACAAATGCTTCAGGGGCGCCTGGGTGGCACAGCGGTTAAAGCGTCTGCCTTCGGCTCAGGGCGTGATCCTGGAGTTCTGGGATCGAGCCCCACATCAGGCTCCTCTGCTATGAGCCTGCTTCTTCCTCTCCCACTCCCCCTGCTTGTGTTCCCTCTCTCGCTGGTTGTCTCTATCTCTGTCAAATAAATAAATAAAATCTTTAAAAAAAAAAAAAAAAAAACTTACAAATGCTTCAAAGGGGAGGGGAGTAAGCCAAGGGAGTGGAAGAGAGAGCTCACCAGGGACCAGTAAGAGGAATACTAGCTGTGATGGAGAGTCTAGCTCAACCGAAGTTGTAAAGGTTATGATGGTTGGGTTTATGCAGGGGTGGAGATGGTTTGCAGCTTTGGTGGTGAAGCAGCTGATGGCCCTGATCAGTGACTTTCCAATGATGGGTTAACATCTTGTAGGATAGAGAAAACTTGTAATTTTAGAAGAAGGCCTTCGAGGGGCGCCTGGCTGGCTCATTTGGGACAGCATGTGACTCTTGATCTCGTGGTTTTAAGTTCAAGCCCCACACTGGGTAGAGATTACTTAAAAATAAAATCTTAAAAAAAAAAAAAAGGAAGAAGGCCTTCAACAGAATCCTGTGGAACACTAATGTAAACATTTTTTAGCATGATATTAGCAAATTGGCACTCCCCCAAAGAATGTGCTAACTTTTTCAGATTATACACTCCCTTTTTAGTGGATAACACCAAGTGGTAGGAACCAAGTCTCTAAATTGATTTTTTTAAAAAGTTTTTATTTAAAGTCCAGTTAGTTAGCACATAGTGTTATGTTAATTTGAGGGGTACAATACAGTGACTCAACACTTCCATACATCACCCTGTGTTCATCTTGACACGTGCAGTCTTTTCTAAATTGATTTGACAATGTAAACATGAGTAGGCCAGAAACGTATTTATAGTGATTATCTTAAAAATTATAACTATATATGTAAGTAGCTATTTCTAATGTTTCGGTAAATCCAAATCTAGGCCTAAATGAATGAATGAATGAAGTCTGCTCTGCACTGGGAAACAGTTGGCACTTGAGATGCCAAAGCACAAATATGTTTACTTCACATGGATTATACCTTTTACCAGACATACTGCTGTTCGTCAGTTCGGTAATTATCAAGAACTTTATGGAATGAAGGAAAATTGTTCTCATTCAGGAAATCCTCTTTTTCTTCCCTTGGCCTCCAACTTTCTCTGCTGTGCATTAGCAAGTGTTGTGTACGAGGTGATTTCCAGGATCTTTCCTACACTTACATTGTACGGCTCCAAAGAGTGCAGATGATAGATGCTAGAGCCAGATGATAGAGCCAGACAGATCTAGATTTCTATTCTGGTTCTCCAACTTGGATACCATGTAACTTGGGCAAGTTACCTAATTTTGGGAAGCTTTTCTTATCTCTAAAACCAAATAGTATTTTATGTAGGGTAGTTTTAAGGAGTCAGCTTGAGAACATATGCGAAAGTACTTATTACAGTACTTAACATAGAAGGAGTTGATTGATGTATTTGTGGAAAACAGAACCCAGAACTTGGCATAATGCTGAGCACATAGGGGTTGTTGGCTAAATACTTTGTAGCTGATTTAATAATCCGGTATTTAAACACAGTAACAAAGTGCTTTACCAGCCTGGCTGTTAATTGAGATCTCTGCATTTTTAGACCCAGGGAAATTTGAAAATTTGAAACTTAGAGGCAAAATCATTTACTTGAGTGTTGTTTCCCTTGTTCTAGTTAAACAAAGATGTCAGTATTGCTTAATGTTGGTAGGAACCGAAGCTCTGTGTTGAAGTGAGTTCTCTGCTGTCAGTTCTAATCTTTCGTTTTCGCTTTCCCTCCGCCTGACAACAGTTGTGGTGTTTCATGGGCTTATCCCAGAAGAGTGGGTTTACATGTTCTTTGTTCAAATTTTCAATGTAGCTGTTTAAAGGGGAAGTGTACTCTAAGTGTTTTTTCTAGGAAACTGAGTTTACCATTTAACAGCACAGAATTTTTATATGCAAGTATGCAAGTTTGAGAATTTCACTTACATGCTAAATATTCTTAGAGCTCTGAAGACGAGTGGGTTGAGGCTGTCCCATCCCAGACACCTGGCAGAGAAAAGGCCTGGAAGGTGAAAGGTGAAAATTCAGAAAGAGAAGACAACCCAGTTATTCAGGTAAGTCACCTAATTTTAAAGAAAGAAGTGTGAACAGCTAAGAATAGATGAATGTTAAAATGACAGATGGTTATAATTGCTTCAGGAGAAAAATTAGACTTTGAAAACAGTATACTTGTATGAATAATTCTGGCAGTGATGTTGTTTGCTTAGTCTTCGGAGTTCCGTTCCTCTTCTGTGAGAAAGGGAGTACTGACCTCTGTTCTGGTCCCACAGAGGGTTTCCTCCTTCTAGTTGTTGCTAGAAAAGCACCACTTTCCTCTCCTGTACTGAAGCTCTGTACTGTTACCTGTATCTGAGCTTCCTGCAGTGAGTAGAGTTTGGTCAGTTTTTATTTTCCTTCACCACATCATGTCATAATTTCTGTTAGCAATATTTAGAGTTGAAGAGGTCACAAATTTGGGGCTTTCGTTCATGTGCTGCCGTGAGAATGCGGTTTATACGCTGTTAGCCACAGTGCAGAAAGGTGGAAGGAACTGGTGTTCGAATGCCTATTCTGTGTCAGGCACCGGACTGTGCACCTCAAGTCTTTTCTCTGGTTTACTCCTTAAAACAGCCCTAAAAGGTAGGAATTTTATTCCATTTTATAGGAGAGAGACGAAGGCATTGAGAGACTAAAAAACTTGCTTCAGGATAGGCAAATGTAGGATTTGAGCTGGGTTTCCATGCCTCCAGAGTCCTTGCTGTTATTACCAAGTGTTTATTGTTCACTTCTAATCAATTTAGATTGAAATAACTTTTTTTTTTTTTTTTAAACAGAGAGATGAGTGGATGACGGTTGACTTTATGTCTGTTAAAACTGTGTCCTTATCATCACTCAAAGCTGACAAGGAAGCTATGAGGAAATCAGAGCAAGAGAAAACCCAAGCTCTGGAACAGGTAAGAATATTAAAAATGCTATAACTTTCAATTTACCTTTAATAAGCAATGAGGTATTTATATAAATGCACTTTTACTTGTGAAATATTATCTTTTGCGGTATTTAATACCATTAGTGGGAACAACTATGAAATGTGATAGAAGTTCTTAAAGATGAATCTCCTGTAAGGAGCCAGTTTAATGCTATACTAGATTGATAAATCCAGGGCATGTATAGTTGGGTGAATATTGAGTTTGGTTCACAGCTTGGATTCATAAGGGTTTCGGGCTTGAACTGTGTTGCGTGTGTGGTCTGAAACTCTGCAAGTGACATTTTATTTGAAAGTACTCTTGTGGTGATAGTGCTTTGAAGTGCTTGGCGGGAGTGAACGCCAGTATTTTCTGGAGGGTCACACTGTCAATTTAGGTGTCACAGGTTTCCCAGAAGAGAGCTTATGATCTAGAATCACAAAATACATGAAAATGCAAGGATAGTCCATGAATGGCAGTCATCTAAAATAATGAACAGTAGAATCAGACCCACAAAACCTTTATCTGTTGGAGTACTTAATAGCTTTATATGGTAACAGGAGGTAATGAAAAATGTAAGAAATAAAATCTTATTATGAAGGCAGATCTGGCAAAGTGCCAACAAGAACTTACAGAAGTAAAAAATATCACAATTGGATTTAGAATTAGAAACTCAGTAAATGAGTAAACAACAGATTGAATACAGCTGAAGAGAGAATTAGTGAACAAGAAGATTGTCTTTAAGAGTTTACCTCGAGGAGCTCCTGGGTAGCGCAGTCGTTAAGCGTCTGCCTTCGGCTCAGGGCGTGATCCCGGCGTTCCGGGATCGAGTCCCACATCGGGCTCCTGCGCTGGGAGCCTGCTTCTTCCTCTCCCACTCCCCTGCTGTGTTCCCTCACTCACTGGCTGTCTCTCTGTCAAATAAATAAATAAATAAAATCTTTAAAAAAAAAAGTTTACCGTGAACACACCATAGAGGGACAAATAAATGAAAAAGGTGAGAGTGATCGTAAGTCCTGTCAGCAATGTTGTTTTGTGTCCCCCCCCCCATTTAATTTTAATTCTGAAAATGCAGGTGTGGTACATGGTATTGGTTTATTAATTAAGCACCTACTCACGTGGAACATTGGAAGGCAGGGGTTTTGGGAGCAACTTGACTCAGCTCTGGAACATATCTTTGTCTCTGGGACGTGACGGAGTTGGAGTCATTGTATTCAGAGAGGAGAGGCCGAGTACACATAGCACTGGGGGGGGGGGTGACCATGCTCAGTGGAGCTGTGTGAGGTCTGGAAGTTGGGATTATCCAGGCCATGACAAGCTTGCTTCTGAAATCCTGCTCTGCTATTGGTGGGCATTGATGTGTTGGTGTGTTAGGGTAACCCTGGCTTGTGGTCTTATGTTTTGTTTGTATCCTGTTTAGGCCTGTTCTCCATATCAAACCATAAAACATAGTAAACCCTTGAATACCTTTAATAGATGGAAATAGTGACCAGTTATTCTTAGAAATACAATGACATAAAACCATATTCATTTTCCTGAGAAATGGTAATCATTTTGTCCTATCTCACCACCTTTCCAGCTCCGAATTCCAATCTTTCTAATGAACATAATCTTTTCTTACAAACTCTTATATGAACTTCTCTGATTCATTCGAGCCAGCATCCATGGATCTGCTCAGTTGCCTATGAAAAGTTTTTGTCTTTTGCATGTATATTATCTTTGTCATTCCTGCTGAAGTGTCCCTTATTAGTTGTATGTCTTCTCTTCTGTATGCCTCAGTTGTCTCATCTGTACTGGAGTGGAGTTCGTGTGTGTGATGAACTGGGGACGGCCTCTGGAATGGGTTCAGGCCCTAATTCAGTCTTGTGTGAACAATTTCAGTAAGCTCTTCATTTCTCACCCAGCCTCCTATGACGGATATCAGGCTAATCTTTCCAAAAAAAGTACAGCTCTGATCATGGTGTTACTCTGTTTAGAAGTCCTCGTGATTCAAGGGAAGGGGAATGTCTTAGCCATCTCTAATGTCCTTTCTGGTGGAAGAATCTCCACTGGTGGTATTTTGTGCCACCGTCTTTCCTCATTCTGTCCTTGAGGATATGGAGTAAATTTTCTTCTGGAAAATTTGGAAAGAATGCACTGGGCCTATGCGGCTTAGCCCTGTGCTTCCATGCTTATGGACCAGGCTGCCTGTAGAGGCCGTGTGGGGAGTCAGGGGAGGTGGGCTTGGCTTGGTGCTGACTACACCTGGGAACGTCTGCCTCATTGTGCTGTTCAGTTAATAGGCCCATTTGGTTTTTACTGAAAGAAAAATTCTCTTCCAATTTAGCCTTCATCAGCAATAAAGTTCGTTTTTGTCTTTTATTTCCTTAAGGTTTTGTTGTATTTCTGAACTTGTTCAGAGCTTGGATGGAAAACAAAGATGGCATATTTATTCTTCTCCTTTAAAGGCCCCCCACCCCCACCCCAGAGCTGCCATGAATAGAGTCCAAACACATTGGATTGGATTCTTTCTCTTAGGTAATTTGTACCCCAGCCAAACTAGTTTCATCACCTTCCCTCGTGTATCTTTGCAATTCCCGTCTCTGCATCTTTGTTCATCTGGTTCTTTCTAAGTGAATTCCCTTTCTCTCTGTAAGTCTGCATTTTGTTTATCCTTCAAGGTCTAACTTGATCTGTACTATGAAATTTTTCCTCTTTAACTGAAATAAATGAACCTTGCCTTAGAATCATATGTTGATTCTTATAATGTGGGTGGGGATAAAATGAAGATAATGGGAGGAAGTCTGATGATGATCCTTAAGTTTCAGTGTGAAGCGTGTTGATTTTATGTCTCCTCGGGTTTTTCAGGATATCTTTTGTGCTCTAGGCTGGTGTTTTTCAAAATGTAGGTCATATAATTGATTTATTGCAATCGGCACTTAAAAATATAAAGTATCAGTGTGTATTACATGTAATAAAGATACAGTTTGTTTCCTAAAGCCTCTGTTTTGGACACACACACACACACACACACACATAAGCAAACACATATAATCTCTCTTCGGGTGAAGGTCAGAAAAAGGTTTGCAAACACATGCTCAAGGCTGTGTCTTTGTCGTCTGGGCCTCTTCTGCCCACACTGTGCTGTGATCTGTGGGCGATGGCATGTATCTGTAGACCTAGTCTATAGACCGTTATAGAGATGCGTACTGGTTTTTCAACTTTCTTTTACAAGCCGGAGATGTCCCCACCCCAGTCCTTGGCTTCATCTGGTGAACTGGCTCCATTCCTGAAGCGCTTGCCGCAGTTGAACTAAGGGCTGTTACTTTCTGCTTGCACATAGAGCCCAGTAAGGTCTGTGGTTTCACGTCACTTTACCACTTTGCATTCTGTTCTGTTCTGGTCCACAAAGATCTTGTTTTGAACTGAAGTATGTTTTATATTTTGTGTATCTTTTCTGTTTGTCCTGAGCAAGGAGATTGTGATGAATGGAACCTTTATAAGCCATTTTGACTAGAAGGGCTGAGAGTGTTTTAGAGATTGATTTATATGGATATATTTTATTTTTGGTTCATTCCTTTTAATCGCTATATAGTCTTCCATCATCTAACTATGCCATACGGTAGATGTCCATTTCTTGTGGGAATCTGTGGACATCGGCATTGTTTGCTGTCTTTCATTATTTACAAACAGTGCCAAATGAAGCTCTGTGTGTGTATTTTCTCACACGTGTGTGTAGACTTCTCCCTGGTGCACATCTAGAAGTGGAATTGCTCAATTGTAAGATATGCACCTGTCTTCTTTTACAAATACTTGCAAAGAGATTGTAAGTTTATACTGCCCCAACAGTGTATGTCTGTCTGTCTGTTTCTTTCTTTTTTTTTTTTTTAAGATTTATTTTTTTGAGAGAGAGAGAGGGAGTAGGGACAGAAGGTGGGGGAGAGAGAGAATCCTGAAGCAGACTCCCCCTGAGCAGGGAGCCCAATGCAGGGCTTGATTCCAGGACACTGGGATCATGACCTGAGCTGAAGGCAGACTCTTTTTCTTTTTTTTAATGATATGTTAGTCACCATACAGTACATCATTAGCTTTTGATGTAGTGTTCAATGATTCATTGTTTGCGTATAACACCCAGGGCTCCGTGCAATACGTGCCCTCCTTAATACCCATCGCCGGCCTATCCCAGTCCCCCACTCCCCTCCCCTCTGAAGCCCTCAGTCTGTTTCCCAGAGTCCATAGTCTCTTGTGGTTCATTCCCCCTTCTATTTACCCCACCTTCATTTTTCTGTTCTTTCTCCTAATGATCTCCCTGCTATTCCTTATGTTCCACAAATAAGTGAAACCATATGATAATTGTCTTTTGAAGGCAGACTCAACCTGCTGAGCCACCCAGGTGCCCAACCAACAGTGTATGTTTCTCTACCATTCATAGTAGCTATATGGTCAAACTTAAATTTTTGTCATGCTAAGTGAGAAATAGCATTTCATTGTTTTTATATGCATTTGACTGATTACTGTGAGAGATCTTTCCATGTTTTTTTTTTGTCATTCAGATTTCCTATAGTATGAACTGCTTATGTTTTGCTTATTTTTCTTTTAGGGTTGTCTTTTTCCTACTGACTGGTGGTAGTTGTTTATATATCCAGTCCTTTTACTGTTGTATATTTTCAAATAATATCTCACAGTTTGTCTAGACTGTTGTCAAGTCTCCTCAGTGTGTAAGTCCAGCCTTTTGTATCCTGTTGATTGAGAAGCTGGCGTGTATCTCTTTGAGTGTGTGCACAAGACCACTGGAAGAAATTCTTTGATTATAGACCCTTGAAGTTTCTGTGGTAGTCTAACAAGGGAGGTGATGGAATCTTTTTTGGTACAAACCAAAAATCAAATCCTTAGGTTTTGCTTATCTTTCTATGTTAACCTTGAACTTAAATTTTGTACTTTGAAGATTCTGTAATGTTGTGTCAGCTCATGAATATTTTTTAAAAGCTTTTAAAAAATTTTTTTATCCACCATTTTTGTTTCCAGTAGTATGGTTAGTTCATAGTACTAGGAAATAACATTTAACTCTTTTCATTCTTCTCCATGTAGTCACTGTATTAGCTCTGAGAAACATTTTCTGACCTTCTGAGGTCAAGTCAGGTGCCCCTGTCTGTGGCTCTCTAGCATGTTTTACCTTCATAGCACTCACCCCTGTCGGACTTGCTCCATTGTCTTTCTCTCGTCTCCGGGCCGCCATTGCTCTGATGGGAAGGACTGCCTGGCTTACTCCTTCGAGCCCCAGTGCCTGGCACAGGGCTCGGAGCACAGGAGGCGCTTGAATGGTGACGAGGTTACCATCAGCTCTTTTCCAATTGTAGCCACCATCATCTGACCAGATTTCTGCCTGTGATCTTGCTTTTCTTCAGTTTTTCCTCCACTCTGAACCCACTTTGCTCTTGTGTAGTTCAAAGCCGGTCACTTTCATGATTCACCGTTGCCCCAGCATAAAACCCCGACAGTAGTTGGCCCTCATCCCTGATGAATCTACAACCTAATCTCTTATCACTACTCACTCATACTTCTAGGTTTTAGACAGTCTGGATCATTTTAAGTTCCTTGAAAGTTTTCTGTTTCCTCGAGGGTTTTATGAACATGCTGTTATTCCTTTTCCCTGGAAAATCTCTCTGCCTTCTTCCCTCACCAAAGAGAATTTGGCTAAATCTTGCTCCTTTTTTAGGTCTGAGGCTGCACGTATTACTGCCTCTAGAAAGTCCCTGATCTTTCAATGCGAAAGAGGTTTAATTTGTGTGTGGCTCTAGCACTCTGCACTTCTGTCCTCAGAGCCCTTGTCAGTTACTTGTTTATTGTCTCTGTTCCTCACTATGTCATAAGCTATCAAGGGCTGAGTTAGGCATATTGACTGTTTATTAGGCCTTCTGCATCTAGAGCATTTCTGATTGATAGTAGGCATGAATGTTAATTTAGATGTTATTTTTTGCAAGTTGCAGAAGAGGGTCTCTTAGGAGTGTTTTAAATATTTGTCCAGGGTTGTAACTGTTAACCAAGTCTCAGATATATTATTTATTAACATATTTTATGGTGAGGTTATTTTTAAATTATGATCTTTGAAAATGTTTCGTTCTAGTCCAGACTGCTGGAGAGAGAATTGAATCCATACTGGAAAGATGGTGGGACAGGTCTTCCACCAGAAGACTGTAATGCGTCATCAGTTACCAAAGGTATCTCTAGATTTTGGTTGTACCCCCACAGGCGTGTCTTATAACTTGGTATTCCCAAGGGAATGACCAAAGGTAGTACAATGGCAAGATTTGGTTATTTAAATATTAAATATTTCTGCTTGGTGCTATAGTTTTGATCATGTCCAGAACTCTCTGTGTTTGTTTCTGGATTTGCAAAACAACTGTAAGTTTATTGATTATCTGATGTGGAATCCATATGGTTTCATGTTATGAGCACCTGTGGATTATTACTGAAGGTTCAGATAACGTAACGACAAAGCAAATAAAACGTGTGCAGTCTTTTGAGGCCTTATTTAAATGGGAAGATTATTTTAACTATGTTTGGGAGCAAATTGATTAACTGTATATATTTTTATACTTGATAATGTTTCCATATTTGAGTTTCAGTTTTGGATGGATTAATACAAAGTATGATTCCATGAAGATATAATAATTCATTTTAATACAAACTCTGTATTAAAATGTAAAAAAGTATCAAGTCTGAGATCTCATGAAAATAACGTATAAATATTAAAGATGTGATTTCGTATCTTCAGAAACTCCTACTTTGCCAGCATTCATAAAATTTGTTATTTACCTTAGGATAGTGCTGTTATTTTCCAGCAGATGGAGATAAAATATTTAAGTGTCACGTAATCACACTTGATACCCTAATTTTAAAAATATTTATATGCCAATTAGGTGTTACGGTGACTAGTCCATGAACAGTTTATGTAACTGCGGCTAACCCACAGCAGAGATAATGGCATTGTCAGTTATTATGTTATCTTTTCCTTTTACAGGTTCATCAGAATATTTTCCTGCTTTTTGTTGTATTATTTATTTTTATTTTGGCCATTCATAAAAATTCTTTTTATGTTTTATGTGGAGATATCCGTAGAACCACCCTGGGGGATTGTTTATGTTTTTTCTTTAGTGGTTTTGCCGAAGCTATTAGTAATTGTAGCATTGTCTTTATTGCTTTTCAGCATGGGAGAAATGTCTCTGCTGGGTTGTAACACAGTCACTGTCGTCACACAAGAATCTCTTTTTTTTTTTTTTTTTTTTTTTTAAAGATTTTATTTTATTTTATTTTATTCGACAGAGATAGAGACAGCCAGCGAGAGAGGGAACACAAGCAGGGGGAGTGGGAGAGGAAGAAGCAGGCCCACAGCGGAGGAGCCTGATGTGGGGCTCGATCCCAGAACGCCGGGATCACGCCCTGAGTCGAAGGCAGACGCTTAACCGCTGTGCCACCCAGGCGCCCCACACAAGAATCTCTTTGAGATGATTTTTTAGTAATTTAAAAGCAAAAGTTTAGGGCCGTAGGTTAGCTCATGGAACCATTACTATGTTGACCCAATTTTTTGATCCAGGCTTTTGCCGCACTGTTGTCAGAGGACAGTTAGTAAATTAACCTGTGGGGAACACTGAGAATTGACAAACTGAATCTTTGGGTATTTGCAGCCAATAGGTTCTCAACTTCTTGACTGTGGAAGACTCGAAGTTGTACTGTAGGTAGTATCTTTCAGCGGGCTGAAACAGCATAATCTAAGACACGATGAGAAAAATGACCTAATATAAAGCTTTTAGAGAGCCTTTTTTCTTTTCCCTTTCATGTCAGGCTTTCACCACCTCCCTTTCCCATATTATTCTTAGTTAGAAGGAGGAAAAATGACAGCTTCTGTCTGTCAGAGGTTCCGATCCCAGAGTTGACATTAAGTTTTAGGTGATCTGCAGGTTTGACTGCATATGCAGATAGTGCAGTCGTTGTGTTTAGACGAGTGGTAGGGCTGAGCTGGTTAGCCACCTAACAGTGTTACCGCTTGAGTATGAAGGAGCTGTGCAGCGGTGACAG
Organism: Ursus arctos; assembly: GCF_023065955.2. Classification (NCBI taxonomy): domain Eukaryota; kingdom Metazoa; phylum Chordata; class Mammalia; order Carnivora; family Ursidae; genus Ursus; species Ursus arctos. The sequence continues at coordinate 4,718,407 of NW_026622897.1, read as the reverse complement.
AGTGGTCGAGTTGAGGACTCAGAGTTTGGAGTTAGGCTGCTTGGGATTAGAATTTTGGCATTTCCACTTAGTAGCTTTGTGATTTTGGGAAAGTTTCTTAACCTCTCTGAGTTCAGTTTATGCATTTTTTTAAACGTTTTTACTTAAATTCCAGTTATTTAACGTAGTGTAATCTCAGTTAAAGGTGTACAGTTTAGTGACTCACCACTTCCATACAACACCCGGTGCTCATCATGACAGGTGCCCTCCTTCATCTCCGTCACCTGTTCCCCTATCCCCCCCACCTCCCCTCTGCTGACCATCAGTGTGTTCTCTGGAGTTAAGAGTTACAGCTCTAGTTTTTAATTCCTACTTTACAAGAAGAGTTTAAGTAAATTCTTCAAGTTCATGGCTAGTAAGTATCCAAACCACAATTAGAATCCAAATGGCTGGGCTCCAGAGCCCGCTCACTTCCTAGCATGCTCTTCTGTGCCTCTCAAAGATGGAAGGGGAGTGTACTTTCACCCTTCATTTTGTCATACATCTACATCGGATTTTTTTCTAGAGTGAGCATGTAATTTGTATTTGAAAAAAATCTGTTTAAAACCAGCCAGCTTAATTTGATGTCAAGTTCAAGCATTTAATGTTCTGCCAAATTGGCACATCCAGAGGTTAAGGAAAATAGCTGCATAAGGACATATCCACACACAGTCAAAACCCCAGAATGATTCAATGTGGTATTAACTTATTAAGGCTCATTTTTTAGGGATAGAAGGAAGAGTTTTTCTGGTACTGTTTGTTGCCAGAGGTTTCATCCTTGCTTATGGAAGCAAATTTTGCGACTCAAAAGCATAAAGTAAAGCAGAAGTTTCTTGCTTAAAATATTTTTAATGGGAAATGTCCTTTATGCAGCATAAAATGGAAAGAATGGAGAGAATAGAAAAAGTCTGCTAGCTACATCTGAACCAAGTCCGCTTCTCTGTGCACCACGCCTGGGCCACGTGATCTCCTGATTGTGCCCTTGCCAGCCCCTCTGTGGTCTGCTTGCTGCCCCTCTAACCGGTTCTCCACAAGACAACCATAGCGGGGTTCTCAGAAAGTAAGACCAATCCTGGCATAGGCCTCCTCCTCTAAAATTCTTCAGGGTATCCCGTGGTTTCTGGGGTAGAAACAAACAGCCTTTGGGAGGCCAGGCAGCCCTTGTGCACTCTGATGGCTGGCAGTGGGTGCTCCTCCTGCAGGCCTTTGTTTACGGGGCACACAGGGCCTTTGCACAGGTTCCCCCTCCATTACCTGGCTAACTCCTACTTGTTTTTCAGAGTGAGCACTGCTGCAGCTTCCTCGGAGGGGCCTTTCCTGACCCCCAGACCAGGCTGTGAGCTGCTCCATGTGCTGGTAGCTCTGTGTCCCTTGGCTTCAAGACCCTGACTACAGTAGAGATTTCACATGTATTCACATGCTTTTGGAACGCCAATCTCCAATGAGTTTTTCTGCTATGTACGGGTGGAGAGTGGCTGCTTCTGCTTACCTTTTATCCCCAGAAGCTAGTACTATACCTTTACTAAGTGAATAATGTGATAAGTTACCGAGCCAAAGTACTCTGTAAAGCAGAATTTGAAAAAAACAGCATTTTGGTGAATGTGTGTTGTTTTATCATTCTTTTCATTATTACCTGGTTAAACTCAGTTTAGAAATGAAACGAGAAAGATAAATTTTATATTATCCAGTTAAGCTATTGAATATTACCTACAAAATACGTACGCACCTGTATTTTATGTAAGAAAAAAATGGTTTCTCAGTCTTCACATAACACGCACTCCATGTAGGAATAATAGTAGTCAGCATTAAATACAATTCTATTTTCATAACAACCATGCACCTTTATATCAGAGCATTCATGGGATATTGCCTCTTAACCTAAATTTACAGTAAAAGATATTTTCAGAAATAAGTACTTATGAAATTGACAAGCTGCAACAGGTTCTTGAGGCAAATAGCTCTAAAGGCTGGACCGAAGGCTGGTTAGTTTCACGTTGTCTAGAAACAGCTTCACAAATCACTCAGAAAATCAGCCCAGAGGTAATCATAGTAAAGCACATTTCCCTTCTGTTCTTGGAGCCCATCTTGCTTGAGAGTGGATCGGATAGTGCCTGTTGTTGAAGAAAGCGGTGGGGCCTGACCCTGATACGTAAGCTTTGATTCTGGGTCAGTTTCCTGGCATGGGCTGGTCAGCACTTACCCTCCAGAATCTTTGTCCATGAATTTCAGCAAGTAAGCATCAGCCTTCTCTTTTCCTTCAGCTCTGCGGCCTTTTCTGAGAAATTGTGAATATCCATCTCAGATGCGTTTACTGTGGCTTTTTTTTTTAAGAGTTAACACTCCATTTTGTCACCGGAAAGGCAGAAGTGACCTCTCAAAGCAGCCACGGCAGCCTGGGTAGAATACGAATGGAAACCAGTGGGAATCCCACAGGATGTACAAAGTAAAAGGTCGTTGTAAGTGCTAGGGAGGGAGCTTCCCAAACCACGTTATCTGGGAGTGTGAGAGTGTGGAGAAGAGCACGGCCCTGACGGACTGCAGCCGGTCCTGGAGCCCGGCGTGGTGGCACCATGTGCACTGGAACTGGGTACCCCTCTCCGGGTGGGGCCCGGTGGCCAGCACTGCTCACCACCTGCCTGTCCCTTTCCAGAGAAGTCGTGCAAGGAAAGTTCATCAGTTGCCGCCTTAGCGCCATCACAAATCACCCCGTGGCAGCTCTGCGTAGCGCTGTTGTCCTGCAGCCCGCGCCTCCCCAATTTACTCATTTGTGAGAGGCAATAATCACGGTACTGGGCTCATGTAGCTATTGTGAGGATTCAATGAGAAGAGCTTTTAGCTCGATACCTGGGAAACAGAAAAGACTTAATAATGATGACTGTCAAATACTTGAGTCCTTATGATGAAATGTTTTGGGAAGATTTTATGAACAGGTGTTTTTTTTTTTTTGTAATGATTGAGGTGCCATATTTCAAAAATTAATTCGTTAATCTTGATCTTTTCTCCTTAGAAAAAATTAAGTGTACAACTAAGTAAAGTGTTCTCAGCATTCATACAGAATTATTTTAAACCATATTTTAGTAATGGGAATATTTGTATAATTTTAAAGTTTACATGGCACATTAACATGTGAGCTCATTTTCCCAGCAGCCATGTGAAGATAGCAACTTCAGTGTGATTGTCCTAAATTTATAGCTCGGGAAACTAAGGCTGGGAGGCACTGCTAGTTTGCTTGTGGTCATATGAGTGGTTCTAGAACCCAGGTCTTCTGACAGCTCGTCCGGGTTTAGTTACTTTGGACTCTTCACTATGAGACTGTATTTGCTGCTCCGTAGTTAGTAGAAATTATTGCCTACAGACTGTTCTGATGTACTTCTGTTCTGTCTATGTATATTTTTTCCTCTATTTTTTGGCTTTCTCTTTTAGACTATTTTGAATTGGAAGAAATTTCACAAGTGGCTTTTACCAACTGCCCTGTATTACCGAAGCAAAGGTCCAGGGAAGTCAGAGATTTGATTAAGATCTTACAGCTAGTTTGTAGGAGGAACAAGACTAATATCTAGGTCTCCTGATATTTAGTTTATTGCTATTTTTTTTATTATTTATCTTCTGAGAAAAATGGGGAATGCAGCCTGGATTCATTTGGATGTATTTTGTGTCTAACAGTATAACCTTTAATTATGATGGGAAACATATACTTTTAGTCTCTTAAGTTTTTGCTTCAGATATAGGTATATATTAAAGGTATACTGTGAGTTTACTGTACTTACTTGATATATCTTTATGTCATCATAGTGGATAGGGACTATGTTTTATTCATGTTTTTACTTCCTACTATGTTTAACACATTTTCATATTCATAGTAAATATTTACTAAATATTTGTTAGAGTGAATTTCATGATGAATGGTGCTGCAAATTGTTATTTTTTTATTTGCTTTTAAAAATCTGATGATTTTTCCTGTTAAAAATATTTTAGTATTGTATCTCTAATTATAAGATTAATGAGACTATTGAAATAGAACATATAACCAACTAAAGATATTATTATATAAATATTTCTAAGATTGTGAATTTTACTCATAACTGAATTCACTGAAAATTTTTATTCTTGTTTGATTTCCTTGATAAATGTTAACACAGAAGAATAAAAGTCTTCCTTTTTCTTTGAGATTTTTTTTCTCTGAACTAAGTTGATGTATTGGTGGTTGTTCAGAAAATCTTCATTCTGCCCATCAGCATTTTATCATTTTCATAGATAACTCTGAACTTGTGTAGCTGGGATATTAACATAGGTATTAAAAGCAGTGGGTTTCTCTTTGTGTAAATTGGGGATTTAGACTAACTTTCTTCACTAATTGCATTGTTAATTTTGAACTCATAGACTATATAAAATAAGAAAAAGAGATCAAGTGCAAAATAAACTTGAAAGAAAAGTGAATCATTGAGTTACCTAGAGATCTAGGTTTTGAAGTACAAAATATTTTAGACCTGTAAAGAAAGACTCATTATCTTAAAAGATTTGGATTGCTCAAGGACAAACTTTTGAGATTTGAATGAGACTGGAATTAGAGGATTGAAAAATCTTTTTTTCCTTTCAACTTTTTATTAATATTTAACACATGCAGAAAAGTACACAAGCCGTTAACTGTACAGACTGATCATTTTCCCAAAGTGAAAATCTCCATGTCATCAGCACACCTTTTAAGAAACAGAACATTATTAGCATCGCAAAACGCTCCCTTTGTGGCCCTTCTAGTCTCTATGCTCTTGTCAGAAGGGTGACCGCTGTTCTGCTTTCTAGCACCAAAGTCGGTTTTTCCTGGAATCATGTGGTGAGTACTATGCTCCCTTTTGGTTCCTGCTGCTTGCGGTCACATTTTCAGTCATCCATGTTGTTGTGTAGAGGTGTAGTCATTGATTTTCATTGCTGTATAAGTCTATTTTACGAATATATCATAATTTATGCTATAGACCCGTTTTACTGATGGTGAACTCTTGGATTGTTTTCTAAGCTGGTGTTACTGCGGACTTTCCCATACATGCCTTTTGTGGTCTTTGTGCATTTTTGTTGATTATAGAACTGTGGTGATCCAAAGCAATCCTATTTTTGGACAAGGAAAATCAGGAACAGGGTTTTGGCTTAAGTAATTGATTAGATTTCTTTATGCATATTAAAAGTGTGATGTGTGTAGAAGGAAATACAGGCGCTTAACAAAGTTTGTTGAAGGCATTCAGATTTTCATAGTCGGTAATCATGACTGCATAGAATAATTTATTTTGCTATACATTTCAGTATTATCATCTGTAATTTCCTTATTTGTTCTTCATGGTGTATTTGAGGTAGCTTTTCCCCCGCTATGTGTGTACTTTTATTCTTTATTTCTGAGAATGTCCTGCCTGTTCTTATCTTTGTTTATAGAAATCCCACTCATTGTTTTAAGCCTGGTCTGTAAAATGTTCCCTGACCTTCCATTTAGAAATAATTCATCTCTCTCATTTTTCTATAATTATTTATATTTTTTATTGTTGTTATATATTATCCTTATTGTTATTACTTACATACTCTTACCCTCATACTCTTAGATTGCAGTTTTTTTGAGGATAGTTTTATTTATTTTTGCCTTCCTCAGTCCCTAAAATCTGTACCTTGCATATATAGGTATATAAATAATACGTTGAGGGGCACCTGGGTGGTGCAGTCGATTAAGCATCCAACTCTTGGTTTTAGCTCAGGTGGTGATCTCAGGGTCATGGGATTGAGCCCTGTGTCGGGCTCTGTGCTCAACACGGAGTCTGCTTGAGATTCTCTCCTTCTCCCTCTGTCCTTGCCCTTCCTGTTCGTGCTTTCTGTCTTACAAAAAAATCTTTTTTAAAAAATAAAAATAAATAAATAATATGTTGAATTTTATTTTTTTTTAATATGTTGAATTTTAAATACACTTAGGATTCTTATATGTTCTGGGAAAAATATCTAATTTATACTTTAGAAATTATTATAGAAGCAATAAATATTGATTGTGTTCTAACCACATGAAATGTATAACTGACATTTAGTATTGGAATTTAGTTTCAGTAGTAGAAGATGGTGGATTAAGCTGGCTGAGGAAGTCTTACCAAAGAATGAAGGAACAAGCTGAGAAACAGAATAGGAATTTTGAAGACATTGTGGCTGAAAGATATGGGGTGAGTACTGGTATTAATAAGATAGGTTATTTATAGTTACATGAGAAACCAGTGTCTTTAACTTTGTGAGTGTTTTGTGCCATGAAGCTCTTTTGAATTAAATGGCTATTAAATCTCTATTGACTGCTGAACCCATTTTCCTACCTTTTTTATCATGTAAACTTCTGTAGCATATTTTTATTGACATGATGAATATAGATCTTAAGTATACAACTTAAGTATGTGTGTTTAATGTAAAAATAACATTTTCTCATTGTGAGAAAATTTAAAAATGCAGGAAATCCTCCATGGCACACCTCTTGAGATTAAACACTGTTGAAATTTTGATATATTTTGGAGTTTGTGTTTATTCCAGAGATTTTGTTATACTCTAGAGTTTTGCAGTATAACAGGTTTTTAAAAAATATGTTTTTAAATAAATATATATGTAAAAAAAAAATATATATATATGCACGCACTCTTAAAAGAATGGAACCATAATATTTTACATGATATTTTAGAACCAGCTCCCCCATTTACCATGTGTGGATAATCTTTGTATTTCAGTAGTTAGTAATGTCTTCTTTTTTTTTTTTTTAAGTTCTAGAAAAAAAAGCAGGTTTAGAAAATAAGATTTCAAGAATATGGGCAAGCAAAAAAAAGTGAGAGAAAAATCATCCTTTTTTTTAAAAGAGACTCTGTGTTATATTTTGTTGTATATAGTTTCCCAGATTTTTGTTACATACTTTTAAAAGAAATAGTTTTATTAAAGTAGGCTCATGGAATACATTCTGCTTTTTTCATTTACTAATATAGGTATAGTTGGATGTCAGTAAATATATACATTTTAATGGTCTCTTAATTTTAATATATATTTGTATGGATTTAATGTGTATTTATTTATTTGTCAGTAGAGGGACATTTATGTCTTTTTTTCCCCTGTTGAATAGTGCCGTACCGGTAATCTTTGTTCAAAGCGTATTGCATACTTACCAGAATTTTTCTTAAGATGAATTGCTGTAGGGGCGCCTGGGTGGCACAGCGGTTAAGCGTCTGCCTTCGGCTCAGGGCGTGATCCAGGCGTTATGGGATCGAGCCCCACATCAGGCTCCTCCGCTATGAGCCTGCTTCTTCCTCTCCCACTCCTCCTGCTTGTGTTCCCTCTCTCGCTGGCTGTCTCTATCTCTGTCGAATAAATAAATAAAATCTTTAAAAAAAAAAAAAGATGAATTACTGTAAACAAAATTGTTACTTTAAAGGATATAGATGCTTGAAGTGAGATATATATTGCTGAATTTCTCTATAGAAAGATTAACAAATTACATTTTCGTTGCAATGACTCGTCTGTCACCTGGTTTTCAACAGTACGATTCTCATTCTTTATAGTCTGACACTGTGTTTGATAAACAGATTTTTTTCATTGCTTTTATTTTTATACATTTGTTTTCTAGTGAATTGGTATATTTTTTCATATATTTTTGGCCATTTGTATTTTTAAGTGAATTGATTGTTGGCATCATTTCCCATTTTTCTTTTGGCATATTGATTTCTTTAAGATCTTTTAATAAGTCTGTTCATGTTTTTCTCTTAGTTTCGTATTTGCTTTTTCCTTTGTTTATATTTGCTATGGGTAAGTTTTGAGTATTGTTATCTAACAAAGTCCATCAGGTTTTTCTCTCGTAACTTAATATTCATGCCGTAATTCATTGAAAATCCTTCTTCACCCCAAAATCATAACAATGTATGTCTGTATTTACTGTGAGTACTTGCTCAGTTTTATTTTTTATGCATGTCTTTAATCTTTCTGGAATTTATTTTTGCGTATGGTTGTAAATAGACTTCTAACTTTCCTTAGGTCTTCAGATAGTTGTTTATAATATATTGAATAAATTAATCTTTTCCCACTAATTTGAAATGATACATTTATTATATATTAACTTCTCTCTTATAAAATAAGTCTGTTTTTTACTCTCAAATCTGTTCCATTGATTTTTCTGTTATTTCCTGGAATTAGTATCATACTCTTAGAATTATAGTTTTCAGTAACTCGTGCAGATAGCAGATAAGTAGTGAATACCTAGTATGTGACAGAGTAGGTCTTTTTTTTTATTAGTCATTAAAAAGTTAGCTCTTCATTCTTAACATTTCTTTGTTGTTGTTAAATTTAGAATCATTGTGTCAGGTTTAAAGCTTAAGAGAAACAAACATTTTCCCAAAATTCATCATAAACTTACAGATCTTTTTTGGAATTTTGATATAAATTTAACTAAATGTATTGGTAAATCAGGTATGATTAATATCTTTATAATGTTGAGTCATCTCGTCCTAAAATATTGGATATTTCTCTATTCAAGTTTCATTTAGCTCTTCAGTAAATTCCTCTGTGCAGTTGTTATGCATGGGTCCTTAAGGTCTAAAAAATTTTTCTTCCAGTTGTGTATTGAATCTTTTTTCTTTATGTTTTCAGGCGTTCTGTTGGTGCTAGAATGCCAATTTTCTAAACTCCTGTCATTAAATCTAATTTTTTAAATTGGGTCATCTGGAAAGATAGTTATATGCAAATGATGATTACTTTTGCTTTTTCTCCTCAGTATTATATTAGATCTTATTTGTCCTCTCGAAATAGAATTTCAGAACTTTGATAAAAGCACTGGAAGCTAGTTTTCTTGTTTTTCCATTTAAAATCCTGACTTCCTGCATTTCAGATGAGAGTATCATCTTTAACAAGTATCCTTCCATTCAGAGTTTAGTCAGAGGTTCTGTCTTGTATGTTTGCTTTTATTTTTAAATTAGAAATGTAATAACTTTCAACATCCTTTGAGGTGATAAGATTTTTTTCTTTTACTTGTTAATGACATGAATTGTCTTAATTCATTTCTTAGTGTTGGACCATTCTTGATTCTTTGAATGACTCCTATTGATCATAGTATTTCCTTTAATATACTACCAAATTTGTTAATATTTTATTTTGAATTTATGTCTTCATTTCTGTATGCATATGGCTTTTAGTTTTCCTTTTATGTTATTTTTACTAATTTTGATAGTAGGGGTTATTATTATAAGCTGATTATTTGAATTGTGAAATTTGATATTTCTTAATGTTTTAGAATAGTTAGGAATCACAGAATGAGGCATTTTGAGATAGTTGTTACAAACATTGGCTTTGTAGTCAAATAGTCCTGAATTTCAGTATCAGTTTTGTTCCTGATGTTTTGCAGTGATTTTTTTCCCCATTAAGAAAACATGACTAGTTGTGATGTTTTGCAGTGATGTTTTTTTCCCCATTAAGAAAACATGACTATTTGTATCAACCTCATAGAATTGTTGTGAACATTAATAAAAATTTGGGTGCTTTTCATGTGCCAGACACTGTTGAAGGGATTCATGTATAGTTAATTCTTTTATTACCACAGCAGTACCAAATTATTCTTATTTTGTAAATGTGGAAACTGAGGCACACGGGTTGACTACCTTCACCATGATTAGATCGTCAGTCAGTAGATTCAAACCTAGGTGTAGTCTCCTAGGACCGTTTAAATGATGTAAAGTAGGTAATACAATGAGCATTGGATAAATTGTGGTCATTGCTGTTTTTGTTGTCTGTATCATTACCATATTTTATTGAATCTAAGAAGCCACTAAGTGTAGACATACCATCATTTCATGTCTAAATAAGGAGGAAAAAGTTGCCTTTGAGGCAATGCTTTTGTTATGAAAATACCCCCCCCACCATTATTTCTGTTCTGTTCATGTTATTCAGTTTAAGAAACATGTTAAATCTGTATTTTTAAATAATTAAAAAAAAAAAGAAATGTTATGGGTTATTTCTGCCTAGGCTAAGATAATAAGTTGAGCATGTTTTGACCCCTCATCTCACTTCTCAGATTTTGTTGAAATAATTTGAAAAAAAATTTAAGTTTTTATTTACTTTCCAGTTAACATACAGTGTAATATTAGTTTCAGGTTACAATATAGTGATTCACTTCCATACAACACCTGGTGCTCATCATGACAGGTGCCCTCTTCATCCCCATCACCTATTTCACCCATCCCCCTGCCCACCTCCCCTCTGGTCACCATCAGTGTGTTTGCTGTAATTAAGAGTCTGTTTCTTGTTTTGCCTCTTTTTTCCCTTCCTTTGCTCATTTGTCTTGTTTCTTAAATTCCACATATGAGTGAAATCATGTGGTATTTGTCTTTCTCTGACTGACTTTTCTTCATAATACTCTCTAGTTCCATGCATGTCATTGCAAATGGCAGGATTTCATTCTTTTTGATGGTTGAGTAATATTCCATTGTATATATACACTACCTGTTTTTTATCCATTCATCAGTCGATGGATACTTGGGCTGCTTCCATAATTTGGCTATTGTAAATAATGCTGCTATAAACATCAGGGTGCGTGTATCCCTTTGAATTAACATTTTTGTATCCTTTGGGTAAATACCTACTAATGTGATTGCAGAATCATAGGGTAGCTCTATTTTTAACTTTTTGAGGAAACTCCATACTGTTCTCCAGAGTGGCTACACCAATTTTCATTCCTACCAACAGTGCAAGAGGATTCCCTTTTCTCCACATCCTCGCCAACACCCTGTTGTTTCTTGTGTTGTTAATTTTAGCCATTCTGACAGGTGTAAGGTGATAACCTCATTGTAGTTTTGATTTGTATTTCCCTGGAGATGAGTGGTGTTGAGCATCTTTTCATGTGCCTGTTGGCTGTCTGTGTGTCTTCTTTGGAAAAATGTCTATTCATGTCTTCTGCCTATTTTTCAATGGGACTATTCATTTTTTGGGTGTTGAGTTTTATAAGTTCTTTATATATTTTAGATACTAACCCTTTATCAGATACGTCATTTTCAAATATCTTCTCCCATTCCAAGGTTGCCTTTTAGTTTTGTTGAATGTTTCCTTCTCTGTGCAGAAGCTTTTTATTTTGGTGTAGTCCCAATAATTTGTTTTCGCTTTTCTTTCCCTTACCTCAGGAGACATACCCAGAAAGAAGTTACTACAGCCGATGTCCAAAAAGTTACTGCCTGTGTTCTCTTCTAGGATTTTTATGGTGTCAGGACTCACATTTAGGTCTTTAATCCATTTTGAATTTATTTTTGTGTATGGCATAGGAAGATGGTCCAGTTTCATTCTTCTGCATGTGGGTGTCCAGTTTTCCCAACACCATTTGTTGAAGAGAATTCTTTTCCCATTGGATATTCTTTCCTGTGTTGTTGAAGATTAATTGACCATATAATTGTGGGTTCATTTCTGGGTATTCTGTTGTTTCATTGATCAGTGTGTCTGTTTTTGTGCCAGTATCCTTACTGTCTTGATGACTGCAGCTTTGTAATACAATTTGAAGTCCAAAATTGTGATGCCTCTGGTTTGCTGTGGCTATTTGGATATTTTGTGGTTCCATTCAAATTGTAGGATGTTTGTTTTAGCTCTGTGAAAAATGCTGTTGGTATATTGATAGGAACTGCATTGAATGTGTAGATTGCTTTGGGTGGTATAGACATTTTAACGGTGTTTGTTCTTCGAATCCATGAGCATGGAATGTTTTTCCATTTCTTTGTATCTGCTTCAATTTCTTTTATTAGTGTTTTATAGTTTATATAGTACAGGTCTTTTTACCTCTTTGGTTAGGTTTATTCTTAGGTGTCTTATTGTTTTTGGTGCAATTGTGAAAAGGATTGATTCCTTAATTTCTCTTTCAGCTGCTTTATTATTGTATAGAAATGCAACAGATTTCTGTACATTGATTTTGTATCCTGCAACTTTACCAGACTTGTTTTTTGGTGGGGTCTTTCTGTTTTTCTATATATAGTATCATGCCCTCTGCAAATAGGGAAAGTTTTACTCCTTCCTTGCTGATTTGGATACCTTTTATTTATTTTTGTTGTCTGATTGCTGTGGCTCGGGCTTCCAGTATTATGTTGAATAACAGTGGTGAGAGTGAACATCCCTGTCTTACTCCTGACCATGGAGGAAAAGCTCTCAGGTTTTCCCCACTGAGGATGGTAAATTTTTTTTGCGGTGCGTTTTCATATGTAGCCTTTATTATGTTGAGGTATGTGCCTTCTAATCCTACTCTGTTGAGGGTTTTTCTTATGAACGGCTGTTGTACTTTGTTAAATGCTTTTTCTGGGGCGCCTGGGTGGCGCAGTCATTAAGCATCTGCCTTCGGCTCAGGGCGTGATCCCAGCGTTCTTGGATTGAGCCCCACATCAGGCTCCTCCACTAGGAGCCCACCTGCTTGTTTTCTCTCTCTCGCTGGCTGTCTGTGTCTGTCAAGTAAATAAATAAAAATCTTTAAAAAAAATAAAATAAATACTTTTTCTGCCTCTTATCCTTTCTTTTATTAATATGATGTATCCTGATTGATTTGTGAATATTGAACCACCCTTGCAAGCCAGGAATAAATCCCACTTGATTGTGGGGAATTGATTTTTTTTAACGTATTGTTCAATTCGGTTTGTTAGTATTTTTTTGAGAATTTTTGCCTCTGTGTTCATCAGGGATATTGGCCTGTAGTTCTCTTTTAGTTGTGTCTTTATCTGGTTTGGGTATTGGAAATGATGGCCTCATAGAATGAATTTGGAAGCTTTCCTTCCTTTTCTGTTTTTTTGGAAGAGTTTAAGAACAGGTATTAAGTCTTCCTTAAATATTTGGTAGAATTTGTTTGTGAAGCCATCTTTTTGATTACTGATTCAATTTATTTGCTGGTTATTGATCTGTTCAAGTTTTCTATTTCTTCCTGTTTCAGTTTTGGTAGTTTATATGTTTCTAGGAATTTATCCATTTCTTCCAGGTTGTCCAGTTTGTTGGCACACAGTTTTTCATAATATTCTTTTATGATTGTTTGTATTTCTGTGATGTTAGTTGTTATTTCTACTATCTCATTTGTGATTTTATTTATTTGCACCCTTTCTCATTTCTTTTTGATAAGTCTGGCTAGAGATTTATTAATTTTATTAATTTTTTCAAAGAACCAGCTCCTTGTTTCATCGACCTGTTTTTTTGTTTTTGTTTTTTTAGTTTCCACATCATTTATTTCTGCTCTAATCTTTATTTTTTCCTTCCTTTTGCTGGGTTTGGGTTTTGGTTGTTGTATTTTTTTCTAGCTCCTTTAGGTTGTTTATTTGAGATTTTTCTTGCTTTTTGAGGTAGGCCTGTATTGCTGTATACTTCTCTCTTAGGACTGCTTTTGCTGTATCCCAAAGGTTTTGGACCACTGTGTTTACATTTTCATTTGTTTCCTTGTATTTTTTTTATTAAATAATTTGAAATTTTAATTCCAGTTTATTATAAGTTTTAAAAATATGCATCTTATTCTTGACAATTGTGTTAAACTTCACAGCTACAAGAACAATTATTTAGACTTAACTATTACGTTTACCATTTGGTTTTTAGTGTTCCTTCTTCTTTTTTCAGCCATCTTTGCCCTAATTCCCTTGTGGTTTGCCTTAATGATCCCGAGTGATTTCCCCTGCACCTAATTAGTAAATTTTGCTTTCTGATTCCTTGTATATTTGAAAATGACTTTCTTTTGTCCTTGCCAGGTAAGTATAGTTTGTGTGAATTGAATTCTGTGTAGAATTATTGCCTTGTCTTTTTCTTTCATAATTTGGTCTTTATTCTGTTATCTTGTAGCTTGTAGTGTTTAGTATTACAGATGAAGAGTTGATAACAGTTTTACTTTCTTTTTTTTTTTTTTTGAAGAGAGGGAGAAGTGGAGGGGAGGTGCAGAGGGAGAGGGAGAGAGAGAATTGTAGGCAGACTGTCCACTGAGTGTGGGGTCTGCTTGATCTCAGGACCTTGAGATCATGACCTGAGCCGAAATCAAGAGTTGGATGCTCAACCGACTGAGCCACCCAGGGGTCTCAACAGTTTTACCTTCTTTAGTTTGTAGGTAATGTGTTATTTGCCTACTCCCATCTGTTTACATTTCATGCTTACTCCTTCTTTCTCTCATCTAATATTTGTGAAGAGTGTGTGTGTGTGTGTGTGTGTGTGTATGAATTTTGAGACTCAAAAATTAGGGCTTTTTTTTTTTGGTACAGATTTATTTATGTATTTTAGGGAGTGAGCATGTGCATGAGTAGGTAGAGGGACAGAGGGAGAGAATCTTCAGGCAGATTCTACTGTAAGCTCGGAGCGTGGGGCTCAGTGTCACGACCCACAATATCATGACCTGAGCTGAAACCAAGAGTCAGACACTTAACCGATTGAGCCACCCAGGCACCCCAGGAATTGGTATTTTTTATGTATGAGTCTTTATATGCTTCATTTTCTCCCCTCTCCTGAGGCTACCAGATAAGCCCTTCATACCTGGAAAATGTACCGAGCTGGGGAAATTTTCTTATATGATGATTATTATTTCTGTCTTTGCTCTTTCCTTCTGGTAGTGTTCATATATGCATATTAGATTCTCTAGAATTGATTGTTCTTGTGTCTTTTTTCCTTATAACTTACATCTACTTACTATTTTTTCCTAAGTAGAGAGAATCCCCAGGCTAGTGTTGAATTAACTAATATTGGATGTAATACTTTCTGTCCTTCTATTCACTATAGCTGCATGTTTTTGGACACATAGTTTTCATTTACAAGCTTTCTTGTTCTTGAACTCTTGTTTTTCATGAGTCTGTTATGTTTTAGTAATGTGGCAGCCTCTTGAAATCTGACTGGCAGTAGGAATTAATTTTTTAGAAATGATGTCTTCACTATTTTCTGTATCATATTTTGTTTTAGTGCTGGGCATTTGGTCTAGTGGATCTTCTTTTGAGTTCCCAGATATTTTTCATTATTTGGTAATTTTTGTTGATTAATCATAATTTTTTTAAGCATTTGGTTTAGGGTAGTATATTAGTTTGCTAGGACTGCCATAACAAAGTTCCATAGGCTTGGTGGGCTTAAACAACAGAAATCTATTTTCTCACAGTTCAGGAGAATTGAAGTCCATGGTGAGGAGAATTGAAGTCCATGGTGAAGGCATTACAATGTTTGGTTTCTTCTGGGGCATCTCTTCATGGCTTGTAAATGGCTCCCTTCTTGCTGTGTCCCTCACATGGTATTTTCTCTTTGTGTGCTCATCCATTCTATGCCTTTGTGTTTCCTAATTTCTTCTTCTTTTAAAGATATCCGTCAGATTGAATTAGGGCCCAACTGAACTTTTAGCTTAATCATATCTTTCAAGTGCCTGTCTCCAAATGCTGTCATGTTGAGTACTAGGGGTTAAGGCTTCAACATCGGAACTGGGAGGGGGCACATTTAAGCCCTTATAGTTAGGATGATCATATGGGTCTTTTCTTCTCTCCTTTGTTGGGTTTGTCTTCACTGTGCCATATGACAATATATCATGGCACAGTGGCATATGGGGTATAAGTCATCGAGCCTTTTTTAATTTTAGATATTGTTTAATTTCTCTCCTTTGTAGTCAATGGAAATATTTCGGTCGAAATTAGAAGAAGCTGAAAAAACTGCATCCACAAAAGAAGATTGTAAACGAGAACGGTGGAGGAAACCAACATATTCAGACAAAGCACAAAGTAGTCAAGAAAGTAGAAAATCAGACTTGGTAAAATATAATAAAAATTTAAGAGATAGATATAGTTCAACAGATAATACAAACAATACCAATAAAGATAAGTCTGGTGGTGATGTAAAAGATAAAAACTTTGGGTCTTTAGAAACCTGTAGCAGACAATCCAATCCAAGGCAAAATCAAGAGTTTTCTTCTCTTGGAAATTTGAAACCTAGATTTTTAAGACCCTCTGATGATGAAGAACTGTCATTTCATAGCAAGGGCAGAAATTTTGAACCTTCTAGTTCATCTTCAGCACTGGTTGCTCAGGATTCTCTGCGTTGTGGTTTTCAAAAACCCACGGAGAACAGTGAAGAAAGTTCATCATGGAGCCGATCTGACGGAAGAGCGGGAGACAGGAAGTGTTCATATCGAAGATCATTAGAAACCAGGGGCAGTGTGGACTGTGGGCACATTTCAGGAGACAAGAGAGAAAAATCATGGGATGAAAGCCTGAGAGATGAGTCTCTGAAGAAGGAGCATCTGCAGGACACAAAGTCTCCATTTGCCGGGTATTTTGTCATTTGTTTTTTAAACTGATGAATGAATATTAAATTGCAGAGGATTCAAAGAAGTTAGCTGTATTTGCAGAGTATCAGTTATTAAGTGGATATGCGTTATACTCTTCTGTTTCGTAAGTTTTTTGGAAGAGATATGCACATTTAACAAATCAGTAGCTTTGTTTTATGGGTTGCATTGCATTTCACAGTTTTATTTAACAAATGGAAGAATTCAGTAGCTATATTATCTCAAAGTTTGTTGCTTTTTTGCAATCTAAAAAACGGAATGAGCTCATAATCCCTTTAAATGGATATGCTAAGGGAGGTATTTTGGTAGACCGTGTTACTGCTGCCATGTTGCTTTCAAAGGAAATCACTCCATTGTTAAGTGTAATCATAATTGTAAATACTGCATGCTGAGTGGAGGTCTGGGAGATTGAAGGAAAGCATGCTGCCATAGCCTGTATGTGAAGTGAAAACGACATATGAAACATCCTGCAGAGGGAGGCGTGAATTACGGTGACTCAATTTCAGAGAAAGAAATTATCCACTTTTGACAGTTGATGGGTTTTAAAGATGTTAGCATTTTAAAAGGAAAATATGGATAGGGTAGTGGTTGTACCTATAATAATTACGAAAATAGGTAGTATTGACTGGTGTCATCTTGAACCTGTTGTCATTATATACAGGGCTGGGTCAGTACAACAGGAAACCCAGGTTGAGTGGGATCAAACCTCGGAAAAATTGATTTAGCTATAGAGCTGGTCTTATTGGAGATAGCCATAAATGGAAAATAAGTGTCCAAAGGATAATGATTAGCTTATACCAGAATGATCATCAAAATATGTTTAAAAATACCACCAAATGAATGGGACACTGAAGGAAGAGGTTTTAGGAAATAATAGAATTCAGGGGCAGTAGGAGGTATCAGCTTGTGGTTTGGGGTCATGAGTTTGGTAAATTGTTTTTGTTAACAATTCCATCTGAAGGCGTGGATTATAAAGCACCGTGTATAGCTTTCACTGGGAGGAAGCTGGCAAAACCTGGACCGAGTGGTGGGAGCTCCACTCAAATGGGCTCTGGTTCAAGTCATGGCTTTGTTCTCAGGAAACCAAAGGAGAGATCTAGTTGTATTGACTGGATAAACATGACAGGGATTAGAGAATGTCTAAGGCTGTATACATATGTAATTGTCTAGGCTTTACTCCCCGTACTCTCGAAGGTAGACTGTTTCTCGTCCCCACTTGCTGGTAGGATGAGACTCTTACTTTCTTTTATCATCAGGGTTGCCCCAGCATTCAGGCAATCTGCAGGTCTTGACTTCTGTGACTGCAGCTGTATGTGAAACAGTCTTACACTCTATTTCATCTGGTTCTGTATTTGTAGTTTTATTTAAGTTGTAAGTTTCTGTAGAGCTGCTGTAATATAGGCACTCACTAGAAGCCGTGTGTGTGTGTGTGTGTGTGTGTGTGTGTGTGTGTGTGTGTAATTTTTTTTAGACTTATTTATTTATTTTTAGAGATAGAGCTCAAGTGGGGAGAGGGACAGAGGGAGAGAGAGAATCCCAAGTAGACTCCCCGCTGAGTGCAGAGCCTGTTGCAGGGCTCCTCTGAGGACCCTGAAATAATGGCCTGAGCCGAAATCAAGAGTCGGATGCTTAACCGGCTGAGACACCCAGAGACGCCCCTGAAGGCAGTATTTTTGTTAGCTGTATTATTTTGATGTTACAGATGGTTTGAAGCTTTCCATGAATTTGGTGATTGACTGGAGAAGGAAAGAACAGTCTAGAAATTGTCTACATACACGTGAAAGACAGAAAAATTCCTGGTCCTGTGTGAGTGTTGTGAATTAACAGACCAAGGAAGATGTTGAAGAATGCCTCTTTTCAGGGACTGAAAAGAGTCAGTGAAGGACTGTGAGGGTTGTTAGTTTGTATAAACATTATCCTAGGTATATGCTGAATTCTTTATAAAATGCTAGAATTCTGGGGAGCTTTAGAACTACTGAATTTTAGAAGTAGGGGAAAAAAATCATAGAACTGATTTTAGAACTAGAAGAAAGTGGAGTGACTCCTGCGTTTTCCAGATTGGGGGAGCTGAAGCACCCAAGGTTGTAACTTGTTTATGTTACTTAGGGTTACCAGATTTAGCAAATAAAGAAAAGTATGTCCCTTGCAGTATTTGCACAGACTTACACTAAAAATTTTTTTTATTTACCTGACATTCAAATTCGACTGGGTGTCATGTTTTGTATCTGGCAATTCTATGTAACACTTAGCCAGTTTCTGGGTTTGTGATGTTTTTACAAGAGATAATGTATATGATTATATATAAAAAACTTAATTATATATTTAAGTTACATAGCTTCACAGTGTATATATTATTCTGAACCTTGTTCCCCCCCCCCAATCATTATATCCTAAAGATCTTTTCACATCAGCGCTATGTATGTACTTTTTACAGGCTTTTTAATATTCTGTTAAAACATAGATAGAAGCTAGTATTTCTCCTCGGTCTCCTGTTGATAGACTTTAGGTTGTTTCTAGTTTTTCATGCTTACAATAATGCTGCAGTAAATAGTTTTGTAATGTGTATCTTTGCACACTGATTAAATATAGCTGTAAAATAAATTCCAAGCAGTGGAATTTTATTTTTATATTTTGTTATATTAACTAGTTTACTCTTACCAGTCAAATACTAGAAAGACTTTTCTTTTCCTTGCCAACAGTATTATTGACCTTTCTAATCTTTGTTGTATACATACTTCAGAAATGGAGTTGTTCTTGATTTGAATTTAAGTATGGGTGAAGTTTGGCATATTTTATAAATATTTGTTTATTTCTATTTTTGCTAACTAGTCATATCTTATAGTTACTTGTTGAGTTCTCCATGAGAACTCTTTATAGTTTTCATGTAATAGATAGTGTTTTCATCACTGTTAGAGTTGCGTTTTCTTCTTGTTTTACTTTTCTTTTTCATCCTTCTTTTCCTTCATTCTTACTATGATCAGTTTTCTCATTCTTTTCCTTTTCCTCTTTATGCCCTGCAGTTATCTTAAGTAGGCAGAAAACATCCTCTAGACGTGGTCCATGTGTTCAAGATCTTTAAGCTTATTATTCTTAGAAATAATATGTGTTTGTGTATAATTTTATTTTGTTGGAAAATATATCAGCTGTGTATTTTCAGGATTTTGAAACGTAGGATAGTTTGCAATGTGAACAAAAACTAGTGTGATGTTCTTAATTTAGATTTTATGAAGTTGATATCAGGAACTAACCTGTTTTATATACTGTTTTAGCCTTTGAATATCATTCTTGGTAGAGTTTGCTGTGGTGGCCCAGAAGGACAGGAGAAGGATGGTAGGTTCTGAAGGTTTTGAATGTAAGCCATATGAGATCCTTGGACAGGGAGAAAATTTGAGAACAAGTGGTAAGAAACCAATAATTAAAGGGAGGAGATATGTGAACACTGCCAGTAGGCAAAGAATAATTACAGTATACTCAGGGTTTCTGGAAATGTCTTTGGGGTGCAGCTTTTTTAATTACTTCTTCCTTGAAAGTTTTCAGCCAGGGTTGGGTGTATGCTGTAAAGAGTGTATTTTAATGGGAAAATAGAATTTGCTTTTTAGAAATTAATTATGAAGAGGACTTCTGAAATTTACCAGTAATCCTGGAAAATGAGAAATACTTGTACTTTTTTCTTTTTGTAGGATAATTGCAGATGCCATGGCAATGTTCCTTTCTGAGTATTTGCTCATCATCGTAAATGCTTAGTGAAAGTAAGGAGTCTGTTACCTGCTGTTTGCTGCTAGGCAGTGTTTTGCTATGGTATTAACAAGATGAAATAATGTGTTCTTCATTCTTTGGGTGCCCAGTGACTCATTTTAATGTCTTTATTTGATACCTATTACTGTTCTACGAAGTGTGTCGAAGACACTAGTATCAGAGATTTTGGGAATTCTTTCGTATCATCTAATTTATCCTTATCTACTAATAAATAATTTAATTCCTGTTAGAAAATGCTCCCCCCCCAAAGATGGAGTACAAATTTCATGACAATGAAAGTTGCTGCTTTCAAAGGTCTCTTGGGATTCCAGTTATCTTTTTGAAACTTGTGAGCTTTGGTTGGAGTTCAGCATACCTTCGTTGTCCTCTTGAGTGAACCTTAACCTTGCCTACTGAGAGTGACGGGAAGAGGAAAGTTCTCAAAAAAAGGGAAGAGTCAAAATGACAAAGATATGCCTTTCTATAGAAATAATAGAGGTCTTTGGCAATTTAATATAGAATATTATCATTGGAAAAGAGGATTTATTAGCCAGATTTCATAGACTAAGTTATGATTGTGGGTCATGAGATGGTAGAGATGGAAAGTGGACGTGGGAGACGTGGGTTAAGTGAAGGACCTCATTTCTCTCACCTTTTTTTTCTTTTAAGGTGCAGACACTTGAATACATGTATATATTAATGGAAAAGAGTATTGCTTTTAGAAGAGAGATGATAGATGGCATAATTGAGCAAGATCCCAAGGTTACTGTGGATGAATGTGGGATCCAGTGTCTTCCTGCAAGCAGAAGGATTAGCCTGGGGGGGAAGTGTTAAAGAAGAGGAAGGTGTGGCTGTAGATTGTGAGTGACAGGAGAAGATTACAGAAATTCCTGACAGCTTAGGTCAGTATTTTTTAACATATCATCCCCATAATATTGGTGTTCTTTTTAGTCTGGATATGAACCCCGGTGATTTTAGTAGCTTCAGGAGGAAAAAAAGTGATGAACAATTTAATTCATACACAGCTCATAAAATTGAAATGTCCTGTCATTTTTATGACTTATTGCTATTAGCTTATTTTATTTTTACCAAAAAATATTGATGAATTTTTGGCCCATGTGCATATCATATTTTCTTTAAGTAATCCTTGGAAACTGAAAATTTGAGAAATAAACTTTCTTTTACTCAGATTTGAAAAAAAGTATCTGTTCTGGTGTGACAAGGACTACAGTGACAAGGGGAAGTTATTTTTGTACCAGACATGTCCCTTGGAACTTAAATTAGATGGCTCTGATAAAATTTTTCTGCTGTTTAGGTTATGTTTACTGAATGCAGCTATTTCCTAGGTCTAGTGGTATAAAAACAGGTATGACGTAGTATCTGCCTTCAGGGAGCTCATAGTAGCAAAGAGTCATTTCTGTACAGGTGTGTGAACAAATACAGGTGCATAAACAGCATGGTACTTTTAAAATTACAGGTATAGGTATAGATCCTTATATAAGAAAGGATGATTAACTCTTCTGAGATATGACTAGCGGGAATAGAATCTGGGAAAGTCGTGCAGGGAAAGTTGGGGGTCTCAAAGGATGAACTCATTAGGTGTAAGTGGGAAGAGGTTATCAACATGGAGATAACTAGGAGATGGAAGACAGTGTGGTCTAGTTGAGCATTTGTGAATAGTATTTAGGAATATTAGAAGCAGTAGTTCCCTGAGGAGAGGATATATGTCTTTCTAGTCTTTGCATCTCTGAATCCTGATAGAGTACATAGCATACATTAGCTTCTCAACAGTTTATGGAATGTAGTTGAGTGGGAGGAAGATGGGTGGGCAGGTGTTGCAAATGTGCCTCGTCTGCCCTGTAAATGGCTCCCGAAGTCATGCTTATGAGTTGGACAGTATTCTTTAGTGATAGGAAAGAAGTATGTTCAGGATTGGAAATAGATCAGATTTATATTTTAGAAAGATACCAAGGTATTGTGTAGGTTAGTTTGGGAACTGGACCAGAGTTGAGGCTGAAATACTGGTTAGGAGGCTATAGTTGAGAGACGAGAAGTCATGAACCAAAGGAGTGAATGAATGTAGAAGAGAGGAGGAGCTTGAGTTGGCCTTCGTGGCTCAGCGATGAAACTTTTAATTCTGTGGCCTTTTGAAAGGATTTGGTTACTTATCTGTGCACCATCCCTAGACATTTTTTTAAATTTATTTATGTAAGTAATCTTTACTCCCATTGTGGGGCTCGAACTTATGACCCTGAGATCAAGAGTTGCATACTTCTCTAGCTGAGCCAGCCGAGCACCCCTCTTTCTTTTCTTGAAAAGATTTCATATTTGGATTTTGAGCATAGTGAACAGAGGACTGGTTGGAGGATTCTTCTTTGACTTAGCAACTGGCTCTTAGAGGCAAAAGGAACTCAACATAATTGAGCACCAGGTTATGTATTATGTTTGGAATTTTGTTTTATTACTGCAGTTACTATAATTCTATACATTATCACATTTGATCCTAATAATGTGAGGGTAGGTATTTTTTAAATTCAGTTAGCCAACGTATATTACGGACTTAGTTTCAGATGTAGAGTTCAATAATTTATCAGTTGCGTATAACACCCAGTGTTATGATCCCATCATGTGCCCTCCTTAATGCCCATCACCCAATTACCCCATTCCCCCCACCCACCTTCCCTCCAGCAACCTTGTTTCTTTCCTATAATTAAGAGTTGTAAGGGAAGGTATTAATCAGTTTTTTGGTTTTATAGCCTCAGAAAGGTTAAGGTACTTGCCCAATCTCATAAAGCTAGTAAATGAGAGTCTACATTTAAACTCATGTCAGTCTAACTCCAGAACTCCTTTTCTCATAATACTAAGAGGGATTTCTCATTTCTTGCAAGGCTATGATTGGCATTTTAAAGAAACAGCTTCTAGTGCCGTATGAAAAGCTTGCATTAGGAACTCTTAGAATTTTATTAGTAGTCTGTTTTTAGGTATTTATACTTTTATTTTTATCCCTGTGTATTAGTAGGCATGTATCTATTGACGTATTGACACATGATATAGTAGTTTATTAACATCCCTAAAATCTTTCTCCTCATAAGGAAATGGATTGATAGATGGTTTTTGGCTTTCTTCTTTTTCTTTTCTTCTTCTCCTCCCCCTCCTCCTCTGCCCCCTCCCCCTCCCCTTCCCCCTCCTGTCCTCTTCCCCCCTCCCCCTCCCCATCCCCCCTCTTCTGCCATTTATTTGAGAGAGTGAGAGATAATGAGTGGGAGAGAGGGAGGGAGAGAGAATCTCAAGTAGACTCCAAGCTGAGTGTGGAGCCCGACGTGGGGCTCCATCTCATGACCCTGAGATCACAACCTGAGCCAAAACCAAGAGTCGATGTTTACCTGACTGTGCCACCCAGGCATTCCTGGCCTTTATTTTTCTAATTCTATAAATCTGAGCTTGCTTGCAAGATAGCTTATTTTCTGAATGTTTGAACTCAGTGAGAAGTCATGTGTCTGGATTATAGGAAACATCTATTGGATTAACAAAGAAAGCTTTGGAGAAATATTGAGGAAACCAACTCCTTATCCATTTTACCTTTCCTATGTTCTTCATTTTCTCAGTTGGCTGGAGTTGAGAAGAAAAATGGATGAACTAGAAATAGGTTTGTTGGAAAGAAAAATGTGGTCAAGTACTTAAACACTTGGCAGCGAGGAAAGGCAGAAAAAGTGGAAGGAATAGTAGCCAGGAAGTTTTACACTTAGGAAGCCAGGAAGTCTAAGAGGTAGACCCTGGGACAGGCCGACTTCAGGGGGGGGAAATAATTGTACTGATAACTTTTTAGAAAGGGCAGGAAGTGTGGTTATTTAAATTTGTTATGTGTTATACATACATATAAAAATTTAATATTTATAATTCCTACATAAAAGACAGGAATAGTAAGTTTTCAGAACAGAATTTTGGGTAATTAATTGAATGAAAAAGAATACAAGTTGAGAAAAGGAAGTCAAGCTTTTTATTGAAATATGATTGGGTTGCCCAAAATTTTAAAAAATTATGTTTACAGTACAATAAAAATGATGTGTACCTCAGAATTTAATTTGGAAACAGTTACTGAAAAATATTTTCCATACAAAAAAGTACACCTAACAATACAAGCAATACCTCAACATATAGAAGCATATAAAGGTACTGATAGTTTCCTGCTTCATGAATGCAGTGTCCCTAATGTTCTTCTGAATTGGTTTTTAGAATGTAGACTGAGTCACAGAAAGACAAATACCATATGATTTCACTCATATGTGGAATTTAGGAAACAAAACAGATGAATGTGTGGGAAGGGGGAAAAAAAAGAGAGAGAGAGAGGCAAACCATAAGGAGACTCTTGAGGATAGAGAACAAACTGAGGGTGTGACCGAGGTAGGTGGGTGGGGGGATGGGCTAGAGGGGTGATGGGCATGAAGGTGGGCCCTTATTATGATGAGCACTGGGTGTTATATGTAGTGATGAATCACCGAATTCTACTGAAACCAATATTACACTATATGTTAACTAACTAGAATTTAAATAAAAATTTGGAAGAAAAAAATCTATAACATCTCAAAAAAAAAAGTAAGGGAATAAAGTTACATCACAGTGTCTGGCATGGGGAAGTGCTCAGTAAACATCAGTGTATCAAAAAAATTAAAACGAAATAAAAAGACTGAAAGAACTTTAGGGGAGCAAAAACATTTTCCTTTCTGATGGTGCTTCACCTGCAATATTTTAGGTTTCTTAGTCTGAGCACCAGGGTGTTGTTTTTTCTTTCCCTGATATGAGAAGAAATGGTTCTTACAGAATTTCTGCAAATATTAGTCTTTTTAAAAACTAA
The DNA here is from genome assembly GCF_023065955.2 of Ursus arctos. Taxonomy (NCBI): domain Eukaryota; kingdom Metazoa; phylum Chordata; class Mammalia; order Carnivora; family Ursidae; genus Ursus; species Ursus arctos. The sequence goes on along the minus strand of NW_026622897.1, from coordinate 4,693,535 downwards.
ATCTTTTTTGGGGCGCCTGGGTGGCACAGCGGTTGAGCGTCTGCCTTCGGCTCAGGGCATGATCCCGGCGTTATGGGATTGAGCCCCATATCAGGCTCCTCCGCTCTGAGCCTGCTTCTTCCTCTCCCACTCCCCCTGCTTGTGTTCCCTCTCTCGCTGGCTGTCTCTATCTCTGTCGAATAAATAAATAAAATCTTCAAAAAAAAAAAATGAATCTTTTAAATTTTTATTTATTTTTTAAAAAACTCAAAAGCTATCTGCTGAAAGATTTATATTTTTTTGCCCCAAAGGAATTTGCTGCTTCAAAATAATTGGTCATTAGGTAAAGTTTTGATTTGAAGGTCTGTTTATATATTTTGCTATTACCTGCTCAGAATGTATATTGAAAGCTCAAGTTAATTTCAGTAGTGTATGATGGTATCTAGCAATTCAGGAAAATTAGGCATATCATAGCTACATCCTTTTTATGTGAGATTATGGCAGGGTTTTTAGCTTAAAAATTTTTTTTATCACTCCTCTTAGAGGCTTTTGAGAAACAACTATTGAGGTATAATTGACATGTAATTGAACTGCATATATAAAAAATGTATAATTGGTAAGTTTTGAAGTACATATATTCTTATGAAACCATCACCCCCCAGGGTTTCCTTGTACCCTTTTATAATTCTTCTCTCCCACCTCTCCCCACACCCTTACAAACCCCCTAGACTTCCACTCATCTGCTTTCTTTAATTATAGACTAGTTTGCATTTTCTAGAGTTTTATGTAAGTGGGATCATATGTTATGCACTCTTTTTTGGTCTGGCTTTCACTCTGCATAATTATTTGAGCTTCATCCATGTTGTTGCATATCACAATAATTTATTCTTTTTTGATACAACACAATTTTTCCATTCACCTCTTGGTGGACATTTAGAATGTTTCCAGTTTTTAGCTATCATACATAAAGCTTCTTTGAACATTCATGTACAAATCTTTGTATGGACGTATGCTTCCTTTTCTCTTGGGTGAATACCTAGGAGAGGAATGGCTAGATCATATTGTAATTATAACTTTAAAATTTTAAAAAACTGAAATGGTTTTACTGAGTTGTATCATTTTACACCCCCCTTAACAGTGTATGAGACTTACAGTTCCTCTACGTCCTTGAAAGAACTTGGAATGGTCAGTCTTTTAAATTTTCGCTATTCCAGTGAATATGTAGCAGTATCTCATGGTTGTAATTTGTATTTCCCTAATGACGAGTGATGAGCATCGCTTCATGTGCTTATTTGCCATCCAAATATCTTTTTATAAAGTGTTTAGAATGTGTAGTGATTTTGCTTCTATCATTTCTTTATTGATAATTTGTATCTTTTTTCTCCCTAATTTGTCAGCTAGAGGTTTACCAATTTTATTGTCTGTTTTTTTTTTTTTTAAGATTTTATTTTATTTGTTTGACAGAGATAGAGACAGCCAGCAAGAGAGGGAGCACAAGCAGGGGGAGTTGGAGAGGAAGAAGCAGGCTCCCAGCGGAGGAGCCTGATGTGGGCCTCGATCCCATAATGCCAGGATCACGCCCTGAGCCGAAGGCAGACGCTTAACGACTGTGCCACCCAGGCGCCCCTCATTGTTCTAACCAGCTTTGGTTTCATTGAATTTCTTTATTTTTCTGTTTTGTTTGTTTGGTTTTTGTTTGTTTGTTTGTTTTTTTACTTATTTCCACTCTGATTTTTATTATTTCTTATATTCTGCTTACTTGGGTTTAATTTGCTCTTCTTTTTCTACTTAAGTTGTAAGCTGAGATCATGGTTTTGAGATTTTTTTTTCCTTTTCTAATACAAACATTTAGAGTTATACATTTCTCCCTAAGTAATACTTTAGTAGCATCCTATAAATTCTGATATTATGTTTATTTTTTTTCAGTTTGAAATACTTTTTAATTTCTCTTTGATTTTGTTCTTGACTGTGGGTTATTTACAGATACGCGATTTAGTTTCCAAAGAGTTGAGGATTTTCCAGAGATCTTTTTTAATGATATCGTTGGGTTAGAGAACATAGCTTGTGTGACTTAAATCCCTTTAAGTTTATTGACACTTGTTGTATGGCTGAGATTATGGTCTATCTTGGTAAATGTTGCTATGTACTTGGAAAGGATATGTATTCTGTTGTTGGGTAGAGCATTCTCTGATTGTTCGTTAGGTCATATTAGTTGTTAGTGTTACTCAGGTCTTCCATATCATTGAAGAATATATTTATTCCATCAAGTATTGAGAGTAGGGTCTTGAAATCTGTAACTATAGTTGTAAATTAGTCTGTTTCTGTTTGCAATTTTATCAGTTTTTGCTTTATGTATTTTGAAGCTCTCTTATTAGGTGCATAACCATTTAAGGATGCTTCTGTACTCTTGATGGATTGACCTCTTTTTCATCTGAAATGAAAAAAAGCTTTCTTTGTCCCTGGTAATATTTATTGCTCTGTAATATAATTTGTTTGATTTTAAAGAAGCCACTTCACCTTTCTTTTGACTAGTGTTAAAATAATACATCTTTTTCCACCCTTTTATGTTTAACATATTTATGTCTTTGTGGTATGTTTCTTATGGTTCAGGTTTGCTCTTTTATCTGACAGTTTTACCTTTTAATTCAAATGGTTAGATTATTTATATATAATGTGGGATAATAAGGTTTAAATCTGTAATTTTGATATTTGTTTTCTACTTGTCCTATCTGTTCTTTGTCCTCTTTTTCCTCTTTATCTGACTTACTTTAGAGTGTGTATTTTTATGATTCTATTTCATTTCTTTTGTTATAATTTTTTTGGTGTTATTTTAGTGGTTTCTTTAGATTCGATAGTATACATCTTTAACTTATCCAACTTCAGGTGGTATTATGCCACTGCTGTATAGTATAAGAACTTTACGGTAGTTTATATACATTTATCCCCTCCTGTCCTTTCTGTTAGCATTGTCATATATTTCACTTATCCTTGTTATGAACCTCTCATATATTGTTATTGTTTTTATTTAAATAGTTATTTTAAAGAGATTTATGTAGTAAGAAAATGTTATATATTTACCCTTGTAGTCCTCATTTCTGTTGCTCTTCCTTCCTTTGGGTTGATCCATATTTCAGTCTGGTATAATTTTTCTTCTGCCTGAAAGCTTTTCTTTAACATTCTTTCAGACTCTTGTGAAAGAGTCTTCATTTCACTTTGTTTTTTTTTTTTTTTTTTTAAAGATTTTATTTATTTATTTGACAGAGATAGAGACAGCCAGTGAGAGAGGGAACACAAGCAGGGGGAGTGGGAGAGGAAGAAGCAGGCTCATAGCAGAGGAGCCTGATGTGGGGCTCGATCCCATAATGCCGGGATCACGCCCTGAGCCGAAGGCAGACGCTTAACCGCTGTGCCACCCAGGTGCCCCTATTTCACTTTGTTTTTGAAAGATACCTTCACTTGATATAGAATTCTCATTGACGATTTAAAGTACCTTAGAGGTGTTGCTGCTCTCTTCTTGCTTGGATTGTTTCTGATGAGAAATCTGCTGTCATACTTACCTTTGTTTCTGTATGCCTAAGTGTGTCTCTCTTTTTCTCCCCACTATGACTGCTTTAAAAGTGTCTCTTTATCACTAGTTTTGAGCAATTTGATTATGATGTGCCTGATGTAGGTGGGTTTTTTTTTTTTAAATGTAGGTTTTTTGTGTGTGTTTGGGATTTCCTGAGATTTTTGGTTCTCTAAGTTTTTTAGTTTTTAGTAAATTAGGAATATTTGGCTTTTGTGTCTTCTGTCTCCCATTTCTTTCTTGCAGGGTCTCCAGAGACATGAACAGAAAGGTATTTAAGGTTGTCTCATAGATCTGAAGCTCTTTTTATTTTTTTAAAATTCTTTTTCTCCCTTTTGTTTCATTTTGCATGATTTCTAAGGTTTCAGGTTCACAAATTTTTTCTTTGCAGTTTAATCTTCCATGAACCCTATCTAGTGTATTTTTTTTTTTTTAAAGATTTTATTTATTTATTCGACAGAGAGAGACAGCCAGCGAGAGAGGGAACACAAGCAGGGGGAGTGGGAGAGGAAGAAGCAGGCTCATAGCGGAAGAGCCTGATGTGGGACTCGATCCCGTAACGCCGGGATCACGCCCTGAGTCGAAGGCAGACGATTAACCGCTGTGCCACCCAGGCGCCCCTATCTAGTGTATTTTTAATCTCAGACATTGTAGTTTTCAACTGTAGAAGTTCAGTTCTGATCTATTTTATATCTTAGTTGTTTGTAACTTTTCAAACATATGGAATATAGTTACAATAATAACTTTTGCTATTCTTGTCTACAATTTCTTACATCTGAGTCAGTGCTGGGTTGATTTTGATTGATAGTTTTTTCTTCTAATTGTGGGTCTTATTTTTCCATGTCTTTGCATATGTGGTAATCTTTGATTGGATAATAGGTATCATGAATTTTACCTTGTTGAGTGCTGAGTATTTTTTCATTCTTGTAAATATTCTTGAGCTTTGTCCTGGGGTGACATGGTTAAGTTAGTTGGAAACTGTTTGCTCCTTTAGACTCTTGCTTTTAACATTGGTTCAGTGGGCTTAGATCAACATTTAGTCTAGAGTTTATTATTTCCCAGTAATGAAGCAAGACCCTTAATACTCTACCCAGTGCTTTCTGAATTAAGAGTTTTGCTATACTGGCTAGTTGGACCAGGCACTGTTCCTAGGAATGCCGAATACTGTTGCTCTAATCTTTGCGACGGTGCTTTCCCTGACTATGGGTAGTTTCTCGCTGAATACTCAAGGGGAACTCTCCACACTTTTCTGCAATTCTCTCACTGTGCAGCTTTCTCCTCTCGCTCACTGCCTTTGAGTTCTAGAATCTTAGCTATGTTTCTTTCTCTGAGGAGTCCTTCAGGCTTGGCCTACATTCCCCTTCCCTGATCTTCAGGAATCTTTCATAAGGATAACTTTATATATGCTAGGTCTCTAACCTTGGCTGGAAGTTTCTCTTGTCTTCAGAGTGTCGGTTTGGCACATGATCTTAGTTATACATTAGTTTATGTTGTTTGGTCATATGGTCATTGTTTTTATTCTTTGAATACAGTTAAATATGTCATTTCCTGGTTACAGTTTCTTAGATTATCAGTAATTTATCACACCAAATGAGAATTGCCCCAGCCATGTAGAATTATGGCCTGATTCTAGTGTTTTAATTTTCTTTTGTTTGTTTCCTTTTTAAAATGAGTATGGAAATATTAGTAAAGAATAGTTGACATACTATTTATCTCGTTGGTAGGACTTTGGTCGGTTATTATTATAACTGCCATAGGCCATTGGAGCATTGTAACAAGAGAACCTTAAACTGTTGATTTTTGGTGAATCACTGAAGCTTTGTTTTTTGTTTGTTTTGTTTTGTTTTTTAAGGTTTTAGAATCATGATCCATTGGTCCTAAGTATTTTGTTGAGGTCAGTTAAAATAGTATTTGAGTCTTGATGTTGTTACTTGCAATGTCCCTTGTTATTTCATATGCTCTTAATCTGTCTTGTTCAACAGAGGTCATCCTGAGGATGATTCCATCCACATTTTGAGTGTTGATGAGAAGAATAAACTGGGAGCCAGGATTATCAAGGCAGAGATGATGGGAAATATGGTAAGTCTTCTGTGTTGTTCTTAGGAGAATAGAAATTAACTCCCACTTCTTACAAGTAATTTTGGAAGTTTCTTCTCATTGTGGATGTAGCACTGTATGAAAAATAACTGCTGCTTATTGATTCTTTAAAGAAATTCTTGAACATTTCTAAAAACAGTTCTGTCCATTCTAAATAGTGTGTCTACCTTTCCTGTCAGATTTTTGAAAATTAAGATCCTAGGGAACAAAATGTTTTTCCATTTTCTTTTCTACTTTGCAGTTTTAGTGTAGCATGTTGGAGGGAGATGACGATGTCATTGTCTTCTTTCCCTGTTTTAGTCCTATGTTATTTAGAGTGTGTATTGCTTTCTTAGATTCCCTTACTTAGGAACCTAGCAAATGAGCTTCTAAAAAAGGCGGTTAATTCATTAGTCCAAATTTTAATGGAATATGTTTATGCCTGATAAGTGTTAGATGCTTTGTATAGGTTAGCTCATTTAATTTCCATAATAGTGTTATGATTTAAGACTAATTTGCCTCAGAATTCAGTAGGAAATGGGATGATGTGCTGAGAGCTACACCCGTCTCTGTCGATTGTTTGCATGTTACAGCGTCACGTTGCTGTCGCACTGGTACATGTTACGTTGTGCACAGCAGCAGAGCCAGGCCAGACAGCTTTACCTGTCTTGACAGAGTCCATGCCCTCATGGTCTTAGGAATGTACTCATCTCAAACCCAAACGTCAGTGAGCTTTAAGTGATCTTCCCTTTTGTGTACTGTCAGTATGACCCTGTTCGATAGAATAGAAGTTGGCCAAACAAGATACTTCTATTTTTATTAGTTTGTGTATCGAATAAAAGGCCTATCTTGCATATGCTGCTCTTTCTCTTTGAATCCAGTCTTTGGTAACACTGCCCTTCAGCTCAACCCAGAAATTGGTAAGAGAGACAAACCAACAACAGTAATAATAACAAAAAGTTATTAAAGTTTGTCTTTTGAAAGCCCAAAGGAATTAGTTTGAAATAGTGAAAGAGAGGTCACCAAGTTAGCAGGTTAATTTATGTTATAAGAAGTGTTCCTTTAGTAATGGGACCACCGCAGTGAGAATACCCTTCTCGGCTTGTCATATGCTTCTGTTTGTTTATTTCTTCATGTGTCAGTTGTTTTATATAAATTTCTAAAGACTTTCTAGAGTAAAAATGAAATATATTGAGAGTTCTTATTTACATTACCCAACAATAAAGAAGGTAATATTTTAAGTCTTATTAAGGATTTATTGTTAATAGTAACTGAAATTTTGACTATTGAATGTTTAAATCAAAAGAATTATAAAAATGTCATTCTTAAGGTTATGTATTTTCTCTATGCCCCTGTCTCTCCCCTAAAATATATGTCCTTGTAATTATTTACCTTCAAAGCATAAACAAATGGCACAGCTATCTGAGATGTGTGGGACTGAGATGAATTCATTAAAAAGCAATGTACCAGGCTGTGAGTTGGTGACTGAATTTAGGTTATGGCCACATGGGTGTTCATTATGCTCTTTTCCCTTCTGTTGTATAAATTTGAAGTATTCTACACTGAGGAATTAAACTATATGTGATACTCATTTTTCTTGTTTTTCCCTTTGAAGGAATTAGCGCAACGACTTAAAGCTCAACTTGAAAAGGCAAATAAATTCAAAGAAACTGTAACACAGGTATCATCAAAAGAATCTGGGGTGGGGGTAAGTAATGAAAGTTGTTTGTAGGTGTGTAATTACCTTGCATAATACTGCTACTTGGCAGTGGTAATACTTGAATGTACAATGTTTCTGTATCTGTGTCAGTGTGTTTATATGTGTGTTTGCTTGTTTCTAAAATTTATTTTCGTATGTATTGTCTTAACGTTCCACCCCTGAGTCCTGGTGGAAAAAAGCCTAGGCCGGAGAGACCTGGTTTTATTTTGGACTGTGCCATTTACTGACTCTTTGACTTCACAGAAAACACGCCGGTCCTTAAATTCTTCCACTAAAGAATGAGAGACTTGAATTTGGTATCTATTTCATATAAAACAAATTATATTGTTCGAGGATTCATTCGTCCATCAGTTAGTGGAAAGAACAGATAAAAGCACCTGCCCACATAGAGTCTCGTCTGGGGAGGGAGAGGCAGGAAACGATACACATAATCAACAGTATAGCGTATTAGAAAGTTAGACACCCAGTGGAAGGCTGGTGGGGGTCTTGAGTGCCCAGTGTGCTGGTGGCTTTGAGGACACAGGCTAATTGTGGTTGGAAAAGTGACACTGATGCAAAGATTTGAAGTGAAACAGCGGATCTGTGTGTCTGGGTGAAGAGCACTCTGGGCCTGAGGAGCAGAGGGTCCCGAAGATGGGAACATGTGTGATGTGTAGGAGGAACAGCAAGGAGCCCAGTGTTGCCGGGGTGGAACGGATGGGAGATGGGGAAGTAGAAGACCCAGGTTAGAGAGACCGTGGGAGACCAGATCATGTGAAGCTTGAAAGTCAGGGTGAGGAAGTGGGTTTTATTGTGAGTGAGATGGCATTGGAGGGATTCCAGCAGAACTGTTTTGGTAGGACTGTCCTGCCTTCTCGTTAAGCGTAGACTGAAGGAGCATAAGAGCAGAAGCTGGAATCTAGAAAGGCTCTGGCAATAATCACACAAAGAATGGTAATGGCTTTGACCAAGTTAGTAATCCCAGAGGTGGTTAGAAGCGGTTAGGTTCTTATATGCATAAGTGTTTCCTGCATGTATTTTGAAAGGAGAGTGGACAGGATTTTTATGATGGTTTACATGGGAGGGGTGTATGAGATACAGAGGGGAGTATAAGTGACTTCAAAGTTTTTAACCTGAGCAGCTGGAAGACTAGAGTGGCCGCTCTTGGAGGTGTAGAAAGAGGGGGAGTCTGTTTTAGAGTGAAGAGTACTAGGTTCTATTTTAGATATATTGAGTTCGGATGCCGTTTAGATGTGGAACAAGTGGAGTTGTCAGGGAGGCAGGTTGATGTTGGGAATTGGGGGAAGCCTGGGCTGGAGATAGAAATTGGGGAGCTCTTGACAATAGAGACGGTATTTAAATCCATGATAGTGCATGAAATCGGCACAGGAGTAAGTGTAGATAGGAAAAGGTGAAGGGCTGAACTGGGTGTATTACAGTGTTGAGAGGATTATAATGAGGTTTATAACATTTTAAAGGATTGCTCTCAAAGATTAATTTATATAATTTAATGTCTGCATGTGAGGAGAAGAGAATGTATGAAGTCAAGTTCCGTAAGGTTTTCTGCAAGCTCACGTTATTGATGGTTTAGACCGTAGTAGAGAGTATGTTTGTGAAAGTGGCTGTTTGTATGACACTGCACTAGCTCATGTTTTAAAGTCGTTAACTTAGAATCTCTTACACAGATTAAGGAGTTGAGAGTGAGATGCTACACTTAAAATTAAGAAGTGGGACTCACAGTGGGTAGCTGAGCCTGGGGGCACGGTACGGTCTGGCTTCCACACTTCAGCCACACTCACGTTTTCACGCCTCCTTGTGGTCATAATACTTCTGTAGTCTAGCACTTCGTGTGTTTTCTTTATGTGGACTCTGTTAAATACTAGGTCTTCCTACGGTATGGCCTTCCACAGACCAGCCCCGTTTTCCAGCCTCACCTCCAAGGCTCTCCTACCTAATGTCCGTTATCTCTAACATTTACATGTGCTGTAATTATCTGTGCCAGATGTTACCCTCTCGAGGCTTGTCCACTTTTCAGTTGTCTTTACTTCCTTCTGAAGCCTTTTTTTTCATCCTCTCAAAAAGTTGTAACCTATTTTTGTTTTGACACTTCGAAGACCCTTAAAGTATTCTCTGTGGAATTTATCTCTTCAAATGATAGGTATCTGTATTCTTGTCTTTACCCTGTAATCTATACCTGTTTCTTTCCTGACACTTGTTACTTTACACAAAAGGGTTCTAAAGCTGTGGCTGGACTTCAGAGGATTCTTGAAATTGAAAGCAATTCAACTGAAAAAATTGAAGCAGGTCTTTTAAATAACTTTTTTTCCTGCTGGTTTAAGGATATCGTATAGTAACTGACTATGAGTAGTCACTAGTAACTAGTCTATGAGTAGACTATCTCATCCCTTAAGCACGTAACTTTATAATATTACTGATGTCTATGATTTTTAGCTCTTCCTAGCTTTTGATTGGTGGACCTCATAACCCAGTGGAGTAGGATTCAGAGTTGTATTCCAAGTAGTACACAAAGTTGACTCCCCGTTCGTAAACTCTTTAGGAAACTGAATAGCCTCGAAGCTTCATCTCGAAAGATTTTTATTCTAAGGATTCTTTGACCACAAAGAAAAATTGTTACCTTCTCTGCAGAGATGGTGCACTTACACATTTTGTTCAAGCTTTACCAGACACACCTGCCAAACAAACCTTTACGCACCATTCTGCAAGAATTCCCTGCTGCCAGTAAAGTCATTTATTCTCTCAAGGCCAGGGCCTTGACTTAACTGCCTTTCAGAGTAGTTTTGCTCAGAAATAAGAGTATAGAATACAAAGTTGTTTACTACCTCACAGACATTTTCTGGCTTATTAGAGGAAAATCTTGAGATGCTTCTTACAAAAATTTTGCTCTTTGAGAGAAAATCCCGTTCATAGAGCAGTTGAACAGAGAGGAGAGGTTCATTGCGTAGTTTGTGCTAGAAGTGTTCGGCGCTATGAACACGGCAGATTCAGCCATCTCTGAATATTGTTTTGGCTTTAGTAAAAAAACCATCAGCACTCATAATTATTAGTTGGCTTATTTCTCTTCCCTTTCAGAGAGTGAACTATTCAGTATTTAGGAGAAGGAGTGTTTCTCTCAGTTCGTAGCTTGTGCCTTGAGTACTGCATGGTGCATTGTAGACAACCAAGATATTGGTTGAATTTATTCAACAAAGACTTTTCAGTTCCTTCTTTGCAGAAGTCACTTACGTTCGCAGTTTTCTAAGTCGAGTATTTTTTAAATCTAAAATACACATTGCAGCCTTGCATTTATTCCACTGCTCACCATGGTGCGTTACCATAGATGGACTTTACTTGGTAGCGTAGCCTTTCTTTCCTGCCACAGAAGAGGAGCACAGAGATATTCTCTCGGGTCATTTAGCTAGTTTCGTCCCTAGCCAAGCAGAACAGTCCCTGGCTGTACCTATTTTGTGTACAGTTCTACTTCTTTTCTTACAATCCCCAAATTATCTCATTTCTGTGGTCTACAATTAGGAATATTATCTATGTTACTAGAGGGCTTATTTCTTTAAATAAACTATTTCTAAACGTTTTAAGCTAAATTAAAGCTTAAAATTAAAATTAAAGCTTATTTGTCTAAATAAACTATTTCTAAACATTTTAAGCTAAATTAAAGCCAGACAATTTCATAGATGATATGTAAATACACATTTTATAGCTACATGGCTTCTTGTATCTGTTCACTCTTCTTGCATCTTGCATCAAATTCTTCATGAAGTGGTGTCGGCATTACCTGCTAAATATTTCTCAATCTGCTGTTTGCTTCTCTTATCTGCCTCATCAACTCCTTATGCCTGTCAGCTCTTTGTCATCGTCATCTGGACCTCTGAGTGGCTTTCTCTCCAGGCTCATTGTGTTTACACAAAGCATTTCCTTTGCTCAGAATATTATTCTTCTTTCCTTCTATTCCCTTAGTTATCTCCTGTTCATACTTTAGATCCTAACTCAGACGTCATATTTTCCTTTGGAAAGCAGTCTCTGGAAAGAAAACTTATAAATAAGATCAATTATACAAATATATAATTACAGCTTTGATGGTACTCCAAAGGAAAAGTAGAGAAATGTGGGGATAGCGAAGAGGGCCCGGTGCAATCTGGGCATCCAGAGAATGTTTTGAGGCTGTAGCCATTATTTTTGGATCTTATCACCATGTTTGTAACTTTGCCAAAGGAAAAGCTTTTCTCTTTATGACAACTCTCTGTAAGACTTATTTCTAAGCCACAGAAATAATCTTCACCATGGCTGCTAAGTATTATCTTGGGTGTGAGTGATGACCCATAGGCACCAGTCACTGAATAGGAAATACCAGCTTGGATGTCTTGTTGGCCATATTTAATGTTAATGCCATGTGGGGGAGGATTTTTTTTTTTTTATTGTTTTGTGAAGAATATTCTCTCAAATGTACTAACTTAGAGCAACTTGTAATTATTTTGGATAGTTGTGATCATATATGTATCATGTTGAATTTTGGTATGAAGAATTCTCTCTCTCAAGTTGTGAACCAGGGTCCTCCAGTAGTTACGGAAGCCATAGCTAGTTAGTTGGTTTTCTTGGAGAAGGAAGAATGACCCAGGGCAGCTTCTTTCTTCCGTCAGTTCACCTTTGTTCCCTCAAATGCTCATCAGTCTACTATGATCAGTGTTTCGTTGTTTTTTTTCTTCTGTTGTATAATTAAATTTAAGGGAAAAATTAAATGCTACTGCATAATGGGCAGTAGTGTGTCCCGAGACTTCCATGTTCTCTTGAAGGGTTTGATTCTAATATATTGGTTTCCTGATTTCTGAGGGGAGGACATGGAGGAAGGACGTCATGGATTGATATTATATATTTGCAGTTTAAGGGTGCACTTTTAAGTGAAACAAATCGACCCCAAAGTCAATTTTATCCTTATATGTATTTAAAAATTACTTCAGCTGTATTGTAGCATGCATAACAAGTTAGTTATAAGAAGTCAGATTTAACGTGTTTTTAGGAAAGCTAAAAATAAAGTTTTTTTTAAAATGCTGTTTTCTTGTTTTGGGGGTGATCATTTTATTGAGGGGCTTCAGGGAAAGGTCAAAGGGCTGGTAGGACAATGAGATCCGATGTCCTCAGCCCAGCTGTGATCTCCCCAGCTTTATAGTTCCCGAAAACAAAATGCAGTTTTCAGTTTTGTAGTGCATAAGTATGCACATACCAAGCATGTTCCAGTACAATAATTGTAGTAGACAGTTGCTAATAAAGATTTATGAGGAAGAGAGTAAAATTAGTTGAGTGGAACTAAACACAAAAAAGCAAGAAAACAAAACACTTGAAATTATATCATAATGAATCATAGAACAAGTTTATGGTATTTGTTACGTTCCTGTCTACCCAGAAATACCCAGTATATCATCCTTGTGTGATTCTCCGAATTAGGTCTAAATATTTAGTGATAAAATATACTTTGGTTTAGAAATCTGTGCCATCGGAACATTATAGGATATGTTTAATAAAGAATTATTACCTTAACAAAACCACTTTGCTTCTAATTCCTTTAATAATATTTTTTACTTAGGTTCTGTTTCTAAGTTTATTTCATTGAATTTCAAGATATAATTTTATTTTCCAGGACAGTGGTATTAATTGACATGTACAGTATTACAACTGCTACCGTTATTAATAGTAATAGATGATATTTTTCGAGGGTATGCTGTATGCCAGGATGTGTTTTAATCACTTACTTATAGAAATTTATTTAGTTCTCATTAAAATTCTATGAAGTCATTTATCTTCATTTTTTGAATAAATTGAGGGCAGGATGGCATGGGTCTCAGTTAAGTTTTAATTTGGTGGCAAGAAATGAGGTCAGGTACGTGTGTGCAATTACAGTTATTTAAAGTAAATAAAAATTATTTAAAATAATTCCTTTGATGTAGATTGATGAACTGATTTTTGAAATATAAAAAGAAAGTCTTACCTAGATGTTGAAACTGATTTCATATGTGACAGTTATGCAAACTCTAAACCCAAAAATTTAAGTAGCCTAGTAATGCTCACACAATTACATAGAAAATTTCTATTATAAAAGTATATATGGGCTATAAAAATAAAGTGTGTTTTTCTTTATTTTTTTTCCCTTAGGTTACTTTTAATTATAATACGTATTCTTTGTAGAAATATGGAAAATGCAAAAAAACATAAAGGTGAAAATAAATCACCTTAAATCCTACCACTCAGGGAGTATACGCTGATAAAACATTTTAAAGTATTTCCCTCCAGATTGATTTCCTTCCTTCCTTCCTTCCTTCCTTCCTTCCTTCCTTCCTTCCTTCCTTCCTTCCTAATAACATGTTAAATATTTTTGCACAATTGACAAAGCAATGCAAAAAAGACAAAAAAATCTACATTTAAAAAATATTTTTGATGTTTCCCTCAAGTCTCTGTCCATTATAACTATGAAAGCACATGCATAATTTTACATAATTATAGTCTTTTTTTATTCTGCTTTTCTCTACTCATTCTGTCAACAGTGTTTTTCCATGCTGCACAGTTATTTATTATTAAATGAAATTGTAATCATGTCAGCATATTTTGTGTCACAATAATACAATTTCTAAAATTTATTTTAGGAAGGGAGATTGAAGAAATTCACAATGACCCATTTCTCCCTGCAAATTTGCCTGCAAAAAAAAAAAAAAAAATCACGTTTCTCTTAGCAGTTACTCAAAACGTTTGCCATTCCCCCCAAATTCCCTGCTTTATTCTTAGCAGTCACTTTGCTTCTTACCTGATGATTGGGAAACTAGAGAATGTAAGGTTGAATGTTTTCAGTATCTATTTGTTGTTCCTGTCCCCAGAAAATTAGTCTTTCTGCATCTGTCATCTGGCAGTGGAAACAGTGTTTTCATTTCCTTGAAGGACAAGTTCTTGACCACTCTAATCTCATTCTTTTTCTAGCCTCTAGAACCAGTTCCCACCTTCTCTTGTATGGAATCTTCAATTTCTCTCTGTTGGCCTCTTTCTCATTACTTGCAAATACGCTGAAGTTGCTGGTCTGTAAAACAAACAAACAAGCAAACAAACAACTTTCTATTTTCTTAGCAACTTCACTGACCTCCCCTGCAAAACAGCACGGCAGGGTGGTCCAGGCAAAGGAGCGTGGGTGAGGGTGCAGAGGTGACGGGGAGATGGTGTCATCTGAGGATGGGGCATTCTTCTGAATGGCTACAGAGAGAGGTATGAGTGAGGGAAGAGGAAGAAGAGCTTGGATAGGTAGGCAAGGATCAAATCTCTGTTCTCATCCTGGCTGTGTCTCTTAGTTTCATGGTTCCAGTTTGTGGATGATCTGTAACTTTAGCGCTGCACTCTGTGCTGAGTTCTTAACTAGTGTTTTCAGTTGTCTGCCTGACTTTTAAGGATGTACCATAACTTCAGAATGTATAAAACCATCCCCTTTACATACATAATTTTCCTTCTTTTTTAAAAAAATTTTTATTTAAATTCAATTTAATTAACATATGTAGTATTATTAGTTTCAGATTCATCAGTTGCATAAACACCCAATGCTCATTACATCACGTGCCCTCCTTAATGCCCATCACCCAGTTACCCCAGCCCCCCATCCACCTCCCCTCCAGCAACCCTCAGTTTGTTACCTGGAGTTAAGAGTCTCTCATGGTTTGCTTCCTTCTATTTTCCTCTTATTTTATATTTTCTTCCCTTCCTCTATGTTCATCTGTTTTGTTTCTTAAATTCTAGATTTGAGTGAAGTCATATGGTCTTTGTCTTTCTCTGACTGACTTATTTCACTTAGCATTATACTGTCTAGTTCCAGCCACATCGTTGGAAATGGCAAGATTTCATTCTTTTTGATGGCTGAGTAATATTCCATTGTATATGTATATTATATCTTCTTTATTCATCTGTTGATGGACATCTGGGGTTTTTCCATATTTTGGCTATTGTGGACATTGCTGCTATAAAATTGGGGTGCAGGTGCCCCTTTCAGTCACTGTGTTTGTATCCTTTGGATAAATACCTAGTAGTATAATTGCTGGGTTGTAGGGTAGCTCTATTTGTAACTTTTTGAGGAACCTCCATACTGTTTTCCAGAGTGGCTGTACCAGCTTGCATTCCCACCAACAGTGTAAGAGGGTTCCTTCCCCTTTCTCCACATCCTCGCCAACATCTGTCGTTTCCTGACTTGTTAATTTTAGCCATTCTGACTGGTGTGAGGTGGTATCTCATTGTGGTTTTGATTTGTATTTCCCTGATGACGAGTTATTTTGACTATTTTTTCATGTGTCTGTTGGCCATTTTTATGTCTTTGTTGAAGAAATGTCTGTTCATGTCATGATTTTCCTTCTCTTACTTGCATGCTCATCCTGCTGTTTTTCTTAGTTAAAAACCACGGAGAAGTCCTTCATTCCTTCTGGCAGCACAGTCAAGTGTCACCAAGTAATGTTGTTTTACTTGCCTTCCCTCCTGTACATACCTTATATCCTTTTAATTTCTGCCATCACTGCTGTAGGTTACTGCCCCATCATCTCTTTCTTAGAGTATAGCAGTAACATCCTCAGTGCTCTTCTTGCCACTCTTTGCTCATCAGAGTGTCTTTTAAATTGACACCAGACTTCATCTAAATGTAGTTGTGGTAGAGTCAAAAGAACCCTGAATTTGGGCAGTTAGAACCTCAGGTTATGTCTGTTTTCTTTGCTCCTTTAGCCAAGGTAGTTATCTAGAGACAAGAGCCTTTGAAATATTTTTGAGAAGTTTAAAATGTAATATAAATTTAAAATTTCTCTGAAACATGAATATATTGCGTTTACGTAGGAATCTTTCAGCAGTACTGGATCTTTGTGCTTTGTTGGGGTTGTTTCCTTTACTTCTTAACCCTTTACCCTTTTATCTTTGTTTCCAAAGACCCAGTTCACTTGCACCCAAGAACACATCTATTTCTCCATCACGTGTGACCTGGTACTACTTGATTTCTGTTTTATCTTACTTAATAGTCTAGTGGAAATTTGTATAAACTCCCTATTTCCTCTTTCTCCCCCTCTCCCTGCCATTTAATTTATGAATTCCTTAACAACTAGAACCATATCTTGTTCATTGTATTAGACACATTCATCTGTTGGATTATATAATGATAGAAGTAGTTCTTTTATTGATTGATTGATTGATTGATTTACAATTTTTATTTTGTTATATTAGTCACCATACAATACATCCCCAGTTTTTGATGCAATGTTCCATGATTCATTATTTGCGTATAACACCCAGTGCTCCATGCAGTATGTGCCCTCCTTAATACCCATCACCAGCCTATCCCAATCCCCCACCCTCCTCCCCTCTGAAGCCCTCAGTTTGTTTCCCAGAGTCCATAGTCTCTCATGGTTCATTCCCCCTTCTTTTTACCCCCCCTTCATTCTTCCCTTCCTTCTCCTACCGATCTTCCTACTTCTTATGTTCCCTAAATGAGTGAAACCATATGATAATTGTCTTTCTCTGCTTGACTTATTTCACTTAGCATAATCTCCTCCAGTCCCGTCCATGTTGCTGCAAATGTTGTGTAATCATTCTTTCTGATGGCTGAGTAATATTCCATTATATATATGGACCACATCTTCATCCAGTCATCTGTTGAAGGGCATCTCGGCTCCTTCCACAGTTTAGCTATTGTGGACAATGCTGCTATGAACATTGGGGTGCATATGGCCCTTCTCTTCACTACGTCTATATCTTTGGGGTAAATACCCAGTAGTGCAATGGCCGGGTCATAGGGTAGCTCAATTTTTAACTTTTTAAGGGACCTCCACACTGTTTTCCAGAGTGGCTGTACCAACTTGCATTCCCACCAACAGTGTAAGAGGGATCCCCTTTCTCCACATCCTCTCCAACATTTGTTGTTTCCTGCCTTGTCAATTTTTGCCATTCTAACTGGTGTAAGGTGGTATCTCAAAGTGGTTTTGATTTGAGTTTCCCTGACGGCTAATGATTTTGAATATTTTTTTCATGTGTCTGTTAGCCATTTGTATGGATAGAAGTAGTTCTGACTCTTAGGAGTTCATTGATCAAATGGAATGAAATGAAACAGAATATTTAAAAAAAATGAAAAGTCTGCAGTGTCTTTGATTTAATTTAATGCCATTTATGGATCTGTCTTTTCAGATTGCCCAGAGTTTCATCCCAAAGCTAGACAGTATCATTAAATATATTAAATCAACAGTTAAAACTGGGCTTGGTTGTTGAGTCCTTAATCAGATACCCAGGCCTTCTCAGGGGGTGTACAGACTTTCATTTAGGTGAAAGAAATTTTTTGTAATTGAAAAATATATCACCAGTTAAAGGAGCGTTGCCAACTTAACCTTTACTTTCAGAAAGTCAGTGTTTACTAAAACGTCGTTTTTACTAACTCATCTTTTTAGAGAAATGGAGTAATAGAAAATCATGTGGGATTTTAAAGCCAAAGATTTAGAGTTGGGTCTGGAGCCTCATCATTTATTGTTTGTGATCCTTAGTATCCTCCCTAGTAAAATGTGGCTCAATGATACCTGTGTTATAAGGTTCTTAAAATTAAATGAGATATATTTTAGAACTTTATAAAATTATATAAATATTAATTTCTATTTGGAAAACTTGTCTTGGTTTGTTTTTAAATAGGAAAAATATAAGGCAGTTTTCAGATTTCATTGCTGTTGTTGATGTATTAAATAACTACGTTGTCCTTAAATTTATCTGTTTCGTGTCAAAGTAACAAAGCTTTTTTTTTTTTTACATCTAAAAGACTCTATTATTTTAGTGTAGAAAGATTCCAGAATGTCAGTTAAGACTTAAAAAATTTCTTAATCTCCTTTCCTCCTCTCCTCCCTCCCCACCTTGGCAAATGCTGAAAGGAGCCTGGTTAAAAATATAATGTAAAGTTACATGTTTTTTCATGAGTAGCTTCATATGTAAAGATTACAAAGATGCAATGATGAAAGAAGGAAAGGAGACTGAAGAATTGAATTGGCTTTCATATTACACCAGCGCCAGATATTACACTGGTTCTACAGAATACCTGTTAACAAAATTAAAATCGTTAGTAGTTAAATGTGTCTCCAAATAATCCACTTTTGAAATTGTGCAGTGAACTGTAGGCTAGCATAAATGTTTGCTTATAATAGTTTAGTAATGATCCTTTATAGTAATACTTAATTTTCTCAAGCTTGTACACATTTAGAATCCATCCTACCAGCAGCTTTATGACAAAGAGGTTAGGTGGGTCATTATAATACTAATTAATTGTAAATTAATTATTATGCCAATAAATATATGCCTTTATTCTGATCCTAGAGCATGCTCTAGAAGAATTCCAGTATTGACAAGGGAGGCTTGAGGAACTGAAAGGATGTGGTCCTGGCGTACGTTTTCAGTTTGTGCTGGGCCGTCTCTTATCTTCCGAATCTCAGCATTGATGTGGAGTTTCACAGGGGTCCCTGCAGCCTACCATGTTCGGAAAGTCATGGGGCAGCGTTTCTGAGTGCTCTGACTAGAGGTGTGTTAGTGCTTTGAGGTCTTCACTCTGTACAAAAAAGTACAACCACAGACAAAATACAAAAAGAATTGGAAGAGATGTAACATGCTCAAAAGTAAGGATACATTTCTCTGAACTGAGTATAAAACAGTAAGGATCTGGAGCTTGCAGGGATCTAAGTCCAAAAATAGGCAGAGCAGCTGAGAACTGAGCTACTCTGCGATGATGGGAACTAGATCCCCTCACGCAGCCTCTCCCTGCCTCATCCCGGTTTGAGGGCTCCTGAGAAAGGAGTCTGGGAAAGGCCTTGCGTACTTAGGGCTGTAGCTCCCAGGAAATGATGAGGGTGGGAGGTGATTTAGATGGAAGAAGGCAGACACAGCCTTGCGGCCGTGACATGCACTACGTGCAGCAGCCCCAGTCTCACAGGGCGAGGTACCGCTGTCGGAACTGGGAATCCTCGTGGACCAGTGGAGGCAGAGAGGCAGGAGGGAAGGAAAAACCCTCCCACTCAAGTTTGCACACTCGCATGCCAGAAAACATACTAAAAAAATAATTGGGATGTAAACACTTACTGCCAGTGAATTTAAAATGGTGGCACAGCCTCAAAAGGACTTTAAGGATGTTTGGTAGCTTCAGTTCTGAGAACAGAATGATACTATGAAGAAAAGGTGAAACAATAGTAGATGTATATGAAGAATAATAATATCCTAGGAATTTTAGAGATGAGGGGGTAGATGCTAGGAAGACTCGGTCAGATCCAGAAAGGATTAGATGAATGAAAGAGAACTAAAAAGTCTAAGCTCATATTTATTAATCACTCGCTTTATTCCTAGGCATTGTTTTAAATGATGTATATATATTAATTTGTTTGATCCTGAAAATACCTTGCTATTTTGTTTATTTTTGTGAATGTGGAAATCGAGGTAATTAAGTGATGTGCAAGGTTCTGTAACGAGGCAGGGTTGGCACATGGGCATTCTGGCCCAGGGTCCACACCAGCGTGCTGTGCTGCCTGTGACATGGGCCAGGAACCCAGTGCAGAAGAGAGAAGAGAAAATGTATCGAAGAGCAGATAATGGAATTACTGAAATAAAAACTAAAAGTAAGTAGAAGTGATCAAAAAAACAAGAAAGAAATTAATAAAACAGATGAGCCTCTAGGAAGGCTGATCAAGGGGCGTGGACCAGACATGAATAAACAGTTATTAAGAATTAAGACTATGGACTCGGAGAAACAGACTGAGGGCTTCAGAGGGGAGGGGGGTGGGGGAATGGGATAGGCTGGTGATGGGTAGTAAGGAGGGCACGTATTGCATGGCGCACTGGGTGTCATATGCAACTAATGAATCATCGAACTTTACATCAAAAACCAGGGATGTACTGTATGGTGACTAACATAATATAATAAAAAATATTATTGTAAAAAAAAAAAAGAATTAAGAACGGGGACATAACTAAGGCTGCTTGGAGTTCATCTGGTACCATCACCATGCTTCCTTTGAGCTGATGCAGTCCCATAAATGAGTGTACAAATGAACAAATAGCCTTGAGCCAGGATACACGAGTCGGTGAATGGAAAGCAGCTCAATGTTCAGTCCACTCACCGCCTCGTCTGGGAACTTGTGTGTAGCGAATAACCTGCTCTCTGTGGACATAATTAGGGATACAGTAGAGATGGTTTAAAAATCATGAAAATACTGTGAACTGTCATAACTGCTTATTTGTTGAAAATTTAAAAGAAACGTGTTCTATGGCCTTCAGTGATGACAGACTTGCAGAACACCAACTGGTGGGAAGATCTGATCTAGTGGAAGAGTTTTCCTTGATGTACAAATGCCACAAATGGCTTTCAAACAAACATTTAGAATTTTCAAATACCAGCTCTGAAGCAAAGCAATATATGCTTTTTTCCTTTCCTTTTCTTTTTAATCAGTGTGTTATACCGGATAATGCTGGAAGGCCTGTGTGAAAGAAAGGCAATCTTGCGAGCCCTTTTCGGACCTTATCCCCATCCTGGAGGCAGCCACTTTTAGTTCTGGGGTGTTTCTTCTGGCTTGGTGGTTTCATGTATTTTTCCATATTGTCTAGCTTTTTAGCCATGCCACGTTATACCTGGTTCTCATGGTGGCCATTGTGGCCAGAAATGGACATCAGGCCTATGTTAACAAAATGACAGGGCACTGGGTCCCCATTCTCTTACCCTCCCTGTTACAACATGGATGTGTTGGCAACGCCACCCAGCAGTTGCAAGTTTTTATCTTGCTTGTTCTCAGGTAGTAAAAGCATTCATTAAATGATTTTGAATTAGTTTTATCACCTGAAGAATAACATAGATCAAAGGTTAGCAGACTTTTTCTCTACAGACCAAATAGTAAATATATTAGGCTCTATGGGCTTTCCAGTCTGTGTCGTGACAACTCAGGTATGTAGCTTTGAAGCTGTCATGGAAGGAAACCAGCCACAGACCATAGATAAATGAGTGAGCATGGCTCTGTTCCAGTACAACCGTCTGGACACTAAAATGAGAATTGCATATAATTTTTATTTGTCATGGAATATATTATTCTTTTGATTTTTCCCTCAACCATTTAATAGTGTAAAAACCACCCTTAGCTTGTGGGTCAAACAAACACGGGAAGCAGGCTGGATTTGGCCTGTGGGCCTTCATGTGTTGATCTGTTGTAGATTCTTAAATAAGCCCGACGTTCTGTATTAATGGAGGAGCAAATATGGAAATCGCTCATATTTCTGTCTTGGGTACCCAAAGTGGGAAACCGTGGTGTCCTTTGGCATGCTCAAGGAACAGGAGAAGAGGAACAGAGCTGGGCGCGTGGTGGGTTGGTGATGGGAGTAGAATTAGTCTGTCCGAGGCACCAGTTTGTTAGTCCCGTCTAGGAGGCGTCATTGGTTTTCGCCCCTGTACCGGTTATTGTAGATACCAGGCAGTGCCTACTTTGGTCTTTGGCCTGGAAAGTGGCAAAGACTGATAACTGTAAATAGACAAGTAGTTACTGGAAAGATTATGGTCCAGCAATACAAACATACCTAAAATTATTTAGGAAGGAAAATGGACAGTAAATTTACAAAAACTGTGAACAGCTGGAGAAAAAGTAAATTTGAAGAAGGCCATGGTATTTGAATTTTGAAGGCCTTGCGTCGTGTAGTAAGGTGCCTGCCTTTATCCCACTGTCTAGGGCAGTGTTTCTCAGACTGAGCTATAGGATCAGAGTGGTTGTTTTGTTTTGTTTTTGGATTTTCTAGCCCATCATGAACTAATAGTTTTGTAAAACACAATAAAAATTACGGAAAAATGAAAGATATTCTGAAATTTAGGTCCAAATTTTCATTTAGATTGAAGCAACATAAAATTACTCTTGAAGATTGCTGTAAAAGTTTATAAACACTCAGTTTTTGTACTTAACTCCTCACGGACTGACAACAAATGTAACAGGGCTGGTAATTCTCAGACTGGACTGGTCTGTGGGCCACACTTTGGAAGGTACTGCTCTCTCCTGAGTAATATGGAGTCCCTGCCAATTTTTCAGCAAAGAATGACATAATTACATTCACGTTTAGCATAATGAATTTTTTGTCAGTATGAGTGACAGTTATGTTCAGGCTGGAAGGATGGAAACCAAGGAACCCTGGAGTTGTCCATACTTGGAGTATAGCTCGAAATGGAGGAGAAAGTGAAGTTGACTTTCTTTATGCTGATTACTGTATGTAGAGAATAATTCACTCAACAGGCTGTACACTTCTTGTAGGCAGGGACTGTATTTCTTTTAGTAACTACGTAAGGTAGGTACTTTTTAGAATACTTAATGGATGAATGGGTCAGAGAGAGGTAAGGCAGAACCAGGAAAGAGTAGAGTATTTAGAAAACTGGAATAAGAAGAGTTTCAGGCTGAGAAGTAATAAACAGAATCAAATACTTTGAAATCAAGGAAGATGATAATTGCTAAGTATGTATTAGATTTAGTAATTTGAAAGTCCTTATGGAGATCAGCTTTAGTAATCTGATGAACTTAGATAAAAAATAATGTGATGCCCATCTGTGTTACCCAGTAAGAGGATGACAAGAGATACCCTTTAAAATAGACACATCATTAATTAATGTTAACTAATTGAAGAAGAAAGGTAGTGATAATAACTTCACTGTCTACTTAGTATTGTATGTGAATGTAAGATCAATAATTGATCTGTATTTTTTTCTTCCATCTTAACAGGCAAACTAAATCTCTGTTAAATGGATTTGAAATTGATTTTTAATAATTGATTCTGATTTGAGAAAAAAATTGAAGTGTGAATAATTTGCTTGGACTTGTTTCAAACTGCTTTTTAATAAAATAGATATCTAATATTTTTTATGTGATTCTTTGTTAGAACCTTTCCAGTAACATTCATTTTCCTCATAGAATAAAGTTTAATCTTATTCTGTACCGTACCAGGCATGTATTTGGCCAGTGGTTTGTAGGAAAAAGATTATGGGTTGAAAGCAGGTGGGATATAACTTCTGAAGAGTCAGAGAAGTGGAAAGCATTTTAGGGCTATTAATGGAAAGAATAGACGTCGTGTGGAACATCATTATAGCAGCTAATTTAGCAAGTTTGTTATGTCGTTTTGTTGTTTTATTTCTTTTTCTTTTTCTTCTTTTTTTTAGAGCATGCGTGCGCTTGAGCCAGGGTGAGGAGGGTGTAGGGGAGGGGCAGAGGGAGAGAGAGAATCTTAAGCAAGCTCTGCACCCAGCATGGAGCCTGACTCCGGACTCTATCTCATGACCCTGAGATCATGACCTGAGCTGACACTTAATCCAGAGTCAGACACTTAACCCACTGAGCTACCCAGGCACCCCTCGTTGCTTTATTTCTTTTAGTCAGGTTTTATTGGCATCTTTAAATTGAGGAAACATGCATTAAACATGACATCTTCTGCATAAATTATGGGTACTCCCATACAATGCCTGTATGAATATTGGTACTTAGTCATCTTTTAATATCATCTAGATGGAAATGTTATTTGAAGTTTGTTTCTGCAATTGCTTTTTTTAAAAAAAATAATAAAATGAACTTTGAATCCGCCCCCCCCTACTTTTCTCTGAAAAGATCATGATCATTTTACATTATAGTGGTAATGAAATTCCAGGAGACTGAAGACAGTCTATAGTTACATGAGAAAGCTAGAGTCATTTTTATGCTTTTTTTTTTTTTGATTACTAAATATAAATAGTCAGTACTTTTCACAATAATTTCAAAAGTTATCTTGAAATCTTTCCATAGAATGAAGACCAAGAAGTGATCCTGGTCAGAACAGATCAGTCTGGAAGAGTGTGGCCTGTGACTACACCAGGAAAACCTCTGGAGTCTAAAGGAGGAAGAAGGAAGAGACAGATGGTGTGTTTAACAGAGGTCTTTGTTTATTAATTCAGAATCCCTCTCTTCCCCTTGGCTTTCTTTGCATCAGACTACTTCAGTATATTTCCTGAAATGCAGGTTTATAATACAAACATTAGAAGGTAGTAAATTATATTATTACTTTTATTCCTGGGTATATCCCTTTGTATTTTACAAAATGCCATCTGATTCAACTATTGTTTTCCAATAACTGTGAATATTGAATGTTTAAGGCAATTTTAATTTTTGGGGGGGGAAGGGGCATAGGGAGAGAGAGAGAATCTTAAGCAGGTGCTACACTCAGACCAGAGCCTGATGCAGGGATTCAGTCTCACAACCCTGAGATCATAACCTGAGCAGAAATGAGGAGTCCTGTGCTTAACTGATGGAGCCACCCAGGCACCTTGGCAATTTTAATTTTGTGTACATTTTTTTTGCCATTGTTTCTAGCTTCTTTTTACATATTTACCATAGCATATGGTAATTCTTCTTTTTATATATTTACCATTTACATATTTACCATTTTCTTAGGGAAAATCTGTGTTAGCTAATTTGAGCTGTGGTGATGGGATATTGATGCACAATAATGTCGTAATTATGTAGTTGCTCTGATCCTTTATAAACCTTATTTTCTCTTCCATCTTCCAGCTCTACTAATTAGTTTTTAGCACTACCTTGAGGCTCTTGAGATGGTAAAAACAATGTATTCAGTTTTCCCAAGTTAGAATTTTTGTTTTAGATTTGGAATATCAAACAAGGGGTAATTGGGCCCACAGAAGATTTGTTCATTCATAATTTTTTATCAGATGTTTATTATTTGCCTGTTGAGTGCCTGTGCTGCTGGAGATAGTAATTCTTTCAGCAAATAGAGTGGGATGGATCCCTCTTCTAATGAAATGGGAGGAATTAGGGGTTTGGAGCAGGCTTGTAGCAGGAGAATAGTAAAGGTTTGGATTCCATGAAAGGACAGAACTGACTAGGGAGTCACAGATGCGATGCCAGATGACAGCTGGGCTTTTTGAGCCGCCTCCGACCAAGCAGTGTAGGTACAGGGGTAAAGAGGGCAGGCATGTTCATTTGGGATTGAGGTTTGCCTTTCCAGTATCATAAAAGGATGAGAGAGCCAGAAATTAAGAGTCTGGAGCCAGGGAGTGAAGTCATGGAATATGAGATTTAGGCTAGTGATTCAGGAATAGTAATGTTGGGAAGAAATACTAGGAATATGGTTCCAAAGATCTCAGAGAGGTTGAAGAGCAGGTTTTATTTGGATAAGGGAATGTGAGAATAAGGGAACATAAGGGAACTTGGACTTGAGACGAAATAAATAGCACTTTTCTTTTCCACATGTAGGTATGGAACCAGCTGCTAGGAAAACCCAGGACTGATTTAGATGAGAATCAGAGTATTAGCTTTGTTTCTGATAGAGCTGTATGAAATGGGTTTGTTAATACTTTACCTGTTTTCGGTGTGCTTACTCGATCTCTGGATGACTGCAGACTTCCCCTCCACGGTGGTAGGAATTGTTACTACAAGAAGAGCAGTCAGAAGAGAAGGGATAAAGCATTTCTGCCTTTTCCCCCAAACCCAGAAATCAGATAATGTCATAGTTCCATCCCTGGGGAAGAGGAGAGTCATGGGGCAGAAATAGGGAGTGGTATTCAAATGGAAATTCTTCCAAAAGGAAGCACACAGAATGGGGATAAGCTGGAAGGAAAGATTGTGGTATGTAATGGGATTTTTACATTTAATAGTTAATTAAAAATGTTTCAGAGACCCATGTTTTCACTAAATAATGTTCATTTTCTCATAGGCTTCAACCCATGAAGAAAAAGAAAGGGTTAGATACTTTCATGATGATGATAATCTCAGCCTAAATGATTTAGTCAAGAATGAAAAGATGGGAACAGCAGAAAATCAAAACAAACTTTTTATGAGGATGGCGTCTAAGGTGAGATCCCTTCCTAGGAGACCTTTCAATTTTGAGAAGCTGGTACAACTCCCGTCTAGCAATGATCTATTTTTCAGAGTGTGAGTTCTTTCTGATCTTGATTTATTTTATTAAACCAAGTCCTTTATAAGACATATCAGGAGCATGCATTTTGGAATTCATTGGAAAATACATATTTGGGATTTATTTTGTTTTTAAATATGGACTCTGGTTTAGTTTTTCATGTATACCACAACGATGTTAATTGGATATTTGATCTACCATTTAAGGGAAAGTTTTGGGCCAGAGTTAGGTGACTGTTTTGTTTTGTCTTAATGTTCCTCAGTTCTTCATAATTATACCACAAGAAGTATATTTGAAGTAACATATTACAGATTACAGAGGAGGCATCTTCGAATAATCTGATATCTATTTATATGAAAACTTTGTATTTATATTTCATATTTATATGAAAATGTGTATCAGTATATCATTATGGTTAGTAGGATAATTTTTTGTTTAAAATAGCAGTCTTGGTTGCAGGCCCTTCCAAACACTACCACTGACATTTCTTATGAGAGAGACCTGTTTGGATTCAGCTGTGTACAGGTTTGACTGTGCTGGAGTTCCAGCTCGCCATCTGGATTTGCAGACCAAGCTTTACTAGGTGTCCACATTTGTTTACCTGTTGTCTGAGGTTGTTTTCACCCTACAACAGCTGAGTTGAATAGTTGTGATGGAGACTGTACGGCCCACAAAGCTGAAATATTTGGAATAATTTGCCCGTGTCTGCTTTGGGTACCAGTGGTTACTTTTTGGTGGTGGAGTTTGAACTCACTGCCTGAGGTGCAGGGGCAAGACTTTTTACTGTATACATTTTTAGACTTTTTTTTCAAACTGTGTAAATATACTGCCTGGTGAAAGATTTAACTTAATGAAAACTAGAATAAAGATAAGCAAGGCGTGTGTGTGTGTGTGTGTGTGTTGGGAGGAGAAAAAAAAAACGGGTTTAAATAGAAATGATCATTCTTTCCATCACCAAGAATTATATGGGACCTTCAATTAACCCATAGGATCATTTTACTTCTCTTTATTTGGGGGGAGGGAAAGACCAGAAGTCTCTTACGGTCTGGAAATTCAGTGCAGAAAGAAGGATGTATTTCTATGAAAGTTTTCTTTTCAGAAACGGGACAGACCATTTTATGTGGAACTCTGAATTATTTAGTGTTAGTAATCTGAGCATAGTCAGTTCAGGTTGATACACAAGATAAAAAAAAACCTTGTTATAAATTGTAATAGTTATTTATTACTTCACTTGTTCACTGAACTCCTAATTTGTGCATGTAGGTAAGAGTCTTGGTGCTGTGAGCAGGGAACCAATCAGGTCAAAGTTCCTCCCCTCAAGGAGCTCATATTTTTAGTGGATGAACAGAAAGTGAGCAAATGCATGATATAAAATATTATATAACGTAAATATTATACAAAATAGAAAATATTGCTGTAGGAAGTAAAGCAAAATGAAAGGAGGTAGGCTGGTGTTTTCAACAGAGTGTTGAAGGAAGGCCTCTCTGTGGAGGTGATGTTTCTGCAGCCAGGGAACAGAGTCAGGGAATGGTCCATGTGAGTATCCGGGGGAGAATATTCACACGGAAGAAGCAGCAAACGCAGAGGATCTGAAGCAGAGGTGTGCTCAAAGAGCAGAAGAAGACAACAGGGTGACATGTGAGACTGGGAAAAGGGGAAAGGGACAGGGGAGTAGAAGAGGTGGGAGACGTAGCAGGACTCAGGTCTCGTAAGATCTCACAGGCCACAGTGGGAGAACTTGTGGCTTTGTGTAAGCGATGGGTGTTGTAAGTGATTTTGAAGGTTTCGACTAGGACAGTGTCATGGTCTGGTTTATGTTTTGTAGTTGTCCCACTATTCTTGTGTATCCTGTTCTGTTTTCTTTGGTCTTTGTTCTCTCTGCTTTCTGGTTGTGGAGGTTTCTCTTGTCATCTTCAGGCTTCAAGGTTCCTTCCTCAGCAGTGTCCCGTCTACTCATAAACTCGGCGGAAGCACTCTTCATTTTTGTTGTCGTGTTTCTGATCTCTTGAAGTTCTTCCTGGTTCTCAGGATTTCCGCTCTCTGCTTACACTGTCCATCTGGTTGGTGAGCAGATGCGTCGAGTTTTCTTCCTGCCTAGTGGGGAAGGGATGGCTAGAGGGGGCTGGAGTGGGGTGTTCCCCTTTTCCGATGGGCTAGGCTGTGGTAAAACCCCCGCAGGTGAAGCTCCGGTAGAACAGTTCCTCCTGAGGGCTGACCTTGTTAAGAACAGAAGACTCTGTTGCCTGTCAGAATGGTTCTTCTTCCCCTCCTGCTGCTGTTGAGTTTTCCTGTTGTTCTGCTTTGTACTTGTTGTTGGGACAGAGTGGCAACTTCTCAGCTCTCTTGTCCTGTATTGTAAGATCTTTTAGTAATATTTGTATTGTATAGGGTTGTTTTTAGTATTAACCGATTTGGTAATGATTGTGGTCCCTAAACATTTAAAATGCTTGAGGTTTTTAAAATTCAGGTTTACTAAGGTAGAACATTATAATATTATAAAAATTTACCAGTGAGATGTCACCAAAATGGCAGAGTAATAGACCTCGGCCTTCATCTCCTCACAGAAACCGACAGTCAGGTAGCTAACCATGGCTAAAGAGAGCTCTAGAGTCTACTTAGAAACGTCAACAACATAGTGGAACAATAAAAAACCCTTGAGAATGACTGCACACAAATGGAAAGAGGACAGCTTCATTTTTGTCTGGATTCTCCTGTCCTCAAGCTGGCATTGCTCGGCACCAAGAGGGAACTCCCCAGCTAGAAAGAGTTCCTCTTGCGGGGAAGAGAAGAGCAGGGTGTGTGGGCAGCTTCCTTCGTTTCCTGGTACCACAAGAAGGTCCCGCTTCAGTTTCATTGCACCCAGAGAACAGCAAAGCTGAGATGGAGGTAACCAGGAACCAGGAAGAGAAGTAGGGGCTGCCAGTAACAGCCAGGCTGCAGAGTGATCATGGTTCCCAGTGGTCTGCTCTACAGACAGACCAACAGTGTTTATCACTGAAGAGAGCAGGGAATGGTCAGCACAGCCATTGCAGAAAGCTTGCAGGTTTTACTGACTTTAACTCCACAGACAGTCACATTCAGCTGTCTCAGTCCCTTCCTGCTCCCTGCCCCACCTGCAGTCAACTCCCCTTGGAGCCTGGGAACTGCACCGGCAGCTCACCCAGGCCTCTGCACCTGCGTGAGTACAAGATGCCCTAGACCCTGTGACTGACCCCTACCACCATGTGCATGTTAGCAGTTAACCCCTTTAGGTGTGCACTCGCACACAGCCAACCTGACACCTGTCACGAGCCTCCACTACCATGCCCATGCCTCGGGGCAGACTCTGTCGCTATAGAAGAGTGTGACGGTGGCCTGGGTCCATGCAGCTGCTTCTGGGCCTGGATCAGGCACTGCCTTCTGTCACTGCCCTGTATTCACTCTGCTCCCCTACAGCTGGCCCCAACACCTGTGCACTTGCACACATCCTCCTTGACCCCCATCACTGGCATCCACTGCTAGACACCCACAGCAGGACCCAACAGCCATGGCAGTGCCTGCCAAAAGCTATGCACCTGTAGGTAACCCCAGCCCTTGCTGCCTGCCCTGCCCCCTCCCCTACTACATGTAGGATTACAGCCACTACACAGGCACCTGCAGCTGGCCCCCAGGTCGCTCTGGCAACTTCTGCTGCTTGCCCTGGTTTCTAGCCCCTGGCCCTGATCTGTTGCTGAGGACCCCAAGGCCCTTGCAGCCTCTGCGGACCCCCAGCATCTGCCAAGGGTTGTTGATGCCATGGACCCCAGTGGCTAGAGCCAGTGAGGCACAGCACTCGTTGCCACACAAACCCTCACACTTGTCACCCTGCACCTTTAGACCCGAGGTTACCACATGCTCCAGCATGCCCCCACGTGCAGGTGGACATTTTCTCTTAGTGAAGACCATAAAGTCTGAAAGAGGGAACTGCTTCTTCAGATGCACAGACATCTACACAAGGTTATAGGATCATAAATAATGAGGGCAACATGACTCCAACAAAGAAATACAGTAACTCTCCAGTAACTGGCCCCAAAAAAAAGAAGATAAGGTATTACCTGATGAAGAATTCAAAATAATTGCCTTAAAGAGGCTCAGAGGACTCTGAGAACGCTGATAAGCAATTTAAGGATACCAGGAAAACAATCCAGGAACAAAACAGGAAGTTCCTCAAAGAAACAGAACACGAAAATGAATCAAGGAGCAGTTTGTGGCTGAAGACTACAATGAGTGAGCTAAAAAATTCAATAAAGATCTTCACCAGCAGACTAGATGAAACAGAAGAGAGAATCCATGATCTCAAGGAGAAATTGTTTGAAATCATCCAGTGAGAGAAGCAAAAAGAAAAGGAATGAAGAGAGCCTGTGGTCTTATGGGACACCATTAACAAATAGTCTGTGTGTCGTCAGAGTCCCAAAGGAGAAGACAGAGAGTAAGGAATAGGAAGCTTATTTAGAGAGATAATGACTGAGAACTTCCCAAACCTGGGGAGAGATTTGGACATCTAAGTTTGTGAAGCCAGTAGGTCACCCCAAAATTTCAATCCAAAGTGATCTTTTCCAAGACACAATATAATAAAACCTAAATTGAAGAAAAAAAAAGATTTTTAAAAGCAAAAAGAGAAAAAGATTGTCTCCTTCAAGGGAGCCCCTGTAAGTCTTACAGTGGATTTCTCAGCAGAGACCTTTCAGGTTAGGAGAGAACGGGATGATATGTTAAAAGTACTGAAAGAAAGAAACCGCCAACGAAGAATATTTTACCCAGTAAAGTTGTCCTTCAGAAATGATGGCAAGATGGGGTGCCTGGGTGGCTCAGTCGTTAAGTGTCTGCCTTCGGCTCAGGGCGTGATCCCGGCGTTCTGGGATCGAGCCCCACATCAGGCTCCTCCGCTGGGAGCCTGCTTCTTCCTCTCCCACTCCCCCTGCTTGTGTTCCCTCTCTCGCTGGCTGTCTCTATCTCTGTCAAATAAATAAATAAAATCTTAAAAAAAAAAAAAAGAAATGATGGCAAGATAAAAAGTTTTCTAAACGAATAAAATCCAAGAGAGTTTGTCACCACTAGCCCTGCTTATAGGAAACACTGCTAATTAGTGACATGAAAACATAGGAAAATGTCCAATACGCTAGGAAAGGTAAGAATGTAGACAGATTCAAAATACTTTACTATGTCATTTGGTGATGTGTTAACCACTTAACTCTAGTTAGGTTGAATGACAAAAGTGTAAAAAATAGTGATAGCTACAGTAATTTGTCAGTAGACACACAATATAAAAAGTAAAGTGTGACATCAAAAACATAAATTGCGGGGCTTGGGGGAATAAAAGGGTAGAGTTTTTCCTTGAGATAGAAGTTGTTATCAGTTTAAAATGAACTTATACCTATAAGATGTTTCCAGTAAGCCTAAGAGTAACTATGAACTGAAGCCTGTACTGGAAAAGATGAAGGGAACCAAAGTATGCCACTGTGGAAAATCATCCATTTACAAAGGAAGACAACAAGAGCAGAAGAAAGGAAAAAGGAACTGCCACACAGCCAAAACCCGTTCACAAGATGATCATCCTAAGCTCATATCCATCAACAATTACTATAAATGTAATGGTTTAAATGCTCACATAGGAAGGCATAGAGTGGCTGAATGAAGAAGGAACCAGACCCAGTGATATGCTTCCTCTGAGAGACTCACAACACAGATAGGTTCAAAGTGAAGGTATGGGAAAAAATATTCTGTGCAAATGGGAACTGAAAGAAGCAGGGGTAGCTATACTTATGTCAGACAAAATAGACTTGAAGTCAAAAACTGTAACTAGAGACAAGTAAGGTCATTATATAATGATAAAGCAGTCAACTCATCAAGAGGAAATAATAATTGTGAATATATATGCACCCAACATCAGAGCACCTGAATATGTCAAGGAAATAAAACACATCTGAAGAGAGCGATAGACAGCAGTACACTGATACTAGAGGATTCCTTTCAGTACCTCACTTTTATCAGTGAACAGATCATCCAGACAAAAAAAGCAATAAGGAAACTTATTGGACTTGAAGTACACTTTAGACTAAACGGACCTAACTGATGGCATATACAGAACCTTTCATTCAGCAGCAGCAGAATATGTGTTCTTCTCAAGCATGTGTGGAGCACTTTCTGGTATAGAGCATCTGTTGTTCAATCTCAAAATTTCGTCTTACCTTGTTTCATAGGGATCTTAGGGATGTGGGCTTCTTGATTTTTCAGCCTGCCTTCTGGGCGAGGGGCCTGCCACGCCGATACTCAGGCAACCCTGTTTGGGTAGAGTCTCCGTGTCCCCTGCGAGGGGGGATGGGGATGGGCACACTGTGAGCCGGTATTTCCAGGCTAACAGACACATGAAAAAATGTTCAAAATCATTAGCCATCAAGGAAATTCAAATCAAAACCACACTAAGATACCACCTTACGCCAGTTAGAATGGCAAAAATTGACAAGGCAAGAAACAACAATTGCTGGAGAGGATGTGGAGAAAGGGGATCCCTCCTACATTGTTGGTGGGAATGCAAGTTGGTCCAGCCACTCTGGAAAACAGTGTGGAAGTCCCTTAAAAAGTTAAAAATTGAGCTACCCTATGACCGAGCCATTGCACTAGTGGGTATTTACCCCAAAGGTACAGACGTAGTGAAGAGAAGGGCCATATGCACCCCAGTGTTCATAGCAGCATTGTCCACAATAGCTAAATCGTGGAAGGAACTGAGATGCCCTTCAACAGATGACTGGATTAAGAAGTTGTGGTCCATATATACAATGGAGTATTACTCAGCCATCAGAAAGAATGATTACCCAGCATTTGCAGCAACATGGATGGGACTGGAGGAGATTATGCTAAGTGAAAGAAGTTAAGCAGAGAAAGACAATTAGCATATGATTTCTCTCATCTATGGAACATAAGAACTAGGAAGATCGGTAGGGGAAGAAAGGGATAAAGAAAGGGGGATAATCAGAAGGGGGAATGAAGCATGAGAGGCTATGGACTCTGAGAAACAAACTGAGGGCTTCAGAGGGGAGGGGGGTGGGGGAATGGGATAGGCTGGTGATGGGTAGTAAGGAGGGCACGTATTGCATGGTGCACTGGGTGTTATACACAACTAATGAATCACCGAACTTTACATCGAAAACCAGGGATGTACTGTATGGTGACTAACATAATATAATAAAAAAACATTAAAAAAATAAAATCAAATTGGCAAGATTACATACGAAAAAAAAAAAAAATTCGTCTTACCAAATTGAAAAATACGGAAGTCATGCCAAATACCTTTTGAGACCACAGTGGTATGGAACTAGAAATCAGTAACAAGAGGAAAACTAGAAAATTCACAAATATGTGAAAATGAACCATTGCACTCCTGAGCAACGCATGGGTCAAAGAGAAATCAAGAGGGAAATAAAAAAATACATTGAAACAAGTGACAGTCTAAACAGAACATACCACAGCTTATGGGATGCAGCAAAAACAGTGCTAAGAAGGGAGTTTATCGTGCTAAACATCTATAGTTAGAAAAATAAAGATCAGAAATAAACAACTTAGCTTTTACACTTCAAGGAACTAAAAGAAAGAAAGGAGATAAACAGAGCAGAAATAAATGAAATAGAGAATAGAAACACAAACGGTCAAGGAAACTAAGATTTTCTGTATAGGACCAGTAGTAAATATTTTCAGCTTTCTATTGCAGCTCCTGGCTCTGCTGTCCTGCACAGGAAGCAGCTGTAGGTGATACAGAAATGAATGATAGGCTCTATTCCAACAAAACTTTATTTGCAAAAACAAGTAGCTGGCCTGATTTGGCTTGTGGGCCATGGTTTGTCAGTCACTGGTCTAGGATCTCTAAATGGTACATATTTTCATGGCAACTGTCTTTGAATTTGGGTACTTTCCATACTTAGTAGTTATCCTGAAAACAGATCTTTAAAGGCCCTGGGAGAATTAACCCTTCAGGAATGGTTGTTATAGGTCAAGATCCTGTTTGTTTATTCATCTACAAATAGAAATTGATGGCATTCATTGTGTGAGGTGTTCTGGGGATACACTGCACGTTAGGAAGACATGATCCTTGCCTTTAGAGAGCTCATAGAAGCATTCAATAAATAATTAACGAGAAATGAATTCAGTAATTATAGATGTGTAAATTACTGTGAAAGACAAGTGGAAAGTCTTTTGAAAGAAATACCAGGGTGTCATAACCTAAATAGGGAAGACAAAGTATTTCAGGTTGGACAGCAGTTTTGATACTACTTCTGGTCAGTATTCAATCCTACCCTATTGCATATTTATTGTTTACTGTCCATCCTTCTTTTGTAATTCTGAAATTCAGATTATGTTCGCTTTTCTTTTGTATTTTACCATTAGATCTTTAGGAGTATCTCTTTCTTATAACCAGATTAAGAAAGGTATCTTGAGCCAATATAACCTTGATTATGTTTTTGTGTTTGGATAGGGCATTTATGGTTCTTAGGGTTTTTTTTTTTTAATGCTTTCTGTATTTTTTTCCTGAATATTTACTACATAATTAATGAAAAAAAGGAACAATCACAAATCCTGACAAAGGGTATGTGTACCTGTTACACTGTATGTACATATACTGTATGGGTGGAAGTGTATTTATTATCGTGTATTACAAGACAGTAGGTACATAGTAACTTCCTTTTTGGAAGTTTCTTCCTTCAGAATCATAGAACTAAAGGATATGTGGTTCCGGAGAGGGACTTTCCTGATCTTGCTCATCCTTTCACATTTTACTGAAGAGGAACCTAGGACGCTAAGAGAATTGAATTGCTGCTGCAGGCCTTAGTGACTTGTCCGATTTTGCAGGCTAATGAGTTGCAGATGCTAGCACCGGAAGTCGCAGTGTCCAGCGGCCAGTCTGGCTTTTTTTCATGAAACAGTGCGGCCTTTCAAATGACTCCAGTTAAGGGATAGTTGTTGGTTGTTGCCTAAATTTAATTGTCTTTGTACAGTTTCCATGTGTCATTTATTGGCATTTGTGAATAAGTGGTGTGTGCTTTGCTCTTTCTTAAAATACATCCTATTGACTCGAACATTCTTTAAATATAAACTTTTCCATTTAAAATCTAAGACGTCAGTGTTTCCTTGGCAACATAAACTTAGGCACATCTTCATGAGATCTCTGTACATCTTTCCTCATTAATTGTGTTAGTGCCGTGGGCAGTAATTTTATCCGTTTTGTTCTGATAGTGTATTAAAAATGGACTGGAGGGGGGGAGGAAATGGAAGGTACATGAGAAGACTGAGAACAGAGAGAAAGACTCATGATTTAGGGTTTTACCTTATATTGTAAGAAAATAAAATAATTTTATTGTCTAATAGAAGATGCTTGTGTTTCTATTGATAATTTTATTTTTTTCTGAATTTGTGACATTGCAGGCTTGATGCATTTTTGGATGGAAGTGGTCTTTAAAATATAAAGTACATATTTCCATAATATACAGTAGAGCTTAAAATCCTTTTAAAGAAAATGTTCAGTAAACTGTAATAGTAAAAGTGAATCTTGAGCACTAGGTACGATCAGAAGAAGGTGAGGAAGGTCCAAATCGCCGCCTCATCGTTGTAGGACCTGTTGTGTCGGTGCTGGTGGTAGCTGCTCCCATCCTCTTAGACTTTCATCCATACGGGGCGAAAGTAGCTTTGCACAAGCTAATCCGTGAGTGTGAAATGATGGGTATTGTCCTAGAACATCCTCTACAGAAAATTTGGAATTTGGGCATCATGAAATGATAGAAGTGCTATTTTGTTTTGATATGTAACTGAATAAATTTTGATGTACGTAGTTTGTGCATTTTTCTAAAAGATGTAGGCTTGTGTCCAGTCCATGCTGCTTAACAAAATTGTTCTGTTCTGTTTTGTTTTCTGAGCATCTCTTAGGGGTGGGAACACCAGAAAAGTAATTTATTCAGCTTTCTTTAGTTCAAGTCCCATTTCTTTTTTGAGTAGTAAAACATACATAATACAAAGTTTAACACTGTAACCGTTTTCCGGTGTACAGTTCAGTGACATTAAATACGTTCACACTGTTGCACACACATCACCACCATTCATTTTCAGAACTTCTCCATCATCCCAAGCAGAAGCCCTATACCCTTGAGACTAACTCCCTTTCTCACCCCTGTATCTCCATCAGCCCCTGGTAACCTCTGTCAGTGTGCCTGTTCTAGGTGCCTCATATAACTGGAATCATGCACTCTTCTCCTTTTGTGTCTGGCTTACTCCGCTTAGCATAATGTTTTAAAGGTTTGTCCATGTTGTAGCTTGTATCAGAATTCCATTCTATGTATAGACCACTTTAAAAAAGAAATCTTTTCCAGGGGCCTGGTGGCTCAGTCAGTGAAGCGTCAGCCTTCAGCTCAGGTCATGATCCCGGGGTCCTGGAATCAGTCCCCGAATTGGGGGGAGTCTGCTTCTTCCCCTCTCTCTCTGCCCCTCTCCCTGCTTGTGCTCTCTCATTCTCTCAAATAAATAATAAATAAAATCTTTAAAAAAATGAAAAAAAAAAAGAAATCTATTCATCTGTTGGTGCATATCTGGGTTGTTTCCACCTTTTGGCTCTTGTAGTAATGCTGCTATGACATGTGTACAAGTATCTTTTGAGCCCTTGCTTTCAGTTCTGCCGGGGATGTGTCTGGATGTGGAGCTGCTGGGCCATATGTTAACTCTGCATCGGACTTTCTGAGGAACCACCGAGCCGTTGCCCACGGCGGCCGCACCAATTTACGTTCCCAGCAGCTGTGCACAAGGGCCCCAATTTCTCCACATTCTCACCAATTCTTATTTTCTGTTTTTTTGTTCTTCAGTAGCAGCCATCCCAGTGGGTGTGACATGGTATCTCATGTGGTCAGGTCCTGGTTCTTGACCGTGGTGAGATTTTATGACACCTGATGGCAGTGCTCCCCGGTTTTGACCTGTTAAGTTTAAATTGTTGGTCATTGGGTCTACTGGTTCAGTACTTTATCCATTTTTCTTTGTAAAGAAAAATTGAGTCTAAAATTGTATGAAATTTATATTTCACCGGTTAATTTATCTTTTTCCAGTGAATCTGAGGGCTTGGAGTTTGAAGGATAGTTTTACAGTTTTGATCAAAATTTTGATTACAGATTTGTCATAAAACTTGAAATGCCTTGTAAGAATTAGACTGCAGTCTATTTTTCTTGTTGATAATCTGTGTCCTAATTCAATACTAATTAAATAGATTTGTTGCAAACCATTGTTTTTACATAATGATGCTAAAAAAAGCTTTTAGTTTTCAGTTTTCATGGAGTTTTTCTGAGTATCATTTTTTGTAAGACGC
Source organism: Ursus arctos (assembly GCF_023065955.2). NCBI lineage: Eukaryota > Metazoa > Chordata > Mammalia > Carnivora > Ursidae > Ursus > Ursus arctos. Next base: position 4,655,933 of record NW_026622897.1, on the reverse strand, counting down.
GGTTTTTTATAGTTTAGTTTTTTTTTCTAAAACATCAAAATGGCAAAGCAAATTACTTTTCATGGTTAGAAAACAGTTAACATTTTTATACACTTAGTATTTCATTTATTAATTTCCTAACATCTTCAGTTTCTAGGCTTGAACTTGGAAGCTGTTTTCTTGATTAAACAGAATCTAAGTAATAATCCCATTTAACTCCCAATTCATTTGGACAGGGGTTACCATTAATGAATCCAGAAGAACTTCCCTTGCTGCAGTGATGTAATCGTGATCCCTCTGGGCCTTGCTGGCACTTTTGACATTTTGGCTTGGCTAACTCTGCTGTGGGAGACTGCGTATTGTGGGATGTGGAGTGGCGTCCCTGCCCTCCGCCCACTAGATGCCACCAAAAATGTCTCCAGACATTGGCAAGGGTCCCCTAGGGGGAAGGTTGCCCCCAGTCGAGAACCCTGCTTTGGGAGAATCTGGGAGAATAACAGTAAGCACTGTGTTGTGAGGACCTGCTCTGTGTTAGGCCCTTTGCGTTCAGTGCTGCTTGGAATTACCTGACGGCACTGGCATCATTAACCCCTTAGAGGGGGGTTAAACCAAAACTGACGGTCCAGAGATACTCTGTAGCTTGCTTATGATCACATAGCCCTTTCCTGAACCCAATTCATTTCCCCCCTCTATCAGTCCGTAGTACTGCTGTCTCGCCTCTTCCTCCCTCCCTTTCCACATCAGATCTGTTACCGGCCTTGTTCTCTCCTCAGTCCTCATGAGTCTGCTTCTCTGCAGTACAGATCATTGCTGTGATCATTTCGTACTCGGTCTATGAAAATAGCCTCGTAACTGGATTGCTGGTGTTCCTTCTAATCTTCTTCCATTTCTTTCTTAATCTACCTCACGGACGCCACGGTGATTTTTTTTTTCCAAAGTGTATGTCTCTGATCCTCTGGCCTCGATGTGGAAACATTTCAGATGGCTTTTGGTTGCTGTTAGATTGTTTAATGGGGTCCAGCAAGACCTTGAATGGTCCGGTCTCTGCCTCTCCTGCTTCATCTCGAGTCTTGCTGTCTCGCTGTGCTTCCTCTGTCTCAGCCGTTGCCGACTTTCGTCCCGTTCCTCCAGATGCTGTGCCTCCTCCTGCCACGCGCTCTCGGCCCCTGCTGCCTTTGCTCTGCTTTGCTGCCTTTCCCCCTTCTGTCCCGTTGACTCGTCCTGTTCGTACATATTCATTATTCTTTCAGGGAAGCCTTTTTCGCTTCTGTGATTGTGTCAGCCCCTCTGTTGGGATCTCAGATTGTCGTCACAGCTCTCATTTGACTTTTTTATTGGACATTCCTTTGGTTAATGTCTTTCCCATATTATTCCTTATTATTGGGATCATGTTTGCTTTTGCTTGCTTTTGTATCCTAACTATTATAATTTTTAGTACATGATGATAGCATCTAATAAATATTTATTGTCTAGAATCACATCTTGAGGCTTGAAATTAAGTGCAAAAATCCCTTTTTCACCACTATCCTAAATTGCATAGAAAATTCATATATTTTCTGTTCTCATTAATGCCTATTATTTTGATTTCGCAAAAATATTATTTTAAAAACAAGCACAGTCTTTCATCTCGTATCATTGCTGTCCTTTTTATTGTCAGCCTTCTCCACTTTGTTCTGGTAGAGACCACGTTTGAAAACATTTCGTAGTGGGCCCAACACTGAGCCACAGAGAAATTGTTGTTTAGGTTTATCAGAGAAAGAGCTGTGGTCATCAGGATAGTCAAATGCTGGGACAGGTTTCCTGGAATGTGTGGCTAATTCGTAGTGCACAGGGTCAAGAATTAAATATATATGTTTTTAAATTTCAAAAATAGAGATGATATTTTTGGAAGCTCAAATGCTTAAAAGATAGTATGATGAGAATATATTAAGTTGACTGAATAAAATTAACAAAGTTTTAGTGGCATCTTCTAAAAAAATTAACATGTCTGTAATCCATGCACTAGTTTGAATATCGAGTACCTAGAATTACACATAAGCCTGTGCCATATTAGAGAATAATCTTGAGTTCTGCCAGTAATTCCTACCATTGTTCCTCTTCCAACAAAGACTTTAAGGGAGGGATCGGGGTGTTTATACCTTCTGGCATTATGTGCATGACCCAATAGAGCTGTAGGTGCAAACACTGGAAAAGTAAACCTAAAATTATGCAGTGTGGATATTGTTAAAAAAAAAATAAAAGGAATAAACCTTGTTGAATAGTTTTCTTACAGGTGCTTCACAGACGAAAATGAAACAAGCACATTTCCTGTGCTTCTCAGTAGTTTAATATTAAATTATCTATATAGCAAAAGAAGGATGACAAGGATTAATTAAAATTTTCCCTGACTTTATAGACATGGAAATATTTTAGTGAAAAACGCTGCCAGTTGTTTGTCAAAGCTAACATTAGAGTTTATTTTTATTAGCTAGTAAGAGAATGTGGAATTGAAAACTGTGCTGGGTTTTGGTTATTGTTTGCTCACATCTCTAATGCTTCTTATGGCATCAGAAATACCTACTTTAATTTTTAGTATTGAAGATGAGGTTTTCCTAATAGCACGAGTGATTTCTTCTCTTTCCTTGGGGCCTGATAATTTGTGTGTATGTTTAGTTTCTTCCTCCAAGAGAACAATCACTTAGGAAAGAGTGACTCATTCTCGTCCCACAAAAGCTTCAATCTCTAGTAAGTTAGCTTTAATTCTCAGAATTAAGGAACAAAGACAAGTCAGAAATCAAGATAAGGACTTAAATCATCTGGGATTGAATGATTTGTTGTTTTACTTCATAAGATTTTAGTGTGGTTTAATGGAATTCCATTGGTTTTTCTAGTCTTGTTCTTCTTCTTCTTTTTTTTTTTTTTTTGGAGAGGCTTTGTTAGATAAATCCTGATCCATTCTGCCTATCCATTTAGCTGCTGACTCTAGTGTTACAGTGGTACATGATTTCACAGGAGAGCAGTTTTTAGAAATAGAGTTTGTCAGCTTAGATGCTGTAATAGGATGTATTTCATTTGAGGTTTTTTCCTCAACTGAGACTGAAACTTGATGATTCCATCAGTAGTGGGCAGTGCATTAAAAGTGTTGACTTTGTTGTGTATGTACAGGACAGTTACATGAATAGTCATTTCTTAACGTTAAGACTTGAAGAGTAGTGTTCTTTTCAATAAACTAGGTGATAATAATATTGGTTCGTTATGAACTATGACGGTTTTAATTGTGGAAGAGGTAGGTATCCTTCACATAGGATGGATGAATGTATAAGGTGAAGGCCAAAATCACATTCAGTTATGTTGTCTTTTTTTAAAAATATATTTTTTTATTTGCGAGAGAGAGCGAGAGAGAGAGAGAGAGCAAGCGTGAGCCGGGGGAGGGGCAGAGGGAGAGGGAGAGACTCTCAAGCCAACTCCCCACTGATCCTCAATCCCAGGACCCCGAGATCATGACCTGAGCTGAACTTGGATGCTTAACTGACTGAGCCACCCAGGCGCCCCTGTGTTGTTTTTCTTAATGCAGCATTTGTTCTTTTTTGTCTTTACCAATCGGTTTAGTTTTACTTTGAAAAATAATTCCTTGTCAGTCTTTGGGTTTTAAATGACCTTAAAGTTATTTTGAAAATGTGTAGAATTGGGATCCTTATTTTCTTCTTGTAACAAGTTATTGTGACTATTTTAGATCCCTAATAATGCAATGTATGAATGGTAATTGGTAGTAGAAAAAACAGGACTCAGAAAATTTTTTCTAGCTGGGATGTCATTTACCAGAGAATACGAGACAAGCATATGAATCCTTTTTTTCTATGATTTGTCATTGGTTTTTAAAAAGCATTTTGTGTCTCTTCTCTTGATGCTAATCAGATGTTTGTAGACTGTAGGCTAGCTTTTATGTTTTTATTCTAAATTTAACAACCATTTATTGATTACCTAGAGAAGGTGTCCCTGGAGTCCCACTTTTGTGTTATGTATAATTTTAATGTATTTGGTTATCCAGTTTTAGACCAGAAGTATAATAAAAGCAGCAAATTAGAAGTGAGGAAACTACCATAAGAAGAAATGTGTATGGCAATGAGAACTGACAGCTAGCTTAATATAGAGGGCAAAGAATGAGATGGAAAATGGAGAGAAATAACTAAAAAATCATGGAAGTCTTGGTTGATATAGCTAGCCTAGAAGCAAGCAGCCCTCTAGAGGGCATTTGTGAATTATGATACATTGTGTTAACTGTCCCAATAATTGTCCTGTATTATCAGGGAAAGATTAAATTAAGTTTTGTATATTATGTTTTAAAAGGCAGGAAAGTTTATAATACTCTTTGGGAAATTTCCTTTCAAAATGAGTACAGTAAAGAAATGTTTTTATACTTAAATGGAAAACCCTTAACTGATTGGAAATTTAGTTCAGAAAAATTTATTCTCCTAGTTTATATTAATGGTTGTATTCTAAACATCAGTCATAATATGACATCGCTCACATTATTGTCAACCATCAGTCACTCTCTCATAAAATCCTGACTTCTTTCTTTTCTTCCCCTGACAATTCATTCAAGAGGTTTAGCTTTGACTCTGATGGAAGGTGTTTAAAATAGAAGAAGCTTTGGCATGCTCAAATACTTAATATTCTGATTTGGAAGAGTTGTTGGCGAGGGAAAGAAAAAGAGTAGACTAATGACGAGCGAGAAGAGGAAGAAGTCGTGAGTGCCGTAGTTAAGCAGACTGCAGAGCCCGCTGTATCCGGAGTATATGAAATGGGGTTGGGTTCCAGTGCATGGACGGCAGGGCTGGTTTACATGGAGACACATGTGCCCTCCCAGTTTAGCAGGAGGGAAGAAGTATGAGCCAGGCATTTGCTTGGAGGGTTTGTAGGTTTGGTGGTAGGAAGATGAACAAGTTCTTGTCTGATTTTTGAGATCATCTGCTGAGAGTGAGAGGAAAATTGATGGTGTGTCGAAGGCTTGATGGTAATCTTCTGAAATAGTCATGGTATAAAATGGGAGGTTTTAACAATTGTGCTGACGAGCCAGTTCAGCTGATGAGTTCATAGTGGAGCCAATTGCAAAATGTAATGACTTTTCTACAACATGGCAGCCAGGGGATAGGACCAGAGGAGGAAGATGGTGATTACATTCAGATTGGACTATACTAAAATAATACTGTTGGATTTGGGCATTAGAGATAGTGGACTGGAGCAGAAAAGGAGTAATTTTATTTTATTATTACATTAACTTTCAACAACCATATTATACAATTGACATTTGACAGGTCTGAATTTCATATACTGTTATGTACTGTTTTTGCACAGTGGTTAATGATATTCAAAAAATAATATTATTCTTGGAATATTTTTGAAAAAATGTACAAGCAGAGCCTCTGAACAAAACCAGCTTGTTACTGCTATTTATAGAAGGTTAAATCTGTATCAGTCACTTTTCAGTCAGAGAAACAGAACTAATAAAAGACACACAGACACAGGCTTCTTGCAGGAGTTTGAACTTTCGCAATTGTGGGAGCCAGGGAAGCGGTCATTAGGGCTGTGTGTTTGCATCTTTAAGTCCAGAGGCAGGCACTTGGGAGGGAAGAGGAGTGTAAGGAGAGGGGGAGCAAGAACACGCTGGAACCGAGCTCTCGAGGATGGACAGGAAGGAAACACATGTCCGTTCTTGTTGCCTGTGGCCTTGGTAGTGTGGCTGTCCTGTAGGCCAGGCCGGGAGCTCAACACCCACGTCTGACCCAGAGCTCAGAGAAGCCGAAAGCGGGTGGAGGGGATGGGGAGCAGTTGCAGACCCAGCTGCTGTGCTGTGTAGGAGGTGAGTGAGCAGGTAAGTGGACAGGGTAGACTCTGAAATGGTGGTTAGTTCATGTCTGTTTCAAGTTTCCTGTAAGAATTTCTCCCTTTGCCCACCCTAAGCAGAAACACAGAAAAGGGAAGTCTGGTAAACTTCGGCCAGGGTAGTCAGATTGGCGGTAACCATAACCCGTGTCTTTATACCTTGGCACAGCTCCTTAAACTGTATTTAATCTCTAAATAAAGAAAATAACAAAGAAGTCATGCTTCTGTCTAGCATGATACAACTGTCCCACTTAAAATCAAAAACATGCTAACCCTTTCCCCAGAGAGAATACAAAGCTACTTCTCACATTTATGGTAGATGGTAAAGAGATGAGAGAGGGAAAGAGAAGAAAAAATTCTGGTTAATAGTTAAATGTATATTCACATACATATTTGTATCAAAGCAGCAAAGAGATACTGGTCCTGTGGTTTGAGCGAGTGTTTATAAGTGCCTTCCTGCGCTACCCATTCCGTATTCCTTTCGCCGCAGCAGCACCTTAGCTGCTCATGGGTCCTTGCCTCGTAGCGTGGACCCAAACCTTCATTTATGAGTGGTCCTGCCTTAATTTGAGTTGTTGTAGTTTATCATTGACTTTAATCCTAGGTTATGAGATACTAAGAGGTGCCCTAAAAGATCTCCTATATTCAAGTTACACGTCCCCTTGCCTCTATTATGTAGTACCAAGCCAGTCTGCCCTTAGTCAGAGTCAGTCACTCCAGCCAGTGTAGGGACTCTGGTCTAGTGGACAGAGGAACCAGAGGAGCCAGGTGGCAGTGTCTGTTCCAAGTGCAGTGAGTCATGGTTGCGTCCCTTGGTAGAAGTATTCCTCCCTTTGGAACTGAGACCTGTACACCAATAGGGCCTAGAGTCACAGGGATGGGCAGCGTAAGTTTTGCTAGTGTATCAAACGCAGTAATGAGATGGGTCACCCCTATTTTCCCCTAGATTCCTAGACCTGTGAACCCTGCCAAGGGGAGAGAGAGCATTACAGTTTGGGTGTTGATTTAGAGCACATCGTTCATTCTGGAGGACATTGCCCTAGCCCCAGCAGGTGCCACCCAGCATTTCTCATTAAGTCTAGAAAAGGCCAGTTTACTGTTCTGGTCGGCTAGCTGCCTCAGGATGATGGGGAACGTGATGAATTAAATGTGGCTGGACCATTGTCTGGTGATCATCATTGCGTGATGAGTGTAGTGACCCTGGACCTGTGAATTCAATGGGCATGGACCCATGGCCACATTGTATTTGCTGTGAAATTGCTTTCTTGGTCAGAGGAATGTGTGTGATACCTTGATGATATAAATCCAGAGATGGTAGTTTTGGCAAAAATATTACATGCAGGGAAGGAAATCCATCCGTATCCAGAGTACTTGTCTGTTCCAGTGAGAACAGGGTGGGTCCCCTTCCGTGATGGAAGCAGTCCAGTGTGCCCAGCCTGTCGCCAGATAGTGGCTGATCCTCGTAAGGATGCTGCCGTATCAGGGGCTCAGCATGATCTCTGTTGTTGGCAGGGTTGGTATTCAGCTGTGGCTACAGCCAGATCAGCTTTGGTACGTGGAAGGTCATGGTGCTGAGCCCCCACATAATTTCCTTCCCTGGCTGGCCACCCTGTTCATAACCTCATTTAGACAAACGTAGCAGGGCTAGTGACATAAATGTGTTCACCAACGCCACAGATGTCTTTGTGCTCTGTATCAGTTTGGAGAGATCTGTCCACATATTTCTTCCCAGACCTCCTAGCTGCTAATTCTCTGCTTGTGTTCTGTCCAGGTCCCTGACCATCCAACCAAACGATTAGCCCTAGTTCACGAATCAGTTTAGACCTGTAGCTCTGGCCACCTCTCCTTCCATCCAGAACGAACAACCACATGCACTGCTCAGCATTCTTCTTACTGAGAGGTTTTCCTTCCACTACTGTCCTTCTGGGCCATCCCAGTGTGGAGCCCAGGTCCTGCACCTGTGCACTTTTGGCTGGGGCCTGTGTACCATGCAGAACCATATGTTTACTTTGAAAATGTGAATGTATAATCTATATTTAAATCTTTATAGGTTTGTTTGTTTGAGATCTAGGATCCGACCAGTGTTTGTATGTTGCATTTGGTTATTATTGTCTCCACAGTGACTACCCTCCCCAAGTCTACCCTCACTTCTAGCTGCAGGTTCAGGGATCCCCAAGGCCGCCCTTTGGTTTGGTAACAGAATTCACCAAAAGCTGTTGTACTCACAGTAAGGCTTATTACTGTGAAGGAATACAGATGTAAAGTCAGCCAGGGGAAGAGGCGCATGGAGCTGAGTCCAGGAGGTTGCAAGCGTGATGCTTCCATTTGTCCTCTCCCAGTGAGTGGTGGACAGCGCTGACTTCTCCCAGCAGTGATGTGTGAGAGATGCCAGCAGGGAAGCTCACCCGAGCCTTAGCGTGCAGGATTTTTGTTGGGGTTTGGTCCTGTAGACGTGGTTCATTGCCTGTGAGGATGACCTTAGTTTCCAGTCACTCCTGAGGTGGAGCTGATGCTGCATGGCCCCGGCCTGCACCATAAATCACACTGTTAGCACTATCTCGTGTGACCCAGGGCTCCCAGGTCAACAAAGCCACTCTTCACAGGCAGGACATTCCAAGGGTTTCCAGATTTCCTTCTCTTTGGGTAACGGTAATTTTTTATTTAACAGCTTTCTTGAGATATGATTCATGTGGCATATATTCACCCATTTAAAGCGTACAATTCAGTGGTTTTTAGCATATTTACAGACATGTGTAACTGTCGCCACGGTCGATTTTAGAACATTTTTATCACCTCACGAGGGAACCCTGTAACCTTCCGCTGTCACCCGCTAACCTTTCAGCTCCCTTCCGTCCCCACCCTGAACAGCCACAGATCTGTTTTCTGTGTCTGCAGATTTCCCGGATCTGGATATTTCATGGATAGGATCGTGATTTTCTGTGACTGGTGTCTTCCATGTCGCATTTTTACAGTTCCTGTTGTAGCAGGTGTGAGCGCTTCGTTTCTGGTTTGTAGCCTCCTGATACTGTATTGGACAGATTTTACACGTTGTCGATCTGTTCATCAGTCGATGGGCGTTCGCATTGTGTCCGTCTTTTGGCTGTAACGAATAATGCTGCTTTAAAGATTTATGTAAAGTTTGTTACACATGTTTTCATTTCTCTTAGGTATATACCTGGAAGTGAAATTATCTGGTCATATGGTAATCCATATGTTTAATTGTTTATTTATTAGTTTATATTTGTTTGAGGAACTACCAGACCGTTTTCCAAAGAAACTGTACCATCTCACATTTCCACCAACAGAGTATGAAGGTTCTGATTTCTCCCCATCCTTGTCTACTTGCTAGTGTCTGTCTGACTCTTGAATTCCCACCGTCTCAAGAGCCTCAAGCGGTAACTTCGTTGTAGTTTTGATTTGCATTTCCCTGTGCTGATTGGCCATTTGTGTACCTTCCTTGGGGAAATGTCTGCTCAGAACCTTTGCCTAGTTTTGGATCAGGTTGCTTGGTTTTTGTTTTTCTCTTGTTTTGCTGTTGTTGAATTGTAAGAGTTCTTTTGGGTATATATTTTGGATATACGATTTGCAAAGATTTCATCCTGTTCGGTGGGCTGCCTTTTCACTCTGTTGGCAGTGTCCCTTGGTGCACCAAAGTTTTTATAAGTTTGATATAGTCCAGCTTATCTATTTTTTGTTTGTCAGGAAGCTTTTCCTCTATGATTTTTTTCCAAGAATTTTTTAGTTCTTAAGTTTAGGTCTGTGACCTGTTTTGAGTTAATTTTTATATATGGTATAAATTAAGGGTCCAACTTTTTTTTTTTCATGTGAATATCCAGTTTTCTCAACACCATCTGTTTAAGAGACTGTCATTTCCCCTTTCAGTGGTCTTGGCACCCTTGTTGAGAATATTTTGACCATATATGAGAGGCCTTATTTCTAGGCTCTCTCTTCTGTTCCATTGGTCTGTTACACTGTTTTGGTTACTGTAGCTTTGCCGTAAGTTTTAAAATCAGGAAGTGTGAGGCCTCTACCTTTGTCCATTTTCAGGATTATTTTGTCTCTTTGTAGTGCCTTGAGATCCATCCCATATGAATTTTAAGATGGATTTTTCTGTTTCTGCAGAAAACATTATTGGGATTTCGATAGGCTTTGTATTTAATCTGTTGATCACTTTTGGTGATCTTCCCTCCTTTCTTTGATGTTTTTTAATGTCGTAACTATTTTACCACATTTTTCTGATTTGTTTGAAAAAGAGATTCTCAGAGTTTTAAAATACGATGTATGAACTCGAGCTTGTACCATCCTGTCAGCTTTCTTTAGGACTCTCTAAGTGAGGGAGAGTCTTATTTTCATACCTCTGTTTTCTTTCTTCACCTCCTTTCTGCCAGCAAGTATTTTGCTTTTCTACTTTGTAGACTCAGTTTTTCACTTTCTGTTAACATTCTGTCCATTAAAAAACTTTTTCTTGTCAAATATGGGAAGATGGTGGCATGAAGGTCACAGAAGATGTGTACATGATTAATAAATGAAAAGCATTTTGGATCAAAGCCCAAGTAAAAGATAATGGGAAAAATTCAAATAATTAGAGGGCATTGGAGGACAGAATTGTAGTTGTGTTGAAGAATCAGTTTTGTATTGTGTTGAAAAATTATGCAGATTTAAGAGACAAGACTGTACTCTATTTAATTCAGAACTATGAAGAAATCAGAGAAATTTGGCAACATCCACGGAGCATAGATTTAAAGAACAGAAGTACTGTCTTCCATATACAAAGGATTTGATTTGAATTGAATATATCCCCTGGTCACTCATGAGCTGGTTTTTAATAACCGTGTTTTCATGGCAGTATGTCACATGTGGCACAGGTATGTGTGGAAGGAAGTGTGTACTCTGCTACTCTACTAATACACTTCAGCAAAGAGGAGTACCTGCTGGATGTCTGAGTTCCCTCCGATGAGTACCTTCACTCAGTTGGGTGTATTTATTCCAGGTGAAATTCAAGGTTTCTTCTAATTCTCTATGCTGCTTCATAGACTATATTTAAAATATACCCTTTCTGTCTTTTAAAGATGGATTTCTTAAGTGAGAGAGGCTTACTGTATGTCATACACTCTTCATTTTTACAGTCAGATAACCTTTGTCGGATTCCTGCTTCTGTCTCTTAATAGCTGTGTGATTTTGATGAAGTTTTTAGTCTCTCTTAAGCCTTTTAAAATCTTACAAGTGAGGATGACAGTTCCTATGTTGTGGGGATGTTTGGGTGAGAGAGTACTTAAGGTTTCTGTTAGTACCTAGTACATGGCTGGTCACTCTATGAAGATAATTAGTGACTAGTTCTGATATTTTTCAAAATATAATGTGTTGTAATTGAGATAAAGGTCTGAAGTTAAAATAATTGTAAATCAGGGCTGTTCACATAAGTAAACAAACCTGGAGGAGAGATATATGCAAGGATTAATGTAGAGAAAAAGTAGAAGATAAAAAATAAATTCTAGTATAGGCAAGGAAGCTAATGTGCTCCTAGAGGACCCTTAGTGCTAATAATTAGTACCTGGTTTCTAATTTTTACCTGGTTCTATCAATAAGGACATTTTAGAAATCTTCTGTTTACATTCTATTTTATTTTCTATTCTATTCCTTTTTTTTTTTTTTTTTTTTTTTTTTTTTTTTTTTACTTTCTTAAGGTGGATGTTGGTGTTACTGATTTGAGGCCTTTCTTGTTTTCTTAGGTAGGTGCTTGATGCTGTAATTGTCCCTCCGAGTACTACTTTATCAGCATACCACAAATTCGCCTATATTTTATTGCACTTCAGAATACTTTCTGATTTTCTTATTTATTTATTTGATAGATACATGGGTTATTTGGAACTGGGCTATTTAATTTCCAAATACTTGGCAGTTTTCCAAATGTGTTTCTGCTGGTATTTCTAATTTAATTCCATTGTGTTCCATGCACATACTTTATGTTACCTGAATCCTTTTAAATTTGTTAGGACTTGTGTTATGACCACGAATGTTATCTCTTGGTAAATGTTCTCTCTGCATCTGAGAAGAAAGTGTATTCTGCTGGTGCTGGAAAGACTTTCTGTGAATGTCAGGTTAAAGTGGTTCATAGTTTTGTTCAGGTCTTCAGTATGCCTATTGATTTTCTCCTTGTTCTGTCAGTTATTGAGAGAGGGATGTTTAAATCTCTGACTACATTTGTGGATTTGTGTATTTCTTCTGCAGTTCTATCAAGTTTTTGCTTCATTTTTTTTGAAACTCAGTAATTAGGTGTATAAATTTCAATATTGTTATGTTCTCTTGATGGTGTGACCCTTTTATCTTTGAGAAATGACCTTTTATCTCCTTCATAATATTCTTTGCTTTCAATTCTACTTTCTCTGACATAAATACAGCCATTCTAGCTCTTTTCAAATCTTTTTAAGTGTCTGATAAAATCCAAGCATCTTGCTATTGCTTTGCATTTGATGATACAAAAGAGAGTTCTCTTTTGGTACTTACCAGACTAAATAGAACTTAGAACTTAGTCTAATGGGAGAAAAACACAGTTAATGAGCAGTTATGATATAGTGTGGTCATATGAAACTGACGGGAGTACTGAACCAGAGGATCTTGGAAGATCCAAGAGAGTTCTTCTTTGGAGGCAACAACTAAATCGAAGCCTCAGATTGAGAAAGCAGTGGGAGTAGACTGGCACAGTTGGGGGCCAAATTGGTCAGAGAGCCGTGTGCGTGAAGCGTGTGAGTCCTTCCTGTGTGTCAGGCACGTGTTGTGAGGATTAGGCAAGATAACCTGTTAGGGAGGTAGTATTGTTATGACGGTTGTGAAATGAGGAAGTAAAGCATGCAGGGAGCACAGAGAGATTAAATAACTTGCCCCAGGCTAAGACATGTGGGAGCTAGGACTTTATACCATGGTCATTCTGACAAGAGAGTCCCAACTTTTAACTATTATGCTTGTCAGTGTCTGTGATTTAGTAGGCAAACCAGAGTCTGACCTTGATCCTGTTCACAACGTGGAGTACTTTGAGGGCATGAATAAAATAAGTAAATGAATTTCATGTTTTAAAAGCATCACCCTGGCTACAGTTAATGTTTGGGGAGGTGTGGAGAAGCTGCCTGGAGATAGAGTTGAAAGATGTTTATGGTCTGTATGGAGCATATGCAGATTTTAAAATGAAAGTAGTTCTTAACCTCTCCATAGTTCAATTTCCTCATCTATTAAATGGAAACAATAATGGTCTCATTCTCACGGAGTCTAAAACAGTTACATTGCATAAAATTGTACATGGTAGATACTTGGTAAACTGTAGCTGTGATGGTGATGATGATGTTGATGATGCTGATTGATTGACCTTGAAAATCAAGCTTAAATTTTTAATCATGTTTTTCTCCTTCTTTTTTTAAAATTTGAAAGTTTTACCATAGAACTTACAAGTAGAACTTAAGAGCTACAGTACAATAAAATGTTAACCACTGCCTTCTCCCTACTACTGTTATTTTGGTTTTTCAGTTTATGGGAAAAACAGATGGAGACTATTACACTCTAGATGACATGTTTGTCTCCAAAGCAGCTGAGAGAGAACGTTCTGGTGAAGAGGAAGAGAACCAGAGGAGGAAAGCGATTGCCGAGCACCAGAGTCTTGCTGCACAAATGGAAACATGTCTGTATTGTTTTGACAGCTCTCAGTTTCCCAAGCACCTTATTGTTGCCATAGGTGTTAAGGTAAGAAGTAGAACATTTATCCTGAGGAAGTGATGTAGTGCTTTGTGCAGATTTGCCTCTTTCTTGAGACTCTTACAGGATTGTAGTCTGTTTTCTTCTCTTATTCTGTGTTTCAAATATTTTCCTTTTCTAACTTCCCGTGGTTCTTAGAATCTTCTTTAGAGTGAGTATAAATATTTAGGTGACACGAAGCTCCTATCTTGTGTGATCCTGCTCTTTAGAGAAGCAGCATTGGGTAATGCTTACGGCTCTGAACTGTGGAGCCGGCCCACCTGGACTCAGGTTCTGCCTCTGCCGTTTACCAGCTGTGTGGCCTTATTTTCACGGTCAGCAGTTGATTCTTAGTGTTAAAATCACTTCAGAAATATTCAGTCTAAAGTGGTTTCTGCTTCTTGCCTTACTTTCTCATAGAGCCTATTTGTTCTTCATAGAATATCTCAAAATTCGAAAATTTTTCTGTATTTTACTCGCTTATTGAGTCCCTTTCCTGATAGTCTGTAAGTTCCATGAGGACAAAGAAAGTCTAAGTCATCATTGTACACTAAGCATGTATCCCATTGTTTACCAAACATACATCCCGTTATAAAGCAAGACCATGTGTTTGTAGTCACTTATTTCGATAAATATTTGGTGACTTAATTCTTCTGAGTAAGTGATGATTGTGTACCTGACACATACCAGACCTCATTTGTTACTGGGGGAAAGTAGACTCTGATGTACTTGTGGAGCTTGTGTTGTAGTAAATTAGGGCAGAAGATAAAGTAGTAACTGTCCTAATCGAAGAAAGTGTTGTCCTATGCTAATAAAGCAGGGAAATGGGATAAAATGTGGGATTTTTTGAGACGGTGGTCTAGAAGGCCCCTTTGAGGAGGTATCTTAGTAAAGCTATGAAAGATGGAAGGAGCAAGCAACATGAAGATAGGAATGACTCCTATTTCAGGAAGGGGCATCCAGGAGTGAAGAGCCCTGAGGAGAGAATGTGCTTGGCATCCACGGGGCGGAGAGGCCAGTGTAGCTGGAGTGGAGTGGGAGAGGAAGTTGAACGAATGAGTGCTAGTTCAGGTCCCGATAGTTCAGGTACTGTACATACGCGTGTATTTATCGATTTGTTTGTTTCTCACGTACACACAAGATACACCCCATGTATCCAAAGAACTGGCGTTGTCTTTTCCATTCCAACTCTAGTCTTTAATATTTGTAGGTTGTTAAAACTGTCAACTTATCAGTTTCTGTTTTGGTTTCTTTAATTTATTTCCTTATCCTTCCTCTTTCTTTCCTTCCAAACTTTATCAAAAGGGTAAATGTAGGGGCGCCTGGGTGGCGCAGTCGTTAAGTGTCTGCCTTCGGCTCAGGGCGTGATCCCGGTGTTATGGGATCGAGCCCCACATCGGGCTCCTCTGCTGTGAGCTTGCTTCTTCCTCTCCCACTCCCCCTGCTTGTGTTCCCTCTCTCGCTGGCTGTCTCTATCTCTTCAAAAAAAAAAAAGGGTAAATGTAAAAATTCCATTTAAAATTTATTCAACGAAAAAAAACCCACCATAACCTGTTACTTGTATTAATTTGTCTGAATTATATCCCAGACCTTTACGTAGACAGTAAAATTTTTGTAATTACGACATTATAAATATTTCATTCCTCTTCAGTCTGATCTCCACCTTTTAAAAGTATAAGAATAGATCAAATATAAAGTAACACTTAAATGTTTCCTCCTGTACTTGAGACGTTTGGAGTTTTTCCAGTGGGTTCTTCGTGTCCCTAGTTCTGGGGACAGGCTGCGTCCAGGGAGGCACAGAGATGCTGAGTGTGTGGACCTGCCATTGGCTTCCTGCTGTGTGGGCTGCATCAGTTCTCTCATGAAAGCAGACGGCTGGCCAGTGAACGCACATTTTCTGTTTCTTACGACCTGCCTTGCCCCATTCTCCTTGGTGGTTCTCCTCTGCGGTGCGGTAACCCACACTTTCCAGGCAGTCTTTTCTAATGGTATTAAATCCTTCTCTTTGCCTATAACTTCCCAAGAGTTGGCTCATCTGTTTGTTTCCTCGTGTAGTCGTCTTTGTACTTTGGTTTCATTTAAAAAAACCACTTGAGCCTCTCCTTTCTCCATCTGTACTTTATGCTGTCTTTGCTCTAAAAACTACCATTGACGTTCTGCCTTTTGTGTCGGAATATTTTAATGTAGAAATATTTGAAATATTGATTAGAAGGAATTTCTTCCATGTCCTACAATATCTGACTAACAGGTCATTTAATTCATCTGAATAAACAGTAACAAATTATTCCTTTTAGTTATTACCTAAGTTAATCATATATGATTTTGAGTTTCTAAAGAATTACTTTGCCATTAAGTTGAAACAATAAATAGTATTTCAAAGCAATTCAGTAATTCTCCCTCACCCTAAATTTCTAATATTTAAAATTAATGTCTTCAATGCAAATATATTAATGAAGCTATATTAGTACTCTAATTAGAGTCACAGAGTTAGAAATAACTTCTGATCATCAGCTATCCCTCCCTTCTCCCTTCTTTTTTAAAAATAAAAGATCTATCTGCTTGTCTTAACACTGTGCTTTACCTTTTTTTTAAGTAGGCTTTGTTTTTTAGAGCAGTTTTAGATTTACAGAAAAATTAAGAAGGCAGTACAGAGTTCCACGTACACTGTGTCCAGTTTCTTCTCTTGTTAACATCTGAGAGTAGTAGGCAATTTACAAGATATAAATTTGTTACAGTTAATGCATCAGTACTGATGTTGTTTTTAATTTTGAATATGGTTATGATTTTACTATAAAGTTAGGTAAATTTCCGTATCCACTGCTACTTTGTCCTCTCAGCAAAGCTTTAAAATTTTGCATTATTTTGTTAAATAATATTGTCTGCCATACAAAATATTTCTAGCCAAAACCTAACAAAAAAAAAATAATAGAAAATAAGATCAAGCCCCTTTGCAGAATATTACTTACGTTCCTCATGAGCACTGCTCACTACATATATACTAACTGACCTTTTTTTTTTAAAGACAGTTTGTGTACAGTGAAAAAATAACACCAATTGGTAGGTAATACATGTATTTAAATAGATAGAACTTAACCAGAACAGTAAAGCCCTACAGAGCACATTTCCTTTCTGTCTTAGTTGCGTTAATTCTCTTTGCACAGCCAATGAGAGGAGGACTGCCTGATGATTAGGCACCAGTTAGACTTCTCTGTCATTACCAAGCCATGTATTTGTTTCATTCTTGCCAAAAATTGCATTGTTTCAAGAAGCAAAAAGCTTTCTCAGAATAAGGATAAAGTGTCATTCATTTTGCCCTTGGGGAAGCTCAATCTCTGATATACGTATAACAGTTAAAATTGAGACTAGGGCTATAAATTTCCAGTTTATTAAAATCTATCTTCATGGCCTTTAAAAATTTTAGAAAAATATCAGATATCTTTAAAAACATTAAAATAAAATATATTGCTTGTGAACAAGTAAACCTTATTAAACATTCGCCATGTTTCCCATGGCTCATTTGTCACAGTGGAGAATAAATATAATAACATTTCACTTTGCAATTTTCCCTCCATAGGTTTACTTATGTTTACCCAACTTCCGCTCTCTTACCGAGGGACACTGCCTGATAGTCCCTTTGCAGCACCACAGAGCAGCGACCTTATTGGATGAAGACGTCTGGGAGGAAATTCAGGTCAGCGTGATCACACTCACCCTAGTAATGCTCATGACCGGTCTTTACAAGCTGTTGTTATAAATTCCAGCGGGTTTCTTACACTTTCATCCAGCAATTTTACTTTCTGAACTTACACATACGCACACATTTCCCTGGTTGTGTACACCTGTGGATCATGGGGTTTTCACCGCTCACTACCTTTTTATCTTACTTCCCTTATGTACTCCATGTTTTGAAAGCTTTTGTAAAAAAATTTTTATTGAAATGTAATTATAATTTTATAATTATAATATAATTTCAGGTGTACAACTGAAAGTTTTTGTGTGCTAAATAAACTGTGACACAGTAATAATTATTTTTACTTAAAAATATGAATGTAACACAGTAAGCTAATCGATTATAGCCAAAAGGAAAGATATTTTCAGATAACAAAAATAAATTTTGGAAGTCAGAGGTTCATATCCAGCAGTTGCCATATTTTCCTGTAATGGAGTTGGGCTCTGTTCTGTGATTTTGCTATCAGCCTTTATTTCCATACTTTTCCCTTTATAACCTGGCCCAGCTTTTGAATTCAAGGAGAGAGAGAGTGTGTGTGTGTGATTCTGTAAGAAACTGAAAGACACAACATGGGTGAAATTGCTCCTGAATTATTTCAAGACCTCATAATGACCAAAAGAGAAAAGAAAGAAAACTCTTGTTTTTCTAATACTTGACAATTGAATAGGGGTTAGAGGGACCCCCACTTAGAAAATGTGAAAACTGTAAGACTTCAGAAGAGACTGTATTGTCTTTGAATCATGGTGACAAAGATGCTGAAAGAGAAGATATTTTGACTGCATATTATGAAATTCGGTCTCTTACTCCTTGTAATCTTTAAGTTTATGCTGTGAAGGGTAAAGGACAGACTCTTTTAATGCGTCTGTGGCTGAGTATGGGCAAGAATGTGGACAAATACATTTGATGTGCAAAAAAATTTTTTTCTAGTAGTGGATGCCAGCGCAGTAAATAATTTAAGTGTATGCAAATTTCGTTTTCAGGATTATTTTGAGACTTTTCTGGAATGTCTTTAAACGATTTATACATGCAAAACTGATTTAACTTAGAGCAAAATACAGTGCCAAAAAGATTTTAAGTAATACAGGAATCTAGTCTGTGTGTTTTATATTTCCGTAAGAAATTAAGCTACTTGATGGAAAACATTGAGGTGGATAAAGAAGAAATTTATTCAGTTCAGTAGATATTGAGTACGTGAATATAAGATAATCCAGGTGTTATGAAAAATGTAGAGATAAAAATCTTTAATTTTGCCCAAAGGTATGGTATATTCTCGTACACATTACATAATAATTTAGTGGATTTTTGTGAGCTATGTGCATTGTGGAAAATTGAGTGAGTAAAAGCCAAGTTATTTAATATAAATAATAGCATTATGGCTCTTTCCTTGTGATAAAAGAAGAAATTCTTACAAGTTATAAATTACTATAAGATAGTGAGCAAATAAAGTATCTGATTCTAGCTTATTTAAAGAAATGTGGCTTTGGGGACTTTTGTTCTTATTTTCAAATATGTACAAAAATTCAAATTGGGGCACCTGGTTGGCTCAGTCAGTGGAGTGTGTGACTCTTGATCTTGGGGTTTTCAGTTCAAGCCCCACATTGAGTACAGAGATTACTTAAAAATAAAATACCTTTAAAAAATTTTCAAATTAATTATTCTTATTGAATATCCTTATGGTTATTTGCCCCTTCTAGGGAATATATAACAAAAATTACTTGACTTAGGAAAAAATACTGTTTACAAATGAAAGAGCCACTTCTTCTCAGTGATTTTTATCTCCATCCTCTAGTAACATTTCATTTTAATTTTAGATTTTATTTAGTAGAAAATGCAAAGATAAGTTTCAGCACAGCATGTGGGAATAATCACAGATTTTGACTGAATAAGAGCCAAATTTTTAGTTTCATTATATATAGTGAAACTTAGGTCCCCCTTAAAGTTATCAGTTTTTTTTTTTTTTTTAAGATTTTATTTATTTATCCGACAGAGACAGCCAGCGAGAGAGGGAACACAAGCAGGGGGAGTGGGAGAGGAAGAAGCAGGCTCCCAGTGGAGGAGCCTGACGTGGGGCTCGACCCCATAACGCCGGGATCACGCCCTGAGCCGAAGGCAGATGCCCAACGACTGAGCCACCCAGGCACCCCAAAGTTATTCTTATCAGTTTGACAGATGTGTTTGAACTTATGTTATAGTCAGACACCGTAGGTCCATTTTTTCGGTATCCCAGATGAGCGGTTCGGCGGTGAGGTCATTATCTGCAGTGGCTTCACTGCCGAGTGGTGTGATGGGGCCATTTCACTGGGAAGCCTCCAGTACTGGACTGTTAGGTGTGTTTCGTGGGGCGATCAGACTCCCCGGAGACCACTCTTTCTGTCTCTAACCAAGTACATCTCATGCTTGCTAGCGTTCTGGCAGCTGAGTTGGGGAAGAAGGCTGGGGTGGCAGAATTTTGAATCCTACGTAACATCTCCTGTTTTCAGACTGTATACTCTCAGCTGCGTCTGCTTTTCTCAGCCCAGCAACCTTATTTGTACCTTTTCCAAAGAAGAATCCTGTAGTGTTCTGCCAGGGTCCAGGAGGGTACCGGCGTGTTAATTGCTTTTTTCAAAGACTTTCATCCATGCCATTTGCTCTTTGCTACATCTTCATCTACTTCTGTAACTACTTGCTGCCAACTCCTGAGCCTTCTGAGGGTTCCGCAGGGCAGGAGGCTTCCTTCTTTGGACCCTCCCTGCTAACCACCCCCCACCACACTCCACCCGCGCATGAACCAGCTTTCCAGTGTCAAAGTCAGATACTATGGGGGGGATCTGATTTTCAGTGAATCTTTTCTCATTCTTTCTGTTCTCGTAAGTTTGGACTGTTTTAAAAATTACTTTAATGTCATTTTTGGTGGTCACTCCATGAAGGGTGTAGAGTTAAATATATATGTGGTATTGTATCTCATAATATTTATTTGGAATAACTCCATCTTTTAGACATCTTCTATTTAGAAAACTTGAATAAATTATAGTGTTAATATTACATGATCAATCCTAAGTAGCTTTGATATTTTCAAGTAAAATACTTTAATTTTCATTTCAAAATTTTGTACTTAATATTTACCTGAATTGTTGTAATGTGACTTTTACAAATTAAGAATTTCAACACGTTGTAGTATAGTTTACTTAAATATATTGTAAGATATTTTAGTCTAGATGTGTTTAACTAAATGGGGAATGGCACTTGGGTGAATAGTCATAGGTTAGAAATGTGGAAAATAGTGATTACCCAATGGATGCAACTTTTTCTACTAGAAATTTGGGGATTTTATGGCATCCCCATAACATGGGGTATCTGTGTTGCTCTGAAGCATAAAATAGTTTTGGTGTCTTAAATAATGAACTAAAAAACTTTCTTCTGTGTTTGCTTATCATATAACTTAAAGAATAAATATTATTTAAATATGTATAGTGTATGTGTTATATTGAGCTTCCAGAAAATCCTGCTTTAGGGGAGTGGATAACCTGAAATTATGTCGTTAAACTCGTATTTTTAAATTAAAGGCTTCTATATGCAGAGAGAAGAAGTACTTTGTGTGTGTGTGTCCTCCTTGAAACTATTCAAATGATGTTTATATATAATACTGACCTATTCTTGTATCACTACTAATTTAGGTCTTTCAAGTTTTCATTTTTAATTCATGACATCTGGAGTTTGTCGTCTTCACTATTGTCCAGAGTGTCTAGAACGAGCATCCAAACAGTTAATGCAGGAAAGGGCTGTGAGGAAACATGAAGTCAGGAGGTTTGTGAGATGTGTTCGGATTAGTTAAATTTACATTGTTGTTGCTGCTGCTGCTTTTTATCCACTTTCTACCTCTTCAAAAAAACTTAGTTTTCAAATATGTAGTTCTACTCTAGTACTGATTTTCCTTTTTCTTTTTTTCCAAAAGATTTTATTTATTTGGGGGGAGAGAGAGAGAGCGCACATGCATGTGCATGTGTTGGGGGAGGGGCACAGGAAGAAGCAGGCTCTCCACTGAGCAGGGAGTCAGACCCAGGGCTGATCCCAGGACTCTGGGATCATGACTCAAGCTGAATGCAGACACTTAACCCACTGAGCCACCCAGGTGCCCCTCATTTTCCTTTTTCTAGCATATAACATTATCTTAGCACAAAACTAGGTAATGAAATAAATAACAATTAATTGAAAATATTCATAATAAAAATTCAGAAACGTAGTAACAATTAACAAAATAGAGACAATCTAAAAACCTATGTTATAGAACCAGTTATATTTTCCTGTTTGGTTTTGTGTTTTAATCTTTTTGTGCATGTGCTATTAGGCCTGTGAAGGTAACTGTTGGGACATGGAGTTGAGTAGAGGGAAGAATGCGGTTAACTCTTGTCACTTCCTGGTTCATCAGCGGTTTCGGGGGTATCACTGATGTCCGTGGATTGCCCATCTTACTATTCTTCACTGCTGTTGCAACAAAACCTAACTCACAGTGCTTGAGACAGCAAGAGTTCATTTCTTTTCTTTCTTTTTTAAGATTTATTTATGTATTTGAGAGAGAGAGAGAGCATGCGAGTACGGGGCGGAGGGGCAGAGGAAGAGAGGGCATCCCCCCCACCCAGCAGACTTCCTGCTGAGCAGGGAGCCTGAAGGGGGCTCGATCCCAGGTCCCTGGGATCATGACCTGAGCCGAAGGCAGATGCTTCACCGACTGAGCCACCCAGGCGCCCCAAAAGTTAGTTTCTTATGTCGTATTCCAGTGTTGTTTGGGCAGTTCTCCAAGGCAGATCGCTTCTAGACATAAAGTCAGGTATCCAGGCTCCTTCCATGAGAAGGCTCTCCTGTGGTGGAGTCCTTTTCTTTCAGCCCCTTGGATGAAAGAAAATGAATACAAAAAGGCACACTACCACTTAACTGTTTCAAGTGACACATAAGCCACTTGTCACACAAGTGGCACTATCATTTCTGTGTGTATTCCATTGCCCAGCGTTAAATATATCCCCTCCTAAGTCCCAGGCAGGCTGGGAAGTTTAGTCTTTTTTTGTTTGCTCAGGAAGAGGAAAGTGAAACAGTTTAATGAAAACAGCTTTCTTGGGGAGGGGTTTTTTATCTGCAGAAATCAGATTAAGGCCTTGGCAGCTGCAAAATTTGAATCATCAGTTTTACCATGTAGATATCTATGCCAGTAGTTTATATTTTATTATTTTTTATCATAATTTAATCTCAGTTGTGTGTGCATTTTCTCCATTAATTTAATTTTATATAGTACCAACGTCAGAGAATTTTTAAAAGGGGAAACAATCATCTTTAATCATCTATAATAATTTATCTCACGGTCACCTTATCATGAGATTATAGGTGGAAAATCTGCAACCCTGTAGGCTGTTAGCCAAGACTGAGTTTAACAACAGATTGAGTGTCTAACATAAAGTGGAGCGGAGGTCAGAAACGAAAAGCAAATCCTGTAACCGTTGCTTACTAGGTATCTTTCTAGTTGACTCAAGTTACAATTATTTGATTTATTTTTCTACTTGCTCTTATTTTATAAAATGAATACAAAACAGAAAAGTGATGAGTGATCAGTAATTAGTGATTATCAGAGACCTGGTGGAATCCCAGAGCTCCCGTCCCCTACGCAGCCGTGAACAGTAGCCTCTCCCCGTTCTGGGTGTCAGTGGAGGCTGAGTGGGGAGCCTGTGCACCATCTCCACGTGGCCGTCCCTGTCTGAATGACAGCCAGGTGGAATCTCGGGGAGTTAATGCTGAGGGAGGAGCAGCAACCGCAAACGGTGTCACTGCATTTATATAACATTCTGGAAATGCTAGGATTACAGAGATGGAGAGCATACTGGGGGTTCCTGCTGTGATGGAAGGGGGTGTGGCTGTAAGCAGGCAGTGGGAGGGATCCTCGTGGGCCTGGAGTTGCTCTCTTTTCTCTACTGTGTCCATGTCAGTATCCTGGTCGTGATACTGGACTGGTTTTGTAACGGGGAAAACTGGGTTAAAGGTATACGGGATCTCTCTGTATTTTCTTCATGTGATCTACAATCATAATTCAAAAATTTAATTAAAATATTTAAAAGTTATAAATCAGCTGACAAATTTAAATAAAAAATGCTTCTTCCTCCTACTTAGACAAATATACTCACACTATACAAACATAGGACACTCTGGAAGGCCACGTTTGAATTTCGGTTCTTAGACACCTTGGTGGTGGTGGGGACTTGGCTTCTGGCGCCCAGTCTTCAGCCTGGTCCCCTCTCTTCTAACACCTGGCTTCATCCTGCTCTACACGGGCTGTCCTGTGAGCACACGTGCACATCCTGGACTGCACATCTGAGCTCCACAAACAACTGTCCCTTGGGCTTAGGAGTGTGACATAAATAAGGAAATAAATACGTAGAAGATAGTAAGAAGTAGGGGTTTTATAATAATGTTGAGTTCTTTGGGAAAAGAAAATACTCTTACTTTTCAACTTTACCATGTTTGACTTTCATACACTTGCTGGGACATGATTCTGTGTGAAAATAGGGGACCACTTGAATGTGCAGGGTTACCAGTGAAGGGTCAGCAGACATACATGGGAACCAGCGGATGAAGATGCTGTGAGCACAGGCAGACAGTTGGCAGGAAATTCCACGCCCACTTTCTAGGAGGACCTTTTTTGGCTTGTGGATGTTTTCCTCTGATTTTACTGTCAGTTCCGCATATTTTACTACTAGAATTTGATTTTTCTCTCTTCCTTTTCTTATTTCAGTTTATTGGAACCATTTCCAATATGTACGTAAAAATATGCAGAGTAATTCCAATTTAAAAAAAAAGTTTCTTAAATATGTGAAATTATGTAGTAGATTTAGACAGTAAAGTAACTATAAGGTAACAGTACAGAATTTAAACGTTGTTTACTACTTATTTTTTACTTGAAGGGGATTGAGTTTACCTTTTATTGTTTCCATATTTTGTATTTTTTCCAAGTGCTTTATTGACTAGCCATGTTCCTTTCTTCAGATGTTCCGAAAATCACTGGTAAAGATGTTTGAAGATAAAGGACTGGACTGCGTGTTTTTAGAAACACACATGGGCATGAGGAAGCACTGTCACATGGTTTATGAGTGTGTCCCGCTCCCGAGGGAGGTGGGGGAGATGGCTCCCATCTATTTCAAGGTAGGGGATAGTCTTTGCATGCATGCACTTCTTCACTACCTTGCTGTTTTCCAAATATGGGTATCTTTTTTCTTGTATTTTTTTCTCTGTATACTTGTATCAAACTGTAAAGAAATGAAGTAAAGCACACAAAAAAAATTCTGCTGTGTTACAAATTTCTGTAGAGAGAAATTTGGGATTTTGACCTTTAAAAAGCATGCTTATTTGTAAGTATGAATAAACTGTCAAATGGTCATTTATAATTTCTAATTTCTCAGTTCTCAACTGAAAAATCAGGGTTTTACCTCGAAGTACTTTCAAGTCAAAATTATAG
Source organism: Ursus arctos (assembly GCF_023065955.2). Taxonomy (NCBI): domain Eukaryota; kingdom Metazoa; phylum Chordata; class Mammalia; order Carnivora; family Ursidae; genus Ursus; species Ursus arctos. Next base: position 4,631,169 of record NW_026622897.1, on the reverse strand, counting down.
TCCTAATTCTAGAAAACCTACTGAAATTCACAAGACCAAACAATAGTTACATACAAATAGTACATGTTACAGTTGCTGAGATAAATTACTGCTCTTTTAGTATTTAATACCTCATCATGCTATTTGTAAGAAGAAACCAGTGTGTAACCTTGACATACGTTTTTGGACATACATTACCAGAGTTTTTAGTCAGTTAAATGTCCTTGTAATATTCAGGCAGCTTTTACTGAATAGCGTGGTTTGATACTGAGCTGAATGCAGTGTAACTTATAGACTAACGTAAATGTTTACATGTTGAACTATGTATGAGTTCGTAACATGTGCAGTGTTCAAAGGAAATCATGTTTGTGAAGTGGTGTGGGAAGACTTTCCAGTGCAACATTTAGACAGTATGGGACGGTCAAGTTCATTAATGTGGACTGTACATCCCAATAAGGATTATAAGACCTGTTAAGGTTAATGAAGTGGTGAAAATCTACTTTCTTTGTAGAGATTTTTTTTTTTTAAGATTTTTTTATTTGTTTGAAAGAGAGGGTGTGCACGCATGCATGAGAGGGGGAGGTGGGCACACGGAGAGGAAGAAAGAATCGTCAAGCAGACTCCCTGCTGACTGTGGAGCCTGACACGGGGCTTGATCCCAGGTGTCTGAGATCATGACCTGAGCTGAAATCAAGACTCAGCCGTCTAAACGATTGAGCCACCCAGGCGCCCCAAGATTTTTTTAAGTAGGCGCCACACCCAGCGTGGAGTCCAGCGCCGGGCCTGAACTAACGACCCTGAGATCAAGACCTGAGCTGAGATCAAGAGTCACACACTTAACTGACTGAGCCACCCAGGCGCCCCTCTCTAGAGATTTTTAAAAACAATGGACTATTTGATTTTAAGAATTACACTATTAAAGTAGGAGAATGAGTGGGATAATCCCTAAACCCGTGCTAGTTCTGTGTTAAACAGAATCATGTGGGAGAGGTTATTAGACTTCTTTTCCATTTTTTAAGTTTTTGGTACTTCCTCCACAGAGTCAGGGGTGTTGTGACTGTCAGCGCGAGGTAATAGGGCAGAACGTGGAGCAGCCACTGTCAGCTCACATGGGGTGACAGAGATGTCAGCACTCAGTAGGATGCTGTGTCACTTCTACACCGAACCTCTTACGTGATCAGTAAAGACGCGTTTATTTGATTTGGCTTCAGCTTTATATTGAATGTGCTACCCTATAGCACCAACGCAAGCAACACCCCGTGCCTTTTAAATATGGAACAGCAGTGTATCTGATGTTTTTAAATTGTGTTTATTTGAATGTTAATTTTATGTTCAAAATTTGCTTCATTAATAATGATAACTGTACAAAAATGAGAGTATTTTGTACTCATTATCCTGTCTTTTCTATTAAATATTTCTTTACCATAAATACTAGTTCTATTGCTTAGCCTAGAAAGTCTTATAATGACATTTCTATGTATTTTTTCTCCCTACATTTTTACTTCTTTGTTATAGGGCCAGAGATAGTTCAAGTGCTTTGTTGCCAGAGAGCATATAAATTACTCTTGGTATTTGGAAAAGGGTAGTGAAACTAAACAAGTTTATTTGAGTAGATTTTTATGATTGAGATAAGGAAGTTGTGAACTTTTATATTTACAAACTTATGTTCAATATTATTGCTTAGTCTTATTAAGGATTGTGTTTGTCATGTAAAGTTGGGCTTGAAGTTAGTGCAACGGATAAGAATGAGTAAAATAATATCTTTGCTAAAGGTAGGACTTTAAAAAAATCAAGAAGGTCCAATTTTAAATAACAGAAATTAAAGCCTTAACCCATTCGAAATAATGAGCTACCATTATAATATCCTGTGATTAATTCACTGTATTACTTTATTTTTTAAACTATCTCTTTGTATTTGCTTATAAACTATTTTTTCATTAATAAATGGCTATTTCTTAGAAAGCCATAATGGAATCCGATGAAGAATGGTCCATGAACAAGAAATTGATCGATCTCTCTTCAAAAGATATCAGAAAGTCTGTAAGTATCTTTTTCCCCTTGTATAAGGAATGATCCTGGTGTTTAGGATCTTCATTAATTTTCACATTTTATTGGAGAAAGAGACCATTTGGCTGCGTGACCAAAGGTGAAGTAATTCTATGAATAAGAAATTATTTTCATTTTACTTGGTCTAGCAAATGCTCATTTGTTCAGATGCTTCTTTGAATGTGGATTCCTGACCTTCTGGCCCCGTGCCACTGTCGTGCCTGTAATTGGCGATGACAGCATCACACTGTCATGGGCTTCGCAGCCTCTGTGGGACAAGTAAGTGGTGAGAGGGGCCTTCTTGTTACTCTAATTATAACGAGGGAAACATTTTCCTACAGGCTTCTCTTCATTTTTTTTTTTCCTTCCCTTATACAAAGACTCCTCCCTATGAGGTTCCTTTAAAACAGTGGTTGAGGTAGTCGATGGCTCTGTCATTCCTTGGCGGAGTTTCCTAACTGGGCTTCACAGTTAGTCTTGATTTGCAGCTCAACTCTTAGATACATCACGCGTGAGTTGAGGACTCCTGCAATGACCGCTTTCTTTTCTAGAAATAGATATTCAGTAGAATAGAGATAGAACTGTGGATTCCTTTTTGTTCTTCTGTTCAAAAAGTTACTGATTGTACAATTGCTTATTGAGTGACAGCTACTTACCAGGCACTCTTTCTACGCAGTGGAACAGAGCAGAGAGGTGCGCGGGCCCTGGGGGGCTTCTGGTCCAGGGCCGGGGTGGGGCACTCCAGCCTGTGCTAAATCATCCTGCTGCGAGTACAAATGACGTCATGTTGGAACACAACTACACCACTTTGTTGTGTTGTTTTTGGAAGCTTTCATGCCACAAGGACAGAGCTGAGAGTTGCAACAGAGACCATATAATCTGCAAAGTCCAGAATATTTTATTTAAATTAAAACTTTTATAAGGTTTTTAAAAATATGCTGACCCTTGTTCTAATAGATGACACTGGCCTATTTTCTTCTGTTCCTTCTTTTGGAAAGCCAGACTCCTGATGGAAGTGACTTGCAGGATTTCTCGTAACATTTATTGTATCTTAGTCAAAATATTGAAATTTCATTGCTTTACCGAAGATAGTTTGAATTCAAAGGTAAAATGTTGTCTGTAGTCTTCCTCTCTTTACTTGCTGGTGAATTGGGCCAGATAATACATTTAAAAACAAAACAAAAACCAACCCCCCACAAATGTCCTCTTCGTTTCTGTCTTCTGTGAGTCTGTAGAAAAAGGTATCTAACGTGGGCACGTTTCTTGTACCTGAGTTTGTCACTTCTCATACCCTAATCTCCAATGCCATTGTGTAGTCTTTTATAACATGATTTTAATGGCATTTGAAAATATTTCCAAGTAGGAATTTAAAAGAAATAAATTATTTTCCATTTGCTACCCTGTATATGCAGTTTTCTTACAGGTAAACCATCTAGCACCTGTTCTAGATATCAGAACGGGCACAGTACTTGAGTTAAACACCTAGAGGGCTTTAATATTAACCCAACCTAGATGGAAAACGAGAAGCCGATCTATGCAGGAGTGGTGGTTGTGTATTTACTTGGAAGCACTGCAGAGATACCAGCGGTTGCCTTTTCTAAGTCACCACCCAGTTTCTGGGAGTCACAGCAGCGAGGGAGTGAGCCAGACGATCTCTTAGCTTTAGGATTCGGTAATTATGTGCATGGAACTGTGAAGAGAACTTGAGAATTAGGAATAATTCCAAAGGAGGTCACTTTTTAAGTTAACAAGCCTTCCACTCTTTTTAAAATGACGAAAGTGTTTCTGAGCACAGAGTGAACAATCTTGACTTACTTTAATGTTACTTTTATTTGGAAGAACCTCATTATAACTTATTTTTCAAGCTCTGTGTCCTTGGTAGTTTCATAAAGTGTTTTACCTGCTTCATGGGTTGGGGTGATTTTCTTTCCCCCCCAAGTAGATCCTTGGCTTCTAGCAGAGATTTACATACTGGTTATTCATTCTGATTCTTTGTTGACTTATATTTTTTTGTGGTGAGTATAGACTTCTGTTTTTATGCCCATTTTGTTTCCTTTCTGGATCTTGATTTCTTTGTGTGAAGTCTGTGGGAAGTTCATGGAAATATACACGGGAAATCTGTATGTTCATTGCAGAGCAGTTGCACGTTACTAACTAACTTGTCAGGGAAAGTATTCATTTTTCACAAGGCTATTTTATTGAGATTTCATATGAATTCTTCCCGAACTTTTAAATAATATGATTTTAAGTTTAATTTTGTGGTAGCTGTAATTGAAAAGCATGTTTAGGGATTTTTAAAACTGAGGAAAGTCCATGTCAAGGAAAATTTGGGTTTACCCAGAGACCGTCAGACTGAAGGACAGTAACAGGAAGTCTGGAGAAATATCTGGAGTATTAAAAGGGGAAAATTCAAATATTACTGTTTCTGTTTTGCTTTTTTTACCATCAATAAAATGTTTTGCCATAATTCTGTCAGTATGTTTTGAGAGCGATAGCAAAGTTGCAAGTCGTCTGGCTGGTCAAGGCAGGAAGAGCGAAGTGGTGACGAGTGTGCTTTGATACCGAGCCTTCACAGTGCCCCTGACCAGCAGCTGTTCTGGCAGGACGGCAGGTTGTCCCTTCTGCAGCCTGTGGTGAGGGAACAGGGAAGCTCGTGTACAGGTAGTTAAAGTCTGGCAGTTACATCCTGGGCTCTTGAGACCCTTGGTGCGTAAGTTCATTTCCTACCGGCGATGTCACAAATTACCCCAGACTTAGTGTTTTAAGTGAACGTACATTTATTATCTTATAATTCTGGAGGTCACAAATACGAAATGGGTTTCATTGGACTGAAATCAAGGTGTTAGCAGGCCTGCATTCCCTCTGGAAGCCACAGGGAAGAATCCGTTTCCTTCCCTTCTCCAGCTTCTAGAAGCCACCTGCATTCCATGGCTTGTGGTTCCTTCCTTCATCTTCAAGTCCAGCATTATGGGATCTTCCAGTCTTTCTCTGACGCTGACTCTCCTGACTCTTTCTTACAAATCTGTCTTGTGTATGCATCGGGCCCACGTGGGTAAGGCAGGCTCTCTCCTCGTTGCAGTGTCCATAAATAACTGCGTCTGTGCAGTCTCTCTGCCAGATGAGGTCTTATACTCATGGCAAATAGGAGATTGGAACATTGACATATTTTAGGGCCATTATTCTGCCAAATATAGTGTGATATGAGCAGAGGCCATGGGCAAAGTCGTCACAAATTGAGCCCTCAAGCTCTCTGTCCCTAGAAGTACTGTCCGTCAGTTGGTGTAGTTCCCAGCATTGTGTTAGCCATTCCCGTTCCTGACTCACAGGTGATGATCTACTTCAGATAACAGAAATATTCTCATGGAGCCTTCCATCCTTTTTTCTTTGACCACCATGTTTGGACAAAGCACTGTTGTTTGGAATACAGAAAAGACAGTAGTATTTGAAGAACCTTCTCTGTGCCAAGCACTGGGTTAGACACTTAGTGTGCATTCCCGTAGTTCATCCTCACAGCGAACCTCGCAGCTCTTCCCAGTTCTCATGAGACTCCGAGATGTTAATTACTTGCCTGGGGTCACGTAGGTATAAGAAGCAGAGCTGTGGTCGAGGCCTTATCTGTCTCTTGACTTTGTTTTTTCCTGTCTAGGTCATACATGTTTATCATATTTTAAAAAATGTAAAATTATAAAAAAAAATACAAAGACACAAAACAGTTACCCACCTCTCTGTGTTTTATATTATATACTATTTTATAAACTGATTTTTTTCTTACGCTTTTCCTATAATATGAACAACTCTTTCTAAGCGCTAATTTTAACTGCTTTATTATTATTTCATGATGACCACTATCTTTCCACCGTACCATACTATCTTCTTCCAAGTCATGCCTTCTTGAGGACAATATAAAATACATATAGTTAAATAGACATGTGATTCAGTGTCAAAGTGAGTAAGTGCTGACTGTGTGTGGGGATCAGGACCCACTTGAATAATACGTAGTGACAGATTAGGGCTTGGAGGGAAAACCTGCAGGGACACAGATCTACTTAATTGATAAAGCCAGAAATTATGGACTTTTCCAATCAAGATTGAGTTCAAACTGTGTGTGTGTGTGTGTGTGTGTGTGTGTGTGTGTGTGTGTGTATAAAGAAAGAGAGATAAAAAGATAATAGTTACTCCTGGAGAAACTTTGAAATGAGGTTGGTAAGCTAAGTATTGCGAGACCCATCTCACCAGTTAATAAAAAATTGTGATTGTCTGGGTGTAGTTTATTTTTGATAAATAAATAATAGTAAAGTCTCAGGTTATAAACAAAGCTCTGTGTATATGGGTAGGCCTCTCCCTGTTCTGCTTTGTGAGGGAAATACAGGGAACCATATCCTTATTCTCTTTGTAGTCTAAGGAAAAAATTAGTACCTTTTCTTTCCTGTTTTCTTCAAAGACAGGAAAATATTGGTTTTGATTATAATTGTTGGATGTTATGAAGAGTGGTCGGCTGAAAGGCTACCAAATGAAATGTTTTACTTTGAAAATTAGGTCATTGCCTAAGCATTTCTAGAATTAGGAACTTATTATGTACGTTTGTCTTGAAGGGTTGCTTAATTACTGTCATGTCTCAGAGCAGGAGAAGGGATTCAGAGGAACTTTCTGATTCCGGGCTGTGTTCATGTGTGATTTATCTGTTTACTAGGTACCCAGAGGCTTACCTTACTTCGCTGTGGATTTTGGCCTCCAAGGAGGGTTTGCCCATGTCATTGAAGATCAACACAAATTCCCTCATTACTTTGGAAAGGTATGCTCACAGATTTAATAAAATTCCAGAGGTTAGCGATTTGGTAACACTTTTCTTTCAAAGGGAAATCAAAACTTTGGGCACAATATAGAGTGAATTTGGTGAGTACTGTTCCACTCAATTTTTAGAGGAAGAAGCTAGAAACTATTAAGAAAAATGTCCCAGAATATTCATAACAGTCAGGAAGGTCGCTCTGCAATCGAACGTTTACGGACACAGTCAAGCGGGCTGGTAGTTGCTTTCCTGTGGAGCCAGCCCGCCTTGTGCCGAGAAGGGTGACACTGCTGACGCTCACAGTGAGCTGACAGTGAGGCACGTTCTGTTCTGGAGAGACCGTTACTCCGTTCATCTCACAAATGAAGAAGCTGAGCTTCAGACAGAAGCTGGGATACAAGCACCCCTCGTTTGTGGTTGAAGTAGGCAGACCCCTTCGTGTGGAGTGAAGCACCATGCAGTCCAAGAAGAGTATATGACTCTCATTTCACACCGTTCCCGGGCAGGTGTCCGAGTGTCGGTCTATAGACTGCTGGTACTTTCATCACTGCACATTGCCTGGTGGGTACAGCCATATGTTTAGGGTCTGCTGAGTAGCTGGGAAGTGTGTAAGTTCGTATCAGGGACTGGAATGAAGTTAATGTGACTGCTGCGATAGTCCGTCATACAGTCTGAGCAATAATCGTTCTAGAACTGACGTTTTCATCGAGCATAGCTCAGGCCTTTCTGCTTGTGTTTTCCATAAATTATTGTCTCTACTGGTCCTTTATTTGTTTCCAGGTGAAAAAGGTTCTGTTTTCCATGAAGCTTTTTCTGATTTATCTAAAAATAGAATCTTCTTTTTTTGAGTCTCCATTTAGTCTGCTTTGGCTTATTTACCTTCCTCCCTTTCTAAGACGGTTCTTGGTGTACTTGGGTTACTCTTCCACAGCCCCACATTCTGCTACGAGTTCTCGGAAGGCGCGTAGATGTATGTCAGTTCTCGTTGTATCCCCGTGATATTTGGTACTTGTTTGGACACAGTTTGGTCCTCTTGGTCAGAATGTTAAGATGCTGTCCAAGATCTCCCCACACAGCCCTGTAGAAGCAGACCGAATATGCAGAATTTGATGCTCAGTCCAGTGTTTTCCTGTGTTGCCCTCTAAGCATTACACGTCTTCCCCGTATCCTCGTGTACTTGGATGCTCGTAAAGTTGCATTAATTTCTGTAGCTAACAGCACAGGAAGAGAATCATGCGGAAATTGTGTAGGTAAGCAGACTACTCAAAATCTGTTTCTTACAGGGCTTTGGAATGTGACTTTTGAGTGAAGGTGATTTATAATTTTTAATTCTTTATTTATTTGGATTAGTATTAAAATATGATTCTGTCTCCTGATAAAATATCTCCAGCGAATAGTGGAAGAAACTGGCTTATAAATATGCAGGGTAGTAGAGAGAACCTGAGCCTGCCCTTGGCCTGCAGTCCAGACACAGAGTTCATAATTGCTACATGTTGGTTAACTTTTTCTCCATCCTGTTTACTAGAACAGCTCAGAAGAACCAAAATAAGTAAATTTCACCCTCTCTTTCTCCCCTTTGCTCCTCTCTGGTGGATGTACTAACAAGCAACAAAATGGACAAATTGCTTGACAGGAGACACAGCCAGCACTCCTAGAATCAGAGGGTTTGCATAGTTAGAACTAACTGAAAACAATATTCCCCCCCCCACGTTTGTATTTAAATTCCAGCTAGTTAACACACACTGCAAAATTAGTTTCAGCTGTAGAATTTAGTGACTCAGTACTTCCATACAACACCTGGTGCTCATCACAACAGCTGCCCTCCTTCATACGCAGCACCTGTTCCCCCAACACCCCCCCCACCTCCCCATCAGTTGGTTCTTTCTAGTTTAGAGTCTGTTTCTTGGTTTACTTTTCTCTTCCCCCCTGCCCCCCGTGTTCATTTGTTTTGTGTCTTAAATTCCACATAGGAGTGAAATCATATGGTATTTGTCTTTCTCTGACTTATTTCGCTTAGCATTACATTCTCTAGTTCCATCTACATCATTGCAAATGGCAAGATTTCATTCTTTTTACGACTAATATTCCATTGTGTATATGTATATATATACACACCACATCTTCCTTATCCATTCATCAGTCGGTGGACACTTGGGTTGCTTCCATAATTTGGCTGTTGTTGATAATGCTGCTATAAACATTGGGGTGCATGTACCCCTTCGAATCTGTATATTTGTATCTTTTGGCTAGTAGTGTGATTGCTGGATGGTAGGGTAGTTCTATTTTTAACTTTTTGCGGAACCTCCGTACTGGAAAATAAGATTTTTTTAACTTGAAACTAATATTTATGTAAAATTTGAACATCCTCACAAAGAACTACTAATTTTATATTTAGGAGCAGAATAAACAAATAGTTTCATTCTGTTTTCAGACATGTGTCTGTATTTTTCTCATTATCTTTAAAAGGAAATCATTGGTGGGATGCTGGATGTAGAGCCAAGACTGTGGAGGAAGGGGATCCGGGAAAGCTTTGAGGACCAGAGGAAGAAAGCACTGCAATTTGCCCAGTGGTGGAAACCATTCGACTTCACCAAAAGTAAAAAGTGTTGAGTCATACCTTTTATTTTTTAAATTTCTTCTTCAGATTCCTTTGAGTTTTATTTCCATTGCGTCTAACTAGACCGCTGACCCTCAGGCCAGAGGGGGAGAAAGTCCCGCTCTGGGTCTCAGACACCCATGCGTCACTGATCGTGTTCCTGCCCTACCTTGTCCTGTGGATTGCGCTGTCGTAACTGGGGAGCAAGACCAGATACAGGGAGGCCCCGCTCACATTCCTGTTCTGTAGCTACGTCTTGGTGTTCTCAACTGTGCGGTTTAAGATGTGGAAAGACTCCTCTGAAGGATTATCTGGGAGGTGTAGCAGATCGTTGGTTCGGAGGGAAATGGGTCTGCTTCAAGGTTGTGAAGACTGTTGTCTGGCTTCTCTTGAATATTTTAAACCGAATTGGCATTTTCAGTAATAATTGCAATTTCTTTTCATAGCATTTTATAGAAAGGCTTTTAATTTTCTATCGGTAGTCACTGCTCTTCTTTTTATTAAAGGAAAAAGAATGTCCCAAGAACAATAAAGAATTAAATGAAGCATAAACGTGTTCATGATTTGGTTTTTTTTTCTGGATTTTAAATAGTGTCTTTGAATTTTGGGAATTTTAAACATAGTTGTTCCAAATAACACAATTTACAATTGTTTTGGGTTTTGAAAGGTGACAATTTAAGCCAAGCCGTCATTTTGGTGTTGTATTATTACAGCATCGTAATGCGCGTATCCTAAATGTCCAGAGCACATCCTGTTGCCCGGCACTTGATCTGCGCGTCTTCATTTTTCCTTTGTTCTTACGCGTGGCGTCAAGAGGAAGCCATATACTTATAAAATATGACCATGGTGTAAGAGTGCGCCTATTTTTTTTTACTATGGAAGGTATTTTTGTTGCAACGGTTTTTCAGAGATACTGGGTTTTGGAGCTGATCCTTGACATTTTGTCATGACATGTTGATTACCTAGAGTCAGTGTGGTGCACAGTCTGGAGTAACTCCTAACTCCCCATAGTTCTTTTTAATGTCGGCATCTTGTTATTTCTTTGGTATGTTAAAAAATGATTATGTTCTAGCTGTAGTTTTAAAATTTCAAATGTAAGTTGAAGTTTAGTGGATTCAATTTCTCAATATTTGCAAGTTGAATTTAAGTATAATTATCAGTTAGATACTTGCTAGTATTATATTTATTGCTATTTTCAGACTCTTTGAGCTTTACTGCAGAGGCTTAGAGGAATGTATAACATTTATTTATTTAATCCGTGAATTAACATTCGTTTGCAGGGCATTTTGTGTTGTGCTTTTAGTGCAGAAATAAAAAGTACTTCCCCTACTTTAAATTATGTTATAGTCTAGTGGAGAAGGAGACATGTACATAAATAATTATAGCACAAGAGAAGTTCTTTTTTTCCCCCTTTTTAATTTAAATTCAATTAATTAACATATAATGTATTATTTGTTTCAGGGGTACAGGTCTGTGACTCATCAGTCTTATATAATACCCAGTGCTCATTACAACACATACCCTCCCCAATGCCTGTCACCCAGTTACCCCATCCCCCACCCCCTTCCCCTCCAGCAGCCCTCAGTTTGTTTCCTGTGATTAAGAATCTCTTATGGTTTGTCTCCCTCTCTGGTTTTGTCCTGTTTCATTTTTTTCCTCTCTTCCCCTATGATCCTCTGCCTTGTTTCTTAAATTCCACATATCAGTGAGCTCATGTGATAATTGTCTTTCTCTTGTTGACTTATTTTGCTTAGCATAATACCCTCTAGTTCTATCCATGTTGTTGCAAATGGCAAGATTTTATTTTTTGACGGCTATATAATATTCCATTGTAGATGTATACGCCACATCTTCTTTATCCGTTCATCTGTTGATGAACATCTGGGCTCTTTCCACAGTTTGGCCATTGTGGACATTGCTGCTGTACACACTGGGGTGCGGGTGCCCCTTCGGATCACTACATTTGTATGGTCAGCTAATCTTCAACAAAGCAGGAAAGAACATCCAATGGAAAAACAGTCTCTTGAACAGATGGTGTTGGGAAAATCGGAAAGCCACATGCAGAAGAATGAAACTGGACCATTTCCTTACACCATGAACAAAAGTAGACTCAAAATGGATGAAAGACCTAAATGTGAGACAGGAATCCATCAAAATCCTAGAGAACACAGGCAGCAACCGCTTCGACCTCGGCTGCCGCAACTTCTTGCTAGACACGTCTCCAAAGGCAAGGGAAACAAAAGCAAAAATGAACTATTGGGACTTCATCAAGATAAAAAGCTTTTGCATAGCAAAGGAAACAGTCGGCAAAACCAAAAGACAACTGACAGAATGGGAGAAGATATTCGCAAATGACATATCAGTTAAAGGGCTAGTATCCAAAATCTATAAAGAACTTATCAAACTCCACACCCAAAAAACAAATAATCCAGTCAAGAAATGGGCAGAAGACATGAACAGACACTTCTCCAAAGAGGACATACAAATGGCCAACAGACACATGAAGAGATGCTCCACATCACTTGCCATCAGGGAAATACACATCAAAACCACAATGAGATAGCACCTCACACCTGTGAGAATGGCTAAAGTTAAGTCTGGAAACAACATTGTTGGCGAGGATGTGGAGAAAGGGGAACCCTCTTACACTGCTTGTGTGAATGCAAGTTGGTACAGCCACTCTGGAAAGCAGTATGGTTCCTCAAAAAGTTGGAAATAAAGCTACCCTATGACCTAGCAGTTGCACTACTAGGGATTTACCCCAAAGCACGAGAAGTTCTTCTGCGACGTGTGCCAAATGTATTGGAGTACAGCGCTGAGGGACTGTTCACACCTCCTGTCTGTCTGAGTGGAGGACTTTGCTTCCTGTTTTACTGAGAAACAGAACCACATCAAAGAGATTTTCTACCACCTCTCTCAGCATCCCTGCGTCTGTACCTGTGTACTCTGCTTTTCCTCTGGCGATACACATTTTGTTATTATTCTTTCCTAGGTCTAACCCACTCATTTATGTTCTGGATTTCATCCCTTCGTACGTACTCAGTTGTCCCTACTCTCCCTGTATTATTAGGTTTTTCCCTCCTGTAAGATTATTCCTTTTAGCACAAAAGCATTTTATAACAACAAACTCTGGCATCATATCCCCTCTAGCCATGTTTCTTCTCCACTCGACAGCAGAACCCATTTCAATAATATCTGTGTCCTCTCCTTCCATTCTCCTTCTGTTCTCAGTTAGACTTCATCCTCCCGGTTTGGGTCACAGTCCTCCGTGAACCCTCCCCACAGGCAAATCACGTGACGGCTGCTCAGTGTTCCCCTGGCTCTGTCAGCATTACTGACATACGTGAGGCACTTCCTTGCTTCTAGACCACTGTCTGTTATTTCTCCTCCGTCCTTACTGGCGGCATCCTCCCAGTTCCTTCCCAGGTTCCTCTTCATTTTCTCACTCGCTAAGTGTTGAAATGCCCATCCTCCATTCTTTTCTCTATACACAGACTCTCTCTCTCTCTCTCAAGGTAATGCCATCATTAAAGTGGTCTTAAATACCATTTTTAGGTTGGTTCATTTATTCAACAAATACTTGTTTTCTGTATGCCAGTTACTGTTCTCTGAGCAGGGAATACATTAATGAATAAAACAAAAATTCTTTCTTTGAGGAGTTTACATTGTATCAGGGAAGATAGACAGTAAACATTAGACGTAATAAATAAATTATCCAGCAAATGTCAGAGGTGGTAAGTGCAATGGAAAAAGGAAAAGTAGAATAGGACGAGTAAGAGGTCTCCCAAATTTATGTCTTCATTTTGGATTTCTTCCGGAATCCTGTATCTAAATATCAAGTTGACCTTTCTACTGTATCTTATCTGTAAGAAGGATATACAAACTGAACTCCCAATTTTCCTCCTATTCCAGTTATTTATAACAACCACTTTCTTGTACGTTGTGGTGTTATAGCTGAGGGATTTGCCTAGGGCTTAGCGGGATGGTTTGCCGCTGCTGCCTGGCATCTGGGGCCTCAACTGGACTGGCTCAGACGTCTGGAGATGACTGGGGACCGTGTGTGTAGGGCCTCTGTTCTTCATATGGTGTTTGCTGGAGCTGGAGTAGTTGAAATGGTCCTTCACTCACAAGTTTGATGCCTGGACCAGAATCACCGGGACAGCTTGGGACAGGCTGCTGACACTCTCTTCTTGCACAGCAAATTCAGTGTAGTTGGGCTTACTGTATGGCTTCTGATTTCTGTCCCAAAAGATGCTCCCCGGACATGAGGTGGAAGATGCCACTGTCTTCGTTAGGGCCTGGGACCACACATGAGTGCAGCTTCATTTTGCCTTATTTTGTTTGTCACAGAGCCCATCTGCATTCCGAAGGGGGGGTCCTAACTCTAACTCTCGAAGGGAGTAGTGTCAGGTAATTGGTGGCCACCTTTAATCCACCACAGTCTACCCTCTGGCCACAAACTTACACTTCTCTCAAGTTAAAATATGTTCAGATCCTCCCAAGAAAGTCTCATCCCAGTGGGCACTAGGCTTAGGCTCGAGGCTGAGGATCCCATCCATCCAAGGCTCAGACAGAGAAGAGGCTCCTCAGTGCTTCAGTCTGAAGATGCGTGAATTTAAGAGACAAATTATCTGCACCCCTTACGCACGCGTGCGCACACACACACACACACACCCCCCAAGCATACACTAGTAAGAGAAGCAGACAATAACGGTAGGCACATTCACTGAAAAAGATGGAAAATTTGAGGCACAGTGCAGTCACTGTTCACTAGCTCTAAAATTAGGTCGCACATGTGTTGCCAGTTGCTTGATGAGGGCCGTGGTCCTGCTTCTTCGGGGGATTCTACGGGGCCTTTTGCTTTGCCCTGTGTACTCTTGGTTTCACGCCCAGTCAGCCTTTCTTCTTCATGAAGAGCTGAAGACCGATGCTTCCAGCCAAGACAAAGTAACCACATTGTCTTCCTGCCTCAAGTGACCAGAAAATAGACAATATACATGAAACGATGGTTTTTAAGACCTGGTTATCAGGCATGGAAGTATAATGATCCCAAAGTGACGGGAAACAAGTGAGATGAGCGCTGTGATTGACCTATCCTGTTGTTCCAAGAGAGATCTCATCTTAGGGTACAAGGTGTGGGAATCCAGGCAGGGCTTACGGGACAAGATGCGTGACAAATAAAGCTGTGAGTCTGGGAGGACCTAGACAGCGGGGCAGGTTACGAGAGGAGATCACACGCACGCGCAGGGGGCACCTGAGGCCGAGCAAAGATTGATGTACCTGAGAGGATTAGACGTCACATCCCCCACTAGCAGGAGCAGGGGGTGTCGAGGCTGCCCAGGAAGTGCGAGTACCCAGAGTGGTAGTGTGTAACGTAGAATAATATCTCAAGCCTTAGCGCTGACCCAGCCTTGACGAATCTTAAACACAAGAGGCAAAAAGATAAGCTGTTTCCAAGTAACTTAACTTCCTGCATCCAGAACAAAGCTCAAATTAAAGATATTTTACCATTTGAAGAAAAACAATGTGCAGTTTATAACACACGTAAGGACAAAGTGAATGACAATAATAGCACAAAGGTGGGATGGGGAGAACCTTGTAAGGTTGCCGTACAGACGTGAAGCGGTACAGTAGGACTTGAACGTGGGCTGCGATGAAGATGTATAGTTATGAACTGTAAAGCAGACCCTAAGATAAAAAAACAAGCAAATAGAGATTTATAGCAGGAAGCCAACAAAGAAGATAAAATGGAGCATAAAATAATATTCAATCTAACTGCAGGCAGGAAAAGGAGACAAAGTACAGGGGGGCAGATAGAAAAGGAACAGCAGGGTGATAGATTTAAGCCAAAGCACTGTATCAATAATACTCATTTTTATGGCTGCATAGCAGGTGCCACAAACCTAACCTCTTAAAGCAACATACATTATGTCACGGCTTCTGTGGGTTAGGAGTGGAGGGACAGCTTGACTCATCTGGAGGCTGAACTGGGAAAAGATCCATTTCTCCATCCATGTGGTGGTTTGTGTCATTCATTTCCTTGCAACTAGGACTGAGAGCGTCAGCTTTTTGCTGGCTGCCCCATGCTTCTACAGGGCATTGCCGTCCCTTATCATGGCCTCTTGCTTTCCTCACAACCAGCAGGGAAGAGGGAGATGATGGCACGTTGGCCACCGATGTCTTACACAACCCAATGACATCATCACATAAAATTGGCATATACCCCTTGCCGTAGAGTCACAGGTCCTGCCCACACTCAAGGGCTGGGGTGACACAAGGATGTGAACACCAGGATCAGCACATAACAGAGGCCACCCAAAGAGTTTGTCCACCAAAAATATGCCATATCACATTTTAAGAATCTTAAAACTTAATGTTTTAATTTCTCCCATCTTATTCTTTGTTGTCCTAGATTTTACTAACGCATTGGTCATCATCCACAGAATACGCTGTTACTACTTTTGCTTTCAACACCTAATTCTATTTTAAAGTATTTTTAATGAGAAGAAGTTGGTTTTATATTATTCCAGTATTTGCTGTTCTTAGTACTCTGCATTCCTTTGCTTTGATCCAAATTCACGTTTGGTGTCACCTGAGTAAGTGGGCATAAAGTCAGCCTGGTTTTTTTTCAGGCTTGCCTCCTCTGTTTCCTGCTGTTTCTAGGTGATTGGTTGATTCCGTAGTGATTTTGTTTGTTCTTTTTGTCCCCTTCCTTGCTCATGTTTTTAAAGCTGTGAGTGATCTCAATTCTTGTTTTTTTTTAAATCCTCTCGTTTTTGAGTTTTAGACCTTCAGATTTTTGTCAAGTTTTTCAAGAAGCGATTTATAGAAATTTCTTTCTTTTGTGTGAACTTTCTTCTAATTAGGTTCTCTGTAGAGCGCATGCCTTGTTCCTATTCATTTAATTCTTTTACTTAGGTTTTGCCATAGTGTGTATACAGAGTGGCCAGGATGTTCCTTTTCCTCTTGCTGGTACCTGGGTGTCTATGCTTCATAATGATGGTTACCCTGTTATTGGCACATAGATATTCAGAAGTGTAATTTATTTATTGTGAATTGTGGCTTTCGGCATTAAATGGGGGCAACCCTGAGCCACCAAAGCACCACCTGTAGGAATATCGCCAGCCCATTAGTAACACCTATTAGAGCAATGACTAAACACGATCTAAAAGGATAGAGTCACATTTTTTAAATT
Source organism: Ursus arctos (assembly GCF_023065955.2). Lineage (NCBI taxonomy): Eukaryota > Metazoa > Chordata > Mammalia > Carnivora > Ursidae > Ursus > Ursus arctos. Next base: position 4,614,567 of record NW_026622897.1, on the reverse strand, counting down.
TATTTTTAAAATATGTGTTAGAGCACGCACGCAGTGGTGGAGGGGGCAGAGGAGTAGAGACGGTCTTCAAGCAGACTCCCCGCTGAGCGCAGAGCCTAACTCAGGGCTCGATCCCACAACCCTGAGATCATGACCTGAATGGAAATCAGGGGTCAGACGCTTAACTGACTGAGCCACCGAGCCGCCCCCCCCAGAGTAATACATTTCATTTATGTCATAAAATTCATGAGGGGCTTTGTTGAAGCCGCTAATGTTGCCTGAGTTAATAGAGAAATTGGTACCTTGAAGATTGGGAGTTTCTAAACAAGCCTTAAAATACGTGGCCTTGGTTGGATGATAAAAGCTGCTGAAGATTAGCTCCATGAATAAAGATACATTTAAGATTTTCCAGCAAAGCTTAGATTTGGTGTGCGTGGTATTTCATAACGTGAAGAAGGGAGCAACCATTGCTTTCAAATGCAGTCTTGGGGTTTTAAAGGTTTTACTTATTTATTTGTCAGAGACAGAAAGAGAGTAAGAGCACAAGCGGGGGGAGCGGCAGAGGGAGAGGGAGAAGCAGGCTCCCCGCTGAGCTTGGAGCCCAATGCGGGATTCGATCCCAGGACCCTGAGATCACGACCTGAGCCAAAGACAGACGCGTAACTGACTGAGCCATCCCAGCTCCCCAGCCTTGTGTCTTTAATCCCTGGGGTCCTTGTTATCCGTGGTCCTTCAGATAGTGCTTTTTTTTTTTTAAAAGATTTTATTTATTTGACAGAGATAGAGACAGCCAGCGAGAGAGGGAACACAGCAGGGGAAGTGGGAGGGGAAGAAGCAGGCTCCCAGCGGAGGAGCCTGATGTGGGGCTCGATCCCGTAACGCCGGGATCACGCCCTGAGCCGAAGGCAGACGCTTAACCGCTGTGCCAGCCGGGTGCACCTTCAGATAGCACTTATAATGTGAAGGTAGACAGAACGCTGGTTCTGAATTCATTTATATTCTCTGCTTTGAACAGTGTTGTTCCTTGCGAGACATGTAGAGATCATATATGACACCAGCTCATTCACTTGTTTGGTGTGGTTTTAAAAATCAGTCCCGATTTGGCCACTGGGTTGCCTGTTGTGACAGCTACTTAGTGCTCTTTAAAGGAACTCAGTAAAATAAATACAGTTATTAAAATGACAGCTGTGAAAACAGTTTTTTACGTGTTAATGTAGTGTTAGGTTTAAAAAGGGAACATTAAGTAATATGTGAAAAGTCATTTAAGTGGGTGTAAAAAGGGAGAACTTTTCTCAAATGGAACCATTAGGTGTTCTTTTAAAAACCTTAAAACAGTAATGTAAAAGGGAGAAATGAGAAATTGGAGTAACACCACCTCAGTGTTGGCTGGATAGCACTTAAATCACGAGGCTGCTGCCCTAGATTATGTCAGATTTTGCTGGAACATGTTTCAGTTTAGAGATAGTAAAAAAGGAATCTTATTCATTTTTCAAACACTAGAATCTGAAGGTCTCGTTTTTGTTGTGTGAAACCCTTTTGAATTACTGGTGATCCTTGGCTAAATTTTGTTTCCCTTTTAAGGCAGAACATATCAGAATCCCTGTTTGTGTTTTATTGTGGTCTCATGAATTATGTCATTTTTCCTGGAAATTAAAAAGATAATATAAAAGGAGGACTATGAAATTAGTCATTACCAAGATGGCATCCCAGTGATTGAATGTGGTTAAACAGATAATTCTTAGAGTACTTTGCTGTTTACGATAAAAGCGTTTGCTCTTCCGAAGAAGCTTTAGATTCCTTCCTGGATATTATAACACAGCCAATAAGCCAAATGTAAGCAGTATACTTTTCTTAAGTCAACTAATTAATTTTATCCATTTTTTTACCCTCACATTTTTTTCAGGACTCCTGTTAGATGAGTGACAGTTCAGAAATAGCTTGGGGATGATGGTAGTGACAGTGATACAGTTTTGAACCTCGCTGAATGCTAAAAATAGCAGCAAAGCAACTAGAATGCAAAACCAAGGACCCACAGAAACCATCTTGAAAACAGAGTATTCCCACAGCCCCCAATTACAGTCGGCTTGTAGGGACACACTGCCGTCATTAGTAGTGTCTGCATGGTGTCGGCATCTGTACAAAAGGGAGTGGGGGGAAACAAGTGGGCTTTGGACATCCCCAGGCATAAAAGACCCCAGATTGTCGAAAAGTGCTTGCTGCAGAGCATGACGGCTTCGTCTGAAAAGAGCAGCAGAAACTGGGAACAGAATCCCAGTTGTGGGTGCGTGTAATGGCATCTGATGGCTATGAAGTTAAAAAAAAATAAAGTAAGCTCCTCTGGCCTGTTCCCTCCCTTTGAAAGTACAGGCAAACTTTCTTCATCCAAAACATTAAGTGACAGAACTATATCTCAGTTAAATCCCATGCAAAGTTTTTAGAAGTTGAGAGAGATTAGGAGCCAAACAATATTCCTACAGCTAATGAGAGTTCACAGACAGACCTATCCCTAAACTGATGAAAACTGTGACTCAGTAGTTCCAGATGAGCTTAAAAATTTAAGAAAATGATAGAATGTGTGAAGAAAAAACAGCATATATTAGGACTGTAAAAATATCAGAAATGAAGTGAGTGAAAAAAGGAAGGTTTTACTTTTTTCCACCTTTTTTTGTTTTTTTCTTAATTTAAAATCAGTTAATTAACATATAGTGTATTATTACGTTCAGAGGTAGAGGTCAGTGGTTCATCAGTCTTATATAACACCCAGTGCTCGTTCCATCATGTGCCCTCCTTAATGCCCATCACCCAGTTACCCCATCGCCCCACCCACCTCTCCTCCAGCAACCCTGTTTGTTTCCTATGATTAAGAGTCTTTTATGGTTTGCCTCCTTCTCTGATTTCGTCTTGTTTTATTTTTTCTTCTCTTCCCCTCTGATCCTCTGTTTTGTTTCTTAAATTCGACATATCAGTGACATCATAAGAATATTATCTTTCTCTGATTATTTTGCTTAGCATAATACCTTCTGGTTCCATCCACATCGTTGCAAATGGCAAGATTTCATTTTTTTTTTTGATGGCTGAGTGATACTCCATTGGACATGTGTATTTATATACATACGTACATATATACACACACATCCCACATTTTCTTTATCCATTCATCTGTTGATGGACGTCTGGGCTCTTTCCATAGTTTGGCTGTTGTGGACATTGCTGCTATACACATTGGGGTGCAGGTGCCCCTTGGATCACTACATTTGTATCTTTGGGGTAAATCCCTAGTAGTACAATTGCTGGGTTGTAGGGTAGCTCTATTTTCAACTTTTTGAGGAACGTCTATACCGTAGAATGGAAGATTTTAAATGAGAGCTGCCAACACCCACAAAGGATTTAGGATTCTGAAATGGAAGACAAACTCAGGAAAAAAACAAATGTAACAGATAACAACTTAATAGAAAGTTAAGATATAAAGAAGAAAGTTTTTTGGATTTAAAAGGTTGAAGAGAATGTGATAGATAGAAGATAGGCTGAACTTCGACACAAATACAGTAAAAAACTTTGAAGAAAAAAAAATCAAGAGAATGAACAAAGCAAAAAGAACATGGCCCAGATAATCTCATGGAGGATTTTACTATCCCTTTAAATATTCATCGATCCTAATGCCTCTTAAGCTATTTCAGTGTATGGGAGAACTTCTAAACTAGTTTTGTGATGCAAGGATACTGTGATTCCTAAACTTGAGAAAGATTGCACCAAAATAGAAAACTCACAATAACATTTGTCCTTTATTAATGCAGAAAATTATACATTAGTAATAGCAAACGTGGAAAGGGTCCAAGATGATAGTGTAGGAAAATCCTGAACTCTCTTCCTCGCACGGACTTACAGACTTAGAGCTCCATATGGATTATTGCTCTCTGGAAAAGATCTTGAAACTAGATGAACTGCTTCTCCATAACAAGGGATAAAAGGACCTCACTGAGGATGATAGAACAGACAGAGGCACAGTCTTGTAAAAAACCCCATGCCAGCTCATTGATACAAAATAGAGATTCCCACAGACAGGTGCTTCTCCTGAAGGAGTAAAGGGTTGGTGTTCCACATCTGGCACCCTGACCTCTGGGACCTGCACTGGAAAGAGGAGCCCCTTGAAAGTCTGGCTGGGAAAACCAACGGGGCTGATATCTGGGGGTTCTAAAGTTCTATAAGAAACTGAGATTCCCCTGTTGGAGTGTTTGCATGCCGTCCAGTTTGTCCCCAGACCTAGCGAACAAACAGCAGTTGGAAAGTTCCTAGACTGTAGGTGAGGGAGATCCGTTTGCTGGTCTGAGGGCATTGGCTGGAGGGGCAGCGGACAGTTGAGATTCTCCCCGGAGACAGGTGCGCGTGGATGCCATTGTTGCACTGTCCACGTAGCTTGCTAGCATGGTGGGCGAGCTTGGACACAACATCCTCCAGCACTTGGCTGGGATGGATTGGGGTGAGAAGTCATTGCTCAGGCCAGAGTGCAGGTGAGTGCAGTGCTCTCCGATTCCGCAGCTGGAGTGGGCAAACACAAATGGTCGTGCAGTTCTGTCACTTCCTAGGGAAGGCTGGAGGCGTGGGCAGTCAGGACACTCCACTACCCCTGGCTGCGGCTGGTGAGCATGAACGGTCGCAGCACTCGTGGCTGTGCGCACACACTGATGAGGCACTCTCCACAGTGTTTCTGAAACCCACAGGCATGCGCAGTCAATACATTGTCACACTACCTTTCTGAGACCAGCGAGTGTGCCCTCTCATCTGCACTCTCCAGCTGCCTTGCTACAGCAGGGAAAGGCAGTTCATTCATACTTCAAAAGCTAGTACCCAAGGGTCTGGCTTCTAATCAGCCTGAAACTAGATGGTAAATGAGATTCTTCCCCTTGGATCAGTGCTGACAGGTCTTGGCACACCCTCAACAATGGGCATATCAAGAACAAATCAAACAGTTTAGACAATCACAAAGGCTTGGGAGACAATCAAGAACTAGGGGAAGGTTGAATGAGAAAGATTATCACCTACACAAGATGAGCTTTCAAGGCTGGGAGAGGTAGCTGTCTTACTGAAGGCACAGAAACACAAGAGAGTCAAGCAAAATGGGCAAGCAAATAGGTTTCAAATGAAAGAACAAGACAAAACATCAGAAAAAGATCACAGTGATACAGAGATAAGTAATCCACCTGATAAAGAATTCAAAGTAATGGTCTTAAAGATGCTCACCAGCCTCAGGAGGAAAAAAGATGAACACAGTGAGATCTTCAGTGGAGAGAGAAAAAACATAATAAAGCACCGAACAGAAGCCACAGAGCTGAAAAAGGCAGTAACCGAGCTGGAAAGTACACTGGAGGCATTCCGCAGCAGACTGGGTGAAGCAGAGGATAGATCAGCGAACTGGAGATGTAGCAATGGAACTCACTCACACGTAGCGACTGAAAGATATTTTATTTTATTTTATTTTATTTTACTTTATTTTCTTTTATTGAGTAAAGCGATAGAAGTTTATTGAGTGAAGATACAGAAAAAGCTCTCAAGAGTGAGAGGGGTCCTGACACGGTTGCCCAGAAAAATAATTTTAAAAAATAAAGATAACTCGAGGGACATCAAGCAGAATTACGTTTTCATGTAGGGGGATTGCAGAAGGAGACAAGAGAAAGAGGCAGAAAACTTACTTGAAGAATTAATGGCTGAAAATTTCCCTAAGTTAGGGAAGGAAACAGACATTCAGGTCTAGGAAGCCAGAAGTTCCAAATAGGAATCCAAAGACAGCTACAACAAGACCATTGTAATTAAAAGGTCAAATTTAAAGACAGAAAATCTTAAAAGCAGCAAGAGTAAAGCAGATTGTCACACACAAGGGAAACCCCATAAGGGTGTCAGCGGATTACTCAGAAATGGCAGGCGAGAAGGGAGTGGCATGACATCTTCAAAGTGCTGAAAGGAAAAAACTTCCAACTAAAAATTCTTGACCTACCAAGGTTATCATTCAGAGCTGAAGGAGAGATAAAGAGTTTTCTAGACAAACAAAAGCTGAAGGATTTCATCACTACTAAACTGGCTTTGGAAGAAATATAAAAGGGACTTTTTTAAGCTTTGAAAAGAAATGTCACTAATTAGCAAAACATGCCAAAGAAAAAATCTTGGTGCTCCTGGGTGGCTCAGTCGGTGAAGCATCTGCCTTTGGCTCAGGTCATGATCTCAGGGTCCTGGGATCAAGTCCTGCATCAGGCTCCCTGCTCAGTGGGGAGTCTGCTTGTCACTCTCCCTCTTCCCCTCTCCCTGCTCATGCTCTCTCTCTTGCAAATAAATAAGTAAAATCTTTAAAAGGAGAAAAGTAAACGTCTCACTGGAAGGGGTAAATGTATAGTAAAAGTAGTGGATTAATCACTTATAAAGCTACCAAGAAGGTAAAATGACAAAAGTAGTAAAATTAACTAAAACTACAGTAATTAGGGGTATAGGAAATAAAAACAATGTAAAAAGTGACATCAAAAACATAAAATGGTGGAAGTAAAAATGTAGTTTTGGAATGTGTTCAAATTTAGGTTGCTATCAACTTGAAATAGACCATTATATATGTAGGATAATATATGTGAATCTTATGGTAACCACAAAACAAAAACTTAACAGTAAATACACATAAGAAAACAAGTAAAGAATCTAAGCATAATGCTAAAGAAAGTTATCAAACCACAAGGGAATAGAGAAAGAGAAGACGGGAACAGAGAAAACTACAAAAACAGCCAGGAAGAAAAAATGAACAGGATGGTGATAAGTATATACCTGTCAATAATTACTTTAAATGTAAATACACTAAATTCTCCAATCAATAGATACATAGTAGCTGAATGAATAAAAAAAGAAAACCAAAAAAAGATCTGTATACTGCCTACAAGAGACTCACTTAGAAAGTAAGGACACACATATTGAAAGTGAAAGGATGGAAAAAGATACTCTATGCAATTGGAAATGGAAGGAAAGCTGGATAGCTCTAATCATATCAGACAAATCAGACTTTAAAACAAAGACTGTAACAAAAGACAAAGAGGAACTACATAATAATAAAGGGGTCAATCCAGCAAGAAGACACAACATTTATAGATACATATGCACCCAACAGAGGAGCACCAAAATATATAAACACAACATTTATAGATACATATGCACCCAACAGAGGAGCACCAAAATATATAAAGTTAAAAACTTGAAGGTGGAAATTAACAACAATACAATAATAGTAGGGAATTTTGACACTCTCTTTAGATTAATGGATAGATCATACAGACAGAAAATTAATAAGGAAACACTGGCCTTAACACAGTAGACCAGATGGACTTACTAGATATATACAGAGCACTACATCCCAAAGCAGCAGAATATACATTCTTCTCAAGTGCAATAGAACATTCTCCAGGATTGATCACATGTTAGGCCACAAAACAAGTCTCAATAAATTCAAGAGGACTGAAATTATATCAAGCATTTTTTCTGACCACAATGATATGAAGCTAGAAATCAGTTACAAGAAGAAAACTGGAAAAACTACAAATAGGAGGAGATTAAACTATTTACTGAAAACTACTAAGTCCTGGAAGAAATCAAAGGAGAAATTTAAAAAAAATACATAGAGAAAAATGAAAAAAGAAATATGAAAAACCAATGGGAGATAGTAGAAGTGGTTCTAAGAGGGAAGTTTATAGCAATGAAGCCTATCTCAAGGAAGAAGAGAAATCTCAATTTAACTTTACACCTAAGGAACTAGAAAAAGGACAACAAACAAATCCCAAAGTTAGTGGAAGGAAGGAAATAATAAAGATCAGAATGGATATATATGAAATAGAGACTAAATAGAGACTAAAGACTAAAAAGACAGTAGTAAAGATTAGTGAAACTAAGAACTGGGTCTTCGAAAAGAGAAGCAAAATTGACAAACCTTTAGCTAGACTCACCAAGAAAAAAAGAGTGCTCAAATAAAGTCAGAAATGAAAGAGAAGTTATAAGCACAGAAATACTTTAATAAACAATTATTTGCCAACAAAATCGGACAGCCTAGAAGAAATGGATAAATTCCTAGAAATGTACAGTCTTTCAAGACTGAAATATGTTGAAATAGAAAATCTGAGCAGATGAATTACTAGTGAGGAGATTGAATCATTATTTAAAAACCTCCCAACAAACATCCAGAACTAGATGGTTCCACTCGTGAATTCCACCAAACATTCAAAGAAGATTTAATTCCTATTCTTCTCAAATTATTCCCAAAAACTGTGAAGAGGAGGGGATGCATCCAGAGTCATTTTATCAGGCCAGTATTCCCTGTTAGCAAAACCAGATGAAGATGGGGAAAAAAAAGCAAAGCAGAAGGGGAGAGAGAGAGAGAGAGAATGAGAGAGAGAGAAAGAGAAAGAAAAAGGAAAAGAATTAATTACACGTCAATATCTCTGATGAGGATAGAAGCAAAAACCCCTAACAAAATATTAGCAACTGAATTCAACAATGTGTTAAAATACATTAAAAATATTACTCCATGATCACATAGGATTTATTACAGAAATTCAGGATGGTTCAACATCCAGTCAATCAATGTGATACACCATATCAACAGAATAAAAGATAAAAATCACAATCATCTCAATAGATGCAGAAGAAGCATTTGACAAAATTCAATATCTATTTATGACTTTAAAAAAGTGGGTATATGGGAAACATACTTCAACATAATAAAGACCATATATGATAAACCCACAGCTGGAAGCTTTTCCTAAGATCAGGAATAAGACAAGGATGCCCACTATCCCCACTTTTATTCAACATAGTATTGGAAGTCTTAGCCATAGCAATTAGGCAAGAAAAAGGCATACAAATTTAAAAGAAGTAAAACTGTCCCTATTTGCAGATGACATGATACCATATATAAAAACCCCTAGAGACTCCACCAAAAAATTGTTAGAACTAATAAATGAATTCAGTAGAGTTTCAGGATACAACATTAATAACCTATCAGAAAGAAATCAAGAAAACAACCCCACTTACAATTGCATTGAAAATAGTAAAATACCTAGGAATAACTTTAACCAAGGAGGTAAAAGATCTGTATATGGAAAATTATAAAACATTGATGAAAGAAGTTGAAGACGAAAATAAATAAAAAGATCTTCCATGCTTGTGGACTGAAAGAATGAATACTGTTAAAATGTCCACACAATCTAAAGCAATCTACAGATTCAACATAATTCCTATCAAAATTCTAGTGGCATTTTTTTTATAGAACTAGAGCAAATAATTTAAAATTTGTATGGAACCACAAAAGACCCCAAATAGCCAAAACCGTCTTGATAAAGAAAAAGCTAGAGCTATCAGGCTCTCTGATTCCAAAGCTATCCTACAAAGCTATAGTAATCAAAACAATTTGGTATTGGTGTATAAATAGTCATAGAGGCATGGTACAGAATAGAGAGCCCAGAAATAAACCTATGCATATATGGTGAATTAATTTATGAGATAAGAGGCAAGAATATATTGGGAAGGGACAGTCTCTCTAATAAGTGGTTCTGGGAAAACTAGACACTTATATGCAAAAGAATGATACTGGACCACTATCTTAGAATATACACAGAAATCAAATCAAAATGGGTTAAAGACTTGAATGTAAGACCTGAAACCATAAAACTCCTAGAAGAAAACATGGGTGGTAAGCTCCTTGACATTGGTTTTAGCAATTTTTTTTTATCTGACTCTAAAGGCAAGGGAAACAAAAGTGAGAATAAACAAATGGTACAACATCAAACCAAGAAGCTTCTGCACATTGAGGGAACCATCAATAAAATGAAAAGGAACCTGTTGAATGGGAGGAGGTATTTGCAAATTACATACCTAATAAGGGATTATTATCCAAAAAGATATAAAGAACTCCTACAACTCACTACAAACAAAAACCAAGTAATCCAATTAAAATGGGCAATGGAGCTGAATAGACATTTTTCTGAAGAAGACCAGATGGCCAACAGACTTTTGAAAAGATGCTCGACATCCCTAATCATCAGGGAAGTGCAAGCACATGACAATGAGATACCACCTTACACCTGTCAGACTGGCTATTATAAAAAAAGAGCATTGATGAAGATGTGTAGAAAAGGGAACACTCGTGCATTGTTGGTGGGAGTATAAATCGGTGCAGCCACTATGAAAAACAGGATAGAGGTTCCTCAAAAAATTAAAAATAGAGCTACCATGCAATCCAGCAATTCCACTTCTGGGTGTCTACCCAAAGAAAATGAAAACACAGAGTCAAAAAGGCCTACGTACCCCTGTGTTTATTGCAGCATTATTTACCGTAGCTAAGATGTGTAAGTGACGTTAAGTGTCCATTAGTGGATGGATGAATGGGTAAAGAAAATGTGGTACAGATAGAGATACATACAATGGAATGCTAATTATCATAAAAAAGAATGAATTCTTACCATTTGCTACGACATGAATGGACCTTGAGGGGCTTCATTCACTTTTTGCTTTATTCACTTTGATGTCTGGTTTTAATGGGCTGCTTTGCCGTCATCACATGCAGGAAGTTGTAATGATGTTGACTTCAACCCCATGATTTCCAGAATATTATTTGAAGAATTGTGGCCTGATGTTAGTTCCAGGTAACTCTAATATCCATCATAGGTACAGGTTAAGAAATTTGATGTTTCTTCTAATCTGCAAAGCAAAACAACCCAAAACAAAACAAAACAAAACAAAAAACAGTGGCCTTGCTAGTAATACTATAGAGTATATTCAAGTAAGTCAGTAATCTGTCAGCAAACATTATAAAATGCATAAATTTAATGCAGAAATAACTGAGAAACGTGCAACAAGCCTAAAATGCTATTTGCTAAGTACAAATAAAAACACAGATAGTATTAATGGGGGCGAGGATGAAAGTTAATATCCAACAGAATTTTCTCTGTGTGGTATACGTGCTCTCTATAAAAATGGGCCCTAATGTTAATGATTTGACCAAAGCTTGCTTTCTTTTTCTTTTTTAAAGATTTTATTTATGTATTTATTTATTTGAGTGAGAGACAGAAAATATCAGGCAGGCTCTGCACTGAGCACGGAACCTGATGTGGGGCTCCATCTCACGACCCTGGAATCATGACCTGAGCTGAAACCAAGAGTCGGAGGCTTAACCAACTGAGCCACCCAGGCACCCCTGAGCAAAGTTTTCTGAGGATGGTAGTGGCACACTAGGAAATCTGAGCCAGCTTTCACGTAGGAAGACTAAAATATCTAGAAAAATGTGAATCCCGCTGCTTGAAGGTATCAAAGAGCTCACAAGGTAGTGGAGTCTAGGAGACATGAGCATCCGGAAAAGTGCAACGTTCGGTATCACTTTGCCTCTGGGGTTAATTGCTGATCCAGAAGCCAAGCCCCAGGACATCTGCAGCATTTTGCTTGTTGAGGCCGTCCCAGAGATCTGCCCGGATGCAAGAGCAAGAGTAGTAGACTTCAGCTTTTGCTGGCGGCGTGGCAGCTACTAGAAGAGCATGTGGAATGACAATATTGTTAATTCATTTCTGGAAGATACAACCTGGGGTAGGAGGTAAGTAGAGTTTAAGTGTTCAGAGTCTTTGCATTGAAAAGGACAATAGTACCCATTAACACTGGACTTCGAAAAATCAAGGATGCATGGTGTAATTGCTAAGTAACCACTATAAGAACAGTTTAAGAAGGGTGTGTCACTACACAGCTAAGAGACGGGCATAGGGAATCACAAAGGAAGACCAAAGAAAGAGAAAGCAAACATAGAACACATGACTCAATAAAGAACCTATGGTAAAATGGCTGCTTTAAATGCAAATACACCAACAAGAAAGATTGGCAATCTGTATTTAAAAAGACAACAACCAAATTTGACCAATTTTTTTGTGAAATCTGGTGCTAAGAAAGGTCATGGTTTGTGCTTTGCAATCTGGTCTCCTTCCTTTTCTCATGGTTTATTAAATAAGAGTAGAGTCAAATCAGAAAATATTTCCTGAGTACTATAAACAGCATACTTGGGTGGAGTGGAAATGTGAAAGAGTTAAATGGGCTTTTTGTCTTCAAGGAGATTCAAGTTTTAAGATGTTAAATTATGAAAAGCTTAATCATATTAAAATTTTAAATTACATTTTAGAACAACTAAGGAACTTGCATGTCATGTCAAAAGGATCTCAAAGGAATGAGAGGTACTTCAGAATGGGACAATTTTAGAAGAGTGTGGATTTTACTGAATCCGTGGATAATATTTAGTGAGAGTCGCTAGGACGCGATGTTCTGGTTGAGTCGAATAGTGTGAGCAAAGTGCAAATGGAAAATATACAAGCATGTTTGGAGGTTAGCAAGTAAACCAACTGTGTCTACAAAAGTCATTTGAGGAACTCTCAGGAGATGAGAATCCCCTGAAAGATTTGGGACACATTTTGGAAATCTCGTAAGTCTGATTACGGCTTTCTCCTGTCAGTATTGTGGCATTAGTGCAGATGTTAAGAAAGATGGTAACCTACTTGAAGTAGTGTTTGAAGAAATTAATCTGATGTGAAATGCAGTGGGTCATTTAGAAGGGCTCCCAGTCATCTTGTTACAGTAAAAAAAAAGGCTGGAATCAGAGTTGCAGTTTGGTTGAACATTTCCCAGGCATGTCAATGTAGAGATGAAGGAACGAACAACGCTTCTGAAGTACCAAGAAGGAGAAGAGTTGTAGGACTCTTTCAGAGGTACTTATCTATGTGTCTTCTTTGACACATGCAACATTTTCTCTGCCAGGTAGAAATAAATCAGAGCAGGCTTCTACGGTTCCATGGTATTCGTAAGGACTAGTAGTTCAATGAAATGAAATCACTAATATTCTTCCTTCCTTTTATCATTTGTATTTTTGTATCCTTACAATGGGTGAATTACAGTACTTGAGAGAGAATCCATGATCTAGTGCCCTCACCACAACGGTAGAGAGTCGACCTTTGGACAGAAAAGGTCATTCCTTTCCTGAGTTAAACAGAAACTCTTGGTCCCTTAAACATCTTGATAAAAATGGATGAAACTTTGGACTCTCTCAGCAGTAATTTTCAACTATCACAGTCTCTACTAGTAAAAAGGGCATTTATTTCTTGGTGATTTATTGGTATCTCTAGGCTCCAGAATGATCATCTAGGATAGATCTCTGTGAAACACACTGTCACAGAATTTATTGCATAGTTAATGCTCTTCATCAATCTTACCTTCCAAATTGGCAGTCTCCACTAAGAAACATTTTAATGATAAACAGTGAGACACGCCAACCTTCCTGTTCGTTATCTTCTTTCTATGTACTGAATGTTAAGATGTTGATCATCATTTACACAGCGATCGTATTTCATTGTAGTTACTACCCCTGTAGTTCTGCTCGGTGTCGGACTGGCCCTTGGATGCGTTATACAAGTCAAAAATTTAATATAGTTATATGTATTTTTGGTTTTTAAATGAAAGTAATGACAGCAGGGAAAATGCAGCCCACTTCAATTTACTTAGGTTTTTCCACTATTATAGGAAGTTCTATTTAGAAGCGTTGTAAAGAGCATAGACTCTGGAGTCGTGCGGTCCTGTGTTAGTAATTGTGTGGCCTTATGCACATTGTTGTACTTCCTGTGAGACGGGTGCTGTGCAAGGCTGTGGGAATGGAGCACAGAGAAGGTAGAACCTGGCTTAATGTAAGGTGATTAGAGTTTCATGAAAGTGGAGGTGGGGCAGGAAAAATATCAGAAAGTCGAGGAAATTAAACCAGTTTAGGTGTACCCAGTGCACAGGCAAGTGCCTGGTAACAAAGACAAGGTTGTCAGTATTGGTCCTCCCTTTCTGAATGTTCCCATTTGGCTTCTCTACGGCAGACCTGATACCGTGCAGTGATGATCTGGTATGATTCCAAATTGCATTGGTGACCGGAGTTTGGCTGAACACAGTCTTATTTGGGTCAAGGTGGGAGCTTACACTGTTCTGTGTATGCATCCTCCTTAATACACAACTTGGCTTTCACTGCAGAAAAGCAGTTTTTGAGGTTCTAATAAAATTTACTGTGCTTTCTTGAATTTAACATTAATCATCTCTCTCCTTTTAAATATAACGCAAGGGAATGAGGAACAAGGCATTGTTGAGATGTATTATTAGCTGGCATAATTTTTTAGAATTTCTGTACAAAGACCCAAGGTGTTCATAATACTCAAAGGATCCTACTTTTCTAGTAAGTAGGAAGTAAACTGCTCATTTTTAGAACTCACTTAAATATTTCAAGCTATTATGGTCTGCTAAGATTCATCTTTAAATACTCTAAATGAGAACCAAATGGGCCAAGTCAGCAAATCAGTGATCAAGGAATTTGATGCCCACAGTAGCATATGGTATTCTATTAAAAGACAAAAACTGTTTTTTCCAAAGGATTTACTATAATTTAATCTTAGGAATGATTCTTTGAATTCAAAGACCTGTCTCTCATAAGGCATATTCTTAGAATCAATTTTTACCTGGTGCTGATGACTGCTCACCCAGCCATTTCCTTACGTGGCAGGTGGACTTGGAGAGTGTCTGGGCCCCAAAAGAGCAAGACACACAGAAATACAAACTATTTGGGGCGCTCGGGCGGCTTAGTTGATTAAGTGTCTGGCTCTTGATTTCGGCTTAGGTCACAATCTCAGGGTTGTGAGATCGAGCCCAGTGTTGGGCTCCACGCTGAGCATGGAGCCTGCTTAAAGTTCTCTCTCTCCTTCTGCCCCTCCCACCCTCACTCACATGCTATCTGTCTCTCTCTAAAAAAAAAAAAAATAAAACAAAACAAAGTGTTCAAAAATGCAGTTTGTGGTAAATAGAGTTCATTCAGATGGAGCCCAAGAAAGCATGAAATGATTGAAAGTGCTTATTTAACCTTTATCTACCATATCTACTTAAAAACCTTCCTTTCCAAACAAACATTTTACTTTTTTAATGCATGGTAATTGAACACAATTATATGGAATATCGTTAAAGTCACTTACTAGCAACATTCTAAGGGCTGAACTTCTGGAATCTTCATAATGGCAAGGTAAAAGTAGTGAGGAGTGGGATTGCCTGCCTTTCTGAGCTGAGCATTTGGTTTCCCTCTCCAGAAGAGTTTCTCCAGGACGTACAATTTTTTTTTTTTTAAGATTTTATTTATTTATTTGACAGAGACAGCCAGCGAGAGAGGGAACACAAGCAGGGGGAGTGGGAGAGGAAGCAGGCTTCTAGCGGAGGAGCCTGATGTGGGACTCGATCCCAGAACGCTGGAATCACGCCCTGAGCCGAAGGCAGACACTTAACGACTGTGCCACCCAGGCGCTCCAAGGACGTACAATTTTTAAAATTCACCTAATATACATACACAAACCAGTACTGAAAAATCTGGTGGGTATTTCCTTAACCAAATGATCAAACCTAGCATTTTCACCATGATGGGATGAAATAGTTTCCTTTTCCCCCAGTGGGGTGCACTGTCATATTCCAGAAAAAAAAAAAAAAAAGTGTTTTGACTTCAATCTCCTCATCAGGAAACAGTCCAAAGTTTGAGATATACCAAAGTGTGTGCTTCCTGATTGATACCTGGAGAAGAAAAAGGAAATAAGAAACTCCAAAGGAACAGTTGGCACAGTTTGATTGGAACAACTGTCAAAGTTTGAATAGGGACTGTATCTTAGATGCTAGTTCTTTATTAAGGTTACATTTCCTGAGTGTAATCGTTGCGTTGTGTTACGTAGGTACATGCTTTTGCTCTTTGGAGATGCGTGCTGAAGTATTTGGGGATGAAGTGTCAGAGTCTGCGGGCAGCTTTCAAGTGATTGAGGGGGAAAATATGTACATAGATAAAGCAAACGAGGCAAAATGTTAAAACTGGTGAATCTAAGGGAATAGCAAACAGGTATTTAAAGTATTATTCTTGCAACTCTTAAGTGTGTGAAAATTTTCAAAATAAAAATTTGCATATACATATAAAAATGGATGTACAAATCAGAGAGAAAATTAGATTGGATAAATAATATAAAGTAGAGTGAGTCCAGTTCCCAACCATATCAGACCTAATTCTCATTTTTGTGAGTACTTTTTAATGCCATCTTTACTATCTGGATGAAATCCATAGATTATATAATCCACCTAATATAAAATTTCAAAAATCAATAGAATGACCTACTGTAACATAAAAGAGAACTGTTGTCGTCCTAGATTTCCAGAATTTCCCCTAGGGGGTGGTACTGCCCCTGATGTGAACAACTGGGTTAACTGTTTGCTAGTGTACCAGGGAGATTATCCTGAGACATCACTGTGATTAAAGCACAACTGTGTGTGTTTGCTGAGTGGGATGAAGGCCCAGAGACATCAGTGCGTATTACGTTAATTTCCTTGAAGGTAAGGAGGAGAATTCATGGGTGCCTGAGATACAGGTGAAGTATGGAAAGTCCTGTAAGGTGTCTATTTTCTCACTTGGTTCCTGTAGACTTTGTTAAGCTCCGTGGAGGAATAAGGTTCTAGGTAAAAGCTAAAGAAGCTGGGTTTTTTTTTTTTTTTGTAGGGTTTGTTAGGAACATGTAGATACGAGTGTATATTTGTGTATCTGTATGTTGACAACATAGCTGAATTCAATTTATTTTGTTTCCCTTAGTTCCTTAGAATTTATACAGTGGAAGAAGTTTTTCCTGTAGCCCGGATGAAACTTGGACTGGCTCATAGCTCTCCTGATTGGTATCAGGTAACTAATCTTTAACAGCAGGTAACTCTTAGTTGCCCTGATTCCATAGTTTAGAATCTTTAATCCAATATATCAGAAAACTCTTCATTGCAAGGCACAGACTTCCTGTTCTCCAGTTAGGGCCTTTAGTGGGAGGGCCCCTGCCCTCTCTGAGAGAAGGAATGGTTGACTTCTCCTTGACATTCCTCCCCTCCTTCACTAGCTGCTCTTCGTATTGACCCCTCCTGATGGAGTTGGAATTTGCAGTGGGACAGGGGAACGGGGGCTAGGGAGTTTCAGTGAATAGGTCTCAAGGTGACTTCAGACTCTCTAAGTCCTGCAGACGTAGAAAGTTGACTGTCCTGTCACTGCACTGATGGCATTGTGGAGGTTCCCCTGTTGGGCTGTACTGACTGTAAGTCATGTAATGAAGTCTCTTCCTTTGTTCTCACTTGCCTGTGAGCCCAAGTTTTCTGGCAGGCTTCAGGCTGGCTCTCTCTCCCACTAGGGCCCACATTTGGTCCATGGAAAACATTTATGAATTCGTGGACTCATACAAGCGGGGAGGGCAGGGCAATCCCGACACAGCTGCCTTTACGTCGCTCCCACCATGGAGTGCCCAGCTGGCCACACTGAAATGGATGAGACCTCATCAGGTTGTTTTCAGGCAGGTGTCAACTTTGGAAAATACCTGTCAAGTTTTCCAAGTGATCCCACTGAAAGTCCTCTCTGCAGGCTAGAGGTGAAGATAGAGAGTTGCACTTTTGCCTTTCGCCTTTGGGGAATGGGTGGTTCTCACAATACTCCGTTGTTCTATCTGAATATTTTCACAAATCTTCTCCGACTTTCTACTAGTTGGTACCTTGTTGTGACACGTCACTTTGGAATTTTATATCTATTTTATGATGGATTCAAACTCCCAGTTGAATATTCCATTCTCCTTGGGTCCCCAGGTAACAGTGCAGTGGGGCAAGCGGGGAGAGTCAAGTTTAAATTTGACTTCTGATTCTACCACTTGCTTTGTGATCTTGGGCAAGTTACTTAACCTATTAGTAAAATAAAGGTAATGTGTGCCAGTGGGGTTGTTGCAGGAAGGAGGTGACACACTCTGCATACATCATTTAGGCTGGGACACAGTGAGTGCTCAATAACTCGTGTACTTACGATTGGTGTCCTTTCCCTTTCTGTGTAGAATAAAGTGCTGCTCTGATACCTGCAGAGTTGACAGATTTGACAACATCAGAAGATATTTCCTTGAAATGTTTATTAGCATCCTTAAGGGAGTTATCCAGCACTGTAGCCATGACGAGGCACCTTCCATGGCTTCATGGGTAGCAGACATTAATGGGGTCTGGAGTAGTAGAGGTGATAAATTGGACTGTGAATATCTGTGAGATACCCCTAGATGTTAGTAACCCGGTGAGACTTAGCAGGAGTAGAAGTCCTGCATGACCTTTCTGTGGGAAACTCCAGTGAAATCTGTGTTATTACTGATAAAGTGAACCCATTAGCCAAATAAGCCAAAGTGAAGAGCAGAAGTTGTCAGATTTCTTAAGGCATAGAATTATATTTATTTTTATTAAGAGAGAAATACTGAAATGGTGAGAACATGTTCAGCTGCAAGTAAAAGAATACTTAACTAACAGTGACTTGTGAAATAAAAACTTTTAATCGTCTCATATAACAAGAAATCTGGGGTAAGCAACCACTTGTGTTGGTTAGCTGACTCCAAATTATTATGGCCAGCCTCTCTGTAATTCTCTTAGCCTTCCACCCTGGTTCCAAAATGTTTTTTGCCTTTCCAGACGTCATGTCTTTGTTGAAAGTAGGAGGAATTGGGAAGAGTTAGTATCAGTCACGTCTGTCCTTCCATCAAGAACGCTAAAGTTTTCTAGAGTCACCCTGTACCCTCCCAAGATCTCTGCTTGCAGTTTGTTCATCAGGATGGTGTCACCCGGCCACCACCACTAGCCATAAGGGAATGGTGGAATTGGGCAAGCGTGAAGGGGCTTGGAACAGATACCATGTTAAGTCAACCAACAGAAGCTCCCACAAATACCATCACTTTCCTTTGAGTGCGAGCATCATTCTGGATAATTCTGAAAATCAGGAGCCCAGAAAATTTGGACAGGTTTCAGGAATCCTTCCAGAACTTTAGATAAATATGGATATAAACTATGAGAAGAAAGGAGATGTGGAGCTACAATTTAGAAATTCCAGGAGAAGGGACAAGGCAGGTGGAGAAGGATAAGTTAAATAGTGAGATGAGTTCTCTGGAATGAAGACAGATCATTAGATCAAGAGAACTCACCAAGTATGAGGTAGAATTAACAAATATTAGCGCATAGTTGATATTTTTGAATTTCAAAGTTTAACTAAAAATGTCTAAAATAATCAAAATTAAGGAAGCATATTACCAATAAGGAAGAATTGTGTAGCCATAATAGTCTCCACAACATTAAAGGTTAGAAAACTGAAACAACAGCTACAGATTTTTGAGGACAAAATATTGATTCAATAATTCAGAGGCTTCACAAACCATTTTCATACACAAAAGGCTTTTAAGTAGTTTACTCCCATACTTTTATAACAAATAATTACCTTAAAATTTTTTCCAGGTTGAGCAAGGAATGCACAAAAAAATAGACAATGAGGGGTGCCTGGCTGGCTCAGTCAGTAGGTATGCGACTCTTGATCTTGGGGTTGTGGGTTCGAGCCCCATGTTAGGTGTAGAGATTACTTAAAATAATAGACATTGAAAGCCTTAATGCAAAATATAAACCAATGAAATTGTGAAAGTTAGAAGGTTATGTCTAAGTAACTGTTTTTGAATTTTGGTTTTGAAACTTATATTAATTGAATATTTTCTACTAGAAGATACAGAATGTTATATAATATAAATTAATATTTACCTGATTAAAATCTGAAATATTTGAAATAAAAATTACAGAGTAAGAGAATGAGAAAAGGGAGGAAATAAGTCAACTTAAAATGTTAATTTTTAACTAGTAAATAGATAAATAATGGGATAAAATTATTAATGTGGGTGTTCACAGACTTCCTCTTCTCCCCCAGCCTACACCAGAAAATATTAGCTTGCTTGCCAGATTTCCACTTGCCCTTTAACTGCCAAATTATCTCCTGTATTTTGATGACATACACTGAGGAGACAGGCAGGGAAGGATGGGTCCAGCGAATCTGAAGTAGGAGGGAGAAGTATGGGAGGCATCAGAAGTTGCTCAGGATGGGGTGGATGAGTTTAAGTTTTCCCCACCTTGGGGCTGAGTTGGTGAGTGAGGAGCTCCAGAGGGTATGGGTGATTAGACAACTGGCCAGAAGCAGAAATGATTTTAAGATGTGTTCCTAGGGGTTATGCTTCAGAATCTCTTCAAATCCTTCGACAGATGAAAGCAGAAGATGCAGTCCCCTTTTCGAGAGTGTCGAATCTCAGAACATAGTTACCATTCTGATGGACTGTGCTTTGTTGCGCTGCCTAGAGCGTGAACCACAAAGGTCATAGCTTTAGTAGGGCTACTCTTGGGAGGCCTAACATTGTGGACTGAGAGTCAGCACTTAGCTGAAGCTTAGAGTAACGTCATTGCTTTGTCACCGGAGTTGAGGGCACATTTTTATACCCAGCTCAAGAGTGCATTATTACCATGGCTAACAGACTTTATGATAATGGTAAAAAGAGGGGGAGTTGTGACAGAAACTTGGATAGCACCAGACACATCCTCGTGGGTATGCTGAAGTCCGAGTTGTCAGTGATATTTTACATGGGAATGGATGTGCCAGCTGCAGAACTAAACTTATACAGTGCTATGTGAGTTCACTAAGTTTAGAAAGTCTAAAGGAATCCTTTAAGAAACTGTGCAACGAAGATTATGTTTTATCCCAATATCCACAGCTATCCAGTTTCTCAAGCAAGTAGACCTCTTGCAGGTCCCCAGAGGAAGCCAAAGGTGAATAACTCCAACCTTAGCTGACCAGATCTTCATGCCAGAGCTAGGTCCCACGGGGACACTATGATGGCCGCAAAGACTGAGTTTAGAAACACTGGCAGGTTGCCAGAAATGGAAAGTGATGTACCAAAGACTGAAGAGACAGACTTTGCATTATGGTTAGGAAAAGTTCAAGGATGAACAGGATCAGCACCAGAAGCAGGTCTCCACTGTGAGATTTCTTATGGATATCAAGAGCTGACCTTATGTGCAAGTCAGCTTCAGAGATGATGACCATCGAGTGGTGTTTGTTAAACTCAGTGTGGTCCAGAGCCGGGGCCACATGGACCTTCACTGAAGTAGGGTCACAGATACTCTTTCATTTGGGATATTGATATGGAAGTATATGTTCAAAGATTTTCTTTTTCTTTCTTTAAAAAAAAAAGATTTTATTTATTCATTTGCCAGAGAGAGAGAGAGAGAGCACAAGCAGGGGGAGCAGCAGGCAGAGGGAGAAGCAGACTCCCTGTTGAGCAAGGAGCCCGATGTGGGACTTGATCCCAGCACCCTGGGATCATGACCTGAGCCCAAGGCAGATGCTTAACCAAATGAGCTACCCAGGCGTCCCCAAGGATTTTCTAAATATTAAGATAATTATGAGAAAAAATGGTAGTGGGGTCTCTCCTACTAGCTCCACCAGAAAATTCCCAGGGTAAACTTTGTTTTGGGTTCAGTTGATTCTCTGTGAAAATTGATACCTATTGGGAATCATCATGAGAAGAAACCAGAGAGTGAATCTGAGATTCATAATAAATAAATGCCAGGAAGGCAGAACCCAAATAAGAAGACTCCCTGTGGAGTTAGCGGTAGGATGCTCTCCCATCCGCGGGATCTGGGGCAGCTTTGCATGTCGGCACTAGGTGATGACCACCGCGTGGAAGTGTGGAAAACAAGAGGAATATTTTTTTAGATGAATCATGTTTAAAATGTTATGTATGTCAGTTATAATTTGCATTAATGCTTCCTCCTATTTAATATGTACCCACAGAAATTTCACTATGAAATCCTAAAAGTAGAATTTCAAGATGAAATTCTTAAACTTCTAAAAAATGGGTGCAGCCCCCGGTTCTGTGTGGTTCCTACACGCACAAGCTGTGATTTGCTGTAGGAATTCGGGGCAATAAATCTCTCCGATCCTCAGTGTCTTCCTCTGTGAGCTGGCGATAATAATGCCTGTCTCACATGTGGTGGTGAACACACACACACACACACAAACACACACGCAAGTATATATAGACACACACATATGTATAATGCATCTCACACAGCAAAGTGCTCAGGGCATGATATTCTAATGGTATTGTTGTTGTACTGCATGTTTGTAGACATAATAGCCCTGAAGACATTGACCATGCACTGAAGGAGAACTGACAAATAGCAAATATTACATTTCTTCTGAAAAACAAGATTGGGGGATGGCATATTCTTATGGAAGATGAAGAGTGTGCGGGTATGAGGTGCAGGTATGGGTGAGTGAGGGTTCTGACTGGTTGCAGATACAACGATGCAAACTTGGACAAGCTGGGCCTGGAACAGGACCTTAGAGGCAGGTGTCGTCTGCTGGAGAGGAGTGACAAATGCCAGCATGTGGGGAGGAGTAGGAAACCGAAGATGGAGGACCGTTTGGTCAAGAAGCGTCCAAGTAGAGAAAAGAGATAGATGGCGGACTTGCAGACCGCACCATGGAACTTCATGGGGCTCCCTGCCGGTGCACGTTGGCCCTCCCCTCCCAGCACCCACCGCCTCTGCCTCTGACTTCGGGCTCCCCCAAATTTTGGCTGACTCCCAGGCGGAATCTCAGGAATCCCACACGTATTCTGGAGATGGTTTTTTCATAAATCTAGTGTCTGTGTTTAGTCTGCAAGGTATTCTTCA
Source organism: Ursus arctos (assembly GCF_023065955.2). Classification (NCBI taxonomy): domain Eukaryota; kingdom Metazoa; phylum Chordata; class Mammalia; order Carnivora; family Ursidae; genus Ursus; species Ursus arctos. Next base: position 4,591,974 of record NW_026622897.1, on the reverse strand, counting down.
ATTTCTATGAGGGACAGTTCAGCTTCACATCTCTCCGCGTGGCTGCGTGTGTCCTTGTCATGCATGTACAGAGAACACGCATGTGTGCAGACGTAAGACGTGTGAAAATGCATGTGGGTATTATTCTGTCATTTCTGGCATTTGGTGAAAGACAGGAAGAGTGTGGGGTGTGTCCACTTCACATCTGGAAACTGGGCATCCTTTAGTGAAGGCCTTTTCTGTGATGCTGTGGTCACGACAGAAGCAAAACGGGGTGACGGTTGGGGAGCCAGGATAAAGCAGGGGACAAGGAGTAGATGCCTCGTGGTACGTAACACTCACCGGTATTCTTGCAGTAAAGAAGTGGGTCTGTTCTTAACACAGTGGCATTGTCATAGTTGTAAAGAATCCTAAAATGTTAAGTTTTTTAACAGAATCGTCCACTTGCCATAGAACTCTGGGTACAATTTGTATTTTCATTTAAGGATTCTGCTTTTGGGGGGAGTGAGGGGTTGAACTCGACAAATCTGTTTCCCTGAGTGGTGGAAGTTAAGAGGAAGAGCTTTCAGCTCTGTCGTGAGGTCCCAGCAGAGTGAGCTGTGTCACTGAGGCCTCCAGTTTGTCTCATGCTGAGTCCTTGCTTCCACCTTTCTTAATTAGAAAAAGCAACCGATCTTTTAGTTTTGCAGAGTTCTTAAATGAGTTCCCTCCAGATCCATATCAAACGAACAGAGGAAATCATACGCATTATGCAAAAAAAAAAAATCAAAAGTAAAAACACTATGAAAGTATGAGTTAAACCAATCTAACCTTGGGCTTTCACTCTAGATCCCTCGAAAGACTGTTATTCTCTTTCTCCTCACCTCTCACATGGCTTCTCACCCCAGGTAATAATAAGTCCTATAAACTTCTAACCCTCATTGCTAGTAGCACTTGTTTTTTTTTGTTTTTTTTTTAAAGATTTTATTTATTTATTTGACAGAGAGACAGCCAGCGAGAGAGGGAACACAGCAGGGGGAGTGGGAGAGGAAGAAGCAGGCTCCCAGCAGAGGAGCCTGATGTGGGGCTCAATCCCGGAATGCCAGGATCACGCCCTGAGCCAAAGGCAGACACTTAACGACTGCGCTACCCAGGCGCCCCACTAGTAGCATTTGTTAACATGACTGTATGACAAAGACTGTCCCAGCACCCCTGGTTTAAATGTCTGCGCTCTACATGCATAAATACCAAGGTAACTGGTGGAAGTGCACAAGCTCTTCTGGCTCGGAAAGTGAGGGTTGAGACCTACTCACCCTACTCAGATAGAGACGTCATCATCATCATCATCATTAACGTTTCATGAGCGCCTCCCCGTGCTAAGCATTTTCATGCGGTATTTCTTTTTATAAAAATAGTTTATTTATTTATTTATTTATTTATTTATTTATTTATTTATTTAAGGGAGATAAAGATAGAGCATGAGCAGGAAGGAGAGGCAGAAGCAGACTTCCTGCTGAGCAGGGAACCTGATGCAGGGCTCGATCCCAGGATCCTGGGATCACGACCCAAGCCGAAGGCAGATGCTTCACTGACTGAGCCCCCGAGGTGCCCCTTCGTGCAGTAATGAGCTGGGCTAATGCTCAGGTTCTCGCCGTTCTGACCTGGGAGACCATGTGTTCTCTGTATGTGTTCTCGGATATTATTGTATGTTGCTGCATATTATTGGAGTTGTGGGCTGCCCCCCCACCCCACCCCGGAAAAGAACAAGCATAATTCTTAATCCTAGAAGACAGAAAAGTGAGTTATGTTAACACATCTCCACCTAGAATCTGAAGGGAATTTGTATTATCATGGGATGTTCTGACTTGGAAGTGAAAATAATAACATCCACCCTTTTCCTAATATGCAGGGTGCTGGTCACTGTTTCAGTATTTCCCAGCAGCCTTCGAAGCTGTCATCCAAAGGAAAGACTACTCTGGGTGTAAATGCTATAATGAGCTCCTGCAATAAATTCTCTATGGGTTTATTTGGGGCAAACCTGACATATGCTCCGTTCTTTATTGTTAATGGATCAAGTCTAGGAAATCTCTCGTGTTTGTTTTCCTAACAATGACAAATGCTAGGATTTTTAATTTACACACTTCATTTCAGCAGAGTTGTTCGTGTAAAACTCTTGAACCCTGAGGGGCGCCTGGATGGTTTAGTCGGTTAAGCATCTGCCTTTGGCTCCGGTCATGATTCCAGGGTCCTGGGATTGAGTCCTGCATTGGGCTCCCTGCCCAGCGGGGAGTCTGCTTCTCCTTCTCCCTTGGTCCCTTCCCCCCTTCCCCAGGTTGTGCTCTCTCTCACGTGTGTGCTCTCTCTCTCTCTCTCAAATAAATAAATAAAATCTTCAAAACAAAACAAAAAACTAAGGGAAAAAAAAAGACTCTTGCACCTTGAGTTGACACATGCAGCGAATGTGTTCTTACAACTCTTCCCATCACATTTCCCACTTAGCTATCTGAATCTTTGGGGTTTTTTGACTTTCATGTTAAGCGAAGTGTTTACACAGTGCTCTAACAGCATTCATTGGCTTTTGAAGCTAAGAATAGGCAATAGATAGTCTGGCATTTTAATTAGATTCTCCCCTTCGTGTGCCTTTCAGCTGCCATCTAGCAGGGCTGGGTGACAGATGGCAGTGTGATTGGACGTCAGGCATCCTCATCCCTCCGACTGCATCACAACAGACAACGCAGGAATGCAGGATGACAGTGATTTTGTTCATCTTTTTCTTAAGCCATACCTTGCTCTTCTTCCCCTACAGCTATTCCAATCCACTCAGTGGTCTTCTGTCCCTTCAGCAGTGCACTGATGCTTGTTGGCAGACTACCTGTGATCCTAACACACCATCATTTTCTAAACCATTGCTGTTAGAAAAGGAGATAATAACATTCCAATTAGCCCGGCCTCTCTCTCTTTCTTGTCTCCCACACCTACAGGTGGGTGCTCAGGGTGCTGGGTTTGGGCTGCCCGCCTAGGAAACTGGAACAGACGGTGCTAACCTCTCTTGGAGCAGGGCATGGGATAGAGGAATTCACAGGCTGCCACCTTGGGCCAACCTTTGTCAGACCTGGGCAGACTGTCAAATTGGATTGTTGATCTAAAAAGGCTAAGCCGAGATGGAGAATCTAGGTGGGAGACGATAGTGAGAAAACCAGCAAGCCCAGGGAAACAAGGTAATTGTTAAGAGAATTTGAAGCAAGTGGTGGGGGGCCAGATTCAGGATTGCCTGTGCCTTGCAGAGATAGGGTTATATTAATTACAGTGATAGGCAAGATGTGATTCCTGTCCTCAGAAAAGCTCAGATAACAAGTCAACTGCAATTTGGGGTGGCATATGTTAGAACAGAGGTATTCACAAGGTATTGTGAAGGAAATTAAACAACTTGAGGTTGATGGGAAAAGGAGGACGGTCAGGGACAATGCAATAGGGAAGAGGATGTGGGAACTGAGCTCGAAGCATGAATGAGACTTAAATAAGCAGAAAACAAAGAGAGAATATTCCAGAAAGGGACAACCTAATGCAAATTCACCAGGTTGTCCTACAGCAAATGGAAGTGGCCAAGATTTCAAAATGGCGGTAACCCAAGGTGAGAATGGAGATCAGAGAGTTGATACTGGTGAGGTAAGGAGCCAGGACGTAATAGGACCTCCATTCTATATTCACAAGTTATTCTATACTCATAATTCAGATGGGTAATGGGAATCATTACAGATTTTAAGGCAGGGTAGAAAGATGATCAGATTTGTTTAGGAAAACTACTTTGGCACCCATGTGGAGGATGCCTCAAAAGGACCTGAGAAGAGGGGATTAATTTATAGGCATTTGCAATATAATCTATTCAAGAGATGAAAAAGACCTGGACCAGGGAAGGGGCAGTAGTAGGTAAAAGATAGATTTGAGAAATACATTGGAAATAGAATAATGAAACAGATGGGTAGAATAATGATCATAGATGGGTACCAGATTTTGGAGGGGTGGAGGGAACACAGGAGGAGAGACAATTTGAAAAGGGGACAGGGGAGATAAACCAAATGACTTTGATTTTAGAGCTTCTGAGTTCTGAGACCTCTAGGACATTCAGGAGGATAGCTCCAAAAGCAGAATAGACTCCAGGAGAGTGGTAATCCTGCAGATAGGTCACCTAGATTCACACGAGATCAATTTACATGAGATTTAAATATGCATGAGATATAAATATATATACATGAGATATAAATATATGAGATAAATCACCTGGATTTACATGACACGTGGAGTGTTATACACTCATGGATAGTAGTTGAATCCATAGCCCGGATCAGCTTAACCAGATTGATATGAAATAAATTCTGGACTTATATACAGCATGATGACTATAGTTAATATTGTATATCTGAGAGTTGCTAAGAGAGTAGATCTTAAAAGTTCTCATCACAAGGGGAGAGAAAGCTTGTATCTATGTGAGGTGATAGGTATTAACTAGGGGTGATCATTTTACAATCCGTACCTATATCAAATCATTACGTCATACACCTTAAGCTTAAACAATGTTATATATCAATTACATCTCAGTGAAACCGGAAAAAAATAATAAAGCCTAAGGACAAAGCCGTGGAGAGCACTAATTCAAGGGGACAATGGAGGGGATATTGTTACAAAAGCAGATTGCTGTGGGAGTTTTAGACCAGTGGCGTTCAATATTGCCGAATGTACTTGAGAGTGAGTGAAGGGGTGCAAAGCATTGTAGATTTGACAGCAGTGATCTTAGAGCCTTCCTGTGGGGGGCCAGTTTTCGGGTTGGGGGTGAATGAGAGGTGAAGAAACCAAGACTGTGACTATCTCATTTTTCTAGAAGCTTGACTTTGAAGGGAAAGAGAAAAAAGATTTATAATAGCTGGATGAGATAGGCAGGTCATGTGTTATCTTGGTATGACAGATGGTCAACTGAAGCTCTGAGAGGTGGTGATTTGCCCAGGGTCAACCACGGGTCAGTAGCAGAGCCAAAATGAAATCCCCTGTCTTTGCATTCTGAATTCCCTCTGCTTGCCTACCTGAGTGATTGCAGGATTGTCCCATGCAGTGGACATGACCATCATCAGCCAGTTTAAACGAGACTATGCTATGTCTTCCAGATGCTGAAGTGTTATGTTGGGTGTGGGGGAGGGAGGGATGGGGAAGAGTTATTATTATTTTCCCTGTTTGCCTGAACTTGTGAAATGTGCACAGGAAAACTTCATTTTAAGCCTCATTTGGCCTGTTTTCTTGGTTGGCTGTGAACGTTCCGGCAGCCAACTCCTGTTTTCCTCCTTAGCTATGGCCCTGACAACCTTGTGCTCCTACTGTGATTTTAATTCATGACCTGACCAAGGATGATAAAAAGTAAATTGCATTCCCAAGTATACCCATATTACAGGTTAATTACTTAGCTGCCTAAAATACTTTGTCATTTGGTCAACGTGCATCAGCTAGACTCTTTCTTCCTCAATTGAAGCTGTGTGTATGATTTAGTGTTTTCTTTGGAGATGAAGGCAACTGTCCTTGCAATGACGCACAGGCTGTTGGAATGGGAACAGGCAGCTGCAGTGATGAGGATTATGTCACATTCCTTGCTGCCATGTAAAGAGAAGCCTCCCTCCCATGCAGACTTGAGGGAACCAGGTTCTGTTCTGAACTCAGACACTCTGAACTTGAGTCAGCAACTCTTGGCCCTCCTCATCAAGGACCTAGAGTCCTAGAATCCGAATTAGATGCAGTGCTTTGCGATGGTTGGAGTTCCGGGTCACCTGGAAGATGGTATCCATCTAAGAAGGGATTACGCCAGTAGAGTGCTTTCACATAGCTTGTGACTGAGCCTGGCCTATGAATGGATTTTCTGTCATCATAACTCAAACCCAAATATGAATTCCTAAGTAGATTTGCCTCCATCTGTAAAAAGTAGCAAGTTAAAGAATGATATTTTGTGAAATAGATGCTAAGCTGCTTAAGAGTCAGAATCCTGTCTTATACTTATTTCATAAGAATTAAAGTAAAATAGCTATATGTAATAATTGTTACATCCCATAGATTAATAATCATCATGGGCTAATACTCACTGTTCAGCATATAATCATGCCCAGTAAATGACTCTGATTGATTTCATCTCATTCTAAGCTCCTTAGCAAATTAGCTGCAATTTTTAAGTTGAGTTAATGCCCCCGCAGACAGTACTGATGACTGCAGAGAAAGCTGCCTGCAGGGTTTGTTGGCTGCAGAGCTATTCTGAGTTTGATGCATCTGGGAAGAGCCAACAAAAAGTTGACAGGTTCCCTTCGACATTTTCCTTTTTTTCCTTCCTCCTGTTAGTTGGATTTGCTATCTAGTTACATCCGATCACAGTGGGAGGCATAGGTGCGCACAGTAGCTACTTGCCGGCTTTGTTTATTTTAACTCTGTTATTACGTGGCTTTATGAAGAAAGAACTTAGCAAGGCAATCTCTTCTCCTGTCTTTCTGCATCCTCAAGTTCAGGCCTAGCCTGTCTTCCCCCATCTCTTTGCATCCCTGCCTGTTAGGAGGAAATGCAGCTGAGATGAAAAAGCCCTAAGTGGGGGCAGGGCGGGGCGCCTGGGGAGCTCAATCGGTTAAGCGTCAGACTCATGATTTCTGATCAGGTCATAATCTCAGGGTCCTGGTATCGAGCCCCGTGTTGGGCTCCAGACTCAGCACAGAGTCTGCTTGAGATTCTCTCTCGGATTCTCCTGACTCATGCAGATAAACACTCTCTCAAATAAATAAATACATAAAATCTTAAAAAAAAAAAAAAAAAGCCCTAAGTGGAGTCCGTGAAAGTTTGTGATTTTTTTATGAGAGCATAGGTTTTTCTTGAGCCAGACCTCTTCTTGCATTCTCTTTTTTTGAGAAGTATGCTCACCGATGGTGTCACAGCCAACCTGCTGGCCTGACCGAGGCTCTGGCAGAGCAAACGGAACCGGAGTTCTGCTGGCTGTGGACAGGAGGCCACGTCCCTGAGGAGCCTGTTGGCTGCTCCTGGAGGGAAAGCCCTCAGCGTTCTTCCTGACTTCCTAACTGGGTTACAGCTATACTGAAAAACTCCGTAAGCTGCACATCCAGACAAGGAATACTAATTGACCAACCCAGTGGCGCGGCTGGAATCCTGATTTCCACTCATTGCTAAGGAAATGCAGGAAAGCTGTGTCTTTGAAACTGTGGCAGATTTTGCCATCTGTGAAAGCGAAGGATATTGGTATTTTAGTGAACAAATCCAAAGATGATATTCAAATCTTAGTTTGGTCAGTAGGGCGCAGAGCCTAGTACTGTAGCTGACATATACTAAGTGCTCAAAAAATACTCGCCAGTTGAATGAAGAGTGAATATCTTGCACAGTCTGTTTCCTACCCCTCCTCCCACCACCCCCCCACCAGATTTTTAACTTGGGAAGAAATGAATGCATTTGAGCGTCATCTTCATGGCCAGTATCAAAAGAGGAAAGCATTGGTTCTTCCCTAGTCTCTATAATTAGTTTATAAATAAGCTCAAGTTGGTTACTCACATAGAGCACAAGTAGAAAGGAATTTTTAATACTATGTGTTTTCAATAGTGCAAGAGTGGGATCTGTACATAGAGGTGATGAACGGTGGTTAAATTATGCTGTAATTCCCTCACGGAGGACGAGGCTGCTGTTAAAAATGATGATTTAGAGCTGTGTCTATTGACATGGATTAATGTGCATGATATATTGTTACAAGGAAAAGGCAGTTGGATTATGATGCTTTATGACTTGGCGTGAATGTTATTTCTCAGACCATTCCTTCCTCGTGATCACCTCTCACCCCATTGCATCCTCAGTCAGGGTGGATGCCACTTTCCTTTTCATTATTCTTTCAACCAGAGCTTATTGAGCACCAACTGTGTGCCTTGCGCAAGTCTCCATTCTTGTACCAGTACGTTTTAACGATCTGTTTGTGTGTCTGCTTTCCCCACTGGAATGGGAGTTCCTTGAAGGAGGAGATGGTTTTGTCAACAAAGACATTTTGGTAGTTGATAAATGTAGACTAAATGAATGAGAGGAGAAAGGAAACTAAGTAACACAAAGCGAGAACACCACCAATGTAAAACAAGAGCATGCAGTTCTAGAAAGAGGTTTCCAGTGGAAAATGCATACTATACACCATGAGAACCCTGTTGAATCACTTGAATTTTTGTAATCCAGAAGAAATGGTTGTGACTCCTTATAAGTGGATATATATTACAATATGTTTATAGCTAATATATTTAATTATACGTGTATTCCCCACTGTTCCCAGTACAAGTATGTGATGTACTTGACGTGCAAATTCAAATGCATGTATGAAAATGTACGTATGCATGTAACTTCCGTGTTTATGGGGCTTTATTTTCAACACACTATGGCCTCGCCAACCGCTCCCTCCTCTGCCACCAGATGGCTTGGCCAAGAAAAAGAAGAGTATGAGAGCATAATATTCTTAACATTTGTAGTCTTTCTTGAATTGCTGAAAAATATATATATATTTCATGGAAACTATGACATCAGCATGTCATGTCATGTCTGTTGTCTCAGGATTTCAAAGTCAGGAATAAAAAAGGTCTACACATAGTAATAATCTAAATCCAGAAAACTGCCAAAGTGGACAGCAGTGATTTATCTGTATAGCTTACTGAAAAAAATTCAGAGAATTGGTCTAACATTGCCTCTCTGTTAGCCTTTCCTCCTCTCTGAGTCCTCATTCTTGATTGAAAGAGAGTTATGGAAGGGGAAGGCTGCCTTTGGGAAGTGTGATGCAGTGTTTCTGAGGAAATTGTGTTTTCCCCCCAGGACCTTCTGCTTAGAGATGCAATGGGGGTGTTGTCTGTCCCTGCAGTGAGGGAGGAAGGTCCTGGTAGAAACGCTTGTGAAGATGAGGGAACGGACTGGAAGAAAGGGAGACTGGTGATATCCCCTAGTTGGGGCTTTGCCTTCTGTCCTCCGGGGCCTGCTAATTTGCCTCTGTGCTACCACAGCATGGGGGAGGGCATCGCCCTGGCGAGGGGACTGCCGGACGAAGATGGGGCCGACACTGCTCCTTTGGCTGGAGGTGGGCAGGATGAACCCCACACGGACTTACGGTGCCCCAGGTATGGCCACATCGCCCAAATGACGGCTGAGGTCTGGAGTCACTGCTAGGGAACGGGGCCCCTCACTGAACAGGGCAGGTTGGACGGACCACCCGCCCACAGCCCCCATTCTGGGTCCTAGAAAAGTGGCCCTGGATGCCCACGGACAGAGCCGAGAACTCAGTCAGCCAAGGAAGATGTCCGTTCCTCTCTCTTCCTCTTCCCTACCCTGACTGGGAAGCGGGAGTGTAAGGAAGGAAGTGAGAGGCAGGCATGGCCCATCCTCCACCAGGTGAGCTGGAAGTAGGGCTGGGGAGGGGACCTGGTCGGCGGAGCTTTGAATCCTACAGGAAATTGAAGTTCACACATGAATAGGACTGAGTCCTAGACAATTTTGAAAGTCTCCACTAAGACATTTTTGGAAGTCACAAGTGACTAAAATGTTACGGAACCTAGTCAGGAGGAAAGACGGGTTTGACCTAGTATCATTGGTGGCAATCGTACAGAGAAATAGTTTCTCTTTTTAATCCCAATAATTGAGACACTTCAATAAACCGGTTGCACCATCTGATGTCCCATCCCCATGGGAAGCCGCCCTGATTTTCAGGGGGGAGCCTACTCTTGCCCGTAGCTGATCTTAGCAGCAATTGCTAGTGGGTGACAAGCTCCGCTTTTCAGGGGACAGTATTAAGAAGCTGCTCATTAGCACTGATATTTAATGTGAATGTTTTCTACTGTAACTCTTTTTTAGAGTTGGGGGAGGAGCAGAGGCAGAGGAACAGAGAGTCCCAGGCAGGCTCCATCCCAATGCAGAGCCAGATATAGGGCTCAGTCTTACAACCCTGAGATCATGATGTGAGGTGAAATCAAGAGTTGGACGCTTAACCAACTGAGCCACCCAGGAGCCCCCATTTAGAGCTCTTTTTATTTCAGGAACTCCTGGAAGTTGTAATGATGCAACACAGGCCTGTTGTTCTTGCACATTCCAGAGACCTCATGCAGAGCCACGCACGGTGCTCACAGCAGGCTCGGCAAAGACATGGGAGGGACGGGGCTGCAGCTGGGCTGACAGAACTGACAGTTTCAAAAACGGTGAATTTTCGAGAGCTTCCATCAGGCAGACAGGAGCTGGGGGCAGGTCTCACAGGCCAAGAGCAATTTGAAGTCTTCCCTTCCCCCTCTCCTCTCTCCTCTCCCAGCCCATTTAGGTCCGTGCTCTTTCCGTTAGTGAAGAAAATACATGAAACTGACTTGATACCTGAGACCTGGCTCCCTCTTCTTACATAATCTGTCTTCCCTCGATTAAACACTGGATCCTCTCTCTTGCGTAAAGGCATCACAGGTGTGACAGGGAGCCTGTGACGGCAGAACTTCCACGGGGAGCTCATTGAGAAAGGCTCCTCAAATGCCCAGGGTGGAGACTGTGGGTCCCTGCAGGATTCCGGCAAGCGTCACTTGCCCGCCTCTCCTTACGGATGCGGATTGAAGTCAGGTTGACTGCGTGGAGGGCGTCCTTTGCTCCTGTGTGTGCGGTGAGTCGGTCACCTTGTCTCGGGCTAGTTATAAGAAGACCACACTGAATTTTGAGTGGCCGAGGAAAAGGCCTTAGTCCTGAGGGGAAAAGCGCAGTAGGCACGGGAGCTGCCTTCGGGTCACTCCGGCTCTGTCATCGCGCGTACTGTCCCTGGCCCGGCTGCTCTCTGGGCTGTGTGTGTGAGGGCAGCCTCGGAACCGGACACGAGCCCACCGCTGCCGAACACGTTTGCGCCTGGCCTCATGGGGGGGGAGCTTTTGTTTGAGCCCACCTGAGGAAGCAGCTCTCTCCTTCCACAAGACCGACTGCAGCTTTCGTCTCTACTTCTGGATGAAGTCTTGGGTAACTCCCCCAGCCCTATCAGGTCATTTTCAGGATTAACGAATAGTTCCATTTTCCAGGTGGTCAAAGGCAGGCAGTCTAACACAGAACTCTCTGTCTCCGCCCACACTGGGATGCTGCGGCTAGCAGAGAGATCACGGGATGATCCCTGTGCGCACTAACTTGCCTCCGACTCCACCGGGTTGGGCAGGAGAGGAGAGGAGGGACAGGGAAGGAGCAGGGTTGCGCAAAACAACGACAGAAACCCTCACTCGTGAGCTGGTGTCGGTTTGGTCCAGAGGTGCCGGCTCTCCCCATGCTGATCTTTTTCTGCTGAGATTGTTGGGGGGGTTGTCAGAGAATGCCATCCCTAGGCTCTCTTCCCCGAAGTTTTCCGGTACAGGGGCGCTCCTTCTGGATTTCTGCCGTCTATCCCACACAGACTCCTTTTTGGGGGGCTACTCGGCCCCTCAAGACGGTCCTCTTGTTTGGGATTTTTTTTTCAAAATGACCCAAATCCACCTATCTTTCGGAAGGGTGTTTGTGTGGAGGGGTGATACTGTTGAATTCTGGAAGCACAGCCCGTTCCCGAAGCAGCCCGTGTTCTTTCATTTGTCACCTGAGGCTGCTCCTGGCAGCTTCTCCCCGTTAGAACAGCTTGTGTCCCTCTCTCCTCCCAAAGCCAGGAGAAACATGTCACCCTGCGGGTGATTGCGTCCAACCTGCTACTGCTCTCCAAGGAAGGGTGTGACACCTAGCACTCAGCGTCCCTTCCCAAGAAATCCTCACAGTTTCTAATTCTACTATTAAGGGTCCCTCTTGGGTGATGGAGTGGTGTTTGCTGGATTGGATTTTAGAGGTCACCCTCACGAGTTTGGCAAACATCGATACTTGTCTTCGGAGTGTAAGGGTACTTAATATCCTTTGTTCTTCACCGAGAAAACAGGACTAGTTCCATTTTACAATCATTCTGCACTAAGAGCTTGGCAACAACCAATAGCAGTTCTTGCCCGCCCTCCTCACGCTCCCCTCTATCCCCGCCCCCCCTGCACACAATAGGGGAATTGTTAGAAACAAACGTAAAATTAGCATCTCAATAAATTGTTGGGCCCCCATTAGGTAAGAATATGTTCTAATGAGCACTAGGAAGGAAAAGTACCTGGAGTCTGGAGTCGGCTAGGGCTGGAAGAGAGTAATAGGGGGGCCTAATGTAGCTTTGGGGTGGGGCGGGGGTGGGGCATCAGAGAATGCTTCTCTGGGGAAGTTTTATGAAGGCTCACATCTGAGCTGGGGGACACCAAAGAGTGTCCCAGCCAAATGGACTGTCTTAGTTTCGTTGGCTGCTGTAAGAAGTTACCACAAGCCTGGCACCTTAAAACAGTAGACATTCTTTCGTTCTGGAAACCAAGTCTGGAATCAAGGTGTTGGCAGGGCTGTCTGCCTCCCTCCACAGGTTCAAGGGCAGAATCCTTCCTTTTTCTTTTCCAGCTTTTGGCGTTCCTCAGCTTGTGGCACCATCATTCCAGCCTCTGCCTCTGTCTCTATCACCCTCTCCTCTTCTCACTTCTCTGTCTTAGGAGGATGCTTATTGTTGGATTTAGGGCTCACTCAGATCATCCAGGATGATCTCGTCTCGTTATCCTTAACTTCATCTGCAAGGACCCTTTTTCCAAATAAGGTCGCATTCATAGCTTCCAGAAGTTAGGACATGGATACATCCTTTTGGGGGAAACCACTCAGCTACTACAGGGCCAAGTCCCCGGCGTTCTCTGCCCTGTACTCTTAGGTGGCCCATCTCTGTGTCACTCCCCTGACATGCCAAATGCCATCTGTGTTGCTGCCTTTGGATTTGGAGCAGTTTGTGCCTCCAGAGTATACAGTGATGGAGACAAGGACTTCGTCTCTGCTAGATTTGTGTCCCACCCCCACCTCTAGCATCTGACATATGGACTCGAAACACTTGAACTCAGCTGCAGATTCACTGTCCTGTCCATTGCAACTATTTGAGGACAAAGGAAAGGAAATGACAATTTGAGTCTAAAATTAATAAAGTGTCATAAATGAATGAGATTGCCCATCTGTGGGAATCTTTTTGGAAGGAAATGATTTGGATGAGTGTTTCTGATAAGATTAGGAAGCTCTTAGCTCCCAGCCAGGGACCTCAGGTGCTCCCCTCCTCCCCCAAAAGAAGGCATCAGTTTAGAATATGACTAATGAAAGATAGGCTGTCATCTTGGAAATAGTGACATGTCTATCTTGAGGGTATGTTGTAACGACAGAAGTCTTTGGTGGCTGTTAAAGAACATTGAAAAAGCAAGCGTTTGGAAAGAATCTGTGATTGCCAATCTGTCATTGTCAGAGACACCGAGACAACTGTGCGGCAGACGTGAGTTCTCCAGGCACGTTAAAGCTGCACTACCTAGCATCCAGAGCATCAGCCAAGTTTCTTTCTTTGGGTGGCATTCTTCTGGCAACAAGTCAGTGTCCAGGTAACGTGACAGCTGGAGGTGAGGGTGCAGGGGCGGAGGGAGCGCTGTGCCCTGAGCAGCAGGCATGAGTATGCTAATCTCCAGTAAGGTCTGCTTTCCGTCTAAATTAAGTTGGCCCTCATGGTGGTGTCCTGTGAATTTGGCAAGAATCAGCTGCCGGTGTGTGACTGACCCTCATGAGAGCAAATCGAGCAGAATTGGCCGCACTGGGGACCAGATCCTCATCTCTTGATTGTCCCTCTGGGAGGAGGCCAGGCTCCAGGCATCCCACCTCCCTCCTGTCTACCCCTCAGGTGTGTGGTTTAGGAGGGTGACGGGCTAGCGAGACGGGGCGAGAGGAAGCAGCAGCCCTCAGGTAGGGTCTAGCCGTGGCGACGGACGTGGCTGCTAGAGAAGCAGGCATCGAATGGGTAGAAGGAAAGAGAGGGGCATCAGGAACATGGACACAGTGTTTTAACAGAAGGATGTGTGGAGCTAAGGTTTCTGACGTTGCTTGCATGACAGTATATGCCTTCCTTAAAAGCACGGACGTCACCTGCAGACAAATCCAGACCAGAGCAAGACGGTGCTACGGATGCCAGACTCACAAATACAAGACAGCACGATCCCGAGGAGCTCTTTACATTTTCTTACAGAAGCTCCGTAGCCTTAGCTCCTCTGGGCCCTCGCAGCGGCAAGGGAAACACTCTTGGATTTATAGTTACATTTCATCTACTTAAGAAGCCTGGGGAGAAATGTGAGGAGAAGGAAGGAAGACGCCCTTGGCTCCGCCGCAGCCACTCTGCTTTGGAGCAGATGCACATTCGACTGCAGACTTTGTCTTTTCCTCCAATTAGTCTCCAAATGAGTAACTCACAATTTCCATTTGCATGGTTCATTTTGTTTCCCAATGAAGTAAATGATTATTTCTTGGTTCAAGGAAAGTCTTTTCAAGGACACCAGAGACCAATAGCATTCTCATCCATTAAAAATGAAAAACTTTTGCTTATAGAAGTAAAACCAAATCTTTTAGACTGAGATTCCAAGTCATCTGCCTTTTCTCCCCTGGCAGCCCTGGGGTGTATAGATAGGCCTGTCATATGCCCCTCGGGAAAGCAGGTGGGGCAGCTGGGGGCCCCCATCTCTGAGTACACATGGCCCACGGCTGTCAGCCCGCAGGCCTGTGAGGGGGTCTGGTGTGCCAAGCTCTGCTCAATGAGGAAGGAGCTGGGCTGGTTGGATGTCCACTCTCTGGCCCGCGGTTGGGAAAATGGAGGGAGAACTGGGTAGTCAGTAACGGACTCTGAAGAGGATGAGAAACAAAAGAGGTTGATCTGAGCGCCATGATGGGCTTTAAGTAAGTAAGCCAAAGTTGCAAGTAAAAGTCATTATATAGAAAAAAAATCTGTGCAGGGTGGAAGACAAGAAAGCCAGTTGGAAGGTGGAAAAAGCAGCGTGGGAAGAAGAGTCGAATTATGTTAGGGGCAGAGCATTAGCCTGAAGATTCACGAGGAGCTGGAGGAAACCACGACTTTCATCCCAGATCATCTTCTCTATGTAGATGTCAAGAAGTCCTCTGGGCGAGGTCTCATCACTTTTCTTAGTCACCTAGCTGGATTCCCACCCCTCAGCTCCATGCATGTTAAAGAGCTCTGCATTTAAGATTGCCCCTTGGGCTCCGATGTTCTTATTTGTTCATTTTTAACCAAGAGTGGGATTTATTGGCTCGGGTAGCCAGTGTGTCCATGGGTGGGACAGGCATCTGAAGGAGTTTTCAAAGTGAACAGGACTGCTGCTCCGTCTCTCCACTCATCCCTCCCCTGGGCCCTCCTCTGTTCGCTGCTTTCATCCTCACTCGGGCCCCTCTTCTGACGGCAGAGTGGCTACCCAGAGTTCCTGGGGTGGTGTGTGGCTTCAGCAAAGGAGGGGTTTTCCCTTTTCTCCAATTGCTGAAATGAGTCCCTGGAGCTCACTCGGATTTGCCAACTGGGGTCCTGACCCAGTACCTGTGACTGGGGTTGAGCTAGTCTCGCCTTTGCTCCCAGGGAAAATGTGATAACTACTGTGTTCACTCTACTCCCATTTGTTGCAGACTCTTACTGGCTTAAAACCATCAGTGGATTCCATGGCAATGACAATAAGTAGAAAGTTCTTCCTCTTGTCCTGGGGGATCTTGCGTGACCTGACCCATGCCTGTTTCCCTGTTCGTGTCTTGAACTTTCTCCTTCCCTTTGCACTCTATCCACACTGAGTTTTCAATTCCTCAAAAGGTCCAAAATCTTTCCCACTTTATGGCATCACACTAGCCACTGGGTCATGGTCTGCTTGGAACTTTCTCTACCCACTTTGCATCTAGCTATCAGTGACATAAACATACAATTTAAAGTGAGAGCAGTGTCTTGAAGGAAAAGTAGATAGAGGGAAAATTAGGGGGGAGGGCATCTAGATTAGGTTGGAGAGGGGCAGGAAGGAGCATTCGGAAAAGGCCTTCTAAGCTGATCAATGAAGGCTGAGTGCCTCTCATTGGTTTCGTATCTGATTCTCCTGCTAGACACAGCTCTGTGACGGCGAGGAACGTCCTCAGTTGGTTCACTGCATTCCTTGTAGTGCACAGAACAGTGCTGGCCTGATGGACACGCCAAGTGTGTATTTGCAGACTGCTTAAGGTTCTGAACACCTCACGAGGTCAGTGTTATTCCCATGTATCAGTGAGAAAACCAGCACAGAATGGTGAGACTGCTGGCCCGATGTCAGCAGGACTTTGCTCTAGGGTGTGACCCGGCCAGGATTAGAAGCAAGTCCAGGGCACTTCCCTCCTACCTCCGGGGTCCCCTACAGGGAAGCTATAGGCAGATTTGTGCTCTGGGTCCAAGAGGCGGAGAAGGACACCCTGGCCTCCTCTCGAACTGGACACTCTCCCCATCGTGTCCTGAGCATTCCCACTCCTGCCTGTCTGCCCCTTTTTGTTCCACCTGGACATCTTCCCCTCTTCCTGCATCTGTCCAAATCTTACTGCTCAGAGGCCACCTGAAATACACCTTTTAAACTCTGTTGGCCCTTTCGCTGTGATGCTACGGTCTACTCCATGTTAGGATGATTTGTACCTATCTCTGCCCTGCCCGTTAATCCCCTCCTTGAGAGATGGGACATATCCTCTTTGTATTTGCAATCCTTAGAGCACTTAGCACAATGCCTTACATACAGTCAGTGCTCTTTAAAAATTATAAACCTTGGTTCTGAAGCCTTCCATCGTGCTTTCTTCTGTAGACACGTTTCTCAGACAGCGTGCGTCACGGCGCCTCCCCTGCTCATGAACGTGGACTGGAAAGTCTCGCGTGACTTCCCGCCATGCCTCCCTGCTGACCAGGGAAGTTATTTAAGCTCTCAAGGTTTTTTTCTTTCTGTTTTTAAAATTTGGAACATGTAAGATAACATATATAAATATAAAGCTATTATAAAGCTTGGCATCTGCCTCTTGAGGGTCTTGGTGGGGTTGTTGGCTGGTCAGACACGTTGATAAACCAAGTGCATGTTCTGATTGGCTCCCTCACAGTGTTTTTCTTGTTCCCGCTCTTGAGCATTTAAGTGAATGCATAGCTAATGGTCAGAGAAGTACAGGAGGAATAATAATAAGAATGAAGTATTCCATTCTAATACTGTCTATAATAATCTTGTACCAAATTCTTTCATGATTGAATTATTCCATTCTTGGTCATTTGGCTATAAACCAAGAAACCAGACTAGATGGAGCCAGACCACCCATTTCTCAAGCTTGTCTGTTGGCAGAAAGCCCAACACACACACTCATCATCATCATCATCATCGGGAATGGTCTGCGAATTCCTGGTGACCTCCTGCTCAGGAAGCAGGCTTAGGACTCTGCCATGATGGCCTGTGTTCTCTGTGGCTTTCTTCCTCTGGGGACCTCTGTGCCTCAGGGATGGCAAGGCTCTGGGCCAGAAAGAGGCTTTTCTTGGCCTCTGCAAAAAGCAGTCTCCCTTCACTGGCCCTACATGATGCCTGGCTGAAAAATGTCTTGACTGTAGTCACATCATCACTCTGGAGGCAACTGTAAACATCATCAACCCTAGAAAGGGAATGTGCATGACACATATGCCTTATGCCCTGTGGGGACCTGTCTGACCAATTCTATTAGTGAAAGAGAAATAGAGCCGTGCAGATTACCGCCATTGATTTTATGGGCCTTTGTCATACTTGGCCTTTCGGAGAAGAAAGAAATCCCGAGCGAAACTCCCCATAATATTCAGTTGGAATGACTCATATTCTTGCCTGTTATTAAGCTTTTTGGTAGAATTTTGTCTGGTCCTAACTGAAGTTTATAGAACCTTCACCTTCAAATGCAATAAGCCTGTCACACCAGGGAGGCACTTTGCACCGGAGGGCACAGCCTGACCTTGGAACACTTGGAATAGGTGCAGGGCTGATATTCTACAGGAGAGGCGGGGCTGGGAGCCATGCCAGTATCAGCTCCCATGTCAGCTCCTGTGAGTGCAGAGGCCCCTGGTCAACCAAGGGGAGGCCAGGCCTGCAGTGCAGTGAGGGAGGGCGTTGGGTGGGGAGGGAAGGAAGGCAAGGCTGACCTCACAGAACTTCCTCACCCCACACCTGGAGGTGCCCTCGAGCTGCTATGAGTTCACTTACCCAATCTGCCCTTCCCCCTGCGCTTCCCAGAGACTTGATCACGAATGGGGTTGGGTACCCCGAGGAGCATTTTATTAGGGGAGTCTGCACAGCTATACCCTTGAAAGCTAATAAATGGTAACGGTTAATCTTATTTCAAAAGTACTACATACTCATTGTAGGACATTTATCTGATAGAGATAAAAAGAAAAAAAATTGAAGTCATCCCGTGACTCCATCACCCATCGAAAACACTGTCTGCATATCAGTTAGGTCTCCTCTCTGGGCACAGTCATATGATTTCTTTTTAAAACATAGGCGGATCCAATCCATATGGTTTTGAAACCTGTTGTTCACATGATACAGCATGAACACATTTCCTATTACTTGGAATCATAAAAAATTGTAATGCACGCAAGAGTATTCTGTTTCTGGGAATGACTATGTATCTTGGAAACCTTTCATATTATGCAGTTAGGTCGTTTTAAACTTCCATGCAAGTAATGGAAATCATTATTTAAAGCCTTTTTCCAGTTGGAAAAGTAGATAGTAACGTTTTTAAAATTTGAATATATTTTAAACCATGAGGTTGTAGAGACTGTCATGTTTTTGTAACCACTTAAAAGTTAAATCTTCTGCGCTTTCCCCATTTACTATATTTATATTGATGTGTTTATTTTTTTGAATAGATTTCTAGAGATTTATGCTCTAATAAAGATATATGTATTTTACACACACACACACACACACACACACACACACATATTACACCTGCATGTCATATCTATTATAAATATTGCAATTTATACTTTGTTTCTTTGGGAGATTAAAAAAGAACTATTGAAAAATTTAAAAATTAGTTAAAACTATCAGCCTTTCTTTTTTTAGCTTTAAGATATAATTGACAAAATTATAACATTTTCCTTATATTGTTTTTTCCTTTTGTGAAATGCTTAGAAAGCTTTCAATGATCAAAATTATTTAAATATTCACCTATACTTTTTTCTTAGTTCTGTTGAAGTTTGCTTTTTTAAAAAATTTAATTACATCTGGAATTTATTTAGATATGTGTGTGGTAGGTCTTTTTACTGCATTTTACTGCTTTGCTTCATAGATGTTCCAACACTGTTAATTGCATAATTTGGAATTCTCCACATTATTTGAAATTTCTCTGTTTATCATATATTACATGTTTATATACGAGTTTCAATTTTATTGAACCGCCTATAGAACTGGTTGGTCATTCCTAAGAGCCATGATACATTGAAGAGAGAAAACAATAAAGCCAGGTCAAGTAATTGCCAATTTAAGGCCCCATATGAAAGTCAGAGACCTCTGGGATAGTTTTTAACTATTTCCCTGCAACTGAGGCCAAGACAGCTCAAGTCCAGGCCCGAGACCTAATTGTAAAATGGGCAGAACTTCACAGCAAGCTGAATTTGCCTTATAAAATCGTTTGCACCGAAGTCAGCGCTCTAGTAGGAAGGAGACCATGGGACTGGGGTTGGGGTCCTCTAAGAACCAGAAACCCTCAGGTTCCGAAACTTCCAGGCCAGCAGAAGTGGTCTCCCACCATCCATTGAAGATGGCAGCTTCTCCCACTCCCCGTGACCAGGGCTCAGCCACAGCAGATGCCGTCGCAGAAACTGCTGATAATCCTCGGCTGTTTGTCCAGCTCTGTCTGCATAACTTTTCCAACGTTGGCCAAGGCTCCCCGCCTCCCCGAGCTGTGGGGAGTGCCAACTTCCACAGGAAGAAAGAGAGAGCCTCCTCCCTGATCATGGAGGGCAGGCACCTAGCAATTTCACATCCCTGGAGGCCTAGAGAGAGTTTTTTCCAGAGTGCGTTCTGTACACCAGTCCAGGAGAACAGAATCCCTTTTATGCAATTTGACCCAATTCATAGGTGTCCAAAGGCAACATTATAGGCAGGGGCTCACTGCATTAATTTTCAGGCAGGCAGATGAAGTAATCTTTTTTTTTTTTTTTTTTTGGCTTATTGGTATGCCAACAAAATGCAAACGATGTATCCTATTTAATTCTGCTGGAACAATCTGATGCAGGAGGACACACATCCTGACCCTGCATTGTCTGCCTCTGAATGAGAATCCTTGGTGGTTTCAAAAGGCAATTCAATTAGAGGTTGTTCCAGATTTTTAAAGCATAGAAACCAACAAGTACAGATACACGTGGAAGAGGCTTTCTGGAGGCGAATTACTGCTTCCATGAGAGCCGAAGAGACCTGTTATCTACCAAGGGGATCATAGTTCCAGTGAACGGATGGGGACCTTTTCCAGAGCAAAGACCTACTTAATCTCCCAAACATGATGAACTGAGTACAGAACCAGCCTAAAGAGCCTGAGTATTCGTATACCAGAACGTTCTCCAAATCAGATATTTCCTTACCTGCCTAGATGGCCTTCTCTTGCACCAATCTCACTTTTCCTTAGCGATCTTACAGTACAGAATTTACCCCCCCCCCCCACTCCCTGCAAACTTCTGTTCTTCCCACATGCTATTGTTACTGCTCTGCCCTGGAATGTTCTTCTTTCCCATCTCTGCCTCTCCAAATCCTCTCTAACCTTCGAGCTTCATCTTTGGTGTGACAATCATGGGGTGGCGTGACTGTCTCAAGCCCTTCAGATGAGGTTGGATCTTCTCTATGTTTTTTTTTTAAATTCAATTAGACAATATATAGTAGTATATCATTAGTTTTTGATGTAGTGTTCAATGATTCATTAGTTGCATTACATCACATGCCCTCCTTAATGTCCATCACCCAGTTATCCATCCCCCCACCCACCTTCCTTTCCACAACCGTCAGTTTGTTTCCCAGAGGTAAGAGTATCTCATGGTTTGTCTCCCTCTCTGATTTCTTCCCATTCAGTTTTCCCTCCCTTCCCCTATCATCCTCTGCTCTATTTCTTATATTCCACATATGAGTGAAACCATATGATAATTGTCCTTCTTTGCTTGACTTATTTCACTCAGCATAATACCCTCCAGTTCCATCCATGTCGATGTAAATGGTAGATATTCATTCCTTCTGATGACTGAGTAATAGCCCAGTGTATGTATGAACCACATCTTCTTTATCCATTCATCTGTTGAAGGACATCTCGGCTTTTTCCACAGTTTGGCTATTGTGGACATTGTTGCTATGAACATTGGGGTGCATGTGCCCCTTCTTTTCACTACATCTGTATCTTTGGGGTAAATACCTAGTAGTGCAGTCGCTGGGTTATAGGGTAGCTCTATTTTTAAAGTCTTGAGGAACCCCCATACTGATTTCCAGAGTGGCTACACCAGCTTGCATTCCCACCAACAGTGTAAGAGGGTTCCCATTTCTCCACATCCTTGCCAACATCTGTCGTTTCCTGAGTTAATTTTAGCCATTCTAACTGGTATAAGGTGGTATCTCATTGTGGTTTTGATTTGTATTTCCCTGATGGCTAGTGATGTTGAGCATTTTTTCATGTGTCTGTTGGCCATTTTTTAAAAAATATTTATTTATTTGACAGAGAGAGACACAGCCAGTGAGAGAGGGAACATAAGCAGACGGAGTGGGAGAGGGAGAAGCAGGCTTCCAGTAGAGCAGAGAGCCTGATGCAGGGCTCGATCCTAGAACCCTGGGATCACTTACACCCTGGGCAAAGACAGACGCTTAATGACTGAGCCACCCAGGTGCTCCTCTGTTGGCCATTTGTATGTCTTCTTTGGAGGAGTGTCTGTTCATGCCTTCTGCCCATTTCTTTTTTTTGTTTGTTTAATTTTTGTTATATTAGTCACCATACAGTACATCCCCAGTTTTTGATGCAATGTTCCATGACTCATTATTTGCATAAAACACCCAGTGCACCATGCAATACGTGTCCTCCTTAATACCCATCACCGGCCTGTCCCAATCCCCCACCCCCCTCCCCTCTGAAGCCCTCAGTTTGTTTCCCAGAGTCCACAGTCTCTCTTGGTTCATTCCCGCTTCTGTTTACCCCGCCCCCTTCATTCTTCTCTTCCCTCCTACCATTTCTTGACTGGATTATTTGTTTTTTGGGTTTTGAGTGTGATAAATTCTTTATAGATCTTGGATACCAGCCCTTTATCTGATATGTCAATTGCAAATATCTTCTCCCATTCTGTTGGTTGCTTTTTAGTTTTGTTGACTGGATCTTCTGTTTTATACTCACGGAGCTTCCTGAACTTCCTGTTTGGTAGCATGGTTACACATATCACTACTTCCCTCAGCAGGAGATTCTCTTTTTAAAAGTGTATACACTTTAGGGAAGGACTGTTTAGCCCAGGAAGAGCCATTTCGAAATTTAAAGCAGAAGCTATTGAATTGATGTTGAACTGTAAGGTTTGGTTTTCTGCCATTAGCAAAAGTGGGACCTTGGAAACTAAGCAAAGTCTGATGATTAAAAAAAAGTAAGTTATAGTTTTGCAAATGGGAGCCCATCATTATGTGAAAGTCATACTCTAAAAAAATGCTCCCCTTTCAATCCACATGTTTACACATGTCTGATGTTGGGTATCCAGCCAATGGGTTCTGGTCTTGGGTTTTGTTTTGTTTTGTTTTTCCTACAGGTGTGCAGAGGACTTTGACACTCAATGAGAGAACTAGGTCAGGCTGCTTGTTCAGAGGGAACGCCAAGATTAAGTCAGAATTTGGCTTTTCTTTATCCTGAGGCTTTGGAAAGAGAGAGAGGCAACACTTTTTCTGGGATTTAGAATCATGATGTAAGAATTCTTTCCCCAGATATCTGTTGTATTCATCAGTTTTAAGAAAACCTATTACACTAAAAAAAAAAAAAAGTCAGACTCTAATAGGAGCAGAAGAAGACAGAGGGTTCGCAATTTGAATTAGAAGATAATTCTTGGCAGTGCAAAAACAGTTCTTTTCTTTCCTTAAGTTCTCGTTTATGGATCATTAGCCACTTGGCAAGAGAGATTGGGGGAAGACAAACTAGCAGCTAAAGCACTAAGGACAAATAGCCATTTGAAGATCAATCACAAATGAAAGAGAGTCTCTTGGTAATTGCCATCCATTGGGAAAATGTAATTCAATTTACGAAGTTACCGATTTAAATTCATCTTTTGGAGAGTGGCAGGAGGGTGACCTTCTAGTACAATAGCATATTTCTTGCTTTGAAATTTCATCCAAAAATGTAGGAAAATCTCTCTGTATGGTAGCCTAGGAATCTGGCACCATCTCCCCAATTTGCCCCTTAACCATCCGTGGTTGGTGTCACCCTGGAGAGTAGGTAGTTATACAGTGGTCATATTTGTTATAACCAAGGTTTTTGTTTCTGTTGTTTTTTTTTTCTCTCCATTGCATTTCAGTAATATTTCTGCAGCTTGGAGCTTGTCAATCTCTTGGGTTTCAGCTGTGTCTTCACGAGTGTGCTTCCCATCCATCCCGTGTCCGATACTGTTTTCTCTGTGCCCGTGGGGTCCCGAGCGAGGTGCAGCTTGCGTTAAGTGGAGTTCTGAGACCCAGTGAAACAGCATTTGACCCTAAAAACACAACAGCTGCCTCGCTACTCACTCTTTCCTTCCTCTCCTCTGCCACACTCTCTCCCCCCAAATGTTGACCCCACTAATCCCCAGGCACTTGTTTCTCCCCAGGAGACACGAGCTCCCCTCCAGAGACCTTCCTCAGTGGAAGCCAGAGGAAGGAGCCTGAAGAAGGGAGAGACCGAAGGGAGAAGAAGGGAGGATATTGGTGGGAAAAGGCTTGAAGCAGGGGATGTGGTGGGGAGAGGAAAGGGAGGGGACAGAAGTGTCTAGAGCACAGATAACCATGTTGCCTTTAAATAGGAGAAGGGGCGAGTTTTCCTTTGAGATGAGGTTGGCAGGTAAGAGGGTAGATGTTGGTCTGGCCATTTTGACGTGGCCAATCAGACAGAGTGATTTTCACAAAGTTGGAAGACATTTTGAGAAATCTCCAAGTACTGAAACTCATTCCTGCTGAATGTCACCACCTGCCACTGAGTGAGGGCCTCCCGCAGGGGGTGGGCGGGTGCACAGGGCTCTGCACCTGCCACCATTACTACGTGAGCATTACTGCTCCCACTGACTGGTGGGGAGGGTGGAACTTGGGGCCTCTCTTCGACACACGTCTTGTACAGGTGAACCTCAAGCAAAGGGAATGATTTTGGCTCTTCGTTCTAGAGGTCATTTGAAGCTTACACGGTCTTACCTCACGTGGGAGGCTAAGAGTGAAGAAATTTTAAAGGAAGCTTGAAATCTCATTTGGCAAAATGTAGCCAGCGAATGTGCCTCTTTTCAGTCCTAGTTATTCCCCCTCAATGAAGCTTTTCTGCCGGAGTTTGAGGCGGAGATAGGGATGCTTCGTCACCTTGCCCATCAGGCCTGCCGGGCTGCGTGGCAGGGCCTCGGGGGTGGCCCGCGGGTCTCCAGCTGGACGACAAAGCCGGTAGCGCCTCTTTGCCAAGCCAGCCGTGTAATGGATGTTGTGATTCCATTGGAGGCACAGCCAGATGTGCCTCGATTTTCTTTCCCCCCGGAGAAAGAAACTGAAGCTACTAAATGAGAAAAGCATGCAAACACGGATGGATCTGAAAACGTAAACCGCAGCGCTGGTCGAAGGCGAAACTCTGATGGCGGTGACATTTATTTTGGGGGTCTCTCACTTCGCCCCCACCCCACCCGTACCCCACATCTCTCGTCCTGATGCTGGCGCTTGCTGCTCCCTCATCCAAGTTTTGCCGTCTCAGACACTGTGACAGCCATGATGATATATTCTCGACAAAACGTACATCATATGGTTTAACAAGAGATTGGCAAATGTATTTATGCGAGAGCCATACAAGTTATAATTAATCATAAATAGAGTTGTAAATATATGTAAATTCTGATTCTAAATGACCTCCCTTCCTATCCCCGCCCCCCAACCAGTGACATTCCTTCTCTTTCAGTCTCACCTAAAATTGATTTGATGAATGGTATTGGCTGAAAATACCTATTGTGGATATTAGTGATTTGTGTGTGTGTCCAGGATCTCTTTTGTCTTCTGAGAATCTTACTTTCTTCCTTATAGTGACTCGCTTCTCTATCCCCACAGTCACAGGGAGTAGATGAGAGTCTGTATTTCCTGATTATTTTACACCCCTGGTGACGGGTTCAGGAATTGGTTCAGGGATAAGACCTAATCTAAACTGGCCAGAGTCCTCCGCTAGGAATTTTTTTGTTTTTAAATTTTTTTTAAACTATCAGGGACATAATGGTCTCTTTCTTCTCTGGTATTCGAGGGTCAAAAGGTAGAAGGTGATCACGACTGGCACCCAGGTCTTTACTTGTAGAGACTGTTGAAGATGAAGAGCTGACATGGTTGAGGAAGACAGGCCTACAGCCGGCAAGCCTCCGCCTCGTTTTGTCGTGGGCCGAGTTCTGCCTTTGCTCCTGCAGTTGGCTCTTACCAGTCAAGAAATACCTGCTCCTCCTTCTCCTCCTCTGTTTTCCTCACTTCGTTCTTAAGTATTTGAAAGAGCTCTAATACCGTCTGTCATGAATGGACTCCAGCCGAGGCCTCTCAGCTTCCACCACCTCACTGCTGGTCTGTGTCTCTCACCAAAAAGGCGACTTTTGCCAAAAATCTTTTTGAGCCCTGGGAGGTATGTGAGCCAAATAGCAATGTCCAGCCACTTCCACGCTCTGAAGGAACGTGGAATGAGAGGAGGTGAGCCTGCCTGAGGCCGTGCTCCTCCCATGCTGCCCTGTCGTCTGGTCTCCCCAGCAGCTGTGTCTGTGCTTTGATGCCGAAACTCCATGTGACAGGCGCCTGGGAAAGATCTGTGCGCTGTCAGAGAGGATGTGACTGTGGGCCGGTGATGTCACGGATTTCTTCAGAACCAAGCAGCTTTTCAACTGAGCAGAGTAATTTTTTTTCTTTTCCCCAAAGGAACCTCAGATAGCCAGTTGTTCAGGAAATTCTCAAGTTTGGGGCCAAGGTTCCTGGGAACCACAAAGTCCCTTTTTGCCTCGGTGTCTTTGAAGCTGACCTCTGCGAGTTCTCAGCTTGGGTCCTGGAGTGGATGGGAGACAGTTGACTACTAAACAGATCCACTTAGAGCCACGTTGAAAAGTGTGAAGAGAGTTGGTGAGTGTGCTCCTTGCTCTTCCTGCCTGAGAGCCTGTTGGGTGTGGCTGGCTTTGAAATAGCCTCGGAGTCTATGGTGACAACAAGGGAAAGGATTTCTGCAGTTGTTCATGGTGGGAACGAACCTCATGGAGCATAACGAAGAGTTCCCAGAAGGCCTTTGTGAAGCTCTGTGTCACGAAGGATCATGGCTGTGGTGATGTTCTCCAGAAGCAGTATAGATGCAATCAAAGCTCTCTGTGGGTGTAAAGTGATCCCATCCCCGTACCCGGCATGGTTTCCTAAGGGAATAATAATAGCACTGTGACTTTCATGAGCACCTGTTATGTGCCAGGTGCTCTTCTAACCATGTCACATGTAATTACTTCATTTAATTGTCACACCAGGTCTGTCAAGTAGGCACCCTTATCACCTCCGTTTTATGGATGGAGAAAATGAAGCACAGAGAATTGAAGTACCTGCCCGGGGTCACGATGGTAGCTTGTCCCTTGACGCCCTGAATCTCTCCTGGCTGCTGCGACTCTCTCTTGACCAACAAATGCAGCCCAAGTGAGGTCACGTGGACTCCAGGGATAGTTCATAAGTAGCCTTACGGATGGTACTCAGTTTTGGGGGAACACTTGTTCCTGGGATCTCCCTTTCAGAACCATGAAAGCTAATAGTAAATTATTATTTTTTAAATTGTGAAGTTTTAGGTGGTTTATTATACAACAATAGATAACCAGAACCCTCATAGGGCAGGCAGATGGCAGAGCTGGGGTTGAAACCCAGGCAGCTTGGGTCTGGAGCCCTTGCTCTGAACCAGTGTTCTGTAGTGACCCTCCAGGGCTTTTTGCTGTTCCCGTCCTGGTGATGATGATGATGATCACAGAGGCGTTGTCCCCAAATAGGCAGGCATGCAGATCTGTAAGTGAACGGAGTGGATTCGTAGAGAAACCTGATTCCGTAGAGTGGAATTATACAGTGGAATGCTTTATGCATGGGATTTGGAATCAGGCGGACATGAACCTCAGCTCCAACACCTTCTCATTTGGTGACCTTGGACAATTACCAGCAGTTGGGGTCTGATGGTGCTGAGGGTCAGGTCCTCAAGTCAGAGCCTACAGTCAGTTACCTCTGAAAGCGCCTCTCACATTGTGTTAGCACAAACTCAGGTGTCTTCGGGTGGCCACATACTCCTTAAAGTCAGATCTTTTCTTTTTAGAGATACCGTTTGACATGTGAAACAAAGGCTCGTTGAAGGAGATGTCTGGAGCCATAGGCATGACTAAAAGTAAGTATTTTGCTTTATATCGCGATTGAAGGTATACATAGTTGAATTCACTTAAGTTAAATGTGTTTAGGAAGAGCCTCCGTCCTGCTTTCCTGTGCTTCAGTTTCCTTATATACTATGGGAGTGAAGGGAACCACACAGGGATCAAGTGAGACGTTGTAAGAAGAGTGTCTGACACCTGGTCCGTCAGGGTAGAGGATTACTGGGATGCTCTCAGGACCCGGCAGGCTGCCCCACCACTTACTAGGTTCCTGTCGGAGAAAAATAGACCGGTGATACCAAAACAGATTTATAAGAAACTGAAGAAATCAATTTACTTCACTGAACTTTAGGTCAAACTTTGTCTTTTGTACCTCAGAGATTGATATGTTTACATGTTCCGTGTTTCCCGCTGTATAGTGGGTGAGTCGAGAACACGAGACGATGATCGCACAAGCCAAGACAATACTTGTACACTAATCATGTGGGAGTTAGTGTGTTTCCTGAGTGTCTGATTGTAACAAATGTGGTGGTTTTCAACTTTATACTCGATGCTTCATAATTAACCTGGAGAAAACTCTGTGATGGGAATCCCTGCAAACTCTCATGTGTGAACAAGCAGTGCAAAGAGGAGATGAGAGAAGTATATATATATATATATCTAGGGTCCTATTTCAAGATTGCCAGACCTCTGTTTTTCAGAGCACTTGATTGCTGGAATCCATTTGTCCTATCTGCTGTCTAACAAATCAGCCCATGCTTTCATAACTTAAAATAACAATCATGCATTACCACTCGAGGTTTCTGTGGGTCAGGAATTCAGATAAAGTACAATGGGGATGACTTGCCTCTGCTTCACATGTCTGAAGGCTCAGCTGGGACACTTGCAGGCTGGGACTAGAATCATCTGCAGTCTCCAGCACTCAGATGTCTGACAGTAGATGCTGGTTGTTGACTGGGGTCTAGCTAGAGCTGAAAGCAGTGTCAGCTGGAACACCTACATGTGGCTTGTGGTTCCTCACAACATGGTGGCTGGGTCCCAAGGGCAAGCATCAGAGAGAGAAAGAGAAACAGAGACAGAGACAGGGACAAACGGAAGTCGTAACTTCCTTCTAAGACCTAACTTTAGACGCTAAGCAGCATCACTTCTGCCATGTTTGATGGGTTAAGGTCAGCCCAAATTCAAGGGGGATGGGGAGGGGGGTGGGGATAGACCCTACTTCTCAGTGAAGAGGTGTCAGTGTCACTGTGTAAGAAGAGTATTTGGAATGGTGTGTGTGTGTGTGTGTGTCTGTGTGTGTCTGTGTCTGTATATAGTCTTTGAAAAACACAATCTCCCTCCCCAGGTTTGAAGTAAGATTTTTGCTAGGTCCTACAGAAGTACCCTGATGCCTTATCTGATTCCAGGGTCTGTCCTGGAACACTGGGGCTGAATGGCTGACTGGTTGGGGCCACAGCAGCTAAAACAATGGAAAGGGCCAAATCTCTCAAACCGTGGGCTTTAGCAACAAGTGGAATGTATGAAAGATAGCATTCAACTCAAGGAAAAATACACTCAGTATTCAATACACTGAAAGAGAGCATTTCAGCGGCCAAGAGAGCTGTTTGTTTTCAAACCCAGTGCAGACTTGGAATATGTCCTCCCAGATCTCTCACCACATTTGATCTCCTGCTGTTTAAGGGCCACAAAGGGTGCCCACCTGGATCACAACACAGAGAAGCTCCAGATTTGGCATATCGAAGAGGATAGGGATGAGCCAAAGGACTCACTTACGTACAAGTCAAACATGAAATAGATCCGACATTTCGCTTCATTTTTATTTTCTGTTAGCAGTGCACACCTGGAGGGTGCTCCCCGCTTTCTAGCCCCTGTGCCTGAAGCATATGCTTTAGTGTTGTTATTAAACTCTCCTTGGAAATTGCCATTTTTAAAAATCAAGTGAAATTTTCTATAAGGTAGGGAAAAGGTAGGGTTGTGAGTCGAACGGAGATGAGTTTGAATCCTGACTCTGCTATGCATTATCTGCATGATCTCGGGTAAGTTCTTCTTTTTAAAAAAGATCTATTTATTTTAGAGAGAAAGAGCGGGGCCAGGGTGGAGGTGGGGAGGAGCAGAGGGAAAGGGAGAGGGAAGCTCAAACAGACTCCCCGCTGAGTGCAGAGCACGGAGCCCGACACAGGGCTCAGTCCCACGACCTTGAGATCATGACCCGAGCCGAAACCAAGAGTCAGGCGCTCAACCGACTGTACCACCCAGGCGCCCTGATCGTGGGTAAGTTCTTAAGACAACGTGCAATAGCAGACTAACAGAAACAAACAAGAATGGTGCCGTAAGTCAGGCACATAGTTGGAAGCCAGCCGAAAGTCACAAAAGTCTCAAAGAAGATGCCAAGGATTATGCTGGGCATAAGCTGTTCGCGGTTGGCCTGCTCGCGTTACTGAAGTCACCCCGAGCAATCACACGTCAATGCAGTACGGCATGAGGGGCAGGAGCTGAAGGTGCTGCGGGGGCCTCCCTCTAGGGGAAGAGGCAGGGAGGAGTCCGGGAAGGGTCTGAAGAGTGAACTCCCTCATCGCAGGGTCACCGGGATGGCTGAAAGGAGAAGAGTGTTGAGACTGAGTGAGGACTTCCTGGGCATGCCCGGGGCTGAGCCCGTGTAAATACACTTAGTGTCTCACCCACCCACGCTGTCTTGCCTCTTCCGGCTGTCGGCATCACTAAGAAAGGGACGTCCTATCTGAAAGATGAGGGGGCTCTGTATCAATTGGTTGGAGCTTTTAGCAGTTTTTAGCAGCCTGATTTTCACTGGGCACTGTCCTTGCTGCTGTCTGAGAGAACATTCCTTGAGGTGGTTGGGAAATCAGCTATTCTTGGTAATGATGATGATGCGATCATGTGAACTGATTTGAATTTTGGATTCCTGAATGTGATGCATGTCACTTTATTTTCCTAAGTTAAATTTATTCCTGCTAGTCATTCACTTATTCATGCATTGATGGTGTTGAGAAAAAATATCCAAATGTTGGAAATGAGAAAGGAAAAAAGGAGCACCTGACGTTTGTAAGAGCCTGGCATTTGCAGCTAGGCCATATTACTCACCTATTAGGTATAAACGATCTCACAGAATTTCAACTTCAGACAAGATTACTCATAGATAAATGAGACCAAGGTTACTCCGATAAAATCAGACAAAACAAGACCATTTTCTTTTTCTTTTAAAGGACAGACAAAAACAAGATCACTGTGCCACTCACAAAATAGCAAATACCTCTTTTTTTGTGTGTGTGTGGCTAAAATGATCACAACTTCTTTACTGATCACAACTCTTCTATCCTTGTTCTAGTTTCCCTTCCTGTAGATAAGATGTGATGAGGCCCCCGATCACAGAATTGAATTGCCCCTGCTTTCTGACGGCAACCAATCCAGGGCCAACCCTGACTTTCTTAGCTCCCGTGCCCCAGATGCTGAACCCAAACCCCATCCTGCAAAGCGTTCTTTCTCCTGTCCTCTTGCTGGGGCACCCTACAGTTCCCCACGGCGAGGACTCTCCCTCGCTGCAACGAGAGACAAACCCAGCTTGCTCAGCTGTAGACGTGTGTTTAGTGGACTCTGGCTGAAGGGCACCGATAGAATCGAGGCACAAAGATGATGGTGTGACGTCTTACTGTCACACAACGAGCATTGTCCAGTGGGTCTTCGAATATCCTTTGACTCTTGGGGAGAGTCAGCTCTGTACCATTCATCAAACAGTTCTGTAAACGTAAGGAGATGTGTTAATTTTAGATGATTTTTCCCCCTTCTCTGTAGAAAAGATAGCCCCGAAGGTTCCGGTTCTGCTGCGCTGAAGGATACTGACCAGCTTTGTAGTTCACACGGTGTGCTAATTTCAGCATCCTTTTCTTTCCACTTGGAGTAAAAATCTTAGTTTTTCTGATTCTCTTTGAATCAATGTTGTTACTGTTTTAGTGCAGGCATTCATGCTGACTCCCTATTTGTATGCAAATGATGTTTTTAACATCTTGAGACTTCTACTTTGATAGTTTGGACAATAAAATGAAATGCCAAAATGTTGAGGTCTCTTGGGGAAAAAAATCCAAAATGCTTCTTGTGCCTCACCTGTTAACACAGGCTTGTGGGTGCAGGTGCGACGTGGGGAGAGCAGGGGGCGTTGAAGGTGGTGGTGAAGCAGAGGAGCTGCTTTTTGATGAATTGAAACGCTCCCTGATCCCGATCCCATGGAGCGACCCTACACCACCGTTCCCACGTGCCCAGTCCGTAGGTCCTGCCGCCAGCACCAAGGTTGGACGTCTTACAGTCTGTTACCACATCACGCTTAGACTTTTCTTCTTTGCTCTAAATTATGTAGGAACTCATCAAATATGGATCCACATTTACACGTCTGGGACAATGTGCTGAGGTTTTAAAAAATGGTTATATAAATGATGGGACTCTCACAGTGATCCTGACCAAAAGCGATAAAATCTCGGATGAGTCGAGAATGAGACAACTTGGAGCTTTATGCCCGATGGACAGGGTACCGTCCTGGCTTCTTTGTAGGTAGAACAGCATCGAATATAAGAGCACCGGGGTTTTCCAGCAGTGAGTAAGTGAACACACAGAAAGCAGAGCTGTGAAGCTTGTAACCGCATCCTGGAAAGGTTCATTTAAGAAATGTTTTATATCCAGTTGTCGTAGTGGAACGAGCAGTTCTATATTGAGATTAACACACAGATAAATGGCATGGAGGCTGGATTTGCGGGGACTGAGTCTCCCTCTTACTTCCCGTGAATGACTCTAAAGCAGCTACTCTTACCCGAGGGTTATCATCGTGGGATTTCGGAGCCGTACCCCTCATCCAGGAGCCTTTATGGTACCTACAAAAAGAACCCAGAAAATTTAAGCCCTAGGTCTACCAAAAACAAGTTGTAGTTCTTTGTTTTGTGTGTGAGATCTTTTCTTCTTTTTTCTCTTGTTGAAGCGGGACTGGGACAGATGACCTCATTATAAATCAGGCTGTCGCGCTCTGTATCTTGTATAATTTGCCTGGGACCTGGAGATAACGTAGACCAGCTGCAGATTGCCATGAGAGACATTGTTATTTGCCTTTTCATTGATTTAACACGTGTTTTTTGGACCTCAGTAAGTATCAGCCTTTGGGCTAGGTAATGGGAAATGTTGCTGAGATCGACAGTTTACTGCTGTCTTGGAGATTAGTGGGGGAGATAATGAAGTGGTCCAGGGCATCAACCCAACTCCGGAGACCGATTACCTGGGTTCATACACCAGTTTCACCCCCTTCTGTTTTATGACCTGGGCAAATCATGTAGTCTGTGTGTGTTTTAGACCATCTGGGCCCCTATAACAGAATACCATACACTGGGTGACTTAGAAACATCAGAAACATTTATTTCTCACAGTTCTGGAGGCTGGGAAGTCCCAGGTCAAGGCACCAGCAGATGTGGTGCCTGGCGAGGATGCTCTAACTGGTTCATACGCGGCTGTCTTCTCACTGTGTCGCCATAGGTGGACGGGGCCACATGGTGGGAGGGGCAAGAGAACTCTCTGGGGTCTCTTTTATTAGGGCATTAATCCCTCTTTTGTATAGCTCTTAAATATCTTTTGTAATCTTTATAAGGACTCCACCCTCATGATTTAATCACCCAAAGCCCCTCCTCCCCCAGGCCCATTGCACTGGGAGCTGGGATTCAACCTGTGAATTTTGGGGTGACACGAGCGTTCAGCCCACAGTGGTGTATGTGAAGGGAGTGATGAGTGGATTGACTGGGAAGGCAGGGACAGGACTGTAACCGCATAAAAGAAGGACATCTAACCAGACTTGAGACAGAGGTTCAGGAAGCCTTTTTATAAGAGGTGACAGCTAGGCTGAGACCTCAAGTGGCGGAGCGGTATCCAGGCTGAGTGGCAGGAAAGAGAGTGGAGGTGAGGCTGGGTCAGAGCCTGCCGGTCGTCTCTCTATGCATTTTCCCCTTGTTCTTCAATCATAGAATTGTAGAATTTTAGCCAGGCACATGGCTGCCTAAAACAGCTCAGCTCTGAGGCTCCCTGGCAGTTAGGTGCTGCCTGTCACATAGTGGATGAGATGTAAGCATGCACCGTGGGAGCTGCTGCCTGGAGGTCCTGTTAGAGGAAAGGGATATGTGCTTCTCACCCTCATGTTTCTTTCCTCCTCCATGGGATGCTGTTGTGATGACTGGAGCTACAGCAACCATTTAAGACCCTAGAGTAAACTGAGGCACAGAGGCTGCACAGCACAGAACCACAAGCCCTGTCTCCTTGCCACCGTGTTCACAGCAGCCCTAGCTGGTGACCTGAGTACGTGAGCAGGAAACAGACGGGCTCGTCTAAGTCATTGTCACCAGCAGCAAACTCAGTTCTTACCAAAATACAGATAAAAAAAGAGAAGAATTTATAAAACCTGAAGATGAACAACAGAAGATGGTGCCTGCCTTCCCAGAACCGAAACTACTTGAGAAACCTATGGTGCAGGCCGCCTAAACTGAGCGCAGGGGTAGACGCGGGCAGGGCGTGGCTCCAGAATGCCTTGTGTGCCTTGATGAGGAGCAAGGACTTACCCTGAGAATGTGAGGGATTGTGGACGAGGTGGAAGCTGGGAAATAGCCTGACCGTGGTTGTACTTGGGAAGAACGGCTTGACGGTAGTGTAGGGAAGGGATGCAAGCCTGGATGCCAGGAGAGCATTGGGGGAGGGGGAAGCACGTGTCCGCCCTTGTGGGGCGGGAGGGTGGGGCGGCGCTGCTGGCCCGGGCTGGAGCGGGAGCGCAGGTGCAGAGAATCGCCTTTATTTCGTACCCGTCTCCACCTGTCCCGGCCTCTCTGCGTCCAGTAAGACCCTTTCAATGGATCTTTCCATTGCTCTTCCCGATGGGCCCGCCTTTCCCTCTCTTTCCAATTAGAGGGCACTGTTTACCGACTTGGGGGCGATTTGTGTCATTCCCGCCGCCCCCCGAGTGTGCGCTTCCCCAGGTCGCAGATGCTCCGCGAGGTAACTTGTCCACAGTCGCCCGTGCACTAAGCCTACGGTCCGATGAGCCTCAGAGCAGTGTTCCGTTATTCAAGGTGGATTTTTAGGAACCACAACTAAAATGTGTCCTAGTGCATTCTTTGTTCGTTCGTCTATCTCACAAAGACTGTGATTAAAACTAGTTTTATTAAAGCACTCGAAGCAGAGCCAAATCAAGAGCGGGTCCCTTTGATTTGTAAGGGAGACGAAGTACCACCGCGTGTAGGAGAGCGCGCCGTGGGACACTGTTCAGAACGTTCCCAGGGCGGACGGGATGCCGCCGGCGTCCACTCCGCTGATCTACTTGCGAAGCTACGCCTGCCCGCTCCTGATGGTGAATTTACATGCCGACCTGACTGGGCCCCCGGGGCGCCCAGATACTTGGTCCAGCGTTATTCCGTGTGTTTCTGCGGGGGTGTCTGGGATGAAGCTAACATCTGAAACGACAGACAGCTGGTTTGCACGCTGGCCCGGTACACGAGGCCGCGGGTTTGACAGGCGGGCACTAACTTCGCGGCCTGTGCGGGCGCCGCAAGACCGACAGCCCCCTGCACGGGACCACCAGAACCTTAGGAGCCGAGCTGAGACGGGCCTTACCGCGGTCAGTCTCCGTATTGTGCAGGCGGTCTCAGCACCACCTCGCTGTCTCCACGCGATTCCTTGAAAAGGGCTCCAGCTGTGGGCGGGAGGTACCTTCCTCGGGTGGGAGCCGGGAGGAGCCTCCGACTGCCCAGGGCTCTCCGGGGTCAACCCGCGGTCATGCCCCTCAACGACCTTCCCGCAAGTGGCCAGTCAGCTGCAGGCCTGAGCGAGCAGGAAGTCCTTTCCCGAGTAGATTTCGCCCGCCTCACTCCCTTCGCCCTGGGGCGCTGGCCGTTTTCTCCTGCCTTCCTACTGGAGCCGGAACGTTGGCCCCTCCTGGGTCTCCCGGCTGCTGGCCTCTGAGTGGAGCTAAGCCGTTGGCTCGTCGGCTTCTCAAGCCCTTGGCCTCGGACTGGAACGGAAGCGTCCGCGCTCCTGGGTCTCCAGCTTGCTGACTCAGCGGGAGATGTGGGACTTGCCCGCCTCCCTAGCCACGTGAGTCAGTCCCGAACTCTGTTTCTCTGTGTGTGCACGTGATGTGTCTGGGGAACCCTGGCCCATATAACGCTCGCTGGGCCACAGGTGATGGACAGTGTCTTCTGAGGATGAAAGGCACCATGTGAGCGGGGTCAGGCCTGGACTGCTTGGTGTAACAGAGGGGAGACTGGGCTTCTTTCTCCACTTGGATCAGACACTTTAAATGAGTTAGAGCCTTTCTCCAGCTCTCTTAACCAATAATGAAGTTATCTCACGCAGCCAGAAGTCCAGGGGTGGGGCGGGCTTTGCAGTTGGCCGATTTAGCAGCACAGATGTGGCATCGAGAACCTGGGTTATGTTGTGCCTCTTCCGTCGACCATCCGCAGACCTAGTGCCACTGTGAGCATAGTTTCCGTTGTAGGAATAATAGGGCCCCACTAGTAATCGTTCAAGAAGGCTACGTGCTTGCTTTTTCAGAGTGTGAGCGGGTGGGTGGGGGGGAGACAAAGGGGCAGGACAAACAGTGCTACAGTGATAGACTCATTTTCTGGACCAATTTAGGTCCCGAGCCCACCCCTGGACCTTTAGCTGACGCTGGAGAAGGGTCCTGAGCTGATTGCCTATGGCTGTGTTCCTGGGGTCACCGTGGTTGGCATAGACCCGTCGTTCTCATGGAAATGACACCGTTCGCTTCAGGGGAATTTGGAAATGTGTAGTGAAGTCTTGCGGTTGCCATAATGATTAGGGTGCTTTGGCATTTAGCAGGAAAATGGTAAAAGATGACAAATATTCTATAAGTCCAGGACAGTTTCTCGCAGTAAGAACTTTCCTATTCCAAGCGATTTCAAATGTCCTGAAACACGCAGTCCACTCTAAATATAACTATCGCTAGTATTTTTAGTCCATGGGATGAGCAGTTTTTAGTAAAATTAGTTGAAATCTGAAAACACACAGGTTTTTATGGCGAGAACTGGATGAGGTAAACAGCTAGGCTGGAGCGGCTGGTGCGGACCGATACTTCTACTGAGAACACCTGGAGAAGGGAAACGCAGGCAAACGGGGTGTTCGGAGGCACCGGAGAGTCGCGAGGGAGGGAGAATGTGAAGACTTGACCCCAGAGATAAGTGGGCTGACGCCGTGCCTGCCGCTTCCGCCCTCAGAGCGGCTCCCGGCGTGGGGACAACAGGCTGGCAGTGGGGGCGGAAGGGGACTGTCCTGTCCTCCCTGTCAGAGGACTTCTGCCTTCCCATTTTACCCTTAGCTGGCGTGGACGTGAGCCCGTCGTTCTCTCTCCTTGGTCCCCGGTGGCACTTAAGAGCCGCCCGCCAGCCCCATCCTGCTCCAAGGGACCGCGTGTGTACGACAGGCTGCTGGGGACACAGGCCAGTGCGCCCCTCGCCCGGCCACCACCCACGACGGGCTTTGCGGTCACGTTCTGCAGCCTCACAGGCATCGTCAGAACCCAGCTGGGAGCTTCGCTGTCCTCTGGCCCCGAGGGACCCGATCCCGAGGCTCCTCGTGGGAGCATGTGTGCCACTAAATGGTGCAGAGTTGGTTCCCAGCAGTGGGTCTGACGAAGCCATTCACGTGAGCAACTAGAGCTTCACCCCAAGGAGACGCTGTGCGGAAAGGACGCGGCGCGTCAGGGTTATCTCAGCAAAGGGGGGAGGGGCTGCGGTATTTCTACGTCAGTTCCCACGTGTTGTTCATGGGTGATACGTCTGCGGGCGAGAATTTCCTCTTCCTTCTGGACTATCGTGGATACATAGGAGCCTTCTGCGGTTCCAGAAGAGCCCCTCACTCAGAGAGAAGTGGACGAAACCAGTTAGAAGTTGTCTAGAACGCGGTGAAATGGCACAGACAAGGTCTGCAACACCTGGGCGGGGGCACAGTGGTCACTTACACTCTGACTTTAAGGTTTGGGAGGAGGGGGAAGAAAAATATGAGAGTATTCTGTAAAAGTGTTTGGAGGAGAATAATGGTTTTAAAGTGGAATGAAGGTATTTCCACACTTTCTCCTCCTAGAAAAAACCAAAAACCAACACAAAATTTAAGACAAATCAAGGATAACAAGAAATAGGAGCACCGTAACTCCAAACCAGCATATGAGGATGAGAGGCAGGTGAAGGAACGGCTAAGTAACTCGGAGGCAGGGAGGAAGTCAAGGCCAGGTGCGGACAGAGCAGAATAAGCCCATCCACTCAGCTGATCCCCAGAAAGCCTCGTCACTGGATACACCAGGGGACAAAAATATGTGAGGCTGAAGGTAGGGAATGAATTAGGAGGGGTTCTTGGAAAGTCTGTATAGAGGATGGGGCTCCTCACTCTGCATAGTGACTACCTTTTCTCGCCCCCTGCTTAGCTGAGCTCTGGGATTCTGGGCATGCAGAGAGGAGGCATCAGACCTAA
Organism: Ursus arctos; assembly: GCF_023065955.2. NCBI lineage: Eukaryota > Metazoa > Chordata > Mammalia > Carnivora > Ursidae > Ursus > Ursus arctos. Next base: position 4,554,041 of record NW_026622897.1, on the reverse strand, counting down.
AATTGAGGGATTATATTAAAATGCAAAAACAGAAAGATAAGCCTCCAGTCTATTTCCCTAGGCAGCTCTGGAACATGAAAGACAAAGTCCAAAATAATAGTAAAAAAGCAAAGAATAGAAGAAATGATAGGCTATAGTTATCATAAGTAAGTTTTAGGAAGCCAAGAGATAACCAGAAAACAGGAAGGAGCTCTTAAACATTAAAAAAAAAAAAAAGTAAAATGGAAAACTTGAACAGATCTCCCCAAAATGAGATTTTCAGAATAAACCACAAGGCAGAAGAGTTAAGGAAATTTGAGAAGCAGTTCAACATTGGGCCAGTAGGAGTTGTAGGAGGGAAAAACAATAACAAGGATGAGGCTATGAGACCCGAGAAGTTTCCCAGAAAGAGGGGTAAAAGAAGAGGTGATAACAAAGCTGAAGGATGAGCCCAGGAGCTCTAGTGGCAACATGAAGGGTTCCAGAAGACAAGCGGAGGGAAGAAAGCGGCCCACAGAGTCCTATTAAAGTTGCCCTAAAACTGAACCATGGGAATTTGTTGGTGGAAAATGCCGGTCGAGTGCCCAGCGTAGTGAAAGCAGAAGTGTCGCTCGGGGCCCAGCGGCACACAGTCTTACAGCGTAGGGCTGAAGTGACAAGGAGATTTCAGAAACTGCCAGAGACAAGAAAGAGCACATGCAGAGAACTTGGAATCAGAATAGCAATGCTGCAAAGCAAGGCTGGGTGTTGGAAGACCGTGGAAAAGGTTTTCAAAATTGTGAAGGAACATCATTGTTCAACATAGAATTCGTAACCGAGCAAAATGATTGGTCTAGTCCACAGTAGAATAAAAATATTTTAGGCACTCGCGATTTCAAAAAATATGTCTGCCAAGAGCTCTATTTCAAGAAGATCCTGGGAGAAGTGCTCTATTCAATGGAAGGCTAACACGAGAAAGAGGAAGACAATGGACCCTGGAAACAGAATCCAGCACCACGCAGGGAGGAGTCCAAGTGACACAAGGCTTGGGGCCAGCCAGTCCAGACTAGATCGGGAAAGGGGAGGACTCCAGGATGAACATCTCCAGGGGAGAAATGGACTTGATAGATGGCCTGACAGGTTTGAGTAACAGGGACTCTGTATTACGCAGCATTTTACGGAGCTTTCAGAGATTGTGGAAAGAAAATTAAGAAATGAAGTTAAATAGAGATCATTATTAACTCCAGGGGGGAGAAGCAATTGTACAAGAAAAGAACCATAATCCTAGTTTGCTACTTGGCTCAGCATAAGCAATTTTAACATAGCAAACAGTGACTAAAATTAGTGACTCAAAAATACTGAGGATACAACAGGAGGGCTAAAGTTCTCTCATAAGAGAAGTCAGGAGACACTGCTTCCAGTTCCAGAGATCATCGTATGCACACGTGACTGAGGAATAGGGAGGTAAGGAGAGTAGTAATACTGCTGAGGGTGATGCGTCTGCCCCGGAGGGGTGAGGTGGTGAGGGTGCAGGGACAGACGCACTGCTGTCTTCCGTCCCTGCCCCTGGACGGCATTATTTACCTCCGTGGACTGAGGGAGCAGACAATGTGTTCAGCACATACCTGGAGACCGGAGCCACCCCTGCAAGGCTGGAAGATGTAGGGAGACCAACGTGATGAGGTGGACGGAGGGGCTGGAAGGAGAGGAGGGGGCGGGGCGTACGGTCAGGTGGCTGGGGCGAAGGCAGAAGCAACTCTCGGAAAACGGACAAGAGGCTGACATGTAGTTGGACTGATGGAAAGTCTTCCCGAGTCTCAGGCATCTCTGGCCCCCTGACCCCTGAGTGCTGTAAAAGCGTGATGCCAGACGACACGGAGTCGATCCAGTGGCAGGTGAAGGTGTCTGCTGTCACGTGGCCTCCTCTGCACTCACTGCCCTTTGGGAGTCCGCTTCTCTGGGTCGGGCACTGCGATGAGGCTTCAGCATCACCCGAGCTGACTGAGCATCTCCCAGCCTAGCTCCAGCAGGACAGCGTAGCGGACACTGGGCGTGGAAAGATCCTTGCCTGACACATTTATCTTAAAGGCTTTGAAGACATTTTTTTCCTGGGCACACCATCCTTTGATGTCTTTAGGAGAAGATTCTGGAGGGAGGACCCATGTGAGGACAGGAAACGAAAGAGAGTGGCTTCTCACTTCACAGCCTGTGTCACCCGTCTGTGTGGACACGTTCCGTGTCGTCCTTCCCCACTTCAGAAATCCCTTTACATTCACGTGTGCTGGACAATATTGGATTCCTTGTTTGCGAAGGGGCATGCAAATACTAAGAGAAAGCGGTTTCTAATATTTCAGACCTTGAATCCATGACTAATAGAGAAAGTACCAATAACAGGAAATTGATATTTTCTTGCCATATATTAAAAAAATTTCCCACCCTATCAACAGAGGCAAAATCTTTTACCCAATCTATGCTGCTTTCTTTATTTCTAAGAATCTTGCAGCAGGAGGAGCTGTCCCGGGCAGTGCCGCCTGGCACGGCGAGCTCTCAACGACTTGGTAGCTTTCTACTTACCGTCTTGTTGGAGTCTAGTGAGTTGGTTAACGAGGGATCACAGACGGCCTTGTAAGCTCTTTGGACTTGAGACCGTTCACCTATAAATGAAGATGTTAGATACAAGTTGTCCCTTAAGATTCCTTCCTTACTAAAATTTTGTGATTTAATAATGTAAAGATGCAGAAGACTATGATTTCTGTGGCATACATTTTCCAAAGATTGTGTCCTAATGGCATGAACTTGAACTTCTAGGTGTGATAAATATAATATATTGCTTTTTCATCTTCAGCAAGCAGGGAAACAGAGTCAGTTATGAATTGGAGTTAACTGGCTTTAGTGGCACAGTACTCAGTTCTGCCCTGCTTTGTAATTCCTGCTGACCCAGGAGCTGTATCCAGCTTCCTCATCCAGACACGGATAAGAAATACTGCCCTTTAGTCCATGGATGGAAAAGAGAGGCCTCTTCTCCCTGAGAGCAATTTACTTTGACACTCATGAACGATATGACCTTTTATTTAAATTTTGGTGTTAAGTTTCAATATATGTATTTAGCCTAGTGAATCTAGATGCCTACTTTAAGGATACTTTTCCTTCATTCTTGAATATATTAAACATTAAACATCTGCTATGTTCTGGGTGTCGCCGTGAATTTCCATAAGAGACCGAGTCTTCTCCATCATCATCTTCACAGTACCTAGAAATACAAAGGAGGCACGATAGGCAAGACATAGGGGAATTGAACACCTTTTTGAAGAATGTCTAGAAATATTTTATGAACTCGTGTGTGTGGTAGTCCCCATGGCTCAGAGTGTCCGCTTTATAAAAGCAAAGAGCCAATTTAAAAAATCAGATATTCTCTTGAGATCTTAAAGATGGCAATATGTTCAGTAATGCCAACGAGCATTCAGCGAACCCTTTCCCCTACCACCTCTGGTGCTTTCTCGTTTTATCTTCAACATGGGTACTATTATTTCTACTTTACAAATTAGGAAACCCAAATGTGTAACCAAAATGTATTAAGGGTAAGTATTTGGTCCAAGACCACAGTCATTAGGGGTGGAGCTGGAAGTTGAAGCTGGGTCTTTTTTGCTGCCTGTCGCACCAGCCTCGGTGTTGTCCCCAGATCTCTGCTGGTTACTGTCCCATGCAGCTCAGTAGGATTGCAGTGAACTGTTGTTCACTTCGGTTCTCTGGTTCCCCCGGCATCTGGATGTTCACCCCCATAGCACAGTGGCCTGCAAAGAGTGACGGCTCTTATGAGTGCCAACTGTCACCAGAAACAGAGGGTGGTCTCTGGTACTCAAACAGCTGTATGCACAAGGATACATGTCCTCATCAGCCGTGTCATCCGTGAATCCACACCTGTTGGCTCGGGTGCTGAGGTGCTGCCCATTGCCTTGCACTGCCTGTCCTGGGCTTTCATCATCAGCAACAACCCCGTTCCTCCTCAGTGAAGGCTACGGTAATTTGGTCCCCCTTGGCCTTGCAGTGGTAACCAGTGCTGCTAAAGGATACTACCAGTTTTATGGAGACTTTTTCCAGTCCTCAGATCTGTAGGCACTTGGTACAGAGATAAGGTAAAAAAATATGTATCAACTACTTTGTCATTAGGGTTAATGTCCAACTTCTGTTTCTTTGCAGCTCACTGTCTATGTGATGCTCTCAAGACACTACTATTAAAAGCAAAAAATTATATGTTCAAGCACTGTTCTTTTGTTGTATGCAGATGGTATCTAGTTTGCGAACACACAGCCAATAAGAATTAATATCAGCACTAAAATTTGTATAGTTTTCTTATGGCTTATAAAGTAAATCATGAAATCATTACAAGTCCACTCTGAGGTAGGGATCACCCCTAATTCTTTAGAGATGAGACAAAGGCTCCAAGGAGTTACATCATTATTTATTTATTTATTTAGCAACCTGCAGACTAGCACAGCGTCAGGATCACAGGATTTGGAATTAGACCAAACTTTTCATTAAATTTCTGGCCAGTTTACTAGCTGTGTGATGCTGGCCAAGTTTTCTAGCCCCTGCTAAACTTCAGTTTTCTTATCTGTGCTTTGGGGCTAATCCAAGTATCCACTCATTGGGATGTGGTGAGAAATTAAATATGGGAATTCATGTAAAACAGAACACAGTATTTGGAACACAACCGTTGCTCAATAAAACAGTGGCTAGTACTGTTGTCACATTAATATTGTGGCTTTTTCGTCTGTATGCTGGGCATTGTGCTAGGTGCTAGAGATGGACTAGTAAAAGACACAGTCGAGTGCAACTTGCATAAATATTCACGCCTAGTAGGTAGAAGAGACGAGACGATGTTTTCTGTTTCCTCAATCCTTAAACCAATTTAATTTTAAATGCATTAATCTGTTTTTGTGTCAGTACCATGCTGTCTTTGTGATCACAGCTTTGTAGTATAACTTGAAATCCGGCAACGTGATGCTTTGTTTTTCCTTTTCAACAATTCCTTGGCGATTCGGGGCCTTTCTGGTTCCACACAAATTTAAGGACTATTTGTTCCAGTTCTTTGAAAAATGTCATTGGTATTTTGATCGGGATGCCATTGAAAGTGTAGATTGCTCTGGTAGCATAGACATTTTAACTATGTTTATTCTTCCGATCCATGAGCATGGAATATTTTTCCACCTTTTGTGTCGTCTTCAATGTCTTTCAAGAGCGATTTGTAGTTTCTAGAATATAAATCCTTTACGTCTCTGGTTAAGTTAATCCTGAGATAACGTATGATTTTTGGCCATATGCATCCCAATGTTCATAGCAGCATTGTCCACAATAGCTAAATTGTGGAAGGAGCCAAGATGCCCTTCAACAGATGACTGGATTAAGAAGATGTGGTCCATATATACAATGGAATATTACTCAGCCATCAGAAAGAATGATTACACATTTGCAGCAACATGGGTGGGACTGGAGGAGATTATGCTAAGTGAAATAAGTCAAGCAGAGAAAGACAATTATCATATGATTTCACTCATTTATGGAACATAAGAAATAGGAAAATTGGTAGGAGAAGGAAGGGAAGAATGAAGGGGGGTAAACAGAAGGGGGAATGAACCATGAGAGACTGTGGACTCTGAGAAACAAACTGAGGACTTCAGAGGGGAGGGGGGTGGAGGATTGGGATAGGCCGGTGATGGGTATTAAGGAGAGCACATATTGCATGGAGCACTGGTGTTATAGGCAAGTAATAAATCATGGAACTTTACATCAAAAACTAGGGATGTACTGTATGGTGACTAACATAACATAATAAAAAATTATAAAAAATGCATTAATCAGTTCGCAGTGAAGAAAAGTGAAAAATTCAAAGAAATGCAAGTAAAAGCTAATTAAGAAAATGCTGGTATCTCATCAGTTGTTCAAAGTAAAAATGTTGTCCTTGGGTTTTGGGCAGAATCCCTTTTCCTGGAAGTGCAGGCCCTCCTGATTTCCAGCCTGTGAACCTGAGAGCGGTGGGGCTTGTTTGCGCCGTGGCCGGCTAACCCTTTTTCTGCAGAGTCATCACAGATTTCGAGTTTCCTCAGCAGATGTTGAAACCCAGATTGAAAAAATTTATCAATGATGTATTGCAAAGACTATCATCCTGAGTAAGATACCATGTTGCAGACGGGCTTGTTTAACAGGCTTACAGAGTAGTTATGGTTTCCATAGAAACAAGTCTAAATCCTTCCTTTAATACAATCCTGGAGGTCTCAGTAGACCTGCAAAATATGCCATGAACTGTCAAAGCTCTGCTTCTGCTGACACACGGAGAGCAGCATTCATTGGTCTGTCAAGCTGTCCCCGCGTGGCACGGTGCACTGGAAATTTCCATTAGGATTCTGATTTTTACAAAGGAAACATGCCTTCCTCAAATGTTCCACTTCACTCTTTCACGGCAGCGTTCAACAGGCCAAGAAGCCAAAGAGTTAAATCCAGACCCCTCTTATATTCGGGCCGCGTGGCTTCTAGTAGAGGAGCCCGCAGGTGCAGATTCACCTGCTACAGCTTCTTCATCGGTGACTTGTCCTTTCTAGCAATTACACCATGTCCTCAAGCTGCAGGCTAGGTCCTGCCGCTCAGTTTCCATTTGCAGGAAGGAGCAGACCCTGGGGGATGTTAACTGTCATGCTCCCGAGAAGCTCTTGGACTCAACTCATTCATAATTCTTTCATTGTAAATAAACATAAACATATTGATTGACTTTTTTTTTTTTTCCAATTCAGAACTGGGCAATTGCTTTATTGATACAAACATATACAAACCTGAGGAATCACCTTCACAAAAGGTGATTCATTCCAGAAAGCTGCATGTGAAACCTACCAGACCACAGTCCCGGCAGGTCTGTGACGAGGACAAGTCCTTCTATAATCTAATAAGCAAAACACTCTCGTGATCCCAATTCCTGATTGGTTTACAACTATCTGGTAGGGCCAGGGTGGCAAATCAGGAAGGGCACTGCTTTCTGAAATCCAGGGTTTGGACCACTGGATGAGAGGGCAGCCTGTCTTTGGGGCTGATGCTTCTGGTAGGTGGTGTGAGAGCACTCCGCCTCCACACTGAGACACTCCACAGTCAGGGGGCACCGCGACGGTACACTCTCGGGCTCACTGGAGAGGGCCCTTAGCTAACAAAGGACCGCTCGCCACCGAGGAAGCAGTGACATTTAACAAGAATGAACTTTTCCCGCCCTCTTCTCCGGCTCCCGAAAGTACTCGGTGTGACATGATTATACACAGGTTAGGACGGCGCCAGTGCCGCGTGCCCACCAGCGTAAGGACTTGCATTTCTTCTCATCCACACCCACCCTTCCCACCTCGTGTACAATCCAGTCACTGCCACCACACGTTGTTTTTAAAAGGCAACATGAAAATTCTGTAAACAGTACCTGACTCCAAACACATTAATACCATGAGTAGCCCCTTCCCCAAATACATACCTGAGTTTAGCTGCTCATGGAAGTCGACAAGCACCACTCCATTCTTAAGTATGATCCCCTCCCCCAAGTTGAAGATGATTTTCCCTGAGCAAGAGTCTCGGGACTTAGAGTCATCACTCCTTTCAGGTCATTTGTTCTTGACTATCAGCCGTATGAGGGATCCCTGACCAAGGACTTCAACAGCTGGTGTTAGGCTGAGGAGTACGCATCTAGGGCTCCAGGAATGGCTCCAGCTCTCAGATGGCATGAAGTCATGCCCTGTGGCGGGGTGTGGTGAGGTTACAGGAATAGAGACGGGCAGGGATCCTTCCCCTAAATTCTCCATGTTCCAGTCTTCATGTGCATCTTTCTGTTTCCTTGGGGTTTATTTCCTCCTGGCACTAGCTCTGATCAAGAGGGCATGTTGGGGGGGGGTGTGTGCAGGCAGCTCTTCCTGACGGTGCTGGGGTCTTTGGGATGAGGGCTGGACTGCACTGGATGCATTTGCATTCCTGATGGTCTGTACGTTTCCATGGAAGCTCGGAAATAGAGAAGTAAGTTCAAGGGATGAAAAAAAATTTCATGCTTCAGTATTGTTTTTAAACCAAGGTGGAATGGATGATGCATTGGAAATGGTCAAGTACTATGGACTAGCAATAATACTTATTGCGTGATTATGGTGGTGAGACCAGCTCTTATGGGAACCAAAGTGGACATACAAGGCAGTTGGAGCGATAATCACCTAGAGAAGGCAGAACTGTTAACAATACGTCGTTGCAGTATGACTTTCGAGTTTGTGCTATAGCCACTTCTGGACTCGGCCAATGACCTATTTGTGAATATTTTCCCCCTTTATTACTATTATTTTTCTCTACATTTGGCCATTTGGCTGGTCATTAGTGTCCCATCAAATGAATGTTATTTCCCTTTTTTTCCCTGTTTATAAAGGAAACACGTACCTATTGCCAAAAGATATAGTGAAATTCAGTAAATTACAAAGAAGAAAGCAAAAGCGAACTGTAATCTGATTACTAAAAGGCCGATACCACTTTGGTGTGCATTTTTCAGAATTTATGCATATATATTCATATAAATACATACACTTTTTAAAGACAAAAACAAGGACCATACTCTCTTGTAACCATTTCTCAATATCTAAATGGGTTTTTATATCAACAAGTATAGTTTTATATCAACAAGGGCATACCTATTTTGATGGGTAAATACTATTCCATCTTTAAATGGACTTTTGTTCTTGCCTGGAACACTTGATAACTGGCGAAGGAATTGGGAGGAAGGTATTTATTTTGGAAAGCTCTTTCAATATTTCAAGGTATTGAGCAAAACCTCTAGAAAAGCCTTTGCTACCCTTCAGAACATTAAAATAAAATCCTTTTTCTCTATATCCATTCCAACAATAATAACAACAGTAGGCGCTTGCTAAGTGCAGTCTAAATCCATTGCATCGGTAGCTGTGAGTCCTCACAGTAACACTCTGAAGTAGGTCACATTACTGGTTGTGTTAGCATTGTCACCGTACGAGTGACGGAGAGGAGGGGCACTTGATGATGTGTAAGATCACAAGGAAATAGACAGAGGGAAGGGGATTTGCACTCCACAAGCTCTCCTCTAAGCTCCTCTTATTAATACCGAGCTTATTGGGTAACGGGGTTAGTGAAGCGTTGTTTGTGTTGTAATTATTTTCCACGTCTGACCCCTACATCTGAGTGTGAGTTCTTGAGGGCTGAGGCCATGCCATTAATTTTCACGTGACCGGTTTGTGAAGGGTACTGAGTACGCTCTGAAGAATGCGTGAACGTGTGCACGAATGCTATCCTGGAAATGTAATGTAACTCGAAAGAGGGCAAGATTGGGTTGGGGACTAGGTGTTCAGAAAATCCAATGAAAGTGCAAACTTCTCATAAAAGCAACCCGTTCCATGAGAAGGAGGCATCTCTGTTCCAGGTTGAGCTGTGACCAGTGTCAGACATACATTTCCACTCTGGTCTGTGAAACTTGAAAAAAAAAAAACCAAACCAATCTAGATGTGACATCATCCGGTCATCTGCATGTTACGCGGATGTCCGTTATCTCCATGTTCAATGAAAGGCCTGTATTTGGAAGTATTCAGTGTTTCACATCATAGCAGCTACCCCATTTTTAGTGGATGAACCTTTACGTCCCATCCTGAGATTTTTCATTCACTATTAACACTATTTTTAAGACTCGTTCAGGGCTAATTGACAACACCGACTTAGAAGTTAGGGCACAGGGGCGCCTGGGTGGCACAGCGGTTAAGCGTCTGCCTTTGGCTCAGGGCGTGATCCCAGCGTTCTGGGATCGAGCCCTTCAGCAGGCTCCTCCGCTGGGAGCCTGCTTCTTCCTCTCCCACTCCCCCTGCTATGTTCCCTCTCTCGCTGGCTGTCTCTCTGTCAAATAAATAAATAAAAATCTTAAAAAAAAAAAAAAAGTTAGGGCACAAGCCCCAGCGTTTGGATGGTGGTATGTCCTTCCTCGTGGGACAGGGCCTCCATCCAAAGACGGCCGAGGGAACCTCTCCGTCTCCACTGCTGTTCTGGGAAGATTTTGCAGGCCTGCACAGAGCTGGCAGGGGCCTTCGGGAAACTCGCGGAGGGTTCAGTCGTCACAGGCCCGGGGGTGCTGTTGGCGCTGCAGGGTCCACACTGTACGGGAAGCTGGCACCACAGAGATCTGTTCCGTGTCCCATTTGATTCTTAAATATTAAAAAGGTATTATTTTATTATACATGACTTCCTTTTACCTACCTTTGGATGGTACAGGTAGACAGACTCACTTTGAACTTTTTGCCTAGAGAGTTAAGGGGCTTTAGGAAATATTTGTTTTAAAAGGCGAGCATTGGTTCTCTAAGGACCAGACCATACACTCTGGAGTAAAAGTGTTCTGGATCATTGCAGGATTTCATTTTTCTTAGAAATCAGTGTTTTAGAAATGGAATTCCCGGTGAAATTTAGTAGGGTGAGATGTTTCGTAAATATCCTGGGAGGATTCTTGGGACTAGAGCCTAACACATGTCGTCTCTGCTTCCCCATGTCCATCCTCTTCTTTCCTCGCTCCCCCGTGAATGTGCCATGTGACAGCATCTGGGGAGGGAGGATTTTTCTAAATGCAATCAGAAGGATGTGGATTATGTAGCCCAGAAGCTTCCTTGCCTTCTGTCTGACGTGCTCAGATCTTTTCTTGAGGAAGATAAATCTGGCAGCAGGATTTTCAGATAAGAAAAATCACACTTCTCAGACTGGGTCACTCACTCTGGAGGCAAGTAAAAATAAATAACATTTGTCATGTTTCTTTATACTTACCGATCCTTCTTTTTCCCTCTGATTATTCTTCCCGATTTTCAGGACTCTCTTCATCTCCTCTCCTGAAATCTCAGAGTGGAGGGACGCACCCACGGGGAGTGTGTGGGTAACACAACCGAACAGGTGATGACCCAGGAGAGCCCCCGACTTGGTCTCACGTCACCTTCTCAACCTGCCCTGCTTGTTTCTTTGCTTTCTGGGCTAACTCCTCTTTGGGGTCTGCCTCCCTGGTGCTGTGTGAATATAAATTGTAGAGCTGGTGATTTCAGGATCTTCACTATTAGCCTATTATAGAAACTGTTCTCATTCTGAAAAAGTCAGTCTGAGCCTCACCTTAGAGCACCTCTGCCCCTTCCCTTCCCCCACAGCCCTGTCGTGTCTTCTGCGCGGAGGCAGCTGGTGGAGAAGGAGCGGTTTCTACTTGGCTCCTGGTTCTGTGATAGCTTCAGTAAGCAAGGTGCGCCGTGGGGGGGGGGGGGCAAACGCTGCCGGCGTCCGAGATTCTCCACGCACAGGGGCCCACTCCTCGCTGACTGTGCGATGTTTGGTCGCCTCCTCTGTCCCCTCATGTGTACAGGAAGGTCACTTTGCTTACAAACATGTTTCATAAACGTGTTCCTGGGAATTTCTGTGGTGGCGTTTGTTTCGTTTTTTTGCAAACAGAAAAGCAAAAGCAGAGCAAAACCAGTCACCGTCATGGAGGTGAGAACGTGATGACAGGGAGCCGAAAGTCGCAGAGGGGAGGAGGCACAGGGCTCCCGAGATGGCCTGGGAATCCAGTGATAAGTGAAACTCATGTCCCCGATGAGCTTTTCTATCAGGCTAGAACAAAGCTCAAGGCCCCCCAGTTCTTCAAGGTTTTGAACCTTGGCAGCTATGTTCTACTACCTCCTGATTTATCAGTGGGTCCAAAATTCCCTCAGAAAGGTCTGGAAATCTTCTGGCGAGGCAAGGTGTTATGGTGGTACAGTCCGGGAAGGGAAACTCAATAATATATTAAAATCCATCACACCCTTGATCAGATTAGGTGTCCCCTAGGGAGACCTTCTGGAAAGGGCACTGGAGGAGAGAGGGAAGAAGAGATGGGGAAAGGTCCACAGGTGAGCTCCGCCGGGGAGGAAACTACCCCAGGGCATGACTCCGGGGATGGGGGGTGGCAGGGAGTCCTTGGAAGGTTGGGAGGCACTGGGAGGGTGACTGACCGGGTCCGGAAGGGCTCGGGGGTAAGCTGCTCCAGCACGTGCATTGGCAAGCTCGGTGCGTAGAGCCAACTGAGCCAGTCCTGCACGTTCCTTTCTCTCTTTCCCACACGGCTTCTTCTCCAGCCTCCCAGGACATGCCCTGACTGGACTTCCAGGAGTCTGTGCTCCCAGCCCTCTCAGCCCCTCAGCTCTAAGGCTCAGGGTGGTGTCAGCCCTACTGCTTCCCCAACTGGGCACCTCCCCGCCCCCATGCTGGGACCTCTATCCAGGCCTGCCCAGCCGGCTCCCTGCTGTGTGAACCTGAGTGACACCACCCTCCCTGCCGTCCTGCCTTCTCCTTCCATGAGTTCTTGTGCCAGAGCTGGAGACACAGTCTTTTTAGGATTGAGACACAGAGCTCTGCACGTATGAGCTACAGCCTGATTTTGCATCAAATTGTCTCAAATATTCTCAGATTATTTCATCCTAAGTAATTCAGTCTTGCACAAAGTGTCAAGTTTGAAGCTAGGATATTAAAAAAAAAAAAGCTGTCTTCCTTAACAAATGCAGCTTAGAAATCTCCAAATTTTGCTTTGGGAGGATAATTTCCTGCTGAAACTTTCCTGCCCAACCCTCTGTCCTAATTGCGCTTCCTTGAGCGGTTTCTCCTGTAGGCCCGCAGCTCAGCAGGCAGGTTTGGGTCTACCTGGTCATAAGAAACTTAAGATCCAAAGAATCTTTTGACAGTTAATGAGCAGAAAGAAGGTGCGAATCCTTAAACATTCAAGTTCTAGATCTGGCCTAAACTTTTCTGTGGGCCCTTTGGAAAGTCAGTTACTTTCTCAGTGACTAGAGATTGAGGCTAACAGGGCCTCTTTCACTCTGGAGCCCTGTGCAGAGAGCAAGACCGGACGTGTGCATTTGAGTGCCTGCTTGCGGGTGTGCTGCCCCAAACCTGGGAGGGGGACCCCATTTTCCCACTTGAGTTCATGCACATTGGGAAAACAGGGCTTAGACTCAGACTGGGGAGTCTGTGCTGTGGGCAGCTATCTCTTTGTCCTCTTGCTTTTTCTTTGCTTTTCACTTTCTCATTAACCTTCCTGTTGAGAAAATCCCAACTTGCCTCGCTTCATCAGGCTGAGAAGAAAGGAATTTTTCTACTCCTATCTCCCAGTCAGTTATAACTCACATTCTAAGAAATTCTTGGGGGCGCCTGGGCGGCTCAGTCGGTGAAGCGTCTGCCTTCAGCTCAGGTCATGATCTCAGGGTCCTGGGATCGAGCCCCACGTTGGGCTCCCAGCTTAGCTGAGAGTCTGCTTCTCCCTCTCCCTCTGCTGCTCCCCTTGCTTGTGCTCTCACTTTCACTCCCATAAATAAATTTTTTAAAAAAGAAATTCTTGAGATTCATTAACAAAGCTCTTTTCTTGAGTGTTAAAGCAATTCTCTACTCCATTCTCCCCCACCTTCATTCCGTCCTCCCGTTCCCCCCCCTCCACCTGACACCATATTACTCCTATTTCTGGATATGGGTTAGAATTATAGTCTATGCACCTTGCATAATCTCTTCTTTGTAAAATGTAACGGCGCCTTTGTAATGGAAGAGCAAAATGGGACAATTCTGTGGGGGGTGGGAAAGGGTGGTTTTCTCACCAGTTTCTACCACCCTGAAAAATGGTGTGCAGATAGTTGAAGAACCCCTGTATGGGTGGACTTACACCCCATCTTCTTCTGAAGACAACAGATCAGATTGTGCATTTCATTTCACTGCGTGTAGGCATCCCAGTGGGACTAGAGAGCTCTAGTGACTAGTTAGCAGGGCGATTCTCCAGCATCCTGTGGAAGCAGCTTCTCCTCTGTCATCAGTTTTTTTTTTTTTAAGATTTTATCTATTTATTTATTTTTATTTTTTTTATATTTTAATTTTTTAAATTATATTGTGTTAGTCACCATACAGTACATCCCCGGTTTCTGATGTAAAGTTCGATGATTCATTAGTTGCGTATAACACCCAGTGCACCATGCAATACGTGCCCTCCTTACTACCCATCACCAGTCTATCCCATTCCCCCGAACCCTCTCCCCTCTGAAGCCCTCAGTTTGTTTCTCATAGTCCATAGTCCCTCATGCTTCATTCCCCCTTCTGATTATCCCCCCTTCTTTATCCCTTTCTTCCCCTACTGATCATCCTAGTTCTTATGATCCATAGATGAGAGAAATCATATGATAATTGTCTTTCTCTGCTTGACTTATTTCACTTAGCATTATCTCCTCCAGTGCCGTCCATGTTGCAGCAAATGTTGAGAATTCGTTCTGATAGCTGAGTAATATTCCATTGTATATATGGACCACAACTTCTTAATCCAGTCTTCTGTTGAAGGGCATCTCGGTTCCTTCCACAATTTAGCTATTGTGGACAATGCTGCTATGAACATTGGGGTGCATATGGCCCTTCTCTTCACTACGTCTGTATCTTTGGGGTAAATACCCAGTAGTGCAATGGCTGGGTCATAGGGTAGCTCAATTTTTAACTTTTTAAGGGACCTCCACACTGTTTTCCAGAGTGGCCGTACCAACTTGCATTCCCACCAACAATATAGGAGGGATCCCCTTTCTCCACATCCTCTCCAGCAATTGTTGTTTCTTGCCTTATCAATTTTTGCCATTCTAACTGGCGTAAGGTAGTATCTTAGTGTGGTTTTGATTTGACTTTCCCTGATGGCTAATGATTTTGAACATTTTTTCATGTGTCTGTTAGATCTTGGATACCAGTCTTTTTCTGTAGTATCATTTGCAAATATATTCTCCCATTCCGTGGGCTGCCTCTTAGTTTTTTTACTGTTTCCTTGGCTGTACAGAAGCTTTTTATCTTGATGAAGTCCCACAAGTTCATTTTATCTTTTGCGTCTCTTGCCTTTGGAGATGTGTCATGAAAAAGATTGCTTTGGCCGATGTCATAGAGGTTGTTGCCTATGTTGTCCTCCAGGATTTTGATGGATTCCTGTCTCACATCGAGGTCTTTCGTCCACTTGGAGTTTATCTTTGTGTATGGTGTGAGAGAGTGGTCAAGTTTCATTCTTTTGCATGTAGCTGTCCAATTTTCCCAGCACCATTTATTGAAGAGACTGTCTTTTTTCCACCGGATGTTTTTTCCTGCTTTATCAAAGATTAGTTGCCCAAAGAGCCGAGGGTCCATTTCTGGGTTCTCTATTCTGTTCCATTGGTCTATGTGTCTGTTTTTGTGCCAGTACCATGTTGTCTTTGTGATCGCAGCTTTGCAGTACAGCTTGAAATCCGGCATTGTGATGCCCCCAGCTTTGTTTTTCCTTTTCAACAGTTCCTTGGAGATTTGGGGCCTTTTCTGGTTCCATACAAATTTAAGGGCTGTTTGTTCCAGTTCTTTGAAAAATGCCATTGGTATTTTGATCGGAATAGCATTGAAAGTGTAGATTGCTCTGGGTAGCATGGACATTTTAACTATGTTAATTCTTCTGATCCATGAGCATGGAATATCTTTCCATCTTTTTATGTCTTCCTCAATGTCTTTCAAGAGTGATTTATAGTTTCTAGAATATAGGTCCTTTACGTCTCTGGCTAAGTTAATTCCAAGGTAATGTGTGGTTTTTGGTGCTATTGTAAATGGGATAGATTCCCTAATTTCTCTTTCTTCAGTCTCATTATTCGTGTATAGAAATGCAACTGATTTCTGAGCATTGATGTTGTATCCCGCCACATTACTGAATTGCTTTATAACTTCTAATAGTTTGGGCGTGGATTCTTTTGGGTTTTCCATATAGAGTATCATGTCATCTGCGAAGAGAGACATTTTGACTTCTTCTATGCCGATTTGGATACCTTTTATCCCTTTTTGTTGTCTGATTGCTGTTGCAAGGACTTCTAGTACTATGTTGAATAACAGTGGCGAGAGTGGGCATCCTTGTCGTGTTCCTGATCTTAAGGGAAAGGCTTCCAGCTTTTCCCCACTGAGAATGATATTTGCTGTAGGCTTTTCATAGATGGTTTTTATGAGATTGAGGAATGTACCCTCTATCCCTACACTCTGAAGGGTTTTAATCAAGAAAGGATGCTGTATTTTGTCAAATGCTTTTTCTGCATCAATTGAGAGGATCATATAGTTCCTGAGTCTTTTCTTGTTGATATGATGTATCACACTGATCAATTTGCAAATGTTGAACCACGCTTGCATCCCAGGTATGAATCCCACTTGGTCATGATGGATAATCCTTTTAATGTACTGTTGGATTCTATTAGCAAGTATCTTGTTGAGGATTTTGGCGTCCATATTCATTATGGAAATCGGTGTGTAATTCTTCTTTTTGTTGGGATCTTTGCCTGGTTTGGGGATCAAGGTAATATTGGCCTCATAGAATGAGTTTGGTAGCTTTCCTTCTGTTTCTATTTTTTGAAATAGCTTTAGGAAAATAGGTATTATTTCTTCTTTGAATGTTTGGTAGAATTCCCCAGGAAAACCGTCTGGGCCTGGAGTTTTATTTTTTGGAAGGTTGTTTATCACTGACTCAATCTCTTCATAATTAATTGGCCTATTTAAAAAATCAATTTCTTCCTGTTTCAGTCTTGGTAGTTTATGGGTTTCCAGGAAGGCCTCCATCTCTTCCAGATTGCTTAATTTATTGGCATATAGCTGTTGATAAAGGTTTCTAATAATCCTTTGAATTTCATTGGTGTTGGTCGTGACCTCTCCTTTTTCATTCATAATTTTATTAATTTGGGTCCTTTCTCTATTATTTTGGATAAGTCTTGCCAGCGGTTTGTCAATTTTATTGATTCTCTCAAAGAACCAGCTTCTAGTCCTGTTGATCTGCTCTACTATACTTCTGGTTTCTAATTCATCGGTTTCTGCTCTAATCTTGGTCAGCTGCTTCCTCGTGCATGGATTAGGCCTGATTCTCTGTTGCTGTTCCAGCTTCTTGAGGTGAGAATATAAAAACTGCATTTTAGATTTTTCTATTCTTTTGAGTGAGGCTTGGATGGCTATGTATTTCCCCCTTAGGTTTGCCTTTGCAGTATCCCATAGGTTTTGGACCGTTGTGTTTTCATTCTCGTTTATCTCCATAAATTGTTTTAATTGATTTTTGATTTCCTGGTTTATCGAGTCATTCCTGAGCAGGATGGTTCTTAGTCTCCAAGTGTTTGAATTTCTTCCAAATTTTTCATTGTGGTTGAGTTCCAATTTCAGAGTGTTGTGGTCTGAGAATATGCAGGGAATAATTTCAGTTTTTTGGTATCGGTTGAGACCTCTTTTGTGTCCCAGAACATGGTCTATTCTTGAGAATGTTCCATGGGCATTAGAATAGAATGAGTATTCTTTCGTTCTGGGGTGTAGTGTTCTATATATATCTAAGAGGTCCAACTCGTCGAGTATGGCATTCAAAGCCTTTGATTCTTTGCTTAGTTTTTGCCAGGGTGTTCTGTCTATTTCTGATAGTGGAGTGTTGAGTTCCCCTACTATTAATGTATTTTTATCTCTATGTCTCTTTATTGTGGTTAAGAGTTGGCTTGTGTATCTTGCTGCTCCCCTGTTGGGGCATATATATTTATAATTGTCATATCCACTTGTTGGATACATCCTTTAAGAATAATATAGTGCCCTTCTGTGTCTCTAACTATAGTCTTTAGTTTAAAATCCAATGTATCTGATATGAGAATTGCTACGCCAGCTTTCTTTTGAGGTCCATTGGCATGAAAGATGGTATTCCATCCCTTTACTTTCAGTCTGAATGTATCTTTAGGTTCAAAATGAGTCTCTTGTAGACAGCAAATGGATGGGTCATGTCATTTTATCCAATCTGCATCCCTGTGGCGTTATGGGAGCATTTAGGCCATTTACATTGAGACTGATTATTGAGAGATATGATTTTAATGATGCCATGTTGCCAGTAAAGTCTTTGTTCTATAGATTGTGACTTTCTGTTCTGTATCACTCTTGGGGCCTTTTTACTTTTATAGAACCCCCCTTAATATCTCCTGTAGGGCTGGTTTCATGGTTACGAAATTGGTCAATGACTGGCGATTCTGGAAGGTCTTTATTTCCATCAATTCTGAATGACAGCCTTGCTGGATAGAGGATCCTTGGCTGCATGTTTTTTTCTGAAAGAGCTTTAAAAATGCCCCCCCAACCCTTTCTCTCATTCCAGGTCTGTGTAGACAGGTCTGATGTAATTCTGATACCTTTGCCTTGGTACGTGAGAAATTTCTTTGCCCTGGCCGCTTTCAATACTGTATCCTTGGATCTAATATTTGCAAAATGCACTATGACGTGACGTGGTGTAGGTTTGTCATGGTTGAGCTTGGGAGGGGTCCCCTCTGCCTCTTGGACATGAATGTTTGTTTCCCTCGCTAGATTAGGGAAGTTTTCAGCTACAATTTGTTCAAATATCTCTTCTAGACCTCTGTTTTTCTCCACCCCCTCGGGAATGCCAATGATTCTGACATTGGAACGTTAATCATTGAGTCAGTAATCTCCCGTAACCTACATTCCTGAGCGTGGATTTTTTTGAGTCCAGATTCTATTTTAGCTTTTTCTTCTACTAACCCATCCTCCAATTCCCTGATACGTTCTTCTGCCTCATTCACCCTGGCCGTCAGAGCGTCTAGTTTTGATGGCATTTGGCTCATAGAATTTTAAATTTCTGCCAAATTTGCTCTCATTTCCTCCCTTAGAGATTCTATATTCTCATTAACATTTTCGTTAATACTTTTTTCAAGTCTACACATCATCTTGACCATTGTTACTCTGAATTCCATTTCTGATAATTTGGTTATATCCATATCCATTAGTTCTGTGGCAGAGGCCACAGACTCATTGTCTTTTCTTTGCTGGGGAGGACTTCGCCTTCTCGTCATTCTGATGAGGAGAGGTTGCGGGTTGTCCAGAGCCCAAATTATTGACCGGGACCCAGGCCGTGCACCCTTGTTGTATAGGGATCTTAGGGATGTGGGCTTCTTGATTTTTCAGCTTGCCTTCTGGGGGAGGGACCTGCCGCTCTGATACTCAGGCCACCCTGTTTGGGTAGAGTCTCCGTGTCCCCTGAGAGGGGGGAAGGGGATGGGCACACTGTGAGCTGGTCTTTCCAGGCTTTTGTTCTCTGGCGGCTTTCCCTGATGGTTTGCTGTGCCTGTTCTGAGAGTCAGAGCAGCAGTGGCCGAATCTCAGCCTCTGTCTCAGAACAGAGGGATCGCGGACCGTTCTCCACTGATGATCTGGCCACTTTAACTCTGTTTCTGTTGGTGCTGCTCAACCCTGCAGCGTCCCGGGATGTGCGCCCCACACCTGGCGTCCCAGCCTTCACTTCCAGGGCCGGCGCGTCACTGTCCTTTGTGTTTCTAAGACCGCCAGCTGCCAGCCACCCCCGTGCGCTCCAGAGCTCCCGGTCTCAGTCTGGTTCCAGTGAGCACACCGGAGCTCCGGTTTTCAGTCTGGTGGCGCGCGGTCCCCGGCTCACGGTCTCAGTCTGTTCTCTCGCGAGTGCTGTTCCGCGAGTCCGCCCGCTCCCCCGTGCAGGTGGCTACCGCTTCCCGTCGCCCGAACCCAGCGGCTCCCTCCCCCTTCTGTTTATCTTCCCATATCTGTGTGCGGTTTCACGGCTCCCCGCTTCGTACCTCAATACTCAGCGCTGGAGATGTTCATTTGTAGAGATCCAGATGTATCTTCCTGCGTCTCAGGCTGATTCCGTGGATGTTCAGGCTGGTCTGGTACCTATCCAACTCGACTTAGGGGACCGGCTGAAAAAGGGGTCCCCTACTCCTCCACCATCTTCTTATCTATTTATTTGACAGAGCCAGTGAGAGAAGGAACACAAGCAGGGAGAGTGGGAGTGGAAGAAGCAGGCTCCCAGCAGAGCAGGGAGCCTGATGTGGGGCTCGAACCCAGGACCCTGGGATCATGCCCTGAGCCGAAGGCAGACGCTTAACAACTGAGCCACCCAGGTGCCCCTCTGTCATCAGTTTTTAAATTGCTTCTCTTCTGTTATCAGTTTTTAATAATCTAGTGATTGGGCAGACAGGGATTTCTCCAGTGTCTGATTTCGTTATACGTTGCAGAAATGCTCGTCTTCTGTTCTTCTGATGTGGCGGGTGGAGTCTACACAGAACGAGTCAACATGTGGCTTCAATGGGGCATGCTTATCAAAATAGAACAGAAAGACATGTTTACCAATAAAAGATCAGTGAGAAAAAAGTTGGCTTTGTCCCATATTCATGAAGAATCCTGGCATTGTCCCAACCTTCTCTGGGTCTCATTTTTTTTTTTTAATTTGTAAGAAATGATGTGGAAAAGTAACCTATCACACACACCTGGACAAATAGCAATAGGAAAGGCAGGAAAAATCCTGCTCGACAAAGCAGCACACCACCTGGGTTTCTGGATACCTGGCTTTGGGTTGGCAGAGTCTGTCGGCTGTCCTGCCATCTGTTACTGCTGTTTTGATGACATTACCCAGCTGACATTAGCCAGAGAGACTGCTCGGATGTTACTTTGTGAGGCCAGCGGAAATTGGCACGGCCACTTGGGGCTTAGCGAGGTGCTACTCATTCTGGAAGGGCTCCTGCTTCCTGATCGAGGTTCTGCCGGATTCCATGGGAGACCAGACTTTGTTTCTAACATTCTGGCTTCAGCCAGAGCAGCTCTGTTATTTTGTGTTTTATATATATTGGCACCCTATAAAATATTTGTTTTGAAACCTGCATGTCTCCCACTGCTTTTAGGAATGAGCGTATCTTTAAAAATAGCCCATCAGTTAATTTGTTTTCTGAAAATCAAACACTTAAATTCTGGAAGGGAACTCATTATTTCAGGATAACCTCTATTTTTCTGAGAAGCAGAGTAGTTTTGTAAGCTTAATGATAATTGCTAATTTTTCCCCCCTGAAAATCCAGATCTTTCTTTGTATGTTAAATTTGTCTGAAGGAGGGTATGTGTATAAAGATACAGCAGAGCAATTATGTATGTCTCCAGCTTCCTTCCCTTCCCCCAATCGTCACATGTGTCTACAGCTCCAGCCTTTGCTTCTGTTCCTCTGCTTTTCTGAAATGCCGACATCCCTCCTCCATCTCTTCACACCCACCTTTCTGCAGAGTCCAGCTAGAAATCCGCTTTTTTAATGAGTACCTCCCACTGATAGACATCTTCTTTTCCTTTGCCTTTTCAAAAATTTTGTTAGACAGTTGGATAGTACGTACGTGAGCTTAAGCCCTTGTTTGTGGCTTCTAGTATCCTGTGTTGTTATTTACCACCCAACATCTCCACGCACGCAGGAGAGAGAAGGAAATCACCCCCAGAGGGCGGGCAGTTAGTCCTCGGTGAGCACAGCTCAGCTCAACGCGGGGCGTTAGAGGCCTGCGCCCCGCGGCCGCTCGCGGTGTCGGGCTTCTGGTCCAGACCCTGCAGTCCCGCTCTGAGTTTAAAGACGACCTCCTTGGCTTCCCCGCTGTGTGGCCTCGGACAAGTTTCTCTGTGTGTTCGTTATTATTCTACCTGCAACTTGGAGCTAATAATAACCTATTTGGTTGTCACGAGGATTAAATTAATTATAGGTGTCAGAGGCTTAGAGTACTCAGCACACTGTCAGCCCTCCAAAAAATTTTAATATTTTTATTACCCCAAAGAGTTATCCTGTGAGGTAGACATTCTGTCTGTCTTGCAGGTGAAAAGCCTGGGGCTGAAAGTTAAAGAAAGGGCCCAAATTTACATTCACTGGTGGTAGGGTGGGCATCAGCAGGCACACGTCTCCTACCCCAGAGCTTCGCTAACGACACTGCTTTACATTTCTATGGAATTGCCTGGGCCCTAGTCCCTCCTCACACCCTCTTTGCATCGCCTGTTAACAGCTAGCTCAGAGGCAGCAAATTGAGAAAGGTCAGTAAATACACGTCAATTAAATGAAGCCGTGAATGTGAGAGCATCTGGCAAAGTGCTTAAAACTTTTTTCTTTCGGACACTACGAAATGCCCCCGCTGGGAGGGGCCACCCCAGCTCCCGCACTTGCAGCCTGCCCCCCGCAACAGTTGGGAATAGCACAGTGGGAAAACGGGGTCATTTCCAGGGTGAGATCAGAGGCTCGTAAAGTTGGATTAAAAGGGATGGTAGGTCAGTGGTTTTCAAGTATTTTTTAGTCACGGAATCTTTGTTGTTGTTACATTAAATCTTTCCCATGAGTCCGCTTCATAATAAAATAGGTCAAGGTGAAGTTCTGGTTGGAGCTGAATGGAGAGACACGTGGTCTCTGGTCTCTGGCCTGGGTCACCCCCTTCGTCCTTTGAGGCACCACCTTGGAATCCTAGCGGGCTTCTGTTCTACCCTTTTTTTTTTTTTTACTGTGGAGTAAACAGGCCTGAGGGAGGTAAGGTTACTGGTGCAGGGCAGTCAGTGCAAACTCAAGAACTGGATTCTTTTCTGTCATTCTACCTCAAGGAGACACGTGTCACCTCTTCTCCGCTTTGTGAGATTCTTGTGACTATTTCTGACCATTGGCCTGATGGAGAACAAAAGCTACGTCTCTCATAACCCCGGGAAGAGATTACAGAGGCAGCCGCCGCCCACCCTTGTGAGAAGCCCACGGGCCTTGAATTGTTGGGAGGCAGTGAATTACCAGTGCCAAAGTTTTCAAAGGGGACCAAGCTCTTAATGTGTTTCATTTGAATGGCTATGTACATAAAAAAGAATACAATGAATATTTGAATTTTTTTTCTTTTCAAATAACAGTGCATTTCAGGATTTGTAGTGTAAGCTGGGAGGAATGATAAGGAAGGTGAGTGAGACACCTCAAAGTTTAGAGTGGTCGAGTTCTGAGGATTGTACTTCACATGAATCCCCTCTTTTCGGAGTCACAATTGTGAGGGATTTAAGGAGATACAGTACCTTTAAGGGAAGGTACGATATAGACATATCTTGGAGGTAGCTGGGGTTTAGTTCCAGACCTCTACAATAGAGCAGAGACTGCAGCAAAGGGAGTCAGCTGAGTGTTTTGGTTTCCCAGTGCATGTAAAGTATGTTTACACCGTACTGTAGTCTAGTAAGTATCAATAACACCATGTCTAAAAAAATACCCAGCGTACAAGTCTAAATTTAAAACTACTTTATTGAAGGGCACCTGGGTGGCTCAGTCGTTAAGCGTCTGCCTTTGGCTCAAGTCACGATCCCAGGGTCCTGGGATGGAGCCCCAGGTCAGGCTCCCTGCTCAGTGGGGAGTCCGCGTCTCCTTCTCCCTCTGCCCCTGCTTGTGCGTGCTCTCTCTCTGTCAAATGAATAAATAAAATCTTTAGAAAAATAAAAATACTTCATTGCTAAAAATATTCTAACCAGGACCTGAGCTTTGAGTGAGTCGCAATCTCTGGCTGACGGCAGGTCCTGCCTCGGTGCTGCTGGCTGGCTGATTAGAGTAGCTGCCGCTGCAGGCTGGGGTGGCCATGGCAGTTTCTCAAAATAAGACAACAAGGAAGTTTGCTCCATGGATTGACTCCCTTTCATGAATGATTGCTCTGTAGCACACAATGCTATTTGATAGCATTTTACCCACATAGAACTTCTTTCAAAACTGCAGTCAGTCCTCTCAAACCCTGACACTGCCTTGTCAACCGAGTTCGTCATATTCTAAATCCTTCCTGTCATCTACAAAGAGCCTAGCATTGGGGATTTCATGATGGATAGAATCATGGTCCCCGCACCGAAAGAGCCCCGTCTCAGAGAATCTCTGTGTTAATCTCCAAATTTTGCACACCGGAGAGTAGGTGTAGATGCATGACTGAGCTGACATTACGGTACAGGCTTTGAAGAGCGTAGGTGTGCGGGCTCGCCCAGCGCTGGTGGAGGACGCTGTGCAAGTGTGCGTGAGAAGAAGATGGGGTCTTCCGTCACAGGACTGTGCTCATCCCTTACTGATGGCACGACTCTGAGCAACATGCCTGGCGTCCCTGGGCCTTAGTTTCATTGCCTGTAAAATGCAATTAATGCTAATACTATGTTTATAAGTTACTGTGGAGACTAATCAGATCATGAATAGGAAAGTGCCTTGGAAACCATTTTTAATCCAGAAGCCAGTTGGGACTTCTTCAACCCTGCTTTTCAGTAGCAACTCTAAG
Source organism: Ursus arctos (assembly GCF_023065955.2). Taxonomy (NCBI): domain Eukaryota; kingdom Metazoa; phylum Chordata; class Mammalia; order Carnivora; family Ursidae; genus Ursus; species Ursus arctos. The sequence continues at coordinate 4,529,970 of NW_026622897.1, read as the reverse complement.
TGCTCCTCTGAGCTGTAGCACTGACCCAGATGTGTAATGAAATGGAACAAAATGCCTTTGTGAATTCCTCCTCAAAGAATTTACCAGCACTAGCATTTCATGTGGTCACGGGGAAGGGTCACATCACACCCTCAACAACATCTGGACATTTTATTGTTTTTTGTCCTTCTGTCCTGGGTTTCTTCTAGGAGCTCCAACTCCTTCGTCTTCTATTATACAAAAGAGCTCTTTTCGTTTTGGGAAGTATTGGTGCCAAGCCAACACTAGGGTCCTGGGGGTTCGGCTCCCCTCCCAAGCACTTTCCAGTAAGTTTTCCCAGGAAGGCATCTTTCTTCCTCAGATGGATGCAGCCCACAACATTATAAAATATTAAAACACATTTTAGTATCTTATGCTATTATGATTTTTATCGTGACAAAAACACATAAAATTTACCATCTTTATCTTGTTCAACGGTGTGGAGTCTAGTATTGCGAAACACATCTCCATAACTTTTCATCTTGCAGTGAAACTCTACCCATGAAGCTACAACTTTTCTTTCCTCTTTCTCTATCACAATTATTTAAACAAATATTCAGTACAAGAACAACACTTGGAATTTATTTTTAAATAAAAATCATGTGACCAAGCAGGTATGTTAAATGAATTTGAGGAAAATGGAAAAAGTTGTCAGGTAGTAATTTGTATGAATGAATGAGTACACAAGGAAAGAAACATTTGATTATTCTCCTTGGTCAATGCTGTGCCAAGGAGAAATGTAATATGAGATCAAATGTATTCATTAACACAAGTAATCCTGAATGTATAAATTAAACCAGAACCAAATTTCCATCTTATATCCAACTTGTAAGTGAATTATAATGGAATTTCCAGTTTCACATTCATCTTTTCTTTAGAGGCAGATGACCTCTTGCAGAAATCAAACGATCCTAGGATTTGGGGATGATAATTTTCTTAGTTGCAAGGCATATAAATTTACCACAAAGTCTATTAAAAAAGAGAACATGATTGTGCTGGAAGGTTGTTTCCATGAAATAGCTAAGATGTGCTCTAGCAGCTATACTTCATATGGCCCATGGGTTCATGATCTCTGAAGGAGAGAGATTCCCTCTCAGTCCCTATCAGTGTTCAATGAAGGATCATCACTGGCTCTGCTTGAGTCATGAGCCCAACCCGTGGGCCAATCATTATTTCCAGGAGGGGTACTTTGGTACCTGGGTCATGATCGAGGGGACAGCCTTTGATTATGGTGAGGGAGACAGGGTAATTGATCGTCCTGTCAGCAGAGGACTAGGTAGTTCCTTAGATAAAAAGGAATGAAAAAAAAGGAAAGAGGTAATAGCGCATACACAGGAACACCAGCGGGAACCTGTAAGATTTTTAAAATTTTGAATCATTCTAAGGGTTGTAGAGGATGTAGCTGTGGCCCAAATCCTTGGAAATTCCGCTCCTGTGCCCACTCTCCTCATGCATTCCCTAGTTATGTGGAAATCCCGTGGCCCCATTTGACTGAATTCTTTTCTCTCATGTGAGTTTTGAAAGATCATTATTTAAAGAATGGGATGGTAATGATTATCATTATTATTACTTATAAAATGAGTTTTCTGTTTCAAACACAGTATCCCTGGCAATGTTTCTTTCATTTGGGAAGCCCTGGTTCCGTGGTGTCCCATTCAAAGGAGATTTTAGTATATAAGATTACCCCCTGCGTCATCTGCACTTAGGAGGGAGGTCTTATAGATTTGAAAGGGAGAATGCCTTTCGTTTGTGGCTACAAGAACATCCTGAAGAACTTTCTAAAACAACCCCCAAGACCTCCCAACCAGACCCAGTGTGATTCTGAGGTCTGGGAATTATTACCCCACCCACCTGCCCCAAACCCAGCAGCCTGCACAGGGGGAGCTGCGGCAGGTGTATTAAATTAGCTCCAATTAGGTTTTTGCCTCTCTGCTTGTTGATTGTGCTTCATATTGTCAGGCCTGACTCTGATAACTAAATTCAGGGCTGCGGGTCTCTCTGCTCCGGAGCGCCCATCAGAAATTCAAGATTAGTTACCCGAGGGACCAATTAATTCAATTTGGAGCTCCAAGCTGCTCAGGCCATTTGCATGTGGTTTCATCTAAATCGAAGTGGTTATGAGCTGCTTCTAGCTGCCTGGATACAGACCAGGGAAAGTCAAGCTTTGGTAGGAAGCATGGAGGATACTGTGTCTATTTGCCGTGGTCAGTGAAGAATATATTCATTGGGTATAATTGGGCACAATCACAAAGATGCATGAACAGGGATTTTCACTGAAACATTGTTTTTACAAGTCAAAGATTGGAAACAATGTAACAATTTAAATTTCCAGTTGTAGAGGATTGGCTCCTTCAATTATGGTAGTGTTCATCGGACAAAATCGTTAAAACAAGTAAAAAATTAAAAGTGAGGAAGTAGATGTGTGTTTAAATATATATCAGTATAAAATAGGATTGAGTTATTGATCATTAACATAGATAATAAGGTGAGATGCATGGTACAACTTCATTTTTATGCAAACAGTTTATTTGCACAAACTGTTTAGAGGTAAGAGGTGAGAATTTGGTGCTGTTGGAACGCTGGGTTTCTGCCATGCTGATTGGGTGTCTTTCTCAGGGGTTGCCAACCAAGCAGGGGCTACTCAAGAGAGCGACAGGAGATGGTATTGTTTCCTAATAACTGAAGAAGCATTTCATCCACCCTGGGAACTCTGTGTTAAAAGATCGATAGAAGAACAAGGAGAAAATACTTAAATCCAGAGATCTTTAAATGAGGTTTTCTGGATGAAAGATGGCTATGTCTGTAGAGCCTGTTCTGGCTTAGTTTATCGATTTAGTTATAGATAGTACACACACAGACACACGCACGTGCGCACGTGCACACACACACACACACAACCTTTGTGGTCCTTGGTGTTCTCATCACAGTTTCATAAAAAGAAGTGAGCCAAAAGGGAGAGCTTGGGGTCTTTAAGGCATAATAACTTGGCCCACTAGTTAAATATGGCACAGTGGCCATCCTGAACTCTGGCCAATAGAATGACAAACTAGGAGATGTTTGAGTGGAGATGTGTTTGGGGTTAGTAAGATGGCTAGAAGATGTATTTTTACCAGAACATGCAGGTACGGAAGAGAGTCTGGAACCGTTCATACAAAAGGCCATAGTGCTTTTGTTCTGGGCAGAAGGATCACCACTGATAATGCCTTTTATAAATTAATGATAGCTTGTACTTTCTTGGTTACGTGGATTCTTTTTGCGCGACATAGAACCTCAGCTTTAATGTCATTTTAAACAAAAACTCTACTCCTGCCTTGGCCAAACACTCATGTTCTAATCAGCAAGATATTTTGCCTCTAATCATCTGGAGACTTTTGGAGGAAATGAGCTCCTTGTTCACGGTTAGGTTGCTCAGTGGGGGGCCCATGTTTCACACCAGGCGGGGGTGAATTCTCATGAGCTCTGATCAGAACTTTTACTAAATGCCCATAGCATTGGTGGCCCTGAATGTGCCTGACACGGAAGTGCATACAAGGAAGAGTGTAACTTGACTGGAAACTTCAGGACAGGACACTGTGGGAAGGAAAACCAATAATGATGATGATGATAAAAGTTAACACTGAACTAAGGGTTTGCTTGTACCAGGGTTTGTTTAAAAGCCACAACTCCTTTAAATACAGATTATTATAATTCTCATTTTACAGTTAAAGACCCCAAGGGGCCAAATGATTTGCTGAAGCTCAGCAAGCTGATAACTGGCAGGGTTGAGACCCAAACCCAGGCGGTCTGCCGCCGGCATCCACGTCAGCTACGGTGCGTTGTGTTAGCACCTGCGGGCGGGCCATCCTATTCCACGGTGAGCTTCAGACTAACCACAGTCCCCTCAGGTCAGCTGGGTTCCCAAATTTTATTTATGGTATCTAAAGCATTGTTACCCTGAGTTGTGATTTTTTTATAGGCCTTTTAAAAAAATGTTTTATTTATTTGACAGAGAGAGAGTGAGCACGAGCAGGGGGGACGGGTGGACCGGCAGAGGGAGAAGCAGACTCCTCGCTGAGCAGGGAGTCTGATGCGGGACTCGATCCCAGGACCCGGGATCATGACCTGAGCTGAAGGCAGATGCTTCACCGACTGAGCCACCCAGGGGCCCTGTTTTAATTATTTTAATTGACGAAATAATAAGATCAAATTTCAGAATTCTGTAAAAAAATATAAGATAAAATATCTTCGTTTATTCCAAATCTAGCATAGTAAAATACTGTTACCAAGTGCTTTACTCAGTTTTTCTCTCTACAGTTAAACAGCGTGACCTTGTCACTAAGCCCATGAGGAGTTCAGAAGGGGACATTTCTTGGAGGAGATAACTTTAAGTTAGTCCCTGAAAGATTTTTTAAAAGGCAAGTTAATGTTTCTTTAAAGATATTTGATTTTTAACTTTAAAAAAGTCTATAATTGTGCACTTCTTTATTCCTCATTGCTGACTGATGGGCAAAGGATATTGTGCAAGGGGAGTGATTCCTGCATAGGCTATAATACTTATTATTTCCCAAGGTTCTCCACCATCCCTGAGAATCAGGGCATTAGTTCCATAAATAAGGGTCTCTGTCATGAATCTTCCCTAATTCCTCTTATTACATACCTAAACATAAAGGCAAAACAGGTAGGAAGTGTGTATTTAGTGACTGTCAGGAGAAGGAAGTAAAAAAAAAAAACAATAAACCATTGAAACACATACTAATTCTATGACAAGTGATCAGTGGAAATTCTGACACGCTGTGGTGAGGTGCTGTCTTCTCCGGATTTTCCTTTAAAATATTTTTGAGGATGTACAAATTTTTTGATAGCCTTGGAAATGAATGGGAAGAGTGTAATGTAGGTTAGCATTTGAGGTGAGTTTATGAAATGAAAAACTGGATTTGGTTGAGAAATAGTTCCTGAGGTTATGCGTGCTGACCCCTTGCGTGAGGTGGTTTTGCCTCATTTTGTGTGTCTTATTGTAGCTCAGGGGTGAAAAGGGTGTGCTAGCCAGGTGGTTTATCCCCATACTACACAGGACATATTTTACCACTGTCCCTGTATTTCCCCTCCCTCTCTAACCCTATGTCTACTGCAGCTCCCAGGACACGCCAGGAGAGAGGAAGATGTGCATCAATCCTTGCATCGTGGGATATGTATTTAGTTATCTAACATGGACAGTCTATTAGCAAAGGAGAAAATTTCAGCAGAGCCACAAGGGATAAGTGCTTGCCATACCCCGTAAATTGAATTAGGGATATACTCATTATGTTTCTAACTTTAGATTTGAAGTAAACCATCTGATTTCCAAATGTCCAATGAAGAGACACTTGAAGACACAATTTACCATGTTTGTTGGCAACACTAGACTTGAACAGATTCCAATTCAGTCAACCATGAATATAAAAAAAGTAGACCAAAAAAGCAAAATAATTAGGTTTATGAAATATTCTACAGCATCAAAAAGGAAGTGATGTTAACCTGAAGTTTCAAAGGCAGGGTGGACTTGTAAAAATGATTTATGATAAGAATGTCGGGGTACCTGGGTGGCTCAGACAGTTAAGCATCTGCCTTAGGCTCAGGTGATGATCCCAGGGTCCTGGGATTGAGCCCTGTGTCTGGCTCCCTGCTCAGTGGGGACTCTGCTTCTCCCTCTCCCTCTGCCCCTCCCCCTGCTTGTGCTCTCTCTCTCAAATAAATAAAATCTTAAAAAAAAAGAAATAGAAGACTATTTAGATAATCTTTCCCTTCCCCCCTTTTTGGGGGGAGGGAGAAAGAGAGGTGGGGAGGGGCAGAGGGAGAGGGAGAGAGAGAGAATCTTAAGCAGCCTCCACACCCAGTGTGGAGCCCAACACGGGGCTTGATCTCAGAACCCTGAGATCATGACCTGAGCTGAAATCAAGAGTTGGATGCTAAACTGACAGAGACACTCAGATGCCCCAAAGATAATCTATTTAGTTTTCTCAATGAAAGATTTGAAGGTGTGACCTTTAAGAAGCATGAGTAACTAATAATAAAAGAAAATGATCTGGGATAAAGAACAATATGAAATGGAAGGTAGTAGTTACAAGAACAAGAATGCAAGGAATTTCAATACATACAATCAAACGATCTGTAGAAAACAGAATTGACACTCTAGAAAATTTAATTACTGAGATGAAGAAAATCTTTCAAGGTTTCATAGACCACAGGAGAAAAGGAAATATAAAGAGAAAACAAAACAATAGCAAAAGTTGATAAATGGAGAGTTTGAAAATTTTAAATGTTTCAAAATAAGATCAAGATATATCGATCACAAACATCAATACATACTAAAATAGATAATAGAATGTCCAGTTATCTCCAAAGAGGTAACTGTTTTATATGTAATATTAATAATAATACATCTATAATGAGGCATCATAGAAGAAGAAATTTTTAATTTCAAGAGTAATGAAAAAAAAAAAAACCCATGACCATGAAGGTGAAAAATAAAAGCCAATTTTTTGCAAAAGAGCATGAAGTAGGCTTACTTCATACTTTTAAAATACTACAGGCCATTAAAAAACGAGGTAAACAGGAAGCACCCAGTGGAACTGCCATTTGTGATCATATATTAAGGCAACAGATAGATTTTTAATTCAGTAAGAGCTTTACAATATGCCAGTTATGTAAGCTGCATGAAAAATATTTACTCAAAGGCATTCTTTGATTGGAAGACTCTTTTGATTAAGAGATGAGTTATTCAAAACCAAAAATTTTAAAAAAGGGACAAATCATTAGGTGAATTTGAAAGAGTATATATATAAAGGTTAGAATAAAAATATTTTAAATGGAGTAACAAAATCCAAATGTTTAAAATTTCTTGAAAAGAATAGTTACAGAAATAAGTGGTATTATAATACTAATCTGAAATATGAACACCTTATTACAGGCGTTTTTGGTCCCAGTCACAATGAATTATTTGGTATTAGATTTAATCTCCTATATTAAACAACTACAGAGTGGAAAATACATATGAAACAACATTTTCAGGCATTAAACAGTGGACTACAGGGAGCTGCTATCTTTGAGATAATGGAAGCATATGAGGTGAGATCTACATTCACTCAGGCTTTCTTTCACAGGCATTTTCCAAAATGTAGCAGTAAAGTAGGGCCCAAGCATAGAACATTAGCCTCCCTGGGCCTGAAAAATCAAAGATTGAAGTTTGTGGTTACTAAAACAGCTGATTTCAAAGGGCAGAGTACCAGAGAGGAAGAAGCTGCAGAGTATTCAGAAATTTGTGTGGTGATTTCCCTTGGGTTCTTGACAAATCCTATTTGTGCATAGGCAGGACAAGACTATGCAGTGCTAGCAGAGAAGAGAAGAGAACTCACACAGTGCTGAGGAGATATTGGTGGTCTGACACAGCCAGAGCAGAGCGATCTTAGTGTACGTGCTGATCGCACTTAAGACTTCAGAAAGGTAAATAGATATCACTTCCTAAGAGTAAGGGGTATTTTAATCTTTAACTTAGTCCCAGACATCTAAGAGTAAGTTCAAAACTAAAATAGACCAACACTAAAAAAACCCTAAAATTAGATATATGTGGGATCAAAGTGATCTACCAGCCATTTGTTGTCTGCCAGAAAAATATAGCCTTCATTCAAGGAAGATAATACAATCTAGGGTCTCCATAGTGTTTTATTTACAATGTCCATCATACAATTAAAAAAATCACTAGATATGCAAAAAGAAGGAAACTGTGGCCCATAACCAAGAGAAAAATCAGCCAATAAAAGAAGGTTCAGAGAGGATCGCAATGTTGAAATTTGCAAAGACTTTAAAGTTGCTTATAGAAACATTATTTATTAAATATAATTTAGAACAAATAATAGATAAATGTAGTTGAATAGATATGGCATTTTAGTAGATAAATGGAACTCAAAAGAAGTAAATGAGACTTTTAGAACTAAAAAAAAAATACAATGTCAAAAATGAGCATAAAACACAAAACAGAGTATTGAGAACTGTGGCACAATATCAAATGGTTTAATATGTGTGTATTTGGAATCCCCTAAGGAGAGAAGAGATAGAATGTGGTAGAATAAATGAATATAGTTTTTCTAAAATTGATAAAAGATATCAACCCCAAAATTCATATCCTGAGCAAGATAAATACAAAGAAAGCCACACCCATCATGTTCTAAATAAACTGCTGAAAACCAAAGATAAAGAGAAATTCCAAAAGCAGCCAGAGAAAAGGGACACAGTATATTTAATAAAACAACTGACTTCTAATTAAAAATAAAAAGGAAGGTAGAAGAATAGAATGTGGTCTTTACAATCCTGAGAGAAAATAATTTCACCAGAAATTCTTCATCATGTAAATATGTCCCTTAAAAATGAAAATAAAAATTTGAAAATTTTCAGATAAACAGAAAAACTGGGAAAGTTTGCTGCTATCAGAAGCAAACCACAAGAAACAGAAAAAGAAGTTCTTTAGGCTGGAAAGAAATGATCCCAGATGACAGCAGAGCACTAGAAGGTAAATATGTGCATTAAAAAGTCCATTAAAATATCAGAGATTATTGATTGTTTAAAATAGAAATAATAAAAATGTATGGTAGAATTTGTTGTGTTTAGAGGCAAAATGTGTATGACAAAAGTGACACAAATGGCAAGGAAAGTTAAAAGGAATTTTACTGTTATTGTCTCACATTTTATGTGAAGTGGAATGAGTTTAATTCAGTATAGGCTGTGATTGTGAAAGATTAAAAATTCACATTGTAATCCGAGAGCAATTGTCAAAGAAAACACAAGGGGTATAGATAAAAAGACTGATAAAAAAGTTAAAATAGAATATGAAAAGTATTAATTAACCTACCTGTATTAGTGATTACATTAAATGTAAATGGACTGACATTCTATATAAAAGACAGATTTTGTCAGACTGTTTATTTTTTTAGAATCCAACTATATTCTGTTACAAGAGGTTTCATCTTAAAGGGACATAAAGTGAACATGAAAAAATGGAAAAAATGAAAAAATACATATCATGCAAATGCTAATCTTAAAAATGATTTTATTAATTTCAGACAAAATAGATATTAAGATAAAAAGTATTACCAGATATAAAGATGGATTCCTCATAATGGTAATATATTAAATATTGATTTCAGTATTTTAAAAGGTAACAAGAAAATCTCCAAATATTTGGAAATTTAACAACCTATATCCTAAATAACCCAAGGAGATTAGGAAATATTTTAATGCTAAACATAATGTGTGGTTAACATTTCCAAATTCATGGGACATAAGTAAATTACTGCTTAGAGGGAAATTTATAGCTTTAAATGTACATGTTAGAAAGGAAAGAAAGGGTTAAAATCAGTGATGTGAGCTTTTACTTCAAGAAGTTAGGAAAAATAAAGTAAATACAAAGAAAGACGAAGGAATTAAAGGAAAGGGCAGAAATCAAACAATAGGGAAAATTAACAATTTCATCTTTGAAAGGATTTATAAAATTTAAAGAGAAAGAGAAGAAATACCAATCAGTAATGAAAATGAGAACATCACTGCAGTTTCTACAGCCCTTATAAACAACTTTTAAGCCAATAATTTCAACACATAGTGAAATGGACACATTCCTTAAAATACCCACTTTTCCCAAACTGACACAATAACAAATATAAAATATGAACATCTATAGATTTGTTAAGGATATTGAATTCCTGATTAAAAACCTTCTCTAATCCCAGATTACTTTACTGGTGCATTCTCCCAAAGATTTAATAAAGACATAGTATCAATCATACAAAACCTTTCAGAGAAAAGAAAATCAGTGAATGCTTTCTAATTCATTTTATGGGACCAACAAAATTGTTGCTTCAATAATCTGACAAAACACCAAATTACAGAACCAATATCCTTTATGAACATAGATACAAAAAAACCTTATAAAAATTTATATGTTTTTATATTATTGATGTTCATTATTTATGGTAGCTGTGTTCTTTAAAGTCACTGTAAATACTGACCCAGCCAAAATTCTGCATCATTGTTCTTGGGGGACATACAGGGATAGATACCTGTGAGTCTCTGGTCACAATATTTTTATCATCCAATAAGTACATAAATTTAAAAAATATGTACTTCTCTTTAAAATATGTATATATGGTTTATATATATATTTAATAAATATAAAATATAAAAATATAAAAAATATATGTATATTTCATTAACATTGTACTAGACCCAACAGCATTATAACTCATGCCTGAATAAAGCTTATTTAACAAATGTATTTTCTCCATAAAGCACATCATAGCCTCTCGTGCTTTGGAACACTGGACAGAATTTCATCGCTATGGATGGGGGCCATTTTAAACAGCAAAGTCATCGAAAAAAGGGGAAAAATGCAAAAAAAAAAAACAACCACCCAACCCCCACAACACTAAATAGACTATAAAAAAGACACTTTTTCTGTTGAGAACTGAAACAGGAGGACACAGCATCACTTTGTTTGACCTCAGCTGGGAATGTGCCTCTTGGCACCTTCAAATCAATTTTTTTTGCTGCTCTGCACATGTCTGCAAATGACAATGAGGACACTGTGAGTATTGTTTTGGGGGTTATAAATAAATTTTAGTGAGTAGATGCATTTGCAAATTCAGAATCCATGAATAATGAGGATAAACTCTGTCTATCTATCTATCTATCTATCTATCTATCTATCTATCTATCTAATTTTTTCCTGGCAAATCTCATCAGGAGATCAAAAGACCCTTTTACAAACATGTAAAATGAAGTTCAAAAATAAACAAAATTAGGGATAAATTCTAAGAAAGATAAAACATTAGAATTATATTACTTTATAGTGACACTTTCCATAATCTTGAAGGAACTGATCATTTTCTGGTAAAATATGAAACACTGAATTGACTCAGAAGTGGTATAGCTGAATAACCATGGTATAAGTTGAAAGTGATTCCAAAGAATTACATCTCTGAAGTTTTTAAAGCAAGATGACTTTGCTTTCCGTATTAAAAAGTTTCATTCAATTTAATAACCATTTCTGATTTTAAAAATAAATTCTTCTAAATTGGGCATATATATTTCTGTGGTAAGATACTATCTAATTTAAAACAAAGCCAATAATACATCTAGTCATGAAATATTACAGGCATTTCTATGTAAGTGAGAAACAAACTAAGTATGTTAATTGTTTCAACATATGCTAAAATGTTTTTGAATTTCTAGTTGATTTAGGATGACCTGAAACAGACTCTACATATACACGTGTGAAAAGAGAAGGCAGAATTATTATAATTTCCAGACAATATTTGTATATCTTATTTGGAAATCCAAAAAAGTAAACCAAGAAATTACTGAACTGAAGAAGTTTATTAAGGTAGTGATATATAAAATAAATATTAAGGAATCCTTTAAATTTCTTATACCAGAAAAAATTTATGACAGTATGTGAAAATGATGCAACAAAAAAGGACTAATATAAGAAAAATATGTGTGGTGTAAATGAAGAAAAATGTAAAATTGTATTGAGTGACACACAAAAAAATCCAAAGTAATCTAGGGGTTTAATGCAATAGGATTTTTTTTTTAATTTTCTAAATTTTCTAAAGTTCATTTTGAAGAATAAACAAATTAGAATATCTAAAATAATAATGAACTACAAAGTATTGATAGGGTACATTGGAATGAAAATAGACTGATTACTTGCTGAGATTCAGTTCCTCATATTAAATAGATGAGTAGAACTTATGATCAAACTAGCCTTACAAGTCAGTGGAGAAAGGAGAAATTATTCAAGAAATGGTGCTGGGCAATCAATATGGTTTTCACCTCATACTGCATTTCATAATTTAAGATTTAGAAAGAGCTAATTTAAAAAATTAAAAAATGATAGAAGACCAGAATACAGAAAGAATACTTGTAATTTAATCATTTAGCAATAAGAAGACTTTTTCCCCCCCCAAAATGGCAAAATATTTGAATAGACACTTCATTATAAAGACATCTGGATGGAAAATGAGGAAAGGAAGAGATGCTCAGCAGCATTAATTACCTGGGAAATGCAAACTTAAATGACAGTGAGATAGCTCTCCCTACGCACTAACGAGTACTCGGTGGAAAGCGCAGAAGGCCAGTCCGAGAACAGCATGTGAAAGTTGGTGGGGCGTCACAGGCCACATTCATGAGTATGTTCCAGAAGGTAGTAGTAAGATCAGTACGTGCTCGGTCAGACCCCACAAACCAGCGTTTGGTAAACTGTGGGCCAAAGGAAAAATCTATCTCACAACCTAATTTTGAATGGCTTGCAGATGAAGCATTTTTATTTCTTACCTTTTTAAAGGATTGCAAAAAAATTCACATGTACATAAAGAGTAGCATCCACATGTGGCCCAGAAAGCCTACAATATTTATTACCTAGTCTTCTATAAAAAAAAAAAAAGAGTACATATTCCTGCTATAAACACTTGAAACTAATGAAAACACTCTTATCCTAAGATCCCTTGCTGAGAGAAACCTGCAGCAAGTAGAATCCAAATTGAGCAGAAGAACAATCGGAACAAAAGCAAAAGGTGGTTTAGATGAGATTGAAAGAGGAGAATGGAGCCAGCAGATCTTTGAAAATGCAACTGTATATGCATTTTCCCACGCTTTTGGGACAACACAAAGGAGAGCTCCGGAACCAAGAATCTAGGAAAGTTATTCTGGTCCACTCTCTCATATAGAGGGTGTAGAAAATGTATCACCCCTAAATGTGAGACCAGAAGAGTAGTGTCTTCATTACTATTTAAAACCATAATGTTATTACCAGACAAAAGTGAGAAACAGAGTAAAATTCTTACAGACAATGTCATAAAAATGAAGGAAATTCTTCACCTAATGTTTCAAAGTAAGCTTAAAGGAATCAAGAAATCAATGGAAACTGGGGTACCTGGGTCTCATGGTTGGTTAAGCTCCCGGCTCTTGATCTCAGTTCAGGTCTTGATCTCAGGGTCATGAGTTCAAGCCCCATGTTGGTCTCCATGCAGCATGGAGCCTACTTAAAAACAAAAAAATAATCAATGGAAACTACAAAAGAATAGAATACAAACTACGAAAGGATACAAGAACACAAAAGAAAACAATAAAAACTGAAAACTAAAAAAAAAAAAAAAAAAAAAAATTCCAAAATGAAGACTAGAAGGAGCCAAAGGTAAATATGCACAATGCAAAATCTCTAAAGAGCAAATAAGGTTAAAAGAAAAGGAAAGTTTTTAAGTAAATTAGAAATGAAGAGATTAAATGTATGTGAGAGAAAGTAACAGATATAGAAGACAGGGAAAGATGATCCAAAGCTAGAATCAAAACCCTGAGAAATCAGTCAAAGGAATGAAACAGAAAAAACAAACAAGCGTGTGTGTGTGTGTGATTATAATAATCCAAGAAAACTTTTCTGAAATAAAAACTTACAAAAGAAAGATAAAGCAATATGCTAAAAATTTAGAAATAGTACAAAATTAGAAATAACAGCAAAAGGCAATCATTAATAGGTGAAATTACAAAATCAGCAAGAGTATCTTATGAAAATAATCTGAAAACAGAGAAATTGATAATCTTCTAAAAATATACAGCCTCACAAAATTAACTCTACTAGAGATGGAAAGTGAAATAGGCTATTTACCCTATAAGCAAATGATCTAGTGTTAAGTTTCCAAAGACACAAAAATATCAGGCCAGATGTTTTCATAGTGAAATTAACAAATTTTCTTGTTTTTCATGACTTGACACTTTTGAGGAGTATTGCTCAGGTATTTTGTAGATGCACCTCTACTGGAATTTGTCGGATGTTTTTCTCATGATTAGAATGGACTTACAGGTTTTGGGGAAGATCACAGAGATAAAGTGCCATTTTCGTCACTTCACATCAAGGATACATTCCATCACTTTAACTTACTGCTGCCGATGGTGACCTTGACCATCACTTGCCTGAAGTAATGTTTCTCAGGTTTCTTTACTGTAAAGTTGTTCTTTCCCCCTCATTTTCATGGAATATTCTTTGGAAGAAAATGGCTATACACAGCCCACACTTAAGGAATGGGGATTTATGCTCCATTTTCCTAAAAGCAAAGTATCTACATAAATCTTTTGGAATTCTTCTGCGTGAGGGATTTGTCTCTTTCCCCTAATTTATTAATTTCTGTACTCTTCATATCAATATAGGTGCATAGATATTTTATATTTCATATTATAATCTAATACTATATTTTGTTGCTCAGATTGTTCCAGATTTAGCCATTGGGAGCTCTTTCAGTTGTGTCACTTTGAGACGCTTACTACCATAAATGGTGTTTTGCTTCGTTTTTTAGTTTCATTACATTTGGCTCTGCAAGTTGCTCCAGTCTCACCTTGTATATTATCTGTTCTAGTTTAGTCCTACAATCAGTCATTTTCCAAGGAACTCTGGTTCCTTTTATTGGACAATAGTATTAGAAACCAAGGCGTGGGCACTACCTGGGCTCACTGTTACTGAGGTATTACTCTTTTAGGCTCTCTCAGCTGAGCTAACAAGGAAATATATGTGTCTATACTAACATGTATGTGTACACATAACTATAAATATTTTTAGATGTGACTATTTGTATCTATATTAAGATAAATATGAATTTATTCTGATGTCTCCGACTGTAATCCATGATGCTAGCCTCCTTTCCTTGCTGTCTGTAAATTCCCACTCCAACAGTGGGAAACCTGACTCTTCTCATCCATCCCCCATTTACTCAATTCCAATATACCTTATAACAGTATCAGAATTTTTAAGCCATATCCCTGTGGAAAGTAACTTCATCAATTAGAATACAGTTCTTGTGTGCAGTTATTTTTGACTTTAGTCTTTTAGAACCCACTCAGTTCCAAAGTTACTCAGGTCAGCATCGTTTCCCCAATATATAAAGGTTGCTTTATATATTGATTACACAGTTAGATTCTCTTCTCCCAGTCTGCATTTGTTTCTACGATCCTCTGACCTCCTAAACCATTTTTAAAAAATTTTGCATACATTAAGTTTCAAGCTCTTTGTGCTCTAAAGTTCTGTGGGTTTGACAAATGCATAATGTCACTTCTCTACATTTACTGATAATTGGTAGGTAAGCAAGGGGAGACTACTACATAGACAATCATCTTCCCTCTGAACAGGTAGTTTTAATATTTTCTTCCTAATCTGTGTGTAGGAAAAATCTAGGATAAAAAATATTTTGCCAAAAATGGCAGGAACCATCTTTGCTCTACTCATCAGGTGAAATTTTCTTTGTCTTTATCGTATGCAGCTGGTGTCCTTTTTCTGTGTCCCAAAAGCTTTAAATAGATTTTTCTTTTGTTTTGTATTTTGGTATAAAGGACCTTTTGTTATAAAAGAAGACCATTTGGAACAATAAAACTTTCTTTTTGGATGCGGTATTTTAAAAGGGAAAAAAATCCCTTAAATCTCATCCTCTTGGTTCAGCCTCATGTGGTTGAGTAATTAGACATAATGCAATCCTGTGACAAAACCTGGGATTTCCAGGTGAACAATTGGCTATTAATTGTCATTGACGATTAATATACCACAGGAAAAGGGCACAGTCACCACCAATAGGGTCTTTCTCTTTTATAAGTGCAAGGATCAGTGAGTACGTGGTTCTGAGCTTGTAAAGGGCGCTCTTTATTTTAGATGTTCTGCCCATGAGAAGAGCGAAGAAGAAAACTTCCTACCCAGGCAGAGCTTGGATTTGTCAGGTGTGATTTATGGCTATTTATTTTAGTTGCTATATGAGTAATCAATTTTTTCCCTTGACAGTTTATACTACTATTTAGTTTTGCCAAGTTTTTAATAATGAAAAGAACTGGATTTGAAAATTGAAATGCTCCCAGCAGTGTATGTGAATGTGCCTGGAAAAATATAAAGAAGAGGAAGGGAGTTCTGTAGAGGAGGCAGTTGTGTCTGTTTTGACTTTCTATTTCCTAGCACTTGAGACGTAAGTGCTAAAAAAATGCCATCGGGTAAGGGAAAAAGTACATCACGTCGTGTCGTCATTACAGAATGATGGTAGGAATGGAGATGCAACAATGCATACCCGTTGCAATTATTTGGTAATTCAGAAATGGGATCAATGAAGATCTGACAACCAATCTACCCCTGTAATAGCTCTTCCGTCTGCAAACTCAGGGTTCTTTGGTTGTAAGTGGCAGAAACACATTCGTTGTAGGTAAAATGGTGGATTGGTTACTGCTGTGGACTGAATGTTTGTGTGCCCCCCCCCCCCATTTATATGTTGAAGCCATAAACCTCAACGGGACTGTGTATGGAGATAGAGCGTTTATAAAAGTAGTTGAGTCATGAGGGTAGGGCTCTGATCTGATAGGATGAGTATCCTTTTAAGGAGAGGAAGAAAGACGAGAGCTCACCCTCTGTCTTTGCATGCATAAAGACCGTGTGAAGACACAGCAAGCAGGAAGCTCTCTGCTGCACGCTAGGAAGAGAGATCTGACTAGAAACCAGGTTGGCCGGCACCTTGATCTTAGACTTCCTAAATTTCTGTTGTTTTCAAGCCTCCCAGCCTATGACGTTTTGTTATAGCAGCCCAAGCAGGTGATATAGTCACTCACATGGTAGGAAAGGTAATGGTATAACTCACAGGCTTAAAGGAAGAGATGTAGGAAGTCTAGCCGCAGGGACAGCCACCAAGACTTGCTCAGTCATGTGAGCTCGCTATCTTTTTTGTGTATGCTTGTGCCTGCTCGATTTTATCCTATTGAAAGACTCTCCATGTGGCAGAAAAAAACCACTCAAACTCAGATTTACATTCTCCTATTCCAGCAATCCCAACAGGAAGTTCTGTTTCCCATGTCTGAAAATCAGCCCTGGAGAAGGACTCTGATTAGCCTTGCCTAGGACAGGGGCTCACACTTTAGGATAAATGTTTCTCATTGAGAGGATAATTAGTTATCATTGACAAGGTTGCATGCCCTTTGCTGTCACTGTGTGGAGAAGAGCGGGGCACAACCCCATCAAAAGCATGCGCAAGGGGTTAGTGGTGGTTTTTTGAAGGAAGGGGCGCATTAATATGAAAGGACATTGTCCACTCCATAGATGCTGGGCAGCCATATCTGTGATTTGGGGAAGTTGAAGCATCTCCAAATTAATGCTCAGGGACTCAGAATCAAGCCATATTTTGACTAGTACAGCTCTGATGGTAGTTCCCATTTTCAGAAATCAGGCTTCTGTCTAGTTCCTGAAACCAATTTATTGTCCAGTACTTGGGTTCTGAATGTTTTTAACACTGTTTTGTCCCTGTTTCCATAGGCTATGCCATGATCACATCTCCAGTATTCCTAGTTCCTCTTGACTTGACATTTGTCAGGAAGTAGAATTCTATGGTTGGATCTACTCCTTTGAGATCAATTTTCTGCCTTTTTGGTTCCTGAACATCATTTGCTTTTGGGTTCCATATTGCCTCGCTATGTCTACAGTATGTGTGCTATAAAACCCCATTTTCCTCATGTTGGACTCTGTGAGGTTGGCTGATGTCCTGGAATAATACTTACTACAATATCTGACCAGGCTGGAGGGGGACTCTAGAAATCTGCAGTGTAGCTGAGGTTCTCCTGCTCCCCTTCCAGACTACTTTAGTCGGTGTACTGACCTCAGGTTCCTCTCAGTCCTTTTCTGCCTGTTATAACTTTACCTGAGATCAAAGAAATACCATTTATAACTTTTACAGCATGTATACTGTAACTTTGATATTCACGTTTTATGTAGTTTCCTCTGATACTAATTCTGGGCTTTGCCCAATGGGACATGAGCAAACATGACGCAAGCAGAGGCTTGAAAATCATTTGCATACTGTGTATTATACTCTTGGACTGTTCATTCTTGGATTCCTGAGGCACAAGATAAAGATGTCTGGCTGCACTCTTGGAGAGACTATGTGGGGGCTGAGAGAGAGAGAGAGAGAGAGAGAGAGAGAGAGAGGCTAGGCCAATTGGAACAGTTCCACTGGTTCCATCCATTCTAACTAAGGTACCATACAGGCAAAAGAAGTTATCTTGGAAAATCCAGCCCCAGCAGAAGAAGTGCCAGCTAAAGCCTACCTAGACTGCAAAATTGTCAGAAACAATGAATCATTATTGTTTTAAGCCCCTAAGTCTTGCAATGGTTTGTCATACATGATAGATAATGAAACACACTGCTTTTTTGTCAAATTTGGGGATGCCAATCTTTTGTTTTTGCCCTGCCTTGGTTAACCATTCCGGAAGTCAGGATGAGTGCTCACTTATGAACAGATGTTCCTGCCACATTTCTGATTCAGTAAGGAAGTAGCATGTCTATGTATCAAGAACCTTCACTCTTCGGTGGAGCTGGGAAAATCCAAGTGCATTTTCTGTCCAATCATGGTGACGTCTGTGATTTTTTTTTTTTTTTTTTGGTAAGCTGTGAGATGTTAGCTCTTACAGCTTTAGTTCTTTCATATAGTGGTTGAGAGAATTTAATGAAATGGTGAACATAAAGCATCAGGCCAAGACTTGATAATCTATCCATAGTGGCTGTCATGTTTATCAATCTTACTTCTTTCTTCTTAGGTTTTATAGACTCTTGAATTTTCTCTGTGGCCCTCAGAATGCAGATACCTGACTAGGGGTTTGCAGTTGGAATGAGGTGCCATCTCCATGTAACTGACTGGGGATTTCAGTCTTCTATTTCTAACTTTGCAGGCACAACATTTCTAGAAGGATTTGTCAAGGAAGCTGGGTTTTTTTTTTTTCCCCCACCTAATTTCTCTTCACACTTCTGAAACTACACTCCCACCATACTCTCCTGGATGCTCTCTTCCCTCAGGCTTCTGCTGTCTGCTCTGTAATCAAAGTGAAAGCTTGATTCCCATGTCTAAACTTCACCTTTTATTAGCCAACAAATCGTTACCATATGGGTTTGGCTATTTTCCCAGCTTTGGTTGTTTAGCGATGGCTGTGACATCCAGCCATGTTACAAGCTACTCATGGAAATTGTTTGTGTCATTCAATGGCCTCACTCTTATCTAAAATATGATTTTTGACAGATCCACCCATAGCTCTGAAATATGTTATGGAAAGATAATTGGCTAATGCCCATGTCATAGTTATCTCTTCTTTGGGGATTAGGCATGAGCATATTTGAAAGAAAGGAGCTGGATAATGCGCGGTACGATGCGTCAACTTTTCTCCAAAGGTTGAATATGCAATCTCAAATAATATTTAATTAAAAGTCAGAATTTCTAGTCCACGGTGTTTGGAACATCAGAATTTTAAATTAAGCCTGTCTTTGCACTGTATATTTTCAAGGGTTATTAACCAACAATACAATTTTTTAAAAACCTGATTTTTCAATCAAGCCACTAACTTTCTGGCTTTAAGTAGGTCGCTTAACTTCTCTAGGGTTCAATCTAATTATTTATGAAAGAAAACGTTATGTATACCAATAAATTTGGATAAAATCCTAAAAAATTAAAACTTAAGAAGAAATAGAAAGCCTTAATACTTTTATAAACATTATATTAGTCTGCTGAGGCTCCTATTAAAAAAAAAACACCTAGTCTGGGTTGCTTAAACAACAGAAATTTATTTTGTTAAAATTCTGGAGGTTGGGAAGTCCTAGATCGAGGTGCTGGACAGTTTGGTTCCTGGTGAGAATTCTTCCTGGCTTATAGACAGCTGTCTTCCCACCGTACTTGCACATGGCAGAAAAGAAAGTAGCTGTTAGCAGCTCTTATAAGAACACTAATCTTTTAGGATCAGAACTCCACCCTTATGACATGATTTAACCTGACTTACTTTCTTACTCCAAATACAGGCACACTGGTGGTTAGGCCTTCAACCTTTGGATTTGGAGGGAACATATTTCAGTCCATAGCAATCATTAAATAAATTAAATCGCTAGGAAAAAACAAGGAAAATATTAAGAAAGTACAAGGGAAATATGGTTTCTGTGAAACTGTAGATGAAAAGATCATTTTATTTTGTTTTTAAAGATTTTATTTATTTATTTGAGAGAGACAGAGCACAAGCAGGGGGAGGGCCAGAGGGAAAGAGAGAAGCAGACCCCCACTGAGTGTGGAGACTGACATGGGGCTCAATCCCAGAACCCTGAGATCATGACCTGAGCCAAAGTCAGGTCTGAGCTGACTGAGCTTTAACTGACTGAGCTACTCGGGGGCCCAAAAGATCATTTTAAACTTATATGAACTCTTTCAGAACCCAGAAAAAGAGTGAATATTTCCCAAATCATTTTATGGAGCTTGGATTGTGAAACCAAGTGAGGATGGCAAGAACAAGAAAATTACCTACAAATATCTCTTATGAATATAAACATATAAATTGTAAAAAAAAAATTAAACTAAATCCAACATTATATAAAATGATATTGTATAATAAACAAGAGTTTTTAAAAAGGATTTTATTTATTTATTTGCCAGAGAGAGAGAGCACAAGCAGGGGGAGCAGCAGAGGAAAAGGGAGAAGCAGACTCCCCACTGAGAAAGGAGCCTTATGTGGGGCTTGATCCCAGGATCCTGGGATCATGACCTGAGCCAAAGGCAGATGTTTAACTGACGGAGCCACCCAGGCATCCCTGTAATAAACAAGTTTGGGTAATACAGAAATCTAAGAGTGGTTTAATATCACAAAATCTACAAATGTCATTTACCTCATTAACAGATGAAAGTAGGAAGATAATATATAACCATCTGAAAAAATGCAGACTTATTTTTTTTAAATCAGCATCCTTTCATGAGAAACACTCTTAATGAAATATGACTATAAAGAAACTTTCTTAACTTAAAGATATCTAACAAAAATTGAATGCAAACATCCTTCTTCATGGAAAATTATTTGAAGCATTTATTTAAAAATGAGGAATAAGGTACAGATGCCCATGTCACCTTTTCTGGAGGGCCTAACTAGCACAAGAAAATATATTGAACAAGATGCCTAAGACCTGGAACTAACAAACCTGTCAATAACAAAGATACTATGATTCAATACATAGAAAATGTAAAATAATCTACAGAGAGATTATTAAAAACAATACAGGTGTTTATCTAAAAGTGGAGTCTGAGTAAGGGGCTTGGATGGATGGGTTTTTTTGGGGGGTGACCTCAGAGAAGTAACAGTGAGGTGGCTGGAAGAATGGGACAGGGAGAAAGAAAAGCCAGTGTACATGGTGTGTTATTTTTTTTTTAAGATTTTATTCATTTATTTGACAGAGATAGAGACAGCCAGTGAGAGAGGGAACACAAGCAGTGGGAGTGGGAGAGGAAGAAGCAGGCTCCTAGCGGAGGAGCCTGATGTGGGGCTCGATCCCATAACACTGGGATCACGCCCTGAGCCGAAGGCAGGCGCTTAACCGCTGTGCCACCCAGGCACCCCTGGTGTGTTATTGAATTAGCTATTGCTATGGGCAAATGCAGTTTAGTCCCACTGATGACTGTCTGAAGGTCTGTGTAGACTGTGACTTGGAACTATCCCTCTTAACATGGGATGTTGGTGGAGAGTCACCAAAGTCTATGTCTGAGGTAGGATAATGACAGTATATACATCAAATTGCCCACCACTGTTGTGCTAAAATTGGAAGGAGGATGACAAAATGTGGCTCAAGGCCCCCAAGCACCTGCTGTAGTGACTGGATATAAGACCATGATAAAAAATAAATCGGATTTCTGTATACAAGAAATAAACAGAAAACATAATTAAAAATATGTTCTAGACATGTATAGAGAAAGTTATAAAAATTGTAAACTTCCTTGGAAGTCATCACGTATGGCCAAGTAAGTGGAAAGATTTACCATTTTCATGGAAAATAAGTCAGTGTTGTAAAGATGTAAATTCCCCCCAAAATGATCCATAGAAGTGAAATCCTATCAATATATCATCCAGTTTTTTACAAAAATATTTCATATGGATTTTTTTTTTGTCTTCCCAAGAATAATGAATGTTAAGGAGTTTATAACAAAGCAACTTGATAAGGTGGAAAGTACATGCACTTTGGAATAAAACTCAGCATTATTTTTAGTGCTGTTTCCAGAAAATACTTAACCTCAGAGAAATCACTAGTTTTATGAAGGAAGGGGTAATGCCTAAACTCAAAGAATTAAGACAACGAAATGAAGAAAAACAAAAAACAATTAAGTGACGACGTAAAGAAAGTGCTTAGCACATAGTAGGTGTTTAGGAAGTGCTCATTCTCTTCTTTTTTCCTTGAAGACAGGCTTCCATTTTATAGCTCTCAGTATTTTCATTCTGTGATCAATGAACTCAAAAAATAAGAATAGATTTTTGTGAGCCGTGAAACCTTTTGGAGAATAAAGAAATCAAGTGAAGAAGCATTCGCTTGAAATGTCCGTATTCCCTTGACAACCGGACCTCTTTTTCTTATTTTACTACCACCTAAGTCTTTGTTGTTTGTCAATTTCTTTATGATGTTCTTTTAGACATTCTTTTTTAAAAAATTTAAATCCAATTTAGTTAACATATAGTGTATTATTAGTTTCAGGGGTAGCGATTCATCAGTTGCGTATAACACCCAGTGCTCCTTACATCACGTGCCCTCCTTAATGCCCATCACCCAGTTATCCCATCTCCCACCCCTCTCCCCTCCAGCAACACTCAGTTTGTTTCCTATAGTTAGGAGTCTCTTATGGTTTGTCTCCCTGTCTGATTTCACTTTATTTATTTTTCCTTCCCTTCCTCTTTGTTTTGTTTCTTAAATTCCACATATGAATGAAATCATATGGTATTTGTCTTTCCCTGACCGACTTATTTCACTTAGCATAATACCCTCTAGTTCCATCCACATCATTGCAAATGGCAAGATTTCATTCTCTTTGATGCCTGAGTAATATGTTCTTCATTTTAAAGTAACTAATTCTATCAATCTTTTTCTTATGCTTAGTGTTTTTTTGGGTCTTATTCAATAAAATATATTAATTATTATGGCTTTATAATAAATCTTGATGTCTAGGAGAACAAGTCTCCTGCTTTATTCTTCTCAAATACTCTTGGGCCTTGGCTCTTTCATGTTAATCTTAGGATCAATTTGTGAATTTTCTCAACAAACTATGTTGAGATTTTGATTGATATTACAGTATGCTGTAGGTTAATTTATGTTGAATTTATATATTTTAGAATATTGAGCTTTTCTATCTGTGAGCATAGAATATATCTAATTTATTCAGCCTTACTTAATGTTTTTTAAAATGTTTTATTTTTTTTAAGATGAGTGTTGAGTTTGTGGGTGTGCATTTTGGAGTTATGCTTCATAACTTAAATATATGCATTATGTATCAAATATAATCTTTTTAAAAATGAAGAAATCTGCCTTAAGTGGAATGTAGCCACTAAAAGTGATGGTGAAGTTATTGATATGGAAAGATCAACGGCATCCTAATAAGTGAGAAATGCCTTTTTCATAATAGCATTTGTTTTAGGTATATGCCATTTATTAAATACATGTGAAATTATGAGTGTAGAGTAAAGAGAGATATTTGAGATCTATTGAAAATGTGAAATTGGATACAAGAGTCAGATAAAGAAGCACTTCGAAAATGGTGAAGTAAGAACCTTTGGCAATCCCTTCGTTTTTCCAGGAAAGCAACAAGAACACTGACAAAAAATGTCAAAATTAAAATGTTCAGAACTCTGGAAATTACAGGATTGTAACACTTGAGGAACGTCTGCTCAGGAAAGTCAGCTGGGTCATGGTAAGAACATTGAGCTTTGTGGTATCTTAACTTGCTCTCATCTTCTCTCTCTTTTTTACATTTACAATAGCTTTGAAAAGTGACACCCCAACAACTATGGTAGCTGTAATAACCAGCAAACTAGTGGCTATTGGAGGGGGTGATATGGGTTTGGAGCTCTCTAAAAGTCCCATTACCTAGAAATTTGACATTATTTGACCTGTCTGGTAGCTCACTAAAAATCTCCGTTCCCAGGGCTTGTCTTTATTTGTCTTCAGAACTCACTCCCTGCTAAGTCCTATCCCTGGAGTATTTGTCAAAAATAATCAGCAGCAGTTGTTTAACACTGGCAGAGGTGGTATAACCAGTTAGGGCTAAAAAGGGCAGACTACAACACTTAAAAGAAAAAGTTGGGAATGAGATGTCCACGTGGAGCTTTGAAAAGCTCCAACATATCCTTGGAATCTAGAAGGCCACATGCATGTGCATGGATTTGTGCATGCCTAGGGAAGGCCTGAAAAGGCCCTCAACTCTCTGACCTTGAGGCTATGCAAGTAGGACATGAAGGCTAAGAAAGAGTTGTAAGCTGCCTGCCTGAGCACTGAAGGCATGCCCCAATACATGCACAGAACCCTTTCAGCAAAGACCAAGACACTTACCGGTTCAAGGCATTTAAGGAAATCTCTGTCCGGTCTTTAGCTGATCATGAAGTTACTCAAGCAGAGACTTCTGTGGCCACATACAACAAAGAATACAGACTTTACAGAATTAATTCAGAAAAGTCACTAAACAAACAACAACATACAACAAATCTTGGGCAGGGAAGTTCAGATTTTTATAAAATTAAATAAGTATATCATTTAAAATACCAAGTTTTTAATGAAAATTTGGAGGCATGAATAGAAATAGGAAATTATGGCCCCTATACAGAAAAAAATGCAATCACTAGACACTACCATTAGGAAAACCAGACATTCTTAATACACAAAGTATTTTATTTTATTTTATTTTATAAGTTAGTCAACATATAGTATATTATTAGTTTCAGGGGTAGTGATTCATCAGTTGCACATAACACGCAGTGCTCCTTGCATGAAGTGTTCTCCTTAATGCCCACCACCCAAGTACCCCATTCTCCCACCCACCTCGCCTCTAGCAACCCTCTGTTTGTTCCCTACCGTCAAGAGTCTCTTATGGTTTGCCTCTCTCTCTGTTACTATCTTCTTTTATTTTTCCTTCCCTTCACCTATGTTCATCAGTTTTATTTCTTAAATTCCACATATGAGTGAAATCATATGGTATTTGACTTTCTCTGACTGGCTTATTTCACTTAGCATAATGTTTTCTAGTTCCATCCATGTCATTGCAAATGGCAAGATTTTGTTCTTTTTCATGGCTGGGTAATATTCCACACTCACAAATATTTTAAATAAGCTATTTTTAAAATGTTCAAAGAGCCAAAGGAAACCGTGTCTAAAAGACTAAAGGAACAAATGAGAAAAATGTCTTGCCAAATAGTGAATATAAATAAAGAGAGAGAAATTACCAAAAGGAACCAAATAGAAATTCTGCAGTTGAAAAGTTCTGCAGTTGAAAATAAAATGTTAAATTCACTAGAGGAGCTCCATAGCATATTAAACAGGAAAAAGAATAAAGCAAAGAACTTGAAGATAGGTTGATAGAGATAATGCAATCTAAGGAACAGAAAGTATGAAAGAATGAAGAAAAATAAACAGAACTTCAGAGGTCTGTGTGACATCACTATATACATAGTGGAAACCTTCAAAAGGAAGGAGAGAAAAAATGGAGAAGAAAGAGTATTTGAAGAAATAGTGATTAAAAACTGTGAAGCTTTGAAATCCCCAGAGAATCTTAAAAGCGATAAGAGGAAAGTGACTCCTCATATACCAGGGAATATCAGTAACTATCAGCTGACTTTTCTCACCAGAAACCATGGACATCAGGGGCACCTGGGTGGCTCAGTTGGTTAAGCATCTGCCTTGGGCTCAGGTCATGATCCCAGGGTCCTGGGATAGAGCCCTTTGTCAGGCTCCCTGCTCAGTAGGGAATCTGCTTCTCCCTCTGCCTCTGCCCCTTCCCCCCATTCATGCTCACTCTCTCTTCTCTCTCTCTCTCTCAAAAAAAATCCTAAAAGTAGAAACCACAGAAACCATGGAAAGCAGTGAAGTGACATACTTAAAGTGCTGAAAGAAAAAGACTATTAACCAAGATTTCAATATCCAGCAAAACTATGATTCAAAAATGACAGATAAATTAAGACATTTCCAGATAAATGAAAGTGGAAAGAATTTGTTGCTAGCAGAGCTCCCCTACAAGGAACACTAAAGAGAGTACATCAGACTGAAACAAAAGGATAATAGATGGTATTTTGAATCAACAAGAAGATAAAATAGTAGTAGTACAGATAACTATGTAGATAAGTATAGAAGACAGTATAAGTGTATTTGTAATTCTTTTTTTTCTCCTATCTGAAAAAGAACTGGATAAAGCAATTATAATATTGTGTTGATGGACTTATAACACACAAAGATACAGTTTGTATGATGATAACAGCACAAAGGAGGTGGGATCAAAGCTGTGTTGCAGCAAAGCTTTCGTATATTATGGACTATGCGCTTATCTAACTAGAAGATTGTAAGTTAAGATGTTAATTTACTAATCACTAATATCACTCAAAAAATCATAAAAGAAACAAGAGCATTGAAATGTATACTAGGGAAATCTCTGTGAAACACAATAGAAACAGTGATGGAGGAAAAGAGAAACAAAAAAAGATACAGAATTATAGGAAACAAATAGCAAAATGACAGAAACGTATCTTGCCTTTTCAGTAAGTATATTAAACGTAAGTGGACTAAACACTCCAATCAAAAGTCACAGGTTGGCGGAAATGAATAAGAAATATAACCCAACTGCCTTCTCTGTGTAAGAGGCACACTTTGGATAGCAAAATCAAATAGGTTGAAAATAAGAGGGTAAGAAAGGATACCATGCAAACAATACCCAAAAGAGCTGAAGTGGCTTAAGGAATGACTAATAGGTGCAGGGTTTCTTTTGGAGTTGATGAAACTTCCTGAATTAGATTGTTGTGATGGTTGCACAACTCTGTGAATATACCGAAAACCACTGACTTGTACCTATTAAGAAGGTGAATTTTATGTTATGTAAATTGTGTCTTAATAAAGCTGTGTTTTAAAAAAAGATGCATTCCAAGATCCTTTTCAGGTCTGATACTTTCTTTTAAGGCATATAACCCAAACATACCAGTTAGCTATGGCAAATCTAAATAATCACAGAATCGTCTAGGAAAGGAGGCTTCAATTTTTCTTTAGTGCCACACCTACACAGAATTCTTTGCAGATATTTGTGTCTACAAAAATGGTTTGAAAGTGGCTCAAATGGAAGTCCCTAGCTGCCAAATCGAACCAAGGGAGTGACTACAGTTGGTGGGCCTGACGCATTGCATGGTCCCAGAATTGGAAAATAACCTCCTGTTGGCTGGTTTTAAAAAATGTACAGATTCTTTGTCCCTTGTTGTGCTCAAGTACATCTCTGCTCAGCTGAACAGTTTCCTATGGTTACATGTGGCAACTCTGGACTCCAGGCCACATGGTCTCTTAAGAGGGGAGAATTCTTATGGAAAAGCATAATAAACTTAAGTGATACAATATAAAAATGTACAGTTTCTTAAAACAGCCATTTATTATAGTAAAATTTATGTTAAAAATAATTGTACTTTTAAAAGTACTCAACAAGTACAAAAGAAGAGCCTTCCTTTATCACTAAACCCACATTTCACTCCCAAGAGGTAACCACAGTGAAGGAGTTACTATATTATTCTGCCAGACATTTACCTGGTTGCCCTTGGATCATGCCTCTCCTCTGTTGTGTGTTGCAGGGAACTCACTTCCCACCCTCTGGTTTATCCTCAGGTTTCTGGGAAGGTTTGGCTGATGGAATATGCTGGCGGGACACTGAGTGGTGCCACCTTGGCTTCAGGTGGCATTTCCAAGGCAAGTGCATCTCCTCTGTGGTCCTGTCTCCTTCTTGGGGGCCCATCATGGTGGCAGCTTCTTTTGGGTGGCTCTAGCACCTGGGATTCGGTGATTCCCTGTGTTCCTCCTGTCAGGGGTCATAGTGACTTCCTGTTTTTTGCTAAACTCTGCAACTTCTCATCCTACACCATTTAGCATCTCAGCTTTTCTCATCCTCTGTTCCACAGGTGTGTTCAGTTCTTCTATTGGAAATATCTATGGTAGTTTGTTCTCTGTCTGGACACTGACTGATAAACAACATTCTTCCAGAAATTTTCTACGATTATATATTCATATGTATAAATGGACTTTTTTAATGTAAATGAGGTCATAATATTTATGTGTTGCCTTTCTATTTTACCATATAGCCTGGAGATATTTCCTATTAGTCTATGTAGATTGACAACTGTCAGTTTTTTAAATAGCTGCATATTATTCCATCGTAGGGAATTTAACCGTAGTGTTAGTGTACCGTAGGGTATTTAACTGGTGTTCTATTGATGGAACTCGAGATCACCTCCAGTTTTATGTTATTAGTAAGTCATACATTTATACATCACTGTATATGTGGGGACATTTGGAAAGCTGACAGAAATTGCCACATTGGTTTCTGAAGAGATGATCTGATTTTCTACTCCCAGTCAATGTATAGGTGTACTTGTTTCCTCATATTCTTACTCATTCTGTGTGTTATCAAACCTTCAATTCTCTCCAATCTGATAGAGGCAGAAAAGGCAAGATCTCATTTTTAAGGGCAGTTTTCAAATAATGGATGTGATTAAGGGGACCTGTGTCCTTATGTAGAGAAGCCCGGGGGCATGACCTGGAAGTGAGGTCAAACAAAGCAGGAGACTGCCATTGCCCATGTAACGATGGAAAGCCAGAGCCAAGGCCTGGGTGCAGTGTATGGAGATACTCTTACTTCAGTGTGTGTCTGCGGCAAACTGATTCTGAGGACACAGGCCTGTCTTGTGGAGGTATGGTGTGGGCGGTGTGTGTGCAGGTTTGCTGGCAAGCTTCTGTTGTATGGGATTTAATGTTTACTCCCTAGAACATGAGGGTCAAAGCCCACCCTAGACCCTCTTGCTGCAGATTTTCTGTAGAGTCAGCCTTAAGTAGCTTAGGCTTCCAGAAAAATTAACTGCTGAAGGTGAGCTCCTAGAGTAGTCCCCAGGTGAGACTGTGGTGTTTAGTGACCCAATCAATAGGGTTTTTCTTCATGGGATTGAGAGTCCCATACTGAAGCCTCAATGAAAGGGTTATTCTCTCACAGGAGAGAAGCCGCCAGGAAAGGAGAGCAAGCCTTGGACTGCACTGGTAGCCCTGGAGTTCCGGGTTGTGCCTGGTAATGAAGTGGGCGGTGGAGGGTGCACGTGGGTTAGGGGAGCTTGGGATACAGGGAAGAAGCTTCCAGAAGGACAACCCGGATGTAGTTGTTGGGGAAAGAATCTACTTCAGGGAGGCTGATCTGTGCAGCCCCACCCCCATGTGGCCTTCTTCACTGGTGGAGCCCCACGTGTAGGTTGGCTAGGGGAGGGAGAGAACAACCAGGAAAAGGTGGGAGGGGGATTTTCTGAAGCTCACAGTTACCCATTTCATGAATTTACCCTTGCCCCTGCCCTAGGACCCTTCGAAAGCTACAAATTTAGTGTTACTCCATTTTAGGGTTTTTTAAAATGTCTTAGCAGAGAGCTCATTCTTTGCTTTCTGTGTGGTCTTCCAATTAGCTTAAATTGTGGAGGGTGAGGGGCCCGGGGGAAGAGACTGGAAAATAGAAGACATTTGGGGGGTGGGGAAAAGGAAGGGGGAGAGGAGGAAGAGGAGGAGGCTCCTCTGCGTAAGTAGGTTTCTTACCTCAGGCTAACCCGCATCTAATTACCGTCGGGCTCTGCTTCCCTGCCAGCTGAAGTCGTGCAGATGAGGTCCCCTTTATTCCTCAGCTACTGTTCATCCTGCCTCTGATTGTGAAGAGCAGAACTCTCTCGTCCCCGGGTGTTAGACGTGGGGTCGCTTCTTTGTTGTCTCCGTAGATAAAGCTCTTTCTGAATATCTAAAATCTCTTCTGTCAGAGAGAAACCGCTACTTTTCCAAGCACCCTCTCCCCCCTTCAGGAATTAAGTAACCACGAAAACTGCCCCGCTTTCCGACGGTGGCCCCCCGTCCTGGACTGTCCTTCAGCCTGGGACACTGGACGTAAACAGCGCCTCATCGCCTTGACTCCACAAGGATCATCTTCCTGGTGGGGGGGGGGGGGAGGGAGAATTCATGGCCTGCTAAATGGAACAGGCTAAAACTGGAAAGGAAATAAATGGTATTTTCCTGCTTCTAAGAGCCTATTACAAAAATAGAAGCTGAAAGTTAAAAAAAAAAAAAAAGACGACTTCTCAGCTGTGATGTGATGCATAGAATTGAAATTTCCCTTAAGAATTTTGGTTTCAGGAAAACCATTCTTGAAATTTTTCACAACATCCTGAGTGTGGGGTATTGAAATCCTTAATAAATATCATCTTTAATTCAGGACAGCTGAGTCAACAAATGTGACTGTCACTCTTGGTTTCCTCCTCATTGCCATCTTGCAAGTAAGAGGAATTTTCAGCTAGGCCCCCTGAAATCCTTTCTGGCTAACCCTCAATTGCCTGGGCCTCTGGGCTAGATATTGCTTAACTGGATCGCGCACGCCATTTCAAATATTTTGCATACTTGCCTACAAGTTATTGAAAAATAAAAGCAATCAAAGCAACCAACCTATGACCCCTGCTATGGCTATGAGAAAACACAGCTGCTATAGGGAGCACATGAATTTCCATCGATAGCATTTTCATGATTGCATTACACAGTGTATTTCCCTGCTGGAGCTGGGACAAGTCAGACGAGGAAGCTTGCCTGTCAGGATTTCAGAAGTAATAGGTTGGCTGAGAAGCAGGGCCATGCTCCTCATGCCAGGGGACTGTGTGTAGCTGGAGTTAACACACATCAGATGAGATGTCACACTTTCGGAAGCACTGGAGAGGCATTTAACTCAGGCCAGAGCTCTGCTGCGTGAGCTCCCTTTCCCCAATCGGCGTGTCTGTGGTGAGAGCTGAATTTATAAAACACCACAGTGAGGCTGGCAGGCTGACAGGCAGTGGGAATTGGAAAGAGAAGAGGTGAGATTGTCTGTGTTACTGGGACCTGGTGGAAGTGGGCTTGGCCTCATCCTTCTCGTGCATTGAGGTGACGTGGAAGGACAGGGATTTACTTAGGACTTGGATTGCTCAGTGTTGCCTGCATGCAGAGAGGGTCCTGTGGCTGGTTCTGAGCAAAATGTAGAATGCTAAGATGCTAAAATTCAGATATCCCCAGATACCATGTTTAAACGGTGAGCTTGCAAAGATACTCTTTATAGGTTTGCTGCCCGGCCTGAAAAGTGACACGTAGTGGAGATTTCAGGCAAGGAAAGACAGGATATGACATTCATGCAGAGGTGGATAATTGACCAGGCTCCCTGTTTTGTCATTCTTGTAGCAGCCGCTGCTCTCGGTAGGACAGTCCTTTATCACTTGCCTTGAGTATTGCAAAACCCGTTAACATTGGTCCTGTGTCAGGTTTTCCCCTTTTCCGTGTTTCCAGCCGCAGGCACCACACGCCGTGCTCTGTGCTGGGGATATGTGCAGAGATTCGGTCTCTTCCCTTAAGGCTGTATGGTGCGTGGGGAAATCACCAGGAAAGAGACCAATTAACTGCAATTCTAGAAGAGTCGCCAAAGACAAGGAATGAAGTTCTGAGAGACTGTCAAGCATTTTTTCTTCAGTAAGCCCCTTAAGGTTATTAACTATTGATTTTAAATTCAGAAAGTTAGTTTCTTTATCTGTAAATAGCCAATTGGAGTCTTTTGGTAGGAGAAGTGGGGTTTATGGTCACCCATAGGCAGTGGTAAATAAAAAGTTATCTCTAATTTATAAATTGGGAGCAAGGCATTCAAGTCCATGCATCAAAAAAATCATAAATATATAAGCATATGTCACTCATCATAAGCAAATACATTTCCAGAACTTAACAGGGGAATTCTAACTTAAAATTTCTCTTAAACGTCTCCACTTATATTAATATGGTAACTCAAGACAGCTCTTCCCTTATACTCATGGTTCCCTTAGATTTAATACATATCTACTAAATATGTATTTCCATGCAAATTTCCATGGCAGGCACCTGCAACGAATTGAAGAGGGAGGGAGAACAGGCTGGGAGGACCTGTGACCACACAGCTCTGGCCGGGAAGCCAGAATCTCAATTTCAGTATAGGCCGATTCTCATTCTAGCCTTTCTATTAGGATTTGATGAATCCTTTAAATACATCTTTCATTAGACACCCAGATAACCAGAAGACATATGGTGCTACTGTTCTACTGGCATTTATGAACAGAAGCAGCTGGTAAGCAGATTGAAATTTTTAAAAAAGGAACAAGTAAGCCTAAGGGGATCGAAATTGTTATCAATCAATCCGGAATTCTTCAGCCTTCATGGAGGTCTTGAACTAGCCAGAAGGGGTTGAAAGAGTACACAGAACTGGCTTTGCTCTGAAGAGTCTGGCTGGGAGGGTGTCACCTGTGACAGGAACAGATGGGATCCTCTTTGGGCCTATGGGCCTCCATTATGACAATATATATGACTAGATCCTGTTTCTAGAGGCACAGAGCTATCCAAGAGGCTCCAGGGAAGATGGAAGGATGCTAGCTGGCCGTGTGGGTCATGGGAGGGGTGGTGGAAGGTGGTAGGGATTGATCAGACTGCCCTTGTGTTGCTCTCTTAGTTCTCAGAAGCAGTTCACTTCTCATTTTGTAAATCAAAACCATGGCGACTAAACTGGGAACAAGCCCACTCCACCAACTGGAGTGATTCACACTCTCATTAAGAGTTAATTTTTTTCTCAACCAACGAATTTCAAATTATTAGGCTCCCTTTCTGTACCTTGTTTTCCCTCCCATGTTAGGCAAATTCCCAAAGACTTCTGGAACCATCTCTGTTTCATTTGAAACCCATACTATGACAAACATATTGTTTATGGAATGTCGAGCATGTACCAAGTGTTCCGCTAAGCGTTTTGCATTCACCATCCAATGTTGAGTCTTGTCACGGGAAGTAAGGCTCAGAGAAGGTAAACAAGCTTCCTGAAGGTTTACCGAGCCAACAGGTGGCAGAACCAGGATTTTAATCCCAGTTTCTCTTACCCCAAAGCCATTCTTTAACTCTGGCCGTTCAGTGTTGGAGAGGTCATCATTGCTGAGGTCTTTCCACGACCCCGATATGATCATAGACAAAGGTCACCAAAGGTTGTGTATTCAAATGCTGACAAGGACGAGGATGAATTTTATGAAGGATTATGTAACCCTCAAAGGATTCAGCGTGAGCACAGGCCTGAATTTTGCGTCTTTGGCAGGGGGAAATCAAGGTAGCGCTGCCTTTGGGCTCCTGGAAGTTTGGCTGCGGGGAACGAGGGTGAGAAACCGAGGCTTGCTTGGAGTACATTCTTTGACTTGAGTTCTGCAGCTGAATGAAGAAACTGACTGCCAAGACTCCAACTTCTACCTGCTCTGGAAAAAAATTTCATTCTCCATTCATTCTTCGGAAATAAATGAAGATTTTAACATCCCCTGACTAAAAAAAAAAAAAAAAAAAAAAAGTGCTCCATTAAGCAGTTGAAATAAATAAAACGGTCGGCTGATTTCTTTATAAATCGTCCAAGACAGTGTTGCCGGCCTGTTCCTCTTCACCTGAAGGTCCAGACAAGCAGCCCAGCATCATTTCCTTAGCTGTCAGTCTTTCTAAGGAGGGGAGACTATCAGGACTGGTGCGTAATGGAGACAGAAGAGAGTCCCACTCTCCCAAGCTCTGTCTATAAAAGCGCGGGGTTAGCACTACAGTCTCTGCGTTTCCTGGTGCTTGATGTTGAGAACAAGTCACTGCTCACAGCGTCTGACACACATTGTCCACTCATGCAAGTGATCACAGGGCTTTGTTCTTGCAGAGAACAATGACTCATGTCTCGCGCTTTTATACTTCCACGTCGCTAAATGCTTCCAAGCACACTATCTCATTAAATCCTCACATTGACTCCACGGGGTCGATGTGATTGTCCTCAGATGATGGAACCAAGGCTCAAGGTCATAGAGCTTGTAAGACGCAGAGCAGGAATGCAAACTCAGGACTGTCTGACCCCAGAGGCTGGGCATCGTAACTATTACACAACGCTTGTCTTTTACAGACGTGGAAACGAGGGCTCGGGAAGGTGTGGCCGCCTGCTTGGTGCCGAACCAGCAACAGGGCACACACCCAATTCTCATTTTTCATTCCAACTGTCTGCCTTAAAAAAGAAGATGATTCTATTTTTATTTATTTATTTATTTATTCCTTTAAAAAATAACCTTTACTTTTTATGACAGTTTTAGATATACAGGAAAATTATGAAGATGGTAGAAAGAGTTCCCATATACATGTCACCCCGGTTTCCCCATTATTAACATTTTAC
Source organism: Ursus arctos (assembly GCF_023065955.2). Classification (NCBI taxonomy): domain Eukaryota; kingdom Metazoa; phylum Chordata; class Mammalia; order Carnivora; family Ursidae; genus Ursus; species Ursus arctos. Next base: position 4,495,663 of record NW_026622897.1, on the reverse strand, counting down.
ATGATTCTGGCACATTTGCCAGATGAGCAAATATTGATGCATTAGCAAGAACTAACGTCTATATTTTATTCAGGTTTCCTTAGTTTTTACCTAATGTCCTCTCTTCTGTTTCAGGATCCCATCCAAGATACCACATCGCCTTCGTTTGCCATGACTCTGTAGCTTCCTCTCGGCTGTGACGGGTTCCTAGACTTTCCTTGCTTTGGATGACCTCGACGGTTTTGAGGAGTGCTGGTCAGGTATGTCGTAGGATGTCCTGCTATTGGGATTTGTCTGATGTTTTTCTCAGACTAGTCTGTTATGAGTTTTTGGAAGGAAGGTCCCCCAAAGGAAAGTGCCACCTTCATCCTATCCTATCAGGGGTCGACACATCAGACAGGGATAGATCCTATCAATATAAATCATTGCCGTGGAAGTTGACTTTTACCATCTGACTGAGGTGGTTTATGGCAGGTTTCTCCACTGTAAAGTAATTCTTTCCCCCCCCCTTCCTTATTCTATTCTTTGGAAGAAACTCACTGCACAGCCCATGTTTAAGGGGTGAGGAGTTAAGCTCCGTTTATTTGAAGTTGGAATATCTACATAAATAATTCGAAATTTTTCTACACAGGGGATTTGTGTCTTCTGCCCATTTATTTATTCAATCATTTATTTATATCAGTATGGATCTATGGATATTTATTTATTTTTGACATGAAATTTATCTTGTGTACTGCAGCACTAAGAAAGTGGTTTAGTACAGACGCATCTTGCTCTAGTTAAGTAGTAAAAGTTTCTGGTTATTCTGAAGAGGTGATGGTGTAGAGGGCATGATCTGTCTGTGGGCTGTTTACTGACTTGGGAAACGTTGGTGCTGGAAGGTATCCTTTATTTACCGATGAGGAAATGTGGTACAGCTATTACAATACCACTGGCCCAGTTCATTTCTCACCTGCTCCATTTCCCCCCAGTGCCCCCACCTGGCCAGATACCAAGGGAGCCTAGCAGTTTCTCTATGACTCAGAGAACTGTGTCCATTCCTGACCTCAGTAAAGACCAGTTTACACCTCACAGCACCCACCCTGACCAGGATGCTCTCAACTTTGCAACATAATGAGGACAAGAAAGCCATGATCTTTTCTTTCAAAAGATTTATTTATTTATTTGAGAGAGAGGCAGTGGGGGGGTGGGGGGGAAGGGGCAGAGGGAAAGAATCTTAAGCAGAATCCCCGCTGAACATGGAGCATGACGTGGGGCTTGATCTCATGACCCTGAGATCGTGACCTGAGCTGAAATCACCAGTGGGACGCTTAACTGACTCAGCCATCCCGGCGGCCGCATGATCTTTCCTTTTAAAGCACAGAGGAGAGAATCAGGTAATCTTTGATGTCCTGAATCTCCCTGAGGAATGAGAAGGATGTGGTGTTTTTCTTTTCCCTTAAGTACCTATTGTGTTGTGTGGGGCGCATTTGGTAAGAGGAGCCAAATATATCTGGGCAGTGAACTTTGGTGTGGTTTGTGCAGATTTTCAAATTGAAATGATAAAACCTTGGGATTTGTACCAGCCCAGCATGGGAGAAACTAATTAGTAAACCTTGGCAGCAAGAGTGAAATCTTATTCACCTACCCATGCTGTCCATATTAATCATCTCTGCCACATACTGTCATGAACGAAGGTCTCCTCAGCATGTCCTGACACTTGCTAGTACAAGGTGGAGTGGAACCCTTCCCTTCCCTCTCTCCCAATATCTCAGGGTCCTGGGATTGAGCCCTGAGTCAGGCTCCCTGCTCAGTGGGGAGTCTGCGTCTCCCTCTCCCTCTGCCGGCTGCTCTGCCTACTTGTGCTGTCTCTCTCAAACAAATACAATTTTTTTTTTAAAAAGGAAAATCTCCATACACATGTAATTTTTACAAGAATAGTCTTGGCTTCCAAGCGTCACCATTTGGGTAAACTCACTCTGCTGGTCTCGAACTTCCCAGGGTGTCAGGGATTACCAACCGCATTTCCTTTCTTGTCTGGTGTGCTCCAACAATGAAATTGTTTTGTATCTTTACTTAAATGACATAACTCTGCCTTTCTGGGACACATAAAGTGTGGTCTGGTCCGGTGATGCAGCTAGTCCTGTAGGGACAGAAAACTGGCAAATACTACTTGGGTCTGTTGGTGGAAGGCTGACCTTCAAAGAATGACACAGGGCTACCTCAGTCAACCTGCACATGGGGAGTGGAGGGTTCTATCTAACACTACTGTCAGGCAGTGTAGACCAGTGGGGAACCACTGACATAAAAATAAGAGAGATTGGAGTTGCAATCCTGCTCTGCCCCTTATCAACCAAATGACCTTGGGCAGTTATTGAACCTCTGTGAATCTCTGTTTTGAAATGCCTACTTTACGTGATTTCTGTATGGATTAAATGAGACAAGGTATATCGAGGGACTGAAACATAGTAGGGGATCCATATATGATAATTGTTGTCATTCTCATCATCAAATTGTTGGCATTATATTCTCTATGATTGCAGTTCCAAGATTCTGAAATCACATGGTATATTCCAACTTCTCTCGCTTTGGGCTTGGCTTCAATAAGAAATTTCACAATGGAAGCTGCCTCTTCCGACCTACTATCACTGCGCCATCATTTTGAATTATTTCCCATGGTAGGCTAATTTGTTCAGACGCATTCTCTCTCGCTCCTGATTTTATTTATGTTTGGCAATGAACATTTGTAAGATCACTGGCCCTGGATATGATGTATTCACAGCTCAAATAAAGAAATGGGTATTGTTCCATCGGGATTGAAACCAGGACCATGACTTCACAACTTGGAGCAGAGCTAAATTACCCTAGCAGGTATTAGCCCGTGCTGGGAGAATGTCTCTGAGCCTGTAGAAGGTTCACTCCCTTTCACACCTTGGCTTCCTTCCTTTTCCTCTGTCTCCCCATAAACAAAACAAGCTCATTGTTCTTATTGATGTGTAATCTCTATTGGACAGAGGTTGAAACTGCTTTATGGTCTTACCTGATACACAACCACAGACTCTCAAGGCTCGTAGGGGGCTCACTCGTACTCCAGTCCTAACTATCCCTATAATGTGGGGATCACACATAGACAGCTGGGGTATGTTTTTACTTTTCTGCTGGGTTGAGCTATTTTGCCATAGAAATGTTTTTAACTTTCACATAATACAACATTTCTTAGCAGCCTTTCCATGTTTCTGGCTGGAGGACTTTGTGTCATAACACCTTTTCTTTGACCTCCAAGCTTTTCAAGAGAGTAGACATTCTGCCTGTTCACTCGTTGTCCCATTTGCACTCTGTCTCTTGTCTTCACCGTGATTCTGAAGTTGCTCCTTGGGAGGCCATGTTCTTAGTTGTCTCATGATGCTCCAGCAAATTCCCTTCCCTCAATCCCATCTTCCTCCCTGGTGTATGTGACACTCTGAGTCATCCTTCTCTTCCTGCAATGACTTGCTTGACTCCTAACATTTTATACTACTTGGATTCTCCTGCTACTTGGCAGATTATTCATCCGTCTGCTAGGCCAATGTTTCCTTCTTTGCCCACCTTAAAAATGTAGGCATTCCCCAAAGTCCTATTCTTATCTGTAATCTTTCATCTTCCTGCCCACTCCTGTTCCCTCACTCACCTGGTCCATTACCATGACTTCAAATATCACCTTCTCACCAATGGCTTCCAAATCTTTATCCAGATCTTACTCTCTCCCAATCTCCTATTCTGTTTATTTTCTTGTTGTTTTCACCTGTGGATCTTTTGAGACCTCAAAAGCAACATATCTAAGTCTCAATTTATCATTTATAAGGTTTTAAAAAATTATCTTAATTTTCTAAAATTTTAATTCCAGTGTATTGAACAGCCAGTGTTATATTTGTTTCAAATGTACGATATAGTGATCAACACTTCCATCACAGGTTTTTGAATTGTGGTTTCCAGATCCCTCAGGTTTGTGGAAATGCCTTAGGTGCTAACTGGAGGTGGGGCTAGTGGTTGTGAGAATGAGGGCCCCAGTTCTCCAATTCAACTACCTGGAGCACCTTTGTTCTTCTGTTTCATATGTGGGACTTCCAAGCAAGATTTCATTTTCTCAAGGGTGACAATGTTGAAAAAATTTTTGGAATCCACTGAGATACCCAAATTTGTCCTGAACTCATTTCTTCTACTCTTGACTTTTTAAAATTTCCATTATTGTTACTAGAAATCACAAACTTAAATGCCTGCGGGGACCAGATATGAAATGTAAATGAGTGAAATTCCCTGAGTCTGAGACAAAAGAGAGGGGTGGCAGTTGGGATGTGCTGAAAGTAACATAACCAACGCTATAGGTCTCCAAATAAAAAAGTTCACTCCAAGTAGGAGCCCAAAAATCCATATCTGTAAGTGTCATTTTCTCGTCACTTGCAAATTTTGGGTACCAATAGTATCCTAATTACCCAGGCTGGACATCTTGGAGGAATTTCTCTCCTTCCTTTCTTCCCCCCATCATTAGTTTTCTTGTCACTTCATTCATGACCAAATGTAAGGCTTCTTCTCTCTTCGTGCTTCCCCCTCACCTGTCCTTTTCGTCTTATTCTTATTGATCTTGATTTAGACTTCGTATTAGCTTGTTTGTGGACTATTTCTTTGCTTCTCCCTCTGAGCTCTCCTGCATCCTCTGTTCAAAATGTGTCCACTTTGGTCTATGGTGAGAAGCCAATGACCTCAGCCTGGTTTTTGAGGCCATTTGCCTTTCTGCCTTATCTTTGCTTTTCCGCAGAACCTACTTCTAACCATTCTCTGATATTCGCTGCCTTCTGTATCTTCCGTCTTCTACTATAGTTATTTATATTCCTGTCTCAGTTATCCTGCCAGTTTGTGAACTTCGACTATTTTATTTAATGTAGGTAGGCATTCTTTAGTAACTACCATGTCAAACACGTACTGGTTTAGGTGCGTTGGATGTGGTTTTTATCCTCAAAGAGGTCCTAGATGAGGCATGAAGACAGTCGTGCAAACAAATAATTAAAACATGAAGTAATGAAGGCTGGTATTAAAGATCTGTCTAAAATGCTAGGGGAATGCAGAAAGGGGAATCGTTAATTCTGAAGAGGTCATAGGGTAGGTGAAGGATCATGGCCGGTGACTCATGTGCAGAACTTAGAATGAAGTCCCCTTGGTGTAGGAGCCACCAGGATGGAGGGAAGGGAAGGAAAATAACTGCCGGCATTGCAGATGGCCAAAACAGAATCTTGGAAATAATGTCATATAAGAAAACGTGGGCAGTATTAGAGCTGTTTGCCTGGAGAACATTTGAAGAGAAAATGGACTCTTCCATAGCTAATAATAATGACTAATATGTGGAATTTATAGAGAAATTTTGGGTTCAATGTGATAAAGATCTTTTCTGTAACTAAAGGCTCTGACCTTGAGCATGGGTTGGTCCATTGGTGCACTCTATGTCGGGGGAGGCTAAATGAGCATCAGAAACTATGGAAGGGTAGATTTCAGAATGGAAATTTCGAGCACAAAATACTTTGAAAATAATTTTTAAGGCTGTTTCTATATTGGGCAGTGTGACTATTTTGGCCAAATGTAGTAGAGCATTATTAGACTAATTAAACCTATTGGTTCTGTCTATACTGCTTAGGAAAAGCTCTATGTAATCAGGAAAGTCGCTCTATGTAATAGTGGAATCAGATCCAAGTGGATGAATAACCTGTCTTTGATCAATAGACTGGTTTCTAATCAGGGGCTTTGTAGAATATTTTCAGTTACTCTGCTTTCCAAAACTTTCTACAGGGAATTGGGAAATAGGCACTTTTATGTCCTGCCGGTGGGGGTATAAATTGGCACCACCTTTCTAATTTGGGTAATTTGGCTTCACATATAAAGAGTGTCGGCATTTTCCTATCTTTTGACCTAATACTTCTATGTGTATTAGCTCCTCCTGAGGCAATAGTTATAGCTTGCCGAAGTTTTATCGATAAAAATGCTCATCACAGAAGTGCTAATAATAGGAAAAACCGGAAGTAATCTAAATGCCCATCAGTATGTAATTGGTTAATGAAATCATGGTCCATCTGTACAATGAAATATTTATTATTCAGCCACTAAAGATAACATTATAATAGAACACTGAACAGCACTGGAAACACCTTCGGAAGCTACAGTTAACTTTGAAAAGCAAATTTCCTAAGTACTGTAATTTTACTTTTATCTTCCGTATGTATTAATTGCCGAGCTGTGTGATTACAGAATATTTTAAATTTTTCCACTTACTTATTTGTAGTGAACATTTTTCTACCATAAATATGTACTTATGTAATCACTAATAAGCGTGTTTAAAAAGCCCTCAAACCTGTCTGCATTGCCTTCCCTGCTCCCTTGGAGTTAGAACCATCACACCTACCATAGGGAAGCCACGGGGCTGCAAAACCCAGAGATCAGGCCACGCTAGAGGAAGAGAGAGGTCCTGAAGTTGGGTTCAGTCTCTCTGGCCAGGAGGACGCCCCCTCTCTTTAGCCCAAAGTCCGTCTTCCTCCTCTATGTTGTATTGGCCGCAAACTCATACGAGGAATAATCCTTTCTTTCAACTTTTTCACCCTAAATGACTCACCTCATTTGCACTTCCTAAAGCCTTTCTGTGCTTTCCCTCTTCTCCCCTTTACTCAAGTCCCGATTGTGTCACTGCATCCACAAAGCTAGAGCTAGGCACTACCTGAATGAACAGACAGGTAAAGTAGGTGCTCTTAGGGAGTCGATGTCAAGAATAATTCATCTGTCAAGTTGGGGGTAGGGACCAGGGCTTCTGCTGCTCTTGCTCCTAAAGTGAGCCTCCTGGCTTTCGCATCTACGTGCTCTCCCATGGAAGCGGGGCTGAGCTCTACCTCCATCTGTCTCTGTGACAAGGTGACAAGGGTGGACAGGCCTGCTGGGGCAGGTTAAGATGGCTCCCTTCTTTGTCTGGTGGCTGGAATTTGGACAAAGCGACTTCCCTGCCCTGAGTGTACAGGATTTCATGGTGATTCTGTTCTTGTCTCCCTTACTAGAAGCAGAGATCACACTCAATATAAATCACTCTATTTTAACTCAAGCATTATGTTCAGGGGGAAAGTCTCAGTTGTGGGATCACGTCTGTTCTATTTTATTTACTTTTCATTTTAAATATGAACCACTCAATGGCCAGGGGTGTCACGCTAGGGCAGCCGCTGCAGAGATCCTCAGAGCTTGTAGGAAAGATGCTGTGCAACAACTGTTCCTACATGTATTCAACAAAACTTACACAGGCCCTTTTGGGTCGTGGGCAGATGACAAAGTCATAATCTCTGCCCTTAAGCAGAGGAAATAGACTTTTCTAGATGAATCAAGATTATTACGGTCTGAAATGCAAGGGCAGAGGAATGCACGCGGGTTGCAGAAGTGTTAGGGAGTGTTGCTCGGGGTCAGATGCTGGAGGGAGGGTAGGGTTTGGGGATGATGTGAGGCCTGAACTGGGTCATAAAGAATGGAAGGAGGTTGGTAAGATAGAGGAAAGGGGAGAAGACGTTCCAGACAAAAAGCCAACATGAACAGAGGCATGAGGTGTGAATGTACATTATGTGTTCAGGGAATTAGGATGTGGCACGATGCAGGCTTTGGGAAGGACGTGAGGATGCCGAGCTGGGCATGAGCAGGTCTCGGAGGACCACGTGTGCTTTATTTGAGAGTTTGGACTTACCTTATAGGCAGTGGGGAACATTAAGAGTTTTAAGCAAGGAAGCTCCACAATTATATTTGAGCTTGATAAAGGTCATTTGGTTGCCATGGTATTGAGTGGAGGGAGAGTGGATAAGAGGGCCAGTAAGGAAGTGGTTGTTACCGCTCAGGGAGGGATGGAAAATAAAATCTTTAATGAAGGCAAATGTGGTTAGTAGTTTGGAGAAGTATTTAGGAGATAAAATTAACAGGATTTGGGAATTAATTGGGTGTGTGTGCATGATAGCACAGAATTGGCAATCCAAGGAAAGACCTGGATTTCAGGTGACCATTGCTGCGTGTAACGATGGTCGCATGCTTCTGTGGGTTCCATTTTAAATGAGCAGTTATTCCACAAAGTCTGTCTGGGTGTCCATCTATTTTGCTCAGCATTAGGATGGAATAATTGAAGGTGTTTTCTTCTTAAAATAAAATATGAGGCAAATATTTTTTATCTGAATTTTTCTTTCTTTCTTTTTTTTTTTTTTGTAAATGAGGGTTGGGGGAAAATAAAAGAAGAGGAAAAAGAGTACCTAACATTTTATGAAAAGAGATATATTTAAAAAATTTTTTTGAATAGAATTATGGTCTCCTTGGTATCAAAGTATTATGAATTAATGGTCCAGATCAGTTTTAACTTTGGATGTGAAGAATTAAATGTTGGCAAGCAAATTATCTGTTACCAAAGGAGTAATTTGAATGCCTAAGTATGTAAAGCCCAAGGTAGTTAATTAGACCGAGCCCTGCTGGGGATGGCTCTCCTTCGGAGTATTGCCAGGAAGGATGATTAAGGATTGAGAAAAATTAATTTTGCATCCAGGGAAAGGTGAAAGATACCCAATGATTCATCCAGTGGCTGTTAAGGACGATTTGGCATCTGAGCTGTAAAACAAACTGCTGTCTTTGTGTGAATCACGTTGCCCTGTGCTTCCTGGTGGACCCTGCTATGTCCAGGGCTCACCATTCCTTCCACATGTTCTTTCAGTGTGGGGGGAGGAGATGTTGGGGGTGGACTATGAATAAATGAGAAAGGACAGGAGAGGCTGTACTTATTTTAGGGACCCCTTTGGAGGGTGACACCCCTTTTCTCCTTAATGGTGCTTCACATCATCATGTGATCATGTTCCCGATATTTATTCATTTTTTCTCCTTTTTACTTTCTCTTCTCTCCTCTCTCCTCCAACCTCTTTCCCCTCTCTTTTCATAAACTCAAATACTGTCCAGTAAGCTCAACACGTCAAACAGTACAAAAACCAATTTATTTCAATTATGCAGAGTAAAGGGGCACAGTCTGGCAGTTTGGGGCTCAAGAGCCCAGTGTTCCCAGCTATGCACCTTTCAGCAAGGTAACTTTTTTCTCTTAAGTTCAGGAGTACTGGTAATAGTTTTTCGCTACTAAACCCCAATGTCTGTGTGGTTATGCTTGTTATATTGAAAAGTACCCTAGAGGGGCGCCTGGGTGGCACAGTCGTTAAGCGTCTGCCTTCGGCTCAGGGCGTGATCCCAGCATTCTGGGATCGAGCCCCACATCAGGCTCCTCTGCTAGGAGCCTGCTTCTTCCTCTCCCACTCCCCCTGCTTGTGTTCCCTCTCTCGCTGGCTGTCTCTGTCAAATAAATAAAATCTTTAAAAAAAAAAAAAAAAGAAAAGTACCCTAGAGAGTAAACTCACATCGATAACTTCTACCTGTAAAAGTAGACATAACATTTACCTATTCAAAGTTCTCATGATTTCAGAGTAATTGCTCTAAGCAAATGCAATTAGAAAAATGATACTAATATGTCAACAGAACAATAGGTCTTTGAGTTAAAAAAAACCCTGCAACAACACGATCGTGTCAGTGTTCAGTTCACAAACATGCTTCCTGTGGCTCTGAATGCCAATTAGTATGATGTAGGAATTGGTGACGCAAATGAGGGGTGTAAATGTCAACATCATTAATTACCTCTAGCTGTTAGACAGTAGATGCATTACTAGAAAAACTCAGAATGTCCTAAATCTGTTAAATGAGTGTTAAATAAGCTTTCATGTCCCCATTTTGATTCAGCAATGGAGCAGTCAGTGAAAAGACACAATGGTACATATGAACAGAAATTTTATTATTACGCTCTCTTCGGATCCAATTAGTCATTTTTCTTCTTTGGTTGACTAATATCCATTTCCCTTACCTAAGCGCGTCCTAATTTACTTTTAGAAAATAACCTCATTTTCATTGGGTGTAATTTGATTGTAATGTTAAACTTGCATGTTGACCTTTCTAGCCAGAAGGTTAGGCATTTGACATTTAGGTCTGTGATCCATTTTGAGTTACTTTTTGTGAAGGAGGTAAGGATGTTTGCATGCAGAGGGCCAGTTGCTCTAGCCCTGTTGGTTGAAAAGGTGATCTTTGCTCCGTTGTATTGCCTTTGATCCTTAGTCGAAGATTGGTTGACTGTGGTTATGTGGGTCTACGTCTGGGCTCTATTCTGTTCTATTGATCCATTCATCTGTTCTTTTACCAGTACCTTTCTCATATTACTACCATCTAGAACAGTACCTGGCACGTAAAAGGCACTCAGTAAACATCTGCTGCATGAATACATGCACATTATATGATTGCACTCCATGATTATTTACCTACAATTATATATCTGCTGATAAATATGTAGTCTTTTGCAATTAACATCTTCGTACATTTATCTCGGCACAAATGTACAAACCTGGTATTAGGGACAGTTCTTAAGGGATATGTGCATTGGAGATTGTGAAAGATACTACCAAATTTTCTTCAAAGAGGTTGCAACAATTACATTCCTCTAATGATGTATGAAAATGTTCAATTTGCCATACCTTAATCTATACAGAATGATCTTTACAATTGATAAGTGACTAAAAATCATTTCAGTTATTTTGGTTTGTACTTCTTCAGTTACGGATGAGGTTGGACATCTTCACATCCGTGTATTCTGACTTACTTTCCTATGTGGGGCTGATGGCATTTTTTCACATTTATTCAGCAAAAGTTTTTGAGAGAGTGTTATATTCTAGGCACTTTTTGAAGTGCTAAAAATATAGCAGAGAACAAAATAGAACAAAAATTTTGTCCTCACAAAGCTTACATTCTAGTAGTGAGAAACAGTTATGTAAATAAAATACATAATGTGCCACGTGAAGAAAAAGGAGGGAAGAAAGGAGGTGGTGGGAGTAGGGTACGATTTGTGATTTTGAGTAAGAATAGTCAGGGAAGGTCCCACTGAGAAAGTATTTGGAACGCAGGCCTAGAGAAGGTGAGAGCAAAATCCTTAAGGTATTTAGAGGGACAGAACACCAGGTAGAGATGGCAAGTGCAGAAGTGACATATGCCGGTCAAGCTCAAGACCACAATTAGACAGTGTAGCTGCGGTACAGTGAGTAAGGGACGTAGGAGATCCGGAAGCCATATTGTGTAGGGACTCAGAACATCTTTTTATTTTGAAAAAAGATAGGAAAAGCATTTGAGTGGGACACCTTTGGAGACTTGTGAGCAGAAGCGGGGGTTGACAGAGCTTTAACTGGATCACATCAGCTGCTGTTTGAGAATAGTTTGAAAGGAAGCAAGGGTAGAGAGAGAGAGAGAGAGACACCAGCTGGGGGGCTGTTGAAATCATGCAGGTAAGATACGATGGTGACAGAACCCGGGTAGCATCACGCAGGTGATGAGAAATGCTCAGATGCTAACTACACGTCAGAATTAGAGCCGACAGGGTTTGGTAACACATTCAATGTGGAACTTGAAAGTTATTTCTGCAGTAAGAAAATCAAACCTTTGTTTAATGTGTTGCATAATTTTTATAGTATGTTAATATATATTTCTTTTTTTCACCATTGACACATTTTTAATTTTTATGTGGTCTATTTGACCCATTTCCCCCTTTATGATTTTAGGTTCTGTGTGCTCTCTGTTAAAGCTACCCTCTCTATTTCAAATCACACGAAATAATCTCCTTTTATCCATCTGGAATTTATTAAAATATTGGCTAATTACGATTTTATTTTTTTGTTGAGATTGCATTAAGTCCATAGATAAATTTAGGCATATTTTACATCCTTTCCTTTATCCAAGAACAAGTCCTATCTCTTTATCCTTCAGATCTTAGCTAATATCCCTCAAAAAATACTACCTTCACATTTTTAGGTATTCCATTTTTCTATTGCTACAGTAAGTGGGATCTTTTATCAACATATTTTTTAGCAGTTTTATTCAAGTACAACTATAACATTATACATAAAATTTATTCATTGTACATATACGGCTTGATGATTTTTGATAGATTTATACTTTGCACAATCATGACCCAAAACGTTTCCTCATGCCTGTCTGCAGTCTCTGGGCCTATCTCCAGCTCCAGGGGATGATTGATATGCTGTTTCTATAGTTTTGCATTTTTTAAAAATTTCTTGTAAATGGAATCATATAATATATAGTCTTTTGTTCTTGGTTATTTATTTTCATTTTTATTCACTAATATCTTCAGTACTTATTTTACTATTTTTAAGAAACAGTGCCACTGTTTATTATATGTTCTATATAATAGGATTCATTTTCAATGCATTAATCTTTTATCTGTGCTAATTTCTTTTCTTTTTGTCGGCTTAATTTTTTTTTTTTTGTTACACTCCTAAGTTTTGAGAGGAACTACATATTTACTTACCATTATTCTATCTTGCTTAGTAATAAGCACTTTGGGCTATGAGTATCTCTCAGAACCTTTTAAATTATATTCCATGTTTCTGATGTGTCCATTGCTATCAATTTAATTTCCAAACTTTCTGAAATTTGATTTGAAATTTTCTCTTTGGCTCACATTTTTGAGAGAGTTTTAAATTTTCAGCTGGTCAAGATGTAATTTCCTTCTTTTTAAAAAACATTAATTTCTAGCTTTTCTATTTTTTAAACTCTTGAAAAAAGTGTGTTCTTCATTATTTTGACTTCTTTTGATTTTGTGGCACTTTCTGGTTCAGTTTTGTAAGTATTCTATGGTATTTGATTATAAATTATACATTCTATTTAGTGTATATTTATACATAAATGTATTAGTCTAAGGCTGTATGCTGGAGTAGGGTCTTGGAATATACTATTTTGTAAGACTCCTAGCAGAGTTCACTGCTAGTGATCCTTGGACCACGCTTTGAGAAAGTCTTCTCTGTATTGTTACTTATTTGTATTATGTACTTAATTTTTTATGAGCTGAGAGAGGTAAATGAAAATTATATTAATATTATTCTACTTTCTATTATTTTGGTTGGCATTTTAAATGATGATACTATGCTATTTGCTGTAACATATAAAAATTTATGCTTAATTTTACCAGTTGCCCTTTTTTACTCATTTTTAACCCTATCTGATATTTATATCTAACTAATCCAGTTTCCTTGTATGCAAGTGTTTTTGTATGTGTATTTTTCTATAATGATTTTACCTCTTTTTTTTGAACTTATAATCTTTTTAAATGACTCTGCTGCAAACATATTTCTTATGGACAGAAAATATTGGATCTCTTTTGGACCCAGTCTTGAGCATGTTTTTCTTTTAACAGTTCAGTTTTTCTCATTTTTATTATATATGTGATCTTCGACTGTCATATTTTGGAAAAATAAGACTTTGTGTCAGCTTTAGACTTAGAAATTGTCAGAAATGCTTCTATTTAATTCAGCTTGTCATAAACAGCTGCAGGAGAGATCACTAATTATAAAACTTATCTCTATCACCAGAAGTTACTCTGAATTTTTATAGGCATGTCAAACAGGGCTTAATCCAAGGTAAAAAGAGGAGAGAGGAAAAGAAAGAAAATTTGCAATGAATTCTCTCGCATTTGAAATGATCAACTATACGCATAATAATGAATTATCAAAATATTATATACTAGCTAAATTTATAAAATTATCTAAAATGTGTTTCACAAACCTTGAATGCCATATACCCAGAACCACTTCCTTTCTGATTTATGAAGACATGTTATTCTAATAACCTGCATCTATTTAAAGTGTACAATTTGAAAAATTTTGACATATGAGATAGAACTGAAACCATAGCCACAATGAAGTTAATGAATATATCCATTGCCCCTAAAATTTCCTCATGTCTTCTTGTAAATTCTTCCTTTTTGTGCCCCCACCCCCACCTCCCAGCATCTGCAGTCAACTACCCATCTGCTTCCTGGCACTATAAATTACTTTGCATTTTCTAGAATTTTAAATAAATTAAACAATTCAGTAGATACTCATGTCTATTTCCTGTTATTCAGCACATAGTTATTTGAGATTCATTTATGTACAAGTTTTCAGTGTACAAGTCTTGCATATCTTTTGGAAGATTTGTTCGTAAGTATTTGTGTTTTGGATGCTTTTTTAAGTGGGCTTATTTATTTAATTTCAATTTCTGATTATTTATTGCTAGTATATGGAAATACATTAGATTTCATATATTTGTCTTCTATCCTGAAACCTTACTGAATTCCACTTATTAATTCTATACCCTTTTTTTTTTTTTAGATTCCATTGAATTTTCTACATAAACTTAACATGTCATCTGCAAATAAATAGTTTGCTCCTTTCTAATCTGGATGCCTTTTATTTCCTTTTATTGCTTGATTGCACAACCAGAAACTCCAGTACAATGTTTCATAAGAATGGTGAGGGTAGCCATTCTTATCCTCTTTGTGATCTCAAGGGGAAAGCATTTAATCTTTCATCATTGAGTATGGTATAGCCTGTTGTTTATATATGACCTTCATCAGGTACATGAAGTTCCTTTATGTTCCTAGTTTGCTAAGAGATTCTATGAGGCATGGATATAGGATGTTCTCAAATGCCTTTTTTCTCCATCTGTTGAGATGATAATGAAGTTTTTACATTGGTTTTACGTTTTACAGTTTTATATTACTTTGGTTGATTTTCTGGTGTTGAAGCCAACCCTACATTATTTTTATATGTTGTAGGATTAGACTTGCTAAATTAAAAAAATTGCAGTTAAATTCATAAGCTTATTGGTCTAGAGTTTTTTCTTTGTTTTTCGTAATGAGTTTGGTTTTGATAACAGGTATACATTGAACTCAAAGAATGAATGAGAAGTTTCCCCTTTCTTTCAACTTTCTGGAGGAGTTTGTGAAAAATTGATATTCTTTAAGTGTTTGGTATAGTTACCAGTGAAATCATTTGGACCTGGAGTTTTCTTTGTGGGAAGGCTTTTAACTACGAATGTAATTTCTTTACGAGATATAGGCTATTGATGTTGTCTATTCCTCCTTAAGTGAGCTTTGTCTTTCAAAGAATTTGCCCATTTCATCTAAGTTTTTAAATGCTTAGTCATGGCATTCCCTTATCCTTTTAATTTCTGTTGAGTCTATAGTGATGTCACCTTTCTCATTCTTGATATTGGTAGTTTGTCTTTTCTCTTTTTTTCCTGATCAGTATGGCCAGAAGTTTATTAATTTTATTGATCTTCTCAAAGGACCAACTATGGTTTTGGTGATTTCTTATATAGTTTTTTTTTAAGATTTTATTTATTTATTTAGAGAGTGAGCAGGGGAAAGGGCAGAGAAAGGGGGAGAGAAAGAATCTCAAGCAGACTCTGTCCTGAACTTGATCTCATGACCCTGAGATTCTAATCTGAGCTGAAATCTAGAGTCAGATACTTATCCAACTGGGCCACCCAGGCGCCTCTCTTACATAGTTTTTCTACTTTATATTTCATTCATTTCCACCATTACCTGTATTATTTTCTTCTCCTTACTTTGGATGTAATTCACTCTTCTTTTTCTACTCTTTTGTGGTGGAAGCAAGGATAATACACACACACACACATAATGTAATTATATATTTTATATATGTACATTTATTTATATGTAATATGTATACTATACATAATATAATATATATAAATATATAAAAATTATATATTTATATGTGTATTCATATATATTTAAATATCTTTCATGTCTCTCCTTAATTATTTAAACATATCGGATAGAGTTATAATAATGGTTTAATGTCCTTGTCTGCTAATTCTAACATCTGTGACAGTGCCTAGTGAGTTTTGATTCATTTTTCTCATTATGGATCATACTTTCCTGCTTTTTTGCATGCCTGGTAATATTCAATTAGAGGCCAAATGTCCTGAATTTTATTTTGTTGGTTGATAGATATTTTTTATCTTATAAATATTCTCAGTCTTTATCTTATGATGCAGTTAACTTGGAAATAATTGGATTCTTCTGTGTCTTTTTGAATGATGTGTTTGGTAGGTCTGGAACAGTAGTCAAGCTAGGACTGATTATTCCCTACTTTTAAGGCACGACCTTCCTGAGGACTCTACCTTATAATACCTCATGAATTATGAGTTTTTTCCAATCTTGCTATGGGAAATGGCACTATTCCTGGCCCCATGTGGGCAGCAGGCACTGTTCTCTAATAATGTTTAGATATTTTTTCTGGGCTTCAGGTAGTTTCCTTACATGAATGCTCTATCAGCATCCTGCTGAATGTTAGAGAGGGACCTAGCGCAGTTCTCTGGGGTTCTTTCTCTGTCTCCAACAATTTCTTTTTTCATTCTTTTTTTTTTTTTTAAAGATTTTATTTATTTATTTGACGGAGATAAGAGACAGCCAGCGAGAGAGGGAACACAAGCAGGGGGAGTGGGAGAGGAAGAAGCAGGCTCATAGCGGAGGAGCCTGATGCGGGGCTCGATCCCATAACGCCGGGATCACGCCCTGAGCCGAAGGCAGTCGCTTAACCGCTGTGCCACCCAGGCGCCCCTCTTTTTTCATTCTTTGTCCTGTTTATGCCAGTTGTTTTAATCTCCTGTACTGTCAGTCCCATCTCCTCAACATAGGGCATCTTCTGGTTCCATCTCTGTTCCCTGGCCCTGCACAGTGACTGGACCTTCTAGGCATTAAGCTGGGACAATTGTAGGTTTTATTTCTTTGTTTCTTTTTTTCTAAGGATTACAGTCCTTCATTACTTAATGTCCACTGACATGAAAACTGTTGTTTCATATATTTTGTCCTTTGCTTTTTTTCCCTGAAAAGAGAGAAAAGTCTTATTCTAGGTTGGGCAGAAGTAGATGTCCCCACCGATCCTTTTACATTTTTTTCTCCATCCATCTTTTGGATGGCTGGATTTCATAATTGAGTAATTTCTTAAAGAATACCTCATCACAACATTTCCCAAGTCCTGGAATACTATTGCCTTTATATTTAAAAAAGGAAAAGTTTGGCTTGTTTTAACAGAAGATTTTCTTCTAAAGATATTCTTTCACAGTCTTCTTGCTTGTATGTTGCTAAGAAATCTCATGCCAATTAGGGTTGTTTTTTTTTTTTCCTTCTGAATAGTCTAAATATTATATTTTAATGTTGAATTCCAGTAATTTTCTTGACCCAGAAATATCTTGTTATATACTTTTCTCTGTAAAACGCCCCCCCCCTACATTAGACATGGTATGTCCTTTCAATTAGCAGATTCAGGTTTTCATTTTTTCCAAAAAGTTTCCTGCTATTGTATCCTTGAATATTTTATTTTCTGTTTATTTGTTTTATTCTTGTCTTCAGGAACACCCATTAGACTTTTGCTGGCTTATATATGTGTTTTATATTTGTTATATTTGATTCTATTTAACTCTGGTCTTTTATTTTCATTTTTTAAAGATTTTATTTACTTATTTGAGAGAGAGAGAGAGCGTGAGAGAGAGAGAGAGCATGAGCAGGGTGAAGGGCAGAGGGAGAAGCAGATTCCCCACTGAGCAGGGAGCCGGATGTGAGGCTCGATCCCATGACTTCAGAATCATGACCTGAGCCAAAGGCAGACACTCAACTGACTGAGCCAGCCAGGTGCCCCTTATTTTCACTTTTTAAAAATTTAAATTCAATTAGCCAACATATAGAACATCATTGGTTTCAGATGTAGAGTTCAATAATTCTTCAGTTGCATATAACGCAGTGCTCATCACATCACGTGCCCCTTTTAATGCCCATCGCCCAACTCTGGTCTTATAAATTTCATTTTCTTCTTTTTTACAGTGTTGTTCACCATGTGCTGGACCTAACTATATCTATGCTCCTTTTTGTGGCTTTCAATTTAATTTTATCTTGGTAATTCTTTATTTTTCTCTTCTGTTTTTTATTTGATTTCATAACATCTCACTTTGAATCTACTTGGATAGATTATTTTATCTTATTATCTCTGCTTTGAGATCTTTTTTTTCCCAGAGAGATGATATTTTGTTTAATTCATGGGGAGATGGTTATTCAAAGTTTTTCCATCTTTTTAATACTTTTGTTTTTTTTTAAATCTATTTGCTCTTATTATCTTATATGATATATGCACTGTTTCTTTTTCTTTGTTTCAGACATCACTGATCTTTAAACAGGGGCCATTTTTTCTATGCCTGATATTTAAAGACAAACGATGTACGGGAGAGGCTAAGGGAACAAACTGGAGCAGAAAGCAAGGCTAATAATTAATTGTATTGGTGATGGGCTCTCTCAGTTACACAGCTGCTCTGACTGCGGATAATGACCTGGCTAATGGTGAAACTGTGCAGCTCATCAGCCCGTAATGTGTTAGACAAGCTGGCGTTGGCTTCTCTATACACTGCGGGACTGGTTGCGCCTCGCTCCTCTTGGCCTCTGCCTCACCAATAGCGCACTGCTCTGACAGCCGCCGAGTCTGAGTGAGTCCTCTCGTGCTCGTTTCTTCTCCTGCGTGGCTCGGGGACCTTCCACGTGCTCAGGCTCCTAGATCTTGCTACTTCAAGCAGTGGATCATTGGTTTGTTACATCATTTTTGCCCCCCACTTTGGGTGGATTTGGGGCATTACCAGAGGCATACAGAGACCTTTTTGTTCTGAGCATCTTTCATGGATTTGGTTGAAATCATACTGTATTTGGACACTGTTCTCCAGAGATTGTGACCTGGAGGTAGCCTTTCCTAGCTTTATCAGAGATGGAGTAGGCTTTTTTGTTTGTTTGTTTTTTGGGGTATTTTTTTGCTTCTCTCTCTCTTTGTTTTTCTTCTACTAGTTTTGGTTTTATAAAGGACATTGTAAAACGACAAAGACCACCAAATAAAACCTTTATTGTTCCATCTTAGTTAACTTTAAGATGTTGAAATCATCTTCCTCTCTTCCTGTGTCAGTGTATGTTTAAGGAGAAATAGGAGAGCAAAGAGATGGGGAAAGCTTTGCTGTGAAGAGCTTAGCAAGAATCTCTGTTCTACGGAGCGGGCCCCAGACTACCTGGTAGGGACTCTCCCTACATGGATCCCAATTGTGCCCTGCAAAGACTACCAAACACTGTGTCTCATCAGACGGCTTGTCTCTAAGCCATCCAAAATAAAAAGGACTACCAATTCCCATGAAAGATAAACTCACAAAGTTACAGGTGACTCACCAGTTTCCAGGAACTGTCCTTTTTGCAAGTATAATACACTAGTGTCTATTGTCCATTTAGTGTAGGTCATTTTGGGCTCTCATTCTTCAAGTCTCAGTCCCTTTGGTATGGAGCTGGTGCTCGTTTCCTTTCCAGCAGTCTACCTGAACACCAGCGTTTTTTCAGATAGCGTATGAGGAAACTGAAGTTGAGAGGTGAAATGACACATTCAAAGACATTAATCAGACATTTCAGAGCTAAGATTAAAATCCATCTTTTTAGACCCCAGGTGCTTTTATTTTGTTTTAAAAATCATCATCATTAGTAACTGTCCTAGGAGGATTTTATTATTTCTGCAGGAACTGAATCAGAGAATATAAGTCACTTGCCTCGGGCCATATAGGTGATAATGCTAGAACCCAGCTGGGGCTCAGATCTTCTACCTAAATCCAGGACACTTTCCACTGCAAAAGGCTGCAGTCTGATTATGCTGATTAATCAGTGTTTTCTTCCTCTCTCAATACAGTAGCTCCAATCGCAGTTCCCTGGCTATTTCACTATGTATTTAAGTCTTGTATATGCTATATGCATTCCTCTGATAATTTCATGAATTAGTCGAGATGGGAGTAGTTAAGTATTTTTTGTTTTTTGTTTTTTTTCTATCATGTCCCCAGGCTCTGGAACATTGTGCCTGCTGCTGGTGAATATTTAAAACTTTTCAGTCCTTTTTGCTCATACTAAGGCAGTTTCAGACTTTGAATGAAGCCAATGGGGAAAATCTGTGCTTATTTATAAATGCTTTATTGATACTGCTCTAAAAAGTCATCAAGGAATAGAGATTTGGAAAGTTCCCACTGCAACCAGGATACGTTAATTATCCAGCTGTGAGATACTGAGTTAGACGGTCTACAAGTTAATAGTCTTGTGTTGTAAAGATTGCAGTGCTGACTTTAATTTTCTGATCTTGTTTCAATTTTCACCCTACATTGAGGAAGACTGGGTACTACTGAGATGGTAAAATTTCCATGAATTATCAAAAATACTGTGTTTTGTCTGGTAGGTAGGGAAATTATTTCCTTGCGATCTCTCAACGGTGTCTTTGAAAGATGTCCACCTGCATTTGGAGATATTAATAAGGGATCATAATATTTCACAAGCGTCAGCTGATCTGAGTTCAGTACATGGGGCAGGTCTCAGACTGTAGCTCAGGGTAGTGGAGAATGTAGGGCTGAGGGGTTTAATCAACCGCCTTAAACCAAATTCTCCCATATTTAGTAGATAAATCTTGAATCATTTCTATCCTATCCAAATCTTGAATCATCTTTATTTGTTATTTTTAGACTCAAATTAATTTCAACCTTAAAGGAAGTATTGTTGTTTTTTGCTTTCACCGAGGGCTATTTGATTGCAGTGCCATTTGAAAAGAGTATTATCATTTTGCTTTTAAAAAGGAGCATAGATGCGGATAGTAACTACTGAGCTTAAAACCTATAACATCTGAATTGTGAATGCAGTTTGGCTAAATGTGCTCTTTCTATTCTTGTCTAACCAAGACTCATTTCCAAGAGAGTCTACACTAATGGCAAAGCCAAAACACTAAGATTCATATCGAGTTTTGTGCTTTTGTTTTGTCAAAACATCATGGCTTCATTTAAATGTATCTCTGGCATTTCTAGTATTCTAGATTTATCATGTAGTCTTTCTAGTAATTTCTAGTCTAGTAATGTTTAAAGAGCTTTAGCTATTTCTCTAAACCTGAGCACATATAAATGATAATTGCCTGTGAATGGTATTTTACCATCACAATGCCTGATATATGACCGTACCAGATTTTTTTCATTTTGGTTTTCATACTGGACAACCCATGGAATTGCAATTGTTTGCCATGTCACAATCCCCTTTTGAAAAAATTACCCCAGGTAGTTGCTTCTTAAGAAATTGCTAGGCTTTAGGGCAAAAGATTCTGTTATCTTGGCCATAACACATTTATTGGAGTATCTGTGCCTTAAAGTAAACATCTAGTGATTCCTGGCCTGAGGTCTGCAAATGGATTTCAGGGACATTTGTGCAAATTTCTTTGAGAGAGTCTATAGTTTTATTGAATTTTTGAAGGCAGCGTTTCTTAAAATGTAGCTAATGTACAACTCAGAATCCTTGTAAGACTATAGAGTACTCAGCAGGCTCTTGGCAATTCTAGAAAAAAATTCACACAAATACATTATACATTTGAAATATAAGATTGCTCATATTTTGTAGAGAAATACACTGTTCTTTATTTTAATCATTATGTCCTTAGAGACGGTGGATGATTTAGGACTGCATTCATCTGTCTTTTTAAATATTTGGTAATCAAGGTGAACTTTAAAATGGTTAACCTATTTTTACATCATTTGTATGCTATTGTTATGCCTGCAGAATTTACCTTTATGCTATTACATTATATGACTTGCATAACATAAGCAATTCACAAGAGATGAATCTGTGTCTCAAAATGACAGTAATTCAAATATTACAACTTTAAAGAATATTCCAAATGTACATAGTGAACAAGGCTCCACTGCCAATATGAACTGTGAGGGTTTGTGAGCTTGAATAATAAAGTGTGATAACTTTCTTAAGGGTTAGAAAAAGAAAAAAGAGTACAACAAGAGATTGTCTGAAACCATCTGGCCCTAGACCTATCTCGCAAAATTTTGAAAACATGGCATGAACCCTGAGAGGTGACCTCACCAGTAAAATCAAATTTTTCCAAATTGCTTCCAGTATGAAATTGATATATTTTGATATTAAACGCAGAGAAGAAACCAAAACAAAACAATAGATCATAAATGAAGTTATACTCCATGTACCTTGAAAAAGAATATGTGTTTTGGTATGGCCAGGAAACCTAAAACAAGCTGCAAATTTAAGTGAAATGGTTTTCCCAACAGAGCAGACTGAAGCCACATCCCATTTTATGGGATTATCAAATAATTCCAGGTTTTAAAAAGTAAACTGGAAAAAATACCTCTGAATACCATCCCTGGAACTTGAAGTGTAGATTTGTTTTTATCCACCTTCTCAAGAATCCAACAGGGGTAGAAAAAAGTCACCCATAAAAAATCAAGCTCCCTCCCTAGCCCATGGAAGTCTAGGTATATATTACACATGCTGCAAGTATACCAAATTGAGAAATAATTAATGTAAAACTACTGAGAAGCTTTCCTCATTTGGCCAAGATGGAGTAACTGGAATGAGATTTATCCTGAAACTTCCGAAAACAGACAAAATATAAGAATCAAAGGCTTTCATGACATTGAGTATCAGGCGGTTAAGAATGTTGATCTTTAGCTATGAGAAAGATATTAAGTGAGCCCTGTGATTGCCCCAGCTTATTGCCTGGACAAAGCTCAGGGAGGGGAGCCTCCTCCCTTAGTTGAGGAGACAGATGTGGAATTTTTGAAGAGGCTAAGACAGCTAGAGTTTGCAGGACAGAATAACATAGAGAAGAAAACTGCACAGAGAGAAAACTTCGGAAATCAGCAGAGACACTCTTTCGAATATGCAGTACATTACTGATCAGTACATGCCTGTGAGGAAATTTCCCAAAGTGTGCAGAAGAAGTAATCCAAATGAGTAGAGGGAACAGTTATCTAGAGCTCACGTACCACTGGGAACAGTGTTTATGGTCAACAATCAGAGTGAAAAACTTAGTAACTAATGGGGTATCAGTAGTGGGAAAGTTTAACTGTAGATTAAATGTTGCTTTGTTCCCATGTAACAAAGTTTTAAAGTTAGACCCAAAAGGATCAAATAGTTTTTAAATGACTATGTTCCAGAACTAATCTCAAAAATATTTATAGGAATACAAAAGTATCTAGCACCCAACAAGATATAAAACACAGTGTCTTGCATGCAAAGAAATAAGAAAATGCAACCCTTAATGAGGAGAAAAATCAATCAATGAAAATAAACCCAGAAATGACGCAAA
Organism: Ursus arctos; assembly: GCF_023065955.2. Lineage (NCBI taxonomy): Eukaryota > Metazoa > Chordata > Mammalia > Carnivora > Ursidae > Ursus > Ursus arctos. Next base: position 4,472,606 of record NW_026622897.1, on the reverse strand, counting down.
TGGTAAACGTAGTAAAAAGGATAGTAAAAGATTAATCATGATTATATTTTATATGTTCAAAAAGCTGGAGGGAAGACTGAAGAAATCAGACTTCAAAAGATAAAAATTATGATTTCTGAGATCAAAAATACACTGGTTAGGATTACTAGAAGATTAGATAATAAAACAGAAAATACATATTAATAAACTTGACGTAGCAGTAGAAAATATCCATAATGAAACACAGAGAAAAAATACTTAAAAGTGAAAAAGCATCAGTGAACCATGAGACAGATTTAAGCAGCTAAGTATACATTAATTAGAGTCCCCTGAGAAGAGGATAGAGAGGGGGGACTGAAAAAACTATTTGAAGAAGAAGTAGCTAAAATATATCCAAATTTGGTGAAAATTACAAAAGCGTAGACCCAAAAGTTAAAAGAACCTTAAATACGAGAAACACGAAGGAAATTATTCCGGGTCACATGATAATCAAATTGCTTAAACCAGTGATAAAATCTCAAAATCACTTAGAAAATATATGCCTTCTGTTCAGAAGAACAAAGGTATAGATTTCTCACTAGAAACAATAGAAGAAAAAAATAGAGGTGGAATATCTTTAAAGCACTGAAAGGAAAATTCTGTCAGCCCAATTACATACCAATCAAAAATATTCTTTAGAAAAGAATATTGGGATACCAATTTTGACTAGTCACAGACTTCATTTGCTGAATGTCAGAGTAAAGCCAAATGGGCAAAATATATTAACAGTTTTCCTTCTGCACATATGTGAGAGATTCCCCAGGGAACCTACCTGCGAATTAAATTTTGGATCAAAGGGAATTTCTTCACATGACTTCTGAAGAAGTGATCATTGCAGTTTGTCTCATTCATTCACTTGAGAATCACAATTACAAACCTGTAGTATACATGGACTTATTTTGGACCAGACTGTAAGGGAACTTAGAGTATTTCTAAAGCAAGATGTCTCTTTAAGGACCAGCCTGCACCACCATTCAGAAATTATGAATATGATAAACTAAAGATAACTCATCAAGCACATTAATCAAAGGCAAAGTAACTTGTATTGTGTTTGAAAAATGACAGACCCCTATTAAAAGAAGGCAGCACTCTGAAAGCTGTGAGAATCACCAATGAAACTGAAATTGCATTCTTCTTTGAAGAGGATTTTGAGAACTACAAGCTAATCTCATTTCATCCTAGTGAAAACCTCATGGGGGCTTCCTTTTTTGTATACCTGTACTAAACTCTTTATTTCACTAGTGAGGTTTTTTTTTTTTTTTTGAAATTAACAAACTTAAAAAAAATTAGACTTATTTTTTAAAATTACTTTTTTTCATGCATACACAAGTTGCAATAATTCTTCACACAGAGATCTGCAGTGTAATCACATTAAATCACATTAAAGACATGTTAAGAGAAGTCCTTCAAGTAGATATAAATTATATCAGATGGAAACCTGGAAAACACAGAAAGGGAAAACAACAGAAGCAGTAACTACGTGGGTAAATATAGGGACTTTTCTTTTTCACTTTAAACACTTTCTTTAAAAGATAATTAACTCTTAAATAAAAAAATAAGATGCACCAGAATTTATAACATGCATAAATAAAATGTATGAAAGCAAAAGCATAAAGGCATAATTTTCTTATATTATAAAATAAATGATAAAATATCTGAGATCAAAAATACACTAGAAACAAATTGTGATAAATTTGTAAAGTGTGTGCTATTAGCCCTAAACTAAAATAGCATAACAAAAATTTATAGCTGTTAAAACAAAAAAAGAGATAAAATGAAATAATAAAAAAATGCTCAGTTAGTCTCAAAGATGGCAGGAAAAGAGAAAAAAGTGATCAAAGAACTGATGGAATATATAGAACAAAACTAACAAGGTGGTCTGTTTAAACCCAAAAGTATTTAAAAATCACATTAAAGGGGCACCTGGGTTGCTCAGTCAGTTAAGCGTCTGATTCTTGGTCTCAGCTCAGGTCTTGATCTAAGGGTTGTGAGTTCAAGCCCAACGTTGGGCTCCATGCTGGACAAGGAGCCTACTTAAATAAAATTAAATCAACCAATCAATCAATCATTCACATTAAATTTAAATGGTGTAAACATCCTAATCAAAAAGTACAGATTGTCAAATTAGATAAAAAAGCAGGACATTATTTTATGCTGCCTATAAGAAACTTACAAGAAACATTAAATATAAAGACACAGCTAGGTTAAAAATAAAGAGGATGGATACAGTGTATATACCATAGTAACTTTAATCAAAAGAAAGCTGGGTGGTTATCTTAATTTTAGACAAATTAGATTTCAGAGCAAAGAATATAACCTGGAATAAAGAGGGTAATTTCATAATGTTACAATGGATCAATTTATGTAGAGGAAATAAGATTTCTAAATGTTTGTGTACCTAATAACAGAGCTCTAAAATAAAGCAAAAATGGGTAGAACTGAAATTGACAAGTCCACAATTATTGAATATTTTAATACCCTGTCTCAATAATTAATAAAACAAGTTGACAGAAAATAAATAAAGATATAAAGACTTGAAGTTGGTATTGACCAACTAGACCTGTGTCCTTTATAAAATTCTCCACCCAACAGTAGGTACTTTTCAAGTGAATAAGTGAAAGCAAACACTTATTAAGGTAGACCATATTTTGGGCCATAAAACAAATCTGAATACATTTTAAAGGAGTCAACTCATACTATGTAGTGTTCTCTGAAAAAAACTTAATTTTAAATAAGTAGCCAATAACAGAAAGAGATCAAGAAAAACCACAATATTTAAAAACTAAAAGAAATTTAGATTAAAAATCCAAGAAACAAAAACCAAGCAAAAACCAGAGTTCTTGGATATAAAGAGCAGATTGTGGTGGTTTGCCTGAGGTGGAGAGTGGAGGGTGGGCAATATTGGTGAAGGGATTTGAAAATTTCCAACTACAAAATGTATAAATCATGCAGAAGTACAACATGGTGACTACAGTTAATAATACTGTATTGAAAGGTAAGACAATGGATTTTGAAAGTTCTCATCATGAGAAAAAATTATGTATGGTGATGGATGTTAATGAGACTTACTGTGGTGATCATTTTGTGGTATATGTGAATATCATTATGTTGTATACACCTGAACTCATACAATATTATAGCAGTTATACCTCAATTAAAGAAATTAAATAACATACTTCTAATAATCCAAGTTTCAAAGAAGCAATAGAAAATTAAAAATATTTTGAACTAAATGGCAATTAAAACAACTTCTGAAAACATGTGGGATGCAGCTGAAGTAGTAGTTCAGGGGGAAATTTGAAACACTAAACAACTTTATTAGAAAAGAAAAATAATTCTCAAATTAATGATCTTAATTTTCGTCTATTAAGAAGCTAGATAAAGAAAATGAAAACCTAAGTTAAACAAAGAAAGAAAATAATAAAGATCAATGATGAAATGAATAATATTGAAAACATAAACCAAATAGAGAAAATCAATGAAAGTAAATGTTGATTATTTGAGAAGACAATAAAATTGATAAACCGCTAGCCAAAGTAATCAGGAAACATGAAGATGCAAATCATATGAGTATTGAGTTAGGTGGCATAATTACAGATTCTACAGATATTAAAGATACTAAGGGAATATATGAAAAGCTTAATGCCAATGCATATGGCAAATTAAGTAAGCAAATTTCCTGAAAACACAAACTCACAGCTTACAAAAAGAAAAAAAAAAAAAAACACACCAGATAACTAGAATAGCCCTATATCTACTGAATAAATTAAATTTTGGCTAAAACCTTTAGTTAACCTTTCCATAGACATTCAGTTTCCATTCTGACATGTAATGAGTGTGGAACTTATCATCCCGAGCCTCACAATGAGAAAAAGCTAAACAAATGGAAAATTAAAGACTTTTCTTGGGTCTATTAGCAAGGTGAAGTCTTAGGACAAACTGCCACCCCCAAATCTGGAGAGATGGACACATCCAGAGAGATACAGAAATCAAAATCTGCTTACCTGGAAAAGAAACCACTGGAGCCTTCAGCCCTAGTAGGAACACTTGCATGGTAATTTGAATGAGTTGCTGGAGACTATGTGGACTTTAGGAAGAGGGAGAAATTCTTGGGGCCGAAGCATTAGGGGCTCTCCACGTTTATAGTTAGTCATTTGGGAAGTGCAAATTAGAACCACAATAGGATACCATGATACAATTATTAGGCTGGCTAAAATTAAAACGATTGTCCTTATCAAGTGTCGATAAGTAGGTGGATGAATTGAAACCATCATACACTGTTAGCAAGAATGTAAAATTGTACAACCGCTTTGGAAAACAGTTTGGAAATTTTATAAAATGTAAATATATATCCCTCATATTACCCCAGCCTCCATTCCCAATATTTTCCCATGAAAAATGAAAGCTTATTTCTATACAAAGACTTGTACAAGAATGTCCATAGCAGCTTTATTTGTAATAGCTCCAAACCAAAAAAACTCAAGTGCCCATAGCAGGTGAATTGACAAACTGTAGAACATTCATACAGTGTTATACTACTTAGAAATCACAAGAAACCAAGTATTGATTTAAAACATTTAAAAAAACCTGTTTGGTTGAATCTCTAAACAATTATGTTTCAACGAAAGAAGCAAGTCAACAAAGAGTACATAATTTATGATTCCATCAGTACAAGGATCTAGAAAATGCAAATTTATTGTGGTGGAAAGCAGCTCAGTGGTTACATGGAGGAAGGGGGTGGACTGGGGTGTGGGTCAGGAGAAATGGATTACAAACGGCACCAGAAACTCTTTTAGGTGATGAATATGTTAATGATTTTAATGACAGTAATAATTTCATGAGTGCATAAATATGTCAAAATTTATCAAATTGTTTATTCATGTGGATTTTATTTTTATGCCAGTTATACTTAATAAAGTTGTTTTAAAAATTACTATCCAGGACTAGTGAAGACTTTGGAGCTTTTGCAGTAGAAATGCAGAACTTTATAGAAGTGACTCTTCTACAATCCAGAGCACTTGTGACTGTCCAGGAAAAAATAGCCCTAGACGAACAGGTCACACTAACAAAACAGTTATAAACCACTCTCTGTGTTGTATGGAAGTCCTGAATTACTATATTGTACACCTGAAACTAATACTGTATGTTAACTAACTGTAATTTAAATTAAAAAAGTGTGAATGTATTAAGTAGTAAATTAGGTATAATTAAACAGAATTAACGAGCCAAAGTTGGCACTGAAGGAAGTCAAGTAGAGAACAGAATAAAGTGACTGAAAGTATTAAAGAGTAACTGAGAGACATGGAAAACATTTTAGAATAAATATAAGAGATAGGGCACCTGGGTGGCTCAGTCAGTTGAGATCCCAACTCTTGATTTTGGCTCAGGTCATCATCTCAGGGTCCTGGGATGGAGCCCCACACCAGGCTCCACACTCAGCAAGGAGTCTGCTTGAGATTCTCTCCCTCTCCCTCTGCCCCTCCCACACACTGTCTCTGAAATGAATAAATAAATCTTTTTAAGTAGAAGAATAAATACAAGAGAGATAATATGGAAAGAAGTAATGAGTAAGAATTTTCCAAAAATCAAGAATTCATTAGATAAATAAAATAAATAGAAACCTGGACACATAGTGAACTTGCAGTACCTCAAGGAACAAGATATACCATTTAAAAAGCCACTAGAAAAGAAAGATCATATGAAAAAGTATCAATTAGATTGATAACAGAGTTCTTATCAGAAAAAATAGTGGCATAATGGAATTAGGCATAATTAGACATATTTAGGGCATGATAGAGGAATATATTGAAAATGCTGAGCAAAAAATAACTATTAACTGAGGATTCTATATATGTCTGTACTATTTTCAAGAATAATGGTGAAAGAAAAAGACAGACTGAGCGTTTACTAATCACAGATTAATCCTCACCGAAAAAATCCATGAAAAGTTTACTTCAGGATTAAGCATTTAAATTACATGTAAGGGCTGAGGTTATTCAGAAGGAAGCAAAGCGAAATGGGTCTGTATTTCTAGTGGACAGTAGCAAGTGCAGGAAGTGGGTAAGTAGAAGATGGCAGATGCCCTCCCGGACCTGATTTGGTTCAGAGAAGCAGAGGAGGCAGGGCTACGCGCAGAACCACACAGAAAAGCTACGTTTGCAGCTAATAGTCTGATATTTTAACTCTATCTGTAGTGTCAATGTTAATATCAACCCCATGCTTATTCAAGCTGGGAAGTGTTTCTCATATTATTCTTGTATTATTCTATATGTTTAAAATATAAAAACAAGGGGCGCCTGGGTGGCACAGCGGTTAAGCGTCTGCCTTCGGCTCAGGGCGTGATCCCGGCGTTGTGGGATCGAGCCCCACATCGGGCTTCTCTGCTATGAGCCTGTTTCTTCCTCTCCCACTCCCCCTGCTTGTGTTCCCTCTCTCGCTGGCTGTCTCTATCTCTGTCAAATAAATAAATAAAATCTTAAAAAAAAAATAAAAAAATAAAATATAAAAACAAAAATGAACCCAACATTAATGACCATTACTGTATTTGAATAGAAAGCCAAATGGAAGTATTGGCAACATGCCCTCACATTGGCACCAATGTGGAATGGCAGTAACTGGTATGTTTGCAAACTAGCATATCATTCAATTTAGAGTTGGTTGATCCCATAGGTCTCAGATTATAAATTAGATATGGATATATAGATATAAATTATATATAGATATAGATATAAATTATCTATCTATATATATGCTTATATAAGAAGTATCAATGATTTTGGTGGTTCTGTTCTCTATGAAAACTTATGCTTCAGGGGAAGAGATTTGTGGTTGGAATGAGCAAATGTTAGGTGAGCCATTTTAAGGCTAAAGAAGTAAGAACTGTATATGAAGTGAGATAGGATTTATGATGCAAATAAGAGGTTGTAGCTGAATGTGTATCTATACAGAGCTTTTTCACTTAAAAAATAATTGGTGTCTATACTATATCTCTTATTGTTGGCTCACTGTTGATGGTGATATGATTTGATTCACTGTCAGTCACTGTGCCTGACTTTGTGTTATCTTATGCAATGTCAAATCCAGATAGCGAGGAAACTCAGGCTTATACAATGCAGGAACCCTCTTGAAGAAAAATAATACGAAATTACAAATGCAAAATTAGGAACAAAACTTTAATATTTTCCTCTTCTGTTTTCATATTCATTGTCTAAACATTCTTAGATATTATGATTCTTTTCCTGAGCTTCATGATTTTGACTATCAGAGGTTTTAATTTTTATTTAAAATTAAATAAAAGAATTTATGACATTTTGAAGCTTCTGCCTGCCTACAGATCGACACTGATAATATAGTATTGGGCATATTTTAAAATAAAATCACATTCATATGCTGTAATAGAGCATGAAGAAATACTTTTCAGAACTGAATGCAGCCAGAGGAATCCAATTACTTCCACCATCTCCAAAGCTGGAATGTTCAGTCTTCTGGCATGTGCACATCATTTTTTAAATCTCTTTAATATCTTCTGGAATCCATAGTTTCTAAGTCTACATTCCATCTTAAAAGACAGAGCTTCTGGAAAAGAAAGACACTACACCCTTACTGCTATTCCCAATATTACTTTGAGTTTAGATTTTTAATTTTGTAGAAGGAAAAATTAAGAAAAGAAACTTCCTGGATAAGAACCCATGGTTCAAGCTTTCAGTGGTCTGTATAAAGACCTATTATCTTACCTCTTACTGAAACAAATAATATTGTTAGTAAAATATTATTAATATGTAAAATGTATGCTTTTATTATTTAAATGTGTTATAATTCTCATAAAATGTTTACCTAAAATTGTTATTGGAAGCATATATACAAATGTCCATCTAATGATCCGGAGATAATACAATTTGGAGAAACATTCTTTAAGTTTCTTGTGGCCCCTGAGAGAGTAAGATCTACTCAGCTGAAGATTGCGGTCAAAGTCTGTGGGGTGTCTTGGTGGAAGAGTTGTGCTCAATAGGGTGTGTCATCGTGGATGAAGACATTCCTACCCACTAAGATTCTCTTTGGGGAGGATAAAATCCACACAGAGGAAGGGCAGTAGGCAGGAGTAGATGCAGGGATAGGAGCCAGTAGAAGTGAGTAGGCACAGAGGGAAAGGTAAATAGGACACAGATGCAGCAGGAACAGCGGGTACAGCGGGGTATGGAGTAACACCTTGCGGCTGAGAGATGCCGCGTTTACTGGGGCGGAGCTGCCGGCGCATCACTGGGGTGATGTAGGTGCTCTGAAGCATCCTGAATAATGTTCTCTTCCCACCAGCCCCCCATCACCGCCCAGTCCCGGGGCATGAGTGCTGGGACGGCTTCTTGTCTCACTTACTGTCGTAATTTTGTCAAATTAACATTTGTGAAGTAGGGCCCCAGTGTGTCAGATGGATTTAACCAAGGACCGCGGGGGAATTAGAGAAGTCGACTACTCCCAAGTCCTGGAGGCGGTACAGGGCGTGCCTGGAGGCCACGCTGGGAGGTAGAGGCCGCAGGTAGGCAATGAGCGCCCAGCAGGATCCGGGGCACGTGCCTTTTTTACAGTCCAAGGGTGAAGTGCTTTGGGGTTCCCTGGCTAAGGCCAGATTGGTCAATACAAACCAAAAAGCGCTGGGTTTTGGTGAGCTTAGCAGGGGTCTTCTCTAAGGGGTGTGTGAAGGGAAGGCCCCAGGAGACAGGGAGAATGCTTTTCTCAAGGCCTAAGGGGCAGTCATAGCAGGAAATCACATTTGCTTGTGACTCTGTGCTCTGAGGGTGGGGGTGGAGCGGCTCATGTCAGGTCACGGCCCCGCAGGCCCCTTGTCCTCACAGAATAGAGGCTGAGGCAGCAATGGTATGGGGCAGTTGAGCTAAATTCTCAGCATTCGATTTACCCGTTCACTTCCAGTATTCTTATTACTTAAGAGTAACTGCTCCTTGCAATTAAATAGAGCCTATTTAATACAGAATAACTCTCATGATTTAAGTCCTCCTCTTAAAACCAACATTCTGTGATGAGCCATGCCATATTTGCAATCTTCATCTTCGTTTTCTTCCCATTTTTTTCTTTCCTCATTAATAATGTTCAGAATTTTGCTTTTATCCAGTAAAACCAGTTGTCATTCTAGTGAGTTAAGGAAGTGCTTAATTTATCTAAAATTAAAGATTGGAGTTTAAACTGAAAGCTAAAGGAAACTGAATCCAAAGGAGATTCGTACGTAACAGTGCTCCGAATTCACTGGTGTTGGATTAACTGCATTCGTGTGTAAAATGGCCAAGGGCAGAGGAAGGACAGCCTTAAAACATCATGAGATAGTAAGACATGGCCATTTATAATAATAAATGAATATATTACGTCCAGTTCAATACGGAAGGAATTTTAGAGCAAGGTGCAGTTATCAAAACTGGTCTTTGATCAGGACAGGAAAGCTAAAAGCAATTATTAAAAGCTACATACTTCCATCCCTTCCCTTTGTGAACTCAGATTGGAGATAATTTACAGACACATTACAACGTAAACAGCCTATGAAAGGTCCTGTTCCAGAGTAATTTGAGTTTCAGAGGAGAACTATTTTCTTTTTCCCAATATGACTGCCAGAAATACTTCAAGGACAACAGAGCAATCCCTTAGACTTTGATGCTCTCCACAGATTGCGTTGTTTTGGAAAGAAGTAAAATGCTGTCTTCTCACGGAAGCCACAAGTCAACATTTCTCACACATACTCACACAGTCACCCCCTGGCCTTCCCATCACAGAAAAGCACTTAGGGAAACCCCCACCCTAGACAAGAAGAAGATCAGAGATAGATGGATCGGGGCACAGAAACCCCTCCGGATAACATGGGCCATTTTGTCGGAGGGTCTTATTTCATAGGAAACGTAAAGAGTGAGATCATCGAGCGAAACTTGTATCTACCAAAGACATGGGGCAAAATGTCACAGGTACATAAGAATTTAAGACACATCTCTAGTAGGGGCAGAAGGGAGCTCACATCTATTGGTTACTTGCTATGTATCAGGCACTTTCTATGTCCTATCACATTTGACGTACAGGTTCCCTGTTTTCCATATGAAGAGAGGTGACAATTTTGGCTTCAGTGCCCTAATGTTGCCTTCACAAAGCGTCAAAGACTTGCTGGCAGCCACTAATGATTTTGCTCGTAACCGTTTACTTGCTCATCTCCTCTGCTGCACTATTAGCCCTCTTATGGTCAGGACCATAACGTGTTCTCACTGTGGTATTCCAGAGTTTTGCAGGTTGTCGGACACAAAACATTAATTCAGTAAATGTACGCTGAATGACGGAACAAACAGGACAGCAGCCAGGCTGGCCCACAGGTGATGTATATCGTCAACCTGTGCAACCGTCCATACAGCGGTTCCTCCTGCAGCGGAATATTTGGGTCTACTGCTTGAGACACTCTATTAAAATACACTCATCACTACAGCAACCTATGAGATGGTATTATTACCCCTCTTCTGTAGACAAGGAAACCCAGGTGCAGAAGGGTAAAGATAGTTTCCCAAGGTAAGTTAATCACTAGTAAGTGGTTGAGCTGGGATTCAATACTCAATTCTGTGTGACACCAAAGCCTTCCCACACAACTCTTCTGTACTAAATTCCCAGGAAGTTTTCCATTTTATGCTTTGGCTTCTTGAGAAGCCTCTCAAGGAAGCGTTTTCCAAATTGGGGGTGGGATCTGGGGGAGCAGACAGTGAGTGGTGTTTCAGTGGTGTGTAGGGATGAATGCCACTGAGATCTTTGGGAACTTTACTCTCCTCTGGGAACATAACTCCTCTCTGAGTTACTTAGTTAGTGCCAGCCTTTGATCCAGACACAAGTCCTTCCCGGCACTCTCTGCAGTTCTCATTTGCCAGCACAGAATACTGCAAAAGTTGCATTTTGGGATTCAGAATTTAGTTTTCACATTGTGTTGTTTTGCCATCACCCTCAGCTTCTGACTCCCAGCAAAGCTCTGGCTCCTCTCTGCCTCGCCTCTAAGAGGGAGGGCCCTAAGCCCAGCATTTCCAAGTTGCATTCTCCTCCAGAGCTGACTGCAAGCATCAGGGTTCCTTAGGCAGTCTCCTCTCCACCACTCTCATCTCAGGAGTGTGAGAAGAAATATGCGGAACTGGGGGTGCCTGGGTGGCTCAGTAGGTTAAGCGTCCAACTTTTGATTTCAGCTCAGATCATGATGTCCGTGTCATGAGATCAAGCCCTCCTTGGGCTCTGCACTCAAGGGGCAGTCTACTTCGGATTCCCTCTCGCTCTCCTTCTCAAATAAATAAATAAACCTTTAAAAATTATGTAGAATTGGGGGTGCCTGGGTGGCTCAGTCGTTAAGCATCTGCCTTCAGCTCAGGGCGTGATCCCAGCGTTCTGGGATCGAGCCCCGCGTCAGGCTCCTCCACTGGGAAGCCTGCTGCTTCCTCTCCCACTCCCCCTGCTTGTGTTCCCTCTTTCGCCGGCTGTCTCTATCACTGTCAAATAAATAAATAAAATCTTTTAAAAAAAAGGTTTATTTAAAAAAATATGTAGAATTGTTAGAATTGTTCCCTCAGTTCTGACAATTCTAGCTGCTTCTATTTCCCAGTCATGCAGGAGCTGCCTCCGGTATTTGCTACCTCCGTGATACCTTTGTTCACTTTCTGCCTTTGCACTTCTTCAGTGCCTTATTGGCAATTCTCTACATAAAATTCTTTCTCTTGAAGTAACTGGGTTTTGCCTTATGGCCGAATACTGACTGATAACAAGGATTTGGCAGCAGATTATGGAGTTCCCTCTCTTTCTTCTAGAGGAGAGCCATCACAGTGACTCAGAAACTTTGTGAACCTAAGTTTTATTTTTTCAACTGTTCAGGACAGACTGACGGATGTGTGTCAGGGGTCTACTCTGGGATCAGTCAACTTTGATAAATGCGAAAGTGTACTTAAAACATGTTTCACTGGGAGCTGGCCCCAGAGAAGGAGAAATTATGTGAAGGGCATCTACTATATAATTATGATCTGGGGTAATTCAACAGTCCTAACGGACTCATTCCTTCTGAATCACAAAAGGAAGATAGCAGTATTCCCTGCAGATTTAGTATTAATTCTATTATACCATATTCTATTTTTAAAAATTGATAATATATATAAGAACATAATTAAACTTGCCATTAATAGGAAGAAATAGAGAGAAAGAGGGGGTTGGAGGGAAGGGAGGAAGAAAGAGGGGGGGAATATGAAGAACAAAGTAGTTAGTAGTAATTTGGTTTTTACATTTGGTTTGCATATTTTGGGGACTCAGAGAAGCCATAAGTAACTCATGGATTTTCCTCACCAAACAAGTATTGCTGCAGTGGTCATACCCAGTCATACTGCTATCTAGTGTGTTCTGTGGAGGAAACATACATAGGAAGTCTTGGAATTCATTAGTTCAAAATCATAGAACTTGAGAGCTAAGAAGGAATCTTATGATTTAGGTCGATTCCTTCATGTGGCAAATAGAAAAACTGAAATTTAAAGAAGCTAATGGCTTGCTTAAGGCCATCCAATTTGCTAGTGGAGATTAGAGACCACATAGAATCTCATCAAAGGAAGCTGAACACTTGATAAATATTTGTTTTGCTTTGTGCTGTATCTATTTCTTTAAAAAATTGATGATCTTTCAAAAAAAATACATAAAAGCAGAGAGAAGAGCATACTGAACCCTTATGTGCCTGTCAGCCACCATCAATAATACATGCTATTTTAGTTAATCCATAAATAAAGCCTTTATTCCTTCTTGAGGTTTGGTAGTTGGTATATTTCAAGGAATTCAACCTTTTCTTCTCTTATTATTCTTGAATAGATGGAAGAGCCATAGTGATGTACCTCTCTCATTCCTGATATTGGTAATGTGTGAATTCTCCCCCTTTCTTTTCTACATCGATCTGACTAGAGATTTATATGTTTTATTGATCTTTTCGAAGTGTGAGGCCTCCAATTTTGTTCTTTCTCAATATTATTTGGCTATCTTGGGTCCCTTGAATTTTAAGAAACATAAATTTTAGGATCAGCATTTTTGTTTTATAGCAGCTGGACAACTGATTTCTTTATGTTGATTTTGTATCCTACAGCTTTACTGAATTTGTTGATTGGTTCTGACAGTTTTTGGTAGACTCTCTAGGATTTTGTAGATATGAGATCAGAACATCTGCAAATAAAGACAGTTTTACTTCTAGCTTTCTGATTTGGATGCATTTATTTCTTTTTCTTTCCTAATTGCTATGGCTGGGACTTCCAGTACTGTATCAAACAGGAGTGGTGAGAATGGGTACCATTGTTTTGTTTCTGATCTTAGAGGAAAAGCTTTCTACCCTTCACCATTAAGTATGTTAGCTGTGAGCTTGTCATATGTGGCCTTTATTTTGTTGAAATATGTTTCTTGTACACCCACTTTGTTGAAAATTTTTATTATGAAAGGATGTTGTATTTTGTCAAATGCTTTTTCTGCATCTATTGAGATTATCATATGGTTTTTAATCTTTCCTCTATTGTGTTGAATCATATTTATTGACTTATGTAAGTTGAAATATTCTTGGATCCCAATGATAAATCCTGCTTGATCATGGTGTATGACCCCTTAATGTGCTGTTGAATTCAGTTTGCTAATATTTTGTTGAAATTTTTTGCATCTGTATTCATCAGAATCATTGGCCTGTAGTTCTCTTTTCCTGTAATGTTCTTATCTGGCTTTGGTCTTCAAGTAGTGATGGCCTCAAAAAATTGAGTTTGTGAGTATTCTCTCCTCTTGAAGTTTTTGGAAAAGTTTGAGAAGTCTTGGTGCTAATTCTATAAATGTTAGGAACAAAATGTTTTAACAGTAGGAAGAAACTTGAGAAGACTGTTTAATTAGAATCAATCTTATAATAAGGCCTATGCTAGTGATTGGTCTTGGACTTTGCAGAGGCAGTATGAACAAGAATATTAGTCCGAAGGTCCCAAGGAGCCAAAGGGAGATGGTGCAAAGGGATTTTCCATTCACTTACCTGACACATTTCTGTAACTGCCTTCTCCATATTGTTATAATTTCTCCTTTTTTCTTTTTTGTTTTAAAGATTTTATTTATTTGACAGAGATAGAGACAGCCAGCGAGAGGGGGAACACAAGTAGGGGGAGTGGGAGAGGAAGAAGCAGGCTCACAGCAGAGGAGCCTGACGTGGGGCTCGATCCCACAATGCCGGGATCACGCCCTGAGCCGAAGGCAGACGCTTAACTGCTGTGCCACCCAGGCGCCCCTCTCCTTTTTTCTTAAATCTGATCTCCATCAACCCTTTGTTTTTACCACTGAATGCAGGTATCTTCCAATTTTCCCTTCCCTGTGCACTCTCCGCCCTGTCTTTGCCCCAGAATGCTGACCCACAGCAGCAGCCTTCCTATAACTCAAGCTTCAAGCTGAACTTGGCTGAAGGAGAATTGCAGGTGTTCGGGGGATGGTGAGGTCAGAGTATTTATTCCCCTGGTTCCCTCTCTTCAGGGTCACCTTGGGCTTGTTGCTTCCTCCTTGAATGATGAAAGACCACAGTGACTTCCACATGACCCTCTCCACACAGTTCTGTCTCCAGGTTCTCGTTATGTCTCCATCCCCTCACCATCATCATTCTGTGTGATTTCCCTGATGCCTGCTCAAACCTTTGTACATAACTCCTTTGTTAAACTCTCCTCAAATTCTCCCATTTGAGTCTGCCAGCTGTTTCCTGCTGGGACCCTGACTAATATAATCACCATGCTCACCATCTTGCTGTCTTCCTCACTCTATTATCCATTCTTTATTTGAAGGAAACAAAGGATGAATGCCTTTTCCTTGCAACAGCATATGTTTTAGTTAGATTTTTTGTTGTGGTTGGCTTGCTTTTTTTGTTTGTTTCTAGGTTTCAAGTAGCTGAGACACACTTATGCTGCCTTAAGTAATATGAGTTTATTATGAGGACATCAATAAGATAGTAATTTCTATCACAAAGTTAGCCTTTAAGAAGAGCTGATATTGCACAAAGCTAGATCTCAAGAGAACTGGAAAGCAGTCTAGTTTCTTTTAAGGCATAATTGTGACAGAGCACCAGGGAATTCTGTACATATTTTTCTAGGTTCTCTCTTGACCTTAACCTCTCCTTGGGCGATCCAGAGATCATACTCATACCCAATAAATTCAAGGCCATATGCTTAGTGGCTAGGTGTTCTGGATCATAGCATCTGGTAGCCCCAGCTTGAATCTTGACTTTAGTAACTGGCTGTGTGCCTTTGAGCAAGCTACTTCATATTTTTTTAGACTTAGGCCACTTATAAAATGGGAATAATGACCAATCTTACTTTATTTGATTCTTGGGAAAAATTCAGTCTGAAAAAGATGGACTGAGTAAACAATAAGTGCTCAACAAATACATGTAAGGTACTGCTATCATTTTCATTAGAAGCAAAATTGTTTTGGCAATGACTTAGGGGAAAATAAATCACTGAACCCCCAGTTGAGCTACCAGCCCAAGGCAATAGACCAGCCTCTGGTGCTTGCATGATATGATCAAGGACTGTGTACAAAGTTGCTGAAATGGGCATAACCAGGGTCAAGCTCAACTATTGTTAAGATGCCTTGGGAGATGAGTTACAGCATCAGCTAAACAGGGAACACTGGTAAACCTTGTGTCTCAGTTGTTAGATGGGGCTCCTTCACTCCTCCATGGAGTCCCTCTGGGTTGGAGTACCCTTGAGCTCTAGGAGCAGATATTCTCATTCATCTCTCATGGCAGGGATCCTCTCCTCTCCTCTCCTCTCCTCTCCTCTCCTCTCCTCTCCTCTCCTCTCCTCCCCTCCCCTCCCCTCCCCTCCCCTCCCCTCCCCTTTCCCCTCCCCTTTTCCCTCCCCTCCCTTCCCCTCCTCTATCTTATGCTCTCCTCCCCTTCCCTTCTTTCCCCTCCCCTCCCCTATCTTATCCTATCCTATCCTCTCCTCCCTTCCCCTCCCCTATCTTATCCTATCCTATCCTCTCCTCCCTTCCCCTCCCCTATCTTATCCTATCCTATCCTATCCTATCCTATCCTATCCTATCCTATCCTCCCTTCCCTTCCCTTCCCTTCCCTTCCCTTCCCTTCCGTTCCCTTCCCTTCCCTTCCCTTCCCTTCCCTTCCCTTCCCCTCCCTACCCCTCCCTACCCCTCCCTTCCCTCCTCTCCCCTATCCTATCCTTTCCTATCCTATCCTATCCTATCCTATCCTATCCTATCCTATCCTATCCTATCTTATCCTATTCTATCCCTTTAGTGTGATAGCAGCCTCTCACTTTGTCTCTGCTATATTCTGGGTGTTGTAGTTAAGCTTTTGGGTCTTCAATTATTTATGCCTTCTGTTTGGACTCTCAGAGAAGTATCTGATCAGTACAGGTGGTCACCACCCTCCCTACTGGGCAGAAGTTTCTTGTTAACTCATCCCATGGGCTAAGGGATTCCTGTGGACTGACTGCCTTTGGGTCTGGAGTGCATTCCTTATTAAATCAGCTAATTCATAATTTGAGAGGCAATGTGGCCGTAGCATGGTGTGAACGTAGTTAAGAAGGAGCCCCTAGGCAGGAGTCCCCTAGAAGGAGCTTTGCACATAATAGGTGTTTCAGAGAGTTGGCCCATCTAGTAAAGAATATGAATTCTACCACCCAAATGAATTTTATGGCATGTAAATTATACCTAAATAAAACTCTTTGGTGAAAGTGGAGCAGAAGAGACAAATGATAATGAAGAGAGTATGTGTAATGACCATTGGGGCATCATTAACACCAAATATTTATTGACATCTGCCACATGTCAAATACCATATTAGCTGTTGAATATATATATAGCCTGCCCTTGTCGAAATAACCCTTGGATATTATACTGGGGTATTAAAGCTATATTTCACTTCTTGGTAGAAATACAATGTAGATGGCATTGTAGCATAGATTTTGTTTCTCTAGGCATGTGACAAAAAGCTGTATTTCTACATCTTGTCCATTAAGTACAAAAATATTTATGGAGTGACACAGAGTGTCAAGGAAAATTATGTTTCAGATCAGGCTAACTCTTCCTCTATGCGATCACTTCAAATATTGAGTAGAATTATAATTTTGGTAACTCAATATCTAACTGACAATATAAAACTAACTGTACATATATTTTCATTTCCTGGAGATGTCAAAAAGTAGTTCTTGCCCTCATGACAATGAAAATAATTTTAAAGCTGCTACTGTCATAGATATATAATGTAATTATTTTCATGGTCTTGAAACAATCTGTTTAACCTGCCATTTCCATGACTCACTCCTCCCTCCCTCCCTCCCTTCCTCCTTCCCTCCCTTCCTTCCTTCTCTCCTTCCTTTGGATCTGAGTAGAAAATGGGTGAGAGAATATATAAGAAATGGCCGTTTTGTTTTCCTAAAGGAGCATTTCCAGCTCCACTGTCCAGCAAAGATAGTCATTATCCTTTTTTCTTTATGCAGGTGCACATAATCGATACTTTACTGTATTTACATATTGCTTAACATTTATTCACTTCCCTGCTCAGCGAACAGTTTTAGTACTTTCTTGTGGTCTTGCTACTGGATAAAAAAATGCAAACAATGGTCCTTTTACAAAAAGAAATTACTGTCCATTGAGTGATAAACAGTATCCTGCAAGTGGTCTTCCTTTAAATTTCATCAAGACCTATGTGTCACAGTGTCTCAACACAGGGAAATAAAAATTTAATTCACAGAATCAGTCAGGAGCTAATCATCCCACAAAGAGTGCTCACTCTCCTAGGAAATGTACCACCCTGCTCGAGCTCGTGCCGCCCCAGACTCAGCTCTTCGCGGTTGTGGTACTTTAGATGCGGAATCTCAGGGACTCAAAGTACCGGAGTTAAACTGGGATAGGTTATGTCAAATTGCCCTCTAAAACTGCTGTAATAATTTGTGTTCATCCCTACGATGTACAAAGCTGCACTTCTCATGAACTTGCCAATCCCGCGTATTATCCAATTTGTGGGACATTTTAAGCAAAGCTTGGTGTGTAGAACAGATGGAAGCTGAGCTGTAGTTGAGATGAGAGCCTCGCTGGGGAGGGGGCCACCGCCCTCTCTAGATGGCTTCCCCTCTCCCTTCCCTGTGGGTCCTCAGTGACATCTCTCAGGAATCCCAGAACTCCATTAACCATGGTTTGAAAATCTGGGGTTTACTAGTTCGCATTCATGGCTGTAATTGGTCGGTTCCTCATGAGTAATAGCAATATATGTTTTCTGGCATTTGAAGCAAAGGTATTTAGCTTTCAGATTAACAGTGTGTTTCTTTTGTTGGTAATCTTTGACTTGAAGTGGTATTTAAATATTATTTCTAGTTCTCCAGACACAAAATAAAAAGTCATTATATGCCTGTGCATTGTTTTAAAAAACTACTAACCGAGATCTCAGCAGGATGCTAATATAAAAAGCGTTATTATCCTCAGGGCTCAAGGGCTGCCCTCATTACGAGTTAGGCCATGTATGTCACATTAACTCCTTCAGGTCACAAGAGAAACATTTAGCAAACTCCAAGGGTAACATCTCTACATTTAGCATATTAGCGTATTCCACTGTGGCCTGAAAGGCTTTCCAAAGGACTGAACTAATGTCTTTGGAAATATTCAGGCTTGGGTTGGGAGGCTGGTAAATACCAGGACAGTCCAGGGTGGAATTTGGACCGGTATGTTTGTAACAGAGGGTCTTTTGGATCATGCTCCCCACTTACCTTTTCCACGAAAGCACATCCTGAAATTGCATGAAGTCTGCACTGGCTATACACGTGGTCTGAAGTACTGTGATGTATTTACTGGATATGAACTCTTCTGAAAGGGGGTGAGTTTCCAACTCCTCTACACTTGTAAGAAACGTGGAAGAGAAAGCCATGGTGCCCTGCCAATTCAGGAACTCAACAAAGTGGCTCCCATCACAGAGCAGTCAGCTAGCCTTGCTTTCAGGCATAAATGATTGTGTCAATGACTACATGAGAGGTAGTCCCCAGTGACCCCCACTTTCAGGGGTTTATACCACTGTGTCATTCCCTCTCAGTGACTGTGGGCTAGACTGAGGGGCTTATTTGTAGGGAACAGAGTATGGCAGATTGTGAGGTATCATCTGTGAGACCTGGTCATAAAAATACTGCCCTTCTACCTTGGGTTCTCTCTCACTCTCTTAGATCGCTCGTCCCGGTAAGAGACCAAGCCTCCTCAACAGCTAGATGAATGGGATTGAAAGTGGACCCCTCAGTCTTCCTCCCACCAAGACTTCAGATGAGACCACAGCCCCAGTTTACTGTTTGAATGCAACCTCGTGAGAGACCCCAACTAAGCCCTTCCTGGACTCCTGACTCAAAGAAATTGCTTTGTTGCTGTTATTTTTAGCTGTTAAATTTGGGGGTTAGTTTTTTACACAGCAATAGATAAATGAATAGATTGAAGAATACAGGTGCTTTCTACAACATTCTGAACAGGGTAAAGGTAAAGAAAGTTCCATGCTAAGTGGTCCTCTGTTAGTAAAACTTCAGGAACCTTATCTTTGATGATAGCTCATTCCACAGAGAGGCAGTTCGCTTGGTATGATTGTTAGCCCACATTTCAGTATAGCCGCCAGCACTACTCATTTTACAGCACCTTGGGTTAGACTGAAGTGACGAATATTCGACTGACACTACCCAAAGTCTTACTGAAGACCAGGGTCCCAGGAGGTCACCTAGCGACTGCAACTTCCTCTTGTTCAGAGTTTAGAGTTTGGTAGCACCATGCCAGGGATGTCCTATATACTAGTTTATTTCATCTTCGCAGGAACACATGAAATAAGTATACCACCATTATGTTAAAGGTGTGAAGACAATTTCAGAGATGGTTCATAGGTTGATCAAGGAATCATAGGTAGAAAAAGCTGTAGAGAGGTTTAGAGTTCAGGTGTGCCTGGCTCCAAAGCCAGCGCTCTTTCCACTTTACTATTCCTCCCTCACGTGTTGGGTTGAAACCCAAAGTGAGCAGGATGAACAAGTGTAGAGGACTCTGGAGAGGTCAGCTCATTTGAGCTGACATGTTGTGCAGGGGACCCAAGAGGCCTGTGGGGAGGGGGGCGTATGCTTCGAGAGAGATGGGATGAAGACTGGAATGCATCAGTGCAGCTAAGAGTGAAAGGAAATCAACCTAATGCCATGTGCTCATGTGATCTGACACAGCTTGGCCAATTCTAAGACAAAATAACCTGCCACTTACACCCCACTTGGCCTCTTACTATTCCTAATTTATTGTCCCTAAAGAGGGGCCTTGAAGCAGGAGGTTGTTACAGCTCTTAAAAAATGCATCATTTTTACAACAAATCATTCATTCACATGAAATGCATTTCACAGGCAGGCTTTAGCCAATTCTATTTTGTTGCATGTTGTTAGCCAAAATTATCAGTGACAGTTTTCATAATTATTTTCCCTTTTTTTTCAAGCAGTTACAATCTTTATGAAATTGAATTTAAATAATTACATCTTTCTGGGACTTCTTTTTTAAAAAGCGTCGTGTGTAAGGCTAAATTTGTGATGCTTCATTTAACATTGCTGAAGGAAAGAACAGATACTAAAATATTTTGAGCTGGAGCTTTACATAGACAAAGAGAAACTTCAAATACTGATTACTAATTACATTCCTATTTTGCACCAAAAATATCAGGAGGAGTTGCAGATACATTTGACAAGATTCAACTATGGCATTAAATCCCTTGTGGAATTTTAAAAATTTGAAGCTGGTTTTCTTTTTTCTTTTTTTTTGGGGGGGGGGGGGGGTAGTAAGAGTCCCAGAAGGTGAATCCCAATCTCAGTGGCTGCCTGAGGAGTGCTGGGAAAACAGGTGATCTATTAAGAGCCCTGTTAATATGAGGATATACAGCAACATGGCTGATGGAGAGGCTCTAAAACACCGGGGCTGAGGTTTTTAAATAAAGTGGTGGTGGGCGGGGCAAGTAGGAAGAGTCAGTGCTGTTACCAACCAGTAAAGTCAAGTCCACGGAATTGTCCTTCGTTCCTAAGCTCCTTCTTGGCTCCTTGGAGTTGAATTTTATGGCTGGGTGTTTTATCCTTTAAATGGTAGTGACTTCAGCCTAGTCCAAAGTGCTATGAAGTTTAAGGGCCAGCCTACCCTTTTGGAAGCTTAGCGAAAGAGTCAGCTCTTTGTCTTCTGTCTGAGATCTGGTCCGAGTGGTTGACCTGGAGAGGAGGGGGTCAGCAGGTCCAGTCCTGATGGGAGTTGCTGGAACAGGTCCTCTGGTGTGTCTGATTTGATATCATGGATATTTCATGATCTTCAAAACAACCTTCGGGTTCTCGCTCGTGGTGTCACCAGCAAATGCTTGCGCTGTCATTCCATTCAGACCCTTCACCCACCTGTGACCCTGACACAGCTGGTGATGGCCTGTCTTGGATGTTTACTCCCATCTCACCGGTGTCACTCCTACCTCCCCAGGAGGGGGGAGGGGGTTCTTTTACACGTAGTACTTGATAGGAAAAAAGCTGAAAGTGTAATTGCTTATTTCTTAGGGTCAAGTTAAAATGTGAAGATGTGCCTGTATGAAGCCGGCCTGTGAGAACATCACGTATCTGGAAGGCGCTGCTACTAAGAAAAGGCTCTCATATGTCAGAGCACAGGGTGCGCAGATAGCAGAAGCGAGAAGCAAAATAGCTCCACGGGAGAGTGAGTCACTGATCGGCACCTCTTTACCCCTCCCCCTCCTCCCTACACCCTCCTGCGGCCCCCAGATCACCGGGTAGGTGGGTGTGGCCTGTGGGAACAGTGCGTGTGGCTTGTGGAGGTGTGGGGTGAAGAGAGGAGGCACAGAAGAAGCTAGCATCGTTGAACATGGAATATATGCCAAGTGCTGTGCGAGCTATTTCCTTCCCACTTAATCCTCGCAAAACCGCGGCACACAGGGGAACGCAGAGCTCATTTGGAAAGACTAGATGGGACAAAGTCTAAATGATTCTGTGGTTATCGCTTGAGCCGGGTTTGAACTTAGGTCCTTCCAACTCGTGCTGTCGTCTCAAAAATTTGTGAAGGGGTATTCTGGTCCCCTTGACATGTTTGGGCATCCTGGAATTGCAGGAATTATGGTCTTGTAGGCTACCTTTTATTCTCTGTGTGTGTGTGTGTGTGTGTGTTTGCACGCACATGTTTGTGTAACACAGTTGATAAGTGGAACTCCAGGGTATTGTGGGAGGCTGAGCTCTTTAATCCGATTGATCATGGCAGATACGTGGCTCAATCTTTACTGATTTGTAATCTCTTCTGGCTGAGCAGTAGAAAATAAAATGGATTCTCATTAACTTAGTTATCACAACTTAGTTATCACAACTTAAAGGGTAATCGGCACTCTATTTAACTGTGGTTCTGAATTCTGCTTTGACAAAGTCCCGCTCTAAGTTAGAAATGTTTTCTTGAGGACTGTTCGCGTGGTGTTTTCCGCCAGGCGCAGTAAAGCGGCGATCATTAGAATTGAGGAGAATTAATAGATCGCGTGGGTTAGCTCGCTGAATGAAATTCGAAGGCCAAGCCAGAAGGAGAATTGGAAGTCTTGCCGCTGTTGTTTAAGCACAGCAAGAAGAAGAAACAACAGAATGAGGGAAGAGAGGAGGAGATCAGGAAACAACTTCTAAAAACAAATTCTAATACTTGCCTATTTTGAGCTCTTTTTTTTTCTAACGGATCTTTAAGCTTTTCATTATCAATAGTCACTCAGGCAATTTTCAAAATGTGTTTTTAATAGGGTGTAACATTTCTAAGTTTATTAGGAGTCTCCTGTTTATACTTGCAACTATGGAAAAAATTTTAACCTCCCTCTTTCTTTCTCAAAAATGTCCCTACATGGAGGTGCCTGGGTGGCTCAGTAGGTTAAACATCTGACTCTTGATTTCGGCTCAGGTCATGATCTCAGGGTTGTGAGATCGAGTTCCATGTCAGACTCTGAGCTGGGTGTGGAGCCTCTTAAAGATTCTCTCTCTCTCTCTCTCTCTCTTCCCCTCTGCCCCTCCCTCCCTGCTTGCTTGTATGTGCTCACTTTCTCTCTCACACACACACAAAAAAGTCCCTGGTTGGCTGATCAATTATATGGTTACTCTATTGAACACCTACTGTATGCTAGACTCTGGAGATAGACACAGAAGTGAACAAAACAAACATGGTTCCCAATCCCCACCCCTCCAAAAAAAAGTGACAGAATATATAAGCAAAAATTTACAGAGTAATATATAGGAATCAAATCGGGACCTGAGGCAGTAATTGGGGATGAAGGAACATCTTTAGAGTAACCAGAGAAAGATCTTCTGAAGAGGTGTCATTTACGCCAAAACCTAAGGGATGAGGAGTCAGCCATGCAAAGTCAGGGTAAAATATCTCTGGCAGATGCAAAGGCCCTGAGGCTCTGGTACTATGGTATGTTTGAGAAACTGAGAGAATACAATGAGGGTGTAGTTCAGCAGCAGAGAAGGGTAGTGGACAGGGCCCAGATCATGCAGGGTCTAGGATTCAGACTATGGTAAGAACCCTGGATCTTATTCTAGATAATGGGGAGCCATCGAAGGTACTTTAAAACATTGTGATTGTCATTTTTAGGCCGAGACTTTCTCTCTTTAAATTGCATAGCATTTAGTTGTTTGTATTTTAATACATAGAAACGCAAAAATTAAGTAATTCAGTCTTCTTGCCCAGATAGCCTAGTATTTTTATTAAAAAGAAAAGTTTTGTTTTTACACATTTAAATACACACGCAGATGTTTCTCTCTCTTATTCCGATGCTCTTGCCCTTTTCCCAAGGATAGTCACTATTAAAGTTTCTTGTGTTTCCCTCAAATTTTATGCAAATACTTGAATATTTATATAGATAAAAAAACAAATGGGATCATGTTTACATTATGTTCTGCATTTATCTTTTCACTGAGCAATATACTGACACCCAGAATATTTCATTCTTATAAAAAGCTGCATAATATTCTATTTTATGGACTTATGATTTTTTTTAACCAATTACCTATCGATAGATATTTTTGTGGCTTTCCTTTTTATTTTGTTTGTCATAGCAGACAGTACTGCCAAAAACATCTTTTTAAAAAGACTTATTTATTTATTTGAGAGAGAGAGAGAGAGAGAGAGAGAATCCTCAAACAGACTCCTTACTGAGCTCGGAGCCCGATGCAGGGCTCGATCTCACGACGCTGAGATCATGACCTGAGCCGAAATCAAGAGTTGGCAGCTAATCTACTGAGCCACCAAGGCTCCCCCCAAAACATCTTTGATTATAAATCTTGGGGCACTTTTGCAAGTTGATTATTGAGTAACATTATTATGTGTTTTTAAACTTTTGAAGGATATTGCTAAATTATCATTTACCGATTTAAAACTGTTACCTTCTGGGGCGCCTGGGTGCCTCAGTCAGTTAAGTGTCGGCCTGAAGCTCAGGTCATGATCCCAGGGTCCTGGGATCAAGTCCCACATCAGGCTCCTTGCTCAGCAGGGAATCTGCCTCTCCCTCTGCCTGCAGCTCCCCTTGCTTGTGCTCTCTTGCTCTCGCTCTCGCTCTCTGTCAAATAAATAAATAAAGTATTTAAAAAAGTAAAAATAAAACTGCTATCTCCAGATATATGAGAGTGCCTGTTTTCCTACACCTTCCTGAATACTGGGTATCATTAAATATTTTTATTTTAAGTTTTGCCTATTTGGTAAGTGGGACATGCTATCTCAGTGTCTTTGGAAATGACTTTTTTTTTTTTGAGTTATGAATAGGATTGAGTTTTCTTTTCTTATGTCTGTAAGTTTTTCATATTTGTATGTTTTCATTTTAATCATGTTTCTACTGGGTCATTCTTTTCATTATTGATTTATATGAGTTCCTTGTGAAATAATTAATTTGTAATTAAGGAAAGTATGCCTGATGGGGTGCCTGGGGCACTCAGAAGGTTAAGTGTGTGCCTTCGGCTCAGGTCATGGTCCTCGGGTCCTGGGATTGAGCCCTGAGTCGGGCTCCCTGCTCAGTGGGGAGTCTGCTTCTTCTTCTCCCTCTGCCTTTTCCACTCTGTTCCTGCTTTCTCTCTCTCAAATGAATAAATAAAACCTTTTTTTTTTTAAAGGAAAGTATGCCTGGTGATACTGTAACAAATATGTTTTCCTAGTTTGATATTTTGCAATCCAAAGTTTTGATTTTCAAGCAGTCATATTTATCAAGTTGGTCTTTATGCTGCCTAGATTTAAACCATGATTAAAAGAACTTTTTCATTTCCAGATTATAAATAAATTATAACTAACCTCAACTGTATTTTTATCTGGAACTATTATTTTGAATGGTTTCAAGCAAGGAGATGATATGGTTTGATTTGTATTTTAAGAGCTCATGTCTGGTTTTGTGTGATGTGTGGACCTGCAGAGAACAGGGGTGGATGTGGAGAGAGAGACTTGCTGGGTGGCAGGTGGGTGGAAGGAGGCGGTGAGGGCTGGCTTAATGCAGTAGCTGGGGAGCTCTAGGGAAGCGGACAGTTGCAAGATATTTTGGAGATTGTGTTGATAGGACTTAATCGTGTCCTGGACGTGGGTGCTGCAGGACAGAGAAGAATCAGGACTGACTCCTGGGTGTTTTGACTTCTGCGGTTGGGCGGATGTCATGTTGCTCCCTGAAATGAAGACAGCTGGTGTTGGCAGCAGGGGTGTTCGTGAGAGAAAATCTAGCTCTAGTTTAGACATGTAGCGTGTGACATCTCTGAGAGACATCAAGTTGTAGCTGTTCCCCGGCAGGTGGGTAACTGAATATATCAGTCAGGAGCTCAGAGGTGAGGTGGCACTTGGATGGTGTTTCAGGCACTGAGATCAAGCAGAGCGGAATCGGACGCAGAAACCCTGGCTTAGGTCAGGATAACAGAGAAAGAGCCAACAAAAGAGTGTGGGAAAGAGTAGCTAGAAAGAGGAGACAGTCCCGGATAGAACAATGTTGCTGAAGCCAGGAGACGGGACTATGAGGGACGGAGAAGCCACGTCTACAAAGTACGGGTGAGTGGACGGGTATATGGGGACTGGATTTGGCCCATGAGCATCGCTGCTGAGCCTCATGGAAACCCCCAGTGGGATTTGGCGCAGAAGCCAGATTGGATGGATTAGATTGGGTGGTGAATACATATTGATTGTATTATTCCGCGTCGTCCCACACTCACGGCGTCCGACAGCACTCTGTGATCTGCATTTGCAGGAATAATCTCCTTATGATCACTGTCCATGTCACGTCTTTGTCAGGACCCCACTCCCTGCTGTCTTCTCATTCCCATACTCAGATTCTCAGAAGCACCTCTGTATCTCCTGTTACATTCTCTTCTGCCTCAACTCCTCCAATCCTTCCATGGTGCCCTCTGAAAATCACAGCCCATTCATGGCAGACAGTTGTATATCTTAATCATTTCTCTGAACACCCCTCTCCTTCTTGCTCTAACTGAAGTCTGGCCCTCTCCAGAGGGTCCTGCTTTCCCTACAGGGGTCCTCACTGGCGCTCGTGTTCACTCCCAGGGCCCTGCAGACCTGGAGGTGGGAGGGGAGCCCCGTGTGCCCTCCACTGCTGTTTTCAGACCACACTCACTCTTCCCCTTCTAAAAATGTCCGTCTCTGCCTCTCAGGATTATGTTACCCAGTACCACTCATCGTTCCTTTTCCCTTTCTTCTCCTGAAGCATTTTCCCCACTCCCCCACCACCATTTTAGCTCCTGACTAACTGGAACTCTCTCATGAGACTCATGAAAGATCACCAATCTATTGCCTGATTCTTACCTCCTTTTCTTTGATCTTCACCTCCTTGATGTCCTCCCCCCCCCCCCGCCATTCTTCAGCTGACATTTTATGCTTAATTATTATAGTCATTCCCTTGTATGCTCTTTGACTCCCTCAACCCTCTTGTGAAACTCACGTCCACAAACCCCAAGCATTCTCTTAGTGCTGCTTGACATTCTGTTTTCAGTCATTTTCACACTCTTTAGACAATTACTTAGACCTTCTCTCTCCTTACACATCCAACGTCACCTTCCCCAAAACTACCTTCAGCTTATGAAATGTTCTACTTCACTAAAAATTGGAAGCGCTGAGACAGACTCTTACACGGACTACCATTCCCACATTTATCCGCCTCTCTCGGCTCAACCCGCCTCCACATTTTCTGCTCTCCCTTGTTACCATATGTGACCTATTCATAATCCTATTAAAAATCAATCTTGCCCTTTGCCGACTACTCTCCTCCCTCACCCCTCTCACCTACTCAGAGGTACTGTTCCAGCAACTCACCCTCTGTCCTACACGATCAACTGTTTCTCTGTATGGGAACATTCTCATCAGCGTGCAAACATATTGCTATTTCTTCTTCCACAAAAACACAGGAAAGGAAATAAAACTCCCCTCCAGTCTTATTTATTTACACCCCCTTTCCAGGAACACCTCACAATAATTGTTTGCACTCACGATTTCCACTGTTTCCAGTTACTCTCTTTGTCTCTTAAACCAATTTCAAGTATGCTTTCACCTTTACTAGTTCACCTGAATTACTCTTGTCAGTGTCACCAATATTCTTCCTGTTGCTGATTTCGGCAGTCCATTCTCAGTTCTCATTTTAGCTGAATTTTTAACAGCACGTGGAATTGTTTGCTCTGTTCTGCTTTGTATACTTTCTCCCGTTGGACTCCAGCACACCACGCTCTCCTGGTTTTCTTCCTGCTTTGCGAGTTGCTTCTTTATAGTTTTGGGGGATTGTCCTTTTCTTCTTCACCTCCTAATGTTGGACTATTTCATGGCTCAGTCCTTTGTTCTCTTTATTTTCCTGTATGTATGGACTCCTTTGGCGATCACTTGATGACAATGATTTCCAACTGCATATCTCCAATCTAGACGTCTCCCAAACTCCAGACATATGTATCCAACCACCTACTTGTCATGTTCACTAAGAGACCTCCAGTTCAGTATGTCCCCAAACTGAACTCCTTGTCCTCCCAAACCTGTTCCCCCCACAACATTCCCCATTTCAGCTGGTGGCAACATGACTTCGTTCACGCAGCTGCTCAGCCCAGACAGTTGTCCGTGATTCTTTTTGTCCTCTAATCCCCATATCCAGTCTCTCAGATAATCTTTTAGATTCTACCTTCAAAATACATTCGCAGTCAGACCGTATCTCACTACCCCTAGGGCTATTATGTTTGTGTTTCTGCAGATTATTGAAATTAACCTCCTAACAGATCTCTGTTTCCATTCTTCCCAGCCTTCTCCTGCAGTCCATTCTTAACACAGAAACCAAAGTAAAAGTTAGTCAGATTATGTCACTCCTCTGCTCAAAGCCATGCAGTGGCCCTTTCGGTCCCCACTTTACCCAGATATAGTTCTTACAGTGTCCTCTAAGACCCTACACAATCTGCACACCCAACTACCCCTCCACCTTTTTGTTGTTCTTTCCCTATTACTTGGCATTTAGCTCGCACTAGCCCAAATGGCTTCTGTGATGTTCCTTGAACTTTCAGACATGGCTGAATCTCTTACCTTCTTCATGTTTTTGAATGTCAGTAAAGCCTACCCCAACCACCCTATTAAAAATGACAACCCCCTCATCCTACTACTTTCATCCTACTCTATATTTTCTCCCCCATTACACTCAACACATTCTAACATGCCATGTATAGTTATTTACCTCTTTATTTTAAATATTGTTTATTCTTTCTTCCTGTTAGACTATAACCTCCAAAAGGATTTTAGTTCTTTGTTGGATCTCGAGCACATAAATAGTGCCTATAACATTGCCAATTCTCAATACATATTTTTGAATGACTGAATGATATTTTTGAATGAATGAATAAATTGCTCCAAGGTTACCAGTCAGCGGCAGAGTCAGGGTCCCATCTTGGTAGTCAGGTCCTGGAGGCTGAGCTCTTTCTTAATCAGCCAATTTCATTTCCTTTCAAAGCCCGTATGAGACACAGTAGATGTTGCATGTACAAAGGCAAAGGAAATTGGCTCAGACATTTATTACTCTGTAAGACATCACCAAATGGACCTACTTATCATTCATAAAATCTCTAAAATCTATTAGGCTCTCTAGGGTCTGTTTACTGAAATCAATACTACAAGCCACATTATTAAAGAAATATGATGGCAAAATTGAGTGCTTGAGTGCTTTTGGTATACAGCCAAAGATATAGGCAAGTGAAGCCAAAAGAAGACTCATTGTCCCCTTTTAATCTTCACAATTGGTTACATATGATCAGTGAATGTGAGTTCTTCCTAAAACATTTTGTTAACTGGAAAGGGACAAAAGTGCATAGTATCCAACATTGTGAGTCTGTGATTAAACTAACCCAAATGGTTCAGGAACGTTGCGTAGACGAGACAGTACTCCTCTCTACTCACCTTTAGAGTTGATGATGATGACAGTGATGATGACAACTATGTTAATATCAAGGAAGGAATAATTCAGTTCTGCCTTTTAATTAGATATCTAGATAAACTGGAATATTTAAATATTTCTCAATGCCAAGAAAGACTGTTTTCTTCCACACTGTCCTTGTAGATTAGACAGTGATTTGTTATTTTAGAAACAAATTTAGCAACATTTTTGAAATGGAAAACTTTTCCAAGTTAATCCCTAAGGTTCTAATCCCTATTCTTCTAACAACGTGGGTGTGCGTGTCTATGTGTGATGGAGGATGTGACATACGGGTGGGTGGTGTTTGTTGCGTCGAATACGCTTGCTATCACCCCTTTTCCAAAATACCTCATAATCCACTAATTAATATTTATGAATTCCTATGTTCCCCTGTGGGTAAATTTTTTGTAGTCTTTCACAGCATACTTGCCTTTAATGAGATGTTCACCTCGCTGAAGGGCTAGGAGGCTGTGTGTGCGTGCGTGCGTGCGTGCGTGTGTGTTGGGGAAGAGATGTTGAAGCTCATGCTTAGAACTTAGAGCACTTCAGGGAGAGGAAATCTGGATGAAGCCTGATAAATAGGTCTTTAAAATCACCCTGGGATTAGCTGGTGGTGTTGGTGTATGCCGGTGATGGAAGGTTCTAGAGTTTTGAATGTGGGAAAGGAAGAAAGAAAAGAAGATGTTTAATAAATATGTTTGAATACATAGCTTGTGTACCAATAAAAGAATGAGTAATTGGATGTTCTCTGAGTCCAGAGGGTGATAATAAAATTATCTGACACATTTCACAGGATGCTTGTGGGTGTATATTTCAGAAATCACTAGTAATAGAAGAGTCTCTTTCTGCGGGTGAGCAGAGCATTTTCAAAAGAAGTTTTGCCTCTATTCTTCACCCTCAAATCTACAGAAACCATTTTACTTGTTCTAATGGCTTTTGCCTTAGAAGAATTTCCTTTGTTAACATTTTCAAACTTTTCCTTCTTCCTGACTTGTGAGTGAGAAAGATCAGGTGGCCAAGACCTAATAATTTTAAGTTGACCTTCCTTGCAGGCAGAAGATAGAAAAGAAGATGACTTTAAAGCTCCCCCTTTCTCTAGGTTTTAGAGTTCTTTGTCTTTACCAAAGGTGATCTGTGGCTCTGAAGCTAAAATATAGAATAAGTGTAGTGTTCATTCCTTTCTTGATGTGGAAATTTTAAAAAGATGGTTCTAGTTGTTTATGCTTTTATTATGGGCTTTCTCTCTCACTCTCTCTCTCTATATATTTATTATATATTATAATATAATATAATTTTAGAAAAGAAGGTAGCAAGGATACTTGTTCTCAATTATATATATAGAAATATATATAATTATATATTATTATATACAATATATATTTTATACAATAAAAATATAGAGAGAACATATAATCATATATATATTCTCAATTTTATATATATTATACTCTATATTATATATAATTATAATCCATAGAATTATATATAATAGATAAAATAAATATATAGAGAATATATATAATTACATACATATATATTCTAAGATACCTCAAAATTCACTAATTAATATTTAAGAACTCGTGTGTGTGTATGTGCATGTGTTTGTGTATGTGTAAAAATATATATTTTTTAACATTTGGCATTCTATTGGAATAGGCAGAGGGGGTAAATTCTTAGGGTTTGTTCCTGAAGAAAACAAAGGCCAGGGCTTAGTCGGTTTTTTAGATTGCACTCTTCCAAAGCTGAGGTTTATCTTAGAATATTCATGGGGTTGTGTCTGGTTATGACACTTCATTTGAAATAATTTGAGGGTCTTGCTATGGGTAAAATTAAGTGGAAGACTTGCACTTGAATAGGACTCCATCAATTTCTGAAAAATCTACCATGGTTCTTTCCCAGAGCTGACTATTTATGCACACAGAATTTTCCTGACCCAGAGCTGTGATATTATATTTCTTAGTTACTACTCCATCTACTTCTTAAATAAGGCAGTTTTCAGTTTAAATTTGAAGATAGTTCAGTTGGTTTTACATAGCATCTTGACAAAAGGGTGTATAAGGGTTTTCCAGGGAAACAGAACCAATAGAGAGAGAGAGAGTGTGTGTGTGTGTATTTACATATATAAAGAGATTTGTTTTAAAGAATTAGCTCACGCCTCTATGGAGACTGATAAGACCCAAGATCCATAGTTGGTAAGCTGAGACTCAGGAGAGCTGATGTGTAGTTTTGGCCTGAAAATGGGCAGGTTTGAGACACAGGAGAACAGATGTCACATTTCAAGTCTGAAGGCAATACAGAAACCAGTGTCCCAGCTTGAACGCAGTGAGGCAGGAGGAATTCCCTTTTTGTGGGTGACGGGGCTGGGGGGGTGGTCAGCTATTTGTTCTATTCTTGCCGTCACATGATTGGATGAGACCCACCTGCATTAGGAAAGGCAATTTGGTTACTTAGTTCATTAATTTAAATGTTAACCTCATCCAAAAACACCATTACAGAAACATTCAGACTAATCTTTGACCAAATATCTGGGCGTTCAATGGTCAAATTCGGTACCCATACACCTCTTCTTAAGCCATACTTGATCTCCAGGTGTAGATAATAGCAAGGTCGTAATTCTGCCTAACATGATACAACAGTCCTGCATATGGGTGGAATACTAGGGACTGAATGTGTGCGTCCCCCTCAAATCCATACGTTGAATCCCTGATCTCCAGTGTGGCCGTATTTGAAAATGGGACTTCTAAGGAAGTAATTAGGTTAAACGAGGTCCTACAGGTAGGGCCCTGATCGGACAGGATTAGTGTCTTTAGAAGAAGAGGCCCTGGGGCCCCTGGGTGGCTCAGTTGGTTAAGCAACTGCCTTCAGCTCAGATCATGATCCTGGAGTCCTAGGATCGAGTCAGCATCGGGCTCCCTGCTCAGCAGGGAGTCTGCTTCTGTCTCTGACCCTCTCTGCTCTTGTGCCTCTCTCTGTCTCAAATAAATAAATAAAACCTTTAAAAAAAAAAAGAAGAAGAAGAAGAAGAACAAGAGGCCCTGGACTGCTCTCTTGAGCTCTGTCTCTCTGCGTGTACCACCGAGGAAAGGCCGTAAGAGCATTTAGCAGGAAGGTGGCCTTCCCCAAGCCCTCACCAGAAGCCACATGGGCCAGAACCTTGACCCTGGACTGCCAGCCTCTGCAAGTTTAAGAAAATACATTTCTGCTTAAGCTACCCAGTCTGTGGTATTTTGTGATGGCAGCTGGAGCAGATGAAGACACGGGGAAATTTGTGGACAGAGGAAATCTACTTCTTCAGATTTCTCCATCTCAGAGATTTTTTTTTTTTTTAAGAGCACATTCACTGCCGGTTTTATGACACATTAGGAAATGATAAAAGTCATTACAGAACAGCAGCGAGGAACCGAGAAATCCTTTTTGAGCAAGTGTTGCCGTCTGTACTTTGATCAAAACAGTAAGTTACAAACACTTCTTGGATAAATGAGTGAATCATTTAAAATGAATATTGAACATTTATAAATAAGATAATTCACATGAAAGCATTGAAAGTTATCTTCACATGGATGTTTCGTACATTACTCTAAATAAGGATTCAGCAGAAATGACCTTGGTTGTCCATCAGAAGAGGGAAGTTACATCATTTACGGTTCATCTTCTCAGTAGAACCTTACGTGATAACCAGATACGATCATTGTGAAACCCACTTGGAAAAATGGTTATCCTATATGTTAATGAATAATATAAAATGTATTCTGCTATATTATACTTACTTGAAATTATGCATGCATATTGACAGGACCTCTCTTTTTGTTTTATGGTAATTTTATATTAGTACTGCTTTATAATAATGTTTAAAAGAATATTTATTAATGACCAAAGGGCCTCTGAGCTTCCCAAGTCCGTCGTGCGTGCAGCCCGTCCTTCAGCGTCTTTTCCTGGGTTATGGATCCTGTTGCCTGGTGAGCCAGATGGTGGTATCCGTCAGCGAGAACTGGGCTTCACATCCATTTGAGTCATGCTAGATATTCGTTCGGTTACATGTTTTTCTTTCTGTAAATCATCCTTATTAAGTACTTTCTCTAAAGAGCGCAGCCTTCCTTTTGCGCGCTGCGGAAGCACAGGTTCTATTGAAGGAGGGGGAATGAAGATTAAAATGGTTAAGGTATCCAAGGGGAGAAAACTGAAAAGTTGAACCAGCATTTAGAGTCATCATCCTTCCTGCTGAAGGGACAACAGTCAACTTAAGCATTAGATTATTGCTTTTTTTTCCTTTCCTTTTTTAAAGATTTTATTTATTTATTTGACAGAGAGAGAGGGAGAGATAGAGAGAGAGAGCACAAGCAGGGGGAGTGGCAGGCAGGTGGAGAAGCTGGCTCCCCACTGAGCAAGGAGCCTGATGCGGGACTCGATCCCAGGACCCTGAGATCATGGCCTGAGCTGAAGGCAGATGCTTCACCGACTGAGTCACCCAGGCGCCCTTAGATTGTTGCTTCTTCGCAAACAGTTCCCCCACACTGTCCTTTCCTACTCACGTAGTTTCTTTGAAGTGTTTCTAAGTGGCTCAACACGGTCTTTGAGTGCAGAGACGGCAATATTTAAAAGGGCCTGACATATCTTTTATGGCCATTCCAGACCTTTCCCACATGCCTTTTGTGACTGTCTCACCCAGAGGATGACTTGGTGCCTGACATTGGCTTCAGGGCACCAGTGCCACAGGGATCTGTGGGGTAGAGTTTAGGGACGTGTGCTGGTCTGACTGGATGTGGGGCTTGGGTGGGAGGTTATAGAGGACCGGACTCGACAGGTAACACGAACTCAGGTAGTGAGCCAAGTGCACGCGAATCTTAGAGTCTTCAGTGTTTGTTTTATGTCACCAGGAAATATTCTGTACGCCTGAAAAGGAGGCCGGAAAATCCCCAGAGGAAAACGACGAGAGTTTTTGGCCTCAGCATTGAGAATTTTCATGATTTCCATAACATATTGGTTATTTTCATAGGTTTTTACCTTTTTTTTTTTCCCCCAAAATTTCCTCATT
The DNA here is from genome assembly GCF_023065955.2 of Ursus arctos. Taxonomy (NCBI): domain Eukaryota; kingdom Metazoa; phylum Chordata; class Mammalia; order Carnivora; family Ursidae; genus Ursus; species Ursus arctos. The sequence goes on along the minus strand of NW_026622897.1, from coordinate 4,438,113 downwards.
GGGAACATTCTCCTTCGGATATTCTGACTTTTCTCGACATTAAGAGGACGGGGAAGGGAATTCTCTGATGCTGAACTTTCCTGGACATCTTGGGCACCACGGCGTGTTCACTCAATTGGACATTCAGAGCATTCAGTGAAGATCCCTGATAGACAGTAGCCAGGTGCTCATCGAGGCCGGGAAGGAATAGATAAAAATCCCCCTCGCTGGAACATAGGTGCTTTCATGGATTGCATAGAAAATGTATTTTAATCCTCATAATAGGCTTAGCAGGTCATCATTATTATCTACATCTTTTAAAGAGGAAACCAAGGCTATGAGCGATTAAGGTCCCTGCAGCAAGCTCACATAATTGGAAGAGCCAAGATTCTGTCCCCAGTCATCCTGAATTGGGGGTCTTTCCTGCATGAGCATTTCCCGTGCTGGAAATGGTGAAGACATGTATGGATGGCCTTTCCCAAGGCAGCTAATACAATAAATAGAGATCAATGAGCTCACGCCTCAATGCAGGCAGTACCCTTGGAGCTGGGGGCAGAGCAGCGATGGGCATGATAGACAAGACTAGACTGGACGGGTGGGCGGGGTGCAAGCAATAAACAAATGAACACGTGTGTGCCTTGATATCACGTGATCCAAGATGCGATAGAATTTTGGATAGTAATGAAGGCGCTAAAAAGCAAGGAAGGTACAGGGACATTTGCTGACATGGCATGAGGTAGGTTTATGTGTGGTGGAAACAGAAGACCTCTCTAAAAAGGACATATTTGGTCAGAGACCTGGGTGGAGTATGAGACAGGCTATGAAATTGCACTGGGCGGGGGGCGGGGAGGAGGAAGGGCACCAGATAGAGGAGATGAGGCTCTGAGGGTGAAAGAACTTTCCATGTTTAAGGCGCCGCAAGGAGGTGAGGGCTGCTGGAGTGAAGTGAGTGGGGATTTGGGGAAGACAGTGTAGGATAAGATTAGAGCACCTGCTGTCTTAGGCCTATCCTGACTTGCTCAGTAAGAGCTTTGAGCTCTATTCTAAGTGTAATGGGAATACAAAATAGAGCTTTAAGCAGAGGAATTATGTTATTTATATTTTACAAAAATATCCTCTAATGAAGGGATTTTTCGTCAGGAGACCCTGACCAGTTCCAACTGGATCCTTGCTAGATAACTGAGGCCTTTCCCAAACTGCTCCCTAGAATAATTTGGAGGCATCCAATCTCAAAAGCTTTTTGAGGGTTTGATAGAAGGAAACACGACCAAAGGATGGAACAATAAACTTTCGGAAGAGGAAAGTTTGAAGCCTTTTTCCCCTGCTTTATTGAGACATAGTTGCCGTACGTCATTGAGAAAGCATCAGGCGCACATCTGCTACACACTTATATGTGGCAGAATGCTTGCCGTCGTAGCCTTAGCTAATGTCTCCATCACATCACATAATTACTTTTTCTTCTCTGTGGTGAGGACGTGGGAGACGTACCTCTTAGCAGTGTTCAAGTGCAAGACGCAGCATCACTACCTATAACTGCCAGGCTGTGCACTAGATCCCAGCACTTAGTCATCTTGTAACTGGTATGTTGTGCCCTGTGTCCAGTATCTCCCTGTTTCCCTCCCTTCCCAGCCACCGGTAGCCGCCGCTCTGGTCTCTGTCTCTATGAGTTTGGCTTTTTTAGACTCCACATATAAGCGATACCATATGGTGTTTTTTCTCTGACTTATTTCACTTGGCATAATCTCCTCAAGGTCCACTTATGTTGTTGCAAACGGCAGGATTTCCTTGTTTCTCTTGGCTTTTATCACACCACATCTTCTTTATCCATTCGTTCATTGATGGACATTTAAGTTGTTTCCATAAATGTCTGTGAATAACGCTGCAAAGGCTTTACGTTTTTATTTCCTAATAAAAATGGGAGGAAGTTTCTGCAGGAGCATCTGTGGAAAGGCACAGCAGGGAGGCCGGACCGCGTGCTGTGCTTGGCCCGGTGGTCAGACTTCGGAGAGAGAGCTCCAGGTAGATAGACGCTACAGAAGCTCTATTAGCGCAGGGATCTGTGAAACTTGGGGTTGTAAGCTGCGCTTCTGCCCCGACGGGCAGTACTGGCGTCTAGCTCTGGAGAACGTGGTGAACACAAGTGAGAACACCTTTAGGGCGCTTTCCAGATGGCTGAGGTAGGGCCGGAGTTGGATGGGGCAGTCTGTAATGATGATGATATGACTGATGGGCTTTCATCTGGAGGCAGACAGGTGGGCGAGACCCGGAAACAATGAAATGTAAGTCAGATATTGCCTCGATTCTACTTTAATTGCAAAGTGTGACATTTCCTAAATAACAGCTCTGTCGCCAGGGTGTTAGGGAGGGGCAGGGCCACATTGCTATGTTAGGGATCCACACCAGTTTTAAGAGATATCCTGATGGCAGAAACTTGAAAATGTGGAGGAGAAAATGTTCCTTAGAACCAAGGAAATAAGGCATATAAGATGGTATATATTATAATGTGGTATACCAAATATAATGGCTTATATGAATTGCATATACTTTGTAGCAAAAGTTTTGGGGTCAAAGAGAACTGGGTTTGTCTCTTGGCTCTTCAGTGGCTTTAAGTTATGGAAGGATTTGGTTAAGCTCCCTGCACCTCAATTTCCTTTTTGGTAAACTGAGATAATAATGATTAATTGAGCATCAAAAGAGATAATTCTTATAAAGCACATAGCATACTAAATGGCATGCAGAAAGGGCCCTAGACTATTGTGATTTATAATAAGAAATGCATGTGTGGTCTTTGTTTCTGGCACAGAGCACCTAAAACCTTTGGCATTTCCTAAGTAATGAGAGCAATAAATATGTCTTTTGTATGTTAATTAGGTGATCTTTGGATCCCACTTAAGGTTGGAGATGGTTGCCAGGAAAACCCAAGAACGTGATTAGAGGGTTGGAACTCTCAGCCTCACCCCTGTCTCCAGAGGGGAGAGGCTGGAGGTTGAACAGTGGTTTAATCAACCATACCCACGCAATGAAGCCTTCATGAAAACCCAGACTGCTTGGTTCAGAGAGCTTCTGGGCTGATGACCTTGCAGAGACGTGGAGGGCAGTGGTGTGCCTGGGGAGAGCACAGTAGCTCCTCTCCTTTCACCAGACCTTTGGAAGATAAGCATTCTCATGCCTTCAGGACTAGGAATTCTAAAATGTACGAAACTTTCTGCATTCCTCTGTTGGCCCAGGTCTGGTCACCACAGCTTTTTCGGATGGACCGCACACATAGTGCTTCTCCTTACGCTTGCTCATTTTCAGCTGTGCTGTGTCCTGCTTACAGCAAGAGTGACGCTGTCTGAGGTCAGTGCCTTGGAAATTTGAAACCGTCCTGAGGTTAGTAGGATTGGCCCCTTGGTTGTTTCCGTGGCTTTGCTCAAGGGTTTGTATCGGGCCTTTTTTCTGGTGATGGTATCGGGAAGAGGTTGAGGATGTCTCGGGAAGAACACATTGAACCCTGGCCGAGGCCGGCTGAGTCTTTGTGCTCATAATCACCACAAATAGAACCTGAGAAACTTCCCTCTGTTCTCTCACACTTTAAGCTCCTTATCTGTAGAAAGAAATGAATAAAATACCTCCTGTAGAAGAGCGGTTTTCATTTCAGTCTTACCGGTTTGACACCACGTTGGAGTGAATGGCAGTGAGAGGGGAAGGCCTGGAGCGCGGAGTCTTGAGTCTCGTGATGCCAAGGTCACCGATGTATTTAATGCAGCCTCCGACTGACTGTGAACCCTGAATCTTACTCCTCAAATGCAGACCGTGGGCCTGGCAGCCTGGAGGCGCTCTGTGGCGGAGCGCTGGCCGAGTCTGTCTCTTTAATAAACCTGACCCAAATGTGGCATTAATGAAGGGCTCTGGGTGAAACTGGCGGAGAGTACTTTCTTGATAGTCCTGTATCTCCCTTGATCACGGTAATGACTGCGTTTGCTATGTAAGTGTTGCCTTCCTGGGATGGGAACAGGTGTAGGTTTAAGGAGCTTCCAGAAAAAAAGAAAGGCAAGCACAAAAGCAGAGAGAAGGGTTACCAACCTCAAGCCTGGGACGGGGAAGCGTCATTGTAATGTGCTGCACTGTTTCTGTGCTTTTGGCCGAGTTTCACTGCTGCGGGCAAGTGCGTTCGCAAGAGTGCAGGGATGCGCACTGGACGGGGAGCTGAGGGTCACTTTATAGGAGCCAGATGGGAGTGCGTGATACAGTCTCCCCTGACTGCGGAAGCGACGAGCTTCGAATGTTCTTGAACTACAGAAGCATCTCCTCATTACTGTGTGCAATTAATTACATGCCACCAGCTTATTGTTTGCTATAAATAGCCACTGATTTGTCTTCATTTACATTTTAGAAGGCTTATTACTCTTTGCCAAAACAAAGCATCATTTTTCATAGGAGTGTGTGCTGGAGAGATCTCTGAGGGAGATGTGGCAAAATCTTGGTGGGTCTCTGGTATTTTAAAACAGTAACTCTGGATTATCAAGGGTTTCCTATATTGTAATCATTGGGAATCTCTTTTATTTCTTGTCTCCATCAAGCATACCATGTTTCAAAAATTGTTGTCTATCAAGCTGTATGCACGAAGTAAAATTTCTTCCCATTTTAATTAATAACAGCCATAATTCACAAGTTCCCATCAGCTTTTTTTTTTAAGATTTTATTTATTTATTTTGACAGGGAGAGAGAGAGAGAAAGCACAAGAAGCGGGAACAGCAGGCAGAGGGAGAAGCAGGCTCCCCGCTGAGCAGGAAGCTTGATGCGGGACTTGATCCCAGGACCCTGGGATCATGACCTGAGCTGAAGGCAGATGCTTAACTGACTGAGCCACTCAGGCGTTCCTTCTGATCAGTTATTAAAATTATCACTAAAAGGAAAAAAGGGATGTTTTCTATTTTAAAAATAATTTTTACTTTATTTTTTATTATGATATGTTAGTCACCATACAGTACATCATTAGCTTTTGATGAAGAGGGATGTTTTCGTCAGGATTTTGTTGACGTTTTAGAGACATAAAGTGTAATTTCCATGAATTATTCTTTAAAAATAGTGAAAAACAGCTCTCCAGCTTTTATTAATGCCTTCCTGGGCCACTAGGAGTCCAGGCACCTTAGACTATTGGCACCTCTGAATTACCAATGTTCTAGCATCACATAGTTGTTATATTATTATTAATTGTTAATGTTAATTACACTTAGAATTTATACTTTAATATGAAATTTTCTTGTATTATCTTATTTAAGTCATCAGAATAATTCCTTCAGGTAAATATTTTGTTCTCATAATAGGAAGAAACTGTGAGTCAGAGAATACAAATGACTCCACCAATAGCACATAGCTTTTCTGACACTGCAGCTCCAAAGTCAGGTTTAAGGCTCTCTCTTCAAACATTTTGGTCATGTACATTCTAAAAGTTTTGAACAGCTCTGCACCCCTTCATGCATTTTTCAGTGCATGAAGTGGTTCTGTAAAATTTAAATGGATATATAAAACTTTTCATCACAAGTTTCAAGAGTTACAAATGTAAAGTTTCCAGCATATTGTAAATGTTTCCATTTTAGCTAGAAAGCCGTTACATCAGTCTTCTGAACGCATCTGCTGGTATATTGTGATCCTCGACCGTTTACAAAATGCACAGATGAGCTCTTCTTTAATAACCACAAATTATACATCATTCTTTTCTTTAGACTTGTGTTTTTATTCCATTTACCCATAGAATGTTATTGTTAAGTTTTTATGCTCAAACACATTTTATTAATCATAACATCCTATCTCTTTGCAACCAAAATATACTCGATTCTCATTAGTTGCTGTTTCTGTATTTGCAAATTCACCTCCTCACTAAAACTTATTTGTAAGCCCCACACCAATACTTGTGGCACTTCTCGCCATCACAGAGCAGTGAGGAATTGGAGTTCCCCGTGGTGCACTGAAGCTGAAGGAGATGGTGCTCTCTCTGCCTTCTTGTTTCCGCTCTCATGTTATAAACAAAGGTCTTTTTTGTCAGTCTGTTTAGTTGCCACATTTTTCACGCTTTTATGCCTTTTTTTTTTTTTTTTTTTTTGCCATTTCCCTGTTTAAAAAATTCCCAAGTGTAATGCAGAAGTGCTGTCTAGGGTTCCTAAACTCACAAACACTGTGCTGTGCCCTCATGGAGAGTAAAGATATGTTCGATAAGCTTTATCTAGGCATGAGCTGGCTGCTGGCCATGAGTTCAACGTTAATGAATCAACAACGTATATTAATATATTTTTAAACAAAAACAACAAAAAACAAGGTTATATGTTGTTCAGTTAACGAAAATGTTGTGACCAGAGGCTCATAGGAACCTAACTGTGGATTTCTCCTGGGAGCAGTGGTATAGCATTTGCTAATTCAGCATTCCTGGCAAATTTACAGACCGTAACTAACACAAATAATGAGAACTGACTGTACAAATACAGTTTTAAAGTATTTTAAATTCCTTTATAATCAGAAGCTCTTAAGTGTTAATACATTTCTTCTGTACTGAGCTATCATGAAAATTATTTTTAATATGCAATCAATTAATGTACACTTATATACTGTACTTATTAAGTCAGTTCTATAGTGTGGGCAATTAAGTAAGAAAAAACAAGGGACTGTAAAGGGAAAAAGAAAGATGGAATGAGGGAGATAAAGGAATTATACCATTTATTTTTCACTATGTGCCAAGAAAAGAAAGGAATTAAAAACAGAGAGGAGAGATGGAGGAAGAAAAAGAGCATCAGAGGCTGAATGAAGAGAGAAGGGGGTAGAACCAGGGGCCAGGGAAAAGGAAAAGGGATTTTACTGTATATTTAGGGGGAGTGAAATGTGGAGGAATTACACCTGCCTGAAAAATGGAAGTCAGTGGGAACACACACACACACACACACACACACACACATACACATTTCAAAAATGTCTAAAATGTATAAATAAAAATTCTCATTCATTTTTTAAAAAACAGAAAGCCTTAATTTTCATTGCTGTATTGAAATATGTCACATATCATAAATTCACTTGAAAGATACAATTCAAGCCTACAAGACCTCCTACCCATAAGCAGTCAATCTCTTTCCCCTCCCCCACCTGGTCCTAGGCAATACTAATCTACAGTCTATCTCTGTAAGTTTGCCCGTTTGGGACACTTCATCTAAATGCATTCATATGATATGTGGTCTTCTGTGACCCACTTCTTTTTTTTTCTCCCACTTTATTGAGGTTATAATCAACAAATAAAAATTTTTTGTATTTAAGGTAATGTTCTGGTATGCATATACATTGTAAAATGATTACCACAATCAAGTTAATTTACACGTCCATCACCTCACATAGTTAAGGGTTTTTTTTTTTTTTGGTATGTATGGTAAAAACACTTAAGATCAACTCTTGTAGCAAATTTCGAGTATATGATACAGTATTATTAGCTATAGTTACCAGACTGTTCATTAACTCACCAGAACAACCCTTAGTAAATTGATTCCTTGATCTATGGAAGTGAATGTCCAATCGTGTTATTAGGGATGAAATTTGGTGACAAGAAGTTTATAGGAATTATGTCAACCAGTGGAAAAGAAGTGTTAGAAGCTGTACAACTTTGTGTTTATGGTTTGTCTTATTTTAAGAAATTCTACAAAGAAAAAATTAAATGCATCAAGCTGGTAAAGAAGAATCTTTATATTCCAAAATTATTCTTTTTTCAGCAAAGTTGATTTGGTGGGTACCTTTTAAAATATGGATGCTTAGTACATTTATACATGAATTATGATCAACTAGAAATAAGACATCTGTGAAAATGTATGTTTAAATATGTCATTTAATTCATATGAAAATACTACCCAACCTACAAAGTAATTGAGTATATTTTAAGAACCTATTTTATTACATTAAATGAAAGAGTCTCTGCTTCTCCCAGGTTGTGTCATTTACATTTAGCTACATATGTTCCTTTTAAAGTTAAATGAAATGGTAATATATGAAATAGGCTCTTGGACTGTGAGGTATTGTATCAGATCAGTGGTGCAGTAGATCAGGCGCTGGCCTATATGGAAGTATGTTCATAATTCACATTACCCTCATGCTTGAATTTGCAGACCACCTTGACACAGATCCAAATATAAATAATTTTGTAAATTACTGAAGTATCTAATTCAATCACATTCAATTATATGGTCATGTATGAGTAAATCTCATTCTGATAATTATATATGAGTAATCATGATATTCAGAATCATAGTGTGGTTAACTATCTAAATTAGATAGAAAGAAATATCTATTTCGGATTGCATAGAACAAGTTTCATTTAGCATTGAAAGGTCAGGCTGAAGACATTTTTAAATGGCACCTCCAAAAGCTGCAGTGCTTTTATTGCCAAAAGACAGTAAAAAATGCATTTCTCCACATGATTTTGAATGCAAAAAAGGAAATCAAAGAAATAAATTTCAGTTTCATCTTTAACTGAATGTCACTGATGAGCAGGACTCTTTGCCTCAATGTCTTCCTTAATAGCTTTGTGAACTGTCCCTCCAAAGTTACAGTGGTTGGAGAGATGGTAGACAACACGTTTCTGGTCTTTTTGAGTGTTTTAACTTTCCTTATCTAGTTCCTGGAGATGCCTTTTGCGCTTTCTGACTTGATTTGCTGAGCCCCAAACCAAAAAGTTACAGGAAGCCTTGTTTTGAAACTGGTCTTCTGTGAAAACAGTTGTACTGTGAGAAGCGGTTTGTTCACGGAATCCACAGAAGTTCACAGACAGCCCTGGGTGTCCTTATTGCCTAGCTCGTTCACTGGCCATGTCTGTCTTTTAGCCCAGTTTCTTTGGGCCTAAACATAACTAGGAATAATATGACTTATGCCTACAGTTTCAAAAACACAATGGGACTGTGAGAGCCTTTAGCCCAGTTCGCCAGACTACCACAAGATGGGGCTAAATTATAAGCAAGCCCGCTAAGTTTGGGGTCTGTGAGAGCGAGCAGTTACGTAATTTTACTTCTGCCGTTGGTGCTGCGGTTGGGAAGGGAGGATGAGTTTATAACAATGTAAAGCTTACAAATTTTAACTAGCAATTGAAATATTTTAAAAACAACTCTGGAAGAAGTATCTCTTCTTTCCAAATGATCTTAATTTTAGTGGAGTATATAATTTTTTCTTGCCAGATAGTGAGTTTGAGTTTTTGCGTTGCTATATAGAAACCCTGATTATTGTACCGCCTGACTGTGCATCCTCATTACAGCATAAAATGGTACTTCGAAAGAGATTGTTTATAGCCTTGCTTAAGATAAAGTACCTCGTCTCAGCTTGCCTTCCCCGTTCCTTCTCCTCTTTCCTCCCTCTCCCTTCCTATTCCTTCTCCTCCTACTCCTCCTTCTTTTTCTGTCTCCTTTTCCATCTGTCTCCCATTTTTACCAGATGACTAATATGCTAAGGATGTTTTCTCATTTCCTATATCTCCTCCCACCGCTGTGAATGAGAAGGCTGAGCTAGCCATGCTCAGAGAGAACTGAAGAGGTTCTCTGGGTCGGAAGGAGCATGCTTTGGAAGGATTTGGGGTCTGCTCTTATTGCCCAATGTCGATGAAAATTAAATTATATTGACAATCATTCATTAATCAACTATCCATTGAACACGGACTCTGAGCTAGGTATTATCCTATATATTAAATATGCATTGGTTATTGAGCATATGTTACTTAATTATAGGTATTACATATACGTTAATAAGACAGACATGAGTTCTTTTATAATCAAGTTTTTATAAACATACAGATAAATTTTCAGTTTGATGACTTCTGAAGAATATATTTATCTGTGGGGCCAACATCCAAGTCCAGATATAGGCATTTCATCCCCCTAGGAAGTCCCCTCATGTCCCTTCTATCTATTTCAAGGCATTTCCCGCAGAGCTTCCCCTGCCTACAGCAACTCTCCTGATCTCTATCCCTATAGATTAGTTTGGCCTCTTCTTGAACTTCGTAGAAATAGAATTTGCTTTTTTAATATAGACTTGTTTCACTCAGCATAGCATTTTTGAAGTTTACCCATGTTGTTGGGTGAATCAATAGTGTGATTTTTTTACTGTAACATTCCATTGTGTAAGTATACCACAAATTGCTTGTCCATTCTACTGATGAATACTTTAGCTGCTTATGGTATTTGACTATCACAAATAAGGATGCTATGAACATTCTTGTACACATCTTTTGTAGATATATGCTTTCATTTCTTATAGCTATATATCTGAAAATGCAATTGCTGGGTTGTAGTATAGGTGTATTTTTAACTCTACAAGAAATTGCCAGATAGTCTTCCAAGGTGTTTATACCATTTTATACTCCCAACAATAATATAAGAAGTTTCCGCGCCCTCACCAACATTTACTATAGCCAGTAGTAATTTTAGCCATGCGAGGGCGTATAAAGTAGCATTTCACAGTGAAGATGTGCAGGTAAGTCAATTGCTAACAACTGGTCGTAGATATGATGGAGTTAATATATTTGGATCTTGGCATTTAAAAAAATCACTTATCACTGTACTTATATTTCATGATCTAAAATAGCCATGGTGGGCATGGTGGGGAAACTTGGGAGGTCAAGGATGAGAAGAGGAATCTTGTAGAGAACAAACGAAGTAGCATCAGGATGAGATTATTGGTAAGAGGGGATAGATAATCCACATCCTTAATTCTGAGCAGCTAAGTAAGAGAGGTAAGAGTCATTAGAAGTCCAGGTAGGAGCAGGGAGAGACATCAGCTGTGCGGTGCATTTAACTCTGTGTAGCCCAATTGATAGTTTAAACTTTACGAAGTATCTACATGATGGTGGAATGTTCGAATTATGATAGCCCAGAACCTCTTCTTCTTATTATTCATATCGTACCTTAAAATGCTGGTTATGCTCTGTTGGAGTAATTAAACCTAGTTATAGAAGACATTTCATCCTGAAGAGCATATCCTAATATTAAATACACTCTTCACACTTTGCCCTTTACACAACAGTCTCAGTTACAGATGGGATATTCTCTTTTGAAATCGTCTTTTAATCATAGCTGGAGAGGGGCTTTTTCTAGATCTTCTCATAGTAGGACAAACATAATGTCTACTTAGAGTAGAATACAGAATTTATTGCTATCATAGGTCATCAAGACGTTTTGGTGGAATTTATCGGTTGTAGATATGATGGAGTTAATATATTTAGATCTTGGCATTAGAAAAAAATCACTTATCACTGTACTTACATTTCACGATCTCAAATGTTAAATTCTGAATTTTAAAACTTGCCAATGCACTTTATAAAAAATAAACATTTGGGGTGCTTGGGTGCTCAATCGTTTGAGCAATTGACTCTTGATCTCAGCTCAGGTCTTGATCTCAGAGTCATGGGTTGAGGTCCTGTGTGGAGCCTACTTAAAAAGCAATAAAATAAAATAAAAAATAAACATTTACTTTGGGATAATTTTAGATTTATAGAAAAGTTATGAAGATAATACAAGGGTCCCATATACCCTTCACCCAGATTTCCCTAATGTTAAAAACTTATATAACCGTGGTACATTTGTTAAAACTAAGAAAGTAACATTGATACTTCACTATTGATACTTTATTGCTACTAAACTTTTGGACTTTAGGGTAGAGCATGGGACTCTTGATCTTGGGGTGGAAGTTCAAGTCCCATGTTGGATGTAGAGATCACTAAAAAATAAAACTAAAAAAAAAAATAAAAGAAACTTCAGACTTTATTTGGATTTCACCAGTTTTTCTACTAATGTCCTTTTTTTGTTCCAGGATCCAATCCAGAATATCACATTGCATTTAGCTGTCATGTATCCTTAGATTCCCCAGATCCGTGACAATTTCTTAGTCTTTTCTTGTTTTCCATGATCTTGATAGTTTTGAAGAATCCTAATCAAATATTTTGTAGAACGTCCCTCAATTTGAGTTGTTTGATGTTTTTCACATGATTAGGCAGGGATTCTGGTTTGGGGGAACAAATATCTCAGAGGTCCAGTGTCCTCATCACATCATTTCAGAGATAGATATCAACCTGACTTATCACTGGTGACGTTAGCTTGCTCTCTTGGACAAGGTATCTGTCATATTTCTCCATGTGACGTTCCTGTTTTTCTCTTTTTGTACTCTGTTCTTTGGAAGTAGGTCATTAAACTCAGTCCACACTCCACACGTGTGTAGCTATGGTGGAGGATAGGGAAGATGGACATTAAGTTTCCTCTTGTTTAGTGAGGGAAGATCTACTTATATTATTTGGAATTTTTCTGTAAAGAAAATGTATTGTCTCTCCATTTATTTGTTTATTCAATAATTTATAGCAGTATGGACCATCAATGTTTATTTTCTACTTTGGGTTATAGTCTGGTAATACGTTTTTCTTCAAATTCATCATCTTGTTGATCATTGGGAGCTATTTTAGGTTGGCTCCAGTGTTCTTTTGACCTACACACCCCCAATTTATTTGTTTATTTCCCTTTTCAGTGCTTTTTAATCTTTTGGCCCTGGAAGATGCTCTAGAATCATCTTGTTTTTTTCTCTGCAGCAGCCCTAGAATCAGCTATTTCTTCAAGGATCTCTAGTTCCATTACTGGACAATTGTATTGAGAACATCAAGATCTGAGGAGTGGGTGTGCTTCTTGATTCTGACGTGTCACTACCTCTAGGCTCTCGCTTAGGACAGAGCTAGGAAGTACGTGTACATAGATTAAAAATGTACAAACACCTATCTGTAATCTATCTTTTTATCTATGCATCTGACCATCCAGAACATGAGTTCATACTGATGTCTCTGACTCGACTCCAACACCACAGAGTTTATCCTAGACTAAGCCCCTGCACCGACTGCTATCTGTAATTTCTTTCTCTGACAGTGAGAAAACTAGCTCCTATTTAACTAGCACTTACTCGCTTATTTTTTCAATCCTAGTAGACATAAAAAATAGTTTCAGAATGTGAACTGATGCTCCTATGAGAACCAAATTTACTAACTAGCGTGCTGTGTTTATGTGCCTTTTTTTAAAGATTTTATGTATTTATTTGACAGAGAGAGAGTGAGGGAGCACACGAGCTGGGAAAGAGGCAGAGGGAGAGGGAGAAGCAGACTCCCAGCTGAGCAGAGAGCCCGATGTAGGACTCGATCCCAGGACCCTGGGATCATGACCTGAGCCAAAGGCAGACACTTGACCACCTGAGCCACCCAGGCGTCCCTGTAAAAAGGTCATTTTGTTACCTGGGTAAACTTTCTTTGCCTCCACTGCCTTCAGTGAGGGTATGTCATACATTTTTATTGTAAGTAATTCATTATGCCAGTCATCTTTTGTATCAAAATGCTTATTCTTTTCTCTGTTGCTTTCCTCTTGTCTAGTACTCTGTGTGTTCTAGTATATAGGTACCCTTTATATTTTCAAGAGTTTCTAGTAGCCAAACCAGAGTTTTCATGGGTAGAGTAGCTAGATATGAATTTGAGGACTGACTCACATACTTAAAATTCTCTGTGAAATTTAAGTGATAATATGGACTTTTCCTTCACAGAAGCAGAGTGTTTCACAATGGCTTGGGAAATACCTGGGCTTGAAATACAGGGGGAAATGCCAATGTTACAAAGGGCACTGGACTGATGGAAAATATACACCCTGTGTCAGATATTCCTCCTGTAGTGTTTCTTTTGGTGGACACAGGTGCTACAGACTTGACAAATCATTGATAGAGCATCGGACTAATGTTTCAAATGACTGAATTATATTTTGATGTTTATTTTTTCAAAACAGAATTTATTGTAACTTTGAAGCTCTCCTTCTCTTTCAAGATCTTCATCTGAAAACTCTCTACCACATTCTTCCTCTCTCTACACACTTCTTCCGCTAATACTTGAGGCTATTCCTGTGATTATTTGTCATCTTTTATCTTGTTTTATGTTTCCAGATTTGGCTCTTTTTTCTTTACCTAATAAGTCCTAATATTTTCACCACTAAAAAAAGTCATAGAATAAAGCTGGAAATAAAACCTTACTTACATATCCAAAGCTGCTTTCCTCTTTCCGCCAGCTATCAATCTAGATGGTTAAACGAGATTATAGTCCCCTGATCTTGTTCCAGTGACGTTTACTAATGTTGAGGTCTTTGAGACATTCATTTATTTCTTTATTCTCTTTCATAGTTAGATTGGGGTTTCTGGGGGGCTTATTCTCTATCAGTGATTTTGTTGTTATTGCTGCTGCTTGAATTTTTTTTTCTATGCATTTTTCTATACTGTAGGGCTTTGTTCTTGTTTTTGCCTTTTCTCTTTCTTCTACAGATTCTTATCCGGCATGTGTTCAAACTGCTCTGCTATCCTGTAGTATATGACTGGATACCCAAGACCTTCACTGGTTGAGTATCACTTGTCAGAGTAGTTGGGGGACACGCATTTCTCTGTATAAAAAAGTTATTGGTAGACCACTCTGCCATGTAGAACTGTTTTGTCCTCCATTCCTGAAATTCTATGACTTGACATTCTCTTAATTCTTTCTGGTCCTTGTCCGATCTGTTTTCCTCTTTCTCCTCTGAGAGCTGTTCTTAGAATATGGTGTTGCTCAAGTATTTTTGTTTCTATTTTCCCAATAGTCTCTCTGTGTGTTGGTTTCCATATTGCTGATGTAACAAATTAGCAACAACCTTAGTGGCTTAAAACAGCACAGATTCAGGGCTCAGTCGGTTAAGTGTCTGCCATGGCTCTGGTCATGATTTCGGGGTCCTTAGATCGAGCCCTGCCTCAGTGGTCTCCCTGCTCAGCTTCTGTCCTGCCCACCCCCAGGCTCGTGCTCATTTTTTCTCTCTCAAATAACAAACAAACGAACAAAAAACCCCAGCACAGATTCCTTGGGGTGGGGCGGGGGCATTATTCAGCCTACTGCAGTCTTATCAGTTGCTTTTATTCTTACCGTGTTGATTAAAACCCAAATGCTAATGATTCCCATATCCGAATCTCCTATCCAGCTTCCTCTCCTGCACTCAAGATCCATATAGCTCACTGCTTGCTAGACATTTTCATCTGAATCTATTTCCAATTCAATTATAAGAAAGAGACCTTATCATCTTCACCAGACCATGTCCTCTTCCTGTGTTCTCTGTATCAGTTGACAGTCTCCAAAACTGAAACATCGGGTCATTCTTAAATCTCAGCCCTCTCTCACTTCCCATATTAAATCAGCCACCATGTCCTGCTAACTTAACTTTCTATACTTGTCTAATCTTTCCACTCTAATTCATCCTCATATTCAATTATCAGTTTCCTCATTTGCAAAATGGAGTGATAGTGTGTCATTCTTTTTTCAGAAGAGATTTATTTTATTTTAGAGAGAGAGAAAAAAAAAAAACTCAAGGCAGGGGAGGGAAAGAGGGGAAAGGAGAGAGAATCTCAAGCCCATTCCCCACTGACCGTGGAGCCTGAGGCAGGGCTCGATCCCGTGACCCCGAGATCATGGCCTGAGCTGAAACCGAGAGTCTGACGCTTAGTGGACTGAGCCACCCAGGGGCCAGTGTGTAATTCTTGCAGGCATCATTATGCCACCTTTACATTTAAAGAAATTGAAGTGCAGGGAGATGAGGACCTTGTAAAAGGTTACCTAGTGAGAGAGTTGGGATTTAACCATGGGGTCCAGCTTCTTCTACTGATCTAGTTAAAGTCCTCATATCTTTTCTGGGTTACTCCAATAGCCTCTGTACTGTTTCTTGATAACAGTTTAGGCTCTTCAAGGCTCTTCTTCATGGAGTCACATGCTCTTTTTAGTATGCAAACGTGACTCCTCAATGAGTTGCACAAGGCTCCCTGTGATCTGGGACCTCTCTACCTCGCATTACCACATCCTACCGAGCCCTGCTTTTACTCCACACTCCAGCCACTCTGAGCTCCTTGTATTTCTTGATGCACACCTGTTGTTCTCAAGTGTGTGCCTTTACTCTGGTTCGCCCAGTGCCTAGAATACTCTGCCCTTAATGCCTCTGCCTTATTCTGTGAAATTCAGCTTAGTTATCTTCGTCTCCAAGAAGGCATCTAAACTTCCTTTTCTTCTGTGTTTGTGTTAGGTACTTCTCTGGATCCTATGTGTGTCTCCATTATTAAACCTGTTGTTAAAAAATATTTGTCATTTTGTGTGTCTGTTTCTTCCAAGGTTTTTTGTTTTTTGTTTTTTTTAAACTCTATTTCTGGGTCCTTGAAGAAAAAGACTATGTGTTATACTCCTTTTTCTTTACAACACCTAGTATAGAGCCTGACACAAAGTATTAATAAATGCTTGTAGGGGAAGGAATGAATCAACAGACGTATGCTGGTTTTATTATTTTTTTCTGTGTGAAGCCATTATCTCTAAGTCTTTAAATAATAATCGTAGTAAAGGCAATTGCCATGCCGGAGAAAAGGAAACTTGATTTCATCCTCGATATGGATTCCTCTTTTTATAAGGAATTGTTTTATACTAAATAATAAAAATAAATCATGAAATTAATGTTAAATAGGAAAAATGTTTTTATTACCCTTAAGAAAGCATTTTCTATTTTTTCCTGTTTAAACAAGTTGAAGGTATAACGAAGAGCAAATGTAAAGAAGCTTTATTCACACAATTTAGATTCCTCATAACTAACTAACGGTAGAGGTGAAATCTTTTCCTGTGTGTATATGTATCCATTGAAGCACAGAAGTATCAATAAGTTGTTCCAAATGATCAGTTTACAGAACAGAAATATGTCTCTTTTGTAGTTTAGGAACCGGGTAGGAATAACTTAAAGAAAAAGAAGTGATTGTTTTTTTTCGTGACAATATATATAACTTTGCTTTAGAACATTGGAACGTGCCACAGTAGAATGCCAACTTGTCACTGATTGCTGTATTCCAGAGAATTTGAGTGACAGTCTAACTTTGCCAGTGCTGATGTTTACTTAATTCTCAAGTGTGTGAAGAATATTATCATCTATTTTATAAATCGATGCAATTTTTTTAGTGATGACTATTGACTTCCCTTTAAGTCTGGCCGGACTGCACAGAAATTATATTATGTCATTTGTATAATAAGAATAAAGGTATTGGGTTTTTCTTGTTTTTGCTCATGGAAAGCTACCAACAGAAAGCAAACAGCAAAAAGCAAAGGTGTTCATTTTTGAAATAGGACGCCAAATAGAGCAGGGACAACTGAGGAAGAAATTCTGCTAAGATAACTGGAAATCAAGGACACTGAGCATCTATGACCTCATCAGCCTGGAGACAATTAATTTTATTATGGTTCATTACATAACCTCCTGGAAACACAAGCACCGCGTAAACTAAGACAAATGAAGGAGCAATGAGAACTACGGGTGGGGAGCAAGGTGAGCGTTTCCCTCTGGTAGCTTGAATGCTTTTGGTTTTGAAAGTACCTTAATTATCCTGTGGAAAGAACTGTTTAGAAGCAATTAATTGTGATATTTGGATGGGACATTTGCATTTATACTCGAATCAAATTATTTGAAGTACTTTTTGAGGTACTTCTGAACAAAGTTGCAAATGGTGGCTACTGCCTTATAAAAATGGACAGTGTTCATGGGACATTTTGGGGATGACTGTTTTTTTAAAAAAAGGTTTTATTTGAGAGAGAGAGCAGGAGGGGGGGAGGGGCAGAGTGAGAAGCAGACTCCCTGCTGAGCAGGGAGCCCCACACAGGCTCCATTGCTCAGGGGGCTTGATTGGTGTCAGGGCTCCATCCCACTCGGGGCTCCATCAGGGACTCCAGGATCATGACCTGAGCCAAAGACAGATCCCTAACTCACTGAGCCACCCAGGCGCCCCCTGAGATGACTTTTGATTTCAGAGCCATCTTTTCCTCTTTTCACACTCACAAGTAATGGACACTCTCAGTTGTGCTGTCTCTGAGCAGAGATCCCATTTGTGAAAATGCTCGTTAAGGTATTCAGTGGTGCTGTTCCCTGGGATTTTCTTCTGCATGTTGAGCTCAGTCTGCAGACTTCACTAGTACGCGTCAGCTTTTGTTCCAGTCTGGTCATTTCAGACACAGTGTCTTCACTCCTATTGGCCGCTGCTTGTTCTCGACTTGTACTCATGCTGATCCCCACCAATTACCTTATAGTCATCGTGACAATTCCCAGTATTCACAGGGCCATCTTTCTATCTCTCTCTCCTCCTTCCTGCCTCTAGGACCTCCGGGACCTGGCTGACAATGCTTTCCAAATATAATTCGCACCGGCCCACTAACTGACAAGAAATTCCTAGGAGCCAGTCTTTTCAGTTTGCATGGATGAACATTCTCTTTCAGCTGATGAAACCAAAGGCAGCAAGCTCACAATCTTTGTCTGATAGAAAAGGGAAATGTATTAGATTGAATGTGAGAGCGCAATGTATTCGTTATGAGTCAGAGTGGGATGATTTTTCTTGGCCAGTCTGGTGTAGAACCCTTTTCACTGAGTCAACCACGTGACTGTCTTAAGACACCAAATGATGGATTTCTGTGTTTGCCTGTGAAGTACAAGACACATCACTGGCCCTAACGCAGGAGTGGCAATTAATTGGGTCTTTTAGGGGTTCCATTTTTAAAACATGGTTTCTATAGGGGGTAGCTGTTCTTCCTGTTGGTTTATTAATGACTGATGTGCTTTGAAAATTGGCCATTTTAGACAATAGGAAGCTGAAAGAGGAAGCTGATGTACTTTACTGACTTGGGTTATATTCTTGGATCATATCATAGGCAGATAATATATACCAAGTGTGCCCCAGACTTGAGTGATATAGAAAATGGTTGTTGGTATGCGTGTGCATGTGCGTGTGTGTGTGTGTGTGTGTGTGTTGGAGGGGAGAGATCATGAAGAGACGACATGCTGTAGTTTTAATCACATGCAGCTGATTTCTTTGACAACTGAGGCAGTCTGTTTTGCTGATTTATGTTCTTGGAAATAATGGACTGTAGAGAGGAGTGGCTAGCTGTATAACACTGTCTTAACGTCACTTCCCAGTCAAAAAGTTAAAATAAGTTTTTTTCAATGCTTGCCAGAGAAAGTCCAGAGTAAGGCCTTTTCCAATCTGGTCTTTGTTTTTTTTATTCCATTTCCCATGATCCCTCAGTATTTATTCTCCTCCCCCCGTTTGGACGATGTACACAACATACTCTCTCCTCCATGTCCAACTCATGCATTTCCATTTTTTCAGATGTTACCCATTCTTCAAAGGTCCATTTGGGTCTCATTCCCTTCACATGGAAATGGAGTTCATCTTTCTTTTTCTGTAAAATACTGGAACTTATTTTCCATACCACCTCTAACTTGGTCCTGTTTTGTATGGCCATTTAAGTTTTGATATTATTTAACTTTTCCTTAGGATTTTTAGAGTGTAAATTCTCCAATGGTGGGGACGATGTTTTGTCTTTATAGTGTTCACTGTGCTTGGTTTAATAATGTACTTTAAGTTACTCACATATGTTGAGTATGAATGGATATGGGTGAATTAACTTAGCTATAATGGGCCTGTGCAACTGGATTAATGTGAGCCTATTTTTACTACCTGAGAAAACAACTCAGATAACATTCTTTACAAATAATGAGCTAGCCTTTTTTTTTCCCCCTCCTCAAGGGAGTCTTTCTGAGAAACAGTCTTCTACAATAGAGCTATGAAATGAGATTTTGCAGTGCTAAGAGCTCTACCTGTGATTAACTATGGGCCGTTGGACCATGGACAGGTCCCTCAATCTCTGAATACCTTCGCTTCTCTATCAACAAATGCAATAAAGTTCCTTCTTTCCCCAGCTTGACAGCAGATGTTATAGGGAATAATGAGCCCCACCTTTCCTTTCTTGTTCTTTTCAAACAAAGAATAGTTGCCAGGATTTCGGGGTCAGTTTTTAAAAGAAAAAAGGTAAAACAGTATATATAAGAGAATATTGTTCTGCTAAACTATTTGCATATACAGCCTTTGGTAAAAAAAAATTATATGTATAAGGAATATCAAAAACGAATATTTTATTTTATTTCATTTTGTGTTAGGTATTCAAATTATTTTATTTCTTACTAGGTAGTCAAAGCTTTAGTTGATAGACAATGAGTTGAAATATTATACATTTTAAAATCATATAATAATGTACTATGCATAAATCATACTTAAGGTAATATTCTGAACAGAAATTTATTACAGCAGAAAATGACGTTAAGATGCACAATTTTCATTTTACATTTGTAAGCTCTTCATGCCTATTTACTCAGTGAGAGTCTGTAATCAAGATAAAAAGCAAGCTTTTTTGAGAACCTTGGAAGGGCTGAGCAACCAGAGTCCTCGTTCCCAAACTGGGCAACAGCGGATTCCTGGGATGCTGTGGTGGAGGCGCAGGGGTGCGGGGGGAGCTAGTAAACCTTTGAGGGAAACACACCTACACTGAACATCTGCTGGAAACTGACCAGACTGTTGGCTTGAAGTAGTTGATAGTTTTAATATTGGTTTGTGCTACATTATTTCACTCACTTCATACATTTGTGAAGCTGGGTTTTTGGAAGCTGCTGCGATAAAAAGCAAAAGCCACAGGAGAATCAGCGTGGAACAGGAAATGAGGGTGACGTTGCTCATTCTCATCCCAAGGCTTGAGAAGCTGTGCAGACCTCACCTTCTTTAATTAGTTTAAATAATTAATTGATATATGTATATAACATATATATGTATAATAGTAGTTTAAATAGTTAATTAAATAATTACAATTATTTAAGAAAAATCTTTTTTTTCACTTTACACATATTTTTAAGTGCTACAGTTGTTAGGATAGGCATGCTTATTACACTGTTTGGCTGCAGCTACCTTATAAATTGAATTGTTAGCTATTTGTTTTGGTCTCGGGTGCTGTTAAAATTATGGAGAAAACATGAAAACCTAGAACATTTAGGATTTTTCTTCTCTGAGATAAAAATGCAAAGGCTTGGGGCACCTGGGGGGCTTAGTCGGTGAAGCATCTGCCTTCAGCTTAGGTCACGATCCCAGGGTCTTGGGGTCAAGTCCTGCATGAGGGTCCTAGCTCAGTGGGGAGTCTGCCTCTCCCTCTGCCTCTGCCCCTCCTCGCTGCTTATTCTCTCTCTCTCTCTTTCTCTAACTCAAATGAATAGATACAATCTTAAGAAAGAAAGAAAGAAAGAAAGAAAGAAAGAAAGAAAGAAAGAAAGAAAGAAAGAAAGAAAAGTGCAAAATCTTTTGGATTGAGCAGGAATAGGTCCAGTTTTTGTCTGCATAACCTGGACGGAGACACAGAGGACGTGGGCTTTGGAATTACCGTCTGCCCAGTTACATGGTGCTTGTTCAGAAGCAAGGAGTTCTTCGCTTCTATGGCCCTGATGAGACCTTATTGTGAATTAGAGAAATGGAACGTTTTCTAGTTCACTGTGGTGGTACAGATGCCCAACTATGTTGGTCCACCAAAAAGAGGAATTAATGCTCATTTTGCTCACTCTAAGGAGAACTGTCAGAAATGAGTAGACGTATGTTTTATTTAAAAAGTTTCACATCTTTCTGTGGGGAAATGTTTTAGAATTATTTTAACCACTGTTTATGCTTGAAGTGTACTGTTCACTGCTGAGGTCACCCATTTCAATATCAACCTTGAAACATTTTCCAGAAATGATTGTAACAGGAGTACAAATTGCGATTTCTTAATTTCTTAAATATTTTTTTCTATTATTTTAAGGGATCTAGGTACCTTACCATTTAATCATTGCTAGTAAAGTTTATTTTACATCTAGTGACAAGGGCACAACATTTCATTCTTAATGCTAATACTTTTAAGAATTTTAGTATTTATATTAAAATTGGATTTTAAAAGAATAGATTCATTGTTTTAAGATAATGATTAAATAACAGATTGCATATTCATGACAAATTGGGCATATTTAAGTAAATGTCTGTTAACATTAACAAGGTTATATCGAGATACTCTTACTGATAATTCATACTTATTATTGTTAGCTGTCAGGCTTAATAAGTTGCAGACAGGAAGATAAGATTCCTTTCTATAATATAATAAAGCAGACAGCAGAATTAAGTTATGAAAAGACAGGGAGATGGTGAACATCTAACCAAATACAATTGAGTTGAAATTTTTTTTTTATCCATTTAATTCTGTGGACCATGTTCATGGCAGCTTCATGTAAGGAGATGGTCTTAGGCAGTTAGAGAAGGGATTTGCAGAGGAACTGCGTTCTCAGAAAGGATATGATAGGGAGGAAGGGAAGCTGACCTTATGATGTGTGTGGGGGGATTTTTCTAGGCACAGGGTATATCAGGAATGACAATGAGTAACTACACAAATAGAAAAATTATAAAATCTTGGGGATTGATCGTACCCTGGAGATTTTGATTTAGAGGTGAGGAGCCTGGGCCCAGAGAAGTTAAGCAACTTGCTTGGAGTCACATGGCTAGTGATTAGCAGGGCAGCTACTGGAGAGCAGAGCTTCTGCCTAGATCAGTGGTTTTGCATGACATTTTGTGCCAGGAAATAATTCCAGCATGTTAATTGTGTATGCAGTATTTATTTGTAATGCAATAAACCACTCACATTGTGATTTTAATTCATCAGATTTGTTTTTCTCTGTGTTTTTAGGACATTTGAGGACAGTTACAAGAGGCAGGCAGGAAACGTGTGTCAGAGGAAAAAGCATAGGCTTAGGACTCAGGACTGGAATGATGACTAAAATTTACCAGCTCCTGACCCTGGGGAAGATATTTAAAATCTCTGTGCAAGAATTTTCACATCTGTACTATTGGGATGATACCTCCTATGGTAGGTAGCATTGAAGAGATTAAATGAAGCAAATGAACAGATCCTGGTCCATAGTAGGTTCTCAACAAAGTTCTCTTTGCCTTGGCTTACATAGATTTGGAAGGCAATGGTTTGGAAATAATTTGGAAGGTAAAAGGTTTGGGTAAAAGGGGGAAAGAGATATTTAGGAAAGGGAGTAAAGGCTTCAGTGGACCACAACTGAATCACTTATGGACAAAATACTGCTCTTATTAGATGTCTAAGGGCAAGTCTGTGATCTACAAAAACATGTAGAAAATGGTGCAATGATTTTGAAATATAATCTGTACTTAGTATCTGAAAAAGAATCCCAACTTAAGTAAAGTGTGTGGCAAGCTAATGACACTGAGGACAAAATGGCTGGGAACTATAGAGGCGTTGACTCGTAGGGTCTTTCTTTAGAGGAGGGTAGATTTCTGCAGTGCATGATGGAGAATGCAAAGCCACTTAGAGCCACTTGAGAAAGAGTGTTGTCTGTCAGAGGCACCAAAAGACACTGATTACTTTCCATTTTTCTTACTTTCTTGGATATAGTAGCATCAAAAAGAAGCAGCCATCCCACTCGTAACTTAGAAGTACCTTTCTGGTACAATTCTAAGCGTTGCAGTAACTTTATTACTTTCCATTCAGCACCAAGTCCCTTTGCCTTTTCTTGTTGTGAGTGGCAAAGACTTCATCCTTTCAGCATGGTTTATGATGGCCTAGAACCATAGGATGATGGTTTACAATGCCTTCCATGTTCCTTGAACAAATGAACAAAGCAGTTGGTTCTTCTCAAGTTGATATGATCCTTAGTATTTAGTTTCACTTACAAAATTATGCAAAAATATGAAGCATAGTCTCTCCACTCTTATTTGTTCACGAACTTTCACCAAGACGGCATGTTTGCCCTCTTTTCAAAAGGAGAGTATGAGAAAGTGGGAGGTATAGACAGATCTCATTCGGGGTGATGTGTCCATAGAGTTAAACTGCAGGTGAGGAGTGAGTGAGTGTGTGTGTGTGTGTGTGTGTGTGTGTGTGTGTAATTTTCTAGGTTAGGGATCCAGGAAAACTTGCCCTAGTTAAGAATTCACCAGCTACAACATTTCATTAGAAGACTTGCTTTAATGTTACATGTACAGTTCCTGGGAGGCACCAGATTTACGTAAAGACTGACTACAGGGAGAGATTCCTCAGGTTTCTGATATCAGGAGGAGCCCCGCTCCAGGGAGCACTTATGCAGATGTTGCAAGTTTTCTTGCTGGAGACTTAGATGGATGAAAAGAAATTAGGAACGAGTTTGAAGCTCTGAAATGCAAAGAATTTGGGGGAGTGAGGACTGATGGTAGTTTTTATTTGAATTTGATGGAGGCAATTTTTAAAAAACTGCTCTGGGAAGGATGAACATCAAGTTACATGAGAAACCAAGTGAGAGGAGTTTATAAGTAGTGATGTAGAGGAAGGTAAGGTACACACAACAGTTTTATGTTTAAAGGGGGAATAGTCACTATCTTGACTAAGGTGGAGAATATGCTTGCTTTTTAAAAAATATTTTGGAGCATTCCCTCCTTTTTTATTGAGGTAAAATTGGTATATAACATTATATTCATTTCAGGAGTACAACCTACTAATTTGGTTTTTGTATATGCTACAAAGTGATTATTACAGTAAATCTAAGTATCGTCCATCACCATGCAATTGACCCCTTTCACCCGTTTTACCTACCCCGACCCACTTCCCCTTCTGGTAACCGCCAATCTGTTTTCTGTCTCTATGAGGTTTGTTTAATTTTTGTTTTGTTTTCTAGATTCTGCATGTAAGTGAAATCATGTAGTATTTCTCTTTCTCTGTTGGAGTTATTTCACTTAGCATAATATCCTCAAGGTCCATCCATGTTGTTGCAATGGCAAGATTTCATTTTTTTTTATGGCTGAGTAGTAGTCAACTATATCTGTAACTATGCAATGTGTTCTTTATCCACTCATCCTTTGGTGGACACTTAGGTTACTTCCATATGTTGGCTATTGTAAATAACGCTACAGTGAACATAGGGATGCATGTATCTTTTCAGATTAGGGTTTTTATTTTCTTCAGATAAATACCCAGAAGTAGATTAGCTGGATCATATGGTAATTCTATTTTTAGTTTTTTTGAGGGACCTCCATACCCTTTTCCATAGTGGCTATACCAGTTTGCATTCCCACCAGCAGTATGCAAGGGTTCTCCTCCAAATCCTCTCCAACACTTGCTGTTTATTGTCTTTTTTGATCATAACCATTCTAACAGGTTTGAGGTGACAACTCACTGTGGTTTTGATTTGCATTTCCCTAATAATTAGTGACGTTGAGCATCTTTTCACGTGTCTGTTGACTATCTGTATGTCTTCTTTGGAAAAATGTTTATTTAGATCCCCTGCCCATTTTTAAATTGGATCATTTGGTTTTTGTTTTTGCTACTGAGTTGTTTGAGTTTTTTATATATCTTGGGTATTAATCCCTTCCTTCCAAGGTGAAAGCAGATCACAAATATTTGCAAATATTTGTGATTTACAAATATTTTCTCACATTTAGTTGGTTGCGTTTTCATTTCATTTATAGTTTGTTCTACTATTTGATGTAGTCCCATTTGTTTGTTTTTGGTTTTGTTGCCTTTGTCTTTATTTTATTTTTTAAGATATTTTATTTATTTATTTGAGAGAGAGAGAGAGAGACAGAGAGAGCGTGCGTGCAAGGGACTGCACAAGCAGGGGGAGCAGCAGAGAGAGAGGGACAAGCAGAATCCCTGCTGAGCAGGGAGCCTGATGTGGGACTCGATCCCAGGACCCTGAGATCATGACCTGAGCCAAAGGCCAATGCTTAACTGACTGAGCCACCCAGGTGCCCCTTTTGCCTTTGCTTTTAGAGTTAGATCCAAAAATTCGTTGCTAAGATGTCAAGGAGCTCACTATGTTTTCTTCTAAAAATTTTATGGTTTTAGGTCTTCTATTCACATCTAATCCATTTAGAGTTAATTTTTGTGTATGGTGTAAGATAGTGGTCTAATTTCATTCTGTTGCATGTGACTGTCCAGTTATCCCAACACCATGTAAATGTCCATTCCCCATTGTGTATTCTTGGCTCCTCTGTCATAAATTAATTAACCATGCGAATCTGCTTTCTTAATAAGGAATCCTTTCCAATTCTTGATCAATCTGAAGGAAGTCCTCAGGTGTCCTCACCAGTCTCATAAACAAACCAAGTACATGCCTGTATTTTCCTTTTCCAGTAGGAGACTGCCTTAAGGACTTTTTTGAAGCCTGATACATCCAGCAGGACTGGACTTGTGGGCATGAGTCTGTGCGAGTTTCTTTTCCTAAAATCAGAGCACAAACTCTTCATTTTCAGTGGACCATTCTTTCCTGAAGTGTTTGGATTCCTTATACTAGGCCCATGGCTTTTTTTTTTTAATTATGAGAATAGGATGTATTTCCTTTTGAGTACAGAACATAGCATTCTTCATATTGAGAGCTTTTGAACCCTGAACAGAAATACAAAGCAAACTCTTGAAAGTAACGCAGATGATCTACTGTCTATATTTAGACCTCCATTTGTTTATAGTTTAAAAATCAGTGGGAAAATCATGATGAAAGGCAGGGTAATTTATACAGAAAATTGTAAGACCACTTCATCTGGCTAGGTTCTGTAAAGAGTCTTTGATTCGAATGGTTCACACAAAGCGGAAACGTCCCGGTGGTTCAGAGTTCTTTCTGGCAATAAACTTCCAGTGTAAACAGGAAGACTTCTCAGGCCTCTTGTGAATTTCAGAAACAAATGATGTACTCAGTCATTTTCACTCTGAGACAAGAGTTGGAATGTTTAATGAACGTTCTGGTTTTAAGTTCCGTGTGCAGGTATTTACCATCACCATGAACTTGTGTGCTCATGTGTGCGCTCGGAGCAGTAGTTCATTAGAAGAATGTGAAGGGCAGGTGTTATTTAGTGTCCTTAAGAGGAGCTCTGAAATCCTGTGACTCTGAAAACTGGCCAATTACATCAGCATTACTACAGAAGAGAACTAAGAGCTACAATTTATGCTGTGATGGGTATCACACAGCAAGATTACTAAACGGTTTCTCCCAGGTTTTAACAATGTGATTTTCAGAGGAACCATCCATTGTATTTCAGGAAAAAAAAGGACCGGAGAAACTTTTTCACAAAATCGATGACTATTCTTTATGATAAAAAAAGTATAATTTGTGTCTAATTTTCAGTGGAAACGAATATATATGGAATTAAAGGAAGTAATGGGAAAATCAACAGGAGACACATGACAATAAAAATAATCATAGTAATAATAACTATTATATATAATTATGTATAATTAAACTATAATTATAATAGTCATATTATTATTTTAAGAGAGAGGCCTGAGTTTCCCGTGCTAAGAGAACCTATGCAGTTAGTAGTTTATTCAGATTGAGAAAGAATATATATATATATATTTGAAGGGACGCATGTGAGAGCACACACTGTTTATAACTTTAATGCCTATTTAAAATCTGAGAATATAGGATGTCTCTGAATTAACTGAATAGATGTTTCCGAAATATAAAAGGAAACTTCAAATAGCATTTCTATTTATTTGGGTCCTCATAAACAATTGGGAAGACTTAGAGTTAAAAGCAAACGGGTTGGGTATAGAGCAAATGGTTTTGTGTGTGTGTGCGCGCGCGCGTGTGTGTTTAAATAAACACAGCAAACAAACTCATCTGCTTTCACCTTGGAAGGACCAGTCCTTCAAAACAAAACAAAAAAAACAAAACCACCCACAACCGCTTTGGCATCTGTAACCTCGAGGAGCTAAAGCTGGAGGCCCTGAACTTTTCTTTCCAGAGGAGTCGAGAAGGTGGGCAAGGTGCTCATCTGCTTTGCTGCAGGGGGAAGCACAGTCTGGGACCCCTCTTTTTGTGACACTCTTATTTGCCCCTTCTTCCCATCCCTTCCCCTAATGTCAGAACAAATCCGAGGCTTTTCTGGAGCGAAATAGGCAGGCGCAGTGGGGCCGGGTGCTGAGAGCGGCTGCTGGTTTGCATGAGGCAAGCTTTGTGGAATGAAGCAGCTCCACCGCAAACTGGGGCAAGAGATGTGCTCGCGCTGTGGCGAGTGTGCTCCTGGGCTTGGAAAAGGCTTTCTCCCCATTCTCCTTAAGCTTTCGGAGCAGCATTCGCAGCCGAGTGCAAACAGATCGCATATTTGGCGCACAGAGCAGGGACAATGAGAGGCACGGAATCACTCCCCCGTGTTCCCCCGTCCGGGTCTTAGGTAGTGGGGTCTACAGAGGAACTGTCCCCGGTCCGCGAGGCCGGCCAACGCGGCTGCAGGTGGCGAGCGGAGCTGTCCAGCACCAGAGCGGCGCCGGCGGGAGCCCCGAGCCCCGCGCGCCCAGCCCGCGCACGCTCAGCAACAGGGCTTTCGCCCAGCAGATGCTGTCCTCATTCGCTGCCTCCCGACCCTGGGCTCCCTTCGAGCCCACGCGGCCTCGACCCAGGCGAACGCTCAGCCCCACAAGCGGCTCCAGCAGGATGGGTGCCAGTACGTCTCCCCTTCCCTTCCCTTGCAAACGTTTCCTCTGGAATGGGCAGGCTGGAAGCACTGGCCTCTCCCCTTCACCTCAGAACTTAAATAAACTCGGAGGAAGGCAGGGAAAGGTCAGCAATGGACCGTAACTCCCCCACTTCGCGCCCTCAGGCTTCCCCGAGGTGGCTCCAGAGGGAGGTCTTCCGCCCTCGCCCCGCGCCCCTCTCCCGCACAGCACCCAGAGCGGCCCGACCGCTCCTCGGCTGCCTCTCCAGCGGACCAGGGCTGGGGTGTTTGGGGCTGGGGCCCTTTGGCCTGATCCAAGCCACCGTGCGCTCCTCCTCGGAGGAGGGGAAGGTGGGAGCGGGGAGGGCGCACAGAGGACGGCAACCAAGTGTCCTCGTTGCTCCTGAAACGTGGCGACAGGCGAGGCAGAGACTCGCAATGAGTATGATGGCGACACGTGATGCCGGCGGAGGGAGCGCATGGGCGGGGGGGACGATAAAGGGAGAAGGAGGGAGGCGGGCAGCAAGGGGAGAGAGGCGGGAGGCGAGGGGCGGGAGGAGAGAGGGGAAGGGGGGCGAGATCGGCGCGCGGGCGGCAGAAGCTCTGCCTCCCGGACCGCACGGGCCGCAGCTCCGCCGCCCCGCCGTCCGCGGTCGCACACTCGCAGCCGCCCTGCGAGCGGGAGCGCGGCGCACTGCCAGGCGCCCAGGCGAGCGCAGAGGCGGCGCCGCGCGAGCAGCAGCGGAGGCGGCGGCGGCCCCTAGCCCAGCCCGGCGCCGCCGCCGCGCCCGGGCCCCAAGTTCCCGCCATGAGCAGCCGCCTCTGCGGGCTCCGCGGCTCCGGGGACTCCCTCCCGGCCGGGCGCGACCGCAGAGCCCCGGGGCCCCGACGCGCCTAACGCCGCCGCCCGGCGGTCCCAACGCCGCTGCCGCCGCCGCCTCCCGCGTCCCCGCCGCCGCTGCCGCCGCCTCGGCCGCCGCAGCGCCGCCCGCAGCATGTCTCGGAGGAAGATCTCGTCCGAGTCCTTCAGCTCGCTGGGCTCCGACTACCTGGAGACCAGCCCCGAGGAGGAGGGGGAGTGCCCCCTGTCTAGGCTCTGCTGGAACGGCAGCCGGAGCCCGCCCGGGCCGCCCGAGCCCCGCGCGGCTGCCGCCGTCGCCCCGGCCCCGGCCGCCTCCGCCGCCGCCGCCGCTGCCGCCGCCGCCGCCGCCACGGCCGGGGCCAGGAGGGCGCAGCGCCGGAGGCGGGTCAACCTGGACTCGCTCGGCGAGAGCATCAGCCGCCTAACGGCGCCCTCGGTGAGCGGGGCCGAGCGCGGGGATCGGGAAAGTTGGCGCCGGGAGAGCGGGGGCGTGCGCGCCGAGCCCGGCCGCTGGGGGGCGAGCCGGCCGCGCCCCTGACCTGGGTGCCCCGCGGCCGCGGCCGCCCCGGACCCCTGCGCCCCGCCGGAGGGGGGCGTGAGAGCGCGGCGGGCGTGAGGGGGAGGCTCGCTCTTCCGGGGTCCGGATTCAGGAGCCTGGACGCCCACCCCTAAGCCGTGCACCCGGCCTGGTGTCGGTCACCCTGGCGGCCCCAGGGCTCCTTCACACCCACCTGTTCTTCCCCCAAACTTTCCCAGGCGCTGTTCTGCACTTCCCCTTTCTGGGTCTTTCATCGCTGTTCTCCAGGATCCCAAAGGAGCCCCTGCCCCTTCCAGGAAGCTCTTCCGCTCTTTTTTTTCCCCCACACTCTTGGTCTTCGTGTGACCTTCTCTGACATCTTTGCATTCCACAGGCTCTCTGCCTTCTGTGTTGCATCCCCTTTCTCAAGAATCTTCAGGAACTGGCTATCAGATACTTTTTTGAGTTGCCTTCAAATGATGAAACCTCTAGCCTCTTGTTTTCTCCCCACCCCACTGCCTTTTTTCTTTTCACCCCTGAGCATTTACGGGCTCAGCTTTCTTCTCTGGGTAAAGCAGGTGTCTGCTTTTCTAGGTAGGTTTTCTACCCCTACCTCCTCCTTCACTGCCTTTTCCCTGGGCTCTTAGCTGCTTTCTCCCTCATTTTGTCGTGGCTACCTTCTGTTAGACTCTTCATAACTATCTGTTGAATTCGTCGCTGCCTTCTTGGCCCTCTCTAAGCTTGTGCTCATTCGGGATGTCTGTATCACAGTTCAAGGTGTATTCCAGACTCCCCGGCATTCTAGACCTTTTCCCAGAGCACTCCTGCCTCATTCCTGCTCAGGCTATTCAGCTGCTCTAGACTTGTACCTGTTCGGGGTTGCCAGACCTGCGTTCCCGTCTTTCTCTGACCAACGAGCTCTGTTTTGAAGGAATCCACTCCACTGCAGACAGAATCTTAAGGAGATTCAGTGTCAAACCTCCGTCCAGCTTTTAGTCTCATGCTGGTCTTGGGTCCAAGGGCTTCAGTTCCTGACGGAACTTTTACCTTTGTGCCCCCGGGACTCCTCTTACTTTTCCCAAGTTTCTAAAATGAATGGGAACATTGATCTTATTTGACTACTCTGGAGTCTCACTTTTCAAAGTCCTCTTGCAGTTGAGGGTAGGAGGGACCTGAGAAAGAGTGGGATCCTGAGGGACAGGGTATTAGTACCAGACAGTCCTACAAATATCTGCGTGGCCCTTGCATTAATGAAGAACGACCTCTTCTTTCTTTTAGCAATGAAGCTACTCTGAGTCATCTTCTTTACCTTGTGCATTTTCTCTTCAAGGTATCTTTTGCCACATCTTCCACTGATAACCTAGTAACAAAACTCAGAACGGGTTGGTTACTGTTTGCTATTCTTTACTGCAAATATTTCCCAAGAAGCATAATCTTAGAAATTATTTGATGTTGCAAATTGTTGAAATTATAAGGCTTTATGAAAGCAGGACAGTAATCCTGCAGGTCTGTAGTTTTGTGTTAGTATCTAAAGCAACGTTTGTACAATGTAGTAATTCCTCAATACAGCAGATTTGTATCTGATACAATGATTTCACTGAAGATAATGACTAGTTTGGGGAGGTGGTTTTTATAATCTCTGAGTTTTCTTTTTGCCTACAAATCAGAATTTACAAGTCTCTGTGGCGTGTGCCTCTGGGAATGCCAGTGTAACTGAGGGTTATTCTCAACTTATGTGAGAGGTAGAGAAACGAAACCGAATCCGAGTATTTACTGCCAGAATAAGAGGGAGGAAATAGTTTCTGGCTTTTACATTTTATAAATCAAATTTAAATGAGACTAGCTTTTTGATGGATACAAAGCATGTACCCACATAATGGTTATGGTAAGATAAGGATAAGAAGTCTATTAGCCGGCATGCTGACAACGTACAGGTAAATACAATATAAATCTTTTCAGTCTCATAAGGGATGGATAAGCAAATTTGGATTGGCTAACTATATCACCTCTGGACTTGGTAACACAAAGACGACGCAAAGATTATATTTCAGAGCAGTGACATTTCTGTGATCACCATCCCTGTGTTTTCATTTGGTAATCTAGAACATTGCTTCAAGAAGTTTCAGTAGATTCATTTTCCTACGTGGTCAGTACCCTAAACTTCTCTGAAAACACTTGGGGAGACAAATGATGTCTTCGCCATTCTCCTTCATTGGAGCTGAATGACTATTTTTTTAAAAAAGATTTTATTTATTTATTCGAGAGAGATAGAGACAGCCAGCGAGAGAGGGAACACAAGCAGGGGGAGTGGGAGAGGAAGAAGCAGGCTCATAGAGGAGGAGCCTGATGTGGGGCTCGATCCCATAACGCCGGGATCACGCCCTGAGCCGAAGGCAGACGCTTAACGACTGCGCCACCCAGGCGCCCCTGAATGACTATTTTTTAAATGAATAATTTCACGAAGAATTGTTCTAATTCGGAGGTGGGAATTTCTGGCTGTTGGAGTGTTGGGAAGCTGTTCTACATCCTGTCACAGTATGCTTCGGGAGAAACTGTCCTTACAGGGCAAGTTCCTGCCTTCTTAGTGGCTCCATCATGGAATGTCGTCTCAGTCACTGGAGATTGGTCCTTTATTCAGAATAATCTGCAAGGAGGAAATGAATTTAATAAACATGAGGATATTGCCAAGTAATTAAGCTAGTTGTTTGATCATTGGAAAATCCTAACTCAGGTTTTTGATATTTTGACAGTCATTTTTAGATGCATTGGCTATAAACATTAAAATACATCGTACCATTTTAATAAGAAAAGTAAATTGAATTGATGAAATTGAAAAGATTCCAGAATTCGGGAGACCTGGTTCTCGTTCCCTGTGCCTTGGATGACTAGCTACTTACATATTCTGTGCACATGACTTTCACTCTCTAGAAGACTTGTTGTCCATAAGGTGTCATACTTACAATCCTTCCCTGCTCTTGCATTCTGTGAAGACATATTTTTCAAGCTTTTGGTAAACAGTTATAAGGGCATATACAAGAAAAGCAGGCACCTATGAGTTTTAAAACTTTGAGGAGAGTAGATTACTTTCCTAAGTAGGGACATCAAGGTACTATTTATTCCATGCAATCATTAAAAAATATTTGTGGCTCTACTGGGTGGCAAGTATTGTGCAAAGTGCTGGTAATACAAATTCCAAACAAAACATTCCCCATCTTTGACTGATGGAACTTCTTTAATTATAAGCCTTTATTTTAAGGAAGCTATATTGAAGGAAAATGTAAGAACTCCAATTGTCTTGGAGCTGTCTAGAGGAAGTTCATTTATCATTCACTTTGGATAATTTTGTTCCCTGTGAATCTCTGGGGCACAGCCATAACAATAAAAATAAACCTTAAGATCCTGCTGAAGGTGCATAATCGCTTATTACATTATTTATTTGGAAATCATTTACTTGGGAACACATATGGAGAAACAGCTGGGGATTTTACATCAAGGGTGAATTTAGTAACTCATTTATTTCTATTTTGTTCTTATAAAAGGGAGTTGCTGAGAACCCTATCACTTAGACCCCTGTTACTTATTGGTTTGGGGTTTGCTAATATCGGCCTGTCAGTGAAGATATTCCAGGAGACCAATTTAAGGCCATGGCTTCCCTGGTTTTCTTGTCAAAGAACTATGGGCTGTTACAGCCTTGCAGGTGGCTCTGAAGACTCCAGAAGCTATGGGGAGCAGAATGGCAGGAAGAAAAGTCACAAGACTGGAAGGGTGGCACATAAGGGGAGGAGAGCTACTGATGGAGAATAGTCCAAGGAACTGAGAGAACAGTGAGGAAAGAAAATGGAAGGGAAGCCTGGATTCAAGGAGCAAAAAAACCAGACATTGTTTCATTATTTGTGGAAAGAAAATGATATTGATACACGCTTAGGAAAAAGTGGAAGGATATAAAAAATACATGTTTAACCTCCCCCGATATTAAATAAAATGAATTCTCTGACATGGATAAATCCTTAAAAAAACCTTAGAATGTGACCATGTTACTAACATGTAAATAATGAAAAATAAAGTATATTTGTGAGATAGGATGTTTCATCAATTTACATATCTTATTTTTACAATTTGGGCCTCAATTTAGGTAATAAAGTTCTGAGCAACACATTCATTAGAATTAAAAAGTTAGACAAAAGGTATTCTAGTAGTTCTAGGCTTTCATATTTGTAGAAGTTAGATGCTATAATCTGAAATCAGAACTTAATGGCCATCTAGGGCTTTTTTCTACCACCTCCCTGATCATCGGAAAACAATACGGCAGAGCTGAAGGATTAAGAATTCGACAGCTGTGGGTTTGAATAAGTCTCTGATGAGCCCCTTAGTACGTGTGAGACCCTGAAAAGGCAACTCCTACCTTCTCAGAGCCTTGGTTGCATATTTTGTGGCATATGAATAATAATTACCTTGTACATTTGTTATGAAAGAGGAGGACTATACTTTGTGAGACTCCTCAACCAGTAAAACGTTAGCTTCAGACCAAAATCCGTTAATTTCAACCAAAGTTGAATGTCTCCGAATGATCTAAAATTTTTCTTTCGTTTCTTCTCCTTCATCCTCTTCTTCGTCTCCTCCTTCCTCTTCTTCTTCTTCTCCTTCTTCCTCTTCTTCTTCTTCTCCTTCTTCTCCTTCTCCTCCTTCTTCCTCTTCCTCTTCTTCTTCAATAATTCACTTGCTAGTAACCTTATGGAAAGAATTTATGGGTTAACTGGTGTCATATACCAAAAAAAAAAAAAAAAGTGATAAGAAGGAGTTTATTTTGTTGGCATTGCCCAGCCAATCCATTAAAAAAATTAAAGCTGGAATCCCATTTTGGCTCCCTGGCCAGGACTCCTGTGTGTGCAAAAGCATATGTAATCATTGCAGATTCAAATATTTCCAGCAAACTGCTGAATGCTATGTGGCAAGATGAAAACCAGTCTTGTAAATTCTCTAAAAATACAAGGACATATATATTTGGTGGAATGTGGGTATTTCACAATAAACTACTCCAAGATTAGAAAGAAAAGAAAGAGGTGACAGAGAAACTGCTTATTTTATTTGTCCGAGAATTTCAAGCTCCCCCCATCCATTGCATTCAAACTAGTTTGTACACGTGTTCAGGGGTTTAGGCAACTGTGAGGTGCAGGAGTGACCCAGCTAACGGCATTTGTGTTTTGTATGCGGCGCTCTATTCATGTTTGGCTACTGGCTCAGTTGTTAAGCCTTTATTCTGAAGATGAATTTGGACAATGGGACGTGCCCTTGGTGATTATTAGTTTGTGGATAGAGATGATAAGTGATTATATATTACTTCTTAGTATGTGATTTATCTACTTGAAATACTCGGGCACGTGTGGGGAGAGTACTGTGACGTGTTTCTTTCTACATCGTCATCACTCTTCTCATTCTCCTTTATTTTGTCTTGTTCCCTGTGTCATAGGGAGCTGAGGGGAAAAACTGAAAAAAAAAAAAAACCACGTATTTCATTGAGTATGATAATAAAATAAATGCACTGTCTCTAGATATACAGGTCATTTGCTGTGAGTTAGCAAGAAGATAGAATGATCTCTTTTGGAATTTCAGACCTATCTAGGAGGAAAAAAAGAATTAACGGACGTAAGTGGAGAGAATATTTGCTAGGGCTGTCTGGTGACTGGGTTTCTCTGCAGGTGCTTATTTGATGCATGAGCTAGAGAGGTGGCTCAAAATTGAAAGTTCCTCTTTCTGAATTCTCTTACCTTGAGACTCTGTGTTTATCCCATATTTAGTACAGTGCCTGATACCTGATGGGTGTTCCATAAAATGCTCTGAACAAATGAGTGGACGTTCTTTGTTTAATCGTCCAATTACATTATTTCTTTTGTGCTTGATCTTTCTTGTGTTATATTTGGTTCCATCGAAACAAAGTATTTAGATTTTGTGAGGGATGCTTTCAAGTATGCAAACCTGTTGGGATTTTACTTACACCTGCCATGTGAAGCCAAACTTTGTAGCGCAGTCGTGTTCAGAGAGAGCAGATGGAGGAGTTTCTTCCTCCTGGAACTTGTGCAGTGGCCCTTTTGTATTTTAAGGAATTAGGTAAATGTGATGACTCTCTTCCACTTTCCTTATATTTTCTGCTTAGACTTTTTGTACAGTTTTCTCCCAAACGAGAGAAAAATGTTTGTCAGCAAGTGGGCTACTGCTGCCAAAAATGCAGTGTTAGGGGATGGGATGACATAATCTTGCTCCTCAAATATCGCTTCGGGACAGGATCTGAAGACCTAAAAGTATGTGCTGTAAGCAAAGAGCACCTCATAAAATCGAAAATTCCAGACTAGAGTGATTTAGGAAGTAGGGGAGCTGGAAATATCTCCGAAGCTTGGAGATTTGTTGGGCTGTCGTGGAGAATTGAGAAACAGTGAACATTCCTATAAATAGAACAGTGAGAAGTCACTTTCTGTACAGGCTTTATTTGACGCTTATTAAACAGTTCTTCCTTTAAGCTAGTGGTTATCAAACCTCAGTGAACATAAGGAATACCTGAAGAAAGGTGTGAAAATGCAGATTCCTCGACCCTTTCCTCAGAAGGTCTCCTTTGTAGCTCTGGGGAGGGGCCGGGACTCTCAATTTTGAACCAAACTCCAGGTGATTTAGGCACACCAAAGTTGTGCCAAAAGGCACTGAATTCTGTACCTTCGGGGTCATTGATCTAGGCTCAGTGAGTTCCGCAGACTGATTTTTTTTTTTTTTTGGAAGGAATGAATCTGGAAGTGACTCTTTTGGGGTGAATATGTCCCAGGCAATTACTACCCTAAGAGGGACAGAATAAAGGTGGTGACTTGGAGTCACATCTTATGTTACATCGTTTGTGTTCAAAATAATCTTGTTGGTCATGTGGTGGAAGGTATCACTGTTTGTACCTTCGATTATTTGTGACTGTCTTCCCATTTTTCCTGAGGATGCTTTGTTAGCTTCCCCAAGTTCATGTTCAGTAGGTCACATGTCATTGCCGTCAGTGTCCTGTGCCCTCTTGCCTCAGAAGACAGAAACAGCTACTCAAAACTGTTGGGAAGAGTAGAGGAGAAGGGAGGGGAAGGGAGGAGAAGGGTTGTTTTGAGGGTCCACTTGACATTACACTCAGTGTCTGGTTTTCCAAGTGAGACTGACATGGCATTTCTCAAATGTTCCATCTACTGGTTCCTTTTGGAGCAACGACTTGTTTGTATGCCAATACATTTTCTTTCTTAAAGGTGAAGGGAGAAAGAAACAGATCTGGATGCCAGGAAAAGAATATTTTCCTAGAAAAGAAGCAATAGGACATTCAGATAGCAGACATATAGAACCACCCTTCAAACCCTACCAAAACATGGCAAATACCGTCATGGTTGCATATATCTACATCTGTAGCCAATTAGCCATTCTCCCTCATTCGGGGGCTAAGTTGGGTAGGAGTCCAGTTGAACTCTCCAAATAAATGGTGATCCATAGAACCAGTCTGTCATAAGAGGAGACTGTCTGTGTGGAAATCCTGATGCTATCTTAATTGTAAGTCCTTGAAGTCACCTTGACTCCTTTTCCTTTTACTGTACTATATTTGTTATGTGTGAGTCTGCTGTGTCCGGTGGAGGAAATAAAAATGTTCTAAAACATGCTTCCATTTCTTGTTGCTTTATGCCCTTGATTCTTCATGCATGAACCCTCCAATGTAATATTGGGAGAGAATGGTTTTTCTAATTAGTTTTGTGCACACACAACCACAGACAGACAGACAGACATGCATCCATCTTGTGTCTTGTCACTGCATTATTTTCCCTATGGAACACTAAGTTATCGCTCTATCTCTATAATAGGACTTACTGTGTCGTAATGTGATTTTGGTTTATTCTGCCTCCTCGAGACAGAGATCTATGTATGTCCGTGCCTAGCAGGAAGTCAGATTTATAAAGGCACTCGATAAATGTTAGGAGAATGAATGAATGTTGAATAAATCCTTGTAGAGTTTGTGGTGTATCTGGTAATGCTTTGTAGGCTACCATGATTTTGTGCTGCCATATTTTATTTTGTTTATTTTACTTTATTTTATTTATTTTAAAAGATTTTATTTATTTATTTGACAGAAATAGAGACACCCAGCGAGAGAGGGAACACAAGCAGGGGGAGTGGGAGAGGAAGAAGCAGGCTCATAGCGGAGGAGCCTGATGTGGGGCTCGATCCCATAACGCCGGGATCACGCCCTGAGCCGAAGGCAGACGCTTAACCTCTGTGCCACCCAGGCGCCCCTATTTTATTTTATTTTTTAAAAGATTTTATTTATTCATTTGACACAGAGAGCATGCGCACAAGCGGGGGGAGGGGCAGAAGGAGAGGGAGAAGCAGACACCCTGTTGAGCTCCCAGCCCCACCGGATCCCAAGACCCTGGGATCATGACCTGAGCTGAAGGCAGACACTTAACCGACCACCACCCAGGTGCCCCTTGTGTTGCCATATTTTAGTTGATTATTTTAATTGTTCTGACTGTAGTTTTTGCTCAATCACAAATAAGAGTAAATATAGTATCAAAAATCAATGATGTACTGTATGTTGGCTAATTGAATTCAAAAAATAGTAAATATAGTTATAACACATTTTAGAGTGCTTTAATATTTTCAGAACACTCCTGCATTGTGTGTTTTATTGTGCTTCACAGTAATCTATAGATTTTATGCCAGTTAGTAGATTATCTTTAATTATCTTAAATGCACGTAGACGCAGTAACTGTGTGGGGGAGCATGTGTGCCCTCACTTATAGGCATTTGTATATTTTCTGTTAAAGAAATGTGGATCTCTATGAGACACAGAAATAGTATCTCCACTATGCTATTTTATTCATTATTTCAGTTGCATAAGAAATCCTGTGTTATCAAACATTCTATTAAATAAAAATCTTCACAAACCAGCACATCCACATACCTATCCTACAGTAACCACTATAGACATAATAATGGCACTAGGGGTGCCTGGGTGGCTCAGTTGATTAAATGTTGGACTCCTGATTTCAGCTCAGGTCATGATGTCAGCATCCTGTGATCAAGCCCCACATTGGGCTCTGTGCTCAGTGGGGAGTCTGCTTAAGATTCTCTCCCCTTCTCCCTGTGTCCCTCCCCACATTTGTGCTTGGCCCTGGAGGGATAGAGTCCTTGAGAAAGTGATAGACTTAGAAATTGTTGATAGAAGGAATGGAGAAGAAAACTGACCAGGATCAGGTAGATGTATTATCGGGTATTTTTTGAGGGCCCAGCTGAGGTTGGAGATAATGAATTTGCAGCCTAAACTGAGATAGTGAGTATGACTTGGAGAGGTGTGAAATGGTGAAGGTATGCATTTTATATTAAAGGTATGCATTTTATATTAAAAGGCCTATATGTCAGATTGAGTTTGAGGTGTTGGGCGCAATCATTGTAGTGGAGGGTTTTTTGTCTGGGGAAATAATGAGAGTGAATATCAGTGGGGCAGACTGTAATATCCAAAGGCATTTCTAGCCATCCTGGATTGAATGCAGATCTGATATCAAGCTTATTTAATTTATATCTGGGTTTTATTCTTTTGCTAGTGAATTCATTCTGTTAGAATAGCTGATGGTCCCCCCAGCTCATCCTCCCTCCCCTCTCCCCCCCAAAAAAACAACAAAAAACAAAAACCCAAACAAACCCAGAATCAATAACTCATAACGAGTTAGTGAGTGAGAAACTCAGTCTAACTGCTTGATTAGAATTTACATGATGTTTCCAGAGTTAGAATTAATCCTTGAAACATAGGAGAACATTCAGTTACATCATTCATTGCATTATTTATGGGCTCCTAGTTGCTACACAATAAGGTCTCCCTCTGCTCAGACTTGATACATTGCTACTTGAGTAAGAGAGCCTATAGAACTTCGAGTAATGGTGGCTACCAACACATTTCCTATTGTATTGGAGAACACAGTATTTTCTCTCTCTCTCTCTCTCTCCCTCTCTCCCTCTCTATCTCTCTCTCTTTTTCTTTTACCAGCAGATATTTTCTTACCTGAAAAAGTAAAAAAATACTTTTGGTCAACCAAACATTCTAAGCAAACTGTTACATATGCAGTAGCAATTGGTGAATAGATGAAATTCAATAAAACACTCTTCAGGGTTGAGCAATTCTTGTTGTGTTAATCAGTCTTTGATAATCCCAGAGCCTGTCTCGAGGGTTTCAGTGTCATCATTATGCATTGTAATGACCGCCGTGCTATAGTGTGTTGGACATTCTGCCAAGTGGACTGTCCTAGATGATCAGATGTTGACTAACAGGACAGTTCTTCCACGTGGAGGCACGGGAGAGCTCAGCAGGGGTCTCTTAGGCAAGGGGAGGCTAGGGAGGGGTGGATTTTGAAAGAAAGTTTTAATGTTTAGAGTTCTCTTTATCATTTAGCTAATGTGCTTGTCTTGTTTTCTTGACAAATATGTGTATGTGTGTGTGTAAGCTACAATTCAATAAATGCTGCATTCTGATTTGTGTTTTAATTTGACTTTGGGGAAATAACTTCCGTCTCTGTTTCCCATCTCTGAAATCATATATAATAATATGAATTTCTTACTTAAGGGTAAATATGTAATAAAACGTGAATAGTGAATTGGAGACATTGCGTTTAACTATTATGAATTACTTCATTGTGCTGCTATGCTGAATTTTTGAGGACCAAGGCTTGGTTTAGATTCTTTATTTCCTACATTCTGGGGAAAGAACAGGTTTCGGTGTCATACACAAACTCCGGTCGTTATTTGCATTCTTGGATAAGCCTCTGTGAGACTCAGTTTCTTAACTGTAAAACGACAGTAACGAGTGGCTGGTTAGCTCAGTTGGTTAGAGTATGGTGCTAATAAAATGAAGGTAATGATTTATTAGATTATGAAGATGAGAAGGATAATGATAGCATAATATTTTGAATACCGTAAATAATCAATGTTAGCACCTTTCTCCAACCCTTACTTACTAGCTGTTTTACCAATCTGCATATTGTTAATCACATGTCCTGATACCTTCAGCCACAATTTTTGGCGAAACCTATAGATACTCCCTTTTGTTACAGGTAGTATGTTGTTCAGCATTCTTGTGTTTTCTATGGGAAATATTTTCAACATTTTGGGGTATGCAACCTTTCAGGGTTATGAAATCTTCCAGGAATTCTGTCCTAGAAATCTAAAAACCAAACGCAATCTCATTGGCCTCTTGTTCATTCATGCATTCCCTTACCTCTCACATTCATTCATTCATTCATTCATTCATTCATTCATAGAGCATGTATTTAGCAAATGAGCACTTAGTGATTCATTCAGCATGCGTTAAACATTCATGAAGTGGGACATTCAGACAGAAATTCCATATGGTCCTTTTGGATTTAAAAAACATAAAACCACATTTAAGAAATTACCAAATGATGTACATGACAGCTACTTCGGCCCCTCCCTCTGTCTTTCCTTCCCATCCTACCCCA
Source organism: Ursus arctos (assembly GCF_023065955.2). Taxonomy (NCBI): domain Eukaryota; kingdom Metazoa; phylum Chordata; class Mammalia; order Carnivora; family Ursidae; genus Ursus; species Ursus arctos. The sequence goes on along the minus strand of NW_026622897.1, from coordinate 4,396,904 downwards.
GCCTTTCCTTATTTGGCATGATGCAGAAGATACATGGACAAAGGAAGGGTTTGTATATAAAAAGGCCATTTGAAGCTATCATGATGTTGATGATGAGGATGATGATAGTAATAATAATAGTTTTCACTGATCAAGCCCTTACCACATACCGGGCTCCATGCTGAGTGCTGTACACATTTTGTTTAATTAGATACTCGTAACAGTGCTGCAGGAGAGACGCCCCACCTTGGTCTACAAGACATCAAAGAACCTACCCTCTCACCTCTGACGGAGTTTGGGTATAAAGAGGAACAACAGCTTTATTGCTTTGCGGGGCAAAACAGGCTGCAGCAGGCGAAGGTGTTCAAAACTGCAAGCCCACCCATGGGGAAGGGACTTGGGGGGGTTTATAGGGAAATACAGATCTAGTCGGTTTCTTTCTTTTTTTTTTTAACTGATTTTTATTTTTAAGATTTTATATATTTGACAGAGAGCACAAGCAGGGGGAGCAGCAGAGGGAGAGGGAGAAGCAGACTCCCTGCTGGGCAAAGCCTGACCTGGGGCTCCATCCCAGGATCCTGGGATCATGACCTGACCTGAAGGCAGACACTTAACCTCCTGAGCCCCCCAGGCACCCCTGAGATCTAGTCAGTTTGACAGGAATTGTGTATGTGCTGTGTTAGTCATGTTTTTAGGGTGGTACTGGGTCCCTGAAAGAAGAGCATAAGGGGGGAGGAAGGGAGGTTTGGGAGGAGAGAGGGAAAAGGTTCATTTGAAATCAGGCTTCCCGGAAGCATCAGTGCAGCAGTTTTGCTTTTCTTCGCTTTCTGTTCCCACGGGGCTGCAGCTCCGCAGACGGCAGCCCTCCCCCGCCAGGCGGTCTCGCCTCACCGTCGGAAGTCACCCTCTCTGTTTGGCTGTTGCACATGTGCATCTGTAATTTAAGCCCTGCTCCAGCAGAGGTGGCATCTGGGGTGCTTACGGGGTCTCTGCAGTGCCTTGAACAGTCCTGGCTGGCTGGTGGTTCAAGGTGCATCTTTATGGACTGAATGAGCAAGTGTCCTTTTAAAGAAGTCAGAGCACTTGGAAGAGAAAGAACATAGTTAAACAAAAAACAAAACCCCACTAAATTCATAGGGTGGGAGAAGAATTAACAAGGGTTAGGCATTTAAGTTTTCTACTATATATCTGTGACTTTGTAAAATAATGTTATCAGAGATTTGGAGAAGTTGAGTAACTTGCCTATGATCACAGTGAACGACTGATAGACATGAGACTAGATTCTTGGGGTGTTTGCCTGCGTACTCTGTATTCCTGCCGCTATATTGTGCGAGCGTGGTGGACATTGGGTGCAGCGCCCAGATGCCCCTTTAGAAATGACGGGCTTATTCCCCTCGATGCCAGCCGTGCTGCTAACAGCCACCCTCCGCTGTCAGTCCCCTGGATGCATTGCCTGGACTGAAGACAGCTGCCTTGCTCACGGCCATGCCCCATTCCAGGGACTATGAGCATGAGGCTAAGAGGCTTGATCTTCTGTCCTCACTTAGCCAGCTCTGAAGGGAGAGCTCCATGGAGCGTCCCCGGAGGCCCTGTCCTGAGCCTGCATTACAGTCCTGCTCCTCCCTCTCTCCCGTTCTGCCTCCTTCTATACTCGTTCTTGGGTGTTGGTCCCAGGAGCACCTCCTCATAAGCTTTCTACACGCTGATCTTCCCGGAGCGTGCTTCCCAGGGAGCCCAGCCTGCGGCAGGGGGTCTGAGAACCGTGATAGCGTTAATGTGAGCGCCACAGGCAGCAATGGGGACGTGGCATTGGGAGAACTATCACGATAACCTTGGATTTGGACTTTTTGAATTTAGGTGCAAATGCATGGCTCTCTTTAAGGGCTTGGCGGGTACCCCAGCACCAGCCTCGGCACACACAGTGCCTGTCACATGGTAGGCAAGCCGCTCAATAAATGGACCGTTAGAGATTTGGGATTGGGTTTTGGTAAGAGCTTGTGGAGGTAGTAGCTAATATTGTGAAAACTGACAAGCTCTCCGAGTGAAAGAGAAAAAGACACAATAACAGAGCACTGAGAAACACGATACAAAGAGAACCCGCAGAGCAAAGGTGCCCAGAAGCTTTTTCATTTGTTTGCTTGCAGGTGTGGGAAGTGGCTGGAGAGCCGCTGGGAGCAAGGGCTGTCGTGGTTGATATTTGTGAAATGATAAGAATTTAAGGATGGCTCTTTCAAGCCCAGACCAAGATTCTGCTGGGGGCCTTAGAAAAATGAGGTCCATCCCGCCTCTGAGATAGAAACCTACTTAAAGAGGGAATGTATGATGAGTATACGAAGGATCTCATAGGCAGAAATCTCTCATCCAAGACTTTTGGCAACACAAGTGTAAAAAGAGAAACAGTTTTCTGTGTCTGTGAGACCAAATCAAAGTGTATTAAAGAAGTAGAGACTCGTACATATATACAATGGAATATTACTCAGCCATCAGAAGGGGTGAATACCCACCATTTGCACTGACATGGATGGAACTGGAGGGGATTATGCTAAGTGAAGTAAGTCAAGCAGAGAAAGACAATTATCATAGGGTTTCGCTCATATGTGAACATTAGCAATAGCACAGAGGACCATAGGGGAAGAGAGGGAAATCTGAAGGGGGAGAAATCAGAGAGGGAGATGAACCATGAGAGACTATGGACCCCGGGAAACAGTCTGGGGTTTTGGGGGGGCGGGTAACGGGGTGATGGGTACTAAGGAGGGCATATGTTGTGTTGAGCACTGGGTGTTATACATAACTAATGAATCATTGAATGCTACATCAACAACTAATGATGTACTATACAGTGGCTAACTGAACATAATTAAAAAAAAGGAAGTGGAGACTCGTGTTAGAAGGTAACAGAATAGTCAAAAACGGTTGGAGATGGATGAGAGATATAGGCTTTGGCAAAGGATGGGATTGATCTAGCGATGTTTGTGAGCCTCTTTGCCAAGTGTGAGGATACTTTCTCTCTACCCAAGGGGAAAGCAATATGGCGGGCAGACTAGGGGTATGGTGCAAAGGCAGCAGGCAGAGTCTGGTTTTACTTACACCTACTTTATTATAGTCTCATCCTGATTTTATAACTCAGTGATTGGTCAGTAACTTTTTACACCTAGTGAGTATCGAATTTAAATTGTCATGCTATTTGCAGTTCTCTAGGTATATTTTAACTATGGTAGCTGCACTGATGATGGGTTGTCAAATGAGGCCAGAAATGTCACTAATTCACCCTTTGGAAATTTTATACTCAGATCATAAAGTACATTTTTCATTTGTGTATTCTACTGCATATAACTTTTGGGTTGTTTTATCAATCTGAAAACGTCAGATTTCTTTTAATACATTTAAGGATAAGATTTTATGAGCCAAATAGCTTGTGGCAGGAGCTGTTTTTTTATTTGTGCTTGTATTAGTGTGTTCTCTTTCGGTTTTAAAGGTAATTTGAGATATATATTTTATATATATATAACCCCTATTCTTACCCTCGCCATGTCTGATATGACTTTGTTTAGTGTTAGAGCTCTTTTTGACCCTGATGGAAAGGTCACTAATGGAAGGAACTCTCCGGGGATTAGGAGCCAAGTGAGTAGGACTGTACTTTGTTGTTATATCAAATGTATTTCACGCAGGTGAAAGGCCGTGTGGAAGGTAAAATAAGGCCAGCCAGGGCATACACAACCCCATGTAGCTTATTGACTCTCTCCTTTTCCTCTTCTGGATGAATTTTGCTCCATTTCATCAATCAAGGATTTTTGTCTATTTTATATACTGCCATATCCCCAGTTTTCTAGTGCCTGGCACACAGTAGCTTGTCAATAAATATTTGTTGAATGAATAATTTTACAGTGCACATAAGAATATTCATTCTAACCGTACCACACAAATGTTGTGAGAAACAAATGAGGATTAAAGTCAGTAGCGGTAACAAAAACAAAATAAGGCAGATTATACAGACGTAAGTAATTATTATGTCCTATTATTTTTATTCCTTCATCGTCTGTTTACTATATGTGCGCTGTGCATGCTTGACTTTATTGTGTCATGAGCCAAAACACAAGATCTGTGCAGGAGAAAATGGTGCTAGTAATCAGCAGAACGGAAAACCAAATAGTGTTGGGTTTTCCTTAACTACTCTGATAATCTGCTATTCCAGTCTGTTTACGTGAGGTACTGGGAAGGAGGAATAAGTTTTTTCTACATGATCAAACCATATTAAAAAAAAATGTCAACACTACTTCATTGAATAGATATTTGTTGTTGGCTTTTTCTGTGCCAGAAATTGGCGATGTCTTAGTTACACGGGAAGGCACTTATAATCTCCCTGCCCCACTTTTTTTTTTGCGATTCTGTTGCAAACACTTCAGGATTGAATCTTCAAAAAGATTTTATCTTTCTTCCAACCAGTTTCTTGAGTCAAGTCTCCCCAAGGGAAAGCAAGAACTTTTGGAGGAAAAATTCCCATTACCCCAACAGCAAATTTAAGGAGAACCTGCCACTGTGTTAGCGAGAAGCCTGTCATCCTAATTCAGTAAATTTCTGGAGACCTTAACAGAAGAAAAAAGTATCTTGTTTAAATGCCTGTTGACTGAATTCTCCCAGGGCAGGATTACTCTGTCTTCCAGCTTCACATTTTCCTTGTGTAATTGGTTTGATTTGTGTATGAGAGATATCTTGATTTTTGAATGTTGTCTTATGAAATATTTGATTTTTAATTTAAGGAATTTATTTGCTTTTCAGTAAGGAAAGGATGCAGGGATTGTTTCAAATTGTGTTTTCATTATGGTATTTACAGATGAATTTATTTGAAGAGCATTTGTGATAGTTACCTATTTATTTCTCTGTATCTATGTAACAAATGTATGTATGTATGTATGTATGCATGTATGTTATCTGTGCGTCTATCTATCTACTATTGGTTATGTAGGGCAGAGGAGAAATGGCTCTGTCATTGGATTCTGAGTTTAAAAATGCCATTCAGTAGAAATCTGGAGTCGCTATAATTACTATCATTGTGTCTTTTAAAAATTTGCCACAAGTAGTGAAAATGTCTTTTACCTCCCTAACAAAAGAATCTGCCTCTAAAGGCATTTATTGTAAGGAGTGATAATGATGAGATAATTGTGTTGTAATGGAACACAGACTGAGGGAAAGAGTAAATTTTAGCAACTGACTATTGTGGTTTCATCTGAAGCTTCAGACACATATGAGGGAGTTTCTAGCATGGATGCTGGAGAAGAGAAGTTTATTGTTTCTTCCTGATATAAAGATCAATAAACACTTTGTGGACCTGACAGTGTTTGCAAGCTATGAAGTCTCCTTTTTCCCCCTCTCTCTTGTGTAAACTAACTGCCCTTCTAAACACATTTCAAAGAAAACCAGTCTTTCCTTTTGTTCTGAATTAAATTCTTTCTCCAAAAGTGTGCTTGAAAAGTGTGAACCTAACTTTGTTGCTGAAGGAGAATGGATGGGATTTAACCTCAGCCTGCAAGGAGCCTGATGTATGAGGCTGCTGCCTGCTGGTATTTTAAGCACTTGGGTACTTCTCTCCTTATTCAGCTGAGTTCTAGGGATGGGAGTCGGGGGAAGATGGAGGAAATCAAATACTAAGTTAAGTTGTAAGTGTAATTTTCCACCATTAGCCTTGGATTCTTGACTATTGAGAAAAATCTAGGTCTCAAATATCTAGTTAACACAGATATCCAATTATTCTGATTATAGCAGTGGGATATATCATCTTAATCAATGGCATTAATGATGACAGTAATGAAAGAAATTACCAATTCCATTGGATATGTAATTGGGAAAAGCATTTTACTACAAGTTACCCTAAAAGACATAATAATTTTTCAAAGAATATACATTAGTAAGTCACTTTCAAGTATGGGTCAATAAAAACATTACCATTTTTATAGTAAAACTATAAAATATGAGGCTAAAAGTGTGATTCTAAAAATAAGATCAGACCAACAATTCTTGGCCATTAAATAAGGTATTCAGCTACTTTATGTGATTTCTAAGCCAAATCAAGATATGCCTGCCTGGAAACATCTTAAAAACCGAAGATAACAAAGTTTATTGTTTTGTTCTTCCAGAGTAACTAACAGAAATGAAAGAGAGGGCATATCAAAATAAAGCCTATCACAGTTTCTGCTTTGGTGTTTCGTAGCAGTTTAAGCCCTGATATGTTAGGGGTTAAGGTTGAGAAAAATTGTGAAGTAGGGACATTTATCTCTGGTTGTCCCTATTCTCAACTCCTCTCTCTCTATTATCCAAACCTCATGCCACAAAAATCTGCCATGAGTCTCTCCCACCTGACAAATTAGACTGTGTGAATTTTAAATATCTTATATTAAATTATTAGTTGAAAAATTCCTCTCTTGATCTTAAGCGCCTGGAAGGAGTGGAAAGTAAGTTTGGGGTGGAGAGGACTGGGAATGGACGGGATGGAGATAGCACTCTTGGTGCCCCTAAAATCCTCAGATCAAACCTGGTTGTCTGGTGCCACAAGGCTCCAGTATGCATTGCTGGCTCTAGAAGTGATGTCTGGCTGCTTCTCAGGCAGCCATCTGGAGACCTCCTGTAGCTACAGTAAATTATCTAATGTTCTTGGTCTGTAGAAATCAAGTAGATATATTGGGAGATATACATACATATATATATATATATATATATATATATATATATATATATATATATATAGTTTTTGATCATGTGGTGTTATATTTATTAATTTGGTATCATAAACTATTGCGTGTTATTACTTCAGGGTTCGTTTGAAATGAAGCTTATAGGGCCGAATGAGGCAGATGGTGTCCTTAGGCTTTATAATACTTAGAGATTGTGGAGATCTTGCTACTTAGACAAGTACATTATGGATTGATATGTGTTGTGCCAATTCTGGATGCCACTGCACTGGTTTGCCTTGGAAACTCCAGTGAAGAGCCTTGTGTGTACAAGGAAATTAAAGTGTTTTTGAAGCTGGGACGTACTGAATGCTATCTCGTCAGTACCTTGCTCCAAAGCATCATATCATTAAAATTCTCCGTTGTTTGGTGTGAATGTGTAGACATGACTTGTGTGGGTCAACATCTGAATGATATTTGTAAAGCTGAATGGCAGAGTAAGATATTTAAAACTCATGTAGTATTCTAGAAAGAATTTGAAAAAAATAATGCTGTGCCAGAAACATTTCTCTTCTTCTATAGGCAGCTGTTCCCAATATCCCTTTCTTACTCACATCCTTTTACCTCCCCCCCACCGCACTCCTTTTCCCAGTTACTAATTTTCCATTAAGTAATGAGACAAACAAATGGCTAAGAATTACTACATAGCTAAGATTTGGTTCTCATGTGAGCAAGTTTTGATGTCTTTTGTTGGCATTTTCCTAAAATGACCACAACAATGCTTATTATGATGGCCATTTTTGTGATAAAAGGCTTATTTTGATTAGTTTTTAGTATAAGCCGATATGAAGAGAATTTTTAAAAATCAAGGTCTTTCAGCAACTGTATTTTTTTTTTAACACCCAAGAACACAAGGCGTTGGTGACATTTTTTTTCCTTCTTAATTTTCCCCACTTCACGGCTGTGAGGGAATGATGTGCTGACCTACACTTTCCATACCGAAAAGCCACTAGCAGTGAGTGACATCTGTTTAGAGTTTACAATGCATTATCCCACCCTGATTCATGCAGGAAATGAATGAGATAGGCAGGGCAAGGATGATTATTGACTCCGATTTAAGGATAAGGAAACCGAAGTTCAGAGAGGAGTAGTGACGTGCCCAAAGTGAAGAAGCGGGCAACCGCCTGCATTTTCGAGGCCATGATGTGTCTGCCGTGATGTGTGTGTCCACGTGCCCACGAATTGTTCCATCCTCAACATGGAGCGTAGGCACCGTGCAGCAGAGACTCCCTATTTCGTCCCGCGTATGTTTCCTACTTGTGACTCGCTAAGGGGTGGTTGGTAGCAATTTCCGGTTGGTTTTCCTGAACCGAACCTGCTCTTGCCCGTTGTTGAGTTCCTGCGCATTCTGTGAGCCCCGCGCAGACCTGTGTTAGAAACCACAAGGGCTCTTTCTTCCTCGGGGCTCTGCCTCCAGGCTGACCTCGTTCGCCGGTCCACTCTCATGTCCGTGCGCTCCAGCCTCCCGTGGCAAGGCAGCTATGAACGGACTGACTAAACCATCAGCACGGCCGACCGCTTCGCTTATGCTGCCTATGAGCCTTCGAAGCGCAAAGACGTCACTTGCAGTTTGATTTCTGGATGGGAAGGAAGGCATGAGTATCATAGAAATCATTTCGTAAGTGAGGGTATAGATTTCTCTTCACAGACTGCATATAATTGTGCATAACCCACACATACATGTATCTTGGTGTAATTAAGTACTTTGCTGGAAGGAATGGGGAAGCAATGTCATAGTTATTATTTAACGGAGTGATCCCTAGATTTAAAAAAATGTGCTCACGTAGAGTTCAGTGAAAAAAAGCAAGGCTTTTCACATCGGGCCATCTTAGCGTTCTCCTGCCTGCATGTGTTTTCCAGAGTGACGTGTGATAATTGTGTACCTCTGCTCAGGAAAGCAGCGTATCATGAACACTGGTGACGGCACCCTCATTACCTGCTGAGCACGGTTGCTGTCTGTGGGATCGTCAGATTGTAGTTAGCACTAGACTTGATGACAGTTAGGCCCTGCTTGAGTTTTATCTTTCCAGAGAGGTCGAAGCAGCAGAGCTGGGTCGTATTTGCATGGTTCTGCAGGGTTCTGCGTGGTTCTGCGGGGTTCTGCGTGGTTCTGCGGGGTTCTGCGGGGTTCTGCGGGGTTCTGCATCTGAGACTTCTGAAATCCTCAGACTCTCAGCCTTTGCCTGGGTGAACGGAATGCCCCGTGTCACTTCGGTTGGCCTCTGCACGGCAGTTTACTTATTTACAGTGAGCAGTAACTGGGAAATGAGGCTTATTACTCAAAGTCTGCATGGTCTGCACATTTCTTACCTGTTCAGGCTACATGACGAGGCAAGTCATCATTAAAAGTTTGCCTTAATCCACTTGGAGTCAAAGCAAAAAGAGTTTCATGCCACATTCTTCAGTTGGGTTGAAGAAGCTGGCTCTCTGGTTGGAGGGGTCAGCCTCGCTAAAGAGACCTGATACTCCATGGCTATTCCTAAGAGTCCCTTTTAGTTAAGGTGGTTGGAGAATTTCTTTAGTTTAGGAATAATCTTTCTCAGTGTGACAGACGGCCAGTATACCCCTGAACAGTGTTGGGTATAATGTTGCATAAACTATTCCCCTCCCTTCTCTTTCCATCAGGCAGCCCTCTCTAACTTTGCTTCTTTCCCTGCGCGCCCTATTTGCTTCCTCTTCACAGATGTTGCTTCAGTGGCCCACTTTGCCTGGAGCTGCACCTTCGGCTGGGTGATTGGAGAGAATTCTGTCACCTCTTTACAAATTATTGTTTAAACTGGTGCATTTAAGGTTGGCAAAACATTTTCCCGTTTTGCGTGTTAATTTTGTAATTTAACTGTCAGGCAGGAAATATTACTTCCCTTATTTCCAGGCTCTTGTGGGGAAAACACCACACTGTGGCTCCCCAGCACTGAAAACAATAGGGAATTCTTTGGAAATGCTCAAGCGGAGGCTGCAAAGAGGTTGTAAAGGGCTAGAAATATTTCCTGACATGAGGACCATTGCTGTCCGGTAGGGTTTTCAGGAGTTGAAACGGCACTAATTAGCTTCGCGGCATCTAATTGGCGTCTTTGGGCTGTGAGGCATGCCTGGCAACCGTCCTAGAAGTTAGACACGGACAGTTTAGTTCAGTTTAGCAATTTTTTGACTACTTTCTCATCAAGAGATTTTTTTTCCCCGTAGAATTGTCATATAACACAAATATGTATCATACTTTGCACTTTTATCTCATTTTGACCTTATAACAACCCTGAGCAATGGTTATGCTTGAAATTTCTCTATTTTATAAAAAAGGAAACTGAGGTTTAGAAAAATAAAATGCTGTATCCAAAATCACACCATCTAGCCAAGAGTTAATTCCTTTCAACGGTAACCTTTTCTGCCTTGAAGACAGAAGAAGGTATTTCAGTTTAGAAAGCAGATTAAAAGCTTGGCTTTTTGGAGGCAGGAGTACAGAGATGAGACGCATACATAGACTTAGACACTACCTACGTGACTTTGGGCACGTTTTTTTAACTTGTCTGGGATGAGTTTCCTCCACATTTATAAAATTGGGGTAATACTTCTCCCTCTCTCATAGCATTTTTGTGAGGACTAAATGAGGTGTCGCATGTAACATGTTGGGCTCAGCGTTTGACTTTTAGCAGTCAACAACATGTTTGATCCAGAAAGCCTAGCATTATTTCCCTTTGTGGACTGAGTCAGCCCTGGGCCCTCTGTGAGATTCTGTTTGGGGTGAGGGTTTAGGACTGGAGCCTTGTCCTCCAACGTTTGTAGGGACAGCATGACCTGCTGCCCTGAGAAGGGGTCTAGAACCAGGACCATTTGTCTCAGTATTTTTCCTGGGTCATTGTTTTTATCCAGACAGCCAAGTGGACCCTGAGGTGACCAAATAAAGCATGTTTCTCCCGCAGTTACCAGATACAGAAGTTAATGATCATACCAGAGCTATTTAAATAACAATAACAACATTTGTGAATTTGGGGAAACAATATAACATTATTTTCATATCCATTAAAAACAAGGGATTTCAGTTAGATACATGGAAGGCTATTTTAATAGTCAGCAGAGCCAAGTAAGTTACTAATGGGGGAAGACGCAGAGAAAAATCATGGGAGGCCTAACTCTTTGTCTTGTTGGTGGCTCTTCCCAGCTGTGTAGCTGAGGCAAGCACTGACCTCTCCAGAACTCCGTGTTTTCATCTGTAGAGTGTGGATAATTATATCTGAGACTCATGAGGTTGTTGTGAATATCTAAGGAGATGAAAGAAAAGAAGGTGATTGGTAAACTGTGAAGTGTTCCGCACTCTGAAGGTGCTGGTGTTATTCGTTGAAAACACCCAGAATTCTTGGATTACTTAAATGTGCTCTTGCCTGAAGGTAGGCGAAGGACTGAGTAAATCGCCCTTTGGAGTCTTTCAGTTGAAGGAATGTGCATTTTCAGTTTAAATGGGTGTTGTGGGTAACAGGTCTTATATGAAGTTGAAATTCAATGGCTATTTTTGGAAAGGGGTTAAAATAACAAAGGGGGAAATGCTTGGAAAACAAACATACTTTGTATAGGAAGACTTAATGATACCGTCGATTATGCGGTAAGTATATTCAGTTACAATCAGTAATTACAATGATGATAACCATGGTGCTTTGCTAATTAGAACATACTTCTAATAAGGCCAAGGTCATCAGTTTGAATCCCTGTATGGGTCAATTAGCATAATGTCAGCCTTCACCCTAAGCTCTCATGGGGTCACTCAGATGTGTACTTGTGTTTGCAAGGAGAATAAAATGGAGATTGGAGGAAATCATGCAGATTTTCAACCAGTATGGGTAGGAAGAACTCTATAGTGCATCTGTAGCTAGCTTGCTTTCTTTTTCTTTCTTTCTTTCTTTCTTTCTTTCTTTCTTTCTTTCTCTTTTAGCACACTTATTACTTTTGCTTTTTGTGATTAATTACCTGGACTACCAGTTTTGTTTAGCAGATTACTGGCGTCATTCACTTGAAATGGTAGTGCCCAGCTTCCTGAGAGATGGTGGGATCTCCAGTATGATCTGACCCTCTGTTTTCAAGTGCTTAACTTTGCAATGCTTTCCTTCAAAATGACCCTGAGAACTACGAACTCCACTAGTGTTTTTCAGATGGGAAAATAGAGGCATTTTTTTTTTCCCAAGGTTTCCTACTCCCAGGTGAAGAGATGTTGGCTAATTTTATAAAAAGGTCAGTAGCACAGCTGGGCTTGAAATACAGAGGTCCTGACTCAAAGTTCTATATTTAATTTGCCGTCTTTTTTTTTTTTTCTTTTTGGGGTTTTTATGTACTCGATTTAGTCAGAGGCTGGGAAAGTGAATATTTTGTCTGCATATTTAGCAAGATTGATGATTACTGCAATTACATCTCTTGAATAAGTAGTGAAGCTGCTTGTCGGAAGTGACTTGTTGTTGGACTAATTTTATTAGTAATACCAATCATATCATTTGATCCATTGGTGTCTACAGGCTTAGCCATGAAGACAGGGTAGCTAACATTACAATTTTGGTTACAGTCAATGATGGAATTTGGTGTATCATGTCCTAATATGCAAAATGCTCTTACGTCCTGGAGAATGTGGCAGTCCCCGTAGTGTGTCTGGAGGATGAGAGGTGCTCTTGGACCCCGGTTTATCTCTCACTGAGAAGTCTGTTTACCACAGTCCCACTGTTAGTGGTACAGACCATGTTTTGTCATGTAGGAAAGCTCATTTTTTACCGTCATCTACCTTACTCAGGACCGGGGATTGCGTTTTTGAGGAAATGGAGGTATGACTCCTTCTGAACACCATCTGAGATCAGAGTACTAAAGGGATTGACAATTTTGATGATTAAAGGAAGGAAAATATGCAATGGTGAATTCTGGAGACCTGTTTTGGGAGTTTAGGCGGTGGTGGTGGGGACTGGGCCCATCAGAACGCAGCACAAACATACGAGACGCCCAGCTGGTCGGAAAGCGGTGAGCCGGACGAGAAGCAGCAGCTAAGGGACAAGAAGCAGAAGTGCATCTTAGGCAAGACCTGGCGATTTGCCCACCTTCTTTGTGTTTGCAGGGTTGGTGGAAAGAATGTTCAATGTGTTCTCAAGAAGCACACAACTAATTTGAATCCGTGTGAGTCTTTAACTGTACGTCGACATAAAAAAAAATGCTCTCTTATTGAAGACAATTTCCTAAGGGAAGAGACGCTGCCTTTGTGAAAGAGGACTTGTAATGTCTCTAACTTGGGTTCTTTTTCAGTCGGATGGTGATCGTAGCACCAGCCGGACTCTGACTGGACTGGTGCAAGGATCAGTTGGGGTAACGTGCCTTAGGAACTGCGACCTGTCAAGTGCTCAGCCAAGTACCGTTTTAAAGGTGGTGCGCGGCACAGGTTGGAGATTACGTGCTTGAATTCTGGAGCAGATCACCCGAGGCTCAACCCCGGTTTTGTCTCTTTTTACCTGTGTGACATAGGGCGACTTAAACTTCACGTGTCTTGGTTTTCGTAGCTGTAAAATAATAACACCCATCTCATGATGATGAGAATAAGTGTCCTACTAGCTGTTACGTCGTATGTGCGCGTCTGTGCAAAATCCAATGCTGACATAATGCATGGGCGTGAAATACGTGGAAACTTAAAAAATCCCGTATTTATTCCTCAAGCAGTATAGCTCTTTGTTTATCTAAGAAATTCATATTTGATTATAAGCCTTCAGTGACAGTTAATGAACGAACGGGGTTGAATTTTGGCGGTTACGTTTGAACACGTCTCAGAAGCTTACTTCTCTTGATATTTGAGCAAGGAAACTGTTCTCCTGAATGCTCACTTACTCAGTTCAAGTAAGGTTTGTATGGATTACTGGTCTTATTATATGCTTATACCTTAAGCAAAAGGTTTTCAACCCTGACTGCTCATTAGAAGCCACTGGGTCTCCCAGACCAGTTGAATTGATAAATTTGGAGGTGGAGCTCAGGCACTGGTATTTTTAAAAAGCTCCCCAAGGTGATTTTAATGTGCAGACCGAATAGACAACCACTGGCTTAGAGCATTAGTAATTAAATGTATATCCCTATCATTTAGTTTCTGACATTGATATTTAATTTTCTCATATTTAAGTAAATAAAATGACATGGCTATTTACAGATATTTCTACAAAGGAGGACGTTTGTATGGTTTCAGTTAATTCTGTAGCCTGCGGGTCTGTGCCATAAAGCAGAAATGAGAAGTTTGTTTTTAAATTCTCCGTGAAGGGGTGTCTGTTTTTGTCAGGGGGAAGTGCTGTCAATATTACACAATATAGAATCCCAGAATGTTCAAGGTGAGAGGGACCCTCAAGGCATCTAGTAGAAATAGGGTACACTTTGCAGCAGTCCTGGCCTGCGATGGCTTATTCGCTCACTGGCTTTGTGAGCGTGGGATGTTCACTTAACCGGTCCGAGCCTCAACTTCGTGATCTCTAAAATTGAGGTGAGCGTGTGCTCTATCTGGTGACAAGCGTGTTTCCTGCGCACGTACGCATGCACACACGTGCACACGCACGCACACACGTGCACACGCACGCGACTTGATTCGCTGCCTCCTGCCTGATCCCGGGATCCATCTGGAGTGACCTCCGGAGCAGGGGCTCCGCCGGAGGCTCCGCGGGGCTGTCTGAGCCTGCAGGACCAGCTGCTGGGAACTGCTTCCTCCCACTCCTCAGGGACCACTTCTCTGGCTCTGCGGGGACTGTTCCATGGCTGGCTGTTTGTCTCCTATGACCTTCCGTGAGCATAACATTTTGTCCGCGGGGTCAGCCGTGCTGGCCAAGCAGAGTGAAGCTGTTCCTGAGACTAGAGAGGAAGATGGCTTCTGGTGGCTACGTGATGGCTGCTTTCGAGCCCCTTCTGTCTGCGCCCCAGACTACCCGTGTGCAGGACCCAGACGGCTGCCTTGTGTGTGCAGCTGTCTTCCTGTCTGGTGCTCCTTGGTGTTGAGCAGCGACAATAGGAGACCACTGTCTCTGTCTTAGTTTGGGGTGAGCAGAGGAGAATCACAGAGCTCTTTGATTGTCTTTTTATGAGAGGAAGAGTGGATTTTTGTCTTTTTCCCCACCCTTGTCTCAGATCCTCCAGCATTTGGCTATGACATTATAAGGCCACCTGGTTCTTCTGTTGCACATTCTTTGTGCCTTAGGAAGGAGATTCATGGCTGTTTCTTATTCCTTGGGAAACTTAATGCCTGGGGTCCTGATCTCAGCTGTGGTGTCTCAGTCCCTTGCCACTTGTAAGCCTGCTTTCTAGGTCTGTCCTCAATCTTCATTGTCAGGATTCTGCGTTTATCGCCATCTCTGGACTGATCTCAAGTTTTTGTTGGACATATTTATACTTTCTGCTGCCATTTTTTTTATTGTTTCTTCTGTCTACTGGAATCTGCACCCTCTTACGAGTAGCGGTAATGGTAGCTCTATTGATTTTTGAGGTGATCGGGATCTCGAAACATTACACTTGGGGGATGGACGGTCTGACTTGTGCTCCTCCGCTAGATTACGAGACTCCTGGGGGTAAGAGCCATGTTTTTCTGCTGAGCATAGTCATAACTATCATTCGTTAGGTATCCACTGTGCACCAGAGGCTTTGCTTTGTTTCAATTAATTTCCATTAAAAATTATGTCTGCATAAGGAATCATATCTCAGAGAGCTTAAGTAAGCTGCCCAAGGTCATCTTGCTAGTGAGTCACTGCGCTGGATTTTGAATGCACTTTGATATTAAATCTTATTTTCTAAAATCTTGTTTCTAAACTCCTTAAAGGAAGGGACAGATACAGATAAGAGGAATGAGATCTTGGCCTGTGGAACTGTTGAGTAGGGGACAGGTGTGGAGTTGCATTCTTCAAGAAGAGGAGAGAGGTCTGCATATCTTCAAAGCTCCCGTTTTCCCCACTAATATGCTGGCTTGCATCCCTGGCGTACGTGGACACTGAGAAACGTACCCTCTGGCTCTCCAGGCAGAAGTCACCCCTGTGGGAGGCTTTGACCCCCATGTGGGTCTTCACGCTATTTTGTTCAGGTCTGAGAGACCCTGAGAGTCCGCAAAGATGTCCCTCACTGATCAGAGCCATTGGTTGAGCAGTCAGGCAAACCAAAGAGGTTTCACTGAATCCACGGTGGTGAGATATTCTGGGGAGTCAGGTGTGTGTGGGTGTCAGCCGTGGCTTGCTGACGAGGAGACACTCTGTGCTCAGCCTCCACGCTTGTGGTTTAGACCCTCAGAACGTGCCCACTGGCTTCGGCAAGCCACAGGAAGTATATAAATGCTTTCCCAAGTTGAAGCTTTGTCGTATATGCCCAGAGAATGTTTTCTTTTTAATGTATTTGGAAACTATAAATTTAACTCCTGCTGGGGAAGAAAAGTAATTGCTTTACAAAAGAAAAAAAGTCAGGTCTTTAAAAGGCTCAACTCCTCTTACAAACATGTGCTTTTTAATGACTGGGAAATTCCTGGTGCAGGAAAAAAATGTCCTTTTTACAAATGAGGTCATTTTGGTCTTTACTGGCCCTGTGCACTCAAGTTCCTGCTTTCTGTTCCATGTTTTGTGACCTGAGGTTATTGGAAGGATAATCCCCTCTGTGCATATTCACTGCTTCTAGGGCGTGTTGCCAAAGAGAAAGTTATCTTAGCTCACCAACTGCCAAGCCAGTGCAAGAGGCCCGGGTCCCAGGGGTACTGAGCCAGTGACTGATAATGACTTGGTTTGGGTTGGCCGCGGGTCGAGTTTTGAAAGCACATTTTTCCTGTGCACTAGGACTGCCGTATCTCCTTCGTCCTCAGATTTCTCAACAGTTCTGTTGGTTCTCAGTTCAGACATGATTTTTTTTCCTTAGGTACATTCTATTTACTCTGCTTTGATTCCATCCTGAAGGGCAGAGACATGCCGGTTCGAAGACTCCTGTTCATCTTTTTAATGTGGTATAAATGAAAAACAGCAGTTGAAAGCATTGACCTCGGACCTATTTCCTTGAACATTGGGAGGCTGATTCCTCCTAAAATTAATTTCTGATTTGGTTTGGCCGAAGGGAAGCCTTAGATGTGCTCAGTGAAGGGGCTTTCCTCAATGGTAGCCTAGAGTAGATTTCAGGGAATGCCCTTGATTTAATCGAAGTTCACTTTCCGCTAGCTTTAGACTAACGCTTTCCTGCCGAGAAGGAGGCGGAAACTTGGAACAGTATTGGGTAGAGAGGTTGCTACCTCTGTCTGGGATGTTTTCATAGAGAGGTGAACAGGGAAGGAGTTCAAGGGAACCTGGACAACAACCTTTGTAGGTTTTTTAAAATTACCAGTTTTTAAGACCTTCGAAGACCTTTCTAGAGCTCATCCAGGTTTGTGTGGTTGATCAGTGGCAGCCCACGAGATTGCCGACTGGCTGCTGCCTCACATCTCGAGAAGAGCATGTCAGAGTCCTTATCGCCCCTAAAATTCATCCATGGCTATGATGAATCAATCTTTTGATAAGCCCGTGATTGATTATGCTCTGCCCGAGTGACTCTGCGTTTTTATATTTAAAAAAATTCACACTCTTGACACTGAAAATGAGGTTCTTACCATAATTTCTTAATTAAATCTATGTTCTGGGATCTTCACGGCTCCCTGGGTCAGAAACTCCAAGCTCAGGCTCTGTTGCCTACATAAGTCTAAGAAAAATGTCTTGATCTGGAATTAAGAAACTCTTATCTTCAGCTGTCATGGAGAGGAGAGGATTCTATCGTTCGATCAGAAACGACTTAGTTATTTGCCGCAGACCCTATTTCTTGCCCGGACCCCATTTCTTGTGGCCCCTGCACGAGGCTTTGGAACCCTTGCTTGGAATCTCTTGGGTCCTTGAGGAAGTCAGGTTTGACTTGGGCACGGCCCAGGTTCCCTTCCGTCACCTCCTCTTCACTGCCCAGGCCGTGGTTTACTGTCGGCAGCCAGTGAATGTTTTATTGAACCTAAGACCCCTATGAAAGAATTGGAAAAAATATAGCCGGGAAATGCTATGCTACTTGAAACTGAGAAATTCTGGGTAATTGCTGAGTGCCTCATATTAGTGCCTATGGGGAAAATACATGGCAAAATGTGTGATGGGTTACTATGGTAAAGCGAACCGCGTATGAGATCAATCAGAAGCTACGAATCTGCCTGTGATGCTCAGAATGGAAATGGCACTGATTTGCTGATAATGTATTGTCTTCTTCTTCTTCTCCTCCTCCAGCCTCAGACAATACAGCAGACTCTCAAGAGGACCCTGCAGTATTACGAGCACCAAGTTATTGGGTAAGTAAAATAGATTTTGGTCATTATTTGGGGGCAAATTAAAGATAATTACTCAAACATAGCTGTTGAGCATTGGTTTTCTGCCACCCAGGTGGGTCTCATTTCATACTGGCTGTGCTCCTAGTGGGGGCTGGGGGCCCATCAGGACCCCTGCAGTGATTTCCTTTGGCCTGTTTGTGTTTAATCCTTTTAAATGAAATTCCCTTTTGGCATTGCCTTTCCCTTTTTTCCCCCCTTGTTGTGGTCTTACCCTCTTATTCCCATCCACCGAATCTGATGATTTTGCCCTGGGAATACGGTAAGGTTTAATGGTACCAACAGAAAGGCTTTAAATGGGATTTTAGAATCCTTTACTAAAGTTTACTCAAAGTCATTACAAGCCTAACGGTTCAGTGAGAGGCACTGGTTTAGAGTCCCATTTTACCTAGTTTTCTTTATTCTTCTGCTTCTTGCCATTGTTGTGATACGGTGTAAAGTAAGAGGGCAAGATGAAGAAACGGGGGCTCTCGGTCTCACCAGCACATAGAACTTTAAAGTAACTTTAACTGTTTGCAGAGGATTATGGTAACAACTAATCGAGGAGTAGGCGCCATGGATAAATGAGGTAATTGCAGTGATCGTATTCTGTACATAGAAAGCTCCAAGTAAGTGTGAGGTATGCTTTCGATTGCCTATGGGAGGAAGCAGTTGGAAATATAGAAGCCTAAATTCACTTTCTGAAGCAATCTAGCTTAAAATGAAGGGATCAAACTCATGGACATGAGAGACAGTGCATATTTTTAATTCACATCGTTGATGGTCTCGTATGCGCTACTGTGATTTATTTGTGTAAGAACTTGAAAGAACTTTTGAGGAGTTAAGGTTCACACCCTGGTACTTCTTGAAATGCTGTCAAGCATCATTTAACATTTGGGGCTAATAGTCAATGCCATGGGGATCAAGGATGCACTTTTGGTTATTGGGATGTAGTGTGGTTTTTTTTTTTTAAACAAAAACAGAAGAAAGGAAAATTTGGTGGAAAAATAATCTCGGTACCTAGTACAATGCCATATACTTTAAGTGCTTGGTGATTATGTTAATTGTCATTTCAAAGGGAATTGCTTTGAAACGTTGTCACATCAATTCTCAAAAGTGCAATACTAGGAAAAGCATATTATTTAAACTCATGAGATGGCTTTTAGTTTGAGGCCATTAGTGATTTTAAATGGTTTATCCTAACGGAGGTAAATGATGTCAAATTAATCTCTCCCCACATACTCTAAAATAAAACTTAATCACTCTCATTGGACCTGCTGCTTCCACCGTGTGGTATTTGGATTAAATTAGTCAATATACTTGCACCAGTGTCCTGTGTGTGTTGAGCACTATATACTTGTTTGCTCTTAAGTTTATTATTATTTTTAATATTTTGAAGACAATACCAGTAATCAAATGCAAAGCATTTCCTGGAATAGTGAATGCCCTCTCTGTTTTGTTTTGAAATCCTAACCGGTCCAAGTCTTGTTTGCGAACCGAGCTGTGTCTTCACGGCAAGTTGGAATGGGAGTCGTAGAATGATGATCGGAAGAGGTTAACTAAACTAGATTACCGTAATGAGCAGAAAATTCTTTCTTCCATTAGCAAGATGTGATGTAGGAAAAGACATGAGTGTTTGAAGCCAAGGGCCAAGAAAGAATTCTTGGGATGTCTTTGGTGCAAAAAGGTGGTTTTATTGAAGCACGGGGCCAGGACCCGTGGGCAGAAAGAGCTGCACAGGGGTCATGAGGAGTGGGCTAATTATATACTTTCAAGTTGGGAGGGGGTTGGGGAGAGTGGAAGTCTCTAAGGAAGTCTGGAAACAAGGTTTCCAGGACCCTGAGGGGGCTAGCTGTTGTTAGGAAAAGGGTGTTTATTATCATCTAGTAAAACCTGAGTCATGGGACCCTTCAGATGTATATCAGTGGGTCATATGCTTGGGGGGGGGTGATTGCCAACACGTATCTTGGTGCGTAGAGATAAAGGAAGTTTCCAAAGGAATTTTTATATGTTAAAATAGACTCACAGTGTCCTGGGGGTTGGGCTAAGACTGCCTTTTGTCCTTAGCAAAGCATTGACATCCAGGCAGCCAGGTCCCTAGAGGAAGGTCACTCTGCTGCTTTCAAGGACTTGTCAGTGGGCTGTACGTAGTAAGGAAATTTAATACTTTCTCTTCTGCCTTTGTTTCCCACATCAGGATGGAGTTCTCTAATTTAAGTCACTGCCTCAACTCCCCTGTTTGCTCTGTGTAGACCGAGCGTGCAGTGATTCGTGGCCCTAGAAGGGTCTTCCCTAGTTCTGCCTCTTGAAGACACAGTATAAAGAAAACGGCACACGACTCGGATATGAAGAGGTTCTTCATGTGCGGCTGGTTCCAAAGAGACCCGCGACCCCATTTTCACGGGGTGTGGGTCCTACTCGAAGCACCTGTGCTCACTGCCTGTATTCATGCTGCTCATGAAGAGAGAAGCGCGGGCTGGCAGCAGTGCTGTGACGTGTGCCTTTCGCGACTGTCTTCCCTCTTCCGCCACTCCTGGCGCCCCCTCCCTCTCTCCGCTCCCTTTCTCTGCACTACGGCAGGGCCTGCGGTCAGAGAGCATCTACTATGATGCGCTCTTGAATGAAGTATCCACACCTGCGTGCCGTGCCTCTGAGGAACACACGGCTCAAGGCTCTATCTCTAAGGACAAGGAATGTGTTTCTTCCAGTTAAAGGGATTTCAGGCAATTGATAAGACCTGCTGAGGATTTAGTTTACGTAGTTCTGGGGGCGGGGTGAGGAGGGGACAGAGGTGGTTTTCCAAATCCCTATAATAGGGCTTTGCCTAAGGTTTGTCTTGAAGTAATTCAGCTTTTAGGTGCCTTAGGATCAGGATGGATAACAAGGAGTACTAGCCCTTTTTTTTTTTAATTTTTAAAAAAATTTAAATTTTTTAATTAAAAAAATAGAAAGTTTTTTATTTTTTTAAAGAAAAAAATAAATTCATTAGCAGACAGTGTAATATTAGTTTCAGGTGTATAATACAGTGATTCAAGTTTTCCATACATCATGACAGGTGCCCCCTTCATCCCCATCACCTGTTCCCCCATTCCCCACCCACCTCCCCCTGGTGACCATCTGTGTGTTCTCTGTAGTGAAGAGTCTGTTTCTTGGTTTGTCTCTCTCTCTTTCCCCTTGGCTCACTCGTTTTGTGTCTTAAATTCTACATATGAGTGAAATCATATGGTATTTGTCTTTCTCTGACTGACTTACATCCCTTAGCATGATACTCTCTAGCTCCATCCATGTCCAGAAGTGCACTAACCCTCTTTTTTTATTTCTTAAATCAGCCTCTAATCTCTGGCCTCCCAGCCTCCCTTTTCTCTCCTTTAAAACTGCCCTTGGGCCTGCTTTATTTATCAGAGCCTTGGGATTGTCTGCTGCTCCTTGATGCGTTCTTACACCAGTAGTTTGGAGAAACTCTCTGAGGCTTTTTAGTCTCCATGATGTTGACGTGAATGCAGGGAGCAGCTGCTCAAAGGACCACATAGAGGGAGGATTGGGAGGGAGTAACCCCGGGAGCCTCTGTCAGGGAGTGAGACAGACTCTCTGCGCCCCAGGAACTTTGTCTTCAAACATCTGTTCTATTTCTCAACTTGGCCATTCATTCACAGATTTACTCACAGAGACCCATTCAGGTTGTCTCCACTGGCACCGTGGCTTCTAGATTCTTCCCACCCCCAATCTAGTGCTGTGGTTTCTACTCCTCTCAACGTGGTATGTCCACCACCGTGAAGTGATTAAACTAATTAGATCATGCCACTTTCTCACATCTGACGCCGGTTTTCGGATGTTAGCGTGCATCAGAATCACCAGCAGGCTTGTTAAAACCCAGGTGGGGGGACTCCATCCCCAGGGCTTCTGACCCCATATATCCCGTGCGCGCAACAGTTGGCGTTTCCAGCGGGTTCCCAGTCAACGCTGCTGCCGGACGCTGTGGGGTCAGGTATTATTTTGTGACATCCCTGCTTTCAACATGTTGTGACTTAACTACGATAGAGCAAAATCTGAACTGCTCTTGCAATCTGCCTCCGCTCCCCTCTCGGACTGTAACCCTCTCTACTTCCCCTTTTCACTGCATGCCTGCCCCGCCAGGCGTCCGTGGGGTTCCCAGCTCCTACTTAGCCTCAGGGCCTCGGCACGTACCATTGCATTTTCCTGGAACGCTCTATCCCCTTGGGTGCATGGGTTACTTTTCTTCTAAGTTCAGGTCTCTGTTTAAACGTCTTTATCTTCAGAAAAATGTACTCCCGCCACCCAATCTAGGGAAACCTTCCAGTCCCTACTTCATCTCCAAAACTGATCATTTTCTTTCTGTTCCTCTTGGTTATTCCTTTCCCTAGTGCTCATCAGAGCTTATATTGTTGACTTATCTAAATGATTTACTTCTACGTTCCTATGCCTTTGTAATTGCTTGGTTCGTGGGAGGGACTAACACGGGTTTTTTTGGGGTGAATAAATGAAAGAAATGCACCCTTCAGGTATGTACACGAAGATATGCATACAGTGGAGAAAAAGAGCCGATTGTGCTTGGAAGGGGGTATGAAAGGAGGGCTGGAAATTCTCTCCAGGATCTCCTGCAGTTCTGGTGCCCAGAGCCTTTCCTGTGGAGCATAAATTTTGCTGATTTATTTGCTTAATTTCTCATTTATGCTTAATGTTCTGCTGCTGTGTGTCAGATTGACTTCGCGGTAAGTTTCTTTTCACATTTTTTTTTCCGGTAAACTGCACGAGCGCACTCACCCGAACAGCGTCCTGTTGATGCAGAATCATCTTCTTGCCTCCATGTAAAATGAGGAAAGGGGCGCTGAGCGAACATCTTCACGCTCGTCTCTGTAACTCAGGCTTCTAGGGGATGGGTTCGCTTCTTGGACAGTGTGGCTTGGAAAGAACAGTGGGAAACAAGAGGGGTGGACAGGAGGCAGGCCGGGTTCACCTTCAGAATTCAAAGGCACCAGGATTGAGGGAAGTCTGGTCTATGAGGACTCTTTCCTCTGATGTCATTTTTACCATTATGCTGTGTCCCTCCGTGTCCCTGTGCATCTTTGTCCTGTGGTTTAGAGCTGAGGGCTGGGAAAATGTGCCTCTGCAGTAGACAAAGCATGTAGCAGGTTAACTAGATTTAAAGTCAGATTCTGCCTTTGAATGATTTAGGGCACATGACCTAACCTTCCTGAGGCTCCATTTTCTCATTTTCAAGATGGTGGTAATAGCAGGGTCGGTTGGGCTGACACGAAATGAAATGATGGTAACATCAGGTCCTATGGTCACGTAAAGTACTACAGTGCCTGCTACACAGAAGTAATCCATATGTTCACTGAACCATTATTTTTGCCACTCTAGTCTCTGACTCCTCTGCCCCTCGGTGTTTGTCTTTCCCTGTGCCCTCCCACTGCATTATTGCTCTGTCCTCCTTGAGTCTGTAGAAGTTTAGAACCCTTTATTTACCATCAGGAGCCAAACATGCTCTGTTGGTCTTCTAGCTGCGGCTTCTTGGTATAGAGAGTTTGGATATTTTTTTTTCTTCATTTAAATTTCTGCCTCTCGAGTGCCTCACCAGCCACTCTCACTTGTGTTTACGTGACCCCTGCCCATCTGAAGCTCCCAAGGATGGATTAGCACGACAGTGCAAAGCAGAGATGTCTTTAAAACTACGATTGGAAAACACATGATGATCCGGCTTCCTGGGATGTAATGTTCAATCATTATATGTTTTAAAAACTGAAGTATGAAGAAATATATGTTCAGAATCATGCTACCCCTTTTGTACTTTTTTTTTTTTTTTTTTGCCAGAATAAGGATCATTATGCTGATATCACAGGTGGGCCTGCTGCCAACCTTCCGTTAGTTGGGGACGACATTTCCTCTAGTCATCTAAACTTAAATTCCGTTATACCAATTATCACTGTGGGCCCCGTGTTTGTTTTGTACAGCCAACCTTCTGTTCTTTTTCTCTTTGGACGATTGAATAGGGATTAAGCTACAATAATTTCCATAGAATATGAGAAGTGGGTGAACCCTGATTACTCTGGGAAACAAACTTTAATGGTATTATTTTCACTGTCCTGGTCAGATTCTGTGGCTATCAATATGTTATCTAAAAAAGGCTCTAGCTTCCTTGTCATTTACATAGAATATCTATCTGAATGAATAAAAACAATGTTAGATAGAAGCTATTACCTATTGATCACTCTTTTTGAAGCAATGTACTGGGCACTTTACATCTCATGTTTTAATGTAATCCTGACCATCTATTTCATAAGATCATGGTATAAAGCTCATTTACAGATAAGGAAATTGAGGCTGTGAGAAAAAATACTTTGTCTAAGGTCATTCCAGTTAAAATGAGGGAACCGAATTTTACAAATAACCCTGTATTTGTCTGTTTTTAATATCTGCCTTCCCCATTCCACCATATATTGAGTGATTCCTGCATTCTGGAAACTAATAGACATTTTTGCCAACCTGGTTTATTGGGGTCTGATCTCGGTGAGGCGTGCAAACACAAGGCCATGTTATTTTTTCTCTTCAGTCATTTCAACCATGCGAGGATGGGTCCCCTTTGATGCTAGCTTGGGCAGATTGCCCTGATTTCTGGGAATTTCCAGGGAGTATGAAGTCCACTCCAGAGGAGTTCACATCTTCAGTCCCGTATCCAATCTCACCCTTCCACCCCTCTCTGCCTGTGTCGGCCTTGTCCTGAGGGACTGGGAATGCAGTGTAGAGGGGGTATCCTGTGGTTTTTCACTCCTGGGGCCAGACTGCCCCTTTCTGGGTTCCTCTATCTTCTGATGGATTGTATCAGGCAGGAATGAAATGGAAAATGGCAGGAAGCTTGTTAAATTCACTGATGGTTGGAACAGTCCTGTCTTGGCTGTGGTGTCCTTAGGTGCATATATGGGTTCTGCCTTGACTGTGTCAGATGCCCCACTCTTGGCCCTGAGGATTGGACCCCACAGTCTCGCTGGTGGGATCCCTCTCCTGCTGGCAGCCTCTAGATAGGGAAGGCAGTCAGCGGGGACAACGAAAGCGCCCTCTCTTTCCTAGTATCTCCCTCACCCATGGGAAACTCCTATTGTTTGCCAAATAGAGGTATGGTAGGCTGCTCTCGTTGGCTTCTCTCTTTTCCCTGTTAATAACTTTCTGGAACCACCTCCCTCAGCTGTTCATGGTGGGATGTGATACCCAGCCCCCAATCTCAAGCAGGGGTGGACCCTCTGTCCCCAGCTGGGCTTCTGCAGAAGACTTGTCCTTTCTCTTTTTATTGCTTTTTCTTGGAGGAGAGGGGAGAGATGATAACAGCAGTATCTTCCTAGACCAGTTCCTCTTCTGAGGATTGCTTTTCAAATTTGTTTCATTCCTTTGTCTTTGTAAGCTGGCAGCGGCAGTGAAACGGCTACTCTTGGGGAACGCGGGAGCCTTAGGTCCCTAGTATTTTTAGCGTTGGTGCCTTAGTTCCAATCTGGAGGCAATTGGAGAAGTTCCAGGCAACACCTGATGACACAGGCATTTCTTCATTCTGTCCTCTCAAGAACTCATGGCGGGGCGGGGGGATCTCCATTTTATGAGGGAGGCAAGTTAGACCCACAGAGAGCAGGTCACCTGCCCCGAGTCTGAGATAGACAATGGTAAAACCATATTCAAGTTCTGTCGGACTCCAAATGCTTCCTTAGTGAGTTTGTCATCCATGCGCCACATTCCTATCTTCTTGGCTGTGCTGGAGGTTAAGACGTGTTGACTTTTAACACCGCGCCCATGCACCAAGTAAGTACCGTGAATCATGCTCTTTGCTCAAGGAAACCCTCGCGGTGGAAACTGAGGGATCTTCTGGTTCTCCTCATTTATGTTTTTTCACACACGGCTTCCTTATTAATGACGGCCTCCGCTTCCCGGTCCACACCGCTAATGCTGATGTTAGCGGTGCCTTATGCCAGAAATGGAGTCTAAAACCTGCGGTTATTTTAAAATGCGATTACACCGGGGCACAGACCGCCTGTGCTTGTGTGTACGTAGACAAGTGCATTCGCAGATGGTTTAAAAGTGGTCTCCGTATGCTAATTTTGTTTTCTTCTTAGTTACAGGGATGCAGAAAGGAATTTCCACAATATCTCCAACAGATGCTCCTATGCAGACTATTCCAACAAAGAGGAAATTGAAGACGTCTCAGGAATTCTTCAGTGCACTGCTAATATACTCGGTATATTAACTATATATTAATATGGGTGAGAGAATGAGGGGAAGGGGGAAAGTAACGTATAAACGTTTCGTTTTCTACTAACGGGAGGTTTAGAGGCGAAGGCAAATGAAGACGAAGACCTTGTCTTCAAGTGGTTTAGTTTTGACACTCCTGGGGTTGTTTAAGTGCGGGTGACACTCCTGCCACTGACTTGGAGGTTGAAACACGTAATGATAAGAATACTCACACTCCAGGGAGACCTGGAATTCGTATGTTGGTTTTAGCCTCCTGTGATCCATATTTTTCTGGCTCTTAAACCTGACTAAAGTTGGGGATCTTCCTTTCCGAGCCCATGATTTCTAATATGTTAGGATTTCTAATATTACTATCGCTCTGCTGTTGGTGAGAGGCCGTGGTTGGAGCGGGAGGGCGAGGGGAGCTTGTACCTTCTCACAGCGGACTCGGCAGCTCAGAGGCAGCTGGGCAGGTCATCTACTGAGGTCTTTGTCCGTGTGTGTGTGTGCCCGTCCGTCGTCCGTCTTGAAGATCCTAGTGTTCACGACAGCAGGACGGTTGCTGGGTGTTCCCGAGGTGGCTGAGGGGTGGTGTTAGAAGCTGCGCTAGCTTACTGCCTGATGTTCCTGGTGTGCGAGTTTCGTTGCGCTGTGTGCAGACTACATATCCTAGCAGGGGTATTTTTTGCCCTAATGTCTTGCGTGAGTTTTAGTTAAAAAAAAAAAATCAACAAAAAACTTTTTCAATTTTGGGGGGAATTCCCCCCTTTTCCTTATTACTCAGACAGGAATCTGTGGAGGGTTGGTAGGGAAAAACAAATCTTAGTGACCGGCTCCGGGTAGACCTCAGAATCCCCTTTCCCTCAGGGTCCGATGACGAAGACCGGGCAAGCTTGTTTGCCTGATTTTCTTTTCCCCTCAGAGTAAGTGCTTTCTTGGGAGACCTTGGAGTCCCTCCTACAGATTCCAGGTGACCTCAAACCATGAGTCTAGCAGATTTTTCTAAACATACTTGACTCCCAGAGGTAGATTTGGCTTTTACACTGGAGCCTTGATAATATCTACCCATTGATAATACTTTCATTCTGGGTAAACACAAAATATTCTATTAAGAACATGGACTTTGGGATGCCTACATGGCTCAGTCAGTGAAGTGTCTGTCTTTGGCTCAGGTCACGATCTCCGGGTCCTGGGATCAAGTGCCACATCGGGCTTCCTGCTCAGGGGGAGTCTGCTTCTCCCTCTGCCTGCTGTTCCCCCTGCTTGTGCTCACTCTTTCTCTCAAATAAATACATAAAATCTTCAAAAAAAATGGACCTTTTGTGAGGGCTGGTTTGTCTATAATACAAGCAAAGGAGTGATGGACAGTGAAAAGGAGGAAGCCCAAGGTTTTACTTACCTTAGTCTTACTGCAACTGCAGGGATGTCCTTCTACCTGAGTGAACTTAATTATCACAGAAGAAGAGGAATGAGAATAAATGGGGCATGGGGCTCGGCATTACCCAAGAGCTGTTCACAGTTTTCTGATTTTTTTCCAAGAATTGTCCATCAGTTTTGGAAAAAAAAAAAAGAGGACCAGAATAAGGTTGCTAACTTTATCAAGTAAGGATAATTTACCAAAGTAACATTCATTTCTCTTGAGACCTGGTGGGTTAAGATGATGCCCCATGAAGGGGTGCATGAGCATCTTGGCAGACAGGTTTACTATTTTGAAAAGCGGTTTTTGACTTCCTCAGTTTGTAAATATTTCACTGCGCCTCACATCTCCTTGCCTTATGCTCCCCACCTTGCCAATGAGAAGGGGTGGGACATGTTCACGATAAATCTAGGAGGATGTTAAAGGCGTCCGCACTGGCTCGTACCTGGTTGTGCTCAAGTCCCACAAACTGTAGGTCCGACTGTTGGATGAGGCAACCCCCAGGGGGCACTGTTGGCCCAGCACAGCTCTGTGGCCTGGAGCTGCCTGGAGTAGCAGATCAAGTAGTGAGAAGAGCGCGTGCAGGGTGCTTGCTGCCTGATGGTATTAGGGGAAGAGTGGTTTTAAGTTAGGTGCTTATGGTTTAGAAGGTGACTCTACAGCAGGGTTTGGGTTTCATAAATACTGAGTTTGTCTAGACAAGAGAGTGGCAGGCAGAGTGCTATCTGATGATATTAGGGAAAGAGTGGTTTTAAGAGGTGAGAGAGATTAGATTTTTTTTTAAGATTTTTATTTATTTATTAGAGAATGAGAGAGAACATGAGCCAGGGGGAGGAGAAGAGGGAGAAGCAGACCCCGCTGAGCTGGGAGCCTGACGTGAGGCTGTACCCTGGGACTCCAGGATTATGACCTGAGCCAAAGCCAAACTGATGGACAATTCTTGAAAATTATTTAACCAACTGAACCACCCAGGTGCCCCGAGACATTAGATTTTATTTTCCCCTTAGTAATAACGCATCGTTCTTAAAATGTAAAAAGCATAATCTTGCAGAACATAAATTTCTGAAGAATAAAATGAAAGGTCTGCCATCTGTTGCGCAGAGACTGGCGTGGGCCAGACAGGCGATGATGTGCCTGGGCGTTATCCGTTCTCTCCTGAGTAATGGTGTTTCATGACCCTTGCAGTGTAGACTGCCAGAGGACAAAGGTAAGAGCTTTCCTGGTCAGAGTCCATGAAAGCTTTGTTTTCAACAAGTCGCTGAACCATGATTGATCTCGGCTTGCTCAGATTTCCTCTTGTTAAATGACGTTTACATTCCCCTGTGCAGTCATTTATGAGGTCACCTCCATGAGCGGAAAAGCACGACACAAGAAAGGAGGCCATCTTTTGAGTGAGGGAGTTTGGCATGAGACGAGAGCGTCTCAACCAGGGTCAGAGAATCCTTCTAGGTGGATACCAGAGGGCGACTTTCCAACAGTATGGTTTACAGTCCTTGCCTTTGGGATGCACTGTTAGAATACGGGTGGATTGGGATGGGGGAATGCATCCTTCTCTCCCCTTCTTAACAAGGAGGTTGTGGTAGAGATGAGAAATGCGTGTGTTCACTCATCTGTATGTTACTTACACTTATTATCAAGAAAGATTGAAAGTCCTTACATCAGGAGCTAGGACTAGGAAGTCAGTTTTTCTTCTTTCCAGATGACCTTAGCTATCAGCTTAGTATGTATTCCGCTACAGGGTTTGATCAAATGCTGGCTTTCTAGGTTGAAGTTTGCACTGAGTGGTTGGCCTGCAATGAAAAGAAGGACCTGAGAGTGGGAGGAATCTTGCTGCAGAAAACCAGCTTGGCCTCTGTCCTGCATTTCTTCTGTTGCTTCCTCCCTAGGACTCCCCGCAAACGCATGTGTGTTATGGAGCGGTTCATGCCCCTACTGGTAACGGGACAGAATTGTTTCCAGATCAACATGTTTCCATTTATTTCCCCCCCCCCCTTTTTTTTTGGCTTAGAAACTGGTTGTTGCTATTTTTTTGTCTTCTCATTTACAAATTAGGGATATTAAGTACAGACTTCTCAGGGTCCGCTATTCGCCTCGTTTTGGCGTTCCGGCTGTCCCTTTGGTGATGTAGGACCATTCTCCAAAGAGGCTTTTAAACTCTGGGAAAGACTATACAGGGAAAGATAGCTGCGAACTCTGCCCTCCCTGCTGGAGGCTTTCTGTGTGAAATTTACTGCTTTATTTGGAATACATCTTCTGCTCACCAAAATGATCTAATTTTAGTTGCCTGAAAAATTATGGCTTTTCCAGTCGTAATCTGCAAAGCCCATTTTTAGCTCCAATTAAAAGTAGTAAAATGTGTTTATATTCTTAGGTGTGACACTGAGTATTTTCTTGGATATCGAAATGCTTGAATGGTGCAAGGGAGTATCTATGAAAAAGCATTAAAGCATCAATATCGTGTTTCCGTGTTTGTTGCTGAAGTGTTAGCACCTGGTCCTGTGGCTTGGACGTAGGTGATGTTGGGGGACAGAGACGGCGGAGGGAGAGTTAAGGGAGGACAGTAAATTGCGTAGCTTTCTTATATAATGCACTGCAAAATCAGTGAAGGTTTCGGTCATTTGAGTTGTTTTCTTTTGGCTTTTTCTTATCAACAGAAGGACAGACACCAAACTACTTGTGTGCGCTCGGTTGTTTCCTTGCAACAAAGTAACCCTCTCTGTTCAGAAGGGCATCAATGGTGTGTCTCCCTAAATAGGCAGGGTGACAAGGGCCTTAATCAGCTTGGAGCAATGCCTTCCCGTGGCCCACTTTTAGACTTGGAGATAGCAAAAAAGATGTTAACGTGGCCTTAAGTTTGGTCCTGTACTTGGTGGGGCCATTTCAGTTCTGGCCAGTTTGACTTCTGTTGAAGGAGTTGTGGGTGTGGCGGTTGGAGAGCATCTGTCTGGTGCTGTAGGACGGAGGAGATGGTGTAGGAGAAAGGTCCTTGCCCAGCAGGCTAGAAATCAGATCTGAGTGCTCTGGGTAATTCACTTACTGGGGACGGAGAGCAAACTCGGGGTTGCTGTTGCAGGAACAGCAGTTACTTAATGAGTATTTGCAAAGTGTAGTTGCCTGCTGCTTTTGCCAAGTGCATTTTCTCTCCAAATACTCGCAAGGACATGAACGGTGAAAGAGTATTCATCCAACTTTTCTCTCTTTTAAAGGTCTAATGGGAGAGTGGGGCTTTATTGTATCCAAAAAAACCTTAGCATGTCTCAAGTCAGAATCGGGAGCGATGTCATGGTGATACTCGTTGGGAGAGTGCTAATGAGGATGGAGGATCTGGCCTTCGGGGCTTGGACCTCGAGGCTTCTTTCTGGCATCAGGGACTCCAAAATACTTGGAATGCAGAGCTCCCTGTACGGCGGATGTCATTCCAGAATTATTAGCAGATATAGAGATTTTTGGTGTTTTTATAAGCAATAATTTGTTGTTTATAGGTTAACTTGTATGTGCTTTCTGGTTTATATTGTGATTTGGAATGTGCATTTAGCAGCCTTCTAAATGACCATAAAACTGCAAAGGATTAGTTAGCCTTACTTAGGGTTAAGATTACTTTGGGGGTTTTCTTGGAATAACTCTTACACATACTCCCATTCACTAAACAATTATAGGATTAATGTATTTAGAATCTTGGAGAACCAGTTGGTACAATAACCACTTAATATTTTCATTGATGAATTGAAATCAATAGCAACAGATACATTCTAATATAATTCTTGCTGCTGTAACTTGATAATCGATTCTTTCTCTTTTACTAAAAGTAAATCATGTCAGTATCTTTATGAAATGAATTAGAGTTAGGGTGTTTGGCGGAGACTCGATTTATTGATTGATTTAATAATGGTATTATAATATAGTAGTGGTTCAGAGCAAAAATGAGCCAGAGTATTTGGGTTGAATTTGCAGCTTAGCTACTTAGTGGTTGTATGGATTGGAACGGATTACTTAATCTTTCCCATACTTCACATTTCTCACTTTGTAAGATGGTTATAATATAGCTACTTACCTCCTTTGGTTGTTAGGAAGACGAAATAATTTAATTTATACAAAGTACTTAAGGCAGCCTGAGAAATAACAAATATTACACAAGTGTTTGCTCTTAGTATTGGATATGCACAGAATGAAACTTGCATCAGCCCTGGGAGGTCTATATTGCTCACTTAGTGGGTGAGGAGATGGATACTTTGGGATGTTAACTTGTTAGGTTTCTTTGTCTGCTGGGAGGAGCCACAGAAGCAGGATTTAAACCCAGGTCAGTGTGATTCCAAACCTCTTGTTCTTTCCAGTGCTTCATGCTGCCTTCCAGACAGTCCTTGGACAGAGACGCACTTTCTATCCCCTCTCTCTTGCCAATTGCACAAGTCTCGCTGGGTTTGTGAACTGTGCGTATTTGACTTAGTTCATTACTGTTCGAAAGTGTACCTGGGATATTTGCTTCTGTGCGACAGGGAGTATCCAAAACATTTCTTGCTGGTACCAAGGAGAGCGCAGTTTCTTCGTACTTTGGATCTTTTTCAGTTTAGAAATAGTATTTTCCTTTAGATTTCACGTGTTGACAATGCAAATGAGGGGTGATGTGTTTGTCCTCAGGACACAAACAAGGTTTCACAGTTAAGCTGTTGTAAACAATATGCCAGTTCTGTTGGCTACGATTGCAGGCTCACCTTGGTATTTAGCTGGCTTAATATGTTAGACCTCACTGGCGGGGTTCAAAGCCTAAAGGTTGTGTTTCTCATGCCATTTTTTTTTTTTTAAACGGATGTTGCCTATTAAAGTTTAGGAAGACTGTCACACTGTCTCATTAAGAAAGTTGTTACAGTATCTCATTTAATAACATGAATTAGTAACACAATTTAATTCCTAACCAAAGTCTTGAGGAGCAGGTCTATGTAAATTAGAAAGAACTTCTGTTCTCTGTTCTCTGCTTGCATACTTTGCCTGACGTGATTAGCTCGGGCAGGTAGGTCTGAGAAGGAATGAGACTGCTCAGGGGGGACGCTGGCTCCAGCATGTGTAAAATAAACACTTCCATAAAAATGGAACCTCACTTGTGCAGATCCGTTTTAGAAGATGGAAGTATGTTGAGAACAGAGACGTGAAATGCATTCTCTCCTCCCATAGATGATTCCTTTTATTTCAGGAGCATTTTTTTTCTGAATCTTATGACCAGCCTTTTCCCAATTGTCCTTTTTGTTCCTTTTTAAAAAATTTTTTTGTCGTCTTTGTTTATCTCTATTGCATTGTCTCCCCATCACAACCAACTCCATCTGGCACTTCTTCTTTGCATGTGAGGGCAACTTCTCACATCCTAAATTCCTCAGACTGTTACTGTCATATCTCCTTAGACTCCTCTTATCTGTGACAGTTGCTCAGATTTTCCTTGTTTCTGATGACCTTGACAGTTTTGAGGAGTACTGGTCAGGTCTTGGAGTTGTCTGCCATGTCCTTTGACGTGTGTGTATGTGTGTGTGTGTGTGTGTGTGTGTGTGTAACATTTCTTCGCTTTCTAGCCTACAAGATGCTCGAGGTTCATCTTGTGTATCTTCTGTTCCAGTCTTAGAATCAGCTCTTTATCCAAGGAGTCATGGTTCCTTTTATTGGAGAATGGTGTTACAACCCAAAATCTGGGTGCCAGGAGTACTATTGCTATTGGGGTATTCTCGTTTCCAAGACCTCTCAGCTGACAGAGCAGGGAAATACGTATGTGTATATAACTCACGTATATATGCTTATCTGTAAGTATTTCTGCCTGTGTTCATCTGTAACTACATTTTGCTAAATGTGCATCCATAATGATCCGACTGTAGCGATCATTCTAACTTTGCCCCCTTGCTTGTCTGTAACCTCCTACTACACCAGTGAGAAACTTGGCTCTCATTAGCCATCCCAACAGTCCACTTAATAGCTGGATTGCAGTGTGCATGTAGAGTTGTTTCAGATTTGTTAATACGTACGCCCACGGGAAAAGATTTTATCAACTGGAATACAGCGTTAATGTCCATTTTTGGAATATGAAGTTACGTATGGAGTTTTAGGGACTCCACTCACTTCCAGTGTTACTTAGGTCAGCACCTTTCTCCTCTGCCACCTCCAGTGAGGTGTTTTTCATACATTCATAATACAGTAACATTCTTTTTTTTTTTTTTTATAATGATTTTTTATTATATTATGTTAGTCACCATACAGTACATCCCCGGTTTTCTATGTAAGGCTCGATGATTCATTAGTTGTGTATAACACCCAGTGCACCATGCAATATGTGCCCTCCTTACTACCCATCACTGGCCTATCCCATTCCCCCACCCCCCTCCCCTCTGTAGTCCTCAGTTTGTTTCTCATAGTCCATAGTCTCTCATGTTTCATTCCCCCTTCTGATTACCCCCCCTGTTTTTATCCCTTTCTTCCCCTACCGATCATTCTAGTTCTAGTTCCATAGATGAGAGAAATCATATGATAGTTGTCTTTCTCTGCTTGACTTATTTCACTTAGCATTATCTCCTCCAGTGCCGTCCATGTTGTAGCAAATGTTGAGAACTCGTTCTTTCTGATAGCTGAGTAATATTCCATCGTATATATGGACCACAACTTCTTAATCCAGTCATCTGTTGAAGGGCATCTCGGCTCCTTCCACGATTTAGCTATTGTGGACAATGCTGCTATGAACATTGGGGTGCATATGGCCCTTCTCTTCACTACGTCTGTATCTTTGGGGTAAACACCCAGTAGTGCAATGGCTGGATCATAGGGTAGCTCAATGTTTAACTTTTTAAGGGACCTCCACACTGCTTTCCAGAGTGGCTGTACCAACTTGCATTCCCACCAACAATGTAGGAGGGATCCCCTTTCTCCACATCCTCTCCAACAATTGTTGTTTCTTGCCTTGTCTATTTTTGCCATTCTAACTGGCGTAAGGTGGTATCTCAGTGTGGTTTTGATTTGAATTTCCTTGATGGCTAATGATTTTGAACATTTTTTCATGTGTCTGTTAGCCATTTGTATGTCTTCATTGGAAAAGTGTCTGTTCATATCTTCTGCCCATTTTTTGATTTATTTGTTTCTTGTGTATTGAGTTTGAGAAGTTCTTTGTAGATCTTGGATACCAGTCCTTTATCTGTAGTGTCATTTGCAAATATCTTCTCCCATTCCGTGGGCTGCCTCTTAGTTTTTCTGACTGTTTCCTTGGCTGTGCAGAAGCTTTTAATCTTGATGAAGTCCCATAAATTCATTTTATCTTTTGTTTCTCTTGCCTTTGGGGATGTATCATGAAAAAGGTTGCTTTGGCCGATGTCGTAGAGGTTGCTGCCTATGTTCTCCTCTAGAATTTTGATGGATTCCTGTCTCACATCGAGGTCTTTCATCCATTTGGAGTTTATTTTTGTGTATGGTGTGAGATAGTGGTCAAGTTTCATTCTTTTGCATGTAGCTGTCCAATTTTCCCAGCACCATTTATTGAAGAGACTGTCTTTTTCCCACCGGATGTCTTTTCCTGCTTTATCAAATATTAGTTGCCCAAAGAGCTGAGGGTCCATTTCTGGGCTCTCTATTCTGTTCCATTGGTCTATGTGTCTGTTTTTGTGCCAGTACCATGCTGTCTTTGTGATTACAGCTTTGTAGTACAGCTTGAAATCCGGCATTGTGATGCCCCCAGCTTTGTTTTTCCTTTTCAACAGTTCCTTGGAGATTCGGGGTCTTTTCTGGTTCCATACAAATTTAAGGACTATTTGTTCCAGTTCTTTGAAAAACATTCTCGGTATTTTGATCGGGATAGCATTGAAAGTGTAGATTGCTCTGGGTAGCATGGACATTTTAACTATGTTAATTCTTCCGATCCATGAGCATGGAATATCTTTCCATCTTTTTATGTCTTCCTCAATGTCTTTTAAGAGTGATTTATAGTTTCTAGAATAAAGGTCCTTTACGTCTCTGGTTAATTCCAAGGTAACGTATGGTTTTTGGTGCTATTGTAAATGGGATGGATTCCCTAATTTCTCTTTCTTCGTTCTCGTTATTCGTGTACAGAAATGCAGCTGATTTCTGAGCATTGATTTTGTATCCCGCCACGTTACTGAATTGCTCTATAACTTCTAATAGTCTGGGAGTGGCTTCTTTTGGGTTTTCCAAATAGAGTATCATGTCATCTGCGAAGAGAGACATTTTGACTTCTTCTTTGCCGATTTGAATACCTTTGATCCCTTTTTGTTGTCTGATGGCTGTTGCAAGGACTTCTAGTACTATGTTGAATAATAGTGGCGAGAGTGGGCATCCTTGTCGTGTTCCTGATCTTAAGGGAAAGGCTTCCAGCTTTTCCCCATTGAGAATAATATTTGCAGTAGGCTTTTCATAGATGGCTTTTATGAGATTGAGAAATGTACCTTCTATTCCTACACTCTGAAGGGTTTTAATCAGGAAAGGATGCTGTATTTTGTCAAATGCTTTTTCTGCATCAATTGAGAGGATCATATGGTTCCTGAGTCTTTTCTTGTTGATATGATGTATCACGCTGATTGATTTGCGAATATTGAACCACGCTTGCATCCCAGGTATGAATCCCACTTGATCGTGGTGGATAATCCTTTTAGTGAACTGTTGGATTCTATTAGCAAGTATCTTGTTGAGGATTTTGGCGTCCATATTCATTAGGGAAATCGGTTTGTAATTCTCCTTTTTGAGGGGGTCTTTGCCTGGTTTGGGGATCAAGGTAATATTGGCCTCATAGAATGAGTTTGGTAGCTTTCCTTCTGTTTCTATTTTTTGAAATAGCTTTAGGAGAATAGGTATTATTTCTTCTTTGAATGTTTGGTAGAATTCCCCAGGAAAACCGTCCGGGCCTGGAGTTTTGTTATTTGGAAGGTTGTTTATCACTGACTCAATTTCTTCATAATTAATTGGCCTGTTTAAGAAATCAATTTCTTCCTGTTTCAATCTTGGTAGTTTATAGGTTTCCAGGAAGGATTCCATCTCTTCCAGATTGCTTAGTTTATTGGCATATAGCTGTTGATAAAAATTTCTAATAATTCTTCCAATTTCAATGGTGTTCGTCGTGACCTCTCCTTTTTCATTCATAATTTTAATAATCTGGGTCCTTTCTCTTTTCTTTTGGATAAGTCTTGCCAGTGGTCTGTCAATTTTATTGATTTTCTCCAAGAACCAGCTTCTAGTCCTGTTGATCTGCTCTACTGTACTTCTGGTTTCTGCTTGATTGATTTCAGCTCTAATTTTGGTCAACTGCTTCCTCGTGCGTGGATTAGGCCTGTCCCTCTGTTGCTGTTCCAGCTTCTTGAGGTGAGAATATAAAAACTGCATTTTAGATTTTTCTATTCTTTTGAGTGAGGCTTGGATGGCTATGTATTTCCCCCTTAGGACTGCCTTTGCAGTATCCCATAGGTTTTGGACCATTGTGTTTTCATTCTTGTTGGTCTCCATAAATTGTTTAAATTGATTTTTTGATTTCCTGGTTTATCGAGTCATTCCTGAGCAGGATGGTTCTTAGTCTCCAAGTGTTTGAGTTTCTTCCAAATTTTTCCTTGTGGTTGAGTTCCAATTTCAGAGCGTTGTGGTCTGAGAATATGCAGGGGATAATTTCAATCTTTTGGTATCGGCTGAGACCTGTTTTGTGTCCCAGAACATGGTCTATTCTTGAAAATGTTCCATGGGCATTAGAATAGAATGAGTATTCTTTGGTTCTGGGGTGTAGTGTTCTATATATATCTAAGAGGTCCAACTCGTCTAGTATGGCATTCAAAGCCTTTGATTCTTTGCTTAGTTTTTGCCAGGGTGTTCTGTCTATTTCTGAGAGTGGAGTGTTGAGGTCCCCTACTATTAATGTATTTTTATTTATATGTCTCTTTATTCTGGTTAAGAGTTGGCTCGTGTATCTTGCTGCTCCCCTGTTGGGGGCATATATATTTATAATTGTCATATCCACTTGTTGAATACTTCCTTTAAGAATAATATAGTGCCCTTCTGCGTCTCTAACTATAGTCTGTAGTTTAAAATCCAGTTTATCTGATAGAAGAATTGCTACCCCAGCTTTCTTTTGAGGTCCATTTGTGTGAAAGATGGTACTCCATTCCCTTACTCTCTGTCTGAATGCATCTTTGGGTTCGAAATGAGTCTCTTGTAGACAGCAAATGAATGGGTCATTTCTTTTTATCCAATCTGCAACCCTGTGGCGTTTAAAGCAAGAATTTAAACCATTAATATTAAGACTGAGTACTGAGAGATATGCTTTTAATTCTGCCATATTGTCAGTAAAGTCTTTGTTTGTATTGGCTGTGACTTTCTGTTTTGTATCACTCTTGGGGCCTTTTTACTTTTATAGGACCCCCCCCGTAATACCTCCTGTAGGGCTGGTTTCATGGTTACAAAATTGGCTAGTGACTGTCGATTCTGAAATATCTTTATTTCTCCATCAATTCTGAATGACAGCCTTGCTGGATAAAGGATCCTTGGCTGCATGTTTTTCTCTGAAAGAGCTTTAAAAATGCTCTCCCAACCCTTTCTCTCATTCCAGGTCTGTGTAGACCGGTCTGACGTAATTCTGATGCCTTTGCCTTGGTACGTGAGAAATTTCTTTGCCCTGGCCGCTTTCAATACTGTATCCTTGGATCTAATATTTGCGAAATGCACTATGACGTGACGTGGTGTAGGTCTGTCATGGTTGAGCTTGGGAGGGGTCCTCTCTGCCTCTTGGACAGGAATTTTTGTTTCCCTTGCTAGATTAGGGAAGTTTTCAGCTACAATTTGTTCAAATATCTCTTCTACACCTCTGTTTTTCTCCACCCCCTCGGGGATGCCGATGATTCTAACATTGGATTGTTTCGTTGAGTCAGTAATCTCCCGTAGCCAACATTCGTGGGCGTGGATTTTTTTAAGACCATCTTCTATTTTTATTTTTTCCTCTATTAACCCATCCTCCAATTCACTAACCCTTTCCTCCGCTTCCGTGACCCTGGCCGTCAGAGCCTCTAGTTTTGCCTGCATTTGGCTCATAGAATTTTTAATTTCTGTCAAATTCACTCTCATTTCCGCCCTTAGGGATTCTATATTCTCAGTAACATTTTCCTTAATACTTTTTTCAAGTCTACTCATCATCTTGACCATTGTTACTCTGAATTCCATTTCTGATAATTTGGTTACATCCATATCCGTTACTTCTGTGGCAGAGGCCACAGACTCACTGTCTTTTCTTTGCTGAGGGGGGGCTTCTCCTTCTTGTCATTCTGATGAGGAGAGGTGGTGGGGTTTTCCAGAGCCCAAATTATTGACTGGGTCCCAGGCCGTGCCCCTTGTTTTATAGGGATCTTAGAGATGTGGGCTTCTTCTTTAACGATTTTATTTATTTACTTATCTGAGAGAGGGAGACAGACAGTCAGCAAGAACGAAACAGAAGCAGGGGAGTGGGAGAGGAAGAAGCAGGCTCCCAGCGGAGGAGCCCGATGAGGGACTCCTTTCCGGAACGCTGGGATCACGCCCTAAGCCAGAGACAGGCGCTCAATGACTGCGCCACCCAGGCGCCCGGGTTGTGGGCTTCTTGATTTTTCAGCCTGTGTTCTGGGGGAGGGGCCTGCCGCGCCGATACTCAGGCAACCTTGTTTGGTTAGAGTCTCTGTGTCCCCTGCGAGGGAGGATGGGGATGGGCACGCTGTGAGCCGGTATTTCCAGGCTTTTGTTCTCTGGCGGCTTTCCCTGGCGGCCGGCTATGCCTCTTCTGAGGGTCAGAGCAGCAGAGGCTGCATTGTCGCAGAACAGAGGGATTGCGGCCCGTTCTCCACTGATGTTCTGGCCACTTTAACTCTATTACTGTTGGTGCTGCTCAACCCTGCAGCGTCCCGGGATGTGCGCACCAACTCGGCGTCCCTGCCCTCACTTCCAGGGCCGGCGCGTCTCTGTCCTTTGTGTTTCTAATGCCGCCAGCCACCGGCCACCCCGCACACTCCCGGGTCTCCCGGTCTCAGTCTATGCCCGGTGAGCACACCTCGATTCCGGAGTTTCGGGAGAAGCCTGGTGGCGCGCGCACCCGGTTCAGGGTCTCAGTCTGCTGTTTCGCGGGTGCCGACCGCAAGTCCGCCCGCTCCCCCGTGCAGGTGGCCCGCCAGCCGCCAGCCGCCCCGTGCGCGCTCCGGGAGTTCCCGGTCTCAGTCTGGATCCCGTGAGCACACCGGGATTCCGGTGTTCCGGGAGATGCCTGGTGGCGCACGCGTTCACGGCTCACCGGTCTCAGTCCGCTCTCTCGCGGGTGCCCTCTGTGAGTCCGCCCGCTCCCCCTTGCAGGTGGCTGCCGCTTCCCGGCGCCCAAACGCGGCGGCTCCCTCCCCCTTCCGTTTATCTTCCGATATCTGTGCACGGTTTACAGCTCCCCTCTTCGTACCTCAATACTCAGCGCTGGAGATGTTCATTTGTAGAGATCCAGATGCGTCTTCCTGCGTCTCAGGCTGATTCCGTGGTTATTTAGGCTGGTCTGGTACCTATCCAGCTCGACTCAGGGGACTGGCTGAAAAAGGGGTCCCCTACTCCTCCGCCATCTTAACTCCGCCCATAATACAGTAACATTCTGTTACCACATACTTAAATCTGTCCTGTGATTCTGTGGTATCCTAAAATATATATAAATATAAATTATATAACAGTATATAATGTATTTATATAAATGTATATATTAATATATAAATATAAGAAGTATATATTTAATTTGCATACATTAAGGTTTACTTTTTGTGCTGGAAAGTTCTGAGTATTGATCAATGCATAATGTCATGTATCTACCATTGCAGTATCCTATGGAATACTTGAAGGGTCCTTAAAAAAAAAAAAAAGTCTCCTATGCTTCACCCATTCAACCCTGCCTTCCTCTTTGCATCAAAGCCCTGGCAAATATGGATCTGTTTGCCTCCCTGTAGTTTTGTCTTTTTCAGAATGTCCTATAAATGGAATCACACAATATTTAACCTTTTGACATTGGCTTTTTTTTTTTTTTTTTTTTTGCTTAGCAGTAGGCATTTTAGGATGAAGACACAACTTTGTGTGGCTTGATAGTCGATTCCTTTTTGATCTTTGAATAGTATTTCATCATACGTATATACCACAGTTGGCTTATCCATTCATCTACTGAAGGATGGCTTAGTTGCTTCTGTTTTTGGCAATTATGAATAAGCCTCCTGTAAACATCCAACTGCAGGTTTTTATGCAGACTTAAGCTTTTGAATTAGGTCAATACCAGGAGTGTGATCGCTACACTGGGTCTATTAGCTTTGCGAGGAACTACTGAGATGTCTTCCAAAGTGCTTGTACCGTTTGTTCTTCATCCTATCCAGAAATCGGTATTGTCAAGTTTTTTCTGTTTTTAAAATTTTAGTCCTTCTAATTGATGTGCCTTTTCCCTTGAAACTTTAATAAATAACACCTGCTGTCT
The DNA here is from genome assembly GCF_023065955.2 of Ursus arctos. Taxonomy (NCBI): domain Eukaryota; kingdom Metazoa; phylum Chordata; class Mammalia; order Carnivora; family Ursidae; genus Ursus; species Ursus arctos. Next base: position 4,355,793 of record NW_026622897.1, on the reverse strand, counting down.
GTCTTCTTAGAATTTCAACATATACAAAGGAGAGTTAAGAATTTTGTTTTCTTGCTTTGTCACCCTTTTCCAAGATCTTATGACTGAATGGACACAACACATTGCTTGAAAAATTCTTAATCAGGGCAGAAATTGTCCATGGTACTAATAGGTAGAATCTTTATGTTTGGTTTGGTAAAGATAAGTCCCTGGAACAGAGTTAGTTAGAAATTTTAGGAATTTGGGGGTAAATTTAAGTGCCATCATTTGTAATCCTGTTTGTTGGAGCTGTTCCAAATTGAAGATGCCCATAGGCAGTCTTAACATCTTACGTGCTCCCAGCCCCCAGAGGGCTGTAGTTTGAATTCTCTTCAACACTATCTATGGCCAGTGAGTAATTTTCTTAACTAAACCTCCTATTCATCGGTCATTCTCAGAAGCAGGTTTCTCAAGCCTCTTAAACAATCTCCCATTACTCTTCTCAGGAGATAGTATCACTTCCAGTTAGTGTCTACAACATTCCTAACATGGGAACAAGTTGGGTCTGACTTGGCATAGAAGAAATGGAAGCACAGATGTCAGCTGGTTGCAGAGGGTCACCCTGTTAGCGCGTGGGGACGGCCGCAAGATTGTGAGGCTCCCACGTGAAAATCTGTGGCATTGTTGACTGACCCCTCCACTGCCTCTCTGAGAAAAGAGTAATGGCTATTTTTGTTGTTCCTCTGAGTTAGAAGCTTATTCTTTCCTTACTGTGTGTGAGAGAGGAGTGCGCGCCCAGAGCATTGCCTATGTCAGACTCAGAGCCCATTTTTGTTGCCATCCTTGAACCCATTTCATCGTGATTTGGCACAGTTCCTTTTTTTTTAATCTAAATACTGTGTTCGGAGCCTTTTCACCCGAATGTACACACCACCTCCCCTTCTGCCATCGCTTTTTCCTTTCTATATGATGACTTTTATTCATCAGACCTGTAGGTCTATCTTTTTTTTTTTTTTAATTTTTTAGTACCTTATGTTCTGTTTTCATTGCACTTTGCTATAGAACTCTGACTCAACTATACAATTTGATAACATGCCCTTTAATTATCCTGAAAATTACTGAGAAGTAAGATTAGAATGAAATTCAAACATCCTAGGTTCTATGCTGGAGAAGTTGTCATTCTTACTGCCTTGAGTTCAGATCTTGAGTCAGTGTTAGGTGTTCCTGACAGTATTTCCATGAGTTATTTAAATTAATTTGGTGAGTAGAGTTTTATGAGTCACGATAAAAATGTTACTCAAATTAAAGCTTTTTATGTATGGTACATTCCGTTCATTATCTCACTGTTAGTCTATTTTTAAAAACCAAAAGTATTAGTCTCTCTGGATTGTTGTTTGTGAGCCTGCCCAGTTAGAGATGCCCATACGTTTTGTTTTCCATGTGGGGATCTAGGGAGGATTCTGGATCACAGATGATTTTTTATAGGTGCTTAGAGTCCTTTTTGCCTAATTCTGTTACCCCTAATGATAGGTCGAGTGATAGGAGATCCATTTCAGAGGTAGCATGATAGAGCCCAGAATTCCAATTTCTGGTGTATCCTGGCTTTTTCCTCTATTTTGACCAACTCTGGTCTTAACTTTGAAAGAAGAAATGGTAATTTCCCTGTGTGGAGAGAGAAGATGTATACCTGGAAATACCAGCCCCCTGTGATAGACATGGATTTTATTGTAGCCCTTGTGGGCAGCATGTAGCTGTTGGCCACCAGTGTTACCATCCAGATCTGGTTGGGGTGGGTCCTTGGGGGAAAAGTGGTTGGGGACTGGAGGATTGGGCTTTACTTACCACATGGAAAATGGGAGTCAGAAGAACCGCGGTGGTGATTTCCCCATGGAAGAGATGAATCATGATGGCGTATGGATAGAGTGTTACTTGAAGTAAGGGACGCGTTAGTGACAGATGCAAAAAGAAGCCAACAGAGCACTATTAGTCCGTTGAAGAAAAAGCAGATGTGATGCTCACGAGCAAGGGCACTGGGGTCATTCCTGACTCCTACACACCGGCCAAGATTGAACATTGTCCAGAGCTAATGAGGAAACAAAGAGGAAAAGCCAACTCTGAAAGTATTTTTATTTTAACATTTATGAATTTATACTTTTGTCTTTGTTAGGGGGATGTGTTTTGCATTATTAATTTGAATCCTAATCCCAGAAGCGATTATTTCTACTCCAGAGTCTAAAACAGTGGATTCCTGTAGTGATGGCACAGTAGGGTCATCTGGAGACATTAACCAAAAAACAACAAAAACAAAAAACACAACAAAGAAACCGGCCTGCAGACTCTGATACTCTGTAAACTATATACTCTGTAAACACCAGATACTCTGACTCATCTAGGATGGGGACCAGGAATTTGTATGTTTAAGAATCGGCTCCCCAGAGAGTTCTTGTGTGCAGCTATGTCTTGATCCTTTAATTCCAAGGCTAACCCTGCTCCTGGGCAAGTGTGCTTATTAGGACACTTTGTTGAATTTATAGGGACTTGGATAACAAGTTACGTTTCTGCTAGCCGAGGCTCTAGGATCTGGGTGTCTCTGTCTTCTCTCTGAGAGTGGTTGCGGCCTTGTACACCACTCGGTTCTTTTCACTTATTCTGTTTCTCTTTAGGACTTTGAATTCTGCTTCTGAACCCTAAACAGGAACCGGGCGCTGCTTCCATTCTCTGTCCTTTGTCTTCCAGGTAAAGGTTTAATGCCTCCTGCTAGATGCTCTCTGCTCTAGTCAAGCTTGCTTTCTTTTTTCCCTTTATCTCTTTGCCAGATCTCTTTGATGCTGAGGGCTGCTGGCTTCCACTGCCCCATTTGCATCGCACGTTGATGATACCCTGTTTTTTTCCCCGATTGTTCTCCTGTCTCTGTGTCAATGTTCATATGAGTTAAGGGTCAGTTCTCCCTTTTTTCATCCTACATCATTAGCTTTGCAAAGCGTGTGGTATGTTGTTCATCCAATGTCAGAAATTGTAGGTTTAGTAAATGCCAGCTTTAGTAACCTTTTTCTCTCCCATCATACTAGGGCCAGAAATCCTAATAATCACCAGAGGACAGAGTGGGCCTAGGGGGAGATTGAGTGGGCAGGAGAGTGAGTTCGCAGCTGCCATGGGAAGCAGAAATTTACTCTTGTCTGTGAGCTTTCATAGAGCAGAATCATCGTAGGGTCGTCACAAAGAAGAGACCGGGAGGGATTTCAGCCCCAGAAGCAGCAGAACGCAGTGACAGATGATCCTGATTCTCAGGCATTACTGGCCGAGCCACTGGTGCCCAGAAACATTTTGACTGGAGGTGCCCCCGATTGCCATCCATTTTCGACTTTTCCTTCTGTTGCTCCCGAATCTGGGTACCTCCTGCAATGTCTGACACCTTTTACTTGTCTGTGCGTCTGGTACGCCACACTGTTCTGCATTGATCTGTTTGCGGGTTTGCTTTCACACCTTTTCTTCATTGTTCTGATTCTTGGTCCTATATATTCACGAAAAGAAACAGTGCAAACCTGCCAAGCATTTAAAAATTCGCTTCTCTTAATTTGTCGTTATTTTCTGCTTTCGTGTCTGGCTTAAGCTTATTTTAGATGGCAGATTAATCAGGAGACTCTAATTTGTTGCGAATCTATAAAACTTGTTTAAGATTCTCCGTGATCATTGGTATTTGAGCTGGGCCAAACTGTCTTGTTGTTGAACTACAGGAAAGGGTTTACTAATCCAGAGATGTGTATAGAACATTGTAGAAAATGTTTGTCTTATGCACGAGTTTGCAAGTATTTTGTTGCATCAGTGCGAATTTTTAGGTCCCATTCTAGGTGCTGGCGATCAGGGAGGAAAACAAAGTGGGGAGACGGACTACAGAAACACCCAGTTAACAAAAACAGTACCTTCAGAGTGATACGTGCTGAGAAACAAGACCATGGAATGTACAAGAGGGTGGGAAGGGCTTAAATTATTAATATGTTCATAATGATAGTTTTTAATTCATTTAAACAATTCTAATAGAATTTCTCTGTGACTAGAGGGTTTCAATAATATTTCTGGATTCAAAGTTTCAGGAATGAACTTTTTTTTTTTTTTTTTAAATCTTTTACCCTAAAGTAGAGGAGGGTGATAAAAGTTCAGGTTTCTCCACTCATGTCTCAGTAGCCATCACCTCGAGAAGGAGGCAGTGATGCTGTGTCCTAGTATTTGGGCAGGAAGCGGTCCCAGCGGGTGTCCCCATGCCACAGATACTGGGTGGGTACTCTCTGCCGTGCCTGTGAGGCTTCTAGAGATCAGACCGTGATGAAGGTAAACATGATCTCTGCTCGCCTGGCACCGTCCGTCTTAGGAAGCTTGTGGCCAGACCAGATGATGTGAGGACTAGAACTTCTCTACTGAGTGAGCAGAATGAAAGGCTGCTTGTGTGTGGCCATTGGAAAACAGCCATTCCAGGAAAAGTGGGAACATCACCCCCAAATAGGCTGAGAAATTTGGAGTTCAAAACTCTTCTGTGTGGTAATAGGGGGAACCCCATTAGAAAAAAAAATCATAAATCAAATGCAGCCTTAGGCTTTCTTCTACTCATTCTGTCTCTCCATGCACAAATACCCATATACACCTATGTACGTACTAGAGCGTATCTGTAGACACCCATGTGTATACACACATACATAAATTATACAGTGCTTTACTGTTTAACAAAATAAAAAAATAGAGGAAGTTTTTATGAACTTTAAACTCTATAGTTGACTAGTATCATCCCATTTTACAGATGAAATCATTAAAGCACACATTGTAAGTGACTTACCCAAGATCCCTTAGCTAATAAATGATTGAGGTTGGATTTGAATATAGCTTTTGTAACTATAGAAAAAGAAACCTCGTTCTTCTTACCATGTCACATTTTTTTGTTTTTGAAAATAGTAATTTCATTTTATTTTATTTTATTCTTTTAATGTTTTTTTATTATGTTAGTCACCATACAGTACATCCCCGGTTTCCGATGAAAATAGTAATTTTAACACATCTATTTAAAAGAACCGTCCGTTTCTTAAAAAAACAAGAACAAAAATGAAAAAACCCCAAATCAACGTGTGTGTGCACACATGTGCAGTGCAGGTGTGTGACTGTAAACTGCAGTATAGTGCTCTGTATGACTTTGGCCAACTCCTTGAACTAAAAGACGTCTTACAAATAACCTTTGCTAGTGACGATTCTGGCTATGGAAGTATTTTCCTATTGAGATAGGAAAAAAAGGGGGGGGATCTGGAGAGCAGAGGTTTTGAACTGATAAGAAGGGAGGAACCCAGCTTATCCTTCTGCCTTTTAGCACATTTCATGTGTGCTTCCTTATTGTTGGCACATCTTCCTCTTCCCCTGGACTGCGGGTACCTGGTGGTTGGGTGCTGTGTTTAATCTTTTGTAACCACCCCAACAAGCCAGGCGGCTGGGAAGGGTAGGTGTCTGAGAAATAGTGCTTGAAGGACAAAGACTGAGGAATTGTTCCAGAGGAAGGAAAACTAAAGACACAAGACAAATTCAGTGAATAATCCTGTATTGGATCCTGTACTAGGAGGTAGCTGTAGAGAACATTATAGGGACAATAAATAAAATTGGAATGTGGACTGTACCAAAGTTATATTTCCTCATCTTTAAAATTGTTCTGTGGTGGGCATCCGGGTGGCTCAGTCAGTGACCGTGTTTGCCTTCGCCTCAGGTCATGATCCTGGTGTCCTGAGATCGAGCTCTGTGTGGGGCTCCCTGCTCAGTGGGGAGTCTGCTTCTCCCTCTGCCCCCTCCATCCCATGTGCATGGACTCTCTCTCTCCTTCAAATCTTAAAGAAATAAAAAATGAAATTGTACTGTAGTTATGTACAGGAGTTTCCTTGTTAGGAAATACACACTGAAATATTTAGGGGAAAAGGGGTGGATATGTGCCATTTACTGTCAAATTGTGTGCGTGTGTGAGAGAGAGCGAGAGAAGAGAGAGAGAGGGGCTGGGAGGGAGAGAATGAGAATAAAATTAGATGGGATAAATTGTTAACAAATTGGCGAATCTTGTTAAAAGAATATAGGAGTTTTGGGACTATTCTTGCAGCTTTTCTCTAAGTTTGAAATCCTATCAAAATAAAATATTTCCAAAAGCTGTGGAATAAAATTATAATTAAGATAGATAAGTCCAAAGGGACTTTCTATTTCTATTTGGTTGTAGTTCCAATTAAAAAAAAATCCAAACCTAAACTAAAACACATGAATGAGTTAAGAGCTTTTAGTCTATTTTCATATTTCAGTGTGTTCTGTTTTTTCTAATATCAGCCATACAAGCACCAAATTTTATATGTATAATCAGTGTCCACATGGAAGCCCGTCTATGGAAGGTATTTCCTCAAGTTTTGTGGTCTTATTAATCTTGGGACTACATCAGGTAAGGACCTTGAAGACGAAATTAGAATAGTTATCTGAACATAATCCCACTCTGTTGATCAAATATTGCAGAGAATTGAGAGCAGAATGGGTGATTCATGCCTCTGAATCCCAGATCATTTTATTGTTTTCCCACATAGAAAAATATTCAAGAATGAGAGCATCCGTTTCCAAACAATGAAAATGATGAAAGTGCTGACTGCTTGTATGGCTTGTTACGTACTCTCCCGGTGCCTTAGCAAATGACATCTACACCAGGACATACTCCTTTCTTCTTGTAATCCTTTTATGACATTTCTGGACTTCCCAAATACTTCAACTGAATTCAAAAGCCTCATCAATCATTGACATAATCTCTTCTGTAGACTGTGATTTTTTTGATTGCTTCCCTGACATTTTAAATACTCAGGGTAAATTATTTTTCACAGTCTGTCATCAGTCATTAGATACTATTGCCTGTGCTATACAAGTGTTTCTCTATTTAGCAACAGTGCTTTCTGTCTCTCTCTCTGGCAGTGTAGACCGTGAAACAGAATTTTCACCTGAAGCAGGACATCACACTAAGTAGCTGTTGAATGTTTAAGTAGAGTGACTAGGAGTTTAAAGTGAACTATTTAGAAGGTGGTGGAAAATCCTGTGACCATAACTATCTATGGTTACGATTCCCATGGCCCAGTTGTTTAAATTCATGACTGTAGATGCTCATTTTCTTTATTGTTGGACACATGGAATACTTTCTGAAAACTGTATCCATATTAAATACATATCCATTTAATTCTTTAAACATCTTAATTGTTGTATAGAAGTGTACTCTTATAAAATGTAGTGATTTATTCCCAAGTGTGAAACTTGTTTAGGATCATAAGCAAACTTATGAGGCAGATACCTGTCATTTCATGTTTTCTTGGGTCTTCTTAACCATCCCCTCCCACCCAACACCCACACACACATTTTCATGCTGTTAAATTCTCACAGTCTTGATCCCTAGGGGGGACAGGTTTTAATTAGACGATGGGCTGGTGGGAGGCGGAAATTCAGGTAACAGTAGTACTCACAAACCAGTGTCCTGTCTCCACGTGAGTATGGAGGGAAAATGGGAGGGACCTGTGGGGTAGAGTTACCACGGAGGAGCTGGCCTGCTCTTGGCTTCCTTCTTGTGTTATTTACCCAAGTATTTGGATAGTTCTGGTAAGTGAAATAGGGAGGTGAGCAAGCTTTACTACAGCATAGGTTCTGTAGACAGCAGAAGTTAAGTTTATAGGTTCACTGTTTGTTTTAAAAGATCTCCCACATTGTGAGATTTGCACTTAGAACAAGGTTGCCATGGTCACACAGCTTTAAAAAAAAAAAAATCTATTGCCTTTTACGGCACCAGGCCAACCACTTCATTGTCAGTGGGATAGAAAAAACAAACTATGTTGACCGTTGACATCCTTCTGGAGGCTGGAAAGGAAATAGCAGTATTCTGGCAAGTCCTGGGAATGGGACGGAGAGAGAAAAGCCAGTATTGGCTTTTTTTTTTTTCTTTTGATTATGACTTTTTCTACAGTGCACTAAAGAAGTGCTTTGAAAAGAACGTGACATCTTTCGTTGAGGAGAAATTTGAGATCTTACAGCTCTGTAATATCTTCTTCCTGTGAACTACTGCATTTGGTTGACCTTTGGATAATGCATTTTTTGTTTGCTTTCAAATATTAAGAAAGATTTCTCATATAACTTTTGTTTTCTTTAGGAGTTAAGGAGTGGTGGGGAAGTGATAAACATTTATGGGAAAAAAAAGAGCTCTGAATTCAGACGTTTTTGTGTTATATCTCCTTTGGGTCGAAGAGCCCCTAAACTGCTTATTAAGATATCTGTAAGAATAAGCCTTTGCTGCTCTTTTCTTCCTTCTGTGTCTCCTACATCACGTGGTTTTTCCTCCCCTCCCCTCCCTAAGGAGTGGCGTGTCCTCTTCTTTGTGCTTCTCTGCTCTTTCTTGGTGACCCCGGTGACAGGACATGGGATGCATGAGCAGGGCACGTTCACGAGGCACTGATGAGACCTGCCTGATTTGGGAAATGATTCTCACTGGGACATCTTAAGAGACTAGAACAGGACGAAATTCTTACACTATGTTTGTAGAATCTGCCAGTGCATCTCAGTAGATGTGCCATGTTCAACTTGGCCTCTTCGTTCCCATCTGCCCCAAATATAGTGATTTGGATTTTCACTAAGATCTTCCAGTCTCTGGCCCTCCTTTCCATGAATTGGTGGTATGTGACCTATTGTGATAGTAACAAATGTGGCTTACTGTTTTTTGCTTGACAGGGTCCTTTTATTAGCTATTACTTTATTTTATTCCTTCTTAAATTTTCCTCTTTGGTCCCTCTGCTAATTAGTACATAAAAGAAGATCTAACACATACCCACACAGGCTGTCACTGTTAATACCACCGTCACTTTGGCTTTGGAATGGGAACAAGAACTTAAAGCCAAAGGCTTCTCAGTATCCAGTCCATGTTTTTTGCACTATCTACATTTCTCTATTGATGAACCCCCTTATATGTCAGTTAAAAATATCAAGCAATCTAAATATTCATTTATTCATTCATACATGTATTGAACAAATATTTATTGCCCACTGGGTACATTGTGTAAGTTCTGATTTGCTCAGCCAAGGGTAGTAGAATGCTACGTAAGTTAATTGTAGACCAGTCTGTTCTCTTTTTCTCTTTGGGCCTCTGAAGCATCCTCTTCTGAGTCTTGGGTCAAGATACTATAATATAGGGGCGCCTGGGTGGCACAGCGGTTAAGCGTCTGCCTTCGGCTCAGGGCGTGATCCCAGCGTTATGGGATTGAGCCCCACATCAGGCTCCTCAGCTGGGAGTCTGCTTCTTCCTCTCCCACTCCCCCTGCTTGTGTTCCCTCTCTCGCTGGCTGTCTCTGTCTCTGTCGAATAAATAAATAAAATCTTAAAAAAAAAAAAAAGATACTATAATATAGAAAATAGTCTACCCCGATTTCTTAGTATATCTTAATATTAGACTTAGGTGTCCAATGTTATAATCTATAAAGCTTTAGTATCCGTAGACTGTAACCTTCAGATGTTCTTAGTAATGGCCCACGCTTGAGATTTCTGTAAAGAAATAATTCAGGAAGAAAAAACATTAAATAATGGCTTGATGGTGTTTATTGAATGCTCTTCATAATGGCAAAATATTGGCACCAACCCACAGTCTAACTATGAGGAAATGGTCAATTAAAATATGATAAATCTGCTTCCAAGCCCATTACACAGCTGTTGCAATGAGAGCGACATGGCAGGATTATGCTATAGCATGGGGGACTGTTTGTGATGTTGTTGTAGCTCTGGTTCCCCAGGAAACAGACTCTGATGAAGATTTGTGCTCAGGATCCCTCGGGATCAATGACCCAACCAGGCAAAGTTCATTAGGTTTCAGGTCCTGCGAGAAATGCTATGTGGCTCACAGCTCCACCGACGGGTCGTCCTTCTTTCTGAAAGTTAGGTAGCACATGTTTGTATCTTCTGCGTCTCCCCTTGTGAGGCTGTGAAGAAAACAGAGTGGGGGTCGGGGTGGTGGAGCTGGTGTGCACGTGCAGTCACAGCCAAGGTCTCGGCTCAGCTTTCCAGAACCACCCTCCAGGAGGCAAGGAAGCCTCAGCTGTGTATTCCAGCTCACCTCCGACATAACCGTCTTTGGAGACACGCTGCCCTGGAGAGGGGACGGGCCAGAGGGCCAGGAAGCTTTCTTCAGCTGAAGGCAATTTCCAGAGCAAGACTCAGATAAGAGCTGACCGCTACAATGACCTCCTGCCTCTGCTAGAGAGAAAATATTACACGAAAAGAAAAAAGCCAAAACGAAGTGTTTTGGTGTACGTATGAATCCAACTGTGTGGGTGTATACAAAAACTGGGGGACATAAAGAATGAACACAGCTCTGTTGTAGGGGTGAAAGAAGTCGTAAGAACATAACCCTTTCACCAAATAAACCATGAATCCAAACAGATTGCGGGTTTGCTTACGATAATGGAAGAACTCGGTGTATATGGTCTCCTCTCTTGATTTAAGAAGATGACCATTTTTGTTAATTCTTGCGTGAGTCAGGTTTTCCCTTGCGTTCTGTTTGTGGAACATGGTGAAGAGAGCTCAGGGTTCTGTCAGGTTCATGTCAAGATGGTAACACATGTGAATGGTCGCTGTGCTTGGGGTGCTCCCCCCATCCCTTCCCAGGGTGGCCTCACTCGTGATGCAGGAGAGGCGGTGGTTATGCATTCAATCCCTACATGTGCCGTCGGTACTATTTCCCCCCCCGCCCACAGCCCTAAATTGCTTCCCTACCCAGCCTAACATCTTATGTATGCATGATCCAAGGAGAGCTGAGTATGAAAAATGTGGATGGAGCAGGGCAAATCAAATATGATATCGAAAAACAGTTTGAAGTGTATGTAGTGTGGAGGAATAAATACAAACCTCTATTTCCCCAAGTTGGAGCGCACGTACGTGCAAGACCCCAAGCCCGGCATAAAGGCATCTCACGTCAGCTCCTCTTTTCGGAAGCAGACCTCCTCTATCTCTGCTGCTCACCTGCTTCCTTCCCCATCATAACTTGTAATGTCCTTCCAGATCCCACCTACTCTCTCTTCTTTCTAGTGTACTCTTGCCTTTCCTATCTATTTAAAATAGTTCTTTTGAGCTGCCTTTAATGCATTTTGAATTAGTTCTTTGGAAACAAGATGGGAAGACAAAGGAGAGCATGTGAGCTATTTTCAGGTGCTTTAAAGGATGTCTGTGGGGGAGAGCAGAGGACAGAATAGAACCAGTGGACTAAAGTTATAGATTTTGCCTCAGTGGAAGAAGGAAGGAACTTTGTGATTACTAGAGATACTGTTGGGGGAGCAAGCTTCAGGAGCTCCTCATCGTGGGTGGTGTTGAAGTAGAGGAAAGGGGACTATTTATGAGGACCGTTGTGTTTTGATGGAGGTTAGACTGGGTACCAGTGCAATTCCAATGTACTTGGTGACCTCGTGTGTTGATCTTCTGTGAAACAGTATAGCTAGAAATTCTCTTTTAAACAAACATAGACCTAATCCCATGCTATTATCCTCCAGAAATATAAACCTATTAGGATTGCTTCTTTGTGAGTGCTGTTAAGTCTGCCATATGTTACTGTAAAAGCCACATTGTGGATGTATGATGCACTAATTTCTGTCACACTTAAAATCTTTTTTTTTTTTTAAAGATTTTATTTATTTATTTGACAGAGATAGAGACAACCAGCGAGAGAGGGAACACAAGCAGGGGGAGTGGGAGAGGAAGAAGCAGGCTCCTAGCGGAGGAGCCTGATGTGGGGCTCGATCCCATAACGCCGGGATCACGCCCTGAGCTGAAGGATCACGCTTAACCGCTGTGCCACCCAGGCGCCCCTGTCACACTTAAAATCTGATGCTATTTGGCTAAGGAAACACATATTTTAGCCGTTGGCTAACTATTTATTACCTAATTTGTTTGGAAAGTTGTAAACTTTTCAGATTCCCATCAATTTTATTTCTTTACTACAACACAGCTTTCATTCCAAAAATGAATCCTTTCTGTACAGATTGGACAGGAGAATAGCTCCCAAGACTGGGTTGGAGCCTTCGAGGAGGGGAATCACCATTTAGTGATTGTAGAAAGCGTAATAATTAAAGAGGCATTAACGGTGATTAACAGCTCTGAGTCAGCCCTCTGAGGATCCGTCCCAGTGGAAGTGAGGCTCTCCTGTGGCCACTACTGTGGCCTCCAATCTGAACATGGCCAGTCGTCATCTACAGAAGCCAGAGTGCTCGCATTTGCATCGCAATTCCCTCCCCTACCTTCTTAGCCATCGGGTGAAATACTAGTAGTACAGGTGTGAGAGGGAGGTTCCAAAGCCTGCCAGCCACTGCTGTATTTTTGCCATGTGGCAGATTGCTTTTCAGAAGCGGGGGGCCCAGGGCTGAGGCAGGTGCACGTCCAGCTCCTCTTGGTAATCAGCTTGTGTGGGGGTGTTCTTTGAATCTGTACCACATCACTGCTGGGCTTTGGGCTTAGGTGTTCTACAGCCACGGGCCAGGGCACTTGGGGAAGAAGGCTGGAAAATGCGGTGAGACCTCTGTCACCAGATGGGTGGCCAACTTGTGACAGCAAACATAGCACAGAGCTCTGATAAGGTTGCGTGATCGTAGCAAGTGCTGCCCTGAGTCTGTCCATTCCTTGGTTCTCACCTGTGGCTATTTGTTGGCGGAGGAACAAGAATTCGTAAAATAAGCGTTCACACTGATTAAATTGCTCATTTAGTAGAATTTGACATGCTTGCGTAAAAAGGCCTGCCAGCAAGTATTGAAGGGTATGAAAAACAGCAATGGAAAAATTACACATATACAACATAGTACAGTGTACTTATTATATGTCTTATCTAATATATTCATCATGTATTCTATATATATATGGGTAGTTACACACAGCTGTATTTCTTTGTTCATATATTCTTTATTCTTTTATCAATCAAAAAAATCCACTACAGTCAAGCCAGTGTGTAAGTGATTAGAGTTCCAATAGTCATCTTTACTTTGCTTCTCTAAAACTCCGTGTGAGTTCCTCTTCCAGGAATTTTGTGTAATGTTCTTTCGGTCTGGAATGGTTTTCTTTCTGTCTGTTCCTTCTTGGCTGCCTAGATGACTTTTATTTATCCTTCAGATGTGTCACTTTTAAAGGATGCTTTCTTTGACCCCCTAGATTACATTAGGTCCCTGAGACATGCTCTCAAGCACTCTGCCCCTTATCACTGTAACACTGTCATCATGTGGTTCCTTTTGGATTATTGCTGGATTATGTACTCAATTTCTGGATTATTTAGTCTTTCACGTAGCTCAGTAAAGGCAAGACCTATGTCTGTTCCAGGCACGATAGTATTCCCAGTACTCAGCACTGAGACTGATACTGGCCAGGCGCTTTCTCTCTTTTATATAAAGGAATGAATAAATGTTGAATGGGACATAACTCTTGTCTTCAGAGAGGTCAAGTCTGGCTGAGGGGGGGACAAACCAGCAGGTGTTGTGTGATGAGTGCTAGGGGGTAGTCACACTGTGCTTGAGAAGCCACAAAAGCAGAGGCCGCTATCTCAGTGTGAGTGTCCAGGAAAGCATTCTGCAGGAATTTAGGTGTGAGGATTTGCAAGATGAGTTTAAGCAGATAACTAGCTAAGTGGGTTAGGAGAACAGAATTCCATTAAAGAAACAAAACAAAATAGAAAGCTACCACATACAGGAGCCTGTAAGCGAGGGAGAGATTGTTGGGCATTTGAGGGACATTCCAAGCAGTTCCTGATGACTTGTGCAGGGATGTGAATTGGGCAAATTGGGGGAATGAGAATGGGCTTGGAGTAAAGGCTGGATCAGACTTGCTGAGCTTGTATTTTATTCTAAAGGCCATGGATAATCCTGGGAGGGCTTTAGGCAGAGAAATGATATGTAAGATTTATGATTTTGAAGAGTGTATAGAGAATGGATTGCAGAGAGATCGGAAAGTAGACACGATGGTTAGGAGGCTGTTGAAATAACTCTAGTCTGTGGATCATGGTGGCCTGAACAAAGAGACAGGACAGACAGACAGGGGAGGGACGTCATGCACACACACACATACACACGTATGTTTTTAGTAAAATAAAATCGTACTCTATACATTATTCTGGCAGTTTTAATTTAGCTTTGTACCTTACCAACTCAAATATGTCTTTATGTCTTTTTCTGTGTTGGTTCGCCACTTTTAATTAAGGAATACATGTACTCCTCTAGATTTTCTTCTACAGTATTTATTTGGTCTTTTACATTTTAAGCTTCTAATTGATCTAAAATTTGATTTTGTTTGTGATGTGAGATGAGATTTAATTTTGTTTTCCACATGGCTAGTGCCATTTATTAGGTAAACCATTCTTTCCCCGTTGAATTAAAATGCTGTTTTGTGCTGCATTAAAACTTCTCGCATGCACGGATTTACTTCTGAATTCTCAGTCTCTTTGTTTGTTCCTGTGGAAATAACAAATGTAGTTGGAGTCCATTTCATTTTTTCTAGTATCTGGTTCCTCCCAGTAGTCTTCCTATTGAAGCATTTTGGGGCTATGTTAGGCATTTTTTGTTACATATGAATCTTAAAATGATTGTACTGGGAAGAAACCTTGTTGAGACTATAACAGGAAATGCATTAAATTTATACATTAATTTTGGGAGAATTGATAGTTTTATAATAGAAAGTCTTCATATTCTAAAATATGGAATATTTTCCCATTTGTTAGGTTTTGTTTGCTGTGTTAAGATTTTATGGTTTTCTTAATATAAGTTCTGTGCCTTTCTCATGAAATATATGACTTTACAGTTTTTATTTCTACTTTGAATATTTTCCCATTTCTACTTGTGGATTCTTACTGCTAATACAGAGAAAAGCTATTGATTCTATCGTTCATATTCTGCTACTTTACTACAGTTTTAAAATTCTAGTAGTTTTTTTTCCTCTATAAAATGTGTGTTATAAATGTTTTAAGCACCAAAGGAGGGGGGGAAGAAAGCAAGTCAGCAAGAAAGAGCCTCCAAATTAGAAGACTTTGTAGGTTTTCTAAATGTACAATCTTCTTCATTATCAAAAAGATAATTTTATTCTTCTTTCCAGTGTGCATAGCAATTATTTTATTTGCATATCTCCGAAAATTTGCTGGAAACTCCAACATAACATTGAATAATAATAGTGATAGCAAGCACACTGATCTCATCTCTGATTTTAGTTGAAACATTTTTAGCGTTTTATCCTTTAAAAGAAGCTTTGCTTCTGGTTTTCGGAAAGCAGCATTATGTTTGAGCAGTTTCTTTATATCTCTATTTTACTCAGAATTTTTATTAAAACTGTTAAATTTTATACTTTTCAAAAACTACTGATACAATAATTTTCTCAGTGTTATGAATGTGATAATTTTTTGCTGGTAGACTTTCTGATATTGAACTACTTTTTTTTTTTTTAAGATTTTTTATAAAGTAATCTCCACACTCAACGTGGGGCTTGAACCCAATGCCCCGAGATCGAGAGTTGCGTGCTCCCCTGGACTGAGCCAGCCAGGCGCCCCATACCTTTTCATTTCTGATATAAACGCTATTTGGTCAGAATGTATTATTCTGTAAGTTTATAGAGTCCGTTTGCTACTGTTTCAACAAATACTCATAAGAGAAATTGGTTTTAGCATACTACATCAAGTTTTGGCATTAAAGGTATGTGGTCTCAATAAAAATAATTGAGTAGTTTTAATTTTTTTTCTATGACCTGGAAATATTTAAATAACTTTCTAATTATTTATTTTAAAGACCAGGCAGAACTCAGATTGCCCATTTCTTGGTGAATTTTGGTCATTTATATTTTGCCATGAAATTATTTAACATTACATTTATACATTTGGTGACAAAACATTGTGATTTTTTTTTTTGATCCCTCTTAGTATGTACCTATGTTATCTTTCTCTTTCCTAAGTATGTATCTTTTTTTCTCTTAATTTTGGATTTTACCTGTTAATTTTTTAAAAGCTCAACACAGTTTTCTTAATTTGGAAGCTTTTTATTTGCTTTTTGCTGAAAACGTTGATGACCTATTTTTTTTTTTTTGAGTGGAGTTTTTACTGTGCTTCAGGATTTGTATGAAGTAGTCTTTGATTTCTAGAAGTGATAATTCCAATTTTGATTTTCTCTTTAATTGAAGAGAGTGTATTGCTTAACTTTTAAATAGATATGATTTTTTGGTCATCTTTGTTATTTGTAAATATTTGTTATTTTTATTACTATTAGAAAATGTGATCTGCAAAATCTTTACTTCAAAATATGGGAATTTTCTGGCCCAGTATTTGAGGAATTTTTATAATTCTTCACACGTGTACAAACACATATATGCAAGTGCATAGATTTATACATTGTGTACGTATACATGTGTGTTTGAATTTTGCTTATTTTAATTTCATTTTTTCCCTTTTTTATTTTTGCTCTTTGTTAATATGTATTTAATCAGTGACTCTGCTTTTTTAATCTTTGATCTTTTTGGTTCTGAAAAAGGCACATTCAAGTTTTCCAGTATTTTATTTTTATTAAGTTTGTTTATTGTATATTTTTTTATTTAATTTCTCTATGACTTTGCTTTTTTGTCTATTAGATCCATGTGATCCTGAGAGACGTATATCAAAGTTTCCCAAAAGAATTGTATAGAGTTCTTTCATTCTTAATTTTTTAAATATGTAAGAGCTTTAGTTCACATACCATACAAGTCACCCATTTAAAGTGTATGCTTCAGGGTTTTTAGTATATTCATAAAGTTGTACAACCATCACTAAAGCAATTTTAGAACATATTTGTCACTCCATAAAAAGACATGTATGCATTAGCAATCAATTCCTACTTGTTTTTGCTTCATGTATTTGGCTGCAGTGTTGATTGGTTTGTACAGGTTTGTACCTCTGAGGTCGTCTTTATTTGTGATTTTGTTAGATAATGTCTCTCTTTAATCCTGATCCACATTTTTAAGTTTAATTCTACTTTGTTTGATATTAATATTGCTCCTCGCTTGTCGTTTCTTGGAATTCTTTACTGTCCACCTTTTATTTTTTAAATCCCTTCTTGTAAGTGCCACTCTCATGCAGTAGTCAGAGTTCCTCCCATTGGATGGACACATAATTTACTTCATTTTCTTTCTTCTATTTTGATTTCTGATTAACTGTTTTTCATCTTATTTTTTTCCTGTATTGATCCAGTTGAATCAAAATATATATATTTTTACCTTCATAATTTGAAAGTTCTCTGCTTTCCCATTACTGGTATCTTCCTTTTGCTGTTATTTAAATTAGACCCACATGTTCTCTCATTACTCTAAAACAAATTATTACTTATTTTCTTCCTGAGACTATATTTTGCTTCTACTCACCCAAATTCCATTGAGAAGAGACTTTTAGAATGCTGATACTTCCTTCCTTTCCACCACCTCCTCTATTTCTCTCCAGCCTCCCAACTCCTGGATTTTCCTGAGATGGTTTAGTTCCAGATGGTGGATAAAATGCACCTCGCAGGAGTCGACAGTTTCTCTTTCCCTCTGTTTCATTAATTTTTATTTAACATTTATATTTCAAATGTATAATCTGCCATCCATTACGTGTGTGTGCGTGTGTGTGCGCGCACTTGTATCAAACAATCCTGACTGAAACTTGTGCCTTTCCATCTGTAGATTCAGGATTTTCTACAGTTCAGGGGCAAATTATCTCTATTTTTGGTTTAGTTACATTTCTTACTCCATTGGTTTCCTTTTCTCATTCTAGACCATGCTGTGTTTAGAGGTTGTACTTTTCATGAGTTGTCCTACTAAATCTGTTTGTAGTCAACAGAGGAATCACAGACAAACATATAAATAGAAAGGATTATCTGCTATTTTATATATGCTTTGCTATCTGAAAGGAAAGAGTAAAAACTGATAATACTGGAGTGTAATTTTATAATGCTCTCCTTTTTAAAAAAATACTTAGATTAATTACATAACTTACATAATAAAAATTTCCAATCATACAACATTCAACCCCCAATTACCTCTACTTCATCATTTCCATATGATGTTCTACTTTTTAGATGTAGTTTCTGGGTGAAAAACATATTCCAGACTATTCAGTTTGGCTTCATCTCCATTATGCCATGTTTCTCACTATTAAAATTTATATGCTATGCATATTTTAAAGCATATCTTAGCATATTCTCAAAATTAAAAACTTGAGGTTTAACCATCACAAGTACTTTTGTCCCTAAAGTACTTAATATGCTTCTGATAATGCCTATTCCTTTGGGTATTCAAGAATTAATGTTCAATCTGTTAGAGGGACCCTGTTGTTATTAGCAAATTCTTTGATAGCTCAAAGATAATAAAACCCTGTTTTAATTTTGAGTCTGAATATATATCCTGTTTTCTTTATATCATAAAATTTAAAACTATTAACTAATTTTATTATTATTATTATTATTTTTTTTTAAAGATTTTATTTATTTATTTGACAGAGATAGAGACAGGCAGCGAGAGAGGGAACACAAGCAGGGGGAGTGGGAGAGGAAGAAGCAGGCTCATAGCAGAAGAGCCTGATGTGGGGCTCGATCCCAGATCGCCGGGATCACGCCCTGAGCCGAAGGCAGACGCTTAACCGCTGTGCCACCCAGGCGCCCCTATTTTATTTTTTTAAAGATTTTATTTATTTATTTGAGAGAGAGAGAGACAGCCAGCAAGAGAGGGAACACAAGCAGGGGGAGTGGGAGAGGAAGAAGCAGGCTCCAGCGGAAGAGCCTGACGTGGGGCTCAATCCCAGAACTCCAGGATCACGCCCTGAGCCGAAGGCAGACGCTTGACGACTGAGCCACCCAGGCGCCCCTATTAATTAATTTTAGTTCACCTATACTTAAAAATAAATATCTGACATAAGTTGTGTTCTTTTTTGGAGGGGCACAGAGATGCCACAAAGGCAGTAAAAGGAGAATGACATGCCTCTAAAAGAGTGCAAAACCTTGTTTAACTCCTCATAGATTAAGACCAAAATTGATGGGGATCATTCTTTGCATTATTATCCTACCACTGAAACGACAAAGGTTTTATATCACTCCAACAGCAATTCAAATGAAACTGTATTGATAGATCAGATTGAAAACAATTTTCTTTTAAAATTAGAATTCGGGCAGTGAGATTTGAGAGCCTTTCACCTTTGTTATTATTTAGACCCATATGTATAATATTTACCGTGAAATCTCCTCTGGGTGGCTGAGACGAACTTCAGTCATTGCTCTGTAGATTGGCATGACACTAGAATGATAGTTTTATAGAAGAAGTGCCATCAAACTCGCTGACCAAACCTTAGGGGCTTGCTAGATGAAAAAGTTGTTTCTGGACAAATACCATCTACTATCACTTATATATGTGGAATCTGAAAACGCCAGCCTCATAGAATGTGGTCACCAGGGCTTGGCAGGTAGAGGAGTTGGGGAGATGTTAATCAAAGGGTACAAACTTCCAGTTAGAAGATGAATAAGTTTTTGGGATCCATTGTATGACTTTGTGATTATTGTTAATGTATTATAATGTATTATATACTTGAATGTGGAGAGAGTAGATCTTAAATGTTCTCACTACAAAAAAAAAAAAAGGGAATTATGTGACCTAATGAAGGTGTTAGCTAACAACACAAGGGTAATCATTTTGCAATATATAAATGTATCAAAAGAACACTCTGTGTACCTTTAAGTTATACAGTGCTATGTGTCAGTTATAGCTGAGTAAAGCTGGAAAAAGTTGTTTCTCTAAGAAGATAATTATCTCTTTAATAGATATTGAAATCTCTTTGCAGTTTGGACTTGAGATAGAGTTGTGCTTCAGTTACAGTATTTAGATATTAGATCGATGAAGCCTAAATAATGAAAAAACAGTTATGGGGGGTCTACAGCTCACAGAAGTGTGAAGTTGGCAAGTATTCCACTCCTCAGTTGATCTGTATGCCACTTTAGGACACACCTGTTGCTTTGGTGTTTTTCTGTGTTGGTGGAGACCAATGTCCTCCTTGGGTGATAAGGATGGTCTCTGGATCTAAAAACCATCTTTTATTGATCTTCTCCTACAGGATCCAGGACCCTAGTCAACACTGTATCTTTGGTGCCTTCTCTCTCTATTTACTTGGTTCTCAATGAAGGCAATATTTTCCAGAGGTCTATAAACCTAGAGGTCAGATTTATTACAGTCTTACAAAGTAAGTAATTTTAACACCCCAATAATATTAATTCACCTGAAAACTATTTCTTTACCTGCCACACACTCCTTAACCACCCCTGACACCCAGTATTCTGCCTTTCCCCTGCACTGAAACTGCTGTCCAAGGTTCCCAAAGTGCTGACCGATCCAATTTACAGTTTTCTGTCCTTACCTTACTCGACTTTGCTCTGGCATTTGTAACTGTTGACTGCTCCTTGTAGCTCCTTTCTGTTGATTTTAGTGGATGCACTAATTCATTCAACATCTAGCAATCTTTAGTGAGCACCTACTAAATGTCATGTGGAACGCGCAGAATGCTGGGCATTGATCATAGAACGCTGAGCCAGGCATGCGTTTCCCTCCCACCCAGATGTTTTTCTCTTTTGATAGTGTGCTTATTTCACAAGATGTAGTATTAGGCGGAGTTCACCTTGAGACCTACCTTTGCTACCTACAGTTGTGTGACCTTGGGCATATTTCTTAACATTTTTCACTTGTAAAATGAGGACAATTAAAAATACCTACCTGATAAGAATATTTTAAAGTGTAAAGTGATCTATGTAAAATGTTCAGCACATTGCTTAACACTCTTCTCACTGGGACTTCTCTAATTCAGGCCATATAATCTTTTAAAGACATTACAGCATCTCTCTGGTTGGTGTCTTTGATTCTGGTCTTGGCACCCTTAAGTCCAGCCTCCACATTGCTCATCAGCTAACAACTCATCCCCTCACTCCTGTTCCCCAGATGTTATCCACTTACTGTTTGCGCTTCCCTGACCACGCCAGGCCCTTCCATTTCTCTGGCTCATTTGTATTCCATTACTGTCCATCCATTAATGTGATTGTTCCTTCATTGTTGGGTTTTTGAACACCCACTTTTTCTTTCAGTCTCCCTTCTGACATTCTCTCCCTGAGGAGAGAATCATTGTTTTCTTCATACCTTCATAGGTATTCCCATGTGCCTCTGTTAAGCATAATCCCACTGTGATTTAATTATCTGTAGAGTCTCATGTCAGAAAAGAATGTGTCTAGTTGTCTAGGTATCCTTAAATGTGGCACAACTGTAACTTTAAAAGCTTGATTATATTTATCAAACAAATATTTAGATGAGAGCTTAGTTTCTATGAATGAAGTCTTAGTGACTATGTGCTCATGATGGGTATGTAGACATAAAGGGGATAATGTCCTTGTCCTCAAGAGGTGCACAGTGTGAAGTCAGAAGGATAGTAGATGAGGGACGAAAGGGTCGTATCACCAATGAATAGATTATTGTATTTTCATCTAAAGGACACCACGTTTAGGCTACTCATTTGTCTAAAGAGGTGAATTAACGGTAATTTAAAATTCTAGCTTCTAACTTACTTGTTAATGAAAGCAGATGTGTTATAAGTTTTGCCCCTGGAGGAACGTATTCTTACAGACCCAGATGTTGAGCTGTCGTAGCATCTTCTGATGTGAGACGATGAGCATTGTCTGTATGTGTCAAATGATTTACTGTAAGTAGGGGGTTCGCATCAATGGTAGGTGCAGCCTTGGAAGTGAACACCAATTGTCTGAGCTGAAGTGCTTTCTCTGTGCTTTCTCAATTTTGAGATAAGGTTTAAAATGTAAGTCTTGGCCATTGATTTATGGCATATTTGCAAGAGTTACAGCGATCTTTCAATAGTTTTCCATGTTTCCAACTTGAAGATTTTTCTTCTTTTATGATCTTGTACAGTTTGTGAGAAGAAAAATCTTTATTAGTTAATCAAGGATTGTGATTTTATAGAATTGCCATGTATAGGATTTGAGTGTAATATTCAAAATATTTCAGCTTTTCTTTATTGATGCAAGTCACTCTAGCATCCTGGTAGGTCTTGCTGTCGTCATTGGAGAATTAACAACCCTGTGCCTTAAGGTATAGAAGTACTTTGTAAGACAGTGAGGATTTCTAGCTGATGGAATGCTGTATTCACAGAATAGTTTTTAGTCTGTGCCCCTGGTGAATTTACTTGTTATTTTCTGGATGATTCTGGGGGATTCTGTCTTTGGGAATAGAACATAAGCTTACTGTATTATGTTTATATCTATGTTCTTTAATAACTCAGAGGGCATTTTCAGTGTTATGAAAAAAGCAAGTTAGGAGAAATTCTCTTTTTCTTTTCTGTGCATAAAGACCCTGAGTCCTTTTAAGATATAACTCTTCAAAGGATAGAAGCAATCCATGAAATATTTATAGTGGCACATGGAATTCTGTGGTTCAGCAAGTATAGTCAGCTTACAGGAATTTTTATTTATTGGGACTTTAGTTTTAATTAGACTTTTGCAATGAAAAAAAAAAAGCAACCAAGAACATTGTTTTTGAAGGGACATCCATATAATTTGTATTAGGACCTTTTAGTTACGTAGTGATGGTGGTACAGATGGTACTTCCTTTGACGTAGGAAGACATTTTTGTGAAGGAATTTTCAGACAGTCATCAAACCAAGAGAGCATGGTTTTAGAAGCCAAGAGAGAAGGGGGATTTAGGAGGAGGAGATGATCAGTAGAATCAAAGAAAAACAACAAACAAGGTTGACTAAGGGATCGAGCAGTATGTTTTGACTGAAGCATTTGTAAAAGTAGTTTCAACAGAGCAGTTGGAACAGGAGCCAAATTGCAATGAGTGTCATTCCCCTTGGTTTTTTCCTTCCGCCCTGGAGAACTGGACAGATGAACGCTGTTACTGTCAGTTTGGGCTGGATTATTGTCAGTGAAGGCAGGACATGCTGAAGGGCAGTCTCGTACCACGAGCACGTAAGATGCGCAGTCACGGGTTTATATCGATAGGTGACTTTCTCCGTTTGGCTTAAATGTCAGATCTATGAGACTAAAATTAATGTGAAATTCTTCCTAAGAAAAGGACTCTTTCCTACTTAGATTTTCTACTGCTTTTCGTTTCACATTGCTTTTAAGAACTTTTTTGGTCAAACTGACTTCTTCACTTGGCTATTACAGTGTTCATACTCTGTAGTACTCTCTCAAAAAACATTTGATGTGTTTTGACTGTTTTTCAAATAGTATTGTTCATTGTTCTGTTCCCGCATTTCTGCACGGGGAGAGCACTTAGAGAATGCTAAAGGGAGGAAGAGCAAGCCATGTCATAGACAGCCCAGACTGCTCTGCACTTGAACACGACACGAGCAAGGTGACCTCTGTGTCTTCCCAATCCCACCTTAACTTCAGGACCTCCTTGTAAGATGCAGTAGACGAGGCAAGAAAGTATGAATACATAACTTACACGTATTGTTTTCAGCCAAAGTCAAAGGAGAAGCCGTAGAGTGACTCCATATAGAAGTTTCCTTTAGCATACACACTCAACTCTCACATATGTATTGTATTCTTTCTCTTTGGACCATAAATTCCCTCCATATTTTTCCTCAGATCTTCATTATGAGCGGATCTAACTAGATCACATGTGACTGGTTCTAATTTCTACATCATGCATTTTGTGTGCGTGTGTGTGTGTGTGTGTGTGTGTGTATTTTATGTTATAATTCCATTGCTATCAGATAGAGTTCCTTTCGCCTTGGCATGTGGAAGTATGAACTGGGAAAACAAAGGGTTTTAACTCTTTCTGGTGAGATTCCTACTCCACTCTTAGCTACACTCATTTTTGCGGGTGAGAGAATGCAAATCAGCCCACAGTTCTGCCATTTTTAGTTCCTTGTTTGGTGTGTCTCTAACTGGGTTCTAACTTAATTCCTTCTGTTGGCCCTAGATAATCTGATGCCTTTCCCCACTCAGGTACCATCATTTCCCTCTCTGGGTGATATTTCCCACTCAACAAATGAACTTTGATAAGTAAGATAGTAATAGTGGATGGGTGCAATAGAGAAACAATGTTGAGTTGCTTCTAAGACGTTGCTTCAATGAAGAGGGGATCATTAAGATGATCTTATTTGCTGAGGACAGCAATTGCAGTAGGGTGTTGACAAGTGAGCAGCTAGGTTATCAGCGTTTGGAAGGTTTGTGCTGTAGGGGTTGAAGGGTGGGAGGCATGAACTGGCAGAGCACAGAGGATTTCTAGAGCAACAGGAGTACTCTGTATGTTGTTCTAATGGTGGACGCATGTCATTACACTTTTGTCCAAACACAAGGATGTCCACCACTGAGAGTGAACCCAAATGTAGACTGTGGCCTCTGGGAGATGATATGGTGTCATTGTAGGTTCATTGATGGTAACAAATGTACCGCTGTAGCACATTGAGGACGTGGGGGGGGAGTTGTGTGTGTGTGGGGAGAGGGTTCTATGGAGGATATCCATACTTTTTGCCCAGTTTTGCTGTGAATTTAAAACTGCTCTAAAAAATAAGTCTATTTAAAAACAAACAAAAATACTAAAAGAAGTTGATGCTCATTAACATCTTAGAAGCCTCCAGAAGATGAAGTGAAAGTTACTTTCTCTAATTCAAAATGAATTCACTCTTTGGGAATTTGTGGGCCCAAGGGAAATAGCTCTCTTGTCTCACTCACTGGTTATCACATTTGATAAGCACTAAAGAAAGCTGTAAACTCGATTATTTCATTATGCTTCTCTAACATTTCCTTCCCATTCACCTCCAGGTTTGAAGTTTGAGGAAATCCAAGAAAGATTTGGCGAGGAGTTCTTTAATATATGCTTCGATGAGAACGAGAGAGTCCTTCGAGCTGTGGGCGGCACGTTGCAGGATTTTTTTAATGGCTTTGATGCTTTGTTGGAACACATTAGAACTTCTTTTGGGAAACAGGCGGCTCTGGAGTCGCCATCGTTCCTGTGCAAAGAGCTCCCTGAAGGCGCGCTGATGCTCCACTATTTCCACCCTCACCGTACCGTGGGGTTTGCAATGCCGGGGATGATCAAGGCCGCAGCCAAGAAGATCTACAGGCTGGACGTGGCGGTGGAGCAAGTTGCCAGCGAGAAGCTGGGCTCTGATGCTTCGAACCCGGGCAACTGCGGCTGTCTTACCTTCCTCATCAAAGAATGTGACGACACCAACATCACAAAGAACCTTCCCCAGGGCACCTCCCAGGTCCCCGCAGACCTCAGAATCAGCATCAGCACCTTCTGTAGAGCCTTCCCTTTCCACTTGATGTTTGACCCCCACATGTCTGTGCTCCAGCTGGGGGAAGGCCTGCGGAAGCAGCTGCGCTGCGATACTCACAAAGTGCTCAAGTTCCAGGACTGCTTCGAGATCGTGTCTCCCAGGGTTCATGCCGCCTTCGAGAGGGTCCTGCTGCGCCTGTCCACCCCATTCGTGATCAGGACCAAGCCCGAGGCTTCTGGCACTGAACACAAAGACAAGGTAAGTGGCCACGGGCTGGAGCTGGGTGATGGGAACTGGAAGAGTGCATAATTATTTCAGTAAATTACATGCTGGCTGCTGTCCTTGTAATTATTTAGGCAAGAGAGCTAAAGTGCCATTTCGGAAATCACTGGTGCCTGGATGTATGTAAAAAGATTTGGCCTTCTTCCCAGCCATTTTGCATAGTGTCTGCCTCTTCCATTAATTTATTTGAGCATATAAAAAGAAGACACTTATTAATACCAGCCATAGTAATTACAGAAATGATAGGACTCCCTAAAAACCTGGTACTGTAAACCCGTGACTGTTTCCACCGATGGAAGTCAAACTACAAGACAAATGGTAAGACTGAATCCCACATCGTGGGGCCTGCTTGCCTTCTCCTAAAATAAATAGGGGTGAATCGAATGTGCTCTGCTCTAAATTTCATAATCTAGGAACATCTGGTTTACATCCTATTTTGTCTCTGTTTGCAGAAGAATGGATTTTCTAAAAGTTGGAAAATTAAGGGATGATCTCAAGACTTTCTAAATAGATTTTAGTATTGAAACAGATTCCTTCCTTCAGAATGTGCCCACTGCTTGGAGAACACGGTGAACACTAGGAATTATTGAGAGTTTCTTTGAATCCCTTTTTGGAAAGTCTGGGTTATAAATTATAAAGAAACAAAAACTAAATGGTGAATCTTAAATTTGTTTACACAAATATGTTTCCTCAGGTTAAAAAAAAATTTTAGGAGAAGTCAACATTAAAATTACAAAATGTAAAGAAAAGTTAGTCATTGCTGTCTTAAATACAGTAATAAATAATACAAATAATGTTCCAGAGCAGACCTTTGCGTGTTGGATGTTTACCGTCTAGTAGAGCTATTCAGTGTTCTGTATTGAGGACGGTAAAGTTCTTAGAGGCGATTCATTTTGTTCCCAAGCATGTTGGGGAAAACTGTTGGCTTTTAGAAATGAACAGGCTGCTCTGGCCTAAAGGAAGAGTTGTAGAGACGACTAAAGCCTTAGTGAGTGAGTAATCCCATATTTGGAGCACCTGCCATCCTAAGTAAACGAGGGAATAGCCTCCTGGAAGCACAGCCAAAGACGTTTTTGAGGATTTTATACAACATTCGTATTAGAACTGAGTTTTATAATTTTGAAATTCAATGGAGAAATTTTCAACAAAATGCCTGAGAACTAGGGAACGATGCCCATTTATTCAGGGTGACTGGGTCCTATGATTTATCATTTTTCATTTACGTTCAGTGATTTCAAAACCTCTACAGATAAACCTGAAATTCTAGCTAGGCACAGTTGGATATTTTAGTCTGAATGAATTGTTATTTTTTTCTATGCGATTACACACGTTTTAAATAATATTTTTCACATGTGCATGTTTTATATATATATATTTATATGTTCAGTGATTGCTACCCATTTTTAAGTTGTTTAGAAAAGAGGAAAGCTGTTAAATGTGTGTTTTTGCCCCAGTTGTAGTTGATGTAAAAGTGGAATTACTCTATTTTTATAATTTAGAGAATATTAAAGCTGTCGGTTTTGTTTTACAGAAGTGAAATGTTTGGCTAGAAGGGTTTGAGGAGTTTTGGCCTCTGAAATCGAAGTTAATATTTTTGAAAATGTGCCTGAAGTGGAATATATTATTTCCCATGTTAATTGCTCTATAGATTTTGTAGATTTGAGGAAAATTAATTCAGTTTAAAGTGATTGCTTTGGGCCCCCCCCCCCCCCATATATCATCTGGCTTGTATTTCTGTTTAATTTGTAGACCAGGGTAAGGAATAGGCATAATGAGATGATGACTCAAATGTCAAGGCCCCCTGCCAATTCCAATAATAAGGCACTGTTCTCATTGAGAAGATGCAATTATAACTTAAACATGGCAGTGACAGCTTAAAAAGAAGCAGTAGGCTGGATTTTTAGTTTAGAATAAGGATAACAATCCTCCCATCTGTATGTTTCTGTTTCTGTCTGTTCACCTGGATTTGCCACGTGGGACACTTGGGAAGCCATTGTTGTCCCAACTGGAACTGTAGTCAATAAACTTAGGGCATGGAGTCTTAGCCAGATGAGTCACATGTTTGAATTACCAAATTCAATTTCCAAATCCCAAACTTGTATTTTCTGAACACATGGAAAGAGGGTAAAAATTACGAGTCTGCTGATAAATTTGACCTTGACCTTGATATTCATTATTTTCCCCATAAGAGCTCTTCTTGTTAATAAATAACTCCACGTTGTCTGAAGTTTCTAATTTTTTACTGGGCCTTGATAAGAAAGGGCTATTTTAAAAATGATTTAGGATATTCCTTGGCCTAACAATGAAGGCTTTTGTGATAATTTAACTATTTTGGCTATGCCCTTAATACCAATGGACCACCACTCCTGCAATCCAAAAAAAAAAAAAAAAAAAAAACCCCAAAAAAACAAAACACCCAAAAAACGAAAACCAAGAGCTAATCATGCAGCTGAGTGACAGTGAATCATTTGCAGAATGAACTGTAATGTTTTTGCTAAACCATGATCTTTGCCATTTTGTGCCGTCAGTCGTTGCTTAACTATAGACAGGGGGTGGAACACGCTTGTGAGCAATTTGGTGATACACGAATGAAACAGAAAGCCAGCATCCTGGTTCCAGAGAATTTACATCTTGATTGTGCAGTAATGAGTTACAAAGACAGAAGCGTTGGTCACCAGAAGGGAGAATGTCACTGAGACGCATCTGATGCAGTCATCGGGGGCAGGTTTCAGTTCAACAGAGTTCTGAGGTCAGAAGGGACTCTTCCAGATGGACTGACCAAGCTTCGAGTCCCATTATTTGGCTCCCCATGTGTTTTCTAAGCAATCACCCCAGCCTTACATTGTCTTCTCTCTCTCTTTCTCTGTCCTCCCATATGGCATTACATTCCTTAAAGCTCAACCTCTTTTCCTCCTCTTTCCTTATCAGATGTCAAGCATTGCAGGTGAGTTAGTTCATTACTAAAAAAGAGCACGTTCGGCATTGGAATTAATGGTGAATTATGAATCTAATTTGTGTTGTGGGTCCTTAGGTCATTTAGATCTCACTATTGTTCTGAAAACTTGCAAGTTTATCACCTAAATCTTTTGAGGCATCGTGCTGAATTTAAGAAGAAATTTGTTACAGTCTGATGTGCAGTTCGGGGGTTCACATCTAGTCATAGGAATCTAGTATTGACATAGATTCCAAAGCCTCGTTGTGTGGAGGGGGCTGTGTTTGTAAATAGGGCTGTTGGAAACCAGAGGAACGGCACAGATCTTCCTTCTCTGCATTGCAAGGTGACGGTGTGGGGGGTGGGCAGCCTGGGGGAGGGATGTCTCTGACAACCATGATTTTAGCAAGTCCCTCAATCCAAGCCTCAGATGAATTCATCTGGAAATTAAGGAACCTAGACGAATAATTACTATTTTTACCCCTTTACAAGTCATCTCTAACATGCATAAGTTTATAGGAAGTCATTTGGTCATGAAACTTTCTATCATCCCTTTGATTCAATGAATTCAGGTGCATTTCAAATAGAAGCTAAAGGGAATCTGACTTTCCAACCATGACGAACTCATCCTATTACCAGGACTAAGTTAAAGTAATTCTCCCACAGCTTAGGCTGCCTCCCTCAAACACTTATTTTGAGGATTAAATGACAGTCCATGTAACATTTTTCTATCCTCAGCCCCAGCGTCGATCACTGAATAAATGTTGATTATTACTTCTACCACTATTACTGTTCTTCTCACTCGTAACCGTGGTCCTATCCATCTTCCTCCTCACTTACTGCCTTAAAGGAGAAAGCACTGGACATCAGTAGCTTTAATAATTTTAGACAAATATCAAACCTACCTAGCATCTTCCTAAAATATGACATGGGGATCTGCTCTTTCTTTACAGACTATTATTGTTTTAAAATCACTAGTCTCCTTTTCAGATTTCCTAAAGTTTGGAATCAAGTTTTTATTACTTGGGGCTATGCCAGTCACTTCCAAACTCAAGTGGCCTGGTTTGCTTAGGCGTAACCTGAAATAGCAGTAGATTTGAGAAACAATAAACAACATGAGTTCTTTTGACATTTTTTTTCTTAGTAGCAACGCTTCAAAGAACTTTAATAACATTGTGGAAGGAGTCCAGCTTTTGAAATACATCATTCCTACAGTGGTGCGATGGCCTTGTTATCCCTCTTACCTTCTCAGGGTGGGAACTGGGGAAAAGCATTAACAACACATTTCTTTGTCAATCCCTAGAAAGATTCTCACATTTGTCTTATTAATTAGAAGCTGTAGAGCGGCTGCTGGGAAATAATTTTCAAAGACTGAGGGAGGAATTAACCTCTGATTTTCTGTGGTCCTATCAGGTTCCACCAAACTAGTCCTTTCTCTTTCCTGGACATGGGCCCGTCTTCTGACCTGATGATCGAAAAGTTGAAAATGTTTTTATTAATCTTACATTCCGTAATGACGCCGTTGAAAGACAGATTTCATCTGGCTGTCAAGAATACATATTTGACTTCAACGTAAATGTAATTTAATTTGGGAAAATGTCAGCATTTCTCCTCTGTTCAGGTCAAAACATTCTGTTAGAGAATTTCAAATATTGAACGATAATTTTCGTGATGGGCAAAATGCCATTAGGGCCTTCTCTATAAATTAGCATTAGAGAACATAGACATAACTTCATGCCAATTTATCTGGTGTTTTCTTTGCTTTTGTAATTACAAATGAGATCTTTACTATTTTTTGGTGGTGGGGGTTTCTCTGGAACTGCTCCCTGACCTTAATCTGCCTTTTAAAGTAGGTTGGTACTGTATGGTGAATAACATAATAAAAATATTATTATAAAAAAATGAACAATATCTTGGCTATTGTAAATAACGCTGCAATAAACAGAGGTGCATAAAAAAAATAAAGTAGGTCGGAAAAATTCAGATGCAGGTATTGCTGAGGTTCGTTCTGGTTCTTTCACTTTGTTTTTTTTTAAATATCTATAAGGTTAAAATCCCTGTACGGTGCTATGTTACTGTATAGTTACTGAATTCCGTATAGTCAGAGGACAAGGTGGATGTTACGTGGTGAATTGTATATTCCCTACGGTGATCTTCATGCTTCAAGTGCCTGTTTTACCACGTTTTTATTTTTGTTCGCCGGAAAGTTTGCACCCCTGAGCTTACAAAGCAGGTTCCTGGTACCATAGATCAGACATCGTTGAGTTCTAGTGTGGTGCGTTCTGGGTGGGGAGGATTGGCCCTTTTAGGTTTTTTACAAATTGTTCAGAATCTTTCTTTAATTGCTCCTTTGGTTTTTAGCTGGTAGCTTTCAGTCTCAGTAAATTAAAAGCTGAAGAGCTGTTCTGAATTCATTGCCTACCTCCTCATTTTTAATGGTGCTCTCTTGATTCGCATGAACGTTTTTCATAAGGATACAATGCAGTGATTTTTAGTGAATGAATATAATTGTGCAACTATCACAACGATACAGACTTAGAAGATTTTATCGCCCTCCAAAGTTTCCTGTACCCCTCTGTGTCAATCCTTGCTTCTTCTCCTGACCCTCAGCAACCACTGGCCTCTTTGCATCTGCATAAATTTGTCTTTTGCAGCCATTTCTTAAAAATGTAATCATACAAATATGTCATCTTTTCAGGTCTGGCGTAATGTTTTTGAGATTTATCCGTGTTGTTGCATGTATGAGTAACTTGTTCATTTTTAGTACAGTGTTCCATTGCACAAATATACTGCAGTTTTGTTTTTTAACTCACCAGTTGATGGACACTGGATTGTTCTCCGATTTTGGCTGTTAGGAATAATGTTGCAGTGAACATTTGCATATAAGTGTTTGCGTTGAATATATTTCCATTTCTCCTAGACAGATTCCTAGCAGAGGGATTGCTGTGTCATATGCTAAGTTTAACTTTTTAAAGGAATCGCCACACTGTTGAACAAAGAGGCTATGCCGTTTCACATTTGACCAACATCGGTGGGTTCAGTTTCTTCACGTTCTCCCCAACACCTGGTGTTGGCACTCTTCTAGATCATGACCATCCTGGTAAATGTAAAGTAGAATCTTGGGTTTTAGTTTCCATTTCCCCAGTGACCAATGATGTGAAATGTTTTTTTCTTGTGCTTATTAGCCATTGGTATAATTTTTTTGGTTAATTGTCTAATTGAATGTTTTGCCCATATCTGTGTTATTTGTCTTCCTATTGTATTTTTTTTTTTAAATATATACATTCTGGATATTATGTTGACTTCAAAAGTAACTGTCTTTTGAAGCACAAAGGCACTGTGATGGTACTATTTGCTTTTGGTCTAAGAGCTAACAATTCTTTGTATAACTGAAAGCCACAGAGATTTTCCCCTTTGTTTTCTTCTAGATATTTTATAATTTTAACTCTTATATTTAGATTTGTGATTCATTTTGAGGCATATTTTTTGTATGCCATGAGGGCCCAAGTTTTTATTTTTTGTTTAATTTTTTTGCACTTGGACATCTAGTTGTCCCAGCACAGTTTTTGAGAAAACTGTTTTCACTATTGAATTGGCTTTGCAACTTCATCAAGAATCAATTGACCATAAATTTTTTTCTAGCCTTTCTGTTCTCCATTTTTTAAAAATATCTAACCATATGGTGATAACACAGTGTTTTGATTATTGAATCCAAATAACTTTGGCAATGGGGTATTTTAAGTCTTTCAAGTTTGCTCTTTTTCAAAGTTGTGTTGGCTATTCTTGGTCCTTTGTATTTCCATGTAAATTTTGGGATACACTTGTCAATTTCTAAAACAGCTTCTAGGATTTTGATAGCTGTTGCACTGAATCTGTAGGTTTATTTGGAAAGAATAGCTGTCTTAAAATACTGAGTCTTCCATTCCATGAAAATATCTCTCATTTTAGATCTTTAATTTTTGTCAGCAAAGGTTTTTTTTGTTTTTTTGTTTTTTCTGTTAAACGATGTATTGATTCTAGAGAGAGTGTGCTCATGTGAATGGGGGAGGGACAGAGGAGGAGGGACAGGGGGAATCCTCAAGCAGACTCCCTTTTGAGGGAGGAACCCAGTGCAGGGCTTGATCTCAGGAAGCTGAGATCATGACCTGAGCTGAAATCAGGACTTGGAGCCTTAACTGACTGAGCCACTAGGCACCCTGGTCAGCAAAGGTTTTATGGTTTGCGGTGTACAGGTCTTGCTCTTTTTTGTTTTGTCTTTTTCTTTTTGATGTAACGCAAAGAATGTTTTGAAATCGTATTTTTATTAATATATAGAAATACAAATTATTTTTGTATATTGATCTTGAGTCCTATGGCCTTGCTAAACTCATATTAGAATAGTTTAATATTATAGAATAGAAAAAATGCTATTTTTGGGGGGAGTAGATTCTATAGGATTTTTTACATGGGAGGCCGTGTAGTCTGAGAGTTAAGGTAGTTGTCCACCTTTTAAATTTATTTTTGTCTCTCTCCTTCCCTGTGTCCCTCCCTTCCCCCTGTCCTTCTCTCTCTCCTTACCTATTACACTGCCTAGAACCTTCGGTACAGTGTTGAATAGAGGTGGTGATTGTGGATAGCCTTGTTTTTTTCTGAACTTAGAAAGAAAAGCATTCAGTCTTTTACCATAGGTGTGATATTAGCTGTAGGTTATTTATGTTCTTAACCAGACTGAGAAAATTCCTTTCTGTTTCCTCGTTTGTCGAGATTTTTTATCATGAATAGGTGTTAGGTTGTATCTAGTCTATTTTCTCTATGTACTGAAATGGTCTATGGCCTTTCCCTTAATTCTGTTAATAGGACATATTAACAATTTCCAGGTGTTGAACTAAAAATAAATTCTTGGGAGAAATCCCACTTGGTGATGTTTATATGTTATAAACCTTTTTCTATGTTGCTGAATTTGGTTTTGCTAATATTGTGTTAAGGATTTTTGTATCTTTGTTCATGAGAGCTATTGGTATGTAGAATTTTTCCTTTATTTAAAAAAATTTTTTCTTGTGATGTCTTTGGCCTCAGAGAATGAGTTGGGAAGAGTTTATTCCTCCTCTTTTTCTGAAAGACTTTGTGTAGGATTGTTACCATTTTTTTCTTTGAATGTTTGATAAATAGTTACTGTTTGCATGGTATTCCTTTTTTTTTTTTTTTTTTTTTTTAGTCTTTTCACTTTCAACCTGTGTTTGTCTTTGAATCTGAAGGTATTTCTTACAGATACAGTTGGCTTTCACTTTTTTATACAGTCTGATAATCTCTGCCTTTTGATTGGATTGTAGTGTATTCACATTTAATGTAATTGTTGACTTGGTTGGAATTCATCTACCATTTTGTTTGTTTATACTGTGTCTCATGTCTTTTTGTTCCCTGTTCCTCTTTTAAGAATTCTTTTTTAGTAAATGAATATTTTTAGCATGGCATTTTATTTCCTTATTGATTTTACAAATACATTTTTAAAGTTATTTTATTAGTGGTTTATCTAGAGATTACAATGTATAATTTGGCTTATCTATAATCTCTTTCAAATTCATACTGCTCTAGTGTTGGTAGATAGTTTTGTTCTTATGTAGTTCCATTCCTCCTCCCCACCACCTTTTATAGTATATTTTGTATGTTATAAACCTAGTTATTTATAATAATTATGATTATTTTGTGTAAGATAATAATTATGTGTAATAATTGTAACTATATATTTGTTTTTTAAAAGAAGTTAGAAAAAGAGAGGAAAAATATATTCCATTGTGTTACATACTCTTCTTAGAAGTTTGTATTTAAATTCCAGTTAATTAACATACAGTGCAATATTAGTTTCTGGTATACAATTTAGTGATTCAGTACTTCCATACATCACCTGGTGCTCATCACAAGTGCACTCCTTAATCCCCATCACCTATTTCCCCCATTCCCCCACCCACCTTCCCTCCGGTTATCATCAGTTTGTTCTCTATACTTCAGAGTCTGTTTCTTGGTTTGCCTCTCTCTCTCTCTTCTTTTCCCTATGCTTGTTTGTTTTGTTTCTTAAGTTCCACATATGAGTGAAATCATATGATTTTTGTCTTTGACTCACTGATTTCACTTAGCATAATACTCTGTAGCTCCATCCACATCATTGCAAATGATAAGATTTCCTTCTTTTTTATGGCCAAGTAATATTCCATTATATGCATTATAGGACATCATCTTTATCCATTCATCATATACTCTTATATTTATCTATATATTTACCATCACCATGCTCTTTATTTCTTCCCATGTATTCATATATTTTCTTTCAACTTGAAGGAGTTCCTTTAGTATACCTTGTACTATTAATACCATCTACTACCAACAAGTTTTGTTAATTTTTGTTTATCTGGGAATGTCTTTATTTTACCTTCAGTTTTGATTGCTTATTTGGTTGTAGAATTCTTGGTTGACAGTATTCTTTTTCAAGCAATTTGAATATTCAGCTCGGTATCTTTTGGCCTCGGTGTTTCCAATGAGAAATTAGTCACTAATTGTATCATTCTTTCTCTCTATTTTTAGGGAGGATATAGCACATGGCTATTAAGAGAGTGAGTGTTCTTAGGGATTGAAGAGATCGATTGGGCCGAGAAGACCTCACTGTGAATGTGGCATGTGACTTTTTAAAGGAATATATCTATATACATATATATGTATGTATGTGTGTGTGTGTGTGTGTATTATATTCCTTTATATATTCCAGGTATATATATATATGGCTCATGAATTTCTCTCATATCTTGGTACTAATAGGAGTCCCAAAGTTGTTACATCATTACACCATTTGACATTTTGTGTCATTATTAAATGTTCATTTTAAATAATATAAGCTACATATTTCCTTGGTTACTGCAGATTTTTGATAATTTTTTCTCAATCTGTTACTGGAATCTTTATATTAAGTTCTTTTATTATGAAATAGTTTAAACTTTGTACAAATTTGGAAAATGCAGAACACAATTTTAAAAATCTATTTTTATTATTAGTACTTTGAAATATCCACCGATAACATTTTGATTTACCTATTTTTCTTTTTCCTATAAAACTCATGATTTACATAGTTGTAGATAATTGGATTAAAATTGTTTTTCTCATAAAAGAAATAAACTGTGCCAATTTAGTCTTCACAGTTTTTTTCAGATATTCTTTAGTAGTGCAGTTATTTTTTGTGTGTCGTGTTTTCTGGTTACTCAGCAGCAGTCTAACATATTTCGGCACATCTAACATGGTCCCTGTTAGTTCCCATGTAATTGTGTTGTACAATCTTTAATTTACTCTCCTGTAAAAAGTAGTCATGGAGAAACTTCTGTTCAGGAACTTCTGTACAGATGTAAGTCTAGCCTTTATCAGTCCACACTGTTCGTATATTTTAGTATCTCCTTCTCTTACACCTTGTCTTTTTAATTCATAGCACTGGTTGAAATGACAGGTGTATCTCTGGGTTCTTTTTCTGTGCGCATATGGGAACCCTGGGGCTGCAGTTGAACCACGAAGCCAGTATATACCTTTGGACTTCCTTTTTTTCTCTGAGCAGCAACTGAAATTAGGGGGCCAGTGGAGTACTCCAAGATCATTAGACAGACATTATTGATGTGTCAGTGTTGTTACAACACCACCACAGGATGTGTCGCCTAAGAGAACATACAACAGTTGTTGTAATAAACTTCACCCTGTATTCATCAGACGAGGACCCCAGAGGCTGCCGGTTACAGTTACCTGTGTGGTGGGAAGGTAGCTAGGATGGTCCTGATAAGTGCTGTCTTCCCGAAGATATCAGAGGCCTGGCAACACAATACACTAGGTTTTCTTTACTCCTTTAGATACATTATGTCTTTACTCTTCAAGGACTCTGAGATTTGTTATTATTGAGTTCCAGAACACCAATCACGACTTATTTCTTGATTGGGATAGCAACTTGTAAGTCGTTCTTTAAGCTATATTGTCTTTCTTTTTTCAAGTGGATTTTATGATAGTGTGCACTTATTTTGATTCTCACTGAAAGAGTTAGCTGTACGTGTGTCTTGGCATCTTCCTCGAGCAAGCACAGAATGGGTGTTGGGAGGCAGTATTGTGTGTGATTAAGAATGTAGGCTCTGGAGCAGAATTTCCCAACTTCAAACACTGTCTCTGTCATTTACTAGCTGGATGACCTTGAGCAATTTAAATTTTAAAAACTTGTTTTTCTTGCCAGCCTCGTGGCCAGTGGGCCTTTCTTGTCCCTTCCCATTTTCCTTGCAACAACTATCACTTTCTTCTGATGTCTACAAATAAGTTTACCACTCGTTTCCATTTTACCAACAAACTTACTTAACATTTCCTTGGTGGTTTTCTGTATCTTTAAATCTTGGTTTTGATGTACTATAAGTTGGCGAATTAAAAAAAAAAAAAACCTTGGTTTTGATTAAGCCTTACTCCTGTTCTTAAATTTGAGTGTTATTCATTCTTAATGTGGTTTAATATTTAAAAAGTGTGTGTGTGTGTGTGTGTGTGTGTGTGTGTCCGTCCGTCCCCATATGTGCATTCATGCAAATCACTCAAACCCTATCTGGGATACTGAAAGATATTAAATGCCTTGCACGAAAATATTCATTAAGAAAGATGTAGAAACTGCCTTCAAATATTTGAATAGCTATCAAATAGAAGAAGGATACGATTTATTCTACTTTATTTCAGAAGGCAAAACCAGGATCAAACTGTAGATTGTAAGGAAGTAGATTTAGCTTAGGATTAAGAGGAACTTTCCAACAATTAGACATATTTAAAACAGAGTGACTTGCCTTGTTAGATAGTCAGCTCTGCAATACTTGGGAGTTCCAAAATGTTTTAAATGACAACCTCTTAGAGATATTTTATTGAAGATTCAGAGAAGGAACCCCAAAATCTTCATGGGTAAATAATACCATATTATTTTTATAATGCTGTTTTAGGAAATAAGAGTAGTTCATCTTTTTCTTGTCTATCAGTAATACCAGCTGACATTTACTGTACTTACCATTTGACAGGTGGCACTGTGCTAAGTTTTGTGTTTTTTTTTTTTTTAATTTTTTTAAAAATTTGAGCATAGTCGGCACACAATATTACATTAGTTTCGGTTGTACAGCGTGATGATATGACAAGCTTGAACGTGACCCTAGCTCACCACAGGGCAGCTACCATTAAACTGGACACCACAGCTCCCCCTCCCATCCACTCATTTTGCTCCCTCCTCTCCCCTCTGGCAACGGAAAGTTTGTTCTCTGGGCTTTACAGGTCTGTTTCTGCTTTGTGTTTGTTGATGCACTTGTGTTCATTTCTTGAGATCCCACATATGAGGGAAATCATACAGTATTTGTCTTTCTCACTCTGGCTGACTTCGCTTAGCGAGAGTAGTACCCTAACTTACGGGCTTTCTGTGCTATTATGAGGATCAACTTTGATGCCTTTTTTTTTTTCATTGTAGATATGATTTCACCCAGAAAACTCATGAATTTGTGAAATAGTTTTGTAAAAGCTGTAATTCTATTTATCAGTCCTTGATTTTTTACAATGTAGTACACGGTGCCCTTCAAAATTCAGCTCTGTAGAGTATCTTTGAAATGCCGTCAAGTTTAGCAGCCAGTTTCCACTCCTCAAAATGCATCGAAAATTTGATTTCTATGATCTGTTATGGATAGTAAAACATAGTAAAAGCTACCTTTACAAAGGTTTCAACTTACAGGAGTACTTCATAAGAAAGTTATTTATTTACGCTTTTTAGTATCTACGAAATCGAACCTTAGGCAATCTTGAAATACTCAATAAGTCATTAGGATATGACTTGTTTTGTCGAGGCTTATTTAGTTATTAGAAAATAACAGTTTTCATTTTCTACTGTATTGGTGGTTAAAGACTGGTTTCTTATTAGGTTGATCTGTTTCTATGGTACTTTGGAAAAATAAGATGGGGAACCTTGGTCGTGTTTCATAGTGTTTCCTTATTTTGGGAGAGAAAGAGTAGAGTTCACCACACTCTCTTTTTCTGAAAAGAATCACAGTATTTGTGTTTGAATCATATGGTTGTCTTGGTTTGTTCTTACTTTTCCTTTGAGACAGCGTGTGTATTTTTCACGGAGGTTCAGAGGAGTCAAAATCCGATCTTGGCTCCAGAGACAAGCAGATAAAATTAATCCCGAAACCCTCTCCCTTGAAGGAGAGGTCAAGAACTGTATCTTGTCAGGACAGACTCATCTGTGATGTTGTTGATGGTGGATATCAAGAATGCTTATGACAACAGGTACAATTCCTTAAAAGGATTGAGATTTTAAGTTTTGTGTCTCAAAATGACGAGTGAATGGATGGAACAATTCTCTGTTGATCATTGAACACTGGCTTAGAAGTAACTACCACTTTAGTAATGATGTCCTAGAATCTATCTCCATCTACACATATGGAGAATTTATACTAGGATCTATGGTACCTTGCATTTCCATATTTTCTAATTTAGATGTTAATAGAAATGCAATACATGTACCTCTAATACTAGAATTTCAGTAAACAAGTGTTAGAAATTTTCATAAGCATTTTACATTGAAAGGATTCTTTGCTACTTGGTTGCATTTCCTAGGTAGGTTATACGTTATTCTAATCTTTCCGAGACTAGTCATGAAAACTATTTTCAGTGATTTAATTACCGTTCAACTGTGCTCCGTAGTTTTTTTTCCATACTATTTTATTTTTCTGTGAAATAATTTACATGTTATTTTATACATAATATTTACATTTTATATAAACTCAAAAGGAAATAAAGTTTTGTGAAGTTAGAGTCCTTATGTGTTACCCACCCCCATTTACAGGTAGAAATAATACGTAATAAATTATTTACAGGTTCTGTTTTTGGTTTCTCTCTAATCCTTTTGATATATGGGACTATGTATTTCTTAGATTTTACATGTCTGTGTGTTTTTCCATTCACAGGTAGATACTTTTTAAAAATTTTAGTGTGGTAAGAACATTTAACATAAGATGTCCTCTCTAACAGATTTTGGAGTGTATGATACAGTATTCTTAACCACAGGACAATGTGGTACAAGAGATCTCTAGAATTTACTCCTCTTGCGTTACTGAAACTTTATTCCCACGGCTGTGCCTTTTTATACTCAAACCTGTATTACTAAATTACAGAAGAGAACAAATAGTTCTGTCTGTATGAGAAAAAGGATTCCAATGTTCTGTTCCTGATAAGGATCATTGGACACTATAAAAATGTGTTTGATTTTCTTGAAGAACATTATCCTGGAGACTTTGTATCTAGTTTGGTCTCCTTATCTTTCCCCAGACATTTCTTCGAAGAGAACCGCTGTTCTGCAGTGTGACCTCGTGAGGGCTGCCAATATTCAATTTATATGGCTGCTTCTCACCACTATCATATAACAATTTAAAGTAATTTAATTTAAAAAATGTGTTTTGAGAATCTTCTTAAAGTCTAAATATAGAGTATATGTACGTCTGCTTTGTTTCCCTTAACCACTAATTTGATAATTCCGAGGAGAAGAAATTATTAAGTGGGTCTGGTATGAAATGTTCTTTATAATCTGGACAAAGTTCTGGTCTCATGTTTCCTGGAGCAAAAAATTTTTCAGAAATTTTGAAATGCTTCTGCTATGTGTACAAAAATTGACTGAAGTACTTTATTATTTTCCTGTTTTTATCCTGGTAGTTCTTGAGTCATAATGCTTGGATTACATTTACTTTGACCTATTATAGTATCAAAGGTATGAGGATTTTGTGGGTTAACTTTTGGTTATATTCCCTTCACTCTCTATCTTAACAGTAATAGCTATCATCAAAATTTATGGTTTATTTTAAACTTTTAAATTTATTTTATCGGAGATACCCCATCCCCCATTTGATCTGTCTCCTTTTCCATTGTTTGTATTCAGTCTTTGGGTTGGTTTTCTTGGTTTGGCATAGCTGGGTTGACTAGGACACTATTTTTACATATTGTAAATTTGAGTCTATTTTCCAAAAGCACACTTTATGATTGAGAAGAAGCCTTGTAGTGTTGATAGCACAGATGCCAAAAAGTCAGTTATTAGACTGACCGTTGATTTAAGAACTATTATGTGCCATAGTGTAGAAGATATTTTTATTTTTAGTAAAAAATGTCAAAAATCATGTCGTTCACCTTGTCAAAAATTAGGGTAGAAAATTATTCTATTTATTTTCCCACTAGAATTAATCAAAACATTAAAAAATCTATTTTTATTTAATTTAAAGTGAGGCCTAGAACTCCTGATATCATTTAGCCCATCAGCACTGAGGATAATTTACAATAGGTCTCATGCCTCTTGGTATAGGATAGGCTCACAGCAGGAGAGACAAGAATGTACTCTCAAATTCTAGCACCGATGGAGCAGATATAAAACAGGCTTTGTGTCGCAGTTATTGTGAAGGATTTTTATTTGAAGATTTTTATTTGCTTATTTGAGAGAGCGAGAGTGAGCGAGCAAGAGCATGAGCCGGGGGAGGGGCAGAGGGAGAGAGAGAAGCAGAGTCCTGTGAGCAGGGAGCCTGGACTTGGGGCTCGACCCCAGGACCCCGGGATCATGCCCTGAGCCGAAGGCAGACGCTTCACCGCCTGAGCCACCCAGGCGCCCCAGTTATTGTGAAGGATTAATGAAGGTAATTGAAGTTTAAAACTAATATGAATTTCTTTAAAATTAGTGACCTCCAGTTTCTGGTCAAAAATCTTACTATATTAAAAAAAAAAACCAACAACACAACATGCTTTTTGGGACTAAACGTTTTGAAAACATTCTCAGGGTGTTAATGTACTTTGGGAAAACAGCCTGTCATAGCCTGATGGGTTACATCATAGTTCTTTGCTACCCCGTCGAGGACGAGGATTATGCTGGCGGTGAGGACGTGACATATCACGAGCTCACGGCCAGGTCCTTTTCTCAACATTTTCTGTGTACGATCCTGTTTACTTCCCATAACAACTCTGTGAGGGAGGTACTGTTACAAGGGACCACTTCATAGACAAGAAAAGTGAAGTACAAAGATGCCCAAACCTTTGCCATGGTTCTGGAGCTAGTCCTTGGCAAAGCCGGTATTTGAACCCAAACAGTCAGGCCCCAGAGCCTCTCCTACACTCTACGGCCTGGACTGAACTCCATCAGTGTATTCTGCTGAAGGCATTTCAAAACAGCAGATCTTTTTTGAGTATTTATTGCAAAAGGGACTGTTACAGGCACTTGTAAAGTTCATATTCTCATAGATCAACTTGGGAAATATTTGTGAAGGTTATAATTAATACAAAAGATATAAAGAAGTTCTTGACTAACCGAATGTCAGTGTGAGCTTATAATATTTTCTTTGAGAGATGCTACATATCACATTTAGGTAATTCTTTTGATTGTCCTAGGAGCACAAGTATAAATGATAACAAAGTAACTGTATTATTATTATTGTCATTATTACTGTTACTATTTTGTGGTATGAGCAAG
Organism: Ursus arctos; assembly: GCF_023065955.2. NCBI lineage: Eukaryota > Metazoa > Chordata > Mammalia > Carnivora > Ursidae > Ursus > Ursus arctos. Next base: position 4,313,835 of record NW_026622897.1, on the reverse strand, counting down.
CTGTGTGTGCTAATTTCTTTCTTACCTGTTATAAAATCATGCAGGAAATTCTAATACTACCTTGATGGCTTTATAGGATATCCTAAAAACCTTAAGTCTACCATCCACCTCTCTGTTTTATTCAGTAGAATTTTGATATATTGTTACTACCCCCACTTCATATTTTAATATTTGCTAAAATCAAAAATTTTTTATTTTTTTAAAGATTTTATTTATTTATTTAACAGAGATAGAGACAGCCAGCGAGAGAGGGAACACAAGCAGGGGGAGTGGGAGAGGAAGAAGCAGGCTGCCAGTGGAGGAGCCTAACATGGGGCTCGATCCCAGAACGCTGGGATCACGCCCTGAGCCGAAGGCAGACACCTAACGACTGTGCCACCCAGGCGCCCCAAAATCAAAAATTTTTTAAAAAGTCACTTTCAGTGCATCTTTTTGTCCTACATTTTTAAAAAAAGTTTCCTTAAGATTGGATTTTCTGCCTGTTCTTCCTGTCCCTTTGACAATGGCATGTTTAGGGGAATTGGGCTTTCCAAAGAAGTCCTGGCCTGTGAGTTCATCCGAACCAGTGACGTCTGGATGACCCGGCATCATGCCTTGTCTTCCCCTTCACGTTAGAGTCTGACCTGCCGGTGTCTGTCCATTGCTCCACCCCAGGGAGCAAGCCCTTGTCTAGCGTACAGCAGGCCCTCAGGAGATGTTTGTTGAGGGTGGGAGTGAACAATTTTGTGATTCCTTCTGTTTTGCTGAGGTCAAAGTGTGAGGATATGTGTGATGGCATTTTGTAAAGTACCGTTGAATTGGGAAGTATTATTAGATAAAACTAATTCACTCTTTAATTTGTGGTCATATTTAAACTTTCCCTGTTAATGGAAAATAATTGGACTACTTAAACAATATTTCTCTAATTTACTTGTCATCACAGTCTGCCTGGCATAAAAGGAAAAGGCCAAAGAAGGATCACAAGTAAAATCGTAATAAAGTAATTTTCTGATAATGGGCCCCCATTTGTAGATTATTAGTCCAATTTCAATTATTGCCTAATACGTAGGTAATTCAGTCTTATTACATAATTCTCCTTCATCGTCTGGCATGTTTCTACAATGGGTGTTCCAAATTTTGACCTTATGTCCCTCGTCATGTTTACCTCCCTCTTTCCTTTACCATCAGTGCCTCACCTGTTTGGTCACGATTCAGTGCAAGAGCGTTCAGTGAACACTTCGTTTCAAGCCTGTGGGTGTACGCCTCTGAACATGACAGTTTCAGCCCTTAAGGATTCTCTCTGCTCGTTATATTGCATATATTTTTTTTATTATTGTTTGTTCCTGTGTCTCCTTCTCTCTCTCTCTCGTTAAGTTGTGAGTGTAAGAACGCACTCTCTTTTCTACACCTGTATTTCTTTAGTACCCAGTACAGAGCCTGACCTAAAATAGGCATGCCATCATCGATAGAGTGAATAAACTCAGAGACTTCATTCTTTATTAGGAGGGTACATGTAAAACCATTTTATGCATAAACCTCAGTTCAGATTCTTCTTTCACCTTCACATCTTAAAGAGGGAAGGTATTTGTTACCACTATTTGTGCCAGAAACAGAGGGCCCATAATAGACATGATTTACCACATGTTGTGCTAATCCCAGAATCATTTCCACGAGGAAAGCAGCCAATGCAAAAGCTAATTGTTCAGAACTTTTACAGGACAAATACCTTTTTTGGAGTTGAGTCAATGTGTTTCTGATGACAAGATTCTAACTGGGAAAAGAAATGAGCTGCTCCAATTCAGTAACTTCACTAATTCTTGAGAAGTTACTCTGTACGAGTCACCAGCTTGTGCTCGATGTGAAGGACACAGTGACGAAGAAGCCATCTGTCGCTAACGAGTTGCCATCCTGGAGACGGGCAAGACCAAATTCATGGTGGCAAATACCCAGTACATTGTGGTAGTCCTTAAATGGATGCGGGTTGTTTGTTCTGGCTTGTCTCCTTAGTTACTGTTTGTCAAGTGCTACCATGAGCAAGGCCTTGGACTGGACACGTTGTCTCCATGGTCTCATTTAATTGTTCCAACAGCCCTCTAAGGTTGAACCGCTATTCCCGTTTTACGGATAAGAAAATAGGTGAATATTATGTTGTGAGATCATCAAAGACTGGAAAATAGGTTCTTTATAGAGAAATTGGAGAAGGAAATTGGGAATCCAAGAAGGAGTTTATAATACTGGTCAAGGAAGAGCCCTGAGAGATTAATTGAAAGCATATTCTTGGGGCAACACGGGGCTTAGTCGACTAAGTGTCCAACTCTTGGCTTCGGCTCAGGTCATGATCTCAAGGTCCTGAGATAGAGCCCTGCACTGGCCTCCATGCTCAGCTGGGAATCTGCTTGAAGATTCTCTCCCTCTGCCCCTTCCCCCACTTGTGCTCTCTCTCTTTCCAAAATAAATCAATCAATCTTAAAAAAAAAAATCTTAATATGTACCAGTTTTACACCAGAATTACTCTAGTCTTTTAATCATCTTCGAAGCCGTGTTTGGATCACATTTTGTCTTGAGGATCACATTTCTGGCACGCATCCCTGGGAACATGAGGAAAGGCCATCTTAGAATGTTCCAGTTGGCTGGAAGAGTGGAAACATCCGAGGGATTTTTCTGGTCAGGTCCAGAAGGAACAGAAATCATACTGCAAGTTCTGGTCTTGGAGCATTTCAGGATATGGGAAATTGAGTTCAGTGAACATGGAAATAATGATGAGAAATCCATAAACAAGATTTAAAAATAGGTGACTTCCATGCCCTGTCCCTGGCTTTTTCCCATGGTGTCACGTAATCACTTACATGGCACATGCACCGCGTAAGACAAGATAGATGGTGGTTGGCCTTATAACCTGGTACCTTTCACTGGCTTTGGGATGTATTATATATATCAAACTGATGATAAAATACGAAAAGAAAAATCAGAACTAAGCTCATCATAGGATTCGAATAGAGTGCAAATTTCAGAGAAAGTAGAGGCTCCATTGTTTTTTATTATTAGGATGTCTTTGCTTTCAGTAGTTAATGAAGCACTGAAGTGTCATTGTTTGAGAGTAATTGCAATAAGGACAGTCTGAAGAAGGGACCTCATGAAATAGAGCTATTTTTAAAAAGAAAGGCAATTTTCTTACACTCAACTGTATTCAGCGTTGTGAAAGAAACCAACAGGTTAATGTTCTGCTACTCACTTGAACTGTTAACAAGAAGCAGCTTGTAGGACTTGCTGTCAAGGCTATAAAAGTATCCTATGTCATTATATTCTACAAATGGCAAACAATTGGAAATGGTGAAGCCATTAAACATGGTTGAGTCTCTTTTAATAGATTAAAATTGCCCTGAAATAGCAATCTTGCTTACACTTTTAATGAGATTTAATAAATTTACACTTCACCCACACTGATATATTATACATTTTGAATTGATGGAATATGATTTAATGACTTTTTCATTTATTTCCAGTGGTAGAAGTATAGCATTTAGTCTGCATTTTTGCATGCTAATTAATTCAGTTCTGTTCTAATTCTGGGTACATCTGTCTGTCTTCAGTGTGTCTTCTTATCCTGGGTATATATAGACAGCCTGACCTATTCTCAAGTTACCTTTTGAAATATCATGAAAGTACTCCAAGTCATTTGGTGGGGGGGGAGGTACTAAGGTTTGTAGATTTCTTAAGATCTTGCTCGTGTGATAGGGTTTTAAGAGGTTGCGTTATCCAGCCTGCTTCACTGGTGGACAGGCTCTCATTTTGTCATAGGTCCTGAAATGAATGCCATAATCTAGATGTAGTCTGGGTTGGAAGGGTTGGGAGCTCTTGACGTGGAAATCAGCCTTCTTCCATTAATGCACCTAGTGCTTCTTCTCTACCCCCGCTCCCCCAAAACATATGCTTTGGGCTCCTGTGGGATTGGTAGTCAATTTCCTTGCCCAGGTCACTTTGAAGTAAACTTGTTATAAATCAAGTCTTCTGTTTGCCTTCAAATTTTGTCTTTGTGTAAATTATCACTGTGAAATCTCATCATCTGAGTTTTAGCTTATTGCTGTAGTTATTGGAATATTTGTGAACATTGATTCTGTCATCTGTATATTAAAAATTCCTTCTGGAAGGCAGCGTTTTAGCATATCTTCAAGAAGGGAAGGGAAATGGGGGAAAATATAATAGGGAAATCCTATCAAGAACCTATCCAGTAATGGCATTGTGAAGGTTTTAAAAGTAATTGTTGGTATTATACAGTGTTTATTTTCCATTTCCAACATGGTAAAAATCTCCGTTCGTATTTCATGTGCTCTCAGAGGTAATTACTAGCAATAATGCATCATAATTACATGATATATCTATTCAAAGCATATACAACATCCTTGCTAAATATTTTTTCTTTCTACTAGGCTAACCTATATTCTCTAATTATTTACAAATATTTTTAAATGAATTTAGTAGATGCATTTATGTGGTTGTTGCCATGATTGACAGTTGCAAGCTCTTTTCTGTAATTACATTGGTGACAGATTTCACAGTGCTTTTAATTCTCTTCACAAAATGCTCATAAATTGTCAGTATTAAGCAATAAATCAACCTTGTTTCTCTATCGTCTCTGATTATATACCCTTTGATTATTATTTTTTTAATCTCCTATAATTTAGTCCCTAGGGCTTTAATGTCTGTTTCTATGGTCTCTGAAGTTTCAGGAAAAGACGTAAGTAAACTGGATTGGATTATGCTTTACCTCACCCGACCACATAGTGATGAATTGCTAGCCGTCATTCAATATTTAGGAGTCTCCCCCCCCCTGCCCCCCCCCCCCCACCTCACCAAGCTTTTCCTGACTCGGGCAAAACTGAACAACCACTCTGTCTTTAAATCCCATCAGTGCTGCCCACGTTTTCCCACAGAGTACCTAAGTAATACTTGATGTTACTCCTTGTACAGCTGAGTACAAACACTCTTGCACCTCTTTATGCATAATCTGTCCAGTGTCACTTCTCCGTGTGACGGGCCATGCCGTCGTCCTCTCTCTATGCCAGTACAAAGTCCCGTATCAGGTGCTGCAGAAAGAGTACATGTCATCGAATGAGAATGCGCGAGTGAGTGGTCCTTCCCCTGCACTCAGCTCTCTGTTCTAGAGCCCCGCTGACATGTTCCTCCCTCTCTACAACTTTCTCACTTTTCACCTCCTTTTAAGTCAATTTTACCTCATTTTCCAATAGGAGAAAATTATTCTTGCTTTTACTTGATAAATGTGAATCAAAAAGAAGAAAGTAATTCTTGGGTGGCCTTTTTTTTTTTTTCTCCTAAAAGATTTACATTTGCTTTAAAATGTTACGGGGTCAATAAAGCTGGCTCAGATATATTTGTGGACTTGTGTTTATGACAATTAGGTTATTCTTACGAGCCATTGCCCCAAATAAACCAATGCACAGCTAGCCAAGAGGGAGATTACTACTTCTGTCTCTCATCTGTAGTATTTTTAATATAAAGGAATTTTTCTCCTTTAAAATAATGTCAGCCTCTTAAACTTTAAAAAATAAACATGCTGTGCTCTTGTTTTAAGGAAGGTTTTTCCAATTTTCAGGAGAAAATGAGGACTTCTCCGTTAGGAGTGAACAGACTAGGAGCCTGGCCAGCTGGCAGAATGGACGGGATGAACCACTGCGTGCATGGGTTTCTAAGGCACATGTTTGCCCGAGTCGGCTGGCAGGCACTTGGCTGGAAGAAATGATCCCCAATATGTTGCAGGTTTTAGCAAATAGATATAAAAGTGCTGTTTGCACAGTTCAGCAGCCCTGTAGTGAACAGGGGCAGCAAACAGGCAATTTTCAGGGAGCCATAAAGACAGCCTGAGGCACTGTGGGGATGGTCACCAGGGGAGGTTTCTGAGTGACCAGGGAAGGTGTGTGCCATCTCTTCCTGCCCAAGACACCAGCCGTGTCTTTGAATCAGCTGTCTAAGGAGCAGTAGGTAAGGGAAAGGGCGTGACATAAATAGAAGGGAAAGGGATGGAGGGAGTGAAATCCTGTTAAAGGACTGTCCCCCGCCAGCCCCTTAATTCATTCAGTATGCACTAAATAAATCCTATGGGTCAAGAAATGGTAGCTATACAAAATGGGGTTAATTTAATTCTGACAACATTGCTATAGGTTTGAATTTCTTTATGAATGAGGAAATTGGAGCTCAGTGCACTAAAGGCGGCAAACTGTGGAGTGGGGTCTTAGGGCGCCGGTGGGGAAGCCCTCCCTCAGAGAATTGCAGGATTTACAAGCACTGACATTTGTGAGGAATCCTTTTCTTTTTTTTTTTTTAATTTTTTTTTTTTAAGATTTTATTTATTCGACAGAGACAGAGACAGCCAGCGAGAGAGGGAACACAAGCAGGGGGAGTGGGAGAGGAAGAAGCAGGCTCACAGCAGAAGAGCCTGATGTGGGGCTCGATCCCATAACGCCGGGATCACGCCCTGAGCCGAAGGCAGACGCTTAACCGCTGTGCCACCCAGGCGCCCCAGGAATCCTTTTCTAAATTGGAGATGGAAGAGGTACTAACAGTGTAAACGTTTTCTTTTTGACTGCTGCGGAGGCAGTCAAATATCGTCCTGGCTTGGAAAATTCCGAAGGGCATGTTCTCCATTAGATCCGTCAATACACCAGCCTGCTGACAATTTCTAACTATTCAAGGGAACCAGATAGCAGTTAGAGAAGAAAGGACCCCGAATTACTGAGAGCTGCTCTCGTTCTTGTGCCAGTTGAAGGTAAATCCTTGGCCAAGAGAAAGAAAAAAGTGTGAGGAGAAGAGTCAGGTGTAACTGATGGTGTAAGACCCAGATTGCATTCTACACACTGTGGCTTAGGGTGTCAGGGGGTGCTGTTGCAGGAAGGAATAGGGTACGCATCTCAAAGACCCCGTTGAGTGGGTTAGTAGCCCACTCAATGACCTAAACAAGAAGTTCTTTTTTTTTTTTTTTAAGATTTATTTTTTTTGAGAGAAAGAGACAAGAGAGCGAGCGCACGAGCAGGGGGAAGGGCAGAGGGAGGGCATGCCCAGGGCAGCCCATCGGTGTGTTCCTTGGAAGTTGAAAATACATTTTATTTTATTATTTTTTTAAATATTTTATTTGAGAGCGAGAGAGAGAGAGAGCTAGAGAGCACAAGCAGGGTGAAGGGCAGAGGGAGAAGCAGGCTCTCCGCTGAGCAGGGAGTGCAACTCAGGGCTCCATCCCAGGACCCTCGGATCATGACCTGAGCCGAAGGCAGATGCTTAAGCCCCTGAGCCACCCAGGTGCCCCCCAAGAGGTCTTTAATTGAAATTAAGGTGGCAATTAATGTAAAGCTTAGACAAGTTTTAGAAAATAGGGTGTCAGAAGGCAGAGAAAGAAAAATGCCTTTGCATCATAACTGACAGGAAAAAGCAGGGAAGAGGAGTCAAGAACAATTATTATGGTTCCTGATAGATACGCAGCCATACATGTTTGATGGGTAATAATAAGTTGAAATAGGAAGGATGATGCATTACAGTCCCATGACTAGCATCACTGATAGCAGCATTGTAACTCTGTCAAAAGGTAAATTTTGTTTTAGGAAACGGAAATAAGAGACACAGATGAACAAAAAAGTAGATTTCTATGTAAACCCATCAAGTAAAATATGAAAACATTACAGGTACAATTAAAAAGAGCGAAATCGCAGTGATGGTTTGATGGGAGTATACTCGAAAGTGGAAGGTGGTCAGAATATGTGACTGATGCTTCCCCTGGCAGAAGCTGTTAAATTAACATCCGTCTAAGATCCATTGAGGCACCTCCATTTTGACAATCTGTTGGCAATGTGGCTGGAAGCACAGCACATGGTGTAAATTCTTTTACCTTAGAACACGTGTATGAAAATATGGTAAAATCTGGATCAGTTCTCTAGACCTTTCTTTCTAGCAATGATGGTGGGTTATGGAAGCAAAAGTGATAAAAGTGATCTCAGAGGAACCTGATCATATCATCCTAAAATTCATAAGAGAGAGGAAAACTGGGTTGAGTAGAAAAGTACAAACCAGAAGTTCTAGAAAAGATGAAAGTATAATTTCATGAAATCAGGTTCTAAAATACTGTTCAATGGAAGATAGTTTCTCTCTCTCTCCCCCGCCCCTTTCAGATACATACACCCCAGTCTTAGTATTTAGGAAGACTTTACTTAATGGGAATATTAAATAGTGAATAAAAAGAAAGAATGATCAAAAATCATTTGGAAAGTTCGTATACACACTTTTGTGGTAACTGAAGCTCATTCATGAATTTTTCCTGTATTCATTCATAAATTATAGAGCACCTGTTATGTGCTAGGCATATATAAATTAAGATGTTCATCTTTTAAAAGTATTTAAGTCATAAATTATGAATTGCTATAATCTATTCATTTTAGTTTCCTCAAACTATTGTTAATTTGGGATTTAAGGAGTCAGTCTAAAATAAAAACATATATTAAAATTTAGTAAGTCTTAACAGTTATTAACATACTATCTTTAAACTGAAGAATTATTTGGGAACTTTGAATTCATTTCCTTTATTTGTGTAAGGATTTGCTCTTTGCCTAGAAGTGGGAATCACTGGATTGATTTTGTAAAATTCCCCCCAGCTTTAAAATAGTTTGCATGAATTCAGTGTTAAATCTGGGCTAGATTGACCAAAATGTGAGGGATGGATTTTTCCCTGAACACTTAAATATCACTAAAATTTGTCTTTTTCTTTTTTTATATTAAGTAATTTTTATTAAATGATATTTTATACAGACAGAAGAATATAATGTGTATGTAACATTAATGCAAGTTTTAAGGCCTGTGAATCTACTCCTTAATTTGACAATTAAAACATTTCCAGTTTTCTACTGGGCAGTTTGATGAATTTACTCTCTTTGCCCCACTCTCCGATCCCACATCACTCCACCTGCTAGGAGATAATTAATCATCTTGGGTTCATTGTTACCACTCCTGTATGTTTTGGTTTTGTTTTGTTTTTAATGGCCTTCTAATAATACATATAAATACATTATACACACACATATATATATCCGTAGGGTATATTATTTCTGAGCTTTATTAGAGTGTAATCATATCAGAGACTTTCGAGTTTAGTAGTTAACTAGTTTATCTATGATTCTCTAAGGAGGAACCAAACTGACATCTCAAAATCACTTCCATAAAAATAACTGCTGATAATTGAGAGACTATATTGTGATCCAGGCTCAGGGCTCAATGCTTTGATTGATTATATTTAATAGAACAACAGAATGAGATAGGTTGTATATCCCCATTTTACCAATGGGGGATTTAGAGAGTCAGTAAATTATAATATTTACTTTGCATATATAAACTGATGACTTTGCAACAATGAGATTTTTCAGATTGAGTTTTTGCTAAACAGGTATTTTTTCCTGTATAACTAAAATGGGTCACGAAGAGGATTGATGTAACAGCTGCTGTCATTTATGATTTATGAAGTAGTCTAAATTTAATATTTAACTTAAAAAGCGATTTCTGTGTTTGACTAAGCTGTCAAATGAATCTTTCGTCTTTTAAGCTTTAATGAAAGGAATACTTCTCGTGCCCAGTGGTTAGAAAGCTGATTTCAAAAACAAAGTCACAACTGAGTGTTGATCTTGGTATATTTTGATCATATTCTTTATATATCTTAATTTCCCGAGTGCCTTTGTTCCCCTTCATGTATTTTTGCAGTGAGAGTGGTGTTAACCGTGATAGATTGAACGTACTGTGTGTGTAAAAGCTCCTCTACTTCAGGTTACATTCCAGAAGGATCCACCCCCGCCCGCCCCCCCGCCGCCCCCAGTTGATAAGTCCAGTGTGGCTAAAGGGATTTCAGCTTGTAGTGCTCAAATGTGTCTCTCGCAAACACATATGAGATTTAAAGTGTACAAATAGTGGAAAATCTTAAAATCAGGCATAATCTTTGTTTCACTTGGTTTACCTGGTTTATCTATATTAAAACTGAGTTGAAGCAGAAAGTCGCCTTTTTGGTGATCTCCGAAGTGACTTAGAAATGTTTCAGTGGCTACCGAGTCCCCAGCAAGACTGTTACCACGCTTTTTTCATGTTCATGAATGTGTGTTTACCTTACCCAGGACTAACATAAGAACCCTACGGTATGCAATATTGTAGTCACACTTGAAAAAATTTATTTATTTACTTGAGAGAGAGAGAGAGATTGAGAGTGCTAGGAGTGGGGGAAGGCAGAGCGAGAGGGAGAGAATCCTTAGCAGACTCTATGCACAGCGTGATGCCCCATATGGGGCTCCATCCCAGGACCCTGAGATCATGACCTGATCCAGAATCAGGAGTTCACTGCTTAACCAACTGAGCCACCCAGGGGCTCCCTTTAGTAACACTTCTAAAAGCTTGTGTGTGTGTGTGTGACAAATTGTTGATTACATAAACACTTTTCACATTTGTTGTAACTTCATCTTAGTGGTCCTTTTGATTTTGCAATATGTGTTTTCAACTAATCTTAAGTCCCCTTTCAAATAATACTATGTGCCTGCACTTAGCACAGATACGTTATAGCAGAGAATGCCCCATTCCTTCCTCCCCATCCCATGTAGCATTGTTGTCATTCATTGCACGTACCCATGTGCTATATTCAGACAATACACTGTTATTGTTTTGCATACAGTTACCTATTAGGTCAATTAGGAAAACGAAAAATTATTTTACCTTTATTTATTCTTTCTCCAGCACTCTTACTTTCTTCATATAGATCCAAGTTTCTGACCTATATCATTTTGCTCCTCCATGAAGAACATCTTTTAACATTTTCCTACGGGTCAGTCTTGCTGGTGATGAATTCCCTCAGTTTTTGTTGATCTGACAAAGTGTTATTGTCTCCTTTACTATTGAAGGATTGCTGGATATAGAATTCCAGGTTAATTTTTAAAAAAAAAATTTGACACTAAATATTTTACCTTACTCTCTCTTGTTTGCATTATTTGATCCAAGAAAAGTTGTTGATTTTCAGTTTGTTCAGGTTTTTTCTTGTTGGAAGATGGGATGATTACATTCACAAAATGCAAGTCCCCTTGTGACTTACTCTTTTCCCTTCAAAATACTTCTTACTATTGGAAAATTCCAAACCTCATACAATAGTCTTAGTTTTCTCAGATTTTTCATGTTTAGATCTTTATTTCATCCCCCGGTACTGATTTCTCTTTTTATTAGCACTTTTAATGTTGTCACTGTATTTGCTCTTAATGGACATGTCATGGCTAGTAATATTTTCAAAATATCTCAAAATCAAACACAGAAATGACAATGCCAACGGGAGACTGCTGACTACATGGGAAGGATACTAACCATGAGCCCGCATATCTGTTAGCACCGTTTGCGAACAGCACCAGAGTCCTTCTGCAGTTAAATTTTATCTCTATAAAATTTTGAAATAGAGTCAATATCCTGTTAATTATGTTGATCATAGTGGAGCTGTGGACGGATGTTTGCTGAGAAGACCTAGGGGGTGGTGTGGTCTAGTAGGTTCAAGGGTGTGTCTCTGGCAGGAAATCTGTCTGGGCGCTGATGCCCTCACGGTATGTTAAGAGGCCCTGCTGTATGCTTTTATAGCATCTGGCGTGTACTGACTGCACTGGATTTGCTTGCTTGATCTTCCTGTTTCCTGTACTGACAGTTTTTTGCCCTTTGCCTGTATATGACACGAATCGACAATTCGACAAGCATGAGCACTCCGCTAGTCTTTACCCAGTTGATCCATGATGGGCAGGCCTGAATCAGGTTTAGCACATTTTCTGTGTTGTGGCTGAGGGATATTGTGGCCCTCGAGTATAGGGCATTTTCCCTTACAGGAAATCTATTCGAAATTTAAGAATAATTTACTGGGATAAACTTTACTGTTTTATTTAAATAATTCTGAGATAAAGCAAGTCATGACTATCAATTTACGAAGTAGGTCTACATGTGTGTAGCCTCACATGGCTACTGGATTTGTGTTTTGAAGAACTATATTTCATTGTGTATTTCGTAGATGATACAAATTGTATTGAAATGTTTGCTTATAGATCTGTTTCTATTAAAAAAAACCATTGCATGGCATAAACAAAGTATCAGTCTACTTCCGTAACTGTGTGCACAGTGCAGTGTCAAAGCCAACATGTTTCCCTGGGTTTGGCAAACATTTTCACTGTGGATTTGCCAAATGCAAATAGAGTGTGTCTATATGATGCAAAAATATTGGGTTGTTAGGACAAATGTAATGGCAGCAGTCAGTGTCAGAAGCAAGCAGACCAAGCTCTTAGTTGATTGACTGTTTTTCACTGTTGAGATGGTTCTAGTGCTGTGCAGACCTCATTTCAGTCAAACAGGGAAACAACAGTTATCGTTAGTGGGCACAGTTAACAGTTTTCTTTTTGCTTTTTCTCTTCCAAGGTTGGTATTTCATCTGCATCATTTTAGTATCCAAGTGCTGTTAGGGTTTGGAAAGATCATTTAATCTATCCTGCTGACGGGATTGTGCTGAGCTCCTTCCCAAGCCTTCACTGTGATTGAATATAGAGAATCACAGAGTCAAACCTCACCTCTACTGCAGTTATCTCAACTTGAAGAGGAGAATTTAGTTCATGAGTGTGTGCAGGTAGAAAACACTCAAGAATAGAGGTTTACATTGTTCCCTATCCTTCAGAGCCATTGATAGAGTTCAGGAGAGAATATTCCTTTAAGCACAAAGAGTATCTGGGTTGGAGGGGAAGGCTTGGGTTTAATTGAAAATTTGGACTTCCTTGCACCAGTGTGTTTTCAAGATGGTGGGAAAATTTATGGACCAGTGAATAGCTCAAGTATTTTTTAAATATATATATATTTTTACATGGAGGGCAGCATTCTAGGCTGGGATGGGAATTGTTTTTGAGATGGAGTCGCATTGAGAGCTGGTTGCGGAAAAAGATGGGAGTTGATGTAGAATTTAGGTATGAATTAAGAACCTGTGAGTTAATGTGAATTGTTGGGTATATATAAAGTGTTCAGGTGACTTATAGTATAAAACTTGTATTTTTATTTTTTCTAGAAGCTAGTTTGCTGGAGGAATAAGCAAGAATAGGCAGTGACTATAGAACACAGAGTTCCTGTGATTTTGGATTTCTGCACAGACTAATTCTTAACCGTAAAGTTGTCACTTCTTTTAAATACACTAGATGGATTCAATAATTAGAGCAAATAATCCAGTGCAAGTGATTACTCGAAATACCAGGAATATTAGAATATTTGGTTATTTTTTCATCCAAAACATTATCTCAGTGACTATTGAGTAAAACTTTAAATTTTATTTTAGAAACCTCTCAAAAGTATTTTCAAAGCATAGTTCATGTTTGCAGAGATTAAAGTCTTCTTGATGGTAAACAAAAATAGTAAATGCTGTGCGCACAACTTGGTATCATCTTGTGAAACCCTTAGTCTTTACAGCCCTTGGGATTTTTCATATTATAATTTACATGCAAAAACCATGTTTGGGCATTTAAGGGATGATGACCAAATCTGAGGATTATCTAAATCCTGTACTTTAACTTCTGCTTCTGTTTATTGTTTATTTCTTTGCTAATTGGAATCATGTCCAAGGAAGAGAGAGGAAAAAATGGAGCCTGCAGTACAAAGTAGTTAATTTTATGACTGATGGTTAGTTTTCGGAGAAAGAGTTTAGACAAAGCGGATCAAGTGGGGATTCATCCCATCAACTCTCTGGCTTTCAGACAACTGATGGTTCTATTTTCCTGCATAGGAAAGAATTTGCTTTTACTTTGGGCTTAACTTCTTTGTAGTTTTCAGTAGAAGTGGCCGTTTTGAGATCTTGAAGCATTTTAAATATATTTTTATCTTTAGTATAAATGTTCAGGTTCCCCTGGGTAAACATTTTTTAAATTGGGCGTTTGTTTTCAGTCTGAACTTCTTTCCTGAGTGTGCATATTCCTTCTTCAAGCACCTTTTCTACCATTTTTTCCCTTCCCTTCCTTCATTCCTTCCTCCTTTCTTCCTCCCTTCTTTCCCACAACAAACACTGAATGCCATCCATGTGTCAGGCGTCTGTCTGCATAGGTCTTAATGGTGGACCTCCTGGAGGAAATTTTTTTTTCCATGGTAAACCAAGGCACAATCAAGTATCTGTCTCTGGATAGAACTAGCTGACTGGTTTCAGTGCACGTAGAATCCTCTTCCTGCAGGGTCGTCATATTAGCTAGGCTAAGCTATATTGCTGTAACAACTATCACCGATACACGAGAGCTCAAGAGAAGTTTAAGTCCTCCTCAAATAACAGTGCCTGGCAAATATTCCAAATCTGGAGAATGGGGATATGCTCTTCCTAGTCATGGAGGGACCCAGGTTGAGGCCCGGCTTTTGGGTGTTTGCCATGTCAGCCCACGTACAGGGGGAGAAAGCCTGGAGTGTCGTGCAGGGGAGCATTATGGAGCAGACCTGGGACAGCATACCTAAGTTCCATTCACATGTTAAAGTCACACATTCACACTAAGTGCAAGAAAAACAGAAATGGAATCCAGTTCTGTACCTAGAAAGAAGTGAGGACTGGATTTTGATCTTGTTAGTGGTCATGGATCACAGCTGTGGACGGCCCTCTTGAGCCAGAACTAATCAGTAGCTTTCACAAAGATACACTCTATTATAACTAGTTTTCAACCTAAAAAACCTTAAAATATGGTTTCTGGCCTTTTTATTTCCTGTTTACAAAAGGTGCTCCTGCTCTTTGTCGATTTGCTTTTATAAACTATTCAGAAGAATGCTAAATCTCTCCCTAGTCATATAACTCGGAGGAAGTTACCATAATACTGTTCTAATTTTTAGAATTTTTCTAAATTTCTAATTTTTACATGCATTTAAAAATGTAATTAGGATTATACTACATGTGGTTTAGGATTCAAGTTTTTAATGTAAAATTAATATTTTGAATTTTTTTCTCATGCCAGTAAAAATACTTGCAAATATTATTTGTTATAGCTCTTTAGATTGTTATCATAAGAATGAACCATAGATCTTGGATACCAGTCTTTTATCTGTAGTATCATTTGCAAATATATTCTCCCATTCCGTGGGCTGCCTCTTAGTTTTTTTGACTGTTTCCTTGGCTGTGCAGAAGCTTTATTTATTTAAGCATTCTCTTATTGAGGGAGTTGAGAGTATTTTTATTTTTTATTATAAATATGTCTTTGGTGAAGAACTTTTTTACATGAATCCATGCCTGCTTTTCTAATTATTACCTTTGCATACTCGGTACCTCAAAGAACAGGAATATAATTAAGGTCCTTAAGGCATGTTAATTTTATTTTCAAAGAAGTTATAACAATTTAACTTCCCAACAGCAGTAATGAACATGCCTGTATGATGCATGCAGTTACCAGATGACCCAGCCATTGCCCTCATGGGTATTATTCCAGAGATACAGGAACTTATGTTTATGCAAAAACCTATAGAGGAATTTTCATGGGGGCATTATTCATGCGAGCTAACAATGGAAACAACCCAGATGTCCTTCAACAAGTGAAGGTCGAACAATGTGTGGTGCACCCACGTCGGGGAACACTGTTCAGCAATGAAAAAGGCTGGAGCTGTACTGATATGTGCGGAACTTGGCTGAATCTCCAGAAAATTATGCTGAGTGAGCAAAAGACAATCTCAAAAGATAATATGCTCAATGTTTATCTACATTTTTGAAATGAGAAAAAACCCCATAAAGAACAGGTTAGTAGTTTCCATGGGTGAAGGATTGGGGGGAGACCAGCAGGGGACTGGATGTGGTTGTAAAGGGGCAACACAGGCCATCTTTGTGGGAATGGATGCTGTTCTTTGTCTTGACTGGTGGTGGATACAGAAACCTACACATGCAATGATATTGCATAGAACTAATCACACACACACACACACACAGGCACTCACACAATTGAGGACAAGTGGCGAAATCAGAACAAGATTGGTGGTGGACTGTATTAATGGCAATATTCAGATTGTGATATTATATTAACGTTTTGCAAGATGTCATTGTTGAGGAAACTGGGCAAAGGGCAGATGAGACCTCTTACTTCTTACAACTACATATTAATCTATAGTCCTCTGAAAATAAAATATTTTATTAAAAACAATGTGTGCAAATTTATCATGTAGCGTTAGTACTTTCCATACAATAAAAGTTCTGTTCTTTGATGTCTAAAAGCTTTTCTGTAGTTGTAATTAGGAAATTGTGCCGTTCTCACTCCCTCCCTACTCTTCCTAGCTGGTAGTTAAGCATTCAACATACAGGCGAGCCCTTTTATTGTTTCTTGCTCCCATAGTCTTCTTTTACTTCTTAGCAATTTTTTTCTAATATTTCCTCATCCTCTAGCCCAGTTGTTTGACATGTGATCACAAATCTTTCACTGACACGTCTTTAGAGTAGCTCTGACTTCAGCCCGATTTTTAAATTTTTTTGTTTTCTTTAGACATAGAGTAGTTGTCAAGGGACTTCTGCAATGGTCCTGATTGTCTTAGTGCGTAATGAACCCTCTGTACCTCCTCATATGCTCTAGGTCAATAAGTAATGCTGTTAAAAGTGTCCTTTCACCACAATCGAATCTTATTTCATTCACTTTTTTGTTTTGCAAGTTGCTCTACACAGGAGAACTGAATTAATGATATTCCTTACATTCTCAGTTTATAACCCTTTTCTGTTATAAGGGTTATAGCAAGCTCCTCTCTGCATACTTTCTTGGTTTGATTACTTATCATTTCTTCTTTATTGCCGGCTCTGGCTCCCGTACTCCACATCCCACAGTCAGTTTTCTGCTTCAGCTTTGGACGGATTCTTGTACAGCCTGTAGTATTTCGTGTGTTTCACGTTTCCAGAAACGTTACTGTGCTGTGTGGCTTATATCTGTTTAAATGACATAATTATTTTGGGGTCTCTCTTATTTCATATAAATTTGAGTAAATTTATTGAGGCCTTTAAAATATTTATCTAGAATTTTGGTAAGGGTTGAACGGAATTTTTAGGTTAATTTGAGTAGAATTGAGTTTATCACTATATTTAGTACATGCCTCCTAAAGAAAGGTCTAAATGATAGAGAATACACTTGATAATGTCTCTTTTGTAACAAGGGAGCCCTAGTGTCATTTGCTGAATGTCTTTTTGATGATGCTTTTAGTATCCAAGCTTGAATTATTCTTACTGCCTTTTTGGTGCATACTGTTGTACCTGCACTAACATTTAGGTAATTATTATAATAGTTACACATAGGTTTCTCTTAAAATGCTTGTAAATGTACCCTTATTATTGGGTTTTTTAAATACATTTTTTTTAAAGATTTTATTTATTTATTTGACAGAGATAGAGACAGCCAGCGAGAGAGGGAACACAAGCAGGGGGAGCGGGAGAGGAAGAAGCAGGCTCCTAGCGGAGGAGCCTGATGTGGGGCTCGATCCCATAACGCCGGGATCACGCCCTGAGCCGAAGGCAGACGCTTAACCGCTATGCCACCCAGGCGCCCCTTAAATACATTCTAATTATAGCATTCTCTCCAAAGGATTTGAAACTCTGTACTTTCCTGAAATTGCTTGGATAAACTTACTTGCATGAAGATAACCATTGCTGTGTCTTAACTGTGGCTAAAACAGTCCCACGCACATGGGTCTTGGCTTGTTTAGACTTGTTTTTTTATGCCAGTGATGTGTGGTGGTCTCAATTCTCTAGTGCCATGGACTGAATTATGTTGCCCCCCCATTCATATGTTGACCTAGCCTGCTCCCATGTGACTGTGTTGGAGATAGAGCCTTTAAGTAGGTGATGGATGAAGTCATCGGGATGGAGTCTTGGGTCCCACATGACGGGTGCAGCTATAAGAACGAGACACCAGGCCTCGCTCTGCCACATGAGCACACGGTGAGAAGGAAGCCATCTGCAAGCCAGAAGGAGAGCCCTCACCAAGTGCCTGACTATACTGGCTCCCTGATCTCAGACGTCTAGCCTCCAGAACTGGAAAAAAAATAAATTTCTGCTGTTTACGCCACCCAGTCTATGGTATTTTGTTATGGCAGTTTGAGCTAACACACTAAGTCTGATATCCGAATGATTGCCATATTAATTAATGCCCTGGCAGACAGAGTAATGAGTCAGCTTTCCATTAGAAATCATTTTATTAGAGTCTATTTTTGTTCCAGCGTGTTTAGGCATTAAAGAAAATAAATGAGCCATGGGTTATATCTGTCCCTGTTTGCTGACTCCTAATGAACTACGTGAAATGGCAACGACATTTTCTAGCCGTCTTTGTGGCTTATATCATGGTTCGGCTCTATGCATCATTTCCTGGCTTTTCCAACACTGCAGCTATGAAATTATTTTGCTGTCTAATTTATTTAGGTCACCTGCGACACTTTAGTAACCTAGGCTTTTGAAGTGCAAAATAGTATTGCTCGTATATCTTTTTTTTTTTTTTTCCAGAGCAGAGACCATTTCAAGAGTCAGAACTACCTAGAAAATTAGATAATTGCAATTATATTGTTTTCGATATCAATTGGTATTGTACCTATTTTTCCTCAAGGGAATATGTCATAACAATCTGATGTTTTCTCATATCTATCTTTGAGACCTCATTCTCTGAGTGAATATATTAAATTGGTAGTAGATTAGGGATTTGAATAAAACATGGGCTTGGGACGCCTGGGTGGCTCAGTTGGTTAAGCATCTTCCTTCAGCTCCGGTCATGATCTCAGGGTCCTGGGATCGAGCCCCACATTGGGCTCCCTGCTCAGCGGGGAGCCTGCTTCTCTCTCTGCCTGCAGCTCCCCCTGCTTGTGTGCTCTCTCTCTCTTTCGCTCTTTGACAAATAAATAAAGAAAATCTTAAAAAACAAAAAACAAAAAACCAGGGGCTTCGTTGTAAGTATGGTAAAGAAATTTTGTCTTTATTTAGCTTTCTTTAACACCTTCTTCCATGGTTGAAATGTGTCAGGACAACAGGTGGATAGTTATGTTATACACATTAAACAACTTTAAAAAACTTCATGTCAAAATTCTTGTGAGAATTTGCAGTGTTCTGAGTTTGAAGTGCTTCTCGCAGAATAATAATTATGGTAAGTTCTCCAAAGAGGTTTGTGAAAACTTCTGAGTTACTGCGATAGAAATGTTTGTTAACAAAATAATTGATGATTATGTCTAATCAACATTATGCAATATTGAGACATCACAGGAACTGAAACACTGCTGTTGTCATGGGGGGACAGGAAAGCAGGAAAGAGAAGACTCTTTGTGACAAACATTTTCTGGAGGTTACCTGTCTCCATTTTGGATAAGATGCAGGGAAAATCCTCCAGAGAAGGCCCTAGAGCTGAACTCTGCGTTGTGGGAAAGTGACCACGGCGGTACCCCGAGGATAGCGTGCAGTGGGAAATAGTTTGTGTAGCGTTTTTGTCTGTTTTGAGACTACTAACATCAGTAGCTGTGGCTTTGTCTCACTTTCCAGTCAGTTTGATCGCTTAGAAAGAATCCGGTTCAGTAAACTATGATAGCTATGAGTGACTTGAAAGTTATCTGCAAGGCGGTGAGAATAATTCTGGTTCCTTCAGTTTGCCTTACGTAGTCAGTTTGTGATACGAAAAAGGGCTTTGAAGCTGGGATGGAAAAATGCCTCTAATCCTGTAAGAAAATGTTCTACAATAGCTGTTTCATTTTTATATTATTACCTGGGAATTATGGGGTGCTATGTTGGGAGTGCTCTTACAAGAAGGCTCACCAGCAATTACAGACAATTTTACCCAAGTGTGACCATGCTATAGTTTGAGGGTAAATTAGAGGTAATACTTCACAGAAAACCTTTGTCTTTTTCCAGCATTTCCCCTGCCCTTGGGGATTTTGTTTCCTTTGCTATTTAGTTGATGATAGATTTCAGGATTTTTATTTAAAAAAAAAAAATCCTACTCTCATTCATTGCTGGCAGGAGTGCAGAATGGTGCAGACCTTTGGAAGACAGTTTGGTGATTTCATACAAAATGAAATGTCATCTCACCGTCATTGATCCTGCAATCACACTCCTTGGTACTTACTCGAAAGAGTTGAGAACTTATGTCCCCACAAAAGCTTGCACGAATAGATGCTGAGAGCAGCTTTAGTCACAGTTGATAAATTCGGAAACAACCAAGATGTCCTTCAATAGGTGAATGGATGAATAAACTTTGGTACATCCGGACAATGGGAGCGTATTCAGTGCTGAAAAGAAATGCGCTATCAAGCCGTGACAAGACACGGAAGAAAAAAAAGCAAAACTGTGGAGACAGGAAAAAGATCGGTGGTTGTGAGGGGTTGAGGGATGAACAGGTGGAGCATGCAGGATTTTGGGGGCAGTGAAACTAGTCTGTATGATACCAGGATGATAGATCCGTGTCATTATGCATCTGTCAAAACCTGTAGAATGTCAGGCACCAGGAGTGAATGGTAGGGAAAGCCATGACTTCGGGTGATGATGCTGTGTCTCTGTGGGTTCATTAGTTATAATGGATGGACCACTTTGTTGGGGTCATTACGAATGGGAGAGGCTACAGATGTGTACCTTCCACTCCATTTTGCTGCCAACCCAAAACTGCCCTACAAAAAAGTCTAAAAAAAATCCCGAGTCTATGTTTGAGTTGGTATCTAGCAGTTCCAAACTAGGTAGCAGAGTCCTGAAAAGCTGGCTCGCCTTAGGGTGCTTGGCTACAGATTCCGTCAGGGCCTGAGGACTAGGAATATTTAAAATGAACCCTGACCAAACATTCATGGTTTTGTCTGAAAAGGAAGTTCGGTTCTGGTTAAGTTGAAATTCTTTGTGGGGAATTTTTGAGAAACAAATACTTCTTTGGTGTGGTAAACTGAAATTTCCTGGCCTCCAGGGGAAATTCTGTAAGATTCTCAGTGGCCTTACTTTTATGTTGTGGTGCAATATAATGCCATCATGGGTCGTGCAAAGATGGAATGTAACACAAAGAAATTCTGTATCATTGTTTCTTTAGAGACAGTTCAGTAAAAGTCAAATTTAGATTGAATCAAGATAGGGAAGCGGTGCATTTGAACGGACAAAATTGGATATGGCCAGGCAACAGTGGAATGAAATGGAGTCTGGCCGTACAGAGCTTGAGAACTTGGTAATGAATAATCTCAGTGGATATAATCATTATGAAATACATTTATTTAAGACTCTCCTGTGTTTGGGACTTTGGTGGCATCAACTTCATATTATACAGATTTGATTTCTGTCTTTTGAAAGTTTACTTTCTAAAGAGTGAAATCAGTTTGAGGATAGGTCACTGGGCCTGTGTTGCAGGTTGGGTTAAAATGTGTGTATCTGAACAGTCTTTGCAGGACTTGCCTTCGTAATCAAGATACATGTGAATGCTTTCATGACTGTGATGGAAAACGGCCACTCCTCGTCTGGTACAGTGTGCGGCCACTGCCTGGATTTGGGCTCAGGTGACGCAGTTTTATCCGTCATTCTTCCTGCACTATCCGTGAAAATGTCAACACAGGAAATAAGGCAAATAATGTCTTGGTATGACTTTGAAAACAAGTTTTACCTTGTGAGTTCCCTGAAATTCCTTCTAAAAATTCTGGAGGTCCGAGACTCACACTTTAAGTATGGAAGTTCTAGCTATAGGATATCCAAGGAGGAGGGAAGGCATATTGTTTCTTTTTAGCTATTCCTTCTGTTTCATTTTGAAAGTACAACTTTCTTCTTTGAAAAGTCCCTGAATTCCATAGCAGCAGGATTATTTTCCTTCATGCCTAAATTTCCGGTTTTCTCCTTTAGAAGTATGACAATAGCTTTTTGGAAAAATAATACTTGCACAGTGTTTTGATTAAGTGTAAGACTAAATAATGTTTTTTTGATTAGTGATGAAAATAAGTTTCATATATTTTCTTAAAGCATATTGTGTACATATAAGCATCTCATGGGAGATTATAGCATAACCTGAAAATACAGATGTTTTAGAGGAAAAACAAGCCTTCCCTTTAGAAACATCAAGATTCTTCTTCAGATTTCCTTTAGGTATTATGTGTTTATTTGAGTATAAATATATTAGTTTTTTTCTAAATTGAGACATGCAGTTATGGCTGACAGAGTCGTAATTACGCATGGTTTGTTAAAATATAGCAGTTACCAAAATCATACATTGATCGACTACATATATCATAGGTTCTTAATCAAGGACCTACGGATGGATTTTAGGGGCTCATGAATTATTATTAATAGCAAAACTTGCTATGTAACTTTTTATGAGGGGAAGGTCCATCCAATTATCAAAAAGTTTTCTTAGAAATACATATTCCTGGCTATTGTATATTTAAGGAAGTGGCTGCATATACTTTATTTCAATTCTTTGGGGAAGAAAATATGATTTTTAACACAGAATAGATTAAACAACTAGTTGCTTGAATTTTCTCCATGTAACTCTTTGGCACTATGTAGATAAAGTACGAGTCCTTTAATTGTATCTGAATTTAATTTACAATACATGAAATTCACCCACACTTGTTCTATTTATTGCTCCATGGAAACCACATGCTTTGGGTTGCTACTAAATTTCCCACATGCAGGACATTTCCACTTTTATATTTAAAACGATATTCTTCTAGATTATATTGTTTTATTTAAACTCTGGAGATGCAGTAAAACTTAATTATCTTTTAAAAATGCATTTTGAATGATTCAGGTTTTCATTGTGTGGATTGATTTCCTTGTCGTAGCATATTCCAGTGTTTTTTGTTCTTAGGATATTTCCTGGTGTCTTTTCCTTGAAAAAATTCTCATTTGGGGGACTTAAGTACTTGTTTTCTATGTATATATTTCATGATGTATTTTTTATTTTTATTGAAATATAACTTACAGCAAAATGCCCAAATTTTAAATATGTGGCTTTATGTATTAATTTAATAGCCTGTTTTTGAGACAAATTTTAGGTTCACGGCAAAATCAAGTGGAAGGTACAGATATTTCCCATCTACCCTTTATACCTACACCTGCATAGCTTTCTCCATTAACAGCATCCCCACCAAAGTGGTGTTTGTTTTAAACAATGAACCCACATTGGCATATCATAGTCACTCGAAGTCCGTAGTTTACATTACCACTCACTCTTGGTATTGTACATTCTGTAGGTTTTGACAAATGTGTAATAACCTGTATCCCCCATTATAGCATCATATAGAGGAGTTTCACTGTCCTAAAAATTGTCAGGAATCTGCTTATCCATCCATCCATTCTCCTCTATCTCTTAGCAACCACTGATCTTACTGCCTCCATAGTTTTGCCTTTTACGGATGTCAAATAACTGGAATTGTACAATATGCAGCCTTTTAAGATCGGCTCCTTTCACTTAGTAATATGCCTTTATTCCTCCATGTCTTGTCATAGCTTGATAGCTCATTTCCTTTATAGCACTGAGTAATAGTCCATTGTCTGGAGGGACCAAAGGTTATCCATTCACCTACTGAAGGGCATCTTGATTGCTTCCAAATTTGTCAACTGTAAATAAAATTGCTGTAAACTTTCATGTGTGGCTTTTGCGTGGACATAAGTTCTCAGCTCCTTTGAGTAAGTACCAAGGAGTATGATTGTTGGATAAACCATACTGTAAGTTTACATTTAGTTTTGTAGAAACCATCAAACTGTCTTCCAAAGAGACTGTGCCATTTTGCTTGCCCCCCCCCCCCCCCCGCCAAGAATAAAATAAAGTTTTCGTTGTGCAACATTCTCGCCAACACTTGGAATTGTCAGCGTTCTGGGCTTGGGCTCTTCTAATAAATATGTGGTATATCAATGTAGTTATAATTTGCATTTCTCTAATGACATATGATGTAGATCATCTTTTCATATGTTTATTTTCTACCTGTATATCTTCTTTGGTGAGATATCTGTTAAGGTGCTGGCCCATTTTTAAATCGGGTTGTGTTCTTACTCTTAAGTTCTAAGTCTTCTTTGTGTATTTTTGTATGACAACTGTTCTCAGATATGTATTTTACAAGTATTTTCACCAAGGCTTGACAGGGTCTTTCGCGGAGTGGAAATTTTGTATTTCTAGCTTATTAATGAAGTCTAGCTTTTTCTTTCTTTCTTTTATGGATCATGTCTTTGATGTTGTGTCTAAAAAGACGTCACCAAACCTATGGTAAACTAGATATTCTCCTGTTACCCTTTAGGAGTTTTATGGTTTTGATTTTACATTTAGTTTTGTGATTCATTTTGAGTTAATATTTATGGAGGGTGTAATATCTGTGTTTTGTTTATTTTTTTGCATGTGGATGTCTAGTTGTTTCAACACCATTTGTTGAAAAGAATATCTTTTATGCGTTGTATTGTCTTTGCTTCTTTGTTAAAGATCAGTTGACTATATAGAGGTGTGTTTCTGAGCTCTGTATTTTGTTCTATTATCTATTTGTTCTTTTTCTAATACCACATTGTCTTGATTACTGTAGCTTTATAGTAAGCCTTGAAATTTGGGTATTGTCAGTCCTCCAACTTTACTGTCTCCTACAATATTGTATTGTCTATTTTGAGTCTTTTGCCTCTCCATATAACTTTAGAATCAGTTTTTCAATAACCAAAAAATAACTTGCTGGGATTTTGATTGGTAATGCATTGTAGATCAAGTTGGGGAAAAGTAACATCTTGACATTGTAGAGGCTTTCTATCCATGAACATGGAATATCTCTCCATTTATTTGATTTCTTTGATCAGAGATTTTTCGTTTTCTTTATACATCTCGTATATATTTTGTTAGATTTATATCTAAATATTTTTTGGGGTGCTAATATAAGTGGTATTGTGTTTTTAATTTCAAATTCCACTTGTTTGTTGCTGGTATATTGGAAAGAAATTGACTTTTGTATATTAACATTATATCCTGTATTAACATTATATCCTTTCTATAATTGTTGAATCGTTCCAGAAGTATCCTTTTAATTTTTTGCAGATATTCTACCTGGACAATCCTGTCATCTGTGAGCAAAGACAGTTTTATTTCTTCCTTTCCAATCAGTATAATTTTTATTTACTTTCCCTCTCTTCACTAGCTATGACTTTCAGTATGATGTTGAAAAGGAGTGGTAAGGAGGATGTCCTTGTCTTAGTTCCTGAGCTTCTAATTGTTTACCATTGAGTATGATGTTAACTGTAGGATTTTTTAAGGTATTCTTTGTCATTAGTTAAGGAAGTTTCTCTCTTTTCGTCGTTTACTGAGAGTTTTTTAGCATGAATAGGTATTGAATTTTGTCACATGGTTTTTCTTCATCTATCGATACGATCATGTTATTTTTTTCTTTTTAACCTGATGATGTGATGGATTACATTAACTGATTTTTTGAGCTAAACCACCTTACATACCAGGGATAAATCCCACTTGGTTGTGGTGTATAATTCTTACTATACATTGTTTTATTTGATTTGTCAATATTTTGTCCAGGATTTTTGCATCTTTGTTCATGAGAAATACTTGTTTGTGGTTTTCTTGTAATGTCGTTCTGTGGTTTTAGTATTAGGTATTAGTGTACTACAGCTTCATATTATGACTTAGGAATTTCTTCTGCTTCTGTCTTCTGAACGAGGTTGTAAAGAACTAGTATAATTTCTAATTTAAATGTTCGCTGAATTTATCAGTGAACCCTTCTGGGCCTGGTGCTTTCTGTTTTGGAAGGTTATTAATTATTCAGTTTTTTTAATAGATATGGACCTATTCAGATCATGTATTTCTTCTTGTTTGAGTTGTGTCTTTTAAGGAATTGGTCTGTTTCATTTAGATTATCAAATTTGTGGGCACAGAGCTTTTCATAGTATTCCTGTATTATCCTTTTAACGTCCATGCACTCTGTAGTGCTGTCACCTTTCTCATTTTTCATATTAGTAATTTGTATACTGTTTTTTCCTTAGTAAGCCTGGCTAGAGGCTTATCGATTTTGTTGATTTTTCTCAAAGAACCAACTTTTGGTTTTGTTAATCTTCTCTACTAATTTCCTGTTTTCAATTTCATTATTATAAAAAATTATTTCTCTAGTTTTTATTATTTTGTTTCTTCTGCTGACTCTGGATTTTTAAAAATGACCTATTTATTTATTTTAGAGAAGGAGAGAGAGACCATGGAGGGGGGAGGTGCAGAGGGAAAGAATCTCAAGCAGACTCCCTACTGAGCACGGAGTCTGCTGTGAGGCTCGATCCCACACAACCCTGAGATCCTGACCTGAGCCAAAATCAAGAGTCAGATGCTTAACTGACTGAGCCACCCAGGCACCCCTGCTTACTCTGGATTTAATTTGGTTTTTTAAAATTTTTTTACTTTTCTAATGTGGAAGCTTAGATGATTGATTTTAGGTCTTTTTCTTTTTAATATATGCATTCAGTGTTATATATGTTTTCTATGCAATGCTTTCACTGTATCCCACAAATTTTGTTGTGTTTTCATATTCATATAGTGCAAAATATTTTTAAGTTTCCCTTGAAATTTGTCTGTTTTTTAGAAGTGTTTTTGTTGAATCTCCAAGTGTTTTGAGATTTCCTAGTTACTTTCTATTGCTGATTTCTAGTTTAGTTCCCTTGTGGTCTGAGAGCTGACATCAATGATTTCTGTTCTTTTAAATTTGTTAAAATATGTTTTATGGTTCAGAATGTGGTCTATGTTGGTGAATGTTCCATGTGAGATTGAGAAGAATCTATATCCTGCTATTGGAGGAAGTAGTTTATAGATGTCAGTTATATCCGGTTGATTGATAATGTTGTTGAGTTCAACTATGTCCTACTAATCCTGTCTGCTGCGTCAATCCATTTCTAATAGAGGGATGTTGAAATCTCCATCTATGATAGTGGACTCATGTATTTTTCTTCATAATTCTGTCAATTTTTGCCTCATGTATTTTGACACTCTTTTGTTAGGTGCATACAGGTTAAAGATTGTTAGGTCTTTTTACATAATTGATCCATTTATTACTATAATAATGGCCCTCTTTATCTCTGATAACTTTCCTGGATATGACGTCTTTTCTCTTGGAAATTAATACAGCTACTCCTGCTTTTTTTGATCAGTGTTAATACGAAGTATGTTTTTCTATCCCTTTACTTTTTAATCTGTTTCTTTATATTTAAAATGGGTTTCTTGTAGACAACATAGTTTGTTTTTTATCCACTCTGCCAATCTCTGTTTTTTACTTGGTGCATTTAGATCCCTGATGTTCAAAATGATTATTAGTATAGCTGGATTAATATTTATAATATCTGTTACTGTTTTCTATTGTTGCCCTTATTATTTATCTGTTTTTCTTGTGGCTTTTTCTCCCTTTTCTGGTTTTAATAGAGCATTTCATAAGATTCCATTTTCTCTCTTAGTTAGCAGTTATGATGTTATTTTATTTCTTAGTGGTTGTTCTAGAGTTTGCAGTATATTTTTATAAGTCCAAATCCACTTTCAAGTAACACTATATTGCTTTAAGGGTAATACGAATACCTTATAATTTCAAAATATTTCTAATTCCTCCATCTCATCCCTTGTATCATTGCTGTTATTCTTTTCACTTATATATAAGCAAACATAATCAGACACATTATTTCTATTATTCTAAACAAACTGTTATCAGATCAATTAAGAATTAAAAATTTAAGTGTTTTTTTTACCTCCATTAGTTGATTCTCTAATCCTCTTTCTTTCTTTATGTAGATCTGAGTTTCTGACCTGTACCATTTGCTGTCTCTCTCAAGAATTTCTTCCAACATTTCTTGGAAGGCAGGGCTACTGACAATAAATTATTCCAAGTTTTGTCTGAGGAAATATTTGTCCTTCGCTGTTGAAGGACAATTTCACAGGGCACAGAATCCTCGGTTGGTGGGTATTTTTTCTCTCAACACTTCAAATATTTTACTCCACTTCTTTCCTGCTTGGTTTCAGAGGTAAGTCAGATGTAATTCTTACCTTTGCTCCTCTCTAGGTTAAGTACCCCCCCTCTCCCACTCCAGCTGCTTTTAGGATTTTTTCTTTGTTTTTCTGTAGTTTGAATATGATGTGTATAGGCACAGGTATTTTTTTGGCATTCATCCTGCTTAGTATTCTCTGAGCTTCCTGGATCTGTGATTTGTGTAAATTCTTAGTCATTATTATTTTAATTTCTTTTTTGTTCCTTTCTCTTTGTTTTCCTTCTGGTATTACCATTACATGTATGTCACATCTTTTGTAGCTATCCCTCGGTTCTTGGATTTCTTTTTTTCTTTCTTTTTCTTTTCTTTTCTTTCTTTTTTTTTTTTTAGCAATTTTCCCCCCTCTTCTCTTTCTGTTATTGGAAGCTTCTATTGAGATATTTTCCAGCTCAGAGATTCTTTCCTCAGCTTTGTCTGATCTACTTACAAACCCATCCTAGGCATCCTTCATTTATGTTACGGTGTTGTTTATCTAGCATTTTTGGGTTTTTTTTTTTCCCCTTGATATTTCTCTGTCTACATTGTGCATCTGGTCCTGTGTGATACTTACTGTATCCATTAGATATCACATGGCATGTTAATCGGAATTGTTTTAAATTCCGGGTTTGATGATACCAGAATCCCTGCCATATCTGAATCTGGTTCTGATACTTGTTTTGTACCTGTAAACTGTGTTTCTTGCTTTTTAATATGCCTTGTCATTTTTTCCTGATTGCCAGACATGATGTCCTGGGTAAACTGGCCTTGAGTAATGTGGTGGTAAAGGGTGGGGGGGAGAGACATTCTATCTTCCTATGACGAGCGCTCAGTCTTTCTGTGAGTCTGTGCCTTGGGACTATGCACTTCACAAACCTCAGTTTCTATGTGCCCCCCTCCTACCTTCGGTGGAGCAGGGTGGTTCAAGGAGCCTGGAGTTGGGTATTTTCCTTTCTCCATGTGGAAGGTTAGAGTTGTCTGAAGTTGGGTCTTTCTCCCCCTGCATGTCAGTTAGGTTCTGATAAAACCGTAGCTGGCTAGACTCAGGTAAAGTAGTTTCTCCTGTGGGCAGGCCCTTGGTAAGAGAAGAATGCTCTAGTATATTTCAAAATGGCTCATTTTTCCTTTTCCCCACTGGAAGCACTGGGAAATTTTTCTCTGATATTCACTATGAGAACCTGGTAGAGCTTCAGGAGGTAAAACTTACAAGATGCTCCCCCCAACCCTCCCCATGACCAGACTCCCTGTGGTTGTTAATCTCTCAGACTTGAACGCCCTGAGCCTCTGGGGATTCATCCTTTACAGTTCAGATTTTCCTACCCCAAAGCTGGTTCTTGGAGCTTTCTGCTTGTGGGTTTTTTGCTATGGTTTGTTGTGCTTCTCTGTTTTCACCTGTAAACCTCTCAAATCTGGGGAGCAGAAATTTGCCCTGTGATTTCACTTCTCTTATGGATCTAAGAAGAGTTGATTTTTCAGTTTGTTAGGTATTTTACTTGATGCTGGGGCAGAGTAGCAACTTCCAAACATCCCATAGGCTGGCCCAGAAACCAGGAGTCAACGTATATTTTTAAAGTTATGTATCTCTTGTTGTAATTTACAGTTTTATATTTCAATATAGATACCCCTTACATTTGGCTTAGAGCTTAGGGCTATTATATGATGCAAATAATAGAACGAAAAGAATTAATTGGAATATCGCTTCTCCCAGATATTGAAGAAGTATATATATTTTTCAAACACCAAATAGTTCATCTTTTACTCTGAGTTTGCATATTTAGAGTTTAGCCAAATGCCTTTAGCCAACACACTTTGGATCCAGCAATTATGAATGCACATGTGGTTCTTTCCGCTGTCAAGTCCCTTCCCGGCTTTGTCTAAGTTGTGTCATTCTTGTGATCCTAGTGCCTGAGAGCTACAGAGAACTTCAGGGGCGTCGTTAAAGATTATCTTTCAGGTTTTCGTTTGTGTACTAGAAATGTTGAAAAGAACAAATCACTTTCAAGTGCCCTTTAACTATTTTCCCTGCTATTTTCTGGGGAAAAGCATTTGATAAGTAAGTATCTTTGGGAATGCAAACTCATATCAATTAACAAAGACAAATAATGATTCTGCTATCATTTTAGAGTCGAGGTGACAATCCTGAAAGCAACAAATGGTTAGAAAATTTCCATTATCATCTGGCTAGGAGGATGAATGCAATACTTTGCCAGCCCAGATGAGAGAGCCATGAGTCATGGGGAACTATCCCTTAATTTGTAGTTATCAACTGCATCACTGTGGACAAGTCTATGTGCTGCCAGCAAACCACTGGAAAATGCAATAAATAACTATAAATAATTTTTTTAACCCACCATTTTCAATAGCAGTAAATAATGTCTAGGTAATATCTAGGTATCTGGGATATCATAGGACAGAAATGCCTAGGAAAAAATTAATAAAAGATGTACAAGTTCTCTGCACTCAAGACTATAAAATTTTGGGGCACCTGGGTGGCACAGCGGTTAAGCATCTGCCTTCGGCTCAGGGTGTGATCCCGGCGTTATGGGATCGAGCCCCATATCAGGCTCCTCCGCTATGAGCCTGCTTCTTCCTCTCCCACTCCCCCTGCTTGTGTTCCCTCTCTTGCTGGCTGTCTCTCTGTCAAATAAATAAATAAAATCTTAAAAAAAAAAAAGACTATAAAATTTTGCTAAGAGAAATAAAGGAAGACTTAAACAAATGTTGAGATATGCTGTTTCATGGATTTGGAAACTCTTATTAAGATGTCCATGTCTACACAGTGATCTATCAATTTAGGGCATCTCAGTCAAAATACAGCTAGAAGCAGGTGATTCTAAAATTTATACAAAAATGCAAAATGGCTAGGATAGTTAAGATAGTCTTGAAGGAAAAGAACAGCGTTGAAGAACCTGCCAGACTCAAGACTTGCTATGATGTAGCAGTAATTGTCACAGTGGGGTACTGGTACTATAATAGACAAATAGATTTATAGAACAGAATTGAAGCTTCAGATATAGGCCCCAAATATGTATGATTTTTGACAAAGGGCACCCAGACAATTCCATGAGGAGCAGAAGAACTTTCAATAAAGTGGTGTTGCAGTAACTGGATATTTCATATGGGGAAAAAAATGAAACTTCACACTGATCTCCTATATAAACATAAATTAATCCAAGATGGAACGTAAGGGTGAATGTAAATTCTAACTTAATAAAAGTTCTAGAACAAACCACAAAAATAGTTTCATGATCTTAGGGAAGGCGAAGATTTCTTAAGGGCATAGTAAGTACTAACAATAATGGAATAGAATTTAAATAGGATTTCATCAAAATTAAAAACATTTATCATCATAAGTCAGAAAGTGAAAAGTCCATCCATAAGCTGGGAATGCATAGATCTGACAAAGGACTTGTATCTACAGCATATAAGGAATTCCTGTGTTGCAATAAAAAGACAACACAGTGAAAACATGGGCAGAAATCTCACACATTTTTGTAAGTTGACAAAAAGTATAGAAGACACTTAAAGTGGTTATCTTCAGGGAAATGTAAACTAAAACCACAATGATGTACCATAACAGAACGAGTCCTAGTAGAAAGACCAGCAGTGCCGAATGTCGGCAAGGGTGGGGAGCATATAGAACTCTATACATACAGTAGAAAATGGAGTTGGTTCAGCAGCTTTGCAAAGCTTTTGTGGCAATGGCTGATAATGTTAAACGTATTCATACCATATGACCTAATGATTTGATTACTGGGAATATGCCCAAGGGAAATAAGTGTGATGTTCATAAAAGTATTTGCACAGGAATATTGCTAGTAGCTTTATTAACAACTGCACAAACCTGGAAATGACCCAGATGTTCTTTAGTGAGTTGTAACATTATAATGTCCTCTTTTCTGCTTTGTCCAACATTGCTCTATGAGGCAACGTCAGTGGTTTCTCTGGACTTAAAGAGCTTTCTTGATCAGAGGCCTCATGTTCTTCAAGTGGTGTTTTTTTACACTGTTTTTGCAGGTAGAGCTGAGAAGACTACAGTTACATGCTAGGTGGTGTTGCAGGTGACTTCACTAGATGAAATTTTGTGTAAGAAATGATTGGATAGCAAACTATGCAAGTGGTGCTGTTCTGTGGCCAGCCAAAATACCGACCGTGCTGAATGGTGGGAGGTTAAGATCGTGAACCATCACCTATACAGGAAAGTAGAATCTTGAACTTTCTAGAGTAGGGAACCAATGTAATGATGGCCACATGCTCACTCTTTTAGATAACTCAGGCTTTCGTTGGAAGGAGTGAAGAGGCGTGAGCCCGAGAGCAAGAACCAGGAAAGGATTGTGTTAGTGGTGCCCTCTTGCTATTACTATTAGGTAGTAAGATCAAGAAGCATAATAAACAAGACAGGATTTAGGGAGGATAGGTTGCTGGCTGTGCAAATGCAAATGCATTTAAAAGACCAGCAAAACGTTTAGTGGACGGTTGAGTTTTAATGGAGTAAGTTTATTGGGTATAGATAATAAATTAATGTATTTTGGCCTTAAAGACAAACACAATGGCAGATTTAATGGCAATGGATATCTGCTGGTAATTTATTATTACTTAATTGGGATGGTTAGAATTAGAAAAGACAGACTGGGGCAGGTTCAGTTGATGAACTAGGTGACAGTATTAAAGTGTACTATACAATAGAAACAGTATTGGCATCTAATTGGAGATGCATCATTTTAGCAAAGTGAGGGTCTGAGAGGTCGATACTTTTATTTACATAAGATGTGCTCCATTTGAAAGTTTCTGTGAGCTTACATGTTTTGGTAACTGCTTTTCTATTAAAAGGAAAAAGATCTCAGTAAGAATCCTGTGAAGATAAGAAATTGCATAATGCTAAAAATTCGTATGCTTTGTCATGCGGAAGAAGCTTTTCTTGTGACACGGGTTTCTGGGTTTCTGTGTTTCTGTTTCTTTCAACACTTTTCAGCCTTAATACAGAACCACACGTACAAGATGTTACTGACCGATACTATGAAACAACTGAAATTTTATTGGACAGCAGGAGGGAAAGCAACCAAGACAGAGGATCATTTTGTAGACATGTCAAGAGATTTTGAAATTAAAAAAAATTAGCACTTGAGTAAAATAAAAATCCTATGTTTCATCTTTGCTCTAAAATGTCTTCAGGTTTCAAAGGTCCTGTGTGAATACGTCAGTGCTGCAGGAGTAAACCACGAGATGGTAGAAATAGATTTTGAAATGCTTGAGACCTGAGAGGTTGGAGCTTGCCATATGGGTTGGATTGAGGCAGATCCAAGATTATAAAGCCAAGGTTCTACACCTCTTCAGAAGTTTTTGGGAATCTGTGTCATGACCAAGTCATTTATTTGCTGTCATTTGACTTTGATTTGTCCTTCTTGAAACTTCTTTCTGGACCTTTTAAAATGTATGAGAGCTCATCCTGGGAGAAAAAAAAATACCAAAAACATGAGGCCTAACCCTTTGTGAAATGTATAACGTGAGAGACAAGAGTTAAAGTACATTTTATCTGGGAAATATTGTTAAATGACTTTAAATTATCAAGAAGAATAAGGAATAGAAAATGTAAACTCCAAAGATATGGCATTGAAAGACATTGAGAGGACCCAGTTTTCATTTAATTTATATGTATGATGTGAAGAAAAGATACAGTGCATTGCTAATAATTTCTTTTTAGCTGATGGACAATTTGAGTCTTTTTTAAAAACAAAGAATACTAGATTAAAATACAACCTTATATGTTCTACCTTTGAAGAGAGCTTTTCTTGCTGTCTTGAATAGCCATTTTGTACTATCTATATAACTCATGCTGCTCTTCCTGTCCTCAGTAAATCTTAAGAGAATTGGTTGTTCTAAAGTAGGGAATGGGCCAAAGTAGGAGGATACATCAAGATGCCAAACTGGAAAGGAAATCAATTGTTTTTCCAATGATCGAAGAGAATACAGCACCAAAGAAATGCACTTTTCCAACTATTCCTCAAGACAAGCAAAAGACTGCCGTAACCACACTATCCAGCAACCAGAAATGATGAATTAGATATTTACTAAATCATTATCCTTATTGTGGCAAAACACCTGTTGGCTGTAAAAGAAAAAGTATAGCCCTTAAACGAAGGCAAAAGGCATGGAAAATAAAAACAATTGTGTTACTTTCCCAACAGCAAACGGTGATGAATTTCCCGTGCGGAGCATTTGGACTAAAAATAGTGTGTTCATTCAGAATCCGCTTGAGGTCTGAGCATCTTTCCAAGACTCTCTTCGGACAACTTACCCTTAGAACATAGTGGTTAGGGAAGGTGACTGTTCATTTTTTTCCCCCTTCAGAGACAGGCTTTCTCAGGCAACTTTTTAAGTGATTTATCCAGAGTCAGTGGAGTAATAACCATCAGAGGCTGATGAAGAACCAGGCGGACTCCAGGCCTCCGGGCCGAAGATGAGGATGATCCGATAAATTGTGGCAGTTGACAATCTCTAGTGGAGAAATGAGAACATAAAGCTAGTATTACTTCTGACTTGAGAGACTTAATTCTCTGCCTTTTACTGAATGTCAGGATCTGAGAATATTTTTGAAAGGAGAAATGATCTGCTTTAGTTTTGATGCCTGCCACTTGACCTAAAAGTCCTTCTCTCTCTCACCAGCTACCTATTCTTATTCCGGTAGCACCTAGCATTGTAAAGAAACGATGACTCTGAACCAGGGGTAGCCATGAGGTAGGTGTGACACAACATGAAGATGAAAGGAATGAGGGCATTAAAAGTGCAGGGGAAGGTGATGGAGATGTTTGGTGTGAGGTCCACACTGGGCAGGAGAAAAGTGAAGAGAGTGTGGATATAGTGACTGGAGAAAAGCATGAAGTCTAGGGATGGGTTGCTTAAGTATATGCTTGGTGGCTCGAAGGATGAGTGAGACAGCTTTCAGATTTTGAGATTTAAGATACCTTTGTCTGTGGAGGATTCTAAGTTGAGGTCACGTAAGTGGAGAAGGGAAGGGCAATGAAATAAGTGGAGTCAAGGAACTGTGACCACAAGGTACTGGATGGCCACCCAGTTGAAGAGCGAGTAGAGCTGACTCCGGTAATTAATTATTTAATCAATCACTGAACATCCGTATGGGGCATAAGCATGAAAGGAATCGGGAAACAGTACTTGTTATCTCTAAGACGGTTGGTAGCAGACTAGAGAATCAGTCACCATATGCTTGATGGTGACGATAGAGATAGATAATACCTGCTACTCAGTAGATACTTGTCTTTTTGTGGAAGGAATAAGCACAGGCCTGAAGTCCTAAGGGGCCGAAAGGAACGAACCAGCAAGGACAGCAGGGAAATGACTACGGAAGAGTATCAGGAAAAGACATGTAGTGGAGCTAAGATTTGAGCTGAATTTTGAAGGGTGGTTAGCCATCCGCCGGCAACATTTAGAGGCTAGGAAGAATGCCTCTCTATGCACAGGTGAAGAGGTGAGGCGAGGCGGGGCTGGAGCACGGGACGCGTGCAGGAGCGGACTTGGGAAGCTTCCTTTGGAAGGACCTGTGTGCCTGCTATCATATTGGACTTTATCTTCAAGGAAATAGAGCACCTTTGGAGGATTTTAAGATGGGTTGTGGCACAACCAGATTTGGAAATAGAATTTCTGGTGACTCTTTTATTGGCTGTGTAGAGATTATGTTGGAGAATTTAATGCTGTCGGCATTTTGGAGCCTTCCACGTTCGAAATGTCTGTTCCACTAAACAGTTGAATAGAAATAGTCTTTTGTTTTTGTTTTACACTAAGTGTGTACAGATATGTGTACATATATGTATTAATATTTGTGTTTGTGTTTATAAATGGTTGTGCCTGTAAATAGAGATAACGTAAGCACACGCACTAATACATACAGCGTGCAGATAGGCTGGTTTGCCCGAGAATAACTGAAGACCCCAAATAATGATTTATTTCTCTCTCACATGAAAAATGTGTAGGCTGTCTAGAGTTGGTTTTTGTATACCAGGAACCCAGACACCTTTTATCTTTTTGCTCCATTTCCCTCAGCTTCTAGGCTCTTCTTTATGGCCTGGATGTCAGCTTGAGTTCCAGCGTCATATACACATTCCAACTATCGGGAGGGACGAATGGGTGGAAGAAACAGATAACCTTTAGTTTAAGAACCCTTGTACTCTAAGGACATATTAAACCTGATGTTTCAACTTACATCCTATTGACCAGAATTTAGCCTAACAGCCTCACTTGGCTGCAAGAGAAGCTATAAAACGTTATCTGTTCTGGATGGCAGTATGCCCGGTTAACAGTGATGGCTCCCCAATGAGGAGGAAGGGAAGAAGGAATACGGCATGAGAGCGAGCACTCCTGCCCCAGAGAAGCGCTTTGTTTCTTCCCGTCCAGTCATTCTCTCTAGATAATATGTGACTGCGTGTACGAAGTTGACATGTTCTTGAACGTTCTTCCATTTGGAGACACAAAATCACATATTTTATGGACAGTAATAACATTTTGCAAGTACAAGCATTTTTTGGAATGTGTTTTTTTTAAAGATTATTTATTTATTTATTCATGAGAGACAGAGAAAGAGAGAGAGAGGCAGAGGGAGAAGCAGGCTCCCCGTGGAGCAGGGAGCCTGATGGGGGACTTGATCCCAGGACCCTGGGATCACGACCTGAGCTGAAGGCAGACAGATGCTTAACCAACTGAGCCACCCAGGGGCCTTAGAATGATTTTTTTTTTTTTTGTAGTTGGCTTAGTATGTACCACATGAGGTGATCGTAGTAAATTGCATGCGTTATAGATATTTAAAAATGTTTACAACGTACATCCACACCTCACATGGCCACCTCATATAATCTATCATTTCTAAAGTACATAGGATGACAGCACTATCCCCATTTTATTACCAGAGAAATGGAATTACATGGGTTGATGTTGAAATTGGAATTAGTGTTCTTTGGCCCCCTACTCTAGGGCTTACTATAAGGGAATAATGGCATGGATTTTTGTAAACAGAGGCTAATTAGAAAATAATTTTTTTTTAGTTTGAATGTGTGCTAGTAATGGACATGATGTTTTTGTCATTCGAAAACTTAGCATTCAAGAATCGATTTTTTCCCTCTCATTTACCTGAGCAGTGACGCCTCGACCACAGAGCATTGTGTTTTCTCATAGATGTGACTGTTTTCCCACCAGGACACATCAAGTGTTTGGGGTTGCTGTCTAACGTGAATATCGATCATTTCCCTGTCAGGGCAACACACAAAATGTATCTACATATTAATTGTCTTTTTGGTGTTTTCACTGTACAAGATAACCAGAAAATTCAACTATGTTTGTTTTACTACAATATTAAAACAGTACCTGGTAAATATTGTCGCCATTGACGTCACGTGCAGGGCACACTTGGGGTAACTGACTCAGAGCTGTGTGTTTCAAGCTAATGCCATGTATTGCTTAGGAGGGTATAGCTTATAATTTCTCGTCTGTGGGTCCTTCCAATTAATGCAGAGTGTTTTTAGCCTCTTATCTGTAGGAGTAAACTTTCTGAGGATACCTTTAAAAGTAGCAAAGGACAAGGGAAACCATTGAGTCACTGGCTAGGCCAAGAGTTGCATGGTTTTTGAAAAGACTGAATTTATAGTAAAAACCTAAGTGACATAGTTTAAATTTTAGTTAAAAATGTAAGCAACATAGTTTGAATTTTAGACTCTCCTTTGTTAAGGAGCAAACTGACAGCTAATCCAGGGCTCAAACAAGATGATCTGGCATGGAGTGCCTCTGTCTGCTTTCAGTAAGGTTATATATGGTAGAAATGAGAAGTACAGCTTCTTACTAACAATAAGCATCTTCAAGAACATTTGTCAGTCCTCATCACACCTCTCCGTTTCCTAACATCAACTCTTACTAAATTCTCTGTACATCTTGAGATGCTTTTTTTCCCTTTGGTTTCTATAACTTTGCCTTCATTCCCCCCCCTTTCCAAAGACTTGCCTGCCCCTTCCTGGTTTCCTTTACAGGTTCATCCTTGTCTTTGAAGCCATGGGATGGGGCTTGTTTCTGAGCCCTTCCTCCCCTTCCTGCTCCTCCCCAACTGCCTTTTTTTCTCTTGTCTTCCTCACCTCAGTCCATTTGTAATGCCCGTCTCTTTGCCTGATATACTCTTCTCTCAAATACTCACCTGGTTAGCTCCAGTTAGTCTTTTCGATGTAGATTCAACCAGGATGTCCGGGAAGCCCTCCTTGTACTCTGGTTAATAAAATTGCCTGTTCTAGCTGTCGTAGCTCTTCCAGACATAACAGAGGGACATGTCCATGGAGACAGAATCCATATTGTCTTGCTCACCACAGAATCCCAGTGTCTGTAATCTTTGTCACACTCTAGGTTCACAGTAATTGTTTGTCAGTGAGTAAGTACATTTTCGTGGACATATACTACCCATTATGAAAATATCCTTTGTGTAAATTATACATGTGGAGATAAGTATATCCAGAAGTCTCCTCTCTTGTTGGCTGAGTTGAGATGGATGGCAAATCTTCAGGTTCCAGGGTGAGATGAAGGCTTATTCTAAGTGTTGTGGGACTGGAAAGATGCTTTTACAGGTGCAGAACAGAATGAGTACAAAAGGTTAGACAGTGTCACCTTAGTCCTCTTCAGGAAGGACTTCTCTGGAAAGTGAAAGTGACGTGATCACTTTCTCTGGATACCTTCCATATATAATATCAAAGGCAAATATCATTTTTCCTTATCCAAATGCAGGCATATATACACAGAGATGACACAGAGCAGTCTGCCAGTTAGCTAAAATGGTGACCTCACATATGCAGTTTTCATGTGTTTCTCTGATGAGAGCCTGAGGGATTGAGTGATGAATTGTGCAAGCTGGAGCCTGTTTTATAGTTCGGGGTCAGAACTGATGCAGTCTTAACATCACTTCTCTAGTAAACATGTGAGTTGGTTACTGTCTTATACTCTTTCTTTACCAAGCATATGATGTTTTTCCCCCTAGAGACAAATTTTATTCTTTTGGGGGTAAGTATCAATGGCAAAAAAAAAAAAAATGCACATTGTTGACAAGTGTAATTTTCTGTGAAATGATAGTGGGAAGATTGAAGATACTGTCAAATGAAAATGAACTTCCATGCTCTGCCTTAGGTCCAAGATAGTTTCTTCTGTAGATTAGATTTATAAAGTCCAAAGAGAATATTTTGTGCCTGTTTTCACTAGATACTTTCAATCTTAAAATACACAGTCCATCTGAACCTAGCCATTAGGAAATGGTAATTTAGTGATTGTTTAAACAATCCTTTATCTTCCTCCCCCAAACCCCACCTTGTTTTAAGCTGCTTGTTATACATCTTGACTGTGTTAAATTCTTACGTGAGTATTTTGGGAATGGGAGCCATTAAAGAAAAGCGAAATGCACAGTTGACCAATCATCTGAATAATTTGTTTCATGTAAAATTCCATTTTGAACAAGGCAAGTCCTGTCCCACTCACTGTGTCTTCTCTTTCCCATCTCCACAAATTACGTAATAACCTTGAGTCAATTCTTTGGCCACTTGGATGATGGTGATGCGTTTCTAAACACCCCACCTCCAGGTATGATGTACTGACGTGGACGGTGGAGAGCTGAGCCAATTTTTATTCTCTTGTGACAAATAAATAAAGAGAGAGCGGGAGGAAGGAAGAAGGAAAGGAAGAAATAGAGGAAGGGAGGGAGAGAAGGAGAAGTGTTGGAGAGAGGGAGCGAGAGGATGGGGAGGGAGAGAAGAAGAAAGAGAAAGAGAGGAAGGTGCTTGGCAAAAGTCTCCAGTGGGGGGAAGTGACTCATTGTGCTTCGCTGTTGATAAATCAGGGCAGAGTCTGGGATGTTCTGAAGGAGCTTCCAGCAGATGCTGTTCTCATACATGGTGATGACGTTTGTATTGCCCCTCACTCATTGCCAGGAAAGTTATGTAACAATATATAGCAAGTGCATCCTTATTAGTGATTAACATTTCTAAAACCCTACGAAACAAAATGTGTTCATGCAGAGAATTTTGAAATGAACAAAATTGATATGTCAAAAATTATTCTGGACAAATCCGGAGAACTGGTTGCAATAGTATTTACTTGAGAGCTTTCCACGCTTATTGCTTTGTCTTACTGTTGAACGTACGGTTGGTTACCTCTGAGGAGAAGAGGAAGAATGCAGTCTGGAAGAGGAGTCCTAAGGGCTTCATCCTTATTGTCAATATTTTATTTCTTTAGGTGGATGACGGGTAATGGGTATTTGTCGTTTTACCCTTTTCATGAGCAATAAAATTTTAATAAGAATACTACATTTTAAGGCAGACTTACTAGTCCCTAGTTTTGTGAATTCGAGTTAGCAAATTGTATAATCATTCTGGGTCATATTGGACTTCATGTAAAAACAAAAACAAAAAACAAAAAAACAAAAAAACCCAAAACAGAAACATGAAAAATTCAGGAAGTCAGATGGACTGAGGTATGGCCATCTTTTGAGGACTATGCCAGTTGTGTGACCAATTACTAGATCCCTTGTGATTTATTCATCCTTGGAGCCTTTATGGAGGAGCCAAAGTTCACATGCAGCTGATGCCGTAACTCTGCTGTAGATGTACATAAAGTTATAAGACTTCCCACATTTACCGTGGACGTGCCTTTTCTAGAATCAAGTGTAATTGGAAATGAAAGTTGTTCGTTGTCTGAACACAATCCAAACCACTGGACAATTAGATTAATTCTGGGAAAACAGAATCATAGAAGGTTAGAGCTGGAAGGAACCTCAGAGATGATCTAATTTTCCCCTTCAATTATAAATGGGGAAATGATGAGAGTCTCCAGAAGCTTTAGCCACACAGATAGTTAGTGGAAGAGCTAGTACTCTGAGATTTCAGAGCTTTCTTCACTGTATTGATAGTTCCCGAACTGTCCTCTCCAAAACTGTTGATATGAATGTGACCAAAACAAAACTAGCAAACAGCAACAATAAAACTAGGATTTTGTGGTGACGTCCCTTTTTGATACATTGCATCCTATACCCCCTTGGGGATTCACAGTGCACTTTTGTGTGACAGAGGCTCTGAAAGCTTATAGTAAAGGATTCTACAATTGTTTAATCCACTGTTCCCCAAATTTTTCAAGAACCGAACCCCTATTGTATGAAACAGCACATTTTGAAGAAGTTTGAATGACATAAAATTTGTCAAATCACCTTGTATTACGCACTCTAATCAAATGACAGATTAGTTTTTAAAATTCGGTTAACTGATAGGGACTTATGGATCCATCCTGACATACACAGGTAGTCTGTCAGTACAGAGGCCAGTGGTCCGTAAGGGCTTGTAAAACTGCGTTCATGGCATAGCGAGGGGACTGAGGTGAGAGCTCGAGGTTCTCGTTAATGAGAACTGAGCATGCTGATGAAGATGGTAGAAATGAGGATGGAAATATAGATGGTAGGCTTGGGTCGTGGAAACAGACCGAAGAGAAGGAGAGAGGGGAGGAGTCAGAACCATTTCAGAGGGATGGGTTGCTGAGCCCTGTGCTTTGCTCACTGGGGTGACCCCCAAACCAAATAAAAATAGTGGAAAGTGTCATGAGGAAGATGATTAGTTTGAGGGAAGTAGATAGGAAGGCGTGATCAAACATAGGTGCGAGAACGCGAAGCAGGACAATATGCCACTTCTTCTGTGAGATTATCTTGGAATCCGACGAGAAAACTCTCCCACATCTAAACTCCTATAACTTTTCCTTCTTAACTCTGTCATTTTCCTTAGCCTGTCCTGGATTCTCGTTCAGTTGGTCGAGAGTGTGTTTTATCACTCCCAAGATAGTGTTGTAGGGGACAAGGACATCAGTTCTTTGTACTAAGTCCCACAGGTTCGGGCACAGTACTTTGTATGACTCATATTCATCGTATTCTCGATGAACTTCGGCCGACCGACACCTGACAAGCGGCAAGCGTGCTTTGTACACGAGCGCACAACTCCAGCGGAGAACGTGCAGCATCAGCTCTGGTGATCCCTTCTGACAAGAGGTTTCGAGTTTACTCAAGACAGCACACTAAGAAAGAAAGAACATTCTGTATCTAAACCCTTGACAGAGGACGTGTGCATAAAAGAGGGAGGTCAGAGACGTCTTGGTAAAGAGTACGGTGTTGAAAACTGCTATGTCGGGGCGCCTGGGTGGCACAGCGGTTAAGCGTCTGCCTTCGGCTCAGGGCGTGATCCCGGCGTTACGGGATCGAGTCCCACATAAGGCTCCTCCGCTATGAGCCTGCTTCTCCCTCTCCCACTCCCCCTGC
The DNA here is from genome assembly GCF_023065955.2 of Ursus arctos. Taxonomy (NCBI): domain Eukaryota; kingdom Metazoa; phylum Chordata; class Mammalia; order Carnivora; family Ursidae; genus Ursus; species Ursus arctos. Next base: position 4,271,584 of record NW_026622897.1, on the reverse strand, counting down.
TTGTGTTCCCTCTCTCGCTGGCTGTCTCTATCTCTGTCGAATAAATAAATAAAATCTTTAAAAAAAAAAAAACTGCTATGTCATGAAGGCGGCGTTGGTGGATATATTCCTTTCCGACTGTCGTCGTAACAAACTTCACCAACGCAGTGTCTTAAAATAACGCAGTTACTAGCTTGCGGTCCTGGAGGTCAGTCTTACGAGGCTAAAATGAAAGTATTGGTAGGGCTGCATTCTTTGGGGACTCTGCTAGGAGAGAATCCAGTCCCTGCCTTCTCTAGCTTCCAGGGACCGCTGACATTTTTTCGACTTGTGGCCCTTTACTGTATTTTTAGTGCACATCCCTGCAACCTCTGCTTCTGCCTCGGGACTCTCCTGATCCTTGTTATAAGGACCCTGTGATTATATGGGGCTCACCCGGATAATCCAGAATGATGTCTTCATTTTAAGATCCTTAATGATACCTGCAAAATCCCTTTGGTCATCAAGGAAACATGTTCACGGGTGCTGGGGATTAGGACAGGAAAATCTTTGTGGAGACCTTGTTCTTCCTACCCTGGTAGGGAATCAACGTGAGCCAAATTCGGGAAGTAGAAAAAAGCACAGTGTTTACTTGAACAGTCGAATGATCAAAATAAGATGAAGAGTATGTGTTAGGGGTGGTGGTGAACAGACTGGCTACTGGGCAGGTCTGACTTACAAAGGGCTTTAAAATTGAGGATGAGAGACTTAGGTTTAATGCACTTAATACCAGGGAGCCATTTCAAAGTTTTGTAAAGCAGCTAACATTGTGAAAATAGTATTTATAAGAGATGAGGTAGGTGGGATTTGTGGAAGAGCCTGGCAGAGAGGGAGTTGGAAGCAGTGAGGCCGGCAGGTACACACTTGGATGTTTCTTGCTGGATCCTTTACATGTATGGACACGTATAACACATTTATAGATCATTTGGTCAAAGACTTGAATTAGAATGGTAGTTGTTGAACTTCCCACAAATCCGTAATTTTAGGTCTTATCTAAATTTGGACACTAGTCATGGTTCTTTCAGGACCATGGTGTTCTCTGGAGCGAGGCTCTAACTCAGGGGTCAGTCTGTGTTTTTTCCTTGTTTCCCAATGGTCTGGGGTTCCCCCAACATCCATCTGTATTTCAATGGCTAGTCCAAAGGGGCTCTTTTTCTCAATTGGAGAAATCACCCGTGTTCCTGTGGGAGTAACTTGATGTAAAGAACGATCAGCTATGTCTTTTGACATTGCTATACATTTTCTTCATCAATTCTTTTTTTTTCTTTAAAGATTTTTATTTATTTGTTTGACAGAGAGAGACAGCCAGCGAGAGAGGGAACACAGGCAGGGGGAGTGGGAGAGGAAGAAGCAGCCTCCCAGTGGAGGAGGCTGACGTGGGGCTTGATCCCAGGACTCCGGGATCACGCCCTGAGCCGAAGGCAGATGCTTAACGACTGCGCCAGCCAGGCGCGCCTCTTCATCAATTCTTATCTTCATTAATTATCTTCCTGTAGAGTAACTACAACCCACATGGGGCTGTTTAATTTTAAATTAATTAATTGATTAATTCTTCATAGGTGGCAAGGTACTCGTATCAGACTGGATATTTAAATGCAACTTCACTGAAGCTTTTGTTGCTTTTAACTGGAAAAGTTCAAGAGTGAATTGATAAGAAGGATTAATCCTTCTAATTGTAATAGAATATCTTCTGTGATGTGTGGTGTTTTTTGTTTGTTTGTTGGCATTGCTACAAAGCCATGGTCACAAAGCCTGATTTCTATTTAACATGAACATGAAGGGCCACGTGGGCTCTGGCACCAGAAGGGACAGGACTTCACGTATAATAGATATTTATTGTTTTTGCTTACGTAGCATCTATGAGCTTTCCCATCCTTTTCCTATTGCAGTCCATGAGCTTTGCCCTTTCCCTAACCCCACTCTTGATTGCCAGTTAGTGTCAGAAGCATGAATTCTGCTGGCTTTTCTCCTAATTTGAGTCGGTGAGTGTCAGACCTGAGACTTTTGCTAGAACTATTGAGGGTGAGGTGCCCAATCTCTACTGGGGTGGTCAAGCTGGTGCGGTCCAGGTCTGGGCTGCTGGAAGCTGCTGTGAGAGAGAGCTTCCCTTATAATAAAGCCAGTGCAGAGGAAAGCAAAGCTAGTGGGGGGGAAAAAAAACAGAAAAAAAAGAAAGTAAACAAGGAGTCTTAATCCTGGTGATATTATTTGAGCCCTGGGATCCAACTATGACTGAAGCTGAAATTTTTCCTTGCATTTTTGGTTTATAAACCAGTATATTTTCTTCATTATTTAAGCTGATTTTAGGCCTACATCTCTCAGTTTCAATCAGGATTCCACTCTAATACCATACACATACAGCACCTAGAATCTCACCTGGGCTCCGTGCTCTCTTCAAGGTTTTCCTCTGGAATGTTGACCAAGGTCTTCAGAGTGTTTGCCCTGTTTGCTCACTTTGTGATAATTTGCAGTCATAAAAGTCTCTGCAAATATGATACTATTATTAGTAGCACCAATGAAAGCATTTTGGAAAATATAATTTCATTGTCTTACTGAGAGCTGGAACCTGGTTGATGATTCCTCTTCTCATATTTTTCCTGTTTACAGAATTAGAAGAATAGGCACATATATCCTTGTTCAATTGATTTAAATTTAATACCGGTTTAGCACGATTGTGTGTAGACGTGCTTAAATATTCATTTTCTTTTTCTATGTTATCAACCCTTTATGTTTTTGAATCAAATGTGAGTTAAACATACTCTGATAATAAATTTTTGATAAAAATAGACAATTTCAAAGCATGTATTATAGCATCCTGCAGGGCGCTATAGACCACCATCAAGATTGATAATATGCAAAATATGCAATGTGCAGTATTTTGGGAATTTGTCTAATCAGTTCTGAATTCACCTAAACCAGCTCACTAGGAGGACAGAAATATGAAGTAGAAATAATGATAATGTTAAATGCCTTTTTTAAACCAAAGTACACTATGTCTTTGACATTACCCAGACCAAGCAGTGTAATAACCTTAAAGCAAAAGGAAATATTGTCAGTTTGGCATCCCTTTGTTCTTAGTGAACATTTGTTAAGTTCCAGAAATTTCCATTTCATTTTCCATGTGAACATGACCTTATTTGGAAATAGGGTCTTTGCAGCTGTAATCAATTTAGGATGAGGTCATTAGGGTGAGCCCTAATCCAGTGTAACTGGTGTCCTTATAGAAGGGGAAGAGACACAGAGACAGACAGACAGACAGGAGGAATGCCACGTGATGGTGCAGAGACTTTGTGATGCGTCTACAAGCACAGGAATGCCAAGGATTGCCAGTAACATCAGAAGCAAGGAGAAAGACATGGAACAGAGTTTCCTCCTAAGCCTTGTGAGAGAGCATGGCCCTGTCAAAACCTTGATTTAGAGCTTTTTGCTTCCAGAACTGCAAGAGAAAAAATTTCTGTTGTTTTAAGACACTGAGTTTGGGGTACTCTGTTATAACAGCCCTAGAAAACTAATACATCTAGGCATGGACGTAAGTGTCCAGAAATCACTTGTACCCCCTTTTTGAAATTAGGCCAATATATCCTTATCTTAATTCTTAATTCTTTTGGCAAGGTTTTAATTCTCTGTAATTCTCCAAAGATTAGTGAAGATGGATTGATAATGACATTTTCAAAGTATTTTAATCCTCTAGGATATAATTTCTCTAGATGTACACAGTTTTTGAGTTGTGATATCTAGCACTTTACTCTTCACTCATTTAAAACTATTTGTGGTTGCTGACTGTGTATCTGGGAATCAGCTAGGCACTGGAAATACAGATACCTTCCTGGGCATGAAGTGTTTATAGATAAATAAGGATGATAGGACAGTTAAAATATCAGTACGGTATGGAACATTTGAAAGAGGAATAGCAGTAGTCCCAGGAGAAAGCATGAAGAATATGCCGTCCTGGGAAAGCGGACCATAGCATCGAATTTAAGTTTGAATACAGGACGATGGGGGCAATAGTCTAAGCCATGAATAAATAAATAGGTAGGTAGGTCAATATATTTATTAATTAAAAGTAAATCCGAGGAATGAAAGAACATTAGTGTGGAAATATGAAGAATAAGAAGCTTTCTGGGAATTTAGATAAGTAGATATGTTTGGAATGCAGGGACAGTGTCAGGAGAGAGAGAGGGCTGGAGAAGGTGGCCAGAGCTCGTTCATGATAGAGTTTGGATTTCTTCCTGAAGTTCAGAGGCAGCCATTAAAGTGACTGTCAGCCACTCCAAATAACTTGAGTACTAAGCCAAACTCTTCCAAAGGCAAAAAGTAACAGCGAAAAAAACAAAACAACTTTTTGTTAATCCCCAGTTTTGACTTGTTATTTTTGTCTTAGCCTTAATTAGTTATGCATAAACATAGAAGTGTCTGGAATTTGGGGGTCACCTGAGTGGGTCTGGCAGTTGAGCTTCTGGCTCTTGGTTTTGGCTCAGGTCATGATGTTGGGGTCCTGGCATGGAGCCCTGGGTGGGGCTCCGCACTCAGCAGGGAGTCTGCTTGAGATTCTCTCCCTGTGCCCCTCCCCCTGCTCCCCAGCTCTTTCTCTAAGGTGAATATATAAATCTTTAAAAAAAAAAAAAGTGTCTGAAATTTTTGTGCATGTAATTGATATATAATGAAAATATATTTATAATAAAAATACCATATTCCCATAAAAACTAATCTATTTTAACTTATAAATATTGAGTTATGTGAAAATAAATGATTTTTTGAGGCTAAATCATACCTGCTATACTATAAATTTGTTTTTTAAAAAATTAGTGCTTTTATGTGAGTAATATCTCCTAACCTGTACACACAACATATATAAAATCAGCATTCTCATGAACCTTGGGATGAAAATGTGCAGTTTCCCCTCTGAGATTTTCCAATCTTCCAATAGCCAAGAGCATATTTGGTATTTTAATAAAATTTCATGAAAATCTATGACAGAAATAGACTTCTTTTGTACTAAAACTTTTGTAATGGGACAAGAAGGAGTAAAAACTAATGCTGTCCCAGGCAGAGTCTTGACTCATTAACAAGAGGATGTAGAAAAACCTAATAATTCAACAAAAGTCACATCTTTTTCCCAATTACACGTTTTAAAACCTGTGGCCAAACTAGTAGCATTATTAGCTGTGCTGTAAGTGTTACTGCCGCGTACCAGAGAATAACTCACTTCCCGCGCCAGCTTTTTCTCTTTGAGCCGCTGTGAAACCTTCACCATCACGTCCTTTCTCTTTCACTCAGCACAGATGTGATCTGTGTTCTTCTCATTAACCTATGGCAAGAAAACAGAAATTCATATACAAAAGCCTTTCAATTGTTGAACAATTCTTAATTGTAACTCAAAATATGCTTATACTAAATGTATTCTATAACATGACTCACAGTTTGTTACAAATAGTTTCTCAGTTGATCCTATTTAGAAAAATATTGTATTACAGGATTTTAAAGATTTTATTTATTTGAGAGATTGAGGGTGAGCAGGGGGAGAAAGAGGGAGGGGGAGAAAATCTCAAGGAGACTCCACCCTGAGTGCAGAGCTGACCTGGGGCTTGATCTCAGGGCCTGAGCCCATGACATGAGTGTAGCCAAGAGGGAGGAGTTGATCGCTCGCACCCCTGAGCCATGCAGGTGCCCATGCGTGACAGCATTTCAAAGCGGGAGATGCTGAAGCAGCATTTTAAACTGGTCTTGCCTGTTTGCTACCAGGTTCGTTCTCTTCTTCCCAGTTTGAAGACAATCCATATGGTTAGCAAAGACTTAATAAATAAAATAGGAGCGAAATAGGAATATTTTCCTTTTTTTCTTTCATCGTTTAGCATTATATATTTGTTCACGTATACAGTACTTACTCAGGCATTCTGACAGTTACTGACGATATAGTGGTGGGTTAAAAATACCAGGGGTGGGTTAAAAATTCCCAAAGTTTAAGTCTTTATAGGTAATGAGTCAATCACTTTCAGTGCTGAGCTTGACTATTATCTTTGGAGAGCAGAATTAACATACTTACATAATAAGTTATATAAGTTTTCAATGTGCAGAACTGTGCTGTCTATATGGTAACTACTAGCCACATGGGGCGATTTTAACGTCAAATGAATTTTAAAGAAAGTAAAATTAATTCAGCTCCTCAGGTACTCAAACCACATTTCAAATGCTCAGTAGCCGCATGTGGCTAGAGGCTATTATCCTGGACAGCACTGATTACCATAGACTTGATAAAACATAGTGAACTTGTAACCGGATGCAATACCTAAATTTGTTTTAGTGGACACCACAGATGAATTTTACTTGAAATTAAACTCTCTTATGTACTCAAGTTACTCTCAGTTGCGCTGTTTGTACTCAGGGCTCCGCTTTGTTCGCTTTTTTGACACTGAACAGTCTTACAGTTTTGATAACAGAAATTGGATTTCAGATTTTTTTTAAAAAGAACTATTTCAAATATATAATCTTTGTAAATAGCAGTAGTTATCCAGATACTGAATCAGAAGGGATGCACATATAAAAGCATTTATTTTAATGTAATCTTTCTTGAATAACAATATTAATAAAATAAAATGATTGCAACATAGGAGCTGTGTTAGAAAACTCTTGTTGAGAAATTCTTCCTTAGCAAACCTCACAGACCCAGACTTTGTAAATAACAGGGGATGTTCCTGAGGCAATATTGGAATTGTAGGATTAAAAAAAAATTATTTTTAAAATGTAAAAGAAAATTTTCCTTTAATTCCCTAGATCTTCATGGAATCTGATACTTCTCAATGAGCTTTACATCCCTTAATTAAATACTTATAAGTATAAAGATGTTCTAAAAGCCACCTGCCAACACTGCGCAGTGCTCACCAAGAATTTCAAGGATTGTTTCTATGATCATCACATTGTCTTTCAACATCGCTGTATTTCTGGGGACCTCTGCTTGTTCTTAAGCAGTGTTTATGATCCAAACTGCATTGCTTGTAAGGTTACATATGTGAGGTATAGTTCTCCTTAATTATAAATCATTCACTTTGATCAGTACGAATCACTTTACCTACTCAGTTTTGCCTTCTCCAAATACAGGCATGTCTTTGTAGCTCCCAGTTTTTATTTTTATTTTTTTTTTTTAAAGATTTATTTATTTATTTATCTATGAGAGAGAGAGAGAGAGAGGGGTGGTGAGGGGCAGAGGGAGAAGGAGAAAATTAATTTGCTCTGGGTATCTGTAACCAGACCAGGGAAAAGTTTTTTATGGGGTGAGGGAGTGATGGTGAGGGAAGGCAATTCTTACATAGATTCAGGAATAAATTGGGAATTCATGTTACTCTGTATTCAGACTAGCTAATAAATAATCCTGTATTTATCAGCATTGGGCTACCACAAGATGGGCAGTAAAAACACGTTAATCCCCTCTCATTCTTCTCCTTTCTCTTGTGTTCTAAATGCTTCAAAAATTAGAAAAGGTATTCTTCAGATATGGTGGTTAAACCAATGCATGGATTTCTTGGTCTTTGGTATAAAATCAGCTGTATTTATAGTGCTCTGCATTAAAATTACATTTGGTCTAACTCTGTTTTGGAACTTTTAGCTTATTCTGAGTAATCTAACTCAAATTTCGCTTGTAAAGTGTTACAGTGGCCCTTAGCATTCATACTGGGACTTTGAACTGGGATTTAATTTGTTCCATTTTATGTTAAATGTGGTATAAGATGCTGGTTAGGAATTTTGAATCTTCAATGACACAATACTAAAAATTAGCCAGTCTGAGTAAATTTTGCCTCTAGAGTATTCTGTACACTCTGAGAAATTGAAATGACTCCTCCACTGATCTCTTCTAGAAAGTGATGATGTTTCAGTGCGTACTCGGCTTTCTCCTCCTACCCGGGGAGCTTCTATGGCTCATGGTTCATGTTCCTGCCAGATGCGTGTATCTGTCTCCCCGATTGTGCAGTGTCTTCACACTGGAGGGTAGTAGAAAATAAGACTGAGGTTGTGACTGCAGGCTGCTGAATATCTTTGTGTCTCTTTTATTTCCCTCTATCATTTTTTTTTTTTTAAGAAGGCTCCACGCCTAGCATGGAACCCAAGGTGGGGTTTGATCTCACAACCCTGAGATCAGGAGTTGGCCGCTGAACCGACTGAGCCACCCAGGTCCCCTCCCTGTGTAGTGTTTACCCCATACCATCCTTTGGATGATGTTTCATTTTTATAGGAAGCCAACTTTAGTAAACATCGAAAACTGCCTCCTTCTGCGAACTGTCAGATGTTTTAGCTTCCTAAAGGAGTGAGCCCAGTAGCACTTTCTTTTTAATTAATTAATTAACCAGTTCATTCATTTGGGGGAATTCAAGTTAGGTGTGGAAGGGCATAGGGCATCGTTGAAAGAACTACTGGTGAACATTTGAATGTAAGAGAAGAGGGTATTTAGGGTTTGTGAGAAATTTAGTGGACAGATACGATCTCGGCTGTCTTTTACAATAAATTTCACGTATTGAAAAAGGTTTTACTACTATCAGCTAGTAGCAACATAATTGATTGCTGGAGGTTGTTATGGCAAGATAAGATTCTTGTTATCTGCATTTCAGAAAAGACTCCTGTGTAATTCTGAGGAGCAGTGGATAGCTGCTTGAAACCCTGGAAGTACACAGTCCTGGTGCTGTGCATTTTAATGCCCTGGTTCTCTCTTCACCGTACGAATTACAAAGACCAGGAGCTGGATGGATGCTCAGGCCTTAGCAAATAGAGAGGTTTCACTTTTTGCACAGGCCCATTAAAAGGTACAGACGGGCTAGCTCCAGGTAGCAGGACCAACTCGCAGAGTGAATGGAAATCGGTCATTTTCACTGGCTCGTCCACATTCTCTGTCTCGCATCTGGCGGGGATGGAAAATTTCATTCCTGGTCCGAATCCTTTTTTTTTTTTTTAATAATTTTTTTTTTTATTATATTAGTCACCATACAGTACATCCCTGGTTTTTGATGTAAAGTTCGATGATTCATTAGATGCGTGTAACACCCAATGCACTATGCAATACGTGCCCTCCTTAATACCCATCTCCGGCCTATCCCATTCTCCCACTCCCCTCCCCTCTGAAGCCCTCAGTTTGTTTCTCAGAGTCCATAGTCTCTCATGTTTCATTCCCCCTTCTGATTACGCCCCTTTCTTTATCCCTTTCTTCCCCTACCGATCTTCCTAGTTCTTATATTCCATAGATGAGAGAAATCATGTGATAATTGTCTTTCTCTGCTTGACTTATTTCACTTAGCATTATCTCCTCCAGTGCCGTCCATGTTGCAGCAAATGTTGAGAACTCGTTCTTTCTGATAGCTGAGTAATATTCCATTGTATATATGGACCACATCTTCTTAATCCAGTCATCTGTTGAAGGGCATCTCAGCTCCTTCCATGATTTAGCTATTGTGGACAATGCTGCTATGAACCTTGGGGTGCATATGGCCCTTCTCTTCACTACGTCTGAATCTTTGGGGTAAATACCCAGTATTGCAATGGCTGGGTCATAGGGTAGCTCAATGTTTAACTTTTTAAGGGACCTCCACACTGTTTTCCAGAGTGGCTGTACCAACTTGCAGTCCCACCAACAATGTAGGAGGGATCCCCTTTCTCCACATCCTCTCCAGCAATTGTTGTGTCTTGCCTTGTCAGTTTTTGCCATTCTAACTGGCGTAAGGTGGTATCTTAGTGTGGTTTTGTTTTGAATTTCCCTGATGGCTAATGATTTTGAACATTTTTTCATGTGTCTGTTAGCCATTTGTATGTCTTCATTGGAAGAGTGTCTGTTCATATCTTCTGCCCATTATATGATTTGTTTATTTGTTTTTCTTGTATTGAGTTTGAGAAGTTCTTTGTAGGTCTTGGATACAGTCTTTTATCTGTAGTGTCATTTGCAAATATATTCTCCCATTCCGTGGGCTGCCTCTTAGTTTTTTTGACTGTTTCTTTGGCTGTGCAGAAGCTTTTTATCTTGATGAAGTCCCACAAGTTCATTTTATCTTTTGTTTCTCTTGCCTTTGGAGATGTGTCATGAAAAAGGTTGCTGTGGCCTTTTTAATTCACCAAAATCTGTCTTAAAACAGTGACAGTGATGTTCTCTGAAACCATTAACTGACAAGTATGCTTCCTTAGGGATTTTTTGTGATGAAACTTTGTCTGATAGAAGCACCCTTTCTCCCCTTACTCCCTCTAGGATTCTAGAGCTCAAAGTTGTATTAGAGATCATCCAATTCCACTTTTTAAATTTGAGGCAATGAAGGCCCAGATAGGTTGAACAGGGCCAGGGCTAGAACTAGACCTTAAATTTTTCTGATCCACATCTTTTAGCAGCATACATGTTACCTCCTTACAACATCAGCAAATGCTGTCAGCCTGAGCGCCTCCCGCAGGTAAGATGCTAGAATCCGCGGAAACGAATGAAACAAAGGCTGTTTGCTCAAGTAGTTCACGGTCTACCAGGGGTGATAAGTCACATATATATTGATCATTGCCTTTGTTTTGTTTTGTTTTTAATCCCAGGTAAGCAGGATTTAAGTCTAGGGTCATCTTTACTTCCCTCGGCTTTTGTCTTATTACATATCTCTTTATGGCAAGCCTACCCTGGGGGCTCAGGCACAGAGAGCGGGTGGGCAGAGTGGGCAGCCCCCACGTGCACCTCAGCCCCTGGTCAGACATGACTCATAAATGCCCCAAAGCCGAAGAACCCCTCCCCCACCTGAGTTTCAAAAGAAGTCTTCCCTAGGAGTCAAAATAAAAGGGAGCTCCTGTGCAAGCATAGAAAAAAGAAGCTTTTGCACTGACCAGGTTCCTCATCCTCATGCATCTGAATGTGCAGCCAGAGGTGTCTGATGGTTTACGGAGCCGCTCTGAACCTCCCGTAAGTCCAAACCCTCTGAAAGGAACCAGAGTGCTTCCTACTCCAGTCCCGTCCTCATCCCACATTGTGCTCAAGGAAAGGACTGGACCAGAATTTCTAGTCGCTGTGGCAAAACTGTGTAACAGAGCATTAACTTTCTAAGGGAGAAAGCGATTACCGTCTTCGTCTGGGCATCCCCTAGATGCAGAGGAAGTCTTAGCTATTTCTTCCCTCCCTCAGGGAAGTACCGGTTCCTCTGGTTTTCACCAGAGGCCAACTCTTCACAAAGAGCTGCTTGAAGTTCAAGAGCTGTTCCGGGAAGTGTGAGCAGCCTCTGGCTGGGGTAGTGAGGGTGCTAACACCACCACCAGCTGCCATACCCTGTAATCTCCTTGCTGGCACTGGAAACTAATCCATTGTCTGTATTTTCTGTATCTTCCTTAATCCTCACCACAATTACATAAAAGTGCTTCTATTATATCTGTTTTACAAATGAGGGGTAAGTGACATTTTCTGAGGTTAGTAAGTAATAGGTCTTTGGTTCAAACAAGTATCTTCCCCGACTTCCAAGCCCATCTGCACCTCCTCCTTCCACTCTCGCCTTCTCTGTCTGCTGATGGCATGGGTGGGGCAAGTCCTCTCCTTGTGTGTCGCTCGCGTGGTGCCCTTGAGGACATCTGTGTGCACTGTTGAAACCGCTTGCTTCCTTTGAGGAGGAAGAAAGAGGCTAACTACATAATTTCTCAATTTTAGCTTATTGTGTCTTTAAGCACAAATTTTTCTTCAGTGCTCAGTGAGGAGGAAACACAAATAAGATACTTAACAATTGGTTTTAGAAATTTTCCTCTTTTCAATATTTATCAGAGATGGATTTTATAGAAAATTCGGTATAAGAAAATGCTTTTCTGTACATACAAGGGGTGACTTTTACTATATGCAAATTATACTTCGATTTTTAAAAGTAGAGTACAAGCTAATTTTAGATAATGACAAGCATTGTTAAGAGAATAAAATGGGGAAATGAGATGGAGGAAAGAAAACTTAAAAAAAAAACAACTTGGGAGATTTCCCTATATTTGTTTTTGAGCATTTCATTTTTTAATAGCTTCTTGGTTCAAGGGAAAAAATCGCAATTATCATATTTTAAGCTTCAGTACACAGTATATAAAAGGAAATCCCAATTTTAAATGCTCTTCTTTCCCACACATCTCTGCCTTCAGAATTAGTGAGGTATTATTCTAGAAACATGCTTACAACTTGCTAATGATCGCTATTAACGATGATGCACGGACTATATAGCCCAAATTTGTATCTGAAGTTTGGTGCTTTGGGGGAGGGGAATTATTTCAGGACTGAAAATTGAGCGAGATAGAGCTGACAAATGGAAGTTAATGGGTAAGCAAAACGTCCCACCAACAAAAAGAAACCCATCCACAACAGTAAGGGGGAAAAAAGAAAACATTCATTTTTGAGTGAATACAACAGAGTATGGGCATTTGGGTAGCCCACAAAAACCAGGAAGTCAGGATGACATTTTCTACAAATCAGACAGCAAAGTAGAAGAAAATACAATAAAATTTCTCTTATTTTTTCTGTTATGTCTCAAGATAGGCTCCTAGATAAACTCTGGAGGTAATTTTACCTTCCAGCGGGGATTGAGGCCAGCAACCTTGGCAACACGTTTGCATTGTAGAATTAGGGGCTGGGTTTATCTAACCCCTGGAGGGATCCATTTTCATTCTAGTAGATTAGAGCAAGGACTCAAGTACCCTTTGTTTTCAAGGAGACCTTTTCTGGAGAGGGAGAGAAGGCAGCTCCCTCCTTTCCCTTAGTTACCAAAGACAATTCTTTGTTTTCCTTCTGCTTGTCCCCTTCTCTCGAGCCTCGATCTTCCCCTACTCCTCTCCCTTCTTCTTCCTCCTCTCCAACCTCTCCCCCTCCTCTCCAGCCTGTCCCTCCTCCTCTCCAACCTCTCCCCCTCCTCTCCAGCCTTTCCCTCCTCCTCTCCAGTCTGTCCCTCCTCCTCTCTACCCTCTCCCTTCCCCTTCTCTCAGCTCTTCCTCCTCCTCTCCAACCTCTCCCCCTCCTCTCCAGCCTATCCCTCCTCTTCTCCTTTGTCTTTCTCCTCTTCTCTCTCTTTTCTTCCTCTTTACTCTCCTTCTTAAGTTTGTCTTGACAGGAGGAGTGATGGAGCTTTTCTTTTCTGGTCTGTGACCCATCCCTTGGACTAGAGTCACACTGAAATGAGGGTTGGCATGGATACTTTTTATTTGAGCTCTTCATGATGGCATTATACATCCAGTGGCAGCTAGACAATGCACTTAATATTTGTGGGTTAATTCAACCATTATAATGATAGGCAAAAGCATAGACATTGACACTTTCAATGGAGCTGTGGTGTCTGACAGCCTCAAGTTTTCTGAATTCAGCTAAGTATGAGAAAAGGCGAATTGCTCTGAGAAGCCAAAATATAGGCCATGAGGTGCATGGCTCCCACATACTTGATTAGAGCCCATTAAGCTTTCACTCAGTCTCTTTGTACATAGTTTAACATGTTTGGTCATCTGGTTACTTAATCCTCAGCAGATTAGATAAAATATGTTGAAAATGCCCTATAGTGGGGGCGGGACTGTTTCTAATAACAAGAGTGACTGTGGAAAGGCTGATGTCAGTGCAGCTAAAAGGAAAAACCTATAATCTGGAAGACAGGAACCCTAATGGTAGGGACATTAAAATATGTTATTTCCTGTAGACATAATATATAAAGTGCTGGGTAAATACTTGATACTTAATTTATGTTCTTTATCTCTTTCCTCTGAAAACATTATTGTATGACATTTCAGCCCCCAAATCAGGGCTCGTAATATTGCCCTGAGTTTTGAGAGAAGTTTTATGATAAGGGTACCCTATACAAAATAGCAGAGCAGTATATGGGTATATAATAAGGTCATTTTAACCTGAAATGTTAACATGGAAACATATTTTGGTATTTAAAAATAGGACCTTCAGTAATTCATAAAATTCAGACATGTTGACTAGTAATAACAGCTGCTTTTATTAAAAGCTATATTGGGCGCTTTACATGGATTAACACATTTATTTATCCTATTTATTCTGAATCAGATGAAAGTCTTCTTTTCCCATCAGAGCTAGATTATATCATTCTCTACCTTATATTATTATTAACGACTAATTGCTGAATTTTTTGATCACACCTTTTACATGATGGAGGCTTAGTAAATTTTATGGGCTTAATAATTAATTAAATCCACTGTAAAATTTCACTGGCACTCTGTCCTTTCTCGTAATTTATTTCTTAACAGCCTAGGGATAATATATGTATGAGATTTAGCAGAACAAATACATAAATTAGACACGGATGGCTAGCTCAAGTTAAGTATGAGACAATATTTATTAGCTTCTGTTGGTCATAAATTACTATTTTTTAGGGTAGTTTAAATATTCATACAAAAGAAAAATAGGCCCTAAAACAAGACTTAATTCAGATTTAAAGCTGTCAATTCAGAACAACTTCGGTCACAATTAGGTGTCTGATAATCTAGTTTTAGATGTTCGCACATTTACAATTACTGCCATCTTACCTTTCATTTAATCTGAAATTGTTAATTTTACATAATGTCAGTAACAGGTTAAATTATTGTAACAATAATCTACAGTCCCTAAATTCTATGACAAAGGAGTCCAGAGCTAATGTTAATATAGACTTTTTAGGGGCGCCTGGGTAGCGCAGTCATTAGGCGTCTGCCTTCGGCTCAGGGCGTGATCCCGGCGTTCTGGGATCGAGCCCCACATCAGGCTCCTCCACTGGGAGCCTGCTTCTTCCTCTCCCACTCCCCCTGCTTGTGTTCCCTCTCGCCAGCTATCTCTCTGTCACATAAATAAATAAAAAATCTTAAAAAAAAATAATATAGACTTTTTAGATTCACAACCTACTTATGCTTATATGTGGTCAAGTACTCCTCAACTGTTGACTGGCTGTCGTTCCAGTAGATTTTAAGTCTGCTATTTGCAGTTTACATAGCAATTGTCCACTCAGATGACGTGCTAACTTACTAGGTTCCAGGCTACTTTACAAAACCTATTATCTAAATAAGGGAATGTGCACATCTAAAATTGTGATCTCAAGAAGTGGGGGCAAGGAGTGGTGTGATACTTTGCTAGCTATCTTTAGATCTACGATTAGACCAACTTTGATACCAGTGAAGCTTGTCAGGAGTGGTTTCACCTTTCTGTACTTCATCTTTATCCGTGTTCTAAATCCTAGCGCTTCTCGTCTTCAGCTTTTAGGTGGCCAGTCATCATAGAAGTTTAGAACTCTGATTCTGAGTTCACAGTGACCTAGGTTTAAATTCTAACTCTACCTCTTGGTGATGTGTCCTTAGACAAGTTTCTTCCTCCCTCCCTTCCTTTCCTTCCTTCCTTCAAGACATTTATTTATTTATTTATTGAGAGAGCGAGAGAGTGAGTGGGGGAAATGGTGGAGGGAGAGGAGAGAGAAAGGATCTCAAGTAGACTCTGCACTGAGTGCAGAGCCCAACACAGGGCTGGATCTCACGACCCGGACATCATGCCTGAGCCAAAATCAAGAGTCAGATGCTTAACCAACTGAGCCACCCAGGTGCCCCTTTAGACGAGTTTCTTAATCTCTCTGTGTCAGTTTTCTCTTCTATAACACAAAGATAGTTATCGTACCTATTTCGTAAGGTTGTCAAGAGGATTAAATGGAATACTTACTTGGAACTGTGCCTAGCACATACTAAGTATGTGATAATTGTTACCATTATGGTGCCCTAAGTCCCTTACTGTGCTATCCTGCCAAATCTTTTCAACTTTACAAATTGCTTCTCATTCTAAATGATCTTAATCTACCTTTTGTTTCCTGCCAAATAAAATTATTCATTCTTTCAATGTAATGGATAGAGTTCAGGTAGAACTTAGAAGGAAAGCAATTTAATTATATTAATTTTTTCTAAGCTGTGAGTCACTCGGAGCCATAGCCCTTCAAGAATTATTTGGTTTTAAGAAGAGATTTCTGATTTCCTTCAATATAATTAATTGTTGAAATAAATCAAAAGAAAGGCTGAAGACAACAGAGGGAAAAGGTAGTTCTGTGGCACCTTGCCATCCAAACCTATTGGCACGGCTCAGAGCCTTAGCTCATGGTCACCAATCAGAAGTTTCATCTTTTTGTCATAGTTTTTTTCTTTCTTCCTCTTCTTAAAACATACATTCTTCAAAAACTAGGACTTCTGTGGCAGAGGCAGTGAGGTCTACAACGAAGGGAAGGGTTGGGAGGGCGGGATGTGAGCAGCGTTGGCGTCTGGTTTTATGTAGTCACGGGTAAGTAGGGGACGGACTTTATTCTCAAGGTTAGAGAAATAAACACATTAATTCACTTCATGCTGGGTTTGGACATGCAAGTAGATATGTAGCAGCTCCTTGGGTAATCCTCTAGGTAGGAAATAGTCCATTTTAGGAAAAAACACCAGTTATTTGGAGATCGGCTTTGTTTTCTAAACAGTGAAAAACATGATGGGGATTAGTCTTCACTTGAGAGTTTAAGTGAAAAACAAATGTCCAGGTAATGGCTGATTTTTTCATAAAGACAATTTTATTGATGAGTGGAACTTGGCACAGCTCTGACTTCCACTTTTGTCAGTAACAGGTCTGGGAGAATGAGTACTGGGAACAAAAGAAGTCAGGTAATACGTTGCCACAGGCACTCATTTCAGGACAGAGCACACTGTGGTTGCCATATTTGCCCCAGGGACGAAGGTGAAGGTACCAGGCTTGGTTTTCAGATGCTTCATGAAAATTCCAACTGTCTGCAGATAGAATTTTCTGTAGTAGAGCCAAGAAGTCCTGAACGGAATGGGGTCTGGTGGAATAGCACTTTCTGGTTACAGAAACTTCATACACCTATTGTTTTGCTTAATCTTCAAAAATAATCCTTGAATAGATAGAATGGATAGTTTTACCTCTAAATTACAAACATAGAACATAAGATTGCCAAAAGTCAGTTTCTCAACAGCAGAATCAAGGAAAAAAACACAGGTCCTCTCTATTCTCTGTGGAGCTTTCTATTACCATATTATTTTTATATAAAGCCAATGAAACAAAGCAATGCCTAGACTTCACTGGTGAATTCTACTAAACATTCAAAGAAGAGCTAATACCAACACTTATACCCCCTTTTGAAAAATAGGAGGGAAAACTGAAATATTTTATGAGGTCAGTATTATTACCTTGATACCAAAATCAGACCAACATCTCAAGAAACTAAAAGTTTTGGCACAGATTAATATCCCTTACGAATGTAGATACAAAGTCCTTAGCAAAATACTAGTAAACTGAATGTGGCAACATTTAAAAATCATAATACACGATGACCAAGTAAAATTCATCTCAGGAATGTGGGGTTTGTTTAACATCTGAAAATCTATTAGTATAATATACCTAAGTAGTGGAATAAAAGACAAAAGCCTCACAAACATCTTTATAAATGCAGAGAAGGCATTTGGCAAACCATCGTCCTTCCGTGATAGTGATCTTGAGTAAGCTGGCAATAACAAGGCCGATTTCTCAACCTGCTGAGGGAATCTGGCAAAGTGCTCAGCTAGCATCATAACTAATGGTGAAAGAGTGCCTGCCTTCCCCCTAATTTCAGAAATAACACAAATGTATCTGCTTTTACTTTAATTCAACATTGCATGGCAAATTCTTACTAGGGCAATTATCTAAGAAAAAGTTATAGTAGACATTCAAATTGGAAAAGAAAAAAAAGTATAATCTCTATTCTTAGACGGTATGATCTTTTTTATAGAAAAACCCTAAGGAATCCACACACATACAAAAATTACAACTAACAAACAACTTTATCAAGGTTGCAAGGTAGAAAATCACTATACAAAAATCAATTGCATTCCTATAGATGACATGTGAACAATCCAAAAATGAAATAAGGAAGAGAATTCCCCTTATAAGAGCCTCGAAATAAATAAAATACTTAGGAAAAAGTATAACCAAAGAGGTGGAAGACTTGCACACAGAAAACTACAAAGCATTATTGAAAGAAATTAAAGACCTAGATAATGAAAAGGTGTCTATGTTAATAGATTACAAAAGTTAATATTGTTCAGATGGGAATAGTACGAAAGTGGTCTACAAAATCCGTGTCATTATAACTCCAGCTGCTTTTGGGGAAGACCATGACAAGCTGATGCTGAAATTCATGAAATGCAAGGGACCTCTTGAAATGTGAAGGGCTCACATCTTGTGATTTAAAACTTATTACAAAGCCACAATAATCAAGACAGTATGGTTCTGTCATAAGAATGGAGATCAGTGGAATAAAACTGAGAGTCTAGAAAGAACCCTTACATTGATGGTGAATTGATTTTTGACAAAGGTGCTAAGATAACAGGGAAAGAATAGTCTTTTTCAATATTAGAAACAGCTGGACATGTGCATTGCAAAAGAATGAATTTGAACCCCCATCTCACACCATATAAACAAATGAATTCAAAATGGGTCTTAGAACTAAATGAAAGAGCTAAAGCAATAAAATGCTTCAATGATGTATTTCACACAAATGTAATCATTTGTGTGAAATATCCAGAAGAGGTAAAAGTACAAGAAGTAAACTAGTAGTTGTTTAGGGTGCAGGAGGAGGGAGAGAGGGATAGGGTTTGACTGCTGCTGAGTTCAAAGTTTTTTAAGGGGGTGATGAAATGTTCTAAAATTGGTTTGTGGTGATAATTGTCCAACTCTGTGAATTCCACTATAAAATCCACTGAATTATACACTTTAAAGGGGTGAATTTTTTGATGTGTGGATAATATCTCAATGAAACAGTTAAAAATGAAGATAACGAAATCTCCTCACCTCTGTATCACGTACTTTCGGCTGTGAGTTTTTCCCTAACTTTTCTCCAATATTATGCCTGGTTGAGATGATTACTAGTTCTGCTTTTACTGAAATTATCAGGTAGATTTGGCTACATCAGGCATTTCTCAAAAGAGAGTCCTAAATGGGAGGCGCCTTGTCTTGGGAACAGTATACAGTTATTCTAAAAATTGCTGCAGACATTTGATCAAAGATTTAATTTTGGAGCTGGGAGGAGGGATGATTTACATTTTGTGGCACATGTTTTTCTACTTTATTTCTTAAAATACGGCCAAATAAATTGACCGTAATAGCTGTTTACTAACTTGCAAATACAACAGCTAAATTCATGAGCCACACTTTTGCTATGTCTTCAGAACCTCTGTGCCCTTTTGTCTCCAGAATTTGTCAGTTAGCGTATGTGGGCTTGTATAGACTTAAATATGCGTACATATATTTACAGATCTTATATATAGTATGTATTTTGTGTGTGTGTGTGTGTCCCTAGAATATATCCATATCCTATATATCCAACTACATTTTAAAATTGTAAGTCTGTAGAAAACAGGACTTTCTCAGTTTCTTGAAGACCTAACAGTTCTCTCTCTGAGCTAACCAGTAAGGTTTCAGTTGGATAGTTGATATGCCAGTCTCCACACCAGGGAAGAGGAGTTGAGTATTAATCCCTGTGAGTGGTCTTTTTGGTAATTCAGGAAATTATAGGCTGGACGAAGAATAAGGATGCTCTCTACCCTCTTACAAGGCTCATCATTTAGTGGCAGCTTTTTTATCTGGAAAATGGTAAC
Source organism: Ursus arctos (assembly GCF_023065955.2). Taxonomy (NCBI): domain Eukaryota; kingdom Metazoa; phylum Chordata; class Mammalia; order Carnivora; family Ursidae; genus Ursus; species Ursus arctos. Next base: position 4,251,976 of record NW_026622897.1, on the reverse strand, counting down.
TCTTTGTAAAATACACTTGGCCTAGAAGACTTTGACTCCTCAAATTCTAAATAAGGTTCAAAATATAAGTTTTCCTCCCAGATATTTTTCAAAGTGAAAAACAAATGCAGATAGTACTTCCTGTTGGTTAAGTTCCGACACATAAGTAAGGTGGTGTGCATTTCAATAAAGGACCAGACATTCACGTAGCCATCTTTCAGAGCAGGTCCTTGGCAGGCAACACACTTTTTTCACTAATGGTGATGCTAGAAAAGAATTTTTGAGTTTTCCTCTTGAAATTTCTATCAAAGCCAGTGTACAGATTACATGAGTAAGCCCTCTTAATACTGTTTAATCATATCTGGTTTGTACCCAAAATTACATTACTCAAGTCAGTCAACTACTTTATTCTAGGCTTTGTTCAGAATCACTTTAGAGTGCTTCCAAAATGATATCCACTCTCAAAGAAGGACGACATGCTACCAATAACCGTTTTTTAAAATGGGTTTTGAGCTCTGCCCTATAGCAAATGGGTCTCTTGGCTCACTGCCAACCACATGTTGTACTCAGTTCAGTGTTGCTTGAATGACTGACTGAATATCATGTTTATGTTACTTTGTATTACTTTGAGGAGAATAATACTCCTTTAACAATATCTTTATATGCTTCTCCAAAGTAAATTATTTCACATTCATAGTGTGCATATACTGATTCTTTGCTAGCTGTTTGAACTCTTGTTTTTTTTTCCTACTCATGAAATGGCTCTCTACCTTTTTATATTGGCATATGTTCTATTCATTTACCTCCTTCTGCGTCATCATGAGAACAAAACCAAAGTAATGACTGAAAGAATGCTTGTTGCATAGTTCTCACCAGCCTTCTGCGCCTTCCCTGTCTGACTTGTAGAGCTGATGCCTTCAGCTCATTTCTAAATGTCTGCATGGCGAACATCATCGGGGCTACAGATTTGAATGCACTTAAGTAGTTCAAGTAGTCAGCATCTGTATCCTTCCCTATTTTGTTGTGGTTTCCTGCAATCTTAACAGCAGTAGCTGCGGTTCTGGTAGTTAGAGCTGACCTTCACAGAGACAGAGTTAAAAGGTATTGCTGAAAGTCTGTAATTTTCTACAGTCATTTATCATGTTCCTCCTCCCCATTTAATAAATCGGTGGCCTTTCTCATTCTCAAAAAGTGTTTATTTCTTTTAGTGTCTTTCAAAACGTGTTATTTATTGTTTTGTCTAGCCTTTCCTTTAGCCTCTTAGTCTATGAAAAACAGACAAGTTTGCTAAAAAAGGAAGAAAATAAAATGGATTTACACGTCTTTTAAAATCTTCTAGGACTCTTCTTCCACAGGCTCAAACGTTTAATTAACAGGCCATCTTTGCACCAGTGAAATTTACGAAGGGTGTCTGGGAGGAAACTTCTCCTCTTGACCACACCTCCATTGATGGGGCTCCGCTGAAATGATCTGCCCATCCTTGGGATCCCCAGAGCTCTCTTGTTTTTTTTTAAACATTTTGCTTTATTGGAGTTATGTGTGTGCAGTTCTTAGTCATCCTAAATAATAAAAAATTAAGAATGACTATTGATTAAGCATTTCCTTAGAGCCAGACATTGGTATCATAAGATCCTGTTTAATTCTTACAACTACCTTGTGGTGAAAGTGTTATGATCATTTTATCTTATACATATATATGGTTATAGATATTATATATAGAACATTATGTATATATAAATATATATATATTTGTACATTTAAATATATATTTATAAACATGAATTATACACATGTATATGTATATAGCATGGTATTGTGGTTTTTAGAAAGATTATTTCTGCCCAGAATGAAAAGTCAAACAAATTATTCTGGGCAAGATAACCTTGGGTCACATTTTTTTTCTCCTAAGGAATTTTTTTCCTGAAATCTAATTCTTTGCAGGGATGTTTGAAACAGCCTGGTTTTGATCTCTTGAAGGGACTTGCTTTTTTTCACTGCTTGAGTGCCTGAAGAATTTTGTGTTTAATCTTGAAGTTTAATGAGCTTTTTCCCGGATACATTGTGTGCCATTTCTGTCTGAAGATTGAATTATCTCCTTATTTCACCAAAAATGTCCTGTGTTATATCTTTGAATAGTTTTATATTTCATTTGTTTCATTCTCTATTTCAGGGAAATACAAAATGATTAGATGCTCAGTAGCTATTAGGCAGTAGAAGAAGCAAAGAGCACAAACAAGTATGACGGATAGAGTTTAAGATAATTACTACTGAAAATGTCAGACTGTCTGGGAAGCCCACCCAAAACACTTCCCCTGAATACCTCTTAATGTGGGTTAACCATCATAGAATCCTTGCAAAGTACTAATCGAGGACTAATTCCTTTAACTGGTTTTTAAAATTAGTATATAACAGTCATTTAGTGTGAATTTTCTGTGTGCCAAATTCTGAGAATATACTAATACTCTAACTCAAAATCTGAAACTTTTTTCCACCAACCTTTTATTAGAAAGCTTTAAGCTTCTTGAAAACTTAGAAACTAGCAAAATGCAGTTTTGATATCTAGATTTATGGATTGTTAACACTGTACTACTTTTTTATGAGTCATCGTGAGTATTGATTTCACAAAACAATAAATACTTGGTGTCAGAGAAGTAATATCATTTTAACTATATTCATAATTTACATGTAGTTAGTGATTTCGCATGTAATTAGGGTCATTTTTTCCAATCTCTGGTTTACATGCTAGCATTTAAAAAATTTGTTATATATCAAAATAATTCTTTTTTTCTTCTTAAAAATATTAATTTTCTAACCTTATTAAATGTACTTTTTATTTTGCTTCTAATTCCTTTTGAATCCATAGCTAATGGGTATATTAATACTGTGACACTAGGAGTAAAATACATGTTTTAAAATTAATATTATATGGCTGAGTAATATTCCATTGTATTATTTAGCCATAAAAAAGAATGAAATCTTTGCCATTTACAACATGGCTGGAGCCAAGGAGTATGATGCTAAGCAAGATAAGTCACTCAGATGAAGACAGACACCGTATGATTTCACACATGTGGAGCTTAAGAGACAAAACAATGAGCAAAGGGAAAGAGAGAGAGAGAGGCAAACCAAGAAACAGACTCCTAACTATCCAGAACAACCTGATGGTGACCAGAGGGGAGGAGTGTGGGGGGATGGGTTCAATAGATGATGGGGATTGAGGAGTACACTTGGCGTGACGAGTGCTGGGTGTTGTATGGAAGTGCTGAATCACTGTATTGTACACCTGAAACTAATATTATACTGTATGTTAACTTACCAGAATTTAAGAAGTTAAAAAATACTCTTAAATAGATAATAATAAAATAAAAAAAATAATATTGTAGCTTATTGTATCCTTGAGAACAATATTTTCAAATTAATTGGAGTGATTTATGGCATAATTTGCTAGATGTTTTTTGTTCTTTTTACATGTGTATGAGACCATTTTTTATATTTTCCCGATGTATCCGTTACAGGCTGTGCTCAACACAAGTCACTCCATATGGTGAGATTATACAGGGTCTTTTTATTTATTTTTTCATTTGTTATTTGGTTTATTTAAACTAAAACAAACAAAAAACAACATTCACCCATTTCTTCCACTACTTTGTACACCCTACCTCTTGGGAATACCTGACTGTTCTCTGTATTTATGAGCTTGGTGTTCTTGTTTTAAGATTCCACGTATAAGAAAGATCATATGGTATTTGTCTTTTTCTGACTTTTTACTTAGTCTAATGCCTTTGAGGTCCATACATGTTGTCATACATGTATGGCAGGATTTCCATTGTTAATGGTTGAGTTACACGTGTATTCCTATATTTACTCATCATATGTAGCTTGCATTCATCCATTGATGGACACTAGATTGTTTCCCTATCTAAGCATTAGAAACGTGAAACCTGCTGCAGTGAACATGGGGATGCATACATCTTTTTCAGTTAGTGATTTCATTTTCTTCAGATAAATATCCAGAAGCAGAATTACTAGGTAATATGGTAGTTCTATTTTAATTTTTTGAGGCACTCTATACTGTTTTCTGTAGTGATTGTACCAGTTGTCATTTCCACCAGCAGTGCACAAGGGTTCCTTTTTCTCCACATCCTCACCAACACTTGTTGTTTCTTCTATTTTTGATCCTAACCTTTCTAACAGATGTGATATCTCATTGTTTCGATTTCCATTTCCCTGATCACTAGTGATGTTGAGCGCCTTTTCACGTACCTATCGGTTATCTGTGTATTTTTGGAAAAATGTCTATTCAGATCTTCTGCCCATTTTCTTAATCAGGTTGTTTTTTTGTTTTGTTTTGCTGTTGAGTTGTATGAGTTCTTCATAAATTTTGAATATTAGCTCCTTATCAGATACATGATTTGCAGTTGTTTTCTACCATTCAGTAGATTGCCTTATCATTTTCTTGATGATTTCTTTTGCTGTGCACAATCTTTTTAGTTTGATATAGTTCCACTTGATTATTTTTGCTTTTGGGGGTATTGCCAGAACAGCATTGCCAAGACCTATGTCAAGGACCTACCTCCCTTTTTTCTTCTTGGAGGTTGATGGTTTCAGGTCTTAAGTTCAAGTCTTTATTTTGAGTTAATTTGTGTGTCTCGCATAAAGTGATGGTCCAGTTTTATTCTTTTGCATATGGCTGTCCAGTTTTCCCAGCACCACTTTTAAAAAGACTGTCCTTTCCACATTGTACATTCTTGGCTCCTTTGTCGTAAATTAATTGACCATGTATGTGTGGGTGTGTTTCTGGGCTCTTTATTTTCTGTTCCATTGATTTATATGTCTGTTTTTATGCCAGTGCCTACTGTTTTAATTATTATAGCTTTTTTTAAAAAGACATTTTACAGGTTGATTTTGAAGGTCATTTAAAAAAAAAGTTAAAGGCAATCTGAGAAAAAGTTGTACAGAATACACTAAGTAAGTATGGTGATTAAATGAAAATAAGGGAAATATGTTTCTTCTGCAATTCTGGAAATAAGTTCTGTTGTCCCGAAGGTTCTTAAACTTCCCCAAAGGGGAAAACTCATGGTAATGAAAGCTGCCTTTTAATCATGTAAATCTACAGTAGGAACCACATTTTTCGATTCTTACCAATAAGTCAGTTTCGATCTTCAAACTGTGCCTTGTTTTTTAAAAGGTACGATGCTATAAATTCAATGGGATTTGGTGGTCTTTCTTTTGCAAGCACAGCAGGTCCCTGTAATAAAACAGACATAACTGTCTGATCCAGGTAGGCACAAGTTAGCAAAGACTGGAGATCCACCTTCTGTTTTGATGACCTTTCTGCATTAATCTTCTCATTGTCTACTATCCTCTCAATATTGTCTGTGAGACCATTCTCAGAGTGAGGGTTTTCTGCAACCTGCATCTGTCCCTTCAGATGCTGGCTCCATTGTGTTTGGTAGACACTGCTAGACACAATCCCCGGAACCAGTCTTGGGAAACAAGAACCATGAGAAACCTGGGAGATTTCAACATGAAGATGCCAGGATAGAGTACAGCCCAGCTCCTGACCTTGCCCTTCACCACTACCTGTGCTCAGGAGCACCTGGTACAGAGAGGAGCAAGGTGGGGCAGTCTAAGACCAGTCATCCACATCAGGGTCAGAAGCTCCAAGGTAGTCCCAAGAACCTAGAAGAAGTGGGAAAGGAGGGAAGGGAGCTGATTACCTGTGCCCAAGTTTCTTGTTTTCAAAAGCCCTGCCCTGCACCGCCAGCTCTTAATTACTATAGTTTCGTAATATAGTTTGAAACGGGGGAGCATGATGCCTCCAGCTTTGTTCTTCTTTCTCAAGTTGCTTTTGCTGTTTGGGTCTTTTTTGGTTCCATAGAATTTTTAGGATTATTTGTCTTATTTCTGTGAAAAATATCATTGGAATTTTGACAGGGGTTGCACTGAATTTGTAGATTGCTATGGGTAGTATGAACATTTTAACAATATTAATTTTTCCGGTCCATTAGCACGGAATATCTTTCCATTTGTGTCCTCTTTAATTTCTTTCTTTAATGTCTGGTAGTTTTTTGTTTTGTTTTGTTTTAATATACAGGCCTTTCACCTTCTTGGTTAAATTTATTCCTAGGTATTTTATTCTTTTTGATTGCAATTGTAAATGGGACTGTTTTCTAAATTTCTCTTTTCGATAATTCATTATTAGTGTAAAGAAACACAGAGATTTTGTGCATTGATTTCGTATCTTGCAACTTGACTGAATTTATTAGTTCTGACAGTTTTTGGGTGGAATCTTTAGTGTTTTCTATTAGGGTGATGATATGCTCTCTGCAAATAGTGACAGCTTTACTTCTTTAGTATTTGAGAGTACTAATCCCTAAGGATTAGTCCCACCACCTAATCCCTAGGATTTTAGCATCTCTGTCCCAAAGACAAGATTCAACTACACGGTCATAACAATTATCAAACCCTCAAAGTTTAACTTGGAAAGTATATTATCTAAAATATAATTTATATTGAAATTTCCCCAATTATCCCCCAAATTCTATTTCCCCTAGGATCCAATTGAACATTATATATTTGGTTTTCATTTAGTTTTAGCCACCTTTATTCTAAACAGACTCCCTGGGGTGCCTGGGTGGCTCAGTCAGCTATGCGGCTGCCTTTGGCTCAGGTCATGATCCCTGTGTCCTGGGATGGAGCTCTGCATTGGGCTCCCTGCTCAGCAGGGAGTCTGCTTCTCCCTCTGCCCCTCCCCCTGCTCATTCTCTCTCTCTCTCTCTTGCTCTTAAATAAATAGAATCTTAAAAAAATAAAGAATAAACAGACTCCCATTATTGTTTTTATAACTTTAACATATTTTCAGAAGTTCTGTGATCCAAATTTTTCTTGTTTCCTCATGAATAGGATTAAGTTAAAGGTGTTTTTTGTTTGTTTTTTAATTATCACAAAGTTTTTTTAAGGCCAATTAAAGTGCTTTCACAGCATTACCTGAGTATATTAAAACTACAGAAGACTTTTTTATGTTTCTTTATTTAAAATTTATTTTTACTTTATTTTAATTCCAGTGTAGTTAACATACAATGTTATATTAGGTTCAGGAGTACAGCACAGTGACTCAGTGCTTCCATACGTCACCCACCCATACATCACTCCATAATCCCATCACCTGTCCCCCCCCCCCCCACCCGCTGCCCACCTCCCGTCTGGTGACCATCAGTGTCTTCTCTGTAGTTCAGTCTGTTTCTTGGTTCGTCTCTCTTGAACTCTATATTCAAGTTAAAGTTTTTTGGCAAGGATATTGGTTTGGCAATATTGTATACCTCCTGTTGTATCACACCAAGAAGCACATATATCAGTTTATCCCATTCTTTGTAATGTTAACTTAGATCACTTGGTTAAGGTTTTGGCTGCTGGATCTCTCCATTGTAAAGGTAACTTATACTTGGTAATTAACACGTTATTTGTGGGGTGACACTGCACCATGTGAACACATCCTGTTCTCCAACAAACTTTCACTCAGTGGATTTAATATTCATTAATGATGCTCGCCTGAATCCATTATTACGTTGGCCATGGTACAATGGCAATTTTCTAATTCTGCCTTCTAGTCTTTTAAGCATAACCGTGACCTCATTAAGAAGTATCTCTGGCTGCCCCAAATATGCTGTTTCTCCTTTTTTTCTGTCTAGTGGATTAGCATGAGATCTCCTTAATAGAAAAGATGTAAGTGCCGATAGTTGTCTGCTGGACACCGGGAACACAGATAAAGTGTACCTACATTAATCTGTGCTCTAACTTCCAATATGGGAGGGAAATTCAACCAGCATATAAATAGTCTTAAAGGAAAACAAAGACAATCCACATAACATATTTTTCTTTGGTGCTAAGGCCTAGATATGTTTATCTTCCTTCAAGTAAAAAGTAAAGAAATACCCAGTGTCAAATATTAAAGCCATTCCAATAGATAAGGGAGACCGATACCCTGAGGACTCAGAAATTGATTTATTGCGGGGAAAATGGAGAGAGTATTTGAGAAAACATCTGCCTCAAGTTTTTGCTGTTGTTGTTTTGTTTTATTTGTTTGTTGTATTTGTTTTGTTTGGCTCTTTTAAATAAGAGAACGTTGCGTCCATGAAACATGAGCGAGCTGCTTTCTCATTTCCTTGGTCTGGTGAGGACCGTGGACCCTGGACACTGATGCTTGATTGTCTCTCCAGGTGATGTTAATGTGCACTGAGAACCATTGGGGGAAGAAGAAGAAACTCCAGCTTGAAAGATGGGTGGAAGTTGGACACAGAGAGATTGAGGGAGGTCCCTCCAAATGCAGAGAGGACCATGAACAGAAAAGATGATGTAATAGGGTTCACTCATTTGAAAGGCTCAGGCAGAGGGATTGCTGTGATTTCGTTATTTAGAGAAGATTAAGTTACTATTCTGGATAACATCCTCCCGCTTATCCTTTGTAGCATACCAAGCCCTGTCACCTCAGTCCTGGTAGGTCCATTCACAGAAGGACATTACAGCCTTTGCTGGGTGGCAAGATAGTAAGCAAAACGTGGTTTATTGAAAATGTGTTCTGACATAGCCATGATATTATAAAAGATCAAAAAAGTCCAAGCTTGGTTTTCATGTTTCTGCTTTAGCCGCAGGTTTGAAAAGTGGATTTTAAGTTTGTAAATACTGGTTATGAGACACAAGAAGCAGAATGTAAATGTTTTGAAGGAATATTAATCAAAAGCAGTGAGTCACAGATAGCGGGTGAAAAGCATAAAACCAGCCATGTCAGGGCTTCGGATCAGAGTAAGGTTTCAATTTTGGTATCTACTGAAAATGGCCAAATTGAAGATGACTATGAATAAATATTGATAATATAAACTATTGAATTTCTCTAGTGATAAGTGTTTCTTGGGTTTTGCACATATTCCTAATGTAAATATATATATATATTTATATATGTATATGTATATATATATAATGTAAAAGTTGGAAAGAAACCCTTTGGAAATGTTCCCTGTTCCTCTCTTATATTTTCAGAAAAGCACAAGTTTTAGAGAATCAGATAAGCAGAATAACCTGAAGCTGAAAATATTTATGTCCGCATATTCCAGAATACAGAGGAAAAGTAATGTCAGCCAAATTTGAAACATAAGCACTGTTTTTTCTTTGTATTTGCCAGCATTACCTAGAATAACATGCACCTTTATAAGAATGTAGTTACTTTGAGTGCCCTCTGGCAGGATTATAAGGTGGTGACTCAGTGCCACACCCCATTCCCTGGAAAGTTCTCATTGCCCCCAGATGAGTCCAATCACGGTGGGACTCAACAACCCATGTAAAAATGAATAGATTTTTCTCACAATTTCTAAGGTACTGTGACATTCAAAAATAGAAATAAGAAAAAGAGAAGGAAGAAAATCAGAGTCAGTAGAGTGGTAAGACTAAGTGGCTGTGGTGTCAGGACCTAAATTCCAGTTGTCTCTCTCTCGCCAACTAGCTATGACTTTGAGTAAAGCATCTTACCTCTTGACGTCACTTGCAAAGTGAGCATCAAGCTAGTATGGTAATAGTTCATAAATGTTTAAGGAAATAGAGTCATTTCCCCCCTGGAATGAAATCTGATATGGAATCATAATATGTAAAACAGCTGAAAGTAAAGATGTGGGGAAAGAAATCCTTTCTCCCAGACTCCGCCATACTTCTGAGACCCACTCAGAGGCACGACCACAGACGCTGGAGGGTGTTAACATTCAGAGTGTGGTCTGGAGGCAGCATCAGCAGTCACTGGTTGGAGACGCAGAACCTCAGGAGCTAGTTAGGAATGGAGATCTCAAGCCCCTGCTGGACTCACTGAATCAAGAGTCTGCATTCTAATAGGTACACCAGTGATATGTTTCTCAGTAAAGTTTGGGAAGCCCAACTCTAGAGATTCCTGGAACTCCATTTGAAAACTAACTAGTAGACTAGTTAATCCACAGGGATTCATGGTACTCTTTTGCCCTTTGATAACACCACACTGACAGGTCTTTAGCTGGAAGCCCCCTGGGCAAGAAGAACAAGTAGTGGTGGGAGCAATGCCATTTTTTAGAGTCTTGGAGTCAAGAACGCAGAGCTGTATTTGATTTCACAAACAGCCCAGTGCTCTGTCCATTCCACATTATTTCAAGGAGGGACTATGTAATGGTCTTTACGTTATGCTATGGTAGTCTATCAGTCAAGGGCCCAGAAGAAACTTAATGACATGCTCAACTAAGATAATTGACAAGCCTTTCTAATAGAAGAGTTGTGGGCAGGGTTAAGAGAACCAGTAAGAGATGGTGAAGCACCCAGGGACTAGCAGTGGTGGGAACCACTGAGGCTCCTAATCTTGATGGAGCGAGGAAAGAAAAAGGACCTTAGGAGAGCTTCAGCTGTAGGAGGAGCCCAGTACGGGAGCTCTTGCCTTAGGCAGCAGGATACAACCACCGCCAAACCACACATCAGCGTGGAGCAAACCAGAACAATAAATAAACTATACTTTTTCTCCTCTCTTACTCACCTGGTGGCTACCATTGGCCAAACCCAACTGGAAACCGGAGTGCAACTGGAGAGCCAATTGATAAGTCCGTATAACTCATCCTCCTGTGGCACAGAGCAGGGTGCAGAAAGTTAGTGAGTGATTCTGGAGAACACATTTAGAATGGCCAACACAGTAGCTAAGATGGTTGGATTTATAAATAGGATAACAGGAAATAGAGTAAAATTGTAATGGAAAGGTTTGTTTTGTTTGCATATATATTTGTACACAGATATCTATTTGAGTGATTGTATGTTATACATTGTAAAACAAATGTCTATTAAACAGCAAGAATTTTCTAGGAAAAAGTGAGATGTAGCAGAATGTCCACTTTGAAAAATATTTTTATACTTCTGTGAAAAGTTTTTAAAAAACAGAATGATGTTAATCTGTATTTAATGCATGCTCTTTGATAGGTACTGTCAAAGACACTCAGGTAGAAAATATGGACCCCATCTTCAGGCTACAATATAGGTTAAAAACAAAAAGCTAAAATACATCTAGAATATACATATGGTATATATTTAGTTGCATTTATTCAGTTGCATTTATTCAGCCACTATTTATTAAGCATCTGCTGAATACCAAACAATATCTTTGTGACTAAATTTTACAAAAATAATGAGTCAAAAATGATATGGTCCCTATCCACATAGAACTTCTAATCCCATTGGGAAGATTAATAATAGTTATAGCTCAAGTACGATGAAAAGAGAAATATAGGGTTCCTTGGGACTTTATAACAGATACACCTAATTTAGATTGGTGATCCAAAAGAAGACATCTTGAGGCATTTGAGATCTGAAATAGAAATAGGAAGTCAGCCGGGTAGTGGAGGGTAGTAATGGTGAAGGGCAGTGGAGGGAAGCAGTGGAGATGAGGACGTGTGTGGGTGCTGGAGGGAAGGCAGCGCGGGGTGCTCCATCCAGAGCAGATCATAAGTTCAGAAGGCTTAGAGAGAACAGAGATTATGCCATATTTAACAACCCGAAGAGAATGTCTCCTATGTGGAGCAGAAAGCAAAGGGAGCATGGTACCATAAAGCCATGTGAAGCTACTGAAATATTATAATTAGTGAATCACTTGATCAAATGGAAAATTATGATGTAGAATATTGGACTTACTATTACCACTTCAGCTAAAACTTGAATTCATTGTCTACTGGAAGTTTTTCTGAAAAATAAGGACAGAAAGGCATTTTCCTCAAAACCTTCCCCAAGTTTAATTTTTTCCTTTAATGTAGGAAAATAGCTGAATTGTTCTGAATTTTCTGTCATATTTTGCTGTACATCAACCTAATAAAACCTTTTTAAAGGAAATGCATGGCAGTGTTTTTTATTAACAGCCTTACGAAGAGAGAACCATGTTTCATTGTTTATTGCCAAAGTAGGATGAGGAAAGTATCAAAGAATCAGGTTGACAGCAAGTAAATTTCATGCCTGTGTGTGTGTGTATTTTATGCTTATTGTTGAAAATTCTTCTTCTCTTGACCGGTGATAGAGCTCACCTTCAGGGCCCTTCATCCACCCCCGGCACTTAATGTGTCTGTAGCAATGCAGTCACTTTGCCTTCTGGAGAAGATACCTTATGGCAAGTGTGTATTTCTCTGAATGCTAGCCAGCTGAAAAGGACATAGAGTCTCTCTTGTGCTAGAATCATCTGTTCAGACACTATTATTTCATAGAAATACTTATTGTAAAAATCCCTCCTAAGAACATTATCAAAAGTGTTGCAGATCCTGCCTGTCATCTTTCTCTCTCACTTTTCCAAGTGTTTTCTTTTACCACGAGAGTAGTCCTGATGGATCCCGACACAGGAAAATACATAAGGCAATCAGTAACACTTTATTTCTTTCAATACCAAGACTGCCGTTGGTGCCAACGAGAGGTAATATATTATTCTCAGACCTATGAATCTATACATGGATGGATATGATTGAAGGAGTGACCTTCCCCTCCTCCTCCTCTTCTTCTTCCTCTTCTTCTTCCTTCTTCTTCACATTCAGTGATTTTAAATTTATTTGCAAGGTTATGAAACACCAGCAAAATCTAGTTTCACAACATTCCTTTTACCCCAGAAAGGTCCTTCTTGCCTTCTAAAATCAATTCCCAATGCTACCCAGCACCTGGGAACCATGAATCTACTTTCCAGCGCTATAGATTTTCTTCTTCTGGATATTTCACATAAAGGGATTTATACAATATGTGGCCTTTTGTGCCTGGTTTCTCTGGTCAGCTTAATGTTTTTGAGGTTCATTCATGTTGTAGTAGGTATCCGTGCTTTGTTCCTTATTCATTTATTCATCAGAGAGCACACAAGCAGGGGGAGCAGCAGAGGGAGAGGGAGAAGCAGACTCTCCACTGAGCAAGGAGCCCGATGCGGGACTCGATCCCAGGACCCTGGGATTGTGACCGAGCTGAAGGCATACACTCAACTGACTGAGCCACCCAAGCACCCCTTTGTTCCTTTTTTGGCTGAATAATATTCCATCGTATGGTTAGACCTCATTCTGTTTATCCATTCTCCAGTTGATGGACATTTGTGTGGTTTCCACTTTTTGACGGTGATCAATAATGCTGCTGTGAACATTTGTGTACAGGCTTTTGTGTGGACATGTTTTCTGTTCTCTTGGGTCTATGCCTAGGAGTAGAATCGCTGGGTCATAAGTAACTCTACTAAAGCGTTTGGAAAACTGCCCGGTTGTTTTCCATGGTGGCTGCGCCATTTCACATTCCCACTAGCAATGTACGATGGTCTCCATTTCTCCACAGAAGAAATGATTTCTTAACCAGCTTATGGTGTTGTATTTTTCAAGCCTTGTGGATTCAGTAGCTCGTTTTAAATTATTTTAAGGCAGATGTTTTTCACATCATGAAGAGCACAGGAAAAGTTGTGTATAATAGGCTCTGATCTTGCCAAATGTGGGATTTCTCTAATACTATAGTTTATAATAGGTTGGACCATTTGCTCAGGCTTTCTGTTTGCTTATAAAGATGGACTCTTATTGACCCATTCGTTATTAGCTAAATATAAATATGGATATATGATTATACACGGTTATACACAATCTATATAGTTTGCAAGTGATTGATCCCTCTCATATTATTTGTGAAATTTTACTTGTTTTAGAGATGTTTTCCATTTCCTACATTCACGCATCTATTCATTCCACAAATGTTGAAACCCTACTCTATGTAAAGTCACATGCTAGGCTCTATTTTTAAAGTTTACTCTTAAACATATCTTGTTTTCAACAAGCATGGAGTCTACTAGGGAGATGAGACGTGAAGAACCATCATTAAGAGAGAATGAGCTAAGTCCCAAAAGAGAAGCTTGGGCGAAACTATGCCGCTTCTGAGGTAAGAGAGGTGGTTTCTACCTGAGAAGGTAGGGTTGGAGGTCAGGAATGATTTCTTAAAGGAAGTGACATTTGGAAAGCATCTCTCAGAAAGGATAGGACTGAGCCATGGTAGGACCGGAGAAAAGCATATTTCTGTCTGCACATGAAGTATTAGCGTAGCATATGTGCTTAGAACAGAGTGGTTTGGTTTTGTCAGGAGCCTAGTGGAAGTAAGGATGCGAAGTGTGCAGTGAGATTGGAACCCGAGAAGGCTTGGCATGGTGTCTAGATTGCATGTTCCGCAACAGGCAAATGACCAAAAACTTAACTATTCAACAGAAATAACAGAAGTAGTTTTCTTAGGAAGAAACTGAGAATGCTCTGGGGATTATTTATTTATATACTATTTATTTTACAAGAAAGAATTGCAAGGTAGCAGTGACTGTGAATTTACATGCCCTGATTTTTCACTCTATGTTTCTCATTCATACTATTTTATCTTTTTTTTTTATTACCTCTCTATGGTTTTTAAAACATTTTCCATTACATCATTGTTTCTTAAGCTTAACTAGTAAGAAAAAAAACACACACACAACATCTTGGGTGCTTGTAAAAAAAAAAAAAGCATACTACAATTTCTATAAACATTTCATGTCCTATTTCATAGACAGTATTTCTTTAGATTTACCTCCTTTTTGTTCACCATCTGTTTTTCCATCGTAGACCATCCTTCTGGGTTTGTTTTCCTTTTTTTCCCAATAATCTATTTTTTGTGTGTGTCAGTTTATTGTTCATAAATGTGGTTGGCTTATGTTTATCTCATTAGCATTTTTAAAATGTAGCTTTTTCTGAGTGCACCATTCTGGGACGGCAGTTAGTGTCTCAGTCCATCCGAAACATTATTATATTGTCTCTGGCTCCTGTCTGTTGTGCGTCTGTCATGTGCAGATTATCTTTTCCATTTACTTCCAGGATCTTTGTCAAAGCTGGGTATCCTGCAGGTTCATTACAAGTGTCTAGTTCTGGATTTTCACCTATTTCTATTTCCTGGTAGATATTGTGTTTTCAGAAACATTCATGATCATTAGTGCTACAAATATTACCTTTATTTCCTTTTTTTTTTTTTGGTTAAAACTCAATATTTTTTTTAGTCTTTTTATAATAATATTTTTTATTATATTATGTTAGTCACCATACAGTACATCCCTGGTTTCTGATGTAAAGTTCGATGATTCATCAGTTGCGTATAACACCCAGTGCACCATGCAATACGTGCCCTCCTTACTACCCATCACCAGCCTATCCCATTCCCCCACCCCCCTCCCCTCTGAAGCCCACAGTTTGTTTCTCAGAGTCCATAGTCTCTCATGCTTCATTCCCCCTTCTGATTACCCCCCCTTTCTTTATCCCTTTCTCCTCCTACGATCTTCCTAGTTCTATGTTCCACAGATGAGAGAAACCATATGATCATTGTCTTTCTCTGCTTGACTTATTTCACTTAGCATTATCTCCTCCAGTGCCGTCCATGTTGCAGCAAATGTTGAGAAATCGTTCTTTTTCATAGCTGTGTAATATTCCATTGTATATATGGACCACATCTTCTTAATCCAGTCATCTCTTGAAGGGCATCTTGGCTCCTTCCACAATTTAGCTATTGTGGACAATTTATTTCTTTTTATCTATTCTCTCGCCCCAGGTACTCTGGTTAGAATTAGGTTAGATTTTTCACAATTTTTATTACCTATCACTTGATCTGTTTTCCCTATTTCTTACCTTTTTGTCTCTCTGTGTGACGTATCACAGGATTTTCAGACCTGTGTTCCCAGTCTAGTTCACCAGTATTTTGGGGGTGGCGTCTTATACTGTCTTTAACCCATCTGCCCTTTGGTTTTGTTTCAGTTTCAACCATTACATTTTTCAATTATAAACCTTCTATTTTCTTCTTTTTTTAAACCTTCCTCATCAGTTTTGGTCTTCTCTCACCGCATGTTTGTCATGCTACCCTCTATTTCTGTAAACATTTCATACCTGTTTTGTAATATTAAGTCTGAGACCTCAGTATCTGATGTCCTGGGTGGTCTAAATCTGTTTTTTTTTTTCATTTCTTCTGAGCCTCATTTCTAGTGGTTAGTTTCCTTGAACATTTTGTGATTGTTGACTGTTATCTTCTGTTTGACATTATTTTATTGTGAAGAAGAATTTGGAGCCTGAATGCAATGTGTGTTCCATATGAGAGAAGGTTTGTGTGTTTCCACAGGGACTGTGGGGGCGTTGCAGACCCGGGACCCCTTGTGCCCCTTCGAGGGTCTCTGGTATAATCCAAGCATCTGAGATTCAGCTCCCCATTCCCGCTGCTAATGGAAAGCTAGGTCTCCAGACCCTGGTGCTGATGTTGGCGTTTACCCTCAAGCTATTCTTTCCTTAGTTTGCACGTGTAGCTCACGGTTAAGATTTTAGCTCAAAATGATAGATTTTGTTTTTGCTGAGGCCCTTGGAGCTTTACTTCACCTATTTAAAGCTCAGCAATACTATAAAAATTATGTTTTGTCCAGGATATGCTTTTTTTTTCTTCTCAAGATAGTCTTTCAGAGCCTCAAAATTGGCCTGCTGCTGGAAGCAAAATGATAGATCATTGTAGCCCGGTAGCAATATGGGAATTACCGAAATAGTTCGGTCAATATAAATAGGACAAACAGGCATATTTTAGAACCAGCAAACACTAATTTGGCATTTTAATTTGCCCAGGTTAGTTACCTATACCAGTTCTTGATAGTTTGTGCCTTTTGGATATTACTCAAAATATTGTATTACTAAAATACTTGAAGTGTTCCCGTTCTGCAGAAGAAATAACTAGGCCCCTAGGAAACTAGGAGACTGCCAGTGGATTACTCTCCTTAAAATTTCTATTGGCCTTATTTTAGTATGCTTTAGAATGTTCAAAGGAAGGGAAAAGAGGGAATTGGTCCATTAAGAAATCAGAGACCTGTGAAGTCTGGCCAGAGATGTCATATGTCCATTTTTCCATTAGGTAATAAAATCTGTATCCATTTATGCATGATTCCTTTCATATCAATTTATTTAATAATTTTATTAGTATTTGTAGATTGTCCACTTTATGGCACGTACTATTCCATACAGTAGAAAGCACAGGAAGGTACAATTAGAGGTCTCTATACTTACAGATCTTGCATTCTATTATCAGGACAGACACAAACAAGGAAGAGTAAGAAGATCGTATGGTAGGATGGTAAGGGCCAGGGAGAACAATAAACATTGCAGGGTGGGGCTAAAATAACAGACGGGTAGATGGTACTGGTTCTGAGCACTTTGCTAATGAACCATAGAACCTGGTCTCATGTGTCACGGCTGGAACGCTCCCCTGGTCAGGTGAACAGATTGCTTAGAAAGTTGGTGTTCTAGTTAAATTGTGTCCTCCAGAATAGAGGTGTTAGAGGCCTCACCCCCAGTACCTCAGAATGTGACCGTATTTGGAGATAGAGTCCTTACAGAAGTAATTGAGTTAAAATGAAGTCATTAGGGTAGCCTTAATCCAGTATGATGTGCTCAGAAACACGGAACAGTCTGGACACAGAGATGGACATACACACAGGGAAGGGAAATACCACTCAAGGATGAGGGTCATGCTGCCATAGGCCAAGACTCTACCAGAAGCTAGGAGAGAGGCATTTAGAGTAGCAGGGCCTTGATCTTGGACTTCTGGCTCCCAGAACTCTGAGACACCCAACTTCTGTTGTTCAAGCCACTCACATTTGCACTACTGTGTTATGGTAGCCCCCAGAAACCAATGCGATCAGTAATTCATTGTAATTAAAGCTTCACCGTGTGTACAACAATAGGAGATGACAAGCAAAAGGGATCCTGAACTGCTGATAGCCTAGTATGAGCCGGGAGGTTTTTCTTTAACAGATATATAAAATGTCCGTTATATGCCAGTGACTATTCTGGGTATTTTGTAATTATTGGCCAATGTGTATCGGAATAGCAATCCTATTACAGAGGTTCATCCATTATTGCCATTTTAAAGATGCGGAGCCACATTTTGGCTGTGCCATCTATTTCCCGAGAGAAGAAAGACATTTGCACAAACATTACCTGACCATGCAGAGACGCTTGGGCCTTGAAAAGGCGATTTTCCTGAGGGTTTCCCACAACACTTGGAAACACGCAATTTTTTGAAGTCCTACTTTTGAAAGATGCAGGGAAAAGGCATGGCCAATACAAGGACACCCATATTCTAGTCCCACCTCTGTGTTTCCCTAGCCACAGACCTTGGCCACAGCATTTAGCTTTCTTCTTTTCCCATTCTTACACTTGCTCATATTAACTGGATAACTGTAAAATGAAATCAGAGAATAAATTTAGATTTAAAAATAAACAGTAAAAAGAAATAATGTCTCCAATCTGTGATTTGTCCTGGAGATTTTTATTTTTCAGGGAACTACCCCTCAGTGTCTCCCAGACAATGTATTAATTTATATACTGTTAACATTTAGACCTAAGAACTCATTTCAGTCATTCATAGTATACTTGAAAGGCTTTGCTATCATCTCACTGGAATGAAAGATACACTTGTGATCTAGTTTCAAAGAGATAAAAAATTGATAGCAAGTTATGATTCATGTTGGGTGAGCATAAAACTAACCATATGTTCTTTACGGAAAGCTTTAGATTCAGAATTATAGATTGAACTATGTATTAATTTTGGGACTCTTATAATTCACTGATGGCATAGAACCTTAAAGAGAGAGTGATATTAACTAGACTTATAGTGAATAAAACCTGGTTTTTCTCTAAGGTCATGGAATGGAGGTGGTATAACTCTAGACAGAGTGGAGATGGGGGAAAGTGATCTTTTACCAAGACCTGGTGCATTAGTCAATGTAAATAACACTGTGACAATCTTCAAATTCCACTCCCTTGACACAGTGAAGATTGATTTCTTGCTCTCATCATAGGTCTGGGGGCGGGTTAGGTATCTAATGCTGGGTTGCAAAAGAGCCTTTGAAACCCAGGCTCCTTCTTCTTATTCCACCATCTTGGACATGTGTCCTCCATGGTTACAGAGGGGACAGGAGAGGGAAGACAGGAGAATCACATGGCTAGGCTCACATTCCATTGGTCATGACTCACTTGCATTGCCTTGACCTGACTAGACCCTTTTGCTCTCGCTGTGATCAGTCTGGACCTTCTTGAGTACCCTCAACGTGCTATGCTCTCTCCTCTCTCTGGGCCTTGGAACTTGCCTTCATTCACCTTGGAACATTTCCCTTGCAGTATGCCAACACCTCCTGTGCTTTCCACTGTCATAAACAGCCTCCACGGCACGCTTCTGCAGTTGAATGCTATTATCTTGACAAGGAATTCTTACACATGGTTCACGTTCCTGGCGATGTTTACAAAGACAAATACTGAGTATGTGTGTCTGAGAAATTTCGCTAATGCCAAGTCAGCCTTCATTGTGATATTTTAATTATGGTAACATTTTGTGTGATTTGTGAAACTTTTTTTTTTTTTAATTGATGGGAGATAACTCATTTAAGTAGAAATCTATTACATTGAAGTTGTTTTCTATTTTTTTACTGTTACTGAAAATGCTCCAGTGAATAAAGGGATGTATTTGTAACCCCTATCCCATGCCTATTCAATACAGCTTCGCGAAATGTATTCTCATCATAATTTCTTCCACATAACTGCGTTATCATTTCTTATTTGTAGTGTGTCTCTAGCGCGGCCACATCATCATCATTGTCATAATGCTTAATAACAAGAGTAACAATAATTTAATAATCACTGAGTGCGTGCATATGTGGGTACTAGGCTAGGCTTTTTATGCGTATTACCTCATTTAAACTTCATCCTACTGCTATTCCGTTAGAATTCTTATTATTCCAGTCTTACAGATGAGGTTGCTATGGCCCTGAGGGGCCGTGTGATCTGTCTGTGGTTACTCAGCCAGCAAACGGTGGAGCGAGGCTCTAAACTATCATTTTTAGTTTCAAAGCTCTCACTCCTTTCATCCATCGCTCCACACTGTGTATGGAAAGAACATTGGTCAGGCTGTCCATAGGGAGCCTGCCAGGGCTCCCTAACCAACCCGCTGTGTGATATCTGGACTCCGGCCTCCCTGGTCTCAGCTTCCCTAATTATAGTAACCTGGGTTGTGCGCTCCTTCCAATGGCAGAGAGCAAAATGCAGCAGTGTCTGTAGAAACATTTTGAAACTTGTACGATTCCAGGGGATAATGAAGAGATGGGACCGGGTCACAAATAGGCTTTGTCAAGCAGACCCTTGGCAAACATTAAGGATACACCCGGAAAACTCAAATCTCTAAGCTGGATAACAAAACCAACATTCTTCCTGTAAAGTGCAGTCATGTGCCAGTGGGGGAAAAAAAAATTTGAGGGACCCTCTTCACATCTTCAATCATTCCACAAAAATGGAGAAAGTCATTCATAAAGTTGTCAAATCACGTACTGTCTAGAGCGTTTGTTGAAACAGTTTTGCGATTCACCTCTGGTTAATGTATTTACGGGCTGTGAGGTCCTAGCTCTGAGCCACCCCTGAGCTTCACATTCCTTTCTGCTTCATTCGGAACATATCTTCCGCACTGAACTACCTACCCGTAGTGAGTCTGTGTGTGTTGAGAGGTCTGGTTCGAGTCCTTGCCCTTTTACCAGCCTGCCCGGCACTCTCACGCAAGCCGTCCTCCCCACGCGTCCTTTTCCTCATTTACTTGTGTAAGATGGATGGATTGGTCAAGATGACATTTGAGACAGTAGTTCCCAAGTCTAGCCAACTTACAGAATCACATGTATGTCTTGGAAAAAAAAAAATCCATTTCTGAGCCCAACAACAGGAGGGTTTCTGACTCAGGACATTTGAGGCAGGGTCAGAATCCACAGTGAGGTTGCCTAGCAAATACTGAAGGCTATTTTGTGCCAGATATTTTGCTCAACATGGTGTATAGGACTTTTTGTATCATTACAACAGTTTGGGGTAAATGCTATTCTCGTTCCCGTTATGACCTATGCCGGGTTTGTAACTGCTTGTTCATTCCTCACAGTCTCTAGGGGTTGCTTGTCTTTGTGATTGTATCCTAACTTCTACATATGTTGTGGCTCTGGGTTCTGAACCTGACAGTCCTGCTATCTACAGTTTTTGGAGACCTAAATCATGTGTTCATTGTTTCCATGCTTTTTCCCATTGCTCGAGCTTATTCACATTGAGGGTCTGGAGAGCCTAAGCTGGGGAGGGGTTAGATGCCTGTGACCAGGACCTCTCCAGCCTTTTCTGAGCGTGGAACTTCAGCTCGGAGTGTGTAGCCAGGGTCCCTAACCACGCACATGTCCCAGGTCTCAGAGTCCCCAGAGCAGTGCCCTCTCCCCTTGGCTCTCAGGGCAGCCTGGCTTCACTCTGCCCTTCTCAGGGATCCAGCTTAACATCTCGCTTTTTTGTTTGCTTGCTTGCTTGTTTCCTTTGTTTCGATTTGGTTGTTCCATTTTCTGGTGTGTGTCCATGGGAGCATCCTTGGAAACCTCTCCTACCTCTTAAGAGATCACCACGGCCTCAGCAAGAGGGTTTCCTCACGATCTACTTGTTCTGCAGCTGGGGGGGGGGGTGTCCCTCAGCTCTTCGTAACCTGTCCATTCTTTCCTCTTTCTTTCTTCTTTAAAATATGTATCTTGTCTGTTAGAATATAAGCTTTTTGAAGGTAGAGATCATGATTCTTTTAAGCTCAGTTCTATCTTTAGTACTGAGTAAAGTTCCTACGTGTATACTTTCTCAAACCTTGTATGTGACATTGTTAAAAGCAAAAACATCTCTAGACCCAAATACCAATTCATTTTTTACCCACAGAGAAATGAAAAATGAAGTGTGGACCAAGTGATGGACTGAATATTGGAGCCAAGAATTTTACTTAAGCGCCATGGTGTCCAACACATTAGCAAGTAGCCTTATGTGGCTATATGCATTTTAGTTTAAATTAATGAAAATCAAGTAAAACTTAAAATTTAGTCCTTTGGTCACCCTATTTTCATCATTTCAGAAAGATCTCTTGGATAGCAATCCTCTATATAAAGGTTTCCATCCTCTGTACAAAAACTAGATTCTGCAGCTGTCCATGTGTGTTTCGCCATGGTGTATGCCCGACACTGAGCAGCGGCCCGGTTATTGCATTAGGAAATTCCTCCTTACGCCAATATCCTGAATTCTGCTTTTCCAACAGCCCGGATTCTGTTTGTAACAGTGGGTTTTGCCAACCTGAGTCTAACGCAAACCCTAGTTATTTCTTTTAAACGTTTAATGCAATTGAGTCAAAATGCAAAACGCTTTTTCTGTTACTAAAAATAGCCACCCTTGATCTTCCATTAGACCTCTGATTCACAGAATAAAATGAGATATAGGAGAAAAAATATTTTAACATAAATGCACACACACACACAGAACACACACACACACACATAAATAACATAGATTGGATAATTGGAAGTTAGGGTAATTTTTTTTTTTTTGAGGCCTTACCAGAATATTCTTATGTTAAATGGGCTAGGTCAGAATGGCTAATATTTTTTATAATCCAGATTCTTATTAATTTGTACTGTGTTACTATGAGGAGGCTTCTTTTATCCATCCTTATGTAACAATGAGTTAGTGCTTTGTGCAGGATTATTTTTCTAATATTTCCTTGAAGAGAGTATAGAATTTCCTGTCTTTGCAGAATATTTTAGTGGTGGTTCCAAAAATTTACTACAGCTTTCTGAAGTGTAGTTTTATCAACTCATTATATAGAAATGTAACCAAAATCTCATGGGACATGTAAGTGGCAGGGTGGTGACAGAGGCGCCGCGGGGGTGAGGCTAACTGTGGGTGTTAAAGCAAGGAAGACAGTGCTGTTCCCTGAATGTGTGTCACTTACTGATTGTGTGAATGTGATGAAACATAAAATCAGTTGCGCGCTTTGGGAGAAAAGGCAATGTCTGCACGCGAGGTTTTCAAAACCCTGTATCAATTTCATATTCCCCACATCGTGTGAAATTGTTAAATAAAAAAAATGAATCTAAAAGCAGAACATAAGCCTTTTACACTTGGAAAATTTGCACAACAGAATACCAAAACATTTGCTGATGTACTTCTTCCGACTATGAAGCATAAACCTATTTCCTTTAAATATTATATGAATCCTGCTGTGATTTAAAAAGAAAAGTGGCATCTAATCATGGAACATTAAATCGACTTTGTTATGTGGTTTACTGGCTTATCTATCAAAACAGAATTCAAATCCATTTGTAGAATGAAGTTTTGAGATTGCAAGAATAGCAATGAAAGTAAACACAAACACATGGGAGGGGGAAGCAAGCGTTCCCATGCTAAGCATTTCTATTCTAAGATAAAATGTCTGGAGGGTTATGGTTTGGAGGTTTGGCTGATTTCATCAATAAACAGTATGAATTTTATTGTCTCATTGCAGTCTATAGAATAAGTATCATAATTAGCCTCAGATGTTAATATTCCCCCAGATACGTATACTTTACTATTGAATTTACTGTTTAATTCATTAAAATTGCAAAGATGTTCTGCTTAAATTCCTGCATATTTAAAGTGAGTAGCATAGTACCGATAGGTCGTTGATATTAAGTAAATATTTGTGAAACAGATGAATAGATAAATAAGTGAATGCTTTTAATTTCTTTTATATTTAGTATACTTAAGAATTTTCAATATTGCCTTTTTAAAGAAGAATATTTAATGAAGGATTCTTGTCAGAGAAAATCAAAACAAATTTTGCAGTTTTTAAAAATTGTAGCTATTATAAATGCAGATAGTAGGTTGGAATTTTGAAAAACCAATAACCCCCTGGGAGAAAATTGCTTTTATTTCAAAACACTTTATTTCTCTGGATAATTACAGTATAAGAATCAGAACACAAATGAATGATAAAAATAAGCAAAGCCAGGAAAACAAAAACTCAGCTATTTTATTAATTGAGCAATTTTTCATTTTGCATAATTACCTACAGATTAATCCCCAATTTTGCTTATGTCAGTAGAATATTCTTTATATTGCTAAATGGCATTCCACGTTAGCTTAACCATTTACCCACTACAGTACATCTGGATTGTTTCCAGTTTTGGCCATCGCGAATATGTCTTATGGTGATCGATTTTTACTTTTATTCGGTGTAGAACATATTATGTGTAATTTCAATTAAAAAATAGTTGTGTCTTCTTTTAGAGATTTCCCTTATTTATTTATTTAGAGAGCGTGTGTGAGCAGGAATGGGGCAGAGGGAGAGGGAAAGAATCAAGTAGACAACCCGCCGAGCACGGAGCCCGTCGTGGGGCTTGATCCCGCAACCCTGAGATCATGACCTGAGTGCTGTGGTGGGTTGCTTTTTGTGGCCCACAATATGGTCTGGCTTAGAGTATGTTCCATGGGTTCTTGAAAGACATGTGTACCGTATTGCTGTTACGTGGGTCAGCCTATTGGCTCATTCTGTTGTTTCAATAGGTAGTAGTTTCTTGTGGTTACTGTAACCAATTACCACAAACCTGGGAATGTGGAACCACAGAAATGTATCCTTGCACAGTCCTGAAGGTTGGAGTCTGAGACCACAGTGTGGGTAGGACTACGGTCTCTTCAGAGGGCTTGGGAGCGAATCTATTCCTTGACTGTCCTGGCTGCTGGTGCCTACTGGTGCACCTTGGTGTTTCTTGGCTTGTAGGGACATGGCTCCGTGTGTTTCTGCCTCCACATCCCTGTGGGGTGTGTGTGTGTGTGTGTACAATCTCCCTGTGCTTTTCTCTTATAAGGACACTTGGAATGAGTGCAGATGGTGTTATAATTTTTGTTTCAATCATTATGTATAATTTAGACAACTCAGGCGAAGGATACTCTGTGGTAATTACCCATATTTCTACTCTTTCTTTTTTTCTTTTTCTTTTTCCCCTTCCTGATGCTCTAAGATATCTTCTCTTATTATCTTTCTGTTTGAAAATTTGTCTTTGGCCATTCTTTAAGGGTAGGTCTGTTAGGACACAGACTTTTAGTTTTTCTTCAGCTGCATATGTGTTTATTTTCCCTACATTCTTCAAGAATAGTTTTCCCAGATGTAGAATTCACATGGACACTTCTGTTCTTTTGATATCCAAAAAAGCGTGGTCCTTTCTTCCGGCCTGCATAGTTCCACATGAGAAACCCACTTCCATTCAAATTAGTGTTCCCTGCAAGTAATGCATCCTCTCCCTCTGGCCGCTTTGAAGATATTTTCTTTGAATTTAGTTTTCAGAAGTTTAATTAGGGTGTGAATTAAAGTGGGTTTCTTTGCACTTATCCTATTTGAGGTTCACATAGCTTGTTGAACCTGCAGATTTATATTGTTCATCAAATTAGAGACTTTGTCAGCCATTATGTTTCCAAATGCTTTTTCAGTACTATTCTTTCTCCTTTCCACTTGGGACTCCCATGATATGAGGTTGGATTCCACCCCCCCCGCCCCTCCCCCTGCAGGTCTCTGAGGCTGTTTGTTTGTTTATGTTTGTTTGTTTATTTATTTATTTTAGTTTGTTTTCTCTCTCTGTTCAGGCTGAGTAAATTCTCTCAAACTATCCTCAAATTCACTGATTCTGTCCCATCACGTCTACTCTTGTTTTGAGCCCACCCAGCAAATTTTCGATATTTGGGGCATTTTTCAGCTCTATGATCAACATTAAGATTTTTCTAATTTTTAATTCTCTTCAGAAGAATTTGTAATTGATTGTCGAAACATTTTATGGTGGGTTCTATAACATTCTTGACCTCTAATTCCAATATCTGATCCATCTCAGCCTTGGCATCACAGATGGACTTTGCTCATTCAAGACGTGAACTTCCTGGTGTGTATTATGATGCGTGGCTTCCTATGGTGCCCCGGACAGTTTGGCTCTTACATGAGAAGACAGCAGCGCCTGTTACAGTTTTTATTTTCACAGGCAGTCGCTCTGTGGAGGTTTGGCATGTGGGTCCCGGCTGCCTTCTGTGGGCAGTGGCTGCAGTGACAGTGTACTTTTCAGGGCTCACGTGGTGCTCTTTGCATCTGTTGGGTTTATTTAATGCGTCTGGGACTCCCACTGGCTCTTGTTAATGCTGCTTGAGGCGGAAGAAAAAGCTCCCAGAGGTGAGGCGCCCTGGTACCTTTATGCAAAAGAGTTTTTTCCCATGCATGTGGGAAACAAGTACTTCTTGACTGGGCGCTGCCTTATTCCTGCTCGCTCCAGCCCTGTGGGGCCTGGGGGGGGGGGGGGGCGCTTGAGAGCAGGAGAATCTCAGCGCTGTGAGAACACACAAGTTTCTCTGCCTGCCCATGTGTCTGCTAGTTGTATTCCTTTTCTTTCTTTCTTTCTTTCTTTCTTTCTTTCTTTCTTTCTTTCTTTCTTTCTTTCTTTCTTTCTTTCTTTCTTTCTCTCTCTCTCTCTCTCTCTCTCTCTCTCTCTCTCTCTTCCCCCCTTCTGGATTTAATTCTTCAAAGTGAATGTTACTCTGTGAGAACAGAGGCCCACCTGGATACCAGGGACTATCATTCTGCCTCTGCTTTCGTAAGTTATATCCTAAAGATCTGAAATATCCGAAATCACAACCAGAAGTGACTTTCACTACACTGATGTAGGTGGAGAGGCACCCAGGCAGCTATTTAAATCTGCAGCAGCTTCTGTCTTTTCTCCTGCCTGTTGTGAGTATCTCATTAAGGTTGTTTTGCTCTCACATTGGTTTGTGTGTAGAATTATTACTGCCCCCACAGCCCCCGCCCAACACCCTTGCCCATCCTTCTGCTTCAGTGGTTAAGAGCACGTCCTCTGGAGTCCGTCCAACTTGGGTTTAAATGCTGACCCTGCTGTTCATTAGCCTGTGCATTCTGAGCAAGTCTCTTACTTCCCCAAATCTCATCTAAAAATGAGGACAGAGGGTAAAGTAAAATTTCCTAACAACATGTGGATTAAGTACTCAGCACCGTACCTAGCTGGTGGCAAGCACGCAGCAGATGTGATGAGTTAGCCAGGGGCTCATCCCCATCAACATCATCATTTTGTCTCCATTTTAGAGATAAACCAAAGCTTTGAAAGTATAAATAACTGAACCTGGGTCCGTCTGACCACTTATGTGTCAAGAGAGCTGAATTCAAATCCAGGTCTGACTTTTTTACAAATCCTTCCTCCCTAACCATTGTGTATAACGGTGCTACCAACGGTTATCTGGCGAGACTTGAGTCTCCATGGGAGCACGGGTTCGTCCGTGCCTGTTCAGGATATGAAAATATAAAAATGCACAGTAATATGAGCTGGACATACTCCATTTTCAATCAATTATTGATTATAGTGGTAAATCTATGCAGAAAAATGAAAATAACCCAGCTCGTTTACTAGAACCTGACCACCACCACGCTTTGTAAAAGGCTGACTTTTAACCCTTTTGCCCAGTCAAATACTCCTTTTTATAATGCTTACCAGTTTCTGAAATCTGATGGATTTTAAGAACAGTTTGTTTTTCTTAGGCATTATGCTCTTTCATTTAAATTTTAGTATAATTTGAGATGCAGTAAAAACTTAGACGTTTCCATTTTATGCAGTTTTCCACAAATCTGCTTCTTCTACATAAGAATATATAGTTTCTATAATAGTTCTGCACATTGCTAAATGAACAAATGAGGATTATGGTGAATTCCTGAATTTATAATTAGAACAGAACAAAAGCAATTCAGGAGGAATCATTTATGCTATTACCAATTAAAGTAAAAATCCACTTATGATAAAGACACAAATGCTTTAGTTGCATTTGCCCATTTATTAAGTAAGGGAAAAATTCACTGATGAAAAATATAAAAAAATATAAAAAAAGGAGGTCATTTACTGTGTACGTTGGGGCTTCTTTTATGAGTTGTCATTCTGTGGTGTAGGAGGTAAGCAGTTTCTTTTTCCTCTCCCAGGCTCTGCTGATTCAGAGATTCAAAAAAAAACCAACTAATGGCCACATATAGATCAAGAAACTATTTATGTTTTATATTTTTGAGATACGAATATGAGATATTCTACTCTGCTGCTTTGTAAGTTAAATGAAAACACTATAATTTATTACATGTAGCCAATAATACATAATGTTATTAGAACGTATGCACACATGCACATGGGCTGATTCCACATTTGACGGAAAGAGAGAGATGGAGACGAAGGAGAAAAAGAAGAGGGTCCATTTGTGATGGGACACATGGACGTTGATGCTTCAGAAGGGGAAGCAGAGAGAAAGGCATCGAGGAAAGGAGGGAAGAGAAGAGAGTGCACGAGGGAGAGGGAGACAGGCAGCAGGAGAGAAGACCAAGTGGAGAGAGGATGCTGGAAGGGAGTGTAAGTCCAGAGAACACAATGGAGGAGGGAGAAGACAGCTAGATGGAGAAGAAGAGAGTAACTAGGAATGGGAGGGGAGAAAGAGAGAGAAAGGCCACACACAAGTCTAAATCTCTGAGCATCAGAGGTTTGCTTTTACCGTAAATCTTAAGAATAAATGGAATATACTCAGTTTCTAGCTATGATGTGTGTCTTCCCTGTGACACCTTTGCCGTCCCAGCGTTGGGAAAGCATTTATCATTAACAACACCCCTCTCCCAAAAGCATCCCAGGCATGTAGGAAACCACCTGGAAAATCTTCTCAGAACAATTGTTTCTGTCTGTAGTCAGACCATAGCCTGCAGACCCAGGAGCCCACTTTGGCGTGGGGGGATGGACACTGGAAGTGTCTTCTGCAAGCTGTTACCCTGTTCTCCGGCCCCAGCCACCATCCTGTGGTATCTCTGAGAAGGGGAATCTCTTATCTTTTTATGCTTATCACCCAGAGCCGTGTGAGTGAATAGAAAACAATAAATATTTCAATGAACAAATGAGAGTATTACGTACCAGGGGAGGAAATACTAGCAGAAACTTCACAGAAGATAAAGCAAACATTTCATTCCGTAAAAATTACAGCATCAAGCAAGGACTCAGTTTTATTTCCTTGCCTGTACTGGATCATGATGAATGGGGCAGGGGCAACAAAGTACAACATGGGTGTAGGCTTCAAAATCCAGATATGTGCAGTTTGACCGCATATGTGCTCTATGCTTCTAGTTTCATCAACCAGCCTACCTGCTTCATGCTTATGAAGAATAAAGGAACATGGGACACCTGGGTGGCTCAGCTCAGGTCGTGATCCCAGGGTCCTGAGATCAAATCCCGCATCGGGCTCCCTGCTCAGTGGAGAGTCTGCTTCTCCCTCTGCCTGCTAGTCCCCTGGTTTATACTCTCTGACAAATAAATAAATAAAATCTTTAAAAATAATTTGAGAAAAAAGAACACAGGAAAATAAATTTATGAGCACATTCCACGTGGCAGTGGAAGACAGATGAAGTAGGTTAAACTGATGTGCGGTCTTGGCTGGTCTACTCTGAAGCTGTCCTTTCTAGGTCATTCCACCCGCTCTCCTCTCCAGGTGTGCTGAGACACCTTACTCTGACCCAGGTAACTGTGTCTGCACGGCCACATCCTAAGGGCATTTCCTCTCCTGCGGCTGCTCCTTGCCTTGGGGGGCCTCGTAGGGCTGAGCTGAGATAGCATCAGTCTGTTCGCTAAGGGAAAACACGAAACATCAGTCCCTCAAGTTCTCCAGTCAAAGAGCACGGAAAGGAGGGACCGATTTAAAGTACTGCCTCTTCAGGTTCTTAGTCTTCTTCCCTGAGTTCCTTTAGTGCTATTCTGATTTGGGGGACTAATTTTCAGCTTATAGTGAACATGCCGGCTGACTGATAGTTACTTCCTGATAATACTGACTTAATCACATCTAATTTAAATTTTTATTTTTAAGATCAAGTGAATCATTCCCTGGTCAATGCAAGAACTATATATTCAAAGGTCTGAAAACTGTTTGAAAAATGACTTATGTAATGCCAAACAATTATTTTGATTTATTTTAGTCTTCTGGACTTTTTTCCTGAGTGTTATTTTAATGACAGTTGAATATAGTTGTTTTGATAGATGGATTTGTCCTAATTTTATTATTAAGCAGGTTGAAAGGTGTTAAACTGACTCATGAGCCCATTTCATGATGAGCCTGAGTGTAATTTCATTTCGAATAAAAAATGTTTCCCAGGTTCATTTCTCATTGATCTCACTCTTTGTTTCATCATTGTCTTTAGAAAGTGGCAAAGTGGGGCATGATAACAGAGATTTCTGTTGAGAATGGTGAATTTTACATGGGCTGTAAACCATATTGAAATTTGCTCCTACGAATGCAGAAATTCAGCACAGCTCATGTACATTTCTTTGTTTCTCGTCCTCATCAGTAAGTTAACTTCTTTGTGAACCTACTAGGTGAAGAGCACAGATTAAAATTTCGTGTTCATTCTGCAGGTGATGGAAGTCAAAGGACAGATGATCCATGTCCCGGAATCAAATTCCATCTTATTCTTGGGCTCTCCGTGCGTGGACAAGCTGGATGAGCTCATGGGCCGAGGGCTGCATCTCTCAGACATCCCGATCCATGACGCCACCCGAGACGTCATTCTGGTTGGTGAGCAGGCAAAGGCACAGGATGGCTTGAAGAAGAGGATGGATAAACTAAAGGCAACTTTGGAAAGAACTCACCAGGCCCTGGAAGAAGAAAAAAAGAAAACAGTAGATCTTCTATATTCTATTTTCCCCGGTGACGTTGCCCAGCAGTTGTGGCAAGGACAGCAGGTGCAGGCCAGGAAGTTTGACGACGTCACCATGCTCTTCTCAGACATTGTCGGCTTCACGGCCATCTGTGCCCAGTGTACCCCCATGCAGGTGATCAGCATGCTGAATGAACTGTACACCAGGTTTGACCACCAGTGCGGATTTCTGGATATTTATAAGGTAAAGGGGTTTAGTTACTCATCCACAAATATTTTTTAATCAGAAATTATTTTAAATTAAAGGATACAATTTTCTTTTTTTTTTAAGAATTAAACTTGGTAGTAAATGATGGAAATCTCTTTAATTTAAAAGTTTTAGAATACAGGTATTTCTCTTGAATGAGTAAATTTCCATTATGAGTCAGTTTATAGTATCGACATGCTATAGGTAACTGAATCATACTATTGCTCAGTAAGGCAAAAGGCTGTAGGGTGAGTTCTTCAAGTTCATTATTATTACAGAATTAAATTGCTGAGTTCTAGGCAACTTTTCACAACATAATTAGTCTTTTTTAGAGAACAGGATTCCAATATAAACTAAGAATTTTCTTTTGACAGTTAATAATAAGAAGTGAGTTATATTAAAATATGCATTGCAGTATCAGTTAAATGATGATTAATCAGTGTTTTGCACTGCATTGTCAAATAAGGCAGGTCCCTCTAATTCTAAAGGAATACTTGTAAATATTCTGGCTATTACCAAATGACTGGTGGTCTCTAGTGGAAGCACTTTAATTTTCCGAGCTAAGTAGTGGAGGAGCTTTGAAAATGGGTACCCGTCACCATGTTTTGGGTCTGATTTAGTGAACTCCCAATGAATTTCTTACTAAAATCCGAGCAATCTCTTGAGTGATTTAGCCTCCTAATGAATAACTCTGTAATTTTAAATAATTTCACATGGATTACACAATGTTGGGGTATGGGGGTTTTCTAAAATATAATGGACAGAAAGTACTTTTAGTATAAACAGTAGTGAACTGTAGGCTTTTATTTTCTCTTAACCAATCCCTTTAGACTGCCCCTTCTTTTTATAGTGTGATCTACACATAGGAAGACTTGGAAAGAAACATGGTAGTTTCATCTTATTGTCCCAGAGGGTACTTTCATTAAGGTGTCTCTCCTTCAGAGAACCATGTTCCCTAGTTCTGTTATGTAGAATGTGTAGCCAGTGATAAATATTGTAGCGAGTCCCTTCGGAGGGGTGAACACTCACTGTGTGGTATATAGCAGGGGTTTGCCTTGTGCAAGATGAGTTCTTGGAAAGTATCTTCAACTTCCTTATAATTTGTTGTTGTATAATTTATGACAGAAGTAGCCGAATGTCTGATCCTAAACCAGAGAGACACTACAGTGAGTTTGTCACTGTTACACTCAGTCATTTCCAGGAAGGAGAGCAGCTTGGCCTGAATTTGCGAGCACATTCCTTTCTCCAGGCCGGGGTCTACCTCACTAATCTCAGCAACAACCAGTCCCCTTCCTCTGTGAACCCCTGATTTGCTGTGTTAACTTTCTTGGACTAGAATAGTCATGTTACTTTGGCCCTAAACGCTTACAACTAAATGAGAGTGATAAACAGATAAATAGAGTCTTCTTTGGAAATCAAAGGAATCCCTAATTTAAATATAAGCATCAGGTTTTGAGAAAAGAAGAAATGTGATGTCTTCTGAGAATACCACAACAGCTTCAAGGTTTAAAAATACGGATTTCACGGACATCAAGTTTCCTTTCCCTTGAGATAAGCTAGGACACCTCACAGAAAAAGAAAATGCATGGCAACATCCAGCAGAATCCTCAGATTTTTCTGTATGTTTTTTCCACCACAGACAGTTCCATGTAGTGATACATAATTATCAGCAAGTTTTTTTTTTAAATAAAAATTTTTTAAAGGTTTTATTTATTCATTTGTGACAGAGACATACACAGAGAGCATGAGCAGGGGGAGAGGCAGAGGGAGAGGGAGAAGCAGACTCCCCGCTGAGCTCAATCCCAGGATCTGGAGATCATGAGCCCAAGGCAGATGCTTAACCATCTGAGCCACCCAGGAGCCCCAAGAACTATTTTTAAAATTGTGGTAAAATTGACGTAACGTAGGTTACAGTTTTAACTATTTTATAAAGAGGTATGCAGTTCAGTGGTATTCACGTTGTTGCACAATTATCACCACAATCTCTCTTCCCATCGTTTTTTGTCTTGTACAATAGAAACTCTCTTCTAATTAAACACTGACTCCTCTTTCCTCCCTCTCACCAGTCCTTGACAACTTCCATTCTACTTTCTGTCTCTGAATTTGACTGCTTTAGGTCATCTAAGTGGAATCCTACGATTTTTGTTCTTTGGAGACTGTCTTATTTTGTTCAATATCTTCAAGATTCATCCATAGCATGTGTCAGAATTTCCTTCCTTGTTAAGGCTGCATAATAGTCCCTGGTATGTACCTACCACGTTGTGTTTAACCGTTCATCGTTGATGGACACTTGGTTGACTTAGGAAATGGATTTACAAGTTCCCCGATTCTCAAGACCAGCTTTCCATCCTTCATGTAGAAACAAAACATTCCTGGTTCATAAATTCTGTTAAACAGAATTTGCTTATGAAATTTCAGCAATAAGTGTGTAAAGCAATACGATTTCAAGGCCAGGTGTTTTTAACACCCTTTGATGCTGGTATGTGTCTGCATCTCGAATAGGTGTCTGCGGCACCTTTCATGTTTACTCAGGTTTCTGGGGGTTGAGTTTAGGGTCCAGACAAGGAAACACATTACGTGCTGAAACAGGAGTGATGATGGCATGGCCAGAGAGAGGGAAAGACAAAATGGAGAATATTACCCTTGCATAGGATAAAACAACGTATGTTATAGGAAATGCATTAGGAGGAATATAAGTTAGATATCCTCTGACATGCCTAATTTGAGATTTCTAATCATCATAGAGTAGATTATTTTTTGGAAAATGTACACAGTGCTGTTTTATACCATGAGCTATGATTTTTAATGGCTATTGAAAAAAAAATTCCAGAGTAGAATTTTTAAAGGACCATACACCTGCTGATTTCATAAAATAGACTTTTGCCAGACTTTAAGTGCATTTAGAATATTTGTGGAATAATCATAATGCAGAGAAAAATATGGTGGAGCCCACTTTTATGTTAGAAATGTGAAAGGAAACCAGGTGGAGTTGAATGCCAGGAAAAACCTAGAGAGAGTGCCCCGCAGGGGGGCATTTAAAGTCTGCTCCTGCCCAGTGAGACTCCACTTTCCAAATTGATGGTTGTCCTTTTCTTGATCATCTTATTATTCCATGTTTACCTATCATTAGGGAAGATGGTGCAGAGATAGGTTATAATTCTAGGGGTAGAATTCAGCTAAATTAGGCCATAATGAGAAGTACGCCATCTATACAGAAGGCTGTGTAGGAGGAAGCTATAGATTTTACTGTGCCTGTTTCAGGCATTGAGAAAATTAAAGCCTTCACAATGCTTGGCTGCCAAGGTGTCACAGGTGTTTGAATACTAAGTAAAAGCGACGTAAATTGAAGGCAGCGTGGGTTCTAATTTTGTCCTCTTAGAATTAGAAAAGCAAATATTTAGTAAGAAGTCGACATAAAGAGTGTGCTGTATAATATTTTGCTCTTTAGATTTTATAGGGTATAGGGGATGAACAAAGACCCAGTAATTCTAACTTTCCTTATTTTTGGCATATAGATAATAATACTGATGATGAAGGCATTGGGTATTGAAGCGACCTAATGAGGGTTTTGCCTTATTTTATATTTTTGCCTCTGTCAAGCCCGTTAGTTAGAAATAAGGGAGAAGCTGGAAGGGTTCGTGAGTCCTTCTTGGTCCTCTCATTCCAGTGATCCAAGGGTACAGCACCCCAGTGCTATCTTAAATGCACGCCTTATGGGGGGCGCCTGAGTGGCACAGCGGTTAAGCGTCTGCCTTCGGCTCAGGGCGTGATCCCGGCGTTCTGGGATCGAGCCCCACATCGGGCTCCTCTGCTATGAGCCTGCTTCTTCCTCTCCCACTCCCCCTGCTTGTGTTCCCTCTCTCGCTGGCTGTCTCTATCTCTGTCGAATAAATAAATAAAATCTTAAAAAAGAAAAAAAAAACTCTTTAAAATAAAAAAAGTAAATAAATAAATGTCTAAGGCGTGCATTTATTTATTTCTTCTTTACACCTTTAAAGACTTTTTACACTGCACTTATCTCCTTTTCTGTCACCTGTAAAGTTAAGATACTAAATGTCTCCACCTCAGAGTTCTCTTATATTTCAATGAGCTGAGAGAGGCCTTAGAACACCTGCTGGTGTGTAGGGGTGAATGGACACGGGAGCTGGCCTTGTTAGCTCTCAGGCAGGTGCGTCTGGACCTACGGGTGTGTGCGTATGTGACTACTCTGTGTGTTTTTGTACGCGTATAACAGTGCACCCAGTGCTGATGACAAAAGAATAAAATATCCTCTCACTTAATCTCCCATGATTAACATGTGGGGTTGTTTCATTATGTCCATTGAGAAAGGTTAAATAAGCCAGGCAATGTGATTCATAAATCAGAATTGGAACCATGGCTTGTTTGATTCTAAAGCCTATAATATTTTCACAAGTCTGGGCTGTGATCTAGACAAAGATAAAATCATAAAAAGAGAAAGTGGAACCGGTTTTAAAACTCTGTTACATGATCAATAACTATAGTTAGGCTGTCAACTGTCGAAGAAAAATCCTATGATCACCTTGTCCAAATCTGCCTGTTTCCCTTCTAGTAGCAAATAGCTCAGAGTTTTGAGAAGGTGGGTTTAAATTTGGGGACTCTTGGGGTGCCTGGATGGCTCAGTTGGTTAAGCATCTGACTCTTGATTTCAGCTCAGGTTGTGATCTCAGGGTCATGAGATCGAGCCCCACATTGGGCTCTGCGCTGGGTGTGGAGTCTGCTTAAGATTCTCTCCCTCTCCCTCTCCCTCTCCCTCTCTCCCTGCTCACACACTCTCTCTCTCAAAAAAAAAAAAAAAAAAAAAAAACGTTGGGGACTTTCCCATCTGACATCCTCCTTTTTTGGATTTTAGAATCTTTTCTCTTAATTCCTTTTATGGAGAAATAACATACCAAGAATGGAAGAGTGGGATCAATGATCACAAGTGCAGGCAATAGGCAATATAATTTAAAAAAAATAAAACGAATAAAAGTTCATTTTTAAAAACCATTTTGCCCAGGGAACCCTTAAAAATGTTAGTAATAAAATCCTTTCCTCTTTTGTGGTGGGCGTAGAAAGAGCATTTCCGTTGCAAACCCCAAGCTTGGTTTGCAGATGACAGTGAAGTTAAACATTGAGTACCACTGTCAGACTTGGGTTGGGGAGAGTGGGTAGAAAAATGAGACAGAGCAGCCAGAAAATGCCAAGGAGATCTGTTAGATCAAGGAACCTGACGGTGAGCACCTGAAAAACAACACAGAGTTTGTATTGACAAGGGAACGCAAGTATTCTAAGTTCATGTGGGAAAGCCGGGTACAGTGAAGTAGGAAGGAGCAGAAGTCCAGACTCATTCTTAGGGGAACAGGACCTTGGCACTGAGCACAAGGAGACTGGATTCCAGGAACTGGAAACCAGGCATTGTGTCCAGGCAGCAAGGATGAAGACAGGCGTCAGGACAAACTGATACAGAACCAGAGTCTTCTCCCCCTCTGGGACCAGCCTGAAAGCCAGCGGATGCATAGGATCCCCCCCCCCCTCGCCACGGTAGAGTCAACGGGTAACCAAATAATGGAGGCTCATAAAAGGGTATAGAGATGGGGCACCTGGGTGGCACAGCGGTTGGGCGTCTGCCTTTGGCTCAGGGCGTGATCCTGGCGTTATGGGATCGAGCCCCACATCAGGCTCCTCCGCTATGAGCCTGCTTCTTCCTCTCCCACTCCTTCTGCTTGTATTCCCTCTCTCGCTGGCTGTCTCTATCTCTGTGGAATAAATAAATAAAATCTTAAAAAAAAAAAAAGGGTATAGAGATGTCCACTGAGCTTTTAAATGCTGAAACAGGAATTAGACCCACAGAAAAGCTGGAGTTAGCAGGTTAATTCTATCCATTCTTCAAAATGAATAGAACATATCTGGGGGCACTCTTGATATTAATATAATTTGAAAATTGCCAGATAGCTTGAGTTCTGAAAATCTCTGAAAACCAGTGGAAACACTGTTGACTTCATAACCTCCAAACTGCGATAAATACAATACCAATAAAAAGAGCTAGAAAACCATTAAGATCATATACGTTTCACATAATGTATAACAGTAGATTGTTCTGCATTGGTCTATGAACTATAGACCCCTTTCAACTATAGCTTCTGAACGGTTTTGTGAGAAAAGCCTGTACGTCCTAAAAATGAGTACAGAATGCAGAGGTAAACGGTGGTGAATGTCCACAGTAGAAAGGTTTATGTATCAGGTGGACAGAGTTCAGTTTCGAGTCGCACGCGAATACCCCAGAGAAACAGAGTCAGGCTCCCCTTAGGATTCAGACGTCCTGGGGAAGACTGCGTATGCTCTGCACTGAAAAGCAGTGGTTTGCGAATTGGATAAGGAGCGGCCCGGACTCGAACTGCCATCGGTAACCTACTTTGTAAGAGCTGAAAGCAGGCGTTTCGCACATGAACTTACCAGGCTACAGAACTCGATGCCTCGAGAATTTTGATTTGTCTTTTCACAATGTGGAAGTACTACCGGCTTTGTTCGCTGGACCTCCAGCCGGGTTTCAGGAAATGAAGCCGAATCTCAAGGATATCGCTCTAGCGTGAATTGGACTCTGCAGGAAAAAAAAAAAAAATACTGAAATGCCTCCCTTCCCCCTAGGTTTGTTTTATGATAAAATAGCCTTTTAAAATACTTCAGTACTTAGGTTATCCTGGGAATTTTAGAAATATGTGTATATCATCTTCCTCCATTTCCCAGCAGAGAATGCCAGTTCCGTTTGGTAAAGAGTGAGTGACTGGTTCGTATTTTTTTCTCCAGATTTACATATTTTCTGCTTTAATGATCAGTGCACATACTTTTGAAGTTAGTTACCAAAAATTTGTACTAGTTCTTCTCAGTGGTTTCCATCGACATCAATGCCATTGACTTTTGGTAGAAATGAAGTCATAGTGTCTTCTCATAAGTTTAGAAAACAGGAATTTCTGAAGTGAGTATATATATATATTCACATCATTCATTCACTTAATAAACATTTTTGACTCACTCACTTGGTAACAGGGTATGACTCCCGTGGAAGCCTATAAAATGTTATGGAAATTAGTATATATTTTTAGCCCAATTTTAATGAGAAGAGAAGAACTAATTTATATGCTTTATAAGGTAAGGTGAAAGTCACAGATAAGCGTTCTGTTCTGACATCTTTTCTACTAGGGGGATTGTATTGTCACTTTCAAAATACATTAATGCCCTAAAAATTACCTGACCAAGGTTTTGCCTCATTTAAAGTTTTGCCTTGGGCAAGTACTTAGGCTGGAGAGAAGGGAGAAACAAGGGGAAGGGTGGATGCTTTTCCATGTTCCCGCCCCTGCATTCAGCCTGAGCTGCTGAACCCCGTGCACCTTACCCTGCACTCCTCTGAGTTCCCGTCCTTCCAAATTTAACCCCTTACTTACCATCTCTGCTTGAGTTTCACCATCTGTGAAGAGACCAATTTTATCTACCTCATAGTTATATTTTATGAGCTAGTAAATGAAATACCTGTAAAGTGCTTATTGCAGTTGTCTGGTCCATGGTAGTAAATATACATGCTGTCTTTTCTCAAATACGTGTTTCTGGGCATAGATGGTGAGTGGGTGTGTGTTTTCTCTGCACATGCTTGTATGTGCGTGTGTTTGTATATAAATACTGTGTGGCTAGTGCTTATTAGAAACAGATGAAATGCTCATTTGCTCGGGTTCATTCTTCCAGGTTATTAAAAGTATACTGTATACCAGGGAAAGTATATGAAGGAGGGTATGGAGAGAGGCCAAAGGAGGGGCTGAGAGAAAAGCTCCCTGAAGTTAATTGTTTGCAGCATTATCACTGGCGCCTTGCGGACCCTCATGCCCGAAGATGAGTCCATAGTCTGTCTCCATTTTTATCTGAATAACCCACATTGCAAAATGGAATTTATGAAGATGACAGTGTTTCTTTCAGTGATATTGACTCATGCAATGTCTACGACCAACACTATGAAACTGAACCTAAAATGTTTATTTTTTTAATGTTTTGATCTGTCATCCTGAATGACGTTCCTTCTGTATTCAAACATTTTCTTTTGGTGTTGTGACAAATTCTGAAACAGAGAGAAGGCTACAATAACTTGGATAACCAAGCAGAAATCAAAATCAGTGAAGTGTCTTGTGGACTTTATCAAACAAAGTGTTCGGGGGTGGTTCTTTTTATCCCTATTGATTTTTTTATCTTCTAAAGAGTGGTAGAAGCTTCTAAGGGATTGACGTTTTTGATTTTTATATTACCAAGTGTGATGGACTGAATGTTTGCGTCCTCCCAAAGTTCATTTATTGAAACCCTAACCCCCAATGTGATGGTATTTGGAGGTGGAGCCTTTGAAAGGGTAATTAGGTTTAGATGGGATTCTGAGGAAAGGACCCCATGATGGGATCAGGGTCCTTATAAGAAGAGGAAGAGACCAGAGTTCCCTCTCTTTCTGCCAAGTGAGGACACAAGGAGGAGGTAGCCATCTGCAAGCCAGGAGACGCGCCCTCACTAGGGAACCGAATCAACCGGCACCTTGGTCTTGGATTTTCCAGCCACCATCACTATGAGAAAGAAAGTCCTGTTTTTTGAGTCACCTAATCTATGGTATTTTGGTACAGCAGGCCGAGTGGAATAAGACACCAAGGAAATGTCTGAACAGTCTGGAAATGTATGATGCAAGTCTCTAGCAAGTTTTCTTAGCGTATGAAGCCCACGTTGCCTGTATCTATAAGGGTAAATGTTACCCCATGGAACAAGTGGAAGATTTTTCACTAGCCTTTATGGAGCTTATGTCACTACAGAGTGTTTGTTGTGTATCCGTAAACTGTAAAGAAGTTAAGCTCTGAGCTCACCAGCATGTTTGCCCTTGTCACTAACACCTTGATCAGAACATCGTGAGAAGCTAGCTTTTACTTCGTATGCATTTGCACTTTTAAGCTTACCACCTAGTCACTGAGTTACTCCAATATGTTTATTTAAAAATTTCATTTAAAAAATATCATTTTTTCTTTGTAAAAAGAATTATGCAACTACATAATCATTTCCGTTACCCTGAGGCCATTAAGCAATTTCTGGCAAGCTTTAGAATGTGAATATGTCAGTTATATTCCCGTCAAGGACTGTAATACCTGGGTATCGGATGAGTTCACTAAAATGGAAATTGATCTTCTAGATAGGACAACTGTCTGTCACGTATCTGATAAGATAACCTTAGTGCGATCTGCAGATCTTTTGAATTGGATTGTTTCTGTTACCTTCCTCGCCAACCTTTCATTAATGTTTGTTATGTAGCAGAAATGTAGTACATAATTCTCCCACTTTTTGCCACTTGAAACACAGTGATTTAGAAAATGAAAAATCCTGAAAGCAAAATGGAACTAAAAAAATGGAATTCACACAGACTAAATATAAACGGTGTCCTAAGCACAGTGCTAGATGCCTTAACTGTGATATCTGGTTTATTTTCCAGAAGAATGCCATGGCGTTGCTGTTCTTATGTCCCTTTTGAAGATGAGTTTTAGTAAGTGGCAGACATGTCATCTGAATTTAGTTCTGATTCAGCTAAAAGTTTATATTGTAGAAAACAGTGGTTGAAATCATTCATGTATCAGATAGCTACCATTCCTAATTAGATGTAGAAGTAGGATCAAAGATTGTTCCAGCTTTTATATGTGTGTGTTTCATAAATTGGTCTCCTGCATCCAGTAACTGACAATCACAAGACAAATTTCATATGTTTACAGCGAGACTATGGGGTATGTCACAGGACTGTTGGGAGAGCAAAAAGAACTAAGAGCCAAACCCTTTATCATGAACACGAGGCTCTTGAAATAATAGTTGAAAGATGAGTTTGAAATTTTAAATTGCCATTTGAATTTTATTTATCTTTTTTAATTTAATTTTTTTTATTTTGATATGTTAGTCACCATACCGTATTTGAATTTTAGCCTAGAGTTAAGAATATAACTAGGTCTCCTTTTTTAAGGCATTCAACAAATCTGTACCATTTTTTGTTATGTGTTGGACTTCATGAAGACTTGATCTCATTGGTTCTGGGAGGCTAAAGAGAATCTTTATGCAGAAGTTAAAAAAAAAAAAAAACCTGTAAGCACAGTACAATATCCTTATGAAAGTCAGTGTTTCCAAAAATGAAATAGATTGGCTAGAGCTGTATGCTCTGGTCACTGGAGTGATTCAAACACAAATTACAATCTTTTGATGGGATAGGTAGAAGGAAATCTCAAAAGGTCACTTCATCCCATGAGAGTCTAAGATTCTAAGTAATCCATATTAGAGCTGTATGTAGTTGGCTAGGAGGATGTTCCCAAAGTGAAAATCAACCCTGCTGATTGTCTGTTAATAGGTTTTTCGTATATGGCAAATTTGAAATGATTTGGGTTTATTTTTGTAAAAGTTTTTTAAGGTGGAAAAATGAGAGTTTTAATTTGTTATCTTAAATTCAAGTATTTGATTATAAACATTTGCACATTTTGATGCATTTTTCAAGCTTTGAAATTGTTACCAGGACTTTTAATGATCTAGAAAACTGTAAGAAATCAGCTGAAGCAAAAGTCTTATTGGACTGCTGATCCAGCTGTGTGTCCAAATGTTGAAATGTATGAAAGCTGCCTCTTAGGATAATGCTATTCTTAAAATAGTCCAAAGCGGTATTTTTTAATTTCCTACTTTCCTTGGATATTCAAAGTTTGATATTGTATAGACTTTTCTTCTGTCATGGAAAGAAAACTTTGTGCTTCTCCCTCTTTCCATTTAACCCAATTTCATTACTCATGTCACTGCCTCATAGTAGGGCATACTTCAGCCCTCTGATGAAAGAAGCTTCTTTGACTCTCCCAGGGAGGCCAGATGAGACTGTTGAATTTGCTTATGACTGTGCAGGGACATTTAAGTGTAGGGGGAAGGGTACTGGATATCAAGCATGAAAAGCTCATTTTAATTCTTTGTGACTTAATTAAGTCACATCACATACCTGTGCCTACCTTCTGCTTCTACAAGTGGGAACCATAGTACTGGTCTAACATTTTTGTCACAGTCAACACATAAATTGTGCCCAGCAGATTATCGTTGTTGGGATTTTTTTTCTATCCATAATTCAAAATAATAACACTATCTGTAGTAA
The DNA here is from genome assembly GCF_023065955.2 of Ursus arctos. NCBI lineage: Eukaryota > Metazoa > Chordata > Mammalia > Carnivora > Ursidae > Ursus > Ursus arctos. The sequence continues at coordinate 4,210,019 of NW_026622897.1, read as the reverse complement.
ATACCTTGTGAATTAATGAACAGTGCTAGCAGCTGACTCCATCTCCATTCAAATGAAAGAAGATCAGGGCTAGAGAGTGTTAGGGGAATTTGCAATGAAAGGAGGGAAGAAGAGTGTCTGAGTCCACTTGGATCACTGTAACAAAAATACCATAGACCGGTAGCTTGTAAACAACACAAGTTTATTCCTCCCAGTGCTGGAGGCTGGGAATTCCAAGATCAAGGTGTCAGCAAATTCAGGGTCTAGCAAGGGCCCACTTCCTGGTTCATGGATTACTGTCTTCTTGCCGTGTCCGCACATGGCGGGAGGGACAAGGATGCTCACCTTCTGTGGTCTCTCTTATAAGGACCCTAATCTCATGCATGAGGGTAGAGCCCTCCCAAAGGTCTCTGATCACTTCCCCAAAGTCCTATATCCCAATATCATTACATCGGGGATTAGGTTTCAACATAGGAATTTGAGGGGGACACAAACATTCAATCTACATTGATATTTGTTGAATGCCTACTATGTGCCAGTTACCATGCTAAATTCTTTATATATGCTTATTGATGTATTTTATCTTCAATAAGTAATTATCGATCACCTACTGTATTCTACGTACTAAGCTAATAAGCCTTGGGAGTGTAGTGGTACCTAAGACGGGCATGGTCCAAATTCTTAGGTGCTTATAATGGAGCATTGGGGTTAAACATTAAACAAATAATTACATAGACAGTTAATGATTAATTAAAATTATGGTTATCACTAGAGAGGTACAAAATTATTTAATCTTTTCAGCAGCCTTGTAAAATAGATATTATCTGCCTTTCACAGAAGATGAAAATGAGACAAAAAGATTAAAGAACTCGTTTGAGGTCACAAAGCTAATAGATGGTGGATTGAGCATTGCTCACGCTTTTTCCATTCCAGAAGGGTATTTGGAGGGGGGTCTCAAGACTTCATGATCTTAAACTTTCACCCATCTATACCTTAAAGAAATGTTTCTTGAGCACATACCATGTGTCAGGCACCACTCGTGGTAGTGAGCAAAGCGGACGTGACACCTTCCTCCATGAAGTTCACAGTCTGATGAGGAAGACAGTGTTTAATCACTGCTCAAAAAATATGTAATTATAAACTACCATAAGAATGACCGAGCAAAATTATATGGTGTTACGAGAGCCTGTGGTAGAGACACCTGATTTAGTCTAAGAGTTCAGGAAGGCATCCCTGAGAAGATGACCTTTAAGTAGAGATCTGAAGGCTGAGAAGGAGCTAACTGGGTAGAAAAGATGATGGGAGTAGAGGGTTCCGTGCAGTGGGGTCAGGCTATGTAAAGGCTCTGAGTCAGAAAGGAACATGATGAAATTGGAACAGCTAAATGAAGATCACCATGGTCAAACTTAAATAATGCAAGAATAGCACAAGATAAAGACAGAGAGGTAGGTAGGCGCTAGAACCTATAGGTGTTTTTGCCATTTTAAGGATTTTGGTCTTATTCATCAGAACAAAGTGAAGTTACTGAAGTATTTTGAATAGAGGAGCTACACAAGTAGATTTGCTTCACAAAAATCAGTTTAAAAGTGGTGTGGGGTATAGATCGCAGGTGGAGAGTTAGTGAGCAAAAGCAGAACATAAAGATATTATGACCATCATTCAAGTGAGACGTGGTGGTAGCATTCCTGGGGTGGTGGGTGTGTATGAGACGCTTGAGTCAGTGCTGGAAACCTGAAGGAAGTGGTTAATTTTGTCTACTTAATGGAAGTACTTCCATTAGTCATGCAAATCACCTGATCACCTGAATATGTTCTTGATTTGGCATTATGTAGGCTCAACCTGAGTTGATTGTTAACAATGACTTTGATTTTGAAAGGTAATTTATACATTATCTATATTGACCTAGCTCTTGATAGAGAAGTTTATAATGCAATTTGATGCAGTCGTAATTCTCTAAGCATGTACTATGCTAGCACTCTGTTAGCCCCTGCAGGACTTAAAAAGATAACCAAGATGTTATCCTTGCTTCAAAAGTAAATGACTTAGTAATCTAGACAGGGTGATAACAAAGAGATAACATACAGAGATGACTGCAGTGTAAGATATGCTGAAGCCAAGTTTTATTGAGTTTCTACAAAAAACAAAGATGACCTTCTGAAGGATTTGAAGGGTCAGAAAACATGTAGCATGAAAATGGACTGGGAAGCATGTGACACATTTGACTCCTGTAAGAGGGGTTGTGGAAAGCTTGTTTTCTAAACTAAATCTTGGAGGATAAAAGATAATAATTCCATTGATACTTGAGGCTATTAGGATTTAGGGAGATCAGATCATCTTCCTTCAAGAAACAAATTTATAATGACATATTTCCATTTGATTTGCTCATTGGGCTGCACTATTCACTTTTTTAAAAAAAAAAAGACTTTATGGAGCAGCTTTAGGTTTACTATAAAATTGAGAGGAAGGTACAGAAATTTCCCATGTACTCCCTGTCCCTGTAGCCTTACCCATTATCAACATCACTCACCAGAACAGTACATTTTGACCAAGGATGAACTTACATTGGCATATCATGATCACCACCGTTCCACAGTTTGCCTTACAGTTCACTCTTGTATTGCACATTCTATGGGTTTGGGCAAATGTATAATGACATGTCTTCATCAGTATAGTATCATGCAGAGTGAACACTGCCTTAAAAATCCTCTGTGCTCCGCCTCGTCAACCTTCTCCTTACCTGTCAGTCACCATCAGCCACTGATCTTTTTACTGTCTCCATAGTGTTACCTTTCCAGAGTGTCACATAGTTGGAATCATGCAGATTCTTTTCAGATTGGCTTCTTCTACTTAGTAATATGCATTTAAGTCTCTGTGTCTTATCGTGGTTTAATCATTTCTTTTTATTGACGAATAATATTCCATTTCTGGATGTTTCACTCTTTATTTTTTTATTTACCTACTGAAGGACATTTTGGTTGCTTCCAAGGTTTGGTAGTTATGAATAAAGCTGCTATAAACATCTGTGGGTAGGTTTTTGTGTGGGCATGAGTTTTCATTTCCTTCGGTAAACCCCAAGGACTGCGATTGCTGGATCAGTCGTATGGTATCAGTCATATAGTGTCTTTAGTTGTGTAAGAAACCATCAAAATGTCTTTCAAAGAGGCTTTAACATTTTGCGTTCCCAACAGCAATGAATGATTTCCTGTTGCTTCACATCCTCATCAGCATTTGGTGTTGTCAGTGTTCTGGATTTTGGCTCTTCTCAAAGGCGTGTAGTAGTGTCTCATTGTTCTAATTTGCATTTCTTTGGTGACCTATGATGTATCTTTTCATATGTTTATTTGCCATCTATAGATCTTCTTTGGTGAGTTGTCTATTAAGGTGTTTGGCTCATTTTTTTAAATTGGGTCATTTGTTTTCTTGTTGAGTTTTACGAGTCCTTTCTCACGTATGTCTTTTGCAAATATTTTATCCCAGTCTCTGGCTTGTCTTCTCATTTCTCTTGGTATTATCTTGTACAGAGCAGAAGGCTTTAATTTTAATGAAGTGCAATTTCAGCTTATGAGTTATTTCTTTCATAGATCATGTCTTTGGTGTTCTATCTAAAAAGGCCTCAGTCACCATCCCCAAGGTCATCTAGATTTTCTCCTATCTTCTAGGAGTTTTATAGTTTTCCAGTTTACATTTAGGTCTGTGATCCATTTTGAGTAAAGTTTTTGTGGAGTGTGTAAGTTCTGTGTCTCGATTCATTTTTTTGCATGTGGATGTCTGTTTGTTGGAAGACTGTCTTTGCTCCATTGTGTTGCCCCTGCTGCTTTGCCAAAGATCAGTTGTCTATATTTATGGGAATCTACATCTGGATTCACTGTTGCGTTCCGCTGATGTATTTGTCTATTCCTTCACCAATATTATTGTGCCTTGATTACTATAGCTTTATTGTAAGTCTTGAAACTGTTTTTGTGACATCAACTCAACAATATTTAACACTTATTATGTGTTTATAAAAATATAGCAGGCATTCACTGTTCTCTTGGGACAGTGTTTAAAGTTCTGGCAAACTAGGAATCCCAGGAAAACTTTTCTTGAAAATAATAGACTCAGTAATTATTTTATAAAGATTGAATGGATGATTCCAAGTGTAACAGTAGCTCAGTGTAAACATGGTGGTGGGATGTACAGAAAGTTTGCAAAGACCTTTGAGTTATTCATTTTGATTGGAGCATAGAGTAAAGTAAAATGGTAGTGGGGGATTAAAGTGGAAAGTTGGGAGCCGTGTCATTGATGATCCTACAAGACAGACTACTGGACAGCAGAAAGAAATTTTCGGTTGCCCGCATCTAACTTGAAGAATTAGAAAGAAATTTTGACTGGGTATTTCAATGTATTTTTCTTTGTTCACATGACCCAGTATTTGATAACTTATGTGGTAAACAACCTGGGGCCTGACGACATTTTCTACATGGTTGAGATTCCTGGGAAGAAAGTGGAGTTTACATTGGGATCTACTGAGCATTTTATCAGGAAAAGAGCTTTCTTTGATAGGCAGTCATTTGGAATCTATTTTCCCTCATTTGGGAGTAGTTCCCAGGCCAAATCACTGTTCTATTTATATCCATGACCTCCTTTCCAATGCTGTATCAGCTGAGCACTGTAGAGACATCCTTAAAAGAAGTAGTATTTGGGTCAGAAAATCAGCCAAAATGAATATAATTGGATTTTTTAAAGAATGAGGGATTTTTTGAAGTGGCTTTTTCAGTAAATCCTTAAAGTTGTTTCCATTTGAATTGCTAAACCATTATACACAATTGACTTGGATGTATTTAACGGAGCGCAACAAACTTTCTTTGGGTCGTTGAATACCAACTGTGCCAGATGACTCTCAGCATTTTGGGTGCGTTGGCTGGGTGGAGGGTATGTCTGGGCTAGGGGTTGTAGTTTAAAGTTCTGGCAGATGAGGAAACGTCTAGAGAAGTTTACTGCCCTGTGGACAGGGCAGAAGACAGAGCAGGAGTGTGTGGGATGGCGGGGGTTCAAAAGCAGGAGTGCTTCCTTTCTTTCTTCCTTTCAAGAGCTCATTGGGTCTTGAAAAAAAAGTGAGTATCTGGGTGAGTATTGTAGTGTTTCTAGCTCACATAATATACCGGAAGTCTTCAAACTTCGGAAACCATCAAATATACCTGAGAGCATGTGAAAACGCAGGTAGTAGCTGGGCCTTATACGCGTATTTTGATTTAGTAGGTCTGGGTGTGAGGGTCTCATTTCGGGGACCTCATTTTTAACAAGTACCCTCTGGGTGATTTTTATGTAGGTGGTCTTGAGTTTTGCATTTAAAAACTTGGCAATTCCAACCTATAAATGTAGAAATTAGACACAATTTAAAGCATTCAATAAAACTCCTAAAGACCATCCTGCTACTTGCTAGGATTCAGGCATATAAAAAGTTAAATATCTAGTAGGGGGAGAATATAAACACACACTCTCTCTCTCTCTCTCTCTCTCTCTCTCACATGCACCAACATGATACCGTGCTAGAGAGAGAAATTTATCCATTGGATATGCGTGTGCCAGTTACAGTCCCAGAAGTAGGGAAAGAAAACTTGAAAGTGAGGGCTCCTTCTTGAGATAGACGTTGTTTGTCTGGTTTGCTGTGTTGGGAACGTGCCCTAAAAGCTGTGTACCCAGTGAGGCAGAAATAGTTTTTCTTCTTCTTTTTGTGAGACATCTTTCAAAATAATGAGCGTATCCATGAGGTTTTCAAGGCTTCAAAAGAGTAAATAAACCTGGTTTCAACCCACCCTCTGAGTCCGGATCTCCGAGGATAATCAGACTGTGACTTTAAAGCTATCCTGGGGAAAACAGCAGTCCACTGGTAGCAGTGACAGCGGACTTTAGGAGCGGATGACCTTTTATTTTCATGAGAGTGTGCAAAGAGTCGGTGTCTGTGTACGGAGACTCCTCTCTCTGAAGTGCCAGTCTGCTTAATGACTCTGCCAAACGAGGACTTTCAGTTCCCGGGTGACAAGGGGTAACATCGATAGAAAGTTAGAAATATTATGAGGTCACTTTAATGCCTCATCACACCTTAGTTCTTGCCAATGACGGCACAAGGACCAGTACAGGGTGCTAGCCTTTGCAGCATTAACTCATTAATACATCAGAATAGTTTCCAGAATATCAACCTTTACCATCATAAAATAGGACCCTAAAATGAAGGTGCTCATATTGGATGACTGCAAGATTATTTACAAAAACTAAAAAGGACAGCTTGATAATTTTGCTTTCTGGTAATCATATTGTACAGGAAGGGGATTAATATGCGGTGGTGGATTCTCAATATAGTGTCTAATTAAATGCATATCTGAAGGAGGTGTAGGCTGCTTCTTGGCCCCCCGCCCCCGCCCCGTGGGAGATGGAGCCTCTTGTTGCTGACTTGAAGTTACTGTTCTGTCTAATCCCAGGAAGTGGGACCAGTGGTGCCCCCTCCTTTAGAGCTGGGTTGGCAGGGGTGTGACAATATCCAGGCCACCCCATCGTGCCAGCCATCACCCGTGAAGCCTCGGTTTTGTCCGGCACCTCTGGTCCCGGTGAGGACCTACTTACAGGAGGGAGCCTCCCCACCACACCCTGTTAATGTGAGGGGGAGTGCTGCAGAGACCTCGTTCACAGTGTCCTAGAGCTCTCAGGTGACGACTGAGGTATGCCCGCCTTCTCCATGGCAGCAGAAGCAAGTAGTGGATGAAAAGCTGGAGGAGAGACGGGAATGCTGGAGAAGGAAAGAGTGAAGGAGGACATAGAGGAGAAGATAAGGGAGTGATGTTCATGACAAGGGACTGGGATGGTGAAGGAAAATGAAGTAATAAGAAATAAAGGGAGTGGCAAGGCCCCGGCCCCTGAATGTGGTCTCTTCAAGGGCTTTCTTGAGTGTGGAGTAGGGACAGTGGGTGCTCAGGCTGACAGGACCTTCCTCCAGCTGGAGCCCAGGTTGGGGTGAATGCAGTGGCACTTGGGTGAGGCCACAAGATTCATCAACCAACATATACCCGTGTTGTGGAACCCCGCCTTTTGAACCAACCCCCGCTAACAGCCATGCTTAAGGGCTGCAAAGCAGATTTGCTAAGGTTTAGACCAATTACTGACAAAGGAGTTCAGACATCTTAGGACAGGCTACAAGTTCAAGGTCTTCTTTTGAACAGACTCTTACTGCAGAAACAAGGTGATCGTTAAAGAATACAATGAGGTCATATCTTCTGGACAAGTGTCATTTATCTCCATTCTAAACATAGGATCGGGACCCCACGCTCCACATCCTTCAGCTGTAGGAGTGGGACGTCACCTGCAGCTTCTTCAGCTTCTTCCCCTCAGGCTACAGCCTCCCGGAATCTGCCAGAATTGCTGTTATTACTAAAGGGGAGCTGTGGCCCAGTTCCCACAGAACTACCTACTATGTGTAGGGAAATCAGACTACTTTCTTCAGGGCAGCCCACAGAGATACTCAAGTTATCTGGGTACTAGTGTGAATCACCTTTGGAAGTTGTTCTTGCCCCCGATGACCTGCCATCAGTTATTGGACCTCTGCGTGGCCAGCAGTGATGTCTGCGTGCTGGCCTCTCTGCACCGCGGCACCGCCGTCATCGCATCACCGCTCCTTCAGCGCTCTCATCCACAGGATGAAGCTTTTCTGGACATGGCCATCGTTTTGTCTAAGTCGAGGAAGTGGTGCCGGAGACAGCAGTACCTTCGTCTACATTGCTTGAACCTTTCTTCGCGTCAGGGCCTTCCCACCTGCTCCTTTTTTTTTTTTTTTTTTTAAAGAGATTTATTTACTTGAGAGAGAGCATGTGCACGAGCCCGGTGGGGGGGTGGGGAGGCAGAGGGAGAGGGAGAAGGAAACTCCCCACTGAGCAGGGAGAGTGATGCGGGGCTCAATCCCAGGACCCTGAGATCGTGACCTGAGCCAAAGGCAGACACTTAACCCACTGAGCCACCTGCCTACTTCTAATGTAGGTACTTAAGAGTCATATTTAAGGGGGATCATTGCGTCTTCAAGAATGCCCAGCCTCAAGAACAGTGAAAGCTGGGTTCATGTTTAATGTCTGTGGCAAGTTGCTCATATTCCAGGGATAATTCCATGGTCCTAAAACCTCTGGTTGGGGACTACCACCAGAATTTTCCATCTTTGGCCAGGAGCCCCTTTCACCACACTGCTGAGTATCTGGGAAACCAGGGGCATAAACAGTGGAGAGCTGCTGGGCTGTATGAGGCTAAGGGCAAAATGTACGGGACCTCTAAATCTACCCAAATCCAAAGTTTTTCCTGATTTTTTGCTACTGATAAGTCTTCATGAAGGCCTGTTCCATGCTTTGCCTTTTCTGGCCAGCCTTTTGGATACTCTGTGTCCAGACGACCAGCAAACCCATTGTCTGGTTTCTATGTGACAGGGACCTTCAGAATGTGCTGTGGACTCAGGCTTCCTACCAATCACTGGAGAACTCCTCCGTCTAGTCCCCTTTCACTGTCGTTCAGGAACGATACCTGATGACAGGTGATGGGGCTGACGGCTGGATCCATGCCCTCAGCAAGGGTGAATAGGCTCTCCTCTCTGGGAATCATGTTCTTAGCCACAGCCAATGAGCCCATGAAGAATGTGGCATGTTTCTTAGCCCCCTTTCACCCATGTGACATGACAGGGTGAGCAAGTGCTCTGTGAGATCAGGAGAGAAGAGATGTGTTTCATTTGTAGACTTCTTCTGTCTGCCTACACCTCATCCCAACACCTCTCTTCTCTTCTCTGTCTCACCTTTTGTCTTCATCTGTTTGTTTTTAATGACTTTAGAGACCAAAAACAGCAAATAACTAGACGGCAGACTTTCCCATTTGCTTGTCCTCTTGATGCTGTCTACAGGGAGAGAGGGAGGTTGTCCAGTAAGATAGGCTCTCAGAGCTCCATGACTCTGTCTTAGAAAGGTCAGGAGAAGACAGACCTAGGACTGGGGGATTGAAGGACTGAGGTGAGTGTGAGTCCTGTGGGACAAGGATTGTTCATTGCACACTGCTGCCTCCTCACTGTGCCCAGATTCCCAGGAAACCTCGTAGATATTTCATGAGCATTAGCCTGGAGGGGAGGGTAAAGAATGTTACCGGAGTGAGATTCTATTAGGAACTAAAGTAAATTCTTTTAAATGATTACTTTAAAATAAAAATAAAGTCAATAAAAAGGACAAGTGTGCAGTTCTAAGAAGTTTATCTATATCACCTTTATTCTGGAATAATGTGAGGACTTTTACTATAAAGGATTGAAAAGATGATAATCCAGAATGGGTAAATTTCTTAGGATATAAAAGCATCTATAATAATGCATGGGGCAACAGTCGTACATAATATTTTTAGTGCCTAAGCCTCCTCTTCTATGTTCAGAAAAGGAAGCAAGGACTATCTTTTCCATCTCCATGACTAGGTTAGCCATCTTTAGTCTTCTCTAATGTCATTCAAGAACAGGTTGGAGACATCAAAAATAACAGAGATGCATTATTTTAGACGGTATCTGTTGTATTTAAGATCTTATTTAAAAAACACTGAGTCAATTGTAAAGGAATTCAGAACGTAGTCAACTTTTCAGACAGGTTTTTGTTTTTGTCTATTTAGTATGTTAACCATGTCCACCTGTTTGGTTTAACTCAAGGAAACACCTCAGGAGCAAATATAATGGATGTATAACGTTTTCACTTTTTCTGCTCCCTGTGAAGCAAAACCAACTAATGTTTTTGAAGGGAATCCACTCAAATTTGCACATATACTTAATTCTGCTAAACTTCCACAGACTTGAATTAGATGAAGGGAGAGGAGAAGAATAGGACTGTTGTGGAAAGGTGTATTACTAAGGTGGTAGCATTTTTTGTAGAGATTTTCAGGTTAAGATACTGAATATATCTGTAAGGAAAGAAAAACATCATAGAGATCTATTACCTGCACTTTACAGACATCTAGATGTTTGAAAAATTTTAAGCCATTACCTATTCATTCATGTACTTGTACTACTCACCAAATATTTCTGGCTCGTGTCTGGGCACAAGGGTGGTTGAGTTTTCCCATCCCCTTCACATTAAGCATGGCCGTGGGACTTGCTTCGGTGAATGAATCTTGAGAAGCTCTGTGTTACCCCTGGGAGAAAGCTGCACGAGCAAGTGCACAGTTGGTCAGAACCTGTCTTTCCCTTCATGGGAACCAGCCCCAGGTGGGGAGGTTCTGTTAGCCTCGTTCCTAGAGTGAAGAGACTTGGCACCGTGTTTCTCCCTCGTCCTCCAATCCTTTAACCCACATGAATTCATAGCATGAATAAAAAATAAGCCTTTGTTATTTTAGGGCATGCAGATTTGGAAGTTATATTGTTATTGCAACATAATCTAGCCTGGCATGATGGAGCCATCTTTTAGGTTTTTTCTATATGTTGGGTATTTATTAAGAGAATTGCACATCTTGATATGGGCCATTATTTTTTGATGTTTGTGTTTTGCTTAGTTCTTGATCCTATTGTTTCTGAGAGTTAAACTGACTTCAAATATTTGGGAACTAAGTAGTATAAAAGCTTGCATGATCACATATAGATTTTAATGTGAATTTATCCTTTTGCGTACACATTCATCTTGCGCTTTATTGGATTCCTGTGTCATATCCGTTGGTAACCTATTGGTGCATCTTCTCCGTGCTACTACATTACACTTTGCTAAAAGAGAAAGTGCAACATATAACTCACCTGTATTCTTATGGCACAAATTCTAGAAATACACATTTTGTGGAACTCAAAAAACTTTTGCTGAAATGATAATGAGGATGATACTGACTGAGGAAGAGGAGGAGAGGGATTTCAAGAAGTGGTCATGCTCCAGAAACATGCGTGTTCACAGGGACTGTAAAGGAGTTTGTTTATACAAATAATTTATTGCCTGTGCCTTCTGGTATCTGAAAATCAGAAGTTAGTTTCAGAGCACATAGCTCATAGCATGTGGTGTATGTACATAATGGAATATTACTCAGCTATGAAAAAGAACAAAATCTGGCATCTGCAATGACATGAATGGCGCTAAAGAGTATAATGCCTAACAAAATAAGTCAGTCAGAGAAGGGCAGACACCATATGACTTCACTCAGATGTGGAATTGAAGAAACAAAACAAGTGAGCCGAGGGGAAAAAGAGAGAGAGAGACAAACCAAGAAACAGACTCTTAGCTACAGAGAACACACTGATGGTGACCGAAGGGGAGGTCGGTGGGGGATGGGAAAACAGGTGATGGGGATGAAGGAGTGCACCTGTCGTGATGAGCACTGGGTGATGTATGGAAGTGTTGAATCGCTATATTGTACACCTGAAACAATATTACACTGTCTGCTAACTGGCATTTATGTAAAAACTTAAAAAAAAATAGAAGTGTATAGAAATACATAAGGATTAGTAGAGGTCATTGTGTTTCGAGGGGGAAAATGGTAAATGACACATTTTAGACATTTATGATTTACTGGATGTCTTTCTCAGTGGGAATTCTCTGGGGGAAGTATGTTTCAGGCTTTGGAGTAAAACTTTGCTGACTCACACTGCATTGTCTTTCTTTTCTTACCCTATGATTTTATTTCCATTTTTCTGGTGCAAGAAAACAGGTCTTGAAGTAAAAATGTTGAAATTCATGATAGATGTGAGGGTATCAGAACAATTTTTGATGCATATTTCCTGATAAGATTTTGGTGATCACATGAACTTTTTGGCATTCCTAGTCTCGTGAGCTTAGTGTTCTCTTCATATTCCCTAAATTAGCACTCTCGGAATTTAATTCAGTACATCTTTTAAATAATATATTGTTAGAATGCATTCAGCATGAAATGTAATTATGGCTATTGAAGATTTAATAGCATATTTTGTAAGTTTGGCTGTATTTATGATAGAAGCATCTCTAGTCATTCATAGGCAATTTTTTCTGCACACATGTACATGGTGCTCATGAAATGAATGGTGAAAATGAACACACAATTAGAATGACTTATTAAAATCATGATAAACATGGTTGATTTTATTTGTTCATATGGTAGATGTTTATTAAATAGCTATATTTTAGACACCATGATAAGCATTATGAACATAGAGATGAAAAAATCATGGTCCCATTCTTAAAGAGCTGACATCACAGTTGGGGATACATCTTGATTATAACCTATGATGAAAGCCTGTAGCAAAGAGGTATGAAAAGTGCTGTTGAAACAGAACAGAAAAATGGTTAGTTCTGCTAAAAACCAATGGAAGGGCCATGGAACATTTCTAGAAGAGGTGACATTGGATTTGGACATTTAATATGATATTTCGTTACTTTACTCTAGTTGAAATATTAGAATTATTGGGCGCCTGGGTGGCTCAGTTGGTTAAGTGTCTGCCTTCGGCTCAGATCATGATCCCAGGATCCTGGGATCGAGTTCCGTGTCGAGCTCCCCGCTCTCAGGAGAATCTGCTTCTCCCTCTGCCCCTCCCCTCACTCATTCAATCTCTCTCTCTGTGTCTCTCAGATAAATAAATAAAATCTTTAAAATAAAAAAAAATATTAGAATTATTGAGGGTTTTATCACCATATACTTTTTTTAAAAAAATGTGAGCGTAGTTGACACACAATGTTACATCAGTTTCAGGTGTACAGCTTAGTGATTTGACAAGTTTGTACATCACGCTGTGCTCAGCACAATGCGCCTACATTGCTGTCTGTCCCGTTACGTTGCTATTACAGTGTCATTGACTGTCTTCCTTATGCTGTTTTAATTCCTTTGACTTACTCATTCCACGACTGGAGGCTTCTATCTCCCACTCCCCTGCACCCATTTTACCCACCTCCCCTCTGCCTCCCCTCTGACAACTAACAGTCCCCTGTATTTATAGTTCTGCTTCTGCTTTTTGTTTGTTTATTCATTTTTTAAGATTCCACTTAAGACTGGAATCATGTGGTGTTTGTCTTTCTCTGACAGACTTATTTCACTTAGCGTAAGACCCTCTAGGTCCATCCATGTTGTCTCAAATGGCACAGTCTCATCTTTTTTATGGCTGTGTAATATTCTGGGGTGTGTATATCCCGTGTTTTCTTTATCTGTTCATCTACCGACGGACACTTAGTTTGCTTCTCAGTCTTGACTGTTCTAAATAATGCTGCAATAAACATTCAGGTGCATATATCTTCTCGAGTCAGTGTTTTCCTTTTCCTTCAGTAAATACACAGTAGTGGAATTATTGGATCATATGGTATTTCTATTTTTAATTTTTTGAGGATCCTCCATATTGTTTTCCACAGTGGCTGTGCCAATTTACATCCCCACCAACAGCGTATGAGGGTTCCTCTTTCTCCACACCCTCACCAATACTTGTTACTACTTGTCTTTTTGATTTTGGCCATTCTGACAGGTGTAGGTGATGTCTTGTTGTGGTTTTGATTTGGATTTCCCTGACGATGAGTGATGATGAGCATGTTTTCATGGGTCTGTTGACCATCTGTATGTTTTGTTTTGGAAAGTGTTTATTCTGGTCCTCTGCCGATTTTTTTTTTTTTTAAAGATTTTATTTATTTATTCAACAGAGATAGAGACAGCCAGCGAGAGAGGGAACACAAGCAGGGGGAGTGGGAGAGGAAGAAGCAGGCTCATAGCAGAAGAGCCTGATGTGGGGCTCGATCCCAGATCGCCGGGATCACACCCTGAACCGAAGGCAGACACTTAACAGCTGTGCCACCCAGGCGCCCCCCTCTGCCGATTTTTAACTGGATTATTTGGGTTCTTTAGTGTTCAGTTCTATGAGTTCCTTATATTTTTTTGGATATTAACCCCTAATTAGTTATATCACTTGCAAATTATCCAAAGTATACCCCCGTATACTTAGAGAACTTTCCTCTGAATGTAAGTTGTGCCTAGTTTTTATACCATGCTATATGCTTTGGAAATTTGAAGATTTTAGCCTGGGGTAAATACTTAAAGTAGTTAACAAAAGCGGTGGCTATTTAGAATGGAATGGATGCTGACAATACAATTAGAACAGGGTCTGAAAAGACTCTGACGGTGTCTGTTAGCTCTTTAATTGTAAGATTATGGGTGAGTTTCTGCACATCAGTCTCTCATCTCTCAAATATAACCAATATTGAAAGTTTGAAGGAAGCAAGAGGGTGGCTTTGTAAAAGGTCATTATTTGGAAATTGTTTAGGCAAAATACTGGCAATTCCTTTTTTGTGGAGGATAATTGTTCTATATTCCGGTTGTTCCCAATTTCAATGATCATCTTTGGCGATAACGTTGATGAACAGCCCTAGAGTGTGATGTCGGTATTTGTGGCTGTTTGCAAACTCTGCTGTGATTACACTCAGTTGTCTAATTGCTTAATTTATTGATGTTTTGCTGACATGTTTTCAGCAACATTTGTGATTGCACATAACTAATCATTTCTCTTCTGGCTCATTATCATATGTTTGCATTTGATTTGTCTGATGGCTGCAGGTGGAAACAATAGGTGATGCGTACTGTGTTGCTGCAGGACTCCATAGGAAAAGCCTCTGCCATGCTAAGCCCATTGCTCTGATGGCCCTCAAGATGATGGAACTTTCAGAAGAGGTGCTGACACCTGATGGAAGACCAATTCAGGTAATCTTCTCTGTAGTTTGGTTTGAGTAGTAGCATACTTTTAACTGAGGGGGGCAGGAAATTCCATTCTGAGTTCTACTTATGGAACTTACACATTTAGATAAGTAGGTTACTCAAGAAGGATGAGGGTTGACTAGGGATAACTCATAAATCCAGGAAAAGAACAAATGGAATAAGGTCCAAATTGGGAAAATGTATGTGAAAGGCTCATTGCCATGGAGAAAAGAAAGAGCTAAAGGATTAGACCAAGGAAAAACTTGGCAGTGACCAACTCAACACTACCAAGCAAGGATGGTAGTGAGAATCAGAGTTGCAGAGATAATCCAAAAAGCATGAAACGAAGAGACAAGAAAATGGCAGATCTGAACAACTTCCTTCGGGTAATGTTCCTTAGGAAGCCTCAGCACTGAGGGTTACTTATGCATTTTTTTTTTTTTTTAACGTGGCAGAGCTTGAAGGTTGGAGCCCAGTAACTGAGGAGATTTAAAAATGGTAGAAAATTAGCTCCTGGTATGCTGTACTCTTTTTGATACTGATGGCTCTCTGCAATCTAAGATCTACCTCTAAGAATGGACGAGGTCACCTACCTATAGTCTTGCCAGGACCCAGTGGATCCCAGGAGTGTTAGTACTGTGAACTCTTATAAACCAGAAACTGTGTATTTGGAGAAGTAACCATGAATGTAAGGCGGCCCTTTTATAACAGCTCATCAAACTTGAGCTAAAAACATAGAGAAAAGAAAGCCTCAAAATGTGGTATGTTCCTAAATCTGGAGTTAATGGAAAATTAGATATTCTGAGTGTCCCTTCTTACTAAAATTATTAAAATGCTGTGTTAAAAAATTTTAAAAATATTTAACACTATTTAACATTTTTAAACCTATTGAGCACATCACTGAACTAATGAGAAAGAAAAAATGTGTCAGTTACATTATGTGTGTAAACTGACAAAATCTAAGTGGTGGATTTAAATTAATTGCTCCATGAGGAGCATTGATAACAGGAAACTAGGAAATACTACTTCTTTCTGGAAGATGTCAACTTCAATCACATCTTCAAAGAATTTCCACAGGGAAATGAGGAATGAATGGCTAATACGAAAAAAAAAAAAACCCACACACAAACTCCCCCCCCCAAAAAAAACCCTAAACCCACGCATTTACACAAGAAATCAAAGTATTATTGGTGAGAACTGATGGGAATAATAAGAAAAACAGTGAAGTGTTGTCAGATATCAAAATTTTCAGATGGAATCAAAATGACAATGTTTGTTATAATTAAATAAGAAGTTTAATAATGTGAGGCAGGGACGGCAGATATGAAAAAGAACCAGAGAACTCCTAAGCCAGCAACATAATACTTCAGACAGAAAATGGTCAGTGGATGAGTTTAAAAGCAGATCAGATACAGCTGAAGGAAAAGTTAGTACACTGAAAGTTAGAACTAAAGAAATTACCCATAATTAGGTCCAGAGAGTTAAAAATGTGGAAATAAGAATATGGTAATGTAAGATATAAAGTATGTGGGAGGTATAGAGGACAGAGTGTGGAAATGTATGTTCAGTTGGGCTTCCAAATGTAGGTACAGAGGGAATGCATAAAAGGGATTTTTTTTTTCTGTAACAATGAAAAGACATTAATCAGTTCTCAGACACAGTAATCCTAAGGGATTCTATGAAGGTAAATCATAGGAATTCAAAACTAAACATGTCTTGATAATGCTATAGTGCGTCAGAGCAAAGGGGGAGTGGCTAAGTGACAAAGGTGATAAGTGGGGAAAGTTGGGGACGACTGGTTATGCACATGGACAAATTATTAAAACTGGATCTCTACTTCATGCGTCTGCACATAAAGTAATCCCAGCTGGGTTAAGTGTGAAGGGCCATACTATAAAACGATAAATCTATAATTTGGAGCTTTAAACTTAGTGGAAGGAACAATTTTTTTTGTAAACCAGTCAAATCAAAAATTATCAAACCATAAAGGAAAATAGATGTCAATTTTACCAAGTTAAAACCTTCCGTTTATCAAATAACACCTATAAAGAGTAAAAATCACAGACGAGGAGGATGGTTTTGCAACACATTTAACCATTAAAAGTATCTTTGGTTAACCTCATGAGTAACCAGCTGAATACATACTGATAGCACTGTGCTCCAGATCTCCCACCTACTGGTTTGGTCCAGCTTTGAAACTCGGACCGCACCACTGTTAGTGACGACCTAGGGCAGCAGGAAATCACATACAGCTGGTGGCAATGTAAATGGTCCAGTGTCCTTGGCGTTCACCGGTAAAGTTGAATTTGTACCTGGCCTACAACCCAGGAATCCCTCCCCTAGATGTTTGCCCAGGGAAGTATTTGTGCAGGTGTAGCAAAAGTCACAAGAGTATTCACAACAATACTTTGATAAGTGCCTCGAACTGGAAATAAATCAAATAACCATCTGATAGAATAGATTAACTATGATAGATTTATACCGTGGTATAACACACGGTTGGGAAAATGAATGACTTTAGCTACTGACATCTGCACAGGTGGATGTCAAAAACGTAATAGTGAGCAAAAGAAGCAAGTCATAAAAGGCTGCTGTAGTATTATTCCATTTAATTAATTATTCCATTAATTTAATTATCCAATTAATAAACTGGGGAAATTGAAACAATAGGTCATTTAGAAATATCTGCATTGATGGGAAAAGTGTAAAGGAAAAAAGGGAATGGTTAATATAAATTCAAAGTGGTGCTTCACTCCAAGGAGAGGAAGAAGATGGTGGGAAGAGGGAGGATGAAATCAGGAAAGTGCGGGGGGGGGGGGCAGGGGGGGACCGTAGAGGACAGAATGACTCCTTTTACTGCTATTATGTGTACATAATACAGTTACATTTGGCAATTTTAAGATGTGGAAGAAGAAGGAGTTTTCTAACCACTCCTATCAATAGTGAAAATAAGATAGCATGGAGAGTTAAGAAAAACTTTAAGTCCCCTCAGGACGTAATTATCAAGTTATTCAGGTATGTGCCTGACACTTCTCCCGCTGCCTGAGTTCTGCTGCAAACTGCAAATATACATGGTCCAGATCGAATTCCTATCAGTTCTTAAATTTTCAAGTCTACTCGCTGGGCAGTCTTCTCGTTTGGGGTTGTTTTTCTATGTTGGATTTTCTTTTATAGGAGATAGAAGGTTTGTACTGATTCAGCCCTGTCAAACCAAACTTAAATTACCATAGAAAAAAACCCAGGGAATTGTGTTTTCGCATGGGCCCGTCCGTGTTTTCATTTGCGGGATATAACATGACTCTGTCTTATGAATCAGATAGTCTTATTAAATCAGAAGAGGAAATGTCTATAAAGATTTAATAAGAATGCAGAGAGAATTCAAAATCATAAAACCACCTTAATAATTTCAGCTTCATTACTAATTCCTATTATTTGCGTGGTTTGGGATTGTTTTTGGCATATTAATTTGACTTTGAATTGGCTTCTAACTTGGTACCATGGGAACATTTCTAGACTTATTGAGAGAATCTTTTATTAAAAACACTTGGGTGTGCAATAGGGTTATTATGTGATCAGCTGACTGTTTACTTCAAACTGTGTAAGTTTTAGGCTGTTTAAAATTTAAGCTATTTGAGCTGTGATAATTTTCAAAAGAAAACTCCCCCCAAGCTCTCATATTTTGAAAAATAAATTGATAATGTTTATATGACTTTATAAACCTTCCAGGCACCCCTCGTGATAGGAAATAGGTACCTGAATTATCAGTTATAATTGCCTGCAAATGATTGTTAATGTCCTTGAATCACTAATTGTAAAATTGAGTTAACTTAAAAATTTTTTAAAGTAACAAAAGAACATAATTTCATTTACTCACTTTATAATAAGCAAATTCGTTTTTATAAATGATGAAATTCAGAGGCTAGTTATAGATTGTATCTACAAAGCATACACAAACATGGTCTATTTATGTAACAGACCTGAAAAATCAGCCAAAATGACTTTAATTAAGACTGCTTTTAAAAATAATGATTAGAATGTTTAACACTTTCTCAATACAATGTTTATTCTACTGGCTGAATTTATAGAAATATCAGCATTATGCATATTCCATTTTCCCCTCCCTAGAGGAAATCTGATTTTCTTACATCTTCAACAGTAGACACTTGAAGAAAAGTAATATCAAATTTGTATTCTTGCTCCTTTGTGCTAGCCATATTGTGATTTCACTAGAAAATGGTATGATTTCATGCAGTTCTTTAACCTTGGGCTCCTAATCTTACCAAAGTATTTTGAATAGTTTTTAATGCTGAAAGGCTAACTTTTGCTAATAATTTAACCACTCTTTAATGAAAATAACAAAATGTGTATTATTTCCTCTGCTTTATTCTGTGAAAATAAAAATATTGATAGGGAAACAGAAGCTGAGCTGAGAACTGACTAGGGAATGTGATTAAATATATATTGGAAAGATAAGTAGCATTTTCATGATTTAAGGCTTTTGAAGAAGATTGAGTAAGTGTGCCCAAATATCTAAGTTTTACTTCAGGACTTCACTCTTTAAAAAATATTTTCATTGAATTTTATCACACAGGCACACAAATTCAAATTTGCTTCATCAGTTTAGAGAACAGTACATTTTATATAATGAGGCAATTATACAGCGATGGTGAAGGAGAATTAAAAAAAAACAATGTATAATCATGTTGTAATACTAATGTGCTTAGCAATCTTAATTGCAAATCAGGGAAACACTGTGAATCTTTTCTAACCGCATAGTCCAAAGGCAGG
The DNA here is from genome assembly GCF_023065955.2 of Ursus arctos. Taxonomy (NCBI): domain Eukaryota; kingdom Metazoa; phylum Chordata; class Mammalia; order Carnivora; family Ursidae; genus Ursus; species Ursus arctos. The sequence continues at coordinate 4,190,612 of NW_026622897.1, read as the reverse complement.
AATATTAACACACAATTTACATATCCTTACAATTTGCATGTAATACATTAAATTGTAGCTCCTTTAAGCTTCAATTTAGTCTTCTAATGAGCTTACAGGATTTTTTGAGATTATGAAATAATTATTCTCCAATTAATTTTTAAATACTTGTTATTTATAAAGGAAACCTGATGTTGTTACTTTAATATTTGGAGGGATTTGTTCTTTGCAAATATTGAGGTATTAAATGAACCCCATGAGAATATGACCCAAGATTGTATTTAGAAAAAAAGAAAAACTAATTGATAATTGTTTATGGATAAAATTCAAATTCGTACTTTTACCCTGAAGTATGTATACTTACCTGAAATGTTCTATCTCTAGAATTTAAACCTAAGGGGTCAGAAAGAACTATTTGGGCATTATATGAACTCACTGTTAAGACACTGAGCCCAGCTATTCTCACATCCCATGTTTATCCAGAAGACACATTTGAAATTACTTTTAATCTTTTAGGTAATGCAAATAGTTGTAATTTTAGTAAATTACTATTTTATTGTAGCAATAATATACAAAATTACTATAATATTACTGGTGAAATTTATGGCTTAATATATTTTCTAATCTGTATAGTGAATTTATTTGTTACTAGAAAGGTGTTTCTTTTTTTTATAAAGAATATGTTTTAAGTGTTCACTGAGAGTTTACCAGTACACGAGATGATAATAGGTTCTCCTCTGTAGTTTACTTCTGTTTAATTACTAGAGTATGGAGTCTATATATTCTGTCCAGATCTTCTCACTAGTACTCCCCTCAGTTGGTTATGAAAATCATCCATTAAACCCATCCACTTGGTACTTAATGTGATAGCAGTTGATAGTTTTTTAAGTTTCCATTCATCCGACAAAAATTTTCATACTGTTTTTACTTTTCCTTGACTGTGTCAACCGTAATTAATTTTAAATCCTTTGCTTGATAAATCCGTTCTCTAGATTCTTGTCGTCTAGTATATGATCTGTCCTTTCACTTCATTTTTGGTCATGTTGCGTCTGTGTGCCTAATTATCGTTATTTTTTTGTTTGTGTGCTAGAGATTGTGTATAAAAATATTATAGAAATAATTCCCCTCCTGTAGGGAAATTTTATGTGTTCTTCCAGTGGGAGGAATTGTAGGAGCTCTAGCGATCAGGGATCAGATGATTTAATGCTGGGATTCATTCTCTGGGGGGGCCAGTTTCAGATTCACCTTGTCTTTCTCGCATCACCCTTATACCTTTGGTGCGGCTGTCAAGGTCTCATCTCAGAGTCTGGAGGGTTTACTAAGGCTTCCCCCTTTGGCAGTGCTCAGACTCCGGGTTTTGTCTCCATGGTTCTGTAAGTACTGTTCCGGTACCAAAGGTCCTGCTCAGCTCCTTCACCCTTCTGAAGTCAGAAGATGCCTGCGGTGCACAGACACCTTCAGATTCAGCACTCACTTCTCCTTGACGTTCATTTCCCTCCCGATCCTGGTGTAATATTTTTTCATTGCCTTGTGAGCGGACCTACGGAAGGGTGCTCAAATTATATAATCTGCTCTTACTAGAAATAGAAGTTCAAAGTCATGTACATTTTTATAAGAGTTTTATTTTACTAATAATGATTCATCCTCACTAATCTACGTTTGTGCCTATTTCCGACCCAAGTCACAGATGACATTATCTTTAAATAGAAAAGACAAAAACATCTAACTGTATTTCAACTAGCTACCACAGAGCAACAATAAACAAACATCTATTGAAACACTTAACCGGGAGCCAGGCAGCCCTGAGCCAAGCCCTTGCCATGTGAGAGCTCTTCGGAGTCTCACAAATCTAGGAGGACTGTGTTGCTATTCTTTCCATTTTATGGTTGAAGAAAAGAATAAAAAAATTAGCCCGCGCTCCTAATTACTGCACTCTATAGACTTATTAAATAGAAGTGGGGTAAATAAATTTCAAATTGTCAAATTTTTCTCACTGCTTGAGTGTTCCATTGCCTAATAAATTAGACTTTTCATGGCTCTAAGTCAAGAAAATGTAAACTTATATTACATGTCCTCTTCAAGGGAATGGAAACGAGTAATGTGTTTTACAGATATTCCATCCCAAATGATTAATTTTTAGAATTATAAAGTGAGAGAGGTAAATTCAGTGATGTGTGTGTGGGCGGGGATGGCGTGCATCCACCATTATCTCAAAAACTGGCATCACCAGCCAGACTGATTGGGCCAATGCACTGCAGCCTTCTCTCCTGTCTACCTTCCCTTTGTTTATTGTGGATTTTAATGCAGAAGATCCATATTTCAAATTGTTATATTTACATTTTTTTCATAGCCTTTGAATTTAAAGGTTGTGTTTTATACTCTAATTAGTTATTTTTATGTATTGCACCAGAAATTTGTTTCCATCATAGAATTGCTCTTCTGGCTGATGCTGAGGTATTGAGCTGTCATAGGGCACATATACTGCCTCCCGATCCTTCCATAAAATGTTGTCCTAATGATTTAATAGACATTATTTATGCGATGTGTACGGCAATGAGCTAGAATTCCCTTGTGAGTTGATTTTAGCTTTTATCTTTAATCATGATTGATTCTAACGTAATGTAATTAGACTGTTGATCACCTTTTCAGTCTGTGGAAAAAATAGTTTACGAGGCACACACTTTTGAAAGTGCTGGTCTTGCTGGAGAGTTCTGTTATGATTTTTGTCAAACAGATTTTCCAAGCAGTCTTTTTGTGAAAGTATTTGCCTGATTTTGCTACGTGAAGAAAAATAGCGGTAATAAGTCTGAGAAAGGGAAAACAAAACCAAGCAATGAAGGGAGATCTAAATCGATTTGCATGAAACTGTGCATGAAAAATACAAAACTGCTTAGCTTGTGTTTGTGTACGAGTCTTCACACCTGCACGTTTTCAGAAGAGAAATGCATTCTTCAGTGGAGGCGCAGTTTAAATGTTTTATAAAGTTACTCTGTTAGATAATATCACTGCGGGGTACGCATTCCTCAAGAAGTTATAATGTTTCATTTGCTTTAGCCTGTCGGCAGAGAGGGTCCCTCCCAGGAGTATTTGTACAATGTCTTAAGAGGAGGCTAAAAATTAGATTCGTAAAGGTATTCATTTTTATTTGATTCTCGTGTGGTATGTTTCAGAAGTGTGAAGCCTCCAAGTAGTTAGCTCATGTTTCTATTGATCTGAGTTTTATGTAAAGAGTAAGAATCTTTGTCTGCCAAGTCTTGCCCCTAAAAAGACATTAATTTGTGATTTTGCCAACCCATTTTGGGGGTAGGTTAGCCCATTGTGTTTTAGAATATGGTCTCTTTCTCTGGCATTATTGAACAAGAGAGCTTTTATCTTTTACTGCCAGTTTAACTTAATCTCTTTTAGAGTTAATTGGGACACGTACATATGCCAACACGAGCAACTCGAATCTTTTAATACCAAAATGATGTGAAAATAGCAAGATGGAATACTATGCAAGAGAGTAATGTGCTGTCTGCATGCTAACCATATTGTTAGGACTTATGTTTTTGGTTTATTATGCTGTCTTGAAATCTAATATCTAGCTCCAAATAAAAATTTAAAAATTATTTCAAAGTAATTTTTTCATTTTCCAAACTACAAAAGGGAAAATGACCTCTGCAAACTGACGCACAGAAGAGAGTCAAGATCACCTATAATTTACCAACAAACCATAGCCACATATTAAATTTTGTTGCATATTCTTAAAGGCTTTTTTTTCCCTGTGAATATACAACACATAGATATAGAGTTTACAGACTTGAAAAGTAGATTCTTTTAAAAGTCGAGTGGACTTCATTCAGCGAAGTGAAGTTAGGTGACTGCGTACCATAGACACACCTGCACCCTAACTACACGGCAGGCTTGGGAAGTCCAAGAAACATCTCGTATTGTTCTTAACTCACTTTGATTTTGCATTTTCCTGTTCTGACAGTTGAATTTTCAAGTCACAGAAAGACAACTCTTTAATCACCTGAGTTGCAAATGTGGTGAGAACAATTCAATGTCACGAGTGCTTTTAAAAATCTGTTATGCTTTGTGTTGATGTCATGTCAGGCATATGGTAATGGTCTGGGTCACCACTATCATATGCCTTATTTGGAATGTGGTTTCCTAGCAACTCTTGCTTTTTCCTAATGGCTGAATTGATTTCTGCACATTTGTCATGCTTCCTACTGCATCAGAAATTGTCACCTTGTGTGTAAATGTTACAACATCAAATTTACATGTAGATTCAATTCTAAGGAATTACTCCGCTTTATCACTTGCCTTTAATGTGCTCATTTTAATCCAACCATAAAAAATAGATTTAGTAAAACCTGATTAATTCAGATTGGACTCTTTGGGGAAATATGGTGATTTTGACTACAATGTCCGAAATACTTGCAAATAGTTCCTGGCGGGAGGCCTGACGATGTTGAAGAAACAGACTAATTCTGATGGTCAGATGACCGGGTAATCAGCAGGTTGGTAGGAACATAGGCCTGGACTCTGCTCTGAGTATCTCAGCGGCCTAAAGACTTTTTCTTTGGAGGCAGTTTGATGATTCTGAGTGGTTCTGGCTGGAGCGTTGCCAGGAGTGACTTTTACTCGAGTACGTGTTCAACAAGTGTTTTTTGAATAGTTACTATTTTCTAGACAACTGGCTAGGCATGAGGGATGCAAGGGCAATTAAACCAGATATGGCCCTGACCCTCTCAGAAATTACAGTCTATGAAACCAAAACCTATAAATGAACGACTTAGTTATCGAGTGGAAATAGACGCGTGGATTTTTCTCAGTACTGTTTCCATCTTGAGTGAGACATTTTTGTTAGGTTCTTGAAAATATTTGGCAAAGACCTTAAATTATTTTTAGAATGTTAAAGATATTGTTGCTGTACATTCGGACCTACATTATTTTGGTGTCTTTGTAGATTTTGTATGTGTCTAGGGAAATATCTAGGGAAGTGGAGTGGAAAGACAAAACCAGGTATGTATGGTAGCTGAGTTCACAGCCTCTCTATCATCTCCTTCGGTCTACACAACAATCCTATGAAGCGCACAGGTGCAGTTTTTGTATATTTTAAAGATGAAGTAAAATGTCAGCAGTTAAAGAATCTGTGTAAGATCATGGAAAAAATAATATATAAATTGTACATCTTCTGTATGTTACACTTTGTGCCAGGTGCTTTATATACTTTATCTCTTTTAATCCTGCCCACCCCAAAAACCCCACAAAGCAAATTTAATCTTATAATTTCTTTTTTTGAAGATTTTATTTATTTACTTGAGAGAGAGAGAACGAGAGAGAACGAGCAAGGGGAGGGGCAGAGGGAGAGGGAGAAGCAAGCTTCCTGCCTAGCAAGAAGCCCAATTTGGGACTTGGATGTGGGACTTGATCCCAGGACCCCAGGATCATGACCTGAGCCGAAGGCAGCCACTTAACCAACTGAGCCACCCAGGCGCCCCTAATCTTATTATTTAATTCTTTAATCTTATTTTACATTTAAAGAGTTCGAGATTCAAAAGTTTAAATGATTTGGGGCACCTGGGTGTCTCAGTTGGTTAAGTATCTGCCTTCGGCTCAGGTCATGATCCCAGGGTCCTGGGATCGAGCCCCGCAATAGGCTCTTTGCTCAGCGGGGAGCCTGCTTCTCCCTCTGCCGCTCTGCCTGGCTGTGCTCTCTCTCTCTGGGTCAAATAAGTAAATAAAATCTTTAAAAAAAAGTTTACATGATTTGACGAAGATTATGCGGCTGGTCAATTGCAGAACTAAATTTGAACATGGATCTGTCTGCTTGGGAAAACAAAAATCCTTGAACTTCATGATACCGAGCTGGCCAGAACCTCGCCAGAATGCCCAGACTACAATTCTGTGACCTCCACATCTAGCAAGAGCTGCTTCTCACTGAGTACTTACTACGTGCCTGCGTTGTGCTAACCTGGAGTGTGTGCGTGCTCACTCTTTCTCTCATCTGTCTGTCTGTCTATACACATACATGTGCACATATACATATATGTGACTTCCATGTATGCAGGTATGTTATAAGCATGTCTTCATATTTGTGAAATATGCAGATACTGAATTTTATCAGGTAAGCCCTACAACAATCATGGACCATGAATAACATGCCATCCTTATTTACAAATGAGGAAACCAAGACTCAGAGAGGTGAAGGGACTGACTGTCAAATAAGAGTAAATAGGTAAATAAGAGTAGATTCCAAATTAGAATTTAAATCTGTTTGACTTCAAAGTCCGTAATCTTTAACCATTTCCCTACACTGCCTCCACAATATAATGAGAATGTATGATTTCTTATGTTACAACTAAGCTAATAACTTTAATCTCCCTTGAAAAAAAATACTGTCTTTCTGTCTTCCTTAGATCTGTTCAGATGCAGTAGCCGTGCAATGACTTGAGGGCATTCTAATTCGGGGCAAACTCTATTGACTATAACTGTCCATGAAGATGTTGAAATAATGAGGGTAATTATGTCTGCATTTAATATATAGGGAGCCGAAATTGGTAGTTTTATAAAATTTTAAAATCTCTGAAGGAAAAATTAAGTTGGGAACAATATTGAAATATGAACTTCTGTAATATTAGCTTCCTCTGAAAAAAAGATGTGATCTCTTCTTTGTGGAAATAATCCCAAACCAGGAAAACAGAGGTTTAAAACCATAGCAGAGAATCCAAAAGAAATATTATTCTTCAAGACATATTGTTTTCCAGATGGTATCAGTTGGTTCTTTTGTATATTAAGTTATCCACGATCGCTTTTATATTTACAATAACCAAAGCACTGATGGGGAGTGGAGAAATGTAGTAAGATGGTTTGACCACCTAGCCAGCAAGCATTTACTGAATCTCTCTCATGTACAAAACTACATAATTGAGTTGCAGACTGAACTGCGGGAGTGCCAAATACTAATCTGCTTTTTTCTTGGCTCTCATTAAGTAAAAATTCTGTCTACACAATACCACAACATCTGGTCACTTAAATCCATTCAGTCAAAAACGCAATCAGCCGCCCAGATTTTCAGACTCAAGGTTTCCATTCAGCTTGTTTGCTTTAATTATTAGTTTATCTGAAAGCGATGTCAAGTAGTTAGTAGCCTGTGTGCTCTTATTGCGGCGTGCGTGGCAGGCACCTCACCTAAGGAAAGGGACGGACGTGGAGGAGAGAGTGCAGGTCCTGCTTCTCAGGGGCCCTCAGGCCTGTGTTTGCACAGACCTGTGTGATATTCTCCACCGCCTGTTCTGTTCGCCTGCTTGTTTGTTTCCCCATCCCTGCCCACCCGCCCCCCGGGCCCCCCATGTTCCCATTCTCTGCCTGTTTCATAAAAGTGTTCATCAGTCTCCCATGGGCTACGGTAGGATTACACAAAATAGTGTCCTTATGACGTATGCCCGTAAAGCTGGGGATACTGGCCCATTTAGGAGAAGGGGCCTTTTCCACCTTTACCCTTGAAGTTTTACTAGAGTTTCCACATGCGGGCATGGACTACTTTATTCATTTTTAGTGTCCGTAGCAGTGACCCAGGCAGTGCCACCGTGGACTGCTTTTCTTTCCTTCTTTACAGGTATCTAGAATTTTAAAAACATAAATACAGTTTAAAAATGAAGCAAGCACAAACGTTCACCTATATATTCAATTCATAAGGAGTAAGCAGCAGATCATGCCTAAAACTGAACAGGGTAGAAAATTTTTATTGGCTAAAAATTAGTAGGAACATCAAATCTTTGGCAAAATTGTGCACTAAAGCATTTGGCCAGGAAAATGAGGGTTGGTAGAAATAACGGTCATAAAAGAAAACTATGCTGACAGAAATTAACATAAGCAAAGATCTGATGACTGAGTCACAAATCATCAGTGTAAATTTTAAATGGGAAAGAATCGATGCCAATTAAAATATTTTCAGAGGAACACAACTAGAAATGTAAAGTGTTAAGATCAGTGTAACTGTGTTATATAGAGAACAGGTCAAGGAATTAAATTTACTTAATGGCAATTAGTTCAGAAAATAAGTCTTCACGATAAACTTCATTGGTAAACTGCAGCCTTCATTCGTTGTCTTCCTTTGCTGGGATCCAAATGCCTCAAACTATAACTGTTTTATTAGTCATAGGAATTATTTGATTTCTCGACAACTGTGTTCAATACGTGCAATTAAATTTTACCACGTGAGGAAAGGAGAACGTAGAGAGTGTAGTTGTTACGACATCAATAGCTATCTTACCTTTGCTTTTATGTATATAGTTTCTTCTCACTGATCCTTCGTGGTACAAGTCAACAGACTTTTAGATTTGCTAAGTGTTTGCCATGTCATCTCCCTGGGGGACAAGCAGATGCACTGACTGTTGGTGTTTGCCTGCATTTAGAGCGGTCTCCATTTCTTTGATATTCTCATATTCCTCTTTTGTTTTCTAAGTTTTTGTATTCAGAATCACATCTTTTGAAAAGTGCTAACTGAATCCCGGGCTCATATTTCTTTCGCCCTTACCACTTCAGGCAGAAATGAGTAATTGAGCTATCAAAAATACCAGGAAACAAAGCAGAGCTTCTTCATCGTGCCGATACAGAGCATACGTTATGGGTTATGACCCAGTGTGATAATGGGTCTGCGCCATGCCGCGGAGTGTCCCGTGCTGTACTGAAGTCACTTTACTCTAGCTATGCTGTTACAGTGAGCTATATCCAAACTTTATTGCCTAGAGATGTTCCTTTCCTTTTCTTTTTTTTAACTCTAATTTATGAAAATGCGTATTATCTTATCATTAAAAAGGCATGCCCAGGGAAGCAGGAGTCATACCATACCATACATTCTATCAGGAGTCTAAGCATAGGGGCGCCCGGGTGGCTCACTTGTTAAGCATCTGCGTTTGGTTCAGGGTGTGATCCCAGAGTCCTGGATCAAGCCCCGCATCGGGCTCCTTGCTCCTTCTTCCTCTCCCACTCCCCCTGCTTGTGTTCCCTCTCTTGCTGGCTGTCTCTCTCTCTCTCTGTCAAATAAATAAGTAAAATCTTTAAAAAAAAAAAAAAAAAAGGAGTCTAAGCATAATATATAGGCCATAAACAACAATGGCAAAGCTTCCTTCAAAGGTGGGTGCTTCAAGGGTTGTTTATGACTTCGAATATTTGCTCCAAAATGACTGATCTTTATTTTGAGTTGGAAAAGTTAGTAGTGCGTTAAGTAGATTAGTATTCTGATTTGTAAAATTATTGAAAGCAAACGTGTTTCTCTCCAGCTCTATGGCATTGTTTGGATGGCTAATTAATGCCGGATTCTAGAGCCAAATACATTTGTCTGAAGATTCCAGATGTTTTCTGATTTGCTGTTGCTGTCTGGTAAAGCCATACAACTATTAATTTAATTTCAGCTTTTTGGCTTTAGTAAGCTGGGGATAAAATGACCTTCCTTTTTTTTTTTCCCCTTTCTTCTAGTCTAGTTTAGCCAGAACTAACTAGAGATAATTTACAAAAGGATAATTATATAGGAGCTTGGGAAATTCAGTTGTGAATAATTAACAATTGGTAATTGTTAAGATTTTTAAAATTAGAAAATTTGGAGGACAATTCTCTCATTCCACATGCAATGAAACAGGTATAAAAAATTAGGTAACTAGTTGGCAGTAGAATCTCAACATTTGAGATTTACCAAGAAAATTAATGAAGAAAATAAGGCCAGACAGAAGCAGGAGAAATAATTTTGCAGTTTCTGGTTTTTGTGTCAGCAACTGCTCATTGTGATAGAAGAAATATCACTTGGAGTGTTTTTGAGGTTATTATATTAAAGAAGTAGAAAACATTGTACAAAGCTGTGTCAGGAAGTCCAATTATTTCAACCTCTTGAGTGTCATTTCTGTCTATTAACAGAATATTGCCATTTTTACCATTTCATTTAATTCTTGTAAAAACTATTTTCTCCCGGTTCCTGAGTCTTCCTTCTGTGAGAGACCCTCATTATGATTTTGGGGACAATTATTCCCATAGAACTCGGTCAAAGTTGACAAGTAGACTTCTTCTTTTAACCTTCAGCGTTCCCTCCTGTTAGGCTGGGTCGGTTGTTAGTCTGCAGAACACCAGTACGCGAGTGCCCTTCCGAATCTCCCGTGCCTCTTCCATCTCCTCTCAATTTATTTTTGAAAATAGTAGTGTTGTGAGGTGTCTTTGGGTATGGACGTTTTTCGTATTTCTTATATTTGTTGTCTTCCAATTTATCAAAGAAATTAATTACAGAACAATTATTTTTAGACACTTCGCCTACGTATCAAGTTATAAATACTATGACCTTATTATAAGAAGCTAGTCTAAGGAAAAATTATGGCCATTTAAAAAATGTATGCTCGCGTGAATGATAATTCTACGTTAGCCTGTTGTTAGAACCCACTGCAGAAATCCGCACACAGCCACGCGGTCAGGACTCATCAGAGCCTGGAGCTGCTCCACCTGCTGCTGTTCTGCTCTGTCACAACCTCTCGTTCTTCCGCCATTTTGTATTCTCCCATTCCCATGGTCACCGTGACCTCCAAGCCCTATCCATTCCTAGCTTTTCAGTCTGTGGTTGTCCTCTGGCTGTTTGCCTTCTGTGTTGGTTTGCCAGGGCTGCCATAACAAAACACCACAAATCGGGTGTCCTAAATACCAGGATTTTATTGTCTCACCCTTCTGACGCTAGCAATCTGAAATCAAGGCATCAGTAGGACCAGGAAGTCCCTCTGAAGACACTGGGAAAGGGTCCGTCTGTAGTTCTTCAGCTTGTGACAGCATAACTTCAAGCCTTCACATGGTGTTCTCCCTGCTTGCCTGCCTGTCTGTGTCCAAATTTCTCCTTTTTATTAGAGCATCAGTCTTACTGGATTAGAGGACCCTACTCCAGTATGACCTCATCTTAACCAGTTCCATGTGTGGTGACTCTATTTCCTACATTACATTGCATTCTGAGGTATCAGATGTTAGAATTTCAACATATGAGTTTGGTGGGACACCATCCAACCCATAAACACCTTAACTAGCCAGGATCCCATTGTCTCATATCCCACTCAACATTGTTCCTAACAGCCTTCTGGTTTTACTCTTTTTTATCCCCTGTCAAGCTGGACTACCGGCATAGACCATTCTGGGTCTGGAATTAATGAGCAATATTGGAGAAAATGACACAATCATGGTAATTAAATATCCATTATAAATGCATCCCTTTGAATGTATCTGGTCCCTAAATTCTCCGGGATGTCACTTTACTATCCATTCTCAGTGACTCTTGCTCATATTTTTCACTTTTCCAAAGGGTTTGTCTCTGACCTTTGTGGCTTTGAGTCCCCACAGACTGTTGCTTTCCCGATTGAATGAAATGGCAGAAGATCTCAATATGAAAGATGTCCCCTTTTCTTCCACATTCCTCTCCAGTCCTTTCTTCAAGTGTTTTCTCCCTTGCCTCTTTCATCTGTTGTCCTTAACTGGTCTCCATGTGTCAACAAAATCTCTTCTATTATTAATGTAAAATTTTCGTTTTCTTTGAAAGCTTTCCTCTCTAACTATGCCATACCCCACTTCTCTGTTTGTGACCAAACAACAACAAAGCCATTCGGTTGGCTCGTGATTACCTGTGAAGTAAGGACTGTATCCTCATCAGTACCTTCAATATGTCCACCAACTATCTTTGCATTGTTTTGTTTGTTTTCCTATGCTCTCCATCCTTCTTGGCCCAGCTTAACTCCTGTAAAGTCATCGCTTACGCTCACATTCTCTTTAATGGCAATTATTTGCTGCTGCTCTAGGAAATCCATAACTTTTGTCACATTTAACTAGTGATATTTATCATACACTGTCTTGCAGATAAATTATTTATGTATATTATAGTCACCGATTCTGGGCTCTGTAGTAAAATGTCCTGTTACATAGCAAATTTAAAATAATAAATTTTGGGATTTACCGTTAAAAATTGTTTACATAGATTCCTATGTATAATGAATTAGACTGTGAGAATGTTCATATCTGGAGGGGTGTCTTTGTCTTTGTGCATGATACTGCAAGCAATTTATAATATTTGTTGAATTAAGTTAAAACTAATATGCTAATGCAGAATGTTCATTCTGACAGACAGGGAAAAATAATATCCAGTTTATACTTATTCATTCTTTATTCATTTTTTCATATGTTGTTATTCTGTCTAAAATATTTATCAAGATACTATTCTGTGCTTGATACCAGATACTCAATAAGTATAGAAAACTGCAATTTATTATGTACTTTTATTCTATAAGTAATTCCATAATGATAGTATTTGGGGAACATATATGACTATATACTTTAAATTAAAACAAAAAAAGTTTATAATTTTTTGTAGACATGCATCTAATTGAATATATTTGTGAACTTTTATAATTTTATCTTGAATATTTTAGTAATTCTTTTGCACAGCCTCTCTTCCTCCTCCCCCATATTTTTCTTTTAAATTTGTGTTCAAGTACAATTAGTATACAGTGTCATATTAGTTTCAGGTCTGTAATATGATAATTCAACAATTCTCCATCACTCAGTGCTCATCATGACATCATGACAAGTGTGCTCTTTATGCCCATCACCTATTTACCTCCTCTTCCCACCCACCTCCCTTCTGGTGCTCCATCAATTTATTCTCTGTAGTTCAGAGCCTTTCTGGTTTGTCTCTCTCTCTCTTTTTTTCCTTTGTTCATTTGTTTTGTTCTTAAATTCCACATATGAGTGAAATCATTATGGTATTTGTCTTTCTCTCATTTCACGTAGCATTTTACCCTCCACATCCATTGTGCTGTTGGAAATGGCACTCATTCTTTTTTCATGGCTGAGTAATATTCCATTGTGTATATCTTTTTTTATGATTCAACTGTGGACAGACACGTGGGTTGCTTCCATATCTTGGATTTTATAAATAATGCTTCCATAAATATAGGGATGCAGATATCTTTTCAAATTTTAATTTTTAAAATAAAACAGACATTTTTTGTGATTTTTGCATGTGGTCTATTAATAACCATAGCTCAGGACCCTGGGTTGTAACATCATACTACTCATTTCAGTAGTCAGACACATTAGAAGCCAGGTCCTTATGTCAAGTCCAAGGAAGGGAATCCCAAAGGGGATAGAAAAGTGATGTATGGGTGGTGATGTTTGGAAGTACCGAATCACTGTATTGTACACCTGAAACTTATATTACACTGTATGTTAACTAACTAGAATTAAAAGCTGAAAAAAAAGAAAAATTATGCAATCTAATGACCAGATGAATGCCACTAACTGAAGAACAAAACTTCATAAGAGAGTCTCATAGAAACTGATCATGTCCATTTCTACGTATATCCTTTACTGCCCAAGCTGACAAGACTCTAGAAATAGAACACATTCTTCCTTTTGATTTGTATATATTGTAATGTCTTGAATCTAGAGGCTACTTGTGAAATTCATTGACGTTACCAAAGACTGAATAATTAGTCTTTTCTCTCATTAACTATTATTAGAGTCATTATCAACCCTTTGCGGTGAAAAGTACAAAATGTACCAATGGTTGGGCTATTCAAACATTTTACAGGGCAACATTATCCTATTAGGACAGTATCCTTAAAGAGGAGACATATGAATTAATATGCAAGGGCACAGAGGGGGAATTAACCAGGCATCATCTTTTTATTTAAGGAGCACTCACATGATTAAATCTCAGAGTTAAAAATTCATCCTTAAAAGTTAAACTTTAGCAGAATAACTGATTTTATTTTATAGCTGTCAACTTGATTGACAAGCAGGACCCATCAAGTATGTTTCTTTTTTTTTTTTTTTAAGATTTTATTTATTTATTCAACAGAGATAGAGACAGCCAGCGAGAGAGGGAACACAAGCAGGGGGAGTGGGAGAGGAAGAAGCAGGCTCCTAGCAGAGGAGCCTGATGTGGGGCTCGATCCCATAACGCCGGGATCACGCCCTGAGCCGAAGGCAGACGCTTAACCACTGTGCCACCCAGGCGCCCCATCAAGTATGTTTCTATTCTTGTAATTCAGGGACACCTTGAAAATATTTCCTGAGAGAAAAGAAAGAAATATATGGAGGGGAAAAAAAAAAAAAAAGGAAACAGCCTTTCTGATTAAGAACATATTCAAGAAAAAATATAGACATTTTTCTATATCCACTATGGTGCTAAAACCACTAGACTGGAAAATGCCTCAGTTGTGGGGTGACTGGTACGAATCAAATACTTCATTCTTACTTGGCAACCATTTATAGTACTGCATAATTCATTTAATTTTTAGTGGTGTCATTCTGTATGTTCATGCAGTTGGAATTGGTACTTTATTTTGTATTTGCAGGAAGGGCTTATCTTCCCTGTACAAGAATTCAGAATTTTAGTTTTGTAATAGCTTATTGAAATAGTCAATATTTTATTAGGTTGTTATTACTGGTGCCTTTAGCCCCCAGTGTTTGCATGTGGCTGTGCTATGTTGGAGGTCATCTAAGCCATGCGAACAGATGTGGTTTTCATCACCCACTTCCTCAGTGAGATAGACAGACAGAACTGAAGCTTTGGAACCTATGTCCTCTGTGGATTTTACTGCTCCACGTCTTTCTGTCATGGTGTAAGAAAGACTGGAACTTTGATACTATATTTTTTTTAACGAGATTTAATTAACATATCATAACATTCATCTTTTAAAAGTATACAGTTCGGTGGTTTTTAGCATACTTAGTATTCAACGTTGTTTGACCATCACTATCCAATTCCAGAACATTTTTGGCACCTCAGAAAGGAACTCTCTACTCATCAGCAGTCACTTCCTATTTTCCCCGCCCTCTCCCTGCCTCTGATGACTATTAATCATTCTCTCTATGAATCTGCCTCTTTTTGACATTTCGTATAAATGGAATCATACAGCTAGTGGCCTTTTGTGACCGGCTTCTTGCGTGAAGTTTTCAAGGTGGATCCATGCTGTGGTGTATATCAATACTCCATTCGTTTTCAAGGCTGAATGGCGCTCCATGGTATGGCTATGCCTACCGTGTGTTGTTTAGTAATTCATCCATTGATTGCGCCTTTGGTTTTCTTTTTTGTTTGTTTATTTTTTTGCCACTATAAATACTGCTGCTCTGAACATTGCTGCACAAGCTTTGGTGTGAACGCGCATTTTCAACTCTCTTGAGCACATGCCTGGAAAACAGTTGCTGGCTCATATGTAACTGTAACTTGAGCAGTGGCCACACTGTTGCCCAAAGCAGCCGCACCACTTTGCATTCTGACCAGCAACGTTAATGTTGGCTCATCTTCACCAACCTCTGGGGTTCTTGTCCATCTTAAATGCCATATTTTTATGTTTTTTATATTTTTATTTTTATTTATTTATTTTTAAAGATTTTATTTATTTATTTGACACAGAGAGAGACAGCCAGCGAGAGAGGGAACACAAGCAGGGGGAGTGGGAGAGGAAGAAGCAGGCTCCCAGTGGAGCAGGGAGCCCGATGCGGGGCTCAATCCCAGGACCCCGGGATCACACCCTGAGCTGAAGGCAGACGCTTAACAACTGAGCCAACCAGGCCCCTAAATGCCATATTTTTAAGTAAAAACTTTATTTAGAGCTTGCATGGTCTTTTTTTGCATGTGGACTTTGAGGAATTCCTAGCTTCCTATAGTATACATTTCTTTTAGAGATTTTATTTGATTGGCAGTTATCTTTTCAATCCTTTTGAAATATAATATCACTCTAAAAATGGTGACGCTGTCTCTTCCATAAAAATTTTTGAAGAAAGGCTAATTGTGCATTGTTTAAGATCAATACTTTGGTGGATCTATGAAGAGCTACAGGTCAAACTGATGAGTACATTTCTTTACCTCACAGATACTGAACTTTTCCCACCTGCTTTTCAAATAAGAGCAAATGGTGATATAATTCCAGTGTCCCAGGCTTCACTCTCCTGCACTTATAAGAATAGATTGAAGGAAACATATTATTTCACATGAACAAACAAACAACAGAAACCTTCAGGCCTGCTTTATGTTTTTCTTATTTCTACTTATTAGTGGCAATAATAAGTAGAAAGGTAGAGTTGACAAGAATATTTCCATAAAGATTAAGCTGCATGATAAGTACTTGATGAAAACCGCGTGTGGTCCTTTCAGACATTTCGGAAGTATTTACTACTAAATATCAGTGCAACTGACAGATGTATGTGTATTAATTGGAACTACAGCTACTTCGAAGATAGATAGAAAACCCTTTGTCAGTGAAGTTAACACAAGTTGGATCCTGGAAATAGATGACTTCTCAGGAAGCTCCCAAACTTAATACTTGATAATTCTAGGTTGAAATGTCTATATAATGGCATGAGTTCTTTGAAAGAAGAGTCTGAGATAAGATCTTAGGTGTCGGTGGTTTGTTTGGAAGGTGATACCAGGAGTCAGAATTGAGAGTAGAGAAAGGAGACCAAGAAGGAGGAAAGAACAGCATAAGGTTACATTTTCAAGGTCACACTCCTGTGTGCAATGTGGACTGGATTCTGCTGCAGGTTCCTCCCAGGAGGCATAGGGAATGCCTCTGAAACTCTCTGTCTAGAGAAGGGCAGGCAAAAGCATGTATCCACTGGCTGCATCCCATATGGGTTGAAGGTTACCCCAAGGGCATTAACCCTTTCACTTCCAGGCCGCGCTAAATCACCCCTGTGAATGCCACAGCATTAGAAAAACTTCCAGAAAAAAACAAAACAAAACAAACGTGGATAGGTGTGAGGTTAGCAATGCAGAGTGAGTCTAAGAGCTACTAGAAGTGTCCACTAAAACTATGGCTGACCTCAGTAGTGGCCCAGAGGCTACAAAGCGGGGGGCATTGGAAGGATCTGATAGGGATTGTTGCTGATTCCACAGCACAAATGAAAACTTGACATCCAAATATCACCTAAAACAACAGATTCCAAATATGTTTTTTCCTTATGGGCAATAGTAAGAAATATATATCAGGAATCTACTGGGCATACAAAGAAAAAATTTATTAAACAATGTATACCTTTAACTGTGTACAAAGCAATCTAATATGTTCTGTACTATGCTGTTATTTTGTTCTGTTTTGTTCTTCTTAATTTAAAACATGCTGTTCATAACTCTCTAAATTAATTTTTGAAATTAACCCATAGTTTGGAAAACACTGGCTGAAAGATAATTAAACTAATTTACTAAGAAGTTAAAAAAAATAGCATGCTAGTATAATTACAGTCATTTGAACTGGAGCCACATACAAGGAAATTTTTAGAAATCAAGGTCATACTGTCAAGGTCAGTTAGAAGAGTAGACTGAATTCTTAAGAAATTAGGAAGTAGGGTTGCTTGGGTTCATGTTCCATGGTTCTAAATTTCATCTGTCAGTGTTTCAGAATCTATAAATGGGTAAAGAACATCTAGCTCCCTGAGAGAACGAACAGGGTGGGAACACAGAAGGGCTGAATAATGAGGTGCCATGTCTCCTGTTTTTCCCTTGGCTGCTTTGTTTCCTGCCATCCCAGTGTGTGTGTATACAGGAGGGGACACCGTGCACATTCTGCGTAGGTCTGTGCATCTATTCACAGCCAGCTGTATGTTGCTTACCGTTAGAGCTGGCTGGGATATTATCTCAGGATCCTTTAGCATTTTATGTTTGTTTCAGGTTTATTGTTTTGACAGTTGTCATTTTTTAAGCTTCTTTTCTCCTCTCATAGAGGAAGAGCTTTTAGTCTCATAAGAGCAGAGCTCTATTATCATAATCACCTTTCAGAAAGGAGAAAATTACCTGTAATTTTTATGCTCTGAAGGTGTATCATAATAATTCAACCACCCACCTTACCCTCAAAATCAAATGGTGCTTTTTTTGAAACAGAAACTACTTCCTTCTTTCCTGTTTCTTCATGTTCTTTGGAGCAAATGAGAGATGGGGAATCTGGGAAATCCCACCAAGCTTCCACAAGCTCTGGCTGCCTCTTCTCGCTGTCAGCTGTTGCGATTAAGAATATGGGGGCGCCTGGGTGGCTCGGTCGGTTAAGTGTCTGCTTCGGCTCAAGTCATGATCTCGGGGTTGTGGGTGTGGTGGTGGTAGAGGCAGAGATCTCCCCTGCCCCCGTCCCTACGCCCTGCTGCCTGTGTGTTCTCTCTCTCTCTAAAAAAATAAAAATAAAAAAATCATTGCCTTGGGAATCCACAAGCAACAGCAGTTATAACACATTCTAATAAAAGGGCACTGTTAAAGGGGATAGTACCTCACATGAGCCGTAACCTTTCCATAAGGTCTTTCACATATGGCAACACTACTTTGCTGGTGTAGACAGCCCCTTCTGGGAGCTCTCCCCAGCAGCACTCCTGTAAATCCGCCTCATGGAAAGATAGCACATACGGACCCGGACACACACACACACACACACACACACACCACTAAATCTGCAGATTACTTATCAGTATTAAGAGCTCACAAAATTCCAGTTGTAATCGTCCAATATTGGAGAAAAGACAAAGGCTCGGTGGGGGAAGGGGCAGCCCCTTTGACCACGTATTGCTGGATGTCCTCTGCAACTGGGGTCACACCTGTTTGTAAGGAACACCTTTAGTAGAAACCCTTGGGCAGCTGTTGCCTTCTTCACATCACAGTGGAGCTTCGACGACAGCAGCCCTGAAACGGAGTTCATGGGACGTTATATGGGTGTCATTTGAAACGAGTTTGGTCCTGCAGCGACTTGGGAGGGGCTGCCTACTGCATGAGCATTTGCAAAGCAGATGAGCATTTTCAAGATTCTGACAAGTCTCAAGGTTAAGAAATTTGACTTTTTAAACCCAGTATTTCCCAAATATATCATTTCGTAAACCATCTTTTGATATCTTGAAAGACAGTGGTTATTTGCATAACTCAGTTTGGAAAACAGAGTTGGAACCGGAGTGTCATTTTGTTTTTTCCTGGATGACCTTGCCATCGCTTTTCTGCAACGCTTTCTTATCTTCAGTTCACTTGGAAACTTTCTCATCCCTTCAAACAACAAGCCTTCCTCTCCTGGATAATTGCTTTATTGTACCACCATAGTCTATGTCAGTGTTCTTGACCATAAACTACACAATCATGGCTATTTGTATATGCAGATTTAGAAAGTTCCAATATTGATTCTTGATTCTTGTCCTTTGATTCACTTGGCACATTGGTGTAGCTTTTCACGCTCCAGACGAGTGAACTCCTTCTCTGCTTCCCCCGTCCACCCGGCAGTTTTGGATCAGTGTGAAAGCCATGCGGAGTCTGGGTGCTGGAGGGTAAGGGGCTACACTGATGAGAAGGAAAACAGGGAATATAGACGTGCATTTGGTTATTACCTTACTCCGTTGATGATGACCTTTATTTATCTGTTCAGACATCATCATCATCATCACCATCATTTTGTTAGTGGGAGGACTAGTCGTTGGTTGAGTGTTCACTTCATGCCAAGCATATGTGAGAACATATGTCAGTGTTAATTTTCTTTAGTTCTCTCAGCACCCCCATAATGTATGCCTTGCTTTTCTCACTTTACAAATAGAATAGGCTCAGATCAATGACGTGACTTGCCCACTCACATGGTAATAATAAACGGCAGAGCCAGAAATCAAACCTAAGCCATTAGAGCACGGAACCTTTTCCCCCACCGTGACCTGCTGCTGCTCCCCGGTATTGATCACCCCTTAGGTGCCAGGTGCTGACATGCTCCCTGATTCCAGTAGCTTACCTCACGGTTCTGCTTTACCAGGACTGCGCCTGAACTTTGAGCCAAAAAGAAAACACTTTTATTCTTTAATCTTAGCCGTGGGGCTAAAGATGAAAACTCACCATGTGTTTCTCTAAAAGGTACTGATGATGACTATCAAAATAATTGAAAATATGCAATTTTGAAAACAAAGGCCTAAAAAGGGGTATAATTTAAAGTCACATCAGATGATAAACGTATTTTCTGAGCTCAAAATATATCCCTTTGATTGTTGTTGGTGCAGAACCATGATAGCACTTAAGGAATGCTTGAGGAGCTTATGGCAAAAGATAGAAATTGTTATCCAGATGCAAGACATCACATAGACCATGAGGGGCCAAAGTTGCAAATACAGTTTATTCTGACAGGAGCTGTGTTGCATATTAGGGCAGTCTCCATGTATGGCTACTTATTATTTATTGAGTATCTGTTGTGTACAAATGGGTGACTAGTTAAAAGGAAGTATCCATTAGCCTTTATCGTTATGGCATAAACACTGATTAATGTCTATGCCATGTCATAAAAGGCACTTTAATATTAAAATCTCGATCCACTGAAATACTTACCAGTAGTAACAAGGGATAATTAAAATAAATATTTGATAGGATTTTATTGTTTAAAAATGGGATGCGATTTAATGAGGGATGTAATACACAGTGGTATAATAAAATGGCTAATTACTATATTTTTTGGAAGAAGGCAAAAACCAATTAGACAAAACATTAATCATTTATTTTTTTAAAAGTGTGTGTGTGTGTGTGTGTGTGTGTACAACTCTCACTACATGTTACCTAAGAATTGTGGAGTTTAGTAAGACTCTTTTAAGTACAGATACCATTAAATAAAAATACAAGAGCTAAATAAATTTGGATATTGTATTCTGGTCCTCCTTACTGTGAACTATGTAGGATGAGTGAATCTGTGCGGAACAGAGCAATCCTTCCTTTACTTCGTACATAGTCTGTTAACTAGTGGAGAATTTAAGTCACTTTTCTCTTTCCACAATCTAATCATTTTTATTCTTTTTCTTTATGATTAACAGTGTTTTAGCATTTTAAATAATTTTATACCAGGTGGCTTACCCCCAGGAGCTTAACAAAAATAAGAGAATATTTGGTTAGGCAAGTTTTTGGAAATGTCAAAGTGGAAACATTATTTAAAATGTGGCAGTTTAAGGACAAAGAAAAGTCCGTCCTTATCCACTTTTGACAACATAAGTACATACTGAAATACAGTTTTTGACGAAGTATGTAATTAGCTGCTTTTCCGTGGACCATAAAACGAGTTCTGCCCCTAGCCCCCAGGTCATCATTCTGTGATAACGAATCACGATCTTCAAATGTTAGAGAAGTCCTAGCTGCCTGTTTTCACTCAGAAATACAGGTTCTCAGTTGCTCTTCCGACGGCTCGTAGAACAGGCTCATTACATGACATGACAAGAAGTCTTCTACTCGCTGCCTGTCATAAGCATGCCTTTCAAATATGCCTAAGAAAATGTAAGGGTCACAAAGAAAATGCTGGGGAAAATGTGTACAAAATAAAGTTAATCCTTCAGGGAGACAACAGATCTGATCATTAAAAAAAAAGACTTTCATTTTGACGATATTTGCAAAATGAAAGGTTCCAAAGGTTCCTACACATTCCCCAGATGCCTTGTTTTCGGTGCTCTTTTCAATCCTTAGTGATTGCGAACCGTATTTCTTCCACTCAGTGCAGTAATGGATGACGGATACGTATCCTCCTCGTTTAACAGTGACGTACATTGTACATCCAGGGTTTTCCTGGTAGTTCAGTTCTGCCCTAGTTTCTAAATTGGAACGTGATTCATCTAAGGTTGGGGGCGATTCTTAAACTAGGGACCTAGGAAAACAAAAAAAAAAGGTAACCTTTTAGTTTCCAGAATATTATATTAAACTCTGGAATTTTGTCCCCAACTCTGGGCATGTTCATAGATTTAATTCATTTTGACAAACATGTACCTAGTGCCTCTTAGGGGTGAAACACTCTTCTGAGAAATTAGGTTCTTGAATGGAGAGAATCTTGGCATATATTAAATTATGTGAGGAACTAAAGATTAAAAAACAGTAACGACTTTCCCTGACCTCAGTGAGCTCACGAACAAGGGAGAGAGACAGACGTATAAACACACGATGATGATGTACGTAAAAAAGTAGTGTGTGGATAACATAGGAGAGATCAAGGAGGACCCAAATCCAAGCCATCGTCAGGGAAAGCACAGGCTCGATGTTAGCACCGAGCGCATGGAGGGTAACCGAGGACGTGAGACGTGCGGGGCAGACGGCCCGTCATGGGGGTCGGCAGTCAGGCTGACGAGCACGACTTTTCCCAGGCAGGGAAAGGACCACTCTGACAGCTTTATGGCTCGTGAGTTTGAAGGGAGAAGCCCGAGAACAGAAGAATTAGGAGATTACTGCAGGAGTCCTGTGAGAGACGATGTGCGTCTGAACTGAAGCGGCGGTGTTGGAGGAAAGGAAAAAGGGTTCAGAACCACATATGCCTCTGACCCGACAGCAGTCACGGCTTGATGAGACCGGTGCGTGCGGGAACAGAGGACTGCTCCCAGGGTGCCGGCGTGGCTGGCCGCCACTGAGTGGTGCGAGACTATGACCTCAACGGGAACCTAGCAAAGGCCAAAAGACCATTTTTATTTACTTTTCCTTATTATTAAAACCTAAAGAAAACTTTTCAGTTAACAAATACAGAAAAAAAATACCAAAGAAAAATTGGATCTTCATGGAAAGAGCACCTTCAGAAGCTCAGAGTGTTTTCAGTATCTCTTTACCTATTGAGACCTCACCCAGTTGAAGTTCCGGGTGCTGTTTTGTTTTGTTTTCTTTTTCCTCCACTTATTATTTGATTTTGCTGAATGTGTTTTGATAACAACATGACCTGTGGTAAAATAGCTCAAACGACAGTCACTGGAAAGACCATAAGCTCTAAGTAAGTCATACTAAGCAGATGTGGTGGGGTCATTTCTTATCAGATAATAAATCTGTTAGTCTGAGGAAGAAATAATGAGCAGGTTTCTCACATATTTAAATGTCATAACTTTATTCAGACTTGTCTCTTTAGCCATATGCACTATGTAGAAATGAGTATTAGTCCAATTCAGAAAGCCGTTATCTAGATTAAGAACTAAAAGGATTCAGTGCACCTGATAGTGACATTTTATTTAATGGCAAAATCCATCATGTTTGCTGTAATTGCTTGTGTTTGCCCAAGGAGAGGTCACATGTGGTGTCGTGACCATCATAAATTTTTTTTCTAAATGCCTATATGTTTGTGGTGATAGAAGAGGTACCAGACTTTCACTGAGCGCGTGGTATTTCTTTCCTTCAGAATACTTTGACAATACTATAGAACTTACCCCCTTTTATTTTAGTCCCTCAAGTCCTCTGGTTCCAGTAATTTCTCCGTTTCTACTAAGGAAACACCATCTCTGATTCTTGAGAGCTCATTTTGTATGATTATTTTGTTTCTCCTCCTTCTTCTCCCACGAGATACGAGGCCAGCCCACCTGCTGACCGTCTCAGTGCATTGCCGTTTCCTTCGGTGAACATGCACGGTCTGCCTCCTCCTGTTCGAGCTTCGATGTGTGGCTCTTGAGCTGCTCTGCCCGTGCTCCAGCCCTGAGCCACGGTGGCGAGTGGGCACTTTAGACAAAGCCACTCTGAACTGAGATGTGAAGGAAAAACACCAGATTTCAAATACTTCCCATAAGGGGCACCTGGGTGGTCATTCAGTTGAGCCTCTGACTCTTGGTTTGTGCTTAGGTCGTGATCTCAAGGTTGTGCGATCGAGCCCCACATCAGGCTCCTTGCCCAGCGGGGAGTCAACCTGAGATTCTCTCTCCCTCTGCCCTTCCGCCCTGCTCACTGTCTTTCTAGAAAAAAACAAAAACAAAAACAAATATTTCCTATAAAAAAAGGAATATAAAATCTCAGTTTTCAATTTGATTTCACTTTGAAATGGTTGTATTTTGGATATAAAATATACGATGACCTATTTCTGATTTTTAATATGGCTACTAGAAAATTTGAAATTTCATATGTGGCCTGCGTTGCATTTCTCTTGCCCAGCATTGCAATAGATGTTGCTGGAGTTAAAGAGGTCATGCTTTCTGCTCCGAGGTGACCCCCTAGAGGTGAGGGGAACACCATTCTCATCATGTGGTAAGATCCACCCAAGGGTGGGAAGAGGCGAGTGAGTCATCCATCTGAGGAGGGATCTTGGACCATCCTAAGAGCAGGACACTAGCATCTCAGTTAAGAAAGCCACACTGGTAAAGGCCCGGTGACCAGAAAGGCTGCTACAGTAGGCTCCTCAAGTGTTACTCACCTCTCCTTAGAAACTGAGCCTGTGTCTGGAAGTATTTCCAGGCCTCAGCAGTGGCCTCGAGCAGCAGGTGTCTCCTGCTCCTGCCTCCTGCTAGCCCAGCCCTGCGGGTGAGGACGAGGATGGGGGACTACCATCTGTGGCCCACTGCGGGGGTCAGTCCCGCTGGTCAGGGAACTACTCAGAGCTCACCTTCGGTTGTGGGTCCTGAAGGGGGGCGGCAGGATGTACTTACCGGACACCTGTGGGTGACCCCAGCAGGGCACGGGAAGAGGAGAGCAGGGCTCCTGCTAGGGTGTCTCCTGAGGATGTGGATAGCTGAGGGTTCACCACCAAGTCTTTCATGAGTGAGGAAGGTGAGCACAAGAAACAGAAGGGAATGAAGGACGTTGGAGGGGGGACGGTGAGGAGTTTCCAAAAGGAATGTTTTATAGACAGAGATAAGCCCGTGAGCAAGGCTGAGGGTAAGAGAGAAGTGAGGGTTACAGCCGAGGCCGTGGGGCGTCTTCCAAGGGCTTGGGTGAGGGCTCTGGCTTGATCGTGGCCACGTTGCTTCATGTCTGTGGGGCTGTTTCCTGATCTGTGAAATGTAGAACAAAGCCTCCCATGCAGACCAGTAAGAATTAGAAATAACATGAAACGCAGTGTCTGGTACCTTGTGGTATTCAGTAACTGTCAGCTGTTATGTTTGACCACTCACTCTTGGTTAACGGATTTTGAGTATTTTTCTGACTTTGGCTGACTCCCTAGAAGGAATGGGGCTGGTTAAGTGTCTTCATCCAAACCTGTCACCTGTTATTTTTAAAGGGAAAGTAAAAAGACAATACAAGGAAAATATATTTTATTTAAGGATTCTAAAGCACATAGTATCCCCCCCTCTTCCATTTACATCCGTGAAGCTAGGAGCCATCTTACAGTGGTGATGTCGTACAAGTTCGCCAGGCTGACGTCATTGGTGCTGTCTGCATATACGGAGCGTTGTTACGGTTCCTGGTGACGTGTCTGCTCAAATACAACCCGAGATACTTCGATAAACCATTTCAAGATGATCTGAAGAAAGATTATGAGTCATAGTGATTGTTTGCAAACGTTCCTTTGTCCATGTTTTGGTAAAACCCAGACGTTTCAACATTCAATCTTGCTGAGGAATGGAATTTGTGGTCACAGAGGACGACACAGATGAGGAACCATGGATAACAGTAGTTTGGAAAATGAGTCACAAGAGTCTTACTCTGAACATGAGGAACTCTTAGGAATAGCTTCACCCAGTTATTTTGCTTCTACTTTTTTTATGGGCGTGCAAAGTGAGTGTGATAAAAAATGTATATCTAAATAAGTGTAAAGAAATATTTTGGTATTTGTTATAGGAAATTCTAAGAGATAGGAAAGCATTATGCTATGGTTTACTTGCTTGTGGTTGTTTTTTTCCTTTCTTGGTACATAAAATAATCATGCATCTTATAATTTATGGAGTCTTAGAATTTATGAAATACAGTACTTTTTTCCCCATCTTTTGTAAAAGAGAATATAAGTAAACAGATGAAGCCCTAAATAATATTGCCAGGTTTACAGGATATTCTTAGTGTGACCAAATGCCATGGGAGGCCAAGGGCAAAGCTGCAGAGTAAGGAAAGTCTATCTTTGATTTTGGCTCCTTTTGTTCTTTCTCGAATGGAAAAGCAGGTCAGTACAATCAAAGGGCAAAGGATTCAGAGCGCAAAGACTCAGGTTTTTAGTTCTTGCTTCAATAATTGCTGGATTTTTTAAAATTGTGTGGGTCATATCACCTCTGAGTTTTCTCTGGGGAAAATAATATACGTGCTCTGTGTTCTGTAGAGGCTGGTTACATAGAAACACGTTTGTAAAGCTCTCTACAGTATTAGTCACCATTAAACGGTTCTTCTTCTTGTTTAACAGATAAAATACGAACTCGGATCGATTTGTCTGGAGGAGATGGGGTGGAGGGAGATTAGTATATTGTTATCTGTTCACACCCACAGTCATATGCTGGGACTGACCACTTATCTACAGGCCGTATGTGGCCCAATGTCTTAGTCTCCAGGAGTTGGAGGAATACTCCTCTAGGAGCTGATGAATGCATTTTCAGGAGAAGACTGATAATATTTCTAAGAGATGCTCCCTGATTTCCTCTGCGACTCAAATTAGGGCTTCGCTTTGCTAAGTTTCCTCCTCCGGACCCGGCATTCTCACTGTTTCCTTCTGGCTGTTGAGGAGTCCAGGGTCCCTGCCCAGGGTCCCCGCCCCTTCCTTTACCAGTTAGTGCCCCTTGCTGGGCCCCTACCACTCCATTGGCTCTCTCATGAGGAAGACGTGGTGTTTGTG
The DNA here is from genome assembly GCF_023065955.2 of Ursus arctos. Taxonomy (NCBI): domain Eukaryota; kingdom Metazoa; phylum Chordata; class Mammalia; order Carnivora; family Ursidae; genus Ursus; species Ursus arctos. Next base: position 4,164,174 of record NW_026622897.1, on the reverse strand, counting down.
CTCAGTATCTCTTATTCCCTTGGAGCCAGGCTTTCTGTGGCTTCAGTCGGTTAAACAGCTAATATCGTAAAGTAGACTTTAGAAATCATTTCATTTTAATAAAAATAATTACCTTAAAAATCTTGAAGCAGACTTTTTTTTTAGTCTTAAAGAAGTATTAATGGAAGTGGGGAGATATTGCTCAAAGGGTATCAACTTTCAGTTATAAGATTAATAAATTTAGGGATCTAATACAGAGCACGGTGATTATAGCTAACAGTACTGCATCGTGTACTTGACTTGTTGGTAAGAGAGTAGATCTCAAATGTTCTTATCACAAAAAAGAAATGATAACTCTGTCTCTGAAGCGAGATGGCAGCTAAGACTACGGTGGTGAATCAAAGCAAGGTGTTCCGCATCTTTAAGTTGCAGTGTTCTGTCAGTTATAGCTCAAAACTGCAGGGGGCGCTAAGGGCGAGACTTTTAGGTGAGGTGGAAAGAGCATGGTGCCTTGGTCAGTGTTGAGGAATTAACTTGCTGAGGAAATAATGCCTAGAGTCTTCCACCAACTTATTATAAGCCTTCATTTAGTTCATTTATACCTTGAGTTAATCTTGCCTCAGGGAATTTAAACATTTCCATTAAACACAGTTAATATATTCATGTTCTTTAAACATGGGCGAACTCTAAGGCATAATAAATAGATTTTCTACCCTGACCCACAGCACATATAAATGTTCATGCATGTATGTAAGGTGTGCATAATTAAAAGATAAAACTTAACCCTACAACTTGCTAAAAGATTGGGACCAGCAGTTTAAAAAGCACTGATTTAGAAAATAAGTTCTTTTGACAAACTTGATCAGAAATACATTTGATAGCCTACAAACTTTGTGGGAAAATAAGTGTTTCAGAAAGCATTACAGTGCTAAAGTGTAACAATCTTAGATCACAGTCGTCTGTGACTATCCCAGTTCCGAATTTTCCATTCCTGCATTACTTTTGCCTCGGGGACTAAACTTCTACACGTGATTTTGTAGCAGATAAATGAGAGAGAGTAAGGATATTGTTTTTATAAAATCTAGTCTATACTTTCTACTCTCTTTGATCCTATCTTGGGCTTCCTTCTTACTTACCTTTACTTAAGAAGTGATTTCTGGATCCATTTGCCTTGTTCACAAATGAGTCCTCTCTCTCTTACATTCTGTAGTGAGAAAAATCATCCATCCTCAAGTCAGAGCTTGAAGGATTTCCTGCTCCCCATTGGTTTTTCACGAAGTGTAATCCCATTAAACATTCCGTGGTTAGGGATAACATATTTTTTTTCCTTCAAGGAAGTGCTTCATCATCATCATTTTTGCCTAAATATGTTGGTGGTGGTATGGAGAGGCAGTCATAGTATTTGATATTTAATATCATAGGCTAAAGACTCATTATTCTATTTTGCCATTATGAACAAGTTCAGCAGAGGTGGATAAATGTCTTATGAAGCTAACTGTATGTACCTAAAATTGAAGTATGTAAATACAAAAGTATACCATTTTGATTAAAGGAGGTTGTTTAGCCATTTAAGGAGTGACTTCTCTTCCTTATCACTTTAGAATAATATGCTTGGTTAAGCCAATGTAGAAAATACAGAAAGATAGCTTCTGGGATTAAAGGTATACGTAGGCACAAGAAGATTACAATCTAGAATAGGAAGCAGGCTTATAAAAATAATGAAAGTACAATGTGATCAATGAACCCACTGAAATACGCACAGAGTACAGTGGTACTAAATGTCATGAGAGAAGTGCTCCGAAGATGGGTTCCTTAAGCTGGATCTTGGAGGAATGTAGAGGGAAAATGATTCCAAAGGAGAAAATGGGTGTGAGAAACTATCAGGCTGTTTTCAATCTTCCTAGCCGTGCCTCAATTAACTGTGATGATTCTGGCAGGTATGACACCCCCTAAATTTATAAAAAGAGCTAATTGAAAGACTCATCGAAGGAGTCATTTTTCCCCTGCTGATTTTACAATGATTGGCTGGTTTGTGTCATCGTAGAAAATGGTCTCTAATGAAATTTTACTGAATTTCTAAAGGTCAGTTTCCACTAAATGACTGTGTATTTTTTCCCTTTGGTTTCCTCAGCTAAGTCTCTCCCTATGACAAAAATAAGACCTTTTCACCTCTCAGTTTCCTGGCACAGCTGCTTGTTTGCAAAGTCATACACCCAGCCCAGGGAAATGAAAAATCGTTTTAGTCATTCAGTTGGCAATGCTATTTATACAAATAGGTTCGGAACACTACGAGGATTTGAAAAATATGCAAGATCTGAAGTTGCAAAGCTTGGAGTTGGTATCATGTAGTGTGGCAGTAGAGAACAGACCGGTTCTTCCCTCATAGTTTCAACCCTGACGTCTAGGTTTTTATTGGGTCTTAAAAAGAACAGACGCATTTTTAAAAATATGAATTTGTGGTAGTATGAGATTTTATTTGCTTCTTAAATGTCTATTAGAATGCAGATGTCATCAGAGACTTTATCTCATTGTATTTATTCCTGTCTCTTCAATACATAGAACCTTGTGTAGCATATATTAAGAACTCCACAAGTATTTGGTTCGTGAATGAATATATAAATGAAATAAATCAATACTGAATGAATTATATCTTTTCTTCTAGCAATAATATTATTTATAAATAGGAAGACACAGCTATATTTTTCTCAAAACCAGGGGGGAAGGAAGTGAGCATTTTGTGATTATTTTAAACACTGCAATTGAATTTCAGGTATTTGGTTCATTTATTCATTTAAAATTCATTGAACATTTACTGTTGCTCACACAAAAATAAATAGACACAGTCTCTCTTCTCATGGAATGTAGATTTAGATGGGGTGGCAAATGTTTAAACAAGTAAGTGCTATAGTTTTGAATCTTGGTATTTATAACATTTACATTCTCAGTTTCAATTATTCACTAGTGAGTACAGAGCAGGGATACGTCGTAAATAATGTTTTCACCTAGACATATATTTAAATCACCCATGCCACAGGAGTTTTCAGTGAGCTTTAATTGTTCGCCATCCATACATTCACATGGCATTTGTTCTGTCTCCTTTTTTAAAGGTTTTTTTTTTTTTAATTTAAATTTAAATCTTTTAGGGGGGAGTGTCAGAGGAAGAGAGAGAATCTTAAGCAGGCTCCATGCTGAGTGTAGAGCCTGACACAGGGCTCAGTCTCACAACCCTGAGATCATGAGCCAAAATCAAGAGTCAGATGCTCAACTGACTGAGCCACACAGGTGCTACCCCCCTCTTTTTTGGGGGTGGGGGGCAGAGGGAGAGGGAGAGAGAGTTTCTCCTTAAATAAACATTTTCAGGAGAAATTATCTGATGCTCTAATACTGTGAATTTAGGGATTTCCAAAGATTTGTTTGGATTTTCAAAGAAATGCCCTCTTTATCTCTTCAGTAAAATTTTAAGAGTCTACTATTATTTATATATGGGTGAAGTAGAGGAGTGTACCAGAAACCAAGATAGCAGAGAGGATGGGATGATAAACCATGGCTAGTGAAGGGTGGGAAGAAGGGAAGTCAAGAGAGCAGGGAAATCATCATTAAGAGGGAATTTGAAATGAGTATTGAGGATTAAATAGAATGAATAGGAATTTCTCAGGTAATTGAGGTAAGAAGGACAGTACACGTAGAAGAAATAGCGTATACAAAATCCCAGAAAAGCGAAATTATTCAGTGAATTTAGAAAACAACAAAGCACAGAGTGTTTTAAGAGCAAAAATTATTAGTATCAGATGAAATGGGACCATAGTTGAGGAGCCAGGCCATTAAAAAATACAAATTCTTTGCAGAGGAGTTTGGATATTACTCAGGGGGAAGTTAGGAGCCATGAAGAGATTTTAATTGGGGAGAAACATTTTCAGATGAATGTCTTAGAATGTTTTAGAAAGTACCATTGACAGCTATGTATTGGAAGATTGAAGAGGAACCAGGCTACACACAGGTAGACAAGCTAGGCAATCAACACGTGACAGTCCAGGTAAGAGAACGACAGCCCCAGCTAAGGTAGGAACAGCAGGAATGGAGAAGAGAAGCCACAAAGAGATAGATTTCTACATAATTTCAGTGTACCACGTCTAGTTTCTGAATAGGAGTTGTTTTTCTTTTTAAGAGGTCTGTGATATTTTTTTCCGTAAGTGTTACAGTATTTTTTTTCTTCTTGTTGAATTCTTTTAAAATGACTGGGGCAAAGGAACAATTCAAAAATGTGACCTTAGTGCTGTGTTTAGTAGATTGAAAATTCTTCTGAGGCTTAAGAAATTAAGAATGTCTGTGGTTTCCTTCCAAGATCAAGAGATGAAGGTCATCTAATTGAGAAGCTCATGTCTTCCATTGCATGTTCTCATCTTGCAGATGTGGGAAAATGCCAGTGGCTGGGTTTTGTTCGCCAGATTCAGTGAGTCTGGTTCAGGGGACTCTGAGCAGGGGAATTCTCCAGATGGGCTTTCTCAGGACATCTCTTGAATTTGATCTTCCGTTGTCAGAGTGGGTCCCTGAGTCTTTGCTCACCACAACATGGATTTCTTTCCTACCTGCCTTCTTCTTTCTCCAGAACTTAGGCAGGCTGAGCTAAGGGACTGACTCTTGTTTTGACAGGTTTTCTTTATTATCAAAGTCCCCTTTCTTTCATTGCTTCAAACTTCATTACTTGACTCCTCATGTGTCACCAGCTCTTGGTTTTGTCCTGCCATTTTGCTCTGATCTGCGACTCCTACGTATGTCTGCTCTACTATTTCAGAGTCTTGACTTGGATTCAGATCCTTGATTTTACTTTGATTACGAATCTTTTAAATATTTTTGTTCTTCAAAATTATTTAACCAGCTCTTTTTTTTTTCTTCCCCCATGCTTCACTGGTCAATCTACCAAAGCCAAGCCTTCTAGAACTGCTTCAGAGCTGATATATCCCATTCAAATCTAACTCACCCTTAATGCTCCCATTCAAACCTTCATCCCACCCAAAGGAAAGTCTTCTTTCTTCTTTAGCCCTTATTTCAATCCATTACACTCAGCACACTAATCTAGAGTTTGGGGGCATCCTTCCCTATAATTCTCCTTTTATCCTTACCTGCATTCATTCACCAAGTCCTGTGAATTGGCCACCTACATGTCTCTCTAAGAGGCTTCTTCTTTCCATCAGCATCATCACTCTCACATTTCACTAAGAACTCCTCTAGCCTGTGTTGCTTAGCCAAAAGCCTGAAATCATTTTCCATCCTGTAGCCCATATTAATACTTGAAATCAGGAATATATCTGCTAATGTACAACTTCAGTTTTGCTTGTTTACCTAATACATATTTATCAGTCACCTATTTATAAGACAGACATGATTGAGTCTCAGTCTCTTGATGGCTTTCTGAATCACATCAAAGGTCCTTAAAATGCTTAAAATCCAGTCTGTTCTTGCCTACCTATTGAAAAAATGGGAATCATACTGAATAAGATATGCTTTTATTTGGCTTCCCCTGCTAAAATTGCAGCATCGTCCATGCATGGCTATATAGAAGGGACAGAAACAATCCGATGTAAGAAGCTAGGGCCCACTGCTGTCACTGTGATAGTCACTGGAGATTTGGGCACTTAATTAAACATGCAAATGTCTGTTACCAACTACCTCTTAAGTTCATAATATAAATTGGTATCTTAACATTTCTGATATTTGGTTCCGAGTACTCTGAAACATTTCTAACTCCTTTCAGCGAGAATATACTCTTCATTCTTATTGTGACGGAAAGTTATTACCTATTGAAATGTGTTATTTTATACTAAAAAATGGTATTCTACCATGGCTTGATTTTTTTGTTTTGCTAATACCCTTCTCTGATTGAAATAACTTTAAAATACATATATGTTTAAAATTGCAGTATTTGGTATAATTTTGGTAATTGTAGGATATCTGTGTCCTCTGGCATACATCAAATAGATATCACAGCCCCGTATTTTAGTGGCTAGTGTCAATAAGAAGGTAGGTGTTGGCTGCATTTGGCTGTGTTCTTGGCTCCTGGTTACAACTCTCACAGGCAACCCTTAGATTATTCCACAGAGCAAGTGTCTTTGCTCAGATATGCTCACTTAACCTGACTTAGTTACTTCTGTTTGCTCACGTGATTGTTTTTAACTTGGTAGAAGAAGTAAAGTGAAAAGGAACGGAAGACTACCTTAGGCAAGTTTCTGGCAAATTATTCTTTACTTAAATCCATTTTTTAGGGTATTTCTTTTATGAAGAGGAACAGTTGAAGAAAACAAAATATATTTCAAATATCTAATTCAGAAGGCGTAGTAAGATTCTGAGGTGTTTAAAGAAAAGATTTATTCATATTTCACTTCAATATTTATTGAGCCACTACTATGTGCAGGAACGTTCTGTTAGTTGCTGGGCTATACAGATGAGCTAGACAGATGCTATCCTTGCCTTCCCCGATTTACCACCAAGCAGAGGAGATAGATAATGAAAAAAATTAATAAAAAGTAATAACTGTTAGGGGAAATACAGTGACTACAGTTCATGCTGGGGATACATGTCTTCCTGAGGAAAGGCTACCTGGGAGAAGTGATGTACAAGCTATGGGCCGAAAGATGAGAAGCCATCCAGATAGGGCAAGAATTCCGGAAAGCAGAGGGAGCAGCTTATGCACAGGCATGGGGCACAGGTGATAAGGGGTGTATAAAGATGGTGGGAGTTACCCCAGAGGAGTGGGGGAAGGGAGTCCAATCAGGTAAGACCCAGCAGTAAAGGCCCAGGGGAGTAAAGCAGCTTGGTATCTTTAGGAACCTATAGGTGACTTGGTACCGTAATATACCAAAAGATCTCTCTCTGTATTTTAATAGTTTTATGAAGCCATACATTGATAAACACAAAGTAAGAATCAGAAATCCTTTTTTTTCTTTTAACTAAAATAATGGTTTAGTTAAAGCTACAAGTTCTTATCCTGCATTTCGTGTGTTCAGAAAATGGGTTCAGAACAAATCCATAAAGACTAACTGTTCTATGTGTGAAGAGATTCCTTACAGTTAACGTTGTGGGCATCGCGCATGCGCACGCACACACGCACACACACGCAGACACACAGAATTGGTCTTCGATGACTGCTTTGTATAGATTCTTCATTTATCAAGTTACCTTTTTGAAGAAAAAAGTTTCCTACTTGTTTTTCTTTCGCTGGCTTGGATGGCATCAGTGCCATGTAATTAGAAGTAAATATTGCAAAGCCTTTCATTTCAAACCTCAGGGCTTTTTCTCAAAGCCCAGGTTAAAAGCAGAGCCCTAGTTAAATCAGATGACTTTAGTCCGTGGGCTCATTGACTCGTGAGAATCTATTATCCTTGTATTTTGGATGAGAGAACAGCATCAAAAATAAAAACATCACAGCTGGACTGAAGCAGCCCTAAAAGAACAATCTTGACATTTCAGTAGTAATTTTAGCCCCAGTTGCTGAGCTTTTTATTTTCTTTTTGCAGCCATTACCTAGTTTCTACTCATTTATAGCCAGATTTGCGATGACCTAAAGATACTTATAAAGTTCTGGGCTGATGTTACTTTATCAATTACTAGACTAAAAAGACAAGTAGAGGCAGGATCAGATATAAAACATGGATTCAACGTCCCTTGTTTAAAAGACACTTTTCATTTGTGGTTTGCAAGTATGGATGATGGATACAAAGGTAGGTAAGTATCCAGTAACTTGAGTGGTAAAAAAATACTGCGGTAAGTTATTCCAGGAAGGAAAGGGTGACATTTGCGCTCAGCACAGAATTTCCTTTCGTTCATTCTTCTGCTCAGTTGACTTATTCAGTCAACAAACTTTTAAAGATTGTGTACTAAATACAAAATTCAGTGGTAGATGTTGTAGACACAGACATGGTTTGAAACTGAAAGGAATACTAAGGTCATGGCTCTCAAATATTGGGGTGTCCATACCTGCTTTGGGAAGCTGAGAAAGACGATGGGTACAGCATATATGCACATCTTAGGGAGATCTGTAGATGCCTCGAAGTCTACCATTGGACCCCGTGGGATTTAGGAATCCTGCTTAATGAGTTCTTCATTTCTAGTTTTGTTCATTGTTTGAATTTAGCCACCCAACCCAAGGTTTATTTAAACTTTATTATGGGGTTAACTGTGTTTATAAAAAGTTTACCTTTAAAATGAATATTGGGCCAAATCTTCCAGAAACATCCAGAGAGATATCTTGCTGACATTCGAAAGCCAACCTGCTCAGTAAAACGAGCGTGAGCGCCATCTAATGCCCAAATGGAATAAATGTTGGTAACAACCGTAGTAACACAACAGGATTAGGGTATGTAACATTTGTAAAGATAAAACGTTTGTACATTTGTCCTTTTATGAGTGGAAGATCATATGATTTACGTTTAAAAATAAACTTTTTATTTTCTAACACTTTTGGATTTTTGGCATCATTACAAAGATAGTACAAAGTTCCCAAAACTCTACACCAGTTTTCCCCCCAAAATAGTATGGCACTATCAAATTAATAACCTGACATGGGTACGTTATTATTAACTAAAATCTATAATTTATTCAGGTTTCCTCACATTTCCCCTACTGTCCTTTCTCTGTCCCAAGAGTCCATCTACAATAGCATATTGCATTTAATGCTCACATCTCCTTAGGCTTAGTTATGACGATAGTTGTTATATTTGAATTTTATTGTAGCTTTCTGTTAGTTTGCAAAATATTTCTTGACAATTTTCAGAGAACACTTTCCATTGTTTTTTTCCTTTGATAAGACTGTGTAACTAAGCAGATTTTATGGAGGTTTGTATAAGTATAAATTATCATTGTGCATTTTCATCTCTTGTAATGATGAAAAAAAGATTGAGAAAGAGAAGTACCGGGATGTTATTATACAAAGACTAATGCAGTAGAAATTGTAAGAATTATGTTTCTATTTGGAGTCTAATCCTCACTAGTTGTGTTCTTTAGCAGGCCATTTACCCTTTTGCTTTAGTTTCCATATTTGTGGAATAAGGTCTGTGAACCAGGAAATTCCCCAGCCCTTGCACTATGAGAAGATTTAAAAAATATTTTTCCAGTGCAAGTTAATAATCCTAATGTTTCATATTGGCTGTGAGTGAAGATTTATTATGTACCTACCCAAGCCGATGCATTATCTCTATATTATAGATGACAAAATTTAGAGAAGTAATTTGCCCAGGACCATTTAGCCAATAAGTGATGGGTCAGATTCCAAGTATGACAACTTCCAGAGAGACAGCACCCCTTTCAGTACCCATAAGCCCACAGTGCTCTCCATCCCAGCTGCCGTGCTTACGCTGGGACTCTTCTAATGACCAGCACTCCAAGAGGAGATGGTTTCTCTCTATGGTCCTATTGCCCCTAGCCATGCAAAACTCTGTAAAACGCTATATATGGGCCTGGGTCGCCGCCCACCCACAAACAGATGTGATGACCTCTCAAAGAAATCTTTGTCTCCAACCAGCTGAAATGCATTAAGTCTGAGGAGTATTCACAGTTCTACCCTATTTGCTAATTTTTTAAAAGATTTTATTTATTTATTTATTTATTTATTTATTTATTTATTTATTTGACAGAGAACACAAGCAGGGGGAGTGGGAGAGGGAGAAGCAGGCTCCCAGCAGAGCAGGGAGCCCGATGCAGGGCTCGATCCCAGAACCCCGGGATCACACCCTGAGTCGAAGGCAGACGCTTAAAGACTGAGCCACCCAGGCGCCCCCCTATTTGCTAATTTTTAAAAAGGTTTCATTGGGCACCTGAGTGGCTCAGTCAGTTAAGCACCTGCCTTCAGCTCAGGTCACAATCCCAGGGTCCTGAGATTGAGTCCCACATTGGGCTCCTTGCTCAGTGGGGGGTCGGTGGGGAGTCTGCTTCTCCCTCTCACTCTGCCTACTGCTCCCCCTGCTTGTGCTTTCTCTCTCTCTCTCTCTCAAATAAAATCTTTAAAAAAAAGATTTTATTTATTTCCACCCAGATGCCCCACTATTTGCTAATGTTTTAATTAAACATATATTTTTGTTGTTTTCAAAAGTCTTCAAAAGATACACAAGAATGTTGTCTTCTGGAAGCAAGATGGAATATTGTGTTTCCTTTTCAAAACTGAAAGGTATTATGTATGTATGTATGAAATGAAAGTATTTACACAGTGCTGGCTAAAACCATTTGCTTGGAGAGAGTAGGGCCTTTGGAACTACTTGGCTCCTGCAGGATGGATAATTTGTTAATATATCTGTGAAACTTAAATGATGTTCTGTACTTCTGGTTCTCAACTTTGGATGCACACTAGCAACTCGAGAGATGAAAGTCCCAATGCCCACATCTCATTCCAAACTCGTTAAATCAGAACCTCTGGAAGTGAGAACCAAAACAGTAATTGGAAAGCTCCCTAATTGATTCTACTGTGTAGCCAATACATTGTAACACAGGACTTTAATCGTTACTTTCCTTTTATTTGGGGGGTAAACTTGTCCATGCCATCAATTCTTATAAATGAGAAAGGTATGGCTTACAAAAAGAGGATAGTTATTAAAGTTTAATAATCAAACTCATTAAAGTTTTTTTTACTTAATACATCTATCAAGTGCATTTTTTCTGAGATATAGAACTTTTGAGACATGAAATGAACTAAATTTTCCCTGAAGAAATTTGATTATCAGCATTAAGAATGGAAATTACAATATAATATATGCCATTTCCTCATAGAGGAACTTTGTTTTAAGTAGTATCTAAGTGGAAAATCATGTATTTGCAAATTTTATTTTTAATTTTTGTAACATAGTAATTTTAATACCTAAAATTTTGAAGGTGATACTTGTTGACCACATGTATATTTTTTTCTTAAATAAGATTTCTATCTTTCCTTAACTTTGTAAGATTTGAGGTTCCTTGGAACAGATAAAGTCTTTCTGTCCTTCTTGTCTTCCGCAATGCCCAGCCAGTGTTTGAGATCGAATTGTTACATAAGAACCTTTGCAAGAGAGAGAGGGGTATGAAGGGAAAGGAGGAGATGGGAGCTAAGGAAGGAACGGGGAATGGGGGAAGGGCAAACAGATTCTCACGTGTTGCGCGTTATGACCCCTTTGGGGTCTGGAAACGCAGGGTTGTTTTCTGTTCTCTGAAATTGTGCGTTTCCCAGGTTCCTATTAAAAGGGCTCAAGCTTCAGGATATTTTTGTTGAAAGGAAAGTAATTCTATTGGCTGACTTTGGTCCTTGATCTTGAGAAAAAGATATAAATAAATAGATAAAAATATTTAAAAGAGAAATAAAAGCATAAATATAAATTGTTTACCATTTAGATGGATTAATTTATAAATAGGTAAATATACACTCCCTAGAATTCGTTGCTAAATCCCCCTTATCCCATTTCTACATATTTAAGCTTTTTTAAAATCATTTTTTTGAATCTACAATAATGTAAAGTTTCTTTTAGACTAGAAATTTGCTCCAGATTACCTGTTAAGATCTGCATTTTGACAGAAAATGATTTACATCAGTTAACAGAATTAGTAGCAATATTTTTTAGTGGTAGTCTTGAAATAGAAGCTTCTAAGAGCTTTGAAGTTTTAGCAATTAACAGACTTTCTGGGTTAAAATTGAAGCCATTAACAAGGAATGCCTTTATGATATTAGAAATAAGTTTGCATCTGTGCGATTAAATAGCAAAAATGTATGTAATACGATGATTTGATTAATATTATGAATATGATTAGTAGAGTGTTTCCTTAGCATCCCTGCTTAGATAACCAAAGATTGGATGTTTCTTGAAGAAGAGGTTTTGAATTCTTTTCTGCATATCAGAATGAAAATCAAATGCTGGTAGAAAATAATATCAATCACTTTCTCAAATTTCTAAAATACTCTTTTTAATTCTGCTATTAATCGTTATTATGATGAGCAGCTCCTTATGTTTTAAATTATAGCACTACGTTAAGTGATACATCAGCTGTCTATATTTCTGGCACAAAATGGTATGTTTCTCAACTGCTAAATTATATGTTGGTTATTCCTAAATATATGCACATTTAACTTAAATATGTCAATTGCTTTAAATCAGTTTATCCCTTGGAAAAACAATTCTTAAAGCATTTTTTTTTCCTGCACAAAGGTAACTTTCAGACTCAACTTAGAGGCCTTAATAATAACTCTCCTACGAGTTCAAATTTAAATTTCTTATTAGACATGGAGTGTATTTAAATAATCACATACGCAATGGTTAGTGCCCCATGAGAAGGTGGTGGTGATGAGCCGTATTGCTGAATCCCCACCCCACTCTCCAGTAACATTTTCAGTGGTCTCTGCTGGAGGATTCCAGGTGTGCCTTCCTAATCATCTTTTGTAAGGGCCTCTCTTTTCCCATCAAAAACACATAAACGAGATTACAAACTCACTTTCTCCCCTAACTCTGAAGTATCAATTATTTGAAATTTCACCATTTTATTTTATAGAAGTAACTATATTTCTTGTGTCTGAAACTACAGGTCACCATACCAGTGATGGGAACCATTTTTTTTTTTTTTTGGCCAAATATTTTCTGTAAATTGAAACTTATCTATGAATGGTACTTCTGTGATGTTTAAAGTAAACACAGTAAGATGTTTTGCCCAAAGTGCTATTTGTCCAAGCATATTACTTGAGAATGTGACATTTTGACACCACCAGTTGGAGACTGAGTCCCCTGATAGAAGGAAAAATGTCACTTATCTACAGAGATTATTTCTCCCTGTTTTCTTGCACATGGGGGAAACAAGGAGAAATTGTAAAAAACTACATAGTTTTTATGAGTTGATTATATTCTGCCTAAGAATCTTGACTTCAAATTAGAATTTAAAACATTAATTGAGGGGCACCTGGGTGGCTCAGTTGTTAAGTGTCTGCCTTCAGCTCAGGGCGTGATCTCGGTGTTCTGGGATCGAGTCCCACATCAGGCTCCTCCGCTGGGAGCCTGCTTCTTCCTCTCCCACTCCCCCTGCTTGTGTTCCCTCTCTCGCTGGCTGTCTCTCTCTTAAATAAATAAAATCTTTAAAAAAAATTAAAAAAATAAAACATTAATTAATATTTTCTTGTCAGGGAGATGGTGGTTATTAATAAAATAAGACAAAAATTTGAAGATAAATTTCATTTATTTCATTTTATTAGTGAAAGGAATATTTTATGATAAAGCTTATAATGCATGTTAATACTGGTAGAAGGATGAAGTATTGTTTCCCTCCCTGTTTCCTAACCATGCAAATCATGATTTTAGTGTTCTATTAAAATAGCTAATTAACTATTTTTAGCAGCTTAAAACCTTAACTATGTGAATCTAAGAATAACACTTACATGCAAACATGAGTGAATGTCTAACTGGCTTTTTCTACTAGAAGTCCTTCTTGTTTTTTCTACTATAGACCTTCTGTTTTAATTTGGAAATTCTGTCTTGCTCAAATAGGACTATTTTAACACAAACCGGTATTTGTTTAACAACTTGCTGGCTCATAACTCATGTTAATCATGGTTTCAGTTTGATTTGGACGTTGGGGAATTAGTAAATCTATTTACTGAATTATAAATGGATGCGTAGTATCGTTCTTGACACCATAAGCAGTGTGATGGGTACCGTGAGGCATGGGAAAGGAAGTGACATTTTTGTAAGTGCCTACTATGGACTAAGGGCTCTTTTTCACTGTGCTCCTCTGGACTTTAGTTTGTAAAACGAGGAGCCGGACTAATGAACCCGTGGTGCCCTCCCAACCCGAAGATTCCTGCTTGACTAAACCACGGAGAGTTTTGGCTAACTGAGGTTGAACTGTATAAGCCTTCTATTTTTAGGAGTCGTGGGAGAAATGTTCTCTAAAAATGCAGTTTATGTGCCTCAACTGATGAAAGATCAGTATTTCGAGAATAACTACATCTTTTGATAACTGGGGACTCTGATGTTTCCCAGAGTTGTGTAGTATTTCACACTCATAGGTATAGGCAATGGGGTAACAGATATCCTAACCTCAGGATAGATCCAAAAGTTACTGTGTTTTTCAGTAAATCCCTAGGACAAACACTATTTTTTTTTTCATGAATGTTCTCTAAATAGTGAAGTCTGGTGTTACACATCGAAGCTTTGATCTGATTAACGCATTTATTATTTTGCATGTGTGTTGGTCTACTAAGTATCTATCAGTTGCCAGAAGTCTGTTTAGCGCAGGGCTTCTCAGACTCCGCAATACTGGTACTTTGGACTGGAAAATCCTTTGTTGTGGGGAAGCTGTCCTGGGCATCTCTAGCTCCACTGAACAGATGCCCGTAGCAACTCCCCATCCCAGTTGTGAAAATAAAAAATGCCTCAGGACATTGCCAGATGTTGACTGAAGGGTGCAAATGTCCCCAGTTAACAACCACTGGTTTGGTGCAAAGCACCCCTCTTTAGTTAGGACGTACTGGGCAGATAGATGCCAATGTTACTGACTGGTTTAATTATTTAAATAATGTTAAATCTTTTCAAGGTGAATCTAAATTCCTCATTGAGAGTTAAATGTATCTATTTTGTGTAACTGCTGGATGTTCTTGACATCTTCTGAGTGAGGCAAGCATTACTTCTGTATATAGGCAATAATTCCTTGGAAATCTCAATAAGTTGTCAGAGGAAATGCAAAGGAAAACAGTCTGATGATTCAGTTTGTAAGTTCCCAATGGTATCTCCTTACTTCCAGGATTAAATAATTCTCTGAGTTTTGTCTTATTATATGGTAGAGACGACAGCAAATTTGTACTATTTGTGTGGTGGTTGTTATTTTTGCGCATGTTTCAAGTGGCCTTTTAAAAGATAATTTTTTTTTTAAATGACCATTTCTCCATCCACACGCCCCTCCTCCCCCCGCAAGGATATCAGGGTTTTTATCATCAACATTTTTCAGGTTATAATAATTCTCATTTTACAATTTGGTTTAAAAAACCCTCAGGTCTTTTGAAAGGAGGCATTGGTGAAACCATATGAGCCTTCTACATAGTCGGTGTGGGGTGTTAGAGTCTTTTTCTCAAACAAAAAGCACAGAATAAAGAGGCTGCGAGATGTGTCAATGTGATATTCACTTCTTTTTGGCTTCTGCTTAAAGGGATCAGTACAGTGATCGCAGGCCCAAACTGACAATCTTAGTATCTGAGGTCTGGGTGTTTTTCAGGAAAGCTTGTGTTATACAAGGGAGTTTAATATAAATAGGCCTTATAAAAGCAAAAAGAAACCTAAAGAAATATAATATAATAATATTGCAAAATGCTTTGCTAACTTTAGAGAAAGGTGGTTTATAATTATCTTGATTAAAAGGACTATTCTTTGTCAGAGGTTTTTTTTTTTTTTTTTTTACCTTTTTAAACCCAAATAGATAATCATTCATCAGAAACAGGCCTACATTTGAAAGTTAGGTTTCTTAAAAAAAAGTATCATCTCATTTCTGCTTCCACTTAATATAGAATAACAGAGACTAGATTTATACTCCTACCTTAAACGATAAAAAATCTGGAGAAAAAATACAGTAGAACAGTCTTTATGACACTGGCCACTAGGCAACAGAAAACAGTGATCCCTAAGAGATAGGAAACAAATATGATAAGACATATGATTTCCTTGGTATATTGCTTTGGGAACATCCAGGCTATGGTGCCAGGAGAAGCAAACCAGGAGGTATCCAACAAACTCCTGGAGTGGAAGAGATGGAGCTGAGAGTCTAGGGAGATCGAAGAAGTTAGAGGTCACAGACAGAGTCCTAGCAAGGAGAAACTTGCAGAAAGGCCACCAGAGATCTTGCCAGGTGCCTCCTATGTGTTCTGCACAGCACTGATTATTGCTTGTATGTGAGAAGACTACCTGAGCCCAACAGGGAAAAACACCTGGAAGGATTAGAGGAAAAAGTTCCTGGCACTCACACAGGACCTAGGAAAAAAATGTCTATTCCCATCAGAAAGACTGGAGAAACTCCTAAATCATGGGCACTGGGTACAGGGTATTCTTGCTTCAGTAGTGGGGAATAACTAGCCTTACATGAAATACTGGTCAGGCCTTGCCCAACAAATCTTAAAAAGCAAGACTTTAAAAGAACAAATTATTTTCAAGTAATTTGACTGCATCCATAGATAGAAACTCAAGAATATTTACAAAAATCTCAAAAACAAGGGCACCTGGGTGGCTCAGTGGGTTAAGCGTCTGTCTTTGGCTCAGGTCATGATCTCAGGGTCCTGGGATCTAGCCCTGCTCAATGGGGAGCCTGCTTCTCCCTCTTCCTCTGTCACTCTCTCCCTCTTGTGCTTGCTCACTCTCTCTCAAATAAAATAAAATCTTAAAGGAGTATAAAAAAATATCCAGCACTCAACAAAGTCAAATTTATGATACCTAACATCCAACCAAAAATTAGTAGCATACTGTAAAGCTGACAAATATGACCCATAATGATAAGAAAAACCAATCAAAATGGAAATAGACTAACAGATGTTAGAATTAGCAAAGTATTCAAAGTTATTTTCATACCATATTCCATATGTTCAAAAGGTATTTTGATACCTGAAAAAGAAAAAATTTCCAAATTGAACTAGAGATGAAAATCCCAATGTCTGAGATGAAACATGCACTGGATGAGGTTAACAAAAGATTAGGCATTACAAAAGAAAAGTTTAGTAAATTTGAAGACATTACAACAGAAGTTATCCAAAATAAACAGAAAAAATATTTTAAATGCATAAATTAGTCAACCATGGAAATAGTTCAAGTATCCCAAAAGACATGTAATTGGAGTCTCTGAGAGAGAAGGGTGGACAGAAAAAAATATTTGAAGAAGTAATAGCTGAAATTCTTCCAAATTTGATGAAAACTATAAACCCACAGATCCAAGACACCCAACAAACCCCACACATAAGAAACATGAAGAAAACAACATCAGGAGAAATCATAACTAAATTTTGCAAAACTAGAAAAAACAGAAAAACTTTAAGCAACCAGAAGATAAAAGATCTATTACTCATGAAGGAATGAAGATAAGCAGGGTGGCTGTGTTTTCCTAGGAAACAATGCAATGGAGGAGACAGTGGAGCAACATCGCTAAAGTACGGAAAGGATAGAACTAAACTATCAACCTAGAATTCTATACCCAGTGAAAATATCTGTCAGATAGGAAGGCAAAATAAAGACTTTTTCAAACATACAAAAGCTGAAAGAATTCATCATCAGTGGACCAATAGTACAAAAATTCCTTAAGAAAATCTTTTACAGGGCGCCTGGGTGGCACAGTTGTTAAGCATCTGCCTTTGGCTCAGGGTGTGATCCCAGCATTCTGGGATTGAGCCCCACATAAGGCTCCTCCGCTATAACCATGCTTCTTCCTCTCCCACTCCCCCTGCTTGTGTTCCCTCTCTTGCTGGCTGTCTCTCTCTGTCAAATAAATAAATCTTTAAAAAAAAAAAAGAAAATCTTTTACACAGAAGAAAAATGATAGCAGATGTAAACCTGGATCTTCTCAAAGGAATGTGAAGATCTCCTGAAAAGGCAATGTCATGACCTTTCCCCTGGACAGGAAGGGTCTGTCTTGCCCCATCATGAGCTCTAGAACATGGGGGTGCTCCTGATTCAGCTTCAAGTTTCCCAACAAGGAATACGTGACAAGCAGGAGGAGGAACATGATGAGAAGGAACTGGTCCCTGAGCGAAAAGAGCTTCCTGACAGTCTGGACCACTCACCAGGAAACTGTTACTGGGAGACTAAGAAAAGTATACTTTTTAGGGTTTCTGTATTTTAGAGTATTACTGAGACTGCACATTGACCTTTATGTTATTTAAAACAATGATTTTTAAAGCTGTGAAGTTGTGCCTTCTATATTGAGATCTTTAATCAACTTAGAATTTTTTTTTTCAACATGAAGTGACAGTTGATCCAGTGCATCCTCATGGAAATACCGTCTTTTTCTCACTAATCTGAAACACCAACTCTGTCACATATCAATCGCCTATTTATGCATGGAAGTCTTCCTGTGCTCTCTCTTCTGTTAGTCCGTTTCTCTGTCTGTCCACCAATATTATGATATCCATGCACTAATTAGATACATTTATACTCATAGGGAAAATATTCTTTCTTTTTTCTGAAATGTACCTTGATTCTTCCTGGCATGTTGAATTTCCAAATAAATGTTAGGATCATTTTTTAAGAAGTAGATGAAGAGGTTTATTAAGAGTTGCAGCTCGATCACCTTGGTTTCAACCTGTCTTATTCATAGTTGATAAAGACTGAACTCTCCAGTCCATGACAAGGGTTAGTCACAAAATGACTTCTTGTCTTCACAACTGCAGGGGCAAAAGCAGACATGGTGGTGAAGGGGTGCCACATTACTTATGTCGTAGGCATCTAGGGGTCAGACCTCCTCCTTCTCCCCTACGTTCCCCTAGCACTAAGGATATCATTTCCCGCTTGGTCAACATTAGCGTCGGTTATTTTGGTGTAGACGCAACTTCGCCGCTCTCCTCACATCCAGGTGTGTATCACCTGCACACGGAGGCCCTCAAGGCGCGGGCCGGACTAATGTTACCAGATTCACAGAGCGCACAACACACAGCACTTCATTTATTTTCCAGGGTTTTCAATAGACAATTCTTGACTGCCTCAAGGGTTTAAATTCTCTAAAACTCCATTTTAATATAATGTTGAAGAATTTTGACAATTTATCAACCTTTATCACTTACCGTTGAGGGCCTACTTTGCTCTAGGTACAATACTAAGTACTGAATATTCAGCAGAAAGGAAACAGATATGGATCCTTCTCTCATAGGACAAATAAACAAAATAAACAAATATAAATATTTAATTGTGCTTAATTCTACGAAGGGAAAAATATGGTTGTATATAAGAATAACTAGAGGGAGAATAATACATTTTTCATATATTAGAATATATTCTGTTCAAAAGGAACACGAGTTGGCTTGTAATATAACCGGATTTATGTAGCAAATTAAACATAATTTTTCCTCTAGTTAATTAATTTATTCATTTATTCCACAGCACTCATGTTCATTGCCACTATAAAGATCCAGATATCATGCTTACAAAAATTACCAAAACCCAGTTCCTGTCTTTGGGGAGATCCAAGTTCA
This sequence comes from Ursus arctos, assembly GCF_023065955.2. NCBI lineage: Eukaryota > Metazoa > Chordata > Mammalia > Carnivora > Ursidae > Ursus > Ursus arctos. Next base: position 4,145,048 of record NW_026622897.1, on the reverse strand, counting down.
CTGGCTTACAAAATTACCTTTCACTAAAAAAATTGCATACTGGAAGAAGGCATAAATACATCCTTTTCATTTTTTCTTTTTTTAGATGAGGATAGGCATTCACTCGGGTTCCGTGCTCGCTGGAGTTGTTGGGGTGAGAATGCCACGATATTGCCTGTTTGGAAATAATGTCACTCTGGCAAGCAAATTCGAATCAGGAAGTCACCCTCGGCGCATCAATGTCAGCCCCACCACTTACCAGTAAGTGTTCTCCGGCCTCCCCCCTCCTCCTGTCTTCGGTCTTACCTTGAGCTAATACCCTGTCATTGGTGAGACCCTGTCATTCTCTAAGGTAGCAGGAGTAAATCCACCCAGTCTGCAAGGTAGCAATTGTGCCCTACACGTTTATGGGCCCCCGAGAGGGCGCATGAAGAACTTGACTCGACTGAGAGGTAAACACCGCTTGTCACTCCCCACAATTGCTATCCTTCTGGTACACTCGTTTAAACACAGGAGAACAAATGTGGAAGATCTGCATCACACCAAAAGTCCTCACATTTTCAAGATGTTCCTCGATCTTTCTAAAAGTCAAAGGAATGAGGTAGACAAGGCATTCTGTCCGCTTTTATTCTTTGGAATAATTAAAGTAAATAATGAATCTCTAAAGTTAAATATATACTGGACACAGAGTAAAACTTCAAACTCTATTTATCTTAAAGGTCATATTTAACAACTCTATGCACAGAGCTGACAGCTGCACGTGTCTGTATTTTGTGCCTGGTAGACGCCCTCTGGCCCATTAGTTGCTACGCGTCCCGGGGCGGGGACCATGCCTGTTTAAGCTCATCATTATAGTCCCAGAACTTGCTAAACATGCTTAACACATAATAAGCACTCTTTAGATATGTGTTGAATTAATGAGTAAATGCATTGGTGGGATGGACTTCTCTAGAATAAGACCGTATGACTATCTCTGATATGTGAGACTTTGGTTTTATGCTGGGCATTGGTGTGCAAGCTATTTGGTGCCATGATGTGGATAACTAAGAAATCGTATTGTAAAACTGGAGAGTGGAAATAGTGACACTGGTATTTTTTCTATTATTTATTTTTTTATTGAAGTATAGTTAACATACAATGTTATATTTCAAGGGTATAGCATATTACTTCGATGACTCTATGCATTACTCCGTGTTCACACGGTAAGTGTCGTCAATCATAAGTCACCATAAGATGTTTTTACAATGTTATTGACTACCTTCCTTATGCTGTAGTTTTCATCTCCGTGCTTATTTTATATTGGAATTGCGTACTGCTTACCGTCTCTACCTATTTTGCCCGCCCTCCCACTCACGTCCCTGATGGCAACCAGCGCTCGTTCCTTGTACTTAAGCATCAGGGGGTTTGTCTCCTTTCTTCCTTGGTTTGGTTTTTAGATTCCACATATAAATGAAATGCTATGGTATTTGTTCTCTGACTTATTTAGTTTCATACGCTCTAGTGTGGTGCCTGGCTGGAGTGCCTCCCAATCACATGGGGGCCTCCAAATGTGGGGCGATGACCGGTGGAAGCCCGTGGCAGGGGAGGTGAAAGAATTCACCCCAGGCAGAACAAAGGAGATAGAAGTTTGCTGCCACAAGGGAGCAGTGGGCAGGGCAGCGAGGAGAGGCTGTCTGCCCCGAGGCACTGGCTGAGGGCTGCTTTCAGAGGGAAGGTGAGGACGTACGGGCGGGCGGCATACGGAGTTTCTCCCTTTTTTGGTCACTGTGCCTGGTTGTAAGCAGCCCGTTGGTCAGCTAGGGCCCTGGAGGTTTTGAGGTGGGGTGGGGTGGGTCGCCTGATGGGCCTGTCTGTAGTCAGCCAGGGGGTCACTGTGATCCTTTTTGCATTCTGTTGCTAAAGCCTGTTTGCCTAAAAGCAGCCTCTATACTTAGGTCCATTAATGTTGCAAATGGCAAAAGCACATTCTTTTTTATGGTTGAATAATATTCCATTGTGTGTGTATATATATATATATATACACACACACACACACACACACACACACACATATATATACACCCCATTTTTATATATATATAATCATGATATATGATATATATAATATAAATATTATATATATAATATAATATAAATATATATATGTATATATTTTACCCACCCTCCCACTGTATTTGTGCCTGATAGACGCCCTCTTGCCCATTAGTTGCTACGCTTCCTGGGGCAGCAATCTATCTATCTATCTATCCACAGACACATATATACACCCCATATTTATCCATTCATCTGTTGACAGACACTTGGGTTGCTTCCATATCTTGGCAATTGTAAATAATGCTCCCATAAATATAGGGGTGCATATATCTTTTCAAATTAGTCTTTTCTTTTTCTTTGGGTAAACATCCAGTCGTGGAATTACTGGATCATAGGGTATTTCTGTTTTTAATATTTTGAGGAAACTCCACATTATCTTCCACAGTGGCTGCACCAGTTTACATTCCTAAGTGACAAGGGTTCCCTTTCCTCCACATCCTGGCCAACACTTGTTATTTCTCAGCCTTTTGATACTAGTCATTCTGACTGGTGTGAGGTGATCTCTCATTGTGTTTGGGTGTTTGTTTTGTTTTGTTTGGGGGGGGTGTTTGTCTGTTTGGCATTTCCCTGATGATTAATGATATTGAGCATCTTTCCATTTGTCTGTTGGTCATCTTTATGTCTCCTTTGAAAAATGTTCAGGTCCTCTGGCCATTTTTTAATCAGTTTATTTTTGTGATGTTGAGTTGTATAACTTCTTTATATATTTTAGATATTAACCCTTTATCAGATCATTTGCAAATATCTTCTCTCATCAGTAGGTTGCCTTTTCATTTTGCTGATGGTTTCCTTTGCTGTACAAAAGCTTTTAATTTTGGTGTAGTCCCAAGTTTATTTTTGTTTTTATTTCCCTTGCCTTAGGAGACATATGTAGAAAAATGTTGCTAAGGCCAATATCAAAGAGATTGCTGCCTATGTTTTCCTCTAGGAGTTTTATGGTTTCAGGTCTCTCATTTAAGCCTTTAATCCATTTTGAGATTATTTTTGTGTGTGGTGTAAGAAAGTGGTCCAGTTTCATTCTTTTGCATGTAGCTGCCCAGTTTCCTCAAAAATATTTTTTGAAAATTCTGTCTTTTCCCCATTGTATATTCTTGCCTCTTCTGTCATTGATTAATTATCCATATATGTGTAGGTTTATTTCTGGGTTCTATCCTGTTCCGTTGATCTGTATGTCCTTTTTTGGTGCCAGTACCATATTACAGGTTTTCAAATCTGAGATCGTGAAACCTCCAGATTTATTCTTCTTTCTCAAGACTGGTTTGGCTATTCGAGGCCTTTTCTGGTTCTTTACAAATTTTATTTGTTCTAGTTCTATGAGAAATGTCATGGGTATTTTGAAGGACATTGCATTTAATCAATATATTGCTTTGGGTAATATGGACATTTTAACAATATTAGTTCTTCGAATCCATGAGCATGGTGTGCTTTTACATTTGTTGTTTTATCTTCCATTTCTTTCATTAGTGTTTTATAGTTTTTAGAGACTAGGTCTTTCACCTCTGTGGTTAAATTTATTCCTAGGTATTTTATCCTTTGGTGCAACTGTAAATTGAATTGTTTCCTTAATTTTTCTTTCTGCTACTTTGTTACTAGTACATAGAGACGTGACACATACTTTATATTGATTTTGTATCCTGTCACTTCACTGAATTCATTTATCATTTCTAATAGTTTTTTGGTGGGGTCTTTAGGGTTTTCTGTATGTCGTAACATGTCATTTATAAAAAGTGACAGCCTTACTTCTTCCTTAGCAATTTGGATGTCTTTCATTTCTTTTTCTAGTCTGATTACTATGGCTTGGACTTCCAGTACTATGTTGAATAAAAGTGGCAGGAGTGGAACCCTTGTTTTGTTCCTGATCTTAGAGAGAAGGTTCTCAGTTTTTCACCATTGAGTATGATGTTAGTTGTGGGTTTGTCATATGTGGCCTTTATTACGTTGAGTTATGTTCCCTCTACACCCACTCTGCTGAGAGTTTTTATCATGAAAGGATGTTGAAAATATCAAATGCTATATCTGCATCTCTTCAGATGATCGTATGGTTTTTATCCTCTTGGTAATGTGATGTATCATACTGATTGACTTGCACATATTGAACCACCATTACATCCCTGGAAAAAATCCCACTTGATCGTGAATAATTTTTCAAATATATTGTAGAATAGGGTGTGCTAATATTTGAGGATTTTTGCATCTATGTTCATCAGATACACTGGCCTATAGTTAGTTGTTTGTTTTGGACTTGGTTTTGGGTTTGTTTTTCTCTTTTTTAAGATTTTATTTCTCCAGGGTGGAGGAGGAGCAGAGGGAGAAGGACAAGCAGAGTCCACGCTGAGAGGAAGCCTGATGTGGAGCTTGGTATCAGGACCCTGAGACCATGACCTGAGCCAAAACCAAGAGTCAGACCCTTAACTGACTGAGCCACCCAGCTGACCTGATTTTGGTTTTTTTGTGGTGTCCAGTCTGGTTTTGGTATCACAGTAATGCTGGCCTTGTAGAATGAGTTATGAAGTTTTCTTATATTTTTTGGAACAGTTTGAGAAGAGTAGGTATTAACTCTTCTTTAAATGTTTAGTAGAATTTACCTGTGAAGCCATGTGGTCCTGAACTTTCGTTTGGTGGGAGTTTGATTATTGATTCAATTTCATTACTAGTAATTGCTCAGTTCAAATCTTCTATTTCTTCCTGATTTGGTTTTGGAAGATTGTATGTTTCTGGAATTTATCCATTTGCCTAAGTCATCCAGTGTGTTAGCATATTATTTTTCATAATATGTTCTTATAATTCTTTGTATTTATGTGGCATCAGCTGCTATTTCTTCTCCTGCATTTCTGATTTTTGAATCCTCTCTCTTTTTTCCTTGATGAATCTGGCTTAATTTTTTCAATTTTGTTTATCTTTTTAGAAAACCAACTCTTGGTTTCATTGATCTTTTACATTCTTCTTTTAGTCTTTCTTTTGTTCATTTCTGCACAAATCTTTATTTCTTTCCCTCTACTAACCTTGGGTTTGTTTGTTTTCTTTGTAGCTCCTCAGGTGTAAGGTTAGGTTCTTTATTTGAGAATTTTCTTGTTTTTTTGAGGTAGGCCTGTATTGCTATAAAATTCCCTATTACTGCTTTTGTTGCATCTCATGATTTTGGATTGTTGTGTTTTCATTTTCATTTGTCCCCATGTATTCCTTGATTTTTTTCTTTGCTTTTTGTAGTTGACCCACTGATTGTTGAGTAGCATGCTGTTTTGCCTCTGCATGTTTGTGTGTTTTTTCCAGATTTTTCTTATAATTGATTTCTAGTATCATACTGTTATGGTTGGAAAACCTACTTGATATGATCTCCATCTTAAATTTACTGAAAGTTATTTTGTGACCTGTCCTGTAATCTATCCTGAAGAGTGTTCCATGTGCACTTAAAAAGAATTTTTATTCTGCTGTTTGGGGATGGAATGTTCTGTATATATGTCAGATTCATCTGGTCTAACGTATGTTTCAAAGCCACTCTTTCCTTATTGATTTATCTATCTGGATGATCTATCCATTGATGTAAGTGGAGTATTAAAGCCCCTACTATTATCATATTATTGTCAATTTCTGTTTCTGGTAATATTTGCTTTATATATTTTGGTGTTCCTGTGTTGTGTACACAGATATTTGCAATTGTTATAACCTCTTGATGAGTCGTTCCCTTTATCATTATGTAATGCCCTTTGATACAAGAATTGCTACCATTTTTGCACTTTAATTTGCATGGCATATGTTTCTCTATCCCTTCACTTTCAGTCTGCATGTGTTTTTAGGTTTGAAGTGAGACTTGTAGGCAGGATACATATGGGTCTTGTGTTTTTTATTCATTCAGTCATCCTATGTGTTTTAATTGGGACATTTAGACCATTTACATTTAAAATGATTGATAAGCAAATATACTTATTGTTTTCTGGTTGTTTTTATAGTTCTTCTACGTTTCTTCTTCTATTGCTGTTTTCCCTTGTGGTTTGATGGCTTTGATTAGTGTCCTGCTTGGCTTTCTTTCTATTCTTTGTGTATGTATTACCGGTTTTTGATTTGTGGTTACCATGTGTCCATATGTAACATCTTATGCGTATAGCAGTCTGTATTAAGTTGATAGTTGCTTAAGTTCAAACACATTCCAAGCACTAAATTTTTACTCCTCCTCCATGTTTTATGTTTATGATATCATATCATATCTTATGCCTTTTCATTTTGTGTATTCTTTGACTAATTTTTGTAGATATAATTGATTTTATCACTTTTGTGTTTTAGCCTCAATAGTGACTTTATAAGTAATTGATTTATTGTTACTATATATTGGCTTTTACCTGTGAAATTTTTTCCCTTCATAATTTTCTTCCAGGTATGACCTTACGTTTTTACTTAAAGAATTCTCTTTAACATGTATAAGGCTGGTTTAGTGGTGATGAATTCCTTTAATTTTTGTTTGGGAAACTCTTTTTCTCTTCTGTTCTGGATGATAGTCTTGCTGGATAGAGTACTTTTGGTGTTGGATTTTTGTTGTTGTTGTTTTAACTTTCAGGACTTTTTTTTTAAATGTTTTTTTATTATATTATGTTAGTCACCATACAGTACATCCCTGGTTTTTGATGTAAAGTTCGATGATTCATTAGTTGCATATAACACCCAATGCACCATGCAATACGTGCCCTCCTTACTACCCATCACCAGTCTATCCCATTCCCCCGAACCCTCTCCCCTCTGAAGCCCTCAGTTTGTTTCTCAGAGTCCATAGTCTCTCATGTTTCATTCCCCCTTCTGATTACCCCCCCTTTCTTATCCCTTTCTTCCCTACCGATCTTCCTAGTTCTTATGTTGCATAGATGAGAGAAACCATATGATAATTGTCTTTCTCTGCTTGACTTATTTCACTTAGCATTATCTCCTCCAGTGCCGTCCATGTTGCAGCAAATGTTGAGAAATAATTCTTTCTGATAGCTGAGTAATATTCCATTGTATATATGGACCACATCTTCTTAATCCAGTCATCTGTTGAAGGGCATCTCGGCTCCTTCTACGATTTAGCTATTGTGGACAATGCTGCTATGAACGTTGGGGTGCATATGGCCCTTCTCTTCACTACGTCTGAATCTTTGGGGTAAATACCCAGTATTGCAATGGCTGGGTCATTGGGTAGCTCAATGTTTAACTTTTTAAGGGACCTCCACACTGTTTTCCAGAGTGGCTGTACCAACTTGCATTCCCACCGACAATGTAGGAGGGATCCCCTTTCTCCACATCCTCTCCAGCAATTGTTGTTTCTTGCCTTGTCAATTTTTGCCATTCTAACTGGCGTAAGGTGCTATCTCAGTGTGGTTTTGATTTGAATTTCCCTGATGGCTAGTGATGTTGAACATTTTTTCATGTGTCTGTTAGCCATTTGTATGTCATCATTGGAAAAGTGTCTGTTCATATCTTCTGCCCATTTTATGATTTATTTGTTTCTTGTGTATCAAGTTTGAGAAGTTCTTTGTAGATCTTGGATACCAGTCTTTCATCTGTAGTATCATTTGCAAATATATTCTCCCATTCCGTGGGCTGCCTCTTAGTTTTTTTGACTGTTTCCTTGGCTGTGCAGAAGCTTTTTATCTTGATGAAGTCCCACAAGTTCATTTTATCTTTTGTTTCTCTTGCCTTTGGAGATGTGTCATGAAAAAGGTTGCTTTGGCCGATGTCATAGAGGATGCTGCCTATGTTCTCCTCTAGGATTTTGATGGATTCCTGTCTCACATGGAGGTCTTTCATCCATTTGGAGTTTATCTTTGTGTATGGTGTGAGAGAGTGGTCAAGTTTCATTCTTTTGCATGTAGCTTTCCAATTTTCCCAGTGCCATTTATTGAAGAGACTTTTTTCCACCGGATGTTTTGTCCTGCTTTATCAAAGATTAGTTGCCCAAAGAGCTGAGGGTCCATTCAGCACTTTGAATATATCCTGCCACTTTCTTCTGGCCTGCAAAGTTTTTACTGAAAAATCAGCTGATAGTCGTATAGGGTTTCCCTTGTATTTTGTTCTGTTTTTGTATTGTGGCTGTAAGATTATCATTGCTCTTTGATGTTTTAATTGTTGTTTGTCATGGTGTGGACCTATTGGGTTTGTCTTGTTAGGGGCTCTCTGTTTCCTGGACCTGGATGTCTGTTTCCTTCCCCAGATTTGGGAAGTTTTTAGCTATTATTTCTTCTAATACTTTCTTTTCTCTCTCTCTTTTTTTTTTAAAGATTGTATTTACTTATTTGTCAGAAAGAGAGAGAGAGCACAAGCAGGGGGAGCAGCAGGCAGAGGGAGAAGCAGGCTCCCTGCTGAGCAGGGAGCCTGATATGGTCCTTGATCCCATGACCTGAGCTGAAGGTAGATGCTTAACTGACTGAGCCACTAGGCATCCCTCTTTTCCCTTCTTTCTCTCTTCTCCTTCTGGGATCCCTAAAATGTTCATGTCATTATACTTGATGGTGCTGAGCTCCTTTAACCTTTTCTCATTTATTAATTTTTATTTTCTGTTTGCTGTTCAGCCTGGTTGGTTTTCATTACCCTTTCTTCCAGATTGCTGATCCATTCTTCTGCATCCTCTCATCTTCTGTTGATTCTGTATAGTGTATTTTTTTATTTCATTAATCGAATTCCTTATCTCTGAGAGATTATTTTTTCTATTTTCTGTCTTAATGTTGAAATTGTCACTTATTTCATCCACTGTTTTCTCAAATCCAGTGAATATCTTTATGATCATTGCTTTGAATTCCTTATTAGGCATATTCCTTATCTCTGTTTCGTCTAGTTATTTTACTGTGATTGTGTCTTGTTCTTTCATTTGGGACATATTTCTTTATCTCATTTTGTCTGACTCTCTGTGTTTGTTTCTAAATATTAGGGAAGTCAGTTTTGTCTCCTGGTCTTTAAAGTAGTGGTCTTGTATAGAAGAGGTCCTGTGGTGTCCTACAGGGATATCCCCTTGGTCACCAAAACTAGGTGCTCCTGGGGTGTCCCCTTTGTGGGCTGTATGTACCTTTTCATCGTGGCTCAGCTGTGATTGCCTCCAGCCCAGCCTGCTGCAATGACCTGCTTTACCTAGTGTCAGTGCCCTGAGCAGTGTTTAGTTTCCTCACTGTTGAGAGACTTGAGGCTGCTGTGGGCTCATTTCTGGAAGTCCAGCTGACTGACTGCACTTATGCTTTCTGCCAGAACTGCAGGCAGTACCAAAGGGCAGGGTTTGCTCCCTGTTAGTCTGAGAGGTTCTCGACGGTGTGTGAGTGTCTCTGCCACGGCTGTTGGCACACTGAATGGCAGGGCTTACTGCCTCCACAGACAGCTAAGTGGCCAGGATGCTGGAATTGAGGGCACTGTGGTGTGTGGGGTTATCGTACCCCTTCCCCAGGGCAGTGGGAGTGGTGCTTACCCCTGCTGGAGCTGTTTACAAGGTGCGGCAGGGCAGGCGCGGCTTTGGAAGCGTGTCTAGGTTTGATGGGTTGGATTGTGGTGGCCACAAAGGAAAGTGAGGGCTGGGAGCACAATTCTAGCAATGTAGATAGAAAGCGTTAGTGCTGGCTCCTGTAAGCGTCCCGCTACCTAGGCCGGGGGAGGGGAAGAAAAGTGAGGCCCATGAGCACTTTTCCTCTTGGTGAAATCTCTTGAAGATCCCTGCCCATCCAGAACATAGTCTGAGATTAGTAAATAAGTCTCTTTCACATCTACCCAAGCTCTTTTCAAGCTGCTGTTTCTGTGTTGTTTCTCAGAGTGAGTTATTAATCATTGTTATTCAATATTATTATTAAATATTATTATTATTATTATTATTATTATTATTATTCATATCGCTCTCCATGCTTGTGATGCCCTTTCCATTTGTAGTTAGTCTTGCTGGGAGTTGGGTTCCCAACTGCGTCTGCACCCCTACTACCCTATTGCTGTGGCCTGTTCTCAAGGATTAATTGGGCAGGGTCTGCTCTGCCAGGCTTCAGGTCGCTGTTAGAGTTAGTTGTGCAGAGGTAGCTGTCATGTCAGTGTGTCCTTAGGTCAGGCGAGCTCAGGATCCTCCTCTTCAATCTTCCCTGAATTTCCCTTGATTTTTAAAAAAAACCTGAAGCAAAAAATTTGTATATATAGATAACAGAAGTTGATAATAATAACAAAATGGTGATATTTTGAAAATTTTGATATATCTATAGAGGAAGTTACTCTTTTAGAAGAAAGATATATGCAGATTTCTGAGGTGAGGAGAAAGGGAACTGAAATTTCACATATAAATTCAGAAGAAAATTTGCTTAAGAACTACCTGTCATTTAAAGGGTATTTATATAAGGGTTTTGCCTCTTAAATTTATTCCACTTTTTCTAACACAATTCTGGGCAAAATACAGATGATCTGACAGTTTCCATGTTAAAATTTTTCTATTTAAAAAAACGACATGTAGAGAATGGAGTACGTGTTTGAGGGGTTCGTGCCCTGAGCTGAGACAGGACGGCTGTAGCTTTGTTTACACGTGGACAGAAGGGACGGCCTCAGGCCGCACAGGACCTGCGCACTTGGGTCGGACCTCCTTCATGGTCTTGTTCACGGTGAGCTCCTGATGACCCTCAGGGAGGGGTCAGTAAGGGCCTCAGGCTTGAATCGTTTCAACCCCCGTAGGCACCAAAACACTTTGTTGTGTTATCGTCTGCCCCCCACCCCCACCCACAAAAAAATCAAATGGAGCCATGGACAGACACACTGAGCTGCCATGAGGATAGATTCTAAAAGATACTTTTTCTGATCGGCCCCAAATCATGTCATTACTAGTAATACTTTATAAAAATATATTTACATTTACTTCATTTTACAATAAAGCCCATTTCTTCCCCTTTCCCTGTGTTCCCCCCTTCCCTCCTTTCAAGAAACACTTGTTGAGCCCTCGCGTATTCCAAGCAGAACGACAGGCACTAATGGAACCATGATGAACAGCATAAACAGGATCTCTGCCCTCAGGGACGAGACCAGAGACTAGATGATAAACGGACCTGAGTAAACCAATTAATTACAATAGACCGGAGCTGAGGTGAAGTGACCCCAATTAGAGTGCTAGAGCCAGAGGAGGAGTGGGCTCAGATGAGGCTGGTAGGTCACGTTAATAGTTTTCAGCCTAATACGAAGAGCAAGAGAAGATCCGGAAGACTTTTAAGCAGAGGAGTGACTTGACCAGGTTTGTGCCTTCAAAATCACCAAGGTTGTAGAAAGGAGACCAGGCGAGGGGGTGCGGAGGGGCAGCAATGCGTTGATTGAGAGCAGGGAATCTTACCCCATTTCATTGACGGGAGCGCAGCTTAATGATACTGCAGAGTCCTTTTGCTATTTCTGCTTGTCCTCCCATGCTGCAGAAGAGCAGCTGGACTCACCTTTGACATCCGCTTACCTCTGAGATACCATTAAGAACAGTGCCGCTTGGGTCCTGGCAATGATCTTGGCGTGACCATCTTCTGTTGGTTGAGTCTGTGCTAATCCGCACAGGTCAGTCACGTAAAATTGTTCTGTTCAACCCTGCACAGGGTGATTTGTGACCCTGCAAGTGTAGAATGTACCTCCCTTTTCCAAGGACGCTGAAAGTTAAACACCAGGATTGAATTCTCAGGGACATTCTCTATAAGGAGGCAATTTGCACATTTTTAGAGCAAATGGGAATTTGTCAAATAAAATTGAAAGTTGAGCTCATGAGAGCTTGAACTTTCCAGTTTTCTTTCCTGAATTAAATCCTCTAGAACGTCCAATATTGTCTGGTTATCTTGAAATCTTCAGAGAGGCTTGTGTTGACTTTATTTTTCGTAAGACTATGTGGTAATGATTGATAAACACTGAGTAGAATATTTGCATATTGTGATAAACTGAAATAATTTTCTGAATTTTTCATTCAAACACATTTTGCCTGAAATAGTATTTTTTTAAATCCGTGAACTTTTATAAATATTTTGAAACACAACAAGACTAATACCCATGATCTCAGCACTGGTTTAATATTTTTATTATATTTGCCTCAGATATTACTTAATAAAATACAACTTTTTCTTTGGAATTTTTACTCCCTTTCATTGTGACAAACACCCTAATGAATTTTGTATGTTTAAAGTTTACTGTTCTATGCATTAACTTTCTCAAAAATATCCATACACAATAGAAGTTTATAATTTGCATAAGTGATATCTCACTATATGAAAATTTCTCTAACATTGATTTTCATTTAAACAAAACTTTGTATGTTTAAGATCAATACTATGATGAGACTTGTTCATTTTAATTATTATACAATCCTCCATTGTATGACTACACCATATTCTAATAATTATTCATCTGTTCCTCTGTTGATCAACAGTTGTTTTTTCCTAATTTTTAACCATTACAAACCGTGTTCCTATGAACATTACTTACATGAAAGTACTTAAGTCACTTTACATTTCACATCATAAAATTGAGTTTCTTATACAAGAGTTGGAATGATTGGGTATTATCTCAATATTTTGTAGACATAAGGAGTCATAACTTCTAGTCTTCGTTTTTTTAGACTTTTCATGTGTGTTGCATGCAGCAATGGCCAAGAACCATTCCTTCTTCACGTAGAGCAGTTTATTACTTGTTTTATTTCTGGAAGAAAAGAAATAGTTCATGAGTTTTTAATTTTCCATGTTTGATGTCTTCTCCTATGAATGTGAAGGTCATACCCATCTTTATTCTCACTCATCCCAGTTTTGAAATAGTGAACACATAATGAACACTTGTCTCTTGTCATTATGTTACTGATCTGTGAAACTTAAATAATTGATTATATTAAGGGTAGTGTTAGCAAATTTTGAAATGGCATGAATTATCAAATGATTTGCCTAAGCAAAATTGATTTCCTTGCTAATTGCAAACTAAAAATTTGCAGAGACTACTGTGCTAAGAAGTTTTCCTTAACCTGCAAACAATTTGCTTTTCCCGCTTTGCAGTTGATCTACTTCTTGGCCTTTGAAAATACCTATTTTCACTCATGGTGAAAGTCCCTGTCTCACTACTGCCATACGAATAGCGCATCATATTAGGGGACCTATCATGGATAGCATAAGGTAGCGGACGAGTGCACAAGTCCCATGATCAGAGGGCCGAGGTTGGAGTCCAGGCTCTAAAGCTTAATGTCTGTGTGATATTTAGCAACTCAATTTCTTAGGTACCAATTTTAAAGATGAGAAAACTGGCTCCAATTTCTAATGATTATTGTTTGGTTGAAATGTGTTGTTTGTAAATCTCCTAATACTTTAAACATAGTCAAAATTCATTTATTGCTTCATCCCCTTTTTTTAATTGGAGTCGACACACGAAGCTACATTAGTTTCAGGTGTACAACATAGTGACTCAACAAGTCTGTGTTATGCTCACTGCAAGTGTAGCTACCACCCGTCACCATACAACACTGTTAAAATACCACTGACGATATTGTCTGTGATGTACTTTTCATCCCAAAGCTGGAAGCCTGTGTCTACCACTTTTCTTCAGCCATTTCCTCCATCCCCAACTCCTTACCCTCTGGCAACTACCAGTTTGTTCCCTGTATTTATGGGCCCATTTCTGCTTTTTTGTTTGCTTGTTTTATTTCTTAGATTCCACATATAAGTGAAATCATGTGGTATTTGTCTTTTTCTGTCTTACGTCCCTTAGCGTAATGCCCTCTAAGTCTATCCATGTTGTTGCAAATGGCAAGAGCTCATTATTTTTTTTTTTCTTGGCTAAATAATACTCAATTGGATATATACCACATCCTCTTTATCCAGTCATCTATTAATGGACACTTGCTTTGCTGCTGCAAACATGGGGGTGCATATATCTTTTGGAATTGGTGTTTTCATTTTCTTTAGGTAAATACCCAGTAGTGGAATTACTGGATCATTTGATACTTTAATTTTTGAGGAATCTTGGTACTGTTTACCACAGTGTCTACACCAATTTACATTCCCACCAATAGCACACAAGTTCTCTTTTTCTCCACTCTTTGCCAACACTTGTTATTTTCTGTCTTTGTGATACTAGCCACTCTGACAGGTATAAGGTGATATTTCATTGAGGTTTTGATTTACATTTGCTTGGTAATGAGTGATGTTGAGTGTCTGTTGTCCATCTGTATCTCTTCTTTGGAAAAACGTCCAATCAGGTCCTCTGCCCAGTTTTTAAAATCAGATTTTTGTTTGGTGTTGACTTGTATAAGTTCTTTATTTTGGTTATTAACCCCTTATTAGATATATCATTTGCAAATACCTTCTCCCATCAAGTAGGTTGCCTTTTTTTTTTTACTGTGCAAAAGGTTATTTTTGTGTAGTCCTGCTACTTTATTTTTGATTTTGTCTTCTTTGAGGAAACAGATCTAGAAAAATGTTAATAAGGTTGATGTCGAAGAGATTACCACCTGTATTTCTTCTAAAAGGTTTATGGATTTGGGTCCCACATTTAGATCTTCAGGGGATGGTATAAGAAACTGGTACAGTTTTCCCAGTATTATTTATTGAAGAAACTGTCTTTCCCCATTGTATATACTTGCCTTCTCAGATTAACCGTGTATGTGCGGTTATACTTCTGAAGTCTCTATCCTGTTCTATTGATCTGTGTTGTTTTGATTATAGCTTTATAGCCTATCTTGAAATCTATGATTGTGATACCTCCACTTTTGTTCATTTTCAACATTATTTGGGTTATTCAAGGTCATTTGTGGTTCCATATAAATTTAAGGATAATCTGCTGTAGTTTTGTTTAAAAAAAATGCTTCTGGTATTTTGATAGGGATTGCATTGAATCTTTAGATTGCTTTGGGTAACATGAACGTTTTAACAATACTAATTCTTCCACTCCACAAGCATGGTATGTCTGTTTATTTATTTATGGATTGTTTTGAATTTCTTTCATCAGTTTTTTATAGTTTTCAGAGTATAGGTCTTTCACCTCCTTGGTTCAGCTTAGTCAGTATTTGATTCTTTTTGATGCAAATGTAAATTGAATTATTTTCTTAATTTCTCTTTCTGCTATTAGTGTATAGAAATGCAGCTGATTTATCTTGCCACTTTACTGAATTCATTTAATGGTTCTAATAGCTTTTGGTGCTGTCTTTAGGGTTTTCTATATGTAGTATCATGTCATCTGCAGTAGTGCCAATTTTATTTCTTCCTTACCAATCTGGATAACTTTTATTTCTTTTTCTTGTTTGATTGTGTCATTAGGACTTTACACTGAATAAAAGTGGCAAGAGTGGACATCCTTGTCCTGTTCCTGATCTTAGATGAAAGGCTCTCATTTTTCACCATTTAGTATGATATTAGCTGTGGGCTTTTCATATATGGCTTTTATTTTGTTGAAGTATGTTCCCTCTAAAACTGCTTTGTAGAGTTTTATCATGAAAGGATGTAGAATTTCATCAAATGTTTTTTCTACATATACTAAGACGAGAATTCACTCTGTTATTGTGGTGTATCGATTGATGGGATTGCAGATATCGGACCATCCTTGCATCCCTGAAATAAACCCCACTTGATCCTGGCAAATGATCCTTTTAATGTATTGTTGAATGAGGCTTGCTAATGTTATGTTGAGGATTTTTACATCTACATTCATCACAGATATCGGCCTGCAACTTTCTTTTTTGTGATGTTTTTGTCTGTTTTTGGTATTAGGGTAATGCTGTCCTTGTAGAATGTATTTGGAAGGTTCCCTTACTCCTCTACTTTTTGGAATAGTTTGCAAAGAATAGGTATTACCCTTCTTCAAATGTTAGGTAGAATTTATCTGGCCCTCGACTTTGTTTTTTGTTTTCTTTGTTTTTAATTAGTAAGAAAATTGAATTGGTAATCAGTCTGTTCAGATTTTCTATTTCTCTCTGGTTCACTTTTGGAAGGTTGTGTATATCTAGGAATGTATCCATTTGTCTAGGTTGTCCAGTTTATTGGCATGTAGTTTTTTTGACCTAGTCTCTTAAAACTCTCTGTGGTGTAGGTTATTTCTCCTCTTTCACTTCTAAGTTTAATTATTTGGGCACTCTCTCTGTTCTACTTAATGAGTCTGACTAAAGGCTTATCAGTTTTCTTTATCTTTTCAAAGAATTAGCTCTTTTACTGATCTTGTATTCTTTTTACTCTGTTTCCACTATGATCTATAGTTCCTTTAGGTGTAAGATTAGATTCTTTGAGATGGTAGGCCTATATCACTATTAATTTCCCTCTTAAAAGTGCTTTCACTGCGTCCCAAAGATATTTGCCTCAGTGTATTTCTTAATTTCATCTTGGATTTCTTACTGATCCACTGGTTGTTTAATCTCCATGTGTCTGTGTTTTTTCCAGTTTTTTTTCTTGTAAATGTTTTCCAGTTTCATATACTTGCAGTCAGACAAGAGACTTGATATGATTTCAGTCTTCTTAAATTTATTGAGGCTTTTTCTGTGCCTTAACATATGATCTGTCCTGGCGAATGGTCCCTGTGCACTTGAAAATAATTTATGTTGTGCTGTTTTTGGATAGGCTGTTCTGTCAAGTCCATCTGGTCTAATGTGTCATTTAGAGACACTCTCTCCTTATTTAATTTATTTGCTGCTAGATGATCTATCCACCGATGTAAGTGGGGTGTTAAAGTCCCCTACTATTTCTGGATCATGATCAATTTCTCTGTTTAATATTTGCTTTGTGTATGTAGGTGCTCTCATGGTGAGTGCATAGATGTTTACATTTATATCTTCTTTGTCTCTTGATACGGTTATACACAGCATACAGATGGGGCTTGTTTTTTCATTTTATCACACTGGGTGTTTGGAGCATTTCAACCATTTTCATTTAAAGTAATAACTGATAAGTATGTACTTCCTGGCATTTTGTTAATTGCTTTGTGGTTGTTTTGTAGTTCTTCTCTTGCGAGCGGTGACTTCTTTAGTGTTATGCTTGGCTTTATTTCGTTTGTATCTATTATAGGTTTTTGTTTTCTCATTACCATGAGGCTCGTATATGGCAGCCTATATTAAATTGATGGTTAAGTTTAACACATTGTAGAAGAACTTGATTTTTACTGGTAGCCTCCACATTTCATGTATATGTTGTCCTGTTTTACATCTAATTCCATCATAGTAGCTTTATAAATTATTGCTCTACCACCTTTACTGTATGTTAGCTTGTATTCATGAAAGTTTTTCCTTTCATAATTTTCTTCTAATTATTCAAATGGAAAAGAAAAGGCTGTAAGTAAGTCCTTTGCTATTTCTGCTAAGGCATGTGTGTTGATGAGGTCCTTAATTTCTGTTCGCCTGGGAAACAATTTCCGTTCTATTCTGAATGACGAGTTCGCCATGTAGAGCATCCTTAGTTGCAGGTTTTTTGTTTTTCCTTTTTCCTTTTAGCACTTTGGCTATATCATGTCACTCCCTTCTGGCTACAAAGTTTCTCCAGAAAAATGGGGTACTAGCCTTATAGAGCTCGTAGTATATAACTAGTTGCTTGTCACTTGCTGATTTTAAATTCTCTCTTTATGTTTCCTGGTGTGGACCTCCATCTTATTTGGAATTCTGTGGGCTTCCTGGACCTGGATGTCTGTTTCCTTTCCCAGGTTAGGGAAGTTTTCAGCCTTTTTCTCTCTTTTCTCATTTTGGGTCCTTTATAATGTGGATGTTTGTTCACTTGTCCTAGAGGTGCTTCAACCCACCCTCATTTCTCTTTATTGTTGTTCAGCTTAGTTGCTTTCCACTTTCCATTAGGCTGTCTTCCCAATAGCTGAGAGCTATGCTTGGTTCTGTGAACTAGTCGGAAAAGCTGCTTCATTGGTGTGTCCTGTGTAAACCGCACATGCCTGGTAACTTTGGTGAACTGGAGCTTTGGCTGTGATGGACTGGGGATCCTGGGGCACTCATGCTGGGGCATCCTCAGTGTGATGTACGGAGCTGCGGTTGCAGGCCGAGGTAGTTCCAGGCTCTGTGTGCAGAGGGTGCCCTGGCAGGTCAACTGGAGCTCAAGTGGTTGCAAGTGGGGGGAATCCTAAAACTCTCCACCCGGGTAGGAGTGCAGAAGCTGAGGTGGGTGCAAGGCAGGGTGCTGTCTGGCACTGTGGCTGGAACCATGGCATGCAAGGGCTGGGGGTTTCTGGGTGGCGCCACATAGCAGACACCCTGTGAGTTGTTGGGAGCCTAAGTGGGCATTTACTCTGTGCTGGGGGTGCCCTGGCATCCCCTCTGGAGCCAGAGTGGTACAGGCTTGCAGTATTCCATGATGCTTTGTGCCTGTGTCACCTTGGGCGAGATGCCTCAAGCTGTAGTGAGCACTGACCAGAGCTGCTCTCAAGGTGGAGGAGGAATGGAAACAGTGATGCTCTTCAGCCCTTTCAAACCAAAGAGAGTTCTAGCAGCACCCTCCCCACCCCTGCCCCCATGATTTTGCAGCTTCTAGGACTGATTTCTTTATATTCTAGTTAGCCTTTTATATCAGGACTTTTTGTTTGTGGCCCAAGGCAGACACATCTGCTCCATGTCCCTCCCCACTGCAGTTCACAGTGTTGGGATTCCCTTCCTTACCATGTCTCTGTTTCTCTTGCCATTCTCTCTGCGGTCTGTGCTTTGATGTGCAGAAGCTGTTCAGTGAGGCTTCAGTTCTTCTGCAGGATGGATTACTCTGTAAGTAGGTGTAGACTTGGTGTGTTCGTGGTGGAGGTGAGTTCAGGGTCTTCCTACATCGCTGCCTGGGACCGGAATTCCATCCTGTTATTTCCATGAAGAAATAGATCATTTTGACTCTCATTTTATAAATTTAGCCATGTTGAATGGTAGTTGGATTACAGGCCTCATCTGGCAATCCCAGAGAAACACTGTGTTTGGTAATTTGGCCAAAGCCATTTTAAGCCATGACTCAGAACTGAGCTAGCAATCCGTTTATTCCTACAGGTTTTTATTAGCAAAGGCCTCTTCCTGATGACTAAGTTATAGTAATGTGATTTTTTAAAAAATACCTATTTTCTTTGCAAATCCCGATTTAAGCAGAGGTATGCAGATTACCACAGACGTTTTGGCTTAGAAGTATATTATCTTGCAGTTTTGTAGAACAGAAATCTAACATGGGTCTCACTGGGCTAAAACCAAGTTGTGATTATGGCTGCGTTCCTTTCTGGAAGTTCTAGAAGCTAATCAAGGCCACCTGTATTCCTTGGTTCTCAGCTTCCCTCCAGCGTCATGAAGCCAGGACCAGCACATCTTTCTAATTCTGCTTCTATTGCCACATCTCTTTAACCTGATTCTTCTTCCTCCCTCTTCCACTTTTGAGGATCCTTGTGATGACACTGGGTCCACCGGATAATCCAGCAACCTTAAATCATCTTTGCCGGTATTCTAACATACTCAGTTTCCAGACACTAGGACATGGGCATTTTTTTTAGTGAGGGAGTGGTTTATTCTGCCAATAAAAAGGGGAAAATCCGAGGGCTAAATCTGTCATTTCATGCTGCTATAAGGCAGTTTATAGACAACTGAACTGTGTTTCTCCAGCCGTGGATGCTGGAAGTCCAAGATCATGGCGCCAGCGTGGTTGGTTCTGGTGAGAGCTTTCAGATGGCTGGCCTCTCCTTAGACCCTCATGCAGTGGAAAAAGAGGGGAAGCCAGCTCTCGTAGGACTCCTGGAGGAGCACTCATCTCATTTAGGAGGGCTCCACCCCCATGACCTCACCTAATCCCATCCTTCCCCAAGGTGCCACCCCCTGTACCATTATGCTGCAGGGTAGGGTTTGAACAAATGAAGTCAGTCCATAGTAAGGACTGACTAACACTTCTCCATTTAAGAAGTAGCGGAGACCTTTGCTTGAGGAGGAGATTAAGGAGTGGTTCTGAGAAACATGGAATTTTTATAAAGATGATGACTGCTGTCTCCTCAATCTGCTTGCAGACATAGCTAACCCCCATATAAGCTCTTAAAAAGCTAGGGACTTCCGAATTTGTAATCCTTTAACTTGCTTAAAGCTCCACCACCCGTGTTGTGGAGGCTTGAGGATGTCACAGCGCGTCGTCGACCCGGTTCTCTGGAGTCCTGGGCTAGGAATCTCATCCTGGTTCAGGGATTAATTTGCTGTGTAATTTTTGGCAAACAGGGTGAGGTCTTTTCATGTCTATCATGAGGGTAGTGACCAGGATGCCCTCTAAAATATCTTCCAGCTTCAAAAGTGAATAGCAAATGTTTATTGAATTACTTATTCTCTAGAAGCAATTCACTCACATCAATCTTCACAGCAAGCTTCTGAGTGTCTTTTTTCAGGTAAGAGGAAAGTGAGACTTTGACTAAATCTGACAAGGACTCACAGATGAACGTGCGAGTCAGAATTCAAATTTATACTCTAGAGCCTTAACTCGGGGCCTGCAGTGTACTTACTTTTCATAAAGATAGTTAATGTGGGGGAAGATATCCAAAGGGCTTCAGAAAATTCCCATCTACTAGTTTGCCCGTAGCCTCCGTTTTTAAAAAATCAAAATGCTCGTCTGTACCAGTCACTTGATGTTTAAGGAGAAATAAGGACTTGGTCTGTTATTTTATGCTGTCCGGTCAGCCTCGTAACTTAGAAGCACCAAAACAGTAACCACTGTGTTTTACAAAAGAAAAATAATCATTGAAGACAAATGGCTTAATAGTTTTCCCAGAAGGAAAACTTGAGTTGTGCCTCAAGAATTATATTTCTACTTTTCCAATTACAGACAGCAACATTAATATTGTCCTATTAAATATGCCAATAAAAGTCTCATCTAGCAAAATTGAATGATCTATGGATTCTCAACCTGCACTAAATGTTAGAGCCATAAATAAGCTTTGAAATAAGATCAAAATATTTCTTTTTCCACAAGGAGATCGAGAACAAGAGAATTTGAGTGAACCAAGGTTATTTGCTAATTCGCTCCGATGTCACCTGTACGGGGGAGGAGGGCTAAACTTTAAGCATCAGATTTACTTAGCTTCTCTACCAGCCTCTTCTCCTGCTACTCCCTTACCATTACTTTCTCCCCACCAAAATTAGTGTTTTTGAGAAGCACGACTTTAGGGGAAGTTGCAAGGAATGTTTGCTATAAAATATTGTTCAGAGGTTAAACTCTTGAAGAAAAGAAGAAAGTAAGTTTGCTTTCATTTTTTAAATATCTTCTTCCTGCTGCCTTGCCTTCTTTGGATCTGAAGTCCTTAAAACTCTTTATATGTCTCCTTACACTTTATCTAGGCTAATTCTATATCTATCTGATTGGTTCAGGAATATTTAAAATAGAGAAATTGATTGTTGTATTTTTTAAATAATCAATCAATGGAAAATTGTCCATTTTCCAAAACATATGTACATATGTTCTTTCTGCTCTGTCCCTTCTATACAAAATGGCCAGTGTGATCATGGACTTGTTTTTAAGAAATAATTTTGGTCAGAGAGAAGTGAAAAAATGTGAGGCAATTATTTAATTGACAAGAGCTGACTACAGTTATCTTTTCTAATCTCTCATTTGTCATCTCCTTCTAAAGTTCTGCTTTCAGACATGGGAAACTTTTGAGTGTTTTAAATCTCTTCGGTATTTGGTCTGTTAGATGGAGTTTTTAGGCTGGTAAAGGTCAGAATTGACAATGTCCACAGAAGCCACTGGGGCTGAATCATCTTTAGCTATTTAGCATCCTGAAATTCATGAACTTACTAGGCCTTTGTTTTGACATTCAAATAGGAAATGCACGCCCGAATGTGCACTCTCGCAAAAGCAGCAGGCATGCAGACTATGGAGTCCATAGTAAGTGCTTTGCTGTCACTATTTAACTATGGGTGCTTGCAGAAAAGCAAGCCTATACTTTTCAGAGAGAACGTACAGGAACATAACGGAAGGCTATCCCTTTTTGATAACTTTAATTTTAATACCCATAAATTGATAATCCTATAGAATTGCCACAAAATCTGCAATTTCAAACGTTTGTAACCTTAAAATGCATACAAATTTGGTGAGATCCTTCTGTTTTCATATTGAGCTAGATTCTTACTTTCCTTATTTGAACAGGAATGTTATTTTCAGAGCATGAATTATTGAATTTCAAGGGATTTTAGGCTGTCGAGCTGACTCAATAACTATAGTTTCATTGGACCTCTCTTCAAACTGCATCAGATCATGGAGCAGTGAAGCACGAAGCAAAAATACAGAGCAGAGTTCCATTTCTTCCACTCAGTTGGAAAGAAGATAAATAGGAAAAATTCAAGACCTACAGAACACTTAGAAAAAAAGAATCTTCATCTTTTTTTTTATTTTCATTTTTCAGAACTGTCATTCTTCTCTCGCACTCAAAGGCATAGCATCAAAGGCCATCATAATAGAGTCCAAATACATTCCTTATCAAAAAGATTTTCAGATGACTACTTAGCAAAAGAGAGTTGTAATTTAACCCAGATCGAATTTATCTTTTTTTTTTCTGAAACAATAGTAAAATGATGGCAAGCATATGAAAGAGGTATAGCTGTCTCCCAATACACACGTACAAGGACTGGAAGATGGAAGGTGCCAACATGAGTGGTATTTGTCTTCGTACAGAGGAGAAAGCTGCAGTCTCAGGTTCCCGTGGAAAAGGTACAGATACGGAGCAACCATATTCACTCTAAATCTAAATATCGGTTGATTCACTCACACAGAATGAATGAAAGGAACTAATTACAGGATTAATCCGCCAAGTGCAACATAAAGCTGAGAGGATTAAGAACAAGGAGTAGAAACCGCCCAGGTATTTTAAGCAGGAAGAGTTTTCATACAATGAATGATAATGCTTACAGAATCAATAAAAGAGGAAAAAAGAGCAGATTCTAAACTGAGTATCTCTAAATGATGCCCCTAAAATATAGAACTGGGTGGTTAGGCAAGCTCCCGTCACTGGAGCCACGGCCACCACCATACCTGCCTCTGAACATCATTAGGAAACTGAGAAAATGGATGCCTTATCTATACATTCCAGTGATTAGGAAATTAGTTGACTTTCTCACCTAATACTGGGCCATTTTATGACACTCCTTCTGCAAAATTCTAACCTTGATAGTGTTCATAGTTGCTAAAGGAATATGGAGGCTACTTCTGCCGTTCAAATATTGGACAAATGCAACTAGAACCTAATAATTACACAGAAACAGTTGCAAGGAATTTGGGGAAGTAGAGTTTTCTTTTTGTCTAGCTGGGTAGTTATGTGCTTACCTGAAGCTCCATTACTAATAAACAACAGATTTGAGGGGACTAGTAACTCTAGCAGGACATACGACGTCTCTGTTCCTTGAGATATTGAAGCAAAATGGTTCTAAATTTAGGCGGGTGAATATAGGGGGATTAAATAAAAGTCCACATACTGAACAGTGACATTTCTAGCTCATTTCCTCCATTCCGCTTCCAGAATGCTAGAAGTTAGGTATAATGCAGTGGGCATGATTGCAACATTAGCACTTGGACAAATTAGCCCAAAGGAGAGCCAGTAAATAAATGTATTTCTATTTAGACATGGTCAGGGGAGACCTATAATTCCAGACAATCTAACTAGGTTTATCCTAAAGCTTCCAATCAGATTTTAATGCCTCAAATAGAGACTTCCAACCATATTAAAGAGAAAGACCAAAGTAAACAAGAAAACATCTGGAGAAGCAGAAACAATACAGAGAAAACCACCAAAGCCAAAAATCAATAAAAAGATGATTAGTATCGTCATATGTTTCAGATGTAATTAAGAGCACAGCAGAGTAAAAAAGAATCATGTAACATGAATGAACTTGGGAAATTAAAAACGTGATATCTGAACTTTTAAAATTGTATAGAAGGATGAGAAGATAATACTGAAGGCAATCTATCTCAGAGTAGAAAGTAGATCACAGAGAAAGGAAAACAAATGGAAGAATCAATACCAAGTCCAGCATCTGACTAAGCAGAAACCCAGAAAAAGAACGCATACGGAATTTTCAAAGACTTTACAAAAAATTTCCCAGAACTAAAAGATATAACTTGCTATGTTAAAAGATTCCACTAGAGGTCATTTTAATGATTAAAACAGGTGCACTGATGGGCATTGTGGACCAAGATGGCGATGCAGGAAGACCGTGCCTCGCCTCCCGCACGGACGCACCAAACCTGCGTCAAGTGATAGAGCGGTTCCGCCTGAAGACCTGAGGGCCGGCTGACCAGCACCTGCGCCACAGAAGATGGACCACCTGAGAGAATGGCATGAGAGACAGAGACTCGGCAAGGAAGGGATTCTCTGCCCCCAACACCACAACCTGCAGTGGGGAGGAACAGTAGAGAAGAAGGTAACCTAGAATATAAAGGAGCCAGAACCCACCCCGGAAACCTGCCATATGCTGGAGCCGCTGCTGGAACTCTCTCCGGGTTACAGGTCTGGTGAGGGCCACTGTTTTCATTCCCTCTCCAGCTTGACCATGTGGACAGGACAGTCTGGGCGTTAATAGCCAACCTGCTGCCCCACTGAGAGCTGGATCCCTACCCCTCACCAGCCGCAGATGTTCTGAGGCATGTTTCAGAGAACAACTAGAATATAAAGGATCCAGCCCTAGAGCACTGCCAAATGCCAGGGGAGCTGCTGGAACTCTCTTCAGGTGGAAGGAGCTGGCAAGTACCATAATTTACATTCCTATTCCCTACACAGCTTGACAGCAAAGACTGGAGCACTGTCCAGGCCTCCTCGCCAGCCTACCACCTCAGACACTCCTGGGCATCAAGTCCACACTAGCCTCACCTGTTTTACGTAGGCAGCCCCCACCTGGCGCACAACAGGACCCCCCCCCCCCCCGGTCCAGCCATCTCCCCAAGATGACAGAGATGCAAAGCAGCCTATAACGCTCCAGGTACACACCACTTTGGCTCCAGAGTACCCCAGAACCCCTCATGCATGCCTGTTTGGGCTCCAGCCAGAGGGCCCCTGCATGGAGTGCCCCAGGAGCTTCCCACCCACACACCTGCCTCTGATCCAGCTGTTCCAACAGGGCGCCCCCTGTGCAAAGCACTCCAACCACCAGCCCACACCTGTCTGGGCTCTAGCTAGCCCACCAGGGTGCCCCTGGGGCAGGGCACTCCAGGACTCTTGGCTTGTACTCACTTCAGCTTCACCTGTCCTCCCCGGGCAATGCCCACATCAGCTGTCCTGCCAGATTCCCTTCGTACAGAGAGCACTGGGACTCCCTGGCTTGCACCCACTTCAGCTTTACCTGTCTGGCCGGCATGCCCTTTGTGCAGAGAGCCCTAGGACCTCCCCAGCCTGCATCCAACTTCAGCCACTCCGCTAGTGTGGCCCCAACTCAGAATGCCCTGGAGCTCCCAGGGCATGACAGCCACAGTTCCAACCAGCTAGCCAAAGTCACCAGGCACACACAGTGTACACAGGAGATGACTATATAAAGATCATTCTTCAAATTTAGGTGTTCAACCTAATTCATAGAACCAAACACAGCCAAGAAAAATGAAGAGACAGAGGAATATGCTCCCAATGAAACAATAAGGCAAAATCTCAGAAAAATAACTAAATGAAACAGAGCTAAGCCACCTACCAGAGAAGAGAGTCCAAAGTGGTGTTCATAAAGATGCTTACTGGAGGGAAGAGTGGATAAACTCAATGAGAACTCCAACCAAGAGAAAATATAAAAAAGAGACAGCGTTGACAAATACAATAACTGAAATAAAAAGTATACCAGAACAAATCGGTGGTGTGTCAGAGGGTGCAGAAGAAGGGATCAGCAATCTGGAAGACAAGGTAATGGAAAGCACCCGAGCTGAACAGCAAAAAGAGAAAAAGAATTTTTAAAAAATGAGGAAAGGTAAGGATCTTTTGCAGTGAAAAAATGTTTGCATTATAGAGGGTCACAGAAAGAGAAAGGAGCAGAAAGCTTCTTTAATTTACACCTAGGTTTAGGAAGCACAGAGAGTTCTGAACAAAGTGAACCAAGGGGGACCACACCATGAAACACTAAAATGTCAAAGATTAAAGATGGAAAAGCAACTAGTTGTGTACTGTGAAAACTCTTTAGGCCCATCATCTGATTTTTCAGCAGAATCTTTGCAGGCAGGCAGGGAGTGGCAGGATGTATTTACAGCATTGCAGAGAAAAACACCTGCAACCAAGAATGTTCTACACAGCAAGATTACCATTCAGAGTGAAAAGAGAAAGAGTTTCCCAGACAAACAAAAATTAAAGGACTCAATCACTAAACATGCCTTAGCAGAAATATTAAAGGGACTTACTAAAGTGGAAAAGAAAAGGCCATAATTAGAAATAAGAAAATTCTGAATGGAAAGAACTGTAATCCCTTATGAAGCTAGTATGAAGGTTAAACATGAAAGTAGTAAAATCAGTTACATCAAAAAATTAAGAGGACTCACAAAATGAGATGTAAAATAGCACAACATATACACAAAATGTGAAGTCTGGTAGTAAAAATGAAATTCTTTTGGAATGTGTTCAAACTTAACTGAGCATCAAGCTAATAGACTGTTTGGGATGTCATATACGACCTCATGGTAACCACAAAGCAAAAACCTATAGTGGACACAAAAAATAGCCACGCATAACACTGAAGAAGCCA
The DNA here is from genome assembly GCF_023065955.2 of Ursus arctos. Lineage (NCBI taxonomy): Eukaryota > Metazoa > Chordata > Mammalia > Carnivora > Ursidae > Ursus > Ursus arctos. The sequence goes on along the minus strand of NW_026622897.1, from coordinate 4,118,404 downwards.
TCACTCACAAGGAAAGAGAAGGAACAGTAACAACAACAACAAGCCAATAAGTACACAATTATCAATCATTACTTTAAACGTAAATGGTCTAAATGCTCTAATCAAAACACACAAGGTGATAGAATGGATGTAAATACAAGACCCATCTACATCTATATGCTGCCTACAACAGACTCACTTCAGACCTAAAGACCTACAGACTGAAAGTGAAGGGATGGTAAAAGAATTTCATGCAGATGGAAGCGGAAAAAAAGTCTGGGAAGCAAAACTTCTGTCCAACAAAACAGACTTTAAACAAAGACTGTGACAAGAGACAAAGTACCACATAACGATAAAGGGATCAACCCCATAAGGAGATAAAACAATTATAAATATCTATGAACCCAGCGTTGGAGCACCTAAATACATAAAGCAAATATTAACATATATAAACAGAGAAATTGACCATAATGCAGTAATAGTAGGAGATTTTAATACCTCACTTACATCAGTGGTTAGATCATCCAGGCAAAGAATCACTGAGGAAACAGTGTCTTTGAATGATGCATTCGACCAGATGGTCTTAACATATATCCAGAACATCCCATCCAAAACCAACAGAATATATATTGTTTTCAAGTGCACATGGACCATTCTCCAGGATAGATCACATGTTAGGCAAGAAAACACCTCTCAATAAATTTAAGAAGACTGGAATCATACCAGGCAACCTTTTCTGACCATAATCATAAGAAAAAACTGGAAAAAAGGCCTATATGTGGAGGGTAAACAACACATTATTCAGTAACCAATTTGTCAGCAAAAAACCCAAGAGGAAATTTAAAAAAAAAAGAAAAAAAATACAAGGAGGCAAAATGAAAATACAAGGGTGCAAAATCTCTGGGATGAAGTCCAAGCAGTTCTAACAGGGAAATTAATAGTGATACGGGCCTACCTCAAGAAAGAAGAAAAATCTCAAATAATCTAAGCTCACACCTAAAGAAACTATAGAAAGAATAAACAAAGCCCAAAGTCAGTAGAAGAAAGTAAATGAAAGACCAGAGTGGAAATCAGAGAAATAAGACTAAAGAACAATAGCAAAGATCAATGAAAACAGGAGTTGGTTCTTTGGGAAGGCAAAATTATCAAAATTAATAAAGCTTCAGCTAATCTCCTCAAGAAGAAAAGGGAGAGGAACCAAATAAATCTAAAATGTGGAAAAGAACCTATATCACAGAAATACAAAGGATTATAAGAGAGTACTATGAAAAATTATATGCTAACAAATTGGACAATTTCAAAAAATGGATAAATTTCTAGGAACATTCAATCTTCTAAATGGAATCAGGAAGAAAGAGAAAATCTGAATAGAACAATTAACAAAATTGATTTGGTAATCAAAAAACTATCAAAAAACTACCAAAAAGCTGAAGTCCAGGACCAGATGTATCCTCAGGTGAATTCTACCTATTACTTAAGAAGAAATAATACCAATTCTCTTCAGCTATTCCACAAAATGTAAGACAAAATCTTCCAAACACATTTTATTAGGCCGGCAAAACCAAAAAAGGACACCACAAAAAAAAAAAAAAAGAATTATAGGCCGATATCCCTGATGAAGACAGATGCAAAAATCCTCAACAAAATACCAGCAAACTGCATTCAACAATACATTAAGTGGATCATTCACCACAATCAAATAAGATTTATTCTGGGGTGCAAGGATGATTTAGAATCTGCAAATCAATAAACTATGGTAATAAAATGAATAAAAATCATATGCTCATGTTAGTAACTGTAGAAAAATCATTTGACAAATGCAGCATGCTTTCATGACAAAAACTCTCAAAAAAGTGGATTTTTAGAGGGAGCATACCTAGTGAAGGCCATGTATAACAAATGCATAAATAGCATTTACTCAATGGTGAAAACCTCAGAGCCTTTCCTCTAGGACCAGGAATAAGACAAAGACGTCCATTCTCACTGCATTTATTCAACATTGTACTGGAAGTTCTAGTCACAGCAATTAGACAAGGAAGGAATAAAACTGTCAGTATTTGCAGATGGCATGATATATAGAAAATATGGAAAACACTAAAGACACCACCAAAAAAGTGTTAGAGGTAATAAATTTAATAATGTCAGATACAAAGTTGAGAAATCTTGTTGCATTTTTATACACTAATAATGAAGTAGTAGAGAGAGAAATTAAGAAAACAATTCATTTACAGTGGCACCAAAAAGAATAAGATACCTAGGAATAAATTGAACCAAAGGGTTTAAAGACCTGTACCCAACAATGATCAAAGATTGATGAAAGTAACTGCAGAGGACACAAGGGAATGGCAAGACATACAATGCTTTGGATTGGAAGAATAAATATTGTTGAAACGTCCATACTATATAAAGCAATCTCTAGACTCGGTTGATGTCTATAGAAATACCGACAGCATTTTCCAAATAACTAGGCAAATAACTCTGAAAATTTGTATGGAATCACAAAAGGCTCTGAATAGCCAAAGCAATTTTGAGAAAGAAGAACAAAGCTGGAGTTATCACAATCCCAGATTTCGAGATACAGTACAAAGCTACACTAATAAGATCTGTATGGTACCGGCACAAAAAGAGACACAGAGATCAACAGAATAGAGAGCCTAGAAATAAACCCACACTTACATGGTCAGTTGAATATATAATGGGGAAAAGATCGTCTCTTCAACAAACTGTATTGGGGAAACTGGACCATTTTCTGACACCATGAACAAAAATAAAATCAAAATGGAATAGAGACCTCAATGTGAGACCTGAAACCATAAAACTCTTAGATGAAAACATAGGCAGTAACGTCTTTGACATCACCCTTAGCAACATTTTTCTAGATCTGTCTGTTCAAGCAAGGCAAACAAAAGCAAAAATAAACTATAGGGATGACACCAAAATAAAAACCTTTTGCACAGCAAAGGAAACCATCAACAAAACAAAAAGGCCACCTGCTGAATGAGAGAAGCTATTTGCAAATGATATATCCGGTAAGGGGTTAATATCCAACATATATACAGAACTTCATCAACCTAACACCAGAAAAATAGTCTGATTAAAATTGGGCAGAGGACCTGATCTGATACTTTAAGAAAAATACAGATGGCCAACAGACACGAGAAGATGAACATCACTCATCATCATCCAGAAAACACAAATCAGAACGACAATGAGTTATTACCTAACACTTGAGCTAAGAGTTGATGAGGACGGCTATGAAAGAACCCCTTACACTGCTGCTGGGAATGCAAACTGGCGCAGCCACTGCGGAAAACAGTATGGAGGGTCCTCAAAGAGTTAAAATTAGAAATACTATACGATCCAGTAATTCCACTATTGGGTATTTACCCAAAGAAACCCCGTAGATTTTTGCAGCATTATTTACAATAGCCAAGTTATGGAAGCACCCTAAGTATCCATATGAACAGTAAAAAATATACGGCATATATAAACACCCCACTATGACTCAGCAGTAAAAAGGAATGAGATCTTGCCATTTGCAACAACATGAGTGGACCTAGAGGGTATTATCCCAAGTGAAGTCAGTCAGAAAGACAATATACCATATGATTTCACTTGTATGTGGAATCTAACACATGAATAAAGATGAAAAGCAGAAACAGACCCATAAATACAGAGAACCATCTGGTGGTTGCCATAGAGGAGAGGGTGGGCAAAAAAGGGGAAGGGGGGCGCCTGGGTGGCTCAGTTGGTTAAGCGGCTGCCTTTGGCTCAGGTCATGGTCTCAGGGTCCTGGGATCCAGTCCCGCATGGGGCTCCTCGCTCAGCGGGGAACCTGCTTCTCCCTCTGCCTCTACCCGCCCCCTGCTCATGCTCTCTCTCTCTCTCTCAAATAAATAAATAGTCTTTTCTAAAAATGGGGATAAAGGGGAGTGGGTGGTACAGACCTCCGCTTATGGAATAAGTCATGGGAGTAAAAGTACAGTACAGGGAATGTAGTCGATGGTACTGTAATAGGATTGTGTGCTGACAGATGGTAGCCGCACTTGCGGTGAATATTGCCTAACCGTACAGTTGTCCAGTCACTGTGCTGTACATCGGAAACCGTTACATCGTGTGTTAACTGTACTTCAATATAAAAAAGAGAAAAAGATTCATTGAGATATATTGTCATCAATTTTCCTAACACCAGAGACAGACTGATGGACATACAAGGAGAAAAAACTGTATCCACTGGAGTAGAAAACAGAATGATATCTGAATTTCTAGCAGCAAATTCTGAGGGGAAAATAATTTCCAAACAAACAGGAATTTAATGCCTAATGAAACCAATCAAGCTGAGAGTGAACTAAAGACATTTCAGACATCCAAAATCTTTAAAAGGTCACTTTCCAGACAGTCCTTCTGGCCCTGTGCTCTGAAAGATGCAGCATATCCTACTTCTTCTCGCCTTGGTCTTACAGCATCTTTTGGTAGCCCAGCACTTAGTGGACAAGCTAGTGAGCCCTCTGCTAGACTGTCTCAGAGCTCTGCACGTCGCACTGGCCCTTTTGGTTGTTGAAACAAAGATTTTCCAATCTCACGTGATGACTTCATACAGGCAGCTCTTAGAGAACCACATGTACTGCTTGGTCCCTTTCCGACGCTACAGCTAGCTGTATTCATTTCAGCAAGGTTAGCGATGTCTATGGGTTTGTCCACAGTGTCAACTCAGCTAAAACAAAACAAAAACAGACCACTTTATGGAAAGACATCTTCAGCAAAAATAAAAATTCTTCTTTCTCTCTCAGTCTTCTCCTGCCCCATAACGAATATGATCAGAAGCAGGAGTGCTCTGGCTCAGCACCCAGCTCATAGAAGGTGTTTAGTAACTAAGTGCGGCCTGGCCGACTGCTGAGCTCACTGACCAAAGACGGCATGAAGGTGGAGAGACTGGAATGATTGAGTATCTTCCCTAATTCTGTAGTCTAGATCAGTATGGGCAATGCACATAGCAAATAGCCATGAAGACCACCCTAATTCCCAATGACATCAGCGTATATAATTGGAGAAAAGTATAGAGAAGTGTACAGAAGAATAAAAGGCTGAATTCTGACCTTAGGCTCTAGAGGACCAAGCTGTACTTTATATAAGCCAATTTAAGTATCATCTGCAGAAGATAATAAATCCCAGAATAAGTTGCCTGAAATGTCACTGTTATAATTCCACTACCTTTTTAAAACTGCGAGTCTTGTGTTAAAAATGTAAATTACATTTAGGTCATTGGTACCTCAGCGTGAGTAAGTTTCAATTCCATTTATAGGATAGATACAGGATAGAGCACAGACTTGTTGCAAACGGGCAGAAACGGGCATGCAAACAAGAGCTGAGTGAGTCAGAGATGGGCTTCATTTTTGTAGCAGTGATGGTGCAGGTCCATGGACCTTCAAAGTATCAAGCTCCCTGCCACATGCTGGGGGGCCGTCCGGTGACCCAAAGCGGCAATGAATTCTCATTGTGAAAATCAATTGGTAGGAAAATCTTTGTTGAGAGGAGGAATAGTGACAGGCAGGTGAGCTAGGATTAGTGTGGCTTCCAAATATTTATTACACATGTTGCCTAACCCCCCAGGTTGTATATCAACCAGCTGGGGATTACAGCTGGGGATTAATTTAGATTTGTGTAGAATCCAAGCTTCCCTATCGGTCCTGAGTTGCTGAAGAAAGGGATTGTTAGGCAGAGCTTTAGAGCCAGCCCAGGGACTTGGACTTAATAAAGCATTTCAGAGGGGATCAGAGGTTCTGGGTGATCAGGGTATGCATTCCTAATCCCCGTATACACAGTTGATCATTTATTCAGCCCCACGACTCATCAGCAGCAGGCATGCTGTGTGAAATGTTTCCCCTGACCCCCTGCACAGCCCCACCAGTAGGCATTCAGATTGGCCTATTGGAAACCGTCTGAATATTGCACTTGACTGTTCATTTATACAAAGGCTGCTAAATCCTGGATGTCACAGGAGCTTGGATCACTTTACTTATGTGCTCTCATTTATATTATTGAAATTTAAAACTGCATTTAGTTTATTAATACGAAAATGCTTAGCTGGAAAAGAATAAAGCCCCATGGAAGCTGCTGTCCTTGTCATTTTTAGCACGGTAAATAGGAGACGTGTTTAAAATGTCAAGAGATCAAGTCATTGTGAAGAGTTTCCTACCAAAGTACAGTGAATTATTTGAAAGTCCTGGCCTCCAAAGCAGCTAGTGCGCCCGTCTTCCCAGTCATGTACCAATACTTCCACAGATGTCAACTCAGTGCTCGTTCTCACTGTGAGAACATCTCAAGTACAGCAGCATACAGAGAACTTGGTGAGTCAAACAAAGCATGAGAAAAATAGAGGGCTTAACATATAGGGAGAGAGGAACACAGCTCCTATGGAATCCTACCTGTTTCTTGGGTCTTTAAGGAACTTACTTGAAAGGTTGGGGTTTTGCTTTATTTTATAATTGATAAGCATGAGCTTTATTTCTGTGGTTCTTGACCTTTGTACTAAGATCCACAGTCCTCATTTCCACATTGACCCTACAGAATTCACTCCTTTGGATTTTATCATATGTCTTCCTATATGCTGCCTTGCATTGCTGCTAATGTGTTCCTGTCAGTATCTCTTGCCCTTTTAGTTCTGTGTTACCCTGTTCTGCGCATCCCCACTCCCTCTCCTCCACTCAGAGGACTGTCAGAGCATGTCACCAGCACTCAACATGTTTGTTGATTGACATTGATACCCAGATTTCACATTGATGATCATTCTATTCGAGCTAAGCAAGATTATTGTGGAATTCAGTGCTAAATTTAAGTATTGTTTACTTCTGCAGTGACTGATTATATATTACACTGAAAGAAGACTGACATCTGTAAAACAGAAAGCAAACAGTACGAACGACTTTCATTCTGATTGTCGTTAATGCCCTACCTCCATCTGGGTTTGATTGAAAGAAAGTGATCTTAGTGTAGCCTTACTATTACTGTAGGGCTGAGCTTGACGAGGAGTTAACAAACCCAGATTCTAGTTCCAATGCCATCGCTGTCCTGCTGCTCCTAGGAGCAAATTCACTCTAATGTATTCATAAATTTGTCAGAGAAGAGCATGTTTAGATTTTTGCATAGGGTGATACGGAGAAATAAGGTGTCTGAAAGAATTCTGAAATATCAGAACGAGCCCCTTTCTTTATATTCCAAGTTAGTGTAATCATTGTATAATACTTCTGAAGAAACGGTCAATTAAAACTTTAAACAAAAAATCCTTTATAAAGAAAATGGTTCAACTCCATTTGTAAAAGTAAATATAGATTGCTCCTACTGTAAGAATTCTTAGTGCTACCAACTGTTGTTTTCAGATATTTTTATCAAGAATCAAAGAATGATTTTTTCCCCCTTCTTAGTGTAAAGGTGGTTATCACTGCTGGAGCAGAGATCTTGGGTTTCCACACATCCTCTGTTCTCCTCGCACCCCCCACCCCATTCTGACTCTGCCTCTGTCTCTACGGCTCCTCCCTGACCGTCTCTTACACGCACAACTTGCATCTGCTGTTAACATCCACCTGTCTTAGGAAAAGGAGTTGTTTTTAGGAAAAAGGGGATGATGGGTTTGGCTCCGCTGTGCCTTCCAAATAAAAGTCTAAACATTTAGTTTAGGATTTCAAAACTTCATCTTCCCCTACTCCGTCAGCCTCCACCCTCACCCTCTTCCCTCTTCCTGGAATGCTACCAAATGGTTGGACACGTGCTGATACTGATCCTAAATTTCTGTATTCCTGTGGGCTTTTGTTTGCTTTTCAGGCTTAATTTTCTGCTTCTTTATTTCCCTGTTTCTATCTCCCTTGACAAAACCTGGTGTTCTCATCAACATTATATTCACAAGGGTGCCCAGGAGATTGATCTTGAGAAGCAATCCGTAAGAGCTGCTGAGTTAAAGTGCATTGCTGGGCCACATTTCTAGGTCTGGGTGTCACACTTGACGTGTCACGGGCCTGGACACGAGTAAGTCTGTAGTGTTAGTATGCTAGAAAAGAGTCTTTAAGTGTGACTGGGAGGGAAGAGTCACGCTGTCTGACCAATAAATGCTGGAGCTCACAAAACACGAATTGCTAGAAATCAGTCGCCAGCTAGGACAGAGGCTCCGAGTTGGGAGTGTTGTTCAAAATGCTCAGTGATGACTGATGTCGTTGACACACAGGATACACATTTAAAGCTTATGGAGTCTACAGAACATAAGAGGGGTGCTTCGGAATGTAGGTTTTAGGTTTTAAAAACAGAAAGGGTAAATACTACATGTTCGAACAAAAATTTCATTATACAGTTTTCTTCATCTTTTGCTTAGGAAAAAAAATCAAATTGGAAAAAATACTTCCAAGTGGGACCAGGCACAGCTTCTTTAAAAAAATTATAACATGAAGGTATTTCCCCTAGAAACAACATTTCCTAGCATTTGTAGCCCTGTGAAGGCCACATCTGAACAAAGAAATAGGGGTGTTAACTTGAGCCTTGTCGTTGATAGGCTTCCTGAGCCTTTAAATTTTCTGTCCATTTATTCTCATTTGCCCTGCCTATTTGATTCACATGGTCTGTATTTCCTCCTTAGATTATTAAAACGGGAAGAAAGTTTCACATTCGTTCCTCGGTCCCGTGAAGAGCTTCCAGATAACTTTCCAAAGGAAATCCCTGGGATCTGCTATTTCCTGGAGGTAAGGACTGGTCCTAAGCAGCCAAAGCCTTCTCTTTCCTCCTCGAGGATAAAAAAAGTTTCCTACAACATCGGCACCATGTTCCTCCGGGAGACAAGCCTCTGAGACCTACAGCAGATCAAAGACTCCTCCAAAAAGCACAAGCCCAGAACATGGGTCATGACAGGAGAGTGGAAAGAGATGGTTTCTCTTTCACTACTTTGCTGAGAACAAGCAGCAGAATTTCTGTGTTATGTTAGGCAATAATCCTAGAAAAAGGTGGATGATGACTGTCAATTAAGAAAAAAAAATGGAGGGGGGGTAGCAAGATGTGTCCATTCATGTGAGTGTTTTTTGGTCATATATATATATTTTAAGTATGGGCCCCCTTTCAAAACTAATAAATAGATTCCGTGTTTTCGTGTTTGTCACACATACAGGTATCTTTCCCCATTTATCTATATCACTTTTGAGAGCCAGTTTTGATGATATATTCCTACATTTAGTGAGTTGGTATGTGAAGAATATTTTCTAATTTTGTTTTTCTGAACAAACATTTCATACATACATCATGGCAGTGTGGTCAGCTTCCCAGCAGGAAGAACTATAACTCAGCAAAATATTTTAGGGATATTACCTATTTTTATACATCTCTCTTCTTCTAGATAATTACATTTCACACAACATTACTCGATTTTCACAATCTGCTACTGTGTAGTTGGTATATTATGTAACTGTAACCTATTAACCAAATACAATTTCACTTATTTACACAGATTAGTGCTTGGACTGAGAATACATATAATCAAGGACTTCAGATGCTGAGAAAGCATTGTATGTCTGCTTAGTAAATATATCTTCTAGATTTAATTAATGTAGCATGGAATCCAGAGGAAATAGAATTTCCCAATAACAGATTTATCTGTAACTAGGATTACAGAAAGGTCTTGTTGTCATCTTCTAACAAACATCAGTTAAAACGAAATGCTTTGCTGCATTGGACCCGTTTCAACTTAGCACTTATAAAATAGGTAGCTTGTACAATGTACTCAACTGTATTCTAATGAACAGCATCCCTACTCCTCCCCCTATGTCCCCCCACTCCGCCTGCTGGATGCCTCCTAAGGGCTCCTGTCACTCTGGGAGCAAATGCCCAGATGCTGGCATTAGTGAGAAAGACGCTGTAGGATATTTTGCCAAGAATGTTGTTTCTTCTTGCAAAATAAGGGTGGGGGAACCCTGTGTTTATGGCTTTGAGATTGGGAAAAAAAAATTTTTTTTTCTTCTGCAGTTTGATCGATGTGGCTCTTAAATTCAGTGACTCCCTTCATGAACACTGAAGTAGGTCTAGCCCCCAGGCCCAGCCATTGCCACAGTGACAGATGGGCTTCTGTCGCATGCGGTGCTAAAATGAAGACCCGTTCCCCCTAATCAGCATGCATGACAATATCATCACAGACTCACCCTGGAATTAGCAGCACAGCACATCCAGAGTTTTTCTATTTTGAATCTAATATAAAACCCAAGTTTCTACTGAGGTTAATGAACTGGAAATACTTGTTTCCATGAAACCTTGGAGTGGCCGTTTCCTCCAGACGGTATACTCATTGAGAGCTTATGTCTCCTGAATGAAAGAGTGATTTCTCGGCGTTATGATTTGTTTATGCCATAACTCAGCTGCGGGGCGTATCAACTAGTGTCTACTGTAGTCTCTGAGGTTTGGTAGTGTTAAGTTCTCTAAGCGTGTAGCTAGAAAACATTTACAGATATGCCAAGTATTTGTTAAAATGATGATCACTTTGGTAATCGTTGAACTCGGCTCTCACACCAAGGCTCGTGAGGACACCAGTGCCACACTCAGTGTGGAGACAGGATCCAGACCCCCAGCTTTCGGAAGCTGGCCTGTCCCTCTCCTCCCTGGGTCTAGGTCTCTGTTTTTAACAATGTGTGGGGGGGGGGGGGCAGGCCAGTGTGTTTATTTTAGGGGAGCTGAATAGACTCAGGATAGGGTGCTCTCGGGGGGGGGTAATTACACAGGAATTTCTTCAGGGGGCTGGGAGATTAATCCAATTCCTTCATGTGGAGCAAGGGGGAGGTTGCAGGCAGTGTGGACGGAACAGGCTGGGAGCACCTCCGTCCTCACACCCAGAACAGATCACACTTCAGCCGTGGGTTCCGCACAGCACAGCAGTGGGGGGGGGGGGGACCGAGCTTCACTGACGTAATTTACGCCTATTCTGCAGAGGAACTTAGAGCTTATTATGATAAACTAAGTCAATAAACATTTTGGTGGTAAGCAATGTGTTTCATAACCATAAGGCTGCAAGGGACTTCCAGCAATCATCCGACCTATTTCTCTGCTTTTTGTAAAGATTTGTCTAAGCAAGTATTCTAGATATATGATCATTCTCTCTATACTTAAGAATATCTGTGGGAAGCATATTTTAAAAGCATCATTGAAAATCCACTTCATTATCCAGTAATTGGTGATAGGGCCCAAGACATGAATTGTATATACATTTAATTTGTCGAAAGAATAACAAACTCTTTTAGTTTATATGGTTCTACTTAGAGAAGAAGTAGCCATTTGCATTGTCACAAATGTCACAATGGAAAATATACCAGACATCTATTATATATCACAGGATGTAAACTACACTTTTCAAACAATGTAATCCAAGTGTATCTTTGAAGCTATAGTCTGAAGCAATAGTCTAATCTGTTACCATTTTGCCAACCTACTACCACTGATTACCAGTTACACTGTTGCTATGTGTTTGCAAGTTACGGCGCAAAGTGGCTGTTCCCACTAGCTGCACTCCTGGAAGTTAGAAGCTGTGAAAAACTATGATATTTTTATTTGTCCTACGTAATAGAGTCTCTATAACCTCCACGTAGGAATTGTGGGTGCAACATTGGGTCACAGTTAGTATTTCGTCTAATATCTGTACAGTATTCTTACCTAAAAATTATTGCAAACATCATGCATTTTATTGTGGCAGATTAAAAGGAATGTGCATGGATGTCCTCTTAGAAGTCAAGTGGTATTAAATTAGGCAAATGGCTATAACCCACTCTAAAAGGGATACGTGAAAATATAATTTGGCACTTACAGCTCCTCTGGTTTAGTGGTTTTTTAGGCAACTAATTTGAAGAAGTCACTTTGACTAGGCATCAGTACTAGAGACTCATATTGGCATCAGTATTATTTTGATAGAAACAAAGTCACTTGCAAATAAATCAGTTATCCAACAAAGTCACATGCCCCCATGTGTACCCCAAACAGTGCACGGTATGTGCTTTGGGAATCTTAATAAATAGGTAACATTAGCCATAATAAAAAAAGAATACTCGTCAACGCCTGCACAACATATCGTTGGGTCTCTCGGCTCTGCAGTGCGGTACAGTGAGAGGAAGAAGATAAAGCTTCTGTATAACAGGTGACCAGACTGTCTGAAACCTGCCTTGATGGTCATCTCTTCTACTTTAAATCATTTTGGATTTCCCTTTTAATATATGACTCTCGGGAGGCCCGTGAGCCATGACCTGCTACGACTCTGAGGCAGGCCCCTCTGCCTGAGACTTTGAGTGGGCCGTGGACCCGGCACTGCAAATGCAAACTCTCACGGTCTCACGCTCTCGTCCAGGGATAACAGTATCAGAGACATAGCGTTCTGTTGTTACAGGCAACGTGCGCCTCTCCAGGAAACACAGAGCAAAGCAAGGCGACAACTTATACAAAATCTCATTCACAAGTGCAGCAAGGCTTTTAGTTTTGCAAAATGCTTCCAAGATTTCCAGCAATAAAGCAAAATTAAATTGATACATACAAAAGGCAAAGCCTCAGAGTTTGGAAAACCACCAAGCTCTGTGTTTTGAATAGAAATACTGCTACCAGTTGAAATCATGTATTTGAGGTTAGGAGATATCAACAAGGAACTCCAGATCAAGACTGTCATTAAATATATTCACTGAAGGCTCCTTGGGGTCCTGGCTTGCTGAGGGCAGGTGTTATGGATCAACAGGGCAGAGGATAAAACTTGTACACATAGGTTTCTTATACATTTTGAGCACTCCTGAGCCCATGCCCAGACCCTGTCTACGCCATGCTGTCACTGGAAACCATCTCACTCCCTTAAACCCGGCCCCAGCAAACACTGGCCTCTCTCCACCTCTGAACCTAACGCAGCCCCAGCAAGAGTTGCTGATGCCTGTCTCAGGCAGACTGGAAGACCCACAGAGCCCCGGGCCAAGTAACAATGCACTTCTGAAGTCAACTAACCATTTCCAGTTGTGCTGGGCCATTGCTAACATCTGCAGCTTTTCCCTGTGCTTTTTGTTCCAAATATAGTCTGACTCCAAGCACTTAGTGTAACTTTACTGAAAATTCATTCAAAATGAATTACATATATGACCATTATATATGAACCTGACTAGGCTTTGGGTGACACCAGAGCCTTGTAGCCAACAAAATACCTAGAAACTCAAGTCCAAGAACCAAGAACCAATCAATTGCAAACCAGGTATTGTTATTATTAGGTTACAGATCTTCAACTACAAAAATTATGTTATTTCAGGGACTTCTATAAGCATATCTTACGAGACACAGCTGGAAAAACATGGTGCATGAGAGACTGAGTACTGAGAATCTAACATAAGCCAGTCTGAATGACGATTCCTTATGGGCAGCTCTCGATATGAACATACTTCCTTCACAAGCAGCTGATTTCATAGCCACATAAACGGTGTTAACATGACTGAACAAACTTTATTGTTACGTGGATAACTTGTCCCCAGCAGTGGACTCAGTCTGAGGTTGTAAATGAAGAACAGACACTGATGTTATACACAGAAGAACATAAACCTTGGCGGAATATACGAGAGTGTGTGCAAAATTCCTTCCTCACACCTGAAACCTAAGTATAATCGTCCTAACACCTTTCTGTTTCCTTCCTTTGTTCCTTTTCCCTTTCATAAAAAAGAAAGCCAGTGATAGAGTCAGTCTCACGTTGTAAAGCAGTTCCGGTTTTCTAAAGGAATGAATCCTCTTTGTGGACGGAGGAGGGCTGTGTGCATGTGTGTGCTGCATGTAGATATTACCTGACTGAAAGGAGTGACATTTTGGAAGGACCTGGAATGTCGAGAAGTAAAGTTTGCATTTTTATTTCCAATATGTTGTGACCAGAACACAACTTCAGTCAAGTGCTTCATTGCCATCCCATCCTTACTAAGAAATGATCCTGTTCAACGGTTCAACTCATTAGCGGGGCAGTATCTGGCTGCCCTTGACAGAATTACCTGGGAAGCTTTCGGAAATACAAATTACTGAGCTTTACGCCTGTAGAGATTTGCACTCAGTAGGTGGCAGGTGTGGCCTAGGAGTCTGTATTTAGAAAATCACTCAGGGTAATGAGAATATAAAGCCAGATCTGGGCATCACTGAAAAGTATTCAAATAATCCCAATTACCAGGAATAGATACAAGTTGACTAAGAGAGTAGTGCATTATTTCATTTGTAGTTATTTTGAAAAGCTAAGTATCCTGGGCTCTGTAGCATTATTTCTTTCACAAGTTTTAAGTTGAGCTTTGGTCTCAAATTTACAGTCTGCTTTTGGAGCAGGAGACTTCCAACTTATTAGAAACAGAAGTCAACACTAATCAGCGTGAGGAATGAAGATCGCTCACTCTAGGGCTGTCAGGCACAGCTTCCGCCGGAGCCGCGGCGCATCTCACGCTATTTGCGGATCCGCACCACCACGCTAGAAACGACAAGCTTCTGGACAGAGAAGCGGATGTCAGAGTGACAGCCTGATTTCTGAATGCTTAGATTTTTATGTTATAAAGAAATCACCAACTTAATACTTAGTCTCACTCCGTACTTTTCACATTGAATTGTGCATTCATCTCAAAACGATTTCCTAGCAATACTTTATAACCACCTTTCGAGCAATAATTTAAGCCATGGTATGATGCCGTATGAAACCTGCACTTCTGTGCTCGTCATAGAACCTTTAGGGAAATAGAGACGTGTTTTATCCAAGCAATAATATAGCTGGTGTGGACTTTCAGAAGATATTCACGATTCTACGACAGCAAAATGAGCAGCAGCAAGTGACAACCTGGGTAAAAATGATCTGAGCAAACGACATGGTTCATCTGTCTCAGGAGCCGTTTGTCTGCACACAAGCTGTAGTCACAGACTCCCATCACATTATTTCTGTTGTATAATTTTTAAAATACCTATCATGATTTCAGTTCCTTCCAAGAGATCTGTGTATGTAATGTTGCCCAGACTCTCCGATCTTTGTAGAATAGTGAGGAGCAGTTAAGGACGGGAAATGAGTAAAGGTACAGCAGAGGCTGGTGAGGTGACTGAGAATGTAGGCTTTGCAGAAACGTAGATGGATCTTGGGACAAGTTAATTCACCTCTTGGTATGGTAAGGTCTTAGAAGATGAAAGATTAAAGTTAAAAAGAGCTCGTTACTACTGTTTTCTATGATGGCAAATGCTTAGTATGTATAACAGTATGTTGCCTCCAGAATGTGATTGGTTGGACATCATCTGTAGCATAATTAATAAACATCTGAAAATGATTATGTAGCCATATTGAAAATAACCTGCCCTTCCCAGCTATTTTGATGATAGCACTAAAGCTTATACATTTCAAAATGAGTAATTCATATTTTTAGTCTTAAAATGTAAGGAACTTCTACAATGAGGAACTTCTAAACATCAGATTATTATTTAGCAAAGTCATGTAAACGTAGGATCCGTTCCTAAAGCTCTAAATAAGATTACAGCTCCTATTACTGCCCCCCTCCCTGGGGAAACCCTCTTCTAACCATGAATCTGAATATCATTGGAATGGTGGATGGATTCGCTGCTGGTTTACCCTCCTGTTAACCATAGCAAAACGTAAGGTAGCATCCCTTTTCTCACAGTTTAGAAAATCCCCCTGTAAAAGTCCAACAGGACTGTTGATTCCCTGAGAAAGTTTTTGCTCATTATCCTTTTGCATATCATTGGATGCTTAATTCTTAAACATGATTTTCATTGTTAATAAATAATGGAAAATACTTAATTTGAACCCATTATAGTGAATTTATCCTTTCAGTTCATCTAGCTGGTGATCAGATCGTTCTAAATATTAGACTCACATACCATTCCTTATTATTTGAAAGCAGAAAACGAAATAGCAAGCCTAAGTAATCGCTTGTTTCTGATTCTTTCGATGCATAGTTTAAAAATACAGGAATCAGTTCATACTCAACCTTCTGTAGCCTTTTCACTACTTGGAGATAAAGAAGGGATTCTACTAAATACATTTTTACTGTGATCTATTAAATGTAATTAAATACAAGTAGGACCATAATGCATTAGTTGGGGTAAAATCAGAAATGTGCAAAATTCCTGCTTTGCATCACCCCACTTTTTAAAGACAAGCCCCTACTTTCCTGCCTGGCACTGTATTTGAGTCTCAGGACCCAGGGACCGATGGGGAGGGTGGGGTTGGGCAAGAGCTTTAGAAGAGAAGGAGCAAAAAGGTTTAATTTTTTCCTGCATGAAGGTATAGATATTCTTAAAGGAGAGGCAGTTTCCATAATAGACACATGTGGTTGAATGAAAGCCAGATGACTTATTCGACTGCTGGCCATTCTTATTTTAAAAAGAAAAGAGGAAAATAAAATCCTTCATGAGCCATTTTCGGTTTTCTTGGGAGGCAGTGTGAGCCTCTCAGCAGCTGCACGGATCAGGGCAACTGGGATTAGAGCCCCCAGAGCTACGTACAGAGCAACTCTCGGAAGGGGGCAGAGAGAACCGGCCTTGGTTACCATGATGAAGGCAAATGAAGGTGTCAGAACATCTGGACCGACGGTACAAAGGAGGCCAAACGCCAGCTCTGCCGTAGGTCACGGAATAGCGTGCTAAAATTAGCGCCCAAGAACCAACTACCAGTGTGCGAGTGATACTCATTTTTTTTTCCCATTTATAACCTGCCTGGCTGAGCTAACGTTCAGTGAGAAGAATACAATTTGATCTCATACGTCCTTTTTCTGTGTGTTCTGACATTATAGAAATGATCTCTTTCCCTAGTTGGGAAATGTAATCACCAAAAATGAAAACCACCCTGTGTTCTAAAATCAGTAACCTCGGTTTTGGAGCTATAGTCTTTTCTGTATTCGTCACATCGTCCTCGAGTGGGGCTTGGGCTGCTAGCAGAACAAGTCTTGGACTTTAGATAGAAGCCCTTCTGACCCCGAGCCCCTCCCGGGACGCTGCAGAGGGGAAGCGGGGGGGTCACCCCAGAGGCTGACGGCATTCTGCGGCAGAGAAGAGGTATTCTCATCTTCCGAAATTACAAGTGCTTAGTGGCGTCTTACCCTCACTTAAAGATGTTTCACTTACATGTAACAGGTTAATTCAGGCAGAGATTGTTTATAACAGAAAAAATTTTAAGGGAGGAAACAAATCTGAATAATTTTTAATCAGAATTATCAGCCAGAAACGGAACTTAGGACAAAGATTTGCTGTCTTGAGTCAACTTACATCCCAAAGTTCAGAATGCTAGACGCTTTTGAAAGCTTTCTAAATGTATCAAGTTCTTCAGCACTGAGAAAGAAAAATAATTTTATTGATGGATTCCTTAAGGCTTTATCCCCTGGAAATAACATATAATCATAAAATGCATTTAAATTATTTTTTTCTGTTTTCCATTTGTGGCAGAAAACATATAGAGGACGTCACAGAAACAGAGTTACAAATTGTGGCATTAAGCCATGGTTTGCAAATTTGGCAACATTCTTTTACTTAAAATACTAAGCTGTATTTAATGACATAAGGGATAAGAATCGTCAATAATAATCACATTAGGATTATTCATATCCATATTCCTATTATTCTCAGAATAAAATCTAAGTCAAAGCTAATTTATATTCAGATCATTTGAACAATAAATATAGTCTACATCACCTCTAACAAGAATCCATACATTTCTGAGCCCAATAAGACATCAAATTCTAGAACTGCTCTACTTTTATGGTCTCTCCTTTATGCTCAGTATCACTAACTTTCAAGGCCAGCAAGAGAAGATAGCTTTCTTCCGAGGCTGTGGTGACCTGGATCAATAGATTTACATATAACCACTTAAAACACTTTTTTTTCGCTTTGTTCATTCGAATCTCCATGAAGTGAAGCAGAACTATTCCAGTGGCCGGATAGTTTATTAACAGCATGAAACCCCCTTCCAAATTTTACTGGTAAAAATTACCATGTTGAAATTAAAGCCAAAGCTTGGCTGGGAGTCTCAGATGAATTGTTTTTGTATTATGTGACTAGAAAGAACCTATCAGGAAAAAATTAACTCTTACGGTAGATCTCATTCTAGCTGGGAAGCTCTCAATAACCTAGGTGACTGTATAACTTTCTACATTAATTCAGAGAGCTGTTTTTAAAAATTCTTTGATTTTTGCTCTTCTTGTGCAAAGATAATTATTAGTGGATGACAGCCAAAATTATTATTCTTTTTTTTTTTTTTTTGATCTGTTTCAAATGTGTCACTAGGCACTTGTAAAGCCCATCCCTTTCTTGTTATATCACTCAATGACCTGGAATAATGGGTACTCACTGCTTTTTCTTTTGATCCTTAAAATCACTTTGTTCCCTATCTAAAAGAATTCTCCTACTGACATGCAAATGGATACCTGACTACGGGAGGCATCCCATTTTATGAGCATACATGAAATACTTTTGACTGGATTCAGCTGGACTACAGGAAAAAGGACAGCAACAGGGAAGATGAAAAGAGACAGAAAAATCTAATTTTGCCTACATTAAAATTATGTCTATAGCCCAACCCCATTAACCCAGAAGAAAGCGGGAAAAAAGATGAACTGATTATAGATTTTTAAATACAGCGTTCGTATTTAACAGAATGTCAGAAAGTTCGTCATGCCAGAACTTTGATAAACAAGAAACTTTAAAAATATGCTCATCAGAATGAATCTATTTAGAAGCAGAAGAAGAACTTCTTGCCTTATAGATGCCCCCCCGCCCTGCCCCTGTACAGAGTTTGTCCTCTCTTGGGAAAACGTGGCACTATGTCTTCAATCAGCATTTGCCGCGTGTCCTCACTAAGCGCTAGTATAGTCTTCGTGATAATGAGAAAGAGCCAAAGGGTCCGAATCCGAAGTGTGGCTGTAACTGGAGCGCCAGGATTTGATACTGTTTCTGAGCGAGACTCTTGGCGAGTGTGACGGGCATGGCCTCTATGTCCAGCTGTTGTGTGCCGGCAACGAATCAGGCCCTCAAAGGAGGCCAGCACCCTTAGCTTCTCTCTTTTTTTCTTTTCATTCTTTCTTCCTCTCCCTCCCCTCCCCCTTCTTCTCTCCTTCCTACCTTCTTTCCTTCTTTTCTTTCTTTGCAGCTCTAATGAAAGATGCGAAAATCGTGTGTCACTATTTTGGCTTGGGGCTCCTCTTGTTCTCTTGCAAATCACTGAGCACAGTGTGGCTTCAGGAGGTAAGGAGAAGAAGGTACACACTTAGAGATCGCTTGGGGTGGAAATGACTGAGATCATTGAGACCTGGGCTTCTCAGTTCAAAAAACAGGAGATTAAAATACATCTATGTTCCTTTATACTGAATTTGAACACTTTCTCAAGAAGTTTCAGGGTCCACCTTTTTGGACAACCTCCTATTTTTGCCCTTACAAAGATCTTCATTTAGCAAAATCCTCTTATTTTCAAATAGTAAATTTTTACTTCGGTACTACACTGCTCATCACTGAAATAGAAAAGAAGCTTCCTCCATTTGTAAGGAGGTTGCTTTTTAAAAACGACTTTCCAATAAGGCCGATACACCCAGTGTTACTTGATTTTACTGGCTCTTTATCTAGAGATGACCGTTATACTGTCTTGCTTCCTGAGTACCCCTCTGTAACTCAGTTTGGCATAGCATGGTGTTTGGGGTTCTTTTTGACGGTCTGAAAACATTTGCCATCAATTTTGTAAGTCTACCGTATTGAAAAAGCAATATACAATGTACTCCCTCTTAGCTCTCTGCCTTTGAGATCCTGGTGTACATATCTGAACGTACAGTTTCACTTATTCACCGGAATTAACTAATTACCATGCTCTTAAACACAGAAAGACACAGGTTGGATCATTTACAAGTCCCAGTTCAAAGCCACCCCTCCCCCCCGGGAAAATTCAATCATTTCTAGCAAAGTATTTTATTCTTAAGGGAAAAGAAGTGAATTATCTTATTTAAAAGAGTAAAAATGAGGAAGGCATTATGCCTTTTTATCTTAGGTATCCCCAAAACTAGAATGATTTGAGCAAGTACTAAGATTTAAAGACTCTTTAATCCCTGAACTGAAAATGTTTTCATTTTTTGTTAGTATATTAATAATATAGTCAAACTCCTTATCAAGTAGTCTCCATGATGTAAGTTTGTGTTCACTAACAGAAAATTATATAGAAATAATACAGCTTTTTTCTTTTCTGGAAAGATGTGCTTCTATAGGTCAAATATCTTTGAATTTTGGTTCTCACTTCTCATTTAGTTTTTGTTTTGTTTTGTTTTAATACATCTCAAGGGTCTTTTACTCTAACAGATCAGGTAGTCAGTGCAGGGAAGGGATATGACAACTCCAGAAAAATTAAAAAGTTGAAAAGGGTAAATTTCAATGTCAGTTGGCATTTATTTATTTCACACTGACTTACTGTGAAATTGTGAAGAAACAGGCAGCTACCATATAAATTGACACTTATGAAAATACAAGTACTTTCTTCCTGTGATTTTCAGTGTTAAGAAAGCCTGTGTCTTGAAATAATACACAATATTAATCCTTGTTCGCCTTCAATGCCTTTACCATTTTTGTTTCTTAATGGAAATATGCTTAATAAACACTGTAAAAATAGAAGAAATGTGGCTAAGGAAAACAGAAGAAATTAAGATCAGATGTGAACAACTGTGACCCACAGTCCTATTTTCTCAGTTTTGTTGTTCCTGCTGAGTTGGTGTCTAAGGCCCAGATTGGCAAAGTTTACAAGCTACTAATCACTGTCTCCTTTAAAAATCTGGAGATAAGCAAATATTATTCCAACTATGTGGACATTAATTCATGCCATCCTGGCAGGTTTTGACTACCATGAAAATCAAGTTAGGTTCAAATTAAAAAAGAAAAATGGTCCATGGAGAGAAAGACTTTCTGATTTTTCTTAGAGATGGATAAACAACTTTTACCTTATTAAAAAAAAAAAAAATCTTCCTGGGAGTTTGGCCTTGGAAAAACTCCGACGTTTTATAACATCTGCCTGCAACTCCATTATAACTTTGGTAATCAAGTGACAGAACTGTCTCATTATGCTTTTAAAATGTACCGATTAAGTGCATTCCAGAAATAACACATATCATTCTTCATTTCAAAATCAACCTACCTGAATTCTGACTCTTTAACTGTGAGTAGCCATTTTACAAAACCAAAGGGTCTCATTTCCCAAAACCGTACTTTAGATTAAAAAAAAAAAAAAAAGCCACCAAAAAACAAACAAAAAAACCCCACCTTGCCTGTTCATTTCAGTGTATAAGATAAATAGCCAGTGCGTTTTCATCAACCATTCTGGCCCTATATAATCATCAACAGGTCTCCCAACTCAATAAAAACACATAGTTACAACGTGCTAGGTTCATTCGCTTCCTCTGCCTCGGGTAGGTTTTATGTAACGAGATACCTGAATTATTTTAATCCTTTGGCTAATCCATTTGCTGTAATTTCATGGGTCTAAATTTTTGGTTTGGCTTGCAATGTGAATACTGTTGTACATCTGCTATTTTGCTATCAGATTATACTTTGTGAGTCATTTCTTTTAAAAATCTAGTGATCACAAACTTGAATTACAATGTCATTAATAATATCAGGTAAATATACTAATATATCCGTAAGGCATGGTTAAATTGCATATATTTTGAAATGTCAAGCTATTTTTTTTTAAAGATGAATGCATTTCTTAAACCTGTACCGTTCATTAAAAAGTTTCATTTGTTGTTTCATATTATATTTTAAACTATTTTCCTTTATCTAGTAGTACAGGTTTAGAGGACCTTTTCTGAATGAAATGATAAAATATGCCTCATTTCACTCGAATTTTAAGAATACTAGTTCATGTACAAGTATATAAGCACTTACAGGATTATAAACCTCCACTGTATCTTCTTGGGTTTTCATGTAACACCACTTTTTACTCACGTGATTCTTTTTACTTGTAATTATTCTAAATCACACACGTGTAAATCACGTGTAAATAGCATGTTTCATTATGAAAAATGTCTTTGTATTTGCAGACTGCAGAGTAAGGTAAATTTGTATACGAAAAATGGTTGATGAAAGCCTGGGATTCTTATAAAACAAAGTGGAAATGACAGTTGTGTGTTATATTTACATAACTCATTACAAAATTCAGTCATGCATTATTTACTTTCTAAGTCCAAACCGTCACTTATAAAATGTTTAAATCAATAAATGATACTAAAAACAGGAGTCTGTAGATTCTTTTCAACATATTCTTTCACACCCTGAGTGACAACAACTAAAAATACGAATGAAGAGTAAATGAATGACTGTTTTTAATGCATTATCATTATGGCTGCAGATGATGTTAATGACACAACTATTATTTATTTTTACAACATGAAATTGTAATTCTCTTACAAAACCAAACAGTGCAGGTCACCATTTCTGTAGTTTTATGCACTCTGAATATATATCACACAGAAAAGGCATGATTCACTTGTCTTATGGTCAGTTTACTTTCCAGAAAGGACAGAGAAATGGGATCATTTTATCGTCATTATTAAATGTCAACTGAACGCCCACAGGGCACCTCATCCCAGAGTTAGAGCAGATGCCGCGCAGACCCCAGAAGAAGACCATTTTCATCCCATGGTCCTAACCTTCTGCAGTGAGTATATAAAACAATCGAGTTATATTTTCTTACGGTATTGGCCCTCTCCCCCATAACCATGAGATATCGACTATACACATCTATTTCTAGCTATTCTAGCAGTTCCCAAGGGGGTATCCATCCCTTGTTCACAAGCAGAGCTGTTGTCATCTTCTGCCCTTGTCTCCTGATAGACATGTGCTCTTTTGAAGTCATGCCACTGAGAATTACTTTTCTAACCCTGTGACACTAGGGAGGCAGAAAAAAGTAGAGGAAGTCTGTACACACACACACACACACACACACACGTGGGATCATTCCAATGAACAATCCCTCAGGAAATAGAAGAAAGTTCCTTGGGGTGCCAGGTGGTCGGTTGTAAAGTGAGCGCCTTTGGCTCAGGTCATGATCCCGGGGTTCTGGGATCAAGTTCTGCATCAGGCTCCTTGCCCAGCGAGGACTTGGTTTCTCCCTCTCCCACTCCCCCTGCTTGTGTTCCCTCTCTTGTGTGTCTGTCTCTGTAAAATAAATAAAATCTTTAAAAAAATGAAAGAAAGAAAGAAAGAAAGTTCCTGGATGCGTAGCAGGACGGGCAGTCCTTGCTGTGGCTACACCTGGTGGCCGTGGGGCACCTGTCTGGCGTTGGCAGCTTGCCTCGCCCACTGCCCGCTATACATGGGTGTAGACTGAAGCACAGAGGTGAACTCCGGCTTTGTCAGCACGGGATCAGATTTGTCTTTGTTGCTGGACAAAATAATCCCCTTTAAACTTAGAAGGCTCTCATCTATTTGCCTCCAGTCAGTTCCGTTTGCCAGCATCCCAGCTAAGGTGTTCTCCCGAAGTTCTTATTCTTGCCTGATGCCCTTGTCCCCGTGACTGTCCCATCATACAATGGTAGCTCTCTCTCAGTGTCGCATCGTACCGGAGGGCAGGCGGCACTCTTACTCTGATCTCTGCCACAGGCTGTCCCTTTGTCCACCAAGAAGTCTCACTGGGTCTCACTCGCTTCGGGCTTAATCTTTCTCTTACTGTTTCAGTTTTGTTGCTTCTTTCCTGTTTTCCGTGTGGAAGTCCTTAGCATTCTCCACGTGTGGTGTGCAAACCACGCAGCCCGTACTAAGCTCAGGTCCTTCTCTTCCCACCTGGCCGAATACAGCGAGCAGCAGCCAACACCCACTCTTCGGCACTTGTGCTGCCCACTGAAGGCGTCTAGCTACCTTCCACGGGAACCAGGGGCGACAGCTGTACCAAGCGTTCCAGTCCTACCGCGCACACGCCCTCTTCTTTCAAGCACACGGACCCCCTCGCCTCTGAACCAGGCCACGGAGTTGAGGCTTCCGTGTAGCGGCACCTGTGTTCCCGCTCCCCCTCTGCATATGCGGTAGGACAGGAGATGCTGCGCTTACCAGGGAAGCCGAACAGGTAAAGACCTCATGCAGTGATTATGCGTTTCGCACTCACATATCAGGACAGAAAGATGCTAAGATAGAGGGAAGCCATTTCGTGCTGGCGTTCAGAGACCTGTCTGAGGGTGGCCCTGCCTGGTGCTGTTCTCTGGACCAGCGCAAGCAATGGCCCAAGACCATCCTTATTCACATCCCTGCCTCTGTACTCAGCTGCACGGCCGCTGCAAGAGAGGACAGAAAAGGCACTCCAATTGTGTATCTAGGGAAAGGGTAAGGATTTTGGTCAACACCGAACCACTTCTGCCACGATTCTATTTTTAGTGTGAGATTTTTTATCTTATTCTCAAAAAACCTAAACCAACTCAGGCTTAAGGCTATGTCTCCCTATTTAAAACAGAACCGGAACCTTTTAGAAACCGTGCCTGTGATATTAGCCATGAGGATGTCTTGGTTCTCCAATTCTCACGGACAGAGATGTTCTAAACAAG
Organism: Ursus arctos; assembly: GCF_023065955.2. Classification (NCBI taxonomy): domain Eukaryota; kingdom Metazoa; phylum Chordata; class Mammalia; order Carnivora; family Ursidae; genus Ursus; species Ursus arctos. The sequence goes on along the minus strand of NW_026622897.1, from coordinate 4,093,886 downwards.
CAGATGATTAGTATCTGTAAACAAATCCCCCAAATAAAACAGACTGACCACAGATTCCCACAAGGTTCCCAGATTCCTGTTGAGTGGCCTCTCCTAATCAGGAAGGGACTCCAGTGCAAAGTGTCATCATCACCAGGATCAAAGAAGAGGATGGAAGGTGACAAATTCCTCAGGACACAAAGCCCATTGCACACGTGCTATATGCAAAGTGCTCAAAGGAGGAGTTCCAACATTAGTGCAGATGGAGCTCAAGGACCAGGTCCAGGGAAGTGAGAAACCCCTACTCACTCCAGTGCTGTAAAGATCATGCACACTTCTGCTTTTTCAGGTTTGGACTTGGAGCCCAGGACATTTTCCATCATGAACAGGCAATGCCCATAAGATTTCAACTTTCAAAATACAGAAGTTATAGAGAAGCACTTCACCGAGTTCTGGTTTCACTGAACGCCCCCTACTGGACAGTTATAACTACAGAAGCACGTGCGAGTTACGTGCAAGCTCTCAGTTGAGTGTGTGGTATTTGGGATTATACAGACCTCGGGCCAATCCCAGTCATGCAACTTATTCGCTAGGAAATGACAGGAAAACACCCCTATCTAATTGGACGATTGTGCCTCTGTCAGCCTATATCTCCGTGGAAGGAAAAGTCTTTTCCTGCGTCTCTGCCTAACCCCCAATGCGAGGAGACTAGCATGAGTCCCTGTTTTAAGACAAGGTAAAGCTCTTTTTTAGAAGAGCTTTATTAACTGCCTTATTTTCGCATGTAATTTATCTGATGCTCTCACTTCAAAGAAGGCATTGGATTCCATTTTTTAAATATTCTTTGATGATGGATCCCTGACTGATAGGACTTTTGTTTCTCCGTGCAGAATGATTAAGGGGCCAACTCAGAATCACATAGAAAGGAATGGGAAGAATCTGTGGGTTTCAAGTGAATTGGGGGCACGTCTCTTGACAACAGGAGTGAGGGATTCGGGGGACCACGGTTTCAGGATTCCTCTTCTGGTTTGTTGTTGTAATGAAGAGCTAACTATGCAAGACTAGACCAATTACATCTCCTTCCAAAGGCTAAAGTTACAATATTGGCTGTCTTTACATTATAATACCCAAGATTTATTTATGTGGTGCCCTCTGTGCAACCAAGGAAGCGTTGGTTAGCAGGAATTAACTGAGAGTAAATTCATCAGAATATGGTTGCTCCTCAATGCTTCCACACACCCTATCTTATTTGGATTTACCCCTTAGTCAACATTTAAATATTCTGTATTCGTCTATACATCATCTCATTATGTTCTTGGCTGTAATATATTAATGCATTTGTGCTAGACAAATGCTAAATACCCACTTCTTCAATTACATGAACTATGCCACAACATATCCCAGATAACCTTAAGAAGAAAGGGGATGAACCAGCCTGGCTGTTTGCATGAGATGGTCCCTGTGACGAAACTGATTCACAGCCTGAGGGGAGAGAGGAGGTGAAGATGTGCTCTGAGGGGAAAGACTGGAACGTTGGAAAAAGAGAAACAAGGGGTTATCTGCTCCCCAGTCTGGCCCCAGGGAGTAAGAGTGAGCTCTTCCAGGAAGAAGCTCCCAAAAACCAGAGGCGAAGGAGCTGTTCTGCTCCAGACCCATGAGGTACCTGGACCACAAGCAGTGCGCCTTCGAAGTCCAGGTGAAGAAGCTGACAAAGTTGGGGGAGGGGACACCCTCCCCATTTTACCTGGAAAGCCTCTTTGACAGTATTGGAAAGGATTTAAGTTAAAAAACATCACCGAGTCTGTGAGGGTGAGTTTACAGAAGCTCCGTCTGTGGCATAATTCCACAGAACCCAGAGCATGAGCTTGCGTCACCAAATCCTGAAGTATCCGCCTTAGACTCCTCTCCTCCCCCAACCGGAAGCACCTCTGTTCTCGCCCCTACAGATTCCGAACGTGCAATCATCTCTGATCTAGACCAGTCCTTCACAAGTACTAGTCTCTAAGAATTTTTCTTTGTTCATGAAAAAAAAAAAAAAAAAGAAAGAAAAGGGAAACATTTCATGAAGCTAAATCAATTTAATTTGCAAAACTTTTTAATTTGGAGATCCACAGAAAAAGTAATTTAGCTGTATTGAGGGGTACTGTTGACAAGAGGTGGTTTGTGGCTTTCCCTGGTTTGTTTCACTTTTCAAGAACACTTGCCTTTCGCCCTGACCTGCCCACAGAACGTGTATTCGTTCTTCAGAGTGGCCACTCTCCCGCCATCCTCAATGAAATTTTCTCACCCTGCTCCCCTGACGCCTTTTACCGCCACAGTGGGGTACTACCGGAATGAGGTTATGCCCACCTTAGAACTCTAAAACAGAAGACAACCGTTATGCATTAACAACCAATAATTAAAAAGCAAATTCTCTCTTCTTAGATGGGTATGCTGGCAAGTAACAGAAAATTCAACTCAATGAGCTAGGGTTTTGTTTGGTTTTTTTAAGGTAAAGAAACCCTACTGGCTTATGAAAATAAGAATTCAGGCTTAAATATGGTAAACAGGCTACATTTCTGTGTGATTCCACCCTCCCTTGTGTACTGGCTTCGTCCTCAGACTGGCTTCCCTCGGGGAAACAAAGTGGCTTTGGTAGTACTTTTGTTCAACCACTGAAGGAAGAAAAAACCGTCTCTCTTCCTCTAGATAATCTTCTATGTAGATGTAAAGCCTGAAACAAATCTCGAGTAATGACTTTGTCACTGTCCTTTAAACCCACCATGGTTTAAAGAGGGAGAAGACCGTATGGTTAGCTTAAGGCAATAAGGAACCTCTTTTAGATTGGCTACTACCCAATGGGGGGGGTGCAGCGGCTTTGGGGAGGCGGCCATTATGGTGCAAAATGTCTCAGGACCACGAACAGTACGCAGCCTCTTGTCCACCTCCGGTACCCCAGTGTAGCCAATTCCATGTACTAGAGACCTTCGCATTTGTGTTTTGAAAGTAGGAATCAAGTGCACTGGTGAGATGTTGGACGGAGGCTAACATTGCAGGATGAAGGTTAGCTTCCAATGTCCTTTCAGTCACGTCACGGAGGTAGCCTTCTGCTCTGTGCTTGCACAAGGTCACCTCTGTGGGCAGACATTATACAACGTGAGGTTTACCGTCACGGCTAACTCATACCCCTTTTAAATTGTTAACTGCACTGAGGACAGAGACTTTGGGGTAGGACCCACCATGCGAAGAGATACTAAACGTAATCTCAACAGATGTTTGTAAAACGTCCTGTCCCTTCCGCTCACTGTCCTTCAGCTGGAAGAAGTCCTGCCTGCTCCCTGGGAGGGGTTCATGCTCGAGGGGACACCGAGCTCGTGGGAACAGCTGTCCCTCTACGGCCAGGAGGCTGTGTTTTCTCAGGACCACAGGTGAAGCACCTCATTATCAAGATGCCTCATGAAGAGAACGTAACTCTGAGCTTATTAGTGCTAATGTGAGAGAGTGAGAAGTGATTGAAATGCTTAATATTAACACTTTCAAATACAGAAGCAGCTTTTCCAGCAGTGAGATGCATGACATCTTCGAGGAGCCTCTGCTCTTCTCCCTGCTTAAGCACAACTTGTCAAGACTCCGAGGTAGGGAATATTGAAGTGGCCAGTGTATCCAGCCCCTGCATCTGGGCAGGGGGACTCAGACCCACGGGCATCGCCACAGTGGCCGCAGACGCAGGCCCCCAGCAGAAGCCAACAAACGCCCCCAGCCTCGCCGGTCCGCTCCCGCTCCTCTTTATACACAGCAAGGATTTCTTCAGAACCAGTCCACATTTTTTCACCTGAGGAAAATTCTCTTCTAAAGTTTCCCAGATGAAGAAGGGCTACAGTTATTAGTAAATCTGGACTATGTGCTGGTTCCCATCTATAGTCTTTAATTTGCTTATCCTCAGAGCAACCTTACCAGGCGAGCATTATTGTCAACGAATAGAGAAAGACGATGGGCAACGTTTCCAAAATCACTTGATAAACTATAGAGCTAACCACATGATTTAGTGCCCGTCCCTGTGTTTCTCCAACACTTACAGATGGACATTGTTTTTCCTTTATACATTTTTCTTCATTTTAAAATCAGCTTCAATTTTCTTCACCTTACATTACAGAACCTCCATTCCAGCACTTGAATATTATATGCTAACTTTTCAACATCCTCCGAGCGTTTCATTTATTCATCAAACAGTTCCTGAACATAGACCTAGTGCCTGAAACTCTCCTGGGTTCTGGCAGCATCGTGAGTCAGCAAAATACACGTGGTTTGTCTCGTGATGAAGCTGAGTAAATTGTGGGGGAGAGAAAGATTCATCAGAATTGCACAGTGATTCATAATTTAAAACTGCAAATAACATGGAGTGGAAAACTTACAAACTGCTGTCACGGCATATACCAGAGATGGAGAAATACATCACCGAGGATGTAAATTTTGAGCTGAGAACTGACGGGTGAGTAGGAATTCTATAGAAAATATTAGGGGACGATCTCTAGCCCTGGGATAGAGGAGAAAACTAGAAACCACTCTTCTAAAAAAAAAAAAAAAAAAAAAGCTAGAAATGAAGGATAAAGTGGATAGCGTGGGGAGTAAAGTAAGAAGATGAAGTAGAAGCCTGAAGTAAGAGGAACATGTGAGCGTGCTGAGAAGTCTGGGTGGTGTGGAGAGAGGGGCAAGGGGAAGGGGAGCTTGGAGAGGCTCATTAAAGAAGGTACGTTAACACGCAGTAGGCATGAGGATAGGCCGCAGGGAAATGGATACCCTCAGCATAAAGCCAGAGCTCACATGGGACTGCACGACCAGGAAAAAAAAAAGAAAAAAGAAAAAAGAAAAGAAAACGACCCTCAGCTGGAAAACTGCATGGAGGAAGTTTTTCTTAGTATTGGTCAGGTGGGACAAAAATTATAGTTTCCTCTATGAATTGATAACCAGAAACCACAGTTAGGATTTTTAAATTCTTTTTTAAATTAAAGAATTGTATGTTTTAAATGTTAAACTGCTATAAAAAGCTTCCTGTCCTGGTGACATCCCTCGTGCTTCTATCAAGAGAAAACGCAAAACATCTCTGGAGTGACACCATTTCAACCGAGAGTAAGTTAATGCTTTGAAACAAAGCTTTCTCAAATCCTAGCTCACAATCTAAAATGTTAAAACATAGAAGCCGGGGGAAACTGCCACTGGGAAGAAACAAAACAGAACCAAACAATAGGGGCAGAACGTGGAGGGGGAGGGGTTCTCGATGTCAGTAAACAGCACAGAATCGTACACAACCACAGAACTTAAAAGCAACTTGGAAAACTGGCAGATGTCCTCCAAGGAAATAAAAGACAAATAGCATGTTTCTCAGTAGCCGTTACACAGGCCAGAAGGAGGCGGCATATTTCAGGGTGCTGAGAGAGAAAGACTGTGAATTTAGAATTCAGGCAGAATAAAGACATTTTTACAGAAAGATGAACTCATTAGAAGAGCTTAAGAAAATACTTCTGGAAGAAAGCAAAGGATCTCAGAAAAACTTTGAGATGTAAGGAGAAAAATGAGAAAGCACAGCAATGCATATGTCAGCAAATCCAAACAGGTGCTGACCAGATAAATAAATAACAACCATAATGCCAACTAAAGAGACTTTTAAAAGTCGGGGTGGAGTTCACACAAAAAGCAGTGATACGGGAGGTGGAGTAAACGGTCAGAGTGGAGTGCATTAGGGTCTTGGATTGTCTGAGAAGAGGGTACGGGTGTTAGCGTTAGATTTTCTACAGTAGTCATGTTTGTCAGAATTGAAGAGTAAACTTGCAAGAAACAGAAATAACCTGTAAAACTGCCAAATATAGAAAGAGAAAAAAAAAAGGAGGGGAGAAAAAAAGGAAACTCAGTTAATACAAAGAAACAATGAAAAAGCATGGTCAAGAGAAGATCCAAAGTAGAATGTATCTAAATCAAATATGAGAGTAATGACAGTAATGTAATTCAGTATCAGTTTGACTAATGAGACCGTGCACCTTAGATAGTAAAGAAAAATGCTCAATTTGCTCAATTTCTGGAAATGTGGCAGTTTAGGTACCTGAGCCCTCCTGTGGAAAACAAAAAAAATACCGTGATACATGTCAAAATCATGTATCTGTAGATCACACGTATATATGAAACAAACTCATATCTTAAATATAACCAACTTTCCTCTTGAACACATCACTATGCCCCATGAAAATGAACATTTGTAAATTGAAAACTTGCAATATCAGAAAACAGAAGATGAATCCATCCTTCGCTGTATCAACTCCAACACATAGAGCCGCACCATTAATGTAAGGACGACCTAATATAGGATCTCTTCCCCTCACCCTATTCTAGCAATCAGAAAATAGCAAACGCATCCGTCTGTCTCATTTGCTGATATTGACTGGAGGAGGAAATAAAAATCCCCTTGCGCAATTCAAGCCATATTGTGATTCATACACAGGTGTGCGAGCCAAAATGACTCTACTTGAGTCGGCTAAATAGCCTCAAACCAAGAGTTATTTTTATTTTTCTCAAACCAAGAATTATTTTGAGTCATCTCAGACTGGCTCTATCCCAAGCACCTGAGAAGCGCACGGAAACATTTTCTACGGGCACTTATCTTTGCCCTGGCCATGAAAACTTTTGCTCAGATAAGTTTCAAGGAAAGTATTTTCAGATAAAAATAACAAAATGCACAAGGAAATAAGACATCATGATGAGAAAGGAGCAGCAGAAAAAGTGGTAAAGCTGATACTGTGAAACCTTTGGATGATGGAATTAATGCAAAACAATATAACATTAGTATATTTAATATATTTCAAGAAATTGAAAGAGGCTTTACAGGAAGAATAAACAACAAACAAAATTCAAACAAAGCTAAGAAAAATTTATAGAAATGCACAATATAATAATGTAACTTAAAACTCCATCTTTGGTCTAACAGCAGAATGGATACAATTAACAAAGAATAGCTAAGGGGAAAATAAAGAGATTAAGGGAAGGCAGACTAGAGAAACAAATAAATGGGAATATAAAATAAAGACCAGATGCATGGAGGACAGAGTTACAAGAATTAACATGTCTTAACTGGAATGACACCCAGGGGGAGAATGGGGCAGAAGTGATATAAAAACAGAAAATGGCTTAGAGTTTTCAGAACAAGGAGAAGCCAAACAATATAAAAAAAAGAACGAATAAGGAGAAATCTAGAACTAGACGGAACTTTGGATACAATGGATTTTAAATTACTGAGAAAAAAAAAAAAAGAGAGAGAGAGAGAGGTTGTGTACCAAGGAGTGAAAAGCAGACTAACAGCAACAATGAAAGCCACAAGACAATGGATGGTTTCCGCTGCAGGCAGACGGAGGACAAATGTCAACTTACTGAGTTCTATTCAACACAAAGTGTTCTCAAGAACAAATGCAAAATAAAACCTTTTTATAAGGCAAGAGAAAAATGGGCCAAGTTTGTCTCTGGCAGAAATGTATTAAGAAAAATACTAAAGGAAGTTCTTCAGGTGAGAGGAAAATAAACCCAGAAAAAAAATTTGAGACTTCACAATAAATTTTTTAAAAAATGAAGTGATGAAGTGAGAAACTGTGGATAAATAAAAACACTTCCCACGTAAAGCAATTACAACAGTATTTTGAGGTTGTAAAACAGATAAAACCAGAATATCTGACAACAATGGCATATAGGCTGGGACAGGTTGATCAGAGAGATAATGTGGAGGATATTTATATATCTTTAAATGTTCTAACATTAGATCCTTGTGTTATTTGCTAGAGTCTAAATAAAGGCATTGATTAACCTGAGATTTTGGGAAGTTACACATTATCTTAAAATTTATAGAGTAACATTAAAATAATAAGAACAGATTATGAAATAACCAAATCAGCAGATCAAAAATCTAATGAAAAATGAAATAGTCAATCAAGGCAAGAATATAAAGAAAAAAATAGAAAATGCTGGACCAAAGCAAGCACAAAATAATTTAGAAATTAATCTAAACGTGTCAGTAATTGCAATAACATAAAATGAATTTAGAGGTCAAGTTAAAAGAAGAAATTCTCAGACCGGGAAAAGGTGCATCTCTACATTATTCACGTAAAATATGTTTGTAATATAAAAATACAGCAAGGTAGAGGTAAAAGGGCAGAAAAAAGATATATTAAGTAAATGATACACTTAAAAAATATAGCTATACTGTTACCCCCCGGTGTTCACTGCAGCATTATTTATGATAGTTACAGATATGAAAGCAACCCAAGTGTCCATCAATATAAGAATAAAAATATGGCACGTTCTTGCACGCACGCGTGCGCGCACACACACAAGTATTATTCAGCCATAGAGAACGATGAGGTCCTGGCATTTGTGACAACATGGATGGACTTAGAGGTCCACGCTAAATGAAATATGACAGGGAAAGATAAATTCCATATGATTTCACTTATACATGAAATCTAAAAAGTAAAACAAATGAATAAACAAACAAGCAGAAACTGACCTATAAAGCAGAAAACAAACAGATGGTGTCACAGGGGAGCGTGGTGGAGGGAGGGGCAAAATGGGAGCAGGGCAGTGGGAGACAGAGGTGTCCGGCTATGGAACGAACAAGTCCTGGAGGTAAACGGGAGTATGAGCCCGCGTGACCGTGATACCGGGTAGCTACGCTCGGGAGCCCAACAGTGCACAGACTCGTTGAATCAGTACGCTCTACACTTGAACCTAATGTAACATTACGTGTCAACTGTACTTCAGTAGAAGCTTTTTAATTAAAAAATTTAAACATAAGAAAATCTGTTGAATAAATTGCCAAATCAGATTTCAACAGAAAAAGTTTAGCTATATCTGTATTATGGAAATTCGCGATTTAGGCAAAAAAAAAATTTACTGGAGGTTGAGAAGTGATTTTCATAATTATAAAATGTTTAGTTACCTCAAGATAGTAAAATCATTAACTTACACTTTGTAAAAAATGGTGTTATATATGCTAAATATGATTATAAGTACATATAAGAGAATATATATACATTCCAATAAAATTGGCAGAAGAGGTAAAATAAGAAAATCGACAATTATGGTGAAAGATAGATGTTCCACAAGGATGTGGAACATTTAAATAACACACTTAACACCATATACGAACACTTTACCTAACTGCTGCAAAATATTCTTCCTTTTCCAGGGCATAAAACAGGTTTGAAAGTGTGCCACACCGGGCCATAGCATGTCTCGACAAATCCCAAACAATTAGTTTTCAGTTTTAAATGTTAGTCAAATTCCCTTATGTTTGTTCTCTGACCCATAAATCACTGAATTTTGTAATTTCAAAACTGTAAAACTTTTCTACTGATCCTTGTAACACTCGTGTTGCAAATTTAAATCAGACTTCATATCATACACAACGTACATCCCAGGTGGTTTAAAGATTTTAAATGTACAAGGAAAGACTATAAAACTTTCAGAGGAAAATAGAGCAGAAAATCTGTATGATCTTAGGTCAGCAAAGGATTTCCTAATGAGGCACAGAAAGTGTCATAAGGAAAAATACCGGTGCATTCGTCTGCATGAAATTCTGTTCATGTTAAGAATCACACAGTGGAAAAGCAAGGTCACACTGGAAGAATATATCTTCATTGCACAGAATCAACACACATTTATAACTAGCATATATTAACTCCACCACATGAGAAAATGGCAAATAAACAAAAGGGAAAGGAATTTCACAGAAGAGACTACAACTGACCGAAGCACAGGAAGTGTTAAATCTCGTGGACAGAGACATACAAATCCAAACCGTATGTGATCCGCCACCCTCCAGAGTGGCAAGATTTAAAAGTCAAACGTTATCAAGTGATGGCTGGAACGTGTGGAGAAATAGAAATGTTCATCCAGTTCTGATGAGAATGTAAAACAGTAAAGCTATTTTGAAAACCAGTTTGACATCACTAATTCAGTTGAAAATACACAATAAACCTATAACCTCAGACCCATTCATTCCACTATGGTGTATATAACCTAGAGAATTTTTTCCCATATGCAATATAAGTCAGGTTGAAGAATATTTACAGAAGCCTCGTTATAAAGAAAAAGAAAACTGTAGCTATCCAAATGTCCATCAACAATGGAAAACTTAAATCACTTATGGTATATTCTTAAAATTATTTACAACAAAATATGTAACATTAATGAAATACAATGGTGCAGCCTTGATGCAGGCCTAAAACATAATGTTGACCAAAAGACACATTTCAAAAAATTCATATAATGTGATTTTAGTTACAAAAACTTCAAAGGAGATAAATCTAAAAATGTATTGTTTAAGGATACACAAGTACGTGGTTGGGTTCTAAAACTACCGAGGAAACGCCAATTAGATAATGAAGATCGCCCATTTCAAATCCAGATGTTGGCAAAAATTACAAAGCATCACAAAACCACAATTTGGCAAGAATATAAAGCGAAGTTAACGTGTCATATATCCAAATCCAGCAATTCCAAACCTAGGTTTATATCTAGGGGGAAATGCATACATATGGGCACAAGACGACAGGTACAGAAATAAAGGATGATTAGTTATACATAGCACTCTACTTAGCTAGAGCTAGAATTGTAAGAATCAACGTGGTTAAATCTCAACTTCGCAACAGGGGCTACCTCGGGTGACAGATGGTCAGAAACAGATGTCCGTACAGATGCTCACTTTATCTGTCGGGTGTAGTATTTTCCTAAGAGAAAATGATGTGAAGCAGGTTAGGAAAAATGACAGGATGTGATAAAGTTAAATGATGGGACGGTACATGGTCTCCATGAGATTATTCTCTATATAATGCTATGTGTTTGAAATACACCTGAATAATAATTTTGTGCTATGGGTAAGGATAAAAATAGGATAGACACAGCAGGATACCATCGACAGGGATGGGCAACATCACAGACTATTCTGTACCCTGGTCTTACTCCTCTGACTTGTGAAATCTGACTCATCCTCAGAATTCACCTCAGGTATCTATCATCTCGTCTGTGACCTGTTTCTGAGGCCCGTATAAACAAATCCTAGCTATCCTAACCATCATCTCTTTGCAAGATGCACGGTAGCTTCAAGGAGGGGCTGTGTCCTGTTTATTCTCCTAGCGTCCAACGCAGAGTGCTTGGAACAGGGAAGACAGTCCATAAACAACTGGTAATGCAGCTGGGGATTATGGGGCTAGATTTCATGAAAAACAGTACAATTTTAATACCTGCATTCATCTTAAGATCCTAAGCCTGCTCTTTAAGTATATTAGGCAAATTAATTAATCTCTCTGGATTCCATTTTATCAATTAAGATAACAGGTTGTTGCCTACTTCTACCCTAGGAGATTAGAGGCAGATCAAAACGTTAACAGGTCATTTAACACACCACACATTTCATAACTGGATGGCACAGCTACCTATAGGAAAAAATTAATCCTGTAATCGAAAATGTCTTGAACTATGTGAAATGTTTTTATTGAGATGTTGCAACATCGTGCCATTCAGTAATATATTTAGAGCTTAACAGGAGTAGCATGGGGGTTAGGGAAACAGCCTACTAAAGCTGAAAAAATGTTTGAGGTCAAAAGCACAAGAAGAGGCATACTAGAAACTCAGTGGTATGGCTCAACCTGGTGGCTCATGGCTGATGCCCGTTCTGATGGCGTTGCCGCCGGGGCTGCGCTGTTTGTTAAATACTGTGGCTATCTCTCCTCCTTGAAATGGTACGGTTTAATCAAACATTTTAGCTACCATAAATCCCTGTATACACCACTCAAAAACTGTCAAGTTATAAATAGGTCCAATGAGATATATTTAGTCCTAAAGCTTTATCCAAATAAATGCAGATTTCGCTTTTTTAAATTTTTGATGGTTCCAGTATTTTTTCATTTCTTGAAGTGTTTCAGGGCTATCTCATGTAGCACAACATAATGGTTGAACAGAAAGTTAGGATGACAGAGCCTTTTAATTAGGAGTCCACTCTTGGATGCATTAAATTATTAATATCATCTTACCCTATACGCACGTGAACAAATGGAAGTAGAAATAGAAATGAGTAAGATTTAACCTACTAGCTTTGATTGAACCCCTAAGTTCTTTATGTTACATTTTTACAACTTCTTGGTAAGTATACATATCGGTATGTGAAGGAAAGGCGAAAGGTCAGCTGGCACTAATTCAACAATGGAAAGTTGAGAAATCAGAAACAGAAGTTTTCCTTCTAAAATACAGAAAAACAATGCTTTCCCCGAGGAGCTAGTTTAAGATGAGAATCTGACATTCTACAACTCGATGAACCGTAGGTCTCTGAAGAGAACCAAAAGGATCAAAGCTTCCCGGAGAGGAGTTAATGGAAGAGGCTGGAAATATCAAAAACATATTAAGAGACAAGACTGGGAACACTAATACTATGAAAAGCGTTCGGAAAATACTTTGTGGCAAAGGGGTCTCCGATTTTTCCGTTCAAAGCAAATGCTCTACACTAGGTCAGTGGGTCCTATAATCCAAACCCCAACGTGCCCTCACAGGGACAGAGCGTGCACAGAGAAACACATTTTGAGGAAGCCTCCGTAGAGTCCGGAAACATCACTCAAACACAGAATTTTCTTGGCTTGACTGACTTCAGAAGTGCTGATAGCAAAAGGACCAATTGGAATAGATGAAATACCGGGGATTGGCCTGGAAGGATGATTGCCTCTCATTACTTCCCTCATCAAGCTCTAGAACTGTCTGCAAGAGAGAACCGAAGCATTTGAGTGGTGGAGAGGGCTGAAGATGAAATGGAATGTTTTGTCTCCCGCTGCAGGTCTGGAGCCTACACGGGAGAGGGTGGGCTGGCACGCTCTAGGACGGCAGGGCTCACGCATTTGTTTTGAAGCATCATTTGTATACAATCACCCTGGGCTTATCCATTGCTTTCATGGTCAGTAGAGACCTACATCTTTTAACATTATTATCCTCATTATCACTGTCAGTATCATAAATAGAGGGAACTGGGGCACTGATGGAGATTCTGGGAGGCGCAAACCAACTCCTGGCATTGCCAGGAGGGTCTCAGAACCCAAAAAGCTGCATCAGAGTCTAAGAGTGCCTTAGCATTCTAAGGCGACAGGCGAAGGAAAGTTAAAATCTGGATGTTGGGTAATTTGAATGCATGAGTCTCATCTTCTCTCAAAGGGGATGAGGAATAGTGTAACATTATATTTTGAAAATGTTGTGTCATTAGTGTTTTCTGCATATATTAGGTACAAGAAGTAATAATGACATTGGGTCTCCTTTACGTGTTTATTTTAAGCATTTTGAACATACGAAAAACCAGAACACAGTAAAATGACACCCCATATTACAGCCAACTAAAATCAACAAGCTTTGTTCAGAATGGCTTCATCTAGAATTTTGTGTTGGTATTTGATTTTTTACATATAAATTATACACAGTGAAATGTACAAATCTTATGTATAAAATTCCAAGAGGCTTGATGAATGCATAAACTCATGGGATTCACTGTCTCATCAATGAATTTCTATCACCCCAGAAGTTCTCTTATGCCTACTTCTAATCAATTCTCACTTCCCATAGGCAACCTCTTCTTTGATTTCCAGTGCAAGAGATTAGTTTTATGTGTTCTAAGATTAGCCTTCTTTATCTCACTTCTGAGCTTAGAATAATATTTGTGATTTATCAATACAGTTGCACATGTCAGTGACTCATTCTTTTATATTGCTGAGTAAAAATTCATTACGTGAATAGTTAATTCATTCTCCTAATGAAATTTTGTTTAGATTTTGGCTAGTATGATAAAAGAGGTATAGAAACACATTGTGCAAGTCCTTGTGGATATACAGTTTTAGTTCTCTAGAGTAAACACCAAGAACTGGAATTGCCAGTTGATAGGGTAGATGTATGTTGAAACTGGAAATAGTTTTCCAAGCTGGCTTTCCAATATTTCATCTCACCACCACCGTGTGGGTGCCTGACTGTCCTGCACATTCATCAACACCTGGTGATGCTAGTCTTCTTAATACCCGCCATTTCCGGGTGTGTGTAGTGGTGTCTCAGTGTGGTTTTCATGCGCATTTTCCTGACGATTAACGATGTCAGAAATGATTCCGTATATGCTTATTAGCCATTCCCTTTGGAAATTTTCTTTATTTTTAGTTTCTGTAGGAATTTTATTATTGAGTTTAAGAGTTCTTTACATATTGTAGATATAAAGTCTTTGTCAGATACATATATCGTGACTATTTTCTTCTGATTAATGGATCGTCTACTCATTTTCTTGATATGTTTATTCCGGAACAGATTTTAACAGAGTTCAAAATACTTCTCTGTGTCCTAAGAAATCTTTCGCCTGTATCCAAATTTTGAAGGTATTCTCCTTTGTTTTGTTGGAGAAGAATGTTACAATCCATTTCAAATTATTTTTGAAAATAGGGGTTAAAATTTAGTTTTCCATATAGATACACAACCATTCTAGAATCTGTTTTGGAAAGACTGTCCTTTTCCATAGTTGCTTTTGGTGCCTTTGTCAAAAATCAATAGACTGTGTAAGAATGGGTCATTTTCTGGACCTCTATTCTATTTCACTGATTTATAATGTTTTCCTTACATCAATATCCCACTGCCTTGATTAATGTCGCTTACAGTAAGTCTTTTAAATTATGCAGCATAAAGTAGTGTAAATCTTTTGATTTTGTATTTAAAATTGATTTAATCAAGATATTTGAGATCATTTTGCATTTCCATATAAGTTTTAGAATCATCTCGAGAATTTCTACAAAAGGCCTGCTGATATTTTCAATGTGACTGGTATTGCTTTTAATTAATGGAACAACTTGGGAAGAATTAAAATCTGAATAATATTAACTCATCTAATCTATAACTATGATACAGCTCTCCATTTTTATAATTTTCTTTTATTTTCTATCACTGATATATTTAAGTATAAAAATCTTACTCATCTTTTATTAATCATTACTTAATAATTTTGATGCTATTGTAAATGGTATGTTTCTCATTCAATTTTCTAAATGTTGATAGTATGCAGAAATGCATTTAATTTTTGTATATCGACTTTATATCTTGAAATCTTGCAAAATTAGCACACATAAGTTCTAGTAGTTTTGTAGATTCCTTAAGATTTTCTAAGCACACAATCATGCCTTCTGCAAAAAGGAGAATTTTATTTTATTATCCAGGATTTTATTATACTTTTATTTATTCCTTTTTGAATATTAGTGTTTTCTTTATGCAGATCTAAGTGTCTGGTCTATATAGCTTTCCTTCTACCTGAAGAATTTAACTTTTCTTGCAGGGCAGGTCTGCTGGTAATACCCTTAATGGGGAGGGAGGGGGACAAGAAAATCTTTTTCATTGTCTTCACTTTTGAAGAATTTACTGGGTATACAATTCTAGATTTCTTTTAACACTTCAAATATCTCCACTCTTTTCTTACTTGCACGATTTTTAAATGAGAAGTCCAAACTACTTCTTGTTCTTGGTCTAAAGATACGGTGTTTCCTTTCTATGCTTCATTCAAGATTTTCTCTTTGTGTTTGGTTCTCCGCACACTAAGGATGCTATGCCCGTGTATAGA
The DNA here is from genome assembly GCF_023065955.2 of Ursus arctos. Lineage (NCBI taxonomy): Eukaryota > Metazoa > Chordata > Mammalia > Carnivora > Ursidae > Ursus > Ursus arctos. The sequence goes on along the minus strand of NW_026622897.1, from coordinate 4,078,282 downwards.
CTTTTGATGTCTATACTCCGTGGTGTTCTCTGGACTTTCTACATCTGTGGTTTGATGTCTACCCTTAATCCTGGAAAATTCTCATTCATTATTAATTCAATTATGTCTTCTGTTCTCTCTTCCCATTCTTGTATTCTAATTATGTTTATATTATACTTTTAGAAAATTTCCCACAATTCTTGAATAATGTTATTTTTTTTCTCTTTTTCTGCTTTGAATTTCAGTTAGGAAATTTTCTATTGACTTCAAGGCCACTGAATCTATCCTTGTCTATGTCAAATCTACCCACGTGCTCATCAAAAGCATTCTTCACATCTGTTTCAAGGCTTCTGATGTCTGGCATTTTTATTTGACTCTTTCACAGAGTTTCCATCTCTGTGCTTACATGACCCAACTATTCTTACATTACTCAGCATGTTGCCTACTTCTTCTATCAGATCTCTGAACATTTTAACCAAAGTTATTTTTCATTCTTATCAGATAAGTCCAAGACCTGAATCATATCTGATTCTGATTCTGGAGATCACTTTGTTACGCTCAGATACTCTTCCTGCTTCTCAGCATGCTGTGTTACTTTTCTGTGGCTGCGGTAAAAACCACAACAAATTTAGCGGCTTATACCAGTAGACATGCATTCTCTCACAGTTCTGGCGGTCCCAATTCTGAAATCCTGCTGTCCCCAGGGACACATTCTGTCTGGCAGCTCCAGGAGAGAATCTGCTCTTCACTGCTTCCAGCTTTTGTCTGCTCTTGAGGTTCTTGGGACTTGTGGCTGAATTTCTTTATTCTCTGCCTCTGTCCTCATACAGACCTTTTCCTACCCTTTCTGTGTAATCCTTCTCTGCCTCCCTTTTTAATGACACTTTCTATTGGATTTAGACTGCAGCCAGAAAATCCGGGATGCTTATTTCATCTTAAATTAATTACATTCTTCAATGATCACTGCTCCCCACCAAATGCAACATTTATGGAGTCTGGGAGTAAGGATATGAATATATCTTTTGGGGGGTCACCACTAATCCCATTACACATGTCTTATGAATTTGTTGAAATCTGGACATGACGTATCAGATTGAAGGAACTGAGTTTTAACGACCTTTAGTGTGAGGTTTTATGTCAATCTCTCTAGGAGTTGGGTGGTTTTTATGTTTGCCGGAGCTCTAGGTATCAGTCTTCAATTCTCTCTCATATCTTGTTTTTCACCCCTGTTATCTTGGGGTTCCTCTAAGAACTCCTTAAATAGAGTCTGTTTCTTGCAGCTCATTCAGCTTTAATCTGTTTTGCTTATACTGGAGCCCAATGGATATAGTGATATGGAGAAAGGTGTAGGTGAGGGACAGGGGCAGAGGAACATTCTATAAACTTATGACTACAGCTCAATCTTATAAGAGACCTGTGTCCCTGGAATGTGACCTACCCCACTCAGGTCAAACAGGAAGGCTTGAGCAAACCGAAGTTGGATACTTGCCCATCCCTCAAGTCAGGTTAGTCTCTGACAGTCTTTTTCTACAAAATAAACCTTGGTTATGGAGAATATTCTCGGTATATTCAAAATTGTGACTTTCCCCCTCCTCCTGCCAGAAACATGAGGGTATTTTTGTGTGTGTGTCTTTACTGAAAACTGGTTCCTGGAGGGAACACTCTAGTGCGGGGGCTCCCATAGACTGCAGCCATTTCTTACTTTCATGCTGGTCTAAACTAGCCTTCCGGCAATTTGTCAACTTTATTGTTTAATTGTCTCAAATACTTTATGCCTACAGTGACTTCTGTTCCAGGTCAGCTCTCATGGCTGTAATTCTCTGTATTCACCTGTCTTTCTAAATTGTCTATTGATTTTCAGTTTGTTCAGGTTTTTTCTTGTAATGATGAGCATAATGGCTTCTAAGTTCTTTACAGGTCAGAGCTGAAACTGATAATCTGATTTCTGATTTTACTTTCAAGAATTCATGTTAATTTTTTCTAACCTTTTGAGTGGGTATTTGTTTCGTTTTTATGCATAGATATTTAATACTATGCATTTTCCTCTGAACACAGTTACAACTTACAGATTCTGGTATGTTGTGTTTTAACTACTATTATTTTTGAAAGATTTCGGGGCGCCTGGGTGGCACAGCGGTTAAGCGTCTGCCTTCGGCTCAGGGCGTGATCCCAGCGTTATGGGATCGAGCCCCACATCAGGCTCCTCCGCTATGAGCCTGCTTCTTCCTCTCCCACTCCCCCTGCTTGTGTTCCCTCTCTCGCTGGCTGTCTCTATCTCTGTCAAATAAATAAATAAAATCTTTAAAAAAAAGTTTTCTATAAATTCTTTTTTCTTCAACGTTTATTTATTTTAGAGAGTGAGCGTGAGTAGGGGGAAGGGCAAAGGATGAGGAAGACAAGCGGACTCCCCGCAGAGGGGGAGCCCCATGGAGAGGCTCAATCCCTGGACCCTGAGATCATGACCTGAGCTGAAATCAAGAGTCAGACGGTTAACTGACTGAACCACCCAGGCACCCCAGATTTCTACAGATTCTAACAGTTAAAAAGTTCTTTCCTTGAATATAGAGAACTGTAAAATTTCCAGTTAGAGGAACTACTTTGCTGTCATGATTTATTTTGTTGGAAATTTCCCGTTTTAGCATTGGACAGGGGATGTTTTATGTATTCCTTCTTCTTTGTTCTTGAATGCTAGTGAGGGGTGGGTGTGTGTGTGTGTGTGTGTGAGAGAGAGAGAGAGAGAACATATGGTCAGTGTTTGAAAAATCTTCCGTGTGTACTCAAAAGGAAAGTATACTTCCCATTACATGTATTTCAGGTTTTATATTTAACTAGCAGAGCCATTTTTTTAGTTTTTTAATATAATTACTATTCTACTACACACTCAAGCTTTCTAATATTAAGAAAAGTGTGTCAAAGTCACCTATTCGAGATTTGTCCCTTTTTTTCTTTCCTCTTTTGCATCTCAGCATTCTAGAAGTTAACTGCTGTGGGTTTTTTTTTCTCTGGGGGAGCATATTTCATATTAGTACTTCTTCCATATTTTAATGAATCTAGCTCAAATTTTAAATAAATTCTTAGAGTTTAAATATTTGTTGCCCTTGGTACTATTTTTTAAAAATTAACAGACTCCCCAGTTCCAGAAATAATTCTTAAAGATTTACTCTTGAAACATTATTAACATGCACACGGTTGTTAGTGTACTTAGAGATTCTAACATACTTCTTTCAACGACAGTGTTCATGGGTCACTGACTTGCATGAAGGGTATTATGTGAACCACTTAATCTATTTAAATGACTAAGTGGAGATGACTGCATTCACCAGCCCTTCCCACTACCTTTTTTTTTTTTTTAAAGAACACCAAGACTGCTTCTCTTATAAAGTATTACCTACGTAAGTCCCTGTAATTGTCCAACAAATCATCTGAGATCCCTGACATTGTTTGGTCTCAATCAACTGCTTGGTGAATCAGTTTCGGTCATGTGCTCTGTATCTCTTCGAATACTCTAGCCCCTCCTTTGTCACGGGCTGGTGTACGTAAACAAAACTCATTCTGTAAGTGGCAACAAATGGATCTTGGTGGCTGGCTGCAATGAGCTGAATTTACATGTTTCCAAAATAAATGTTAGTCATATTAGATTTAACAGGATAGGTCTCTACCAAAAGGAATTGCAGGGAGCTCTTCTTTCATCTCAAACCAGCCGCTCAATGCACCTGTTACCTGCAGTACTTGTCATCTGACACAGCGCTAAGTGGCTTGTTAGAGGGATGTCCTTTTTCATCTTTACAGAAATATTCCTGAAGTAGTTTTCTTATGTTCTGGGAAATGTTCATGTTTATCTAGATCTTCCAGACTGCACTGTGGCGATATGTTATTGCTGCTATTGCTGCATCACAAAAACGACCTTGAATGTCTGCACCTCTCTCCCTTTCAGCTCGCAAGAAAATTCCTGGCTCACTTGATACCCTCTCCCTTCTGCCTTCTGACGCGGCTCCAAAATCCCAGGCCTGGGACTGCAGACAGCGTCTTGAGTAATTAATAGAACGTGGCATTCCAGAACTGGGATCTATCAAAGGAATCTCATTTCTATCAGCTCCATCTGTCCTTAACAGACACGTGAGACACAGAAGCAGAGTAGAGGCCAAAGCTTAATGCTGACCCGATCAGCACACAGGGCAGAAAGCCAAGAGCTACCCTCACCTCCAATATTTTACTACCCAAAATTCTAATACTGACCGTTTATTGCTTTAAACTAGTTTTTGGCCACAAAGAACTAAAATGTCAGTGAGTGAACAGAAGCAATTCTCAAGAATTTTCACCTCTGTTTTAGCAGATTGTAAAATACTTTCTCAAGTGTTGGTTATAAAGGAAGTATCGTCCGACCTAACTTGCTGTTGACACGAATGCCAGTTTAAATTTCATATATACACACATATTTGTACTTCTATTGTATCAAACCTGTTCCATAGTTTTTTAAAACCATTTTTCACCCTGAAGGGCATGTATTATGAACAGATGCGATGGTTCATTTTTTTCTGTAAACTTACCTGGGACGCAGAGTGCCCAGGTATTTGACATTATTCTAGGTATGTCAGAGTATTTCTGGGTGAGATTAACATTTGAATCTGAAGATTAAGTAACAGATTGCCTCAATGTGTTGAAGGCTTCACTAGAACGAAAAGCTCAACAAGAACTGGCTCTCTGCCTGATAGCCTTGAGCTGGGGCAGAGGTCTCGTCCTGCCTTTGGACCCAGACTGGAACTCACACTATTATCCTTCCTGCTTCTCAGGCCTTTATACTGTAGACCTATTACTTATAACAAATCTTTCTTCTCTTTCTATATAAATGATAGATGAATAAATCTACCTATTGAGATTGCTCAGTCAACCGACCGACCTACCTACCTTGTAATTGTTCTATTTCTCTGCAGAACCCTGGCAAAACCAGTGGACTAGCCCCAGATCTTTAGAGAGCCTTGAAGTGCTTGGTTGCACTCCCTGTTTGTGAATGTAATTGGATTTGGGGACTGGGGCGTAGAGTCAACCCCAGGAACTTGGATAACTTTGGGCTATGATACGTTCTATTTCATTAATATCGATGACATTAAAGATGACAATAGACTCAGAGTAAGATATTATTTCATATTACAGCCATAGGATGTTGTATTTAGAAATGACTCAAGCCTGGTGTGGAAGCCCCTGGATGTAAAGGCAGCCATGGGAGCGTAAGGAAGGGTGTGGGGCACGCTATGCACCTGATGTGTTCATGAGATCCTTTGTTAGCATGGTCTTTCCATAAAAACATTTTTAATGACAAAATCATTAAGGGTGCACCAAATTGTCCATTTGTCAATTTGCTATTCTGTGGGGGAGAAAATGATATATAATACATGCTCATTATAACTACTGCACTCTCCCCCCAGCAGTTTTCAGGTGTGTGAATGCTATTTTGGGCACAAAATCACTGTTGCCTGTTTCCACAGAAAGTGCTCATCGCTTCTTATTGTCTCCACTGCCTGATTAGACGAAGGAACACATATTTTAGCCCACATTTAAAATCAGTTTGTAATGGGGAGAATAAAGGAAATGCTGGCTAGGAATGGCTAGCAACACCTGGACGCTACCTGGACGTTTCCTGACAGTGGACAGAATTTAGGGGCTAATGAGCTGAGGAAGTCTGTTCCAGGACCTCAGGGGCAGACCGAGGTCTGGGAAACAGGGCAGGTGTGACTCTCTGCACGCTGGGAACAGGGAATAGGGGAACAACAAAAACATGTGTGACCTTGTAACAGATTATCATAAGGTTTTTACTTGCCAGTAAGTCATAAATAGAAGGCAGACTTATTTGGGTGAATGTCCTGGATTCTCCTCTGAGAGCCAGTGAGCATGTAAGAATGTTTTGGAATCCATACTAGAAAAAACAACAGATTCCAGGAGAGCTATGTCATCATATATATAGCAAATTTAATACCAGGATTTCTCAACCTCAGCCGAGGCACTAGTAACATTTGGGACTGAGTTCTTCCTTGTAGGAGCTGTCTCCTGCACTATGGGACGGTTACTAGCACCTCTGGCCTCCACTCACTCGTTACCCACTTTGTGACAACAAGAAGTGTCTGCGGGCATTGCCAAATATCCACCAGGGGACGGAACTCCTCCCACTCTGAACCACTGTTCAACATGGACAAGATGTCTTCCCTTGAATAACTAAAATGTTTAAGATGTTTCTGAATTGGCTTTTTAATAAGATTTTTTTTTTGCATGCCAATGGCCTAAGACTTCTACACATTTTTGCCTTATTTTTTCAAGAAGGTTACTGTAAAAAAATTGTTTAAATTTTATATTTTCTTAAAAGTTAGTGTGACTATGGATTAAAACAAGGGTCAGCCTTTTTTTTCTCTAAAAGGCCACAATTAAATATTTTGAGCATTCATGCAGTCTCTCTTGCAACAGCTTAACCCTGCTATTGTAGCATGAAAGCAGCCTTGTCACAGATAATATGTAAAAGAATGGGCATGGCTATATTCCAATAAAACTTTATTTATAAAATAGGCTGTCCCTCTAAATTAGAAAATTAGTGTATAACTTAATTATTGAGGTATAATTGGCATACGACATTAGCTTTGTTTCAGGTGTACGACATAGTGACTCCATATCCACATGCATTGCAGAATGAGCATCACAATTGGTTAACATCTACCACCATACATGGTTACAGATTTTTTTTCTTGTGGCAAGAACTTTTAAGATTTACTTTGTTACCAACTTCCAACTATGTAATACAGTGTTATTAACCAGAGTTGCCATGCTGTCCATTACATCCCCACGGTTTATTTATTTTAGAAGTGGAAGTTAGTATCCTTTGACCCTTCACCCATTTCACCCTCCCACCCCACCCCCATCTCTGGCAACCACCAATGTTTCCTGTATATATGAGTTTGAGTTTTCCCCCCATCCCCAGATTTCACATGTGAGATCATACACTATTTGTCTTTCTCTGACTTAATTTCACTCAGCATAATGCCCTCTAGGTCCATACATGGTGTCACAAATGGCAAGATTTCATTTTTTTTTATGGCGGAATAATATCCCATTATATACATATATATATATACACATATATATATATAATTTCTTTATATATATATAATTTATATATATAATATATATATAATTTCTTTATCCATTCTCAATTTCTTTATTCATTTATCTATTGATGTATACTTAGATACTTAGTTTCCATATCTTGGCTATTATAAATAATACTACAATAAACAAGGGAGAGAATATATCTTTTCGAATTAATGTTTTAAATTTCTCAGACAAATATCCAGAAGCCAAATTGCTGGATCATGTGATAGTTCTATTTTTAGCATCTTGAGGAACCTCCACACTGTTTTCTACAGTGGCTGCCCCAACTTACATTCCCACCAACACCACACAAGGGTTCCCTTTTGTCCACATCCTTGCCAAAACTTGCTATTTCATGTCTTTTTGATACCAGCCGTTCTAACTAGTGTGAGGTGGTCTCTCATTGTGGTTCTGATTTGTATTTCCCTGATGATCAGTGATGTTGAGCATCTTTTCCTGTGTCTGTTGGCCATCCCTATGTCTTCTTTGGAAAAATGTCTATCCAAGTCTTCTGCCCATTTTTTTCTAAGATTTTATTTATTTGTCAGAGAGAGAGAAAGAGAGAGAAAGAGAAAGAGCACACAAGCAGAGGGAGAAGAAGGCTCCCCGTTGAGCAAGGAGTCTGATGTGGGACTCAATCCCAGGACTCTGGGATCATGACCTGAGCCAAAGGCAGACACTTAACCCCCTGAGCCACCCAGGCATCCCCTGCCCATTTTTTAATTGGATTTCTTTTTTTTTTTTTTTTTTGCTACTGAATTTTATAAGTTCTTCATATATATTGTGGATATTAACCCCTTATTGGATATGTGATTTTCAAGTATTTTCTTCTATTCTGTAGGTTGCCTTTTTAATTGTTGCAGGTTTCCTTTGCTGTTCAGAGGTGTTTTACTTTGCTATTTCCAACTTACTTCTTCTTTTGTTGCCTTAGCTTTTGGTGACAAACCCAAAAAATCATCATCAAGACTGCTGTCAAGGAGCTTACTGCTTATGTTTCCTTCTAGGAGTTTTATATTTTCAGGTCTTACATTCAAGTCATTGATCTTTTTTGAGTTAATTTTTATGAGTGGTGTAAGATACGAGTCTGGTTTCATTCTTTTGCATGTGGCTGTCCAATTTTCCCAATGTAATTCGTTAAAGAGACTGTCCTTTCCACATTGTATATTCTTGGCTCCTTTTTCATAGGCTAATTGACCATATATGCATGGGTTTATTTCTGTGCTTTCTACTCTGTTCCACTGATCTGTGTCTGTTTTTATGACAATACCTTACTCTCTTAATTACTATAGCTTTGCACTATAGCTGGAAATTAGGGAGCATGATGCCTCCAAACATACCAAAATATATAGGATGCAAGAAAAGCAGTCTTAAGGAGAAGTTCACAGCAATAAATACCTACTTCAAAAAAACAAGAAAAACCTCAAATAAACAACCTAACTTTATACCTCAAGGAACTAGAAAAAGCAAGCAAATCTCAAAGTTAGTAGGAGGAAGGAAATAACAAAGATAAGAGAAGATAATAAATGAAATAGAAACTAAAAAGACAATAGAAAAGATCAATGAATCCAAGAGATGTTTTTTTGAAAAGATAGACAAAATTAACAAATCTTTATCTGGAATTACCAAGACAATAAGAGGACTCCCCACCAATATAATCAGAAATAAATGAGAAGTTAAAACTGGTATCATGGAAACGGAGAGGATCATATGGGACAACTATGCACAATTATATGTCAACAAATCAGACAATCTAGAAGAAATGGATAAATTCTTAGAAATTTATAAACTTGTAAGATAGAATCGTGAAGAAACAGAAAATCTGAACAGACCAATTACTAGTAAGGAGATTGAATAAGTAATCAAAAACCTCCCCAAAACAAAAATCCAGAACCAGATGGCTTCACTGGTGAACTCCACCAAACATATTCAAAGAATTAATGCCAATCTTTCTCAAACTCTTCGAACAAATAGAAAGGGAGGGAACATTTCACTCATTTTACAAAAACCAGACAAGGACACGACAAAAAAGGAACATTACAGGTCAATATCCCTGATGAACATAGAAGCAAAAATCCTCAACAGAATATTAACAAACTGAATTCAACAGTACACTAAAAGAATCATATACTTGATCAAGTGTGATTTATTCATGGGATGCAAGGATGGCTTGACACCTGAAAATCAATGTGATGCACACATTTTTTAAAAATGAAGGATAAAAATCATATGATCATCCCAACAGATGCTAAAAAGACTTTTTTTTTAAAAAAAGATTTTATTTATTTATTCGACAGAGATAGAGACAGCCAGCGAGAGAGGGAATGCAAGCGGGGGAGCGGGAGAGGAAGAAGCAGGCTCCCAGAAGAGGAGCCTGATGTGGGGCTCGATCCCAGAACGCCAGGATCACGCCCTGAGCCGAAGGCAGACGCTTAATGACTGAGCCACCCAGGCACCCCTGAAAAGACATTTGACCAAATTCAACATCCATTTGCTAAAAATGCTAAAAACTCAACAAAATGGGTATAGAGAGAACATGCCTCAACATAACAAAAGCCTTATATGACAAACCCATGGCTAACATCTTACTCAATGGGGAAAAGTTGAAACCATTTCCTCTAAAATCAAGAAGAAGACAAGGATGTCCCCTCTTGCTGCTTTTATTCGACATCATATTGGAAATCCTAGCCCGGGCACTTAGGCAAGAGAAAGAAATAAAATACATTCAAATCAGAAAGGAAGAGGTAAAATTGTCACTATTTGCAGATGAAATACTATATATGGAAAACTCTAAAGACTCCACCAAAAACTGTCAGAATAAATGAATTCTGTAAAGTTCCAGGGTATAAAATCAATATATAGAAATCTGTGTTTCTATACACTACTAACAAATTATCGGAAAGAGAAATTAAGAAAACAATCCCATTTATAATTGCACTATGAAGAATAAAATACCTATAAATTTAACCAAGAAGGTGAAAGATATGTCCCCTGAAAACTATAACACATTGATGAAAGAAACTGAAGAGGACACAAATACATGGGGCGAGACCCTGTGCTCATGGACTGGAATAATATAATTAAAATGTCATACTTTCCAAAGTAACCTACAGATCAATGCAATCGGTATCAAAATTCCAATGGCATGTTTTTCACAGAAATGGAACAATTTTAAAATCTGTATGAAACCATAAAGTGTAAAACTTTTGGAGCATCATATTTGTAGGGTAGTCTCTGTTAACACATTTGCAATAGAGAACAAAGAGCAGAAGAGATTTAACTTAGCATCACAGAGTACTTCCAAATGTGAAACATAGTATGGGAAGCAAAGGATTATTATTCATTGCCTACCTCATGACATGCACTACGTGAGTATTTTCACACAGATCTTCAATTGTGTGGGGGGGTTATTATCCTGAAATTACATACAAAGATAGCGGCTCAGAGAGCTTAAGCTATTTGAATAAGGTCACACAACTAATCAGTGACAGAGCCCTGATTCAAACACAGACGTTCTGACCTAATTCTTGCGCCCTTTTCTTGCATGCCTCATTTCTGCGCTGAAAGACAATGCAGCGTGAAATCATCTTCTTTTAAGAACGCTGCTGAAAATAGTCTCCTCAGCCTGGATTTTACGATCTAGTAGTACTGTCATCAAGAGAGGTTTATAACAGACATCAATAGCATCTATTATACTATGTTATAGTCATTTTCTTAACATTGCATTAGGGCACTCAGAGGCTTTTTTGTAGCATAGGAGTTAAGATACCTTTGTGAGACTTTCAGAATCAAGGTGGCTGAATGGGGGCAGTGCCTGAGTGGCACGGTCAGTTGGGCATCAGACTCTTGATTTGAGCTTGGGTCTTGATCTCTGGGTCGTGATGACAAGACCTGCCTTGGGCTCCCTGCTCAGGACAAAGTCTGCTTGGGACTTTCTCCCTCTTCCTCTGCCCTTCTGTCCCTCCCTGCCCTCACTCTCTCTTGGAAGGAAGGAAGGAAGGAAGGAAGGAAGGAAGGAAGGAAGGAAGGAAGGAAGGAAGGAGAGAGAGAAAGAGAGAGAGAGAGAGAAAGAAAGAAAGAAAGAAAGAAAGAAAGAAAGAGAGAGAGAGATAGCTGAATGAGGCTTTAATCATTACTTCTCTCAATCAATATTTATTAAGAACATGCAGGGTGCATTGCCTTGCTGTAAGTGTTGAGAATACGCTGGTGAAGAGAGACACAGAAATCCCTGATTTCATAGTTTTACATTCCAGTGCAGGAGAGAGCCAACCAAACACATGAAATAAGCAAGCCAGCAGGATAATTTAAAATAGTAATCAATCCTACTAAGAAGAAAATGTAGAGAGATATGGTGTGTATGTGTGCGGTGATGGGGTGATATGTAATAAATACTTTTCCCAGGGAAGGCATGGACGAATATGGGACATTTGAAGGGACACCTGAATAATCAAAAGAAACTAGGCATGAAAATGTATTTCAATGAGTTCCAGCTAGAACAGAGTTTTTTTGTTTTGGGCGGGGGGCAGAGAGAGAAGGAGAGAATCTTAAGTAGGCTCTAGGCCCTGCATGGGCTTGATCGTACAACCCTGAGATCATGACCTGAGCCGAAATCAAGAGTCAGACGTTTAACAGACTGAACTACCCAGGAACCCCACGTACAGAGTTCTTGGGGTGGGAACAACTGTTGGTCTTAAAATGAAGTCTTGCTGTTTGACAAACTCCATCTATGTTTCCAGTTAGCATTTTTATTGTCTATGTCTTAAATATAAATGGACAACCCAACATCACCTGTTATTTGGGGGAAAACTTCAACATGAAAGAAAAATAAGACACATACACAGAAAAAAAAAAAAAATGACCCGAGGTAAAACGAGAGTTAATTCAAGGCAGGGGAGGGGAAAGTCGCTTTAAAGGCAAGTAACTCAAATAAGTATTTTTAGTTAGAGTAACAGATATCTCACCTATAAATCAAGAACAGCATGCTAGGTAAAGGAGTAATCAGACAAAGAGGTCCTGAAAAGGACCGCACAGTGAATGCCGGGAAGTATTCTCCAGGGATGGGTAAAAGTTAGTCATAAGTGAGGCCATATTCACTGCTGTAGGCACCTGTGTAAAATTCCTAGAGGCCTGGTCCACTGGGGGCCATTTTTGGAGACCAGCTTCCACAAGGATGTTATTTCTTGTGTCCAGGTTCTTTTACTGAAGAATGTCTGTGACATTCCTTCATGTGGTTCCACGCAGTTGGGGTTCAGGGTCTTTTTATGGCCGTGTTTTATTTCGTTGCATGAATACGCCACAATGAGCTGTTGAGGTCCTTCGGATTGATTCTAATTTTTGTCTATTATGCAGAATACTGTCATGAGTCTGCATCTGCCTATCCTTTTAGGCACAAGTTCACGCAATTATTTCTATACAGAACTAAGCACGGGATTGCAGAGTCTAGGATGCACTTACGTTCGACCTTAGGAGATAATGCCAAGCATTTTTCCAAAATTACCTGCCTGCTTCCAATCTGTCTCCCTACAATTTACCCTGCACATAGCAGCCAGTTTGTATTTTTAAACGTAAGCTTAGTTATGCTTCTCCTCTGCTGAAAAACCCTCAAATGATTCAGACATCATTTAGAATAAAGGCCACACTTCTTACCCCTGCTCATAAAACCCTCCACAGCCTTGCTCCTTCTGACCTCTGCAAGATAACTTCATACCATCCCCCCCCCCCAGTTACGGGGTGCAAAGACACTAATCTTCTTTCAATTTCATGAAAATGCCAAGGTCACACCCACCTAAGTTCTTTTCTTTAATTGTTCTCTAACTCTGGAATGCTACTTTCCCTGACTTCTTATAAAGTTCTCTTTTTCAATTCATGCAAGAACTATTTACTGAACAGCCATTACGTATCAAGCACTATTGTGGGTTATCAGGATGCATTAATGAACAAAAGAGACAAAAACCGCTGTCTTCTCAGAGCTTACATTCTAGCAGAATAGACAACGTGAATAACACAGGTAGATTACGTGATTCCTTGGGAGATGAAATACTTTATGGAAATGTAATAGAGGAGATTTAGTGTCAAGGGAGAAAAATTAGAGCAGGAATAGAAATACAGAGGGAAGAGGATGTTATAGTTTTAAATACCAAGTTCATGACGGGCCTCTTTAGGAAAGTAAAAGGTGAGCACAGGTTGGCCAGAATGGCAAGACTTCAGATGTGGGCGTCTGGGGGGCAAACGTCCTAGTAGAGGGCAGAGACTGTGTGCAATGGCCATTAGGTAGAAGCCTGTCTGTTCAACGAAGACCGAGAAGTCCAGCGTCCATAGAGCAGACTGCAACAATTCGCGGGACAGACGATGTGGCTTATGTTACGGGTGTAGCAATGGGCTGGTGTGAAGCGTTAGACTGTTGAATGTAGAGCCTAAAAGTATGTGGGATACAGTAGAAACAGGTTTCAGGAGGAGCAACTGCAAAGATGCAGCTGTCATCCACTGGGATGGAAAAGACGGTAAGCAGGTCTAGGGGAGATCAGGAGATCAATTTGGTACATCTGAAACTAAAATCTGATAGAGACCAAAGCAGAGGCACTTGATAGGCGGTGGGATATAATAACCTAGTATTCAGAAGAAAAAAGCCGTCTGAGGTATAAATTTGGGGGTCATCGCCCTATCAGTGTTATTTATTTATTTATCTATTTATTTTAAAGATTTTATTTATTTGAGAGAGAGAGAGAGAGAGAGAGAGAAAGGAAGAGCATGAGCAGGGGGAGGGGCAGAGGTAGAATCAGACTCCCTGCTAAGTGTGGAGCCTGCAGGAGGTGGGGCTCGATCCCATGACTCTGGGATCATGTCCTGAGCCGAAGGCAGATGCTTCACTGACTGAGCCCCCCAGGCGCCCCATCAGTATTATTTAAAGGCAGGAGAGTGGATGAAGTCCTCATGGGAATGAGTAGAAAGGAAAACCAAGGATGTGGATTTGTACAGCAGCTCTGATATTTATTAGATTTCTGACCTCGAGTGTGTTACCATCTCTGTGCCTCAGTTTGTCTGTATAATGGGGCTACCTAGGGCGTACTAGAGAGTAAATGAATCAGTGACACGGAATATGTAAATACTTAGGACATAATCAGCAGAACAGGCGTTATACGTTATTACTTATTATCTAGTAGAACATAAATCCATTGGCAGCAGGGATTTTTCTTTGTATTTTGTTTATTGCTATGTTCTTTAGGACATAGGACTTAGCACTTAGGACTTAGTGCTTATAATAGGATTTAGCACTTAGGACAGTTTATAATCCATAGTTGACATTTAGATATTTATGAAACGAATTTTTAGACCTGATTATAATGATGAAATCCAGGTAACTGGTGATATAAGGTGATGAGGGAAAATAATTTCTTAGATGTATTACCGTGATTTTCAAAGTACAATTGCTTCCACATGAGCATTCGTTTCTGAGTTAGAGGTGAGGGAAAGATGGGGGAAAGAGGCGTAGTTCTGAACTGGCAAAGCAGAGGCTAAGCAAGGAAACCAGTCAGTTTGGAAGAGGGTCTGGGACCATAGAGTATTTGCTTAGAATTCTTATTCAATTCTCATTTGGAATCTCAATTTAAAGAAAGTCTCTCATTCTCTACTGACTGATAGGATACTCAATTAATAAGCACATAGACATAGTATTTTAATTCTTGCTGCCACAGGCAGAACACCAACTTCTCTCAAGTTTACATGCTTATATTTTTGTTTTACTTGTATGAGAAAATCTCCAGCTCGAATTTATAGTATTCCCTGTAATAAAATTACACTCATGAGCTTTCTTTTTAAATTTCAGAACGCTTAAAGTGACTCTTGGAAATGAATTGATTTTAACTATGTTTGGAATGTGCAGGTTTGGACAATTCATGGACAGAGTCTACAGTGCTGGCCAACCTACTCAGTGGTCATTGGCCTTGGTTTTAGTAATTGAAACGCCAAGTTCAAGACTTTTATAAAACAGTACACGTGAAATTTTTGGCATTTGAACCAGAATCAAGATGGAATGTGAGAACAAAAGGATGGTCACCAGAGGGAAGGGAGAGGGTGCAGTAGGGGGGATGGAGGGTGATGAAGGAGGGCACTCGTGATGAGCACCCGGTGATGTAAGTAAGTGATGAACCACTAAATTCTACACCTGAAACTAAATTACACTGTGTTAATTAACTGGAATTTAAATAAAAAATACCACAACTAAATGAGTTTAGCAAGGTTGAAAAATACAAGATCGATATGCTAAAATAAATTGTATTTCTATATATTAACCAGGAACAACTGGAAACTGTTTTGTTTCTAAAAAATAAGCTGCTGAAAAAAAGACGGAATGTGGAGCCAGTCTGTTTCAACATAAGATCACAGCCATTATTTTGTTTCTCTCACTTTTGCATCTGCTTTAGCAAACATCTGTTTTTGGCAAGCTTATTTGATGTCAGGTAGTCAATTAAGCTATACCATGTTGGCATCCCAATCTTGATCTCCTTTAAAGAGCAAAAGACAGAAGAGCCAAAGGACTTGAACTACGCCTGGCAGCATCTGAAACAACCCGTACCTCTAGTCGCCACTGGTGAACGACCTCAGCAGCTGCCGTGGAAGCAGCTAATGAGCCGCAGAAATGAATCTGGGAGTTCCCCTTGGTGCACTGCTGTTTGGGGAGAAGATTCAAATGTTCACCAAATAAAGTTCTATTTATGCACTAATAATCTGACTTCTGCTGTGG
Source organism: Ursus arctos (assembly GCF_023065955.2). Lineage (NCBI taxonomy): Eukaryota > Metazoa > Chordata > Mammalia > Carnivora > Ursidae > Ursus > Ursus arctos. The sequence goes on along the minus strand of NW_026622897.1, from coordinate 4,062,435 downwards.
GAATGCCATCTCTGAGTGCCCTGAGGGGTAGGGAAAATACAAGATAAAGTACCAAGAGCCCTGGGTTCTAGACCAGGATCTGCCACTAGGATTTTGATCAAGTTACTTTTTCTTTCTAGGACTTTTGTTACCTAACCCGTCCAATGAGCCATGGAATTGCCCATCTATAAAGAGTTCTATACATTTATGTCCAACTCCTCATTACACATCTAGGCTTTCATGTCGAAATCTCAAAATATAGCAAGTCCCCAATCAATCTCATTCCCTTCCCCTTTCTTTACTGCAGTTAGACCTGTGAGCTAGCCATCTGGAATCACACTCACCTGCGTCATCTCACCTGTCCTACCATCTGTCCTGTGGTCGCCACTGTCTGCGTTTGACCTCAGAAATGTGTCTCCATTCTGTTATCCTCCTGCTACGGTCTGGATGTTTGCTTCCCTTCAAAATTCATACCTCGAAACCTAATGCCCAATGTGATGGTATTAGGAAGTGGGGCCTCTAGGAGGGGCTTAGGTCAAGAGGGTGGAGCCCTCATGAATGGGATTAGTGCCCTTATAAAAGAGACCCCACAGAGCCAGCTTGCTTCTTCCAAGTGAGGTTAGGGCTAGAATGTGCCATCTATGAGCCAGAAAGGGGACCCTCACCAGATACCAAATCTGCCAGTACCTTCCTCTAGGACTTCCCAGCTTCTAAATTGGAAAGCAGTAACTGTCTGTTGTTTAAGCCAACCAGTCTCTGGAATTCCGTTTTAAGAACCCATGCTAAGGGGTGCCTGGGTGGCTTAGTCATTAAGCGTCTGCCTTTGGCTCAGGGTGTGATCTCAGGGTCTTGGGATCGAGCCCCGCATTGGGCTCCCTGCTCCATGGGAAGCCTGATTCTTCCTCTCCCACTCCTCCTGCTTGTGTTCCCTCTCTCACTGGCTGTCTCTCTCTGTCAAATAAATAAATAAAATCTAAAAAAAAAGAACCCATGCTAAGACACATTCCATTTACACTAGTACTATATCAGACAAAGAAAAAAATATAAAAATATATGTATTTATTTTCTCTCCCACATTCATGGCAGACCTTGATAAAAGGTCATCTATTCTTTCCTGCTTCATCTCTGCAGCCTCAGAATTCTACTGAATATGCTCAGGCAGCCAATGCCATGCTTGCTTTACATGCTTACTCTTAAATTGGGCAGTACAAAATGTCTATCAAATGTAAGTCAAGCAGAGAAGGACAATTATCACATGGTTCCACTCATATGTGGAATACAAGAAATAGAGCAGAGGATGATAGGCGAAGGGAGGGAAAACTGAATGGGAAGAAACCAGAGAGGGAGACAAACCAGGAGACTCTTGACTCCGGGAAACAGAGGGTTGCGGAAAGGGAGGTGGGTGGGGGGATGAGGTAACTGGGTGATGGACATTAAGGAGGGCACGTGATGTGATGAGCACTGGATGTTATATACAACTAATGAATCATTGAACACATCAAAAACGAATGACGTGCTATATGTCAGCTAATTGAGTTTATTTTTATTTTTTATTGTAATATTTTTTTATTATGTTAGTCACCATACAGTACATCCCTGGTTTTTGATGTAAAGTTCGGTGATTCATTAGTTGTGTGTAACACCCAGTACACCATGCAATACGTGCCCTCCTTACTACCCATCACCAGTCTATCCCATCCCCTCACACCCCTCCCCTCTGGAGCCCTCAGTTTGTTTCTCAGAGGCAGCCCACGGAATGGCAGAATATATTTGCAAATGACAATACAGATAAAAGACTGGTATCCAAGATCTACAAAGAACTTCTCAAACTCAATACACAAGAAACAAATGAACAGACACTTTTCCAATGATGACATAAAAATGGCTAACAGACACATGAAAAAATGTTCAACATCACTAGCCATCAGGGAAATTCAAATCAAAACCACACTAAGATACCTCCTTACGCCAGTTAGAATGGGAAAAATTGACAAGGCAAGAAACAACAATTGCTGGAGAGGATGTGGAGAAAGGGGATCCCTCCTACACTGTCGGTGGGAATGCAAGTTGGTACAGCCACTCTGGAAAACAGTGTGGAGGTACCTTAAAGAGTTAAAAATTGAGCTACCCTATGATCCAGCCATTGCACTACTGGGTGTTTACCCCAAAGATACAGACGTAGTGAAGAGAAGGCCATATGCACCCCAATGTTCATAGCAGCAATGTCCACAATAGCTAAATCGTGGAAGGAACCGAGATGCCCTTCAACAGATGACTGGATTAAGAAGATGTGGTCCATATATACAATGGAATATTACTCAGCTATCAAAAAGAATGATTTCTCAACATTTGCTGCAACATGGACGGCACTGGAGGAGATAATGCTAAGTGAAATAAGTCAAGCAGAGAAAGACAATTATCATATGATTTCTCTCATCTATGGAATATAAGAACTAGGAAGATCGGTAGGAGAAGAAAGGGATAAAGAAAGGGGGGGTAATCAGAAAGGGGAATGAAGCATGAGAAACTATGGACTCTGAGAAACTGAGGACTACAGAGGGGAGGGGGGTGGGGGAATGTGATAGGCTGGTGATGGGTAGTAAAGAGGGCACATATTGCATGGTGCACTGGGTGTTATACGCAACTAATGAATCATCGAATTTTACATAAAAAACCAGGGATGTACTGTATGGTGACTAGCATAATAAAAAATATAATAAAAAAAAAGATACTTCACAAAGATATAGAAATGACCAGTAAGCATGTAAAATTCTGCTTAACCTCATTCATTACTCATCAGGAAAATGCCAGTTAAAGCCACCCATAGAGGATACTGAAGACCCATCAGAATGGCCAACATTTAAAAGACTAACAGCTGCAAAACTAGTGAAAATATGGAATAACTGGGATCTTCATACAATGTTTGGTGGGGACGTACATGGAATACAAACACTTTGAGCAACGATTTCACTGTTTTTTATAGAACTGAACATGAACCCTATGACCCTAAAATTCCACTCCTACTGAAAAGAAATAGACATATGTTCATTTAAAAATGATGACTTGCACAAGAATGCTCACATCAGTTTTCTTAGTACTAACCAGCTACTGGCACAGCTCAGGTGCCCCTCAATAGGAAAACATACAAACAAAATGTGGTCTGTTTACTCATACAGAGGACTATTACTCCAGTGAAAAGGAAGGGGCTCGTAATACATACAACAGTACAGATAAATCTCAAAAGTTATGCTGATTGGAACAAATCTTACACAAAAAAGTACATATTGTATAATTCTACTGATATGAAATTCTAGAACAGCCCAAACAAATATATGGTCAAAACAAAATCAGAGCAGCCTGTGCCTCTAGCAGTGGACACAGGAGCTGACTGGGCAGTGGTAGGAGATGTGTTTTTCTGAAGTAAGGGTAATGTCTCATGTCTTGATAGAGGTTAAATAACTACAGGCATTTTTCAAAATTTGGCAAACGTACATTTAAGGGTGGTGTAATTTATTATACATAAACGTTACTTCAAAAGGTAAAAGTGTATTGAACACCAAACTCTGGGGAACAACAGGCATACCAGATATGCAGGGAGAGGGCACATGTCTGGAATTTAGTTTAGAACGACTAAAGAAATAAAACAAATGGTTGAATAAAGGAACTGATGTATGGATGTGTAACAAGTTTAGTCAAATGTTAGTGATGGGGGTGCCTGGGTGGCGCAGTCGTTAAGCGTCTGCCTTCGGCTCAGGGCGTGATCCCGGCGTTATGGGATCGAGCCCCACATCAGGCTCCTCCGCTATGAGCCTGCTTCTTCCTCTCCCACTCTCCCTGCTTGTGTTCCCCCTCTTGCTGGCTGTCTCTATCTCTGTCAGATAAATAAATAAAATCTTTAAAAAAAAAATGTTAGTGATGATGTGTAACTGGTGGACATATGGGTGCTCACTGGAAAATTCTTTCAACTTTTCTGTTTATTTGAAAAATTTCTAAATGTTTTAAAAGTTCTTAGCCACCAAGAGTTCAGGCCCTCTTTATCATTCATGTTGACTGCTGCCTCAGTCTTTTATCTGATGTCCTTGCCATGGACACCTGCTTTCTCTGATCCATATTCAAATTGTTACCAGAGTCTTCTAACTAAAAAGAAAACTGTCCCATTCATTTCAGCTTGAGATAAAAACTCCTTCAAAAAACTAAGTCCTTTCTAACTCCTGCATTTACCTGACTGTACCCCACATGCCCTGTGCCTCAGCCATATGGAACCTCCATGACTTCAGGGTCCATCACGGTTGGGAGGATAATGTAAGACAGCCCCCTACTTAACCTTCCCTGCCCAGAGCAAATGTTACCTTTGATGTGAAACCTGCTCAGCTTTTCTGGTAACCGTCTCATTTGGGTTTTTACATCATATACTCAACACTGTTCTTAGAGTTCAGATTACGTATGTTGTGCCGTCATCTGTATGTTCCTGTCTCCCAAATTAGCCCAGTTACTAGTCCTCAAGCTACAGCAGGCACCAGAATCACCCAGAGTGCTTGATAACACACAAATTGCTACAAATAATCCTTAAGAGTTTCTGATTCGGTAGGTCTTAGACAAGGTCCAGGAATGTACATTTCTTTCAAGATCCCTCATGATGCCGATGGATCCAGAGGCCACACTTGTAAAACCCCTCTGTCGAACAATCACTTCCTTGAAGGTAGATGCTATGGCGTATTCATTTTTGTATCCCTAGAATGTGGGGCAATGCTTGGAAGACTGCCAACACGGAATAAATCCATGATGATTTCTCAAATAGCAATTTATATGGTGAAGAACTTTAAAAAATAATAATAATGAATATATGGAATATATGGAATGTAGGGTGAGCTTTTGGGACATATAAATTCATTCCAGAGGGCTGTGAGCACTGCACATGAAACAGGCACCCAGGCTATGCCAAGCCAAGAAATCTGCAATCCTTCTTGACAATTTCTTTGTGGCGATGACTTTAGTTGACTACAGAAGACATTCACTTTTTGAGTAGTCAGACCAACACTTTCCAAGTTACGCAGACTAGAATAGAAGCAATATCACCCCTTCCCCCCAAACGTGGCCAGGCTGAATAAAACTCACATATGGGAATTGCTGCTTCATCTTCACAGGTCAAGCTGTTAGGTGAGTGTTCTTAGAGATGGCTGTTTTGTGAAGATCGCCACAAACTAGACAGCCTGCCCAGAATGGATGGACGGAGGTGAGGAAGTACCTGCGAACGGCTACCACCTTCCCCTCCACAGCACAGATTTGTCATGGGGGTGGGCCAGTCAGGCCAAGGCAAAACACTGGAAGATTTATAGCACCATCATATGAGGCTACATAATGCCCTTCCCCCAGAGAAGTCCACATCCCAATCCCTAGAATTTGTGAATACAATACCTCACCTGACAAAAGGGAATTGGTGATTAAGTCACCATCTGGAGATGAGATGATCCTGGATTATACAAGTGGGTCCAATAATATCATGAGGGGCCTTACAGAAGGAGGTAGGAGGATTAGAGTCAGAGATGAAGATGTGAGAAGAGAAGAGGTTGGCATATGTCAGGCCATGAGCCAAGGATGGCGGGCATCCTGCCGAAGCCAGAGAAGACACGGAAATGCTTTCACTGCTTGATCATTCAGAAATACTGCAGCTCTGCCGATACGAGCCTGCTGAGACTGATTTCAGCCTTCTGATCTCCAGATCTTCAAGATAATAAATTCGTTTCATTTTAAGCCACTCAATTTGTGGTTAACTTGTCACAGCAGCAGTAAGTAGCTAATACGCCCTGTCTGATAAAGCTGCTGATGGCACAGTGGTCTTCTTGTCAGGACATTTAATGACATTCACTGGCTTATATTTTAGCAGGTTTTAGAATTAACCCCAGGCCTGAAGCCAACTACCAAAAATTCAAGCTTAAACCCCTGGAGTTCCCAGTATTTGTCATGTAAAGTATAATCCATTTCTATGCAAAAAGAATCCCCGTGGTCATAACAAGAGCTTGGAATGAGCTAAAAGTGGAACAATCTCTGCCATCCCATCGTCCAAACACCTAAGTATTGGGGCAAATCATTCCTATTCCTAGACCTCCTCAGAAAATGTGGGGGTTAGAGTACAAGTAAATTATTTTTAATGGCACATCTAGCACATTTGTTTATCAGAAATGAGACAGATTATTTGCCCACATTTATGCCGGCTAATCGGGAGAATAATAAATACAGTCTTCTAATTAGCTCACAGCTCTATAACTCATGGGAAATAAATACCCCAGAATTAGAAATTCGTGAAGAGTGGTAAGAAAAGATATTTAGGATATTCCTCATTATCATTACAGTAGAGAAACAAGCTTACAAACCCTCCCAGAGAAAAGTGAAATTTATTTCAACATTACCACCAGCATAATTAATAAAAACTCTCTTAGCCCAGGGAAGAAAAAAATCGGGTATTTCATTGCAATAAAATATCAGTGCCGACCTTCCTACATTAGAGAAATTATATACTTATTCTGATACTGTTTAAATTATTCCATCTGTGTTACACTGTCGTTTCATTTTTCAAGTCCTTTCAAGTGGAATATTCATCTCATTTTCGTTCGCCAGGCCGAGGAGGAATCGCTCTTGCAGTTAATGACCCCAGTGCAGATAAAACTATTCCTCCCTTCTGTCTCACGCTTCCTTTCGCTGCTTCACAGACGTTCCCCAACTGTTCCTGGTGGCGACTACTTCCAGAAGCAGCCAATCATATCTGGGTACAGGACTGAGCTCTTACATTTTATCACCTAGACAAGGCATGAAAGGCAGCTTGTTGGAGTTTTCCATCCACCTGGTCCCTTCACTCTTACACTCTGCCCATTTTGAACTGTGTTTCTGACCCATCCATCTGGTCGTCGCAGAATTTCTGCCCACAGGAAGAAGATAAATGTAGAGACAGAGGAAGGTGTGAGAGCACAGGGAGAGACCAATGGGGCATCTGAAAGATGTCCACATATATTTGTGGTAGGGAGGCAGCAGGAATGTCACCCCATCAGTCTGCTGACTCCCAATAATTCTGGTAATTGCTAATGTGTATCGATTGACTACAACCTGCAGGAAGGTGTGCCTGCCATGTGCACGGTGAAGCCTCATCCACAGATCCCATCTCTTCCTCACAACTCCATGAGCAGGGTCCTAACACTTTATACATCTTGCAGATTAGAGTACCAAGGGCCAGAAGGATTAAGTAATACTCCACAGTTAGTAAACAGCAGTAGTTCCTATTGTTATAACTAATTACCAGACAAGCCCAACGTCTACCCATAGCCCTCCAAAGCCCGTGACCTTGCCTCTGCAAAGCCACCTCCAAACTGATTCTCATCGACACATCACTCACTTCCTCAAGTTTCACAGATAATCTTGCTTTGCTCGCCCCCGCAATTCTCAACCTCCACCATTTTCCTGGTATTTTCAAGTGTACTGAAAGTGAACCATTTCAGATATCATGGCTAGATAACTGGTTATATTTGCCACACGCTGTGTTCCATACTCTGACACCCCAACTTCAGAAAAATAAATGCATAAACTACACAGGTTCGAACTCACAGCGCTCCAAATTTGCTATATGTACGTGAGCAGTTACCCTGCGCATTCCAGCTCGGATCATCCTTACCCGAGCTCTAGGACCATCATGCCACAGTAAAGAGTGCAGCTGTGTCTCAGGGTCTGTGAGACTCAGTGCCTCTATTCATCCTCTTTCATCATTCCTTTTCCTAAATGTGCTTTGGACCCATCATCTATTGGAGAAAATTGTCAGGGTCAGATTCAGAAGAAACTGAAGCTCAGAGAAGTCAGAAGGTGACATAATTATCAGGCCTTCTCTTAAGATCTTGATATAGAATGCTTTGGGTTTCCACAGACATGGTAGGCACAATCCAGGCCTATCAGCAACAGACAGACAAAGGCCAGAGGAAAAAGTGAGGATAAAGTAAGCAGCCACTATGTATGACAATGTACTTTAATTCCCGGTACCATCCTGGGAGGTGAATATCATTTCTTGACATAGTCAAAGTTATTTATTGACCATATACCACATATTAGGCACTGTTCTATGTACTAGGGATACAGCAATGGACAAGGTAGGCAAGATTCCAGCTCTCACAGTTCTTATACTGGGTGGAATCATATGATAAGAAAGGAAACAAAGGAAGAGTGTCTCTGAGAAAGCAAATTTTAGGCTCAAACTCAAATGATGAGAAGGTCCTGGTCATGAGCTGAGCTAAGTGCCAGATATGCCAGGTTGAGAGCAAAGACCCTATGACGGGTCCTGCATTCTAGGATTGACCGAGTGCCTGGAGTATAATGAAGGGGAGGTTAATTGAGTCACGTCAGAGACTCATGGGGAGGTCAGGAGGGCCTTATAGGCCAGTGCTTCTCAAGGTTTAATGTGCATGAGAATTATCCGGACATCTTGTTAAGAAACACTAACTGCTTCGGGAGCTCTGTGGTAGGGCTTGCAATTCTGCTGCCAGGTGATCTGACGTTGCAGGTCTTGATAAGAAGTTCACATAAAATTACAAGTGTCACTGAAGACACAGAAGGGTTTTAAGTAGACAATGAGCTGACAGGATTTACTTTTCAAAAACGTACTCTGGAGGATGGCTTCTATGAAAGCAAAGGTAAAGCATGAGACAGGTAATAATGCGGAAGAAACCAACGCTTAGAGATGTTCAACAATGCCAAGATCTTCCTGTAGAGTCATAATGTATGTCCAGGATTACGTGACCCAAAGACTGGGGTCCTTTATCCCTGTGTCATTGACTGGACAGGAGAACGCTTGTCTTAGAAGATGCACGCTCACGTGATGGAAGCAGCCTAAGGCAAAGCCAGATGGGTTCGTCGGCGTTACGATGAGTGTTTTTAATAGTGATCTGCCAAACAGGTGTCACTCACCGGTGCTAGGAGCATCCTGGTCATTCTCATTGTTCGTGCTGAGACCATCCCATGCACGTGGCAGCGAGAGAAGTGAGAGAAGAGGCCCGCTTCTTCGCATGGGGAACCCAGTCCCTTTACCTGTCTTGGTGGAGGCAGATCATTTTCCAACAACCCCCAAAGGTGTCTTTGTAGCTGAGCTGTTTCCTTCTTTGGTGGCAGGACCACACGCAGGAACGAAGTCCACACAGACCCAGAAACGCCTGCATCGCTACTTCCTTTATGTCCTCCTTCTACATTTTCTCACTTATGTTCTTCCTCACCTCAAATAAATCGATGTAAGGTCTAGGATTATAACTTCTTTCTTTCAGTCCATTTTGGGCCCCTTCAACATGATATGTCCATCACATGAATGCACATTTCCTCCCACCTGAGAGGATTAATAATTAACATTTATGTAGTGACTACTCTGTGTGAAGCACTGTGTTAAATGCTCTGTAAACGTTATCTTATTTAAACTACACAGGAGCCCATACCCAAAAAATACAGAAACTAATTCAAAGGGATGCATGCACCCTGATATTTATTGCAGCATTATCTACATAGCCAAATTATGAAAGCAGCCCAAGTGTCCATGGAGAGCTGAATGGACAAAGAAGATGTGGTATATATATATGATATATATATATATATATATGATATATATATATCATATATATATATATATGATATATATATATCATATATATATAATGGAATATTACTCAGCCATCGAAAAGAATGAAATCATGCCATTTGCAACGACATGGATGGAGCTAGAGTGTTATGCTAAGTGCAATGAACCAGTCAGAGAAAGACAAATACCATATGGTTTCACTCAAATATAGAATTTAAGAAACAAAACAAATTATCATGGGGAAAAAAAGAGAGAGAAGCAAACCAAAAAACAGACTCTTAGCTATAGAGCCCACGCTGATGGTTACCAGAGGGGAGGTGGAGAATGGGTGAAATAGATGGGGATGAAGGAGGGCACGGTAAGGGGGGTACTTAACATCATGAGCACAGAGTAATGCACAGAATCGTTGAATCACTGTAGTGCACACCTGAGACTAACACAACACTGTTAACTAATGAAATACAAAATAAAATAAATAAAATAAACTTCATAGGAGCCCAGAAAAGGAGTTTCTGTCTATTGCATAGCTGAGGAAGCTGCAATTTTCATGAAGTTCTACAAGTCGCCTCAGTTCTCACAGGCATAGAGGGCAATGGTGAGAATTTTAAGGCTACTGCTCCCAAGCCACTTGTTACCACCAGACCAGGGATTTTCCAAATGTGGTTCCTGGATCTTCGGCATCAGCGTCCACTAGGAACCTGTTAGAAACGCAAATTCTCGAGTTCTGTCTCAGACCTTCTGAATCCAAACTCTGGGAGTGGCGGCCAGTTGTAGAAAACCCTCCAGATGATGCTGATACAAAATCTGACCACTTCTGATCTAAGCCAGGGTCTGCAGACCGAGGCCGGAGAGAAATCGAGCCCGCAATCTCACTGTACGGCCCTGAGACAAGAATGGTTTTAATGATTTTAAAGATGGTCAAAAATCAACAAGAATATGTGACAGAGAGTGTATGTGGCCAACAAGGCCTCAGATATTTACCATCTGGCCTTCAGAGAAAAAGTCTGCTAACCCCTGACTTAGATTATGCTTTTCAGGGGGCTGGACTTGACTTCTTCCTATTATTTAGTTTCCAGTAACTGGTAACAAGTAATTCCCGACACCGCCTCCCTCAGTTTCTCTCGATTCTACTAGTTTTCACCCTAATATTTTTAACAAAGTACCAGCACTGTTTTAGAGATCACTGCCCCTTTATACTGACATATCTTTATAGCTATGAGTCTCCAGAAAGTGTTCCAGAATTCGTTTACTTCCTCTGGGCACTTTGCTTTCAAGCACTCAACTTTCCTGGTGGATTGGACAACTTTTTTATGGTCTTCTCCTCGTCCCTCTAAACTCCCAAAGTAGTTATTAATATAGTTATGGAATGGCTCTATTTTTCTTATGTGAAGATACGCTTTTATGAAATAAGTACTCTTTTCATTGATTCTAAAACATGAATTTTTGATACATTTAAAAATCTCTGGAATAAGGATACATGTTAAAATCCATGGTGCTTACAGCAGCTCTTTGGGACCAGGTGGAAGTCATGCCATTGTCTTCTTTCCCTACAAGGATGGACGAGGTCACAGCTACTCACATTTCTTGAGTGATGAACATTGGCAATGTTACCCGTGTTGAGTTTTATCTAAAATGTATTAAAAGATTACATGGTGGGTTTTTATAGAAAAAAAAACCTTCTCTTTATTCAAAATGATAAAGAAATGAGTGAAGCAAATATCTGTTGTTTGGAGAATAACCACAATTTTGTATAGTCTTTCAAAATAATGACCAGTGCTGTTACAGGCTCAGAGAAAGGAAGACACTTATGAATAGATGAAGTTGTGGTACATTGTTTGTGAGAAACGTGAAGAATTGTCCCAAACGTGTTAGGCACCACAATGAAAGTTGGGGAAAACCACCATAATCCTTAGAACAGAGGAAAGTCATTTCCAAGCAATCGGAGGCTACGTCAACAATTCATGCATCACGGAAAATTCTCTTTAATGCACTGCGCGGTATTTTATTTGGCAGAATTTTTGTTTTTCCTAGTGGATCATAAAATAATAGTGGGCCTTGCAACTGATGTTGTGTTAAATCTTATGAAGCAGTCTTAAAAATTGTATGAATGAGGGTTGCTAATTGTGCAATTATTTGCTAATTAAAGTAATCTGAATTTCATAGTGTCTGTTTTTAAAATGCCAATACTTGGATGCTGCTTAGCCTACATTCTGACAGTTAGACTCAAGGTCGCCCACAAGTGCAGGTATCAGCAGGGCTTGCTCCATTAACTGATCTCGTCCTAGCTTCACCAGAAGTTTTTTCTTACCCTGAATCTATTATGCTCTGTATTTTTCCCGAAGTGAAAAAGGCCGGTATGCTCTTGACGAGCTGTGTCGCACTCTTGCAGGTTGCATCTTGTTTTTGTTTTACATCCTCTTTTCAAGCAAGACTTTTTTTTTTTTTTTTTGGAGTATGATCATTTTAAATTATCTCTTTTTTAATTTAAATTCAATTAGCCAACATCATTAGTTTTGATATAATGTGCAGTGATTCATGAGTTGCGTATAACACCCAGCACTCATCACATCGCTTAACCACCTGCCTACAGTCCTGAAGAAAGGCTTAGATTACTTTTCCACAGTCGCCATTTTCAATTCCACCATCATCCCAGGGAGCAGAAACAAAGAAAAATAAAGATCGTTCCTGGTCACGGGCACGCTGGCTCTGGCTCTGGCTCACGATGATCTATCTCACGTTGAATATAAAGGAGGTGGCTCTCCATCCTCACTGTCAGGATGGCTTCATCCTTCTATTTGACATTTGTCCCCTTGCCAAACATAACATGACGACCTCTGAACACTCCTTAGCACTAGGAGGGAAAAAACCCAAATCAAAGGTCGAAATCGACCGATTTATTCATATTTAAATGGAGCATGCATTTTTAAATTAGAATATATTGTTCTTTGCAAAAGGAACACCAGCTTGAACCCGCTCAATGGCCCCTCCTTGAATCCAGAGAAATCCAAAATTTATTTCCTCCTTGACCCTCCAAATCACTATCGAGCAAATTGCAGCAGGAAAGCGGATGGGTGGTAATTTAAGATTCATGCACGGCCCTGCCTGGTAATGATCTAGTACCACGCGAGTGCTTCTAAGTGAGGGAAGATGCGTCCCTACACTTGCAATTACAAGACAAGTAGCACTTGAATTTTGTGAGCAGAAGATTGGCATTGGTAAACCAACAGCATCCTACCATTAGCTCCTCTGCCCTGAATTTCATTTAAGAGTGTGCTTTGCAGAAGTTGTCCTGATGGAATTGCCACCTGCGGAATTAGCGATGCAGAGAGGAGGGGAACACCGCGTGAAGCCCAGCTCCAGCCGGGAAAAATATGTACACCATTTCAGTGCTAGCTTTTCCATGATGAAAATAACAGAAAAATAAGTCTCTTCCTGATTCAGGTACCTCTTGACTGTCTCACAAAAGCTTTGGGAGGGAGGTCATTTTCTCTGCTTAGTTTCCTCAACAAAAAACCTGTAATTTGAAGAAAACTGTGACTCTGAAGATACCCTGCTCTCTGAGGTGTGGGCACAGATCTACATTAGAATGGAGAAAAAGGCTTGAAACAGTCTCTATTTATTCATGGATGGTAGCAATACACCAAAGATTTGTCCTGTACTTTACAAATTTTTAGGTAAATCCTTTCAGGTTTCCTTGATTAGCTTTTAATGAATAAACTAAGTGGCCCGTGGGTCGCCTGGAGCAGGGGTGCCGTGATAAGATCCTGCCTCCTCATTTAGTATAAGATAACTGGTGTACACATATGTTATCACCATAGCACACATAAAAAAATGCTGTTAGGAAGACAGAAAGGGTAAAATGGAAGAAACAGGAGGGGGAAGAGCTAAAAGAGAAGAGAGGAAGATAAGGAGGGAGGGAAGAAGAGGAGAAAATGCTAATTTAGAATGTGTTAGACAAATACTTAACATTTTAGCTGATTTTCCACAATACAGAGACTTATGTAACAACAGAATCAAAACTCAATTTTAAAAAAATAGAGCTTGCTTTGCCTATTTCAATAACTGATCATAGATTGGAAATAAGCCGCGGGCTGCTGTCTGGCAGGGGCCGGGGACTCGGAGATCAAGCACACTGTGAAAATTGAAATACCTCTACTTTTGGTGGGTGAACATGTCCTCTGGTGTAACCCTAATGAGATGTGCTAACTTTGTATCACCTGCTGGGGAGACTAAATCCAAAATTATACACGAGTTGAGGCTGGGTTTATTTCTGCTCCTTGAGCAAGACTAAAACTTGTTTTTGCTTTGGGAAATCTGCAGGGGGTCTACCAGCGAGGCAAAGACACCTACCTGGTACGGGCATGGGGAGCCCACTCCCAGAGCAGCACCCCTCACTGCCCTACACCTCCTCTCCTCTCTGTTATTCTGGGTCCTTCAGCGTTGGTGGAACCTGAGGGCTTGACAGGGTTGGGGGAGGGCTCACTAATTAGCAGTTCTCTGAACTGTTTCGGTGTAAAGTAATACCCATCGGTGTGGCTAGTTTTCTATTTCTGAAGTTGAACACACACAGCAATGCTAAGAGTTACTTGCCATTTGAAATATAGCTGGCAAATTGCATGTCGTCTGGCATAATTTGAAGTATTTGAAAATGGTGTTGGTTTTCACTTTCATATAAAGTACTGAGTTCACCCAAGCCAAAACTGGTAAAGACAGAGAGGAAAACATTAAGATATGAAAGGAGTAACAGAATATGGTGAACGTACGTCTATTTTCTTGAATAAGAAAGACATCTTTAAAAGGACACACAGGAATTCCTTGTTAAGCGGATTAAAAATTCTAACAGAACAGTCAGTTCTTCCTTATTTCACACAAAATGAGCAGTGGGTAAAATGGACCATCAGATAGAAATTTAAACATTGGACTCTGCTCACCGTTTGTAAAAACCTTTTTACTTTATTAAAAGTCTGATGCTTCAGTATATATGACATTCTCAGTCCTGAGTCTGCCACATTATGCATTTTATTGCCAGGTATATGTGGAACCTTGAGTATTTTATGAATTCCAAGATATTATTTTTTTTTTTCATTTCAGATTACTATGATTCTCAGAAATGATAATTTAAGAATCGCTAACATCCACAGTTTACCGTGTGAAATGACATACGTTATCACTGGTGTTAAAAAGAAAACCACAGGCCCCAAAATGGAGTCACTTATGTTTGGGTCCCTCAGCAGCAAACCAAGATATAACAGCCCACTTCACCAAGGTTTCAAATCCCTGGGAATGTGACCTCTCACGAGGCAGCCCGGGTTTCCTGCTCCTCGCTAGGAGGAGATCCAAGGAAAGAGCCCTTTCTGTTCCCCTAACACAAGGCATTCTGGGCTGATAATTTCCTTTTCTCTTCTCTGCCTTTAAAGACCTTTCCTTTCCTGGCAGCTCGACCGAGCTCCTTTTTATTTGCTAGATGGGATGCTGCCCAATTTAGGCATCATGTAATAAAGCTGATTAGATCTCCAAGTGTATTTGGTTAAATATTTGTTAACTAACATCAGTCTTCATAGTAACTGTGCCAAGTGAGTTTCTTTAGCCTTATTGACAGTACGTCGCACATACGGTACAGTGAAGAGCGTGAGGTCGATCGTCTCACAGACCTGGGTTCAAATCCTAGCTCGCCTCCTCCCTGGGATGCTGAACAAAGGTTGTGATGCCTCCCTCGTAGTCTTCATTCACGAAATGGAACGGTCAGTACTTAGTTCAGGGCTGCACTGTCAGAATCAAACTGGCAATGGGCTGGCAGAGAGGGACTGTGCAACGTAGCTCAGCTGGGAGTTTAAGTACCCCGAGGAAGGCCCCAGAATTAGTAAGTAGCCCCTCCAGGAATCCAATGTGGACGTATTGACCCTCAAAATGAGAATCCCACTTTCTACTACACCGCCCCGCTCAAAGCAGTACAAAGGGCTATTTCACGTACATTTAAGGTGTGCAATGAGGAAGACATAAATTCACCACCTGTCAAGTACGGAGTCACAGAAAATAAATTCCTATACACAGTCAGGGCTTTGTTATCAGATTTTTTAGAAAAAATAATATGTCTTAGAGCCCAAAGGCTTTCAAATGGCTTACCCTGAGTCATATTTATTAAAACCTGAGATCGCCTTTAACTACACACCTGAAAATAAATTATACTGAGTTCATTTGCAAGCAAAACTTGTCAGATAAAATTACGAAGGGATAAATTCTTAAAATAATAATGAAATACAGTTCTTTTAAAGGTTCTTACTTTCTGCATGATGTTATGCTAAGGCCTTTAAATACCCTCTCTCAATTGAGCTTCCAAATAAAATTCATGAGGCAGCTCACAGGGTCTTTCCAGTTCATGGCAGAGCTTTAAGTCCAATAACCCAGCCAAGGGGCAAAGCCAAGATTTGAGTCCAAGTGGGCCTGATGCCTAACACTAGGTTTTTGGGTTTCTTGCTCATTGTTGGGTATTTCCAGACAACTTCTGCTCTGCTAATATATTTTGGTATTCATCGCAAGGTCACTTTAACAAAGAATTTTTTCGTGTGTTATTAAGTCAGGGTAGGGAACAATGAAAGCCTAGTTTCTAATCTTAAAGCAAAAGTGAATTCAATGGGACATTTTAACTAAGGCACAGGAGTTATTTACGGCTCTGGACAGAACCAGATGGGGATATGTTTAGATGTTCATCCCCAGAAATCTCAAAGGACAGAAGTTCTAAATTACCTATAAGGGGTGCCTGGCTGCCTCAGCTGATCGAGCATGCAATTCTTGATCTTGGGGTTGGGAGTTCAAGCCCCACGTTGGGTGTAGTGACTATTTAAAAATAAAATCTTTTAAAAAATAAAAAATAAATTACCTATACAACTCTCAAAAGAGAACTATTTCATGTAAGTGCTAATTTTACCCAGGCTGCTTCTAGGCTCCCAGCCATCTGGTGTTTCCCCCAGATGCTCTGGCCTCTCTGGTTAAACGTCATGAAGCTGTAGCCGACCCAGACACCATGGGCTGGGGAGGTTCTACTCCAGGTCAATGTCCTTTCCTGTCACTTCCTGTGGACAGTTTTCTTCACTGGCTGAAAATGGTCACTAAGCAACTTCCAGTCTACTGCGAGACAAAGACAATCTAGTCATCTCACCTTGTGTCTCAAGTTCCATGGGACCTGAGCTCTCAAGGTCATCAACCACCTGGCAGCCCTACCACTGGCCACAGTGTGTGTTATCCTTCAGCTCAAGAAACACTGAGAGAGAGAAGCAGAGAACTCTTTCCAGGCTGTTAGGGCTGATCCTTGATGTTCTAGTCGATATCGTTGCCTACTCGGCCTTCCCTCAAAGTCTGTCTCAACCTCCTCCCCTCCCTCTGTATTGACAAAGCTCTCAGGACAATATTTACTTCTCAACATTGTTCATTAACTTTTAGCTATGCTTATTATTATCTCCCTCATTGATCTTATCCATGGCCACACCTCCCTGCACTGCCCCCCATATATCCAACTGGCTGGAGTGGGTTGAGAGGACCACATGCAGATTCTTGAATGTTCCATGATGTCTCCTAGCTCAGGTTCTCTCTCCCTGATATGGAGCTTCCCTGCTCCCTTTTTTTAATTTTCCAGTTTTTGAAACTTAGTTCCTGCATCATTTCCCCTTAAAAAGTCATTTCTGACCATTCCATATAAAAATGAACACTCCCTTCTTTATATCCTTGCTTAACCTTATGCATATTTCTTTTTTAGTACTCAGAACGCTTTATTGCACTTATTTTTACTCATCTCTTCTGTAACTAGACGACGAATTCATTAACTTCCCCTGGAGACCAACTAGAATCCGTATTTAGTGAATTAACCCTCTCCTTCCTCCTCAACTCCACCCTCCAGTCTCCCCTCCAGATGCGATGAGTGCTACCAGAAATCTTCCACGCATATGCGTTTATATGGACAATATTACATTTCTATAGATGCTTACAATCTTAAAATAGTAAACATACAGGTGTGAAGCTTACTTTTTTAATATATTTAACACCATCGTGACTATTTCCCACGTACTATAGTGTCCTAAATAACTCTATGATATTCTATCATGTGCAGATACCTTATTTAAACAGAAGGACTAGATTGAACTCATTCTGTGCTCCTTCCACTTCGAACGGTGCTTAGTACCCAGAGCACACAACACAAATGTGAGGGGGAGATCACTAGAGCCATTATCCAACCAGAAACACAGGCCTTTTCCACTCCCATGAGGTGGCCTTGTGCTCAAACAAAGTCACAGCAGTGTACCCCTGGTTCTTTCTATATTCTGCCTTCCAATTCCTGACTATTTTTGGAACACGGTTTGGGACTGAATAACCATGACTTTATCCTTTGAATATCTGATTAAGCCTGGCTTTTTCATTTCTTTCTTTCTCTTTTTTTTTTAAAGAGAAATACCACCTGGACAAGCACAGAATACCTGATTCAGAAGCTGATCCCCAGCCTCAGGGCCACGTCAGCGCGACCCCCCTGAAATGAGGGCGTGCCAGGGAGTCGCCAGTGGCACTGGCTGGTCACCTGCTCTACTCGATCGTGGCTCTGGTCAAGGAATTGCAGATTCGACGTAGTGGTTGTCTTAGCTTAGGTTGCCGTGACTGAAAGCCACAGACGAGGTGGCTTGAAACAACAGGAATGGATTTTTCTCACAGTTCTGGAGGGCCCAACACCAAGGTGCTTGCAGGGCTGCTTTCTGCTGAGGCCTCAGGCCCTGCCTTTATGACATTTCACCTCCCCTGCCTCTTTAAAGGCCCTGTGTTCAAATGCAGTCACTGTGGAGGTGAAGGCTTCCATTTAGGAAATTTGGGGAAACACAATTCCACCTGGAAGTGAGAACATGTCTACAGTAATCAATGTCCCGGTTGCCCTAGACTGTTCCCAATTCTGCCTAGTACCTGGTGTTTCATTCACTGAGCAGCCCCTTGCACTCTCAGTAGCTACGGTCAGCCTATGCACCCCCTCTCTCCATCAGGCTGTGCTTTCTCTCCCCCTGGTGGGACAAGACATAAATTGAACCACGGGGAAGCATCATTCTGAGCCCTACGCACCTGCTTGTGTGGTACGAACGGTGTTGTTCCGGTCTGTAAAGGGGCTTGTAAAGCACAGCTGTAAGGCTGTTGTCCATGCACGGCCTGTTATTTCTGTTGATTGCACTCGCACTGCCAATAAGTTACTGCTCCTTTCGTCTTGAGGCCTCATGTGGCTTTGCACTCGCTCTGGCAAGCCGTTCCCAGGAAGAGGTCTCAGGAAGAGGTCTCAGGTGTAACAGTGTAGACCAGGGGCTCTCTGTGAGCACAACAGGAATAAGACGTCTGCCTACATTCCAGATTCTTTCAGCACGTGATCCCCAATATCCCTTTAACACTCATGCATCTAACTTGGACTACGCGTTCCTCAAACGGTCTGCTGAGGGCTTCTTATTTTCTTCCTTCCTTTCTTTCCTCTCCTGTTCTTCTTCCTTCTCCTCCTCCTCTTTCTCCTCTTCCTTCTTCAGGGTTGTATTTATTTTGCGATTCTGAGCCATGCTATCCCTTCCCCAACCACAGCCCACCCTCTGAATACTGGCCTGGTGCCTAGGCCTTCCGCACTGTGCTCTTCTTAGATCTTTGCTTACAGGGACTAGACCGACGCTTTCCTCTGCGTCCAGCACTGAGCTCGAGCCTGAGCCTGTGCTGGAGACGTAGCTCCCGCTCTCCAATGACAGGAGGGACCACCTCTGAGGTCGACCCAGGCTTTTGCTCAGAACGTTTCTTTACCTGGACGACCAGTGCATTCTATGAGCTGGCTGCACCTGAAATGTGGTTAGTACGCTTGACGGATTGCCTTTTTATTTTATTTCAATATATTTCCACCTAATTTGAAAAACTGAAGCAGTGTTAAATATTTTCAGCTAAACAGAAATTTGTTTTGATAGGACTCTACTTCACTTTAATTGTGGATATCTAGCATTTACACTGAGATGTGCTGTAAGTGGAAAATACCAGATTACCAAATTTGGTATGAGAAATAATATTAATAATTACATTAGAAAATAATATATTAGTAATTGCTCTATTACTTGCTGAAATAAAATTTTTAGACATTAGATTAAATACAATATATTATTGAAATCAATTTCATCTATTTAAGCTTTTTAAAATGGGGCTACACCATTACCCCTACGGGACTGGCAAAGATAAAAGCAAACACGCTACATACCAAGCGCTGGCAACAATAGAAAACCACTGAAGCTCTCACACGGTGCCGTGAGAATGTAATACGGGGCAGCCATTTGGGGAAACAATTTGACAATTTCTTATGAAGTTAAATATAACACTTGCTCTATGATCCGCCGATCCTACCCCTAAGTATTATCTACGAGAAATCAAAACTTACGTTCACAGCAAAATGTGTATGAGAATGTCTGTAGCAACTTCATTCATAATCACCCCAACTGGAAATGACCCAATTTTCCACCAACAGATAAAGGAATAACTGCGATGTAGCCATATGGTGAACAAAAAGCAATGAACTGCTGATACACATTATAACACGCATGAATCTCAAACATACTGCACTAAATGCAATTAGCCGTATTCAAATAGCCTCGCACTGTGAATGATAGCTACGGGGAATGTGCAGAGAAGACTTATCTGTCGAGGTAGAAAGGAGATGCATGACTGTGCAGGGGCAGAATGGCGAGTGGCAGCTAATTGCTTGAGGGTTTCTTCTGAGGATGATGAAAATATTCTAAAACTGATTCTGGTGATTATTGCACAATTCTGTGAATACAGTAAAAACCACTGAATTGTAGGCTTTAAATGGGTGAATTGTAGGATAGGTCAATTATGTATCAATAAAGCTGATAAAAAACAAATTAATAAACAAGTGAATAAAAATGAATTATTAAAGGACACCTGGGTGGCTCAGTCGGTTAAGCATCGGACTCTCGATTTTGGCTCAGGTCATGGTCTCAGGGTCATGAGATTGACCCTGAGTGTGGCTCCGTGCTCAGCAGGGAGTTTGCTTCTCTCTCTCTCTCTCTTTCTCTCTGTGTACCTCAACCCCTCCCCACACTCAGGCTCTCGCTTGCTCTCTCTCTCTCAAATAAATAAATAAATCTTTTAAAAAATGAATTATTAAAGCACATGTCACTAGTAGAAAATATTAAATTTCATATGTGGAAAAAATTTTTTTCATTACATGTATGGCTTTTTATGTTCCTACCAGGCATAGCTCACCTAACATTTAACTGGTACTAGAGTGAAGCAAACTCTGGGAGTAGCAAGAAAAATGTAGTGGTAAATCTGATATTCGTTTCTCACTGTCTTTCTTTTCTTTTTTCTTTTTTTTAAAGATTTGTTTATTTGAGAGAGAGAAAGAGAGCACAAGTGGGGAGGAAGGTCAGAGGGAGAGGAAAGAGCAGACTCCCCACCGAGCAGGGAGCCCAATGTGGGACTCCATCCCAGGACCCTGAGATCATGACCTGAGCTGAAGGCAGATGCTTAACCGGCTGAGCCCCCCAGACGCCCCTTGTTTCTCACTTTCTTAATCACATCACTTACTCCTCCTTCATCCGTGTTCTTCCCTATACTTCAGAGAATGTGATTCTACTAGAATCCAGAAATGGTAAATGGATTAAGTAATTGAATGACCAATGAGCCATTTATGAAGACTTTTTTCTCCCATTTGTAAAAAAGAGTTAAGTCACAAAACAGAAGGATGACTAGCATTTGAAACAGTGTTACAGAGTGTTCAAATTCATTAACTTCTAAAAGGAAGAAGTGAGACAGATTTAAGATGTTTTCTACTACTAGACTCCAGCTGACTTAGTAACACAAACAAAATCACAAATCTGAAAAGGCAAATGAAGCTAAAGAATTTCTTTAGGTCACTATTGGATAAAATAATTGTAGTCACCATTAAGTCAGAATTTTCCAGAAACATGTTAGAAAACTATAAACCTTCGTTAGGGAAATGGAAGCAATCCAAGCTCAGAGGCCTGTTGATAAAGAAAGGCATGGATACTGGAGACATCATCCAGTTTTTAAAAATATATTCCCATTGCAGGAGACTGAAAACTCCAGTTGTGGCCTCGACACTGTCATCTGAAAGCTGGTTATCTATTTCCTGAATTTCGTATCAATCTGGAAGAGAAGGGAAGAAAGAGCTAGCACTTTGGGCATCTCTACACAGGTCCATACCGGATACAACAATTTTAAATAATTTGTGTCAACTTGTTATGCAAACATTCTGGGAGCACTCACCCAGGCCACACTACGTTTTCTGGAATGTATCCCACTCACAGCCCCTTCTGTAGGAAGTGCCTCCTCACCAGGAGGACTTGGCTAGGGTTGAATGCAAGCACAGGAAGACTCAGGGAAGGGACATAGGAGACACCGGGGCTGTGATTTAGATGATAATGGGTAACTGAAATGTCAGGGCAAGTAGAGGAATGTGGAACCACATGAAACTCAACAAGAGAAAAAAAAAGAAGCAGATAAAAGGGAGAAGCTCATGCTTTAAATAAAACAAAGAATGAGCGTGCAAAAGATTCTTCTATTCCAGTGTTTGTCTCCAGGTAGCAAGGCTCTATTTCATTTCTTATCCTTAAACTCCTATGGGGTTACCTATTTTAGGCTAAAACTAAATTCTCCTTACCTCAGGCTGGCTTAAATGGGCTTTATTCCTTGCAACCAGTGATCCTAGAGTGATACATTAATTTCCAGAAAGGTCTGTGACTGAAGGTAACTAGCTCCCCATCCTCAAACCACTCTGTGAGTGCAGACGTGGCTTGAATGTGTATAAATGGACTCTTGGGTCCTCTAATCAACCACATCATTTCTCCTGGCCAGTCCTTACACTTTCAAATTGGCCATGGCCATGAAAGAGAATTTTCCAGAATCAGGCAAACTGTCATCCTATTTCTCCCTCAGACAAAATTCAAGCAGCATCCTTCAGAAATAGCAGGAGCGAATTCTTGCATCTGGGTGTTTGGGGCTCTCAATGCCAATTTCCCAGCACCAGTAAGGTCTTTGAAGCTCCCTCCTAAAATGGCAGGGCTCTAAATAACACAGTGGAGACGTATTGAGATGGATTCACAACTGTCTACACAAGAAATCTCCTGCTGACGTCAACAGGAGTTTATCCCGAGAGCCTAAGAATTAGGCGAGTATTAATAAATTTTGCTGAGTTACTTCAATCTAATCTGAAAGCTTTAGCTTTTTCCTTCCCGAGAGTGGGTGGGAGCAGAGGAGGAGGTGACTACGTGGGAACACTTTGATGTTCCCTGTGTTTTACTGAGAGATTTTACTTGGGGAGTTCAAGTTGGAAGAAACTTAGCACAGGTGCTCATGCCTCTAAGCTTTGAACCTCCCTCCCTCCCTCCCTAACCTCCTTCTGGTCTTGCATGATTTCAATTCTCAAGGATTATCAGAAAAACTTCTGAAAGTGACATCTACATTTAAAAGCAGATGGCTGTGCAGATGTTGAATCTTTAATCATTAGGTTTGGGAGTCTTGGTGTACTTGGCCTTTTTCTAAATTTTTTAAAATTTTTTTATTTTTTAAGAAGTCAACTTGTTTTTTGGCAGATTGGGCATGAGCACTCAAATTGAGTAATTTCAGTGGAACTATTAAATTAAACCAAACCTTATACATATAAAGAAAGGAGAAAACCTTGTAACATAAAAGAAAAACTATAGCTTTGAAAATGCATAGTGTTTTTTTTTTTCAAAAAAATATGCATATGAATAAGCCAAACTCCATTCACCCGGTTAGAATTTTTTTTTTTTAAGAGCGAGGGAGAGAGAATCTTAAGGAGGCTCCACTTCATGGCTCTCAGATCATGAACTGAGCTGAAATCAAGAGTCGGTTGCTTAATGGACTGAGCTACTCAGGTGCCCCTCCACCAATTGGAAATTTTTATTGCATAGACTAAATTTCATCATTGGAAAGACCTATTTCACTAATGTTTCAGGTGTCTAACAAAATAGTGCTAAAAATACACCTAAACTTGTAATTTACTGCCCAGATAGGACACTTTGGGGATGAAATGGTGCTATTAAGAATGCACTGGGACAAGAGGTATAAACTGGTTTATCTCACAAATAAGGCCCTGGCTGTCATCATTTTCCCCTAAAAGATCAAAATCAATGACAACAGTTCTAGATTTCCAAACAAAATGACTGAAATATTCTCTACTTAGTTCATAGAATTGATTTCAATAAAATTTTCCTTACTATAGTCAACTTGAAATTCATCTTGCTTCAGTTTTTAATTAAGTGTTAATTCTACTTTTTTCTACTGGTGACTCAGCTTTCCTAATTTTATTGTTTGATGTTTGATTATGGTTTATTGTGAATTATAGACATATACAAAAGTACATAAAATGCAAGTGCTTTGCAATTATAGAGAAAACACCTATATGGCCATCTCCCAAGTAAAGAGATGGAACATTGCCATTTCTTTGAAGCCCCTAGAAGGCCCTTCCCAATAAAATCCTGTCACCCACAGAGGAAACCACGTCTTACACTAGGGAAATTAAATATTTGACTTTTTTTTGTACTTTTAACTCTGAAGTATAAATTCCTAAGTATTAGTTTTTTTAGACTTGTCCAGTTTATTTGAAGTCTATATAAATGAAATAATATTGTATATGTTTTGTGTCTGGGTCTGGCTTCTTTTGTATTCTTTTTATAGAATCATCTATATTGTGGTGTGTAGACATATAACATATATTTTTATATTATTATTGCTGTATGTCATTTCATTGTTTGAACACACCAGAAATTGTTTTATCATTCTACTACTGGTAGGTATTTGGGTTGTTTCTAGATTTTGGTCATTAAAAATAATACTGCAAAGAAACATTCTCATACAGGTTTCCTGGTGCATAAAAAATGAATTTTTGTAGGAAACATACTGGGGGAAAAATTGTTGGGTAATCATGTGTAACTACCTTTAACTGTTAGTACTGAATGGGTTTCCAAAGTGATCCTACCCAGTGCATTCCCACACTTGTGTTATCAGCACCACCTGGGCACTTGTGAGAACTACAGATTCAAAGACCCTTCTCCAGGACAGCTGAAACAGGAATGTGAGGGATGGAGCTCAGCAATACTGACCGAAGCTCAAGTCCCTCAACTCTACCGCATGGTGCCATTAGTTGGAGATCTTTGGGGAAAAAAACACCAATGCCTAGTTCTCTTGTTCCAGATATTCTAATTTATTTGATACAGTGTATATAACCTGGATCTCAGGACTGAGAGAGTAGTTCTCAATCTCCTCTGTTAAATTAAAATCATCCTGGATACTTTAAAAAGAAAACAAAAACCAGGAAACCTTCCCCTACAAGGATTCTGCTGTAATTGTCCTTGGGGGGTGAGGAGCTTAGGCATTGATCTTTGTTTGTTTTGTGGTTTTGTTTCATTTAGAAATGGATCCCTTGGTACTTTTAACATGCAACCAGGACTCAGACCAGTGCCTTAGAGTGGTTAATGAGAGCCTATTAAATGCCCCAGTCTTCTCAATTATATCTTAGCTCTCCACTCCCTTCCCATGAACCACTATGGCTTTCTTCAGTATAGTTCAGCTCAATTGGGAAAAACACTCCAAAAAAACCCAAAAACTAAACCATACAAATGTGTGAACCACAAAGAGATTCAGAGTCCTAGAGTTATTTCTTATTTAATACTGAATTATCTAAAATGAATCTCTAATTGGCAGAATTTCAGGTAGAATTAAAAAATGAAATAAAGGGTAATTTGGAGCAGAAACAGCTATTCAGCAGCTCTTAAATCACATAAAACATATTCCGTTTGAGAATGTGATCATTTATTTTTTCTTTACAGTGTCCTCTAATTTCTTTTGTAACCTGGTAGAGATTATTTTATCACTCAGTCATCTATTTCCCATTGAAGGATGTCCCTATTTCCTTCAATAGGGCATTTGATGGAACATTTCAATAACATAAAGTACTTTAGGCACCTTAGTAGAAAAAAGAATCATGTAAATTCAGTCTATTTCAAAAAGATACGTGGGTACAACTTTCCACCATTTAAATCCAAGGTAATGATTTAAAAAACTAGATGCAAAATCAGCCAGGCCAAATTTTCAGTAAAGTCAAAAAATTGTTTAGTATTTGACCTATTGTTTAAGGTGGCTCTTAAATTCAAAATTATCTTATTTCTGCAATCCATGATCCACATAATGTTCAAAACTAAAGATAGAGCTCTATTTCAGCATGTTTGTCCCAACTTTGTGAGTTCCTTGTTATCTCACAGCAGTTTACAGTGTAGCAGGAAGTGAAAAATGTATCCAATAACTTTTTAAAAGGCTTTTTCACAGCACTGCTGGTTTAGTCAGCATCTTTCTACAGGATAGAACACTCAAGATTGTGAACCAAAACCATGTATTTCATAGCTATGGGAAGATCTGCTAGTGAGGACTGGTCTGTAGAAGCGGGATCACGTTCTCCTCTGATTCCTGCTTGCAAGCTCTAGCATGGGCCCAGATCCCTCGCCACTGTTGATGCAAAAATGCAGGAATGCAACAAAAGATTAGCATATTGAATATAACAAAGTATAAAAAGAATTATATACCACAACCAAGTGTGATTTACCCCGGGTATAGAGGGCGGGTTCAACAACTGAGAATCAATAAATGTAATCCATCACGTCAACAGACAAAAAAAGAAAAATCACATGATCCGATCATAGATTCAGAAAAAACAACTGACAAAATCCAACATCCATTCATGATAAAAACTCTTAGTAAACTAGGAATAGAATGGAACTTCCACACCTTGATAAAAAGTATCTATAAAACAACCTAGTTATGCTTCATGGTGAGAAACTCAAAGCTTTCCTAATAAGATCAGGTACATGGCAGGGATGTCCCCTCTCACCACTCCTTTTTAACATCATAGTGGAAGTTCTAACTAATACAATAAGAAAGAAAAGGAAATAAAGAAAAAAACTGACTCTGTTCACGGATGACATAGCTGTCTATATGGAAAATCAGAAAGAATCTACCAAAAAAATTCCTGGAAATAATAAACAAGATTTATAAATAATAATAAATAATAAACAAGGTTATTAAAGCAAAGTTGCAGGATATAAGGTTAATGTATAAAAGTTAATTATTTCCCTGTATACAAGCAATGACAAGTGGAATTTGAAATTAAAAACAGAATATCATTTACATCAGCACTCCAAAAAATAAAATAAAATCCTAAAGTATCAATCTAATTGGATAAGAAGACTCAGTATTGCCAAGATGTCAGTTCTTCCCATCTGTCAATTCAATGCAATCCCAATCAAAATCTCACCAAGTTATTTTGTGGATACTGACAAACTGTTTCTACCGTTTACATGGAAAGCCAATAAAGACCCAAAGTCGCCAGCACAATATTGAAGGAAAAGAAAAAACTTAGAGGACTGATCTGACCTAACTTCAAGATTTACTATAAAGCTACAGTAATCAACACAGCGTGGAATATACATCAGGGGAACAGAATAGACAGCTCAGAAATATGCCCACATAAATACAGTTAATTTATCTTTGACAAAGGAGCAAAGGAAATACAATGGAGTAAAGACAGTTTTTTCAAGAAATGGTGCTGGAACCACTGGGCATCCACATGCAAACAAAAAAAAAATTTTTTTTTAAGAATGTAGATAAACACCTTACACTCTTCACGCACACACACACACACACACACCCTCAAAATGAACCACATACCTAAATGCAAAATTCTGAAACTATAAAACTCTTAGAAGATAACACAGAAGAAAATCTAGATGTCTTTTTAGATAAAACACCAAAGGCAGAAACCATGAAAGAAAGAATTGATTAGCCAGACTTTGTTTAAATGGAAAACTTCTCTCATGTTAAAGACAACGTCAAGAAAATGGGAAGACAAGCCACAGGATGGAAAGAAAATATTTGCAAAGACACATCTTAAAGAGGATAGTTATTGAACATGTACGAAGAACTCTTAGACTCAACAATAAAAAAAACACCCAGATTAAAAATTAGGCTGAAGATCTTATCAGATACCTCACTAAAAAAGATACTATACCATACGCCATTAGGAAAATTCAAATTAAAACAATAATGTCATGCCACTACATACCTAACAGAATGGTCAAAATCCAGGGCCCTGATAACACCAAACGCTGATGAGAATGTGGAGCAACAGAAACTTAGTTCATTGCTGGCGGGAATGCAAATTGTATAACCACTTCGCAATGGTACAGCCAATGCAAAATGGCCCCGGCATGTATCTCCAAGTGGAATCATGGGAATATGATGGGATACTGCCTTCTCTTTATTGCTGGTCCTGGCCAAAATGTTGTAAAATTCATCTCAAACCCTGAACTTTATAAGGGAATGACCAGAAGAAAACCAAATGGAATAACATTTTTTAAAGAGCACATTCAGGTTCATATCAAAATTAAGAGAAAAGCATTGAAATTTCCTACATGCCTCCTTACTCCCATACTATGACGTTTTATTTCTTTTTTATTGTGGCAAAATACACCTAACGTAAAATCTACTAAACTGAAGTGTCCAGTTCAATGGCATTAAGTATATATACATCATTATACAACTGTCAACACTACCCATTTCTGGGCATTTTCCCCATCCCAAACTGTAACTCTGTATGCATTAAAAGGCAACTCCCCATACCTCCTTCCTACCAGTCCCTAGTACCCATCGTTCTAGTTTCTGTCTCTATGGATTTGACTATTCTATATACCTCATGTGAGTGGAATAATACAGTAATTGTCCTTTAGGGTCTGGCTTATTTTGCTTACCATAATTTTCTTTTAAGGTTCATGCACGTTCGAACATACATCAGGATTCCATTCCTTTGAAAGGCTGAAAACATTCCAGCATATGCACATACACATTTTGTTTATCCATTTATCAAGTGATGGACACTTGGGTCGTTTACACATCTGGCTACCGTGAATAATGCTGGTACGAACACGGGTGTACAAATATCCGGGTTCTTGCTTTACGTTCTTTTGAGTATAAACCGAGAAGCAGAATTGCTAGATAATAAGGTAGTTCTATTTTTAATATTTTTTTGAGAGACTACCATACTGTTTTTCTTAGAAGCTGCCCCATTTTACGTTCTGACCACTAATGCACATGGATTCCAATTTCTCCACAACCTCACCAACACTTGGTTTTTAATTTTTTTTCTTTTTAAAAATAGGTATCCTAGCGGGTGTGAAATGGTAACATATTGTGGGTTTGATTTGTATTTCCCTAATGATTAGTGATGTTGAACATCTTCTCGTGTACTTATTTTCCCATTAGTGTATCTTTTTTGGAGAAATGCCTATTCACATTCTTTGCCCATTTTTTACATTGAGTTGTTTTTTTTTGTTCAGTTTTGAGTTCTTTAAAGTATAGAAATTTAAAATTTTGAGGAGGTCCTAACTATTCTTTTTTTATTATTGTCTGTGCTTTTGGTGTCATATCCAAGAAATCATTGGCAGGGCCAATGCCACGTATGATGATTTACTCCTATGCTTAATTCTATTAGTTTTACAGTTTCAGCTTTCTGGTTAGGTCTTTGATTCACTCTGAGTCAATTTTTTTTTTTTTATCGAGTTTTTTTTTAATTGGGTTTATACATTAATTTAGGAATGTGAGTCAATTTTTATATATGGTGTAACATAAGGGTCTAATGTAATGTTTTGCATGGTTTTCAATGTCCAGTTTTCCCACAACTATTTTTTTTTAAAGGTTTTACTTATTTGAAAGAGAGAGAGACAGAGAGAGCACAAGTGAGGAGAGGCACAAGCAGACTCCCGGCTGAGTGTGGAGCCCAAGTTGGGGCTTGATCACAGGACTTTGAGATCATGACCTGAGCTGAAGTCAGACGCTTAACCGAATGAGCCACCCAGGTGCCCCACAACCATTTTTTGAAAAGACTTTTCATTCCCAGTGAGTGCTTTTGGCACCTTTGTCAAAAATCATTTGACTGTATAGATGAGGGTTTATTTATGAATTGTTAATACTATTCCATTGCTCTGCACAGTGTTTCCACAAGTGTAGCTTTGTATTAAGTTTGAAATCAGGAAGTGTGAGATCTCCAGCTTTTTTTTTTTAAGATTGTTTTAGTTATTCAGGGTCCTTTGCAACTCCCTATGAATTTTATAATAAAATTTTCTATGTCTGCAAAAAAAAAAAAAAAGTCATTGGGATTTTAATAGGATTGCTTTGAATCTGTAGATCATTTCGAATAGTACTGACATTTTTACACTTTAAGTGTTCTAGTCCCTGAACATGGGATGCCTTCCCATTTACAGGCCTACATCATTTTATTGTGCTTCTCAGACAATTGCTTTTCTAAAATCTAAAAAAATATTGAGCTCTAATGATATATATACTGAAATATTTAGAAGTTATATTATAATATTTGCAGTTTACTTTGAAATGCATGGACAATAAGATAGATAAAATGATAGATGGATAAACAAAGATATAATGAGTGCTGATAAATGGTGATGGTAGACTCTATTTGCGGGTCTACAGGTGTTTACTGCAAAACTCATTCAACACTGCAATATGTTTTAAAGATTTCATAATAAAATCTTATACTAGCATAAATATATCAATGAACTGGTGCTTGCATATGCATCGAATACCTTTGGAAGCATATCTGAGAAGCCAGTAACTGTGGTTGTGTCCTGGGGGTGTATGCTAAACACCGGGGTGGAACAGAGAGGCTTTCTTTTCACTGCATGCCTTCCTATACTTCTGAATAAATACCGTCGTTATGTATGAGATATATCAAATGGAAGAAAGGATATCTCTAAGACCTCTCCACACCAACACATAATCAATAAATCACCATTATCTTACCCAACATTACCTTTATGATGCATGACGCTATGATGAAGAGAAAAAAAGAGAAATGTAGATAAAATTAAATTTCCTGACAATTGCAGTCCATTGATAAATACCTGAGACGCGCAGAGTGTGACATTCTTCAAGGAACTCACAGCTGCCTTACAGTTACTGCTTTGCTAGAGACTAAAATCAATCTTAGCTGACAACAGCCAGACCTCCTGTGCTGCTCTTTCTGTCCACACGTCCTGTCCCTGGGCTATAATAAAAAAAACCACTGTTTGCCCTGTAAAACAGCTCCAGAATTCTCTCTTGACCACTGTGCTCAATAACCCTGCATCGTATGTTTGGTGGACCGTCCATAAAGAGCTCTGCATCTTCCTTCATCTGGACTTTGAGCCTCGGTGCAAACTCAGTGAGTTACTCCCTCTTCTCTTACTTTCATTCAGGGGTTTTTCAAGGAGTACACACTTACTGGAACACTTTCATGTCAACTGTTCAGGCGGCAATGCTCTAGTCCATGGCTACTCTACGGGGAGGGGAAAAAAAGCCGGCCTTCTGTCTGGAAGCTGGTACCTTGGCCAAAATGTTAATAAGACCTGGAAACTTGATGCCTCCTCCTTATTCCTGTTCTTATAAAAAGCTGTTTTTCTTGGCAGTGGACACTCAAGTCACTAGGACAGTTGCCAGTCTCAAGACTCGGTAAGGTTTCCTCCTCATTGGTCTAATGTGAGCCCTCCACATACCTAGTCTAGCCACTTCTGGCCAAGAGACCTCCACTTGGAGATGGCCAAAATGAGTACTCAACTGAATTAAAACCTAGTCAGGGAGCATTTCCTAGGGATATAGGCTGTAAGACTACATGTTTTGGAATGTTGTTTAGGCCATGGTGGATTTCCATTTTCACTATTATTTGTCCATGTCCCCTACTGACTACTTAGATTGTAACATCAGGTATTTCCTCCTGCAAATTCTTAGCATTTCCACGGGTTACAATGGCAGGCTCTCTTGGTCTACGTACCAGTACCTATTGTGTCCCAGGAAAAACAGTAAGGAAACAAAAGGACATTGACATCCCTTCAGTAGGACAGGTCAGTGTTCATAACAACTTTATGGGGGACACCTCTGGTTGCTTTCAACACTAGGGACCCTTGACATTATCCTGAGTGGGATATGATCCAGGAGTCAGGCAGGGGGTAGATTATGGTAATGGACTTTTTTCTTCTCTAGTCCCCAAGGAGTTCACCTTGGGGTGCCTCTTAACCCACTGGAGCCAATTTGGATTGCAAGATATGAAGAAGAAAAAACTCATTTTCTGCAATAACACATGGCCTTAGTACCCTTTAAGAGATGAGGAAAGATGGCCCATTAATGGGTTCTTAGACTCAGTATTCAGTACTCTCAGTACTAATTCTGCCAAGATTCTCTTCACGCCTCCCTCTTTTTCCTGAATTACTTGTCTCATCTTTGTTTGTTTCTTCTTAAGATCACAAATATATCTTGAGAGAACTAGATGAATGTGGCCTGACTCTTGTATGGGGGATTTTTCTCCCTCGCTCATTTCCCAGGTTGATGGCTATGATCATTGGAGCCAGTTGTCTCGTTAGTCTACCTTGGGATGGGGACTTTAAGGAATCTTCCCAAGCAGCTGCCAAAACTCCTTGTTTTGGGGATGTTCCCTGTCTTCTCCTGCCCAACACGGACTGCCTATTTTCACTTTTTGCTGGTGGGAAGAAAACAGGTATCTGTTCATCTGTCGGAACTGACAAACTCTAGGACTAAGAATCCTCTTTTTCTGCCCGTTAGGCTCTTCTCTGCCTCTAGCCATGCCGGCACCAGCTCACCTCTTCGGCCTCCCCTCCCACATCCTGTTTCCGTACCTCCATGGGCGTGGCTTGCGCAACCTGCCCCTAGACCATCCTCTGTGCCTCTTGTGTTACTGGCTGTGCTCCTCCTACCCTATCAATGAGCAGAAAGCACCCCAAGCTGTTGGGCCACCTCCTAATGAGGTTCAAACTGGAACACCTCCCTGATCAATAAGAAAGGGTCCAGGGACCCTTCCCAGGACTTAAAACACCCACTTCAGATTCTCCCACAGGCGCCCAGATAAAAATGGATAGTGGGGGACAAATTGAGTGACATTTTTTATATAAATATTTATTTAGTTATTCCAGAAAGAAAGAGCAAGAGTGAGGGGGGGTGAGAGGTGGGGGAAGGGCAGAGGGAGAGAGAACCTCAAGCAGACTCCACATTGAGCACAGAGCCCAATGTGGGGCTGGATTCTAGCACCCCGAGATCATGACCTGAGCCAAAAGCAAGAGAGCTGGCTGTTGAACCGACTGAGCCACCCAGGCGCCCCAAATTGAGTGACTTTTAAGTGGACATAAGTGCAACATATTTTGTTTTTCGGCTAAATTTTGTTAGTTTAATTAAGATAGATATGTTTTTGGAGTTACCAGCATCAAATATAAAACTTTTATTCTACCAAGGTTTAGTAAAGGTCAAATAAGCTTGTGTTATTTCTGCTGCAATTTGTCAGCAAAAAGATGACTTAAAACGATGATTAATTTTATCTGTCTCAAAGTTTTCATGGGTAATTGTTAAAAAAAACAAGTAGGTTGAATAAATAACAAGGTTCTCGTTTTCAAAATATTTGGCAACCTAAAATTTTAAACTTCTGCTAAGTTACATGATAAATTGGATTGAATTTATTGGATATCTAAGTCTTTTCCAAATAAGATGAAATACTAAACTGATTACTGAACGTAGGTTTGTGCTTTTGTCTTATTGCAGAGAAGCTGAAGATTCTTGGGTCTGTTGGTAAACATGCTTTGTGCTTTAAGACTGTACTGGGGAGAAGCATGCTTTTAGGTATCATAAAATATGTTTATAAATCTCAGAATTCTGGTGTAATAGACAGTTCACAATTGTTCACCACTTCATTTTCACTGGAGACAGGTTTCTGAGAGGAAAAGTTCTGATAAATATGGTTGAGACTGCTGGAGATAATGGGGGAAGCAACTCTGTATGTAGGAAAATAGAAGATATATGAGAAAGATATGAGGATAGGAATTTATTTTGTTGAGGAAAAAAGGAAGTAACTTTGCCCTAAAATGAGACTGGTTATTTAGAGAGAAAAGGCTTAGGACAAAATGTGAACGAAAAAGAAAGTTGTAGAAGGTTTGTGAAGGGAAATGTTTGCAAAAGAATTTTATGTATGATCAGGACTAAGGTCGAAATGAATGGACTTTAAAAGTGCACTAGTTTAAGACTGAAATTCTGCTTTTCTCTGTTGAAAAGGAAGTTTTCTGGGACTGTTGGTCTGTTCTTGATAAAGAAAAAAGGCCAAAACAATACTTTGTTTGTAATTCATCAGCCCAGAAAACCAAGGTTTCTATGTTTTGTCTTTCTCAAGTCTTTGATTACTTAGTAAAGTCCAAATTTCCTCAATACTAGAGAAGCCAGGTTTACTAGCACTGTATAACTTCCTATAGACTCTTATCGCCACCTTGGTTAAATGTAAATACAAATCTTATAATTATCTGTAATCCTACTTAAGCGTGATCTTGGAAATTTTCTGAGGACTTTCACAAACTTCACAAGATTTGAATTGACTAATTAGGCTTGTTTATTTGGTATGTTAAGTTACTTAGGGGAAGCACTGTCAAATAAATAATGATAAAGCTTAGGTTGTATTGTTGGAATAAATGGTAAAATTCCTAAAGTTTTAATATGTTCTGGTATAAGGTCATCACTTGATATTCTGGTTAGTGAAGTGTTATACATCACAGAAATAACCAGATTTCCTTGTCAGCTATATTATAATGAACTCTCATATCAGATCCTTAACCATGAACATCTTTGAATCTGTTGTCATTTATAGTTATTGTTCTTATTCTCTTGCAAAATGTGTTTCATCTTCAAGGAGATTCATGAAAATGACTCTTGACAAATACAGGTTTTTGATATCTTTAAAATCATCAAACTAAATTGGCTAAGAATTTCCAGAACTAATGGAAAAAGCTGCATTCAAGTTGAACAAGAAATAGTAACGTGGGACTAAATGAAACGAGGGGGATGATTACAGTTTTTATGACTCTGTTTGGAACACTGCTGATTCTCTAATGTTTGCTCTTCCAGATTAAGGAAACTTTCTCTTAAGATATCCATGATATACAAAAACAAGACATAATACTCCTTTCTGAACAAATCGAAGCAGTTAACTTTTCTCCCTACCTGAACCCTCTGAAACTCAGAAACCCCCCGTGAGTGTTCTTTCTTCCATGGCAATTATGATTATTGGCAGAAGTTTAATGAGAATCTGTTCTCTTGGTAACAGGACACCATTGGAAACATTGGCTATATTATGAAGGCTTTGACTAGACTGTCATATTTCAGAGACATACATAGACTCAGATATGACCAGACAGCTTTAAGGAACTAAGGTTGACTTTATAAAACCCGGAGCCATAAAGCCCCGTGGAAGTGTTGGCCTGACACCTTGCTTACAGGGATCCCAGCAGCCTCACCAGGTGAGTACAGAATGTCACTTCCTGGCTGTTGCAGGAACCTCAGGATATTTTGGGGGCCTTGAGAAGAGGAATTTGCCCAAATCTACAGGAACTCCAGGCAAGCCTGATGACAAATACGTGGCTTGGCTTCTGGCCTCAAGAGGCCATTAAGAGTTCAATCTAGAGATTCCTTGTAAAAAGTTTCAGCAAACCAGATTTTTCAAAGATCAATATGATCAATCAATAATCTTGTTGAGCTTATGTAAATAATTAGGCCAAGTTTATGAAAACTGGACTCGTTTTATAAAATCAGTCTTGATTTGGCTATCTTGGATAAAAATGAGGATGATTATAGAGAGAAAATATGTTTCAATAACACGTCTTCGTAGATACTAGATTTGAATTACTGTTTATTGTAAACTGGACTAGATTCTGAATTCTTCTGGTTTCTTCAAATACCTGGCTATGGGTCTCCAAACTAAGGTTTCCTGTCTTCTTCCAGTCTCTTAATGTCATTAAAAACTAAAACTGCCATTTTTTCCTCAAGCCTTGAAAACTGATGCTGGACAACTTGAGGTCAGCTTCAGAGAAATTACCACTAAACTCAAGTATTCACAATCTTTGTGCCTGTTGCTCTCTGGGCCATTCCAAAGGATCGCCAAAGACATTTGAATTACAAACCAGAAAAACCCATCTGATCCCCACTGCCTGTTCCCACTCCGTCGGAAGATGCTTCAAGCCTGACCTTTAAAATCTCACTGGCAGCACTGGAAACTCAGACACTGGGTCTGTAATTTGCTCCAACCATTAACTTAAATTTTTCTTTTGTTTCCATAGAAGTTCCTCTTAATTACGTGATCGCTTGCTAAACAAAACAGAGTCTGTATGATGGCTAACACCACATGCTACACAATTAAGGCCTTAAACGACTCTCGAAATAACATTATTAAACACCAAAATAACTCAAATGCGTTAAGCAGTTCTACAAAATCGAATGGCCATAGACGTATTGAAGGCAGCGCAAGGAGGAACATGAGCCGTTGTTGAAAGAGAATGCTGTGTATATTCCAGATTGTCACAAAAATGTAACAGGACGGCTAGAAGATATGGATGGGCGTCTTAAATGATTGCTCACTTTAGCGATTGGTTAAACTCCTGGACTGGAGGTGGGTTTTGGACAACTATCAGGTCTTTTTATGGGGCTTCTTTTTCTCATAATATATTAATCTTATTTTGTTGTGTGTGTGTGTGTGTTTTTTTAAGATTTTATCTATTTATTTGACAGAGAGAGAGGCAGCGAGAGAGGAAACACAAGCAGGGGGAGTGGGAGAGGGAGAAGCAGGCTTCCCGCTGAGCAGGGAGCCTGGTGCGGGGCTCGATCCCAGAATGCTGGGATCATGACCTGAGCCGAAGCAGATGCTTAATGACTGAGCCACCCAGGCTCCCCATTTTGTTGTGTTTTCTGATGTCTCTGCCTGGTGCCGAGACTCCTTCGCTGCCATAACTTCCAGCTGACAGACGATCTTTCTACTCAAGGAGGTTCATCTCTGGATTTGGCTGCCTCTACCTTTGGTAACTCCAATAAATTCCCCGCCTGACCAATGTTGACCCAAAGGTAGGGACATCTCTATGCCATCATTCAGGAGGAAGAAGTTGTAGGAGATAAGACCTTCTACACCCAGCAACCTCAAAGATTTAAGGGTCAAAATTTCCCAGGGGGGACAACAAGGAGGAGAACAAAGCCAAGAGAAATGCAGATAAAATTAAATTTCCTTACAACTTGCAGCCCACTGATAAATACCTGAGACATGCAAAGTGTGACATTCCTCAAGACACTCACAGCTGCCTTCATGTTTAATGCTTTGCTAGAGACTAAAATCAATCTTAGCTTGAAAATAGCCAGACCTCCAGGATCCCATAGGGAGTCTTTAACATACGGAAATCCCTTTAGAGACTTCAGTTATCTCTGCCCCATGCACCCACCCCAACTTAAAAATATATAATCAGGTATCCCTCATAATCCCCACGGGGTCTTGTCCCTGGGCTATAATAAAAAGCACATTTTTGACTATAAAATGTCTCAAGAATTCTTTCTTAACCATTGAACTCAACGACCCCACATCAGTTATATATTTATGGTTAGTATGTTTACTGTCTGGTTTTCCCAATAAAATGGAGGCTCTGGGACGGCAGAGACCTTTTCTTGCTCAGCACCCTATCAGCAGTTCCTGGCACTATGCGGGGATGTCCTCGATGAAAACAAACAAACAACAACAACAACAAGGAAACCTATTTGCTATTCTCAAGAGAGCAGAGAGGGGAAAATATTCATTTATTCCGTGGCCAGCCCTGGGCAAGAAAGCCAAAGGGTACTGGTCCTCCGGATGGCTGTTGAAACAGGAGAGAGGGGTACTGGGAAGGAACATGGGAGAAAACCAAACACAGATGGCTTTGCTGTCTCTGAAGTTGAAACTCAATTTTTATTTCCTTTTGACATTGATGTGTCTACATTAGGGCACATACTGGGTATAGCATAGGATCCCAAATATTCCACGGAGGGGTTTGGGGTTTTTCTCTCCCTCTGACTCATTCCACTGTGGATGCTGATTATCCCGTGTTACTATTCCAGGCGGCTGAAGCTACACTTCAAATCTGAACACTGGAGGAATAGTATCCCCTAGGAAGCCCGTCTTGGCCCCCATTTGAAAGAATCAAATCCTTTCTCTCTTTCTCAACATAGTACATTTCCTGAGGGCCACGTTCCCGTTAAATAAAGACCAAACCCAAGTTCTCTCTGCTTCCTATTTTCCACCTTTGCAGCCGCACGCTGCCCTCGGATTCCGGGATTTCCTCCGGCAGCTGCACAGCCTGCAGGGTGCGAAGACTTGCTCTCTTGCCGGCTAAACTTGAGAACAAAGTTTTGATTTCTTTGACAACCTGGGTTTATTTTTAGAGATATTAGGATGACTCACCTCCCCTGACATTTGTTTCTATAAAAACTAACTTTAAAATGTCACACTTCCAACTCCGTACAAAGAGCAAGAGGAAAGCTGCGAAAGCAGTCGAACCCAGGAGGACTCTGCTTCGGAGCTGCTTTCCCGGTGCCTCGTCTGCCCGCCCTCCCCTCCTCTCCTGAGATCTGTGTGCCTCTCCTGGCCACCCCAGAGCCCCATCCCGCAGGTGTTGCTTAGTGTGAGTGACCTGGCCATGGGCCTCTAGGAGCAGGAAAACAGGTCTACAAGCCAAAATAAAGTGAGCCCATGTTGGCAACACTGCCTCTGCACATGCATTACTGACCACAGTACTATGCACAGAGTATACAAGTGGTTCACAGAAATATGAAAAGTAAGCGTTTGAAGGATGTACAACACAGAACACTGTTCCTGACAGAGTATTCAGTGCATTGCACCTTCCTTTTATTTCACTGAAACCTCTCAGGGGATGCTGACAGACTCCAAGCAAAGAGGATAACGAAGAGTATGAGGGAACTGATAAGTGCTCAGGAAAGATTTTCATATGAAGTGGAAAAGAAAAAGGCAGGCTCCAAAATGAACAGATAAAAAGGGGAGGGAGAAGTGGACACAAATACAATCCTACTAAAGCTGGAATTATAAAGATTTTCTTTTCTCCGGCAAAAATTTCTAATTTCCACATGTTACTTTTAAAATGAAAAAGAAAAAGTGTAACAAACTTGAAAAAAAAAATGCTATTTTAACAACATTCTATAAATGAATACACGCGTGTATGTTTAGAACGTATTTACTTTTAAAGTTTGTGAATTCCTGGATCAGTCACATTAAGGGACTCAAGGTGTCCAGTAACCAAATGGTACAAGCAGAAATCTCCTGTGGCTTCGCGTGCCAAAGAGCTGTTACGGGAGCGAGCTGGGAGAACAGGAGAATGGGTTCTAGCTGGCAGACAGATGCGATAAAAGTCTGAAACTGCTGACAAAGGTCTTCTCATATATCCAAATTAACTAGAGAATAAGAGGAAGAACTCAACTGGAGTTCTAACCTGGGGATAGTGACCCTGCTAAGCAGCAAATAGATTTGAAATATTTATCAAGTACTTACCGTATTAATTAATTCTGGGTTCTACAATTCAGTTGTGAGCAAGACAGATATAAATTCTTCCTCATTCAATTTACATTCCAGTGAAGGAGAAGATGAGGGACACCATGATAAGTTTGGAGTTAAGTGAAAGACATCATTAAGGGGTGTCAGGTTCAGCAATGACACAATCCCAGTTACGTTCTAAGGGATCACTCTCACTACTACGCTCAGGAGATGAGTCGAGGGGCCAGGAGTGGATGGTGGATGGCAGGTGACATTAAAGTAGACCGAAGTAGAAACCATGGTAGTTGGGACAGAGAGTGGAGATGGAGAGACATGAGTGTATTCAATAGGGATTTGGAAGGTATTTGTCATTGCAATGGATTTGGGTGACAGGAGGCAAGGACAATGATTCTTGGGAAATCAGAGGAGTCTCAGGGCATTACTGGCTTAGTGTTTGACTCACAGCAGCAAGGCAAGAGAGACCTAAGTATTAATATTACAACCAGTCAGTTTCCACCCAGCAAATTTTTCAGCGTAAGTCATTGCCCGCATGTAAGTAAGCCAAATTTCATCTCTCTGTAGTTTGGCGGTACTTAGACTAGAACTTTGTCCAAAACTGTGAACATACAGTGCCCAGATTCAAGACCATCTGGTGGGTGGGACACAACTCACTCAGAGGCAGACCATCGAGATTTAGCAGGGCCAGCTGCCAGACACAGATGAGACAACTACAAACCAACGGAAGCAGCTGGCGTTTCCCTGAGAGAGGTGATTTCTGAAGAAAGGTCATAGCAATTCTACTCTTTGAATTGTTTCCTCTAGTGACTTTTAAAAAAAAAAAAAGTCAACAATTATAGGAAGCTCTTTGAAACAGCAGGGTGAATGGCGCCTGTCTCGGTCTATGAAAATATTTTGGCAACCCGGCTGACTTTCTACTTAAAAGACAGTCATCTCCAGGCCGTCATTTCTGCTGAGAGATCATGACCAAATTTACAGATGTCAGTACACGGGCCTCCACAGTGGATCTCCATAAAAAGGCTACAGAAAAATTCTCTCGTGTACACTGGGGATACCGAATTTTGTCATGAAGACGCAAATATTGAACAGCTACGGGAAATTCTCTTCAGCTCACTTGGCCTATACTGTCAAAGCTGAACACGATTTCTTTACTTGTCCCTTCAGAAGTTCCAAAGAATACAGAGGAGATATGAGAAAACATACTCTCCTTCAGTTCCAGGGCCCCACTATACAAGTGGTCACCTTTTTAAAAAAATTCTTTTTACAGTATTCTAGAAAGCCGATCAGGTAGAAAGGCAGTGATTATGGTGATCAGAGGTGGGAAAGAGCACTTTGAAGGACCAGAGGGTGGGAACACTACCTCCATTACCGGAGTGTCTGCTCTGCACTAGGGTAGGCTAGAAGCTTTATATCCGTTTTTCTACTAAAATTTCAAAGTAACCCTTTAAAATAACTGTTGTTCCTAGTTTATAAAAGAGGAATCTAAGGCTCTATCACTCTGTGGATACAAGGACTGAAGAAAAATATTCTAGTTGAGTCAAATGAATGAGAAACATATGCATGAAAAAGGCAATTTGAGGTAAACATTGGGGTTAGGACACCGATTG
Organism: Ursus arctos; assembly: GCF_023065955.2. Taxonomy (NCBI): domain Eukaryota; kingdom Metazoa; phylum Chordata; class Mammalia; order Carnivora; family Ursidae; genus Ursus; species Ursus arctos. The sequence goes on along the minus strand of NW_026622897.1, from coordinate 4,021,778 downwards.
TTCTTTTGGAGCCCCAGGTAATCCTAAAACATTGAGAGAAAGCTACCTTTATGGGAATTCATGCCTTTCCCAACAAACTGTGCCACTGAGGTCTTTATCACGCAGATAGCTGAGATAATATGAACAAAACAGCCTGGATTATTTTATTCTCTCCACCCATTTGCTTAATGTGTAGCAATTTGATAAGTGTACTTCTCTCTCTCTAGTATGTAAATGTTCACGCTTGTCCCTGTAGCATTACTGTGTCTTGCTAGATTAAAGGTATTCTCCACTCCGGGTTTATTCAAATAAAAGCCATTGTTAATATATAAATGTTACCTTAAAAAAGTAAGAAAAGAAAAGATGCAATAGGTAGTTTTAAACATCTTGGTTCAATTAGTTTTAACAAAGGAAAGAACAAGAACAAGAAGCAGGGAATAGTGTGTGTTGGGGAATGGGGGCTGGGGTGGGTGGAGGAGCACATTATTCAGAATTTAGTATAAAGGCAAGGCAGGAGTGGAGGAGGGAGAGAGAGAGAGACAGTGACAGGAAAAGGAGGGAGGAGGGGGGAACAAGAAAGAGAAGAGGGCAGGAGGCAAGGAAACAGAGCAAGAGCACCGAGTGGAAGATGCACCTGGCTCACAAGTTCCGTGTCAATCGCTCACTGTGTGACAGAACCACACGAGTCTTGCACTCTTGAAGTGCTTAGACTCCGCTCTCTTCCTAAGGACCGAGATTACACGATCAGGGTGCTTTTTACAAAGGGCGTATTACTTTTAAAACAATTATCTCTGAAAATATATTACAATGGAGACTAACCTGTGGGGATCTAGGTTAAATATATCTTTGCTCCTTTGAAATTCCATTAGTCATTCTTGAGAATGGATGCAGCCATTTTAAGTTTGCACACCAGGAGAAGAGGAAGAGAAAGAAAGATGAATCATTAAGCTGCCTAGAATTACCTTGGGCAAGGTGATCCAATTTCCAGGACTGATGAATGTAACCTTTTTCTCCACTCATCTAAGACATAGGAAGATAGTCAAAGGAGAGGTTACCCTAGTGTAGGTAGCTTTAGTCTTGCGGTTTTTGTATTCTGCTAGAGAAAATGTGTTATTTCTTGAGATTGTTGAAGCCTTAGAGACCCACTTGTGCTGTCATGGGTTTCCAGGCTCACTGAAATGTGACTTACTTTTCTTTCCTTTCTGTTCAGGCAGGACTAAGAATTTCCTTCAAAAAATATTTATGGACTGTCACCAAATGCCAGGAGAAGATTCAGCGCTAAGACCGAAATAATCCATAGGGCATAGTTTCTGTCTTTAAGGAGCTCTGTGAATTATACCCAATATTTAAGGTTTTCTTCATGCCTAAGAACTACGTAAGTTTTGTTGCTAATTTATATTTTAGTGTTGCCATGGCAGCCTAAGGAAACATTATTTTCCCCTGGACCCTTCATTTGTAGTTGACCCATGGCCAATGGTTCTATGGTAGTACCATAGACATTTTGGTACACGGAATGAGCAGCAAAACCTGAACTCTCGCCATCACCAGTGCCATCCCCCAGCAGTGACCCTGAATCTAGTCTTTTCTAGCTTGCAGATATCTGGATTAGTGTCTGTTAAGTACAACTACGAGCTTCCATTGAGCAGGATCAGGAAAGTGGTCATTTCTGCCCACCATACTGTGTCATCAAGATAAAGTACAGCATAGCTATGATTATTTGATAAAAGATTGAAATGAAGAGATCTGCTTCATAACCTATTTGACTTCACATCTAAAACTTCAAGGTGCTAATTTATGATGATGCTTATAATACTAAAGCAAACTAATGAAAAAAGGAAAAATTAAATGATAGAAGGAGAAATGTGCAACATTTGTAGTGGAATATTTTAGCACACTTTTCTCAGTAACTTATAGACCAAGAAGACAACAAAAAGTCACCAAGACTAAACATGGAACACCATATTTACAAAATTGACCTAATGCACTATGTACAAAACTGTATATAAATTTCTAGAATACTCGTTCTTTTTAAGTGCACATGGGACATTTACTAAATTGACAATATAAAAGATAGTAAGTCTGAACAGATTTAGGAAGATTCAATTCATACCAGGTATGTTCTCTGACTACTGTAGAATGGAATGATATTAAAAATCAAAACTAGAAAATGTTATCATATTTGGAAATTCTAAAAGGTACTTTTAAATAACTCATGATTCAATGAAGAAATCACAATGAGAATTAAAAAGTATTTTGAACTGAATCATAATGAAAACAACACATCTGAAAACAAATGATAAATACCTAAATCTATGCTCAGAGATTTATAGATGCACGTGGGTACATTATAAATTACAATCAATTATCTAAGCATCCATATCAAGAAATTGGGAAAAGAACAGAAAATTAACCCCAAAAAATAGAAGGAAAAAAATAATGAAGGTAAGAAACAATAAGTAATAAACAAGTAATACTGTAAGGATAAAGTGAAAAACTTTCTGGCTACATGGATGGAACGGACAAAAATCCTAGAAAAACACAACTTACCAAATATGCTGTCCCCCAAAGAAAGAGAAAATCAGATTACTCTTATATCTATGAAATACATTGTATTCATTATTCAAAACCTTCCCCAAAAGAAAACTCCATGCTCAGGTGTTTTGTTGCAAATGTTTGATGATTTCTAATGAACAGTTAATGAAATTATGACATCACCATTATTAATATTTTCTAGAGAGAAGTAAGAACAGAACACTTACCAAATGTTGTATGTGACCTGTGTAATCTTGATTCTAAAACCTAGGGAAAAAGAAAAACACAGCCTCAATACGATTTCTCTCACAATTCCAGGGTGTGTGTGCTTGTGCGTGTGTGTGTGTGTGTGTGTAAATTGGCAAGCCATTTCTAAAATGTATATGTAAACTCAAAGTTCACCTATAACTAAGACAATCTTGATGAAGATGAGCACGTATGGAAGACACACGATGTCACATATCAAGATGTATCATGAATTACATTAAGTCATATGCTATTTCTGTAGAGATAAACAATAAGCCAGTGATTTAGACTGGAGAGTCTAGAAATAAGTCCATACATATATGGACATTTGATTATAAAAGTTAGTGTTATAGATAAAAGTTGTTCAGAAAATAATGCTGGAACAATTAGTTATCTATGGGGGAGGTAGAAATCAATTTTAGCTCATAATGAAACATAAAACTCCATGTGAAATTAAATCTAAACATGAAGGGTAAAGCTTAAAACATAATATTTATATTTTTATTTTTTAATCTTAACAAAAAACATTATTTTGACTATGTTAATATTGAAATATCTCCATTACTAGAACGATTCCACTAAGGGAGTGACAAGGTAAATCCACAAATTAGAACACACTCTCAATAATTACATCTGATAAAAGGCTCATTTCTAAAAAGATATAAAGAACTTCCACAAATCAATAGAAAAAGTAAAATCATTTGAAAAATTGGCAGAAAAACCCCACAACAACCTTGAAGAGGAACTTCAAAAATGAGCACATCCAAATGGCCAATGAGCACTGAAAAGATGGTCTTCTTCCTCGCTCACCAGCACGACAATCTAGCATGAATTCACCAAAATGACTGACATTCAAACGACTGGCAATACCAAGTATATATGAGAGTATAGAGTAACTTAACTCTCATAGATTGCTGAGCAGGAATGTAAACTGCTACAGCACCTTCAAAAACTCTTTAGCAGGATTTACTAACATTGAAACAAACACATACCCTTTGACCCAGGTGTTTTAGTCCTGGCTCTAGCCAATAAAAATACATATAAATGTGCAGTTGTAATAGCACCAAACAGGATACAATTCAAAAGTCTATCAAGAGTAATTGGGAAAAAATGTTGTATATTATAAAGTATATTATACAGCAATGAAAATGAATAAATTCTAGTTTAATGCAATAATATGGATAAATGTTAATAACCTAACATTGAACAAAAGATGCCGGACGTGGGGGAAGGGCGCCAGGGAGACTGTGGAGTAGGATGGTCCTGAGATCAAATTGTTCCATGGACACACTGAGGTAACATCTACATCTACGCAAATAACTCTGAAAACAATGTTAAGATTCATAGAATAGACCTTCTACAATTAATCCTAGAAAGGAGACCACATCAAAAAGGCTAGGAGGGGCAGAGCTGGGGCTGGGAACCAAACCCCTGATGGGACTAAACACAGCTGGGAGGGGCACTATAAGCATGGAGAAGCAAGAGACTCAGACCCCACACCAGGCACCTCCGGCACAGGGGACCCACACTGGGAAGATGAGTCCCCATCTTATCTGGCTTTGAAAACCAGCAGGGCTTAACTGTGGGAGCTTTAAAAACCAGTGGAGCTTAATTGTGGGAGAGCTAGAGGGTGAAACGAGATGGTGCGCCTGCCCTTAAATAGTCAACATAATAAGTCCCTCAGCCCAAGACATAGCCAGAAGCAACAGTTTACAAAGTGCCCGAGGTGACGTGAAGAAGATTTACTGACTAATCTAAGAATGTGTGCTGGAGGGCAAGGATCTTCAGGAAATTTCTCCAGGGACAATAGTGCCATGGGTGCCATTTCTCTCTGCCTCTCCAGCCTAGATAACCAGATACTTGCAGGGGGCTGTTCTGCCCTGCCACGGTGCTTCCCTGCAGACCTGCCCAACATCCTTGCCTTGGCAGGCATCCCTCCAAAATGGGCCCTGCACGCAGTCCCAGGAGGGACCAGCACCACTCTAAAGTAACTCCGGCCCTGGAGAGGGAGAGAGTTAACACCATACACTAGTATCCCCCCATTCCAGCAGTGTGGCCTCTTAGCTGGTGGCCCAGAGAGCAAGCCCCGCCCTTCAGTGCTCAGCAGCTGTGGCAGAGGCTAATGTGGACAGCTAGTCTGAGTGCCAGCCCCACTCACCGAGGAGGGCCTCTCGGCTGGCCACGTACGGAACAAGCCCTACCCTTTGGTGTTCCAGCAACTGTAGCAGACAGGATACCTGCATAATCTAGGCTGACTGCTGATTCCACCCCTAACTAGAGTGTCTCAGTGGATGGCCTCAGACAGATCTCTCAACAGCACGGGCAACAAATGTTGTCGTACACCCAGAGAAGGCAAAGTAGGTCATTTCAGCCAGCTGGGGTGAAGGCAATGAAGGCTGACTACAGTAGTAGGGTGCAGGCAGCCCACACCATGGGCATCCTTAAGCGCCTGGTTCTGGTGACCGGGGAGGTTGCACTAGAGAGCACTACAGGACCTCTCCCACACAAGACCACTATTCTCAAGACCAGGCAACATATCTCACCTACCTAAGACATAGAAACACATACAGACAGACAAAATTGTAAGACAGAGGAATACGTCACAAATTCAAGAACAGGGCAAAATCACAATAAAAGAACTAAAGGCACTGGAGAAAAGCAATATGTCCTGATAAAGAATTTGAAGTAATGGTCGTTAAGATACTCACTGGACTTGAGAAAAGAGTGGATAAACTCAATGAGAACTTCAACAAAGAAAGAGAAAATATAAAAAAGATCCAGTCAGAAGGGAAGAATTCTAATAAATGTAATAAAAAATATACGAGAGGCAAGCAACAGCAGATTAAAATATGCAGAAGAACAAATCAGTGATCTGGATGGCAAGGTAATGGAAAACCACCAAGGTGAACAGCAAAAAGAAGAAAGAATAAAAAATGAGAATAAGTTAAGGGATCTCAGTGACATTGCCAAGAATAGTAACATTTGCATTACAGGGAACCCAGAAGAGAAAGAGGGCAGAAAATTTATTTGAAGAGATAATAGCTGAAAAATCCTCTAATCTGGGAAGAAAAACCCATAACACATCCATGTCCAGAAGGTACAGAGAGCACTTAACAAGATGAACCCAAGGACGTACATACCAAGACACGTATTAATTAAAATGGCAGAAAATACTGATGAAGAGAGAATTTTAAAAGTAACAAGAGAAAACATTTACATATAAGGGAAACCCCATAAGGCTATCAGCTGATTTTTCAGTAGAAATTTGCATGCCAGAGAGAATAGCATGATATTTTCAAAGTGCTGAAAGGAAAAATCTACAATCAAGAATAGTTTACCTGGGGGTGCCTGGGTGGCACAGCGGTTAAGCGCTTGCCTTTGGCTCAGGGCGTGATCCTGGCGTTATGGGATCGAGCCCCACATCAGGCTCTTCCGCTATGAGCCTGCTTCTTCCTCTCCCACTCCCCCTGCTTGTGTTCCCTCTCTCGCTGGCTGTCTCTATCTCTGTCGAATAAATAAATAAAATCTTTAAAAAAAAAAAAAAAAAGAATAGTCTACCTGGCAAATTTATCATTTAGATTAGAAAGAAAAATGAAGAGTTTCCCCAGGCATAAAATTTAAAGGTCATCACCATTAAACCAGCCATACAAGAAATGTTGAAGGGAATTCTTGAAGTGGAACGAAAAGGTAAGAAATTATGAAAATTATGAAGAGGAAAAGTTAGTCAAGAGATATGCAAAATAAAAAGATGTACTATATGCAATTATATACACAAAATGTGTGTGTGGGGGGGGGAGTAAAAATTTAGTGCTTTTAGAACGTGTTCAAACTTAAGCAACCATGAGCCTAATACAGACTGCTGTACATGTAAGGTGTTCTACACGAACTCACTGATGAGCACAAATCAAAAATTGTACTAGGTACACGAAAAATAAAGGGAAAGGAATCTCAGCATAACACTGAAGAAAGCCATCAAACCACAAGGGAACAGAACGAAAGAAGATAAAAGGAATAGAGAAGAGCAAACAGCAACAACAACAACAAAACAAAAAAACAAAAACAAAACCAAAAACCCTACAAAATCCCAAAAAACAAACAAACAAAAAAAGAAAGCAATTAATAAGAAGGCAGTAAGTACCTACCTATGAAAAATTACGTTCAATGCAATGGACCAAATGCTTCAACAAAAGAAATAGGAAAACTGCATGAACAAAACAAAACAAGACCCATCTACATGCTGCCTACAAGAGACTCACTTCAGACGTAAAGACATACCGAGGCAATGAAAGGTTGGAGAAACATATACCCTGCAACTGGTGGTGGGGTGGGGGGATAAGAGAGTTGGAGTGGCAATACTTGCATCAGACAAAATAGACTTTAAAACTAAGACTTTTAGCAAGAGACAATGAAGGGCACTGCAAAATGATAAAGGGATCAATCATACAAGTGTATATAACAATTATAAATTAAATTATAAATTAAATATATATAAATAATATATATAACTATATATAGTTATATATATATATATAGCTATAACTATAAATAACAATTATAAATAACTTCAACATTGAAGCACCTAAATACGTTAAACAAATACTAACAGACATAGGGAAAGAAACGTTGACAGTTACACAATAATAGTAGAGGACTTTAACACCTCACTTAATATCAACAGGTATATCATCCAGATAGAAAATTAACAAGGAAACCGTGGTTTGAACAACACATTAGACTGGATGGACTTAACAGATATATACAGGACATTCTATTCCAGACCATAGAATACACATTCTTTTTAGGTGCACGAAGAACATTCTCCAGGATAGATCACATGGTGGGCCACAAAACAAGTCTCAATAAATTTAAGAAGATTGAAATCACATCAAGGAGCTTTCCAACCATACGGGATGAAATTAGAAGTCAATCATAAGAAAAAATCTGGAAGAAAAACAAACATACAGAGGACAATCAACTGCTACTAAACAATGAATGGGTTAACCAAGAAATCAAAGAGAGAATCAAAAAATACATGCATACAAATGAAATGAAAACATGATGGTACAAATTCTTTGGGTTATAGCAAAATACATTCAAATTGTGAATTTTATAACAGTATAGGCCTTTCTCAAGAAACAAGAACATTTTCAAATAAGCCACCTAAGCCTACAGCTAAAGAAGCAAGAAAGGAAGAGAGCCTAAAGCCAGTAGAAGGAAGGAAATAATAAAGATTAGAGTAGAAATAAATGAAATAAAGACTATAAAAATAGTAGAAAATATAATGAAACCGAGAGCTCAGTCTTTGAAAAGATAAACAATATTGATCAACCTTTAGCAAGACTCATAAAGAAAATAAGAGAACCTAAATTAAAATCAGAAATGAAGGAGAAATAACATTTGACACCACAGTACTACAAAGGATTTTAAGAGAATATTATGAAAAACTATATGCCAACAAATTAGACAACCTAGAAGTGGATAAATTCCTAGAAACGTAGAATTCTCCAAAAATGAATCACCAAGTAATAAAAAACTTGAACTGGTCAATTAGCAGTAACAAAATTGAATCAGTAATCAAAGAACTCTTAACAAAAAAAAGTCTAGGACCAGATTCTACCAACATTTAAAGAAGAGTTAATGCCTATTCTTTTCAAACTATTTCAAAAAGTAGAAGTGGAAAAAAACTTCTAAATTCCTTCTACAAAGGCAACATTACCCTATTATTAAAACCAGACAAAGACACTACAAAAAAAAGAAAACTACAGGCCACTATCTTTGATAAACATAGATGCAAAAATCCTTGACAAAATATTAGCAAGCCAAATTCAACAATACATTACAAAAATCATTTACCACAATTAAATCAGATTTATTCTAGGAATCAAGGATGGTTCAATATTTGCCAATCAATCAATGTGATACATCACATTAATAAGAGAAAGGACAAAAACACATGATCCTCTCACAGCGCACACGAAAAGCATCTGACAAAATACAACATCCATTCATGATAAAAACGCTCAACAAATTGGGTTTTCAGGAAACATACTCCAACATAATAAAGGCCATCTATGAAAAACACAAAGCAAACATCATATTCATTGGTGAAAAATTGAGAGCTTTTCCTCTAAAGATCAGGAACAGGACAAAGGATGTCCACTTTCACCAGTTCTATTCAACATAGTACTAGAAGTTAAACTGAGCTACCCTATGATCCAGCCATTGCACTACTGGGTGTTTACCCCAAAGATACAGACGTAGTGAAGAGAAGGGCCATAGGCACCCCAATGTTCATAGCAGCATTGTCCACAATAGCTAAATCGTGGAAGGAACCGAGATGCCCTTCAACAGATGACTGGATTAAGAAGTTGTGGTCCATATATACAATGGAATATTACTCAGCTATCAGAAAGAACGAGTTCTCAACATTTGCTGCAACATGGACGGCACTGGAGGAGATAATGCTAAGTGAAATAAGTCAAGCAGAGAAAGACAACTATCATATGATTTCTCTCATCTATGGAACATAAGAACTAGGATGATTGGTAGGGGAAGAAAGGGATAAAGAAAGGGGGGGGGTAATCAGAAGGGGGAATGAAGCATGAGAGACTATGGACTATGAGAAACAAACTGAGGGCTACAGAGGGGAGGGGGGTGGGGGAATGGGATAGACCGGTGATGGGTAGTAAGGAGGGCACGTATTGCATGGTGCACTGGGTGTTATATGCAACTAATGAATCATCGAACTTTACATCAGAAACCGGGGATGTACTGTATGGTGACTAACATAATGTAATAAAAAATCATTAAAAAAAAAAAAGTCCTACGTAGAGTGATCAGATAAGAAAAAGAGATAAAAGGCATCCAATTGGTAAGGAAGAAGTAAGGTTGTCACTATTTGCAGATAGCATGATACTACATATACAAAACTCCAAACACCAAAAAATATTGGATCTGACTACTGAATTCAGGAATATTGCAGGCACAAAATTATAATAATGAAATCGAGTGCATTTCTGTACACTACTAACAACGTAGCAGAAAAAGAAATTAAGAAAACAATCCCATTTACAATTGTATGAAAAAGAACAGAAAAGCTAGGAATAAACTTAACCAAGGAGGTGAAAGACCTACACTTCGAAAACTGTAAGACACTGATGAAAGAAATTGATGACTACACAAATGGAAAGATATACCATGCTCAAAGAATGAAGAAGGTGATTAAAATGTCCATACTCCCCAAAGCAATCTACAGTTTCATTGCAATCCCTATCAAAATACCAGTACTGTTTTTGATAAAACTAGAACAACTGATCCTTAAATTTCTATGGAACCATAAAAGACCTCGAATAGCCACAGCAAACTTGAGAAAAAAGAACAAGCCTGGCGATATCAAAATCTCAGATTTCAAGATATACTACAAAGCTATAGTAATTCAAATAGTATGGTACTGGCACAAAAATATACACAGAGATCAGTGGAACAGGATAGAGAGTCTAGAAATAAACCCATACCTATATGGTCAATTAATCTATGATGAAGGAGGCAAGAGCATAAAATGAGGGAAAGACAGAATCTTCAATAAATGGAGCTGGGAAAACTGGACAGACACATGCACAAGAATGAACCTGGGTCACTTCCTTACACTATACCCAAAAATAAACTCAAAACAGATTAAAGACCTAAATTTGAGACCTGAAGCCATAAAACTAAAAGAAAACATAGGCAGTAATCTCTTGGATACTGACCTTAGCAACATTTTTCTAGATATGTCTCTGATATGTCTCTTGTCTCTAAATACGAGGCAAGGGGAAATCAAGCAAAAATAAACTACTGGGGCTAAACCAAAATAAAAAGCTTCTGCACAGCAAAGGAAACCATCAACAAAATGAAAAGGCAACCTACCAAATGGGAGAAGATATTTGTAAGTGAGATATCCAATAAAGGGTTAATATCAGAAATTCATAAAGAACTTATATAACACAAAACCAAAAAACCAATTCTATTAAAAATGGGTAGAGGACCTGAACAGACATATTTCCAAAAGAGACATTACAGAGAGCTCACAGACACACGAAAAGATACTTAACATCACCAGACATCAGGAAAATGTAAATCAAAACCACAATGATATATCACCTTACACCTGTCAGAATGACTAGCATCAAAAAGATAAGAAATAACATGTGTTGGTGAGGATGTGGAGAAAAGGGAACCCTCGTGCACTGCTGATGGGAATGCAAACTGGTGCGGCCACTATGGAAAACAGTACGGAGGTTTCTCAAAAAATCAAAAATAGAATACAGTATGATCCAATAATTCCACTATCAATGAAATACACACACACACACACACACACACACACACACACACACAGGAATATTACTCAAGTCATAAAAGAATGAGATCTTCCTATTTACATCAGCATGGATGGGCCTAGAGTGTATTACGCTAAGTGAAATAGGTCAGAGAATGACAAATACCATATAACTCCATTTATATGTGGAACCCAAAAAATGAAACAAAAAAAGAAACAAAAACAGACTTCTAAATATAGAGAACAATCTGGTGGTTGTCAAAGGGGTGGGGGTGGGGGACTAGGTGAAACAGATAAAGAGATTAAAAGGTTATAAACTTCTAGTTATAAAATTAATAATAGTGGTAAAAAGTACAACATAGGGAACACAGTCAATAATATTGTGATAATGGTATATGGTGGCTATCCTTAGAGTGGTGAGCACTGACTAATGTATAGAATTATTGAACCAACGTTATATAAATGAAATTACTGTAACATTGTATGTTAATTATGCTTCGATTTTTAAAAAGATGCCACATATAAAAGAATTTAAAGTGAACGAATCCCTTTATAAATTTTTCATCAACATTTTAGTCCATAATTAACTTATGGAGTTACAACAATAACTTAATCCATAGAGTTGCAAGAATTAAGAGGGTTATTGCAATATCTTATCCAGGAAACTATAAAGGTCTCCTCTCGAATCATAGCAGCTGGAAAACAAAAAAGTGCTAGTAATGGGGAAGAAAAGAAATTAAACAAATTTTAGGTTTCCCTGAATTTTTGTTTCTGTAGTGCTTTTTTTTTTTTTTTTGGTCTTAACCAACACACTCATACTCAATATGTCTAATGATGTGTTGATAAACCAGCTCTCAAAATAAAAAAGGACCCTCACTTGTAGCACTTACTGATTTCCATACTGTAAATATTGCCAACATGGCCAATGTCAAGTTATCCAGTGGGATGTCAATGAACCCAAGGTTGGGAGGAGATACACGTAATCAGCTTGTCTGGGACCGTTGGAACGAGCTCCACTATGCCACTGAATGTAAACGATTAATAACACATTTAAGACCTCACAAGCAGTATCCCATAATTTTAAATTAATAATTGTTTCAGTGCAACCAGGTTACAAGCCATTTCATGCTGTTTGTAATGAAAGAATTTGTTGAGGAAATTCAGGTAAAGAATATTGAGGGGATGTAGTGGTAGCATAGTGTAGTGGAAAAGGCGAAATACATGGAGTCAAAACCCTAAAGCAAACATCGCTTATGATTTTAACATTCTCAACACTTACTCTATTTCTGGGAACACACCTGCAAGTTTCTGGCATGCATTGGCAGGTAATTTTGCAGGCATGACAATTTGTAATAACTATGTGTTTTCTTAATAATTTATTTCCTTTTTGGGTTTTAATTCCTTTTATACAATGTTTGAGCTATCCTTTCCTGTTAGTATATTGTTCTTAATGGCAGAGGAGAGAGAAGTAAAGTAAGGGTTGAGTCACTCTGCTTACTCTGTCATTTGCTAAAATTATAGTATTATCCAAGCAAGGGATCTATCCGATCTCATTGATCTGAAAGTAGTTGTGAGAATATTTATGTTGCATTCCGAGTTTTACATGTCTATTCAGTGCCTGGTGGAGAGGTCCGCACTTAGGATGCATTCAATGAAAGAAAATATTTGTCAGAATAAATACATGAGAGGAAATAAAAATAAATAAATGATTATGTTCTGGGTTCTAGTATTCACACTATATTCAAGTAAGTCTGTGTCACTTAGCTGTAGTTTTTCTTAACCAACTATAACCCATGTTCTGTACATGATCCACTGAAATTTTAGCAATATGGACTGATCACTACTTAGTCACCAAGGACTCTTTCATTTATTTCTCCCTTCCAAAAATTATTAAGATAACACTGTTTATACAAGTATTGACTTCACCCTACTGAGCTATTTTCTATATTTGGATCTTTGCCTGTGGAAGTAGATAGAATTTAGTATCTTTATTTTTTCAGTCTGCTTTTCTAAAGTGTAGGTAAGTGGTTGAGTAAATTAGCAAATTAGATCAGTAATTCCAAGTCTTAGCACTTTATCAAAATCATCTTTTACATTTTTTGGCAATTCCTAGATTTCACCTCCGAAGAGCTGCTTCCAGCAAATCCGGCCTGGGAGCCTAGTAGTGGCATTGTTTTCGGGTGACTGGGATGTATGTAGTCGGACTTGTGCAGGGCTTCTCAAACTCAATAGGCATTTGCCTCACCTGGGATCTCGGTAAAGTGCACATTCTAATTTCGGAGATTATTTAAAAATTCTGGTAAGCTCTTGGATGATCTCTTCGAGAGCGAGAGTCTAAATTAAATATGTCATCTCATTGGTTTGAACTGGGGTGTGATTGCATGTGTTGTGACAGCAGAATCAACTGCTGTTTCAATTCTACATATAAGAGCACCTAGGACTCAGGGCACATGCAGTCATAGCTAATGGCAGGATATTTGAGCATAGGAGCATTTTTCTGTTTTTTTTTTTTTCTTTTTAAAAATTTTCTCTCAAGAAAAATACCAACAGATGTATGGATGGGTGGTTCAATATGACCCTGTCCAGCTAATGCATTCAATTATTACGAATCTAAAAAAATATTTATGGAATGCCTCAGGGTCCTTTCTCTGTTCAGATACAACTTGTAACTACTCTATGGTCTCAGTGGTTTCACAGAGGTAGTCTGGTTTTTCCTCTAGAAAATCAGTCTTGCTTATTGCATGCATTTCATTAACATGCAATGACTCTTAAGGAAGCTTTTGAGAACACCAAACCTTTTTTTTGGGGGGGGGGTGGAGGAAGGAAAAGAGAGAAATTATTAAAAGCCACCAAAATTAACACAGCTTCTCAGATTTAAATAGCACCAATGAAAATCATGCGAAAAGGAATTTGTAATTACTTACTAATTGTCTCAGTTGGAGGCATAATTAGAGGTGATTACTAGAAGTAATAGTACAATAGAAAGTGTAGAAAAAGTTTGCCTGTGACCGCCCAGCAACTTGCAGACAATGAATTATAACAGGAGACAGTGCTGTAGCATGTAACTTGAAATAAGGGATGGAAATAATTCACGCTCATGAGTTCCCACTGCAGAAAAGTGTGTGTGCCTGTGTGCCAGCCGGGGCAGGGTGGCGAGCAGGAATTTATCTTTTATCCTTGCCTTTGGAACAGTGATTTGTATACAGTGGCTCTGCATTATGCTTCTAGAGAACCTGACCAGTAATTAATAATCAAATATGTCTAGCATTCATTTGTCTACCATACCCATGAATTAAATAGACCGTGGGCTGGATCTGTGTACTCAGTGACAACATATTCCTCGTTCAGCAGCAGAAAAACAAGAACAAAGGAAGCAGAAAAAGCTAACAATTATGGAGAGCTCACTGTGTACCAAGCCGCACAGTAATACTTTACATTAATTATAACTTTGAGTACTTATAACATCCCTAATAAGGTAGTGGGATGCAGAGAGTATCGGGGGTTCTCTGGATAAAAGGGTTAAACCAAAGAAACGGGGTCCTGTTGGGACAGTTGGAAGCAGGGACCTTATCTTCTCCATGAAAAAAAAAAATTAACTCCTTTTTCTTCTGCAAGATAAGGATGTTGTTCTGTTAACACTTGTTGTGGTTCAAAAACCAAGAGGATTCTGGATACCTGTAATATGTTTATTTAAAATATATTAATTTCTAACCACTTTTTACCTGGACATTTACAGAAGTTTCCTCAGTAATGATAATTTTGAACTTCACTCAAACCGTTTAATCCTTGAAAGTAGCAATCGTTAAAGGAATTCCCCTACCCCTTGAGTCCTAGGAAATAAATGATTGACCACAAGAAGCCAAGATTCCTGAATGTCTTAGAAAGACTTGGGAATAACCAGGCTAGTCACTCACCTTAGGACAGGGCCAGGGACAGACCCTCCCAATTCCCAACTTTTACTTAATCAGTGATTAGTTGAATTGTTTGTCCCCACTGGTCAATACGAACAAAATGCTTGTGAATTTGACTTTGTGATTCTCCTCTCCCCACGTGACCCTGAACTTTGACCGGAGCCTGACCCAGCATCATAATGCAGAACGTTCTTCCTGAGGACCTCTCCCATGTGTCTTGGTCTCAGTTCTTTCTAGCTTTGCTTACTTCTCCTTATGTAAGAAAGGCCTTTTTCTGTCTGACCTTGAGACACTTACTTATCTTATAGTCAGAGTTTCTCCCTGTTACCATCTTGTTTTCAGATACAGTCTCTCATTTCTTTGGATTTGTTTTTATTTCAGAAGTGTCTTCCTATCTCCAGGAACACCTCTCCAATCTATCCGCCATGCTTCCATAAGGCACACAATTTCAGGGGGCACCGTTTCCACGGCAGCAATGTGAATGGCATCCCCTGGACCCTGCACAAGCATAGCGTCTGTGGTCATCCGTGATAGTTTGGGCCTCAGCAGTGACGTCTTTCAGTCTCAAACTGACCACTTTATTCCCCTGCCTAAAACTATGTTAGTGACTCTAAAGTCTCAGTAGGAAAACTCCAAACTCTTTGGTTTGACTTACAGGGACTTTTACCACTTGGGTCCCAGTTATTTCTCTGGTTTCATCTCCTACCACTCTTTCTGCGTCCTTTAATAATCTCAGGATCCCTTATTCCCAATTTTTTCTGTCATTAAACCAGCTCTTCTCTCTGCCTCAAATGCCTTTTCCCTTATTTCTAAATTTCACACTCTTGCTTTTTACTCAGGGTTATGTGTGAGAATCGTCACCACAGTGAAGCCTTTCTTTAATCCTCTCTGTGACTTCCAGTCAGAGCTGGGCACTCTGTTACATGACTAGCTGTATCCTAAAACAGTAAAAATAATCCACAGATACATTATTAGAATTCATCACTGAATTTAGCAAGGTTACTGGATACCAGGGTAATATTTAAAATCAATGGTGCCTCTCTATATACCAGCAAAAAGTAAATAGAATAAAAAAAATTAAAAATGTATTTTATAATAGTATTAAAAAGCATCAAATATCTATGAATAAATAGATTTCATTTGAGACCTCTGCATTCAAGACAAGTTGCGAGAAGATAAAGGAGAATTCCTTTCCAGCTGTGGTAGATTTTTTTAAAAGATTTATTTATTTGAGAGAGAGAGAAAGAGAGAACACAAGCAGGGGGGAGGGGCAGAGGGAGAAGGAGAGGGAGAAGCAGACCCCCACCCCACCACCACTGAGCAGGGAACCCAATGCGGGACTCGACCCCAGGATCCTGGGATCATGACCTGAGCCAAAGGCAGACAGATGCGTAACTGACTGAGCCTCCCAGGCGCCCTTCGGCTGTGGTAGATTAATGGATTTCTTTTTATATGTAAATAGAAAAATGAAAACAATTCTTAAAAAAAGCTGATTTCATAGAAACAGAACAGTATGCTGGTTTCCAACAGCTAGAGGGAGGGAGAGGTGGGGAGATTCAAGTCAAAGGGTACAAACTTTGAGTTATTATAAGAAGAATCCGTTCTGAGGACTGAATGGGAAGCATGGTGACTACCGTTCACAATACAGTATCGCATACTTGGGAATTCTGAGATTAGGTCTCAAGCATTCTCACAGCAACAACAAAAATTAGCTATGTCAGGTGACGGCTGCTTACTTATCTTGATCTCGGTAATCACTCCGCCAGGGAGATGTGCATCAACTCATGTTGTAGACTTTCCATATGTACAACTGTGTTTGTCAATTATCCCTCAAAGCCGGAAAAAGAACGAAAACTGGAAACAACATATACAACAAGAATTGGGCAATAGGCAACAGGATTCTGATCCCTGAGAGAAAATGAACTAAAAAGAGGGTTTGTTGCAGTGTATAACTGCAAACCAAATTACGCACACATTAGCGGCTCGCCTATATCCTCGGACTAAGCCCAGAGTAAAATATGTTGTTTCCTACAATCAAATGCACTACGTATTTTAAGAAGTAATGGGAACGCCAGTGGAATTTAGTATTGTCTAAAGCTGAACACATGATGTGGAAGAAAAGGAACCCTTGTGCACTGTCGGTGGAAATGCAAACTGGCGCAGCCGCTGTGGAAGACCTTAGGGACATTCCTCAAAAAGTTAAAAACGGAACGACCCTATGATCCCGCAACTGCACTGCTGCGTATTTACCGAAAGAATATCTGAACACCAAGTCAGAGAGATACACACACCTGACGTTGATAGCGGCATTGTTTACAAAGCCAAGATATGGAAGCAACCTCAGGGTCCATCGACTGATGGATGGATAAAGATGTAGAGCGCGCACACACACACACACACACACACACACTATTATTCAGCCACAAAAAAGAAGGAAATCATGCCATTTGCAAGGTCATGGATAGAGCTAGAGAGATAATGCTGAGAGAAAGACAAATGCCATATGATGTCACTCAGATGTGGATTTAAGACACAAAACAAAGGAGCAAATGGGGAAAAAAGACAGAGAGAGACCAAGAAACAGACTCAACTATAGATGGTGAGCAGAGGGGAGGAGGGTGGGGGAGGAGTGAAATACGTGATGGGGATGAAGGAGCGCACCTGTTGTGATGAGCACCGGGTGATGTATGGACGTGTTGAATCCCCATATTGTACACCTGAAAGTAATACTACACTGTATGTTAACTAACTGGAATTTAAATAAAACTTTGAAGAATTAAGTAAAACCCTTGTATTCCTAGAAAAGTAAAAAAAAAAAAAAAAAAACAAACCAAGTTAAACAACTGATAAGCTAACGATTCCACTCTTCGGTGTATATACAATAGGTTGTGTGTGTTGTGTTCACCAAATACATGCACTAGGATGTTAATAGCAGTACAATAGCCCAAACCGGAAATACCCAAATACCCACTAATAGTGGGATGGATAAGTGAGTTGTTATATACTGTACAGCAATGAAAATATAGGCTACGACTATAGTCAACAATGTGGATTCAGCTTACAAAAAGAGCATTGAAAAAAAGAAGTCTGCTACCAAAATACTGAATATGATTTCATTCCACTTATATAAAGTTAAAAAAAAAAGGCAAAGTAATCAGGAAGAAGCCCAAATAATGGTCATTCTTGACAACAGATAGTAAGTAGAAGGGAATGCAAAAAAGACCCATTGATGCTTGAAATGCTTGACTTTGGGGTCTGGGTAACATTTACGCCGCTGTGTTCAATTTGTGAAATTGACTGTGAAATCCTTACCTTTATAATTAACGCAATCTCCTGTATTTAAAATTTGCTTCAACGATATAAAAAAAAACATAAGGAATTTCTACACAGTTAAAATTAGCTCTAGTAAACTTAATGCTGTTTTCAATAACTGAACTGTAAAATCTCTCAAACTTTTCAAAAGCAGGAAATTAACAACTCTGTGCCTCATATTCCAAAAGCCTGACAGGGATTTTCAGTCAGTGCCTAGTGAAGAACAAGAGAAATAATTTGGCACATGTCATCTACTCATTACAATTTTCCACCTTTTTATCCCTTTGTCACTCAGTTGAATGCTTAACCTAGAGAAGTCTGGATTGGATTGATCTCATCCCACATTTTTATTTTTTACAAGTCCAGTGTATAGTATAGAGTGGTGTCTTCCCTGTGCTGGGGTGTATATCCTGACGCTTTTGTCCCATAGTATACACTCCTTCTTCCAGAAACAACATCTCCCATGTTTCAGGGAGCTAATCCTCTCCCTCTACCTGAATGGCCAAAGAGAAAGAGACTGACAATGCCAAATATTGGTAAGGATGTAATCCATTCGAACTTGCACTGTGGTCTGAATGGGAGGCTGTGGAGAGCACCTGTCCTGGGAGAACCCAAGGAATATGTCCTGCAGAATCCATTTGAGTCACCTTGGAGCTTACATTTTAATAAAAGAGAGAGATGCTGAAATAAGAAAAATATAGAGTATGTAGATGATAGTAAGTGCTATATTCAAAAAGCATAGAAGAAGGTTGACAAGTATACCTCTCATGGGGGACGCGGGTAACAGGACAGGTTATGTATGTGTGCAGATATGGCGTATATGGGAAATCTCTGCACCTGCCTCTCAATTTTGTTGTCAATCTAAAACTGCTCTAAAAAAAAAAAAAAGTCTTCAAAAAAATGGAAGAAGGAGAGGGAATGTTGGGGTTACGCATGTGTGATTTTAAGAACTAACAAAGAAGGATTTCTTGAGGTGATATGCTACAGAAAGCAAAGGGGATGCGGGAGTGAGCTTAGGGATTGTGTTGGGGAAGAGTGTTCTGGTAGAGAACAAAGTACAAAGACTCTGAAACAGGACAATGCCTAGTGTCTTCAAGGACTACAAAAGAGGTCAGTGTTACTAAACAGAATGAATGAAGTGCATGATTACTTTTTTTTAGATTTTAATTATTTGTTAGAGAGAAAGAGAGCACGAGCAGGGGGAGGCGCGCAGGGAAGGGGTGAGAGAGAATCTTCAAGCAGAATCCCCGCTTAGCAGGGAGCCTGATGCAGGACTCGATCCCAGGACCCTGAGATCATGACCTGAGCTGAAGTCAGACGCTGAACCGACTGAGCCACCCAGGTGCTCCTGCATGATTACTTTTATTTCTCTTGTTTGTTTCCTTGTTACAACAAGTATTTATTAAACATAAATTGTGTGCAAGTCTCCCAGCCAGGTGCTACTGATACAGGGATAACAAAGCCAACATCTGTAGTTCAAGAAGCTGCTTTAGAGCGTTCGAGTCTCCAAAAAGCCTTTAGAATCAGGTCCAAGTGCTTGGAGAAACCGAAAAAGCGGTTCACGTCTTGACCCTGGCCTCATCCCTCGCCAGGTTCATCAGTGTAAACAAGGTGTCCACTCTGTTCCATCGATTCTAAGCTGTTATCTTTTACTGCCTCATAGTTGTTATCATTGTTGTTGTTGTTGTTTACCTTTACTAATGTTGGTCCAGTTCAAATTTCTTTTTGTTGCAAGAATTCTAAAAAAAATTGGCTCCAGTTAAAGGTTTGCATATATGGTGGTGGTGGCAGGAAGGGTCACGAGGTAAGATGTGGAGGAAAAGGAGAGCCAGGCTTATTGGGAAACAGGAAGCTTCCTTCAAGAACTGCAGCAGCTGCTGTCTCAGTGCCTTTTGTTCTCCAGAAGCTTCTTTTTGCTCGTCTCTTCTACTTCTGACAGTTTCCTCTGCTCAAGCATGGTTTCTGATCCTACAGCAGGTTGGCTTACAAATGACTCTGGCTCCCTTCCTTCTCTCCAGTCTACGCCAGCCTCATCATGACATGTCCTACTGGAACAGCAAGCTGTCCCCACAAGGACACCATCATGAATGTACTCTTGTTGCTGACATTCTTGGGAGACAATCTTTCTGACTCAGCTCTGCAGGGTGACATGTTCCTTGTGGGTCAGGTTGGCTACTTGGCAGTAGGGAGGGAATCACGTTTCAAGAGCTATCAGCAAAGCAGGTACATGAGAAAAAGTCTGGCATCTGGCAAAATGTGAGTATGCTGCACCCTCAAGGTCCCCTCTTTTTGGCTCGTTGGAAGGAGCGTGGTTATGAGGAGTCTGATACGGAGCCAGATCTCCACTCTGCTCCTCATTTACACGGTAATCTTGACCAATCTATCTGATCCTGTTTCCGCATATAGAAAACAGAGGTGATGTACTATCCAAGGTTATAGTGAGGATTCAACGCGAAAAAGATCATCGTCTGGCTCATGATGAATACCGCTAAAATATGAAATTACTCTTTCTTTTAATCTACACATTTCAGCTCTAGTATCATCTGATCTTGTAAATCTGCTGGAACTTCTTTCCAACATCACACAGAATTACAAATAGCTTCTTTCTGTGTGCTATAACACTTATTTAAATTTATCTTAATGTATTAATTTATTAATATTTTATTAAATCACTATACTTTCTGTGGTTTTCTCCTCCACCGTTGTGAAAGCAATGTGCAGTCAAAACCCTTTTCTTATTCATCCTTATATCCTCACAGCCAACACATTGCTTAGCATATAATAGAAAGTCAACAAGTGCTTTTGAAATAAATATGTGAGTGGATGGAAATGAGTGACAGTGGAATAAAGCCAACCACCTACAGGGGAATGCCACTGGTCACCAGTGAGGTTAACATGCCTCTTCTGCCCACCCTGAAAGAAAGCAACTCCAAGGACCAAGCCCGAGTCCCAGTTCACAAACAGAATAATTTCTATCAATGGCTTCACATTCTGTTTGAAAATATTTTTCTTCCAGATGGAAGCCCAGGAGAAAAGAGGAGAAAGAAGCAGCTCCTTAGGCTATAAAGAAGAAACAGAAACTCGGAGTCATGAACTAAGCCCCATTTCAACTTCAGATGAAACACTAGTAAGACTTTCTGTGCTCATGAGGGAGCAGATTATAAAAACCTGGAGGCTCTAAAAATGTGATTTTTTTATTAAAAAAAATCTTTTAATCCTCTAGAGATTTCAGCGTGGTTTTTTTTTTTAAAGTATTTGCTGTATTCCTACTTTATCTAAATCTGCTAGTGTCCTACTTCAGACTCAAGAGAGACAAACCACTGCATTTTCATGGCTGAAAATCTTAAAGCGATGAACACTGACCATCCTGTGCCTGGATTTCTCAACCAGCGCTGTGGCCAATTCGGGCTGGATCACCCTTGTTGTGGGGGTTTGTCCCGAGCCGTGCAGGATGCTGAGCGGCCCCCACACCCTCTGCTCGCTGGATGCTGGTAGCACACACTCAACCCTGACTTGTGAGAACAGAAAAATGACTCCAGACATTGCCAAGTACTTCCTGGGAGGCAAAATCACCCTCGGTTGAGAACCACTTTATCAAATATTTGATAGACAATTATTTAGAACACGATCTTTCTTTTTCTCAGTCCACCAAGTCATATTTTTTTGTGCCAAAATAGTCTTGAGATGGCATCGAGTCCCTCATTCTGATTTCCCAGGGTGATTGTACCAACATCACATCAGACCGCTGGTAATTTAATGTAACACTGGCCATGTTACTGAAGGATATTTTAATCATCAAGGATTTTGATAAAAGTAGTGTTTGAGAATGTGATGAGGAAGGAGCATGTAGCTAAAACCTTCAAGGAGTAAGGAGGAGGTACACAGGGCCAGGAGATCACTGAAAAAAGCAAGGTTTGTGGGTGGCGCTGTTTAATGACCTAAGATTGACAGTTGGTATGTTCGTGAGAAAAAGGACAGGAGAATAATGTGGATGAGGCAGTGAGGAGCCCCCGCTTCTAGGTCCAGAGGTAAGAGGGGTGTGAGACAGAACACATCTACTACTGGAGAGGACCAGTAGAGAAGCTATGTTCAGAGAAGAGACAGGTTTATGTTAGAGAAGGAAAATGAAGATGTTGGGAAGAGAATATGGGAAATGTTGCTGATGACTGACCCTGAGATCCAGGGAGTAGAGTGAAGGGATTCGGGAGACAGGTAAATGTGGAAGATGGGGTCAGAGAAAGGAATGTACAGAGCTAAATGGGAGTTACAGTCTGGAGGACGGTGCCTGACTAGGGAATCCTGGGCCTCCTGTGGTGACGTACGTAAATAGGAAGAAAAAACATGGTAAGTCTGGTGGTCACCAAGCAGATGGACATAGGGTCTGGCCAGGAGCACGCTCAAGTCCCATGGCTCTGAACCTCAGCTAAGGGAAGCAGAGAAGCTGAGGAAGAGGCAACTCAAGGGGTCCTTACTGAGCCCTACTGACTTTGACACTAATTTCAGTCCCTTGACCACTTCTCTTCCAATAATATTGTCCTCCACCCCACTTCAGGCAGTGCAACCCATGGACACATCCTATTACCATATAATTATCAATTATTGAAACTCCTCTGTAGGCTCAACTTCAAGTACCATACCCTTTAACCACCACTGCTTGCTTAGCTCCGTCCCTCCAGTTCTCCAGTTCCAGCAATTCTTCAACAAAGATGCTAAAATCCATTTATCCCCCTCAACTTTTCACTGTCCTTTATGCCTCACTCCCCTTTTCCTTCCACAACTTGCTAAAGCGCTACCATTAACAGTATTATCACTCCTTGTTTACACCTTCCACTCCTTTGCCCGCCTTCACTTTGTTGCATCCACTTTTGTGAACCAAAACAGAAACTGAATTCACGTGATAACCTAGTTGAGGTCTACCATATCTGTGTACTCCATGCATTCTCTTACTCAGATGGCTATGTCACCACCTTTTCTCTCAACCTCCAACATCTCTTCCCATTGTCATACTCAGCTGATGACCTTCCCTTCAATTTCATTGTGAACATAGTAGAAATAATCAAGAGACGTGTCCACCCCATTCCCACAGTACATTTCCCTCCTGCCTATATCCGTGTCCAAGGAATCAGCTCCCCCTTCTCTCTGTATGGTATCAGTGATCCCAGTAAATGCCGCACTTTACCCTTGAGAAGCAGATCACAGCCCCTTTCCTTCACTCAAGGATACGGCCCCAGGGATTCATTGGATATTCATGATCAGCCAACAAACATACTTTTATTACCTGCATCTTTAAAAAATTTCTCTTTGATTTCACTTTACCTCTCAGCTATTGCTCCATTTCTTCTCTTCTTTCTACAGCAAAAATCCTTGGAAAACCTTTCTGTACTTTCTGTTTCCAATTTTCCAACTCTCATTCTATCTTAAAGCCATTCTAATCTTGCTTTCTCTTATAACATTCCACTAAATCCTCTTTGATCAAGGTCACCGGTGACCTCTACAGTGCTAAATCCAAGAGGAAATTCTCTCTACCTGATCTAGCTGTAGCATTTGACATGGCTGATTGTTTCCTGTTCCCTGTTTCTGAAACACTTGTTCCACAGGTCTGCCAGATCCCTCTTCTGGTTTTCTTTCTGCCCCTTTAGCTACACGGCCTTAATATCTTTTTACTGGTTCCTTCTAATTCATCAACTTGTTAATGTCAGCATGTGATTGGCCTTAGTGCTTGGACCTCTACTTTTCCCAATATATACCCATTTCCTTGGTGACCTCATGATATCATAGCTTTAGGTACAATCTATATGCTGATAATTCTCAAATGTACTCAAATCTAGATTCTCAAATCTGGTTGTGTCCTCATGTGGCATAGAGAGAGGAAGCAAGCACCCCTGTCTGTTCTGTTTAAGAGCTCTTAACCCCATCATAAGAGCTCTGCTCCTGTGACATAATTACCTACCGAAGGCATCATCTCCAAATGCTACGATATTGGAGATTAGGGTTTCAACATGTGGATTTGGGGGAACACAAACATTCAGTCCATAACAAAATCTACCTCAGTTCATAGCATTCCTCTGCTGAACCCTCCCATTCCCCAACAGATTTCAAACGGACTGTGAGAAAAAGACTAAGTTCTAAGTAAGGCCTGAGAATCTTACACAACCAGCTCCCTTTTACTTCTCTGCTCTCATGTCCTATTATTCTCTACTATACTCATCTCTAAGCACAAACGTTCCCTGCTCTTTCAAATATTCCAGGCAAGCATCTTTAGACTTACTATTCCTCTGATTGGTCATCCCTTCCCAGGTAGCTGTAAGTCCCTCACCTTCTTCAGGCAAATTATATCACCTCAAGCGCCTCTGACCACACTAACTCAAACTTCCCCTTTATAAAACAATCCTTGTTTGTTTTCCTCTGCTTGAATTTTCTCTTTATCACTTGTGCTGATGTAGCATTTTATAAATTCATTTATTTGACTGGTTTTATTTGCTTTCCTTTCCAGAAATTAAAGCGAATAATATCGGCCTCTAATGTACGTTTTATTTAGGTTTCGTTTGGGTTAATATTTTCATCAGTAACAGAAAGCAGCCTAAAAGGGAAAGCTATCATTGCTGGCAAAACTAAGAAAAAAACACCCACTCATGTTGCCAAGGTTTTAAATTTGCCATCAGTGATCAGAGTTGCAAGTTCTACTTAAAAATACCATTTTGCATGTCATCATTTATAGAAGGCTTATGAGATAAGTGATTTATGCCGTCAGTTTTCTAATAGTATGGTAAAGTTAAATGCGGAAAGAAATCATAAGGAAGAAAAACATTTGAAGATGTAGGCTAATAAAAAAGATGAATTTTTTTGCTAAAGTTTTAAATAAAGCAAAGTAGAAAATATCAAGAAACAAAAAGAGAGGGAAAGAAATATGCTGTGTGTGAACTTTGTAAAAATAAAACAAGTTGTAGATCTGAGAAGCTATAGAGGCAGGAGAGCCTGGAAGAAGTTTGGTCTAGTTCAAATCACTGCTTTAATCACTTAAAGACAAATAGAAAAAAAAAACGGTAGCTGGACACAAACATCTAATAGGAAGACTCAGTTCAGCAGTAGACTTTCTTCACGTATATAAACATATAAAATATATACATATAATCCTATCTAAGGGAAAGCTAAAAAATTGTTATTTTAGTGTTTTTGTTATTTCTTCCTATAGTTTATATTAAAAAATATACTCTGCTATAAAACAGGTAGAAGAGATCAGATGAATGTGTTAGGCTTAAAATACACATTGAGACTCATAGCAAAACATTTTTAATATCATGATAATGAATGAGATCATCAAGGATATTAGTGAAGAGCAATGATCCAGAGGTGCCTGTGTGGCTCAGTCGGGTCCAACCCGTGATTTCAGCCCAGATCATGACCTCAAGGTCGTGAGATCGATCCCCACATTGGACTCCATGCTCCGTGTGGAACCTGCTTAAGATTCTCTCTCTCTCTCTTCCTCTCCCCTAACTTGCGTGAATGCTCCTTTTCTAAAATAAATAGGGGCGCCTGGGTGGCACAGCGGTTAAGTGTCTGCCTTCGGCTCAGGGCGTGATCCCGGTGTTATGGGATCGAGCCCCACATCAGGCTCCTCCGCTATGAGCCTGTTTCTTCCTCTCCCACTCCCCCTGCTTGTGTTCCCTCTCTCGCTTGCTGTCTCTATCTCTGTCAAATAAATAAATAAAATCTTTAAAAAAAAAAAAAAAGAGGGGGGCGCCTGGGTGGCACAGCGGTTAAGCGTCTGCCTTCGGCTCAGGGCGTGATTCCGGCGTTATGGGATTGAGCCCCACATCAGGCTCCTCCGCTATGAGCCTGCTTCTTCCTCTCCCACTCCCCCTGCTTGTGTTCCCTCTCTCGCTGGCTGTCTCTTTCTCTGTCAAATAAATAAATAAAATCTTTAAAAAAAAAAAAAGCGGGGGGGGGCGCCTGGGTGGCACAGCGGTTAAGCATCTGCCTTCGGCTCAGGGCGTGATCCCGGCGTTATGGGATCGAGCCCCACATCAGGCTCCTCTGCTATGAGCCTGCTTCTTCCTCTCCCACTCCCCCTGCTTGTGTTCCCTCTCTCGCTGGCTGTCTCTCTCTCTGTCAAATAAATAAATAAAATCTTTAAAAAAAATAAAATAAATAAAATAAATAAATAAATAAGATCTTTAAAGATTTTTTTAAAAAGAGTAATGATCCAAAGACCAAAACTTCCGATCCTTGAGGTTGAGCCCAAGAGGCTGGGAGAGAGGAGACACTGGCAATGCAAACTGAAAAAAGACTATCCTGAGTGATAAGAAGCCTGGAGAACTGTGTTTTGGCAGGCAAAGAAGGTTTGTCTTGTTTTGTTTCTTGAGATTAGAAGCCAACCATGTGAAATATTGTTCTTAGTTCATGGAAGATGAGAACTGAGAACTTACACTTATTTTTGTCACTCTCATAATAGCAAATCTGAGAAAGCCAGATTAGAGTGGGACTCAAGACAACATCAAGGAGAGAAACTGGAGAAAATAAGGAATTTGACTGCATGGGGAAGGAAAGAAATGTCCTTGTAGATGAATAAGAAGTAACTGTCAAGAGGTATTTTTTAATGGGAGTATTAAAAGTAGGTTTGTAAGCTGGTGAAAAAGATACAAGAGGAATGAAAAACTGTTGATGCAGGAAATTAAAAGAATTTCTGGGGCAATGTTTATGAATAGAAAGGAAAGTAAGTGATGCACAGAGTTTGGAATGTGTAACAGAAGAGAAGTCAGAGACTATGGGTACAGAAACAGGAAATTTAGTAGATGGAATGGTGGCAATTTGTGGACATTTTCCTAATGGTTTTCTTGATTCTCCTCCAAGAAGATATAGTTTGTCAGAGATTAAGAAACCCATTAGTTGACTCTTATAACTCTATGATGATGCATTCTGTCATATTTATGTGCCTTTATATGTGCTTTTATATTTTCTATATTAATATGAAAATACTTTCAGCATGGGAACATCTTTAATTGACCATTTTCTCTTTCTCTTTAGTTACTTGAGTCACAGAACTTAAAACACAGAATGTGATCTTCTGCATTACATTGCATGTGTAATTCCACTGCAGAATATAAATAATGTATCTTTTGAAATCCCTAACATATAATAAATGGGGATGCTGTCTTTGGGGGAACATCAGACATTGGTCTCTAAAAGACTATTATTTAAGGAAGACGGTACATGAGACAAAATGGATTGCTCAGCTAGCTGGCCAACAAAAGACCTAAATCTAAGGGGACAAAATAATGAAGCTCCAAAAACAGTGACTTCACTTCTGGTCAAGACAGAGTGACCAGGACTGGGTTTACCCTTCCAACTGCACAACTAAATGAACTGCACAAACTAGGAGAATCAATGGCTTGGACATGAGACAAAAAGGGCAATGATTTTGAGAGAGGAAAAATAAAGGAGATGAATCCTTTAATTGCCCCAGCTTAATGTCCTAAGTTTGTTTTAATGCAGGAGGACAGGGAGAAAACCAAGGTAGAGCTCGACACACAGCCAAGTCTGAAGAAGCCAACACAGCCTGCTCACAGGGAAGAGTACTGGAAATGAGGAAGGCACGGAGAGAGATCACTCCAGAGGCAGACACAGGGTCCTCCCAATGATCTCAGGTGAGAACTTATAAGTACAACCTTGTGGAGAAATCTTCTAAGGCCAGGGAAAGACCTGATGGAAATATTAGAAAAGGACATTTGAACATCCCATATGTTCAAGAAATCAGAGGAAACATGGAGAAGAAATAGCAAATATGTTTCAAAAGGAAACAAGCCAAACTTTTAGAGATAAAAACTATCATGTCTAAATTTAAAAACACACTGGATGAAATTGATGGCAGATTGAACATTGTAGAAGAAACAGTTAGAGGAGTTGAGGACATAGCAATAGAAAAATACCCAAAATGAAACACATAGAGAAAAAAAAAAAACTGAAGAAAAATGGAAAGAGAATCAATGACTCATGGGGAAAGTTCAAGCAGCCTAATACAAGTGTAATTGAAGACAAAATTATATGATGTATTTAAATAGGACTAAAAATTTTCCAAATTTAAAACCCAACAGATCCATGAATCACAGCAAACTGATTAGAATGGCTGAAATTATAAAGTGTAACTATGGCAAGACTTAGTGAGGATATGGAGAAACTGGAACTCTCATGATGCTCATGGAAATATAAAGTAATACCACCACTGTGGAAAACGATTTGGGAGTTTCTTAATATTAATGTGAAACATAAACCTGCCATAGGATATGTATCCTAGTATTTATCCTAGGTATTTATCCAAAAGAAATGAACGCTCATATGCTCAAACAAAAGCACATAAGTATTCACAGCAACTTATTTGTAATGACCCCACTGTCCATCATGAGCGAATGAATTTTGGTATATCTACAGAAAGATGTAGTTTCGGTATATCTATAAAATGGAATACTACTTGGCAACAGCAAGGAATAAAGTATTAATACAGGCAACAACTATGTTGTTTCTCAATATATTTTTACCACTTGAAAGTAGATAGACAAGATAGAGTACATACTTTGTGATTCTACTATATAGAATTATTGAAAGTACAAGCTAATTTACAGAAAGCAGATCAGTAGCTGCCTTGGAATCAGAAAATGGATGGTTAACGGTAATGAGGGATTACAAAACACCAAGAGTAACCTTTTGGCGGTGATGGGTATCTTCATTATCATGACTTTTGTAAGGTTTTCATGGGTGTATACACATGTCAAAATTGATCAAATGGCATAGTACACTGTATGTTTGTTATATCTCAATAAACGTATTAGAAGAAATTAACATAACACTCCAACAGCACATGCAAACACACACACAGAGGCATCCAAATATCCATACCTGAATAACAATATACGAGTAAAAATAAGGAGGCTTGTATCAACTCTTCTATTACTCAGTGTATGTGCACTGTTCACCTACCTCGGGCTAAAAGCTATGCTATATATATTTAATATAATATAAATCAGACACAATTTACAGTCTTGTTGCCACTCTTGTAATTTTTCCTCTTAAGGGTTACTTTAAACTAACCACAAGTTCACCGTAAGTAGAGGTCATCTGGAATGTGGGATTATCTCAATCTAATTTGTTGCTTTATCTCAAGATTTCTCAGCCTCAGCATTACTAATATTTGGAGCTGAATAATTCTTTGTTATAGAGAGCAGTCCTCTGCATTGTACGATGTTTAGCCTCATCCTTGGTTTTTACATACTACACGCACTAGCATTCCTCCCGACCCCAGCTGAGCCACCCAAACACCTATCTGGTTATTGCCAGTGTCCCCTGGGGGCAAGACTAGCTCTAGTCCATAGCACAATGAGGGAAACACAGGTGCTCGATATATGTTTTTACAATGGATAAAGGATATCGTTTGTATAAACTTCATAAATCTCATTAGTAATGAAACAAATGCATATTTAAACAATGCTTTTTAAAATATTTTTTAAAAAGAGATGAAGAAGAAAATACAAAATGTTACACATTGTCAATATATAGATATTTGCAATGTAGATTGGTAAAATCCTTGTGGGAAGTAATTTTTTAATGCTATTGACCCATTTATATGTATCTTAGGAAAATAAAAAGCTTCAAAACTTAATATGTATGCACATATATATATGAGTACTATTAATTTCAATAAAAACAAACTGAGAAGTCCTATAGAAAAACGAAATCACTAAATAAAGCTATCTTTATTTATACTTATTTCCTATCTTAATATGAAAGCATGTAATTTTTTTGCATTTATGTTAATATGGTTTTTAATAAAATGGAGACAAAATTTTGATATGAGGTTAAATTAAAATTTTAAGTACACCTGTAACTAATGTAAACTATGTGGGGGGAAAATTTTTATAGTGATGTTTTCAAATACCTAAAAATTACATGGGAAGAAACACTTCAGCTGTGCATGCTTTAATTAATTGGGTTATTAGGTTATTTTTAAACTATTATTGGTAAACACATTTGGGGAAACTATTATGTTAGAAACTTAGTTTTTCCCCTTTAAAATAGATAGCTTATCTGAGTTAAAGGAGATTCTGTATTTGTCCAAATGAATCTGTAAGAGACTATATTTTGCTCTAAAATTCTACTATAAATATTAACTGATAGATCATTTCTAACAACAGCAAAAAACAGAGCATGGGAAAAGAGGAAATACTGACAGATTCATTTCCCTGGGTCTTGGGTAAATTTTAGATTTTAAATGTCACTGATAATATTAGCAAGGAGCTAAGAAACATATAAAAATCAATAAAGAAGCTCCAGAGTATTTCTAAAATACACAAAGTTTCTGAAAAGTTAATTATTCATTAGGCTACAATATGATGCATCAAAGGGTTGAATTAAAACTGGGTATTTAATAGCTGTAGTATAGACTTGTATCGACTTTAAAGGTCAAATTATTCCCTCTAATCTTCATGACATATAGTGAAGACTGTTTTAACATAGTATATGCTGGTATATGGTAACAAAATAGGTACTTTTTACTCCATGCAAAGGTAAGAATTGTATGCTCTGAAACAAAGAAAATTCTGAACTTTATTCCTAAAATAAGCTTATCTTTAATTTTACATTCAACAATCTTTTATTATGCACATATTCTGTGCGAAGTGTGTCTGAGGGTCCACGGATGTCAAGGGGAATGACAAAGAGCCCAAGCCTGGGAGAAAGACGAAGATATAAACCATTTAACTATAGAATCCACCACAAACATACATACATGGGATGATAGGGAGACATGTAATCAAAGCTGGTAGTTAAGAGGAGAGGAGAGGTCAGGAAAAGCATTTCCAGAGTTGAAGATAACTGAGCCGAGTTTATAAGGAATAGTAAGATTCAGTGAGGTCCAGATGAAAGGAAGGACAGGAGACACAGGAAGAAGAAACCGCCCTAGCCAAGGAAGCGGGGAGTGGGGGGAATCATGGCACATTTCAAGCTTTGAAAATAGTTATAGGAAAAAGGTCTTTATTAGTAGTAGGATTAATTTTAGTGTTTGAAGGCTGGGGCAAGAACTAGCTTTATGAGCATGCAAACTACACAGTCACATTAAGCCCACATTTAGAAAGACCCTATGTTTGGTTTAATGCTTTTCTATCATCATCTGGAATTTCGTAATACTTTAACAAGTCACCTGCATTTTCGTTTTGTGGTGGGCCCCACAAATGATGTACCACTTATAGCTGGAACGTAAGTTAGCGCGAGCAGGAGTGAGGACTACAAGAGCTCAGCCCCTAACACGGCTTCAGTGGCATGGTTCAGAATTTGAGTTTTCCTTCAACACTAGTAGGTCCCAATAAAAAGAATTTAAGCTGTGGGTGGACGCAATCAGTTGCACATTTTGTAACAAAAGCATTCACTAAAGTATAGAGGATGAATTGAATGTGGGCAAGGCTGAAGGTAGTGAGGTAATGAGGAAGCCACCACAGTGATTCAGAAAGGAATTATTACCATATGAAATCATGCAATGGCAATAGAAATAAAAAGAAATAAAAAATTTTCCAGAAATATTTAGGAGGTATAATTAAAAGCCTTGGTGACCAGCAGTGTAAATGAGAGAAGAGTTAGAAATTATTCTAGACCATGCCATTCACCAAAACAAAATACTCACGAAGAGGCGGACTTTGGGAAAAGACAATGTCCTTAATATTGCTGTTTTCCAGCTGCACTCACAGTGCATGAGTGAGACAGTCCTACCTACATGATGTGGTCTCAGAGGCTCCGAACGCTCCAACTTTAGTCTTTCCCCACAGGGATGGGTGATGGCAGGTGCCACTATTAATCACTACCCTTCAGGTTAAGGCATTGGGAAAAGGAGGCCTCTGGCAAACTGCAGAGATGGAAGTGGGGGGGGATTTGATATGAGAAACGGCACAAGCATGATTTTGTTGTGTGATGGGATGCGTAGTTAGAGTTGGGAAAAAGAATCTAAAAGAGGTGCGAACGAAAGACTAATTTGTGTGACAAGGTGGCTCTTCATAGAATAGGTGTTTGGAGAACATGGTACAAGGACCATTTTAACGTCCTTACTAAATTACCCACTAGACTAATGTTTAATAATGCGCAACACAACCGGGAAGTTGAAGAGCTTTGTCCTTCCTTGAGGAAGCTTGTAACTTAGTTTCGATCCTAACACAAAACCGTAAGTATTTGGCCATTCTGAACAGTACACTACGAAGGAGCACCGGTGAAAGAATCTTTACTGTAGATGGAACTGAATTAGGAATGAGGAAGAGTTAGAGAATTTATAGAGGCATCTCGTTGGTAAAAATGGTTACAATCTATGCACTATGAATCTTATACACACAAACACACCCACATTCATCATGAATACCTTCCTTTAAGAGACTATCGTGGAGAAATCCCCAAGAAAATAGAATAACAAAGAGCAAGATTGAAAAAAAATGTGAGAAAAAAATTGAAAAAATATGAGATTGATTTTACAGTTTCTAAAAGGGAAAATAAGACTTCCAGAAAGATAGAACATCTATCTACAGGGAGCAAATTATCAAAATAATACATTAGGAGAGATTTCCAAAACTGAAAGATCAACGTTTCCAGGTTGAAAGTGCCCTTCAATTGTCCGGCAAAATGGATGAGAAAAGGCACACAGCAACCTACATCATCATGGAATTTTAGAACACTGTGGACAAAGAGAAGATCCTCAAATCTGAATAGAAATATACCTGAGGAGGGGAGGGAGGGAAGGATTATGTCCAAAGTGTCTAGAATTGAAATGCCATCAAATTTATAATGGTAAATGTGGAAGCTACATTAATATGGTTCAGTGTTTTCAAACTTTTGAGGAAAAATTATTTCAACACAGGATTCTATATATAGCCAAAGTAATCAAGGGTCAGGGGTAGCATAAGGATAATTTCTGTCATAAAAGCTCTTTACAACTAATCATCATGCATTTGGGGGGAGCTATATGGGAGTACATGAAGAGAAAGAAAGATACTGGAATTCACACTTGAGTGAAGGAAAGAGAAGCCCCAAGAAAGTGGTAAAGAGATGTCCAAAGGGAATAGAGTTGCCACAATTCTAGAAAACAGCCTATCTAGATTGTGCTCACAGAAAGAAGATTCCAGAAGGAATGTTTCAAAGAAAGAGATGAGATGGATACGCTATTCAATGCCTTTAAACATATCAGTGAGATTTATATCAATGGTAGAGAAACTGTGGATAAGTTGGTGATGACGTATATGCTGACGGGTTGTCGCACGAAAACTCACAAGCATGTAACCATCTTGCAAGTATGGAGAAGAGAGGGAAAGTGTAAGTGGACACAGAAGGAAGCTCCCATAGTGGGAGGCCAGGAAGTATGAATGAAAATAAAAATAGAAAGTAAAATGGAAGGATACAAATTTTATATGCGGCAATAGGGATATAAATGTCCTACCCAGCAGCCACAGGAGTTGAAAGCAGTTGCCTCTGGGAAGCAGAAAAAAGACTGAGGTGACCTCAGGACAATCTGTTTTTAAAATGATACTACTAAATTAAAGGAGAGAAATTAAAATTTTAAAATGAGGTGTCGATGGGACAGTGATCGATGTGGTTTCCCTGCAGAGGGAACAGTATGAACAGAGCAAAAAGTGTGACGGCAAATGGTATCATTAGTCACGATCACGCCATACAGTGTGACCCAAATAAAGGCCTAGACAGGGAAAATAAGTAGCAAAACATGATGCTGAAAATAGCGGTTGAGACCAGATCACAGAGACATTTGAATACTGTCCAAAAGAGTTTGGACTTTTACTTACGCCCGTGATGGCCGCTCTGTGTTCTGTATCACGCTTCTCCCAGAACTGCCCACCACCCTCCCCAGGAGAAGACTCCAAGAAGCGTATTTCTGCCAGTTAAACCTGTAACCATAGCTGACTAAGTGAAGGATGGATCATTGACCCTTTTTCCGTCAAATGATTTTTTTTAAGAATTCAGAATTTTAAATTTGGAAACACAGGGGTAAGAGTTATCAGTAACCGAGCAACATTACTTGCGATATTTAGAGGGAAACTCTACAAACTCATTAAACTCCCATGGACGCTCTGATTCCTGTTTTCCCTGAGCCTGCTCTGGAGTTTTTGATACAGACATACTCCATCAATATATCGATTTTCTATTTCAGCTCTCAGAGTCTGTTTCTGTTATTTAACTAATGCATAGGCAACTGAAAACACTGTTGTTTTTCATAATACAACATAAATATTGAACATAACTGAACATACCCTTCCTTTCAACAATAGCAGTTCCTTAGAAGGCTCAGAGCCCCTTTAAATGAGCTCCTGTTCACCAGAGGTATCCAAGTTGAAACAGGATGACCACTTGTCAGAAATCCTGGAGAGGGGTTATTCAGAAGGAAATACCTTCAAAAGATCCCCAGGCATCCTTCAGTGTCTGAATAGATCCAGAGCCCCACTCACACCCCTAAAAAAATCAATGACCTGCTGCAATTTTTCCTAAGACTAACCCTGAGCTAAGCATCTCTTCTTCTCATGGTGGGTACTAAGTCTAGTCCTTTCAAACTTTTCATGGGTCCACTTCACAGGGATTGTGGTACATCTTTATTTCAAAGGTTTGGGGCCTCCCACGTCTACTTTCCCTCCAAAGAGAAAGAGCTCCACCTAGGGCACTGCCGAGGGGATAGTGACTAAATTTTGTACCAGAATATGCTGGTCCCTTAGTCATCGAATGCCAGACAAAGTTGGACACTTGACTAAAGTACAGTGAGTCAATTGGCAAGCCAAAAATTACTGTATAATCTATAATTTTAAATCCACGGCTTGGCATGTAAAAGTATACTGAGGCAATCAATTTCCTCTCTAGGAATTATTACATTGAACATACTAGAGAGAAGACAAAATTTGTCTAGAGGGAGCCCATGAGGAGGTCCAGGCTAGAATGGTCATGGTAAGGCAAAGTTGAAATTCTGAAGAATCAGAATTTTTACAAGTGTAAAATATGCTGACTGACACAGAGAGGTGCCTCAAGTAGATTCACAGAGTAAAGCAAAGAAGCTAAAAGAGGGTGAGAGAGAAAGGGAATAGCCAATCCCTAGGGCAGCCTTAGTCCCTGTTAACGTTTATTTTCTAGTTCATTGGTATTTGTAGGAAAAGTATCCTTTCCTTGACTTAGTGTGAGAATGTGTTTGTTCATTGCAAACAAATGAGCCATCAGCTTTAAGCAACCAAAGACCCTCTTAGGTTTACTGTAACCTACAGTTATTCGCTCATATTCCGGCAGTGGGCAAGACTGGTAGCAGAGCGGGGCAGGGATGACGAAGAGTGCTTTGCCTGTTTGGAGTTAAGGATGAATTTAATGGAAATGTTAACAAAGTTTTGCATAATAGTAGATTGTTAAAAAGCAATTAGCTAAAAACAATCAGGGCCACTTTTCTTAAATCAGCCCATTTCAGGAAATATGGTCATAGAGGTGAACTCCTTAACCAATTAAAACAAATGAGAAAATGGGATTCCACTGGACAGAGAAAAAAATAAACAGTAATGAGGAACATTACAAATGGATTTAAAAAAAAAAAGGAGCAGTGAATAAACGAAATTGACCTATATCTTAGTTTGGGAATGGGAAAGTCACACTAAAATTAGAAGTCTGAAGTCTAGATTTGTGTAAATAAATGTATTCAAATCTGCAGTCTTGACCACTTAACATCTGAGTTATATCAGGAATGGACTTGTTTTGGACGTTTCATGAATGACTTGCTTCTGGAACCCCAAGAGGCAAAGACTCAGGCAAGGTCTGGCTATGTTTTAGAAGCGGAGAACAAGGAACTGCTTGCGAAGAAAGTCCTGCGGTGTTCAGCCACAGGACTGATTCGCTGTTCTGCTGATAAGCCACCGAGCTACCTTGTTCAGCGTGCACCCCCGAGAGGACAGGATCTGAATGCTTAGGAGACGCTGTGTAAGGGACCCCAAGACGATATTACCAACCTACCTTTCCACTCTTAACTTCCACCGATTCCCTATTTCAGGGTTTCTCAGTCTGTGAACTATAGAATTTCATTGGCTGTTCAGTGTTTTCCACTTATCCTTCTTACTGTTTGGCATTCTCCCTGCTTTCTATCTTTTCCTGCCCAAAGCCAACATCAAGTCCCAACTCTTTTAGAATGCCTCTCTGGTCTCCTGGGATAAAATGGAATCTGCCCACTTCTAAGTTTTTCAGAACTCACTGTTCTTACTTCTCTTTTGAAAACTGTATTACTTTTCAAAGCATTTCTTAGTTTGTTAGTCTTAAAAGTGGGTAGGTTGTTGACTTTTCCTATTTGACCTTTTCATACAATCAGGCTTGTTTTATCTATCTAGTATGATTTTAAATACCCTTTATGTTAGGGGGTCCTAAACATAGGACCTAGCCCAACGCCTACTATCAGGTTACTAGTGTTGATTCAGAACCCAGGCTATGGAAGAAGGTAGCACACCCCCTATTACATTCCTTTCTAACTCCATTTTTTCTTTCAGTGTGATTCCAGCCCCATTAAATTCTCAGGTTAGAGAAAATGTGCCTAAATCTGTGATCCTGTGGGATATGTTTCAATGTCAGCTTTTGTTATTCAAGCAGGCACTCCTTAGACTACAGCTTTTGTTTCCATGGCTTCTAATTTTTTCTGTTGAAAAAGAATCAGTAGTGTCTAGAGTCTGTCTAATTCCCTAAAGTAACTGGAGTAGTACTTGCCCTCATTTTGGTAATTTTGATGCTACTTTCCCTGGAATAAATTTTACCACTCAAATCTCAAACTTTACATGACAGCATGACTTTCAGAGCTTTCAGTTCAATTTAACTTAATTTCATTCAATTAAAATTAACGTAACTGGGAGACTGGAAACCACCTCCCCACTTCCATGCCAGACTGGGGAAAAGGTCAGTACCAGGTCTGGAGACATAATTGGGTCTTTACAAATTACAATTTTAAAGCCATGACATTAACTATTTATAGCTAAGGCATATGTCATTAAAGGGTATGTGGCTCACAGACTCTTTTTATTTTTTCGAGTATGTTCAACAATACTTATTTTGGACCAAGATGCCACTGAAGAGAGGGAACTCCCACCACCCCGCATAATAATATAAAGGACCCGCGGACCGTGTAGAAGCTGACTTGCAGTTAAGAAGCAGTTAGAGAGGGGTTTTCCCCTCAGTAGACTACGAAACGGCAGAGTGTTAACGATAATCCTTGGGAGGAGGGCGTGTGTGGGTATGTACGCATGTGTGTGTATGTGCACCTGTGCCTGCGTGTGAGATCCTTAGTTTTACTCAGTTTTAGAGAAATGCACTATGGTAGTTATAATTTACCATCAACTTTCCGGAACATGCCATCCCAGAATGTGCCATGTGGTATGTAGATTATTTTAAGCTGAAGACAATAAAGGCCCACAGATTTGGGGAGAGCTTTTAACCTCCCCCTTTACTGACTAAAAGAATTTAGATGGGGGGCCTATACCAGGGAGAAAGCTATTATCAGCAATTTTTTTTTTTATCAGAAAGACATCTGCATTGCATGGCAAATATTTGTTTACCCAACATTTGCTCTTCTCATTTTCCTGTGAATTGCTTTCCTCTCCTTTCAAGCTCTAGACACCTACTCTCTACTCCTTAGCTCAGGATCAATCACGTGACTGGGAGGGAGTCTTCTATCTCTATGGTGCTACCATATATTCAAAAAAATTTTTTTCTCCTGTTAATCTACCTTATGTCAGTTGAATCGTTAGACCAGCCAAAGAATCTAGAAGGGAGGAGGAGAAAGTTTTCCACCTGTACATGTGGAATTTTATAAAACGGACATCAGAATAAAAGCTAGGAAGGCATTATTTCCTGTCTTGCCATTCCATTTAGTTTCCTCTTCTTTCACCTGTTCACGAAGTTCGATATAACAGTACACCTTCGTGTGGTAGTGGGTAAAAATGAGATTTAAGGACTGCCCGTGGGAGCTCCCAGTCCACAGCCAGCAGCAAGGAGGCAGTGGTGGCCCGTGGCACAGTGCAGAGTGGTGGGAGACGCGGAGAAACAATGTAGAGTTTCCACCAACCCTAACCCACCTGCCTTCCTTCAACAATCATCAATATTTTGCCAGAGCTGTTCCATCTACCACCCTCCTTTTTGGCTGCGGTTTAAAACAATGTCCAATCATCATATTTTTTACTCCCAGGCACCTCAACACCTGGAGGTGGCAAGGGACTTCTTACAGCATCATAATGTCATGGTGTCACCTCTATACTTATCAACAATTCTTTAATATCACCTAATGCCCAATTCATATTAAAATTTACCCAAGTAGTCCCCAGACTGCCTTCTCTTCAGTTAATTTATTTGCATCATGCTTTTTAAAAGTCACCTTACAAACCTCTTTAATCTGTTTTAGTCTCCTTTAAACCTGTTTTAATCATTTTCTAAAACACTATTGCAATGTTGAAGGAACTGCCGCAGACCCCATAGTCTGGATTTGGGTAAGTACTTTCCTGGTATCATTTGACTTGTTTTCTATCTCCGGTGTTTCTTATTGACTGGAGATAAGATTTAAAGTCTCAATATATGCATATATAGTATACGTTATAATATAATGATATATTATATGGGATATATACATTATGATATATAATGAATCATATATAATATGTAATATAATTGGATAATATATACACACACATCTGTGCGTTGTTTTGCAAGAATGCATCATTGTGCTGAGTTCTTCATCCTACCTCACATCAGAAGGCACATTATGTTTGAATGTCTCCAGTCTGCTAAAACTGACCAGTGAATTCAGACAGTGACAGGCTGTTCTCTTCATGGTCAGGTTCCTGAGCATTGGATGACTTGACATACCTTTGCCTGGATTGTCTCAGTTCATGCCTGTTGTCTTGCATAATTATGCACAGTACAGCTTTCACTTGCAAAGTGTCTCTGTTTGGACAACAAATTACTCCTCAGTCTCATATTTAATAATTTTATCATCTACTGATGATGATTACCTGCTAGCTACTTCATTAAGGGTTGCATACCGATTTTCTAATTCCATCATTCCTTCTGCATTAACTGGGAACACTTCTACATGAAATTCTTTCCTACATCCATAGGACCTATGGGATATCCTGAAATACCATTTACTTCCAGATGGCAAGGTAAATGCTGAGTTCATTCCCTTCAGTTGCCAATTTTCAGAGTATTGAGTTGGTGCCCAGACAATCTCTAATGGATGTCCAAAATTCAATGAGTTTTGGTTTGTTTTTCTCACTTTTTAAGATACAATTATGAATGCATCACTTTTTGTACATTAAATGTGTTTTAATCAATCACAGTTATTATTATTTTTGAAACTCAAATTGTTCCTTCTTCGGACAGTGAGAGTCTGTTTGAGGGTTCATGTGTCATACTGACAATATCTCATTTCCCTTCACAGTCCTCTTATTTTCTGGAAAATGATTTTCCAGGCTTATCTTTCTATATTTCTTCACTTCAACCTAAAATCTAGTATTTCACAGGAACAGTGATTAAGCGGATAAGGTACAAGAGAGCTCCAGGCAGCCTCTCTCCTGCTTCTCCCAAATATTAGAAGAAAAAAGCCTTTAAGGAAAAAGAAAAAGAAAAAAATTGACTCTTGGGTTAATAGCAGCACTCCGCTGTGAGAATACATAAAGCTAGAGAGTGTCAACAGACTACAAACAGAACAGATATGGTCTGTGTCTTCAAAAACTTGTAGGTTAAAAGGAAAATCAGACTTCTTCCAGTAATTATAGATGGATTTAGTGTGTTATAAGCTCTCCAGCATTGCAGAATTAGAAAAATTTTACTTAATTCATTTGTATATAAATAGCATACACGGTTTTGATTCTCTACTAATTGACTTAACAATCATTTTCCCCTAAACATATGGTTTTGATGTTTCCCTGGCTCAATTATTCGGTAGGGGATTTACAGCCTTCTCTTCAAACAGATGAGAAAATGTATATACTCACTTCCCTTCCTTATGACTTTTCCAACTCCTATAGATATTTACAAAGGAGCTACCAGCTCACACAGAAGAGGTCAGAGGTCTAGGAGATGTTAGGGAAAT
The DNA here is from genome assembly GCF_023065955.2 of Ursus arctos. Taxonomy (NCBI): domain Eukaryota; kingdom Metazoa; phylum Chordata; class Mammalia; order Carnivora; family Ursidae; genus Ursus; species Ursus arctos. Next base: position 3,981,367 of record NW_026622897.1, on the reverse strand, counting down.
AAACAGATGCCTTTCATTATCTCGAAAACATTATTAGGACAGGAATTTTCACCCACCACACTTCTCCCTGAGAGTGAGTCCAAAACCTCAGATGAAAAATCTCAGAAATGACTGGTTTTTAATATTTAGAAAAACAAGAAAATAAAATACTTCCTTCTCTAGTAAGTCTTCAGTTCTAATGACCAAGAGCTTTGCAGTAGTCAAGGCTTTTGTGTGAGGGTGGGGAAAATCCGCTTAATAACAAGGAATGGCTTCGGCTTGTTAAGAGTTAAAATATGCTCTAGTGTTTGCCACTAAACTCTCTGACTCTGCCCTGGACACGTCAGCTCAGAAGTGGAGTCCTCTTGAAACTTACAGGCATTTAGCAGGCTCTGAGGAAGGGGGTGTAGCTCTTGAATAATTGGCAGGGATTAGTACAGAGCTAGCCTCTCTTATCAGTCTTAGGTTCCCAGCTGTTTTATATTCATTCTTTGCTGTCCTTCTTACCATTTTCTCAGCAACACGGACAAAATAACCAATGCAAGTCTTACAGGAAATAAAGGGTAGAGCTCATAATGGAAAAATAGGACTGACTGCATGAATCAGTGTATTCCATTATTCACCCCACATGAGACAGAATTTTGCTCGAGTTTTTTTCCTCGCATTCATTCACTCAGATACCCTGTATCCACTTAAAAAAATATTTATGATAACTTTAGTCCGTTGCAGCAGATGCTATACTTGGCATTCAGAATAAAAAAAAAAAAAAAAAAACTTTGTAATACACAATTCCTATCTTTGAGGTACTCACGGACATGTGTGAGACAGGCTCCTAAGTAATTATAGCATAACTCAGATAACTGAATTTCAGGTCTCCAGTTGTCAGCTTCCAGTACCTTCCTGCAACAGATTCCTGCTCTTCTAAGGCAACCAGGGTCAACTCCTGTTGCTTGTAAGCCAATGCCCTCACTGACGCACCCACATAGTCGGTTGAATAATGACTACCCAAGGATATGAAGATTCAGTCCCTGGGACTTGTAAATATTGACTTACTTGGGAAAAGAGTCTTTGCAGATGAAATTAAAGATTAGGGATTTTGACGTGAGGGAACAAAAAGTGTTCTCACAAAAGAGAGCCAGAGAAAGACACATACAGGGAACACTCTGTGAAGACAGAGGCAGCAATTGGAAAAAAAAAATGCAGCCAGAGGCCAAGAACAGTGAAGCTGCAAGAGGTCAGGAATGCAGTCTCCTCTCGAGCCTCTGGAGAAGGTATGGCTCAGCTCCGACACTGAGAGTGGACTTCTGACCTACAGAATTGTGACACAGAATTTCTTCTGTTTCAAGACTACACTCCTAATTTTGATGTTATGTAAATATAGAGAGAGAACTAGGATCCAAATCAGAGCCTCTGGGCTTCAAGACAAAAGTTCTTTTCCCTCTAGATTTTCGTCCTTTAACTCCAGCAATGATGATGGAATCTGGAAGTTTGGGAAGAAATAGGTGATTACATAGAAGATTTAATCTGAGAGAGTAGGGCTGTTGAAATCTGAGACTTTTGATAAACCATGGCAAATTGAGCATGTTAATTTCATCTCTTTCCCAAAATCTCACTAAAGTGGTAGTAAATAAATATAAAAATCGTAAGTCTTATAGACTAATTTGGGGAGAAAACAGCAGGTATGAAGTTATGGAGTATAGAAAATATATTTGTGAATGGCAACTATTTTGACAAAGAAAGTAAAACCTATATGACTGGGGATGGGTTGCAGACTTGGGTGGGGAAGTGGGATACTGTGAGAGAATGGAGCACCGAAAGTGATTTCTTCAAACCAAAGAGCCTAGAAAATCTCTGGAAGTGGTTTCCTGGGTATCTCTCAAAATTGGAGTTGAAGTGGACTGAAATGTTTGGAACTCAGTTTCTTCTATTCTTACCAAAGAGTACCTTACTTTGTCTCCACCCCAGCAGAAGATGGAAGTTTACTGTCTAGAGAAGTTGAACCAAAGAAGCAAATGACTCAGGGAGACAAGATACAGAAATAGCTGTGGACAGGGCGAGGAGAATACGGACAACAAAAAAATTAGGTGGAATTTTACATGCAAGAACAAGAAATTAACCTTTCTCTCGTTTCCTCGGTTCCCAGAATGCAGATATTTCAAGCTCAGTATTGGATGAAGTGGCACGATTTGGGTAAAGATGGATATAATGGTAGCTTGGGTAGTAAATATATAGGAGATTTCCTTTTTGCATCAATTTTCTCAATGAGATTATATATAATATGAGGCAAAATCATCAAGTAAATGTGAAAAGGAAGGATCAGGGTGATAAAGTTTGAAGAGAAAAGGGAAGGCATGAAAATAGTCATTTGAAGAGTAGAAATTAGAATATAGGAGGGAAAGCTGGAAGCTGATTCATAATGAGGAAGTGGTAGATAAATGGGTCAAGTCTCCAGGATAGTACCCAGATCTTGGTTTATCTAAAATCATTCTCTAATACAAGAAACCAGGGCTACTTGGAGAAAAAGCTAATTCTAAAGCTAGAGCAAGAAATACACAGGATGAGCCTGAAACATCCTGTCGTGCTAGGAAGTAATAAAGTGCTACAAGAGCAAATAGAATGACGAGAGGTATGTCAAAGGGACAAAGAGGCCAACTGGAAGAGCTTATAATGGCCACAGCTAGAACGATTTGAATGAAATAAATACATGGCTTTGAGAGGCAAGAATACGCAGTAGGAAAAATTCTCTTCAGCAAATGTTTGGGAAAACTGAACAGCTACCTGCAAGAGAAAAACTGAAGCACTTTCTTATATCACATGCAAAAATAGATTCAAAAAGGATTAAAGACCTAAATGTGAGACCTGAAACCATAAAACTCCTAGAAGAGGGCACAGGCAGTAATTTCTCTGGCATCAGCCAAAGCAACATTTTTCTAGATATGGCTCCTGAGGCAAGGGAAATAAAACCAAAAATAAACTCTTAGGACTATACCAAAATAAAAAGCTTCTGCACAGTGAAGGAGACAATCAACAAAACTGAAAGGCAACCTATGGAATGGAAGTAGATATTTACAAATGACATATCTGGTAAAGGGTTAGTATCCAATATATATAAAGATTTTATACAATTCAACACCCAAAGTGAATAATCCAATTAAAAATGGGAGGAAGACATGAACAGACATTTCCCCAAAGAAGACAGTAAGATGGCCAAAAGACACATGAAAAGATGCCCAATCTCACTCATCCTCAGGGAAATGCAAATCAACACTATGAGCTATCACCTCACATCTGTCAAGATGGTTACAATCAACACCACAAGAAACAGCAAGTGTTGGCGAGGATGTGGAGAAAAAGTAACCTTCGTACAATGTTGGTGGGAATGCAAACTGTGGCAGCCACTCTGGAAAACAATATGGAGGTTCCTCCAAAAGTTAAAAATAGAATTACCCTACAATGCCGGACTTGTACTACTGGGTATTTAGCAAGGAATACAAGAACACTAATTTAAAGAGATACGTACACCCCTATGGTTATTGCAGCATTATTTACAATAGCCAAATTATGGAAGCAGGTTAAGTGTCCCTCAACAGATGAATAAAGATGTGGTATGTGTATAAACACACACATACACACACACACACACATATATACATATACATACATACACACACGATGGAATATTATTCAGCCATAAAAAATGAAATCTTGCCATTTGCAACAATACGGATGGAGCTACAGGGTATAATGCTAAGTGCAATAAATCAATCAGAAAAAGACAAATACCGTATGTGGAATTTAAGAAACAAAACAAATGAACAAAGGAATTAAAAATAGACAAATCAAGAAACAGACTCTTAACTATAGAGAACAAAGTGATGGTTCAGATGGAAAGTGAGGGGGGGATGGGTGAAATCGGTGACGGGGATTAAGGGGTGATGTATGGGTGGGTGATGTATGGAAGTGAATCACTATATTATACACTTGAAAGTAATACTACACTGTATATTAACTATACTGGAATTAAAACACCTTAAAAAATTAAATATCTAGCTTTGATTTATAACCCAAAGTAAAAAATAAGTATCTATGGTTTACACTGGTGTAAACAAATGATTAAGTCAATATGGAAAAGAGACAATGTTCAGTACAGAATTCCAAATAATTTATATGGATACTCCAACCTCAAGGAGATGGAGAATAACTCCTCACTCCTTAAGTGTGGGTTGTGCATATTAACTTTCTTCCAAGGAGTACAGAATGGAAAAGGGAGAAAAAGGTAGATTTACATTAGAGGAAACTAACAAACACTACTTCAGTCAGGTGACCAAGGCTAATATCAACAGCAAAACGTCATGTCGCTAATAAGTATGCTTGATATGAAGTGATGAGAATGAGAACAATACTTCACCTCTGTGGTCTTCCTCCCCAAAAGTCACAGCCTTATTCTAAGCGGACAAATCTATATCCTGCAAAATACTAGACCAAGACTCAACAAAACTGCCAAGGAAAGTCTTAAGACCAAATGTATCAAGTTATCCTGTATGGAATCTTTAAAGAGAAAATTAACACCAAGTAAAAACTAAGGAAATCTGAGAGTATACACAATGTTTAATAATATGTCAATATTGGTTCAATTACAACAAGTAAAATAATAATAATGGAAGCTAGGGGTGGGGTAGATGAGTACTCTTTTCTCTTCACCATTTTTCTATAAATCTATTCTAAAATTTAAAGTTCATTTAAAAACAAATGCAGGAAAGAAAAAAGAAAAAAGTCTCCAGAGAATGAATAATTGCTAGAATGAGACCAGTAAATTAGGTAAGCTGGAAGGACAGGTGGTGGTAGTTAGAGAAGTCAATATTGTAGAAGTGGTATGTTATTTGAGGAAGACAGTATCAAGAATATGATCCAGGGAGGAGTGCCTTATGGGGAGGCTACTGAGGACCAGAAATACAAAAAACTAAGAGGCTAAAAAAAATCATTCTCCTGAATATTGAAGCTGTCTAGAATGATATCAGAAGAGATGGTAGCAAAGACTGTGGGGCATCCCTGTTTCACTGAAAAATGCTCTTAGAGAATCTGAGTGCAGCACACCGAATTGTAGGAGGGTGAGCTCTTGTTCGTTGAATGAAATGCTAATTCCTAATTAAAACTCATCCATAAGTAATAATGGATCCCCTTTTAAATAACTTCAGGTGGCCTTCAAGGAAGTGGGCAATATCTGATTTACCAGAGTAGCAGATTATCAAGAATAGCAGTGAAGTCAGCGGGTCTCCTCCATACGGGCTGCTGAAGCGGGAGCATATGTTGGTGCTTGATATTCACTCAGCCTTCTGCAATATGGCACCAAATTTAAGCTCTAGTGGTCCAGAGAAAATAAGATTTTTTTTCGGTAATTGTTTACACAAGGAGAGTCACAGCAGTTAAAAAGTCCTTTGAAATAGTTTTCCTTCTAACTTTCTGCTTTGGATCTTGGACAACCAAGAGTTATTAAAAAAAAAAAAAAGTGCCAGATTAAATTTATGCCAGAAGTTCAACTATTATTTTGTCTATTTTCTGATACTTTTTAAACAACTTTTCAATGGTGCCTCAATTTTAAAGCACCTTACACTTTTCATGGGTTTGATGCGTAATACTTATCTGAGGTAGAAAGAATAGATATTATTATCCCAATTTTACTAATGTGAAAACAAAAGCTGAGAGGAGTTACATCACTCTATCAATGTCAGCGCAGCTAGGAAGGCACAGATTCAGACATGGAATGCACAGCCTCTGATTTTTTTTTTTTTTCCAGATTACCAATTAACTGTAAAAGGATGTAAGTCCAGGGACAGCCAAATGGAAGAGATGCCTAGAGCAAAGGATGGGGAAAGGGTGATGAACTTTCATACCATTTCTCAGTGCACCACTCTCCCCACCTCTCCACCTATTCACCAACCTGGAAACTCGCTGAACCCCATCCTTTCTGGGTTTTATGGAGACTTCATTACATAGGCATTGTTGATTAAATCATTGGCCATTGGTGACTGATCCAACCTCTAGCCCCTTCCCTGGGATTAGGGAGCTGAGGCTGCAAGTTCCAACTCTTCAAAAATATCCTCTGATTTTAATTCAGGCCTTTTTCCCCATTACAGTATAGACTCCCTCATTAGTCATGAAAAATTTCTACCTTATTAAGTGCTGATTTACTGTGTCTTAATGGGCTCTTTTTATAGAAAATAAAACAGATTTTAATAAAAGATTTAGAAATGTTTATATGAGTCTCATTTTAAAGTCATTATCATTAGTCTACATACTCCTTAATATAAAGAACCCTAGTTTGCTTATTATAAAACCTCCACAGTTGAGCTGTGACCTTCACATGGGAGCTCAGTAAATATTGAACAGATAAATAAATACATTTTCAAAGTATTTTTAAGAAATCCTTGAATATTCAATAACAGTAATTATGCCTTGAATATTCGGAGGCGGTGTATTTCTATTGGAAAGAACATTGAGCTTTGGTTCAGAGCTCCACTGAGCTCCAGGTTCCGTATGTTTTATCAGCTTCTCATCTAAAAAAAAATCTTTAATATCTTTGGCATTAAATTCTACAATATAATAAAATAGGTGTTATGATTTCATCAATGTTTGTGGTAGATTGGATTAGTGGCCCTAAACCACCCTTCCCTATAAATGTTCCCTTTGTTATTTAACTTGGAAATTCCTCCCCCAAAATGTTCTCTGATATAGGGCTCAGCTACGTGACTTGCTTTGGCCAACAGAACGTAAGCAAACATGGTACAACAGGGCATTGACGTTGGCTTGCACAAGACAGCATATCCGCCTGGGCATGTGCCATTCTCATAAGAACATCTCCTGGATAGACTGCTGGTCCCAGGAGGAAGATGAGCTGACGTGCTGCAATATTTTACTAGTAACCTGTTCTATCCTGCCCAACTCAAAAGATCATTCTTGGCTGTTGCAACATTTTTCTAGATATATCTCGTCAGCCAAGGGAAACTAAACCAAAAATAAACTATTGGGACTACACCAAAATAAAAACCTTTTGCACAGCAAACCATCAGCAAAATGAAAAGGCAATCTACTGAATGAGAGAAGATGTTTGCAAATGATACATCTGATAAAGGGTTAACATCCAAAATATATAAAGAAAACTCACACAAGCCACACTAAAACAATCTGATTAAAAAATGGGCAAAGGACCCAAATAGGCATTTTTCCAGAAAGTTATACAGATGGCTGACAGACACATGAAAAGATCCTAACTGCCACCAATCACCAGGGGAATGCAAATCAAAACCAAAATGAGTTATCACCCTAAACCTGTCAGAACACTTCGTATTAAAAAGACAAGAAATTACAAGTGTGGGCAAGGATGGGGAGAAAAAGGAACCCTGGTGCCCTGTCGCGGGAATGTAAGCTGGTACAGCCACGGTGAAGAAGGGTAGGAAGGTTCCTCAAAAAAATGAAAAATACCAAATGATACAGTAATTCCCCTACTAGGTCTTTACCCAAAGAAAATGAAAACACTAATGTGAAAAGATATATGCACTCCCACGTTTATTGCCGCATTAATGATAGTAGCCAAGATAGGGAAGCAGCCCAAATATCCACCAACAGCTGACTGGATAAAGATGTGGCGTGTGTGTGTGTGTGTGTGTGTGTGTGTGTGTGTGTGTAATGAAATATTACTCAGTCATCAAAAAGAATGAGATCTTGCCATTTGTGACAACACGGATGAATCGAGAGCTATTACACTAAGTGAATCAAGACAAAAACAAATACGTTAAGATTTTACTTACATGTGGAATCTTACAAAACAAATGAATAAACAGAAAAAAAAGTAGAAATAGACCCATAAATAAAGAGAACAAACTGATGGCTGCCAGAGGGGAGGGGGCCGGGCAGTTGGTTAAAATGGGTGAAGGGTTGTGGGAGGTACAGGCTTCTAGTAATGGCATGAGTAACTCATGGGGATGGGAGGCTCGCACAGGGAACACAGCCGATGGTGCTGTGACAGTGTTGTGTGGTGGCGATGGCAGCTGTGCTCATGAGCACGGCACGATGTATAGATTTGTCAAATTACTATGTTGTGCACCTGAAATTAATGTAGCATTGTGTGTCAACGACAATTTAAAAAAAAAAAAAAAGGGCCATTCTCCATTATATAGAGAATGAGAGGGGAAAGAAACCGAGCTCAGAACGTTGTTAGTTACTCTAATCTTTAATAGTATTCTCTCTGTCCCAAGTACTAGACCTTTATTCATGAAAACTTCAGCACTCCTCCAAGTTTTGTCACTATGTCCCTGGTTAAAATACCCTTTCTTCCACCAGATGGACAAGCTCTTTGAAAATGTGAGTGCCTTTGACCATTCTTTATAAATCTCCCACTTCTCTTTCTCATCCAGAACCCAGTTTGAGAATCTCCCATTCCTCCCTATCTTCCCTTTATAGGTTTATGCTTTTCCATGACCTCTGTTATATTTGTTACTCGGCTGTCTTGGACACCTGCTTCATATGCTAGCTAATACACGGTTGACCTGGAAGAGTTTTCACGTTCAGACTCTTGAGCCATCCATACCTACCGACTCTCAGGGAACGGGATCAGAAAATCTCTTTTTGAACATTTCTCCCCAAAGGATTCTTATACAGCAAATTTTTTTCCCCTGACAATCTGGCCCAGTTTTCTTTTTCTTGTCTAACAAAACTAAAGAATGACATAATGATCCCTCCCCCCCACCCCCAATATTGCCTTCATTCCCTCTTTACTAACTGGTTCTTTCTTGTTTATCAGAGAAAAGACTAGTAAAGCATGTTTCTCCCTCTACTTTTGACCAAATTGTATTTCTAGTAGATACGTATTAATGGTTAAGGTCTTTAATCATTGCTCTAATTTCACTGTGAGATGTCTTTATTTTTACTTTTTATTAGAAAAGCCATGCCCATCGTGTCTCTCCAGTCAGGCATTCTGATATCCTTTTTGGATTATTTTTATCTCTGTTGTTTCTACTCTCTAGTTAGGGGTTTCCTCTCCCTCCAAAAAAAAAAAATATATATAGATAGATAGATAGATAGATAGATATAGATATAGATATAGATATCAGGTCTTTTACCTGTATGCATTCATCTTTGAAAATATATATATAAGGACATACAGGAAAATTAACCCCAATTTGCAGATGAGGACACTGAGACTCAAACAGGTTGGTAGTTGCTTGTTCCATAAGGTGCAATTGACAATCAGCAAAGTTAGGTTTAAATCAGGGCCTGTTTTATTCCAAAAGACCATCTTTCTACCATGCCACACTGTCTATATGCTAAGTCAAGTTAAATAGAAATTACACTTGCAATCCCTTCCTTGTTTCCAAGACAACTTGTTTGATTTTAAATATATATGAAATAAAGTTTCTCTTCCTATATATATTATGAAAATTTTATTTTACATATACATTTACATATACTATAAAAATTCCGATTGCTAAAAATAATATTTAAAACCTTCCAGCTGAAATATAAAAAGCAACAGTTTGAAAAGAGCAGCATGCAAATAAAGGCTGTTAATATCAAAATCCCCCAAATAAGCAGATACTTTATATATTCCTTCTACCTTTTAGTTGCCACGATTTAATTATTGCCACACAGCCTCAGGAGTCTATTTGCCAGTTTGACATGGGGGCTGTTTGTGTTAACATTCCAGATGAATGGTGGGTAGACCTCAATGTAGCAGAAAGGATATCCTTGAAAATTTCAAGTTCCTGCTTTCTCTAGTAGGTTCTCAAGTTCTAACATTTAGAAAATATCACAAACATCAAGAAAATTAGTTATTGACAGGGAAAATGACCTAAAGAATGACCAGTTTTCTAAAATTGTGAGGGCCTGTTTCTCTTGGTTTGTTCTTTTTGAAAGAGCAGCAGTGACCCCATTAAAAATACTCATCGCTTAGAAATATGCCAAGCACTCATTGATTTAGCCCAGGCATTATGAGTCTGGTGGGTTATATGTTTTCCAAACTATTCATGCATCTAGTTTCTCTTTCTGCCTGATTCTCTCTCCCTTTGGTTCATTACCCACCTCATTAAAATTTCCATCAAGGAGAGGACACCCAATTCAACCCTGTCACTTGTCAACTGCTCTTCCAGCCGCCGCGCGTGTTGGCAAATTAAAACCATGGCTAACGTGTGTGTGAAGCCTCGCTTCTATTTTCATGTTTTCATTATGGGTTAAGGAGCAGCAAATGCTCTTTGAGTGAACGTTGTGTTCAAGGTGGTGAATTAAGAAAAACTGGATTTCCAGACTGCTCTGTCCATAAGGAGATTGTGATAAAGAATAGGGGAGCCTGGGTTTTATGCACCAGGCAATGAAAAGGCAAAGGTTTAACAGATGTGCTTACACATATGCGTTTGAACACAGGCTCTGAATGCAAATAATACCATCAGGCTTAATGTACATGCACAAGGATGGATGTATTGAGAAGAATTCCTCTAGTACCAGCAATGTAAATGGAGTGAGATGGTAATCCTGCCAAAGCAAAGATCAGACAAGGAAGATTTAAGGATTAATAAAAAGGAGATGGTAAACAGACTGAAAATTGCAGGCAGCCAACAGTTGCTGCGTGATCTTTGGGTCAATGAAGAGAACCTAGCAGAAGCGATTAAAAGCAACACATCCTTGCGGCTGTTTTTACCTTCTCTGCCCACAGCTCCTTATTTTCAGGGGTTTTAAACACATTTGATGAGGTCTGGGAGCAAAGGTAAGTAATGTAATCACCAGGATAGATCAGTCCTCTTTTTCCTTAAACCAAAAACCTACTACTAGGAAGGAATCTAGAAATTATCTGGTCCCAAATCCTATAAATTAGAACAATCCTTTGGGTGATGAAGAAACTTGCGAAGCCCACCCTTCTGGGTTCTCATTTCTTCGTACCACCACCCTCCTCACCAGGGCACTGAAAACTCCTGCAACTGTGACTGCGAAAACTTCAGTAATCTCTGAGATACCACCAAAAATGACAGAGCAGCCAGAGATTGAAAACTGGTTGTTTTTCACCAGTTAATCTGATGTTGATCCAATTCTCCTCCGTTCTAGAAGTAATGACCCAAGATAATAGGATCAAAGATGAATTCACTAACTGTAATTCAATTCAAACCAACCCTTTCTTCCTCCCAATTCTTATTATGTTAACAAAGAGCCTATCAAAACAAAGAATGCAAGTCCCTTCTCAGGTATGTAATTTGCAAATACTTTCTTTCAGTCTGTGGCTGGTATCTCATTATCTTGACGGGATCTTCAGGAAGAGCAGTTCTTTGTTTCGATGAAATCCAATTTGTCAACTTTTTTTCTACATGGATTGTTCTTTTGTGTTTTATTTAAGGAAACTTTCCCTTACCTAGGGTTAGAAATATTTCATATTTTCTTCTAGAAGTTTCACAGTTTTAGATTTCACGTTGAGGTCTAAAATACACTGTGAGTTAATTTTTGGATAGGATATGAGATGTAGACACAGTTGTGTGTGTGTGTGTGTGTGTGTGTGTGTGTGTGTGTGTTTTAACAAAAATGGACATGCAATTGCTCCTGTACCATGTTCTGAAAATGCTATCCTTTCTTCATAAAATCACTTTTGCGTCTTGATCAAAAATTAATTGACCGTATGTGCCATATTAGTGTGCTCAGACTGCCTTAACATAATGTCTTCGACTGGGCGGCTTAAGCAACAAAAGTTTATTTTCTCTAAGTTCTGGAGGTGAACTGCCCAAGCTCAAGGTTTCAGGTGATTTGGTTTCTGGTGAGAGCTCTCCTCCTTAGAGCTCTCTTCTTACAGGGACACTAATTCTACTGGATTAGGGTCCCATCTGTATAACCTTATTTAACCTTGCTTATCTCTTTATAGGCCCTATCTCAAAATACAGACACACTAGGAATTAGGGCTTCAACATATGAATTTCAGGGATACATTCAATCCATAACATATGTGTTAATCTATTTCTGGACTATTTATTCTTTTGATCCGTTGTCTACCTTGATGCCAACACCAGCTGTCTTATTAAGTAGCTTTATAATAAATTTTGAACCTGGGCATATAAATCCACCAAATCTGTCCTTTTACAAAGTTGTTTTACATTTCCATATGAATCAACTTTGAATGTCTACAAAAATTCTGCTTGAATTTTTATTTATTTGCACTGAATCTATACATAAATTTAGTAGAGTTGGAATTTTAACAATATTGAGGTTTCTGATTCAGGAACACATTTAGTCTTCCTTAATTTCTATCAGCAATATTTTACAGTTTTCAGGCCTTGCACATCTGTAAGAATTTTATATTTTGATGTTATTGTAAATGAGTTTCTTCAATTGCTAGTATATAGATATACACTTGATTTTTTTTCTCATATGGACTTTATCTTGCAAACGTTGCTAAACTCACTCATTAGTTCCAATAGCTTTTTCTGTATATTCCATAGGGTCTTCTATTTAAACGATTAAGACATCTGTGAATGAACAATTTTATATCTTCCCTTTCAATCTGGATGCATTTTACTGTCTTCTTATCTTACCTTATTGCACTGGTTAGAGCTTCCAGTACAATACTGAAAAACATCGATGAGAACGGGTATTCATTCCTGATTTTAGGAGGAAAGCAGTGAGTCTTATATCATTAAATATGATGTTAGTTTAGGTTATAAAAATTCTGTTCAATTCCATTTATTAAATGATTTTATCATAAATAGATGGCAAATATTAAACCTTGTCAAATACTCCCTCTCATTCTATTGTGATGGCCATAGTTTTTTTTCTTTTCCAGAAAGATTGTTAATCTGTTAATGAATTAAATTGATTTTTAATTTTCAATCAGCCTTGAATTCTGGAAATAAATCATGCTTGGTTGTGATGTATTATTCTTTCTATACTTTTGGGTTTAAAGAGTTATAATTTTACTAAAAATTTTTATATCTATATTCATCATAGATGTATGCTTATTGGTATTTTTTTCATTTAATGTTTTTGTCTTGTTTTGGGAGTCAGAATATAATGCTGACCCTATTGAATTAATTAGGAAAAATTCACTTCTCTCCAATTTCTGCAAAAAAATGAGTACAATTGGTATCATTTCTTTTTTAAATGTTTGGTAGACTTATCAGTTAGGTACTGAGATTTTCTTTGCAGTCAAGTATTTAAATATAAACTCAGTTTTGTTAGTAGATACAGGACTACTCAGGTTATATTATTATCTTGAATGAATTTTGAGAGCTTGTGTTTTTCAAAGATATCTATTTCTAAAATTTTTTTTTAGTTTATTGACAAAATGTGTTCATAATACTCCCTTATTAACCTTTTAAATATTTATAAATGCTGTAATGATATTATCTCTATCATTTCTGATATTAGAATATTTTTTCTCATCAGTAAGGCTAAACATTTAATAATTTATAGTGAACTTTTCAAAGAACCAACTTTTGGTTTTATCAATATTCTCTGTTTTATTTTCTATTTCACTGGTTTTCCCTCTGATTTTTCATATTCATTTTTTCTGCTTTTTGGGGGGATATTTACTCTTCTTTTTCTAGTTTCTCGAGTCAGAATCTGAGGTCATTAAGTTGACACTTTTCTTCCTAGAATAGATATTTAATGCCATAATTTTCCATGTTTTGCTTCAGCAAGTCATAAATATTGATAGTGACTTCAATTTCAGTTAAAAACACTTTCAAATGTTCCTATTGATTCCTTTAATACAAATGTTACTTCAAAGTGTGTACCTTTACAAGTTATTTGTTCATTTTTCAGAAATATTCTGTAATTTTTAAATAATTCAATTTTATTTTGGAAAATAACATATTTTGGGTGGCTTGAATATCTTTAAATTTATTGATACTTACTTTTTGGGCAAGAATAAGGTCATGTTAAATATTCCTTGCAGTTTTGAAAAAAATATGCTCTAGTTGGATGAAGGGTTCTGTAAGTGTCAGTTAGGTCAAGTTGTTTGCTAGTGCTGCCCAAGTTTCCTGTATAGTTTTGTAACATAGTTTGAAATCAGGAAACATGATGTCTCCAGCTTTGTTATTCTTTCTAAGATTGCTTTGGCTATTCATGGTCTCGTACAGTTTCATACAAATGTTTGTACTGTTTATTCTCGTTCTATGAAAAATATCATTAGAATTTTGATAGTGATTGTACTGAATCTGTAGATTGCTTTGGGTAGTACAGACACTTTAATAATATTAATTCTTTCAATCCATGAGCACAGAATATCTATTTATTTGTGTAATCTTCAATTTCTTTCACCAATGCCTTGATGTTTCAAAATGCAGGTCTTCTATCTCCTTGATTATATTGATTCCTAAGTATTTCATTCTTTTTGATGCAATTATGAATGGGACTGCTTTCTCCATTTCTGATAGTTCATTATTAGCATACAGAAACTGTAGGGTTTTTTTTTAGAAATGCAATAGATTTTTGTGTATTGATTTTGTATCCTGCAACTTGACTAAATTCATTTATTAGTTCTCAGGTTTCTGAGGGATTCTCTAGGGTTTTCTATGTATAACATCATGTCATCTGCAAATAGTGACAGTTCTCCTTCTTCATTTCCAATATGGATATGTGTTATTTCTTTTTCTTGCTTAATTGCTCGAAGACTTCCAATATAATGTTGAATACAACTGGTGAAAGTGAGCATCCTTGTCTTGTTTCTGAAGTTAAAGGAAAAGTTTTCAGCTTTTCATATTTGTGTATGATGTTAGCTGTAGGCTTATCATATAGAGCCTTTATTATGCTGAAGTACATTTCCTCTGTACCCACTTTGTTGAGAATTTTTAATCATAAAAGGATATTGAATTTTGTTAAATGCTTTTTATGCATCTTCGGAGATGATCATGTAATTCTTATCCTATATTTTGTTAATGTGTATCACACTGACTGATTTGTGGATGTCAAACCAGCCTTGGTCCCTGGAATAAATCTAATTTGATCAGATATATAATCCTTTTAATGTGTTGATAAATTCAGTTTACTAATATGTTGTTGAGGGTTTTTGCATTTATGCTCATCAGGGATAATAGCCTGTAATTTTCTTTTTTGTGTGGTGTACTTACCTGGTTTCGGTATCAGAGTAATGTCAACTCTGTAAAATGAGTTTGGAGCATTCCCTTCTATTTTTTGGAACAGTTTGATTAAGACTGGTATTCTTTTTTGAATGTTTGCTAGAATGCTCCAGTGAAGCCATCTGGTCTTGGACTTCTGTTTGTTGGGAGGTTTTTGATTATTGATTCAATATCCTTACTAATAATTGGTCTGTTCGGATTATCTATTTCATCATGGTTCAGTCTTGATAGCTTGTGGTGTTTCTAGAAATTTATCCATTTCTTCTAGGTTGTCCAATTTGTTAGGATATAATTGTTCCTCCTGGTCTTTTATGATTTTTTTTTCTTCTGGTATCATGTGTAACATCTCTTTCATTTCCGATTTTGTTTATTTCCATCCTGTTTTGTCTTGGTGAGTCTAGTCAAAGCTCGGCAATTTAGTTTATCTTTTCAAAGAGCCAATTCTTACTTCAATTTATTTTTTCTATTGTCTTTTTAGTCTTTATTCTTCTTCCATCTTTGTTATTTCCTTTATTCCACTATATATGGGGTTTATTCTTTTTCTAGATATCTGAGGTGAAAGCTTTTTCATTTTAGACTTTTATTGTTTCTTGAGGTAGGCATTTACTGCTATGATTTTCTCTCTTAGAACTGCTTTTGATGTGCTTCATACATTTTGGTATGTCATATTGCAACTTTCATTTGTTTCAAGGTATTTTTTTATTTCTCTTCTGATTTCTTTTTGACCCACTGATTATTCAGTAACATATTGTTTATCTCCACATATTTGTGAATTTCCCAGTGTTCATTCTGTAATTAATTTCTAGTTTCATACCACTGTGGTCAGAAAGATTCTTGGTATGGTTTCAAATCTCTTAAATTTATTAAGACTCGTTTTGTGGCCTAACATGATCTATTTTGAAAAATCTTCCTTGTGCACTTGAGAAGAATGTGTACTGTGTTGTTTTTAGATGGAATATTCTGTAAATATCTGTTAAATTCATCTGGTTTAATATCCTGTTTAAGACCAATGTTTCCTTATTGATTTTCTGTCTGAATATTTTATGCACTGATAGAATATTAAAGTCTCCTACTATTCTTATATTGTGGTCTATTTCTCCTTTTAGCTCTGCTAATATATTTCTTTTTCTAAGAGGATTTTGTTTATTTTTTTAATTTTAGAGATAGAGACACGAGCAGGGGGAGAAGCAGACTCCCCGCTGGGTGCCAGGGTAGACCACGGGAAGATAGCAGAGGAGAAGGATCTGGAGCACACCTTGTAAGAAAGCAGCGACATCTATTCAACTACTCTAAAAATGACCTGAAGACTGGCAGAACAGACCTTCCACAGTTAATCATAGAGAAGATGCCACATTGAAAAGGGTAGTAGTCATAGAGATGCAGCTGGGAACCAAAGTCCAGGTGAGACCAAGCACAAATGGCAGCAATATCACAAGCATGGAGAAGGGAGATGACAGGACCCCTTCACTAGGCACTGCTGGCACTGGGAAGACAAGCGCCCATACCATCTGGCTTTAAAAACCACCAAGGCTTAACTTCAGGAGCATTTAGAATCAGTGGAGCTCAACTCTGGAAGAGTTGGAAGATGATAGGAAGCGGAGTCCCTGCCCTTAAAGGGCCAGCATAAAAACTTGACCTAAGACGCAGCAAAGAAACGGCAATTGGAAAAGGGCCTGGGGCATACATTATTAACTAATCTTAGGATATGTGTGCTGTAGGGGCAGGGATTTTCCTATTTCTCTCACAACAAAAGTGCTGGCTGGCACCATTTCTCTTCTCCTCCCACAGCCTAGCTAGAAAGCCAGAAACTCACAGGAGCCAGGACTAACACTCTTCCTCATCAACTTTGCTAGCACTGCATGCTCTGCCGCCATGTCTGCTGCAAAACTGCACTATCCCACCCACCCACCTCAGTAGGAATCCTTCCAAAGTGGCTCCTTCCCCACCACCTCACGCAGGCAGCCCTGGCAGAGACTGGTGCCGTTCCAAAATGTCTCCTTCCCTGGATGGTGGGGGGTGGGGGGTAGATAACTCGCACAAGAGCATACCTGAGTTCCAGCAGCTTGGCCTCTCATTTGGCCATGCAGGGAGCAAGCCCTGCACTTTGGTGTGCCTGAAACAGTGGCATTGAGCATAACTGCAGACACCTAGACTGACTGCTGGCCTCCCTTACTGACAAGCCCAATGGTGGCCTCAGATAAGCCTCTCAAGAGCATGGGGACCAAAACCTGCTTACTGTGCCATTGGCAGAATAGGCCATTGAGGCAGGCTGGGTTGGAGGCAATCACAGCTCAGCCAGAATAGGGCACATACAGACCCACAAGTGGAAAAGAAAGGCCATAAATAGAATTTTGAAAGAAAATCATTTCCAGGTAAAATCAAACATATGCAAAGGTAGCATCTTAAACAATTATAAAGCCACTAAAAAGGTTAAAACACCAAAGTTGTAAGATCTGTTATATCTACAAAAAATTAGTGAAGGGGTATACAATGTAAAAAGATTTAAAATATGACACTATATACTTAAAATATGGAAGAGGGAGTAAAAATTTAGTGCTTTTAGAAGCTAGTGTTTGAACTTAAGTGACCATCAATTTAATATAGACTGCTACACATTTAAGATGTCATATATAAACCCAAAGGTATCCACAGATCAAAAGCCTGTAATAGATACCCACACAAAACCAAAGAGAGAGGAATCCAAGCGTAACACTAAAGAAAGCCATCAAACCATGAAAAGAGCAGAGAACCAAAAAAACCAAACCAAAACAAAAAAAACCACTAACCAGAAAACAATGAACAAATGGCAATAAGTACATACATTTCAATAATTACTTTAATTGTAAATGATCTAAATGCTCCAATCAAAAGACATACAGTGGGGGGTGCCTGGGGACTCAGTCGTTAAGCGTCTGCCTTCAGCTCAGGTCATGATCCCGGGGTCCCGGGATCGAGCCCCGCATCAGGCTCCCCGCTCAGCAGGAAGCCTGCTTCTCCCTCTCCCACTCCCCTGCTTGTGTTCCCTCTCTCGCTGTCTGTCAAATAAATAAATAAAATCTTAGAAAAAAAAAAAGACATACAGTGATTGAATGTATAAGAAAAACAAGGACCTTCTCTATGCTGAATACAAGAGACTCACTTCACACCTAAAGATTTATACAGACTGAAAATGAAGGGATGGACAAGCATATAGTATGTAAATAGAAGTTAAAAAAAAAAAAAAAAAGCTGGGCTAGCAATGAAGCTGGGCTACCAGCACTTATATCAGACAAAAATATACTTTAAAACAAAGTGTTTAGCAGGAGACAAAGAAGGGCACTATACAATGAAAAAGGCAGCAACGCAACAAGAGAATTTAACAATTGTAAATACCTATGCATAAAACATTGCAGCACATAAATACATAAAGCAAATATTAACGGGCACATAGGGAGAAATTAATAAAACAGTAATAGTACAGGATTTTAACACCTCGCTTACACCAATAGACAATCTAGACAGAAAATCAACAAAAAACCCCAGGGTCTTTAAACAACTCATTAGACCAGTTGGACCAATACATACAGAACACTCCATCCAAAAACAGCAGAATACACATCCTTCTCGAGTGCACATAGAACACATTTTTAGGACAGATCACATGTTAGAGCACAAAACAAGTCTCAATAAATTTAAGAAGACTGAAATCATATCAAGTATCTTTATCAACTACAATAGAATCAAAAATCACAAACATACACACACAAAATCTGGGAAAAACACAAACACACGGAGGCTAAACAACATGCTACTAAACAATGTACGAATCAACCAAGACATCAAAGAAACTAAAACATACATAGAGAAAAACAAAAATGAAAACACAGTGGTTGAAAATCCTTGGGATGCAGCAAAATTTCTAAGAGGGAAGTTCATAATGATAGAGGCCTACTTCAAGTAACATCTCAAATAACCTAACCTTACACCTAAAAGATCTTGAAAAAGAAGAACAAACAAAACCCAAAATAAGTAAAAGGAAGAAATTAAGATTAAATTATAGGAGAAATAAATGGAAGAGTGACAATAAAATATACTAGGAAAGATCAATGAAACCAAGAGCTTGTTCTTTGATAAAATTGATAAATCTTTAGCCAGACTCATTAAGGGAAAAAGAGAAATGACTCAAATAAATAAAATTTAAAAATGTAGGAGAAAAAAAAAACTGACATCACGGTACTAAAAGGGATTATAAGTGAATATCGTGGGGGGAAAAAAAGAATACGGTGAAAAATCACATGCCAAATAATTAGAAAACTTAGAAATGGATAAATCCTAAAAACACACAATCTTCCAAAAATGAATCAGGAAAAAAAAAAAAAACCCAGAAAATTTGAACATGCTTATTACTAGTAATGAAATTGTAATCAGCAATAAAAAAACTCCTAATAAAAGTTCAGGACACATGGTTTCACAGCTGAATTCTACCAAACATTTAAGAAAAGATAATACCTATTCTTCTCAAACTCTTTCAAAAAATTTGAGGAAGAAAAACTTGAAGGTCATTCATGAAGCCAACATTACCCCAATACCAAAACCAAAGATATACACACACGCACATAGACAAACTACAGGCCAGTATCTCTGAGGAACATAGATACAAAAATCCTGAACAAAATATTAACAAACTGAATTCAATAGCACATTAAGAAATATATTCACCACAATCGAGTGGGATTTATTCTAGGGATCCAAGAGTGGTAAACATTCACAAGTCAATCACTGTGACACATCACCTTTACAAGAGAAAGAATAAAAATCATGTAATCATCTCAAAGATACAGAAAAAGCATTTGACAAAATACAATATCCATTCAGCATAAAAACTCAACAAAGTGGGCTTAGAGAGAACATGTCCTTAGCAACATATTTATGAATATGTTTCCTTAGGCAAAGGAAACAAAAGCAAAAAATAAATTATTTAGATTACCTCAAAATAAAAATCTGTGCACAGCAAAGGAAACCATGAACAAAATAAAAAGGCAACCTAGTCAATGGGTGAAGATATTTGCAAATGACATATCCAATAAAGGATTAATACCCAAAATATATAAAGAACTTACACAACTCAACATCATAAAAAAAATTTTGGAAAAAAAAAAATGGGCAGATAACCTAAATAGACTTTTTTCCAAATGGCCAACAGTCACATGAAAAGATGCTCAACATCACTAATCATTAGGTAGATGCAAATCAAAACCATAATGAGATAGCCCTTCATAGTAGTCAGAATGGCTAGTTTCAAAAAGACAAGAAATAACAAGTGTTGGTGAAGAGGTGGAGAAAAGGAACCCTTATGCACTGTTGGTAGGGATATACATTGATAAAACCACTGTGGAAATAAGTATATAAGTTCTTTAAAAAATTAAAACAGAGATACCATATGATCTAGTAAATCTATTCTTTACCCAAGGAAAAGAAAACACTAATTTAAAAAGATAGATGTATCCTTCTGCTTATGGGAGCATTATTTGTAATAGTCAAGATAGTGGTCAAGAAGCAACTCTAGTGTCCATTGGTGGATGGATGGATAAGGAAGATGTGGTATTCATATATAATGGAGTATTACTCAGCCATAAAAAAGGATGAGATCTTGCCATTTTTCACAACACGGATGGACCTAGAGGGTATTATGCTTAGTGAAATAAGTCATCAAAGACAAATACCAGATGATTTCACTTATAAGTGAAATCTAAGAAACAAAACAAATGCAAAACAACAAAAAGAAAAAAGATTCTTAAATACAGAGACCTGGTCATTGCCATAAGGTAGATGGGTGGAGAGACAGAAAAAAAAAAAAAAAGAAAAGAAAAAGGGTATTGATAGGTACGTACTTCCAATTATAAAATAAATAAGTCATGGAAATGAAAAAGTACAGCACAAAGAACATAATGATTTGATATTGTAATCTTGTTGCATGCTAACAGATGGTGAGTATACTTAGTGTGTTGAGCATTGAGTAATATACAGAATTGTTGAATCAGTATGTTGTACACCTGAAACTAGTATAGCATTCTATGCTAACTATACTTCAATTTTTAAAAAGTCAAGGTGTCAGAAGGGTTGTGTTAATTTCTGGAGCCAGGAGAGAATCCATTTAATCCTTTTCTTCCAGCATCTAGAGGCCACCCACATTCTTTGACTCATGGCCTTTACCGTATAAATCAAAGCCAGCACTGTCTGATCATTCTTTCACACTCCCATCTCTCCTTTCTTCTCTTCCCCCTTCTACTTTTAAGGAAATCACGATTCCACTGGCGCTGCCCAGATGTAGTATCAGGTCAAGTGACTAACAATCTAACTTGTATCTATAAACTTAATTCTCTTTTGTCATGTAGTGTAACATACAATGTGGCTATCTTTGGAGAGCCATTATTCTGCCTATCACATCTACATTGTCTAATATAGTATAATCAATCTAGCTTCCTTTTGGTTTATGTTTGTATGCTTTATCTTTTTTTTCCTTTTACATTTTACCTTTTTGTGTTTTTATATTTATAGGTAGTTTCTTGTAGGCACCATGTACTTGGGTCTTGCCTTTCATATTCAATCTCACAATCTAGCCTTTTTTTTTAATTTTATTTTTTTTAAGTAAGATCTATGCCCATCATGGTGTTTAAAGTCAACACTCTGAGATCAAGAGTCACATGTTCTACTGACTGAGCCAGCCAGCTGGCCCCTGACAATCTATCTTTTAAATGAAGTTTGTGCTATTTACACTTAGTGTGATGACTGATGTTTTAATAATACTATCCTACTTGAAATGGGTAATTTGGTCAATTGGACAGGCTTTGGGTAAATACTATTTCTGCATACATCTGTGAAGGTGTTTCTAGAAGAGATTAACGTTTGAATCAGTAGACTGGGTGAAACAGATTGCCCTCCCACTGTGGCCCTACCTCATTGAATCCACTGAAGGCCTTAACAGACTAAAAGGTTAAGCAGGGAAAAATTCACCCTCACTGTCTTCAAGCTGGGACATCAGTCTTGTCCTGACTTTGGACTTGGACTAGAACTTAGATTACTGCCACTCTCAGTTCTCAGGCCTTCAGACTGTAAGTGCTCCTGCTCCTCAGGCCTTTGGGTTATACCGTCATTTCTCCTGGTTTGGATTTCCCAGTTTCCACAACTGCGTGAGCCCATTACACACAGCACACAGAGATACTGATTAATACTCTGCTATATGTTTTCTATTTGTTATTCATTCCTTTTTTCTGCACTTTTTTGGTTATTATAATTTCAATTTTTCCTTCATTGGTATATTTGCTGTAACTATTCGTTGTGTCATTTTAGTGGGTTTTTTTAAGGTTAAAGTATAAACCTTTAATTTAGCTTAAATGATAGCATTCCACCTTACACGTAATTGAAAATCCTTAAAACCACGTATTTCCAATATTCCCTTCCAGCTCTTGTAATTTTGTCATACTTGTATATAAGTTTGCACATTATTTTTATTTTGAAAAGCTAATTTTCTTTTAAAGAAATTTAAATAAAAAATAGTCTTTGTATTTACCCACATAATTATCACTTTGGTGCAAGGACACCAGGCATTGTTCTTTGTGATTCTTTTGAGTGGTTCTCTCCCTGACTTGAGTGATTTTCTCATGCAGATGCAGTGACTAGTACTCAACTGGATACTCAAGGGAAATTACCTTCAGATGTCCAGAATTTTCTTTCCGTGTGGCTCTCCTCTCTGGGACTTTGTGAACTCGAGCTTCCTTGGCTTTCCTGGACATGTAAATCCTTATATCAGGGAGACCGTCTATACTCTGCCTCTATTCCCCTCCCTGCTCTGTGGCCTGGAAGCTTTCACCAAGTGGTAAGCTCCTGCAGGTGTAGGGCTCACTCCTTCTGTTTTCATCTCCCAGCTTTGGTATCTTCAGTTGTCTAATGGTCAATGTCTTGAGTGTCACTGTTTTATATATTTTGTCTTTGGTTTTAGTAGTTCATGCTAGAGGGTAAATATGTTCCCTTCTACTTTTGCTATTTTAAGGCTTTGAAGTATCAAACTAGCAAGCAGAGACTGAGAATAATAATTTTAACAATATTCCTCTTGAATAATTCAAGTATTTCTTGTTCCCGAATCATATTGTGTATCTCTTTCTAACAGAGTACTCCAACTCTGGACATAATTTATAGAGACCTAACATGCAATCCAAGAAAAAGTAATGTCCTAGTGTATTTTACCCTAGTCAGATCATATCTGGAGCTTTATATTCTAGAAAGTCTGGTTTTAAAAAGAGCATTGACAGGGGCGCCTGGGTGGCACAGCGGTTAAAGCGTCTGCCTTCGGCTCAGGGCGTGATCCCGGCGTTACGGGATCGAGCCCCACGTCAGGCTCCTCCGCTATGAGCCTGCTTCTTCCTCTCCCACTCCCCCTGCTTGTGTTCCCTCTCTCGCTGGCTGTCTCTATCTCTGTCGAATAAAATAAATAAAATCTTTAAAAAAAAAAAAAAAAAAAAAAAAAGAGCATTGACAGCAGGAGCACTGATAGCAGGAACAGTTCTGGAGAAGAATTGCTGAAATGGAGAGTGGTCTACAGAGTGGTTTACTATCTTTGTGGAATGACTGAAACAATTAATGACATTTGGTTTTAATAAGGGATGACTTTAAGAAAGCATAATATCATATCAAGAAGGGTTATGGACTTAGTGTGTACCATAAAATTGATGTAACTGCTTTTGCTCAGCATAAACAAAAATATACTAGCAGATTCCGTCACAAAGGTACATGGTTAAGTGAAAAACTCTGGAAATATTCAAACAGATGTTTATATGGTCATACATCAAGGAAGCAATGTAAAAATGTGAAGAAGCTAGCTAGAATGCCCTAGCGATTTTCTTCTTAGTTTCTGAGGTCTGGCGTTTTCTGATTTGTGTCAGCCTAGGAGTTCTGGGTTCTTTCAGAGACTACAATAAGGGCTAAAGGATGTGTTAAAGGGGACCTTCCCATCCTCACCTCTCACTCCTACTTCAGTCAGGGAAACAGAGTTTTTCATTGTTGTACAGAAATTGTAAAATTACAAAATTTTATCTGTTGGTTTTCTCATGAAGAACTGGAGAAAGATTTTGAAGAAAGTAGTGCATGGATACAAAGACTTGACAATCCGGGGGAGAAGTTCTGTGAATTTACCTTCTGATGCTTTAGTTAGCAATAATTCTAAAAACTTTTATATTGGAATGATAAAATGTTACAAAACCAGAAAGCTCAGTTATTTTGTGGTCACTTCTGGATTGGTGCTAAATAAAAATGTCACATCATTTAAAAGCATAAAAGGTACAATTCACACAGTACAATGAATTCGATTCTATGGTGGCACTTCCAAGAATAATTCTTTTGTTCAATTCAAAATAGGAAGTGAGGGATAATTTTTCCATTTCACCTCCATTTGAGAACACGTTTTTTGAAGTCACACAAGAAATGTCTACGATAAAAGGAAATAGAAATTACTCAGGTGAATTCAGAGCTTGGGCAGGGAAAATCTCAAAGAAAGAGTTGAACCCAGTGTTGTGAAGATGAAAACCAAAGTTCTCTTCCTAACAGGATTGTAAGCAGGGATCCAATGTTCACTGGACGTCCTGCATCTCTACAGGTTATTTGTGTAATAAGAGCCCTCTTTAGCACAAAAGCTTTTGTTTGTCCAGTTAACAAGGTGTTCTATCTTTCTAATACACAAATTTCATCACAGCCAAAACAGCTTTGAAACTACAGAAGTAAAAACACAGCAAATGGACACAAGATCCAGCCTATGGATAACATAGTGCTTGTTTCAATGTGGCTGGATCAGAAATGGTCACCTACTGACTTAGAGGACACACTTCAACACTCATTACTGGCAACTTTTTTCTTGGCTTCTGCTTTTCAAATGTATCTGTTCTGTGGATAACAAAGGTTTTCTAACATTCACCAAGAGATGAATAATAATTAAAATATCTTATAATTGGTGCTTTAAAAAGTAGGGGAAAAACTAGATTTGCACTTCTACATATGTGGGTTTTGGGATTATATTTACTTATATGAAGATCAGTTTCCTAATCTATGAAAGTTTTGACATTTAAATGGATAAAATAACTAGGATATAATAAATGCCCCATGATTTCTAGTATTGTTATAATTAATAGTTTATTCTGTTGTTTTTGTTTATCTAAAATTCAAGAACTCTTTCTCTTTGAACATATTAATCTTTGAAGACTATACTCGCTTCTTGGACATAATGAGTGTACTTTATATTTTTGTTTGTTAGTGACCAATTTAGCATACCTTCAAATATAAATAGTACACTAGTAAGTTCAAAATTACAAAATTGTAAGTAAAACATGTATCTCTACCTTATTTTCCGATGATTCCCTTCCCCATTTCAGGCAGTTCCTCCATGAGCCCGACACACTGAAACAAGACTTTGTCCACAGGCATGACCTAGTACCAAGTATTTCATGCCATCTCCTTTGTTTTTTTATTTTTAGGTGTGACATGATGTTGTTGAGGAAGAATACATGTAAACTGACACAACTGAATATGCAAAATGCCATTCCTGCTACATATGTTACCCGTTTGTTACCAGATTTCAATAGAATTAGAATGACATCGTACTGGATTGTATTATCATCCTTCCAGAACTATTTAGATACTTGCAGAGGATTTCTAAGAGTGACTAGACATTACATTTTGGAAGATACTTTGAATTACAGAAACACACACCTAAACCAGTCTCCTTGCTTTAAAATGAAATTGCATCTAGTGAGAAGGAACAGCTCCAACTGAGGGATAGAGTCCTGAAAATGTCTGAGAGCTTCACAAGAATCAAGAGTAGTGACTGAAACAGGAGATGACGTTGGAGAGATAAAGAGCAACGAACGCTACGATGCACGGCTCAAACCTCATACCAAAGACAAAAGCAACCATTGCAGGATTTCCAGAGGAATGGAATGTGATCCAGTTTCCACTGTTGAAACCTCACCTCAGCAGTAATGTAGAAGATGGTGGACACAGGAAAACAGTTAAAGCCAAGAACAAAAATAATAAGAATGTGTTCTATGGAAGAAGCAGAGGGTTCTTGCAGGAGGGAACCAATTGAAGGATTATTTAGAAAATAACTTGAGAGGCCTTCACAAGTTGAAAATGATATAGAATGAAAAATCTTGGATTATTGTATGCTGTAATTCACTTAAATGGGAAATACAGAATAATAAAACATTTTTGTAGTGCAAGAAATGATGAATTTATGTTTGAATAAACTGAGCTTCAGATTCTG